>NC_141685.1:2123696048-2126599798 GCF_964263255.1 Lissotriton vulgaris
TAAGACTAATCATGCACCAATTTTTTTATGTTTTCCTCGCTGCTCTTTGATTAGCCCTTTGCCTTCTTTGTCCCAATACAACCCATCTGTGGCTGGTCTCTCTGCCATTTGAGAGTTTTCCTCCTGTCTTGTCATGCGTGAACTATTTGTTCTCCATTCTGCTCCCAAATGACACATCCGGCCTCTGATACCCCCTACAGGTTGCCTGACTTTAACACAATCCCTAAGCAGATGCCTTTTTGGGAGTGACTTAGTTGGTTGCTGAGAAGTTCTCACCTTGCCAACAGTGTTTTTAAAGATTTATGTAGTACAATAATGTTATCTCAGCACTATAGATAAAGGATAGCAAAGTATTGCTATGAAATTGTAGCTTAAAAACCGTTCTGAATAATATGAAAATATGACTAGATTTACTACGCTCATATATTAGATTTAGATTAGATTAAAAATAGGTGTTATGTAGTACAGGAGGAGGACTGCACAACAAAGTATACTCACGATGGGTAGCCTGAAAAATACACAAATAAAATAAAAAATAAGGAGGATATTTCAGGAATCTGTACGCCAACATTGGGGCATAATAGTGTCAGTACAGTGGTGTTATTGAACTTTTTGATGCAATGATCATGTGACTGACGGCATATTTGGCACCTTTACTGTTCAGATCTTCTGTAGACCTGATAGCAAATAATTGCTTTGGTGTAGCCTGGAGGGGAGTAATGTCTGGTCACAGCTGTGAAGCAGTCTCTTGGCAGCACATTTTTAATCTCTTTCCCTATCATGAGCTGAAATTGAGTTATTTTGTCCAGAATTTTCCGTGATAGTGTGCTCACAGCCAAAATGTCAGTTGGATAGGTGAGTTTAATGGGTCGTAGGAAATTGGTAGGGATTCTCTCGTGTGTGATCAGTTTGAGATTACTTTGAGATGTCCAGGTTCGAGTGTTAACCTTGGCATGAGAAAGCAGAACAATGTCGGATAATTTCTGATTCACAAAGTAGTTTCTCCAGAGGCTGAATGTATAGATTGAACTAGTTGGTGGCTTGAATGGAACATTGTTGCACACCAGTGTGAGTGTGGCTCACTGGTTAGAGGCGGCAGACCCGAGAGCAGAGGACGGCCCGGGACCAGGGTTCGATTCCCGGCGCGGCAGGTTTCTGGACCAAGGTCAGCGGACTCGATAATTCTCTCGCCTCGGTGCCCACTCTGATCAGCGATCACACTCGGCAACTCTGGGCATTAGCTTGCCTCATCTTCACTAACGGCCCCACCAGACCGCCGGGGATGCCTGGTCTCACCCTGGAGATACCCATTAAGGGACCATCTCTCAGGGAAGCCAGGAAGGGTTTTGCAGCGGTCGAAGCGCCTTGGGACCCTACGGGTAAGTAGTGCGCTATATAAATGCCTATACATACATACATACATACAGTGTGGATACTTACCTATTGTGAGTGAATTTTAAGATGGCAAAAAAATTGAGGCTGAAGACAGATTGAGGAGGATTAGTAGATGTGAATCATCCTGGTCCATAATGCAGAGGGAATAAACCATTTGTTGGATAGCGGTCTCTATTCTGTTTTCAAGCCTAACTGACTTTTATGGGCCTCTAGTGACAGATTGCTGAGTAATCCATTAACCTACCTTTTTGGTATTGTTAAGAATGTTTGTGGCTAAGAGAGTGCCCTAGTCATGTTTGGGGCTTGAAAGGGAATTATAAGTAGACTTTAAGTCCAAGTGTCTCTTATTCAACGACCCTACCACCTAGTTGCAAGGACTCCTTACTTCGGATCCTAGAGAATGATTCCTTTTGAAAGGGGTAAACATCACTTTCTAACGTGACCTCTCACTGAAGGATTTCTTGCTGAGTGCAGAAGGTCACTTACCCTGTACTGGTATTCCTCCATTCTAGACACCGAAGACACAAGTAGGAGGCATGCCCGCTGCACATTTCTAGTGCTCAACTCCCCATTTCCCACCACTCTGCAAAACACATATTGCACCATTTACTCCAAGACATTAAACTGAATCGAAATTTGCCTAGCTTACGTAACGGTAAGTTTCAATTCTATTAAGGACACGGAGGCGAGGATTATGCTATATCTTCCTTCGCTTTATTAACATAAAGACTCCACAGCAGCTTAGGAAAAGATATAATAATAACAAAAAATGCTTTAAACATAAAGCATTGACGGAATGTTCAACAAATCAAACAACAACTCCCAAGAGTCTCTTTGTATAATGATAGTCCATAGTCCTTCCACTCTGTCCATCACCACTATAAAACCGGACTTCTCATCTTCTTCCTCCTCTTTCTTCGCGCAGATCACGCTTGAGCCTCATTGGTCCTGTTTAGCAACGTCGTTGCCTGTCGAAAAAGGAACAGCATCAGCGAGGTGGTCCAGGAATGCGATAATAAGGCAAGGAGCATTCAGTGACTAATACAGTACTGACAATGTAAAGGAAAACGCTTTACTTACTGCCATACGGGTGGGTAGAGACACCACTGTAGCCTGGGTGGGATAATCCTCGCCTCCGTGTCCTTAATAGAATTGAAACTTACCGTTACGTAAGCTAGGCAAATTTCGATTCTATGTCAGGACCGGAGGCTTCAGATTATGCTAGTTCAAAGCTTACTTACCACCAACTGGGCCAAATCCACCACCGGCTTAAAATAAAACCTCTTAAAGGTGGAATCCGAGGACCAATCCGCCGCTCGCATTAGGTCCTCCAAACGAGCACCCACCGAGAATGCCTTAGAGGCCATGGCCCCCCTGGCGGAGTGTGCTCCAAAGAGAGAAGTATTGATGCCCGCTTCTTGCATGACCCACCGCACCCACCGAGCAATAGTGGGAGAGGAGACCGCTTTGTGTGGCTTCCGCAGGGCAATCAACAACTGACGCTCGCCCGGAGGGCGCAAATCCAAGGTCAGGTCCTCATATGCTTTGAGGCATTGCACAACACACAACTTAGGAGTGTCAAGAAAAGCTGGATAAGAAATGGACCGCGACGACGTTTTAGTGCGTCGGCCCACGCTAAAAGTAACCCCATCCGGGGAAAAAATGCGTGCAGAGACATCCAGCGCGCGCACGTCAGAGACGCGTCTACAAGAAACCAAACATAACAACATGGCTAACTTCGCCGACAGCTCTTTAAGAGACAGATAGGAATTGGCCGGCCAAGACAAGCACAAATTCAGAACCAAATTGACGTCCCAAAGGACGGAGTACCTGGGTTCCGGAGGTAACGCGAGGCGGATAGCCCGCAAAAGCCGGCAAACAAAAGGATGTTCCCCTACTGGATGGCCATCGATGTTGTCGTGGCCTGCCGAAATCGCCGATCGAATAGCATTGATCGTTCTATATGCCAGGCCCTTGTCGGCTAAATGTGCCAGGAAATTCAGCACGGGAACGAGGCCTGCGACCAAGGGATCCAAATCCCTTTGTAAACACCAACGCATCCACTTAAGCCAAGCGGATCTGTAACGCTTCGTCGTACTATCGGCCCATGCTTTGGAGAGCAAGTGCTCAGCCGACCCCGAAAGGCCTGGGAGCGACCAGCGTCTCCTGAGAGCTTCCACGCCACTAGGCGGAGAGAGTTCTGCGTGACGAGGGGATGAGGTTCCTGATCCGGATTTGTCAGGAGCAGAGGAAACAGGGGGAGTAGGATTGGAAAATCCCAAGAAAGTTCCAGAAGAACCGGAAACCACACTTGAGACCTCCAGAGCGGTGTAACCAACACCAGCTCCGCTCCCTGGCGGCGTATTTGGGCCGCCGCTCGCATTATCATGGAGAACGGGGGAAACGCAAACGGTTGTTCCCGACTCCAATCCTGCAAAAACGCGTCCGTGGCCTCCGCTAGAGGGTCCGGCCTCCAGCTGAAAAAATGCGGCAGCTGGTGGTCGAGACGGGACGCAAAGAGGTCCACCGAGAAGGGACCCCAGAGGGTGTGCAGCCACCGGAAAACCTCCGGATCCAGTTTCCACTGGCTGGCGTCCCTGAGATGTCTGGAGTGCCAATCCGCCACTTGATTGCACTGACCCGGCAGATACTCCGCCGTCACCGCAATGTGACGAGACAGGCAATAATCCCAGAAGTCCTTCGCCAAGTCCGCCAAGGCGCGGGAACGAGGACCTCCTAGATGGTTCACATAACGAACCGCCGAAATATTGTCCATCCGTAACAGGACACAGGCCTTGACCGAATCCTTGGTCCAACAACGAACTGCGAAGGAGCCCGCCAGGAGCTCCAAACAATTGATATGCAATCGTTGTTCTTCTGAAGACCAGGCGCCGCCGGTGGAAAAATCCCCGCACCGGGCGCCCCAGCCCGACCTGCTGGCGTCTGACTCTATGATCAGGTCCGGAGCCGAACCGAAGATCGCCCGACCATTCCACGCCTCCATGTGAGACAGCCACCATGACATTTCCTCCTTCACTTCGTCCGTGAGGGGGACCCACTGATCGTAACTCATCCCACGGCGCAGATGCTGCGCCTTCAGGCGTTGGAGAGCCCTGTAGTGCAGTGGGCCTGGGAAAATCGCCTGGATGGAGGACGAGAGAAGACCCACCACCTTGGCGACATGGCGTAGGGACGTACGATCCCTCGCGATCGTCTGCCGAAGCAGGTGTCGTATTTTTGCGACCTTCCGACCCGGCAGGCTCAAGACCGCCTGCACAGAGTCCACCACGAAACCTAAAAAGGTGATCTGCTGAGTGGGAACCAAAACCGACTTGGAGCCGTTGATCACAAACCCCAGCCTCTGGAGCAGGCCGACAGCTTGTCGCAGCTGGCCCGTCAACACCACCGGACACTGCCCCATGAGGAGGATGTCGTCCAAGTATACTAGCATACGGACCCCCTGACTTCTGAGAAACTCCACTACCGGGTGGAGAACCTTCGTGAAGCACCACGGGGCCGAAGAAAGGCCGAACGGCAGAGCGGTGAATTTGAACACCTTGTCGACCCACAGGAATTGTAGGAAACGACGATGAGGGGGGTGGATGGGGACGACCAAGTAGGCGTCCTTGAGATCCAGTCTCACCATCCAATCCCGAGGGAGGAGTACGTCTCGAAGGAGGTGGATACCCTCCATTTTGAAATGACGATAGACCAACCACCCATTGAATTCCTTGAGATTGATCACAGGTCTCTTGCCCCCATCCGTCTTGTCCACTAAAAAGACGTTGCTGAGGAACCCGTGCGGGTGGCGCGTTGATAGACGGATGGCTCCCTTGCGCAGCAAGTCCGAGATCTCCCCGTCTATCAATCGCGCGTCGGACTCTGAAAAGACCATCGGGCGCGGGGGCCTCGCTTGCGTGGGCTGGTCGTAAAATTCTATATGGAAACCTCGTACAGTTTGTAAAACCCAAGCGTCGGCAGTGAGCAATTTCCACTCCTCGTAAAAGCTTGCCAGCCGCCCCCAAATAGGAACTTGATCCAAACAAAGTACACTTACCGGGGGCATTTCCTTGTCCGGAGTTCTTCTTGAACCCTTTGCCACCGAAGCGCTGCCCCCTGGTGGGGTAGAAGTTGGTATAGTTGGCAGAGGTCTGGTATTGACCTCTTCCGGAGCCTGCATCTCCTTGGCAGAGGACGCCGGAAGCCAAGATCGGGTCGACTCCCCGTCGTCATCCGTGTCCGGAGAGTCGTACACTGGAGAGGCGGGGGCCGTAGACACATCCCCCGAAGCACTAGGGTCCACCAAGGGCGCAGGGGGCACCGCCGTCGCCTTAGCCAGGAAGGCGTCTCAAAGACGCTCCAAGGCGCCCCTGTCCACACCTTGGGCCTCCGATGACGGCCCTTCCTTACAGGGCCTCTTCGGGGCGGGTGGCAACCCTCCGGATGTCCCCGGGAGATCGGGGGTCGGAGGCACA
This sequence comes from Lissotriton vulgaris, assembly GCF_964263255.1. Taxonomy (NCBI): domain Eukaryota; kingdom Metazoa; phylum Chordata; class Amphibia; order Caudata; family Salamandridae; genus Lissotriton; species Lissotriton vulgaris. The sequence goes on from NC_141685.1 coordinate 2,123,701,919, forward strand.
TGCGCCGATGCCAGCTTCGCGCACTCTTCCACGATGCGGGCGGAAAGGCGGTCTTTCATGGGGCCTACCACCTCCGTCACGCAGCGGTAGACGGAATTGTCCACCGCCTGGTAGAACTCGTCGTCCTGCAGATAGGGGTAGGGTTCTTCCTCGTATTCCCCTTCCATCTTGGAACCAAGGACAAATGCGGGGCACCCTGAAGGGTGGCAGTCGAGATAGAACTCGAATATGGGCAGGCCAACCGGCTGCGATCACGTTTTTGGCCAACTGACGTGGCAGGTGGGCAGCACCAACCCCCAAGCGCGCAGACCCTCCTCGCCGGGACCGGGTCTTCGCACCCCTCAAGCGCGCTAAGCCACACTTTGAATAAAGAGGTGCACAAAGGACACCCGAAGGTGGTTCACGCGGTCAGAGCCGCAATACAGACCCCAACGGGGCGTCAAAAGCAGGGATTACAGACCCGGGGCACCAGGTGTCAGAGGGGTACGCAAGGGCTGGCTCCTGCGCAAGCATACTCCACGGCGCGGCTCCTGGCACTGCGGAGGCGCGCCGAAGGGTCGGCGAGACGACAGGCCGCCCCCTGGTGGTCTACGTACGCACCGCACACAATTTGGAAATAAGATCGCGTAGGAACGAAGAACGTTCCCGCGACCGGGGACTCTGTAAGGGAATAAACCATGCAATGAGTCCCCCCCCCAACGATCGTACACAATTCAATCAGTAACATCGAAAACGGAAAAAAAATGAAAAGCACTTATCTGGCTGCGGGAGCAGCGAAGAAAGAGGAGGAAGAAGATGAGAAGTCCGGTTTTATAGTGGTGATGGACAGAGTGGAAGGACTATGGACTATCATTATACAAAGAGACTCTTGGGAGTTGTTGTTTGATTTGTTGAACATTCCGTCAATGCTTTATGTTTAAAGCATTTTTTGTTATTATTATATCTTTTCCTAAGCTGCTGTGGAGTCTTTATGTTAATAAAGCGAAGGAAGATATAGCATAATCTGAAGCCTCCGGTCCTGACATAGAATTAGGGATTTTTCTAACACCTGCAACAAGGAAACTTATTAAGAGCTAGATCTACTGATGTGGATTGTAAAATCTGTTGACCACATCTGCATTTTTCTGGTTGCCGTTAATTGATCAGTGTGACGATACCCCCAGTATGCTGTGATTTTTGTCAGGAGTGTGGAGCTGGGCATCCTAGCTCTTGTTAGGTTACAACCATTTTGGTGAACTGAAAAACCCCCTGGATTCTAGGAAATCAATTGGTCCAAGTCCTCTGCATGAGGCCCAATACCTGAAAACATAATAAACAATAAATTGTAGACCCATTTTCACATTATTTCTTTTCAGAACTGATTGTACTGTATCAGTTGAGAAAATACTGGTAGTATGGGCATCTGTTTCACATATAAACTGTTCTTATTTATTATTATTATTTGTAAGGCGCATCGAATCTTCCCCAGGGGGATATCTCAGCGCCTATGAAAAAAACAAATTCTTTAAACAGCCAGGTCGGAAGCAATTTCTTAAACTGTGTCAGATTGGAACAGGCACAGATCTCGTCTGGGAGGCTATTCCAATGGAAGGGTGCTAGATGAGAGAAAGCATGTCCCCCCATTTTGACTTTTGATTCTCCGTGTGCAGAGCAAATTACGGTTACTTGATCCAAGCTGACGTACGGGGAAATACAGCACAAGTTTCTTCTTGAGGTAGGCAGGACCCGTCCCCGAAGAGACTTCAACACAGTACACGAGCTTGAATAATGCTCTTTTCCTACTAGGAAGGCAGTGCAATTAACGTAAGAGGTAATGATGGGGTACGTACCGGTTTACTTGAGGGCGAGACGGGCTGCTGTATTTTGAACTACCTGCAATCTTGATAATAGTTCTTTCTTGACATCAGAGGGATCCAAGGGACGATCTTTCTTAGCATCCCCATTATTCCGAAGCAGGTGACCGATATTGTCTTCACGTGCTCCTCCATGGAAAGTTTATTGCCAATTATGATGCCTAAATTCTGTGCCCGCTTTTTTGGTAAAGGGGCTTCCCCTAATTCAAGCGGACACCATTCAGGGGTACACAATTCCTCTACTGTACCACACAGAATCTCGGTTTTGTTGGAATTAAGCTGGAGGAAGTTCTTCCTCATCCATGCAGCTATTTTTAGCATACAGTTTTAAAACTTAGCTCTGGTCAATGCGGGGTCCGACTCCATGGGGACGATCATAGAGTGTCGGCCGCATACGAGAGAGTCTCAAACCCGCAGGTTCTAATAGTAGAGCCCAGCGGAGTCACATAGATGTTGAACAAGGTGGTACTTAAAATTGATTCCTTGCGGGACCCCCTTGTCCACTCTCGTGGTCTGTGACGCAAAGGAATACAGCTGGACACATTGTGTTCTGTCGGTCAAAAAAGTTTTATGTCAGAGGCATGGCCTTAAAATGGCTGCAATCTCTCGTAACTTATCCAAAAGGATTTGATGAGAAATGGGGTCAAAGGCTGCTGGCAAATCGAGGAGAGCTAGCATAGAGGGGGTCCCCTTATCCAGTGACATCCTTATGGTGTTGGTGACTTCTATCAGTGTGGACTCAGTGCTATAACCAGCATGGAATACCAACTGGGACGGATCCAGTAATTTATTTTGTTCTAAATAACCTAAGAGGTGTTGATTAATTAATGTCTCCATGATCTTTGAGGAACATGGGAGGAGAGATCGGTCTGTAATTTTGTAGATCTGAGGGATCTGAAAGAAACAGGTTAGTGTTAGATTCCTTACCTTAGAATATCCCCAGGCTTCAGACTGGATCCGTAAAGTTTTGCGTAGCAGTGCCTCTGCGCGTTGGTAGGCGTCGCCTGTGGCTCCACGTCCGTCGTCTGTCGTTGGCGCCCGGATGACGTCGTCAGAGTACTTAGACGCCGCCCTCGCGCGCTGACGTCAGTTCTTCTTTTTTCCGCGCTAGCACGCGCAGATCCGGAAGAGCAGACTAACTTTTTCGATCTTTTTTTGGATCCTTTTTCGAGTCCAGGTGCCGATAGGAATGCCCGGTTCAAACCCAGTGCCGATTGTAACCACCTGATGTCGGTTACCGACCCCCACCGTCGGTGCCTCTATTGCCTTTGGGTCGTGCCCAGACTGCCGGGCCTTGTCGAAGGCTTGTCAGGGGTCCCGTATGCACCTCGAGCTCCGGCAGTTGGCCCCGTACCGTTCACGGTCTCAGTCTAGGAGGAGGTCGAAGGACCGGTTGCGGGTCCACAGTCATCGCAGCTCGGTGAGTCAACACCATTCGTCGGGCTCCAAGTCCTCAGGTAAGAGGCACAAGAAGTCGAAGAGACGTCATCACTCTTCCGACTCGCCCAGACGCTCGCGCGATGCGGTCAGGGGTTCGGGCGACACCGCCCACGCGGCTCCTCTGCGGCCAGCTCCGTACCCCACGGTCCCTGGGCTGAACGCGACACCGGAGATCGGCCCGGCGCCGTCGACGACTTGGTTCCCGACGCCGCAGGGCCCCACTGGATCCAGGGACATCGTCCTCGGTCCAGATCTGGCGTCAGACGCTGAGAGAAGAGCGCTTCTATGATCTGGCCCCATCCTTTGCACCAGACTTTCAGGAGATGGGAGGCGAGGAGGATTGGGAGGGGTCTGAGTACCCTCTGGCACGCCATGGGAATGCCAGTCATATCAGGACTGGGCAGTTGAGCTAGGTGAGGCCAGTGGTCTGGACACTTTGCCAGACACTGGTTTTGTCTCCCCTCCTACAGAGGCTAAGGAGGAGGGGGCTGCTTACAGCGTGGTGTTGATGAGGGCGGCCAAGGCCTTGGCTCTTGAGCTACCCGTTGCGGCCGTGATGACTAACCTCCACACCGAGGTCCTCAAACCGCAGTCATGCTCTTCAGAGCGTCGTCTGCCGTTTTTACGAGGCCCTTACTGACGTTCTGTTGGGCACCTGGTCCAAGCCCGCTACAGGCCCCCCTGTAGATCGGAACATGGCCAGACGCCACCGCCCGGCCCCGGGCGACCCTAGTTTCCTGTCCACCCATCCGCCCCCGAGAGCCTGGTTATCCAGGCCTCTAACTCCCAGACCGCATTCCCGACTGCCCCTCCTGATCGGGAATCCAAAAGGTATGACCAGTTCGGTAAGAAGCTGTTCTCCTCACTTATTTTGGAGTTGCGGTCGGTCATCCCCGCTTGCCTTTTGGGCCGTTCGCGGACGTGCTGCCAGACTTCCTGGAGGAGGCCCGGGCAAAACTCGCTCAAGCCCTTGCGGAAGGGCGATATGCAGCACGGTACTCTTTTCGATGTGGGCTGGATACCACGGACTCACTAGGCAGGGCGATTTCCACGACCGTGGCGGTTCGCCGCCACGCCTGGGTGAGGTCCACCAACTTCTCGGCTGATGTCCAGAACACACTCGTGGACAATGCCGTTTGTTGGCCGTTGACTCTTTGGCGACAAGGCAGACCGCGCGCTTGAGCGTTTCAAGGACTCATGGGCTATGGGCAAGACCTTGGGCCTGTCGGGCCAGCGCCAGCAATCTTCTGCCTTTCGTGGCCAAGGAAGGGGCGCCCCTTCACGTCCTGCCAGCCACGGGCCGCAGACTAACATCCAGTGTGGTGGCGGATGTGGTAACTGCTGTTGCGGTGCCAGGGGACAGCGGCGAGGTCCAGTCCACATCCACCCCCGCAGCATCCGCCTCAAAGCCTTCCTAGTCTGAGCTTTCAGGCCCATTTGACGCCAGTGGAGGGCAGGGTTCGCCATCACCTCCTCCACTGGCGCACCATCACATCATAAAGAGGGCATTGAAGCCATGGAACAAGCGATTTTTAAAATTGAATCTAGAAGAACCAATGCAACTATTTTTGATGGAACTAGTATTCTTCACTTTATATCAAAGCTACTTCAAGCATGAAAATGAGTGGTACCTCCAGCTCGTAGGGACATCAATGGGCAATTGCGCAGCCCCAGTCTATCCAAATCTGTTCATGGGAGAATACGAACAGAAAAACATCTTGAAGAACCCCGATGGGTGCACCAACATAAAAATGTACGCCAGATACATAGATGATCTCTTCATCTTGTGGAACAATTCTAATGAAAGTCTAGAACAAGTACTAACTACTCTAAACACTGTGGATCAACGTATCCAATTCACGTGGGAAATTGATTCTAAATCAATCCCTTTCCTGGATGTTTCAATCGAACTGCATAATAACCACATCTCTACGGACATTCACCGCAAATCTACTGACCGGAATAATGTACTACATAATTCCAGTTTCCATCAGGGATCTCTAAAACAGCATCTTCCAAAATCTCAAAAGGTGAGAGTGAAACGCATAACCTCAGACCCCACGAAAGCAATTGCATGCATCAACAAAATGGGCATTAGATTTTGAGAGAGAGGATATCCTGAACACATTGTGGAGTCAGCTAAAACGCATACAAAGGCACTAAATCGGATTTCTCTATTACAACCCACTCCCAAACGTCAAAGCGAAAGAACTGTCATTGTGTCTAAATTTTCCAATGTAAGTGCAGACTTTAAAAAGGTTATATTAAAACATTGGCCTATATTAAGCCTAGAACCTGATTTTAATGGCATCTTTGACCATCAACCCATATTCGCCTATACCAGAGGTAAAAATCTAGGATAAATTCTCAAACGAACCGAACAAGCAGAAATTACATCCAGAGGAACAAGACCATGTGCAAATTGCAACATCATCATTCCAGGCAACAAGGTTGTGCACCCAATGAAAGGCCAAGAAATTCAGCTAAACGTTACAGCAACCTGTGACACCACAAATGTAATTTATTTTTCTGAAATGCCCGTGCGGCAAGGTGTATATAGGAAAGACAGAACGAAAACTGAAAGTCCGCCTCAATGAACACAAGTCCAACATAAGGACACGGAATTTGAAATCATCAGTAGCAGCACATTTTCTAGAAAAGAATCATAACATTTCCCAACTTAAATTCGTGGTGCTAGAAACCATACAGAGAGTAGAAGGTAGAGATAACAACAAACACTTACTTCGTCGTGAAAATTATTGGATTTATAGACTGAATGCAATCAAGCCACATGAATTAAATGACCGAATAGAATTTTCTTGTTATTTATAAACATCCTTGAGCACGACTCGGGCATGTATGTTCTGTGAATATTTTCCTGATTGTGATTATCTTTATTTTAATTTACTTTACACATCGTGCTAGCTCATCGTTAAATGGTTGATCAACACGTCCCAGTTATTTGCCTCAGTTCATTTTACTTCATTTACTTAATTTTATTATCGTCATCATTTTATTAAACTTGATGAACAACCGTTAATATTTTTCGCCGTACGTATCGGTCACAAAGCCATGATAATAGTCTGTTTTTTTAGGTCCATCATGTTCAGCACACGTCACCCTCCGTTGACGCTTACAGTCCGTTTTCTACCTTCATTTTTTTCAGGCCCGATCACGTGATCCTCACGTGACAGAGTGCCAACCAATAGACTCGTACTTAAACTTGCCACCGAGCTACGGAAACATACAGAATTCACACCAGATTCATTACATCCTTTTCGTGAGTATTTCACCAAGCTCTAAACGCGAAACGCTCCTCGTAATCTTTATAGACCTTACCTGTTCCGCATTTTTGGTATTCATTACGTATCTTTCATTTCATAGATATTTCAACACATCATTTCAGTAAGTCTCTTTTACCAGGTCACGGCGTATTTTTCACCGCATGTTCTATGCACCTTAAGCATGCTTATTTCTTTTACCACACATGACCAATGCACAGTCATATCACAGTGTTTTCACTAAGCAGAGGTATTTGATGAGGAGCTAACAGACTAAATATAGCTATGTTGTTTAGATTGTGGATATGCTCCCAGATGAAGGGCGGTGGTCCAAAATGCATTGGAGCCAATATTAATAATGTGTGACAATAACACAAGCAAATATAAAAAATGAAAAATTAGTTATAAACCAAATTAAGATGGAATAAATTGAATTTAACCACATCAATCGTGTTTATGGAACTTTTTCTATGATTTGAACAAAAGATTGCCTATTTTCAGAGTGCCCCTTGGGATGCAACCAATTTTCAATTGGATGCACTTCTTGAACTCCTACGGTCCAATCGTCACGTGGTCAGGAGACGATACCACGGGAGCACCTACCAACCATTTGAAACAAACTTAACTTACGAAGCACCCGCTGTGCACTTGTTCACTTTCAACCTGCACCATCACATCAGACAGGTGGGTGCTGCAATTCGTCCGAAGGGGCTAATACCTTCCCTTCGAGGCAACCCCTCCAGCCATGCCACCGCAGTACCACCGTGTGTCGGGGATCACTTGCAACTTCTGCAAGAGGAAGTTATGGCACTCTTGGCCAAGGGGGCCATCGAGCGCGTTCCTGGGCAAGAAGTAGGGTGTGGAAGGAGAAGTTCAAGATGCTGACTTTGGCTCAGGTCTTAGCTGCCTCAGACCACGAAGACTGGATGGTAGCTTTGGACTTGCAGGACGCATATTTTCACATCCCCACCAGCGATACCTGCGGTTCACAGTAGGCCAAGAGCACTTTCAGTTTACCGTGCTCCCCTTCGGCCTTACCAGCGCCCTATGGGTGTTCACGAAAGTGATGGCGGTGGTCGCAGCTCATCTGCGCAGATTAGGGGTGTCAGTCTTCCCCTTTCTTGACGACTGGTTGTTGAAGGCAGGCTCGCCTCTAGACAGTAGTCAGCCTCCTCCAGACTACGGCCGACCTCCTGCACCTGCTGGGGTTCTCCATCAATGTGCCGAAGTAAATGTAAATGTGTTTGTATTTATATAGCGCCTCCTACCCAGAGGTCTCGTAGCGCTGTATTCATACCGCTGTGTTACCCTTCCTGGCTTTCCTGTGAGATGGGGACTCCTGGGCACCCCCAAGGTGAAGCCAGGCCCGTTGTGGAGATTAGGCAAGCTATTGCCCAGAGTCAGAGTGGGACCCATGATTAGACCGGGCACCGAGGCCAGAATTATCAGGTCCGGGGAGATAGAGTCCAAGAGCCGCCGAGGCGGGAATCGAACCCTGGTCCCGGGCCAGACCTCTGCATCAGGGTCTGCCGCTCTAACCATTGAGCCACGCTTCTCACACCTGTGCCCCTCTCAGAAACTCCTCTTCATTGAAGAGGTTCTGGATTCGGCGCAGTTTCGGGTTTTATCCTCCCGAACAGCGGGTTCGGGATATTCAGGCTCTGATTCCGATCTTTTAGCCTTTATCCCGAGTCTCGGTCAGGTTGTCGCTGCGGCTTCTGGGGCTGATTGCCTCCTGCATCCTTCTGGTGCATCACACCAGATGGCGGATGCGGGCTCTGTAGTGGGATCTAAAGTTTCAGCGGGCCCAGCTTCAGGGCAACCTGTCCGGCCACGTCCTGATCTCGGAGGGCACTGCAAGACAGTTGCAGTGGTGGCTTATGGACCGCGATTGGGTCAGCGGCAGATCCCTCTCCCTACCCAACCGGAGCACGTAGTAGTGACGGATGCGTCCGTCCTGGGTTGGGGGAGGCCACATGGGAGAGGCCTCTGGTCTCCGGCGGAGTCCCAGCTCCACATCAACCTTCTGGCTTGCACTGAAAGCCTTCCTTCCCTCTGTACGGGGAAGTGTGGTGCAGGTGTTCACGGACAACACTACCGCCATGTGGTACTGCAACAAACAGGGTGGGGTCGTGGACCCTTCGTCAGGTGACTCTGCGCCTCTGGCAATGGCTGGAACACCCGGGCATCATTCTGGTGGTTCAACACCTGGCAGGTTCCCTGAAAGCCAGGGCGGACGAACTCAGCCGTCAGTGCATGATAGAACACAAATGGCGTCTGAACTCTGACGTGGCGCATGGTCTCTTTCAGCAGTGGGGAGAGCCTTGGTTAGATCTATTCGCCACAGAAGAGAACATGCAATGTCATCATTTCTCCGCGTTGAAATTCCCAAGGCGGCACTCGCTTGGAGACGCTTTTCATCGCGGTGGAGCTGCGGTCTATTGTACGCCTTTCCGCCTATACCACTTCTGCCCAGAGTGCTGAAGAAGATCAGGTGCGACCGGGCCCAAGTCATCCTTGTGGCTCCGCACTGGGCACGAAGATGCTGGTATCCCGAGCTACTCAGCATGTCAGTCGATCCCCCCCGATTCGTCTGCCTCCTCAGGAGGACCTTCTGTCGCAACAGCAGGGGATGGTCCTCCACCCGAACCTGTCTAGTCTCCACCTCCATGCGTGGAGATTGAGTGGCGACAGTTGAGGTCATTTGACTTGCCTTCTGAAGTCTGTGATGTCCTGCTGGCAGCCAGGCGTACCTCCACAAAATCGATATAAGCCTGCAGGTGGAACACATTTGTGGCATGGTGCACAGCAAAGGCTGTGGATCCCCTTTCTGCAACCCTTTCAGAGGTTCTCCTCTTTCTTCTTTCTCTTGCCCAGCAGGGCTCTGCTCTGGGCACTATCAAAGGCTACCTCTTTGCCATTTCAGCCTTCTTAAGGCTACCTGATCAGCCTTCTCTTTTCAAGTCCCCTGTTGTAAATAGATTCTTGAAGGGCATCACTCACATGTTTCCTCCTGTTCCTTTCGTGATGCCTCAGTGGGACTTGAACCGTGTTCTGACTTATTTGATATGCGCTCTCTTCGAGCCACTTCACTATTGCCCTCTGCATCTTCTTACTCTTAAGACTGCATTCCTGGTTACCATCACCTCTGCCAGGAGAGTGAGTGAGCTCCAGGCTCTATCTTCTCAACCTCCTTTCCTCTCTGTCCATCCGGACAAAGTTGTCTTGAGAAGGCGTCCTTCTTTCCTGCCCAAAGTAGTCACAGCCTTCCACACCGGGCAGTCCATCACCTTACCCACCTTCTTTCCGCCTCCGCATCCCTCGAAAGAGAGTCTCCACCCTCTGGATCCAAAACGTGCGCGCTCATTCTATCTGGACGCACACGCCAATTCCGGATGGACGACCAGCTCTTTGTTGGTTACGTGGGCGCTAATAAGGGACGGGCGGTGCACAAACAAACCATTTCTCGATGTTTTTTTTGTGTGCACAAAGGCTTGTTATTCACTGGCTAAAAAAGAGCCTCCTGTGGGGCTGCGTGCCGATTCCATTCGGGCCACGGCGGCTACTACTGCCCTGGGTCAGGGAGTCCCCTTTCAGGACATCTGTCATGCAGCTACGTTACTTCCCTTCGGTAAGGATATATCTGTAAGAAACAGTAGTTAGTGTTGGATTCCTTACCGCCCCACCCATCCTCCAAGTTCTGGGAAACGATATCTAGGGTTAAGGTTCTTCCTTTTGAGGGACTTAGTTTCATGGCACCAGTGTCTGTTTTTATCATGGCTCTGCGTTTCTGGCGCGTAAAAGCTGTGTATAAGAAATGACGTCAGCGCGCTCGGGCGGCGGCTAAGTACTCGGACGCCATCTCGGCGCCAATGATGCCGACGACGGACGCAGAGCCGCAGACTATGCCTACCGACGCGCAGGGGTACTGCTACGCAAAACTTTCCGGATCCAGTCTGACGCCTGGGGATATTCTAAGGTAAGGAATCTAACACTAACTACTGTTTCTTACAGATATATTGTTACCGAAGGTAAGTAACTTGTGCATTAGCTAGTGCCTTTTTTCAGCAATGGCTTAATTTGTGCGTCCTTCCACTTGCGAGGGAACGTGGCTGTGGCTAACAAGATATTACAGACTTCATTAAGCAAGTGGGACCGAGCCGGGGCAAGTTCTCAAATGAGGAAATTAATTTGAAAGGACATTTGTGTCATCCTGATAGCAATGTGGGCTTACAGACTTTATTAATGAATAAATGAACATTAGAACATTCAGATGGGCACAACTATTCAACTTGTGGCAATGGCAAAATAAATTTCCTGCATAGAGCACGAGTGAATCTCGCTGGGATGCCTACCTTTCCTGCCACTCAAATCTCCAAGAAAGAAGACCTACTCTTTTAATTGCACTTCTCTGCCAAAAAACTCTTGTTCAGCCAAAACACATGCCTTGTAAACCTAAGAATGACGTTGGAGCTTTCTTTGCACATACATTCCAGAAAGATTGCCTGGACGCACACAGTCAGTCACCAGGAAAATGCCGGAGGATGGGTGACTGATTTATCAAATCTTCGTTTTAAAAGTTTGCTTTTTCGTAACTTGTCAGTGATAGTAATGGATCAACATAAAGTTTTGATTCCTTGTGATCATAAACACAGTACATACGTGCAGATCAAAAAAGTGTATAAAAAACTAAATTTTAAAAATAATCATTTGGGAGCCAAAATGAAGTAATTCAACGTTTGAGAGATTAGCTTATTTACCTATGCATTTTACATCGTCTTTGTACTAAAATCACTTTGGTTGATGTAGCCTGTCTCAGGGGTATCCAAGGAGTGTTGAAGTAGTTCTTGGAATTTCTTTGACTGTATTTGGTTGATATATGCCTACTACAAGTCTTTATCGTCCTATTTTGATTGTCTGCACATTTCTCCTTGGTTCTAAAATTGCAGGGTCTCATCAAGACATTGACTTGTAGGCTTATTCAGTTGAATAATTGACTAACTTAGTAATGGCTCGTTTTTCATAAACATGGGTGACAAAGAAAGGTACCTTAGTTAAGTGTGGTGTAAATTCCAAGTAATTGATTTGTAGCACGGGGGGAACAGTTGTATCAATATAACAAAATTGCACGAGTTGAGCACGTAAGCTCTGCAAAAACCAATTACTGTATACTTTTTGTTTGACATGCCTTTGTTTTTTCGTACCTGATTTCTTAATGTGTGTTTAGAGCACAACCTCTCATCTCTGCGTATCGATGCTCTTCTGCCTTTACGGTCTACTACAAAGTTGTCTGGGTTAGATGGAAGAACTCTTAGCACCTCAGGAACCCACTCCGTGTTTGCATGATCGTTTACATACGTTTTATTGGTGCTCGTAAGTTACTAAAAGCTAGCTTTCAAAGTGGAGGGATGGTGGATCAGTGAACCGTCCTCTGGCATCTTCCTGATGATTGACTCGCTGTATGGCCAGGCAGTGTTGTTTGTGTACATGCAGCGAACAAGCTGCCATTGTACTTAGGAAGTGGTGCATGGCTTTTGGTCAAACCAGCTCTTTGTGGAAATGAAGCGTGATTGCCAGAAAATGTTCGGTTTCCTGATATTAGTGTATCGTAAGTGGTAGGGGTTCCAGCAATATTGATTTGTGCTGGTCTCAGAAAATTATTTTACTGTTTTTGAATCAGTTGATTGCTCAATACTTTGAGGATGAGCACAGCAAAATAGTTAGAATTTTTGCCAGTTCTCCACAATCTTGTGTTTTTTTTAAAGTTTCAATTCATTGTGTGCAGTGCAGAACCTAGTCATAGTATCAATAATATAGAACAAGCATTGGCATAGCCAATAGGTCTCGCCTTTGGGACCGTATAAGTTCCTAATAACAAGCAGATCATTGCCAGTAATAATGAAATCCTGTAACGTTACGGGACATGCTGATACCAGGATTTTTATAATCTAAGTGATTTGAATTTTTCATCAAAACTTGCAGCAACGGGGGCGTGGCCTGCAGCTAACCAAGATGGCCGCGACCTAGTGAGGCACCGAGGGCGAGACCGATTACCCTCACACATCCGGCCAGTTATCCGGCTTAAGCATTGCCCTGCGCTCTTAATATCTGTGACTGAGGTGAACCGGCATACAGCGATCCATCTCCGAGGCTTCTACGACCTCGGAGCAAGAAGCGGCATCGGAGGAAAGTTTGCGGCCTGCAGCTGCGTTGTACGCACCGGCCTCAATTTTGAAGATCCACCGGAGAAGCAAGAACCGAGGCGCCGAAAACAAGCGGTGCACCGGACGACTGATTAAGGCTGAGACTGCCGGCGGTTGGTGAGTGGTGCAGCTACCTCCCAGAGCGCCTTTCTCTGCCAGGCCTTGTTCCCGTCTCGCCGCCAGGGCGAAATAATATCCGGAACACGCCGCAATGGCGGCCCGCAGAGGCGCGGAGCCTAGGAATCCCCCACCAGTGCCAAAACTTAACTTTGCCCAAATTCACCTGTGTGTCATCGACTCCAAAATTGGCTCCACACTGGTTCAAGCGATTATCTACCACCCTGCCGACTTTTATGGCATGGCACCTCCTAGAACTGGTATGATTTTCTCCCGAAACGTGCCCCAGATACCCCCCTCTCCCTCGGCCGAGAACAATAAAACCGGGCAGACCTGTACTAGGCTGGGCACAGAACTGGATTTTAGGCCCTGCAGGTACTGAACTGCTGGCAATGTGGCTGGACTGACGCTGCTTGTGCCACAGGGCCTGACTTGGTTGCCCCCACGGCGCATCGGCTGCCCATCTCTTGGGACCTAAACTAGGTGGCAACCGAATCTGCGCTGGCTGGTGAGCCAGGGTATTTTGCCCTCCCCTCGGGTTGGATTATTGTAACGCCAACGGCGCGCACGTCAAATTTTCCTAGTGTGACCGAGAGCAGTGGCCATCGCTCCCTTCACAATGAGTGGCAGAGGCAATCGTGCGTCCCAACAAAGCAAGCTTGACAAATTTGCCTACGCTAAGGACTTTCCCCCACTGCCAGATCAAAAGGGAACTGGTGCTAAAGGCGCGTAGTAATCCCGCAATAACATTGGAGGACGACATGGCGGCCCTGTATCAGGTGCAAACCACGGTGGGTACGATTTCGACGGACGTGACGCTCCTGTGGGCAGACCTGCAAAAAATGTCGTCCAGGGTCACCGCGGTGGAACAGGTCATAACGTCACTCACCTCGGACACTGCGCTCCTGATTAAACGTGTCACGCAATTGGAGGAAGACAATAGGCGAATTGCGGGCAAGATGGACGAACAGGAAGGGTGCTCCCGCCGCAACAATATTCGTATAATTGGCCTTCCAGAATCGGAAGGGGGACCTGCCATGGACCTCTACGTGTAGGATCTCGTAAAAAACACACTACAACCTAAAGGTCTCTCAAATTTCTTCTCTGTGGAGCGGGCACACAGGGTACCAGCTGGACGCCCGCGCCCTGGGGCCCGACCAAGACCTGTCCTGGCACGCATATTTAATTTCAGAAACTGGGATGCCGTTCTACAGACGGCAAGAGTGGCACCACCCATACGGATCCAAAATTCGGAAATCTCATTTTTCCTGGACTATACAACGGCGGTGGCAGCGTGACGCAGGAGTTTCCTTGAGGTGAAAGACACTGAGATCCTGCGAACTGCCCTACTCCATGCTCTTCCCGCCACGCCTCAGAGTGGTGGCCGATTAAAAAAAGAAACCTGGTTCTTTGATACGCCGGAGGAAGCACACGACTGGCTCAAGGGGTGGCGTCAGGCGGAGGGTCCGGAAGGCAGAACAGAAGGCGTAGACAACAAGGGAAGACCGCTGAAGAACCCGAGCAGGAGTAGAGCGATGAGGCCGATGTGACCAAAGACTCTGGGGACTGACTCCTTCGGGCACAAGGGAAGTACCTACCTCTTTCCTCTGTTTAATGTATCTTACATTGCTGGTTGGGACTCGCCTCCCCTAATTATTGACAATAATATTGGTGATGAGGCGGGACTTTGGAACTGTTGGGATCTATCTGGTCCACCTTGGACTTTCACCCCCGTGCTCTCATAAGCAACAATGTTTTTTGATAGGGATAATGAGCACTCTGCTAAGTTGGGGTGGTGGGCAGTTTGAAGTCCGCAAGGCAGGGAGGAGGGTTGGAGGGGGGGGGTACTTTTTTTTTTTGTTGTATGTTCATGCGATGCATAGATCTGAAGTTGACTGCACAGTGTCATGGTTCACAGAAACTTGTCACTTTAATGCCACACAGGTCCACAATGGACCTGAACGTTTTCAGTCTGATGATGGGGGATGACTCGCATGCTGTTTTAAAGGGAGGATCTGATGTCGTAACCCCATCCCTATCTATACTCACCTGGAATGTTTGCGGCCTGGGGGACAAAATTAAACGAGGCCTGGTTCTACAATGCATGAATAGGGAAGGTGCGGCAGTGGGTCTCTCACAGGAAACACACCTCACTGGCTCGCCTACTAGGGCGATGGACAGGTGGGGTTTTAAGATGATGGCCCACTCCGAATTCACCTCCGGATCTAGAGGAGTTGGTATATTGGTGAAAAAGCAGTTTCCTTTACACATACAGTCCGTTAAATCTGACAATGCAATTGGATTTGCTGCTATACAAGCACAGTGGGAAGGGAAGCCTGTTAATATTGTCTCGGTCTATATACCGCCAGCCTTACAGGCGACTGCCCTTGCAGATCTTAGCGCATTTCTACTGGGGCTTCCGGAGGGTGGACTACTTATTGGGGGAGATTTCAATTTGGTGCCTGATAACCTAGTGGATAGATTCCCTCCCAGATCAAATGCATCAGGAGCATCACGGTTGGGGGGCTTCTTGGCAGCTATGGGACTTGTGGACCTTTTGGAGGAAGTATCATCCTCTGGAACGCCAGTTCACCTATCACTCTAGCGTGCATAATAGTCTCACTAGGCTTGATTATTTTCTGGGCTCGGTGGGTGTCCCCGGTACTGTTGTTGGTGTAGAAATCAGACCACGGGGCATCTCTAATCACTCCCCTCTGATGATTAGTTACGCACACCACCAGCTCAAACGGCGTCAGACCTATCCGATCCGTCCTGGCTACCTCCACAATCACAAGATCAGAAGGGAATTGAAGACTGGGACGAAACATTATTTTCAAGACAACACTGATTCCGTGACCTCTTCCATTACACTATGGGAGGCCTATAAGACCGTGATTAGAGGACAAGCAATAGCCTCCATTACGGCACATAAACGTGCAGGGTGAGCGGAACTGCTAGCTTTAGAAACGGCAGTAACTGATGCGGAGACGCAGCATACTGCTGACCTGACCCCTGCAGCGGCACACAGTTTGCAAGTAGCGCAGCGCCAACATAGAGCACACCTGACTGAGGGGGTCAAGCAACAATTGGCCCATACACGGCACAAAATTTATGAGGTTGGAGACAAGGCAGGCAAATTACTCGCGTGGCTGGACAGACTGGACAGACGGGACAGATGGATAGCACAGCTTGCGGTGGTGGGAGGGCGCCCTACTACGGATCCACATACAATAGTCCACATGCTAGCACAGCACTACATGACAGTATATTCCTCCACATCTACTGTCTCGGAGGAAGAGGCATACACCTACATCAAAGACCTTAAAATGCCCACATTATCCCCGGCAGAAGCACAAGCCTTAGACGAGGACCTCCCGACCAATGAGGTGTAGTTAGCTATTAAAGCACTACAGGCGGGTAAGGCGCTAGGGCCTAATGGTATACCAGTTGAATTATATAAACAGCTGACAGGCATGATTGCGCCACATCTGCTGAATATGTTTAAGGAAAGCCTAGAGGCTAGTGAACTTCCATTGGATCAACGCTATTGTCGCTACATTAAAACCTGGGAAGCCAGCTGACCAATGTACATCCTATCGCCCGATCTCCCTCATGAATGCCGAGGCTAAGATACTTGCTAAATTATTGGCGCTTCGTCTCTCGTCCCATCTACCCAAACTTATACATAAAGACCAGTCTGGCTTTATGCCTGGCAGGAACACGGCGCTCAATTTAAGGAGAGTACATAGTGTATTGGCACGCGCGGAATATCTCCAGGAACCGGCAGTAATACTCTCCCTGGACGCACATATGGCGTTTGACACTGTCCATTGGCCATTTTTATTTGCGGTGCTGCGCCATTTTGGGTTTGGCCCGAGGTTCTGTGCCTGGATCCGCCTATTGTGTGAGAAGCCCATGGCACATGTCACTGCTAACGGCCATATATCATCGGATTTCCCCTTGGCCAGAGGCACGCATCGGGGTTGCCCACTGTCCCCGCTGCTGTTTGCCCTAGTCTTGAAACCTTTGGCGGAATGGATAAGATGGGAGCCTACTATCAGGGGCCTCAATTGGACTGATGATTGGGAAGATAGGATATCGTCTGCATACATGGATATCCTATTATATTTCACCTCTCCCAAGCGCTCTATTAACACTCTTCTGGATGTCTGCACAGCCTATGGCCGAGCGTCTGGTTATTCGATTAACTGGTCAAAATTCACCATGTACATACTGCACGGGCCCACGCCGCGCTTACCGGACGGCTGCCCATTGCAGACTGCAGACGGTACATTTAAATATTTAGGGATATACATCACGGCTAACCCGGCCGACTTCCATTTACACAATTTGCAACCCCCCCCTTTGATCGTCTTAAGCGTGACATACGTCACTAGGAATCTCTACCACTGACTGCTGGGCAAGGCAGCGCTTTTCAAAATGATGGCTCTGCCCTTGTTTCTCTACATTCTAGAAAACACGCCGTACCCCGTGCATCCCACCTATTTTAAAACAATCACAGCGCAAGTCTCTGTGCTATTGTGGGGTCATAAGCCCACGCGTATAGCACAGGCCAAGCTAATACAAAGCTGGTACGATGGCGGCATAGCGCTCCCAGACATCGGTCTCTATTATTGGGCATCATAGTTAAAGGTTGTCAACCAGTGGCTGCATCTCCCGCAGTCTGAACCAGCTCTAACGGCAGACAGGGCACAGTTGTGATTGTCTGGTATGCTGGCTCCCTTCTATGATAAATCATTATCCCTCACAAAGTTTGGCCCACTGAAACACACACTCACCATATGGCATGCGGCACTGACCAGGTTGGGATGGCGGGGAGTAATGACACAGTTGCCGCCGTTATGGGACACTAAAACTGGGGAAGCTCAGGTACACCAGGGGCTTTGACCGCTGGGATGCTATAGGCATTTCAACAATTGGGGATCTATGGCAGAAGGGACGAGTGATACCCTTTGAGACACTGAGACAACAGTACGATTTGGTCCCATCAGAACACCTCCGGTATATGCAGATACGCCACGCCTTAACGACGACACCGACACCTGAAACGGACGCCCCGGAGGCGTCCCCTCTCGAGGACAGACTACTCACAGACTACATGCCATCAAAGGCGACATCAATGACGTATCGTTAGCTAATAAATAATTTACCTGACCCGACAGGGCCCTTACGGGAGAAATGGTCGCATGATTGTGGGGACATTGATGTTGTCAGAGTGGCAAGAGGCGATTGCGTCTCCGAAACAAGTGGGCATCTCCTCGCGTCTCCTCTTGGTGCAATTACGCATATTACATAGATCATATTACACTAGACACACACTGCATAAGATGAGACGAATAGCACACTGCCTGCGGGGTTGTGGTGAAGAAGGGACCTTCTATCACACCATATGGGACTGCCCGAGAATTGCAAACTATTGGGCACAAGTGATGCGAACCATGTCTCAGAGGGGGTTTCCATACTGCCAGACCCTAGACGTTGCCTTTTGAATAAATGGGAACCTAATGACCTCACACGTTCGGGACAGGGTTGGATGAGATGGGTATGCTGATGGCAAAGAGGAACATAGCGCAGAGATGGAGTGGGACGGAGTCGCCTACACTAGCGGCTTGGAAACATGATATGGATACAGCGATGATTTCAGAGCGAGCAGTGTTTTGCAATAGGGATTGTCCCAAAAAATGGAGTAAGATTTGGGGGGCATGGAATAAATATAGAGGGGACATTTGTGACTCACCCTCAGATGATGATAGTTCCAGCTCTGATTCCGATTGATGCATTGGAAATAACGAACGTGCTGGCAGCCTCTGCAGCGGCTGTTGGTTTCAGATATACTTGTATTTGTGACATAGCCATAATGGTTTCTGCTGAAAGAATACTGTGCTCAATTTGCTCTGTATCTTTACTGAACACTGTATCGCATTGTTTTGAAAATGCTATTAAAAATATGTAAAAAAAAAAAAACTTGCAGCAACGTTGCAACCAAGATCAACCAAAGCATAGTTGCTAAGATTTCAGTTTGTGTGACAATTTTATATTTCCTCTGCCCTTATGTATGACATTTTAGTGCCTTACGTGTGAGATTTTATCATGAGCGGATGAAGGGAGATTAATGCTGAGGCTCTTTTTACTACATACATATCCTGACCCAATCAGAGTGACTGCTGACATGATAGCCTGGCGGAAGGGCACCCACAGACCTAAAAGGACTGTTATGTGCCTCAATTGCAACCTACGCCACACACACTGCTCTCTTGTAGCAGATCCCTGTTCTGCCAAATCAACCCTGCATCTATTCCAGTAATACAGCGCCATCCCCTTTGACCCGAAACCAGCAATGCATTTGGAATGGGGACCAGTACCATTTTAAAGATGTGTAAAATCTGAGACAGTTGGCAGTCTAGGCAGAGACACGCGCATGGGCAGCAGGGATGGGGCAAATACCCCAACACTGCGGCCAACGCGTCAGCAGTGGAAGCTGGAGATGCTAGACACTTACAGTGGTTCACCTCTGCATGCTTAGTCAAAGCAAAACTTCTCTTTAGCACGACTACACTTCTGCTGTTTGAATGCTAGGTGGCATGGCTCCTCTTGAAAATGCTCAATTCATACATGAAGTGATCGGACTTGAAAAGAAGCAAAGATGATATTGCATCCTATTGTAACATAAACCACGTTTTAAGTTTGTGTGTGCTTTTAGTGGCTCAAACGCATTTTGGTGCAATTGTGAACTGTTATTTTTTAAATATATGCAACCGTTGACCAAATAAATGGACGTTTAAGAGGTTTCCAACCTCATAAGCTGCCACAGAGGTGGCGCAATTTAGATGTGAGATAGTGTTCGAGTGAGAGAGAATTTGTGAGCGAGAGTGTCTGTGTGTGTGTCTGTGTGTGTGTCTGTGTGTGTGTCTGTGTGTGTGTCTGTGTGTGTGTCTGTGTGTGTGTCTGTGTGTGTGTCTGTGTGTGTGTGTGTGTGTGTGTGTGTGTGTGTGTGTGAAAGTGTGTGTGTGTGGGTGTGTGTGTGTGTGTGTGTGTGTGTGGAAGTGTGTGTGTGTGTGTGTGTGTGTGAGAGAAAGTGTGTGTGTGTGTGTGTGTGGAAGTGTGCGTGCATGAGTTAGTGTGTGTGTGAGAGACCGCGAGCCAGAACAGCGCGTGCCAGAAGATAACAAGCGCGGCAAATGGAGAAATAAGTTGGGTGCCAGGAGAAGGGAGTGATTTAGGTCGAGGAAGAGGTTATGAGAGAGAGGGGGAGCAGGACTTGAGACCGCAAGTGATGCGCATGCTTGGGAGAGCAGTCTTCACTTTTCAAGCACTGCACTCCTGCTTGTGGCGTGCCGCTGCTCGCTTTCGCAAGGTGGATGCCGCCTCAAGCACAAGTGCAGTGCTTGAAAAGTGAAGACTGGTGCCTAAATGCCCTCCTAGAGCAGCGCATGCTCGCTGCCTAGGCGGGACTAAAAAAATCACAGGTAGTTGAAGCATTTATGCAACCTAAAGCTGCAGCACTGCACTTGGTTGTATTTTTGATAATATGACTAGGTGTGGCACTGCAGTCATGGTTTCTTTCTGTCTTCTTGCAGTGGTGGCGGAAATAGGTGTAAAACCCCTCGTAAAACACAAAAGCTATACTTTTCGAAAAGTAGAAAAAATTCTAAATTTAGTAAAGGGCAATTTTGTGGGTACTTCAGGATGTGGCATAATCCACTCAAACTGTAGAGTTCACTTAAAAAAGCTTGGATGTAAAAACTTCCGAACTGACAGAGCAGTGCCTTTAGTAGGACACAAAGCAAGCACTGCCTATTTGGGACAGAAAGGCAGTGCATTCCTCCTTGAAGGGTACACGGTTACCACATCTTCACATTGTTTAACCTTATTAATTTCAATGGCATTTTCGCCTTTGCCACTAAAGGGTAATACTTTTCTCAAATTCTAGAAAAGTCATTTTTGAAACACAACAACGTTAGCCATATTGAAATGTTTAGCATTTGAACAGTAATGACCAAAGCAGTCCTGGTGGTGTTTTGGAGTCTAGTACAATGTAATGCAGAAAATAATTTCAAATCTGCTACAAGTCCGCCTTTGTTTTTATAAAATGAATACAAATACTATGTGCACATAATTAACCTAAATTTATATTTTAGATGTATAAAGCTGGTTTAGATAATGTTGTTCGTGTTTTTATTGAGCTTATGATTGCCAAAGTGGTGTTGTGGAGTTATGATAGAAAGAAGATCACAATAAAGAAATTAAGTCTCCAAAATAAAGCCGAGGTTTCAATGGTTTGCAGAATGGAAGCAGGAGCGTTTGAGAACAAATATGAGTTCCAGCATCAAGCTACCGCGGTGATACTGAGGAACAATGTGGAATCTAGATCTAGAAGACCTCAGGCTCCATGTTGGATTGAACAAAATGAATGTCCTCCAAAGATAAGGAAGCCTAGATTGTGCCTGGCCTGAAGACAAGGCAAAGTGTCTAATAGGAAGCCAGTGAAGCGTATCAAGGGCCGATTAGGCCACGGATCGTTTTGTGCTGAGGACATAATATGGAGCTTCAAGAAAAAGAAAATTACTATAGTCCAGTTTACTAAGTATGGTGGACTGGGCTATCGGTGGACGAGAAGTTTTGCGGAGATAGGGAAGAAGAACCAACCACCTCTAAAGTATATTACATTCTTCAGTCTAAAATGTTTTGAGATTAGAGCAACACCACCAGATATGTAAAGCGCTGCCTCTCTGACCATGTTCACTCCCAGCATCTAGATCAGGTCTGAGAAACATAGGATTAACTCTGTCAGGAGAATAGTACTAGTTTTACATCTCTTGATATAATGTACGTCCTGTTTCCCACACAAAATGTGCTCTTATGAATGTCTCTCGTAAATCCCATTCTTCATAATCAATCTCTCAATTGAGGCTTCTTACTCATTTACAATGATATGAACTCTGCCCGGAGGGTCGGGGGTCAGTTATACAACTTGGTTATGACCCGCTTAGTTACACATATGTCTGGAGAAAACTTTTTTCTAGGACAGCTTTCTTATTGCTGCCTCTTAAATTAATGGATGAATTACTTATTGTTCTGTTTGAATATGGTGAAAGCACTCAGCCTTGTCCAAGCCAAAGTCTAATTTGAATTGTGCATAGGATTTTTGCTAAGCTTGCAGTTTGTTTACTTCTATAATAAAATCTACCCCAATATGCAAATTAGTCTGACCCTGTGCCTCATGGGAACATTCGCGTCCGAACTGCCAAGCCATGTCTTCCCTGGACCGAATCAGTCAGCTGGGGCTGAGTGCTTGCACTGTTCAACACTCCGTTCATCATCCCCTTTGGTTTTGCTTTGTTCGCCCTAAGTTCGCTGGTATGCCCAGACGTGGGTTCCTTGCTCACTTTGCCACTGGATTCAAGCTAGCCTGATGACGGCTGATTAGCCTGAAACTGGTCCCAGGATGCTTGCTTCTGATCCAGGGAAGACATGGCTTGGCAGCTCGGGCTGGACTGTTCCCAAGAGGCACAGGGTCAGACTGATTTGCATATGGCCATGTCTGAACTGGGGTGGCGGAGTGAGCTAAAGAATGATGATGGATAAAACCCAGATTAGTTGACTGGGGGTGAGTGCTTGCACTGTTCAACACTCCGTCCATCATCCCCTTTGGTTTTGCTTTATTTAGATTATCATCATCATGTTGCAGAGATTAGGGCTTGATAATGAGGGGTGCTCCCTACCGATTTAGGATCCAGGCTCAGGCTGAAACACTGAGGTGAAGAACTGAAGCTCAGAGGTATTTAACTGTGAAGTGAAAGCACTTGTCAACTCCATATTGGAGCGTGAGCACAATGTTTCTGAATGCTGTTAAATGGGAGAAAATGCAAATAGTTACCGTAATGATTACGTTAACTCTTCATTTTGATTTTGTCGTATTTCAAAGTGTCCCATCTACAAACACCAGGCCTCTTGATCCCAGTGGCCAGTAAACCCTGTGCCATATGTATAACTGAAAAAACCCAGCCATTTTTAGGTCTCGCCTACGTAGTGCGCTGCATAGGAAAAAGACCCATAGCCATCGATTCAGTTTGGCTGCCAAAAAAGTGCACGCATTGCCTTGCCTTTAATGGCAATGCGTGCACATTTGGCGATTCCCTTGCTGGAGCAAGGTTTGACATATGGTTCCTGCTCGCTACCGCAAGGGAACCCGGCGCAGGCCCCCCTCCTCTCTTCCCCCTCCCCCTGCTGCCTCGTCCTCTCATCGCCAGTGCGAGGCGAACGCTTGTCTTTTTGGATCCATTTCACAGGGACGCAACTAAATGAAAGCAGGAAAGAGGTTGTGAACCGTTCAAGTCTGGTTCAGTATTCAGGACGAAAGGTCCGCTATACAGGTACATCTGAGGAGATTATTCAGTAACATAAAAGTTTATATATTTTGGTTTCTATAATACCATGCAAACATTGATCATTTACATATTTTGCATAAGCAAATACGTCCCACCACATTAAAGCATAGTTCTCCGCTTATCTGTTTTGCTGCTACCCGCGACAGCTCATGCAATCACTACAAAAAAAGAAATGTACAGAAAGAAGCTCTGGATCAATCCTCTTCTGGCAATGGCTTGTCTAGTTAAGTCCCCTTCAGCCATTGCTCGTTTGTTTTTCCAAAGCTAACCAAAGCTTTTCCAAAGCTATCCGGTTAATAAAGTAGTTTATTTCACTCATCCCAAAGCCTTTCACCTGCCGCGAAATCTAAAATTAACAAAATGACAAAAAAGACAATTTAGACAAGGAGGTTCCACTTTCCTCAACATTACTAGAGGGTCCGAGACCCACTAGTATTGCTTTTTGCTGGTCTAAAATGACTAGAGCACACAGATGCTCTCCGCTCGTGCCATGCATCGGAACAAGTTTCTTCAAGATAGTCTATGAAGTACTGAATGAAAGGTCTGCCTAAGTACCAGTGACTCGAAATATCTATAAAGAAAAGGATATATTTACTGTGGAACACAGGAGGTGCACATACGGCTGCACTAATGATCACCATTATAACCTAGTATGGATATGTTTATTCAACCCATAAAAAAGAGCAAAGGTGCATATGGACATTCATGTATTCAAGAAGCACCCAAATATTTTCCATTTCAAAAAGCACAAATATTATCACCACATTCCAAGAACTCTGTCATAATTCTCTGGATCCCTGAGGCAGGCAGAGGACCGCACCAATGGGTTCTTTTGCAATGGTCTCTTTTTCAAAACCTGTTACAGCAAGGACTCACGAAGGTCATCTGCTAATGGTTTGAGGTACTGCACCTTTGTGAACAAATCACCAAGGTCATATACACAACTCAAGAGGACATACAGCAAGAGCTTGATTTAGCTGCATTCATTAGCACACTAAAAGCAGATTTATTGAGTTGGTCAGTGCTTGTCAAACACAAGCATTGTTTGCAGGAGTCAGCACAGTAAAGGCAAGCCAATTGGTTTTGCCTTTTATTTTTTAACACATTGCTACAGCATTGTTATGACCTCCACCTCTCTCGGGGAAATTTTTTTGGGGGAACACTGAAAGCAACTACAGAGGACACATCTCTGCTAGATTCCAGTACCACCCCAACAAGCAACTGATCATTGAATGCATAGATATGACAGAAGTCAGCACACTAATGTGCTATAAAATCGACCCAACTACCACTTATAAATCACGTGGCCATAAGAACTAAGAGCACAATCAATGGACTAAGCTGAGGTGAAATATTATGGGGACTCCAATATCTTACTTGCGCCTCCAAGTAAATCAAGATTTCAAACAATGTTTCTACAGATACCTTAGCTTCCTTTAAAGATTTCAAGCAACCAATGCCATAGCGCAGTCCCTTATAGTATATATTAAAGGATTAATTATTGGAGCCTTTTTCTTAACATTAAAGAAATTAGAGAATTACCAATGCAGTTGCTACACAACTCCTTAATTTCCTCCTTTGGAATTGTACCTCACAAACCCTAATTTACCTCCATTGGGTGCCTGTATGAAGTTAACACTTTTTTCTTTAAAGTAATGTGCTTGGCAATCTGAGCAATTTTCATGGACTTGGAGTACTCTTCCTTCAAAATAAACTCTGCACCAAACAATTCTATTACGTTGCAGATTAACCTAGCAAATATGAATCCTTTCAAAATTTTGCAGGCCGGCAGAAGCTCCTTCTCTGTAAATGTAGGATACTTGTAAAGCGCACAGCTGTCCATCACCTGGGCGTCCCGGCGCTGTATAACTCTGTGGAACCCTTCCTGGCTCTCCCTGTGAGATGCCCCTCCTGGGCACCCTCAAGATGAAGCTGGACATCCCAGTGTTGTAGGGGCCCTTGTGGAGATTAAGCAAGCTATTGCCCAGAGTTGCAGCGTGGGACCCCATGATTAGACTAGGTGCCGAGGCGAGAATTATCGAGTTCCCAGACAAATGAGCCCAAGACCCTGCCACGTCAGGAATTGAACCCTGGTCCCGGGCCAGACCTCTGCATCAGGGTCTGCTGCTCTAACCATTGAGCCACAATTCTCTCTGCCCTCTCTTCTCTGCCCAGATGTCCAAGCTCAGAACTCTTATTTCAGCAAGAATGTGAACTGTCAACCTCCTGGAAATCTGGATGTCACTAAATCGCTGCACTACCTTTGGACACCCCTAAACATGGACGACAGATTAATATTGTTTTGCTTAAAATATGATATATGCAACTATGCATCAATTTTCACACACTGCAACAGCTCATGCTTATGTGTGCAAATGTATACTGCATTATGTTTGAATTGTGTGTCCTCCCTATGACAAACTACATCCAACATTTTCAACCACACACTCCAAAATGGCGCTAAGAAACCACGCTAAAATCAGAGCGGATACTGGCTTTGCCAGGTGTGTATGAAGGGCCATTTAAAATTCAAGAAGGAAATGTAATTAATTACAATCTAAACTAATGCTGTAAATACAACAGCCAATGAAAATATGTAGTATTTAGTGGACCAAACACCAGTTTCATTGGTGATAAAAATCCACAAGGAGAAAACGTTTAAGAAACTGGTCACCAACAATTACCTCAGTTTTCAGTTGGTAATAAGTTAACTTAAAAAAAACTGAGGAAAGAAGCATCTGTACAGTTGGCGCTACCCAACGTGAAATGACAAACATCCCAATCTGAAAATGTAAGTGCAGGTTGACTGTCTTCATAGGTTTCCTGAAGAGCTCTGAATGTTTTATGCTCAAGTTGCCCCTATTCATTTTTAGGTCTCGCCTACGCAGCTGCATAGGAAAAAGACCTATAGCCATCGATTCAGTTTGGCTGCCAAAAACATGTACGCATTGCATTGCCTTCAATGGCAACGCGTGCATGTTTGGCGATTACCTTGCGGGAGCGACCGTTGACATATGGTCCCTGCTTGCTCCCACAAGGGAAACAGGCGCAGGCCCCCTCCTCTCTTCCCCTCCCTCCTCTTCAGCACGAGGCGCACGCTTGTCTTTTTGAATCCATTTCACATGGAAGCAACTAAATGAAAGAAGGAAAAAGGTTGTGAACCGTTTCTTCAAGTCAGATTCAGGATGAAAGGTCAGCTATACAGGTACATCTGAGGAGATTGTTCAGTAATATCAAAGTTGATATATTTTGCTTTCTAGAATACCATGCAAACATTCTCATTTAGCTGGACTTGATTAAGGAGTAAAAAAAAAAAAAAGTGAACGCGCACTAAGCAGAATTGGACAGTTTGAAGCATGTTACCTAAAAGAGTTCATGTCGTATTATGGTGGAAAATTTGGTCAATACTACCAGATACTGCCATTTCGAATGCATGTTCCAGGCATAATTGGTGATAGCTGATTTCAGGGATGCGAAGGCTGCCAGATCTTGCCTTGTAAGCTACCATGGCACAGCTGCCAGTTTTGATTAGCTACAGTTGCCTGCGAACAGACTTCTTTTACAACTAAACTTCAGACAGTAGTATAGGGGGATTTCACATTTTCTTGTATTTATTTATTTATTTATTTATTTATTTATTTATTTATTTATTTAGGCGATCACAATCCAATCGTGTAAGTTAATGTGTTTAGCCAGGGTTAAATAGACAGCATATTGCAGAATTTTGCTTTCACTCCTGAATCGTGTAACTTGACATGTTTATAGGGATAAGTAGGCAGATTAGGTTACAGATTTAGCTTTCACTTCAGTCTGTAAATTCAATTTAGATATTTTTCTCAAGTACTAAGGAGTTTTGTGCACCAACACTGGCTTACCAATTGTTTCAGGATAACCCACTCATGATTATAGTGCCTTCGAATTTAATCTGGTCGTTATTTCAGAATTTCAGGCGGGGACACAGGGTTGGGCACTAGTCAGATACTGTTACGAGGTCCCAGCCTGTGACTGAAAGCACAGTGAATGTGAAAGTCATTATTTTAAAACTTTATTACACAGCATATGACAGGCTGCCGAAAAATGTGCACACATTTACTCTTTTATGTTAACAAGATTAAAGACACTACATTTTTGGGGTTTTTCCAACCGTATCAATATGCTTTTATAGCTTTTTATTGCTCAAAATATGTAATTTCCGATTTTATCCCTTTGATAGGATGTCATTGCTTTGTTTTACCTGCGAAAGTGTCAAGCATTTGGCAGTTTAATATCCCTCACAAGTACACAGACACCATTAAAATGTTTCTTATAAGTATACTGAACACTTGACAGTTATGTTTAACCGAAGTTTCCAAACAGTTTATAGACACATATATTGTCTTCCACTGGTTTGAAGGGGCTCCGTACTTAGGTGACCACAACGTATCCTAAATCAAAGCATACTTTCTTTGAATATGTGCAAAGCAAGTATAATATAATGTCCAACTGTTTCTAAAACCTCGTTTTACAACTTTGTGATAGTGCAATTTGTATTTATCTGCACTACCACGTGTATACAGCAGAACACCTCCAGGTTTTGTGCTGGTGCTTCCCGCATTATTTTGTACCTTATTGCATTAGCAACTGATTATGCCAAAGACTGAGTGATGGTATAATCTCCTACTTGCACTTGCTATGCTATAAAATGTGCTTTTTAGGCTAGTGCAGGGTCAGGAATGAACAGATCAATGAGATCTTCTTCTGAGCAGCTGCAGTGCCTGCCTGCCCTCTGGTACTGAGAACTGCAGTCATGCCGTCTGTCTCCAGTTAGTGCCCATCCATTTCTGGTGCTTTGCAACAGTTTTAAGCTCTTCTTAGAGTTTCTCATGGCTCAAATGGATTCAATGCTTGTTTTGGCTCGCAAGAAAGTGTCACTCATAATTGTTGAAATGTCACTCCTAATTACTCTGAAATTATGAAAATGTCACACATAGTAATCTGAAACCTTGGCAGCTATGGTCACGGTTTTCAGTAAGTGAGGAACAAGACAGAAAGAGAGGGAATAATAGGAAGATGGGGGTTCGGGGGGGCAGCAGCCAGCACAGAAAAGAAGAGGACATTGTCCGTGTCTTCACTGGGCAGTAAGGAAGAGACAGTGCCCGTTTCCTTCTCTGCCCATCCCGAACGTCCACGAAAGCAAGCCAAGCCTTATCTGAAGGCCTTTGCTATTTCTGTCTTCCTGGGGGACAGTTTTGAAAAGGAAAAGTAGGGGAATGGAATCTTTTTAGATCTCGTCTTCGTGTCATTCTCCGCTAACTTCCCGTCAATATTTTCGCCATCTTTCTTTGCCAGCTCTCTTCTGCCTATACCTTTCATGGTCTGTCCCTACCTGCGCCTTAGTCCTTACTTACTCCATCCCTCCATGGTCTATACTCCAGGTCTCTATGCTTCTTCTCATCTTCACACTCTCCCTTCCTTATTCCCCACCGTCACCATCCTGTTCGAAGTCAACCTCCACTGCTTTTTCCGTTTTCTGTCTCCTGCCTGGATCTCTTTCCCTCTATCTTTCTGTATGTTTTGTCCTCCACCACAGGTGGAACGCAAGACATCTACATATTTTCCTGGCTCTACCACTACGTGTTTCTCCCAGGTCCCTACAAACAATTGACCTCCAAATCCCCCACGTTTGTCAACAGCACTTAAAGTATAGCTGTCAAGTCCTGTGTCGCAGCTTCCGTCGAACGTGGCTTTTTTAGCTTCCACCACCCAGCATTCTGGGACATGGAGTTTCCATTCTTCTACTCCGGTATGGTCTTAAAACCCCATGATACAAAGTGCTGTTGAATGAAAACCAGCATTGGCTGAAGGCGTCCACATGACCTGAGACCGCTCCGTTTCCCCAGGTCTGGTTTTGCTTAGCATGGGTTCAGTAGCTTAACGTTTAAGCGGACCGGTTGCAGAAGAAAAAAGGTAAGTTACTTTTAGCAATAGAAAGGACAGTTGTGCTGGTGGATATCATTGAGGGGATGGGAAGGGGCCCTTGTCCCCAGAGAAGTCGTTCGGAGAAACTGATATTACAGCGTTAAATTAAACTCCGATGTACTTAAGAGTGAGGGGAGGTTGGTTGCTTGTTTTCTGTCACACGAATGTGTCCTTTACCACCCGGCAAACAACATGCCCAGGAGAATATGTACTCAGCAGTTGATTTACACCGGTTCTATGAAAGAATGAGTGTCCTTGTTATGCATGCTTTACAGTCACTAAAGTTTCAGTTATTGTGGACCGAGGAGAGATTTTAAAAAATGACATTCTCTGCTCGGTTTTATTTTTACACATCAAGATAGAATCCCAAAAATGTCAAACTATTGTATCGCCCAAGCTATTACTGCCACCTAACCCAAATGACCTTCAATCTTTTTCCTCAACTGGACCTGCAGCCCTTTTCTAAGCCTGCACACTTACTGGACAAACAAAGCAGTTTTTTCCTCTTCGCCAATAATAACCAGCCCTCCAGCAACCTATATCTGTCCACTGGACCAAGGCTGCTGTGTCATAAAAATAAAAAATAAACTACTTCTGGTGCTGTAGGTTGCCACCAGCCACGAGTAAGAAATATAAAATTGCATAGCATCTCAGTTATCCTGCCTTAGTAACCCAAACCCTCCCCCTCAAACAAATGACAGGAGTGTGGGTGACCATCTCTAGAAACGACTAGGAAATCACACTTTTCATTTCAGCTAGCACTCCCTTTACTCACCACCCAAGCATTTGGACTAGTAGTGATGTGAACCACTGCTCCAATCTATTCCTCAAAGTTCCCAAGGAAAGGACTGCTGTCCCCCTCCACACAAGAGACCCTTAAGGCATAAAGCGAAGGAGCCTGAGACCAGCTTTGCTTTGGTACATCTCACAAAATCAATTTAACAGTATCACTTTACATACGAATATAAAGTCCCTGAAGATCAGGCTGATGAATCATTGTATCATCTAATTGCACCTCTAAAGACACTACTCCTCCCACTCTGCTACCAGCTACTTCACTGATGATCTACCATTCATTTACCACAGCCAGATCAAACACGTGACCAGTATTACTTACGGTCTATTGGTCACTTTCTCTTAGATCTACACGACCTCCATTAAACTTACTCATTAACTGGGCCAGAGATGCCTACTGATCCACCAGTTTTTTCTTCAACTGAACTTGACAATCTTTTGGCAATCCTGCTTGTTTATTGGACATTGCTACCTATGAAAGTACCAGTCGTTTCCTAACCTCTGCCTACCATTCCTGCGGCAAGCCTGACACCGCAGTATGCCATTGTTGCCATATCTTAATACCCTTTTTGGCTCCCCTTATGAACAAGCATTGGCATAGCCAATAGGTCTCGCCTTTGGGAACTTATAAGTGTTTAGTTATCCAGCACAATAACCTTGGTGCAACAACATCAACTGTTGCATGACTAAACACTTCTAAGGTCCCAAAGGTGAGACCTATTGGCTATGCTAATACTTGCTTTAAATGGAAGAAATGAAAAGTGCAGAAAATGGTTCCTTGTTTTGAAAACGTTTTCAGAACATTTTTCTGCGCATTAAATTTGTCCCATTAAAAAAAAAAGCAAAATGGTTGTATGTTTGTGTTGTACATGTAACCGGGCCACAGTTGGCAAAACGTATGTCCTGTGCTGCAAGTACCTACAACACAGGCTCCCAGTCACACACAAATCCCATTTGTGCGCTCACATGTTCATACACTCCCAAAGACCATGCTCTCACTGACTCACACTGTGCCTCTAATCAAATTATTGTGTTCAAATCATAGTATTTGGCTATATGGACATTAGGCTTCAATTCAATGAAGCTGGGTGTGGGAATGTCTGGAAAAATGTGCAAGTTGTTGAGCCTTCAGTAGCCCACAAAGGTTTTCACTGAACAATGTTGCTCTCACTACAGAAAAGGTTGGAGACCCCTGATGTAGATGTTTCACTGCAATCGCCTGACTGTAAACAGTAGTATGTCCAGGCTTTTCCCAAAGGCACTAAATACCAATTTTAAGTTTGCACTTAGGAAATATTATCCACTGACCCTTCTTTGCTGTAACATGAATTGTTTGTGGAAGGTATCTGAAGGGAAATATTTAGTGTTACCCCTGTAGAGAGTATTGTGCTTGTGCGATGTCCGTAAAACATGGGAATGACTGGATATGAGCTCATTTGAAAGTCTTTGTATTGATTTATGATGCATAGCTCCTTTGTGATGAATAAAGAATCTTTCTAGCAATTCAGATTTTGTTTTCGTAACTGCTCACTCACTACATTCCACCCTCTTTTGATTGAATCTCAGTCCATTGTCTACTATTAAGCATATCTGGGTGCACCAGAGTACACCTTAAAGAGACTACAGCTGGTACAAAACTGTGCCGCGCGTACTTTGCTGCAGATTCCTCGCAGATTGTCAGTAAAGGCGGCTCTGACCAATCTTCACTGGCTCCCAGTACGTAAGAGAGTCTTTTTTAAAGCAATGTGTATTGCCCATCAAGCTTTCTGGGATTCGGGTCCTCCAATCACCCGTGATCTTGTAAGCCAGTATCACCCAGGTAGAAATTTGCGCTCTAGTCAGGCCTTCATGGCAGCAGTCCCCAGAGTCAAAAGGTCTAGAACTGGCGGAAGGACGTACGCCTTTAACGCTGCCAAGTTCTGGAATTCCCTCCCGTTTCACCTGAGATCCAATCCTGATCTCGTTTCCTTCCGTAAACAATTAAAAACACACCTATTCAATTCTGTCTAAACTTAACTTAGCTTTCCTTCCCTCTTCTTCTGGTTCCCAACCTCTTATCCTTCACTGGTTCCTTTTAGCGCTTGGACGCCTCAGGGCAGCAATCGCGCTGTTATAAATTCACTTTCATTCATTCATTCATGTTTAGTATGTACTTTGTTCACGGACTTCACCTAGTTACCCAGTGTTTGCATTCCTATTGTTTATAGAGTTATTCACCCTTTTTAATGTCCATCTTTTTAATGTAACGGTAACCTTGACTTTACTATTTAGATTGAAAGCAACAAATATGCATTTATGGTATAGAAAATTATGATATTCTTCACAAGACTGAAAAAGTTTACCTTGTTCGACCCAGAAACACTTTAACCTTAATTTTAGCATTCTTTGACAAACCTTTTGATCTGCTGCGCATGATGTTTGGTTTTGTGTTTTTAAGATCAGATTTTTCACAGTATTTCAGGTGAATGTGTTGTCTGTCCTTTAAAGACTGGTCTTAATCTACATTGACTGGAGCTTTGTGTTTTTTTCGTCAGGTACGATGAAAGATCATCCACAGCCGCAGCCTGGAATGTTTTCTCGAGTAGCTGGTGGACTCTTTAGCGTTACCAAAGGGGCAGTGGGCGCTACCATTGGCGGTGTAGCCTGGATTGGAGGAAAAAGCTTTGAGGTGACCAAGACTGCTGTGACAGCAGTGCCTTCGATGGGCGTGAGCCTTGTTAAAGGAAGTGTTTCTGCAGTTGCTGGTGGCATGTCGGCTGTTGGATCTGCTGTTTCAAGTAAAGTCCCTTTGACAGGAAAAAAGAAAGACAAGTCTGACTGAAAGCTTGTCGGACATATTTGACCTGTTAACAGTCGTACTTGTGGCTTGTAATCTACAAAGATTTGGACTAGAACAAAGCCACACGTTTGAAGACCTGTATCTCTGAAGCCTTGTTCAAGCTGTTGAGTAATTTGCATTCATCATACAAGCACAGGAGAGGCTAATGAGTTAATTGTATGAAGGTACAGTTAATGTAAGTTCAGACTTGAAGTGCAGGTGAAATGTTTTGTTGCAACTCATTTGGTGAAGAATCAGGAGTTGAACTACAGTGCACGGTAAATGTTCATCTGCAGTCCTTCAAGATATTACTCTGACCTTCCGAGTCTTTACCCTTGTTCTTCTTTGCAGTAGTACCATGTATATGATGATGTCCAAACTACAATTCTCCATGAAATCTGTCACCATTTGCAAAGGGAAAATCTATGCAATTGTATCATGTGGGTCGTCGTTCCAAGTGTTTCCCTGGCTGTATGATGTGTTAAATTTTATTTTGTCTACAGACTGAAAAATGCTGTTGGACTATTTCGCCGAAGTAATAATTTCGCTCAGTTTCACTACATCGTTCTTCTGTTATGGCCATCAGTTATAGTTGCAGTCTTTTTAATCATGGATGCCTTAAATGTGTTACTTTTTTGAGTGATGCTAGGAGCTTTGCTGTACCTATGTCCAAAATTTCAATGTAGTCCTTTAAATAAATGTAAGACTTATTTTTGCTGTATACCGAAGTACGAGAGTGTTGTTAATTTTTCTGACTCATAGAGCAGCAATCTAGTAAAATGCTGGACAGGTGAGTCTGCTTTCCCCTGCAAATGTGACAGTTCTCATTATTACTTGTAATTACTTGTAATACTTCATCGGGAATTAGGCCTGTACTTACTGGAGTATTTTTCCACTGCACGGATTTCTTATGACTGGCAATAACCGTACTTCCGGAGTGGATTTTAATAAGATTATGCTTCTATGGGAGTTGTTCCTTAAATATACCAAGTAGAATACCACAGATGTCATTAGTTCTTTTCTTGTATATCAAACATTACCATAGCGTTGCTTGCATCACTTTCTATTATTTGTACCATTTCCAATTTAAGCAGCACATCTTATTTTTTAGTAAGTTGTTCTTGATTTCTTTTGGATGATCGTAAACTAGTACATTATTGAGACCTTTACAGTTCACAACAGAAATGTGTTGTGTGAGCCGAGACATAAGTTGACTCAGCAGACATAATTATAGTTTTTAAGTCCGCTTGAAAGTTCAGCCCATTGATGTGTATCAGAAAGTGTGCATGAAGAACAAGCTGACAGTTATTAGTGAAGAGGCGATTGAGGGCAGCAGACTACTTTTACTACTTTTGCAGAATTGCAACATCAGACTTTTCTTGTGGGCATGTAGTCTGTAAGTAGTTGCTCTAGTATGGTAACCCCTTTTATCCTTAAGCGTATGTTGCTGAAGTGTGTGCAGACATCGTACTGTTCACGTTGAATTTGAGTACGCACTTGGGGACGCATATGCAGTTGTTTTGGTCTCTAATAAAAGGCTTATAACGTAGCATTGGCAACATAAGCTTTTCCACTTGTATACACATTCATGTCCTTAAATTAAGTGCTTGTGTTTGACTGTTGTGATGGAACACCTAGTTATGAGTTTATATTTTGGGCTCATTTCGATGTATTTTAGATTTTTTTTCCCACTTTTTGTGCACACATACAATGTTCTTTTTTCAGTATTTAAATCTTTTTTTCTTGATAGAAAACATGTGTATTATATTTGATACTGCTATGTGAGCTCAAAAGATTACTGTATATATATATTTAGTAGTGTCCGATTTGACAGGCATACCAAAGCATTACCAATATTAGTCTGTAGTTTTCAATAAATTCTCTCCTGCCTCCCCAAATCGTCGATATTGTGTTTTCAGTTCTGCGCCTCTGTGTTTGCTTCAACCTTTGAGCACACACAATGAATTTTATAGGGGCAATCTTGGAAAATTAATATTTCCAATATATGTATTCCATTTTGACTTGCATGAGATTCTGATTGAGCATGCTGTAGCCCTGAATAAATGGTGCGAGTGCCTAACCTAACAGAGCAATGCAATCCACTCCCTCCTGAATAGGTTCACTAAATCATTAAGCAGTAAAAACCTTGGTCGTCTTCATGGCGCCCTTGTTAAGTATGTGAAGTGCCTTGTCGTTGGGTGAAACATTGACAAACTGTGTCCAAAATGTCACACAAACACTAGCCCCTAAGTATGTCGAGTGAAACTCAACACAAGTTGGTTTGAAATGACTATTTTGCTAAAAAAAAAAAGGCATAGCTAGGTCCTCTGGAACCTTCAGAGCCGGAGCCAGAAAAGAACCGAATTAACTGACACTAGTGCATTATGGAAAACTGGTGGTGCTGCCTCCATGAAAGGGTAGGATCTTTTTGCTTTTGAAAGGTGCGAGCTAGCTAATTAATTTTGGAAATAAAACTTGCCCGTTTTAGCCTACAAATATGACTCAGAATTAGTCTTTTCAAAGAGAAGGTGTGTTTTATATAATATGTAACACAATGTGTGAGTGTGCAAGTGATATATATACTGAAAAATTCATTCACACGTTGATGAAACAATTAAGTGCCTAGGACTTCAATAAGGATTCCAAGGAAGGTGAACTAGAATTACAGGGAAGTAGACGATCGTTCATACACGTTTTGGGACGCACAGCAGTAAATAATGGGGGTATTAAATAAATCCTTTATCGAAAAACTGGTTTTAAAATATTGTATTGTTTTTTATAAGATATGCCCTCCATGATCTTTCTAGCTGTCATGCACAGAACTGCTTAGTTGTTTCACCCAGAAATTAACAGGTGATAATGCAAAATTTTACCCCTTGCCTTCCCTACTAACTTCAACTCAGATGGTCTTTTTATTGCTTACGAAAACTGTTTGAGAGGAATAAAACAATTCAATGTCATACTTCCAATTCTGTCATTCTGTTACAGGACCACATACTCTGACTTTAAGTTGTGTGGATTTATTATAGGGCCAAAATTAATTGAATATAAACACCTCAATATCAGAGTATACAGATACATAAAGATCAATACAGAACCGAATCTACAAATATAAGTCATTCTGCAGAAAAGGCATAATATGATGAACTCCAAAATTAGAATGCCACAATGAATAGAAGCGGAGTCCGGTTCTCTTGTCGTTTGAGGGAAAAAAACAGATTATCTTTCACCACTCTACTCTAGATGAGTCCTACCTATTTTTCCCATCATCCTATCCCAAAGATGTCAGCACGTGTTGACTTCCTAAGAAGTACACCTGTCAAAATGGGTCTGATAGCTTAAAGCTATGGAGCTCGCTCGAAGATGCTCCTTCTCCACAGAAAGAAGTAGAAGTCCCCTGAATCTGTCACTGCACATCATACAAAAAGACAATGTTCAACCCACAATAAGTCACATGATAAACGTTTCCATTTACACCATCTTTCAGTAAGTTTACACAGAAGCTTTAATTCGACTCTTATTCCAGTGGCCTTGGTTCCCAGAAAGGCCGGACACGAAAGGCGACCTCGCTTTTTAAACTTCTTCAGAGACATTCCGGGTAGCTCCTTAAATCTAAGAATAACGCAGTCGAATTCCTGCACCTGCAGTAGGATGAGAACATACTGTCTTCGAACACAAAAAGTATTCATTTAATTACAATTCTTGAGCAATTAAGGAGAAGCGAAACTCAAAACAACTTGCAGTTTGGGTCTATAATGCAGGCAACATAAACTAGTCACAAATTACATTGCACAAGTATTATTTCATCCTGTAAATTATACACACAGGAATTATAGATTTCCTTTATTACATACAAAGTCTTACTTAAATGTGTACTCTACCTTTCAATGCTAATATAGCTTGAATAAATGCATCTTAATAATCATGAAACACTGCAAATAACAAAACTACATGTAAGTGCGTTTAAACCATGAGTATAGTGCACCCATACAATTTACAATGCTGTAAGCGCTCTATCACAGGTGTGTCCAAATCTCATTGGACAGTTTATGGGTGTAGATTCAGTCGGTGCATCCCGCCTATTGAATAACCTTTCTGGATTGAAGATGTGATCTACTGACTAGGTCACTGATGTTGAAGCCGGATTCATTAATCGTAGCTTTGGCATATGAGCAAAAGGTTAATCTGGGTATCTGTCTGTTCCTCAAATTGTGAACCAGCTAGTTTCTTCTGGGGCTATTTCTACAGTTTATAAAAAATGCCTTGAAGGAATAAACTGGTACAAAAGAGGGTGGTGATGGACGGAGCATCTGAATCAATCAATCAAACCCTCACACCTAGTCAAAAGATCTGGGTTTAATCCATCAGCGTTCTTTAGCCCACTCTGCCACCCCAGTTCAGACATGGCTATATGCAAATCAGTCTGACCCTGTGCCTCATGGGAACAGTCCAGCCCGAACTGCCAAGCCATGTCTTCCCTGGACCGGAAACTAGCTTCCGAGGACCGGTTTCTGGCATTCCAGCCGTCTTCAGCCCGGCTTGCTTGAATCCAGTGGCAAAGTGAGCAAGGGACTCACGTCTGACATACCCTGCCACACTTATGGTGGCCAAAAGCGGTACAAAAGGGGGTGGTGATGGACGGAGCATCTGGATCAATCAAGCACTCACACCCAGTCAAAAGATCTGGGTTTAATCCATCACCGTTCTTTAGCCCACTCTGCCACCCCAGTTCAGACATGGCTATATGCAAGTCAGTCTGACCCTGTGCCTCATGGAAACAGGGATGGATTATACCCAGATCTTTTGACTGGGTGTGAGTGTTTGAGAAAGCTCACCGGAAGGAGGACCCACCCCACCCAAGAATCAAAAAAATGAACTCCATTACAATGAAACAATACAAAGTCCAACTTGAAGGCTGGGCAGTACTCAAGGGGGACTGCCAGAAGGTTGAGGAACATCTTCAGCCGGAAACCAAGTGCCCCCTCCGCTCCCACCAAACCTACAAAAGATTGCATAGACCAAAAAGCACATTATCCTCAGTCATTAGCATCCAACAACTCCCCCTCCCCATCTGCGCCTGTCAGAGTCCTTGATAATGGTAGCCATGTTGGGGCAGAGGCTTTCCAGATTCCAGCCACCCCGAGGCCCGCGCCCTTGAGACCACACTCTGCTGCTTCTGAATGAGTGGGTAGGTGCTCAAGAGAGAGCTTCAGCACTCTGCAGGCTTCGGACAGGGAATGGATCTGATGCTGCTTCCCGTAGCGACAGAAAATGAGGCAAAATGGGTGGCCCCAGGCATAAGAGACATTCTGCGAACGAAGATGATCAGTGATTGGACGGAAGTCTCTTTGCTTCTGGAGAGTGCTAGCCGCCAAGTCCTTGAAGAGCTGCGGGGCTTTATCCCTGAAGTGGAGAGGTTGACTGGCGCGGTGCGCTTTGAGGATCTCTTCTTTCCCAGAGTAATTTTGGACGTGTATCCGGATGTCCGCAGGAGGATCGTTCAGTTGTCGCGGGGGACCAACACGATGGCAGCGGTCTATCTTGTCCGAGGACACCGCTGGGGTGCCCAAGACTGCACGGAAAAGGTCCTGCACATAACCCACAAGGTCTTCTCCTTCTGCCCCCGATGGGACTGCTCGGATGCGGATATTGTTCCTCCGTGACCTATTCTCCAGATCCCTCGGAGTGCGTGTGTTTGGAGATCCAGTTGTTGCTCTCGCAACTGCAGGACTTCTTGTTGGAGCGCTCCGATCTCCTCATCCCTCGCAGTGGCTTAGTCCTCTAGGGGAACAACCCCCAGCCCCCACACTCCCCACCCTCACCGCGTCAACATCTCTCCTGACCTCCCGGAGATCTGCTTTCCCTCTGGGAGGCGAACAGGGAGGTATCCCCTGCAAATTTCAAGACAGATCTGGCCTTATTCTTGCAGCAGTCATCGTGGAGCAATTGGTCTGAACCAGTCAGGAGTTGCGTAGGAGCAGGCCCGGTGTGGCTCCTCTGGTACATATACGACCAGCCGGCCTCTCTCACTGCCACAGCACTCTCACTGTTGGGGTGGTCACCAGCTTGCCCCCACCCTATATCGGGGAATCTGCGCAGCTCCCTTAGCAACTTCTGTCACACCTAGACTGCACCCAAAACCACAGCCCCCGAGCAGGCCGCCACCAAGAGACCGGCCTGCCAGAGCCCACGTCTAGCCCGTGATCATGGGCGCAGAGCAGCAACCGACAGCGGAGGCAATCACCAAGCACCTCGGAGTATCAGGGCAAGTCCTGCTCTCATCGGGAGGCCGGGTCCAGCGCTCTCAGTGGGCCCGTAGATGAGCGTGAATATCCTGGCCCGAACAGGCCACTGGTGGGCATCAGGGAAATGCACAGGAGCGGTGGAGATCTCCCACAGACCTGCAGCAGTGCTGGATGGAGGCTCCCTCCGGGGGTCCGTCAATGGCAACTGTAGGGGTCCGAAGTTCCAGCAAGGCCCTCAGGCGGGCTGTGAAGTTCCAAAAAGGCCCTCTGGCGGGCCGCGCATTAGGCCTGGTGTTTTCCCGCTCCCCTCACCGGGGCCCCAGGGCGTTCCGCAGTCCCACACTCTGCCACTGAAGGCTAATTGCGCTCCCCATGTGCTCTCTTCTCACCTTCGAGGGCCGGATCAGGAGGCCCAGCGAATCCCCCGGGCTCGCACGGACTCTAGGGCCGGCACGGCCACATCTCCGTCTCGGAGCAGAGACCAGCTCTCAACAGGGGCAGAGCGCAAGTGGCGAAGCTCGCCCCGAGACTGCCAGCGGTGAGGCGCCCATCAAGGGCCTGCCAGTGGAAGGGGGGCATTACTGCCGCCCCCGGCCGATCCCCAGCGAGCCATGCTTCGTGTCTGGTCCCGGCTCCAGAACTGCAGGCCGGCCGAGATCGCTCAAACAAGCGATTCGGGGCAAATGAAATAGATCGTAGCCCTCCGGCACTCGACCGCCAAGACGCCTTCGTTGGGCGATTAAAGCTGCGGATGTGCGATGTGCGAATGCTGTGGGCCTGGCGGGATTTGAGCTCAGGGAAAACACGTCCGCTCACACAGCCAACTTGGCCATGCCCCAGCTTGTGGTGCTTTGGGTCAAAGCATGTCTAGGTCATGAGAGCTGTGTCACAAAATGAGCCCCAATGCCTTTAAAGAATGTGAGGCCAAACTTTTCATGGCCTGTGATGTCTTGGGATCAAGGGTGTTTGTGCTCCAGATCCAAATCATAGTCCAGATTGTCTCTTTCCTCTGTCTTCAAAGGAGAGCAGGGGAGACACAGAAATAACGGAAGGCATGGTGATTATTCACTGAAGCACCACTACCTTTCTAAGGGCAGGTCATTACAATATTCAGTCACTTCCGAACCTTCTTTAAAACCAGAGAGGACGACGATCACTCCTCCCAGCGAGCATCTACCAGTGGAGTGAGCAAGCCGACAACCTCTAGTGCACTTTCTGTTGCCACATTATGCATATCCTGAGTTTCCAGCACTGTAAGCTGTACCTACCTTGTTGCTGCACACCATAATAGAGATGTTTAGGTATGCTTTGCTTTCCCATGCTTGGGCTTTTGGGGTTCTTTTTGGATTCCTAATGGCAAGTCCTCCCTCAGAGATGTTCGTACCCTTGGTTCTACTGAAACTCTTCTTGTGCTGTCAAGAAACGTACTGGTGCAGATGGCTTCAACTGTTGACATACCTATGTCCCCATCAGCACTTCCTCCTTGGACTATGAAATAGCCTGTACCTAAATCCAACTATATTGCGAAGATCAGAAGTGAATCCCAATCAATTATTTGACAGGTACAGGGAAGAACAAGTGGATACTTCTGCCACAGTTACCGGCAGACCATTCATGATATGTTTTTCTTGGACTACAACCCAATTCAGATACCGGACCCTCTTCGGTATGATATGTATGGCAGTGGCAAAGCACCCAGTCTGCTTCCGCCCCATCATCCGACAAAGTGAATTACTTGGCAGGTTAGTGGATGAATTCCCATTGGTAGAGATGGCTTTCCCATCAGGACCAATTCCCACAGAGGTGGTGTCATTTCATGCTGCTTTCAAGAAAGTGGACGTCCTCAAGCTACCTTTGCCTTCTGTTGAGACTAAGGCCATTATTTTAAGAAGTTCTGTTAGATTTGGGGGTATCTAGTTGGCAGAGGTAGGTACCTTTGACGAAATAGGGACCCTTTGTGTCTAGTCAGGGTAAGGGGTACACTCCTAAAATAATCCCTACTCATCCCCTTGGTAGCTTGGCACAAGCAGGCAGGCTTATCTCAGAGGCAGTGTGTAA
This sequence comes from Lissotriton vulgaris, assembly GCF_964263255.1. Taxonomy (NCBI): domain Eukaryota; kingdom Metazoa; phylum Chordata; class Amphibia; order Caudata; family Salamandridae; genus Lissotriton; species Lissotriton vulgaris. The sequence goes on from NC_141685.1 coordinate 2,123,743,096, forward strand.
AGCATTTGTGAACACATACAGTAACCCAGTGACAACACTACAGATGGACACCTCACAAGTTATTGTATAAAAATAAGTATTTTTATATAGACTTAATACAGTCCACAAACAACAAAAATCCACAATACTGTACTTTAAAAATGATAGAAATAGCTTAGTTCTCTTAAGATTTAAAATGCAACACTTTAAGTTCAATGTACCTTTGGATGCGTAACGCTATTCAACGAGTGTTGCAGGGAAGGTGATGTGTTAAATCCGTACACGCAAAAACAGTGATGCGTCGGGTCGCCACTAATGCGTAAGTGATGCGTCGCTTCTTCTCGGCGTGGGGAGGTGACAAGTCAGTTTCTTACTGCGCTTCCATGGTAATGTGGCCCGCAACGCTGTGATGCGATGAAGATCTGGTGCAATGAACAAAAATGGCGTCTTCTCTTTGATGCGACACGATGCGTGCACGCCCGACGGCCGTGCGGCGACTCAACGATTCTTCTGAGTCACGACAGGTCCTGCGACACGCTTCCCGGTGATGTGGCATCTGATGCGGCGTCGATCCTCTTCTCTGACGATGTGACAGCTGCAGCGGCGCCATGCTTTCCCAGCGATACGACGGCAGCTACACACTTCTCCGATGATGTGGCGGTATCGGGTGTGACGTGGATCCTCTTCTCCGGTGATACGAGGCGCTTTTGCGCGGTGAAGCGGCAGCATCGGCGACACACTTCTTCGTGAATCATGCTTCCAGCTCCTTGCGGCACCCAGTCCCTCAGAAAGCCCAACACAACTGCAGGCACTTCCAAAGAACTTTTGGGGAGCTGGTAGGTGAAGTCTATTATCCCCGAGACTTCAGCTGGAGGCAAGCTCTATCTCAAGCCCTTGGAGATACTTCACAAGTTGAATGAAAGTAGCACCAAGTCCTTTCTCCTCTCTCTGGCAGTCAGGCAACCACTGCAGGCCAATCCCTAACACTTAGGGATAGTTTCTCCTCAGTCTCTCTAGTTCCTCTTCTCAGCAAAGGTTTGTTCTTGTTTCCCAAAAGTGATCTAAAGTTCTGGGGTCTGGGTCCCCCTTTTTATACACAGTTTCGCTTTGTGCTCTGAAGGCAGAGAGGCCTTTGCCTAGTTCAAACCAGTTCTGGTCAGTCCTGGAGCACTTTTTTGACAAGACTCCTTTCCTTTCACAGTGCAGGACAGGGACTTCAGACACACCGCAGGAGGTGATGCTAGCATTGTGGAGGGAAGGCACAGCCCTATTCAGGTTCCAGGTGAAACTCCTCCCTCCCATCTGCATGCAGTTCTCTCTATTCAGCCCTGTGCTGAGTCACCCTGTCTCCTGGATTCCCCAGCCCCTGTCACTCAAACTCCAGACAAGGTATACACAACCTAGCAGAGACAGGCTTGGATGGTTAGACAAGAAAATACCTACTTTCTAAAAGTGGTATTTTCAAACACAATGTTAAAACCAACTTCCCCAAAAGATGTATTTTATCCTTCTGAGTTCAGGTATACTAAACTCGAATTTCTACCTAGTTCCCTGAGTCAGTTAGGATTGTAAGATGTTATAACCAAACTGCCCATTCTGGCCTAAGGGGAACAGGTAGCCTTGTGTTAGATCTTGGGGTCTCTAGTTGTCAATGGTTATCACCTTTGTCCAAATAGGGACCCTTACTTCTAAGTCAGGATAAGGGGATTCCCCTCCTTAATAACCCCTGCTCACCCCCTTGGTAGCTTGGCACGAGCAGACAGGCTTATCTCGGAGGCAGTGTGTTAAGCATTTGTGAATATACACAGTAATACAAAGATAACACTACAGATGGACACAACACAGGTTTTATAAAAATAAGTATTCTTTATATAGACTTAAACACGACCACAAACGACAAAAAAACCACAATACTACACTTAAGATTACTTAAAGATGATTAAAGTCTCTTAATTAAAGTTGTTGGTAAATGCGACAAAGTTCTCAACAAAGTACCTGGAAGCGTAACACAAAGTGAACAAAAGGGGAGATGCGTCGGTTCCGTGACCGGTGGGAAAGGTTGCGTCCTTCCTCAATGCTTGCGCATAGTAGGGGACTCGTCCTGAGCCTTACCGGTGCGGAGGTGATGCGTAGATTCTCGGCCTGCGGGCCCGTTGCGGTGCGCAAGATGGCGTCTTGATGCGATGATATGATCCAGTTGCGATGCGAGAAGATGGCACCCTTGATGCGGCGATGCGATGACGCCCTGGCAGCCTTGCGACGACTCTGTACTTTGGAGCCGTGACAGGCCCTGCAACGCGCTTCTCCGGTGATGCGATGGCGGCTCTCTCGATGGCGTCACGCTTCTCAGGTGATGCGACAGCAGGCAGCTTCGATGAACTGACCCTTCCAGGGAGATGTGGCGAAGGCTCGCTTCTCCGGCGTTGCGACTATTTCAGCTGCGGCGGCGACACTCTTCTTCTCGATGCGTCGCGCTTCTTCTCGATGCGCCGCGCTTCTAGCTCCCAGCGGCACGCAAGTGACTGGAGTCAGAATTCTCAGCAAGGAAATTCAGGAGGGAGCTGGAGGTGAAGTCTTTTGTCCCTGAGACTTCAGCAGGAGGCAAGCACAGTTCAAGCCCTTGGAGAATATTTTGTACATGAAAGTTCTTACAAAGTTACTTCTCCTTTCCCTTGGCAATGAAGCAACCACTGCAGGCCAACCCAGCAAACCGCACACTGGCAGAGGGGCAGTCCAAACTCCTGCAGCTTCCTTGGTTCTTCTCCTTGGCAGAAAGGTTTCTTGTTCCAGAAGTGATCTAATTTCTTGGTATCAGAGTCCAAAATCCTTTGTTCTCTGAAGGCAGAGAGGCCTCTGCCTAGTTCAAACCAGTACCTGAGAATTTTGTTGACATGATTTCTCCTTTCCTTTTGCAGGGCAGAGACATCAGCCGCCCCACAGGAGGTGGAGCCAGCACAGGGAAGGGAAGATACATCTCTGGAGCACTCTGATGACATGATTCCTCCATCTCCTTTCACAGTGCAGGGCAGAGACATCACACAAGCCACAGGAGGTGGAGCCAGCATTGTAGAGGGAAGGCCCAGCCCTATTCAGGTCCCAGGTACACTCCTCCCTCCCATCTGGATGTAAATCTCTCTATTCACCACTGGGCTGTCCCAGCCTGACTCCTGGAATTCCCCAGCCCCGTCACTCACAAACTAAGACAAGGAATACACAATCCAGCAGAGGCAGGCTCAAATGGTTAGGCAAGCAAATACCTGCTTTCTAAAATCGGTATTTGCAAACACAGAATATTGCAATAAACTTTACTAAAAGATTTATTTTATTATTCTGAGTTCAGGCATACTAAATTCGAATTTCTACTGTGTTAAGATTATTACATCCTTATAATCCTAACTGCCCATTCTGGCCTATGAGAACAGGTAGAGTTCAATAGTGAAAAACGAAAATTGCTGTAATTTACTATTAGAACAGGCTACACACACCAGAGCATGTCCTACCTTATACTTACAATGCACCCTGCCCTTGGGCCTACCATAGGGGTGTCTAATATGAAGCAAAGGGAAGGTTTAGGGACTGGCAAGTGGGTGCATTTGGCCAAGTCGACATGGGAGTGCTAGACTGCATATATGCCTGGCAATGGCAGGCCTGAGACATTTTACAAGCTGCTTCTGTGGGTGGCACAACCAGTGCTGCAAGTTCACTAGCAGCATTTGACAGCATTGTAGCTCCTAGTACAGTGAACATGTGCACTGGACTAGGAGCTGACAGGTAAATCAAATAACCCAATCATGGAATCCAATCAGTATATCGATTTAACATGGGGAGCGCTTGCACTGTGGCACTGATTAGCAGTGGCACAGTGCCCAAAGCAAAACTCCAGCAAAAGCATATCAAAACGGAGGAGGCAATCCGTCAACAATGGAAGGGAGACTCACTCACGCCAATGATGTCGGGTCTAACACCTTGCAATAGTGAAAAACGAAAATGGCTGTAATTCACTATCTGGACATCCCACACACATCAGGGCATGTCTTACCTTTTACTTACAATGCACCCTGCCCTTGGGCCTACCATAGGGGGTGACTAATATGCAGAAAAGGGAGGTTTTAGGGACTGGCAAGTGGGTGCACTTGGCCAGTCAGCATGGCAGTACCAGACTGCAGACAGGCTCTGCAATGGCAGACCCGAGACACATTTTACAGGCTGCTTCTGTGGGTGACACAACCAGTGCTGTAAGCCCACCAGCAGCATGTGGTTTACCATCCCTGGGCACACGCAGTGTGCTGTACTAGGGTCTGACAGGTAAACCAAATCAGCCAATCATGGTGTCACTAATCCATACATCAATTATGCACTTCAGCACTAATCAGCAGTGGTAAAGTGCCCAGTCTCATAAAACAGCCAAAACCAGGTTAGAAAAAGTACAGGAGTCAGGCAAAATGCTCAGGGATGACCCTGCAAAAAGGGCCACGTCCAACAAGTTCTATAACGGACTTCTGCCTTTTCTGAGCCTTTACTATCCTCTGGAAGATTAAGCAAGCTATTGCCCAGTGTCACATGGTGCCGGCAGCAGGTTAGCCCCGCACCATGTGACTCTGGGCAATAGTTTGCTTAATCTTCCAGAGGGACTCCAGCGCCGGGACACCACCTCGGAGGTAGTTGTGCGCTTTACAAATACTGGTATTTCATTTTTAATGAGGCACCAACTGACACAGTCACATCTGCATGAGAGTGGAGCCATACTACTGCTTCAGCAGTAAATAAATTAATTGCCACTTGTGACATCCTGACCTCTGCGGATCCGATATTTCTGGCTAGTCCACCCATCTCCAGAAAACGTGGATGTGCAGGGCTCCTCGTGTATTAAGTGAAATCTGGGGTCTTTCTCATAGGCGCCAACAGATGGAGTAAAAGAAAAAAATACATTTGGGGACCTGATTCAGAAGGTCTTTTTATCTGACAGCGTAGCACTCCGATCCCTAAATACAGCTTGCTTGGTAGAGGAGATATAATCACATCCTATGGAAAATGCACATGTGCTAATCCCGTAGCTGCCTATCTATTTTGCATACTACCTTGCTGAGGTAGTTTAGGATTGGTAGAATGCCTCTAGACAAGTAATCATAGCAAGTCTTCACTCAGGCAATTCTGTGGCTAGTGCTATGGGCTGATCTCTAGCGGAGTCACGCTTGGCTTAGGCCAACTGGCTTCTTTTGTAACATCCAGTCAGCCCATAGCAGCATGCATTTTGATGGGGCACATCTTTTTAGGGACAAGGCAGATGTCGCACTGGAGTGTTTCTAGATGAGCAGAGCGACAACCCGAACTCTTGGTCTTCAGTTCCAAGCAAAAGACTGGCATTGGTTTTGACAACTTTCAAGGATTTTCCAATGTTTTTAGCTTTTGCCAACAGCAACCTTTATAGCTTCCACAGAAGCAGCTTCTTAGACAGTATAGAAGCAAGGGCCATCAGATCAGTTGGCCTTCCTCCTCCTTCCCCGCTGCACCACCCAGAAAGCTGTTTTTCTGTTTTCCAGTGGCATCTGAACCTTGCGTTAATCTTTTTGATGGGTGCCCCTTTCGAGCAGTCAGTTAAGGGTTTCTGATAGAGGCTTCTAAATGCAGTTTCTTCACCTTTTGAATACTTCCACAGGTGTCAGACTACATCTGGAAACCTTTGAGCAGTACCTCTGCACACTGTAGGGTTGCGCCATGCCGCTTTTCTCTGTGGCTGTTCCACTCTGAGAATGATGTCCTGCATTCCCCGGGGCCAAGTCATGACCCTAAGGCAGGCTGTGACTGTGTGTCGATAAATCTGAAGGCCATTCACGACCATGAGGCGAAACTCTTCGTCAGCAGGCAATGGTAGGCTCTATGTCGGGTCTGGTCCAGGTCCAAATATTGGTCTCGATCTCAGTCTGGAGGTTGGTCCTGAGGTTGATAATTGTCATGCTCCAAATCCTCTGATAAGTCAAAGAAAAAAGCATAATAAATCCAAGTGGGAATCTGCACCTTCCCAGCACTCTCTTGTACATGTGAGAAGACGCAAGGGTGTGAAGTGGCTACCGAAGTCAGTCGATGTCCGAGCCAATGCCGCTACTTATCCTAGCACAACCAGAGTTTCAGGGTCATCTGTAGCACCAAGGCAGGTCCAAGAGTTCTGCAAAGCTATGCTCTGACTTAGTATCCCTTCCAACTACCTCTGGCCCACCTTCAGACTCTTGGAGCTGAGAGGTTCTCATTATGTGATACTGCTGGTGGGTTCACCCTCGGCACCAGTTGGACCTTCTGAGCCCACAACTAGGCTCCTAATAGCACTGTTGCTAACATCACCTTTGACTCCTCTCCGGTACATCAATGCCAGAGGACCAGGCACTACCTATTGTGCACTACAACTCAACGCTGCCCCTATCTCAACCGACAGACCAGGACATTCCCTCCATTGTGGGTACGGTCTTAATAGACTCCTTTTGCCTTTTATCTGGCAGCAAACAAGCAGTCCAGTTCTGTCCCATATGCACAAATGTAATCTTTGGGTACTTAACCAACAGGTCACCCGAATCTTCCAACCTGCACTCCGCCCTTGATAAGTACACAGGCCCCTACCTCCACACCCTCACAGAGGTGGGAGCCTTTCACACCTGCTCCCACCGTAGCACAATTTTCTAAAACCGGTACTTCGGATGGACCTCACGCACTGTCCCTGAATGGCAATATCATTATTGGCATTGAAAACTGCACCACTCGGGTAAAGTAAAACCAACACTTTTTTGCACCCTCACTGCACTGCGATTTCGAAAAATGTAAGTATTGTGTGTGACCAAGTTGACCTCGAACTCTTTTCGCAGATTAGTGATTTAACTTTATTGCTTTTCTGCTTCTTCCCTGTTTTTTCCTACAGGCGTGTTTATAATTGTAATACCAGGCAATATATATGTTAAGTCCTGATGATGATCCCATTATAATTTGAGCACGGGATCGAAACGCCGTCGACTTTGTTCAGTAGACATACAGCTTAACTTGTGAATATTACTGTGTATGGACTACTCTGGGTATCACTGTCAATTCTGATGCAAAGCAGTACCCAGCTCTGCTCACTTCTTCTTGCCTGAAGTAAACTGCTCTCTCTTTCATATCCTTTCCTCTAATCTTCCTCTATTTCTCCAGTACAGCACAGGCTTGTGCTTTACTTCACACGAATATGTTTGTTGTGAAATTGTATTACAAACTTTAAATGCTTGTTACATTTAACAAATAAATTCCTTGCCCGGCTGGGTATAGGAAAAGAAGATATAGATTCCGATTGTGGTCTATATAACATTGATTTTGCATATTGATCTAGGCTTAGAACCCTTGTTTGTTAAAATACCTAATTCAACCGAGGCCACACTTGGTGTTCATGAGCCTCAGCCTTTGCCTGCTCCATCTGAGGCACTCAATGTCCCAGTTCTGCAGGATAGGCATCGTACGCTGAATTCGACAATGAGAGTGTAGGAGACTAGTTTGGACAACCCTATCATGAAGGAAAGTGGAATGAAGATATCCAGGATGCCAATGGTCTCAACACCTCTCCTGATACTCGCCTAGTCTCACCTCCAAGCCCTGCCACTAAAGAAAGTGCATCCTTCGCAATGGGTATGTGGAGGGTTCTCGATCTCCAGCTCCCCAACTTGGAGGTCAAAACTGATGTGCTAACTGAAGATCCCCAACCAAGGCAGACCAATGCTGAGCCCTTGTTGCCATTTAATTTGGCTGTCACCGACACTCTTTTAAGGGCCTTATCGCCTTGCTCTGTCACCCCCCCCGCACTGCATCGCCAGTTTGTGTGGAGCGATTTACCTGCCGCGGAGACACTGTTTTCCTAACTCCACACTCTTCCCCATAGAGCTTAGTGGTATAAGCTTCATCCAGCAGGATACATCCGAATGCCTTCCTGACTAATTCTCCGGATAGGGTATGTTAAAGGCTGCAGATCTTTTAGAAGGAGGCTATTTTCTTCCGCAATTTGGCTCTCTAGTCAGTAAATGTCAGCTGCCTTTTAGGTCACTATTCCTATGCCCTCTGGGACTCTGTAGCTCAAGTTCTCACAGGGATGCTGAAAGAGATTAGCTCCATACTGACCTGAGCCATACAAGGAGTGATGCTGCAAAGTTTACTTTCCGTTGTTGCCTGGAGACCACAGCTTCCACTGTGCAAGCCATTGGCACTAGCATCGGCATTCGTTGCCACTCTTGGTTGAGATTTACGGGTTTCTCCAGCAGTGTACAGTGGTCCCTTATAGAGGAGTTTAAAAAATAAGGGACTGAGAGCTGAGTTTAAATGAGGTGCTGCACACAGACTCCCGAAGGGGACTGAGAATCAGAGGGGTGTGAAGTTCCTAGATGGACGTGAGTGGAAAGGGAGGTCTTTCTTCGTGATGCCCTCACACACCCGGGAGTATGTCATTTTTCATCATTCGGTCTTGCTCTTCATCGGGCCTGCGCTGCAATGCCTGACGGGCTCCCGTAAACGGGGCTCTTTGTCGGAGATCTTTTGAAGAAGCTGTTGGGTGCGTGCGTGTGTGAGGGCTGGGTAGTGCACAGGTGGTGAGGTAAAATAGGTTAGGAGCAGTCTTACTCTGGTCTGATTTATTGGTTTAGGTAGCTCGAACCTTGGTGTGAGGGCAGGGTAGTGCACAGGTGGTGAGGTAAAATAGGTTTGGAGCAGTTCTAGTCTGGTCTGATTTATTGGTTTAGGTAGCTCGAGCCTGATTTAAGGGCTGCCAAGGTGGAGTGGGTCACGGGGCCCGGAGCTAAGGGTAGGATGAAAGCAAGTCGTCAGCTTCCTACACCTTAGAAACATGACGCGGTCTGCCTACCCCGTCAGCCTTAGGCTTGGGTTCTAGGGGTCTACTATTCACCCCAGTACATGCCTACCAGGGTACACCCTGCCGTTTCTGGGTACAAGCCATAATAATTGCATAACCAGATGGTAGTGCACCACTCACATTTTAGTTTTTTCTGGTCCTGACGAAGTGCCACTAGACCCGTTGGGGGCTAAAGAGGCACGAAACATGTTGACCCACTCCACCTTGGCCGCCCGTGAGGAACAATAAATCCACGTAAGGACCCACACACTGTCTTTTAATCAGGCTCGATCTAACTAAACCAATCAAAAGATCTCCGACAAAGAGCCCCGTTTATGGGAGCCCATCAGGCATTGCAGCACCGGCCCGACTAAGAGCAAGGCCCAATGATGAAGCATGATATCCTCTGGGGTGTGTGAGGGCATCACGAAGAAAGACCTCCATTTCCCCTCACGTCCATCTAGGAACTGCACACCCCTCTGAGTCGCAGTCCCCTTATAGACCTGCCCTTTGACATGAATCATCTTTTTGGGGATGAGACAGACCCTGCTATGGAGCATTTGAAAGAAAGTAGTGCCATAGCATAATTTCTGGGTTTGTCTGTCCTGCCGCGATGACTGCACCAGCTACTGCCTAGTAGCCCTATTATCGGGTAGGTGTTTCTGCAAATTGTACAGAAGTGATGTTCCACTACCCTTTCTTGCGACTCTGCCACACCTGCCACCACCCCTGGAATCGCCGGAGGACCATCTGTTAGTCTTATGGCAGGAAGTGAAAGCCCTTTTGGCCATAAGGGCTATGGAGAGGGTGTCTGCATTGGATGTAGATATTAAATCTCAAACAAATGTCACGTGGGGCTCATTTAAAAGGAATAACTTATCCATGAGTTAATGGGCTCTGCCTCATTTTAACATAATGCCGTACAGCATAATTCTGAGGAAACATTACTGCAAAAAGGTAGCATGGAAAACACACTCCTGGACGAAGTAAGAATTTCTGTTATACTTTTATTCATACATACACAGTCTGGCGCGAAATATGTGACTGTAGAGCAGGCTATGCAATGCTCACAAAGTGATCATAGTTACATAAAATAATACACAGAGAGACTATTTAGTCCCCAAAGGTTGTATAACCTCATTACCTCAGGGAGACCAGGAAGTTCCAATAAATTTAGAATCCCTTCTTGTTACTTGTAGATGTCAACCAATTCAGGGTTTGTCGATGTTTCGACTCCAAATTATTACTAGGGTCTCCTCAGGACTTTGTCATCCAACCATCACCACTGCACACGTAGAAACAAAGAGTGGAAAACCGAAGTACCAGAACTGTGACTGTTTCCGTGGAAAATAACAAGTAAGCACCACCTCTGCAGTTACTCTACACCCTCGCATATGTTGGATAGCATCAACAATCTATCTTCATATATTCTATGACTGTATCAAAAGTAAGAAATTACACATTTCACAAACTGTTATCCAACAGCTAGGGCGGTCGACCTCGAATCTGGGGACCTGGGTTCGAGTCTTGGCAATGATGCTGAACATCCTGTGATTCTGGGCAAATAACTTAATCTCCCCATGCCTAACAAAACAAGCATTTGCAATGCAATAGGTCTCGCATTAGGAAAGTTTGAGCTATTGGTACTGTAAATGACACATTTTTTATTTATGTGTTGGTTTGGAAAATAGTGAATTGAATAGCTTTGTCATTTACAATGCCAATAGTTTTAACTTTCGCAAATGTGACACCTATAGCATTTGTAATGTAATATGTGTTGTATTTACGTGACTTATATGTATTGATATTACAAATAAAAATGGCTTTTATTTTTTTAATTAATACTTAAAAGTTATTGTAATTTATAATGGCAATAGCTTTTGTAAATAACTTTTGTGAAGATTATGTTCATTGTATTTTATTGTAATAAAAATCCAAGAACAGAAGTGAACTATTAACATATTTTTGTGACATTTGTAATGAAGCTTGAAACATTGAGAGAACATATTTGAACCAGTTGTTGAATGGTTGCAAAGATTGATGCTGTGGTGGCGCGGAGTGATGTTGTGGTGGCGACAAGTGATGCAGTGGCGTTCAGTGATGCTGTGGTAGCACATAGTGATGTTGTGGTACCCCTGAGTGATGCTCTGGTGGCGCTGAGTGATGCTGTGATGATCCGATAGATAGATAGTGAGTGCGATAGATAGATAGAGTGAGGGTGATAGAGAGATAGACAGATAGAAGGGTGATAGATAGACAGATAGATAAAGTGTTTTTATGTTGCATTGAGTAGAGTGTAAATATGAGGCATGTAATTATATGGCACTGAGTGGTAATATGGGGAGTGTATATTGTATTCAGTAGAGTGTAATTGTGTGCCGTGTAATTATGTGGCACTGAGTGGTATTTGGAGTGTATGTTGCATTGAATGTAGTGTAATTATGTAGCGTGTAATTATGTGGCACTGAGTGGTAATATGGGGAGTGTGTGTTGCATTCAGTAGAGTGTAATTATGTGGTGTGTAATTATGTGGCACTGAGTGGTATTGTGTGGAGTGTGTGTTGCATTCAGTAGAGTAATTATGTGGTGTGTAATTATGTGGCATTGAGTTGTATTTGGAGTGTATGTTGCATATAACTATGTGATTAAGGAACAGTGAGCAACCCAAAATACCCTTGAGGGCTTGGGTGAGTAAGTACAAAGGTATAGGTGCCTTCAAGGGGATTTGTTTAACAAAATATAATTAAACATGATTCAACTAACTCTTTAGGACAGGTCAATGGTCCTTATTCTTGAAAGGACCATTGACTTGTCCTAAAGAGTTAGTTGAATCACGTTTAATTATATTTTGTTAAACAAATCCTTTCTGCATATAACTATGTGGCACTGAGTGGTATTTGGAGTGTATGTTGCATTGAGTGCATTGTAATTATGTGGCGTGTAATTATGTGGCACTGAGTGTTATTTGGAGTGTATGTTGCGTTGAGCGCAGTGTAATTATGAAGCATATAATTATGTGGCACTGAGTGGTATTGTGTGGAGTGTCTGTTGCATTGAGTGCAGTGTAATTATGTGGCGTGTAATTATGTGGCACTGAGTGGTATTTGGAGTGTATGTTGCATTGAGTGCAGTGTAAATATGTGGCGTGTAATTATGTGGCACTGAGTGGTATTTGGAATGTACGTTGCATTGAGTGCAGAGTAATTATGTGGAGTTTAATTATGTGGCACTGAGTGGTATTTGGAATGTATGTTGCATTCAGTGCAGTGTAATTGTGTGGCGTGTAATTATGTGGCACTGAGTGGTATTTGGAGTGTATGTTGCGTTGAGAGCAGTGTAATTATGTAGCATATAATTATGTGGCACTGAGTGGTATTGTGTGGAGTGTATGTTGTATTTAGTAGAGTGTAATTATGTGGTGTATAATTATGTAGCACTGAGTGGTATTTGGAGTGTATGTTGCATTGTGTAGAGTGTAATTATGTTGCACATAACTATGTGGCACTGGGAGTTATTTGGAGTGTATATGAGGCATGTAATTATATGGCACTGAGTGGTAATATGGGGAGTGTATATTGTATTCAGTAGAGTGTAATTGTGTGCCGTGTAATTATGTGGCACTGAGTGGTATTTGGAGTGTATGTTGCATTGAGTGCTGTGTAATTATGTAGCATATAATTATGTGGCACTGAGTGGTATTGTGGGGAGTGTGTGTTGCATTCAGTAGAGTGTAATTATGTGTTGTTTAATTATGTGGCTCTGAGTGGAATTTGGAGTGTATGTTGCATTGAGTGCAGTGTAATTATGTGGGGTGTAATTATGTGGCACAATGGTATTTGGAGTGTATGTTGCGTTGAGCGCAGTGTAATTATGAAGCATATAATTATGTGGCACTGAGTGGTATTGTGTGGAGTGTCTGTTGCATTGAGTGCAGTGTAATTATGTGGCGTGTAATTATGTGGAACTGAGTGGTATTTGGAGTGTATGTTGAGTTGAGTGCAGTGTAATTATGTAGCATATAATTATGTGGCACTGAGTGGTATTGTGTGGAGTGTATGTTGTATTCAGTAGAGTGTAATTATGTGGCACTGAGTAGTATTTGGAGTGTATGTTGCATTGTTTGCAGTGTAATTATGTTCCATATAACTATGTGACACAGAGGTATTTGGAGTGTATGTTGCATTGAGTGCTGTGTAATTATGTAGCATATAATTATGTGGCACTGAGTGGTATTGTGTGGAGTGTGTGTTGCATTCAGTAGAGTGTAATTATGTGTTGTTTAATTATGTGGCTCTGAGTGGAATTTGGAGTGCATGTTGCATTGAGTGCAGTGTAATTATGTAGCATATAATTATGTGGCACTGAGTGGTATTGTGTGGAGTGTGTGTTGCATTCAGTAGAGTGTAATTATGTGGCATGTAATTATGTGGTACTGAGTGGTATTTGGAGTGTATGTTGCATTGAGTGCTGTGTAATTATGTGGCGCTTAACTATGTGGCACTGAGTGTTATTTGGAGTGTATATTGCATTGAGTGCAGTGTAATTATGTGGGGTGTAATTATGTGGCACAATGGTATTTGGAGTGTATGCTGCGTTGAGCGCAGTGTAATTATGAAGCATATAATTATGTGGCACTGAGTGGTATTGTGTGGAGTGAGTGTTGCACTCAGTAGAGTGTAATTATGTGGTGTTTAATTATGTGGCACTGAGTGGAATTTGGAGTGTATGTTGCATTGAGTGCAGTGTAATTATGTAGCATATAATTATGTGGCACTGAGTGGTATTGTGTGGAGTGTGTGTTGCATTCAGTAGAGTGTAATTATGTGGTGTTTAATTATGTGGCACTGAGTGGAATTTGGAGTGTGTTGCATTGAGTGCAGTGTAATTATGTAGCATATAATTATGTGGCACTGAGTGGTATTGTGTGGAGTGTGTGTTGCATTCAGTAGAGTGTAATTATGTAGCGTGTAATTATGTGGTACAGAGTGGTATTTTGAGTGTATGTTGCATTGAGTGCTCTGTAAATATGTGGCGTGTAATTAGGTGGTACTGAGTGGTATTTAGAAAGTATGTTGCATTGAGTGCAGTGTAATTATGTGGCATGTAATTATGTGGCACTGAGTGGTATTTGGAATGTATGTTGCATTGAATGCAGTGTAATTATGTGGCGTGCAATTATCTGGCACTGAGTGGTATTTGGAGTGTATGTTCCATTGCAGAGTGTGTGAGGGTGCTGAGTACGGGGGAATGGTGGCATTCTGCGCTTTAGATGAGTATGTTTAAAAGTAAAGTGTGCCATACTGCGATTGGTACAATAGTTAATTGTGGATGCGTTAACAATTGATGTGTGCACTGATGGCTGCTGGTGTGTGTGCCTGTAGAAATGGTGCACTGATGGCTGGTGGTGTGTGTGGGCCTGGCCGGCTGGTGGTGTGTATGCCTGGTGGAAGCGTGCACTGATTGCTGGTGGTGTGTGCGCCTGGTGTAAGCGTGCCCTGACGACTGATGGTGTCTGTGCCCGGTGAAAGTATGCACTGACGGCCAGTGGTGTGTATGCCTGGTGAAAACGTGCACTGATGGCTGGTGGTGTGTGTGTGTGTGCCTTTTGAAAGCATGCACTGATGGCTGGTGCTGTGTGTGCGCCTGGCCGTCCGGTGCTGTGTGTGCCTGGTGAAAGCGCGCACTGACGGCTGGTGGTGTGTGTGCCTGCTTAAAGCGTGCACTGACATCTGGTGGTGTGTGCCTGGAGGAATCGTGCACTGACGGCTGGTGGTGTGTATGCCTGGTGAAAGTGTGCACTGATGGCTGGTGGTGTGTGTATGCCTGGTGAAAGCGTGCACTGACGGCCGGTGGTGTGTATGCCTGGTGAAAGTGTGCACTGATGGCTGGTGGTGTGTGTGTATGCCTGGTGAAAGCGTGCATTGATGGCTGGTGGTGTGTGTGTGTTCGCCTGGTGAAAGCGTGCACTGATGGCTGGTGGTGTGTGTGTGCCTGGGGAAAGGGTGCACTGATGGCTGGTGGTGTGTGTGTGTATGCCTGGTGAAAGTCAAGTCAGTCAAGTCAGATAATTTATATAGCGCACTACATACCCAAAGGGTCTCAAGGCGCTTAGGAAGGGGAGGAGAGGAGAGCTGGGGGAGCGACCGTGATGGAAGCGTGCACTGATGTCTGGTGGTGTGTGTGTGTGCCTGGTGAAAGTGTGCACTGATGGCTGGTGATGTGTGTTTGCCTGTTGAAAGCATGCACTGATGGCTGGTGGTGTGTGTGTGCCTCTGATGGCCGGTGGTGTGTATGCCTGGTGAATGCGTGCACTGATGGCTGATGGTGTCTGTGCCTGGTGAGAGTGTGCACTGACGGCCGGTGGTGTGTATGCCTGGGGAAAGCGTGCACTGATGGAGGGTGGTGTGTGCGTGCGTGCCTGGTGAAAGTGTGCACTGACGGCCGGTGGTGTGTATGCCTGGTGAAAGCTTGCACTGATGGCTGGTGGTATGTGTGTGTGCCTGGTGAAAGTATGCACTGACGGCTGGTGGTGTGTGTCTGGTGGAAGCGTGCACTGATGACTGATGGTATCTGTGCCCGGTGAAAGTGGGCACTGACGGCCGGTGGTGTGTATGCCTGGTAAAAGCGTGCACTGATGGCTGGTGGTGTGTGTGTGTGTGCGGGTTGAAAGCATGCAATGATGGCTGGTGGTGTGTGTGTGCTTGTCCGGCTTGTGGTGTGTGTGCCTGGTGGAAGCGTGCACTGATGGCTGGTAGTGTGTGCCTGGTGAAAGCGTGCACTGACAGCTGGTGGTGTGTGTGTGTCTGGTGAAAGCGTGCACTACCGTTTGCTGGTGTGTGCCTGGTGGAAGCGTACACTGACGGCTGGTGGTGTTTGTGCCCGGTGAAAGCGTGCACTGATGACTGATGGTGTCTGTGCCTGGTGAGAGTGTGCACTGATGGCCGGTGGTGTGTATGCCTGGTGAAAGCGTGCACTGACGACCGGTGGTGTGTATGCCTGGTGAAAGCGTGCACTGATGGCTGGTGGTGTGTGTGTGTGCCTGGTGAAACCGTGCACTGACGGCGGTGGTGTGTATGCCTGGTGAATGCGGGCACTGATGGCTGATGGTGTCTGTGCCTGGTGAGAGTGTGCACTGAGGGCCGGTGGTGTGTATCCCTGGTGAAAGCGTGCACTGATGGCTTGTGGTGTGTGTGCGCCTGGTGAAAGCGTGTAATGACGGCCGGTGGTGTGTATGCCTGGTGAATGCGCGCACTGATGGCTGGTGGGGGGTGTGTGTGTGTGTGTGTGTGTCTCTCTGGTGAATGCGTGCACTGATGGCTGGTGGTGTGTGTGTGCCTGGTGAATGCGTGCACTGATGGCTGGTGGTGTGTGTGTGTGCCTGGTGAATGCGTGCACTGATGGCTGGTGGTGTGTGTGCCTGGTGAATGCGTGCACTGATGGCTGGTGGTGTGTGTGTGCCTGGTGAATGCGTGCACTGATGGCTGGTGGTGTGTGTGTGCCTGGTGAAAGAGTGCACTGATGGCTGGTGGTGTGTGTTTGCCTGGTGAAGGATAGAAGGAAGCACTATGGACTGTGTGTGAAATCCAAGAAAGAGTTCAGAATGCAAAGGCAGAGGGCAGCTCGGGTTACAAGCTGCCTTTGAAGAAGATCATATTTACAACAAGGGGTGGTGAGGGACAGAGTCTCTGAATTAAGCAGAAAGCTCTCACCCAGTCAAGAGATCAGGGCTAGATCCAACACCGTTTTTTAGCTCACTGCACCATCCCAGTTTCAGAACCTGGCTGTATGCAAATTAGTCTGTTCCTGTCCCAGTGAATGATGGGAAAAGGGCAACCCAAAGTACAAAAGCCAATTCTTACACTGGGAAGGAAACAAGCTCCCGGGGACCGGTTTCTGGCATTACAGCCGTCTTCGGCCCGGTTTGCTTGAATCCTGATGGTGCAATGAGCAAGGGTCTCACATCTGAGAATACCCTTCCACGCTTAGGGTGGACAAAAATATTTACAACGAGGGGTGGTGAGGGACAGAGTCTCTGAATTAAGCAGAAAGCTCTCACCCAGTCAAGAGATCAGGGCTAGATCCAACACCGTTTTTTAGCTCACTGCACCATCCCAGTTTCAGAACCTGGCTGTATGCAAATTAGTCTGTTCCTGTCCCAGTGCATGATGGGAAAAGGGCAAACCAAACTACAAAAGCCAATTCTTACACTGGGAAGGAAACAAGCTCCCGGGGACCGGTTTCTGGCATTACAGCCGTCTTCGGCCCGGTTTGCTTGAATCCTGATGGTGCAATGAGCAAGGGTCTCACATCTGAGAATACCCTTCCACGCTTAGGGTGGACACAAATATTTACAACAAGGGGTGGTGAGGGACAGAGTCTCTGAATTAAGCAGAAAGCTCTCACCCAGTCAAGAGATCAGGGCTAGATCCAACACCGTTTTTTAGCTCACTGCACCATCCCAGTTTCAGAACCTGGCTGTATGCAAATTAGTCTGTTCCTGTCCCAGTGCATGATGGGAAAAGGGCAAACCAAACTACAAAAGCCAATTCTTACACTGGGAAGGAAACAAGCTCCCGGGGACCGGTTTCTGGCATTACAGCCGTCTTCGGCCCGGTTTGCTTGAATCCTGATGGTGCAATGAGCCACTCTGTTCATCACCACCCCCTTTTCTAAATCGTTTTTGGCCACTATAGGTGTGGCAGGGTATACTCAGACATGAGTCCCTTTCTCACTGCTCCATCAGGATTCAAGCAAGCCGGGCCGAAGAAGGCTGAAATGCCAGAAACCGGTCCCCGGTAGCTTGTCTCCTTTCTGGTGAAGAATTGGCTTGGTAGTTTAGTCTGCCCTGTTCCCATGATGCACTGGGCCAGGGACAGACTGATTTGCATATAGCCAGGTTCTGAGCTGGGATGGGGCAGTGAGATAAATAACGGTGATGGATCAAGCCCTGATCTTTGGACTGGGTAAGAGTGGTCTGTTTAACTCAGACACTCTGTTCATCACCACCCCCTTTTCTAAATCGTTTTTGGCCACTATAGGTGTGGCAGGGTATACTCAGACATGAGTCCCTTTCTCACTGCTCCATCAGGATTCAAGCAAGCCGGGCCGAAGAAGGCTGAAATGCCAGAAACCGGTCCCCGGTAGCTTGTCTCCTTTCTGGTGAAGAATTGGCTTGGTAGTTTAGTCTGCCCTGTTCCCATGATGCACTGGGCCAGGGACAGACTGATTTGCATATAGCCAGGTACTGAGCTGGGATGGGGCAGTGAGATAAATAACGGTGATGGATCAAGCCCTGATCTTTGGACTGGGTAAGAGTGGTCTGTTTAACTCAGACACTCTGTTCATCACCACCCCCTTTTCTAAATCGTTTGAAGAAGATCAGGCAGCACTGGGCAACCATGCCAGCATTCCAAGGAGCAGACGTCGTTCACGTTAGAAGTGTGATGCCCTGAGGACATATGGCACTGTGAGGAGCCTGGAAGACACACGTAGACGCTAAGTGCCTGAGGAGATAAGGAGCGGAAGGAATTCCTTTGAAGTGTGATGCCGAGGCTCGGGAGAAAAGCGCGTGCACGGGCACATGCACTGTGCCTCCCAAAGCCCTTGGTTTTAAGAGTTGGTTTCAACACAATAGTTTTGAGTAATAAATTACTCGACCTAAAAAGGCTCCAGCATAAGTAATTGCCTTTATTTCGAGGCCAAACAGGTTTATGGTTGTGATGCTGCGTCACAAATCTGCGCATGCGCTCTTTCGCTGAGGCAGAGTCCTTGATTGGTAAGTTTAATGAAAAGACCCTTGATTCAAGGGCTTAAAGACTGGAATAAGTATGAATGTACTCAGAGAGACATGTCCAGACTGCCACGCTTTGAGCGGCATGGACGGAACCGCTTTTGTGACCTTGCACATGCGCAGCCCGACCGAGAGCTGCCAGGGGCCCCTGCTGTTGTGGACAGTGGTCGTCTGAGCGCGAGGAGCCAGCCTTCTCAGCGCTCAGATCGCCTATCGAAACTCGAGGGTGACCTTGTTAACAGGTGATCTTGTTTGCATAACCATGCCGCGCAAACAGGTTGCGCTTTTCACAATATGTTCTAATCTCGTTGGCGTCACGTGAATACAAGAGGGAACGTTAATTAGGTCACATTAAAAAGAAAAAAAAGTACAAAAAAGGAAGAGGGTTGAGTATGGAGGGGGGTACAGAAAAAGTAAGACGCCACTTGATAAGATGATACATTCAATGAAGAAACAAACATTATTTAAGCGGAAGGATAGCCAATGAGCCTGTGTCTGAAGAAAGATGTGACAACAACTTAGTAAGAATGACAAAAGTAACTTTGAAGGAGAAAAAGGCCCGGTTATGCACTGGGCATGTAAACATGTCTTAAAGTGAGCGTTTCTGCTGGTAAAAGGGCCAGGTTTAAATGAAAAGACCCTTGATTCAGGGGCTTAAAGACTGGAATAAGTATGAATGTACTCGGAGAGACACGTCCAGACTGCCACGCTTTGAGCGGCACGGACAGAACTGCTTTTGTGACCTTGCGCATGCGCAGCCCGACCGAGAGCTGCCAGGGGCCCCCGCTGTTGTGAACAATGGTCGTCTGAGCGCGAGGAGCCAGCCTTCTCAGCGCTCAGATCGCCTATCGAAACTCGAGGGTGACCTTGTTAACAGGTGATCTTGTTAGCATAACCCTGCCGCGCAAACAGGTCGCGCATTTCACAATATGTTCTAATCTCGTTGGCGTCACGTGAATACAAGAGGGAACGTTAATTAGGTCACATTAAAAAGAAAAAAAAGTACAAAAAAGGAAGAGGGTTGAGTATGGAGGGGGGACGGAAAAAGTAAGACGCCACTTGATAAGATGATACATTCAATGAAGAAACAAACATTATTTAAGCAGAAGGATAGCCAATGAGCTTGTGTCTGAAGAAAGATGTCACAACAACTTAGTAAGGATGACAAAAGTAACTTTGAAGGAGAAAAAGGCCCGGTTATGCACTGGGCATGTAAACATGTCTAAAAGTGAGCGTTTCTGCTGGTAAAAGGGCCAGGTTTCTTCAGGAGCAAAAAGCTGCGGTAGATATTTCACAAAATTACAGGAATATGTGTGGAATACCCGGGATGGTAGGTAATAGTACTGTACCGCTGCATTTCCTAGATCTTCTGGGGATGTTTTCTTAATGGTTTAAAGCAGAAAAATGAAAGAAGGGACAGAGAGGAGGAAAGGTGGAAGGGAACACCGCCTGGAGGAAGCTGGCTGGGGAGGGGGAGGGGGAGGAGAAATCCAAGTAAGGCTGTGTGCGGGGAGAGAGAGGGGAGGTGCTGGAGCTGGGGAACAGATGGCCGTGAAAGTTTATGGCCCAAAAGCGTGTGCCTGTGGCCATGTGAACTCGAAGAAAACCGCACCAAAAAACCCTTGGTTTGAAGAGTATTTTGAGCACTTGAATTCTCTCCATTTTCCATTCCTTCGGAATGGAAAAGGCGAGACCTAAAAAATGAATGTGTCCTCATGTAATGCAACTGGTGCTATGTAAAGCGCTCTGATTCCCGATTCGGGTCAAGTTCGCGCTATATAAAATGTAAAAAAAAAAAACGTTCATGCACTTCGCCACTGTGCAGAAGAACTATGGGAATCAGTGCTTCGGCAAAACAAGGGCACTCCAATATCCCCTTTATCAACCTCAAGATTCAAATCCAATAAACATGCAATCAAAACCTGAAGTGTAGTTCGTAGTTTCAGCCGCACCTTCCTACTGTATCTGCAACTGAAGAAGCGAGGAGCATGGAGCTCTCCCTCTCGTGAGTATGCACATGTTTTTTGGGAAGATTTCAGTTCTGTAGATTGCTTTACAAATAAGTGTGGCAACCAACCTTTTTTTTGTGTCCCCCTTTTCTCCTTGCCTCTAGTGATATTGAATGGCTCAATTATTTACAAGGCGATAGAAACTATTTATAACGTCGTGGCAGCATTGTGGACTTTTTGAATAATTGAGCTGTGAGTCTTGGGGTTTAACCTTTGAAATCACTGGTCACATATAAAGTAAAGTAAAGTAACTGAGCTTATAAAGCACCTGGTTACACTACCCAGTGTGTCCCCGCGTTGTACCGCTGAGGAACCCATCCTGGCCTGTTCCTGTGAGGCGCCCACTCATGGGCACCCCAAGGTGAAGCCAGGCATCCTTAGCAATTAGGGCCAGTGTGGAGATTAAGCAAGCTATTGCCCAGAGTTGCAGAGTGGGACCCATGATTAGAGTAGGCACCGTAGCGAGAATTATCAGGTCTGCAGACATTGAGCCCAAGACCCTGCCGCGACGGGAATTGAAGCCTGGTCACGGGTCAGATCTCTACCACAGGGTCTGCCGCTCTAACCAGTGAGCCACACTTCTTCACAATGGGACTGCTATCAAGTCAACAGTAAGCACTTTAATTAAGAAATGGATTGCTCCTGGTTTTCCTAACCAGGATGTTTCCAGTATATATTCACTATGCTTTTGAAGTAGTGACAATCACATAGGGCTCTCACATTTAGAGTAGCCATCCGTGTGGATACATGTAAATAAGATACTTTGGACCACCGGACTACACTTTGGGTTTTGATTCATGTCCCGATAATAATTTAAGGTCGAACCTTGTGGTTGACACCTACAAATAACATGAAAAGATTTTGAATTTATTGGAACTTCCCTATATCTCTTACCCCACAGTCAAGTTAAATTGAATTACGTTAAAATAAGATAGAGGCCTTTAACTCCTGGATGAGGTCTCCTCCCTTTTAAAGGATTCCCAGGCAACATTTTGTTAAGATTTATATACTTATGTACCCGTGACCCATGGGCATAAAAGGTAGTCCTTGTAGATATATGAATGTGCATTGCACATGGGTCATGGTTGGTACTCCAGCTACTTCTTGGTGCTAAAGAGACTGAGGCCACCATCCTATTTAGGCCTGCACCTTCTCAATGCCTTGCTTTGTTACGGCAAGTTCAGGATGTTCACTCTGGCCCAGGTCTTGACTGTCCTAGACCATGAAAACTGGATGGTAGTGTTGGACGTGCAGTACACCTATTTTCTGTGGTTAATGGTGCAGCAGGAGCATTTTCAGTTCCCTGTGCTCCCCTATGGTTTCACCATTGCCCCTTGGGCATTCACCAAAAATGTTGTTGGTGGCAGCACATCTTCGGAGGTCACGGCTTCCAGTCTTCCCCTAACTCAACAACTGGAGGTTCAAGGCAGGCTTGACCTGGGCAGTCGTCACCCACCTCCAGACTACGGCAAACCTCTTCACGTCCTTGGTGTTCACTATTGACATGCCGAAGCTACACCCGACTCCTCTGACTCTCCCTTTCATCTTAGCCATTCTGGATATGGTCTGGTTTCATACCTTTCCTCTGAAAAGGAGAGCCCAGGACATTCATGCCATGATCCAGCTCTTTCAGCCTCTTTCTTGTATTTCAGTCAGGTTGACTGAGGCTGCTGCAACTGATGACCTCTTGCATCCGGGTGGTCAAGCACACCTGGTGACCTATGCCAGCTCTGCAGTGGGTTCTGAAGTCTCACAAGGCCCTACATCAAGGGGATCTCTATGACTATATCCCAATTTCGGGTGACTGCCAAAGACCTGCAGTGGTAGTTCTACAGCAGTTGGGTCATTGGCAAACCTCTTCCTCACCCACCCAGTGGTGACCCATTCCTCGCATCTGGGTTGGTGTGGCCACCTGGGAGAGGTGGAGATCAGAGGTCTCTGGATGAGCCCTGCCTCCACATCACCATTTTATACCGTTTGGCTTTAAAAGCCTCCCAGCTCTCCATTCTATTCTATTAACCTGCTGTATTATTTTTTATTTTTTTTATTTTTATTTATCTAAACTTGTATTGCGCACAGCTACCCTCAATGGGTTTCCCGGCGCCAGGGACAGACAAGAGAAGAAAGCAAGCAAAAAGCCCAAACAGAACAGACAGTGCAGAAGGATCAATTAAACAAAAGAGTCTTTAATTTTTTCCGAAATGAGAGGAGATCAGTCTCGGCTTTCAGAGCTGGCGGAAGAGCATTCCACATCCTTGGACCAAGATAGGAAAACGAGCGGCTGCACATTTTGGCCAATTTAATTCTAGGGACCAAGAGATTGCCACTGGTGGAGGATCTTAAAGTGTGACCAGGCTCATAGACTTGAACCAGGTTCTGCAGGTATTTAGGAGCAGAGCCCTGCCGAATTTTGAAAAGAAGACATAAGGTTTTAAATTGTACGCGGTTCGGGACCTTAAGCCAATGAAGGTCACACAGAGCCTTGGCTGCAGAAGATCTCCGGGGTACATTACACAATAAACGAGCTGATGAGTTTTGCACCACCTGGAGTTTGTTTATTGTGGCCTTATCGGCCCCAAGATAAAGCATATTCCCATAGTCGATGCGGGAGATCACAAGAGCCTGGACGACAGTTCTCCGAGTAGAGCAAGGTAACATCCATAAGATCTTCTGCAACCATCTTAAGATGGAGAAACAGATTGCAGCGACCTTTGTTACCTGCTGTCTCATTGAGAGCTTATCGTCAATAAGAAAGTCGAGGTTGCGGACTACGGGGGTTGGATTCGGCAGAGGACCCATGTCGCAGGGCCAATGTCGAGGGCCCGCAGATCTTTATTTTTGCTCAAAATAACAACCTCGGTCTTATCACCGTTGAGCTTGAGCAGATGGTCATGCATCCAGGCAGCAACCCGTGATAGGCCAGACTTCAAAGCAGAGACCTGGTGGCCCTCACTGCTAGAGAGAACACTATCTGCGTGTCGTCAGCATACGAATAGATTGTTAGGCCGGCGTCCTCCACGATGGTGGCAAGGGGTCTGATATAGATATTAAACAGCAAAGGGCTGAGAATCGACCCCTGGGAGACGCCGTATGCTGATGAGTAGACAGCAGATTCAGCTTCTGTCGAAAATACCTAAAAGGTGCGTCCGCTTAAAAAGGAGGCAATCCAGGCCAGCGCAGATCCAGCAACACCAAGGGAGCGGAGAGAGTCAAGAAGGATGGAATGAGACACAGTATCGAAC
Organism: Lissotriton vulgaris; assembly: GCF_964263255.1. NCBI lineage: Eukaryota > Metazoa > Chordata > Amphibia > Caudata > Salamandridae > Lissotriton > Lissotriton vulgaris. The sequence continues at coordinate 2,123,766,964 of NC_141685.1, forward strand.
GCTGCACTCAAATCCAAAAGGATGAGTGCAAAGGTCTCCCCGCAATCGATACCGTGCCGAAGCCTCTCCGTCACCCCAAGGAGTGCGGATTCAGTGGAATAATGTGCGCGAAACCCGGATTGGGACGGATGGAGATATCCCACATTTTCGACAAACGAATTAAGCTGGGTGTTCACATGTCATTCTAAAATTTTAGAACATGCAGGCAGCAGGGATATGGGCCTAAAATTTGCTAGGTTTGTGATGTCAGCGCCGGTCTTCTTCAACAAGGGAACGACCATGGCATGTTTCCACTCCTGTGCCAATGTAGACTTTATAAGAGAGGTATTCAAAAGTCTCATCAGGACTCTCCGTGGCTCGAGGTCCAACAGTTTTAAAATTTTCATAGGGACAGGGTCCCGAGGGGAGCCTGACCTGATACTATTTAGGCACAATAAAAAGGTAGTGTCATCAAACAAAGACCAGTCGTTGATGATCGTTGAAGGGAGGGGAGGACTCCCAGAAGTAACCACCAGTGAGGACTCAGCAGATGGGGGGGGAGGTAGACAAAAATTCATGAATACATTCCACCTTAGAAATAAAGAAATCAGCAATGGCATCACACTGTGGTTTGTCCAAAGCCGGAGGAGAAGGTACCGTGTCTGTTCCTGTTAGCTTCTTTATCATTGTAAAAAGAGTCCGCGGACAATTCTGGGCTTGAGTGATCGTAGATGCCGAAAAGTGGCCTTGGCCAGTTTACAGTTAACATAATATCTTTTTAGTGCCTCTTTATAAGCTGCCTTACTGGGGATTGAATAGAAACGCCTCCATTTTCTTTCTAATGCCTTGCACTTGGCTCGTTGTGATTTTAGCTCCTCTGAGAACCAAGGTGCGGGAGGATAAAGAGACCTGTGATTCTTAGATATGGGATGGAGAAGTGAGGTTACAGCATCCCTTAGCCACTGGGACACCGCAGCATTAGATTCTAATCCAGATTTTTCCAAAGCCGGGATAGATTCAGAAAGATGTTGATTAAATGCCACCATATTAAGCTTGTCCCACCGATAAGAAAGCTTGCTCTTACCAGCACAAGGCTTAGCATTAGATGAACGAAGAGGTAACACAAAATATACCGCAAAATGGTCAGTCCATTCTAGTGGGCGGGCCCTTTGGGAGCAGTCATAGGGCAAGTTATAAATGATTGGGTCTAACAGGTGACCTGCTGAATGGGTAGCCCCAGAGTTTCGAAGTGAAAGATTGAAGACTTTGAGATCTGACAGTAACGACTGACTGAGGGTACCTTCAGCGTCCTCAAGATGGATGTTGAGGTCACCAAGAATGGTGAAATTAGCCGATTTACGTAATATAGGGGATATAATATCGGCCAAAGACGATATCCAAGGGCCAGCATTGCCCGGAGGGCAATATATTAGAAGACCAGTAAGCGTTAGTTGAGGACCGATCGTTAATTTAAATAGAGCGGCCTCACATCCAGGGAGGGAAAAAGACTCCAACCCACATTGGTAGATGGATTTAAAAATAATAGCGATCGAGAGGAGGAGCTACGCGGGCATCCAAGATGGTCGCGTGAGCAGAGAGCTCCCGAGACCCGCGCCGCCCTTCTTTATCTATCCTGCAGATATCCTGGTCACTTCGACGGGCTTTTGGAGTGCTACTCTCACTGATGCGGTCGATCCTTTTTTGGTCGAAATCGGACCTCGGGGACCATTTCTCTATCGTCTCCAACTTTCTGGCCTAACCCCAGACGCAACCGGGGTCTCAACTGCCTATTATGGCCGAGCTGTAATGCAACAACAACGGCTGCCTGGCATCTGGCCCACCGGTGGTGTGCCACTTTCACTTTCGGTTTCCGGCCCTCTCGTCTCTGACTCCTTGGGAGCTCCTACTTTGTCTTGGCCTGCCACTCTCACGGTGGACGCTTTCCTTCTTTTGGGCTGGCAAGGAGACCCGTGGCATCCTCTCGTAAAACTACTCTTTTGAGTTTTGGGACTTGTCACCGTCCCGCTGCACTTGGGTGTCTCCGGCCGACGCTGAATGCAACATGGCAACAAAACCTGAGGCGGAGAAACGCAGGAAGACTGTTACTCGGGGGGGGGGGGTCGATCCAGTCCAATATGATCGAGCGCTACACCCAGCGGAGAGGCTCCCCAGGTGTCACCAGTGTTGGCTTGGAAGACCAGAGGACCGACATGTCGTCTTCCTCTGAGGTGTCTCTTCAAGACCTTTTGGCCGCCATTTCTGGACTCAAGGCCGATATGAGTCAGCAATACGAAGCCATCGTGTCCAAGATAGACACAGTGGCGGTGGATGTTACTCTTATTCGAGCCGACCTGGCCAAGACGAACGAGAGGGTGAAGGCATTGGACTTAAAGGCATCGAGTTTGGTGACGGACATGGCGGAGGCACAATCCGAGATAGGAAATCTGCGTTCCTCACACGACCTCTTGCTAAAACGCATGGAAGACTACGATAATAGGGCCAGGAGGAACAACATACGCTTGGTCGGAGTGCCGGAAACCAATGATGCTGCCTCGATCGATCTACTGGTCGAGGAACTTATTGTCGCTAAACTCGCTCCTGCAGGACTCAGCAAGTTCTTTGCCGTAGAGCGCGCCTATCGCTTCCCAGGGGGTCAGGTCAAGCCAGGAGGCCCGCCGAGGCCTATCATCGCTAGACTGTTTCACTATCGGGACAGAGACGCTATCCTACAGGCCGCTCGTAAACACGGCCCGTTGAAGTACGATAATAACTCTGTCTCTATCTATCCTGATTTTACTCCCCAAGTGCAACGACAACGATCTGGGTTCCTCGGAGTGAAGCGTCGTCTGAGAGATCTGGGACTGAAATACGCCATGCTGTTTCCAGCTCGCTTGCGGATTGAGTTCAGAGAACGAGCTTATTTTTTCGATCAGCCGGACCGTGCTGGTGACTGGTTGGACTCGTTGCCGAAAGAGGACACGGAGAGCGGAGGCCCTGGTGGTGCGGAAGGTGGTGCAACGGCCCAGGTTTAACGTGGGCCCCCAGAGGTCCGACTTGAGACTATGAACTCTAAAGAGTAACTTTATTGTATGCTTTATGATTATGCCCGTGGTGGTGCGGGTGATTTCTCCATTCCTCCTCGGGGGGTTCTTTGTGTAGATCAGATGGGGCGACAGGCACACTGCAGTTTGGGGTGGCTTTTTAGTCAGCAGGGGTGCAGGGTGGGGGGCGTTGTAATGGGTTCTTGGTTGGGGGGTGGTTTTCGGGGTCTTGGTTGTGTTTCATGTTTTCTGTTATTTTCCCTTTTTCATGGTATGTCACTGATTGCAAATATTCCGGATTCGTGGTTGTGGGGGGGGGGGGGTTGGATCGGGTCGCTTTCTCTGGGATGGGGGGGTGAGATGCAGGTTCTTTCTTGGAACGTCAACGGCTTGGGTGACAGAATTAAACGTGGCATTGTGTTACAGTTTCTGAGGCGCCATGCCCCTGATGTTGTCTTCCTTCAAGAGACGCACTTGATCGGTAATGCCTGTAAGGCTCTTGACCGTCGGGGCTATCGACTGGTCGCCCACGCTGGTTTCACCTCCGGGTCCCGGGGAGTGGGTATAATGGTGAAATCCTCCCTTGCTCTTGAGATTGATGATGTTATCCTGGATGATCGGGGGCGGTATGCTGCTGTCTCCGGGAGATGGGAGGGTAAGCCAATTGTATTAGTGGCTGTGTATATTCCCCTGGGACTGCAGGCTACCACTTACGCCAATCTTGGCAAGACTCTTCTTGGTCTCCCTGACGGTCTACTGGTCATGGGTGGTGACTTTAACTCTGTTATGTCTGGCGAATGTGATCGGCTGCCCCCTAGAGTTTTGCCGCAATCCCAGATGTGGCTCTGTGAGATGGCCGAGACTTTTGGTCTGGTGGATTTTTGGCGTTCGCTGCACCCTGCCCTGATGCAGTGTACCTTCCACTCTGGTGCACATGGCAGCCTCTCTCATATAGATTACTTCTTTATGCTGGCTTCTACTCTATCCTTGGTCCGGGAGGTTCGTCATCTCCCCCGGGGCATCTCGGACCATTCCCCCTTGATGATTAGGATTTCTGTGGGTGATCTGCTTGGTAACAGAGTTCCCCCTGTTCCCCCCTGGCATTTCCGGAACCCCCGGCTCCGCTCAGATATGGTGAAGGCTATTGACTGTTACTTTGATGAAAATGTGGGTTCGGTCACCTCCCCTACGGTTCTCTGGGAGGCCTTTAAAACTGTTATTCGGGGATCTGCACTTTCTCTCATTGCTGCTGAGCGGAGGGCTAAGAGGGAGGTCGTTCTGGCCCTTGAGACTGAAATCACGGCGCTTGAAAGTGGGCTGGGTGGGGACGACACGCCTGCGCTGTTACACACTCTGGAACTGAAACAGGCAGAATACAAAGCTTGTGTTACCGATGCTGCTAAGTTGATGCGAGCGAATCAATTGGGCCGGCTGTATGATGTGGGTGATAAGGCCAGCAAACTCCTGGCATGGCTGGATAAGTCTGAAAGAGCGAGTCGTGTTGTGCCCGTTATTGTTCGCGAATCTGGTGAGAGTGTGTCTGATCCCGGCGAGATTGTTGATTGCTTTGTTGACCACTTCCGGAAGGTTTATACCCCGGTGAGTGATCGTGATGAGCCTGATTCCAGGCTGTTGTTGCGTGATATAGCTCTTCCTTCTGTCTCGGAAGAAGAGGGCCTTGCTCTGGAGGCTCCCTTTACGGTAGATGAGATTGCCCTTGCCATCCGATCTTTACGTTCAGGTAAGGCGATGGGCCCAAATGGTTTGCCCATTGAACTTTACAAACTTTGCCCGGACAAGATGGCTGCCCATCTGCGCAACATGTTTCTTGATGCATCCGAGGCTGGGATCCTTCCACTCGAACAGCGCCTAGCTACTATAGTGGTCATTTATAAGGATGGCAAGCCTCGTGATCGCTGCACCTCCTACCGCCCCATTTCTCTGCTAAACGCGGAACCTAAAATCCTGGCCAAGGTTCTGGCCAATCGGCTGTTGAAGGTGATTTGTGACTTGATCCATCCGGATCAATCCGGTTTCATACCGCACAGAAACACGGCCCTTAACCTGCGTAGGCTTCATGGTGTTCTCGCGAGAGCTACAACTCTCACGGAGCCTGCGGTGGTGGTCTCTCTAGACGCTACTATGGCTTTCGACACCATCGAATGGCCCTATCTATGGGCGGCCCTCTCCAAGTTTGGCTTTGGTCCTAACTTTATTGCCTGGGTCAAGCTCCTCTATGAACAACCACTGGCTCAGGTTGTGGTAAATGGTAGATGCTCTGGCCCCTTCCCGTTAGGCCGCGGCACCCGTCAGGGCTGTCCGCTTTCCCCGCTCTTATTCGCGCTGGCGCTTGAACCCCTTGTGGCGTGGCTCCGGTGGGAACCCTCGATTAAAGGGATCCGGTGGGCACCAGATCTAGAGGATCGCGTCTCATTGTATGCCGACGATATCCTTCTTTATTTCACTTCCCCTCAAAAGTCCTTGAACGTCCTCTTCGACGTTCTTACATCCTTCGGTAAGAACTCTGGATTGGTCATCAACTGGACCAAGTCCTGTGTTTATGTCATAGCTGGGGTTCTACCGCCTTTGCCTCGCAGGTTCCCAATTTTGGTGACTGCGGACGGCTTCAAGTATTTGGGGATCTATGTCTCTATGGTCTCTTCAGTCCGCTATGAGCGAAACTTATACGCTCCGCTCCGCTGACTCAAACAAGATGTGAGACGGTGGCGTGACCTGCCCTTATCCCCATTGGGCCGAGCGGCGCTTTTTAAAATGATGTCGCTCCCCCGATTTCTCTACGCCTTGCAAAATTTCTTTGACCCAGTTCCCGCTCGCTACTTTCGCGAGGTCGAGAATCTACAGCGACAACTGATCTGGGATGGTCGTGCCCGTATTGCGCTGTCCAAGCTCACCCTTTCCTGGTACGATGGTGGCATTGCCTTGCCAGACATTAGACGCTATTATTGGGCCTCGCACCTGAGTGCTATTAATCACGCAACGTACTCATCGGAACCCGCTCCCGCCTTTGCCTTGGATAAATTTTTATTGCCCGGTGGCAACCGTAATAGGGCGTTGTACTCGAAGTCACCAATCCGTCTCCTTACGGGTCCTACGAAGTGTGCAGTGCGGGCCTGGAGGGATGCAACGGTGGCGACGGGCTGGGGTGGCAAGCTGACGCGTATGACGCCACTGTATGATTCGGATCGATTGGGCAAACTTTGGAAGACGAAAGGGTTTGATAAGTGGGACATGATTGGAATAAGTAAGGTGGAGGATCTTTGGGCACGGGGCGCTGTGAAGTCCTTTGCAGTCCTGAAACTGGAATACCGGCTTGATGACAAGGAGCACTTTCGATATATGCAGGTTCGACATGCCTTGTCCTCCGTCTTTCCCCCCGGTACTGATATTCCGCAATCCTCCCCTCTGGAGGACCGTGTCCTAGACGGCCCTGTCCCCGATTGCACGATTTCCTTAATATATAAGAAGCTCATTAACAACAGGGCTGACCAGCTGGAGAAACTTCGTGCTTCTTGGATAGCTGACGGGCTTGAACTAGACGATGAGGACTGGCAATCCGCTGTATCCTCCCCGAAGGAGGTGGCTATTCCGGCTCGACTTCGTTTTGTCCAGCTGAAGATCCTCCACCGTGTGTATGTGACTGGTATGCGTCTGGTGCGAATGGGATTGGTAACGGATGGACTATGTAGGCGTGGGTGCGGTATGGATGGTACTTTTCTCCATGTTTTGTGGGAATGTCCGATGGTCTCGGCCTTCTGGTCTAGAGTACACGATGTGATGGGACGTGTTACTGGAGTCCCTTTCCTTCCTGAAGCACGACGTTGCCTGCTTAATGTGTGGGAGCCTTCGGACTGTACTGCTGCTCAGACTCTTTGGGTCACTCTGGGCAATATGGTTGCGAAGAGGGATATAGCTCAGCTCTGGGGCTCTGCCAGACCACCGCTGCTCAGTGGCTGGAAGGAGAACATGGACTGGTGCATGTTTCGAGAAAAAACGGTGTATGAGGTACGGGGGCGTCCCAAGAAGTGGTCCAGGGTCTGGGCTCAGTGGAATTCGTACCGCGGAGATATTTGCTCTCCTCCACTTGACTACGAGGCTCCTCTGCCCTCCTCCCCATGATTGACGTTCCGTTTCCTGTTTTCAATATTATCTGTGTTTTTTCTTCCTTCATGCTCGCCCCCCCTTGCCAGATGCGTTCCTTTATACACTTATTCCTTTTCCCCTTTCCCCCCCTCCTATGACCCTTGCCAGTATGATACCATGTGTTTGTGTGTTGTTGTTTTGTTCGACAAAATCATAAAATTAAACCTTTTTTATCCTTTTGATATGGTTCTATGTTCCACACGGTAATGTACGCCTAGAGACTGCTTTAACGGCGTACTGTCCCCTTTTTTCCCTTTTTTATCCTTTCGTTCTATGTCATAGCGGCCGGCCCGAGGGGTTGTAGGCAGACGCTGTGTAATGTGCATTTCGCAAATAAAGGTTTTAAAAAAAAAAAATTCAAAAAAATAATAGCGATCCCCCCACCCTTCCCGGAAACCTTGTCCTGACGTACCATCACATAGCCGTTAGGAACGGCTAAAGCAATGTCGGGTCCAGAGCTTTCGTGAAGCCAGGTCTCGGTTAAAAACAAAGAGTCTGGTAACTCTTCGTTTATAAAATCAAACAAATTTAATTTGTTTTTGGGGAGCGATCTGCAGTTAATACTCCAAAATTGGAGAGGAAGGGAAGGCAGAAGAATCTTAGTGGCCTTCCATTTACCCCAGTGATGTGCCTTAGCAGTTTAAAGCACATGGATACCAGAAACAGGCGTCCCAGCGCTATCAGTTCTAGCTGGAGGATAATTAAAGATGTTTAGGGGAGAGTAGAAGTTTTTTAGTTGCTTTCTGAAACTCAAAAAATTGTCTTCCGTCCTCAAACTAATAGGCAAAGAATTACAGAGTTTTGGTGCCAGTTATGTGAAAGAGTGACCTCCACTTCTAGCTCTCTTGACTCTGGGGACGACAAAAAGACCAAGATTGTTAAACCTAAGAGCCCTGTTGATCCGTTGGGAGGTGATGAACTGATGGAGAACATGTGGGCCCACTTTGTGTTCTGTCCGTTGTGTGATGCATAGTACCTTAAATTATGTTTGGAAACTTACAGGCATCCAATGAAGAGTTTTGAGCACTGCACATGCTGACTGTTTAGTACTATCCAACAGTATTCGAGCTTCAGCTTTCTGAATGACTTGAAGATTTTTAATGACAGACATTATACTACACAAGTAATGTAAGTTGCCATAGTCAAGGCGGGAAAGAATCCGTCCTTGAATCACTGTCCTTCGGACCTCCACATGGAGCCATTTCAGAGCCTTCCTTAAGTTTTCTCGGAAATCCAAAGCAGCTGCCTACTGATGACATGGAGAGCTGCTTGTCCAGAGTATTCTCTAGGCTCTTGACTTGCAGCTTGGTGGAATGGATGTTCTCCTAGGGAAGAAGGCTTGGCGGAATGGGCGAGTAATTTGGTCCCAAAGTGTGGGATGTTACCAGTTGCCATGGCTTCTGTTTTATCCTGTTTATTTTTAAGCAGCTGGCTGTCATCCATTTGGACACCTTCTCTAGGCAACTGTTAAGTCTCAAAGAGGTAGAAACTATATTGAGACATAAAGAGACTGTTAGAACTGGGGGCCTCCAGTTGGCAGAGGTAGGTACCTTTGACCAAATAGGGACCCTTGCTTCGAGTCAGGGTAAGTGGGATACAACTTTTGGATAACCCGTGCTCACCCCTTTGGTAGCTTGGCACGAGCAGACAGGCGTATCTCAAAGGCAATGTGTAAAGTATTTGTACCAACCTCACAGTAACAGTGAAAACACCTCAAATGGACACCACACCAGTTTAGAAACATAAAGTGTCTTTATCTAAACTACACTAGACCAAAAAAACATACATCCAACATATACTGTTTAGAAATATGACTTTAAAAAGGTTTCATGAACTTGTACCATAGAAATCTATGGATGCGTTACTTTGCACCAAAGTACTTGGAGATGCGACAAAAGTTACCAAGCCGAACCGCTGCAGCGTCGAAAAACAAAGAGATGTGACACTCCTGAGACCCTGAGGAGGTGATGCGACAGCCCCGCTGCATTCAGTGGACGGGTTGCGACGAATCCGGTCTGTAGGGGGAGAGATGTGTTGAGTCTTCGTGCCGGTTCCGGTTCGCAGGTGATGCATTGGACAAGCGTCTCGCTCAGGTACGATGCGTAGATTTTTGGGATGCGACAATAATCGATGTGGTGGCGTTGCACGGCGTCGGTCCTCTCTAGCGGTGATCCCTTGATGCGCCAGTTCTTGCTTCGGCGACAGGCGCAGCGACTATCTTCTCAGCAGCACGGCAATGCAATGGAAATCTTCTTGTGCGGTTGAGATGCGCCGGAGAAACGTGTCGCAAGAAGAGCGGTGCGACGAGTGTTGCAGTTCTTTCCATGCTTCTTCTTCTTCTAGCTCCCAAACAGCAGCAAAACCCTCCAGAGACCCCACAACTGGATCAAGCACTCTAGGCAGGTCAGAACTCACACAGCATAGTGCAGGGGGAGCTGGGGGTGAAGTCCTTTTGTTCCTGGGACTTCCAAACAGGAGGACAGCTCTCCTCAGGCCCTTGGAGCTCTTCTTCAAGCAGGGGACACAGCACACAGCAAAGTCATTCTCCTTTCCTTGGCAGAATAGCAACTGCAGGTTAGCCCCAGAACACACAGCAAGGGCAGTCCTTCTCTTCAATTTCTCCCGCTCTTCTCCTTGGCAAAGGTTCCTCTTGAATTCCAGGATGATCTAAAATTCAGGGGTTTCAGCTCTCATATTTATACCCCAAAAGTATTTTTTCTCTATGTGTAAGGGGTCCGGGACCTAGTCCAAACCAGTTCTGGGTGCACTCTACCAGTGCACAACTTCTTCCTTTGTGAATGTGGGCCAGGGTTTTCAGACACACCGCAGGAGGTAGAGCCAGCATTGTGGAAGGCAGGCACAGCCCTGTTCAGGCCCAGGTGCTACTCCTCCCACCACTCCAAATGCAGATCGGTTTATTCATCCTAGTGCTGGCTCACCTAGACTCCTGGAGCTTTCCCAGCCCCTGTCACTCTCAAACCAGACAGTCAATTCACAAACAGGCCAGGCAGAGGCTCACAGAAAGGTTGAACAAGAAAATAGCCACTTTCTAAAAGTGCTATTTTCAAACAAAGAATTTAAAACCCATTCTTCCTAAAATATGTGTTAATAAATTCTGAGTTCAGGGATACAGACTCCAGTTTTCAATCTCACTCCTATGGGAAGATATGCAGGTAAACGTGTTACACAGATTTCCCCATTCTGGCCTATGGGCAAGATAGCCTTTCGATAGTGAAAAACGAAATAGGCAGTTTTTCAGGATCAGGGCATGTTACCCACACTAGTACATGTCCTACCTTTTACATACACTGCACCCTGCTCAGGGGGCACCTTGGGCCTACAATAGGGGTGTCCTAGGTGTAAGAAAAGGGATGGGTAAGGCCTGGCAAGTGGGTGCACTGGCCAGGTCAACATGGCAGTTAACAAACTGCGCACAGGCACTGCAGAGGCGGACCTGAGACATCTTTTCAGTGCTACTTATGTGGGTGGTACAATCAGTGCTGCAAGTTACCAGCCCTGGCACACTCAGTGCACTGTACTAGGGACCTACTGGTAAGACAAATATGTCCATCATGGACAACCAATCACCATAACAATTTACACAGAGTGCATATGCACTTTAGGACTGGTTAGCAGTGGTAAAGTGCCCAGAGTCATATAGCCAACAACCAAAGATCAGGAAGAACAAAGGAGGAGAAGCAAAACGTTTGGGGGTAACCCAGCAAAAAGGGCCATTTTCAACAGAGACAATCTGAGTATTATGCGCGTAGTGTACTGTTGTGAAGCCAAATGAGCCAATGATATCAGATAGAGGGCGGACATGCAGATTAAAAAGTGTAGGGCTCAAGGAGGAGCCCTGTGGTACCACATATTTCAACTGATGACTTGTAGAGGAAGGGCCCCTCACTAACCTGAATGCTCCGCTTCTCCAGAAATGAGGCAAGCCATTCTAAGGCACTTCCTGTAATGCCTACATCTTCCAAACTCTGGAGTAAAATAGGATAGGAGACCATATCAAATGTGGCACTAGGGTCAAGAAATATCAATTCCCTTTGGCTAGTCCACCTTAAGATTCTCCATCGGGTATATTTGGATGCCACACTGTTATTCAGGTTAGGCAGGTGACCCAAGGCACTCCTTCTCCGATATTGTAATCAAACTGGTACATTCATGCACATCCTGTGGGAATGCCCCCACGTACAACCATACTGGATAGACGTCATCCGACAATTAACAGGGACTTGTGACAAACCTATACAGCTATCTCCCAAACTATGCCTCCTAAATATCTGGGAGGCAACAGACCTCACACAAACTGAACAATCGTGGACCACCATGGGGTGAAGCATAGCGAAACGAAATATTGCCCAGAAGTGGGGGGTGGGCACTACACCATGGCTGCGGGACTGGTCAAAAGACATGGACCACACCATGATTGCAGAGAAAACAGTGTATAAAGGAAGAGGATGTCCACGAAAAGGGGATCAAAAGTGGGGACGCTGGAACAAATACAGGGGTGAAATTTGCATTTCTCCCAAGGTGGAACTTAGGATGGAGAGACTCTCGGTGTTGGAGGCGGAGGGTGAAGATATGATGGCATAAACTCAGGGCAACTAAGAATAATGAGAATAAGTGGAGTTCCCTGACCCGGGGACATAGTTGCAACCCTCATAGTAACTGTTAAGCCATTCATAGAGCGTAATCCTATGTGCTCCTGATGAATTGCAGGTCGTAATGTAATGCTGAAAGCTTGTATCCCCTGCTAAGATGTCTATGTAATGTCATTATTGCTGCAGTTTGTTTCTAATAAAAATTGTTAAAAAGAATGATCAGTGCCGCTCACCCACCCTGATCCAAGACCATTTTGAGATCCATGGCACTTAAAAGCACTGTTTCTGTGCTACAACTTGCGCGGAATCCTGTTTGAGTGGGGTGAAGAATGCGATTGGCTTTTAGGTATTAAAAAAGATGCCTGTTTATTGTCTTCACTAAGATTTTGCTGACTACAGGAAGCAACGATATAGGTCTGTAATTTTCTTCTACCTCCAGGTCCAGTTCTTAAGTAAAAGGTGTATGATAGCATGTTTCTATTCCTCCAGAACGCTGCATTTGTTCAGGGATAGATTATATATATCAAAACGGAAAGCATCACATCTCCGCTTTTCAGTAGAATATCTATTGGAACAGGGTTAAGCAGCAAGCCTGATTTAACTGAGCTTGCCACAGTAATGACTTCTTGCAGGAAAGTAGGATCTGCTTTTATAGTTACCCCCACTTTCTGCTGGTGTTATTCTGTTTTTGACTAGTCTGACTAGGATCCTGCTAATCAGGACCCCAGTCACTGTGCTTTCTCCCCAAATTTGACAGTGAAAGTTCTTTGGTACCTTCCCAATTGGCTAATGGTGTGCCCATGTTAAGTCCCCAGTATATGGTACTGAGGTACCTAAGGTATAGGTCTACCAGGGGTCTCCCATGGGCTGCAACATGGATTATGCCACCCATGAGAGACCACTCAAACTGTGACTACAGGCCTGTCATTGCAGCTGGTGTGAGTTGGTGCTAGCAACACTTACAACAGATAAGTTTCCTCATAGCTGAGGTCCCTACACTTAAAACCTATCAGTCAACCCTACGGCAGGCCTTTCAATCCTGAAAGCAGGGTGCTGAGTGATAAGTGTGAGGGTGCCCTGCATGAGCAGGGCCCCCTAAAAATCCCAGAGTAGATTCTCCAGACTTTGTAAGTGCGGTCAGCCATTTTGATACATATAGTGGCCATGCATCACTACGCGATGGCAAACTATATGTTGCCTGGCCGAAACTGTGTATGTTTGGTATCAAACTGTTGGAATCATACCACAACGCCGTTGCTGGTGTTGGAGGTATGATTCCATGCACTGGGGTCCCCTCTGGGAAGTCCCCAGTACTCCTGACAACAGCCTTCCACGGTCTGCCAGCAAGTTAGTGCTGCTGCCGACCCCAGACATGATTCTCTCCTCCTACTGCTGCTAAGGTGAGCTTGGGGAGGGTAGAAAATACATGTTTCCTCTCACAGGGAGGTGTGCCCACCTCCCAGGCAGGGCGTAGTGTATTGGGCTGGAGTGGGGGCACTTGCCAGCGCCACCCGACTGCTTTGAAATGAAATGAAATGAAAAGAGGTTTTATTAAGCGCAGCAGCTGCCCTGAGGCGTCCAGGCGCTAAGAACTAGATTGAACCTACCGGTGAGTCGATCCAACGGGGCTTAATTAGTTAAAATGAAAAGTTTTAAGCTGTCTTCGAAAAGTCGACAGATTGGGGTTAGATCTTAGGTGCAGGGGGAGCGAGTTCCATAGCTTGGGGGCATTATAAGAAAAGTACCGGCATCCTTCCCTGGATCTCTGGATCCGAGGGACTGCTGCCAGAAAAGCATGGGAGGAGCGAAGCTCTTTCTTTGGATAGTAAGGGGTGATCAGAAGGTGACTAATTATTGGGCCTGCTTTCCAGTAAGCTTGATGAGTGATACACATGGATTTAAACTTAATTCTTTCTCTGACAGGAAGCCAGTATAGAGCTCTCAGCCCAGGCTCTATCGGGGTTCTGCGTGGGATTCCAATGAGTGTGCGTGCTGCACAGTTCTGGATTCGCTGCAATTTTTGCAGGCAGTATTCGGGCGCCCCTAAATATAGGGCGTTATTGAAATCAATGCGGGACTGGATTATACCCTGAATAATTACCTGTTTGGCATCAAAAGGTAGGAGCGGGAGGATTTTTTTCATCATCCTGATGAGGCCAAAACAACTCGCCGACAGTTTAGTTACTTGAGTGTTAAAAGTCGGGGATTTGTCCAGCCACACCCCGAGGCTTTTTATGTTTTCTTTCGGTGTGGGGGGTACACCTAAGCTGGTCGGTCATAACAGTTCCAAGGTGGAGGGAGCTGAAGGGTCAAGGAGCATAAGCTCAGTTTTATCCCCGTTGAGTGTCAAGCAAGACTTCGTCATCCAACTCTTCACCTGCTCCAGGCAAGTGATCAGGTTGGTCTTAGGTTGGTGGCTGTTCTTATGCGTGAGAGAGACCACCAGCTGGGTGTCGTCAGCATAAGTAATGATGTTAATACCATGCGGACTAACAATCCCAGCTAGCGGTCTCATATACACGTTAAACAGCGTGGGGCTCAGGGAGGAGCCCTGAGGTACCCCGCAAACCAGAGACTTGGTTGTGGATACAGTGGCTCCTTCAAAGACCTGGAAGGTCCGATCACCCAGAAAGGACATAAACCAGGCTAAGGCTTCTCCTGATATTTCTGTACTGAGAAGGCGTCTCAGGAGGATGTTATGGTTCACCGTATCAAAGGCGGCGCTCAGGTCAAGGAGGATCACTGCAACTGATCCCCCCCGGTCCAAGATTCGCCTTGCCTCCTCTGTTACTGCCATCAGAGCCGTCTCCGTCCCATGTTTGGGACGAAAGCCCGTCTGGGTAGTGTCAAGCAGATGGTTATCCTTGAGAAACCTGGTTAAACAGATGTTAATGTGCTTTTCAAGGACCTTGCTTACCCAGGGGAGCAATGAGATCGGGCAATAGTTATTAAGGTTGTCAGGATCCAGAGTGGGCTTCTTTAGAAGTGCTCGCACCATGGCATGTTTCCAGGTGGATGGTACCGTGCTGGTCACTATAGAGGAACTAAGCAACTCTATTAGCATCGGAAGAATGACCTGGTGAGCCAGGACCAGGGTGCCAGGTGGAGTAGGGTCACACGGGGATTCAGATTTTATTTGGGGCATCAGTGACTCGAGTGTTTCTAGGTCCAGCTGTGGAAAATGGTCTAGGGCGTTTTGATGAGGCTCTTCCACTTCAACAGCTGGACGGAGTCCTTGGGTGGGAGGCTCCGAAACGGAGTCTGGAAAGGATGAGTACATTGTATTGACTTTGTGAAAAATGAATTCAGCCAAGTCATTACAGCGTGAGAGCAGCTTATGATAGGCCAGTGACGGTGGTGGAAGCCTTGTCAGGCTTCTTACCGTTTGGTATATTTCCTTGGGTTTGGATTTCTCCGCCATGATTCTTTCAGTGTAGTAGGCCGATTGTGTCGTTTTTATCGAGGCTTTATAAAGTCTGATCGTCTCCCTGTAGACAGCTTTATCCGTGGCAGCATAGCTCAGACGCCACTTCCTTTCCATCCTCTTACAGAAATGCTTTTTGCCTCTGAGCTCTTCTGAGTACCAGGGTGCTGTTTTACGGAGTCTCTTTGAGCTAGTGGTACGGAGGGGGAGTACGACATCCAGCAAATTCGTAATCCAGTTGTCGTCTTCTTTATAGTCTAAGGAGGGATCGCAGTTAAGTGTGGGTCTGGTAGTTGTGAGAACGCTAGCCGAATGGTCCGTACATAGTTTAGGCCAGTTTCGCATGCAGCGAGGAATAAGGGTGGAGGGGACAAATTTATGAGTGGACAAGGTAAAGGGGATCAAAAAATGGTCAGTCCAGGGGAGACGACTAATAGTGCCTACTTTGAGGTACTCGCTATTGCTGAATACCGGATCTAGCAAGTGGCCTTTGACGTGTGTAGAGGAGGGAACAAGTTGCTCTAATTGAACTGCAGCCAGACTTGTTATCATCTCTGCTGTAGTGCTATCCGAAAGGTTGTCGAAGTGTACATTAAGATCACCAAGTAGCGTAAAATTTGCTAGAGAGGTGACCAGACCGGCCACAACCGAAGGTAGCGCAGTCAATCAATCAATCAATCAATCAATCATAACACTTGTAAAGCGCACTACTCACCCGGAAGGGTCTCAAGGCGCTTGGGGGAAGGGGTCCGCTACTGCTCGAATAGCCAGGTCTTGAGTTGTCTCCTGAAGGCGAGATGGTCCTGGGTCAGCCGAAGGTGGATGGGGAGGGAGTTCCATGTCTTGGCCGCCAGGTAGGAGAATGATCTGCCTCCGGCGGTGGCTCTTCGGATGCGTGGTACGGCGGCGAAGGCGAGGCTAGTAGACCGTAGCTGGTGGGTGGGCGTGTAGAAGGTCAGGCGGTCGTTGAGGTACTTGGGGCCCAGGTCGTGGAGAGACTTGTGTGCGTGGGTGAGGAGCCTGAACGTGATCCTCTTGTTGACAGGGAGCCAGTGCAGGTCCCTCAGGTGGCCGGAGTTGTGGCTGCGTCGGGGGATGTCCAGGATGAGTCGGGCGGAGGCGTTCTGGATGCGTTGGAGTCTTTTCTGTAGCTTGGCTGTGGTTCCGGCGTAGAGGGTGTTTCCGTAGTCCAGTCGGCTGGTGACGAGGGCCTGGGTGACCGTCTTCCTGGTTTCGGTCGGGATCCATCGGAAGATCTTGCGAAGCATGCGTAGGGTGTGAAAGCATGATGAGGAGACGGCGTTGACTTATCTGGTCATCGAGAGGGAGGAGTCCAGGATGAACCCTAGGCTGCGTGCATGGTCTGTTGGCTTGGGAGCGGTGCCCAGGGCTGGTGGTCACCAGGAGTCGTCCCAGGCGGAGGGCGATGGTCCCAGGATGAGGACTTCCGTCTTGTCTGAGTTCAGTTTCAGGCGGCTGTTCTTCATCCACTCGGCGACGTCTTTCATCCCTTCATGCAGGCTGGTTCTGGCGGTGTCGGGGTCTCTGGTGAGGGAGAGGATCAGCTGGGTGTCGTCGGCGTAGGAGATGATGTTGAGGTTGTGTTGGCGTGCAATGGCAGCAAGAGGTCTCATGTAGACGTTGAAGAGGGTGAGGCTGAGTGATGATCCTTGCGGAACGCCGCAGATGGCTTCGGTGGCCTCGGATCAAAACGGGGGGAGGCGGACTCTCTGTGTTCTACCGACGAGGAACACGATGATCCACTCCAGTGCCTTCTCTTGGATGCCGATGTTGCTGAGGCGTTGAACTAGGGTGCGGTGGCAGACAATGTCGAACGCTGCAGAGAGGTCCAGGAGGATGAGTGCCGCTGTTTCCCCGTTGTCGAGCAGGGCTCGGATGTCGTCGGTGGCTACGATGAGGGCGGTCTCGGTGCTGTGGTTGGCTCTGAAACCGGACTGCGAGGGGTCGAGGGATCCGTTCGTCTCGAGGAAGGCGGCAAGCTGTCTGTTGACGATCTTCTCGATGACTTTGGCAGGAAAAGGGAGGAGCGAGATGGGGCGGAAGTTTTTGAGGTCGGTGGGGTCCGCTGCTGGTTTCTTCAGTAGGGCGCTGAGCTCGGCATGCTTCCAGCTCTCCGAGAAGGTGGCGGTGTTGAAGGAGGTGTTGATGACGTCCCGGAGTTGGGGTGCGATGGTGGAGTGGGCCTTGTTGAAGACGTAGTGGGGTCAGGGGTCGGTCGGAGATCCGGAGTGGATGGTGTTCATCGTGCGGGCTGTGTCTTCGTGGTCACTGTGGTCCAGGTGCGGAGGATGGCGTGGGGGGCGTTGGTTCGACGGTTGGGTGCGTGGATGGTGCGCCGAAACTGTTGTGGATGTCGGCAATCTTGCGGTGGAAGAACGAGGCGAGAGAGTCGCAGAGATCTTGTGAGGGAGTGATGTTGTTGTTGCCGGTGCTGGGGTTGGAGAACTCCTTGACGATGGTGAAGAGTTCCTTGCTGTCGTGGGCGTTGTTGTCCAGTCGTTCCTTCAGTGATTTCTTCTTGGTGGTGCGGATGAGCTGGTGGTGGTTGCGGGTGGCGTGTTTGAGGGCGGTCATGTTGTCAGTGGTCTGGTCGAGGAGCCAGGCTTTCTTGAGGGTGCGGCAGGTCTTCTTGGAGTCCTTGAGTTCGTCGGTGAACCAGGAGGCCTTCTTGCTTCTGGGTCTGCTGGGAGGGTTCTTCCGTGGTGCGAGGTCGTCGGCGCAGGCGGTCAGCCACTGCGTGAAGTTGCGGGCTGCTTCGTTGGGGTCCGTTGGGCTGGCGGGTGGGTTCTGGCTGAGGGAGGTGTTGAGCTGGTCGGCTGTGATCTTGCTCCAGCTTCTGTGAGGAACCTGTTGCGGGTGGTGGTGGGTTGTGGTTCTTCTGAAGCTGAAGTGGACGCAGCTGTGGTCGGTCCAGTGGAGTCCGGTGGAGTGGCTGAAGGTGATGTGCTTGCTGGATGAGAAGACAGGATCAAGCGTGTGGCCGGCGTAGTGGGTGGGGGTGTTGACCAGTTGCTTGAGTCCGAGGTTGGCGAGGTTGTCCAGCAGGGCGGCGGTGTTGCGGTCCTTGTTGTTCTCCAGGTGGAAGTTGAGGTCCCCTAGGAGGATGTAGTCGGCGGAGGGGAGGGCGTGTGGGCTGATGAAGTCTGTGATGTCTTCGCTGAATTGTGTGCGTGGTCCCGGGGGTCTGTAGATGAGGGTGCCTCTGAGGGTCGTCTTTGGGTCGGTGTGAATCTGGAAGTGGAGGTGCTCGGCGGCGGCGAAGGTGTCGTTGGAGTCGGTCGTGATGCGGATGGTGTTCTTGTGGACGATGGCGATGCCTCCTCCGGTCTGGTTGACGCGGTCCCTCCTGATGATCTTGTACCCGTCCGGGATGGCGATGGCGATGTCGGGGGCTGAGGAGACGTTCATCCAGGTTTCCGTGAGGAAGGTGATGTCTGGTGATGTTGTGTCGAGGAGGTTCCAGAGTTCCACGGCGTGTCTGTTGACGGAGCGGGTGTTGAGCAGGATGCACTTGAGTTTGCTGCTGGTGCTTGGCTTGGCGGGTGCGGTGCAGGTTCGGAGGCAGGTGAACTTGCAGGTTCTACAGGTGAAGGGTCCGTGAATGCGTTTCGGGGCGGCCCGGCAGCAGGCGGTGTTTCGGCCGGCATTGGGTGCGTTGAGGGCGGCGGCGTCGTAGGTCTGTCGGGTCGTCTTGCAGCGGTGGGGGCCAGTCTGGAACTGTTTTAGTGCCCCTGGAGGACGATAGATAAGAATGCCAGTGAAGCTGTCATTGGGGGAGAATTCAATGACAAAATGCATACTTTCGCAGTCTGCGATAGGCTCGAGGGATCTACAACACATATATGTGTCCTTATAGATGATGGCGAGTCCCTCGCCTTTTCCATGGACCCGGTCTGAGCGGACTATCTGGTAGCCAGGTATGAGGGATTGCACCAGATCAGGCTCGTAATCTTGAGTTAGCCATGTTTCCGTCAGAAAGACTATATCCGGCATATGCTCGTCCAGTAGCATTGATATTTCTAAACTATGCTTGGGCAGAGATCTGCAATTTAGGAGGAGCATATGATAATCCCGCAGATCATTCTTGTGGGTAAAGCTCTGTGTTGCAGTGGGAACAGAGGAGAGGGATCTCCAAGGGATGAATCTGGTGGCTGCAGCTTGTTATTACGAGGGTCCTCAATTGGTAGAGAGACTCTCTACTATAATACTTCCTCGGTCCTATTGCAGGGGCAAGGGGGGTGGCCCCTGGCTACGGTCTGGTGTGGACGGGCGCAGACGGGCTTGCCTTTGGCGCGCCCGCTGTGCCGTCGGAATACAGCGTTCATTTTAACAGGCCGAGGAGGGTGTGAGGCAGCCAACCGCTGGTGCGCTAACCTCGTTACCCCTAAGATGGCGTCTGACCCTGTCTACACCCGCGTCAGAGCCCAATCGTCTGACCGGGGAGCAGGGTTCGAGTTACGGCGAGGGACAGAGGTCTCAGTAAGTTTTTAAAAATTGTTGTAATCACAATCCAAAACACAAACAATAATAAAGGTTTTAAAAACACGTAACAGCTTAGCCCCCGGCTTCCGCCTCAGGGAAGTACAATTCTAGTGCGTTGAAGGTCACATTTGGTGCCTTCCTTGCATACTCTAGTTTGAGTCAGTTCAGGAAATCCTTGGCACTCGCTCTGGCACGGAACTGGACAAAGGACAGGGGAGTATCCTCCCTTTTATCCGGGCCCTTGAATCATTCCAACCCTTTCCCTAGGGTATTTAAGGGATTACCTATGGGTGGCTCTTCATATTCGTTGTGGGGCAAGATTCAAATCCGAAACCACTTCAACTTCGACCGTCTGGACACCTGGACTTTGCTGGACTTCACCTGGAACTGAATCTGCACAAAGGAAGGCTCCTGCTTCTCCTGGTCTCGCTGTTCTGCAAGCCTTCTTCGTCTGTGCCTGTGCTTCTTCCAGGTTCCTCTCCAGGCCTGTGGGCATTAAGGACACCCGACGTAATCTCTCTTGGAGTAAAGGAGTCACTCCTGTGCATCTGCAGGCACCGCAACAAAGCTGACCGGTCTGCTGCTCCTGACGTCCCACTGACTATGAAAGGCTCAGCAACACAGGTGGTGGTTCGGCAATTCCCTTGAAGTCTGATCTGTCCTCTCAGCAAGTTTGAGGCCAGTATCCCTCATCCGAACTGCTGGAACAGAACCCCTGTTCACCGCATCGACTTGCCGTTGCATCCTGTGCGTCGTGGACCTGCATCTTTGGTGAGTTGCTCAAGGTCATTTTGCAACTTCTATGCCTTCAGCCTGTGGGTCCTCTTGAGAGTCTTCTTTGACTTCAGTGGGCTCCCCTGCTTGCTCGGGGCTGGTCTGACTCTCCTGCAATTGGTGAGTCCCTTGGGCCTTGCTGGTTCCAACATTGCTCCTTTGTTTTTTTTTTTACCACGCCTGTTGCTGCTGCCAAGGCTTGAGGTGCTCCCGCCGGACACCGACCCCCTCGATCTTGACATCCGATGTCAGACAGTGAACGGCTCCTGGTCTTCCACAGCATTGCCTGGTCCTCATAGCTGCAGCAACAAGGTCACAGTCCACACTGCTGCATCTTCAGTCATCGGTGGTCAGTGCTCTTCCGTGCCTCCTGGTCACATCTGAGTGGGATTGACTCTGTCCCCTCTGCTTTCAGGATCTTCTATCCAAGAATCCACCCATGGATTACACTTTCTTCACCGGTGGCATCTCTCCTGCAGTCCTCCATTGAGGTCTATGGCAGTTTCCGACGTCACTTCGCATCTATGCACCTGGCTTCCCTCGTATAGGTATTCTAGGTCCTGGGGTATCCACGGGTAGGGTGACTCTCCAACCTTCTGTTTTCCACTGGGTGTCTTCTGGGTCACCTGGGAAGGAACCTTCTACTTGAAAACTACAACCGCGACTTTCCCATTTACTTGTATTGAACACACAGCTGTGTTTCTGCTCTGCACACAGCCATTTTGGGGTTCCTGGTTACTTACCTTGGGTGGTTCCATATGTCCCCAGCTCTTCTGAGTCTTCTGGTCCAAGACCCGACTTCAGTCACAGTTCGCATTCCACTTCTTTAGTATATAGTTTGGTCCCCCATTGAGACCACTGTGTATATGTGCTTACTTACCTGCCTACAATTGATGTATTGTGTGTATTGTGTTGATAGCTCCATATGAGAGATATACCAATGTGTTAGTGAGTGTGTATAATAAATATACCTATTTTTATAACTACACTGGGACGTACTTTTACGTTTAATCCACACTATATGATGAGTTCTGGTAAAGCAAGCTGCTTAACACTCCTTCTAGACTGAAAGCTGCTCTCCACAGCTCTAACTTAGAGATATTTCTATGGTTGTCTAAGACCACTAAAATCTCCCTAAGGCTTATCTGGATTAGTGCAAGGTGCTTCACTTCAATAAGTGTGCATCATATACTAAGCCATCCTCCTACACTTCCTCTTTAACCAGTTGAGGAAATGTGAAAAGTTCAGCTTTAATGCTATTGATTGTGAACCTTCCATCTATCTTGTCATCGTGGCCTACCAATTCATCATAAATGCTCCTCTCTTTACCAAGAAAGTGATTCGCACGTAATTCACAGTCTGCTCAGATGGAGGAGGTCCAGCTTCTGGTATATTAGGTTTTAGAAAGGAAGTAGCAATAGTGTAAATTTCTTGTGAAGAGGTTGAGGATTGCTTAATCCTCTATGCAGCGTCATTCATCTTGAATAGCATGCTGACATTTTTTCGAGGATAATTTCTAGACCTATTTGCGTGTGTCGTCGTAATTGACTCGCCGCTTTCTTTTACACTTTTTGCTTTCTTTTTTTTTGTTGTCTTAGCTCCTGTGAAAGCTATTGAATTCTATCCTGTGATTGTGCTTTCTTACTGGTTTTTAATGGGATTAGCTCATCTTGGGCCTTATTGATCCAATGTTTACATCTGAAGTAGGATTTAGAAACCTCTTTCTCTTGTATTAGGCTTGGGACTGACTTACAGAAGACCAGCTCCCAACTGCCCACTTTGCCGGGTAGTCTTGAAATATATAACTTTAGATAAAGGCTCCCCTGCTTTTGGAACGGAAAACAGAATATGGTAATGGTCTGTACAGACAACTGACAGAGGGATTTCTACTGCCATGTCGGATATATTAGTAATGGGTCCACAATATGCCCCTTATTATGTGTTGGAGAGCTAACCAGCTGAAATAGATGGATCACAGACAGGTCCTGTTGAAAATTAGTGGCCTGAGGACATGCTAAATCCTCAAAATGAATATTGAGGTAACCGATTAGTGTGAAATTGGCTATCTGGAGAATGTGGGCTGGCAATGTCCTCACAAACTGCGATTGGCTCTCCATCAGGGTAAGACTGGTGCAGGTGCTCACATACCACCACCAACGCTGTATTGGTACTACACAAAAAAAGGGGGCAAATGGTGTTGTGGACGCTGTGCGGGGAGGCACTCCACCTCTGTAATGGCGCTAATGTGCAATGTCTGCTGTTCTGCACATTTGGGTTACCAAGGTGTGGGTTACCAAGGTGTTTTACTCTAGGAGATGCATTCCCCCTATGGTGGGACTTTGGACTCCTGTATGCCTTCCATTAAATACCTCTCCTAATCCAAATCTGAAAAAGTTTACAAATACCTAGGCTCGTCATCCTAGTGGCCCTGTATTGGGCATGGAGAGTATGGGATCCAGAGCTCCTGTGTATTAACACCTCTCCTCTGATCAGGCTGCCCGTCTGGTCTAATATTTGGAAAGTAAGCGGCAACACCTTTGACCTTTATCTCAAAGTTGTTTATGCCATCTTGGCATACAAGTATCTCTTGACAAAAACTGTATACACCTGTCGTTGAGACAAATTTTTGGTTTGGTGCGGTACACAATTTATTTGATGATCTGTTGTTTGTTCTCTCCCTTACTTGGAAAGGCCTTGCACATTTTAAGGGTATCTATTTGCTCTTTCAGAGGGACAGAGGTCTCAGTAAGTTTTTAAAAATTGTTGTAATCACAATCCAAAACACAAACAATAATAAAGGTTTTAAAAACACGTAACAGCTTAGCCCCCGGCTTCCGCCTCAGGGGAGTACAATTCTAGTGCTTTGAAGGTCACATTTGGTGCCTTCCTTGCATACTCTAGTTTGAGTCAGTTCAGGAAATCCTTGGCACTCGCTCTGGCACGGAACTGGACAAAGGACATGGGAGTATCCTCCCTTTTATCCGGGCCCTTGAATCATTCCAACCCTTTTCCTAGGGTATTTAAGGGATTACCTATGGGTGGCTCTTCATATTCGTTGTGGGGCAAGATTCAAATCCGAAACCACTTCAACTTCGACCGTCTGGACACCTGGACTTTGCTGGACTTCACCTGGAACTGAATCTGCACAAAGGAAGGCTCCTGCTTCTCCTGGTCTCGCTGTTCTGCAAGCCCTCTTCGTCTGTGCCTGTGCTTCTTCCAGGTTCCTCTCCAGGCCTGTGGGCATTAAGGACACCCGACGTAATCTCTCTTGGAGTAAAGGAGGCACTCCTGTGCATCTGCAGGCACCGCAACAAAGCTGACCGGTCTGCTGCTCCTGACGTCCCACTGACTATGAAAGGCTCAGGAACACAGGTGGTGGTTCGGCAATTCCCTTGAAGTCTGATCTGTCCTCTCAGCAAGTTTGAGGCCAGTATCCCTCATCCGAACTGCTGGAACAGAACCCCTGTTCACCGCATCGACTTGCCGTTGCATCCTGTGCATCGTGGACCTGCATCTTTGGTGAGTTGCTCAAGGTCATTTTGCAACTTCTATGCCTTCAGCCTGTGGGTCCTCTTGAGAGTCTTCTTTGACTTCAGTGGGCTCCCCTGCTTGCTCGGGGCTGCTCTGACTCTCCTGCAATTGGTGAGTCCCTTGCTGGTTCCAACATTGCTCCTTTGTTTTTTTTTTTACCACGCCTGTTGCTGCTGCCAAGGCTTGAGGTGCTCCCGCCGGGCACCGACCCCCTCGATCTTGACATCCGATGTCAGACAGTGAACGGCTCCTGGTCTTCCACAGCATTGCCTGGTCCTCATAGCTGCAGCAACAAGGTCACAGTCCACACTGCTGCATCTTCAGTCATCGGTGGTCAGTGCTCTTCCGTGCCTCCTGGTCACATCTGAGTGGGATTGACTCTGTCCCCTCTGCTTTCAGGATCTTCTATCCAAGAATCCACCCATGGATTACACTTTCTTCACCGGTGGCATCTCTCCTGCAGTCCTCCATTGAGGTCTATGGCAGTTTCCGACGTCACTTCGCATCTATGCACCTGGCTTCCCTCGTATAGGTATTCTAGGTCCTGGGGTATCCACGGGTAGGGTGACTCTCCAACCTTCTGTTTTCCACTGGGTGTCTTCTGGGTCACCTGGGAAGGAACCTTCTACTTGAAAACTACAACCGCGACTTTCCCATTTACTTGTATTGAACACACAGCTGTGTTTCCGCTCTGCACACAGCCATTTTGGGGTTCCTGGTTACTTACCTTGGGTGGTTCCATATGTCCCCAGCTCTTCTGAGTCTTCTGGTCCAAGTCCCGACTTCAGTCACAGTTCGCATTCCACTTCTTTAGTATATAGTTTGGTCTCCCCATTGAGACCACTGTGTATATGTGCTTACTTACCTGCCTACAATTGATGTATTGTGTGTATTGTGTTGATAGCTCCATATGAGAGATATACCAATGTGTTAGTGAGTGTGTATAATAAATATACCTATTTTTATAACTACACTGGGTGGTACTTTTACTTTTAATCCACACTATATGATGAGTTCTGGTAAAGCAAGCTGCTTAACACTCCTTCTAGACTGAAAGCTGCTCTCCACAGCTCTAACTTAGAGATATTTCTATGGTTGTCTAAGACCACTAAAATCTCCCTAAGGCTTATCTGGATTAGTGCAAGGTGCTTCACTTCAATAAGTGTGCATCATATACTAAGCCATCCTCCTACACTTCCTCTTTAACCAGTTGAGGAAATGTGAAAAGTTCAGCTTTAATGCTATTGATTGTGAACCTTCCATCTATCTTGTCATCGTGGCCTACCAATTCATCATAAATGCTCCTCTCTTTACCAAGAAAGTGATCCGCACGTAATTCACAGTCTGCTCAGATGGAGGAGGTCCAGCTTCTAGTATATTAGGTTTTAGAAAGGAAGTAGCAATAGTGTAAATTTCTTGTGAAGAGGTTGAGGATTGCTTAATCCTCTATGCAGCGTCATTCATCTTGAATAGCATGCTGACATTTGTTCGAGAATAATTTCTAGACCTGTTTGCGTGTGTCGTCGTAATTGACTCGCCGCTTTCTTTTACACTTTTTGCTTTCTTTTTTTTTGTTGTCTTAGCTCCTGTGAAAGCCATTGAATTCTATCCTGTGATTGCACTTTCTTACTGGTTTTTAATGGGATTAGTTCATCTAGGGCCTTATTGATCCAATGTTTACATCTGAAGTAGGATTTAGAAACCTCTTTCTCTTGTATTAGGCTTGGGACTGACTTACAGAAGACCAGCTCCCAACTGCCCGCTTTGCCGGGTAGTCTTGAAATATATAACTTTAGATAAAGGCTCCCCTGCTTTTGGAACGGAAAACAGAATATGGTAATGGTCTGTACAGACAACTGACAGAGGGATTTCTACTGCCATGTCGGATATATTAGTAATGGGTCCACAATATGCCCCTTATTATGTGTTGGAGAGCTAACCAGCTCAAATAGATGGATCACAGACAGGTCCTGTTGAAAATTAGTGGCCTGAGGACATGCTAAATCCTCAAAATGAATATTGAGGTTACCGATTAGTGTGAAATTGGCTATCTGGAGAATGTGGGCTGGCAATGTCCTCACAAACTGCGATTGGCTCTCCATCAGGGTAAGACTGGTGCAGGTGCTCACATACCACCACCAACGCTGTATTGGTACTACACAAAAAAAGGGGGCATATGGGGTTGTGGACGCTGTGCGGGGAGGCACTCCACCTCTGTAATGGCGCTAATGTGCAATGTCTGCTGTTCTGCACATTTGGGTTACCAAGGTGTGGGTTACCAAGGTGTTTTACTCTAGGAGATGCATTCCCCCTATGGTGGGACTTTGGACTCCTGTATGCCTTCCATTAAATACCTCTCCTAATCCAAATCTGAAGAGGTTTAGAAATACCTAGGCTCGTCATCCTAGTGGCCCTGTATTGGGCATGGAGAGTATGGGATCCAGAGCTCCTGTGTATTAACACCTCTCCTCTGATCAGGCTGCCCGTCTGGTCTAATATTTGGAAATTAAGCGGCAACACCTTTGACCTTTATCTCAAAGTTGTTTATGCCATCTTGGCATACAAGTGTCTCTTGACAAAAACTGTATACACCTGTCGTTGAGACAAATTTTTGGTTTGGTGCGGTACACAATTTATTTGATGATCTGTTGTTTGTTCTCTCCCTTACTTGGAAAGGCCTTGCACATTTTAAGGGTATCTATTTGCTCTTTCAGCCTTTTTACCGTTACCAGAACAGCCCTCCTTATTCAAATCACCTGTTGTGATGTTTTTTTTTTTAAAGACTCTAGCATTTGTTTCCTCTTCCCTTCATTATGCTGCAGTAAGGTTTCAACCTGGTCTTAACATATTTGATGGGCACTTTTGTGGCTTCTGAACCTCTAGAAGGTGTTCCTGGTTACCATACCATCGGCACGACTGATTTGTGAGCTCCAAACTCTGTGTCAACCCACCGTGTACCACCTTCTTCCCAGACAATGTACATTTTCTGAACTTGTGTATCCTTCCAAAAGTATTGATGCCACACTGGTCAAACCATCATCAACTCGCTGATCTATGTTTTGCGTCACCCCTCTGAGGATGAGACTCCACCACCTAAACCCAACAAAAGTGCTGAACTTCTATCAGAGAACACCGAGTGGGTGATCAGTTCTTTGTGAGGTACGTAAAAGTGAAGAAGAGAAAGTTGCACAGAAAAGGACCAACTCTTGCTGGAGTCTGCTCTGCATTAAAAATCGGTTACGTATTGGCCAAGAAGCTGTCCCTGGAATGGTTAAGGGCTCATTCTACCAGAGCGAAGGCTGCTATCCCCGCATTGGCACTTGGACTTCCTAGCCTGCACATTTGTCAGGCGGTTATGTGGGTGTCCTTGCACAAGTTCAGAAAGCACTACCTATTGACAACCAGGTTTTACTAGACTGGAATGTCGCCTGCTTAGTTTTTCAGGACTTTTTGGTTTGAGCCAAATCGCAGACCCATCTCCAAGTAAGTATTGCTTTTGTATCTATTCAGAAGGTGAGGAATCTGTGATTAGAATTGTCAATCAGAAGTTACTTAACCTTTGGAAACACTCTTTCTGACTGCAGACCCCTCACCTAATCCCTTTTTTCTGTGAATTGAGCATTGCTCACTAAAATGATCCCAAGTCTAGGAAGCTATACATTGGTTTATGCTGAATTGCTGTTGGAGCATAACTGAAGGAGGAGGAGTTTTGTTACGAGCTGCGAGCTGCGAGAGGAGAGGAGCGTAGTAACGGTCGTGGTCGAGGAAGGCGGCGCGGTGCTGTGTGGTGTGTGAGGAGCCTGCAGCCACATCCCAGCCCACATTCCACCCGTTTTCCTCCCAACTAAACGGAGCAAAAACTAAGGCAAACCTAAGAATAGAGCCGGAAAATCGGAGCCACTGCCACTGCCGTGGGTGAGGTAGAGTCTTCGGTGGGGGTCTGAAATTCTGGAGCCTGGAGCCGGAGTCTGTGCCTGAACCCGCTCAGAAAACCGTGCCCAAGGTTGGGGACCCGCCGGGCTTGAACCGGAGCCTGAGCCGGTAACCGTGTTGAAAACCGTGCCTGAGGTCGGGCCGAAGAGGTCAGAGGTCAGAGGCAGAAGGGAAGGTAATCACAAGGCTGCAGGGCGGCGGCGGTGGAGGTAACAGACTGTTGTAGACTGTTGTGAATATTGTCGTGAAGCTGTTGTGAAGCTTCAGTTAAAGACAAGGAAAGGCACCTGAGCGAGCGAAGTGAAGCGCATTTGTTATAGGTGCACCAGCACCCCCAGGTGCAAGCGGGGAAAGCGGGGCGGGGGCCAAGTGGTGAAAGCGTGTGGTGTAACCGGGGTAATCGCGGCTGGAGCAGTTTACTCATTGTCACATTGCCATATTGACTTACTGACTTGACCAGGCTTGCTGTAGCGACACTGAAGCAATCTTTTCTTTTGCAAAAAAAAAAAAAAAAAAGTAAAAGTAAGCCTAGTCCGTTTTGGTGACGAATGAAAAAATACGACTGAATCCATTGGGAGTACCTGACGAGAAGGAGCTGCTGAAAATAGTATTCAGCGCTTCGTCTCAAGATACCCACGAGCATTGTAGGAGGTGTGGTTTTTAAGGTGGGGAAGGATCA
The DNA here is from genome assembly GCF_964263255.1 of Lissotriton vulgaris. NCBI lineage: Eukaryota > Metazoa > Chordata > Amphibia > Caudata > Salamandridae > Lissotriton > Lissotriton vulgaris. The sequence continues at coordinate 2,123,795,599 of NC_141685.1, forward strand.
GGAGAGAAGTAGGAATAGCCAACAGACCCCACGTCACTCAAAGGCCCTATTGTTCGAGTATATTTTAGCTGCCTAATATAGGAGCAAGCTGATGATGAGATCTGGCCGTCAACGTGGAGCTGTGCCGAAATTAAAAAAACGCCAGAGGTCTGATGTAAAGTCAGATGAAAAAAATGAGGGGGCCGCCTTATCAAGAGATCACTTAACTGAGTCAGCCGAGTTGGGGTTGCCTCCTTTACCTCCTTTGTCCCCTATAAACCCAGGGAAGTCGCTGAAGATTTTTAATATGGACGCTCAACCGTCGATAAAGAGCTTCTCCTTTAAGTATCATCTTAGTCATACTCAACGGCAAAATAGTACTTTAACTAAAAAGGGCAATTCTAGTGTGGGCTGTAGAACATCATCATTTTCTTCTCCACTGACATCTTCTTGTTTGAATAGTGCTCATCCATGTGAAAATGCTGAGTTTAAATTGGACTCGGCAGCAGCAACCTCCTGTGATGAGACTGATTCCTTAGATAAGAATATAACCATTGGTCACTCTCCTGCACTGAAAGATCCCAAATCAATCTCGGATCAATTGGAGATGTATGATGTGATCAGCACAAAGAAAAAGGAAAAAGCGAAGTCTTTAAAGCTGGTTAAAGACACTCAGGAGTCAGCTTTTAACCCATCGGAAAAATTATTGGTGCATCCTGAAAGTCTGCAGACGAAAGCACAAATCCACAGGCAAAATAGGATGGAACAGCCAATTGGGCTATTTTTGGAAGATGACTTACAAAGCTCTGTAATTGAAGAGTCAGATAAAAAATCATTGGATAGAGTAAATGCCGTAGGTTCAGTAATTGATATTTCTTCAGGTTCAAATCATAATGTGAGTGATGTGGCTATAATGTCCGAATGTAATACGGTTAAATCGATCAATAACGGTGGTGGGGATGAATTAGTGATAAGTCCAGTGGATCATCCCTCTCCAATCGGGGACGAACGTCCTAGTAATATGGATCAATCTAGTATATTCTTGGAGAATAGTTTCTGTATTAATAAATCAGTCTTAAGCCCAGGTATAGCTAGTAGGTGTAATAACCTTAAGGCAAATATTGATGAGCATTGTAAATCTTTTAACTCTGCAGATTTATCATTGTTAACAAAATTTGACGGAAACTTCCAGGCAAAAACAGACACCTTGGAAAATAATGTGAGCAACCGCGAGCGCGGAGTTGGGACTGTTTGCTTAATACTATGGATTCTATAACAAATGCCCTTAACTTCCACTCAGACAAATTAGATATTCAGGTGGACATTTTAAATACTTTAGGAACACATGTTGTAGGAATCGACACAAAGCTCTTCCAGCTAACTAAGCTGATCTCCAAAGTCCAAGCGGATAAAGAGAACCAGTTAATATCTTGCACCTGTGCAGAACTGATTGATAACATTTCTGATCTGCCATCAATAGTCAGTTCTATGGTCCACGAAATAAAACTATTATCTAGTAGGAAAGTTGGGGGTAGCGATAATTTAACAATCACTGAAACCGTAGTAAAAAAAAACCCAGACATAACATTTTCTCCACCAAGGATCGCCAGTAATAAAAATATGGTGTCCCGAACAGTAGTAGGTAACACTGGTTTACCTTTAGAGTCTCCCAATGCCCCCAACCCGAAGAAAAACAAGGAGTTAAATAAGAGTAGTTCAACAGTAAGTGCAGTTTCAGGAGTAACGGCAGTTGCTGAAGTTTCATCAAAAAGGGCTAGGAAAAGGTTACGAAAGGCTCATAATAATTTAGCCTGTGATAAAAAAGTACCTACTGGGGTAGTAAGTAAGGACGGCTCATTAACCACGAACACCGATCCTGTGACCCTTTTTCCAATTTTCAGACCCTCGATTATCCCACAAGGTACTAAAAAGGTCAACCAGCCTATTAAAATTGGGAGCGAAGGGTCAAAAGTAGAGGCTAAATTAAACGTGGGGACCAATATCCAAACAATATCAATCTGTGAGAATCTAGGAGGAAGCTGTTCCCGAATATAAGTTTGTTCAAAATGGATACTCCGTTCAGGGTATTGAAAATTCTATTAATCTGAATGAGATTACTTTAACCCAAGAAGTAGCTGGGCCTAAAGTTAATATACAAAGCGATCCGAAGGAAAAGGGGCCAGTTTGGACTAGAGATGATGGCGTAGTCTTAAAAGGAATTCAATATACGCCAATTGATATAACTGCAAACCCCTTCAAAGCACATAATAATCAAACTAGCCAGGAAGTACTGTCCTCTGTACTAGATCAGATTCTGCCAAATGGAAATTTATTAAGTCCCATTTTATTACAACCTAATAAGAATAAACAGGTCGAGTGTCCCTGCACTCGGGCTCAATTAAACCCAGAACAGATTAAACAACAAAATCTGCCAGACATTTCCCTGTTAGTGAACGCTGACAATAGGACCTCCTCCGAGTCAGGGCCAAAGCGTAATATGGTATCTATCAATAAGCCGGTTGAAAACCGTAAAGTGGTCTTTTGCCCCCAATATCGTACTCGTGGTCCACATGATATTTTGAATAGGGGGAATATTTTGAAACTTCTAAAAGCAACGCAGGATCTTAAGGATATAGTAACTGAAGACCTGGATTCTGTAGAGTTCAAGATAGACGGTGAGAATAGGGAGATAACCATTATGACGTGGCTAAAAGATGACATTGTAATGAAAATATTAGAGAATTCTAAGAATTTTGAAATTTGTGGGATTAAACTATGGGTATTACAAGGTCAGCTATATTCGACCCCCTTAATACCTAGAGTGATGGAGGAGGGTCCAAAACTGATGGAGGTTAATCAATTCAGAGTATTGAAGGGTCCATCATCAGCCTTAGGCAGGTTAGGTGGCATTAAAATTAAAAGCTGCCAGCCGGGATTACGGGTATGTAAAGAAATAAAAGGGGTTTCCAAGGAGGCTGATGATTGGAGCTGGCTTCCATCTAGTTTATCAAGAAAAAATTTAGTAATGTCTGACTGATGTTGGGGTTCATTACATAACCCATTAACAGTGCTTAAATTCTGCTCCTGAAATACACATGACCTTAATACACTTATAGAAGATGCAAAGGTTGTAGGTTTTTAAAAATTGTTTGTCATATTAATTTTGCAAGAAACATGGAATTTGGCTAGTACGCCACTGATCGGTTATTAAGAATATTTGAATGCGGCAAGTAAGGATGCAGCATTTGGCCGACCAAGTGGTGGACTTTCAATATATGTTTCTTTAAGTCTTAAGGTTGAACATTACGAGATAGATCTTCAAGTAAAATGGATCCAGTGCATTAAATTAGTAGCTGGTCTATCATTGATTATTTTCCACAACAACATTTTTATTTTATTGATCAGGTAAAGCATATAAGCAGCTCTTCACAGTCAGGAGATTCCTGCCAAATATCAAAACATATATGAGCATTTCACAAACCCAATCACAAACATCCCTACCTATCCCCCCCGCTACCTGCGCCCACCCAACGGCCCACCTACCCACCCCTTATCCCTCCCTTACCCAGTACACGTAACCACATTTAGCCTTAAGTAACTGTTCGTATAAAACCATAAGATATGCGCCTCCTCAGGCCTGATACCCATCTTCCAAATCCATACCTTCGTCAGGTTCCACTGGGGGCTCCAGAGTCAAACCCCTATAATCCGCCCACCTCTTCCAAATTTTGTAATGTTTTCTGGGGCATCCTCGGGCTTCAAACACTGGGCGCTCCAACCCCATATAATAATCCAACCCTGCCTTCCACACTATCAGAGGGGGGCACAATCTCTCTTCCATGCTTGTGCCAAATCACGCTTGGCCAAGACAAGGCCCAGCAACAAGAGGTGGCGCTTGTAGGTATTCCCCCCCATGCCCTCCATCACATGCAGAAGGCCCAGTCGATGAGTACGGGGAAGATCCCACCCCAACACCTCCGACAAACAATTCCATATACCCGTCCAGAACCTGGTCAGGCCTGCACAAGACCACATATCATTGATTATTTTAAATGTTTATTTTAGTTCGAAAAAAAAGGTTCGAGCAACTCAATTTATCCTGTTATGGGAAATGGTGAAAGTGCTATATTATGATCATATGGATGCACAAATGATCATTTCTGGTGATTTTAACACTCATCTTTTATCATATAAAAAGCGGGAACCTTATTCAGATTTGTTAGCCCAATGGTCCAATTGTGAATTTATCAAATACAACTTAACAATTTTGTATGATAGAGAGCACTTACCAACATTTAATAAAACAGACTGTCCATCTATAATTGACTACACAATACTGTCAGATAAGCTCTCAGAATCAGTCCAAAGTTACGAGGTTGTTCAAAGGATTGAGAGTGACCATAATCCACAACTTATGACGATTAGTTTACCCTTCGAGTATCTAGAAGAAACTAGAATATTAAGAACAGCCCCGGCTGCATTTAACCTAAAGAGGTTAATATGGAGTGAGAAAACAGAGAAAGATATTATTGATTTTCTCTCGCTTCTAACTCTTGATGCAAGGGCAGCCTACTCTGAAGGGACAGCAATGGTTGCTCTTTGGCCCACCCTTTGTGACTCTTTATTGAATAAATTCCCTAATAGGAAACCATCTGTGGGGGCAATTTTGAATCCTAAGAACCCAGGTTGGTATTCCCACCGCTTACTATACTTTAAATGCTCCCTTAATAAAACTATAAGAGCTTTGTATAGAAAAGCAAAAGGGTCATCCTACTTTTTAATGTCAACTAAAATCAGAGACTTAAAGAGGGGTTATAAAAATGAAATTTGGAGGGCTAAACAATTGTAATATGAAGAGACCTTGTCCAAACATCATTATGCATGTAAATCTAAGGATCTGCGTCTGTTTTGGGACATTATTAACAACTTAGAAAATGGAAATTTTAGAAACACAAGTGCCAATATAGATGAATTAATTTGGATACATTTTTTTAATATGAAAATAACTCCCTTAAGCAAGCCGACTGAGGAGGTTTAATGTTTTAACCACAAAAGTAATAGGGACCCAGTAGAGGGGTATGTCCCTTTTAGTAACGGTTGTTTATCAGACTGTATTGATACTGAATTATGGTCGGTGGAGAAAGTTAAAAAAGTTTTAATTAAAATTAGATCAAATGGAGCACCTGGCCCTAACGGGATTCCTAATGCCATTTTTAAAGCTAAAATCAAGCATTGGCCAGAGTTATTGACATCCCTTTTTAATGACATACTTAAGTCAGGTTGTATCCCGGTGTCATGGAAGGGTAGTATTATTCCGCTGATTTACAAAAATGGGCCTCCAGATAACCCTGCAAATTACAGACTAATAACCCTCACAGACGTAGATGCGAAAATATTTGCAAGTTGTCAGTTAGATGGGATGGGATGCTCTTCGGAGTTACTACGCGCTTTACAAAACCATTAAATAAATAAATAAATAAATAGAGAAGTTGGAGATATGGGCGGAAAGAGAAGAACTGATCCCAATTTTCCAAACAGGTTTTAGGAAGGGAGAATCGACTCTTACTACTTTGATTTTATTGTCATTACTAGGAGAAAGAGAACAATTTATGAAACAAAAGTGGTACATTTGTTTTATCGACTTAAAAGCCGCATTTGATTCCGTACCCAGAAATATGCTTTGGACTAAGTTAATAAATTTGGGTATATCGGAAACTCTTTTAAAAAAGATAAAATTATTGTACTCCAATACCTGGGTATAGATCAAAATTGGCGACGGAAGACACACTACCCGCCGCCTTGAAACAAATGTCGGCTTAAAACAAGGCTGTGTGCTCGCTCCCTGTCTTTTTAACTTATTTATGTCTGATCTCCCTTCCCACTTTAAGGATGTAAATTCACATTCCCCTGCTGTAATGGTTAAAGAAATAAAATACCTCCAGTATGCTGACAATACTATTTTACTTAGCCAAACCCTGATAGGATTAAAAAGACTAATAAATTCATTTGATTTATATGTGACTCAAAATGGCTTAACAATTAATACAAAAAACCAAAAATAATGTTAATAGGGAAAGGCAAACTAGGGGTAAAGTATTTGAATATCAATGGGCTGTCTTTTGACTGTGTAAAAGCCTATAAATATTTGGGAATTACATTTGATAAGAAACTGTCATTTAGACAGCATTTTGATAACCTAGAGGCTAAAGGTACCTCAATTGCTTTCGCTTTTCGAAAAATGAGAGACAAGTTACTATGTCCAATTATGACCACCTGCTTAAAGTTATGAAAGCAAAACTTATTCCCTCCCTGGACTATGGGTCCATAATTTTTAAGGGTAGAGATGTGAAAGTGTTGGAGGACATAGTTGCAAGGACATGTAAATCAGTTTTTAGGATTCCTAGACACATCACACGTGCCAATTTAAGATTGGAATTGGGCTTAAGGAATCAGATACTTGTTCGCCGAGCAGCATTTTTAAAAACATTATTGGCCTTATCCCGAGTTGATGAGGGCTCGTTGGCCAACATGTGCTGGTGCGAGATTTCGAAAGGCGATTATTCCAGAAGTTGGCAGGAATATTTAGTAGAGTGTCGCCTAACTTTTGAATGCCCAAAATTGGAAGATGAAGCAATGAGTAAAATGACTTATAAAAAATTAATTAATTCAACTGTGGCTTTGTTATCAGAAGTTTGGGATGAGATGAGGAGGAAAACTCACTTCTGGACTATTGCAAATACTTTTGATAAAATAATGGCCCAACCATACTTACTTTTTCATCAAAAACCCTTAATTAAAAAGAAATTTATGTTATTAAGGTTTGGAATATATCCAAACAAAGAAGGAACCCCCAAATGGAGTCCAAATGGGCAACAAATAATTGTAGGCTATGCGGCCTGCATGATGAAATCCTTTTGCATATTGTAACATTATGCCCAAAAATGTTGCTGGATCGTAAAAAAAATGTAAAACCTATTTTTACAGAAATGGGAGTTAGAACCTGTAAATCGGCATTAATACTTTGTTTAAGTGGTGTCAACGTTCACGTTATACATCAATTTGTTCAATTCATTTTTAGAGTGGAAAAGAAATTATATAAGGTCGGGATGCAAAGCAAATGTTAATATTGTTACGCTGGGAAAGGATGATGTCGCTTTATTTAGGGAGTTGACGGATTATTCTAAGGGCACTTTTTAAACCTTTATATATGTTGCTTTTAAAGTATTTTCTTAATAATGTCCCGCTTACTATGCTTATTAATTTTGACGAAGGGTGTAGGTGTTCTTTATACCAGAAAGATTGGCACCCACTATGGATGGTTTTAAAAAATTGAATAAGCAGCTAGCACATTGCACTTTCTGTTTTGACAATTGAGAAACAGTACTCTTTTATATCGCTTACTTCAAATACATAATTACATTCTTTGTTGTTGGCATGAGCAATCATAGCATTTTTTTTTTTTACACGATAGTTACAGACAGTATGTAAATAGTTTTACTGTGGCTTTATTGCCATTGTGACATGTAATTGATCATTTGCTGCTAGCACTTTGCACTTTGGTTATTGTTTTGTATTTAGCATGAACCATCGTAGGACCTTTTAACACAATAGTTAAAGACAGTATGTAAACAGTTTTATTGTGTCTTTTTGCAATTGTCATACGTTATTGAACATTTGTTGCTAGCACATTGCTCTTTAGTTTTTACTTTGTAAACATATTGAATTTTTAGTGATATTGTTCTTTAACTAGGCTGTTTATTGCCATCGAATATCTTTTGCTAGCTAAATTGCACTTAAAGCACTGGTCACTTTGATGATGATAGCACAAGTCAATTTAGCACTGATTATGCAATACGTTTGTTATAGAATTTTTTTTAATAAGGTTCTTCTGTGTGTATATATATATATCTTTTTATGGTTAATTGACATCGAATATTGCTGCTAGCATTATTCACTTTAGCTTTTGCCTTGCAAGCAAATTGCATTTTAATTCTGAGAAGGTAGACCACCAAATGTATGAAAATATTAGCAGTACGATAATCCCTGACTGGAAAATGTTGATCATTGGTGACAATTCTACTTATGCACTGTATCCTTATATGTTCAATTAGTAACTGTGTTTGACTTGTATTTGGTTTTCTTTTTTGTAATGGCTTTAATTAATCAACAAATAAAATCTACCTACCTACCTGTTGGAGCTCTGCATCCGGTGGTGCAGAGAGTCTTGAAAGCACTGATATCAAAATGTGGGGTTGGTGCCTATATTAACTTTGCACGTCATTTCCAGTACATATCTGTGTCAGGGTGGAGCCACTGGGTGCCACCTACTGGTGCACATAGTTACTGCTGAAAAGCTTTCAGGTCCAGTCTAATGCCTGGGGAATCACATAGAAGGTGAGGAATCTGAAGTTAGTTTCTACCAGAAACAGCGTTACAGAAGGTAAGTAACGTGTTAGTTAAAGTTGAGGATCTGATAGAGACATCTTGCTGCAGATTCCTTCCCTTAGAATTTCCCAGGCATCAGGCTGGATCTGTTAACTTTTGCTCTAGCAATACCCCTTGCACGTGCCGTCGGGTGGCTCCATTTAGCTCCACATGACGCTGTGGTGTTTGTTATGACATCGCGGTCGCCAATATAGGCGCCATAGTCTGCCTTTGGTGTCTCAAGCGCAACCACAACTCAAAATCGTGCTTGGACTGTCAGGCTATGGTCCGAAGGCCTTGCAGGAGTGGGCCATGAAGCTCTTTGCAGCCCGGCATTCAACACCATCCAGCAAGAATCCGAAGAGATCCCAATCGAAGAAGAGTAGGTCACTGGATTGCTTCTGGAGCTCCAAACCTCTTCCTCCCTTTCGAGGTCCTCTGGACTTTTGGGGAAGAGTTACGAGAAAAAGAAGATGTCTAAGCAGACTTCATATTCGCCTCGACCTTCGTCCATCAATGAACGAGGTAAGGAGTCACCGACGTTCTAGGCACGGTTCTGCAGAGCCCGAGCCAGGGTTGACTCCGCACCCCTCCCATTTCTGGGAGCTGGAGCAACCCGCCCTTTAATTAAAGAGTTTTTACAAGGCCATGCACCGTGTATTTGAGCAGGTGGACCCCACTGGTGAGACTTTGGGCCACTCTGAGTTGGGAGGGGGCCATCGGATTTGACGTCATCCGCTCTGGCCACAGTGCCGTTTGGGCCTTGGGGATCCGATTCTAGATCCGGGACGGCGCTGGCCATGCCAGTGCAGCCTTCCATGGTGCCGAGCCCGAAGTCAGTGCCTTCGTAACAGGCAGTGCCCACCGTTGGTTCAAGCCCCATCCTTATCCCCGACGACACAGAGTCGGATCGGCATCACTCGACTTCGATTCCGGTGGCGGTAGAGCCCAGGGGTTTTATGTTGTCGCCTGAGCATTTTCTTGATGTTTTAGGCATGGGAGAAGACTGGGAGGGGTCTATGGATCTTGTGGAGCACCATGGTGCAGAGCAGATGGACTGGAGCACCAGGGTGCAGAGCAGATGTACTAGTATGAGGTACTTGGGGAGGCCACAGGACTGGACACATCTCTAGATACTGGCATGCTTTCTCCATCTACTGTGGCTACGGAGGAGGGGACTTCTCAGGCCATGTTAGTAAGGAGGGCTCCAGGTGACCCAATTTCCTCAGCCAACACCTCAACCCTGAAAGCTTGGTGATGCAGGCTTCTAACTCCCGGGGTGTGTTCCCTTAGTGAATAGGGAATCCAAGAGGTTGGAATCACTTGGGAAGATGTTTTCTTCCTCCAGCCTGGCACTGCGGTTGGAGAATACTGCATGCTTATTGGGCCGTTTCTCCCATTCCCTTTGAGAGATGGAGAAGTGCTGCCACAAGTCCCGGAGGAGGCCCAGGCTGTGCCCTCCCTAGCGGCTTAGGATGAGAGAGATGCAGCAAAATTAACCATCAGGTGTGGGTTTGACACGACTGATTCGCTGGGCAGATTGATTTCATCGACGGTGGCCTTACGGTGACACGCCTGGCTTAGAATATCTGACTTCTCAGGTGATGTCCAGGCCAATTTAATGGACATGTCCTTTGATGGTTCCCATCTGTTTGGTGAGAAGGCAGATTCGGCCCTGGAACGGTTCATGGATTCTCATTCTACGGCCAGATTCTTGGGCTTTTCTACAACACCTAGTGGCCAGTCTAGCTTTCGCCCCTTTCGTGGAAAATGTAAGGAGTTTCAACTGTGCCAGTCCTATCCCAGCCACCGTCCTGTGCATATTTCCCAAGTTTTGCGGGGACGTATTTGCGGATCATTCTGTCCTAGGAATGGAGGCCAGAAGTCATCAGCCACCCTGCCCCCGGCAGCCTCAGCCTCCAACCACTTCTAGTCTGACACCGCAAAACTACGCCACTCAAGTAAATCCATCATCACCCCCCCCCCCCCGCCCCCCCGACCCCCCACCCGAGGTCCATAACATCAGACAAGTGGGTCTAGCAGGTCATTAAGGAGAGTTATTCTCTGCCTTTACTTTCTTTTCTTCTTCCTATTTTGCTAAACAAGAACGGCTGGTGGAGGATCATTTAAAATTGCTCCAAGAGGAAGTTACAGCTCTCCTGGCCAAGCCAGCTATAGAGAGGGTCCTGGTTTGAGCAGTAGGCAGTGGCTGTTATTCCCGCTACCTCTGGTACTGAAGAAGAACAAAGTGTGGCCCATTTTAGATCTTCGGACCGTCAATATCTTCCTCAAGAAGGAGAAGTTCAAGATGCTTTCTTTAACTCAGGTCTTGTCTGCCCTACACCAAATAGACTGGATGGTAACGGTGGACCTACAGGATGCGTATTTTCACATCACCATTCTGCCGGGTCACAGTCGTTACCTGTTGTTAAAGGTAGGCCATGAGCACTTTCAGTTTACTGTGGACTCCCATTGTTGAGTTTTGTTATTAGTGACTGGGCAAGGCGCAGGTAACGTTCACTGCCTTACCTGCTGCCTTCAACTCAGGCTTCCCTGGTTGTTCTCTCTCTAGAATGGGTGAAGGGGTGAGGGCAGGATTGCTTGTCACATGTGTTATCGAAGAGATGTATGTACTATGCTACTTAAACTAAGGCTCAGGCCTGGGGTTGAGCGTTGTATCAAGTGTAATATTTTATATTTTGGGCTATTGGAAAACTTGAGTTAAACTAACTTTTCGGAAACTATGGCAGAATCTTTTAATTGCCAGATGTTGCGGAATATGGAGGAATTTGATTCTGATAATGGTATTTTTGCTGTACTCACTGTCGACGTCTGAAGGAGTCTCTTCTTTTCTGTATGTGTCATCTTTCTTTTTGTTACAATCAATGAAGACAACTGTTTCAAAGCAAAAAAAAAAAAATGAACCTTGAAACTCCCCTTTGTGTTTTTTTATTTTTATTTTTTCTTCCACGCTCCCTTGTGAATTGATAATGTTTTAGCAACCATTTGGAATGGCAATAGGTCTGGCTTATTTGTGAAAATGCACGGAAATCAACATTTGTTTAAGCGGATGTCGGATTAAAGTCAGACCTGTTGGCTTTGCTTAAGCTTGTTATAAGCTTTAAGCACCCTTATTAGAGAAAGCATAATGCCCTTCGTGATTCCCTCCCACCACTTCCTATTATCCCTCCCTACCCATAAACATAATAGACTCATTGTATGCCTCATTAGAAGCAGAGAACCCTTCATTATCCGACGTGGAGGAAGAATGAACCCCATATGTATTTATGAACCTATTCAGGCGTCCCAACCACACCTCAATGTCCTGCAGAGCCCTCTCCTCCCGCCCTCTGGTCTAATGATGTCTCCCAACAAGCAGGCAACAGGGTCCATATCCACAGGAATCTGCACTACAGGCCTCACACAAGTCCACACATTCACCCCGTAGCCCTTCACCTCAGGACTTGACCCTGCTAAGGGCAGGAAGGAGGCTGCCGGGCGCGACACCGGTGACACAAATCATTTCTACCAGGATCTATTCAATGCATTAACACTGGTGTGAAATATGTACGATGAAGAAAGTGGAAGTGCAGGAGTTTGAAACATGCATTACTCAACACTGTCTTCACCAGTGCATGTCAGTTGCCAATGGGCATCATCAATCATAACTCTCCAGTTCACCCCCCAAAGCCTCCTGCGCCGGGCACAAATCTAGCTTACAATACACCGTCAATGCCCTTTTCAGGTGGGAAATCAAGCGACGCCTCCCGCCCAACTCAGGGAAGCATAGAAAAGTATGTCAGGTAGCTGGGTCATAGGAAACGAGGGCCATATGTCCTGTGCAATAGCCACAATACTCGCATGCTGCAGAAATTGGCCCAGCCCTATATGGAAACTTTTCTTATGCCACCTCATAGTCTATAAACTCCTCATTAGGAAACAGATCCCCCAGTACCTCACAACCACCCGCTCTCCAGACAGTCAAGTTCACAGAAGCCCCCAGTTGCCTAAAGGCAGGAAGATCCCAGAAGAACAAATCCTGAGCGAACGGGGCTCTACCCAAAACACTTTTAACTACGTTCCCACAAATAGGCAGTTTGCCTGAATATATATGAGACATACTCCTTGTCCCTGCCCCCTGCCATTGAGAGCTGAGGTAGCGAGGACTGCCCCACCTATATCCCCCAACAGCGACTTCTCCTATGTGCCTTCCTCGATTACCCAATGTGCAGCGTGTTGTATTTGGACAGCCAAGTAGTATTGTTATAAATCAGATACTGCCAGACCTCCCTCTTCCATTGGTAGCGACATGTGGACTCTAGCCACTCCGCCCCGCCCCCCCACCCAGATCAGAGACATCAGGAGAGAGCGCAGCGCAACCTACGAAAGACAGCCCGGGCTAGCATGTCATAGGAATGCTGCCTAAAACAGAGGCAACGTGGCAGAAACACCATCTTCGCGATAGCCACGCAGTCAATGTGAGACAGCGGGAAGGAAGTCCAAAATCGCACCGATGAGCGCAGCCGTACAATGACCCTCTCAATGTTGCATTGTTTTCACCTTTGTGGTGTGTGCTATAAACAGTTCCAGGTAGTGGAAAGAGTATGTCTCCTGTAGAAGGGGCACCAGCTGCAAATTTCCCCCTCCACAGGCAGTCGGAGGCCCTAACAGAAACACAAGGGACTTGCCATTATTGAGGAGGAGGCCTGACATTTCCTCCAAATCAGTTAAATATGACAACAGGAAGGGAAGAGACCACTGAGGAGACGGGAGGCAAAAAAGAGTATTGCCTGCATATACAGACACCAAGTAGGTGACACCCCCCACCCTAATCCCCTATTCGACCATATGCTGCCAGATCTGAACTGCCAGAGGCTTCAGTGCTATAGCATCAAGCATTGGCATAGCCAATAGATCTCGCTTTTGCGACCTTCTAAGTATTTAGTTATGCAGCACAATATCCTTGGTGCAATAACATTTACTTTTGCATGGTTAAACACTTATAAGGTCCCAAAGGCGAGACCTATTGACTATGCCAATGCTTGTTGTAGTAACTACCAGTCAGTAGGAATCAAATAAAAACCATTGACTGTGAAGTTTTTTAGAGGCTAACAGTCGAAATACACTATTGCTTAATAATCCAGATGTAAAGTTGCTAGTTGTTGTGTAGATTTTAATTAGCGCGAACTCGACCCGAAGGTATTGGAGCCCTTTACATGAGCACAGGTTACGTTACATAAGGACACATTCAGGCAAGGGGCAATTCAATGATTTGCCCAGAATCACAGGATGTGGACGCGACCCAGAGGCTCGAACCTTGCTTTCCAGCACCAAAGTCGGCAGTCTAGCCGATAGACTGAATGACTGGGCTATTTAAGGCCCAGCGGTGCCAGGGGACAACACCTGAAACCTTCGTGGGTTACCTGTTCTGGCGTACAAATCACAGAGACACGGGACACTTCCTTCGGCGTCAAAGATCCGCGTTTATTTACTGCAGGGATACAGAAATCGCTAGAAGTACAACCGAGTGTATGTTCAGAGAGTCTGCTTCGAATTGCAAAAGTGGATCGCTCCTTTTATACACATTTTCGCCATTGCACAACATACGAACAAAAGGTTACAACTCAGTTCCCACAGTAAACTTCAAAAAGGGTCGCATTCATGTTTTCAGAAGCCCGGAACATAATTACAGTAGCATTGCCGGTTCCCAACTGTAAAAGCACGCTATCCCGCCATTAGGCACATTCCATTCTGGTTGTAAACGAGCGAAGAGAAGGGACAGAAACAGGTGCAAGAAAAACAAAGACAGACAACAGATTGAAAAGAGTGTGGGGGAAATATCAGAAGCGTGATCACAGGATCAAAGGATTCGAGCCTAACACATGCAAGGCTGAAACAATAGACCAGCATGGCAAGATGAGCCTCGAGCGGAGCCATCTGCCTTTGCCGTGTCATTCCCCTAGTCATAAAGACACACTCAAAGGGATATGCATCTTCCGCAAGAGCTTGGGAAACCCAGGGTCATCAGGCGGACATTGTTCGTTCGCCGGCTACGTGAGGGCAAGAAACAAAATGGATGCCGTATCTAAAAAAGAACCCGAGGGTTCAGACGAAGAAACCCGTAAATAAGACGAACCCTTCTAAGTAGTGTAGCAAAAACACGTCCACCCACTAAACTCGTCATTTGCGGTTCGTCGATACCAAACTCATCCATATTCGATCAAGCCCAAAACGTCATTACGATTCTCACGGAACCTCAGACGCTCCTTTTGCCCTCATGTAGGCAAGCACTAGTCGATATCAGAATCAATATCGATATTCATCAGATCGTTTAGATGTTGCTGGAACATTATCTTATCCATCAATGTCTCTCTGGTAACAGATGGCCTTCTTATACACGTTGTAGCACAGAGGCCACATAAGGCAGGACCACACTGTACGCAAAGACAACACGTGAACAGAAACGTCACACCAACCCCTACAATCATCAGAATTTTCCAACCCCAAGTCGACATCAGACCCCAAAACCATCCTTGAAGCGTCCAATCACCTTCGTCCACGTGTATGGACTCGGAGATTTTATGCAACTTCGAGATGGCTTGATAAACAGTTGGAGCGTTATCAGGTATGAAAATACAGCAGCTCGAATGGATCACCTTGCACACACCACCTCTGTCTGTGAGTACAACATCTAGAACCATACGGTTCTGTAACGTCATAAGTCTATCCGCTTGAAGCTCTGCTGTCAGGTTACCAAGAGCACTTGCAGTTATGTTAGCAGTCGATTCCACCACACGAGTCAACTGTCTCAGGTTCCTACTATTAACCATAGGTCCCCAAAACGGTAGGAAACCCTTAAAGAAGTCTCCTGCTTCTTGACCAGCAGTATCCTCTTTGCTAATAACGCCTCTCACAACTCTGGTCTTGTGATAGTCTGAGGCAACTGTAAAAGTCGGTGGTAAAAGATTTGCGATATAACAGGTGCCCGAGAAGTCACGAGGCAACCACGTATAACCGCGATCATAACACACAAAATAGGTACCCTTGGCAGTCAGGAAGACAGGGGAAGAGAGCATTGGTAAAACGTACGTCTCAGTACAAGCACTCTTCCCAAGCTGAGCTCTCGGATTTCGACCAAGACCTCGCAGACAAAAATGACCTAGGTGGGGTACGATCCAGATCGGAGACGAGATCTTAAGCTGTCTATCACCCACTGACATACTATACTCAGCCTTACTCAGATCCTTGTATGCTCGCACCTCTTCCTCTGGAATAAGCGATGCATCGAAAATATCTCTATCTAGATCAGCAATCGCTATCGCCAAAGACTTGTGGTACGGGCCGGAACCAAGGTCTGTGGAGCGTGGCTCTCGACGGGGGTAGGAATATAGTGCACTACGGAACATGGTTTGGAATGCTCGAGCTGACCCCTGGGAGCTGTAGGGAAGAACCAAATACGGAATACCCTTATCCATGGTATGTGGCATTAACCCACACACCCAACAGTTGGTAGTATTCATCACCAACTGATGCTGATGCAGAAGTTGGACAAAGGAATTGTTCATAAATTCCGCACGTCTAACCTGTTCATGTTGGGGCAGAAGATGAAAGGAATGTGGAGAAATAGTGGGAACAGAATTCAGATCATGAGAAGGAGGGGTAGGTGAAATGGAAGGCAATACCGACTGAATCCCAAAATACACTCCACCCACCAGTAGCATAGAAACAGTTAGGAACAACATGAAAACCTGAAACAAAAAACATTTTGTTCGCAAAATCTTATGCAATTTGGATCTTTGCGCCGACATCCTCTCCATTTCCGACAGCTTAGAGAACTCCATCCTCTAAAGACCGTCCATAACGTTCTTGACGCACCTCGTTCTGAGTAGCGATTATCAATTCCCAGGAGTTCCCAGAAACCGACAAAAGTAACCGACCTAGTGTCAGAAACCTGCTAAACAGAAGTAGGTACCCGACTGAGCTGAATCGTTCTCTACAAGTTAAGCATCACTAAATGGCACGTAGTGTAAAATGGTATCGGTCTCAGTCGGGGCAACTCCTTTCTTTATCCAGTTATATGCTGGCAAAGGAAGCGGGACTTTCTTTGTATGGGTGGCATGCACCCAATGCTTCCTGCCGTCCAGCCGAACTGCAGTCCTCGTTGCCAACAGAACTTGGTAGGGTCCCACGAACCTTGGCTCAAGATTCCGTTTTCTCCCAAAATTTCGGACAACGACCCAGTCACCAGGTTGGAGCCGATGTCCTGGTCCTTCTGTTTGTGCCGGTAGAGCTTCAAAAACCTGTTGATGAATCAAACTCAATTTTGCAGTCAGATCGTAAAGATAGTCAATCAACATTGGATATTCAAGACTGTCAAACTTCTTAGGCCTTGGAACTCCCCAAATGTTCGCAGGACGGCCGAACACAATCTCATAAGGGCTAAGCCCTACTCGAGAGTGCACAGTCGCCCTGGTCGATAAGAGAGCTAAAGGCAATGCATCAGGCCATGATAAACCAGTCGTTCCTTGAATTTTAGCAAGTTTCAGTTTCAGAGTACCATTGTACCCTTCCACTAAACCCGCTGACTGGGGATGATTAGCACTATGAAATTTTTGGCGAATTCCCAGGCCCTTACACACACTCTTCATCACACTTCCCACAAACTCACTTCCATTATCCGACCATACGATCCGTGGCATGCCGTACCTGGGGAAATATTCCTTGAGCAGAACTTTTGCTGTGGACAGGGCAGTATTATCCTTAAGAGGGTAGGCCTCAATCCATCTGGAGAATGCGCAAACCACAACCACCACATATTTTAGATTATTGCATCTCTCCATATGGATGAAGTCCAATTGGATAACTTCAAAGGGGCATGTAGGAGGAGCAAAATGACCAGGTGGAGTGGGGGTGCCCTTGCCAGGATTATGCATCAAACATACCATACAGTTCTTAACCACTCTCCCAGCACACTTAGCAATCCCATCATTCTTCCATACAGGAAACAACAACTTACATATACCTTTCGCGCTAATATGTGACATGCCTTGGGCCATAGTAACAACGAAAAGCACATATGCATCCGGTAACATCCACCTCTGATATTCTGACAAATCAACCCAACATCCATTCGTGTCTAACTTCCCTGTGCTTTCTTTCCACTTAGTCTTTTCAGTTTAGGTAGCCTCATTCTGAATCGCTTTCACACTCTCAACTGTGTCCTCACACATACCAGTCTCCGCCGGCCATCTCACTGAACTCGTAACATACATTCGACTCATCAAATTCTTGGCCGTTTCCTTAGCAATCTCATCCGCAAACGCGTTACCACGACCCACATCATCTGTAACCTTTCGATGCGCGCTGCATTTAATGATTGCCACCTGCTTAGGCAATGTAAGTGCATCCAAAAGATCGTTCACGAGCTGTCCGTGTTGGATCTTCGTGCCATGCGACGTCATAAATCCTCTTTCTCTCCACAATCGACCAAAGCTATGCGCTACGCCAAATGCATACTGACTGTCGGTAAACACATTCACTCGCTTCCCTTTAGACAAAACACACGCTCTCGTTAACGCAATCAACTCTGCCGCTTGCGCCGAATTCTGACTCAATCTCGCAGTTTCCACAACCGTACTCAACGTCACTACAGCATACGCAGTCGTCACATCACCATTCTGCAACTTGAAGCATGAACCATCAACATACAAAGTACCATCGGGATCTACCAATGGAGTGTTTTTCAGGTCAATACGACCCTTCGTCTCTTCTTCAGTTCTTAAGTAAGAACCATGTGGCGCTACATCACCTGATTCCATATTGATCGGCAACAATGTTGCTGGGTTCAACACATTACAACGTTTTATCTGTATATGACTTGCCAAAAGTGTCAACTCATAACCGGACAACCTTGTGCTCGTCAGATGTTGAGTCTTTGTTCGATTCAAGAGAGTGTCAACTGCATGCGGAACCATCACTGTTAGCATATTATCCATAACCAGACCTGCGGACTGTCAAATGGACACCGCAGCTGCCGCTGTCGCTCTTAGACAACTCGGCAACGCTCTAGCTACTGGGTCTAAGGTCGAAGAAAAATATGCACATGGACGCTGTTTGCCGCCAAATTGTTGTGTCAAGACACTCAACGCACAACCTTCTCTCTCGTGAACGTATAGTGTAAACGGCTTACTGTAATCAGGAGTACCTAAAACAGGAGCCGAACACAACGCGTCACGCAATTCAGAAAAACTTTTCTGACAATCTTCACTCCATGGCAAAGGAGTCGGAACATCCTTGCACGTGAGAGCTAACAATGGCTTCGCTAACAATGAAAAGTTTGGAATCCATTGCCTGCAGTATGACGTGATACCTAGAAAGGCACGTACATCTCTCTGAGTTGTTGGCACAGTCATTCGAGCAATCGCTGCAATTCTTTCTGGGGTCAACCTTCTTCCCTCCATTGACAATAAGTGACCTAAATAGGTTACTTCTTGACAACAATACTGTAGCTTAGAAGGTGACACCTTGTGATGTAAGTCACATAAATGCTGTAACAACGATACTGTAGCAGTTTTGCAAATTTGCTCAGTGTCGGCAGCAACTAACAGGTCATCAACGTATTGAATCAAGGCCGCACCAGTCGGTAACACAAATGAATCAAGTTGACTCTTAAGGGCCTGACTGTAGATCGATGGACTCTCACAGTAGCCCTGTGGTGCGCGTTTAAACCTAAAACTGCGACCACCTAATGAGAAGCCGAATAGATCTCTGCTTTCCTCAGCAATCGGAATGCTAAAGAAAGCATTCTTTAGGTCGATCACCGAGAACCAGGAGGCAGAGGCTGGAATCAGGGTCAGCAAAGCTGTAATGTCAGGCACCACAGGAAACTGTGGGATCACGATTTTATTCACTTCTCTCAAATCAATTACAAAACGGTACACAAGAGGCTTAGATGGATCAGTTAATTTCAAAATGGGTAACACAGGACTATTACACACATTTCCCCGAGTTTCTTCAATAACATCCTTTTCGATCAAGTCCTAAATGATCGCTAATAGCGCACGCTCGCCATCAAGAGAGATACGATACTGAGGAATACGTGGTAATCGCACATTTGATTTCAATTGGACTACATAAGGTGGTATGTCCAGTAGGCCCACATCATTGGGACCTGTTGCCCATAAAGACTCAGGAAGGGAACTCAATTCCGGTGGGAGCTTATCGGTTGACAAGTACATAGGAGAGATCACTCTCTCACCTAATGTAAGCTCCACTCCCGTAGGAGAGCAATACAGAGTTGCATATAACCGCTTTAACAAATCCAGACCCAATAGATTCTCACCACAACCAGTAGTTAAAATCAAAGGATCCTCTAACTCACGTGGCCCGGTCGTAAGGGACAAAGGGCTAGAAACTGGATTGCTAACCGGGGCGCCAGAGAATCCAACGGAAACATTCGTTAAGCCAGACAAAGGTGCGCCAGGGAGTTTCGAATGCATGATGGAACTTTTTGCTGCACCAGTGTCCAACAGAAAAGGCTCAACTACGCCCGATGTGGCAACTGCGACGTAAGGCTCTCTCTGATCAACCGGAACTGATACTACTCCCTCTCTTTGTCTATGGCTGGCCTAGTAATTGTCGTCTGCACCAATCTCATGCTCAACATAATAGTCATCCACATGATACTGTGCAGATCTACCAGACGATGTATTTCGCTGATCAAAACAATTGTTCGCGTCCGATGAAGGAGTAGAACGCTCATTTTGATTTTGAGAGGTGCCACGACCTCTACCTCGAGATGCCTGCTGAGGACCACTACGACCTCCTCGGGCCGAAACACCATTATTTCGGTCACGTAAAATGGGACAATTAAACTTTAAATGGCCCTCACCCCTACAATATGCACACTGATTATACCCAAGCATAGATCTGGATGCAGAGGAGTCAGAGCGCGACTGCATCCTAGAAGACTGTGCTTGTGGTCGATATTGCTGTTGCGAGTCATTTTGATTCGAGCGCGGAGGATACGCTTGCTGCAACAAGACCTTAGTTTTAAGCTCCTTCGTTTTCTTGTCTGCACGATCATTCTCTTCTTTTTCCCTATTCTCATAATACTGAGCCGTCGCTAATATTTGAGCAGTGGTTGAAACAGCCCATGCACTTTCTGAATTTTTCAATTTGTTGCATAGCTCAGGTAACAGATTTAACACAAACTTATCAACAAACAACCGCTGACCTCCCTCAGTGCTCATATCCTGACCACTATGATCGATAAATGCCTCCTCAAACCTAGTAAAGAAATCAGAGACGCTCTCGTCTTTCTTTTGTTTGCAAGCAGACAATTTATCCCAGTTTACCCTCATCGCTGGCATAAGCGTTTTCATGAGCGTAATAATTCTTTGGGGCAGATCCGTAATTAACTGTTCAAGCTTAGCCCCACCAACTTGCCGTCCATCAGCCGCCACAAGAGCAGCCCAGTCACTACCTAACTCAGCTACATGATTCTCTTGACGAATTTTCGCCCAAATCGGTTGCGGTACGACATTACCAAACAACATGTCGATGTCAGCAAGGTTCATAATAGAAGCATCCACCAATTGGGATAACTCCTTGTAATAACCTACGGGATTCTTTCGTGGATCAGGCAAAGATTGCTTCACCTGCAAAACCTCTGATCGCTTCCATGGGAGGTGTATCCAAACTCTCTGGAAGTGTGGCAAAATTGGAGGAACGGCAGCAGCATTACCTGGCATCCACACTGGGGGAACCTCTCGCATAAGCTACTGACCAGATTTCGCTTTCGGGTCATCGGAGTCGTCATCAAACGACATTCGAGAAGGCACTGCGGACCTAAAAGCTAACAATCGCTCCAATGCACTCCGTACATCTCCACCTACGATCATACCGTTCGAAAACTGACCCTGAAGTTCAGTCAAGTCGGGCGATACGATATCTAACTCATCATTATCCCACTCTTCTCTCAATGATTTGCACATCTCCTCAAACACGAATCTCTGTGTGGGATCATTAAACTGAGAGAATGTATCGAACACTATGCGCGAAGTGTACTTAGCAGGGTGGCTAATCCGCCTACGCGCCATAGTTACTAGCGTCACACTCTCCCTTCCACCAGGGATTTGACTTCGTCTCTGGGGAGTTTCAGAGACATCGGATTCAAGTAACGATCCGAGAAGCGGAGAATAGAGAGTAGCAACAGAAGTAGAAATACGATTATGAACAGAAGGAGAAGAAGAAAGAAGAACAGGGGCAAAAAGATTAGGAGTAAACGTAGGAGCAGTAGGAAGAGGAGGTGGTAAAGGAGCAGGTAAAGGGGCAGGGCCCACTGGAGGAACAAGAGGATTGGAAGGAACAGGACCAACGACAGGCTGACCAGCAGCCGCCGGAACAACAGGCGGAAGAACAGGAGGAACTATAGGAGCTATAGTACCCTGTACATAAGGGGGTGGTGATTTTAGTAAATAAGATAACAAAGGATCCTCTTTCGATGCTTCTTCCTTCTTTTCAGAATTTGACGGTAAAACCGGATAACATTTATCCACCGCCATGCGATGCAGTCTGGTAGAAACTTCCTTTTCCTTCTCTGCTTTATCTCGCTGATACTGTTCTGCACCTTGCATCATCATAATGATACCCTCTCTCTTATTTTTCTTAATCTGCTTGATTTCTTTCTGTTTGGCCTCTTTGCGCCATAACCGAAAGGAATCAAACATTGCTGGCCTAGCTTTCCTTTTAAACAATTTTGCTTCGAGATTATCTAAAATCTCAGTTTCAAAACTACCATGGGGTGGCCAACTAAGGACACCATTGTTTTTCGTATAACGGATCCAACATTCATTATATACAATAGGGCCCACTCCGTGTCGACTATAGAGCTCATAAATCGGAGTTCCAACTGGAGGTAACGGACACGAGTCCTCCAACCGGGAATCCGTGTTGCAACACTTAAGGAAACCAAACAAAATACTACGGCCAGGCATCGTGCACACTAACCGAGTTTCAAACTTCAAGGGTTATCGAATTACGATATCCTTGCAAAAATACGAGACCCTCGGTTTTTGGCAATTGCAATCGTCAAAGAAAAACCCAACAACTAAGAATCAACAACTAAGAACCACAAATGCAATGGAACCATGCAAACAACCAAGTTTCAACAACAACAACCAAGTTTACTGGGAGCGACCCACAAATACTTAACTGAAAGAGCAATGGCGTCATCAGGAAGGCCCGTCTATCGTCTCGCCGTACAAAGGACTACGCCAGGCGCCAAAACAGGTCGACAGTCAGGGCATCAGTCCGTCGCAGCCGTCTGGAAGCGGGAATCTTCGCGGGAAAAATCTTCGGACCACTTATTTCGACAACAGGATCGATGAAGCGGGGTGCACCTTCCCTCGGAGATTTCACACGAAGTTCCTCACGATCGTCAGGCTTTGGACCGGTACCACATGATGTCGCTCTACGTTGGGCGCCAACTGAAGGACTGGGCTATTTAAGGCCCAGCGGTGCCAGGGGACAACACCTGAAAGCTTCGTGGGTTACCTGTTCTGGCGTACAAATCACAGAGACAAGGGACACTTCCTTCGGCGTCAAAGATCAGCGTTTATTTACTGCAGGGATACAGAAATCGCTAGAAGTACAACCGAGTGTATGTTCAGAGAGTCTGCTTCGAATTGCAAAAGTGGATCGCTCCTTTTATACACATTTTCGCCATTGCACAACATACGAACAAAAGGTTACAACTCAGTTCCCACAGTAAACTTCAAAAAAGGTCGCATTCATGTTTTCAGAAGCCCGGAACATAATTACAGTAGCATTGCCGGTTCCCAACTGTAAAAGCACGCTATCCCACCGTTAGGCACATTCCATTCTGGTTGTAAACGAGCGAAGAGAAGGGACAGAAACAGGTGCAAGGAAAACAAAGACAGACAACAGATTGAAAAGAGTGTGGGGGAAATATCGGAAGCGTGATCACAGGATCAAAGGATTCGAGCCTAACACATGCAAGGCTGAAACAATAGACCAGCACGGCAAGATGAGCCTCGAGCGGAGCCATCTGCCTTTGCCGTGTCATTCCCCTAGTCATAAAGACACACTCAAAGGGATATGCATCTTCCGCAAGAGCTTGGGAAACCCAGGGTCATCTGGCGGACATTGTTCGTTCGCCGGCTACGTGAGGGCAAGAAACAAAATGGATGCCGTATCTAAAATGGAACCCGAGGGTTCAGACGAAGAAACCCGTAAATAAGACGAACCCTTCTAAGTAGTGTAGCGAAAACACGTACACCCACTAAACTCGTCATTTGCGGTTCGTCGATACCAAACTCATCCATATTCGATCAAGCCCAAAACGTCATTACGATTCTCACGGAACCTCAAGACCACATCCCCTCCCTGCTATTTGAGGTGCAGCAGCTCAAAATATTGGATGAGCTAACAAATACGACCCAAGTACTGACACAAACGGCATGCTATGGCAAAGGATTGAACATGAAAGGCCTAGGAAAATAACAATGCTTGTGAGGTCCAGACGCAGGTGAGCCATGAAACCTGATTGTGTGCTGCTTTAATTTAGAACTTGTGTTCTTTGCTTCTCACAAAAGCCGCAGTTCTCTGGAAAAATGGTAGAGCGAGCGGTACTGCTGTTTCCGCATCTGTTTTGGCTTCTTATCTCCGGCTTCTTATCTCCGGCTAACAACCTGACTGAACGAGATCATGGCTTCATTAACAGGCATGTGTTCGCACTGCTGGGAGCCGAGCCGGAGCCCAGACCGCACACGACATAGTGCCCATATCGGCCCGCACACTAGCCCCCCAGCAACATGCATATCCCATAAATAAACAGACCAGACAATTGTTGATGGGAAAATGTTGTTGCAGGTTTATTAGCATACACAATGCCAACAAGGAGGGTTATCTTACAGATGATCCAAAGGCAAGCCGCCCCTCGCCGCTTACCACCTGATCGGCCAAGCAGCACCACGGCCTTGGCCAGATGGTGCTTAGCGGTTGCTGTGAGAGGATAGCCCCTCCCACATCCGGTGAACCATTGGTCCACCCTCTTGCTCACACCCCCCCTACGAGGGGCGGAGCGTTCAAACGACCCACGCTTGTACAGGTCTCCAACTGCCTGTAGGATAACGGGGCGCCGTCACACCCCAGGGTCCACCGCACAGATCTCCCAGGGATATTAGGCCTCAGCACCCTTTGTGCTCCTGAATAGGGTACTCCTGAGTACCTTTCCGCCTCTGGATCATCCTGTAACTCCGCCTGCAACACAAATAACAGTTTGTTACACACAAACCTCCCCCCCGCCACCCTGAGATGCCGGGTAAGCGGTAGGGAGGGAAACATCGAGAGAGAAGCGGACAAAGAGACTGCCAGTATGGGGGGGCCTTATATACCTCTGCCCCACCCCCACCTGGCCGGACGTGGCGCGCCTTCCGGAGCGAGGACCGTGGGCCCTGGGCTGTCCTGCGTGCCATCTTGGGGGCACTAAGGAGGCCACCCTCTTATGAGGGACCCCTGCGGGGACTAGTCAGTCAGCTTGCATAGTGCCCATATCGGCCCGCACACCAGCCCCCCAGCAACATGCATATCCCATAAATAAACAGACCAGACAATTGTTGATGGAAAAATGTTGTTGCAGGTTTATTAGCATTCACAATGCCAAAAAGGTGGGTTATCTTACAGATTAACCAAAGGCAAGCCGCCCCTCGCAGCTTACCACCTGATGGGCAAAGCAGCACTGCGGCCTTGGCCAGACAGTGCTTAGCGGTTGCTGTGAGAGGATAGCCCCTCCCATATCAGGTGAACCATTGGTCCACCCTCTTGCTCACCCCCCCTATCCTACGAGGGGCGGAGCGTTCAAGCGACCCCCGGTTGTACAGGTTTCCAACCGCCTGTAGGATTACGGGGCGCCGTCGCACCCCAGGGTCCACCGCACAGATCTCCCAGGGATATTAGGCCTCAGCACCCTTTGTGTTCCTGAACAGGGTACTCCTGAGTACCTTTCCGCCTCTGGATCATCCTGTAACTCCACCACAACCCTGGGTGTGGCGACCGTCGCAACCAGGTCCCCCCACCTGAGCACACCTTCTATTTGCATCCTGCTATTCCTTACGCTTCTTCAAGGTCTAGGAGGAACAAGTCCATGCCCACATTAGAAAGGTGAACTCCTTCCTCATCAAAGCAACCGGTGGATTTGGCGTGCAGTTCCCCATGTCTGATAAAGCCAAAACCTAACTGATCGGTGAATTTACGCATTGCGCAGTTAACTCTCGTGCGCGCCACCTCCAAAGTTCGCCCCAATCATGCGCCATGCCACACCAGATGTGGCGTGATCTCAGACCACTACAGTTCACATGTCCCTAACATGCTGCTTATCTTGCACATGTTCGCCTTCATGTCCCTCAGCAGAAACCTTTTGCCCAATGCCGTAAGGTCGTACCCGCCAAGGTGTAAGTCTAGCACGTCTGGTAGAGGGGAGCTCCTCTCCAGTTCTCGCTGCAACGTGCCCAACAACCCATTCCAGCGCATGCCTGGGAATCCCAGCCAACTGATCTCAGTGTTGCAAAACCCATGTTTCCACTTCCTGCTTTCAGCCCACTGTGCCAATGAAATACATAACACAACACTCTGCTGCCAGACCGGGGGCCGTGTACTGGCAGCTCAATAACTTTGTGGCCACACACCATACTTTATTAAAAGTACATGCCACCAACAGCTTTCAGAAATGCTCCCCACGGTGTCTGTTGCCGTACCTGACCATATAATCATGCGCTCATGGTCTAATGTACCTTTTGAAACAGTTTGATTGCCACCGCCCCACCTGCTTGATGCCCTCCGCTGGCAAGCCTTCTGTGAATGCAGTGGTGGCTGCGCCTATGCGAAAGGAATGCGTGCAAAAACGCTTGCCAGGGGCGTTGCCCCCCGACAGTGCCAGACATGCGCGCATGACGTGTTCTACCTGATATTTGGTGAGGGGGGTGTTGTCTGCATGGATAAGGAAGTAGCCGTCCACCGCCGGGCGAGCTGCCAAGCAAGCGGATACTAAACGGACTGGGCAATACTTGCTAACTCCTTCGCTGTTCAACCAAAACACTTTTCCTCCCCCCCGCTGATCAGTCTTAGATTGTCGCAGCGTGAGTTTGAGTGCCTCACCAAAAAGAGACACATCCTGCAACTTCAGTGCCACCCCTGACGTGTCATTCTTAGATCTAGCCACCAACTCGCAAATCCTGAATGCTCCAAAAAAGGCCATGCTAAAAGTTGTCGCAAACAGCGCAGCCTCATAATCTGCACTAGTTGCTTGGGGCAGCCAATCAATCATGCCTTGTAAAGTCTGAAAATCTATGGGTGATCTATTGTCTGGAGCCTTAGGTTCACTCCTAGCCCAACCTTTCAACGCTGCCCTAATCACAAAGGCCTTGGTAGGGTCAGCTTGCCCCCTGAGCTTGGCTTGGTGGCTGATGGCTACTAGGTGGCCAGATATCCAGGAATGGCTCTTCTTGCTGTCCTTAGCCCACAGAATAAATGACTGCACTCTCACTTCTAAGGGTGTCCGCAGTCCTCCCAAGCCCCCACTGTAGCACAACATTTTTGAATGCATGTCCTGTATCTACTGATGGTCTTGGGTGCTAAAGACAGTTCCCCTAGTCCCCTCATTCGCTTTTCCACTTCAACAGGTACCAGAGATGTGCTGGGAAGGGAGTTGCTTCCTCTCTCGCTCTCGGCCATGCTTCCCGGAACCGGTGCCACTGAAAACGAGAGAGAGCGTCAGCCGCAATGTTTTGGGTACCTTGTATGTGTCGAGCCCTGCATTCTACGTTATTGAAAAGAGACACTCGCACCAACTCCCGCAGGAGGCACAAAACCAGTGGGCAACTAGCAGAATGGGAGTTTATGGCTTGCACTACAGCCAAGTTATCTGACCATAACAGGACCCTTTTGGCTGACAACACTGCGGGCCACAAGTGAAAAGACACAACAATGGGGAATAACTCAAGAACTGTAATCTTGGCTGTAACCTTTTTCTTGAGTCAAGCGTTGGGCCACTTCTCAGTGCACCAGTCCCTGTCCAGAATGGCACCAAAACCCTGCCTACCAGAAGCATCAGTGTAAAGAGCGAGTTCGGGGCTACCAGCCCAAGGAGCCCTCCAGATCACTGGCCAGTTGAAATTAGCGAGGAATTCTGCCCACATGGCAAGGTCGTGCTGCATGCCTTTACTCAGATTCACCATGTGGTGTTTTTTGGTAACTTTGGCGGTGGCCCTAGCGAGTCTTCTGGCAAACACCCTACCCGCTGGGATGATTCTTGCTGGGAAATTGAGCTTCCCTAAGATGCCTTGAATGCATTCCAGGGGGCCCTGTCCAGGCCCGTTAAGGACTGGATTTGAACGGCCATTTCTCTCACTTTGATTGCTGGTAACCTGGACTCTCCTGCAATGGTATTGATCTCAATTCCCAGGAATGTTAACACTTGTGCTGGCCCTACTGTCTTGCCAGGAGCGAGAGGGACCCCCAGATACCCAGATAGTTGTACAAAGTCTGCCAGGGCCCGTGAACAATGCTGTGTTCCATCACTCCCGATGAACAGAAAGTCATCTAGGTAATGAGTCACCCCTTCCACCCGGTAGGTGTCTTTGAGAGCCCATTGCAAGAAACAACTGAATGCTTCGAAGTAGGCACAGGACACAGCGCAGCCCATGTTCATGCATTTGTCATGATAGTACATTCCGTCTAGCTTGAAGCCCAGTAGGGGAAAGCTGCTCGGGTGGGCTGGTAATAGCCGGAAGGCAGATTCAATGTCTGCCTTTGCTAACAAGGCCCCTCTGCCCGCCCGCCTGACTAGGTCCAAGGCCAGGTCCAGCATACAGTATGACACAGAGCATGCTCCCTCCTCCAAACCATGAATAACAGAAGCCCCCTCTGGGTATGAAAGGTGATGAATTAATCGGAATGCACAGGGTTCTTTCTTGGGTACCACCCCCAGGGGCGAGACAACAAAGTTTTCCAACGGGGGAAGCAGGAAGGAACCCCCCTCCCGGCCCACTGATTTCTCCTTCTCCACTTTTGCCCTAACTACCTCTGGTTGGTCTTTGGCAGATCTCAGATTGTCTGCTTCTCTGTTGCCCATGGCACCCACGTAGGAGATCCTGAAACCTTCATGAAATCCAAACAACAGCAGGCGGCTGTCATTCCCTAGGGGATAGCGCCTAAGCTAAGGGGTAATGTTGTCCGGGATAATAGGAGAACAGCCTAAAACAGTGTGCCCTGTAGAAGGAGAGAGTGCAACAGGTGGTAAGGTATGAAAGAGATTAGTGAAACTACCCCCGACCAGGAGCTGAGCAGGGGCAGGAGAAAGTTGCAGGGGGGGGGACCAGAGCTGGGGCGAGATAACTAATTCAACTGTATGGTGCCCCCCTCTTCCTGCTGATTGCGAGCTTTGTTTGGGTTGGCAGGAGGCCGCAGGGTGGGGTCCCCCACAAGTGTGACATGTGTGCAGGAATTTGCACGTCTTACCCCAGGAGCATGACCCGTTGTTAAACAGGCGGCATGTCCCTGGGGAGGATCTCTTGAAACCCCCTCTGTTTCCGCCCCCTCTGCGGCCTCCACGAAAGGTATTTTTGCCCCTTGACCATGACTGAAAGGACCCTCCTTGTGAGGGCTGCCCCCTTGAAGGAAAGCCCTGGGATGGTGAGCACGGGCATCCATGTGCTCCATCCAGAGCTGCACCTCTTTCTGATACCATCTCATTTCTGGGCACTGCAACATCTTTCTCCTAAATTCTCTGTCGCAGTTGACCCACCCATTACCTCCCCATTTCATGGCCTTGTTGTGGATGATCCTGCAGTACTACACCAACTCTGGGCCCTGCTCTGGGAATTTCTCCATCGTGACTGACGCTAGAATAGAGAATGCTTCAAGCCAGTTTGCAATGTTCTTTTCCGGCCAGGGCTGGTACTTAACCTTTTTCTCATCCTCCTTGGCACCTATCTTTCTGACGTCCATGCCTTCTTAGCCCAGCATGAGCAACGTGAAGATATCTACTAAATCACGCCTCCAGATACCTTCTTTGGCGGCCTGCGGGACTTGCCAGGCCAAAGAGCAATGTCCGAACAGGAGCGGGACGGAGGTGACAAGTGGAACCAACGAGCTGGGCGGAATGGGTGCCGGGATAACTGGAGGAGGAACCCCTGAGCTACTGAGTGCTACGGGCAGTACTGTGCTGGACACCAGGGTAGGAGCGACCGGAGAAGGCGCTGCACTCGACCCCCCATCACTGTTGGCAGCCTGAATGCTCACTACCGGCGCTTCCCCGCCCGGACCGGTCAGCTGCCCTGTGGACCAAACATTAGACGCTACAGGTGCAGCACTCAACTTATCACATATACTGGAGCCTACCTGCGCCGGGCTAGCAGCTACTGCCCCTGCCTGAAAACGTACCATGAAAGAGTTCAAAGTGTCCAACATTTTGGCCAAATCTTCCCTAGTTGCGTAATTACCTTGGGCAGCGAGGCTATCCTTCGTGATAACCGGTACTGGTGGTAGGGGGGCCGCCCGGCCCAGCTACGACACCCAGAACGGGGGGGAGCGGGCACGAGGGGGGATACAATACGACTTACCAGATTAAGTAGCAATCCTGGGCACAACTAAACATCGAGGGAGAAGCAGACAAAGAGATCGCCAGAAAGGGGGGGAGCCTTATATACCTCCGCCTCACCCCCCCACCTGGTCGGACGTGACGCACCTTCCGGAGGGGTGACCCCGGACCCTTGGCTGTCCTGCGTGCCATCTTGGGGGCACTAAGGGGGCCGCCCTCTTATGAGGGTCCCCTGCGGGGACTAGTCAGTCAGCCCGCAGAGGGATACCAGAATGTTTTGTGAAGATGAAGAAAATGTCTGTGGAAAGAAGTGGTGTAACAAAGGCCCCCGCAGTGCGGGTTTGGGTGGGGTGAACACTGAGGGCACATAACGGTACAGACGAAATGGCATGCGACACATTGGTCGACAACATTGTAGAGTCATGCCAATGATACAAAAACAGTGCCTCTTGCTTTTTGTGGTAGTTAATTTATTCCAATGCGAGTGCAGAAGGAATCATTATGGCAACATTTTGAAAATAGGTACCCCAAGATCTTGGCTCTAGTTCAGCATGGATTGTATCTCTGTAGTTCATCTGTTTCACTGCGGTTTCTGGTTAGATTTTATCAGAGATTAAACTATTAATTGCCGCGCAGAGCAATACATTTTAAAGGCATGTGACAGAAAATCTGCAGTTTAGAAGGCAAATCAACAGCTACATCTACATTCATACCTTTATTACACCCAAGACATATTTTTAGCATATATATTTGAATTTCATGTTATCGAAATGCGAAAAAGCGCAAGAAATGTAACAGTTGTGCAACTTCACAGATTTTTTTCCTTAAAGAATGGTCACTTGAGCATAAAATGTTTACCAAACTATGGCCCAGAGGTAGCACCCCTCCAACCACTGTTGTTGCATTGGCCGCGCAGCCGTGAAAGTGATGCAGCCGCGAAAGTGAAAGTGATCACAATCGCAGGCTGTAAGGGTGTCCGCAAGCGATGCACTTAATGATCAGTGACGGAGGAAAGCCAGATGGCGGCTGCACGTATGCCCGCGAGCATAACCGCTAGCTTGAGGCCAGCAAAAGCATGTAGTAGCACTTTGAAAAAATTTAACAGTTGTGCAACTTCACAGATTTTTTCCTTAAAGAATGGTCACTTGAGCATAAAATGTTTACCAAACTGTGGCCCAGAGGCAGCTCCCCTCCAACCACTCCTGTTGCATTGGGTGCGCAAATGTGAAAGTGATGTGGCCGCGCGGCCGAGAAAGTGAAAGTGATCGCGGGCTGTAAGGGTGCCCGCAAGCGATGCACTTAAGGACCCGTGACGAAGGAAATCCAGATGGTGGCTTCACACATGCCTGCGTTCATAACTGCAAGCTTGAGGCCAGCAAAACCGTGTGGTAGCACTTTGAAAACTCACTTACTAAATGTCTCGCAGAGAAGCGTGCCCACGCGCGTAACCGCAAGCTTGAGGCCAGCAAATGCATGTGGTAGTGCTAGAGCGCGCAGTTTTCCCCAGGTCACCCGGGATACCAATTCTCTAACACGCACTGGGCCCTTGGCGTGAAGAACTCATTAATTTCGTTTGGGTGAAACTGGGTGAGGATTTCTCCTCCTGCACGCTGCTAGGAGTAATCAGGTTTGGATTTACCTCTGCTTACCATGCACCCGACTTACCACAGGCGCAATTCTTTGACGGACCTGGAGCTGTTAAGGAAAAGTAGACAGGCCTAACATCCAATACACCTTAAAATCCACAATATACTTTCCACAGTTTTTTGTAAAATGACCACAGACACCTGATTAAGTTCTAGTTTTTATATAAGAATTCAAAGTGAAGAAGCCAGAATAATAAGCGATACACAGAGTAATATATCAAACATCAAAATCAATACCAAAAGATAACTTTGCACAAACAATATGACCATTTAGAATATATGGGAAACTACAGGGAGAAGTTTAGCACATACTATTCACTGCAACTTTATACTAGAACATAGGAATGGGATGGGACCTAGAACATGTACTTAACCTAAGTATTTGAACTATTCTTGCTACTTTCACTGCAATCCACTAAAGGAAAGGGAAAAACGGGAACATGCTATGGTTTATAAAATCAATGAATTTTCTAAAGGAAAGGGGGAGAGAAGGAACCAACTAAAATTCAGGCACATATAAGTTCAATGGCAATAAGGCAATAACACAGGTAAGAAAGCTTTATCAGATCAGAGAGAGAGAGAGAGAAAAGATACGCAAACCCACAATCTATATTTACCTAATTCAGATTGAAGACCAACCCTGGCCACGGGTCAGTTGGGAAGACGGGGACAGGGACCCTCAGAAAAGGAATGCCAGACTGCGAGCAGGTACAGCTCACGGAGAATAAGGACAGGATACCCCTCAGGTTCGGATCAAGGACTGGGCCTCCCAGGGTACGACCAACACCCACAGCTTCGGACAGCAACGCCTGCGTTACCCCCTCCTGCAAGTAATCCGCCAGAAACCCTGATTGGATTTCGAATTCCCCAGCAAAGTGCTTCGCCAGCACTTAGGATTTTCCACCCCTTGGGAGTTTGTGGAAAGTATGGACAAAGTGCTCCGCAGCACTTTCAGAATGAGCACCTATTGAGATCGTAGGGTCAGTGACAGGTCTGCTACTCGGACAAGTCGGACAATTTTCCTAAGCTAAACTAGGGTAATTTATACAATTTTGGGGACCCTCAGACCACCCCCTAATGTTGCAAGTGACAGTTTCCCATATTGTGATTGGTCAGGAGAGGTGGTGTGGTCTTTACCACCTCCTAGAATTCAGTTTCACATGATAAATATGCAATTTTGAATACCCGCCCCTCAGGTTCACGTTCCCATGCATAGAATACAGCAGTACAGGACAGTTTTCAATAGGTAGCAACAGTATTGCGATTTCCAAGGTGAGGCGCCGTATTCCCAGCGTCGTTCCCAAGCGCATTGTGCTTCAGGTGCCAGCTGGCTAGGCTTAGCTTCTGCGCAGATGGAACTTTCTCCGGTCACGTGACAGTGCCCAGCAGAGCTTCAAGCATGGCTCCGCTCATGATTACCCAGCCCACAAAGACGCGGTACATGAAAAGTAAGCGAAAACAAATTAGAATCATACATAAAAATGATCGCACTGTATACCACGATAAGAGATAACCAACCCTTACTTTTATAATAACTATAGCATTAGGGATTAATGCGAAAGAATAGATAGGCTAAAAGCTGCTGCAGTAAGCAGAGAGCGTGGTGAGAGACAAGCGGCCATATTCAGCATCAATGCGCATGAGCACAGAATCCCTCCAGAATGCGAGTGCGTCACATCACATGGGTATGACCGACGCATGCGCAGACTGAATTGCGGTAAAGCAGCCATTTTCAGTGCAAGCTTCGTTAGTACGTGAAAAGACAAACAAGCAAGCATCCTAGGGACACCCGCGTATAGGGAAAAACACTTTACAAATGACGAACAATGGTGTTAATATTATTATGCCATTTAGACAAGGGTTTTGCATACGAGCAAGGCGCTATACGTGCGAATCCTTGCTCCATCAATCCCCTCTTTGATGATATTTACTATCATCACTACATGAAGGAAACAGATGCCAACTTTTCTCATTCATTCATATCGTCCATTTCGATTTCAATAAACTTATTGTTTAGTTTTCTTTCAGCTTCCCTATGAGAGTGGTGATTTTTCGCCTTTTTATAAATTGCACTTTTCAGCTCTTCTAATTCTAATTCATCAATGTTTCTTTTCACCCCCCTCGGATTGACTGTATATTTCTTCTTACACTTCTGACATTTGCAGCAGATAAAAATGATCAATACAATCACACCTATTATGACTATTGGCATCAGTATTTTCCACAAAATATTTCTACCTAGATTAGTAAACCAACTACCTATTGAGGAGAGACCTCCAGTCAGTCTCGTCCAGGCACTGTCAACCTCCAATGGTTTGAGTTCCTTTTCCAAATTAGTTATGTTCCTCACATATTGTTTTAATTCGATACTCTTGTCAGGAATGTAGGTGCAACAATGTTGCGCTTTCAGCATTCTACAGACTCCGCCCTCTTTTGCTAATAGGGTGTCAAGGGCAAGACGGTTTTGTAAAACCATTGATCTGATCGCAACCATTTCAGTATTGACCAGCAGGAAACCAGCAGCAGTGTCCGTTGATAACCGGTCCACTACTGTAGACAATTTGCAGATTCTATGGGTGTTCAGAACTACCCCCATTCCAGGTATCAGTGCACTAAAAATATCACCTACAATTTCGCCTACACTTTCGCGTCTACTACGCACTAAGCCATTAGTTTCATCATCGCTTCCAGCCGCATTGTTCACATGGTATATTTTCGGGAAAACAATGCCAAAGTAGCAGCTCCCATACCAGTGATCCGGCAATTTGAAATAAGCCTTGTTCCCACATATATAATATATTCCGGGAAACACAGGTTCTGACCCATTTTTGAAACCCCAACCTCCAATTACCTTATAATTATGTTCACACTCGCTGGAACCGATGAATACATTGTTATAGTACTCTGTCTTTTCCCTATGGATACAAAGTTTCCCCTTTCTTTCAAAATCCAGCAACAAGGCAGGACTGGCTTCGCCTTCTGAGGTGTTATTCATGTGCTCAGCCCACTTAGGGATTCTATCCTTCTCGTCATTTGCCTTCTTCTGAAACTTTTCTCTCCTTCTGTCTGCCATCTTTATAAACATCTTTTCCTGCTCTTGCAGTGAACAGGTCAGATTGTCTTCCCTTGCTTGATCTAAGTCTATGTTACCTATAGTCAGGAAATATTCTCCCATATAGCGGGTCACGTCACTTGTAGTATGTACACGGTTCAAATGTCCTCTAACAGGAAGTTCAGAAAATACTACGTCATCATTTGAATAATAGTACTGCAAGGTGCTTCTATAGAACAAGCTAGCCAGTATACTACAGGATATTCCATAGGTCAAAGGTAGGTGGTGGTATGTCACGCCTTCAGCCACTGAAGTTGGCAGCTTCATGCAGACATAACAGTCCTCTATTTCCATAGCTTCTACATAATGCACTAACAAGTTAGCAAAAACATTTAAGTGCGTCCTGTTCTTCATTTTGTGAAAATGTAGTCCATCCTCATCTGGTGCTTCTAAATCAGGTCGTGTGTGTGTCAGTCCTACTCTTTTGTCGCGTCTCTCTAGTCTTCGTGGTGTTTCTGCAGTCGGTACAACCCCTTCATCTACTGCTTCGGGTTCAGTAGGGGACAAGTTAGGATTCTTACTTATCATAAAAGGTAGAAAAACTGTTAGTCCTATCCACATTACTATTAGCATAGCTACACTACACAAGCATATCTTACAACAGGTTTTGAGACACCCACAGCGGGATCTCCCAGAGACGCTCGGATCAGACATTTTTAGCTTACAGGTGGCTTTTGCTACCCCTCTTCGTTTCTCTGCACCAAAGGCTCACTTCGGGCTCTCTTAAGGAGGGTCTTCGTCCGAACTCCGATCAGCAATGGACTCGTGGTCACTGTTGCCACTGTGGTGAGGCTCGTCAATTTCTTCCAACACAAAGTACGTCCACTCAGGGCTCCGATACAGTCGGTTCTGTTTCTTTATTCTGTCGCTCTTTCTCAGCGATTTGCCTTGGGCTGCACTCCTTTCACTTAAAGCCCTTTTTCGGTCTTTATCGTTTTCTTCGACTGTCTTTAGTCTGAGCCTTAGTCTCTTGACGTATCGAGGTGTATTTCTTCCTCCGTGCCTCCCAGTGGTTGAGGAGACTTCTCCTTCTCCGTGCACTCTTTTCACTTTTTGTTGTGGCACTTCTGTTGTCCTGCCTGTCTGACTAGTTCCAGGTCTTTCGTCTATTTCTTCTGCCTGGTCGCTAATCTGTTCCTGCTCAGATTCAAATCGCACTTTCTTCTTACTTTTTTTTACTGTTGTTTCCGTTGTCTGAGCACTTTGATCTAGTTCTATCTGTTCCTGTTCATGCTCTTCGACCTCTTCGCTTTCTTCTGCATGAACGTCAGCCCTAATTTCTAACTGTCCCTCTCCCTTCTCGGGAGTTTCAGGAGGAGTGTCGATGTCCTGATCTGACCCTACTTGGCCTACTTCCTGATCAGGTGGGTTATGGCTTTCGTTGACCTGACCTGCTTCTTCTATTTCTGACTCACCTGGACTATCCCACTCACTATCTAAGTAAGAATATTTCCGGGTTCGTATTGGATCATGAACCGGTTCGTCGGCGGGATACCATTCAACGTCTTGACTTGTGCTCGGCAGTTCGATGTCAGCTAGCTCCGGACTCTCTTCCTCGGAGGTCTCTTCAGCTGTGCTGCCTTCAGCTCCAGTCGCGTTTTCTCCAGATACCCGCTTTGTGTGGCTGGCGTGGATCCACTTCGGTACACCAGCGCACTTCACAGCAGTGGTAGTGACGAGGATCACTTGTCGTCGCTTTCCCCACCTTGGCTTCAAGCAGCTGCTCCGGGTGTGTTTCTTTAACACCACCCAGTCTCCTGGCTGCAGGTTGTGTGCTGGAGTCTTTGGCCACTCGTCCTCAGTCTCTCCAATCTGCTGAGAGAGAGAACGCACTTGGTCACCCAACTGCTTGCAGTATTCTAGCACCATATCATCAGAAATGCTTAGCAGTTTGTTTCCGGGTACCCATGCCTGGCGCATCACTCTTCCCATCAACACTTCATGGGGACTCAGGCCAGTCTTTCGATTTGGGATACTTCTCAAACTCATCAGTACCAGGGGTAAAGCTTCTATCCAGTTCATTTTTGTGGAATCACACATTTTTCCCAGTCTGGACTTCAGAGTGCCATTTATTTGTTCCACTACCCCAGAAGCCTCTGGGTGGTAGGCGCAGTGCAATCTTTGCTTCATTTTGAATGCTCTACAGAGTTCCAATAGGACATCGTTGGCAAAATGCCCACCTTGGTCCGTTTCGATTGTCTCTGGGATCCCATACCTAGGTATCAACTCCCTGAGCAATAGCTTGGCTGTGGTGATAGCGTCATTTTTCTTAGCTGGATATGCTTCCACCCACCTAGAGAATAGACAAACTATGACTAAAACATATCTGTATCCGTTGCATCTGGGCATGGTTATGAAGTCTGCCTGTATTCTTACGAAGGGACCTACTGCCTTTCCAATAGTACTCTGTTTCACTACAGTCTTCTTTCCTGCATTGAATTGCTGACACACTAGGCACCTCTGGCAAAACCTGTCCGCCTGGTCCCTGAACCCTGAATTGCAGAACACTTGTTCAAACACCCGACACATCGCATCTCTTCCCATATGTGTTGGCTCATGTATCATTCTGACCATGGGGTCGATCAAGCTATCAGGCAGTACAGGCACCCCATCCGGATTTACCACCACACCATCTTCTCGCAACTCGCATTCCTTTGCGGCCCACCTGCCTTTTTCTTGCCTGTCTGTGGCTTGTTGTATCTCTCTTAATTCTTCCCACGTTGACACATTATCAAACAACATAAGTTGGCAGCTGGTTCCATCCCACCGGGCAATTTGTAGGGACATCTGGTGTCGGGCACAAAACTGTGCAATTTTGTCAGCGTACCTATTACCGGCAGTCACGTCGTCATTTCCAGACCTGTGAGCCGCACACTTGACCACAGCCAATTCTTTGGGCAATTGGATAGCTTCCAGTAAGTTATGCACTACTTTCCCATTTCGGATAGGTGTGCCAGAGGAAGTCATGAATTCTCTTTGCAACCACAATTGGCCGAAGTCATGAACAACCCCGAAACAGTACTGACTGTCGGTGTAAACAGTAATTCTTTTGTTTTTTCCCCTCTTGCATGCTCGAGTTAACGCTATAAGCTCCGCCACCTGTGCAGATTTCACCTCGCGCATGTAAGATGCCTCGATGACTCCTGTCAGAGTAACCACAGCATAGGCAGCACTCAGACTCCCACTCTCATGTCTCAAACACGAGCCATCCACAAACATTGTTTTATCCCCGTCCCGTAGTGCTATTTCACGAATGTCAGGACGGGGCTTGGTGCTATATTCAGTCAGATCAATGCAATTATGTTCCCCACCCTCATCCGATTCTGCATCCAGAGGGACAGGTAACAGTGTCGCAGGATTTAGGACATTGCACCGGGAGATAGTTATATTTTCAGCACCAATCAAAATTCTCTCATACTTAGTCAGCCGACTAGGTGTGAGGTACTGGGTCCTAGTTCTAGTCAGTAGGATGACAACAGAGTGAGGAACATAGACAGTGACGGGATGTCCCATGACAATGCTCTCGCTCTGTTCCAGACTGACGCAAGTAGCAGCAACGGCTTTTAAGCAGCCAGGCAGTCCAGCCGCCACTGGATCTAGTGTGGCCGAAAAGTAGGCGACCGGCCTTCTGACTGATCCGTGCTCCTGGGTTAGGACTGAAAGAGCACAATTTTCTCTAGTGTCACAGAACAGTTCAAAGGGTCTATTGTACTCAGGCATACCCAATGCAGGTGCGGTACACAGACAGTTTCTCAGAGTTACCCAAGCATTCATACTTTCACTGTCCCAATGGACGGGGTCCTCCACTCCCTTCTTTGTCATATTTATCAGGGGTCGGGCTAGAGCCGCAAATCCTGCAATCCATTGCCTGCAGTAACCCACAACTCCCAAGAACATTCTCACCTCTTTCTGAGTTTTGGGCAGTTCCATTGCTCTAATTATTTTGATTCTTTCGGTAGTTACTTTCCTGATTCCTTTTTCTATCTGGTGCCCCAGATACTTCACTGAGTTTTTACAAAACTGCAATTTGTCAGGCGACACTTTATGTCCTCCCTTTCCTAGGTGATTCAGCAAGGCAATTGTGTCAGTGACACAGTCAGACTGGGTTTTAGATGCCACTAACAGGTCATCTATGTACTGCACCAAAACAGACTCTCTTGGCAGCACTAGGGATTCAAGGCACTTTTTCAGTATCTGGTTGAAAATCGAGGGACTTTCGGTGTACCCCTGAGGGACACGATTCCAGACATAGATATGGCTGTCGAATTCAAAACTGAAAAGGAATTTGCTTTCTGGATGCAATGGGATGGAAAAGAATGCGTGGCACAGATCAATGACAGTGAACCATTCTGCATTCCAGGGAATCTGGTAGAGAATGACTGCAGGGTTGGGTACAATAGGACAGCAAGGTACGACAATTTGGTTTACCTTGCGCAGATCTTGCACTACCCTGTACTTCCCACTAGGCTTTTTGATCCCAATGATAGGCGAATTACAGGGGCTGCTCAACACTTCTTCAATTATTTCTGCTTCTAGCAGTCTCGTTATTTCAGTCGCTACTCCTGCCTTCACTTCTGCACTCATTTTGTACTGTCTTGTTTTGGGGTATACAGCATTTGTTTTGATTGTTATTTTAACCGGGTCCACATTTGCCATCAGGCCTACATCTTTTCCCGTGAAATCCCACACTTCGGGTACTACTCTTAGCTGGAGTTCCTCAGGTAAATCCTCAATTGTCAAAGGCTTGATATCAGCATCTTGTCTGACTAACATTAGTTTGTACAGGCCATCTTCATCGGGGGTCTGAATTTCAACGCCATTTGGTGTGCAGTAAATGGTACAACGCATCTTGCACAACAAATCACGTCCCAGTAGGTTTACAGGACTGGAATCACAGACCACAAATCTGTGCATTTCCTTGAAATTCCCTATAGAAATTTCCATTGGTTCAGTTACAGGGGTACTTATTATCTGATTTGATACGCCCACTACTTGGATCGCTTCTCCCGAGAGGGGTAGGTTAGGAACATCCACTGTTCTTACAGTAGATCTGGTAGCCCCAGTGTCCAACAGAAAGGTGACGTCTCTTCCTTCAACCTTTCCTTCAATGTATGGTCCAGTCTGGTCTACCGGTAAGGAGGCGCCAAGTACGCACTCCTCATCCTCCCCTCTCAGGCCCCGTCAATCTTGATCTTCACAAAGGAAGGTATCACTTAGCAGGTACTGTGGAATGACTGCATTTCTTTCACTCTCAACCTCCCATACTTCCGCCCTCTCATTCTGCTGACCCTGACTCTTAAAATTCTGTCTAGGAGCGCGAGGTACTGGAGGTAATTTTACCTGTTGCTGTGTTTTCCTTGTCCCCTCTTTCGGCACCTGTGGATTTAAACCATTTACAGGGGCATTACCAGCCTGTAGGTGTGGACACTCGTCTCTCCAATGCCCCATCTGGCCGCACCCATGGCACGGAAACTTTTTCATGGCCTCCTCACGACTCATTTTAGGTCTGGGCTTTCCTCCCCCCCCAGAATTGGTATTCTGAACATTATTATCAGAAGTCAATTTACTTAACTGTTTTTCTTGCTGTTCAGCTAATTTCACCTGTGCCCACATCACTTTCTCCTTGAGGGCTTTCTTTTTATTTTCGATCTCATCTTCGCAGTATTTTGCATATTTCAGGACATCATCTATGGGCTTTCCCTGCCAACTGATTTTGTTATCTCGAATCCACTGTGATATTTCAGGCCTTAATCCTAGCACAAATCTGTAACTGAAATGGGTCATGTCTTTCATGTCCACATTATCAATACCACTGTAAGTTTTGAATACCTGTAGTAACCTTTCGTAAAATGAATGCACTGTCTCATC
The DNA here is from genome assembly GCF_964263255.1 of Lissotriton vulgaris. Classification (NCBI taxonomy): domain Eukaryota; kingdom Metazoa; phylum Chordata; class Amphibia; order Caudata; family Salamandridae; genus Lissotriton; species Lissotriton vulgaris. The sequence goes on from NC_141685.1 coordinate 2,123,836,247, forward strand.
ACGTTCTTGGGTGGTTCTATCTATTCGGGTCCAATCTGTCTCTTTGGCTGGCACCTTTTTCTTAAGATACTGTATGACCTGGTCATATTTCCTCATCACATCCGGTGAAGGGGCTCCCGTTCTCTCATCTCTGGGATATTCATCATTAGGCCAATCAATCTCGATTTTACATTCCGTCCACAGATCCACAGGGACCACAATATCGAAAAACCCATCCAGGTCTTTCAACAGGCATTTCTGAACCTTTATGAACCGCTCTACCTGTCGGTACCAGTCAACTGGTTTCTCACGTAATTTCGGGAAGTCATTCGTAAATGACACAATGTCTTGTCTGGACCAAGGGACATGGACATACTTTCCTCCCGGGACCTCCCTCATGGGACACAATTTTTCTGTTGGGGTTACTTCCTTTAATACAAATTCTGAGGTTACTGACCCAGCCCTGCTGCCTTCCTTTTTCTTTGCCCACCTTGTTCTCCACTTCCCCACTTCGCCCCATTTCTGCAGGAGTTTTAATAATTCCTTTACTTGGATCTGTTTCCCCATCACATTCAGGCTTTCTAAGTCTTTGTCTGAGAAGTCTACTCTGTAAGGTTTCTGAAGAACTTTGGAGCGACTAACATCAACTCCCATCTCTGTAGCGGCATCCATTATCTTTTCGTGGAGCACCCTAGCACTCCGGGTAAGATTTTTACTGATGAATAGTAACTCTTCTTCATTATACGAGCTCAGGCGCTCAACTCCCACGTTCCCAGCCATCATTTCTTCTATTTCTATTCTTAATTTATATATTTCCAATGTTTTAGGTTGAGAAGTGGTCTCTTTCTCTATCTCCTTTGTCCACCGGTCTAATTCTTCAGGGGAAACTAAAGAGGCGTTCCTAATTCCAGATGCACTTTCAATCACCACTTCCTTTTGTCTGGGCTGACTCCTTGTCCCTATTACACTGGCCCTCGACTCCCTTATGGGCAAATCCATTAAACTTCCAGATTCACACCCACTTTCCTGATCCTCATCTATGAATACTTCTTTCCTCGGGGTCTGGCAGCTAGGAGTAGGCAGTATTGGGGTGATGACAGGAGGAAGGGGACTAATCAAGTCATTCTTATACATTGGGATAGCAGGACCAATAGTTACCGGAATGGTCAAGGCCTCAGGATGGGGATGCATCTGTGCAATGGTTCTGGCTAAATCCTCTCGTTGTTTACAGAGGACTTCTCTCTCTTTTTCCTGCAACCCCCTTTCAACAGTATTGCCATGTAATACCTGGGGTACTAAGGATGGATAAATACTCGGGGCAGTCGGGGTAACCAATCGAGGGGGACTTTCCCCGAATGGCTGATAATTCGGGACTGTGGACTTGGGTCTGCAAAACTCATCCCTTCCACTAGGTTTACTGCTTGTAGCTATCCTGTCTGTATCACTTTCCCTCCTACTCCGGGGGTAAGTGGTAACAGAGCTTTGAGAATGCATCGAATCTGATTCTGCTACATAGGGAGGTGGATCCTTCATTAACAAGTCTTCCAGGTGTTCATCTTCTACATCCCCCATAGGTGCTAGGTGATGGGTTTTTGCTTTACATTTTCCTTTTTTCTCCTCCAATACTCCCATCATGGGAAACAGTCCTTCAGTTAACATAGACTGCCTCCACTGTTTCATTTTCTGCTCTTTGGTCGGCGTGGGAAGTCTGGGATACCACTTACTCACTCCTTTATCCATTCGGGGTTTATCTCGCTCTGCAGCCTCAATCTCCCATTCCTCCAAAGCTTCGTACTGGGTCAACCTAGGTCTAGGGTGTAATTCATTCATGCGGGTCCTTAAGTTGAACAGGATCCGACCATTAAATGTACCTTCAACAGGGAATGCCAGGACTCCGTCATCTATAGTATACTTTGCCCAATTTTCTAGCCAGACACAAGTGTGATACCCTTTATCAAACAACATAAAAGAGGCAGGGGTATTTGGCGGGGGAATGAGTACACCTTCTCTCGTTCTAATGGGCTTGTCAGTTTTGAAAAAATTCTTTACTCTATCCGAAAATGACAATTTTCTCTTTATTCCATACATCATGTGCGGTCTACCTCGTATAAGCTGATCCTTATGAAATCCTAGGTACTTTGGATTCGGTATGAAGTCTGGATACCACATACAACTCTCCAGACTCGCTTCTAACTCGGCTTGGTTAATTTTGTTTACTTTCGTGCTTCCAATGCTAGCGCGACTTTTAATTTGCGCCACCCAATCAGGTCAGAGAATACAACTACGGTCAACCAATGGGTGCGCGGCCTTTTCGCAGGACAGAGTCTCCCGCTTCGGCACTCACCCCTCCTTCACAAGTTCAGCTCCGCTACACGCCCGCTGTCCTGACCAATACCAGCGCGGCACGGAGTGACGTCAGAGCAGCTCTCCGACTGACTCCCGCCTTCACAAGGTAACGGAAACTTTTTACTCTCTCTAAAGTGCGAGTGCAAGTTTTAGTTAATAACACGCAACGTTTGCCACTATGTCTGAGTGTTCTAAAAAGAGAAAAGACTTTTCTTTCGCTACTAGTAAACCACTTCTGTCTACTTTTCATTCACTCTGGATAGACTTCTTTGCCTGTCCCTTCACACTAGTAACATAGAACCCGTTATTCTTCTAGCTCATCCACCTTAGTCGGGGATATGTACTGAGCCAGGATTTCACCAGCGAACTATTTTACTTACCAGACAAGCCTCGGAGACCCTACTACTCCTTCCGTATGCGACCCTTACTAGGTGATATCGCAATGAAAGTTTTATAACGGACTCGTAGCTATCATTCACTCCAGAAACAAAGGTCCTAATTAGTGCTTCCAGTTATCCTTAACCCTGCACTAATTATTCAAACTTAGTGACTTCAACAGCTAACCGGATTCTACTCACCGTTAGCTAAAATACTTCCCCGGGGATTCAGACTACACTGAACATTTACAAACAATTCTGGGTTAATTCAACATGCAGTATTTATAACAGCAATGCAAATTCATGAACATTTACATATAAAAACACATTTCAAAATTATTGTAAAAATACAGTAACAATCAACAGCACGTTTTTGTATTCACGGTTTGTTTATGACTATCCTGTCTACCTAATCTAACTAGTCCAAACCATCCTCTGCTAGCCAGAAATTACTGCTAGAGCGCGCAGTTTTCCCCAGGTCACCCGGGATACCAATTCTCTAACACGCACTGGGCCCTTGGCGTGAAGAACTCATTAATTTCGTTTGGGTGAAACTGGGTGAGGATTTCTCCTCCTGCACGCTGCTAGGAGTAATCAGGTTTGGATTTACCTCTGCTTACCATGCACCCGACTTACCACAGGCGCAATTCTTTGACGGACCTGGAGCTGTTAAGGAAAGTAGACAGGCCTAACATCCAATACACCTTAAAATCCACAATATACTTTCCACAGTTTTTTGTAAAATGACCACAGACACCTGATTAAGTTCTAGTTTTTATATAAGAATTCAAAGTGAAGAAGCCAGAATAATAAGCGATACACAGAGTAATATATCAAACATCAAAATCAATACCAAAAGATAACTTTGCACAAACAATATGACCATTTAGAATATATGGGAAACTACAGGGAGAAGTTTAGCACATACTATTCACTGCAACTTTATACTAGAACATAGGAATGGGATGGGACCTAGAACATGTACTTAACCTAAGTATTTGAACTATTCTTGCTACTTTCACTGCAATCCACTAAAGGAAAGGGAAAAACGGGAACATGCTATGGTTTATAAAATCAATGAATTTTCTAAAGGAAAGGGGGAGAGAAGGAACCAACTAAAATTCAGGCACATATAAGTTCAATGGCAATAAGGCAATAACACAGGTAAGAAAGCTTTATCAGATCAGAGAGAGAGAGAGAGAAAAGATACGCAAACCCACAATCTATATTTACCTAATTCAGATTGAAGACCAACCCTGGCCACGGGTCAGTTGGGAAGACGGGGACAGGGACCCTCAGAAAAGGAATGCCAGACTGCGAGCAGGTACAGCTCACGGAGAATAAGGACAGGATACCCCTCAGGTTCGGATCAAGGACTGGGCCTCCCAGGGTACGACCAACACCCACAGCTTCGGACAGCAACGCCTGCGTTACCCCCTCCTGCAAGTAATCCGCCAGAAACCCTGATTGGATTTCGAATTCCCCAGCAAAGTGCTTCGCCAGCACTTAGGATTTTCCACCCCTTGGGAGTTTGTGGAAAGTATGGACAAAGTGCTCCGCAGCACTTTCAGAATGAGCACCTATTGAGATCGTAGGGTCAGTGACAGGTCTGCTACTCGGACAAGTCGGACAATTTTCCTAAGCTAAACTAGGGTAATTATACAATTTTGGGGACCCTCAGACCACCCCCTAATGTTGCAAGTGACAGTTTCCCATATTGTGATTGGTCAGGAGAGGTGGTGTGGTCTTTACCACCTCCTAGAATTCAGTTTCACATGATAAATATGCAATTTTGAATACCCGCCCCTCAGGTTCACGTTCCCATGCATAGAATACAGCAGTACAGGACAGTTTTCAATAGGTAGCAACAGTATTGCGATTTCCAAGGTGAGGCGCCGTATTCCCAGCGTCGTTCCCAAGCGCATTGTGCTTCAGGTGCCAGCTGGCTAGGCTTAGCTTCTGCGCAGATGGAACTTTCTCCGGTCACGTGACAGTGCCCAGCAGAGCTTCAAGCATGGCTCCGCTCATGATTACCCAGCCCACAAAGACGCGGTACATGAAAAGTAAGCGAAAACAAATTAGAATCATACATAAAAATGATCGCACTGTATACCACGATAAGAGATAACCAACCCTTACTTTTATAATAACTATAGCATTAGGGATTAATGCGAAAGAATAGATAGGCTAAAAGCTGCTGCAGTAAGCAGAGAGCGTGGTGAGAGACAAGCGGCCATATTCAGCATCAATGCGCATGAGCACAGAATCCCTCCAGAATGCGAGTGCGTCACATCACATGGGTATGACCGACGCATGCGCAGACTGAATTGCGGTAAAGCAGCCATTTTCAGTGCAAGCTTCGTTAGTACGTGAAAAGACAAACAAGCAAGCATCCTAGGGACACCCGCGTATAGGGAAAAACACTTTACAAATGACGAACAATGGTGTTAATATTATTATGCCATTTAGACAAGGGTTTTGCATACGAGCAAGGCGCTATACGTGCGAATCCTTGCTCCATCAGTAGCACTTACCAAATGTCTCACAGGGCAGGGCATGCTCTGCCTCAGGCAAGACCTGAAAAGGAGGTGGACAATTGACATCCGTGGTGCATGCCCCTCCCCACCTCCTGCGGTGTACAGCATAGTCTTCCCACCCTTACCTTAGCAGTGGGCTTTGCATACAACAGATGTACCCATGAACAAAAGTGGGCTTTGAACCCCATAACCTCCAACATTTGCTTAAGATATTGCCATTAAACTGTATCGAAGGTTTTAGCTGTGCCTATTGACACCACAGTCAGTTCTTTGTCACAACCCTCCTCCTCATGTAACATGTGCATCAATCACTGCAGGTTCATTGAGGTACTGTGGCCAGGCATGAATCAGCATTGGTCTGTGTGTTTCAGTCAAGTAATGACTGGGTGCAACCGGAGGGCAAGCACTTTCAAAGTAGCTCTGGTGTCTGTATTAATCATTGTAAGTGGCCTATAGGCCAGGGGATATGAAGGGTCCCCTCCGGGCTTCGGCAGCATTGTGACGCAACCCTCTCTCATAGATGCTGGAAGCAGACCTCTCTCCTCTGCCTCTAATTACGCCTCTAAAAGATGCTGGTTAATCATAGATGAAAAGGTCTGGTAAAACTTGCAAGGGAATCTATCACAGCCCGACGCCTTGCCCCCTGGTAATTGCCCTAAACCAGTATGGACCTCCTCCAGGGTGAGGACTGCATCCAAGTCATGAGCATCCAGATCTCCCAGCCTTGGTAGCGGCAATGACGCTATAACAATTTCAACCAGCACCAGCCAGGATGGAGCAGAGTCTCGTTATCCCTGTTCCAAATAAGTTTGCAATGTGTCCACTATACCCTTCAGTATATAAACCTTCCAACTCTGGGAATAACAGAGGTGCAAGATGACAGGGTTCAGGGCCTATCTCTGAAAAATCCAGGCAAGGAGATGCCCGGTTCTGTCCCCCTCCCTATGGAGAAGTTGGTAATACGATTTAAGCGTAAACCACTCCAGTCTATTCCTAACTTCTGTGACTGCTCACATGAGTCGCAACTCCTCCCGACGTCCGTCCACACGATCCAGTGGCAATTGCTGAGCCCGTGCTAGGTCATCCTCCTTCTGGAGGAGCTCAGACTGTAAGATGCGCCACACCCTACATGACAAACTGATGCAGCCTCCCATTCAGGTGCCCCGAAATTGGCTCCTAGACCCATGGAGCTTGAAGAAGTCTTTCAACACCTTGGGCAAGGTTTCCCTTCCTTTGGGGTCCTGCAGGACATCAGGGGACAGGCTCCAGATACCCAGAGTCTGCTGAACCCCCCATGCAAATTCACAGTAAACACAGAACATGATCCGACAAGTAGCGGGAGAGGTGCGACACCTCAATAACATAAGGGCCCAACGAGACTGTCATAAGAATGAGGGCAAGCCTGCTGTAAGTTCCATCCGTCAGAGAGTAACAAGTATAACCTGCTAATAATGGGGAGAGGATGTAGCCTTATGGTTACAGGGGTCGACCTTGAAGCAGGGGAACTGGGACCGAATCTAGGCAACAACGCTCAACTTGCTGTGATTCTGGGCAAATCACTTAATCTCCCAGTGCATAATAAAAAGGAATGTGTCCGTCTGTAACAAAACTGGTGCTCATGTAAAGTGCTCTGATACCCGATGTCTCGGGTCTAGTTCACGCTAAATAAAACAAAAACAAAAATAATAAAAATAAATAAATCCTTGGACGAGGGGTGTTCAGCTACCAAACATCGCAGAGACCCAAGTGTACTATGGTCTCACGAGGGCCGCTGTCATTCTAGGTGTAGTGTGCTATTGTGGTGGATGCCTATGTAGAGCTCCATCTGCTACCCAATAAAAGTCCCCGGCCCACAGTACCTATGTATCGAGCACTGGTGCAATAATAACCCACACCTTAAGATTAAAAACCTTGTTGTCGATTTTGGGCCCATAAGTATTTCCAGGATCATCTCCTCGCCAGCAAGACTGTCCTCAATCAAGATGTACCTCCCATCCACACCCGCCTCCATATATGTCAGTGCGAAGGGAACCCCTGGCACTATCCAAATGAGCACCCCACAAGAAAAAGTGGAATAATTACCACTGTATGTCTGGCCGCTCCACCTTTTGCCTAATTTTTCCGCCTCCCCATACCATGGATGAGTCTCCTGCAAATATGTATGTTAGACTTGGCATCTTTTGACGTGTTTCCCCTGAGTTTTTTGCTTTCCGACCTCCATGTTTGACTTTGTTTTTGCTGGGGTAGTGTTTCTACGCACTTTTCTCACTGCTGACCAGTGGTAAAGTGCAAGTGCTCCTGTAGTAAAATGTGTTATGGATTGGTGTTTCCATGATTGGCCTGTTTGATTTATGTGTCAGTCTCTAGTGCACTGAGTGCGACAGGGCCTGTGAATCAAACGCTGTTAGTGGGCTGCAGCACTGGATTGTGCCACCCACACAAACAGCCCGTAAATGTAACTCGGACCTGCCATTGCAGAGCCTGTGTGCAGTCTGGGACTGCCATGTCGACTTGGCAAGTACACCCACATGCCAGTCCTTAAACCTTCCCTTTTTTTACATGTTAGTCACCCCTAAGGTAGGCCCAAGGTACCACTGTGGGCAGGGTGCATTGTATGTGAAAGGTAGGACATGCCCTGGTGTGTGTGGCATGTCCTGATAGTGAATTATAGTCAATTTTGTTTTCACTATTGCAAGGCTACCTGTTCCCATAGGCTAAAATGGGCAGTTTGATTATTATTATTATTATGTTTCTTATATAGCGCCTGAATCGACCCCCGAAGGGGTATCTCCGCGTTTGCCTTGGGAACCCGTCCTGGCTTTTCCCTGTGAGATAGCCCCTACAGGGCATCCCCAAGGTGAAAGCCAGGCATCCCGCCGCGGGGGGCCGTTGTGGAGATTAAGCAAGCTTAATGCCCAGAGTTGCAGAGTGTGAACCCATGATTAGGTCAGGCACCGAAGCGAGAATTATCGAGTCCATGGACATTTGAGCTCAAGACCCTGCCGCGTCGGGAATTGAACCCTGGTCCCGGGTCTGACCTCTGCTGCAAAGTCTGCCTGCTCTAACCAGTGAGCCACACTTCTCCGGTATAACATCTTATAATCCTAACTGACCCAGGGAACAAGGTAGAATAACGGGTTTAGTATGCCTGAACTCACAATGTTAAAATACATATTTTAGTGAGGGTCATTTTTATATTCTGTGTTTGAAAATATTACTTTTAGAAAGTAGGTGTTTTCTTGCCTAACCATCCAGTATGCCTCTGCTAGGTTTGTGTATTCCATGTCTGGGTTGTGAGTGACAGGGGGCTGGAGAGGGCCTTGGCTCTAGCTGTCTGATCGGTCAGGACTGGGCTGACTAGGGCCTGCATTAAATAGAGAGTAGGGGGAGGAGATTTCCTTTCATTGCCTGAGCCTTCAAAGAATAGAGAATAGGCGAGGAGATTTCTTTTCAGCTACCTGGGCCAGCAATGCTTGCAACAACACTGTCTCCACCTCCTGCCAGGAAGCTGCACCAGGGAGGACAGAACTGGTTTGGGTTGGGTACAGACACTTCCTGCCTTCAGAGAACAAAGGATTTGGTGGTATAAATATTGGGGCATTTAGAACTCTTTTGGACTAAGAAGACTGCCATGAAGAAGAGCTGGAGAAGCTGTGAGGAGGAACTACCACTTTTCCGTGTGCTTTGCTGGGTTGTCCCGCAGTGGCTGCGTCTGTCTTGGGCACTGAAAGGACTGGACTGAACTTTCTGCAATCTACTTTTGTGAGTTTCTCCAAGGGCTTGAGGTAGAGTTTGCCTCCTGTTCAAGAAGTCTCAGGAACAGCAAAGACTTCAAGTTGTTCTACCCTCAGCTCTAATAACTCAATGTTATTATTATTTTATGTTTCTACTTTGCACTGCTTAACAGTGGTGGGCAACGCTCCTCCGCCATAACGGAGGAGCTGCACCTGCAGATGTTCACCTACAATCCCGCACAAGGTCTGGTGTTGTTACTTGGGCTGAAACCAGGTCCGGACTGGGAACACAAACCGGCCCTGGCAATTAAGTCAGACCGCCAGTGCGTGCAGGAGAGGGTGTTGGTGCCGGTGGGAAGCACTGCTGCTGCTGCTTTTGGTACATGGGCTGATATTGCAGCACTGATGCTAAACCGACCCACTGTATTAAAAACAGCCCCCACTGGTCCAAAACCACCCCCACCCTTCCGTCCCACCGGGAAAACTTCCGGTGCCCACCACGGCCAGTCTGGCCCTGGCTGAAGCACAATTTTTAGTAATGTGAGCAATTCGGCCTCTTGTATACCAGGGCTGTCAAGGAGAAGGAAGCTAAGATTTTTATGACATGTTGGTGACAAGCTTCAGGCCAGATGCCATTCGCAATCAACGTCAAGCTCAAAGTCAATTTCTTATCCATCCTCTTTGTCGTTGAAAGAAGAGAGGAGAAATTCTAGAAGTAGATAAGATGGGATGACTCCTCACCTCGACATCACCTCCACTCACAAGGTAGGTCTCCTCAACATTCCACCTCCAGATGAATCTTCTTCGGTGCCAGAGATGGTGGATATTAGTCCATTCGAGGAATGTTTACCGGCAGTGCAACTGTCTTTTCCAGCACCTGCCCTGGCACCCTTCCCCACTCCTCTGCTGACCATTACATCATTCTCAGCTCTTACACATGTTCTGGCTTTCCTGGAGTTTCTGGCATATGATGGAACTAGAAAGGAAACGCCGCCCCAGCAAGGATATTGCAGACAGGAAAAACTGCAAGATGGCCCATAACCATTACCACTGATTACCGAGAGAAACCAAAAAGAATGCCCTTGCGGACTGCATCGAAGCCAGCTACAGCCACAGCATAGAACTCTTCAGCATCATCAGAAAGCTCTCCTACCCCACCTCCACCAAAAATAGCATCACCCCTTCACATTAAGTTTGCGACATACTGGATGATTTCTTCCACAAAACGATCTCCACCATCTACAAAAACTTCAAAACCCAGCCACCTCCCTCTTACTGCTTCCACTATGCACCCACAGAAGCCACCCTGGACCACCTACACACCAACTGGGAACATATCACCCCACAGGACACCAAAGCCATCATGAACTCGGTCCACTCTGGAGTCCCCAAGGACTCCTAGCTACACTACATCTCTCAACTTCAGAAGCAGTAGGGTCAGCAACACACTCACCGCCCTCTTCAGCACTTCAGTCATCTCGGCCATCTTCCCTGAAAGATGAAAATACGCAGAAATAAAACTCCATCTTGCGAAACCTACCACCAACCCCAGCGACCTTACGAAGCACCGTCCCATCTCCCTGCTCCCCATACCTGTCAAAGTCCTGGAAAAATCCATCAATCGCCAACTCACGTAACACCTGGAGAACAACAATCTTCTCAACACCTCCCAATCCGGATTCTGCTCCAACAACAACACTGACACCGCATTGATGGCAGACACTGACGCCATAAGAACCCTCCTTGACCAAGGAGAAATGGCAGCTCGGAACCTCCTCGACCTCTCAGCAGCATTTGACACTGTATTGAGCCACACCCTGATTAAGAGGCTACATCACATCGGGATACAAGGAAATGCCCTCAAGTGCATCAAGTGCAGATGTATGACAAACATTGCTGACTGGATACAAAACAACTGCCTGAAAATTGATACGGACAAAACGGAAGTGCTGATCTTCTGCAACAGCTACTCCCCATGGAACACCTTGTGGTGGCCTGTGGTACAGGGACCCTCACCCACTCCAAGCGAACATGCAAGAAACCTTGCATAATACTGGAAATCAAGCTATTCGTGACATCCCAGATCAATGCAGTCCCCTCCGCCTGCTTCCTCACTCGTCACATGCTACAGAAAATCTTCAAGTGGCTCCCCAGCAACACCAAAGGCCCTGATCACCAGCTGCCTGGACTATGGCAACGCACTCTGTGCAGGAATGCCATACACCTCCTGAAAAGACTTCAGCCCATTCTGCGACCAGACTCATCCTCGACCTCCCCAAACGGACTCACTCTGGCTCCCTGTACAGAAGAGATGCTAGTTCAAGATGTTGACACACTAACAAGGCCCTGCATAACCAAGGTCCAGCCTGCATCAACAAGCCTCGTGACGAAATCCCTCAAATCCGTCAAAGCAACAGTAGAAGACGTTCCTTCTCCTACTTTGTGACAAAATCCTGAAACGACCTCCTTCTGCACCTTCAAACCTCACTTCTAGAATTCAAATAGGCACTCAAGACCTGGCTGTTCAACTAATCTCTACGCAACTTCTACTCCCCAATGCCTGGTATATATATAAAATATATGTATTTATTCTAAACACATCCCTCTAGTCTCTTTATGAGGCTAGAGGCAAATGTACATTCAGTAAACTTATTTAGCACACAGTACATTAGCACAATATATGATTAGCCCTAGGGGGTCAAAAAACCATATACTAAGAAAGTGGTATAAGAACCACAACTGACATAGATACAAGGCCTAGAGCCTTTAGAACCGCTGGGGCCACCAGGAACCACCCGTGGTAAGGACACAGGGGACCCACGGGGACGTGTGCAGTGTCTAAACACAGCCACATATCACCATTAACTCCTTTGGGGAAAGTCGTGGTTGGAAAATTACAGATAAAGGACACTTAGAAGAGGACTTGGAGCAAACCCCTTGAGAACTAGGCAGTTCTGGAGTCAATACCCTCGGGAGCACCGGAGTACTCAAATTACATCACCAGGGAAGCTGGGTGCATAGGTGTCTTTTGGTGTCGGGTTTCGTCGTCGTTTTCAAAAGCGATGTGCTGCAAAGTGCTACTGGCGACCAAGTCGAAAGTGTCCGGGTGGATCCAAGGGTGTATCGAAGATCTGAAGAACATGAAAGCAGAGGGGACAGAGTCTGGGCCACTAGCCAGTGACTAGGAAGGCGATGAGAAAATGCCAACCGATGTTGGGTGATTTCAGGTGAAGAAGGTGAAGCTTGACTCTACAGCCAAATCGACCAGGAGGTGTCCAAGATGACCAGGAGCTAGATTCTAGCTATCCCATGAAGGATGTCGAGTGCTGCAGTGTCGGTTTCCAGATTGGGCCCAACAAGCTTTGGCAACAGGAACCCACACAGAAAGCAAACATTCGCTTCAGTGCAGACCAGCAAGGTCTGAGGGACTCACCCTTTGGAGGGGGGTCAGGGCACGTCTGGAGCAATGAGGAAAGCCCAAGAAACAGAAGAGTTACCTTTGTGGGGACCCACCAGTTGATGGACCAGGGATCGCAAAGGAGCCTCAAGCGGAAATGCTCGAAGTGGGCCCACTGAACACTCCTGGAGTGTAGGCCCACAATCTTCGGTGCAAATGGTGCTCGGGGCTTGGACTACAAGTAGCCTAATGCAGAACTTCGGGAATGCTTGGGAAGTTGATGCACTTGCAAATGTACGCGGTGTCCAGGAGTTCTGGTCCCACATCTCTCGTGATGGCTGCAGGTCTCAGCTTTGCTGGGATCTTGTGTCGGCCTCGGAAAAGTCTGGAAGTCCATGTCCTATGGCGCAAATCTGTCGGGAGCCTTGGAAATGCAGACCCGCAAGATGCTTCTTTGGTGCCTGTTTGAACAGGGGAGTCACTCCTTGACCCCAAGGGAGATTCTTCTGTCCTCTAGTCGAAATAGAATGTCGAAGTTCCAGGATATATGTTGCAGAGTTTTGTTCAGGGTCATCTAAAGTCCTAAGCTGAGCTCGTCATCAGCATCGAAGTGGTTAAATCATTCAGGGGTGTCACAATGGAACCATACCCCTTGACAAATCTTCTGTAGTACCCAGTCAGGCCCAAGAAAGCTCTGACCTGAGTCTGGGTAGTTGGAGCAACCCAGTCCATGATGGTCTGTATTTTGCTCTGCAATGGCTGGACCTGGCCTCCACCTACAAGGTGGCCCAAGTACACAACCTGACTCTGCCCTATCTGGCACTTAGTAGCCTTGATAGTTAGGCCTGCTTTTTGCAGAGCCGTCAAAACATTTCTCAGGTGGACCAGGTGATCCTCCCAGGTGGAGCTAAAGACAGCAATATCATCTAGATGTGCTGCACAGTTGTCTTATAGGCCTGTTAGGACGTTGTTCACCAACCTTTGAAAAGTGGCAGGTGCATTCTTCATACCAAAGTGCATTACCACAAATTGATAGTGCCCACTAGGGATTGAAAATGCTGTTTTTGGCTTGGCATCATCTGCTAATCTGATCTGCCAGTAGCCAGCTGTAAGATCAAATGTGCTCAGAAACTTGGCTGAGGGCAAAGTATCCATGAGCTCATCTGCTCTTGGAATTGGATGGGCATCAGTCCTAGTGACTGCATTGAGACCTCTGTAGCCAACACAAAACCTCATCTTTCTCTTACCACCCTGGGTGTGAGGCTTTGGTACCAAGATCACTGGACTAGCCCAAGGGCTATCTGAGGGTTCAATAATTCCCAAATCCAACATTTTCTGGACGTCTGTCCTGATACAGTCCCTGACATGATCGGGTTGCCTGTAAATCTTTATTTTAACAGGTAGACTGTCCCCAGTGTCCACTTCATGATAGGTAATCTGACTTGTAGTCAGAGAGAACATATGTCTAAACTGACTGAGCACTTGTCCCGCAATCAGGTTGCTGCTGAGCAGTGAGGCTGTCTGCCAAGGCTACACCGTCCACTGACCCATCATCAGAGCTCTGCGAGAGCAGATCAGGGAGAGGGTCACTCTCCTCCTCCTGTCCCTCATCAGTAGCCATGAGCAAGCCCATGTCTGCCCTGTCAACATATGGTTTCCGTCTGTTGACATATGGGGGCTCCTGGGAGTTCCTAGGTCCACCAAATGAGTAACCTCTCCCTTCTGTTCAACAACAGTGTAGGGTCCACTCCACTTGTCCTGGAGAGCTGCTGGGGCCACAAGCTCCAACACCCATGCTTTCTGTCCTGGCTGGTAAGCAGTCAGTACAGCCTTTCGGTCATGCCAGGCCTTCTGTAATTCCTGGCTAGCCTCAAAGTTTTTAGTTGCCTTTTTCATATACTCAGCCATCCTGGAGCGGAGACCAAGTACATAGTCCACTATGTCCTGTTTAGGGGGTTTGAGAGGTATCTCCCATTCCTCCTTCACCAGACACAATGGGCCTCTCACAGGATGCAAAAACAGAAGTTCAAAAGGGCTGTAGCCAACCCCCTTCTGAGGAACCACACTGTATGCAAATAAAAGGCAGGGTAGCAGGATGTTCCTTCTCCGCCTAGGCTTTTCTGGGAGACCCTTGATCATACCCTTTAAGGTTTTGTTGAATCTTTCAACTAAACCATTGCATTGTGGCTGATACGGTGTGGTGAATTTGTAATTCACTTCACACCCCTTCCATATTGCAATCAAGTAGCTGGACATAAAGTTTGCACCTCTGTCAAATACTACCTCCTTAGGGAAACCCACTCTTGAAAAGACTCCCAAGAGGGCTCTTGCCACAACAGGTGCTGTAGTGGTCCTAAGGGGAATTGCCTCTGGGTACCTAGTCGCATGGTCCACCACCACTAGGATAAACCTGTGCCCAGATGCAGTCTGAGGATCCATTGGTCCAACAATGCCAATCCCCGCTCTCTCAAAGGGAACCCCCACCAGAGGTAGTGGTATCAGTTGGGTCCTTTATTTTGGTGCCACCTGCCTTACCACTGCGTTGACAGGTTACACAGGAGCGACAAAACTCCTTTGTGTCTTCAGACATGTGGGGCCAATGAAAGTGAGGGACAATTCTGTCCCAAGTCCTGTTTTGGCCCAGGTGTCCTGCTAAAGGAATATCATGGGCTAGAGTCAATAGGAATCCCCTGAACTTCAAAGGTATAACCAACCTCCTGGCTGCACCAGGCTTGGGGTCTCTACTCTCTGAATACAGGAGTCTATCATCCCAATAAATCCTATGGGTGCCAATAGCATTCCCAGCAGCCTCAGCAGCAGCTTTCTGTCTGAGGGTTTCAAGAGAAGGGCAGCTCAGCTGCTCCTGGCTCAGATCTGCACTGGAAGGTCCCCCTGTCTCCAAGAACTCAACCTGATAAGGCTCAAGCTCCTCTCGGACAGTTCCTTCTTCAGGAGCACAATCATCTCCCTCAAGAGACTGATCATCACTCTGAGTCAGGGGGAAGGTACTGCCTTAACCCTACTGCTCCTTTTCTTGGAAGGCACCTGGTCCATTATTCCAGAATCCAGGGCCTGTTCAGTGTTAGACTTTTTGACCTGTGACCTAGTCACAGCAAACACATGTGCGGAGAGCCTTAACATTTCTGCATGGGCACTAAACTCCACTTCAGACCAGGCTGAAGTCTCTAAATCATTGCCAATCAAGCATTCAACAGGGAGGTCTGCACTAATCACAACTTTCTTAAGGTCAGTTAACCCTCCCCAGGAGATATTAACAACTGCCAGGGCATGGTTGGTCCTGACATTGCTAGCATTGGTCACTTGGTAAAGTTCACCAAGTATGAATTGTCCAGGGTCCAACAGGTCTTGTATCACCATAGTGACACTTGCACCAGTGTCCCTGTAGGCCAGAGCCTCTTTTCCATTTATTAAAGGGTGTTGTTTGAACTTGCCCATGTTACTGGGACTCACAGAGGAGGATATATCCATGCCTCCATCACAGATTAACACAGCCTGAGTTGGAACTCTGACTAGGCCAGAGCCCATCTCAGGCCACCAGGCTTAACCTACTATGCCGTTTTGCTGAGTCCCACCATTTGAAGCTGAACTAGGGGGAACAGTTGCCTTAGGGGCAATGGTGGCTGGAGTTGCATCTTTCTTGGTGCAATCAGTAGTCCAATGGCTATTCTGTTTACAGATTTTACACCACGGTTTCTTTTGACCTTTTCCTTTCTTAGAAGATCGGGAATCCCCACCAGTAGAAGATATTTGGGGACCTTCTGAAGACTTCTGGTCTTTACCCTTCTCCCCACCCTTATTAGGACCTTGCTTCTTCTGGTCACCACATTGGTTCTGTACCTTCTGCTTCACGCTGGTTCTGACCCATTTGCCTGCCTTCTTTCCCAATTCTTGGGGAGAGGTCAGATCAGAGTCTACTAGGTGCTGATGCAACAGCTGATTCTGACAGTTATTAATGATCTGCTCCCTCATGATCAAGTTATACAATCCTGTATACTCACACACTTTACTGCCCTGTAACCAGCCTCCGGAGCCTTAGTAGCACAATCAACAAAGTCAACCCAGTCCTGAGTCTATGCCTTTTGGGTATCTCTGAACTGTATCCTATACTGCTCAGTGGTTAGGCCAAACCCATCTATAAGTGCACTCTTCAGGTCTTTGTAATTATCAGCATCCTCTTCTCTGACAGTGAGGAGCTTATCTCTAATATGTCTGCAAAGGAGAGCCACAAGATTGCTGCCCACTGCTCCTGGGGTGCCATCTGTACTTTGCAGGCCCTCTCCAGTGCAGTTATCCATTTGTAGATGTCATCCCCACTCTTGTAGGGAGGGACAATCTTGCTTAAGTTTTAATTGTCATAAGACCTATCCCTACCTCTAGGGACATTGCTGCCACCATGGGACTCTAGTCCCATCTTTTTTCCTGCTCTTTCAAGCTCTAGGGATTCCCTTTCTAAGGCTACTCTTTCCTTCCTTATCTCCAGTTGTGCTTCTTCAAACCTAAACTTGTTCTCTCTCTTTTCTTGGGAGGAGGCCCTCCTATGAAAACCCTACTGATGTGCCAGAATGGTTAGACTCCACTGAAGGAGATATTGGTCTTCTAGGCACACCCTAAAATGCCTGGGGGGGACAAAGAGAGGGCCCTGCTAGCCTTCTTCATCTCCAGTTGGAGCTGGTTCTCCCAGGTTTAGGTCATTGTCACCTCCCTGGTCAACATCAGAGTCTGAGTCCTGTGGATTGGTACCACTGGCCTCTTCCCCTTCTGTTGCTTACAACCCACTGCCTACCCTTTCAGGCTCTGAAGCCTTTCTCTGGTCATCAAGCATCAAAAACCTCTCTGAGATGTTGGGTGGTTGCATTTTTTGTTGTCTTCAATTTCCTTATAGTACAGAGAGCCCTTATCTCTTGAAAAGGGAATGTGTCATACTTGGATGTCTGTAACCTACTGACATCTGGCAGGGATCCACTGATTCCTGGCCTTGAAGAAATAACTAGTGAGGTGTGGTGTATGCACTACCTACTCTAGTTGGATGCCTACTGGACTCTCTTGAGTTGTAGAAAGGGTGTGCTTAATCCCTTGACACACAACTCTAAGTTCAGTAGAACTTACTGTATTTAAGCTTGTATTATATGTACCTCCGGTACCTTTAGTAGTTTACAAATGATCAAACACTTGAGATTATCTGGTAAAACAATGGCAAGCTGGAATGCCACCTCTGCCACCAATGTGAGAAGTTGGTCTGGCATATGCTATCCACTATTCTAGTGGGCACTTTGCACCAGTCCAAACGACCCTTATCGATGGTAGGTTTAAAAACAACCTATATAGAAAGCTATCCTAGTGGTAGCTGTGGAGAGCAGCCTTCAGGCTATGTCTTGAAGGAATGTAAAGCAGCTTGTTTTACCAGTCTATAATCTCATGAATGACCAAATGAAAGGAGAACCACACCAGGTATATATATATATATATATATATAGGAGAAAGACTCGTCCCAAAACCTCCAACACTGCCAGATATCGCGCAGTCCTCAAAAGACGAAGAGAGGAACACAGAAATGGTGCCAAACAAAGTGCGTGTTTATTTAAGCTCAATTTTGCTCAGCATGCCCGCCATTACGCGTTTCGACAGTATTCACTGTCTTGATCACATGATGTGATCGCAAAGCCACATGGGAATTTATCCTCATTGACAATGACACAAAAGGTGGACTAAAACTTGACCACCATAATCAAACACATAATGTTTACAAAGGGTTCATAGAAACAAACAGGGGACTAAACCAATAATATGTAGTCCTACCTTGTCTTAAATACAACCCAAGTGGGTGAATAAACTGAAGTATATACATATATGTGCAATGTCACGCAAATAAATAAATATATGCAAACAACTTCATGAATATATACATATAAATATATAGATCATAAAAACATGGTGTTAATTTCATTTTTGTTAAAGACTATGTTTCCTAACCCTTAAAAAACATTTAGAAAATAGATCCCAAGTGGGAATTTCCACTAAAGTGTCAAGTGCTTCATGTAAACAAAATCTTATGTAAACATACACAGTTAATGCCATTTGATTCCCATAATGTGGCAAGGAGCAGCCATCATCGCAAAGTGCAAAAAAGAATAATCAAAGTGCTAAGTGCAAGTAAATTATAACAAAAAATGTTTAAAAAGGGAAGAGCCCCATCCTTTTGAATTCATTTTGCTGACTGATGTTAACACACAGCTCTAACCGGAAATGCAAAACAGTTCTATCAACATCCTTCTTGTTTATCATACAGTGGCACGCAATTGCTGAACAGTATGTCATTTCTTACTGATAGGGTGTAACCACAAATAATAAGGAATCTGGAATCATAGACAGGTGTACAAATCCTCACTGGCGTTGAGACCTTCAGGAGTACGGCTATTTAATTCCAAAATATAACGAGTCTCAAGGACCCTGAGTAGCCCATCCCTATTCCCACCTCTTTTGAGGGGTAGAACACAGTCTATGACAAAATAGGTAAGGTGCTTGGGATCACTCCCATGAACAGCCTGAAAATGGCGTGCCACCGGATAGGATTGTTCGTTGTTGGAGATTGCTCTCAAGTGCTGCAGTATTCTCCTGTGAACTGGAAGTCGGGTACTCCCTACATACCTGAGTTCACAGGGGCACTGCAGCACATAAACGGCAAATTCTGTCTTACAGGACAGCTGTTTTGTTATCAGTACAGGTTCATCCTTGAATGGAGTATTATAGCGTGTTTTATTACATCCATTCTTGCAGGCCTTGCAAATGGAACACTTCAAAAAACCCTTTCTCAGATTCATAAAGGTTTTTGATATCGGAGGTTCCAAATGGTTCTTAACCAGCCTATCTGACATAGAGGTAGATTTTCTAAAAGAAAATTCTGGCCTTCTACCTACTGAACCCCCAATGATGGGATCCCCCGTCACCAGGTTCCAGTTGCGGCTGAAAATCCGCCAGATCTCATTGTGTTGTTGGTTATATGTTACTATTACCCTAGAGCATTCTGTGGAAGTTTCAGCCTGAACAGCTTCAGATTTTGGTTTAGGTTCCAAAATCTGTGCTCTTGTCATGTTATTAGTGCGCTCAATGGCCCTGGTGATTGTTTTAGCAGAATATCCGCGTGCCAGGAAGCGCAATTTGCTTTCCTCCATAGCTCTTGCACATTCTCTATCATCACTGCAAATTCTTTTAATACGAAGCATCTCCCCATAGGGGATGCTCTGTATCAAATGATGAGGGTGTTGACTTGCCGCGTGCAGGATAGTGTTACCTGCAGTCGGCTTTCTATATAACCTTGTGGCGAGATTACCTGCATTAATATAGACCTCTATGTCTAGGAAGCAAAGCTGTGATTTGCTTATAGTGGAAGTGAATTCCAAATTGAGATCATTACAGTTAAGTTTTTCTACAAATTCCTGGGCTTCTAGCATAGTACCCTGCCAGATAAAAAAGAGGTCGTCTATATATCTGAAATAGACTGGGACATGCCTCCTCATGATGGCCTGATGCTGTACCATAAGGACCTGCTCCTCCCACCAGCCCATGTGCAAACACGCTAGGCTGGGAGAAAAGCAGGCCCCCATAGCTACCCCTCTGATCTGCTGATACACTTGGCTGTTAAACAAAAAATAATTTTGCTCCAGACAAATCTTAATCATGGCAGTGAGCATGGAATTGTGAGCAGAAAAATTGATTGACCTCCTGTCCAGAAAATAATTCACTGCCCTAATACCGTCCATATGTCGTATAGACGTGTATAAAGATGTAACATCCAAACTCATAAGTACACAGTCTGCATTCCAAACAAAATCACCCAATTTTCTGACAAAGTCAGAAGAATCCTGCACATAAGAATCCAAGTTTTTGACACTGTCCTGCAAAAAATAGTCAATGTAGGTTGACATTTTTTCCGTGGAACTGTTAATCGCTGAGATTATGGGCCTCCCAGGAGGGATTTGTGTGTTCTTATGGACTTTTGGAAGCAAATAAAAAGAAGGGATGACCGGGAATTCCTTCTTCAAAAACCCCAGTTCCTCCTTTGTAATTAGGTTGCCACACTTCCATGCAACTATCTTGGCATTTTGTTCTTCCCATGCCAGCCTTACTGCTCCCAAATTACTCTTTCTGTAACAAGAATGGTCCTGTAATTGTTTTTCCGCTTCTTGAATGTACATTTGACGAGGCCACAATACTATGTTTCCACCCTTATCCGCTTGACGGATCAAAATGGTGTTGTCTGATTCCAGTTTTTTCACAAGGGTATTGTAACTCTGATTCAAATTGTTGATCACTCTATGTCTTTTATTGGTGGTGATATAGAGCTGCTTTAAATCCTTGGTAATCAGATCTTGGTAGACATCAATGTTATCGTGAGGTATTATAGGGAGAAACACCGATTTAGGTTTGAAAGGAGTAACCCCCGATACCTGATCAACTCTCGACCTCACCAAAGGTATCATTGTTGAGGGGTTCGTCTCCTCCTGTAACTCCCATATCTCGTCAAAGTCCGCTCTGTCTCCTGCTTCCAAGGAGACCGAATCAGTTTCAATTGCCCCCAATTTTTTCTTCCACATGGGTTGCATTTTGAAATATTTCTTAAGCTTTAAGCTTTAAGCTATATATATATATATATAATATATGTATTTATTCTAAACACATCCCTCTAGTCTCTTTATGAGGCTAGAGGCAAAAGTACATTCAGTAAACTTATTTAGTACACAGTAAATTAGCACAATATATATATGTTAGCCCTAGGGGCGTCACAAACCATATTCTAAGAAAGTGGTATAAGAACCACGACTGACATAGATACAAGGCCTACAGCCTTTAGAACCTCTGGGGCCACCAGGAACCACCCAAGGTAGTGACACAGGGGACCCACGGGGGATGCGTAAAGTGTCTAAGCACAGCTGTGAATCACCATTAACGTCTATTGGGAAAGTCGTGGTTGGAAAATTACCGATAAAGGACACTTAGAAGAGGACTTGGAGCAAACCCCTTTAGAACTAGGCAGTTCTAGAGTCATTACCCACAGGAGCATCGGAGTACTCGAGTTACCTCACCCAGGGAAATCGGGTGCATAGGTGTCTTTGGGTGTCGGGTTTCGTCATCGTTTTCATTAGCGATCTACTGCAAAGTGCTGCTGGCGGCTAAGTCAAAAGTGTCCGGGTATATCCAAGGGTGTATCGAAGATCTGAAAAACCTGAAAGCAGTGGGGACAGAGTCTGGGCCACTAGCCAGTGACCAGGAAGGCAATGAGAAGATGCCAACCGATGTCGGGTGATTTCAGGTGAAGAAGGTGAAGCTTGACTCTTCAGCCACGAGGACCAGAAGGTGTCAACGACAACCAGGAGCTGGATTCGAGCTATCCCATAAAGGATGTCAAGTGCTGCGGTGTCGGTTCCCAGATTGGAGCCAAGAAGCGTCGGCAACAGCAACCTAGGCAGAAAGCAAAGATTGGCTTTGGTGCAGACCAGCAAGGTCTGAGGGACTCACCCTTTGGAGGGGAGTCAGGGCACGTCTAGAGCAACCAAGAAAGCCCAAGAAACTCTTGGGACCCACTCGTGGGGACCCACCAGTCAACGGACCAGGCATCGCAAAGTAGCCTCAAGCGGAAATGCTAGAAGCGGGCCCACGGAACACTCGTGGATTGTAGGCCCATAATCTTCAGTGCAAATGGTGTTTGGGGCTTGTACTACAAGTAGCCCAATGTACAACTTCGGGAATGCTCGGGAAGTTGATGCACTTGCAAATGTGCACGGTGTCCAGGAGTTCTGGTCCCACATCTCTTGTGCTGGCTGCGGGTCTCAGCTTTGCTGGGATCTTGTGTCAGCCTTGGAGAAGTCTGGAAGTCTGTGTCCTGTGTCACAAATCCATTGGGATCCAGCAGGAGCCTTGGAAATGCTGACGGAAAGATGCTTCTTTGGTGCCTGTTTGAACAGGGGAGCCACTCTTTAACCCCAAGGGAGGTTCTTCCGTCTTCTAGTCGAAATAGAATGTCGAAGTTACAGGATATATGTTGCAGAATTTCATCTAAGTTTAGGGGTTGGACTTACTCTGGGGTCCCACCTACGGGAGGATCCAGGGTGGGGGTCATTACACCCCTTTCCCTTTGTCTAATTTTGCGCCAGAGCAGGGGCTGAGTGACCCTGCAACCGGTTTGAACTGGGGTATCCACAGGGACACCAAGTGTGCCCCTAGTACTGTCTGAAAAGCATTCTCTGAATGCATCCACCCAGCCCCATTACACTAAAGCCTGTCTGGGAGGTGGTTACACCTTCCTGTGACAGGAAACCTATTATCCAGGCCTCCCCTACCAGAGTTTCGTCCAGCAGCAGGAAGCTAGACATATGACTGCTGCTGCAGCATCCATTTTGTGATGCTGGGTCTCTTTTAAACTATTACCGGTTAGGTAAATGTGTACATGCCTTCTCCCTCTAGAAGGATGGAATTCTACCCCCGCCGCCAGGACTGGCAGGGGGGTAGGATTTCAAAGTGTTTGACACAAAACACGAAATGTTTCCATGCAGCCATTCCACAGTTAGCATTAACTGCGAGGTTATAATGCACTGAAGAGTATATGGTCTGGCTGCATCACAGACTAGCTACAGAGAAGTGATTCTGAAAGCTGCAGAGGGGTCCTGCTCATGCATGGGCACTCTCTCACACAAAACCAAACACTCTGCCTTCAGGATTGATAAGGCCTGCCATAGGAGTGACTTGTAGGTTTTCAGTCAGTGATTAAAGGTAGATATAGGTAACCTATATCTTAGTAAAGAGTGCATGCACAACCTTAACCAGGCTGCAGTAGCAGACCTGTGGTACCATGTTGGAAGGCTTCCCAGGGCTGGCATAATACATGCTTCAGGCCCTGGTAGGCCTCTGGGGTACCTATGCCCTTAGTACCTAAATTACCATATACTAGGGACTCACAAGGATAACCCAGTAACCAATCTGGAGTGTACCTAATGTACATGCAATCAATTTAGAGAGGAAGCAGCTAGGCTGGGGTCCTGGTTAGGGCCCCAGCCAGACTAAAGTCAGTGAAACACCAGCAAAAAGCGGGGGTAACCACAGTAAGCAGATCCTACTCTCCTACAGAGGTTACTTCAGCTGCACCCTTGTAGGACAGTCCATTTTTACATTGACTGTACTAAGGAATTAAGGTCTGATGACCAGCTCTTTATGGGATATGTAGACAGCAAGAAGGGTAAGGCAGTCCAAAAGATGGCTTAATCTTGCTAGAGCATCTTCTGCATTAAAATCTATCACATCCTTGCTAATAAGCAACCTCCAAAGGGAATCCATGCTCATTCCACTATTACGAAAGCTTCATCCTTGTCCCTGGACAGGATAGTTCCTGTGACAGTGGATAATGTTATGTCATATGTATTTGTAAAGTGCACTATCACCTGCCAAGGTATTCTCATGCTGAGCATTTGTGTGTGCCTCACCCTGCCTAAAGTAGGTTGGTTAATTAAAAATAAAGGTCTTCAGCACCTTTGGAATTCAAGAGGAGAAGCTGATGTGGAGCGGGAAGCTTTCCATGCTTTAGTAGCGATGTAACAGAAAACCGGTCCTTCTGATCTGATTCGGTGTTTGCGTGGGATGTGTGCAAGTAGGAGTCTTGCAGAGCAGAGGTGTGTAGGTGGTTGGTGGAAGAAGATGCAACTGTTTTGTTAGGTGAGGCTAAGTTGTGTAGTGCTTTGAATGTGTGTGAGATTGAAATGAGCAAGTTTGTGTATTGGGAGACAGGGGAGCTCCCTGAGCTGTAGTGTGAAGTTAGATCTGTGTAGGAAGTTGAGGACGAGCCTAGCTGCTGAGTATTGGATTATTTGTACTCTTCTAGTAAGTTGATTGGTGGTCCTGGCATGGAAAGTGTTTACGTAGTGCACATTGCTGTTTACTTGGGGGTGTTTGACAGTATTTCTATTCTTGCTTGGCAATCATTTGAAGATCTTCCTAATCATACTTTAGTGCACGGTTCTTAGCATTGGTGCTGGGTGTGGGTCCCAGTTTGAAACCTCACATGAGAAGGTGTTCTTGCTGAAGATCACTATTTGTGTCTTCATGGTGTTGAGGTTGGAACAGTTGGCTTTCACCCAGTAAATGACTTAGGTCATGCAGGCAGTGAACTTGTTTCGTGTGTTAGAGGTCTTGTCTAAGAGAGAGAGTATGAGTTGCATGTCATCGGCGTAGGAGACGATGTTGATGACGTGTGCAGATGACGCAGCCAGATGGATCATGTTTTGCGTTTAAGAGGGGTGGCTGAAGGATGAACCTGGAGGCCGTTTGCGGGCTTCCGAGGAGTTAAGTGCCAGGCTGACAGCTTGTATTTGATCTGTTAAGAAAGAGCAGATCCCTAAGAAGTGGGGGAGAATATGGAACCAATGGAACCTATACCGCGGGGAGATCTGTACTCCTCCTCTTGTAGATGTCCCTGAAATACCTCTGTCCCCGTAGCCGCACATTCCTTGTTTAATGTATATTCTTGCTGATGCTTTGATCACTCGCTCCCAAGATCTCATCTACCTACATTGCATATATCATTTTCCGATACGGCTCTCCCCCCCCTGGGACGGACACTCACCGTATAGTCTCTTTTTGCCTCACAGTTTTTTCAGTTTATTTTTATTGTTTATTTATATATATGTAAAATGTGAAACCTTGAATTTATCCTGCTTACCACCACTGGATTTGTCAGAATAATATGCTGAATCACTGCCGGGCCCCGGGCTATCGGCTGAAGAGCTGTGTAACAATGCAATTTCGAATTTCCGTTTCGTTTTAGCAACGGCCGGCCCCAGGGGTTGTAGGCCTGCAACTGTATTGCTTTTATCAAAATAAAGGTTTTTCCAAAAAAAAAGAAAGAGCAGATCTAGGGGAGAGCGGCTCCTTGGATGCCAACCGTGTGCAGGTGCCTTATGAGGAGCGGGACTGGGACTGTCAAATGCCATAGAGAGGTCCAAGAGAATGAGAGCTTCTGTGCTTCATCTGTCAAGGATTATGGGAATATCGTCTGTGTAAGCGATGAGTGCTGTTATGTGCCAGGTTAAGCCCAAATAACGAAGCTGCACATTTCTTACATTGTCCGAATTATGCACAGTAACATTTCTGCTGTGACCTTTTGCACATATTTGCATGCGCAACAATGTTGGATTAGTTTATTTTAAACCACTGTGTTTACACATCTAGCTTTGCATAATATTAGCAGTTCAGTTTAGTACTTTATTACAATCTCAGAGATCCAAAAAAGTGCATAACAGTACAAATATATAAAACACCACATTTCATCAAAGTTCCACTGCACTTAATACAACAATTCATTTCCGAGTTAGCAGCATATATAAAACCCATGGTTAAGATTCATAAAATCCTAAAAAGTTGTAAGTCAAACTAAATTCTTCACTACCCAAGTAGCAACAATTCATTATCAAGTTGACATAGTCATGCTAATAGAAAAACGGCTAAAGTATATTCATTGCATTAACTTCCCCTGCCTGATCCACATGGCAAAAAGAAACAGGGAAATACCAAATACTATCAATCTACGTGTATCAGATGATAATAATATCAAGATTTCTAAATAATGTCCTGGACCAATGGATCGGCACAGGGAGTTTATCAATTTTTTCCTTAACAATGCATAGCGAGGGCAGAAAAAGAGTATGTGGACAATATATTCAGTACAGGCTATGCACGCAGGACATAAATCATCTACCAAAGGAATCGCTCTCCATCCTGATCAAAATGCTTTGGTAGGTAAGGTTTAATATCTAAACTGTAAAAAGAGCTTTTTTGCCACTGGAGGAGTAATTTCTTCTACTGATGCTTCAAACAGTGTAATTGATTTATGCAGCAAAAAATCATTTGTTAGCCCTGTGGAATATCCTGTTAGTTCTAGTTGGAATATTTTTTTCCAGTACATTCCTTTCAGCTCTTCCCTCGAAATACCACTCATGGAATCAGGGCTGAGCCAAAAACTGTCCATCTTTAACGTCCCAAGTAAATCGCTTAAGCAAGATAACCATCTTAAAGTCTCTACCTGGGGAGATCTTAAGAGGTCCTTCACAGCCTCTCGGTATGGGTCCAACTCTGCTACCGTCCAGAGCCTTTGCCAGAATGATAACATTTTATAATTTAATTTATGCTTTAATTGTTTATGTGCTGTATCGAGGTAAAGAAATTGTATTATATTGAACAGTGGTCCTTGTAAGAGAAAGGATTACATCTAAGTAATGCATATAGAACACACTGGATTCTATATAGGCTACCCAGCTGGGTAGAAATTTTTATTATAAATGATTATATTTCCTGTCTAGAGACAGTTGTAATATCCAGGAGGATGCAGTCCTGTATCCAAAACAATACATAGAAGGTGTGACAATCATGAAAAGAGATGACAATTTAAACATATAGGTCAAAACAAAAACAAATGACAAAACATTTAGGTAAAACAGAGAAAGGTGCTTGCTCTGACTTATAAGTAATGTGGCAAGCTAAATATGTAGCAACAGGTGTTACACCTAAAAGGAATTTATTTGTGTGTACGCTGTTATGTATAGTCGACGGCGTTTCGATCCCTTTCATGCAGTAACTGGGATCATCATCAGGACAAGGAATAACTGTAAGCCTTATACAAAACTTAAACAGGACAGCAAAATTAAAAGGAAACAATTGGAAGGAGGGAGGAAATATGGAGAGAAAAATGTGGACATTCATAATTAGGAAAAATAGTAAAATACATATGCCAGACATGTTAAAATTGCACTCATTAATACAGAATGCGCAGAGTGTGTCTCTCAAGCCATAAGTAGGTAAACTAGAGAGTGCACATGGTAGTCATGCATTGTAAGAGGCTGTACAGCCAGTGATAAGTAAAAAGGATAAAAATGAGAAAAAGTGCTGGCATTTTGTGAACCGTAGAACGACTGTAATTACAAGGCCGGTGATGATCAACCAAGCTGGGCAATAACCAGTGAGGAGCGCGGGTGAGCGGGGATCCGCTGTAATTGTAAACTCTAATAGTTAAGGCACGCGTTAACCGTGGTGCAAGTAGGGGGAGAGTGCATTACCTAATAAGTTGCAGTGTATGGCACGTGGTCCAGAGCACGGACTGAGATGCAATTCCAGCAGATTACTGAGGAAATAGAAGGGGCGGGTTAGATTGCAGAGCCAGAACGAATATTACCGGCGTTAAGTGGAACCCAATGTATAATTACCTTGTAGGCCGCGATCTTTTGAAATCCTATCGGGAGAAGGGGAGGAGGGGATGGTTAGAGGGGAGATACTCGTAATCGGGACGAGGCTAAATTGGAGGCAGTGTGGCGCAACCTTACCTTGTGTAAGCCGTTGCTTCAGGCACGAAGCTAGCGGGAATCCACGGCGCTTCAATTGTATATGCAAGGTGCTGGAATGATTAGAGTAGAGGCGCTGGGGAGCGGATGGATGACCCTCCTCCAAGCCTCCTCTGTAACCGGGTTTTCCCCTGACTCTCCTTCCAGCTCCACCCATTACTCCCTTTCTCCTCCGCCGACCCCACTTCACTCCAATTGGCTTCACTCTCGAGAAACACAGGTCGGCCCTCTTCCCTCCACCCCCAACTTACCTCATCTCCTATTTCTCCCCCCTCACAGTATGTCCCCTCCCACATTACTTCAGCCTTACCACATTCTAATACGCTCCTCGTCCCATCTGCACTATCACGATACTTCAATCTCTTCTCCTCCCCCATACTTCTTCCCATCACCCCCCTATTTAGTCCACCTCTCCTCCAATCCTCTCCCCCAATTAACTTTCCCTATGCTCCCCTTATCCCTCCTTCCATCCCTCCTCTCCACCCCTTCATCCCCTTGTCATTCACCCAGTTCTCGCCACATTCCCACTGCATCTCTCTCCTCCCTCCTACTCCTCCAGTACTGCTGCACTACCCCCTTTCCCCTCCTAGTAACCCCTTCCATCTCCCTCCCTCGGGCCCAGCAGAACCACTTCCTTTCCTCAACTTCCCTTTCTCTCAACCCCCCTCACTCTGCCAGTTGACCGTTCCCTCACTGCCACCTCTCCTAACTGACAGTACCTCCACAACCACTGCACCTCTTTTCTTCCCAAACCTCCTACATTCCCATGATGCCACACAGGCCTCCCCCCTCCTAATTCCCTACCGCCGTGTTCCGCACCTTTCTCCCTCTAAATTTGTCCTTAATTCCTCTCCCTCGTGCAACACCAACAATGACAACTCTCCCTTAACCTTAAATTCACTTATTCCCACTCTCAACCTCCACCTTTCCCCACCTGTGAACCCCACACCCCAACTCACCTCCTGTCCCCCCACCTCTCATTGCCTTCCACCACCAATTCCACCCCCCCTTGTTTCAATCGAGTCATCCAACCTTCCGTGCTCTGCCTCATTCTCACTGGAAAATACGCTAGGCTCTCTGATCACCTCCATCTCCCAGCTTACAGCTGCCATTTCACTTTTATGCTCTAAGATCTCCACCCCTCCATGGGGGGCGTGGCTTAGCAAGCCACAATGGCGGCTGTGCTCTGCTGAGGCTCCGCGATCGGGCTAGCATCCTGCCCAGTTCCAGAGATCGCCGGGAGCCTCAACCTTCAAAATAGGCACCTGTAATGCCCCCACTCACAGAGGCATCCTCCAGGGTGCTGCTAGCGGGCGGGACCTATCGAAACATCTCCTGCCGGGGCCGTGCGCCGAGCCACAAAATGGCGATCGCGGCTCTGTCCCACGGATATCTGCACTGCTGAGCGCGCATTTCTCGAACGGAGACCCTGAGAAGTGCAGCCAGCCGGCGGCTACGGAGATCCTAGATGTGTGGTGCAACCAGCCCGCTGCAGTGTACTCGGGACCGAGCTCTCTCCCGCAACCGCGCATTGGCGCACAAGATACCGGAGCTCCACTTCACCAGCGCTCCTGCTCAACCGGGAGTCTGACCCGATTCCTGCACCGGCCCCGCCTGCCGCCGCGGACCGAGAGGCGCCTGCGGACGCACCGCCTACGCGGCGCCAAGCCCTCCTGACAGCCGCGGCTTCTACTTCAGGCGGTGAGTCTCTGCTCCCCTCCCCCCAGGGATCCCAGCGCCAGTCACCCAACTGCCTCCTGCTCTCTCTGGGGCCCATCGAAGGACACCTGCCACGTCAACCCCTGAGCAGAGAGGCCAAGGCGCTCCTACCACCACAGGCGGCTCTGCGAGTCGCAACGCCTGACTCCAACATGGCGCCCACGGAGACCTGGACACCGTGTTCGACGCGAGCCCTGTTCTAGAGGCGGCGGCGCTCCCCCGGATCTGCGGCGGCCGCACGCCGCATTAAGGACGACCTGCCACTGCCCCGGACCCCCAAGACCCTCCCGCTTGGGCCTCGATCCCGGCGACCGGCACAGGGACTGATCCATATGCCGAGTGGAGGGGCGAGAACAAGCCGCCATTGCACTGCCAGGCCGTGGACGGCGAGAAGCCCCCCTTCTCCTGGAGGACTTTGTCTTTGGGGGTGAGCCCCCTGATGGTACGCACCCGTGGATACCCGTGTGGCCCCCTACTGCACCACTGGAGCCCCGAGGCGGACACATAACTGCCCTGGCACCAACGAGATCTGAGTAACCAGCCCCTGCCGGGTGGTATTCTACCCCAACAAACTGGCAGTTGACAGCCCACTGTCCCCGGAATCTACAGGGGCGCGGTGCCCTCTTGTCCGGACCCATGGGGGAACCGAAGGGCTCGCAGGTGACTGTCGTCCCTGAAACGGCCATTGAAAAGATGCCACACACGAGGACCTGGACGCAAGCCAACACGCCGCATACGGACCCCACATTATCGGCGAAACTGGACCAGGTGCTGGCGGCTATTGAACTATCCCGACTCTCAATGGAGGAACGATTGGGCGCCTTGACGACGGACATTAGCCTGATTCGCGACGACCATCGTAAGCTAGCGGACAGAGTGAAGGAGGGAGAACGGATTGTGGCCACGCTACAACCCACGGTGAAAACGCAAGAAGCGGACATGAAGGAGGTCCTGCGCCGTGTGGCGGCCCTCGAGGATCGCACGGTTGATTTGGAGGGACGCTCGAGGTGATGCAACATCCGCGCCCTTGGTCTGCCGGAGGGGATTGAAAACTCGGACCCTCTGACCTAAATGGAATCATGGACCAGATCGTTCACCCCCGAGTCAGAGCGCTCAGCATTCTTCTCTATCGAAAGAGCCAACAGGGTCCCCGCTCGGAAACCCAAGCCAGGTCTCCCTCACCGCCCCATGCAAGTTCCTACACTTCCGAGACCGCGATGCGGTGCTCCGTGCGGCCCGGACGGCAGGCCCCCTGCAAGTCGAGGACCAACAGATCATGGTGTTCCCGGACTATGCCCGAGAAGTCCAGCAGCAGAGTTCTACCTTTCTGCAGGTTAAAAGACGCCTCCGTGCAAATGATCTCCAGTACTCCTTGTTGTTCCCAGCCCGCCTCAAAGTGCTACACAAAGGGAAGGCCATATTCTTCAACACGGCGGAGGAGGCACAGGATTGGACTGAATTTCATTGTCCGCTGATCCCTAAGCCCGGACCCCAACGGATGCACAACAACAGTTCGCGACGATCCAGAAAACGAGGCACGAATCGTACCCAGACAGGCCCCTCCAAAAGCCAAGCATCCTCCCCCTCGGGCTCACCCGACCTCACGCAAATCATGCAGGAGAGGCGTGACGCCTTAAGAGCGGTGACTGAACTACACATATCTCCCCTTGCATCGGACCTGGAAAGCCAACCGCACCTGTTCACCCCTGAGAAGGACCGGGACAGTGATGGCACAATGTCGGGATTTGGCCCAATCTCTTCCCCCCTCATTGTAGCACACACGATGGACGCTACCCTGGCTGCACAGCCTGGCACCTCTTCATGAAGGACGGAAAGACAATTGCTGTATCCTCTTTTCTTGATTGTTTAATGTGCTATGCGATGTTTGTGAGCCAAGACTGCATAACCAGTTACCTGTAGGTGCTCGCGCGCGATAGACATCTCTCCTACAAAAGCCCGATTCGCGCACAAGCCTGGCAGTAACACATGCTGCCACCCCCGCAGAATTCTGTTATATTTCTCCCCTAGTGGGACACTAATTTGGATATGCCACCCCCGGTGATATATCCCCGGTATTGGGACTTTTGCCCACCCTTGGTTCTACCTGTTGTTATCCCCGTCAGTTCCTCCCCCGCACTTATGGAAGCATGGCGCGCAGGAGCACACGCGAAACACATGACCTTATTGTCCTCGGGGACTGCAAGGGGGCCCCATTCACAAGCACGATATCTTAGTAATGGCGGTTTCACGTGAGGAAATATAAATTTTATGGTCAAGAAATGTTCCCTAACGTGTACCCCACCGTCTCCATGTACGAGCTTAAAGTGCATGTAACTTCCCTCCTGTGTCAGCTATGAAGACGCAAATACATTTGCGTCCAACGTTAACGTGTCCTCTTTCAGATCCACCCTGAATGGGTCGGATATTCCGTTCCTAAATATGCCTTGCCACCGTCTTTGTATGGTGCATTTTCACGTATTCCTGGCTCTGTGCGAGTTAGGCCCTGTTTTCTGTCATCGAACCTCTTTTCAAAGTCATCTCTGCCTCCTGAAACTGCAACGTGGGATGCCCCCCCCGTGAACTCTGTCCTACTCCCTGCGAGGCGAGCGGAGCCTGGCTCGGCCTGCCTGCCTGCCAAAGACAGTATTTTACCTTCACGCTATCAGTATAGTCAAGCTCAGCTTCCCGAAAACACATTCCAGTCTAGCAGAATAGATAAACAACCCCTCAGCTGCAAAGCAAAGGGCCTGGCCTTTCTGTCTCCATGCAAGTAATTCATAGCTCCCGTTACCATGGTAGGCCCATGGCCCCCTCGCTTTACACACAGACACGTAGGCACATATGCACGCATTCATAGTCAGTATAGGATAGCCTCTGCCCAAGAGACCTTTCCTTCTAGATAATATGGTTCCCAAACATCAGATATCAGATATGATATAGGAACGAGTTGATCTGACATGCCAGACTTCTGTCTCTTTCCTCTAGTGTAAATGTCAAGTCCCCTGCACCCTCCAGCTTCACGTCAATCACACGTCATGCAGCTGCGCGCGCATCCAGACCTCAGATTTCTGCTGACATTGCAAGATTCTGCCATGTACCCACCCACTTGTGACACTTTCATATGACGTTTCTAGCACACACCTCTGTGCACGCCCTAGTTTACGCCTTCTGATTACGTATTGCTAACACGTGTGTGCTCTTATCTTGTTTCTCTCAGCTGTTACGCCTTCTGCATTGGTTTTCATTATGTGCATTAAGTATAAAAGTTGTGTATTGTCAATAAAGTATGCTCTATCCCTTCCTGAACCCCAGTGGTGTCAGGAATCCGATATCCGGTTCAAGAACCATTCCTTTTTAAGGAATAAAACCCCTAAGAACTCTAACACGACGGACTCTGCGTCTTTCTTTCCGATTGAGTTATTTTATTTTAAGTACTTACCTGCATAGAAATTAGGACGGTAATTAAATATTTACCACATTAATTTGGCGCCCGATTAGGGACCCCTCCCCCACCCCACGCGCCGGTTGGTGCGTTGCAGCCTTTGCCCCCTGCCACAGTCAAGACGGACAACTACGCGTACCCGCAGGATTTCCTGTATCTCCCTCAGGCCTACGGAGGTGACGGAGACTGCGATCAGCACCCAGACGAGGCGGTGAGGAGTGCGGAGGATCCCGACCAGAGCCTAGCCGAAAGAAGCAAGGTCCGAGGTATCAAGAGGCCCACCAGTTCCGAAGTATTCACGTATCGAGTCGAGTCGAGTCCAGTCCGGTCCAGTCCAGTCGAGTTTTCCGAGGCCTTCTATTCCGTGCTTCCCGGTGAGTACCGTTGCTGGGGACGCATCTAGACGGGTGCATTATTATGTATCCGGTAAAGACAGGTTTGGGTACACAAACACGGTCTGCGCTGTTTTAGACAGTGTATCTGTACTGTTTAGCAGTACATCAGGCATTCAAGTTCTTGCACTGTCCTTGGCAGTGTATCTGTACTGTTTAGCAGTACATCTAGTATCAAGGGTAGTCCATATGTGTTCAAAATGTTTCATGTGATTAATGTTGTGGTATGAGTGACTGTTTGATGTACATTACTGTGTTTTTGTATAACTAGCTGTGTTCAGAGTAAGTAACAAGTATCGAGTGTCCAGTATCAAGTAACAAGATGCCGTTTTTCAACAAATTAAGACAGATAGGAACTAGGAAAGGGATACTAGAGGAAGAAATTCCTGTCCCCCCTAGGGACACTCCTGGAAATTTTATGTACCATAAGCATGGCTTAGATGCCATACTGTATCTAGATTTATGGGCTGATTATACCAAGCACCTGGAAGAGAGACACAGGTGGCCTGCTACAGGAACATGGGATGCCAAGTGCATCATGAGAGTAGAGGAAGCGCTATGGAAAAAGAAAGCCAGACAATCCCAGAAAGATGCCATAGAATTGTGGCGTAAAGAATCGCATAAACGTACAGAAAAAGCACTCCGAAAGGCAGAAAAACATAGAGAAGAGTCAGATGAGGTCCGAGAAAACGAATTAGTTATTGAAGGTATCCGAGTAAAAGCGGAACAAGTAGACCGCATGCGAAACACTCTTGCAAACGGCATGTATTTAGTGGCCGAAGGGTTTGCCTAAAGCCACTCCAGAAATACCGAAGGATCTGCCACCACCATTGGTTCCGACTAAAGTAAGTCACAGGACCACCAAAGACATATTCCTTGCTTCCTATCTAGACGACGTAGCTCCCGCTTACACCAATTCACGTACCAACGTACCGCCTACTGACGGTGACGGTGGTGGCAACCCACTCCAAGACATTGCCCAGCCCGTACCGCAACAGAGTTCACCTGTTCGAAATCCTGTTCCACCTGTTCCTCCACCACTTCCTACACCCAAGATTAATACACTGAATCCGTTTGGGCCTGATCCTGGTAAAAGACAAGTTCAGTTACTTACACAGACTCCACAGACAAGTCATGCTCAAGCCTCCGCCTCAGGAGGTGCGACAGGAGGTCTCCAGACCCCGCCACAAACACATAGGTTAAACCTTAGGGACGTATTAAAGCAACGTACACCCCGAACACCAAGTTACGACATGCTTAAAGAACCCCTTCCAATTTGCAGATACGATCCAGTACCCGGTAAAGACGATAGGATGTTGTTAGCATCTCTACGCTTACGAAAAGTTACAGATTATTTAGTGTTATTCCCAGGAATGACTGAACACCTAGATAGAATATATCATTTTATCCAGACTGGGGAAGATCCTGAAAGTATTAAAGAGGCCCTGGCTCACCAGAAAGCTGACACTCAAGGTTGTATATTACGCTTCTTCATAAATTGTTTAATAAGAGAACGAGACAGGCCTGGAGTAGACAAGGACGAGATGGACGCACTAAACAAGTGGGGTCAGAATATAGCCGATGGAAAACACGATAAACAGAGTTGTATAGCAAGTATGTATAAAAGAATCAGGAAAGAAGTAATAGAAATACACGAAAGAAAGGAACAAGAAAAGGATGGAGATAGCGACAGGAATAACTCCTCCGAGGAGGACGAACCAGAGGAACAAGACGCGGCTAAAGAAATGATAGCATATGTAGGTAAGGGAAATTACCTTAAGAAAGGCATTCGTCCAGAAAGCAGGAGAGTTTTTCTCTCTGGCATCTCAAAAACGAGTTCTCCTGAATATCTGTTTCAGGTTACCGATAAAATTCTTCAAGAACGAATGGGGTACCATGTACTCAATTCTATGGATGAACAAGAACTAGCCCGGTCAGCAGTACTATGGGCTGACAATCCTAGTACATATAATGATGATACAGTAGCACAGACATTTTTGAATCTTTCCCCAGACGAGCAGAAATTAGCTGGTATGTACATGATTCAACATCTCATCACGTTATACAGACATCAACATTCTGATCCAGGTCCTTTACCTGATACATTAGAAGCACTACTTATGAATAGATGGAGAGGCCTAAGTACCAGGTTAATTCAAATAATTCTAGAACAACGGCACAGATATAACGCTTTCTTAGGCCCACAATATGTTCCAGCTCCGCCCCCAGAAAGGAAAATGTTTCATTTTGACAGGCAGAATCCTTTACGAGAAGTACACCCAGTTATGAATAATGATAATACCCTACGACGTGTGTTTGTGTACACACCCTTAACAAAGTTGGAATTGTTAGAAATGAAGAAACTAGTGCCCTGTCACGATAAAGACCCTGCAGGTTTTCACCGAGAACTTAAGGACATGTTACTCATGGGAGATTACACGTATACGGATATTATGAAATTGTTAAAAGTACTGCTGCCTACGGGCATTTACGAGAAACTAAAGGAAAAAGAATGGGAGGTGGGAGACAAAAAGATTATTTGGACTGAAATAGAAGACGAGGAAAAAGGTCGTACTCCAGGGCTAGGCCTTGGGGACAAAGCTAAAGCATTACCAGGTTTAATAGTACAGGTTTTGCCAAGATTACTGACAACTAAAAAGGAAGACTGGGACGCAATCTCAGCTTGTAAACAGAAACACGATGAAGATACTAGTGACTTCTATTCCAGATTCGAGAAATGTTTCATTATTAATAGTGGCCTGAAACCAGGTAGCGAATCATACCCGCACCTTTTTGTAACAAAATTAGTCGAGAATTCCCTGACACAAGTTAAGAACCGTGTATATAAAGTTGAAAGTACATGGCAAGCAAATACGCCATCCCAGATGTTACAAATGTTACAATATCACCAGAACAGAATTAGAGAAGAACAAGATCACGAACAGAGACGTATGAAAGACACGAAAATGAAAATGTTAGTAGCCCAGTCGGTTCCAGCCGACGGTCAGAAAAAGGGTGTGACCCAGACAAGTAATTCAGCAGCTCCTGTTAAAGGGACATGCAACTATTGCAAACAACCAGGTCACTACGTAAACGAATGTCCAGTCCTGAAACACAATATATCAACAGGTAAAACTAAAGAAAGACCGCGTCAGCCTAGACAAGACCAGGTACAGCAACAGACTTCACAGAATATACAGCCTATGCATGCTCCCCCACATACAGTACAGACCGTAGCGGTATCACAGCCACAGCCCATTGCCGCGACGCAGCAAGTTTCGCAGCAGATGTACCAGTATGCCCAATCTGATTATCCCGATTATCAGCGATACACATGAAATAGCCTAGAGAGGGAGGTTGGCTTGCCTCTTATTGAGATTCCTGTAGATCAAGAGGGTCCTTATGTACACAGTCAAGTATTAGGAAAAGACAGAAAGTTTCTAATTGACACAGGGGCAAGTCGCACCACGATCAGTCACGACGAAGTTCCAGGGGCACCCCTCTCAGGCTCACAGAATGTTTCCCTTGGTTTTTCAGGACAGCCTATTGTAAATGAAGTATCAGAACCCGTTTCCCTAGCAGTAGGTCCATTATCACGTGTTACAGACCTGTTACTCACGAAGTCATGTCCAGAAAACTTATTAGGTATCAAGACACTGAAGGCTCTAGGAGCAGTGATATGTTGTTCTCCGGAGGGAGTTAGACTTTTCCTACGTGACTTTAAGGGTCACTATGTATTACGAGAGTTTGATGTCAGATTGAAAAATGTACCGAAACACCTGTGGGCACAAGGCCCAACCGATGTAGGTTGTATGCACATTACACCATACCGTGTTACACTCAAACCAGGAGTTGTTTTACCCCGAATCAGACAATACAAGTTGCCGCCCGATGCTGTAGTGGCTTTACTGGAAATCATTGAAGAGCTCATTGCCCAAGGAGTGGTCGTAGAAACCGACTCCAATATCTGTAATTCCCCTATCATTCCGATTCTTAAACGTACTGATCCCAATGCACCGCCAGTATATCGGCTAGTGATTGATTTACGAGAACTGAACAAATGCATTGTACCACAGTATCCTGTGGTTCCCGACATCTCATCCTTATTGACTGCTATTGATTCAGAAGCGACGTTCTTTACTGTAATTGACCTCAAGAACGCCTTCTTCAGTGTACCCATTGATCCAGAGAGCCAATATCTCTTCGGTTTCAGTTTAAATGGCCGAAGCTTCAAATTTTCGCGCGCACCTCAAGGATTCACAGAAAGCCCTAGCATCTATAGCCAAGCACTAAAAAGACAACTTGACTGTATCCAAATGCCAGTTAACACTGCCTTACTACAGTACGTCGATGATCTGCTGATCACCGCACGAAGCGAACCCGAATGTGAACAAGCATCACTGACAGTTTTACATTTTCTGGCCGACAAGGGACACAAGGTGTCTCCTTCGAAGCTACAATTCTGTGTTCAGCAAGTGGTGTACCTTGGGCACTTGCTGTCCAAGTGGGGAAGACAGCTCACACCTGATCGAGTTCAGTTAATTGCACAGTTACAACAACCCAAGACACAAAAGGAAGTGCGGGCCTTTATAGGCCTCACCTCGTACTGCAGACAATGGATTCCTCAGTATGCATTTCTAGCTAAACCGCTGATACAGTTGACAACACAGGAGGCAGCAACTTCGACTGTCCTCCCTTGGACTCAGGAACATACACAGGCTTTTGAGGAATTAAAGAAAGCTTTATGTAAAGCACCAGTTCTAGCGACACCATGTTACAGCAAACCTTTTACACTTTTTGTTACAGAACGTGATGGTACAGCGTTGTCTGTCCTCACCCAAGATCAAGCAGGTTCACATAAGCCTTGCGCTTATTTTTCAAGTACATTAGATCCAGTGGCCCAGGCTCTGCCTGCGTGCTTAAAATCAGTTGCAGCAACAGCCCTAGCAATCAGACAAAGCGATTCAATAGTATTAGGACACCAATTAACAGTACAAGTTCCACATTCTGTAGAAGTCCTTCTAAACCGAACACAGACTCAACACCTGACTATAGCACGACTGACAGGTTATGAACTGACACTATTCCAGCCACACATAGAAATCAGACGCTGTAACATTCTAAATCCTGCCACATTGTTACCCTCGGTTATGACAGAGTCAGCCCCGCATGATTGTATAGAGATCATTAATGCAGTAACAAAGCCCCGACGAGACTTAACAGATGTTGCACTGACAAATCCAGACCTGACACTTTACGTGGACGGTTCATGTATGAGAACAAGCACAGGAGAACTAGTGGCCGCATATGCAGTGACCACTGAAACTGAAGTCAAAGAAACACACCGTATTGATACACTGTCCGCTCAAGCAGCAGAGCTTATCGCTCTGACCCGAGCCTGTATACTAGCCAAGAACAGAAACGTTAACATATACACAGATTCACGTTATGCTTTCGGAGTTGTACACGACTTCGGAATGTTATGGCAAGAACGAGGTTTCTTGACCTCTCACGGTGCCAAGATCCAACACGGTCCCCTCATTCAAGCACTGTTAGAAGCAATACATCTGCCTTCAGGCATATCCATCATGAAGTGTAAAGCACATACTAAAGTTACTGACTCTATTTCCCAGGGTAACGACCTGGCAGACCAAACAGCAAAACATACCGCATTGACTCACACCCAGACAACTGATGTGACAAAGACAATTGTACCGACACATTGTATGACAGTTAGGGATCCCACACTAGATGTAATCGATATTCAGACACATGCTACTCCAGACGAAATCAAGAAATGGACTGAACTAGGAGGGGT
This sequence comes from Lissotriton vulgaris, assembly GCF_964263255.1. Classification (NCBI taxonomy): domain Eukaryota; kingdom Metazoa; phylum Chordata; class Amphibia; order Caudata; family Salamandridae; genus Lissotriton; species Lissotriton vulgaris. Next base: position 2,123,875,383 of record NC_141685.1, read on the forward strand.
CCAGACAGATCAGGGATGGATGACGAAGGGAAAATCTACATGGTTTCTCCCCGACTCTATGGTTCAAGTCATAATAAATACAGCACATAGTCCAGCACACCTGGGAGAAAAGGCTATGTTAGATAGTTTACAGAATCTCTGGTACAACAAACATTTACGAGCAGCAGCAAAACAGAAAGTGCGTACTTGCATGATCTGTTGTCAGTTCAATCCAGGTAAAAGCGTCCCTGTAGAGCAAGGTGGATTTCATCCTCCCGATCACCCTTTTGAAGTCCTCCAGATGGATTATATCCAGATGGAACGTTGTCGAGGATTCAAGTACGTCCTCGTAGTTGTTTGTGCACTTTCCCGTTGGACCGAAGCATATCCAGTCCCAGATTACACTGCCCCGACCACTGCCAAGCAGCTGGTTCGAGAATTCTTCCCACGGTACGGCTTGCCTCGTATCGTGTACTCAGATAACGGACAGCCATTCTCATCTGAGCTCATGAAGCAGGTTTCACTCCTGCTAGGATATCAGTGGAAATTCCATTGCGTCCGACATCCCGAGGCAGCTGGCCTTGTAGAGAGGCACAACCAGACACTGAAAACCCGTCTTGCTAAAATATGTAAAGAGAAAGGGGTCGACTGGATAGTCGCCCTGCCAGTTGCACTATTCTATATGAGAATGGTCCGACATTCGAGATCAGGGCTATCCCCGTATGAGGTGGTCTTTGGCCGGCCACCAAATATGTGGGGGACGCCCATGCCTAAGAAAATAACCGATGTTGACTGTAATATGCTGACAGATTACCTTGCCTCCTTGATGTCTGCACTCCAATCATGTCGTTCACAGGTTGCCGCAGCTTTTCCCGACAACACTGACGTGAAGCCACACGATGTCCGTCCCGGAGATACTGTCCTGATACGAAATTTCGACAGGAGGAGTCCGCTGGAGCCCCGCTGGCAGGAGCCGAAGCTCGTCCTTCTGACCACGAGGACTGCAATCAAGGTCGAGGGCCGCAAGGGGTGGATCCATACGAGTCATATTAAAAATGTAATGAACTGTTGCCAGAGACTGACTCTTCCACCCCCTCAAAGGACTGCCCAGATTCTAGTGACTCTAAACTCCCCATGGTAGAGAAAACTCCACAAGAAGAGTATAAATTAAAATTGCGGTCTAGCAAGTCAGACAGTTTAATTGTTTAAGTCCTCCCCTAGGTGAATCGGTTAAATAGTTTCTGACATGTATCCCCTAGACCCCAATAGAGAGAGAGAGAGAGAGAAACAGATCAAGAAGCAACGATATTGCAAATCTCTCAAAAGTTACTGTATTGTTACCTTATGGATTATGTTTTCTTTAAGTCTTACTATTATTGTCACAAGTATAATTTTGCATATCTATTTTCCTATTGCTACACGTGCACATTCTTTTTCTAATAATACTGCCGAGCATTCTTTTAGTGAGTTACCCCCTCACGAGTTGTCTTACCGACTTGCGCTGCGCAACAATACATTCATTAGTATGTTACATCACTCTCATCAGACCAGCAACGCTACTAATTGTTGGATATGTGGCCGACTCCCTCCCTACCAGAAATACAGGGGAGTTCTGCCCCTCTTCCCGTACCCGTTCACACACAATGGTTCATGTGGAGCCTGGTTTAGTTTGATTAATTACTTAGATTCAAATTCCGTAGTTTATCAGGGTAACTGGGTATGGGGAAACCTGAACACAGTTTTGCATAAAATATGTTATCCTGACAAAGAGGGACTTCCCAAATGGACAGGGACTGATCTAGAAAATGAAGTATATGGATTAGGAAAGTTTACACTTAATCTCATGATTCTGAATGTTGAATCCGAAACCGAGCCAGACTTGCCCACTATGTCAGTACTACCAGTCAAAGGTGAATTATGTGTCAGAAAGAATGGTTCCGTACACCTGGGTCATAGTAAGTGTACTACTGTGGTCGAATTTAGTGATAAGGGCAAGTCCACATTCAAAGCTACACGTCATTCCTATTTTATTTGTGGTCAGACAGCATATGTACGTTTGCCTCTAGATTGGGATGGGACCTGTTATATTGGATTCTTACTGCCACCTGTTTTCCTAGCTCCACCTGATTATCATAGAAATTCCCGTCTAGTTCACAGACCAAAAAGAGATCTCCCAATTGTCGACTATACTGAGACAGCATGGGAACAGTACACAGATTTCAATAAAGGTTTCTTTCCCTATTTAGGAGCTATTTTTAATAGTAAGTCTATCCGTCACTTGACCAGAACCCTTGAAGCAGTAGTAAAAGAGACTACTTCCGCCCTAGGTAACTTGACTGAGGAACAGTCTGCTATGAGACTTGTCGTTCTTCAAAATCGTCTTGTTATTGACGTCATACTAGCCGATCGAGGAGGAGCCTGTAAGGTCCTCGGGTCAGCTTGCTGTGTTTTCATCCCAGATAATGCTCCGTCCGTATATAAGGCTATTACACGTCTCCATAAGATAGCTAGTCAGATACATCAGAATCCAGGCACTTGGACTTGGTCCGGTTGGCTCTGGACTACTATTTCAGTCTGGGGATGGAAAATACTGTCACTCCTTGGAACAATACTACTTATAGTGTTCAGTTGCTGTCTATGTTTACAATGTGGGCCAGCGATTTGCGGCTTGTGCGCCACATCCTGCACTCCCCATTCCAGTCAACGTTCTAAAACCTGTGTGAAAAAGGATGAGCAGATGATGCTAACTACTCAAATAATCAACGCTACCGAACTAGGCCGGCTACAGACCAAATGGCTAGGGACCTTCTGTGCCACGACATACTCAGCATTCGCGCGCTGCGCCTTAATTTGGGTTAGGCCGGGCACCCCCTTCCGAACACTCAGACGGGTGGTAGACAGAGAGGGCAGATATGCACTACTAGAGGGAATTTTAGACGGACAAGGGATCCTCCTGGGCAGCATTTACGCCCCATAACACTGAGCAAGATAAATTCTGGGACCACCTCACAGGAGTCTTGGCACAGTTCACTACAGTTCCATGGGTCTTAGGGGGGGACTACAATTGCACGCTGGACCCCACTCAGGACCGATCACACCCCCCGCACACTCCCCAGTCCCCCGGCAAGCGGAACTCTTTAGAGCTTGGACCACACACTGGGCGCTCACCGGTGCATGGCGACACTTATATCCACTGGCACGCATTTACTAATTCCACTCGATACCTCACAACCTTCGGGTCCGCCTAGACAGATTCTTATGCTCTGCACCAATCGTCCCTAGGGTAACCTCTTCGGATTACCTAGGTCGGATCCTCTCGGATCATGACGCCCACATTCTGAGCTTGACCTGGCGCCCCCGCACCCTCCAGTCCCCACTTGGCGCCTCCCTAACGACTGCTTATCAGACCTGGTCTTTAGAGACACACACAAAACCAGCATACAAGACTACTTCTCACACAACGCGAACTCGGCATCATCGGCACTAGTGGAATGGGATGCATTTAAGGTGGTGGCACGGGGGGAATGCATCAAACTGATTGCAGGGGTTCGCCGCACATTAGAACAGACACTCCTGACCTCGGAACAGCGCCTAGCTGCACTCACTAAACAAACCGATGATTCAGAGGAACACGCCGCGATCACGGCCGAGGCAAAAACGATATACCAGGCTGCCTGTGCTGATCTTCGGAAATATAATTTCCGGGCCTATGCCTCCAGAGTCCACAAAGACAGGGACAAAACAGGAGCGATGCTTGCCTGGATGGCGAGGCAGGACACCGAGATCAAACCAATCACGGATATTATCAACCCGGAGGGTGTGCTAGTGCGATTTCAAGCTGAGATCCTCCTGGCGTTCCAACACTATTACGCAAAGGTATACGAGGCCCCGACCCGGTACTCTCCATCATCCGTGGACCGCTTCCTCGATCCACTGACGTTGCCCACTATATCGGATGCTGACAAGCGTACACTTGACACTAAAATAGCACCCTCGGATATCACCCAAGCACTGCGTGCCCTGTCCCGAAATAAAGCCCCGGGTTCGACGGCTTCCCACTAGAATACTACTTGACGTTTTCTCCCCTGGTGGTCCCCCGATTGGCTCGGATGTTCACGGCGGCCCTCCATTTGGGAGTGCTGCCCCTGTCACTGCGGGAATCCGTGATCGTTACCTTTCCCAAACCCCACAGGGACCCACTCCACATGAGATCGTATTGTCCTATCACGCTCCTGTCGGCAGACTGTAAGATCCTTGGGAAGATCCTGGCTGACAAGTACGCCCAGGTCATATGCCCACTGATCCACCCTGACCAATGTGGATTCGCAGCCGCGTAGCTAGGGGGGGGGGGCGGTCCGCCACAGGCGGCACAATTTTTGAGGCGGCTGTGGTCGTGCAGCACTGAGGCCCATTCCGGCCGGGCCCGGCGCTTGTAATTTATTTTGGGAATGGAAAAGTTGTTGAACACAGTTGTCCCAACTCCCAATCCCAAATTAATTATTAAGGCGGCCTCCTCCAGTGCTGTGGTGCGCCTCCTCGCCGGCCTAACTCGTTTTTCTGCCACTTGTAGGCTCCGATGGTCTGCTGTTGGCTTGGCTGGCTCCTCCTTCCCCCCCCCCCAGCAAGGGCCGTCAATCAGTTGTGGCGCGCGGTAGCGCTACCAATGACGGCCCTGCAATGGACATTTGGCCAGCCCTCCCCTCGCATCGCGATAGGTGACGCATTACGCGCACCACTAAGCTCTCGTCGTTGTGAGGAGTAGAGAGTCGCCGGCGGCCAGTGCAGAGCTTTCATAATTATGAAGAGCCGAGGTGAGAGACTGCATAATTCTAATTACCTCATAGCTGCCAAGGTTTCAGATAACTGTGTGTGACATTTTTACAATGAAGACGCGGGAAACACAAATATCAGAAATGTGCTATGCAACCTGTAAAACTAGTTATCATTGGGAAAATAATTGTTTTCTGTTTTCACTGATAGTTGGTTTCTTGTTTATTTCGTTATACAGAAAAGGTTTATTCGGAGAGCAACGGGGTGTTTGTGTAAGGCAACACAGCAACCTAGAGCTTGAGCCCGTGGCGGAAATACTTATACACACAACAGGCTTTTCTACAGCTGGTATTCTGAACTCAGGCATTTGAAGCCGAGCTGGCGCTAGGTATGGGAAGTGGGGCAGCTGGCCAAGGCTCTGCTCCTGCTTCGTTCTGGTCCTGGAGCGTGGACCCCTATGGGTGTGACTGTGTTGTTGGGAAGGAACGATGCTGATGTGGAGGTGCTGCAATCTGTGTGCAGCAACAAGTGCACCGTCGGTTAGTGGGGAGGTGATGCTGCCGTGCGTGGTCCTGTGACACTTTCCTGTGTTTGTGTAAGATACTTACAAGATTCTGGGCCAGGCTTACTTTATTAGCACTGGCGCATGCACGAAAGGAGGTGGGGGTGTAATCAGCTGTGCAGATGATCACCCTTCACATTCAAAATGAATTTTGCGCTAGAAGTAAAAAAAAAGTGATATCTCAATAGATCATGAAAGTGGGCGTAAAAGGCCTATAGTGCAAAACCGTGGGGAACCACACAAAGTCAGATCAGTTTGACTCAAAGCATCACGTTATATCTTCATGTGATAGCCCAGAAGCAAATGAAACCAAGTGCAAACAGTGGACAGGCAGGTATGTCTGAGCGCTAACAAACATAGAGGGCAGAAAGTGAGTTCAGTTGTGTTTACTCACTTTCATCCAGCAGACTCTGAATTTTGCCTGACAGCCAGAGCGCGTCCTCATCTGCAGCACTTAGAGTCACTTGTGAAGTGCGCCACTCTGGCTGACCCAGGCGCCGTAAGGAAATCCAGACATGCCGCCTCAAGCGCCAATCAGACACCATCACGGAAAACACCAGGCAAGTTGCCGACCCCGGATCCACTAAACGTAGTCACTGCCGGGTCCTCTTGCATTTGTTAACACCACAAAGCGGATCTGAATGAGATGAGGTGGTATTGAGCGCACAGCAGCAAAAAGTAAACACCTCTGTGTTGACTGGTGTCGTGGTACATTTGTAATTGAAATGTTTTAATAAAAAGGTGTGATGCAGTGTATTTCAGACAGCAGGCAGGCAGCATGGAGGGCACTCAAGGCTGTGGCATCTCCGGCTTGAATGTAACTCTTTGTCCAGCGCTCCTGGCATAGGTAGTCAGGGTGCTACAAAAGCGTGACAATTAAATTGAAGGTGGTGATGCGGACATGACACCTAAGATGCGTTAATCTAACGCCCGATGCATGCGTGGTACTTGGCAGGGCTGTTACCTAATAGTGTGTGCTTGAGCTTGTCAGCTTGTGTGTGACGCAGCACGGGGATGGTAAAACAACTATCTTTGCCTTCAATGAATGGCCTGTGTTGGGGTCCGCAGAACCTAGGAGGATTTTCCGTGCACCAGCACCTCAAGTACGTGTCAAAAGAAGAAGTCTTCTGACTTCTGTCCCCTCAGTGCTGGCCAGGGCTGAGCCCGCTTCATTCGGCCTCTGCAGCTTAGAAAGCAGCCCGCCATCCTCGACACCACAGGGGAGCGCGTGGTTGGCAGTTTTATTTTTTTGTTGTGACCATATGTGAGAAAAGTTTGGAATTTGTTTTGATTATACGTGGGCATGTGTTTGTCATGATTGTGCGACTAGAGGGTTGCTCTTATCTTGTCATGACCCACAATGCCTAGCACGCAGTGAGGTGGAGGAGGAGTTGTGTGAATAAGACATGCAACATACAAAAGTAATTAACTGACAGCCAGTGCTTTGAGGGGGCTGATACCATTAAGTGTTAAGTATGTGCACTTCTTTAGTTAGTAAGGGAGAGTACTTGCTCTTCTCTGTGTGGGTCAATGCTATGAATGAGAAAGTACCAACATTTCCCAGATTTAGACAGTTATTTGGAGATGGGTAGTGCCAGCACTTGCACATTTCCAATTGAAGCACTGCTCGTGGCATGTCATACTTTCTAATATATTCAAGGCAGAGATTTACATGGATGGTCAATGTTATAGGCAGTGCAGCTGGGGGAGCAGGAGAAGACATGTTGTGTGGATGCAGCTAAAAAGCACCACCCGGCGCAGAGCGGTGCTGTGTGCACCTATGTCAATAAAGGGAGATAATTGGAGAAGGCCCAGCCAGTAATCCAGGTGGTAAACTGCACAAGTGATTAATATTGCCAAATCGAAAAAAGATGCAAAATGGGCAAAAAGAAAGTTGGCAAAATGGACAGTAGCCGTGCGAGGGTAGAAATTAAGTAACAAGTAAAGTTAGGGACTTTTCGTAGAATAAAACACAATAATTAAAAGGACTATTTTCAATCTATGCGTGATAGGCCAATGGAAAATATTTAGAGCAGGAAATCACACCCCAAACCCTCTCATGCTCTCAAAGACTAACAGATGCGGGGGATCCCTAGTCCAGTCAATACTACGTGTCTCGGACATCTTTCAAGTGCTCACCGTCCTTTTTCCCGAGCACCCCCCTTCCCCCCCCAAGGGGCGGCAAACTGAGGGCTAGCCCCGGGCGCCACAAGCTCTAGCTACGCCCCTGTGGATTCGTTCCGGGAAGGAACACCTCACAGAACATCCGCCGCGTCTTCCATGTCCAGGACCAGGTACGAGACAGATTCCCCCGCGCCGCCTGCCTAATTATGGACCTGGAAAAGGCATTTGACACCCTCACCTGGCCGTACCTTTTTTCGGTCCTACGTCGTCTCAACGTTGGCCCGACACTCATGGCGTACACATGCCTTCTGTACACCGATCTGACAACGCGAGTACGGATCGGGAAACACATCTAATCTACATTTGAGGTTCGACGAGGCACGAGACAGGGGTGCCCCCTGTCACCTCTTCTATTTGCCCTGGCCGTCTAACCGCTGGCGGTCAGACTGCGCCAGGAGGGAATACATTGGGGCATCCCGCTCGCGGACGTTACGCACTGCGTCTCTATGTACGCAGATGACCTCCTCATATACGTCCGGGACATCGAGACGGACCTAACCCCCATAGGGGTGGCGCTTGCTGAGTTCGCAGATGCCTCAGGACTCCACGTGAACTGGGACAAATCCACGATCTATCCCTTCCACCCGGGCTTACCCCCCCGTGATGTTGGGTTGGGGGCCCATAGCCTTTCATGGTCCGCTGAAGCCCCCCGGTACCTCGGGGTCCGCCTGTACCACTCTCCGGCAGACATCTTCGACGGTAATCACCGTAAAGCGCTCGCTAGCCTACGCCCGACTGTTGCCTTCTGGAACAAGCTCCCACTAGCCCCGATAGGGCGGATAGTCCTGGCTAAAATGGTGATGCTTCCCCGACTTCTCTACCACTTCACGAATCTACCGGTGGTACCACCCAGGTCTTTCTTCCGGGACCTCAACTCTCTCCTTAGTACCCTTGGGGTGCAGGCCGACACAGAGTGGCCTTGAAAACCCTCCAACTTCCCACAACACAAGGCGGGCTCGGAGCTCCCTCCTTTGAGTCCTATTTCCTGGCGGCGCAGCTCCAATGGCTGTCGTATTGGACGGCGGACCGCTACACCCAGGAGACTTTTACCCCAACCGGCAGAGTCACAACCCCGGAACTCACCCGTCTTCTCCTCCCGGGCACCAAACCCCGGCGTACATACCCCCTTCAAGTCGCGGTAGCGCGTCAATGCATGATGCGGATCCACCGGATGGCCCCCGGTAGAACCCCATACTCCCCGCTACTACCGTTGATAGGTTGCCCCAGACGGGACTCTTATTTCTCGGCACCAATGCTTGCTGAATGGACACACTGTGCCATCATGGACACAGAGTCGCTTTTCGAGGAAGGTCAGCTGAAACCAATCGACCGGCTGGTCGCTGAGTTCGAACTCCCCCCAGGTCAATTTCTCAGACACCAACAGCTACTCGAGGGATTCCGTCCCTACTATAATCTCCGGGCCGGTGAACCTGACACACATCCAGTGATACACACTATCCTACACATGGGAGTGGGACGCCATTTGGTCACCTGGCTGTATAAATCGATCCGGGAACTGTCGCACGCTCTCCTGACGACCCTACGGGCCACATGGGAGGAAGACATCGGTCGCGCACTACACGACTCAGAGTGGACCAAGGCGCTTGAGGCCCCGCAACGTGCCTCTAGGAATGCTCGTTTCAAAAACATTCAATACTATATACTACACAGGGCATACCTCAATCCGGCGCATCTGGAAAAGTTTTATCCATCAACACAATTCCAATGCCCCAGATGTCGCTCCCCAGATGCAGATTTTCGCCACATGTTCTGGAGCTGTCCGGACCTCCACTCCCTATGGCAAACGGTGCATGACACACTGGCAGATCTCACAGGCCTCACAACACTAGCCTCCTGGGAATCCAGCGCGCTAGGCATTTTTCACGTCCCTAAACAAAAACCGGTACACAGACGCTTTGTGTCCTTGGCGCTGCTGCTGGCAAAAAGATGCATAGCCATGCATTGGCGATCCCCGGTGGCTCCCCCCATAGCGGCTTGGACGGGGGTCGTCTGTAAGTGGGCGGCGGCGGAGGAGGATGCCCTTATGGAGGAGGAAGCCAGGGGTGCGCGTAAACATCCCATCTCTATGGAATGGGCCATGCTCCTTCATAGCTTCCGGCAGTCCTTGCACACAGAAGACCCACCTGCGCCCCCCCACCCGAGTGAGCCCATAGTCCCTGACTGTTGCCCTTCATCCTAGTACCGAATCCCGGTGCTTCACGCTCCCTCGTCAATGCCCCGCCCCCATGTCAACCATCCCACTACTCACATACACGGGATGTCTCCACCCTCTGACTGTTCTACCTCACTGTGAGTGCATACTGAGGGAACCCCTTGCCTCCCGACGCCCGACACCTGTTTTCCTCTACCATGCTCTTGCCAACGCCTATATGCTCCCCCCCACAGTTATGTCCCCCCAGTTACCTGGTAACACTGCTATGCAAACTGTACAGACCCCGATCCAACGCCCCCAAGGCGGGAATTCACGTGCCCACTGTTACTCTCCTTTCTCCCTTACGGAGCACGTTTACTGTATCCCAGCCTGAAGACTTATCTGATTGATCTGTACTGTTTAATGGAGGAAATACCAAATTACACAAGTTTGTATGCAGAAATGTTGAGCGCACGGCTGACCGTGGCTGAATGTTGACGCCACGCCAGCATATGACCCACTTTGTACCCTGGTTCTATGATGCAACAATAAAAACAAATTTTACAAAAAAAAAAGATCTCCACCCCTCCATGCACCTCTACTCCCTCCCAACTTCCCATGAGATGCACCTCGCCCCCTCACCCCAATACAGCCAAGCTCAACCTTTTGTCTGCAAATGTCGTTAACTCACACAAGCCCTTGAACGCCACCCTTTTTCAACAGGCATACCCTAGCAACCCCATTATCTACACTATTCCGACCATCACCTCTGTCAGAACAAAGCATCCACCTAAACCCTCCCGAGCACCCCCGCAGAAGTACAATATCCCGATCACCCTTCAGAGCCCAAGTGCCCCCGTCACCAAAACAGTCTTGACAGAGCTGCGCTGTATGCTTCACAACTGCAGATCTGCAGTAAAACACAAACTTGAAATCTCTGATACCACCACCCTTCACAAACTTGACATGCTCTTCCTCACAGAGACCTGGTTCAAAGATACCGCTCACTCTATGTTTGATTTTCTATTATCCACAGGTTATTCCATATTTAGGAATGACAGAACTGTTAATACGGGGGTGGGGGGGTGTTGCAGTCATCTTTAGAAACGCCCTCCAACTTAAAGGCTTCTCCAATCAGCTCCTCTCACACCTTTGAATGCCTTTCTCTTGAGCTTCACTTGCAACACCGTTCACCGCTCAGATTCCATATCATTTACCGCCCGCCTCGTAGTGGCCCTTCGTTTATAGAAGATCTCACTGACTTCATCAGCGACCAATACTCACAAAGTGACAATCAGACCTTCGTGGGTGACTTCAATCTCCACTGGGGCGTACCGCAAGACTCCTCTGCGAACTCACTGGCCACCTTCCTCTCTGCAAACGATCTTATCCAACACTGCACTGAATCAACCCACTCTAAGGGCGCAATCCTGGACCTTGTTATTTCTAAAGCAGGCATGCTTTCTACCACTACCCCAATTCATGTAGATTGGTCTGGCCACCACCTCATCCCATTCTCTCTTCAACTTTCACACTCTATAACTCTTGGCCAACCCAAGAGGGCCATCTCCTGGTTCCGTGATGCCAAAAATATTGATGTCGGTCCCCTCTGTGAATCAGCTTTGCTATCACTTCCAAGGCTAGACCCGAACATAGCTGTTGGTGATCTCACCTCCCAATGCCTCACAATTCTTACAGCTGAAATTAATAACGTCGCTCCACTCAAAAGCAAAAGGATAAGGCCCACTCCCTCAGCACCTTGGTTCAACAAATCCCTTTATGAGGAAAGGAAGCAGCTAAGATTCCTGGAGAAGCAATGGAGGCAAGTGCCCTCCACTGACAATTTAGCCATGCTTCGCACAGCAAGATCCAAGTACCACAAGCACATCTTCCTTGAGAAGCGGCGCACTTCAAAACCCTCCTTGACTCCGCCAAAAATAGACCCAAAAACTATTCGATCTCATCAAGATTCCGAGATGCTCTCCCCCAACCTCCAAGGTGGAGGATTCTACAAAAAGAGCAGCGGATTTCGATATCTTCTTCGATGAAAAAGTGAAATCACTTGTGGATCAGGTCGCTCATCCTACACCTCCAGGGGAGCGCAAATCCTTAGCCATTTGGCAGAGCTTTGACCCCATATCTGAAGATGCCCTTCTCACGTGCATACGCGAAACAAAGCCCTCCACCCATTCTCTCGACCCTATCCCCAGTGTCATTGCCATTGACTTCTATACCCATTCCCTTTCCTATTGGACCACTCTGATCAACCTCTCCCTCTGGCAAGGCTCCCTTCCTGTCTCCTTCAAAACTGGGCAGGTGACCCCTCTGCTTAAAAAGCCCACTGCTGATGCGAATGACCTCAACAACTTCCGCCCCATTACTAACCTTCCCTTTCTTGCGAAGATCACAGAAAGATGTGTAGCAAAACAACTCTCTCGTCATATCAAGGACAATGATCTTCTTGACAATTGTCAGTCCGGCTTCATCCAAAACTGCAGAACTGAAACAGCCCTACTGCAAGTGGTTGATGATGCGCTGAGGATACTCGACTCAGGGGGGTCCTGTCTGCTAATTCTCCTTGACCTTTCTGCAGACTTTGACACTGTCAATCACAACACCCTCCTCAATATTCTTCAACAGAGAATGGGCATGGAGGGCACTGTGCTGAAATGGTTTGCATCCTTCCTCTCTGACAGATCTCAAATGATCAAAATAGCGAACAGTCTTTCTTCTCCTGTGGCGGTGGGTCAAGGTGTTCCCCAAGGCTCTATACTTGCACCCACATTGTTCAATCTCTACTTAGAACCACTGGGAAACCTCCTAAGCAAATACGGGATTCACTATCATCTCTATGCAGACGACACTCAACTCTACCTCAAGGTTGCCTCCACTCATGATCTCTCGATCCTAAGCTCTACTCTTGACTCCATTCAAAACTGGATGTCAACTCATCAATTGATTCTGAATCCCTCCAAAACTGATTTCCTCCTCACTCTCTCCTCCCCCGGTTCAATCATGGATGGATCAGATGAATCTACTAAACAATAAACCCATCATTGTCGACAGCGCAAAATCCCTTGGTGTCATTCTAGACAAAAAACTCAATCTAACTCCCCACATCAATTCTATTGCAAAATCTGCTCTTTACCAACTGTGCCTTCTTTGGGGAATCCGTTGCTTCTTCCTGGAGCAGGACCTTATAACCCTGGTGCAATCGCTGGTCCTCTCCAGACTAGACTACTGCAACTCTCTTCTTACTGGCCTCCCCAAATCTCACCTGTCCCCACTTAAGTCTGTTTTCCATTCAGCAGCTCGCTTCATTTATGGGGCCAAAAGAAGCGATCACATCACACCGATGTTATCCACCCTCCGCTGGCTTCCCTTCGAGGCTAGAGCTATCTACAAGACCGCTTGTATCACCCACACAGCCTTGCACTCCTCCTCTCCTCGCTACCTGGCGATTAAACTGAAACTCTCTGGAGGCTCTAGACCTTCACGCAATGCGGAGAATCTACTGCTTGAACCTCCCACTTTCAAGAAGGAAAGAACAATGGCCCAATCCTTTTCAGGCAACGCAGTGAGAATCTGGAACTCCCTTCCACCTCAGCTCCGGAGCACCGCCTCCTCCCAGGCCTTCAAAAGGGACCTCAAAGTTCTCCTCCTCCAGAGACACCTCCAAAAGTAATTCCCGTCCGCTTGGTATTTGGAGGAAGACTTCCCACTACTGAAAATGTCTACTTTCCATGACCATGGAAGTGCCTTCCCAGTGTGTTCTTGTGGTTGGAGTGTTTGCCTTTTTGCAGTATTTTCCATGTACTTGTGTTTGGTGCCCTTTTGTAACATGCACACACCACTTTGCTACCTCTCACATGTTTTTACCTTTGATACTTGCACAAGTGCCACCTTTGCCTACGTAACGCTTGCTCTTGTGCCTGAGTGTCTAGCACTTATTGCAGTATTATACCTCAAATTATACTCTGTTTTCTCTTGTAACTGCACACTTGTCACTTTTTCCTCTTGTGCACTTTCTACTACCTCATGTATTTTTGGTTGCTCTCAATTTTTACTACCTCATGTATTTTGTTTGCTCACAATTGTCACTTTTACCTTATGTAACGTAACGTCTGCTTTTGTAATCTGTTCTTGTGTAATGTTTTCCATCATGTTTCATCTCTGTTCCTATTGTGAAGCGCTCTGACGCCTTCGGGTAAAGTCCGCGCTATATAAAAATGCATAAATAAATAAATAATAAAGGACGGTGGCTCGATACAACCTGGAGACTCAGGGCAGTGCTGACGCTGTTATAGCCATGGGGAATGGAATGCTGATCTCAGGTATCGAGGTAAAGAGCCACCAAGGGAGTACTTGCGGAGTCATCAACCTGTGATCTTAAAAATCGATTTTCTACTGTAGATAGAGAGGCTATGGCAGTTGTGCCCCACAACTGAGCACCGTAAAGTGACCCACCCAAAACCTTAGTTTTATAAATCTCGATGGCAGGGGCAATCTGCCTAGAAACTGTCTTCCTGTGAATTTTACTTATATGTGCACATTGGTGTATTAAATGTAATTTAGATTTTTCAAGCTGTGGGTGCCAATTAATGAACGGAGTAAGCCAAATCCTTAAATAGTCAAATGCCTCCACTTTTTTCCAATTTGGTTTTGCCAGCCCACATTGACCTAGTCTTCACTGCTCTTCTACCCCTATTAAAAATCATGAATTTGGTCTTTGTTTCGTTTAGACTAAGCCCTTTTTCCTTACAAAAATTTAAAAAATCATTTAAAAGTTGCTGCAACCCAAGTGGAGACTTCGAAATTAAAAGGGTATCATCAGCAAATAATAATGCTGTAACTCTTCGTAGCCCTGTCTTTGGGGCATCACAACCATTTCTATCTAGAAACAGGACAACCCCATATATAAAAAGAGTAAAAAGGGTCGGTGCCAACACGCATCCCTATCTCACTCCGTGTTTGACTGGGAAGGTTTCTGTTACTTGGCTATTAGAACCCCACCTGACCTGTGCTGAATTCTCTGAGTGTAAGCAAATTAAAATGTTTAAAATATTTGTTGGAATGCCCATAACATACAGAACCCTCCAGAGACAACAAAAGCCACATAGAGCTTTCCACCCTTTTTAGTCACTTCCTTCCATTAGATACAGACTGAGTGAAACAGCTGATCCAGTTTACTAATTTTGGGGCGGAAACCCGCCTGAAAATCACTCAGAATGTTAGCCTCCTTTAGCCATTTCTGGACCCTTCCTAGTACCTGTTTGCAGAATTCTTTTTGCAGTGAGTATTTAAGACTGATTGGCCTGTAACTCAGTGGTGAAGATCTATCCCCCTTCTTGAAAATAGGTATTATTTCAGCTATCCTCCAAAGAGAATAGGGTCACCTTTCAATATCAAATTGGTCACCAAATTTATATACACACCCCATAGCATTCTGTCTTCTCTAAAGCGATCACTAAGTATTTTCTTGGGTCCTGGGGCACGTGCAGGGACGCAAGATACTATTGCCGTTAGTGTTTCTTCTGGGGTAATGACCAGATTACTCTCTTTATGCACCCCGGATAAATCCATCCCTGCTGATACCTCACGAACTATACAGGGGTCTTCTCCGTAGAGGGAACCAAAATGCGCAACCCCCTCCTCGGGTTGAACCGTATATTCAAGAGTGGGACGTTCCCCCCTCAACCAGAGTGTAGCTTGTCTCCAGAACCCTTTAGGAGCTCTATCTGTTAGGGCAGTGTGTAGAGAGGTCCATAAGGAGCCCTCCACTCTTTTTTAGCTCTATCAATGGCCCTTTTATATTCAACTCTGCAGATGGAAGTTTCTACATGGAACCCTTGCTTTAGTGCAGCAATCAGTATTCTCGGTTGAACCAGGGACACTTAGTATCACACTTTCTGCCAACACATCGGGCCCCATTACTGCTTGGGTTTTTAGGTTGACTCAATAAAGTTCTAATCTCATTAAAAAAACGATCATGGGTGGACCCTACTATTGTAGGCATCGTTAAAACAAAGAACGCTCAGATCCTTGATTAGATGCCTCGCTTTTTCCTTTACAATTTACAGGGCTTCTGGATGGCTCTCTACCCACGACCCCTTCAAGGCTTTCTGATTATTAGCACAAGTAAGTGTACCCATTTCCGCATGTGTAATATTGTTAGATTTCAGCGGACCATCTATAGTCAGCATAAGGGCAAGAGTGTGGTGATCACTTTCCGTTCTTTTCACCACTGACATATCTACCACAGAAGGACAAAGATTTGGGGTAATAAGACAATAATCAAATCTACTTGTTTTGCCAGGCCTGCTATACGTATGCTCCCCTTTCAGGTCTGACTTTCCCCTAACATTGGTAGCTCTTAGTACATGTTGTAAAGTAAAGGTCAGAACCTGTGCGCCTCTCTTTGACCACCTTACTGGTGGAAGGTCTAGAGGGGGAATAGACCATAAACGATCCCAATCCTCTGTTAAATCAAGAGGAGTGGAAATAAGGGGTTCAAAGGTGCAGTTAAAATCTCCTGCCACTAAAGTAAGGATATTATCAGAATATTTCAACAGGGCTTCGTCTAACCTGTTTATTGTGTCTGTTTCTTCCATGGCACTGTCTACTCTGTTGAAGACGTTAAAAATTCTAGCCTGAGTGCAAGGTCACTTCAATGGCCAGGATATCCAGTGTATCCACATTAAGCAACCTAACTTTGGCCCCTATTGTAGTTTTCACTCAAATTGCAAGGCCTCCAAATGGTCTGCCCTGCTTTTTCATTTTGGCGTTGATTGCATAAACTGAATATCCACTTCTATAGGGGTGGCCAGACTCCAGGTTTCCTGAAAGAGGATAAGATCGTAAGAATCCACAAAACAACACCAATTGGGGTCTGATTGTAATTTCTTAATCCCAGCCACATTCCATACCAAAATCCGGAAGTCAGAGAGAGAGATTATCCTGTCCTCTGACTCCGGATCATTGGCCGTGTCAGCTACTCCCGGTTGAGGGATTCTTTTCGTATATTTAACATCTTCTCTTATTATGGAATAACAATCACGTGAGAATCTCAGCCAGTGAATGACCTTATTTTTCAATGAATCTTGGTCTTCTGCCCCAACCTCAGTCAACCCTGGACATTTCTTAGGTAGATCCCATTCTCCACATTCTGGTCCCCCTGCTTCCTGCATACCCCGTCCCTCACCGACCTCATAGCAAGGTTGCCATCAAATATTGCTTTGTTTTTGTCTAATCCCCATGAGTTTTTCCCAGTGCAAGAATCTGCCGCTGTATTACTAATGTTTACTTTATCGGTGAGCCTCTGTGAGCAGTACCCAGAACTTGTTTTCTGATGTTGAGTGTTTGGTCTAACATTTGAGGTTTATGTATCAACAGACTGGCTCTCTAATCTATTTCTGGGGGGAGACCCTGCTGACCTGATTACTATTGGTGATTGGGGCTGCAATAGGACCATACTTGATGGCCTATGGTATTCCTCCATCTTAGATGATACTAACTTTGTCAGAGTGGAAACCTCGTTCCTGAGTAGAACGACCTCATTTTTTAAAGTCTCAATAGCTTGCTTTATTGCTAATAATTCGACTAGAGAGACATTCTGTACTTGTTCCTGAGTGGTATCAATCTCCCCTGAAGTCACCAGGTCATGCATAGTAAGGATATCATACCTGTTGTGACATTCTACTATAATTGGCTCAGCAAGAACTGTCTTCTCTCTTAACTGGCCACTTCGGGCCTGTGCAATTTGGTTCTCTTCTACAGTCAGCTGCCCACTTAGTCTTTCTCTTCTGTTCCTTTTCTTCTTCTGGGTGAACATGTGGGGGATGCGTTTGACTTGGGGCTCCCCTTGCAAAACACTAGGCTTACTAACGTTAAGGGCTACAGGGGCTATAGAATCTCCACCGTTCTCATCCTCTGTCTCAACAGGATTATTGTCATTACTTTCGCTAGTTTGTGAGAGTGGGAAATCCTGATCCACAATTGCCTGACATTCTGTTAAAATTACCTCAGTGCGATCCTTGGTGTCATGACAAGGTGCCCCCATCGACTTCTTTTTCTCTTTGGAGTTATCCGAACCCTGGGCCTTGTCATGACACTTCCTCTTCCCCATTTCCCCTCAACTGCAGCTCTATTAACTCTTTTAACTCTAAGTTATGTTACGTGATGCTCTGTTCATATAATGAAAAGGAGCACAGCGCTACAAATTTGCTGAACAAAATTGAACGCCGCCCAACTGACGCCTGTTTTCCCCTGTTCCTCCTCCTGTCAGTCAACCTTACTCAGTGACTCAGCTAACATTGAACACAGGTACAGAGCATTACATTTGCATTACACACACAATACCAATTGTTGTTAAATGTCCAAGTGTGCCTTCCCAGCCTTTCGGCACCCAAACACACAGCCAAGGGAATGTGTCCCACCCCGCCTCTTCCTGTCGTAGACAGGCCCACCCTTGCCCCGGGCTTTGCCCGGGCGCCGCCGGTGCCGCGGGATACTAGCACCACTTAAGAGGCTTCATACAGTGCCTCCCTCCCAGCTGTGGGTGATTGTGGCCACGCCTTGCAATCTGGGACTGCAAGTCCCACCAGAGTGTGGATCCGTTATGCGGTTGGTGAAGGAGCCAACAAGCGCGCCCTAGGTTTAGCTGGTATCAGGAGGGGCACAGGAACACTCGCAGCCCCCTCTGATCAGCAAGCAGCTCACCCACAGCAATTCAAGCGTCCCACGCTGCGGGATGCAAGCGGCGCTTAAGAGGCTTCAGGCAGCGCCTCCCTCCCAGCTGTGGGTGATTGTGGCCACGCGTTGCCCTCTGGGACTGGAAGTCCCACCAGAGTGCGGGTCCGTGATGCGGTTGGTGAAGGAGCCAACAAGCATGCCCCAGGTTTAGCGGGTGTCAGGAGGGGCACTGGAACACTCGCAGCCTCCTCTGATCAGCAAGCAGCTCACCCTTGGCACTTCGAGCATATGTTATCACAATACCTCGAACACCATGTACAAGGCCTATTTGTACTTTATATACAAATGTCATTCTATCTTCCTCCACGGGGCGACAGGGCTATCTACAGATCCATAACATTGCTAATCTATATGTGCATCACAAGGATGTTTTTTATTGTAAATAATGAGCATCCCAAAAGGTTAGCAGAGGAGGCACTTCAGCTGACTCCGAGGGTCCCTGAATGCTGAGACTTCACCACGCAAGGGCCTGACATCTCTGTGAGGGGGTGTCTAGATTATGACCAAGACGGGCTACTACATTCTCTCCTGCCTGGTAATGGGGTTGGATCATCCCTTTGGGGATTCTTGGCTTCACATCTACACACACTCTAGGTTCACTCAGAGTATGGTTTGCATAGTAGGAGTATGCCTGATTACTGCCTTGTTTATATGCCTACATATATATACACTGATTTAGCACCATAGTAGAAGTATATATACACTATTTACTCTTTTGGTACTTGTAATCACTTTCATCTGCTTCTGTCTACTGATTATCGCAGCACATGCATTCTATACAAGAATTACGTTGGTTCAATAAATTAAATTGAAAACGCCCCAGTATGTACTTTTTGTACATTTCTCTGAGCACAAGTAAGCAGGAGTGACTGAGCGAAAGGTTCTGATCTGTTTTTTATTTTTAGCTGTTTTTAACGCGTTCTGTTACTACCAGAGTATCCTGGCGCGAAAGGAGAAAACAAGCAGGTGGCTAAAGAGAAACAGAAAATAATCTAATAAGCAAATCTATAAAGATGAGTTTTCAGTGCCTTCTTAAAAGGTACAAAATTCTGGATTGATCTTAAAAACAATGGCAGAGTGTTCCAAGCAGAAGCCGCAAGGACAGCAATTGACTGGCCTCCAAGGCGCACTCGCCGAAAGCGAGGTACGCTCAACAAATTACGATCAGCGGAACGTAGAGATCGAGTGGGGGTGTAGCGGCTAAATCTTTTCTTCAGATAGGAAGGCCCAAGGTCATTGACTGCTTTAAATGCTAGTGTCAGGATTTTAAAAGTAATCCTTCGTGATACTGGCAGCCAATGTAGTTCTTTCAGATGGATTCGTACACTCTCTCTACTGGGCACATTGCAAAGAAGTCTCGCCGTTGCATTTTGAATGATCTGTAATCTGGTGACTAGAAAAGCTGGGGTTCCGCTAAGAAGAGAGTTGGCATAGTCGAGCCGCGATAGTATTAAGGCCCTCGCGACCGATTCTCTTGCCGAAGAAGGGAGATATGGAAAGAACTTTCTCATAGCCTTAAGAGACCCGAAGCACACCGCTGTAAGTTTCTTTATGCGTGCCTCGAACCTCAGATCCTCCCCTGACCAAACTCCCAAATTTTTTGCAGGGATGTTAACTGAACTTGGCTGGGGAAAATCCGAAGGCCACAGGAGTTCTCTAAAATTAGACGGAAATTGGCCATACAACAAAATTTCTGTTTTATCTTCATTACATTTCAGCTGTGCCGCTGCTAACCAGCTGAAAACCGAAGAAAGACAGGAACGAATAACCTCAGTGCCTTGTGCTGTACCAGGCCATGTAAATAATAGTTGTGTATCATCAGCGTACGCTATAATTTTGGCCCCCATTTGTTCAGCCATCACTATAAGCGGGGTAAGATGAACATTAAAAAGCAGGAGGCTAAATGTAGACCCCTGGGGTACCCAGGTAGTAAGAGGCTTGGCCGAGGAAGAAAAAGGCGGGATCCAAACCTGCTGGGACCTGTCGGACAGAAAAGATTTCACCCATTCCAGTGCTGAACCCACCACACCTATCTCAGCCTATCGAGTCAGAAGGAGAGAGTGCGGGACAGTGTCAAACGCAGCAGAGAGGTCCAATAAAATTAGAACCGCTCTGCTGCCACTGTCCAAACACTCCCTAATAGCCTCTGTGATCTCCACCAGAGCTGACTCCGTGCTATGTGCTGCACGAAAACCGGACTGAGCAGGGTGGAGAGCCTCAGAAGATTCAACAAAGGCATTCAACTGATGAAAAGCAAGTTTCTCTCCAATTTTTGCCATGGCTGGAAGCAGGGAAATAGGTCTATAATTGCCCGGCACATCAGGATCAGCTCCAGTCTTCTTCAACAAGGGAAGAAGCTTTGCCTGTTTCCATTCCTCGGGAACCTTAGATGTCTTAAAGGATAGGCCATTATTTGCGAAACCTCCCTTGCCACTGATTCTGCCACTACAGCCAACATCCGAGCCGGGCAAATATCGCCAGGGGCACCAGATCTCAAAGACTTAATCGCTACCAAAGTGTCCTCCACTGAGGGGGGGGGGGTAAATGTCTCCATCGTGTAGGTGGGAGGCGCTCTAGATCTAACATTTTCAAAAATCCTACTCCCACCATTAACAGCTCTGAGACTTTGCTGTATTGTGGCAATTTTCGTTAAGAAAAAAGAAGAAAGAATCTCACACCACTCAGTAGAAGGCTTCACCAACACTTGTTCTGCACAGGGGGAGAGAAAACTCTTGACAATAGAAAAAATTTCACGACTCTTATTGTTGGCCTTCTCAATTCTATTGACAAAGTATTCAGATTTAGCCAGTTTAATAGTGGCATAATACTCCAGCTGTGCCGTGCGGTATGCCACCTTGGCATGTGGGCAGTAAGCCACCCGCCACACCCGCTCTAATTTTTTACAAGCAAGCTTAAGTATGCGTAATTGGGGCGAATACCAAGGTTGCGAGGGGGTCGACCTATCTCTACTAGAATTGGACCCTTTCGATGAGGCGGACATCCCTGCTCCCACCCACCCATCGAAGGATTGAAGTGTAGAATCTAACTCAGTCCCCAGAATAGGCCTATTTTGATCAAGCCAGGCAATAAAATTGCCTATGTTGATCTTGGGGGGGGGCACATGTTCCTGCAAGACTTGGGCATATATTTCATGGCCGACCATGTAAATCTAATCAGCCGATGATCAGTCCAAGTAAGGATTTGAGGGGCCCGTATGTGTGGGTGAGGAGACCCATTGGGTAAGCGAAGCCAAGTCAAAAGAATCATGCAAAATCCTGCTTTCCTGAAGTTCAGAGCGATCAACATGAATATTCAGATCACCAAGCAGTAGAAAACGCGAAAACCTCACTGCACGGGGAACCAGAGTCTCCAAGAGAGCTTTAAGGAAAGGACCCGAGGGGCCTGGTGGTCGATAGATAAGGGAACCTCCCAATGTAAAATGTGGCGACAAAACCAAAGAAAAGTTCACAATCTCCCCCTCAACTATCTCATCAGTAATTTCAATATTGAGGACCCATGATTCCCTAAAGATAATGGCGAGTCCGCCACCCCTACCGCTGGCTCTATCTTTACTCCGGATCTTAAACCCTCTGGGGATGGCCAGTTTAATGTCAGGGGCACATGAGCTATTCAGCCAAGTTTCTGTTATAAACAGCAAGTCCAGTGTACCATCTTCCAATAGCGAAAAAATCTCAGCTGTGTGTTTACTCATTGAACGAGCATTAATTAAAGCAGCAAAAATAGAACCTGGACCTAAGATAGAACCTGGCGAAGTAATCTGATTAGTACTGCAATAAAAACCGCAAGCAGAGCAGGAATTAAGGCTAACTGGATCCATTGTTACACACCTCAGTCTCACCTCAGCCGGCGGGCGGAGCGCCAGCAGACTCTCTCGAGTATACACCATCGCTGTTTTATCTGGACTTCAAACCTGTAAGGTAGCCCGTCCTGCGTCCGTCGCGTCCGAGGCGCGGACGGGCGCAGACGGGCTAACCTTTGGCTTACCTATGGCGCGCCTTAGGTGCGACCGCTGCGCGCTGACGGCGGCATGCTAATTTTTTGCTGTGTCCTCTCCCCCCAGCTAGAACGCTGCCACCAGTTCAGCTGGGGAGAAGGACTACTCTCAAGATGGCCGCCCACCCTCCACACGACCGGAATAGCAGCCGCGGTGAGAGGGGCCAGGAGATGCTTTTCAAGAAGATCAGGTGAGTCAAAGCACCCCCTCCGAATGTTCCTGCACAACTGAAAAGGGTTAGGCAGATTAAAATGCACACAATAAAAAATCGATCTTCAAATATTAAAAATCAGCACAGCTCTGAATAATGGCCACAAGCTAAGAGGAGGTATAAGGGAGCTGCCACCACCCAAACACACGATCCCTGAGGAGTTAGGGTTGTCATGTTCAGTGGTTACCAAGAAACCATTCGCTCCCTGATAGGGTTAGGGGAGCTTATGGTGGCACAGTGAGCTAGCTGGTCTCTAGGCCAACATATCCGGTGGGGGTGCTCAGACTCAGTCTAGGTACTTCACCCATTGTTTATGCTGTCCAACAAATGTGCAGATCCTATGAATTAGTAGGAACTGCACAACATGGCACTGCCAACGTTGGTTGGGCTCTTATTTAACGGTCTATCTGAGTACTTCAGTTGTGCATTTCTCAGAGACCCCTACTCACCTCCCAACTGGAGATGTCTGTGGTGGGAAGGGAAATCCACCTCAGCTGAGTAGTAGGTATATCCTACGTATTGGCTATAGGTTATACAAGCTGGTAGGATAAAAGTTTCCCACCTTGTGCAAACCCTATCTCCATAAATTAATTTACTAAATTCCTTCTCTCTTCACACAATGTCCAAAGATGGAAATAACAACCGAGAACAGGTAGTTACTTTAAATATTACAGAAAATTGCAGACATGCTGTTACTATAAAATCACTACAATTTGGTCTCCTGGCTATGGGTGGAGAGGTTACCTTCATGGTCAAGGTACACGAAGCACTCTGAACAGAGGTATTCTATTCCTGGGTTAAATTTCCATCTGCAGATGCACGTGCACATTTATATCATACTTAGATTGAAGATGAAACACCGGAGTAATGCTTTCCATATGTGGACATAGAAATTCTGTTAACTTACCAAGAACACATAAATTGGTTTAAATACACCCTTCCTCATACTATCAAACATTTGAGACTCGGTCCGCACAGTAAAGAAGGAGTGACTTGGCCGGTCCTAGCTGCTTATACACCGCATCCTAATCTTGCTAATTGAGATGCAGCAGAATTAATAACACTAAACGAAGATCTAGTAAAGATTTACATCAATCTTACAAAGTTCATTATGCGAACCTTCACAATTAACCCTGTGCGGACTGCTCAGGCTGCACAACCACAATTGCCTACTACGGGTATCAGCCTGCAAACATTGAATGCCGTGATGGGAAAGATTCCCACCAGTCGGGAGCGAATTCCGTTCTGGATAGCACAAAACACAAGCTAGCTTGAAGCTCAATTATTAGAGCGGCAGACCCTGATGCAGAGGTCCAGCCTGGGACCAAGGTTCAATTCCCCGCCTCGTTGGGTCTTGGGCTCAAAATTCCACGGACCTGATTATTTTCGCCTCGTTGCCTATTCCAATCATGGAGTCCCACTCTGCAACCCTGGGCAATAGCTTGCTTAATCTCAACAACGGCCCCCACAACGCTAAGGATGCCTGGCCTCCACCTTGGGAGTGGACGCCTCACAGGGAAAGCCAGGATGGGTTCCACAGCGGTATTCGTACAAGCGCCTTGAGACCCTTGCGGGTGATTAGTGCGCTATACAAGTATCAATTTACATTTACATTTACATACGGGGCAGCAGGACAAACACAGAATATTAACAATTTGCTTCCCAATGGAGATGGCTCCCCTGGTAGAAGATTGTACCACTTGGGATAGAGTCTTCGCTGCCGTTTACACCAGAACTCATGGTACCCCTTCAATAGCAGTTTTACCTGAAGTACTGGAACAAGTAGAGAATAAGTATGGGGCAGCATCTAACCTGGACTTGAGGATGAAACTAATGGTCAATTTTGCAACGGTTTCAGCCATTATGCCAAGTAACATAAAAGGGGAAGCAGCAGCATTGGCTATAAACCAATGCCTGAGGGAGTTCACTCCTGCACAGCAGGAGAGGGAATTGCCTAGAAATATTGAAGAAACCTATGCTACACTAGGCAGAGATAATCTGGGAGTCAGTCCTGGGAAACTGCAGGTTTAGAGTAATTCTGAAAAGGATAACTGTAAGCAAGCACCCGATTCTTTAAAGAAGAAATGGGACAGTAAACAAAATAATAAACAAAACAAGATGCCATCATGGGGTTGGTCTGCTCAACAGGAAACCACTAACAAGAAATATAATTTAAGAAACCATGATAACATTAGAAAGCCTGACAGGTACCAGCATACTGATACACGTTTCTCTTGTTCCTTTCATGATTCATCCAATACACATTCAAGGAGGGGTGGACAGTCAGACCGCAGATCAGAAGAGCATGTGAAGCCGAAAAGAGAAACACATTGCACTGCAAACTACACCCTTAAAAAAAAGACAAACAAAAGACCCCTAAACCTCAATTTAAAAAAAGAAGGTAGCTGGGATGAAAATAAGACATTCCCCGGCTACTGAAGACTCTGCTTCTGACAGGGAAATGGCCAGTGATGATGCTGGGCAGTGCAGCAGAATTCACAATAGCTCACCGGAACCTGATGAATTATCTGGCGGTAGTAGCTCTGAATGAGCATATCATGGTGGAAACACCTGATACAGAGTAAGTGTCCCCCACTGTTTACACAAAATAACACTCCAGTTGGAGGGGTACATACCCAGAAACATCAAGGCTCTTTTTTGGGAGAACCTAACGTATGGTTACGATATTCTTTTGGCTCTAAAGGATTAGCCACCTGAGTTGGTAATGGAGTGCTCAGTGGGGGAAACAGTAATTTTACCTGCATTCTCTGACCTTGTTCCAGAATCAATTAAACATTCATACGCCAAGGAGTGGGCGTGAGTGCTAGCTTCTGCACTTTACTGCAATCATGTTGGGTGGGAAGGACCCACCATCACAAAATACCACGAACCGCAGAGACAGTACCTAATGTAAAGCATAAAGCTAAAAAACAAGTTAGAGAAATCCTTGAACAGCTTGAATACCAATGAGTGGTAGAAAATGTGCACTTTATCCATGAATAATCCCTTGTTTCCTTTAATGAAACCAGACAATTCATACCATCTAGTCTTAGACTTCAGACATTTAAACACATCTACATGCACATTTGTAGTACAAAATGCACACAGTGCTGCTCGAATGAATAACGTTGTGCAGAAAAAATACAAAACAACGCGCTAGGTTTACAACAGCAATTTTGCTGTTTACCTCAGGGGTATAAGAATATCCCTGGGCTGTTTTCAGCCAGAGTGACAGAGTTACTTCAAAATTTTTATGAATAGGCATTGTCCTATATAGATGATATTTATCTGACGGGCGATGAACTAATGGAACACTGGGACAGAGTAGACCACATAATACTGGGGTTTACTCATTTGAGCTACAAATGTAATTTCAAAAAATCAAACATTGCTCATCTCCATGTCCTGTTTCTGGGATACAGGTCATCAAGTGAAGTCAATAGTCTGGCAGCACATGTTTTGAAAAATGTGCGTTGCTCCAACTGCCAGCGACTCTGAAAAGAGGATTTGAACATTTTGGCAGAACATACGTTTTGGATTATGCAGAACGAGTAAAACCATTCTACGATTTAATCAGACCTGATTTTTCAATCAACCATTGGACACAAACATTTTAAGTTCTGTACAAGCTGATATGATAGCTTCCAAATATTTACGCACATGCGTAAACACAACGAACCTGGTGATCCGTGTAAGTGCTTGACCAACCGAGTACACCTACATTATTTTCAATGAAAGTGATACAGTACTGATTGCAAACAAATCACATTTGTACACAAACACTGAAATACGTTTTGCATCCACTGAAAAAATTCTCACAGCGGTATAGACTGCTGTGGTGAGGTGGAGAGCACCAGCACAGGGGAAACCAATAATTGTTGCTACCCCAATACTGACTTTAGAGGCTGTTACCAAAGCAAGCTTTCCAAATGCCAAAGCATTACATCCATGATGGATTTAATGGAATAACTCTTTCAGTGCAACAGAT
This sequence comes from Lissotriton vulgaris, assembly GCF_964263255.1. NCBI lineage: Eukaryota > Metazoa > Chordata > Amphibia > Caudata > Salamandridae > Lissotriton > Lissotriton vulgaris. The sequence continues at coordinate 2,123,901,995 of NC_141685.1, forward strand.
GTAGATTATAGATTTGATTTTACACTACAAACAAGCGTTCCTGCAGTATGAACAAGAATAACCTCTGCCGAACTAAACAATGCCTCTAGATCAATATGATTACATCAGCTACACTGATGGATCTGCTCAGCCTGCCATAGGGACAGGACACTAATATTCAGCAGTGTGCACAATAGTAAAATGGAGAATACATGACAGAAGGTTCTGACCTGAAAAAAAACACACACAGCCCTAGGGGATTGTACAGAGCATCTGGCAGAGCTTAAAGCCCTAATTCTGGTGCTACAGAGTATGGATCACGGATTCCCAACACTTATAGTGTGCAATTCATATTACTGTGTCCAGTCATATGATTAATATCTTCATTATTGGAGCCAAAATGGATTTTGAGATTCCAAGCGTTGCACAATCAAGTACAAACTACTTTGGGAACAGGTGGCAACGCTGAATGAATGCTTTCTACGTGCTCGTGTTATCCACAGATTGAGTTATTAACGAGTTGGCGTCCACGTTAAAGGGAATTCCAAGGCTGATGAAGCCTCTAAGGCAAAAGACTATACTGCTGCCAGTGCTGCAATAACTCATTCTAGTACGAGATTAGACAGAGACATTATGGTGGCTGTCAATGTTGCCTGCAATGACACACACCTGCTGAAAGGCTTTCCACTCAAGAACTCCTACAAGTTAGATGCACAAAACATTCTGTATGCTCAGATTCCAGGAAAGGAGGGTAGAGTTATGCCAAGCACTGATCGCAGATTGGGATTAATACTAGCTGCACACGAGTCTGGGTTCAGCACACGCAGGGGTTACTGCTACAGTTTCACTACTGAAGCAGTGCTATTGGTGGCGAGGTCTAGATAAACAAACCAAGGACTTTGTCATAAAATGTGATGTGGTAGCAGGTGAAGGGTTCAACTGTAGCACGCCCACCTCAGACACCTCTACTGATCTCAGACAAACTTCTGGCCTGTGTTTATTTGGGGATCACTGACATAATATAGAATGACAAAATATAGACTTACCAAAATATAGTCACCAAAATATAGAATGCCAAAATATCGAATTCCTATCTACAAACAGGTAAGTACAAAAATATCGAATCCAAAATATAGTCTGTAAAAAATATAGGCAGTCAAAATATCGATTTTTTTTAAATGTCTTAAAAGTAATTTAAAATTAATGAAATAATAAATATAATTAACTAAAACATACCTAAAAATACTCAAATAACCTTAAAATTAGGATATAATTAATTTAAGTTATTAATAAAAAAATGTACAATATTTTACCGTAGGATAGCAGGAGGGTAACATTTAATATTACCACTCCAGTGAGTGTAACAGTAGGGAAAACGTTGGATAGCCTAGGGGTAAAAAATACTATTCCCACTCCAGTGAGTGCAACAGTAGGGAAAGCGTTGGATAGCGTAGGGGTAAAAAATACTATTCCCACTCCAGAGTGCAACAGTGGGGAAAGCGTTGGATAGCGTAGGGGTAAGAATTACTATTCCCACTCCAGAGAGTGCAACAGTAGGGAAAGTGTTGGATAGCGTAGGGGTAAAAAATACTATTCCCACTCCAGTGAGTGCAACAGTAGGGAAAGCGTTGGATAGCGTAAGGGTAAAAATTACTATTCCCACTCCAGAGAGTGCAACAGTAGGGAAAGCGTTGGATAGCGGGAGGGTAAGAATTACTATTCCCACTCCAGAGAGTGCAACAGTAGGGAAAGCGTTGGATATTGGAAGGGTAAAAATTACTATTTCCACTCCAGAGAGTACAACAGTAGGGAAAGCATTGGATAGCGTAGGGGTAAAAATTACTATTCCCACTCTAGAGAGTGCAACAGTAGGGAAAGCGTTGGATAGCGTAGGGGTAAAAAATACTATTCCCACTCCAGAGAGTGCAACAGTAGGGAAAGCGTTGGATAGCGGGAGTGTGAAAATTACTATTCCCACTCCAGATAGTGCAACAGTAGGGAAAGCTTTGGATAGTGTAGGGGTAAAAATTACTATTCCCACTCCAGAGAGTGCAACAGTAGGGAAAGCGCTGGATAGCGTAGGGGTAAAAATTACTATTCCCACTCCAGAGAGTGCAACAGTAGGGAAAGCGTTGGATATTGGAAGGGTAAAAATTACTATTTCCACTCCAGAGAGTACAACAGTAGGGAAAGCATTGGATAGCGTAGGGGTAAAAATTACTATTCCCACTCCAGAGAGTGCAACAGTAGGGAAAGCGTTGAATAGCGTAGGGGTAAAAAATACTATTCCCACTCCAGAGAGTGCAACAGTAGGGAAAGCGTTGGATAGCGGGAGTGTGAAAATTACTATTCCCACTCCAGATAGTGCAACAGTAGGGAAAGCTTTGGATAGCGTAGGGGTAAAAATTACTATTCCCACTCCAGAGAGTGCAACAGTAGGAAAAGCGTTGGATAGCGGGAGGGTGAAAATTACTATTCCCACTCCAGTGAGTTTAACAGTAAGGAAAGTAATGATGTAATGTATTATTAAAAATAAATTGAATATCAATACCAATAAAACATTAATTGAAATTAATAACCAATTTAATATTATGTAATAATTGATTAGAAATACAACTACATATTAGTTATTACAAATAATAACCTATTCATAATTATTTAACAACGAAATAATTTTCAATAACAAAAACTAATTAATAATAAAAATGAATACCAATTAAAAATTAACAGTAAATTAATTATCAATACACAAAAAGTATTTTTAATATGTAATTAATTACAATTACATTACTTCCCACCCTATTCCCCTATAAACCCACATCCCACTACAGAAAATACATTAATACAATTATCATAATTATCAAATATTTAATTAATACAAAATAATTACCAATTAATAAAAATTAATTGCTAATTAATAGAAATTAATTACCAATTAGAAATTAATTACCAATAAATTTAAAATCAATACCAATAAATGAAAAAAATTATTTACTTAATTACAATTAAATTACTTCCCACCCTATTCCCCTATAAACCCACAACCTGCTACAGAAAATAAATGTAGAAAATTAACATAATTAACAATTAATCAATTAATACAAATTAATTGGCAATTAATAAAAAATAATTACCAATTAAAAAATAACAATAAATTCAAAATGAATACCAATAAATAAATAAAAATATTTAATTAATTACAATTAAATTACTTCCCACCCTATTCCCCTATAAACCCACAACCCGCTACAGAATTAAATTACGCAAAAATTAAATAACATAAAATTCATTACTTAAAATACATTAAACATACATTACAAAAATTTATATACACTTTTCACACATATACTAACATACAAAACACATTTTTAAGAAATTGATATTATTATAAAAATCGATATATTTAATGCCTATATTGTATACTTCGATATTTTGACTTCTATATTTTGAAAATCGATATTACTTACCTTAAATTCGATATTTTTAACCACTATATTGTGTCCATTCGATATTTTGGGAAAAAAATAAGGAGGACCCCACACTGAATTATGGAGGACGGTGGGGAAAACAATTTTTAAAAAAACAACAAACGTCCTAAGTCGGTGGACAACGAAGGTTGTGTCTTATTTTAGTGTTGGACAGATGGGCATTATAATTGTAGACTATAATATTTGTCAAAAAGGGAGGGGCGTAAATCCCACGGGAAAGGCAAAGAGTACACACTTATGTAATTAATTATCCATATACGGAAAATTGCGCACTTATAGTTTCTAGAGTAGACACGGGTAAATGACAGATTCTTAAGTAGTTACTTCAGATACCTTCAACCAATATTACAAATCTAATTACAACACCATAACAAGCATGAATTTTTTTTTGATTAAAAGCATATCACCACATGTGTTTGGTAACTATATATAAATTTTATTACACTTTATCAATTTACAAAATATCTTAAAAAACACTTTAAAAACATTTAGCAATAGACATGATCATCACAATATCTTTGGTAAAATATAAATATAAGCACAGATTTAAAAAGTCGACGCGGCATTTCGGCTTTCTTTAGTACACCTTCATCAGGACTGATTCTAAACAATTAAAATAATAAAACACAAAGTTACCATACAAATAAGATTGGGTGCTACATTGTTAATCTGTCTGTTATCACATTTCATCCTCCCGATTTAGTTGACTCTTTACCATATTGGTCTACACACATTTTTATTTATTTCAAACCACATGTTCTGTATCTGTGTTTTCAGTTCTCATCGCTTATTGTTGACAGTTATTATTTGCACATCTATACATTCCTCTATTTTGCCTTCCCCTTGGACATATGTACATTATTAGATAGATCCCCATGCTGCCATCACTAAAAATAGTACGTCATCTCTTGTATTGACTGCGTACCTTGTTATTCCAAATGGATTTATTGCCCATGTGGACGGAACTAGTTGGTTCAACGGAGAGTCCTTTTAAAATACGGACAGTTGGTAGGTCGCAATTTGCTAGTAGTTATGTGCAAAGTTGCTCTGTCTCTAAATAAAGACATATAAATGCCAATGATTTATACATATTAATAGTCATACTTGAGATGCATTGAGTGATAGATCTCATTGGTACATACCTAATATTAGAGGGGTAAACTTAAGATCGTTTTATTTTTGCATATCATAGGGGACTTGATTCCCTCCTTCTGTGCCTGTTGATATAAAAGCACAAAGTACAGGGTTGTTTTCAATTGTTCTTCCCCTGTTTGTGCACTATTGAGTAATTCACTATGGTAGACAACAAACCTTTATGTAGGCTACGTTCCTGCCGTATTTAGCTGCCAGGAGGAGCCACCGTTTTGTATGTTTTTCCGGCAATGTTCTCCCTACAAGATTAACATTAATGTAGTGGATGTAAAGCCCCAATTCTTGTTACGCTATCTTAATTTCATTGAACAAATTTCCCCTATAGTTGCACTCACCGTAGGAGCCGGATAACCGGTTGCTAAAATCCAAAACCACTTTCAATTAGGTCAGGATGTGTGAAAAACACGATCAATGTGTTCGGGATTCTCCTCCTCAGGTTGTTGATCTCTGTAAGGGTATGGGTGCCATTAGTTATCTCCTAATCTTTAATGCACTATCTTTTCTTTACATTTGTGTAATGTATGCATATATTTCTCTTTACACTAAACTCTAGTTTAAATCTCTTAGATTTAACTCCTAAGTCTTCCCGAACTACTTTCGCCTATTATTCCTATGTTATTCTTACAACTGTTAATGTTAGTCTTTTATGTATCTACATAATGTGCTCTCATCAATTCCACGTACCAGAAGCCAGAAACAATGGGACTAAATACCACTCAGAAAGCAGCAGTAATTAATTTGTCTAACCACCAGCCCACTCCCATAGAAATAAAATTACTTGAAAAAGGTCTGGGTTATGCAATCTGTTCTCCTGTAGACAGATATGCATTAGAAAGGGACATACAATTTTTTTTTAGAAAAGTCAGACTGCGCGTATTCTTTGAAGGTAAGGACATTCAACCCAGACATAATAAGTCAGGACTTAAAAATAAATCTACCTGGACTCCATCTCTTAATCTAGTACATAAAGACATAGAGGCTTTCGAAAGATCAATTGATAAAAGTATAGACAATCTCCTCAAGCAAAAGATCTGGACACCATTCAATTTGAGTAAAGAAGAGAAAAGGGCATTAGAAAAAAAAATGAGACCCTAACAATTAAACCAGCAGATAAAGGGGGAAGCATTGTACTGATGGATAACATGGATTGCAACAATAGAATGTACAAACTCCTGAACAATAGGGAACATTATAGCAAATCAAATAGGGAGGAATGGCAGACCCTAAAAGAAGAAATAGGAAGAATGCTCAGACTCGCCAAAGATGACAATATAATATGCGATGATGAATTTGCATTTCTGATGAACACAGATCCCCTAATCCCAGCACTATATGGTCTTCCTAAGGTGCACAAAGACCTCAATGATCCACCCATGAGACTAATAGTTTCATGCATAAGATCACTCACAGAACCTTTAAGTAAGTATGTAGAGGTTTTTTTTACAACCTTTAGTCCAACAACAGAAAGCGTACATCAAAGACACTACCCATATGATTAAAAAAGTAGAAGGACTAACCTTCAATCCAGATACACAAGTGTTAGTGACTTTGGACATCAAAGCACTATACACAAACATTCCACAGGATAGTACTATTGACATTATGGAAGAGATTTTAGGTAACCAACAGGACCTATCTGACCATCACCAAACATTCATTTTAGAATGTATCACTGTAATCCCAAAGAACAATATCTTTCTGTTTCAAGATGACCTGTTCAGGCAAATCAAAGGGACCAGCATGGGGGCCACATGTGCCCCCAGGCTGGCCTGTCTATATGTCTCCAGATTTGAAGATAACCACATCTACAATCCTGATGCCCCATTCTATGAGAACATCTCAGAGTGGGGCAGATATATAGATGATATTTTCTTTATATGGACAGGAGATTTGGAGATGTTGGGAGAATTTTTACTCTGGTTAAACCTCGGAGACCCCAACCTTAAATTTACCTCACATATAAACAAACAACACGTAGAGTTTCTGGATATTATAATTAAACATACAGATGGTCACCTAACTGTGGAGCTTTATACAAAGCCTACAGACAGGAACACTATGCTGCACTTTGAGAGTAACCATCCTGCCTCACAGAAGAACAACATTCCCTTCGGACAATTTCTGAGGTTGAAAAGAAATTGTACCTCCATGCAAGATTTTGAAAAGCATGCGGCTACCTTAAGAGCCAAGTTCATTGAGAGAGGCTATCCTAAAAGAATGATCAGACATGCCTACAAACGGGCCAAATATTTTAATAGAGATAATCTATTCTTACCTAAGGACAACACCCAAGAAAATCAACAATCTATCATGTTTGTAACCAATTTCTCACAAGTGAGCCATAGGGTAAAAAATATTATAAATAGGAATTGGCACCTAGTAAAGGATAAAACCCAGATTCCAATCCCGAAGCCCATCTTCTCATATAGAAGAAACAAAACCATCAGGAACTCTCTTGTACATACATACAGAGAAAGCGCCACAAATTCCCAACGTACCATTAATGAGACCCCTTTACCAACAGGCACATACCCATGTTTGGGATGTAGCAATTGTTCAAACATTATCAAGGGAAATATAATAACAGTCAATGAGAGATCAACCAACATAAAAAGCTTCATGAATTGTAGGACAAAAAACGTTATTTATTTGATTCAATGTCCTTGCCAGATATCCTATATAGGTGAGACATCAAGAGAGATTAGATTACGCTTGAATGAACATCGATCAGCCATAAGGAAAAACAAACCAGGGGCACCCCTAACTGAACATTGACGCAGTGCCGGACACCACATTGATGATCTCAAGTGGTGCGGGCTGGAGAAAATCACAGGAAACAGGAGAGGTGGCAACTTAGACAATAAGAGAAAAAGGAGAGAACAATTCTATATGTCTTCCTTTAACAGTGTAAGGTGCGGTTTGAACTCTAGAGAAGATTGGGAGAAAATAATTCAGAACTGAGGATACGCATAACACTAAGATCAGGAATGGTGAGCATGAATAATCAGATCTCATCAACATGCATGCATAGGTGATAGGACGAGATCACAAATAGGATACAATACAAATATAGTAGACCCCAAACAAATAAGAATAATGTTTTCCCAAAAAAACCAGGACACACCATAAAATAGAATAGGACTACAATTAGTGCGACTGCAACTCAAGTGTATTCATATAAGTAGCAGTGGATATAAACACAGAATTCAGAAATCTGCCCTTTTTAAGTTTAAAAATAGTCGAGAGAACTAAGGAACCAAACAATAAATAATACAATTGAAGCGTTCGTGTGAGACACGCTCGTAGAATAGAGCGCGAGACGCTAGATTGTAGTCTTCAATAAGCCCTAAATCAAAAACTTAGTTTGTGACCAAATATCTAACCAATAGAAGTAAGCCATAAATATCGGCAATAAGAATAGCGAACTAAAGAGCACTAAAACATAGATTGCGGTAAGCTAGTTTTCTGAAAAGAAGGCAAATCATAAAAATAAAAACTAATAGTGATTTTAAAGCACCCAGGTACGAGACCGCATCATATTAAGTACGGCTCCGTTACACACAGATATCGAGTGGGAACGGCTCCTTAGCAACGCGTCTCACCGCCTAAACCAATAAGCTTAGCCTTTAACAATAGATTCAGCCAACCCGAGCGAGCCTTCAAAAGCGGCGGTCGCCATAACGACTTCTACAACATAGAGACATCCCGACCAACCAAAACTCTGGGAACTGGGCGCTCAATCAACTGGCGTCTACTATTTAGGCAGGTAAACATCGCGGGTTTAACATTACCAGAAAACGCCGTGCGGTGAAAACAAGGACAGGCTGCCAGGAAGGAAGGAGCAGGGAGGCCGATACCTGTAATATTGGTGAGTAAAACGGACAGAGCAGGGGCCCTTCCCTTAATGTCAGAGTTAATGTCTATATTCAATGTCTTGTCAAATAGCTTAGGCACTCCGGTCCCCAGATAGTAATTAAATAAAAAACGTAAGAGGAAGGAGATACAATGAGCAGTATAGAGAACAATGGGGTGCATTAACAATGATGTTGAGCGTAGTTCACGTTCACTAAACTTTCCATAAGGAATTGATGAGAGCACATTATGTAGATACATAAAAGACTAATATTAACAGTTGTAAGAATAACATAGGAATAATAGGCGAAAGTAGTTCGGGAAGACTTAGGAGTTAAATCTAAGAGATTTAAACTAGAGTTTAGTGTAAAGAGAAATATATGCATACATTACACAAATGTAAAGAAAAGATAGTGCATTAAAGATTAGGAGATAACTAATGGCACCCATACCCTTACAGAGATCAACAACCTGAGGAGGAGAATCCCGAACACATTGATCGTGTTTTTCACACATCCTGACCTAATTGAAAGTGGTTTTGGATTTTAGCAACCGGTTATCCGGCTCCTACGGTGAGTGCAACTATAGGGGAAATTTGTTCAATGAAATTAAGATAGCGTAACAAGAATTGGGGCTTTACATCCACCACATTAATGTTAATCTTGTAGGGAGAACATTGCCGGAAAAACATACAAAACGGTGGCTCCTCCTGGCAGCTCAATACGGCAGGAACGTAGCCTACATAAAGGTTTGTTGTCTACCATAGTGAATTACTCAATAGTGCACAAACAGGGGAAGAACAATTGAAAACAACCCTGTACTTTGTGCTTTTATATCAACAGGCACAGAAGGAGGGAATCAAGTCCCCTATGATATGCAAAAATAAAACGATCTTAAACCAGAGGAAATTAAATTTACCCCTATAATATTAGGTATGTACCAATGAGATCTATCAGTCAATGCATCTCAAGTATGACTATTAAAATGTATAAATCATTGGCATTTATATGTCTTTATTTAGAGAGAGAGCAACTTTGCACATAACTACTAGCAAATTTGGACCTACCAACTGTCCGTATTTTAAAAGGACTCTCCGTTGAACCAACTAGTTCCGTCCACATGGGCAATAAATCCATTTGGAATAACAAGGTACGCAGTCAATACAAGAGATGACGTACTATTTTTAGTGATGGCAGCATGGGGATCTATCTAATAATGTACATATGTCCAAGGGGAAGGCAAAATAGAGGAATGTATAGATGTGCAAATAATAACTGTCAACAATAAGCGATGAGAACTGAAAACACAGATACAGAACATTTGGTTTGAAATAAATAAAAATTTGTGTAGACCAATATGGTAAAGAGTCAACTAAATCGGGAGGATGAAATGGGATAACAGACAGATTAACAATGTAGCACCCAATCTTGTTTGTTTGGTAACTTTGTGTTTTATTATTTTAATTGTTTAGAATCAGTCCTGATGAAGGTGTACTAAAGAAAGCCGAAACGCCGCGTCGACCTTTTGATTCTGTGCTTATATTTATATTTTACCAAAGATATTGTGATGATCATGTCTATTGCTAAATGTTTTTAAAGTGGTTTTTAAGATATTTTGTAAATTGATAAAGTGTAATAAAATTTATATATAGTTACCAAACACATGTGGTGATATGCTTTTAATCAAAAAATGTTTTCATGCTTGTTATGGTGGTGTAATTAGATTTGTAATATTGGTTGAAGGTATCTGAAGTAACTACTTAAGAATCTGTCATTTACCCGTGTCTACTCTAGAAACTATAAGTGTGCAATTTTCCGTATATGGATAATTAATTACATAAGTGTGTACTCTTTGCCTTTCCCGTGGGATTTACGCCTCTCCCTTTTTGACAAATATTATAGTCTACAATTATTATGCCCATCTGTCCAACACTAAAATAAGACACAACCTTCGTTGTCCACCGACTTAGGTCATTCGATATTTTGTCCATTCTATATTTTTACTTCGATATTATGTCCATTCTATATTTTGGAATCAATATTATGACTGTTTACCTTTATTTGGATCACTGCAGCCCCTTACCCTCAGATGGTGCTTACAAGTACATCTTAGTGGCCGTGGATTCATGCTGCAGATTCCTGTGGGTTTGGCCACAACGTTTGACTGACCATCGAACTGTTATAAGGGATTTGCTAGTCTTTATCAGGACATTTTTAATTGGCACACTAAATTGCGACTAGGGCCCGGCAGGTAGTTCTCAGGCTTACAAAGAAGCCATGGGAAGTTTGGATGTGGCCTTACGGTACTCCTTCCCCTATCATCCCAAGGGAAATTTGATAGTAGAATGAAAAATAAGCAGTCCTTAACAACAAGGGTATTAGGCTTGGGTTGAAGCTGGGTCAATCACCTATATGGGGTCCAGAGGACACTCAATAACATGCCAAGAAAATCCCTGGGGGACTGTACTCTATATGAAATCCTGTTTGGTATGAGAATGTGGGTATCAGACTTCGATAATTTCAGCGCAGTGGCCGCAGAAACACCATTTGACAAACAATGAACGTTCGGGTTGTTTACAGGAACTCAATGCATTCCGGGGCACACAAAGCAATGTCCAAGTACAACTCACCGCCATTGGAGAAGTGAAGGTTGTACCAGCAAGAACCGGCTAAGTCCCGAAGATTGGGTCCTGGTCAGGGAAAAAATTGTTGCCAAAAAGAATTTGGGCCATCTAATCTGTTTTGGCTGTCGAAAGTACTGAAACTGTACTTCCTCTGCCCTTGTCGGCCACTGAGACAAAAAGTTTGTCTCTCTTGATCCGATCAAACCCCACTATATGGCTGATTCTCAACAGTAGGCCACGTGGGCTATGGGTAGCCGCCGCACTCCTCTAGCTGCCGTTCATGAAGTTCAGATGGAAGCTTTAATCACTACAGAAGATTCCCCTCTCCAAAGAGAAGCTGTAAACAACAATGGAAGATTACTACTTCTTGTTGAAACAACTATGACTGTACAGTCAACAAGTACAGAAAGACAAATTTTAATTTGAAAAATTGACGTCTATGTCAATAAACTACAGATTGAGTCATCCCTCATTGCTACAAAAGCTGCTGAGACCGGACGGCTTCTGGCTACTTCATGCATTATGACAATTTTGCATCAGATTCAAGTGAATCTGAGATACCACCACCGCTCTCTTTCAAGCTACGAGTGTAAGTTCTCTATCTTTGGCTGAAAAAGGCATATTTTGTTACTCCTGGGTTACACCTCTGGATTACAGTTGGATTACTATTTCTGGTCCTCTGGATTGGTTTGGTGGCTGTCTTTTTCCTACTTATGAATGGACACTATCTCCCAGAACGCTCTGCACTACAACTTGTGAACTTGGTTCTGAAACCACATGCATCATCGAATTGTGAACTAAGGGACCTGTCACTTTTGAACATTACAGCAGTTCGAGTTCCATAAGGATCAGTGTGGGACAGGGTAACGTATGATGTGTATGGTCCCACTGAACTTTTACAAGTACCATATTTGTTTAAAATTTCCTTAAACAACATCATCACCTCTAGTACTTTCTCTGATGATTGGAACATTGAAACTGGGCACAATTTGCTTGTAGACTTAGACCAATCAGCTGCGTTTTCTTCTGATGAATTGTATGATGGTACCTCTGATTTTGTTGATACGTTTTGCTATCAACATTATGGTCACCTCTTCTTACCCAAAGCTAGTATCACACATGCTGTTTACAATTACTTATTTTTTTATTTCGAGAGAGCCTATCAATAGAAAAGTCATTTACATTTCAGGAACCTTAAAATACATTTAACATGTTGCACGAGAGCGATTGCTTACCTATCAGCACAATACTTCCAGATAGGACACAAAGAAAATGAGAAAACATGAAAAAATAAAAAACAAAAACATAAAAAGAAACCATGTCCTGGAGAGCGAAGCTTAAATGATAATTCATCCACAAATCTTTAAGCAGTACGAGGGAAACATATTAAAAAATTCACCCTTTCTTATTAGATAACATTCTGTTTTATAATCCAGTTATTCATGGGGGCCCAGATTGCCTTACCCCGCTTTTTGACTTTGTGGCCTTTACACCTACAGAGGGTTTCTTCCAGATGGTAAATTGCCAACAGGGGACCCAGCCAAGCTTGAAATTGAGTGGGATCTGCGTTTTTCCAATGCGTGGCAATAGCGAGACGCATTACGGTTATTGAGACAAATACCTTGTGCCTTTTCATCACATCCTAACAACATTAAGATTGGGAATATAATAATGTATGCGCTGATTGCGGATGACAGAAATTCCTCTATCTGCTTAATAAATGGGCCCAGTTTCTCACAGCAATAGAATATATGGACGATATCTGCTGGTTCTTGATCACACCGTGGGCATTTATCGTCATCTCTTTTCCCCCAGCGATGTAATTTCGCAGGGGTGAAATAAAGGTCGTACACTGTGTAATAGTGCTGAGCTTTCAAGTTAGCTGTGAGAAATGTCCCTTTTGCCAGAGCTAGTGCGTTATACACATCAGAATTGGTGTCTCCTATTTTAGTTACTCATTTGCTTTCTACTGCCTCGAGGTCATCTGGAAGGGTATCTATCAAGATCTTATGAAAGTTTTTAATTTTTGCTAACAGTAAAAGTATAGTTTCTATTAACAAATTCTTTCCTAAAGAGATTCTTTCTTTATTGATCTTATTAAAAAAGCAGGTGATCTGTCTATATTTAAGGTATGTTCCAGCCACAATGCCAAATCTTTGCTACATCTCTAAAAATGACAGCTGTTGTTCATTAAAGTAGATATCTCCCAGCCTCAACATGCCTTTTTCCTCCCACTGCTTTGCCAAATTATCATACATAAATGCAGGAAAGAGAGGGGATCTCCACAATGTCGTATATCTGTTATAGTTCGATATCCTCATAAGCTCTATCATTCTTTTCCATGTACACCAGACTGCAATTATAACCTTCAATTTTGTCTTCTTGTAATAGCTAGGTTCTAGGTGGCATAGGAGTACTCCTTGTCCATTCCTGCCTATTGCCAGCTCATAGATCGAGGGGAGTTCTATATTCATAGCCTGCTGGTTGTTGCCCACTCCAGGTATGATCGTTATGGACATTTGTTTTAGGAAAGTTGCATAGTAATAAAATCTGAGATTAGGGACAGACCATCCACCACGGTCTTGTGGCAGCGCTAAAAACTTAAGGGAGCGCAGAATTTTTGAGTATATCCAGACAAAATGACTAAAAATGGCATCTACTTTTTTAAAGAATTAATCTTCTATTACTAATGGAATTGATCTAAACAAATAGAGGACCTTTAGGAGCATGACCATCTTAAGAATATTACATCTGCCTATAGGAGTTAAGTGTAATCTATCTAGGTTACGTAAATCTGTGCTAATCTTGTCTATCATAGAAGTCATATTTATATTCCAGATTTCTTCTGGCTTACTGCTGATTTTAGTACCTAGATAGGTTACTTCATCGAGCCTTCGAGAGTCATTACACGGGGTGTTAGAGTTACATAGGATCTGGGTTTTTCCTGCGTTTAATAGATAGCCAGACTTACGACCATATTCATGAGCTAAGTTCTGAATTCAACTAATTGCATTTACCGTATCAGTGGTGACTACTGCCAAGTCATCGGTGTAAGCCATGATCAACCTTTCTGATCCATTCCTCCCAACCGGCGTAATTGCTTGATCTTGTAATTTTTGTTCTACAAAGCTGTCAATGTACAAGGTAAATAGAATTGGGGAACATGGGCAGCCTTGCCTTGTCCCTCTTGCGATATCTATCGATTTTGATTCCTCCCCCATGATGTTTAACCTGGCATAAGGCCTGTGGTACATTGCTTTAATTGCTGTTATGCAGCCAGACCCAAATCCTCTCTGTATCTTGGTTGTCCATAAATATTGCTATGAAACACGATCAAATGCCTTTTCGGCATCCAGGAGGATCATAGCCACCCTTTACTTTCAGTCTCAGTTATGTCAAACAGAGCGATAGCACGTCTGATATGGTCCATAGTGCTTCTTGATGGTATGAAACAGTGCTACCGTGGTGAAACGAGGTCGGCTATGATCCCCCCTAGTCGTAAAGCAAAAAAGTTTGAATAAAGCTTGGCATCTGCGTTCATCAAGGATATGGGCCTGTATGAAGCAGGGGTGTCAGCTGGTTTCCCTTTTTTCAAAAACACCACTGTATCTGCTCCCTGCCAGGAATCTGGGGGTATCCCACTATGTTGTATACCAAGATACAGATCTTGGAGTATCTGGGTTATTTCGTCTTGAATTGACTTATATAACTCGAGTGGGACTTGATCAGGCCCTGCCGCTTTCCCTGAGGCCATTGATTTCAGGGATACTAGAACCTCCTCCTTCGTAATTTCCTTTTCCAGCTCTTGTCGCTGTGCTTCACTGAGCCTACGACAATTGCCTAAAATTAGCTCTGTTTCCTTGCACTGCATGGGATGAAGGTTATCCTGTTGATATAAATCTTGATAAAATTTTTCAAAGACCTTGATAATATCCTTTAATTTAGTTGGCATTTGCCATCTTGGGTTCTTATATCGGTGATGTTATTTCTGGTTATTCTTTGTTTGGTTCGTAGGGCGAGTATCTTACCAATAGACTCGCCATATTCATATCTTTCGTTCCTATGTGTCTGATAGCAGGCTGCTCCTATTTCTTATATAATAACTATTTTACAATAGTAATCTTTTGTCGCAATGCTAGTTCTCTTCCTTCTTGTTTTTGTCTAATTGCCTTGGTGTGTTCTTCTTCTAATTGTCCCAATGTAACAATCAAATCTGATATCTCTTTCTTTTCTTGCATTGTCTTCTTTCCCACAAAACTTATTGTTTCCCCCCGAAGGCCTGCCTTAAAGCTATCCCAGACTATGCCTCTCGAGGAACTAAATCGATTCATCTCATAGTATTGTATGGCCCATTGTTTATTGTGTTTAAGATATTCGTCATTAATCAATAAAGATCTATCAAACGTCCATTTTGCCTGTCGTTGGTCTTCTATCTGAGATGCTAGATCTACGAGGAGAGGGTTATGATCTGACATTAACCTAGGTAGTTTCTTTATCCCAACGGTCGTGATCAGAAGGGGTGACACCAAGAAGTAGTCCAGCCTGACGTACTTCTTGTGGGGATTTGAAAAATAGGTATACCCAGGATCAGCTGGATGTTTTGCTCTCCACTCATCCCTCAGATCATAGGTATCCTACAGAGCAGAGAGAGCTCGATGGACCTGGGGTTTCCTACCATGGTGCCTCTGTATACCCCCACTCCCTGTATCATAATGGAAGTTCAGGTCCCTGCAGATCACCAATGGGCCAGACTATGCTGTTAGCTCGTTTTCTAAGTCATTAAAAATGTGCGGGACATCTTCATTTGAGCCGTATACTGTACAGATAATCAGCCCGGTACTGAGCTGTACAATAGCCCACCTTCCCCACTTGTCTTCCAATACCCGTTTAGCGGGACCAATACTGCTCTTTGCATGGATTACTACTCCTCTGATAGTTGAAGTTTGAGTGGAACAAGCAAGAATGTTATAGCTCCTTATTCCTAATAGATCTCTTTCCCCCCAGGGAATATGAGTTTCTTGTTGGCATATTATATCGACTCTTAAACTTCTTAATATTTCGCCAACTCTAAAACGTTTTTGTTTGTCATTAAGTCCCCCAATATTAACAGAGCATATAGTTATTCTACCCATCTGGGTCATTTAGTTTGTTTAAAAGCTCTTGCTTGTTTAGGGTTATTTTCTTGTTCCCTTTTGTTATGTCCTCTCCATTTATTTGTTTCTCTACCCTGTGCCCAGCCCCCCACCCCTCCTCCCCCGCTCTCCAACTCCTTTCTCTGCCCACCCCCCACCCCCGTGCCCTTCAGCCCAGCCACCACCCCTTCCCCTGTAGAAGGGCATCCAAACTGAGAAGTCTGTTGTGATGAGTGCTGCCCCCCAACCCGGCATCCGTTTTACTAGATTTCTCGACACCTAAAAGCGGATTTTGGGAAAAAAAAGGAAAAAAGAAAAAACAAGAGGGGAGTTTTCCAACATGTTCTCCTCAATCCCCCAACCCTCCCCAAGCATACAATTTTTTTCTTTTTTAAATAAATAAAATAAATCTTCCCGCTAGAGTGTTATTGATTACTCTTTATGCTGGGAGGAGAGAGGAACAGAGAGAGAGAGAGAGAGAGAGAAGGACAAATCTTGACAGATTCACATGTTCAGTCACTAAACAAAGGTCTATTTCTTATAGTCCCAGGCTTCCAGATATTCCTTAACTTTAATTTCAGATGTAAAAAAATGTGTATGGTCTCCGTTGATCTCTTTCAGGCGTGCTGGATGCAACAGGTATGCTTGTCCCCCCCGATCCTGAATTGGCTTGATCATCTGATGAAGACGCCATCGTCTCTCCACTGTGTAGTGTCAAAAGTCTGGTTGGACAAAGAATGAATAGTCTCCTCCATTGCGCTTTGATATTGGCTTAGCTTTATCGTAGATTGCCTGCCGGAGTAGATAGTTACCAAAATAGATGAGTATCGCCCGGGGCTTTGTGTCAGGCTTCAGTGGGTGCTTAAGGTTGAAGGGAACCCGATAAGCTCCTTCATGCTGTTTACAATTACACTAGATGGGAACACTGCCCACCACAACCGAAAGGTCGTTCAAAAACATTTGCACAAAAGTTTGCTTTTTTTCTGTTCTTGACCCGCCAGCCTCTTAATATTATAGGCTTGCACCTACACCTGCAAAGAAAAATATGCTTCAGAACACCAAGCTGATATACTCAGCTTCCTTTGTTGCCCAACTGTCTGTACTGGATTTTGACTTTTGGAAAGACACCATAGACACAAAATCTGTCCGGAGGACAAAAGATTGGCAGGTTCAGGTAACTGAGGCCTTATTCAGAGCATGCCTTATACCACATCAAATAATTTTCCTGAATAAAACAGTGCAACAAACGTTCAATCTTGGAATAGCCAAGATGAAGGATTTGAACACACCTTAAATTCCTGCATTCTCATGATTTGAAAACTGGCAGCATTTCACACGAATCAGTGAGGATTCACTAGATACCATTATGCGAAACGGTTCTTACAATTTATCAGACCCCAATTTGAAAGGATAATTGGTTTTGCTGGTGAACACAAATGTGTGTCACTCTAGATTCCTGAGCAACACTGAAGGGTTTAAGATCATTAGGCCTGATCAGCAATTTGTACAGTCAGAACACACAGGCTGTGACATCATATAGTGTTGGGAAGTTGTTCCTTGACTGCCTAAAAAACTCATCAATTTCTCAGGTGAAGCAACATTTGTCCCTTCTTTCTAATGACATGGATCTCAGAGATTTCTTGTTAGGTCCCTGGAACATAGTATCTTCTGCAATTTACATAATACAGCATGATATGTCTATTTTGCAACATGGACAATCCCAGCTACTGTTGATTGTGTTATTAAGCTGGTTGTTGAAAACATTCTTCTGGCCACGTGCAGTGGCGTTACATCAAAAGCACAAGTCTGTTTCCCGCATATGATCTAATGGAAAGACAGATAGTAATGTCATGAAGATATGCAAAATATAGCATGTTGCACATTGAAAAGTTAAACCAATTACCTTTCACTGTGGATAATCCATGATTATATCACCATACCGGTCATGACTTTCGAATTCCAATATTGTCTACAGTACTGTTAGAACTGGGGATCTCTAGTTGGCAATGGCTTGCACCTTTGTCCAAATAGGGAATCTTGCTACTAGTCAGAGTAAGGGGTATACACTCTTAAAATAACCCCTGCTCAGCCCTGTGGTAGCGTGGCATGAGCAGGAAGGCTTATCTCAGAGGCAGTGTGTAAAGCATTTGTGAACACATACAGTAATACAGTGAAAACACTACAGATGGACACAACACAGGTTTTATAAAAATAAGTAAGCATGGGTGGATTTTGCGAATCTGGCGTTCGCGAATTTGTGTATTTGTGAACTCGCATTCCGCAAAATTCGCGAATTCTCGCGAATTTGCGTTTTTTGTTTTTTGTGTTCGCAAGGGTTTCTGCCAGTTCGTGAGGGTTTTGTACCAGTTCGCAATTGCGACCTTACTTGTCGGCTCGCAACGGTCGTGACTATGTTGTTTGTATGTCTGGTTCATCATCACAGGTTCACAGCACCCTCTGTTTCACCACTGCCACCCTCTGTTTCACCCATGCCACCCTCTGGTACATCCATGCCACCCTCTGGTTCATCACTGTAGATTATGGGGGGGGAAAAGCAAGCACACCTGCCCTGCTTCAACTGACATGAATTAATTTGGGGTTGATTTATTAATGTGTCACTGTTTTAAAATTCCAGTCTGGCACCTGCTTCCTTATCTGTAATTTGCTTTCTGTTGCAGTACAATTTTTTTCCCAGGACCTTTGTGGCCTACTTGTAGCTATTCTATGATCCTGCTGTGAGGGAATAGTTACTAATGATGAGTTTGAACTTTTGCACCTGCTGAGTGCTTTCAGTTTTGCAAAACTCGTTTTTCTGCAATTTCGCGGGATTCGCGGGGCGCGAACTTGCGCGAGATCGAATTCGGAAGCCGCGAATTCGTGCGAATATGCAATTTGTTTTTTTTGCGGCGTGTTAGTTTGCAAGGTTTTGTGCGTTTTAGCGAGCCGCTTGTAGCGCAACGGCGCGAAGTTACCCTCACGGTCGTTCATGGGCGCGGCCATCTTGTTTGCATGACGTATTTCCGTTTCCGGGCGCGATGTGTAATCTCGCAAAGTGTGCGGCTCGCTAGTACAATTTCGCGTGTGATCGCGAGGAAAATCTCACGCGAACTTACCCACGCGGTCGTGAACGGGCGCGGCCAATCATGTTTCTCATTCATTGCTATGGTTCTGGGCATGCTTTCTGTATCCTCTCTGAATCTCTGCCATCCTTTGCTTGTTTGAAGTTTTTTTGATCTATTTTACTTATTATCTATCCCTCTATTTTTCTAGCTCTATATTTTTGTGTTTTCTGCTACTTTTGGTTAATTTTAAACTACTTTTTAAAACTTTTTTCTTTTCTTCTTCCCTATTCTATTTCTTCTTTATTATTTAGCTTCCTTTCTGCCCAGACCATGGTAAAGGGAGCCGGGAAGCATCCTGAGAAGGGAAGGGTCCCGCACCCCGTGCCTGGCTCCCGTGCGGGCGTTTGAGGAGGGAGCAGGTTGCAGCCCGGGAGATCTTCAGCACGGAGGAGGTGGCCGCACTAAGTTTTTATGTTCAACGCCGCCTCCCCAGGACCATCATAGCAGGCGGCAAGATCGCTGCGGGTACGGGATCCAGGAACGCCGGAAGCGGTGGGAGAAGGTGTGCCGGGCCATGTACCAACGCTCTCGGGTCCGGCGCACCTACAACCAGGCCACCCACGGTTGGACGGATCTCCTGGACCGGGAATGCGATCTGTCAACCTGCTCGGTCTTGAGATCCCCGGGCTTGGTGAGTAGTAGTAGCTATTTCTTTACTACTCTGTTTTCTCCTGCTCTGTGTGTTATTATATTGCAAATTTTTGTTTTTTACCAAGAGCAATAATGCTGCTGATTACATTGTAGGTAAATTATATTTCAAAATCTTCTGTGCATTTCAGGTGCACTGCTCTCCTTCTCAGTAGCGTTGCTACTATGCTTATTTATTTTCGATTTTGTGTTCATTTCATTGGCCTGTTAAATTATGTATGAGTGTAGTTTAAAGAACTGCGTAATGCTACACACTAATGGTCAGACTTTTAATTACCGGCGCATCCCTGCAAAGTAGCAGGGATGCGCCAGTAATTGTGCGCCACACCACCACCACCCATGGTGCGCCGTATTTACAATGCGGCGCACCATGGGCCCAAAACATCACCAAAGCATTACGCATCTGTGCCGTAAAGGCGGCGCATTGCTGGAGTTGCGTCGCAACAATGGCGCAGCTCCAGCAATGCTCTGGGGTGCCCTATCTCCCCAATGCTACGTCAAGCCGTACGTCTGCTTCAAGCAGGCGCAGGGTTTGAGTCACTCATCATTCTCCTCAAAGTGACTGATTGAAATCTTGTAGATTTCCCTCAGCCAATTTTAGGATGTGTTCCTGCGCAGGAACGCCTTCCCTTGCGCCGGAACGCCCCCCTGATGGCGCAGGGCTTTACAACGTGATGCATCTCCCATATGCGTCACATTGTTAATATACGCCGCACCATGGCGCCTCTTTTGTTCTGCCGCTGCGTCACAAAAGTCACGCAACAATGGAGCAAAAGAGCCGCAAGGGGCTTCTAAATCAGCCCCTACAGACTCAAGTCCAGTCCTTCCTTTGTACACATGGCGATAAGAAGAAATAGTGGTGGTTGATTGATAGTTTGAGTATTTTAATGACTGGTTAATATAGTAGGAAACTTTTTAGTGTTGTTGCTGATCTGCAATCACAATGGACTTTGTCTGTCACTTCGCGTGCTGCGGACTGCGGCCTGCCAGTCCTAGGCGAACCTTTTTAGTAGTTTGTTTAGTGAGTTACATAAGAACTTTCCAAGTCGACGGTCCGCAAATCAAGCAATCCTAATAACGTAGTAGACCACATGAGATCAGTCAATATATCCGTGGAATAGTTGTCTATTTGCTATTTTGCCAAAATATTTTGTTATTGTTCTTTTGAAATGTTTGATTTGGTTAACAAATATCATCCATGTTTTCTGGTCTTTCTTTCTTTCATGTTGTACATCAGCTCCCCCCAGGGGCAAGAAGGCTCCTGGAGGAGGCTGCTGCTGCTGCTGAACAGGATCGGTCAGGCGAGGGCTCCTTTGCTGGCCCCGGTAAGTTTTAATTTTAATATAGAGTACCTATTTTTTCCTAGCGTTCCTCATTCGATTTTTTCTAAATTGTCTTTGATCTTCTTGTAGACTGTATCTAAATTCTTATCCTGCCTCGACTATGACTCCCTGTGGTATTACTAGATTATTCTTATTAGTCTGTCTGTGTAGCTAAGTAAGATTGCACATTTGGCAATTCCATTGGACTCCCATTCTAGTCAGCAATAGCTCTATGCACTGAGTGCAGTCCTCTGGGATTGTCCATAATGTCTTTTCAAGTCTTCTAAATGTTTATGCTTTGACAATTGCCAACAATAAAAAGGTGAATGACCACCAAGAAAGAATAAGATACTACTTTACTTTTGGTTTGGATAGGAGGACAATCCATTCTACTACTGTTGCAGGGACAAATCTGCACAAACAGAACTTTGGACACTAAATAGTGCATTGTTTATCAATTATAATAGGCGCAGGTAGACTTTCCACATACCTCAGTGATATCAGACTTTGAAGAACCCCCAATCTCCTTACTGACTAGATAGTGTGGCAGAGTCATTTAGCTCCCGAATTCATCGATGATTGATCCCCAATGATGATTATCCAACGCAGGACAAGAGTACGTAGTCAGAGTCCAGACGTGTCAGAGGCACGGACTCATGCTTGCAAATTGCAAAACCTTTTGCTCATTCACTCATGACCAAAAACCACAGAGTCTATTTAAGTTTTGAAGCTTTATTAAAATTTAAAATATTTATTAAAATCAAGCTTGTCATAAAACATAAACGGTTGATTGAAAATGGAAAAGTGCTTATACTAATGTTTTATTTCACACAATTATTGTGGGTAAGCCGAGCCCTCACCTGGTTTGAACTTTCATTTTTCTTTTTGATGCAGAATCATTGGTCCCTTTGTCCTAATGATTTCTTCTTAGAAGTGAAGCTTCTGTCTGTTATGAGGAAAATGGTGCGTGTTAAAAACCAAGCATTCATCAGTTGTGCCAAATAATGCTGCAAGACAACACCCTTCCCTGGAAAAAGGGACATTTTTACTTTAGAGTAGACAGTCACGAATTAGTAGATTGGTTTCTGTATTCACATTTCTTCATTCCTAGACAAAATACTACTGAGTGGTGTATGTCTATGACATCTAACATTCTTAAATGTACTTTGTAGGTGGAACATCTGGTGCTAGGCCCAGCGTGGAGGTGGAGGGAAGCTCTGGGGAGGAGGCGGTGCAAGTGCCGGACCAAACTGCTGTGCGGGTTGCCACGGTAGTGGCGGGCAGTGGTAAGCTCTTATATTCCTTACTTATTGAGATTACAGACTGCATAGTGTGCTGCTCCCCGTGAGAAAACTTAAGGTTTGTCCAGATGAGGCGGGAGGCTTCTATTAAGGGTCCCCGAAGCTCGAGTGAAGGAGAGGGCTTTAGATCGGAGGCAGGAAAAACCCTCTTAGATGACTCGGAAAGTTCGGGGTAATACTAATGTAATTAGAAAGGCTACAATCTTGAAAGTTAAAATCTAAACTGAGAAGTGAAAAGGCAGCGGTAACATAAGATACTTCAGGATGTGGATGTGTAGATAAATACTATTCCCAAAGATAGGCTATGCAGCATCAAAAATCAGAAAGGATCCTTTTAGACAGTCTGCACAAAGCGAATATAGGGAAATGAGCAAACAGAGTGCGAACTAGCTCAGCCATAAGGTTTGTAACATTAAGGAGGGACATATAACGAGCAAACAGGACTGGAGGTTCGTATCAGTTAAAGAGACATTAAAACTAGTACCACTCAATGGCATCAAATAGAAAGAGATTAGAATTAGAACCTTGGAGGATCATAAATTGACAGTATCCTTCTTTGCTTACAGGACATATCCAGTTCCTAAGCGAGAGAAAATAATCCTTATATGCCCGTTCATGAGAACTTTTTAACTCATATAAAGGTAAGAAGCAAGGAGACCTGTGAATAAAAACAGGCAGAGAACTGCACAGGACAATGGCTAATTAAGATTTGTTTGCCTACGCAGATATCTTCCAAATTTTAAAAGGAATCCGATTCATGGAGGGGATCTAAATCAATCTGATCATTACACAGAAGAAAGACTCACTGACTTTGAGAAGCGGCATCACCCCTTAGGTAAATAGAGGAAAGGAGGAACGACCCCTTAAACCGTAATAAAGTAGCTATGAGAAATCAATGAAACTTAATTTTCATCCCACAGGTACATCCAAAAAAATATACAGCTTTAGTCCGGAGAAGGTGCACGGACGGCTGTCTTCTCCCCAGGGGTTTGGCCACAAGAGGAATGGGGTAAGAGTGACATCATGATGAATGGCAGCCCAAAAAGATGGTAGTAGTGTGAATGTTACAATGAGTAGGAGGGTAACTGCATTCTCCTTCTAGCCCCCTACTGCTTTCTGCTTCCACACTAAAAAGAAACGGAGGGCACAACCTAAAACCACAAGAGTCACGTGAATTATAAAGGGCCAACAAAATGGTTGTAATATGAACTCTATATAGAATGAGAATGCAACTGTCTGATCAGCTATGTACCTGATGTAAAATATCTGCTCAAAATCATAAATTGATCCAACAGGGGGTATAGCCTGTACAAATACCCCACCTATCACGAGAGTAAGCATTAGGGGTGATTGTTGTAACGGGGGACAATAACTAAGAGGCTGAAGAATAGGTGTTCTGCAACATGCCCCCAGAAGATTGATATTGTTTCTTTCTCCGTATATCCCCACAGAGACTTTTAAATATACATCCACAAGCCGGTGACCCCAAAGAGACGGCAGGTTCTGATGAAGGTGTTACAACATCGAGTAGTATAACACCGAAACGCGTCGACGCATTTGTTACCAAATCCAAACAAGGCCAAGGGAGTAACAGATGTTAATGTATCTTTAATACTGTCTACTATCCCACCAATATCCAAGAAAGGGCCAGTGGATTCAGAAAAGTGGCAGGAGTATCCTAAGGCCACAGTGTTAGGGGGTTTGTGAATAGGATTTATTTGTTTTTGTACTGTATTGGTGATGATTATTCTTCTCCTGTGTTGCATAATTTTTATTGATTGTGATATTGTTTTCCTTGTGCAATGAACTGTTATTTATTTGTTTAAATTTTACTGTACTTGTTCAAAGAATTTTCTTTGGATTTTTAATCAATTTCTGTGTAATTTTGTGTAACCAGAGGTTTTTTACTTTATAATAAAATAAACAGACTGTGAACGTTCACTTTTTAGTGTGGAACTCTTTACCTATTGTTCCCCGCTGTGGGAGAATTCTGCCCGTGTTAGAATGCTAGAATGAATGGACGTATGAATGGTTAGAATCTATACAGCAATATAGTAAACAGTCGCTATAGTGCTATAGTGCATTCCCAGGGATTTCCCTTTGACCTAGTTGTCCAGATGAGAGACATGAAGAAGAATGATTGACATTTAGGGGCCTATTATGATGGCGGACGGACCTGAGTCCGTCCACCACTATAGAGTAGGAGGGACCGTCCGCAGGGGCAGTGGCGGTCTCTCCGTGGTAATTAGGATGTGACCGCCACCCTGGCGGTCACATCCTGTATTTTTATCATTGCGGCGGGTGCTGCTTGAAGCAGCACCCGCTTCAAAGATAAAAATGTAAGTTGTGCATTTGCATGCACAAAGCGGCAGGCACCGCGTGGTGCCTGCCGCTTTGTGCAGGCAAATGCAGGGGGGTACCATAGGTACCCCCCATGTGCACCCCCCCACTTCCCCTTCACCTCTGGGGGCCCGCAATGGGCCCCCAAACAAAAATCCGTATGCCTTTGCACGTCGGAAATGCCGCAGTGTAAAGGCATGTGTTCCTCCAGACAACCTAATATGGCTGGCGGTGTCTGATAGACACTGCCAGCCATTATAGTGCTTTTCCGCCGTGGACGGGAGGCGACCGCGGCGGAAAAGCTGCGGACTGAAAAACGATCCCCCAGCCATCCTAATCTGGTGGGGGGTCTTTTTCAGTCCGCTGCGGATTTCCCGCATCTTCCGGGCCGGCGGTGGATTCCGCCGGCCCGGATGATGCGGGAAATCCGCATTCCTAATCTGCCCCATAGTTTGAATGGATGGATGCCTGGATCATGGTACTATCTGGCTCTTAGATAGCATATGTGTATCTAGAGAGAGTAGACGGTCACTGGATGAACTAAGTGTTACTTTGAAGAGCATGTAACACCGCACCCGCACGTCCGTCCCAGTGTAGGAAAGGCAAGGAAAAGAAGTTGTAATTTTGTCCGAATACTACCATGAATAGTAGCAGTAGTTTGTATTGCAAGCACAGCATATATCCGGCTATTACGATGGCCATTCACTACCTCTGTTAATAAGTTTAGTAGAACTCGGTCATTCATGTGTGGATGTATCACTGTTCACTCAATAAAAAGCAAAGCACCTGAAGTCATCCCATATGTAAGTAAATACATACCATGTGCAGTGATAGATAATCAGATTATTTATCTTCTTCATTTTCCTTTTCTAGCATTCATTGGCACTGTAGGGTGAAAGTTAAATTAATTAAGCAGTAGCCCTTGTAACAGTGTATTCTCAGTGCCACCCGTAATAGAAAAGTAAGAGCATCACCACCTGCATGTACTGGACTAGTACAGTAACGCAAGTCTGTCTCACTCATCATGGCGGGTGTCTGTTTTCCTCGGCTGCAAGTTGACTGCGCTTGCATTATGCTGGCTTGCAGAAGTTAACGTACCAATTTTGCTAGACAAGAAAGAAGAATAAGAATAAGACTGGTGTACTGTCATAGTCGACTCTAATGGAGTGAGTCCATAGTGCTCGTAGAATTGATTCCTTAAACTCCCACTAATGTTAGAGCAAGGGTGAAGAAGTGGGAGGTTAGATAGATACTGGCCACAATAGTTATGTACTGCACTTGCAAGTTGCTAGTTCTACTGTGACACAACTTTCTGCTGAAACATTTTTTGTTAATCTTGAAGAGCATTGGTTACAGACTATGTCTTTCTTTCTTCATATAGATGCTCCTTCCAAACCAACCCGGAAGGAGCTAGCTAGACGGGCCCGGCAACGGAGGCTGGAGGCCACTGTCGCTGAATATCGGCGGCTGGTGGCCCAGGAGGAGGAGTCTACCACAACATCTACCGGGACAGCTGCATCCTCCTCCGCTCTCCCTGAGTCACCCAGACGGCGCAGGTCTCCAGCAGTACGGAGCCGGGGTACCGCAGCCACCCGTCACCGCCGAGCAAAGAAATCAGCTGCCCCCCACAGCAGTTGCAAGAAACGCATGCACCGCCTTTCCCTGAGGGTTTCCTACCTCGAGCAGGAGCTGCTCAACACCAAAACCCTGCTCTAGACCCTCCGCAAGGAGCATTCCGACCTGGCCCGGAAATTCAACAGCAGCAGCCAGCAGTAGGAGGAGACTGTCCCTTGCCCCTTTTTTAAAGACTTTAGGGGGGTGGGAATTGGGAGTTGGGTTTTTTCACTTTTTTGGACTTTTCACGGACATTTGTTGGGGTTAGGGAGTGGGGGTGGGTTGGGTCTTGTGGGAGATTATTTTTGTCAGGGATATAAACATACTTTAAACTTTATCTTAGCATACGTGTTTTTTTTACTGCTTTGAGGCTGGTGGGTGGGGGTTTAACAGTAACTTTGTTTTGGTGACACTTAAGTGGCATCTTGATTCAAGTTGTGTAATTAATTGCCCAAATGTTTTCAAAACTAAGTGCCTCTCACAGAGTAAGTGAATTCAATAGTCCTAGGACTTTACTAGTACTGGCGTCAGTCTCTTGTCTCTCCTAATACTCCATTATACTTCCTCCCCCCAAACGCTTATCTTACCTGTAATTTGTGTTTGGAAATAGGGCTAGGCACAGGACTGGCTGCACATCAAATGGCGATATCGCAATCCTGGGCGGATGAAATGTCATCATTGCGTTGGTACTAGTGGTGTTACACAGTGGCAGTTGCAGCATCTGAAAAAAAAGAAAATGAAACCTTGTTTGTCCTTACCGTAGCATTAGAACGGTACGATAGAGAATATAGTAGGTGACAGTACACTAGAACAGTGCCACAATGTACCCTAACAAATGGTAAAGTATTGAAAGTATAACTAGTGTACTTGCATTGAATTTCTTTGACATTGGCTACTACTACAAGAAATAGTACTGAAGGTGAAGGACACAGCAGTGTAATTATTTGCCACTTCTACGAGGAGGATGTTCTTGATGACCTTACCTATCAAGTTGATGGCGGCATGGCGCACATGAAAATCTGCTTTTATTTGCCAATAGTTACTGAGTGTGAAGCTGAGTAAGTTTAGAATATATCCTCGGATTCCTTCACCAGCCTGTTGCTATGACCTTATCCTCCCCAGCAAGTGTGTGGAATTATTGCTGTCATTTAGTCACACATCAATCAAAACCACACAGCCCGGGGGAAGAGGGTTAGGGTTTGTAAAATGGATGGGAATGGGGGATTTTAAGAAAGTTTTTTTGAGAGAAGAAAAAAAAAGCACAGCATGGACAAACAATAATTGAAGGTAAAGAAATCTTTGGGTACAAAGCTAACCATAAATCTTTTAAGTGACATAAAGGAAGTGCATGCACTACTGCATGCATTGTTACTGAAAAGTAAGTAGTACTTTCGACAACCGTGAATGACAGAATGCGACAGTACAGGGCTGCAGCGTTTTCACTTGCCTATCTCTGCACTCAGAGAAACACTTCTTACATTAAATTAGGTTTAAAAAATAGCCGAAGTAAAACCTATAGAATGGCTGTAGAGATCAATTTAGAAGCAGAGAGAGATCCAAGAAATGTAGAGTCACACTCATAGAAGTTCACAGCAATAACATTACTTAAAAAATAATTAGAAAAGAATGGATACTGTATCTGTATGTTGTTGTAGTTGTCCTGTTGAATTTGGTAAGTAAGTTGCACGCATCAAACCATTCCTCTTATTAGCGGCACTCCTCCATTCCAGCTGACGCTTCGTCCATCAATGTTGGTGACCAGAAGACACCCTGTCCACTGCCTGCCTGGCGGATGCTGAATTGCGGCTCGCTAATGTGACGCCTGACTTCATCCTTTTTTTCCCATTGCACAGAATGAAACCCGGCCTGTAATTATTGATGGAAAAACAGGAAGTGATATTAGAACACCACTGACAAATAAATATAAGGTATGTATGCTGTGTAGTGCAAAAAGTCACACTTTGAGTTTCCTAATAGACAGTACAATATTTTTGAAAGTGCGTACTCTGTCTGAGTCTCCTTTTGAAGGATAAATAAGTATGGGCAAATTAATTAGCTGATCTTTCCCCTCAAGCTAGGTGTACTGTAAACTATGTTTTAGAACAAAATTAGACCTTCCCAGCAGTGCTCCCACCCAGACCCTTACTAAAGCCAGTCGCAAAAATGTAGAAGACCCGAAATCAGATCTCAAAAACGAGGCCTAGTAGAAAACTGGTGACAAAACGTACTTTGAAAGCAAAAGTAGGCCCAAATCCCCCCTTACCCACCGTGGATTGTATTCAAACCACTTGCAAGCAAGTAAAAGTATCCATATCCGCATCGCTCCAAGACTCGCAAACCACCCCAGAAACAGCCCCCACCAAACACATGCAATACAAATATTGCTAACCCTAACGAGCCCTAAGTTAAGAATAGTGGCAAACGCTTTCTTTAACTATGCCAAATCACCCCTTTCCCCCCATGGATTTTCTTCAAATCACTTGCAACCAAATTTACACATTTCCACAAGTGCTCTAAGACCCCAGAACTCAGTTGCAAAAATCTAGAACACCCCGAAACACATGCAATCCTGCTGCTAGGGCTAACCCTAACGAACCTTAAGTTACAAAAAGTGCCAAAAGGCTTTTCCGCATGGATTTTCTCCAAACCAGTTTTATCCGGTATTAGACCTTCCCAGCAATGCCCCAAGACCCGCCAACCCACCCGCACAAAAGCACAACACCCCCAAACAGCCAAAAGGAAAATCTCATACTTACAATATTTATCGGCCTTCGGTCCAAACGCGCTGTGCAGCTAGGTCATAACTCACGTTTTCCACCACGGATTTCCTGAAAAGCAAATGCAATCAAAATTAGACTGTCCCAGCAGTGCTCCGAGACCCCAAAACCCACCCACAAACACCCGGAACCCCCCCAAAGAACACCTCAAAGACAAGCAAGTCAGCAAAAATGCAAAAATAATTTTGCCTCCGATTTGGTCCAAACCACTTTTATCCGGTATTAGAGCTTCCCAGCAATGGCCCCAGAGCCGTCAACCCAGGCGAAAACAAGTAGAAGACCCCCAAACAGCCAACAAGCAAAAATGGGGACTTTGTCATTTTCATGGCAATTTCCAAAATCACTCCGCGCACGCTCTGCAGCTATGCCCTAACTCCCCTCTGCCACCATGGATTTGCTTCAAACCTCTTACAATCAAAAGTATCAATAGCCAGCAGTGCTCCCAGACCCCGAAACCCACCCACAAACACCAGGAAGCCCCCAAACAGACCCCTGAAAACACTACATTGAGCGAAATGTCAGAAATAGCAAAAACTTTTTCCTCATGGATTTTGTCCAAACCACTTCTATCCGGTATTAGACCTTCCCAGCAATGCCCCAAGACCCGCCAACCCACCCGCAAAAAAGCACAACACCCCCAAACAGCCAAAAGGAAAATCTCATACTTACAATATTTATCGGCCTTCGGTCCAAACGCGCTGTGCAGCTAGGTCATAACTCCCGTTTTCCACCATGGATTTCCTGAAAAGCAAATGCAATCAAAATTAGACTGTCCCAGCAGTGCTCCCAGACCCCGAAACCCACCCACAAACACCAGGAAGCCCCCCAAACAGGCCCCTGAAAAAGTTATAGTCAGCAAAAAGTCAAAAACGTTTTCAAGTCTGATTTGGTCAAAACCAGTTTTATCCGGTATTAGACCTTCCCAGCAATGCCCCAAGACCCACCAACTCACCCGCAAAGAAGTAGAACACCCCCACAAGTGCAGAGTCTTTCTTCATTGGGCGTAATCCAGCCCTCTGCTTTGAGGGAAATAGGAGTCTGGAGGAGGAGGATAGAGGAGCATGTTCTTGTGAACTGTTGAACCTGAGGAATGCAGACTGCTGCACCTTCAAATCAATAAGCAAATAAGTGAAGACAGTTCTGCTGATGGGCTTATTTTTGTGATTAGGTGATTAAAGTTTTAATTATATTAACTGTGCAAAACAAAGAAAGACAGACACACAGGAATAAAAGTGAATAAGGACGAAAAAGAAAGTTATTGAATCATTGGCTCATTTTCAGGGCTCGGTGTCAGGGAATAAGAGTTCATCCTCAAACTCTGCGAATTCAGGCAGGAGTAGGTCAGTGTCACCTAACAGAGAAGAAATTCCCTCATCTAAGTTGCTGTCCTCCTCGTCTTCTTCCGGCGTGTATTCTCGTACTTTGTAATCTGGTGGTATGAGGTGCTGATTCATCTTGATCATTGTTAACCTCTCCACATTTTTGGGCAAGAGGCGGGTCCGTTTGCAAGTTACAATGCCACCAGCAGCACTGAAAACACGTTCAGAAGACACACTTGCGAGTGGGCAACACAAGTAGTTTATAGCCAGGTTGGAGATTTGTGCCCACAATTCTTTTTTCCCATGCCAATACCCCAATGGGTCAGCATTAACATAGACCTCTGTTGAGTCATTCAGATAGTCCTGCACCATCGACTGAAGGTTCTCCAAGGTTCCTCCACTTTGCTTACTTTTTGCTGGGACATTTTGAGAACCAAACCCAAGCTGAGTTAGCCAATCCTCTTCTTCACCCAATGTTACTGTTGTGTCTGGTGCAGAAGATCCGGTTGCCGGTGTCTTTAACGGCTGAGAGGTCACTTGTGCCACAGCCACAGGTGCAGAAGTGGATTCAACTTTGACTGGGGATGGCCTGCTGATGCTGATGTACTGCCTTTTCCTTCAATTTGCTGCCGTTCTCTTTCAAACCTCATGGCTGACAAGACTAGCCAACGTTTGTACTTTGTAACATCTTCATCACCAAAAGGAAAGAATGCTCTGCCTGCCAGCGCCTTTTTGTAGTGTGGATCCAGAATAGTAGCACAAATGTAATGCTGCTCTGAGTGGATCATTTTAAGACGTTCATCGCCAAGTAGGTGCTCTAATAATTTCTCCGCCAAAACAAAAGCGTCTTGCTTTCCTTTTTCTTTTTGAAACATAGAACACACCGCCTTCAGTTGGTGCTCCAGCATGCGCAACAATGGGATAGCTTTTCCCAAATTACAGTCCTCCCTGCTGACTACACTTGTGAAGTCCTCAAAAGGACGAAGCATGTCTGTCAGGCTGTTAACTAGCTTCCATTGCTCCGCATCTAGCCTCAGGTCCTTCTGAGCTGTACCCAGTGTTAAGAAATACTGATCGAGTATCGTATACTGCTCATACAGACGCTCAAGCATGTAGAAGGTTGAGTTCCAACGTGTTGGCACCTCCTGGATGAGTGCTTTCACTGGCATTCGACGTTCTTGTAGCAGGCCCCTCAGATGCTTCCGGGCCTTAAAAGAATGGCTGAAATGGTTGCACATTCTTCGGCAAGTAGCCACTAACTCGCACGCTGGACTGTCTTCTTCACTCAATAATTTTTTAACAACCAGGTTTATACAGTGCGCCAAACACGGCACTCTGAAATAGTTACCCAGCTCCATGGCCTTAACTACATTGGCGCCATTATCCGTGGAAACATAACCAATCTGGCATTTGTTTGGGGACAGCCAGTGAAAGACCTTTGTGTTAAACTCATTCAAAATGTTTTCTGCTGTATGACGTTTCTCCAAGCCAAACATGGCTAGTGTTGCATGTTTCCGAGCAGCTTTAAAAACTTGGTCCGGGTCAACACCTGCGTTTAGCTTTGCTTTAACCCCTGAAAAAGAGACCCAGTGTGCAGTGATGCACATGTAATCAGCGCCTGCGACACTGGTCCACATGTCTGTTGTCAGATGTATAGTGTGAACAGCACTCTTCTGCAAAGCTGCCCCAATCACCTCCAGCACATCTTCATGTAGTGCTGGAACCACAACTCTGGCAAAATAGAACCGGCTAGGAACCTTCCATTTAGGGCAGAGCACTGCCACTAATTCTAGAAAACCAACCCCTTCTACAAAAGAAAACGGGAGAAGGTCCAGAGCTAGCATTTTAGCCAGCTTAGTGTTATACAGACGCGTCAGTGGGTGGTTGCGTTCATATGGCGCGTCTGAAAACAACATGGTTCTAATGTTGGCCTGGACCATTTTACGGGATGATGATGATGACTTTTTCGACCCAGTTACGCTCGCTGATGAACTTTTTCGCATTGGTGTCTCACTCTCTCCCACACTCTTAGTGTGGCTCACAGGGGTACTGGGTGTAAGTGAAGTGTTTGACACTTCTTCCTCCTCATCATCATCAGATGAAACATCAACATTTTCTTGACTTGCAATTCGGGCTTCCTTGATCTCCTTTAGGTGCGCAAACCATTGGACAGCGTGCTGTCTCTTAAGATGACCTCTCTGGCCTCCGGTCCCATAGTTGGTACCAAACTTACCACGACTAACTGCAAACTTACAAATGCTACAAATGGCTATGTTTTCCTTTTTTGGGCAAACACTAAAGAAGTCCCAAACTGCGGACTTGAAATGTCTGTGGGGGCCGAAGGAGGCGATACTGGTGGTGGTCATGCTGCTAATGCCAGATGAAGTGGAGGATGTGTATTGCCGAACTTTACTACGTTGTGCACTTTCACCACCACTAATTGAGGTCGAGGTGGATGGAGGTCCCTTCTAGCGAGGAAGAAATATGGAACAGGTAGGTGGTGGTGTACTAGTTAACTCCAATGATTGTGCTGTTGCCATTGCCTCCTCGTCGACAACATCATCACGCTCAGCAGCTTTTCGGGCTAGGGTCAAAATGTCTGTTTGCCCAATGCCCGCTGAGCCTGGAGTGACGTGTATGATGACTGCGTCGTCGTCGTGAGAGTCTTCATCAGCAGGAGTATACGCCACTTCTTGTTGAGCGGCATCATCACACTCCATAAGTACGAGACTTTCGGGGACCTTCCTTTTACGCTTAGCTACCTTTGTCAGATCATGGTGTGCCTCACTCTCAGACGGCAGTGGTGGTGGTTCCCAATTTAGATCCGTATCATCAGAAGGAGATGGGCTTGAAGAAGATGTAGACACCACCCTAGATCTTTTCCTTGCTAGGGATGTGGAAGACAATGAATGATCATCAGGAGGAGTGGCTTCCTCAAATGATACCTCGGCTTGATTGTCGATTTCCTGATGTGCCCCTACTTCGGGAGGAACAACTATTGTGGGCACTTGTGACCCTCAATGCACCTCTGCTTGCGCATCTCCTTGCGCTGCCTCTCCTTCCACATGTACTTGGGCTTGTACTTGCACATGTGGTTGTTGTTGCGGCTCTGGTTGTTCAACACTCGTCAGATGAGTTACAACAACCTGTGTTGATTGAGGGACATTGCTGCTACTTTCTTGCGATGAGCCAACATCACTGGTTGATGGTGATTGAACAACTAGACTAAGTGCCTCTGCAGCACTCACGGGCTTGGACTTAAGTTAGCATGGTGGTGGTGGCACTGAGCCCAATGGAGCGGGGGTGCTGCTCCCAGCTTGGTCCCCAGCAGATCCCGCTGCTGCTGCAGGCGTACTTTTTTTTTTTACTCCCAAAAAATGTGGCGGGCGGCACACCAGTCTCCTTGGTAACTTGCTTCTTCTGCTCCTTACTGGCAACTTTCTTGCTAGAGGAGCTACGGGGAACTTTTTTTGGGGCCATCTTCTTCAGAGGTCAGAACAGCAGGCCGCAGTTGCACGAGTTGCAGAGTTGTCTGTGGCCAGACGTGACGTCGCGTGACATCATGCTGCACACACACACCGCTGAAGGACTTCTTCCTGGCACTGGTGGTTCTCTTGAGTCTTGTGCACCTAAAAGCAATGGAATACAGAGGAACATCAGTTCAGTTATACACCCCAAAAACTCGAAAACCACATAAAAATCAGCACAATCCCATGCCATCCAAGCCCTCAATGATGTTTAAATTCAAGACACCCCACTGAAAGACTAGGCCCATGCACCACTCACTACCCCTGGGCCTAATATATGAAAGCTAGGCAAAATGGGTGCAGGCCTGAGAACACTGCCTGCATTCAAAATGGCCCCTTGCCTCCCAGCACATGCCCAGAGCCTGCCTGAACCAGCACTGAAAATGGCCCCCACCCACATGGCCTGTCCCCATGAACACCCCAAAAAATAAAAAAAAACAGAAACATCAGCACAATCCCATGCCATCCATGCCCTCCATGTTGTTTAAATTCAAGACACCCCACAGAAAGACTAGGCCCATGCACCACTCACTACCCCTGGTCAAAAGGCCCCAACAACAGCCCAAAAATCGAAAATTCCAAAATCGTAGTTGCAGCAACTGTAATGCCCCAAACAAACTTACTTGTGAAATTTCTAATCCAAAAGTGATCCAAAGAAAGTAAAAAAGGCCTCAAATCCAAATATCCAGCAGCGTCCACAAAAAGTAATCCTTCAAGGTCCGAATGAAAGTGACCAGCACATGAAGAAAGCACTGGGAGGAGCCTGCTGGACAGGAACAGGAAGTTGGAGACTGTGGGGCACTTCCTTCCTCCCCCCCCACCCCCCCCCCCCCAAAATGGACTCCTTGCAAAAAAAAGTGCAGGCAAATGTCAACCTGAGGAGTTATTCTGATAAAAATCATCATTTTCTGAAGGTTTATGCTGCTTGCTGGTGGATTTCTTGTGCAGAATTGCAAATTCTGTATTTCACGAGTGCGAGATTGTTGCTGCCCGCCGCATCTACGTGTTCGCAAATTGCGAACTCTCGCGATGCGTGCTGTGCAAGGTGGCAAGCCGCGATTACGTAATCGCGGTCGCCAAACTCCCGCGGGATCCCGCAGCAAGATCCAAAATGGCGCAGCACTCGCAAAATATCGAGAAAAACAACTCAGCAAACGCTGAATGACGGTTAGTGAACGCCGCGCGTGGCAATATTTTATCACCAAGCAAAAAAATCCGCCGCGTGCGAATTTGCGGATTTTCGGCAAATTCGCGAGAGTTCGCGGATTGCGAATTTACCGAAAATCCGCAAAATCCGCGAACGGATTTTACGCCCATGCTTAAAAATAAGTATTCTTTATATAGACTTAACACAAGACCCAAACAACAAAAAATCCACAATGCAGTATTAAGAAAATGACTTTAAGATGGTAGAAATAACTCAGTTCACTTTAGATGGTAAATGCGACACGTTTCCCACAAAGTACCTTTTGATGCGTCACGCAAGATGAACTAAAGGTTCGCAAGGAGAATGATGCGTCGGTTCCTTGCTTTGGGGGAGGCGATGCATCTGTTCCTCAGTGCTTGCGCAAAGTAGGTGATGCGTCTGTTCCTAACCGGAGAGGAGGTGATGTGATGATATCGAGGTGGGCCCGGTTGCGATGCGACAAAATGGCACCTTGCTTTGATGCGATGATCTGGCGCGATGCGCGAAGATGGCGTCCTTGATGTGATGCGACGACCTGAAGAGGATGCGTGCAAGTCTGGCAGCCATGCGGCGACCCTGTAAGTTTGGAGCAGCGACAGGCCCTGCTACACACTTCCCTGGTGATGCGACAGTGACCCTTGCGGTTGCGACATGCTTCTCTGATGATGCGACGACACCCAACTGCGACAGAAACTCGCTACTCCGGTGATGCGACGGCGACCTTTGTGTTAGCAAAACGCTTCTTCGATGATGCGATGGCAACAGCGGCGGATGCGACATGCTTCTTCTCATTGAGTCGCGCTTCCAGTTCCCAACAACACCCAGGCTTCTGTAAACAGAATTCCCAGCAAGTAAATTCGAGGGGAACTGGTGGTGGAGTCTAGTATCCCTGAGACTTCAGCTGAAGGCAAGCACAGTTCAAGCCCTTGGAGATTCTTCTTCAAGATGATGAAAGTTGCAAATAAAAGTCTTTCTCCTTTCCTTGGAAATAAAGAAACCACTACAGGCCAACCCCAGCAATTACACACTGGCACAGGGGAAGTAAAAAAACTCATGCAGATTCTCTGATTTTTCTCCTTGGCAAAAGGTCCATCTTGATGTCCAGAAGTGATGTAAAGTTCTGGGGTCTGGGTCCCCTTCCTATACACACAAATCCTTTATCTCTGAAGGCAGAGAATGTCTGTACCTAGTCCAAATCAGTTCTGGGGGCATTCTGCCAGTGCACAATGTCTTCCTTTGTCAGTGTAGGCCAGGGTCATCAGACACACCACAGGAGGTGGAGCCAGCATTGTGGAAGGCAGGCACAGCCCTATCCAGGCCCAGGTGCTACTCCTCCCACCAGATAGGTTTACTCAGCCTTGTGCTGACTTACCCTGCCTCCTGGACCCCCCTCATCCTCGGTCACTCACAAACCAGACGTGGAATACACAACCTAGCAAAGGAAGGCTTGGATGGTTAGGCAAGAAAATAACTGCTTTCTAAAATAGGTATTTTCAAATACAGAATGTTAAAACCAACTTCACTAAGAGGTTTATTTTATCATTCTGAGTTCAGGCATAATACATTCGTTTTTCTACCATGTTCCCTGGGTCAGTTAGGATTATAAGATGTTATAATCAAACTGCCCATTCTGGCCTATGGGGACAGGTAGCCTTGCTATGGTGAAAAACGAAATTAGCTGTAATTCACTATCAGGACATACTACACACATCAGGGCATGTCCTACCTTTCACACACAATGCACCCTGCCGTAGGGCCTACCTTAGTTGTGGCTAACATGTAGAAAAGTGTTTGTTAGAGACAAGGGGACCCCATACAGTAGAACCTGGGGTAACAAGATGCTTTGGAAGAACAATGGTTCAGGGTAGGCCTCAAGGGGTCCTTGGTAAAAGATAGAACAGGGAGCGAAAACTTAATAAATCGCTAGGGAGCAGAGGTAGTAGGTACAAGTAGGAGTATTTTATTTTACTCTTTTCTCAAGGATATACATAAATAGTCATACTCTTTTTCAGGTGCTCAAGTGAATAGTGTGGTGCAGGAAGTGACATAAGTGATCAAAGTGAACGGACTGTCACACAACAACAACAACAAGGATAAAACACACAATTATATACAATTAGAGCTAATGAAATTCCTTGGGTAGGTCGACGGCGTTTCGATCTATATAGTTTTTAGATCTTCATCAGGACAGATGAGCCTCCTGAAACTATAAGAATTCCAATTATAATCTGTTTCTTACATGTATGTTTGCATACCTACATGAGTGCCTTGTTTTTTGTTAAAAAAGGCTTTTTGTGCTCCCTTTCTTAATAACAGTTTATATACACATGCACACATGTGTTTAATTATCATATGTGCATTTCAGTGAGAAGGTTTAATTTTAAGATGCAAGGAGGAGGTATATAGTTCACCTCACCTTGGTATGTAGCGCTTATTATAGTCAAGGAACATTTTTAAGCGCATGCATTACTTTGCCCAGTAAATTTAAACAAAATTAAAACAAATTAATTAAAATGGTCTTTACCTTGCCTTTGCTTGTGTAGGCAAGGAAGACTGTTTGGTGGTACAGCTGCTTAATTGCCGAGGTTCCCAATGGGAGCTGCAGAAAATGAAATCATAAAAGTTGGGATAGTCTAGTTAGCATGCTTGAGGAATCCCTGGTTTTGGTTGATCGGGTAAGTAAGGATAGGGCCAGTAAGTGAAGTAAGGGGCCAGAAAGAAGGCCAAGGATTTGGACTTACATTGTATTGTATTAGAAGGTCTTCTAATAGTAGAAAAACAAGTAGCGCTCAGTCACTGCTACTGGGACGAGGGTCCTACTTGAGCTTGTATAGTGAATAAAAAACATTGGGTTAGGACCTGTAGATTATTAATGCTAGGGCTCTATGGGGCTAAATACAATGAAAGTACTTACATAAAGAATTTTTCAAAGGATTTCGATTTAATTAGCTGGGGTTCTTTTAGCGCGAGCGTCGCTATTGCTTTCAATTTATCCAGATGCCTGAAACTACAAAAAACCCATATGGTAAAGAACGTGGCTCGCGTTAAATGATTACAATTGCCAACGTTGTGCCCGTGTGTAGCGGTCGCTTACCTAATTCATTCAGGTTTCCGGCAGGAGAAGAGGGGGTCCGAGTGCCGCTTCCGAGGTCGCTCACATCATTGTGAGTGCCCGGCCGCCATTAATAGCGTGCAGGGATTAGTGCGTGCGCAGCCGCGGTAGTGTTTCCAGCGGAGCGTGCGCACTGGAGATTACTCGCGCGCGTGCGCCCGGAATTAGTGTGTGAATCATGTGCAACTGGCCTGCGCAATGGAGAATGCGCTGGGAGGGTTATTGGTTCACAAGGGGCATGCGTGAATTGAGGCCAAAGCGAAGGGATAGTGAATTAAGTATTGGTTGCCCTATTTACTTGTTTAATTAGAGAGTAAGAGAAAACAATTGGGGAATTTAAAATAAAATTGCTGAGTTAGATACGAAGGGATGTTTAGTTAATTAATTATGAAGAGTCCTAGTAGCAAATGAGTTCAAGGGGGTACTCTCTAATGTGATGCAATTTCCACAATGATGATTAGATAATACCCAATACAAGATTTGGAACAAACATTTCATTTATCATATGCACAAGAGTGCCAACACAATTAGGTCTGTTGATAAATATAATACAGTATAATACAATACATCTCTTAAAGATTTCCAAAGAAATTTTTCACTTAGAGTGTTTCAGGTGCACATGTTCCATTCCTCAAGGGAATTGAGTCCTCTCTCAATTGTTTTGCAGTGGAACATCCATTTGCACTCCAGGCGATTTAGTATTGTTTGTTGGTTGCCTCCTCTGACATTTGGCCTTAGTTTGTCAATGACTTGCCATTTCATGTCGTTTTCATTATGACCCGCCTCGAGGTAGTGTTCCACCAGAGGGGCCGTTGTCACCTTGCATCGGATACGACTTCTGTGTTGGGATATTCTGGTCTTTACTTGTTGCGTCGTCTGTCCGATGTATAGTAGCTTGCATGGGCATTCAATACTGTAAATTACATTTTTTGAATTGCAGTTGGTGAAAAAATTAAGGGTGTGCTTAACACTTCCATACTCGAATACTTTCGTGTTGGTGGTGAAATCGCATGCCATGCAACTATTACATTTGTAGTGTCCTAAAACTGGTGGTAGATTCAGGCGGACTTCAATTGTATTTTCAATGGTTGGGTTGC
The DNA here is from genome assembly GCF_964263255.1 of Lissotriton vulgaris. NCBI lineage: Eukaryota > Metazoa > Chordata > Amphibia > Caudata > Salamandridae > Lissotriton > Lissotriton vulgaris. The sequence continues at coordinate 2,123,941,586 of NC_141685.1, forward strand.
TAGCTGCTCTTACTAAATGGTCTTTCAAATTGCGACCCCTTTTAAATGAGAAAAGTGGGAGCCCAGTGTTTAGTTCTAAGGGGTCTAGTACATTCCAATGTTTCTTTATCATTTTTGTGAGTTTGTTGCTAGCTGTATTAAAGGTAGTGACACAGGTAATTTTGGGAGTACTTTCCTTAGGGTGGGGTTCAAGTAGATGCTCTCTGTGTGTGTACCAGGCCCCTTCTCACCAGTTTTCTATTAATGGCTAGAGGTTATCCTAGAAAACTGGTGAGAAGGGCCATGAAAAGGGCCTGGTACACACACAGAGAGCATCTACTTGAACCCCACCCTAAGGAAAGTACTCCCAAAATTACCTGTGTCACTACCTTTAATACAGCTAGCAACAAACTCACAAAAATGATAAAGAAACATTGGAATGTACTAGACCCCTTAGAACTAAACACTGGGCTCCCACTTTTCTCATTTAAAAGGGGTCGCAATTTGAAAGACCATTTAGTAAGAGCAGCTAGCAACCCAACCATTGAAAATACAATTGAAGTCCGCCTGAATCTACCACCAGTTTTAGGACACTACAAATGTAATAGTTGCATGGCATGCGATTTCACCACCAACACGAAAGTATTCGAGTATGGAAGTGTTAAGCACACCCTTAATTTTTTCACCAACTGCAATTCAAAAAATGTAATTTACAGTATTGAATGCCCATGCAAGCTACTATACATCGGACAGACGACGCAACAAGTAAAGACCAGAATATCCCAACACAGAAGTCGTATCCGATGCAAGGTGACAACGGCCCCTCTGGTGGAACACTACCTCGAGGCGGGTCATAATGAAAACGACATGAAATGGCAAGTCATTGACAAACTAAGGCCAAATGTCAGAGGAGGCAACCAACAAACAATACTTAATCGCCTGGAGTGCAAATGGATGTTCCACTGCAAAACAATTGAGAGAGGACTCAATTCCCTTGAGGAATGGAACATGTGCACCTGAAACACTCTAAGTGAAAAATTTCTTTGGAAATCTTTAAGAGATGTATTGTATTATACTGTATTATATTTATCAACAGACCTAATTGTGTTGGCACTCTTGTGCATATGATAAATGAAATGTTTGTTCCAAATCTTGTATTGGGTATTATCTAATCATCATTGTGGAAATTGCATCACATTAGAGAGTACCCCCTTGAACTCATTTGCTACTAGGACTCTTCATAATTAATTAACTAAACATCCCTTCGTATCTAACTCAGCAATTTTATTTTAAATTCCCCAATTGTTTTCTCTTACTCTCTAATTAAACAAGTAAATAGGGCAACCGATACTTAATTCACTATCCCTTCGCTTTGGCCTCAATTCACGCATGCCCCTTGTGAACCAATAACCCTCCCAGCGCATTCTCCATTGCGCAGGCCAGTTGCACATGATTCACACACTAATTCCGGGCGCACGCGCGCGAGTAATCTCCAGTGCGCACGCTCCGCTGGAAACACTACCGCGGCTGCGCACGCACTAATCCCTGCACGCTATTAATGGCGGCCGGGCACTCACAATGATGTGAGCGACCTCGGAAGCGGCACTCGGACCCCCTCTTCTCCTGCCGGAAACCTGAATGAATTAGGTAAGCGACCGCTACACACGGGCACAACGTTGGCAATTGTAATCATTTAACGCGAGCCACGTTCTTTACCATATGGGTTTTTTGTAGTTTCAGGCATCTGGATAAATTGAAAGCAATAGCGACGCTCGCGCTAAAAGAACCCCAGCTAATTAAATCGAAATCCTTTGAAAAATTCTTTATGTAAGTACTTTCATTGTATTTAGCCCCATAGAGCCCTAGCATTAATAATCTACAGGTCCTAACCCAATGTTTTTTATTCACTATACAAGCTCAAGTAGGACCCTCGTCCCAGTAGCAGTGACTGAGCGCTACTTGTTTTTCTACTATTAGAAGACCTTCTAATACAATACAATGTAAGTCCAAATCCTTGGCCTTCTTTCTGGCCCCTTACTTCACTTACTGGCCCTATCCTTACTTACCCGATCAACCAAAACCAGGGATTCCTCAAGCATGCTAACTAGACTATCCCAACTTTTATGATTTCATTTTCTGCAGCTCCCATTGGGAACCTCGGCAATTAAGCAGCTGTACCACCAAACAGTCTTCCTTGCCTACACAAGCAAAGGCAAGGTAAAGACCATTTTAATTAATTTGTTTTAATTTTGTTTAAATTTACTGGGCAAAGTAATGCATGCGCTTAAAAATGTTCCTTGACTATAATAAGCGCTACATACCAAGGTGAGGTGAACTATATACCTCCTCCTTGCATCTTAAAATTAAACCTTCTCACTGAAATGCACATATGATAATTAAACACATGTGTGCATGTGTATATAAACTGTTATTAAGAAAGGGAGCACAAAAAGCCTTTTTTAACAAAAAACAAGGCACTCATGTAGGTATGCAAACATACATGTAAGAAACAGATTATAATTGGAATTCTTATAGTTTCAGGAGGCTCATCTGTCCTGATGAAGATCTAAAAACTATATAGATCGAAACGCCGTCGACCTACCCAAGGAATTTCATTAGCTCTAATTGTATATAATTGTGTGTTTTATCCTTGTTGTTGTTGTTGTGTGACAGTCCGTTCACTTTGATCACTTATGTCACTTCCTGCACCACACTATTCACTTGAGCACCTGAAAAAGAGTATGACTATTTATGTATATCCTTGAGAAAAGAGTAAAATAAAATACTCCTACTTGTACCTACTACCTCTGCTCCCTAGCGATTTATTAAGTTTTCGCTCCCTGTTCTATCTTTTACCAAGGACCCCTTGAGGCCTACCCTGAACCATTGTTCTTCCAAAGCATCTTGTTACCCCAGGTTCTACTGTATGGGGTCCCCTTGTCTCTAACAAACATTATATGCGCAGTGGCTACACTGCAAGGGTATCACTCTCTTGAGTGGTTTTTCTCTTTTTAAATAAACACCAAAATACTAGATCCCCCTAACCATATAATGTCTACAAACACAGCCGTTACTTACACAGAAGAATACATCGCCTCCAAACTTGCAGGCCCTTCACTTTTCAAAGATCCCATAAGCAACCCTAGAGCACCCACAGACACAGCCAGTGAAAAACTTGCCCAACTAGAACACCTTAAGAAAAAACACATACGCACAGAACTTCATGCTCGAATGTTAACAGATTACCTACGAGCAGAAGTAATCCCAATAGGCCTTCAGGTGCGCAACGTACCGGCTATTTTCATCCAGGATCCCAAATTCAAACTAGGATTCTCCCACATAGGGACAACGTGTTCACGTCACTGGATGGTTCTAGGCATTGACACCGCCCTCGAACACAGTAAAAAGGAGCTAGAAGAAATCGCAGCTCTAGAACAGGCAATCCGTGATTTAGACAGCCTGGCTGACGCCAAATCTGCCTTAGAAAAAATAGAACGCACTATTAAAGACTTTGAGAGCTTTGAGCATCATAAAAAAACAACAAAAGTATCTAAAGACATCAGCCAATATAACACAGAAAAAACCTACCCATATCTTCGGGAGGACTACTTCACTGCGGGTCCATCAGACCAGCAAAGAATCCCCACTGGATCGTGGGGAAGATTCAGAAACCGAGCCCCAGTAACATTCTCTGAATCCTCAGCGGAATCAGAAGGCTCTGAGGGTTCGGAGGGCCCTGGTACCTCCACTGGTGCTAATCCTCATTTTTTAGGGAGAGGCCAGTCGAGGCACTCAGAGCCTCCTCGGGGGAGAGGGAGAGGGAAAACACGCCCCAAACCCAGGTACAACTTCCCCCCAGGAGAGCGCCAGACGAGGAACAGATTTTACCAATGGGGTTACCAATACTAGACATGGAACCAGCAACTGATAACAATCCTATACCAACACTAGACATTGAACTAGCTTCTGATAATTCTGAAACCATTCCAATACCCAGTCTGTTCCAACATCAATCGAATTTACCAGTAACTAATAACAGTCCTGAAACTATACCAATATTCAATCTGTCCCAACATCAACTAAACTCAACAGACATAGCCCTACTTAGCAGAGGTTTATCTTTTGTAATCACTGAGAAACCAGATTGGTTCAGCATCCAGGCTGAAATCATGCAATTTTTCAGGAAAGTAAGATTGCAAACTTTCTTTAAGAACCGGGAAGCCCCAAACAGAAATGACACGACAGGCTTACGCCCACCCTCCACATTTCGTCCCACCAATGGGACAATGCCACCAGAAGTGCTGACTTTTGAACACTTGGTGCTACGAGATCTGGACAAAATAAGGGACAGCTATAAATTTACGCCCTATAACATCAGTAGGGAAGAGAGAAATAGCCTGATTAGACTCAAACAGAACAACAACATCGTCATAAAACCATGTGATAAAGGCGGCGGTATAGCTATCCAAGACCGCACCTTATATGAAAATGAAATCCTGCGCCAGATTAACAACAAAGATCACTATGAACAATTAAGAGGCAACCCCATTAAGAGTATAAGTGAATCTATACTCAGTATCACCCAAGAAGCACTTGAATCAGGTTTTCTAAGTAAAAATGAATTTCTATTTCTTAATAATAAAAATCCACGCACCCCTGTGCTTTACACATTGCCAAAAGTCCACAAGGACACTGAACGACCTCCTGGTAGACCCATACTGTCAGGATGCGGGTCAGTTGTAGAACCCTTGGGTAAATATATCGATTTCTTCATCCGAGACATGGTCCAGAATACTGCCACATACGTCAAAGACACTACACATCTGATCAATCTAATTGAATCACAACCATTCCACCCTGATAGTGAAATCCTAGTGACTCTAGACATAGAGTCACTGTACACTAACATCCCCCAAGAGAAAGGAATCAGCGTAATTCAAAAACATCTTAACAACCGCCCAGCACCCCACCAAGTCCCTACAGAATTTATAGTAAAACTCTTAGAAATAGCCTTAACCAAAAACTATTTCTTATTCAAAGACACCTTCTACAGGCAATGCAAGGGGACCTCCATGGGGGCTATTTTTGCCCCCAACTTTGCGATTCTCTTCGTGGATGACATAGAAACCAATACCATCCTGAGTGATAAAAATCCATTTCGCAATCAAATAAAGTCATGGCATCGTTACATCGATGATGTCCTCATGATTTGGAGGGGTGATGAAGAATCATTAGGAAATTTCTGCAGATGGCTAAACACCTACCAAACAGACCTGAAATTCACCCATTCATATGACAAAAACCAAATCGACTACCTAGATGTGACCATCAAATGCGAAGAAGAACAACTATACACCACCCTATTTCGCAAACCCACTGAGCGGAACACTCTCCTCCAATACCAAAGTGCACACCCCAGGGCTCTGAGGGATGGTTTACCCTATGGCCAATTCCTGAGAATCAGGAGAAATTGTAAACACAAGACAGATTTTTTTACAGAAGCTGAAGTCCTCTGCAAAAAATTAATGGCTAGAGGTTATCCTAGAAAACTGGTGAGAAGGGCCATGAAAAGGGCCTGGTACACACACAGAGAGCATCTACTTGAACCCCACCCTAAGGAAAGTACTCCCAAAATTACCTGTGTCACTACCTTTAATACAGCTAGCAACAAACTCACAAAAATGATAAAGAAACATTGGAATGTACTAGACCCCTTAGAACTAAACACTGGGCTCCCACTTTTCTCATTTAAAAGGGGTCGCAATTTGAAAGACCATTTAGTAAGAGCAGCTAGCAACCCAACCATTGAAAATACAATTGAAGTCCGCCTGAATCTACCACCAGTTTTAGGACACTACAAATGTAATAGTTGCATGGCATGCGATTTCACCACCAACACGAAAGTATTCGAGTATGGAAGTGTTAAGCACACCCTTAATTTTTTCACCAACTGCAATTCAAAAAATGTAATTTACAGTATTGAATGCCCATGCAAGCTACTATACATCGGACAGACGACGCAACAAGTAAAGACCAGAATATCCCAACACAGAAGTCGTATCCGATGCAAGGTGACAACGGCCCCTCTGGTGGAACACTACCTCGAGGCGGGTCATAATGAAAACGACATGAAATGGCAAGTCATTGACAAACTAAGGCCAAATGTCAGAGGAGGCAACCAACAAACAATACTTAATCGCCTGGAGTGCAAATGGATGTTCCACTGCAAAACAATTGAGAGAGGACTCAATTCCCTTGAGGAATGGAACATGTGCACCTGAAACACTCTAAGTGAAAAATTTCTTTGGAAATCTTTAAGAGATGTATTGTATTATACTGTATTATATTTATCAACAGACCTAATTGTGTTGGCACTCTTGTGCATATGATAAATGAAATGTTTGTTCCAAATCTTGTATTGGGTATTATCTAATCATCATTGTGGAAATTGCATCACATTAGAGAGTACCCCCTTGAACTCATTTGCTACTAGGACTCTTCATAATTAATTAACTAAACATCCCTTCGTATCTAACTCAGCAATTTTATTTTAAATTCCCCAATTGTTTTCTCTTACTCTCTAATTAAACAAGTAAATAGGGCAACCGATACTTAATTCACTATCCCTTCGCTTTGGCCTCAATTCACGCATGCCCCTTGTGAACCAATAACCCTCCCAGCGCATTCTCCATTGCGCAGGCCAGTTGCACATGATTCACACACTAATTCCGGGCGCACGCGCGCGAGTAATCTCCAGTGCGCACGCTCCGCTGGAAACACTACCGCGGCTGCGCACGCACTAATCCCTGCACGCTATTAATGGCGGCCGGGCACTCACAATGATGTGAGCGACCTCGGAAGCGGCACTCGGACCCCCTCTTCTCCTGCCGGAAACCTGAATGAATTAGGTAAGCGACCGCTACACACGGGCACAACGTTGGCAATTGTAATCATTTAACGCGAGCCACGTTCTTTACCATATGGGTTTTTTGTAGTTTCAGGCATCTGGATAAATTGAAAGCAATAGCGACGCTCGCGCTAAAAGAACCCCAGCTAATTAAATCGAAATCCTTTGAAAAATTCTTTATGTAAGTACTTTCATTGTATTTAGCCCCATAGAGCCCTAGCATTAATAATCTACAGGTCCTAACCCAATGTTTTTTATTCACTATACAAGCTCAAGTAGGACCCTCGTCCCAGTAGCAGTGACTGAGCGCTACTTGTTTTTCTACTATTAGAAGACCTTCTAATACAATACAATGTAAGTCCAAATCCTTGGCCTTCTTTCTGGCCCCTTACTTCACTTACTGGCCCTATCCTTACTTACCCGATCAACCAAAACCAGGGATTCCTCAAGCATGCTAACTAGACTATCCCAACTTTTATGATTTCATTTTCTGCAGCTCCCATTGGGAACCTCGGCAATTAAGCAGCTGTACCACCAAACAGTCTTCCTTGCCTACACAAGCAAAGGCAAGGTAAAGACCATTTTAATTAATTTGTTTTAATTTTGTTTAAATTTACTGGGCAAAGTAATGCATGCGCTTAAAAATGTTCCTTGACTATAATAAGCGCTACATACCAAGGTGAGGTGAACTATATACCTCCTCCTTGCATCTTAAAATTAAACCTTCTCACTGAAATGCACATATGATAATTAAACACATGTGTGCATGTGTATATAAACTGTTATTAAGAAAGGGAGCACAAAAAGCCTTTTTTAACAAAAAACAAGGCACTCATGTAGGTATGCAAACATACATGTAAGAAACAGATTATAATTGGAATTCTTATAGTTTCAGGAGGCTCATCTGTCCTGATGAAGATCTAAAAACTATATAGATCGAAACGCCGTCGACCTACCCAAGGAATTTCATTAGCTCTAATTGTATATAATTGTGTGTTTTATCCTTGTTGTTGTTGTTGTGTGACAGTCCGTTCACTTTGATCACTTATGTCACTTCCTGCACCACACTATTCACTTGAGCACCTGAAAAAGAGTATGACTATTTATGTATATCCTTGAGAAAAGAGTAAAATAAAATACTCCTACTTGTACCTACTACCTCTGCTCCCTAGCGATTTATTAAGTTTTCGCTCCCTGTTCTATCTTTTACCAAGGACCCCTTGAGGCCTACCCTGAACCATTGTTCTTCCAAAGCAACATGTAGAAAAGGGCAGGCTTAGGGACTAGTAAGTGGGTGTACTTACCAGGTCGACATGGCAGTACTGGACTGCACACAGGCTCTGCAATGGCAGGCCTGAAACACACTTTACAAGCTGTTTCTGTTGGTGGCACAATCAGTGCTGCAAGCCCACTAGCAGCATTTGATCTACAGGCCCTGAGCACACTTGGTGCACTGTACTAGGGTCTGAAAAGTAAATCAAGTAAGCCAATCATGGAGTCACTAATCCATTACAACAATTTACAATAGGGAGCACTTGCACTGTGGCACTGAATAGCAGCGGCACAGTACCCAAAGCATCTAACCAGCAAAAACATATAAAAAACAGAGGAGACAACAGCGAAAAATGGAAGGGAGACTCACGCCAATGGTACCAGGTCTAACAAGTACCAACAAGCAGGTAGATTTGATGCGCTAGGATAAGGTTATGTGCATGTAAACTGGGAATTACAATTCATGTTTAGATGCAGGAATGAGGGATACAGAAGGTTTCCTCAGTGGTTCCGACTTTGAGGGTGCTTTAAGCAGATCCTTAGTTTTCAAGGACATTTCACTTCGTGGGGCATACAATGCTTCAGTTGCAAACTTGTATTGTTATCTGAAGGGTTCTCCAGCCACTGTGATTCATCCAGTTTTCAAACTGCTCTCGAATGGGAGCTATTTGATGTTGAATGATCAAGGTTGCTGCCGAATGGAACCAGGCTTTGCTTATCTGGTCAATTCCGTAGTCAGTTGTTGCACACAAGTACTGTTTCAACCTGCCCGCACAGTTAGGAAGGCAACGCAATGGCCTCCCATAAATGTTTCCAAAATACACTTTGAATTTCTGAGCAAACTGAAACCATGCTTTTTGAAAAAGATGTGGCCTGAACATCAGCCAGATAGACGTCTGAACTCCAGGTTGGAAGGTCCTCGTCTGAGATACAGACGCTACTCCATACTAACTTCGCGCTGCATTTTGGAGAGCTGGTCCACCATATCTTTAATATGTCTGATACTAGGGGGATATTGCACTTTTTAAATTGTATTTGCTTTGAACTGGTTAGCCCCTTTCAGACGATTTTCAGAGTTATACCTTCTTTCATACACTCCGTGTTGGGAAGTGTTTTTGGTGGTCTCCCGCTTGTCCTGCTACTTGTGGCGGAAATCCTGATATACATTTTTCTGCTCTGCAATGGACGTCACAGTTCAACCCAGAAAGGAGGTAACACTGGCCGCGCTATGATGCAGTGAGCGCATGATACACTGCTTCGGTAAACCTCGGTTTCGAGAACTGAACTGGTCCCTGTCCTTCAGGCCTGTTTAGCTTCACTGCGTACAACCTGTGTTTAATGCCTGCTTTACAGCCATGAATGTGTATTGGATCTATGCCTCAGATCACAATCAGATGTGCCACTGGACATTGAAGTACTGATGGACCTCTAAAAGGCCCATGAGCATTCTTGTCCCTAGCGTATTCCATTGCTGATGAAAGAATTCTTCAAACTACCCTGGGATGCTTTAGCTTCTAGTGAACTGGATACCGGCTCTGCAACACGATTACAGGATGCAGTCCCCCCCTCAGCGGCCATTCGGAACACAAACAATTGGCTTTTCCGTGTGGTGGGAACTATTTGGCCTGTTTTGAAAACAAAATGAATGAAAACAATTTCATGACTTTTTAAAGCTTTTATTAATATTTTAAAGGGAAGCTTGCCTTTAGATAACTTTAGAAGTGGTTTTAAGGCTTTTTCATTTTAAATTTCATTATACCCTGTTGGCTTTTAGGTAGCTACTAAATATTGACCCTTAGTTTGAGGAGTGGGTGTTATGTGCCCGGGTAAGGCCAAAATAGCAAAGCTGCACATTTTTACATTGTCCTAATTCTGCACAACAACATTTCTGCTGTGACCTTTTACACATATTTGCGTGCACGAAAATGTTGGATTAGTTTTTGCGGAAACTAATTTGTTAACACATCTAGCTTAGTATAACATTATCACGATGCCTCCAGAACCATGTACAAGGCCTATGTACAAATGGTATTCTATCTTCATCCACAGTAGATTGCCTATGTGCTAGGTTCCATTCAGTGTTAGGTAACACAAGGAAATGATGGATGGAGCACTGAAAAATTTCAGACACTCACTCCTAGTCATAGATCTGGGTTGAATCCATCATCGTTCTTTAGCTTACTTCGCCACCCCAGTTCAGACCCAGCCATATGCAATTCAGTCTTGTCCCTGTTCCTCATGGGAACAGTCCAGTCAAGCCAGGTCTTCCCTGGACCGGAAACAGGCATCCTGGCCCCTCATCAGCCAGGCTAGCTTGAATCCAATGGCAAAGTGAGCAAGAGACCAACATCTGGGCATACCATGCCAATTTAGGGAGAAGAAAGCAAATGCAAGGAGATGATGGACGGAGTGCTGAAACTTTTCAGGCAGTCACAGATCTGAGTTTAATCCATCATCGGTGTTAGACTCATTTACCAGTTTTTTCAAGCTTCCTAGCTTATATTTTGCCAACAATTGGCCAATCTTTCTTTTTTTGCTGAGAGTGAAAACAGTTATTTTCAGGTTCATTCCACCCTCCAATGAGATGGAAGACGTTGATCTACCTATGCTCTTCCTGGTGAGGGTGCCCTGTAATGCGCTCCAATATTACATACATTTTCTAGACATTTTGGCTATCAGACCTTGTGAGAAAGTGGCTCTATATATGCTGGACCAGGATAAGGTACAGTGTGTATAGAGTCCACAAACCTCCGAGGTATAACAGAGGTTAAAGCCAGGTGTGACCTTACTCTCTAAAGTGGTAGCTTGGTCGAGCAGTAAGGGAGTACCAGAGGACAGTGTAAGGCATTTGTTGTACATACTCAGTCAGCAAAAGGTTTCACACACTCAAAGACTGAACTTCAGGCCAATTGTTTTTATATCAAAGATATAGTTGTTTTATTTCTAGAACCAACAGGTATCAAAATATAATGTTCTCAATATGAGAGGTCTAAGATGAGTACTTTGCAGATTACTTTGGTAGTTCCAGGACTGGCTCCTGAATTCAGTCCTGGGGTCTAAGCTGAAAACAGTTTAGTAAAAACGTTTTAGGTATTGCAGTGATTTTTCAGGAATATAAAGCTATTTTAAAAGTTCACACTTTGAAACTTTTCAACAGAAATCTGGCAAAGTTATCCAATGGGAGAAAATTCAGGTTGCAGGTAAAGTTCAATCTCGGTATTTTGGTAATCCAGTACTAGGCTCCTGGGTCCAGCACTGGGGTCTCAACTTAAAACAGGTAAGTAATTTCATTTCAGTATTTCGTATGATTTTTAAAGAATATTTCAAGTTTTCAAAAGTAGACACTTAGAAGAAATTTCATAAAAAAGGAGACAATGCATTCCTATGGGGAAATTTCAGGTTACTATTAAACCCGGTAGGGATTACTTTTGCGGTTCAGTACTGGGCTACAAGGTACAGTACTAGCTTCTCTCCTGATCACAGGTGAGTACTTCGAAATTCCGTTGATTTTATATGAATATTTTAAGTTTCCAAAACTTCACACGTAGAAGATTTTTCGAGTCAAAACCAGTCAATGTTATCCAATGGCAGGTAAGTGAGTTACCGGTTTCCAGGTGAGTACTCGACTGGTGAAGTTGTGGTTCTGGGCATAGACTCAGGGGTCCCCCAGGGTCAGGTTGGTACAGTTGGTTCACCCTCAGCGGTGCAGGGGCGGCCGGGCGCAGAGGTAGTGAGGCCCAATGTTATCCAATGAGGGACAGGGGTTCTCCGGTTGGTGGCTGCTTGCTAGCAGGTCACGCGGCTGTGGGAGCTGGGCTCCTAGTCACTTGCTCAGGGCAAAGGGGGAAGCAGGATAGGGCAAAGTTGGCACCGCCAGCGGTACTCGGGTGGCTGGGTGCAGGGTGCTTTTGAGCCGCCGGGTGCTCGATGTTATCCAATGGGAAAGGCAAAAAGGGAACAAAGGCTGCAGGCTGGGAGGCGGAGACTCTCCAGGGGCGACCAGCACTTCTAGAGATAAGTTGGGATCTTGGAGCACAGGTTGGTACCCAAAAGGGAGGCACAGGGAACTGTAGGACACCGGGTGCAGGGGTGTCTTCGGGTGTCGGAAAAGCTTACTCTCAGCTGGACGCGGTTGGGGTGGCCCCTGGTTCTGAGTCTGCAGGCGTCGTCTGGTTCATCGAGGAGGGTCTTTGGGCACTGGACTTCGGGTCCCAGCCGCCGGGGGGACGTCCTTGTGGTCTTGGATCACTCGGGCACGGGCCGGGCTCGGCGGGTGCAGAGTGGGCTGGTCCGGAGCTTCCTGGGTGGCACCAGGGGGGGTTGTTGCAGCAGAGCCTCTGCTGATGGGAGTCCCAGTCTTTAAGAGGGTCTAGGCAGGCAGGTCCTCTGGGTGTCCCAAAGTTGCTGTCCACAGGAGTCGCCGGGATTTAGGCAGGAGCAGGTTCCAGGATCAAAAGGCCGGGGAGGGCTGGGGCCAAGTCAGTTGTTGTCATCCTGTTGTTAGCAGCTGCGTGGCAGGTCTTTTTCCTCTTGGTCTTCTTTCTTCTTTTCTTATCGGGATCTGAGGAAGGAAGGTTCAGGGAGCCCCTAAATACTGAATTTAGGGGCGTTACAGGTAGGGTAAGGGCAGGGACCAATAGGTCCCTGTCCTGGGGTGGGTACGCCCCCTAGCGTGATCCTCTCCTGTGGGAGGGGGGCAGGAGCCTAGCCGTGATTGGGCAGGGCTCCCCATCTTCAAGATGGCCGGAGCCCCGGGTCGTGCTTCACCTCGTCTCCCCCACCTGAGGGGTGGGGTTGGTACAGGCTGGCACACCCACTTTCCTGACGTAGTTTTTCCCGCCAGTCTTCCCGCCAGAGTGGGGGTCAGGACTGGTGGGGGCCAGTTGCTGGGTACAGCAAATGGTCTGGAGAAGCTCACAGAGTCGGCATGCCTTTGAAGCTTCCCCCTGCCCATCCTGGGGAGGAGACCTAGCACCTCGCCCAGGATGTGCATTGTTGCAGGCCCAGGAGAGCGGGGGGCTCTCCACCCAGGGGTCCAGCAACATGTCTGCTGTGTGGCAGCCCCTGCAGCCACTCAGCCCAGACGTGGATTGTAGGTTAGATTTTCAGAGGGCATATCTAAGATGCCCTCTGGTGCATTTCACATTAAATCCCACACTGGCATCAGTGTGGGTTTAATGTGCTGAGAAGTTTGGTACCAAACTTGTCAGTCTTCAGTGTAGCCATTATGGTGCTGTGGAGTTCGTAATGACAACCTTCCAGCACCATATACTCTTAATGGTATCACTGCACTTACAGTGACCATGAATGGCCCTGGGTACTGTAGGGGCACAGGGCTCATGCATCTGTGCCCTTGCCTCTGGCATAGAGCACCCAGCTAGACGGGTGACTGAAGTATGCCAGGGCAGTGGGTTCTGTGGACATGGCACACAGGGATGTGTGCCATGTTGACTCTTTGTTTAGTTCTGTACTTAGACACTCAGCCTCCAAAGGCAGTGTGTGGGTGTCATGGTGCAGGGCCCCTGAGGGTGGCACAATAAGTGCTGCAGTCTTCAGGGGTCTTCACTGGTCACCATGCCCTGGGTACCTAGGGTACCATTTACTAGGGGCTGACAGGTGGCCAGAGATGCCAATTGGGTTTTAGTTTCAACAAAGTTTTAGGGAAGGAACACGGGCCCTGGGTACATGGTTGGCAGGAACCCAGGGCACACTCAGTCAAAGCACATCAGCAATTCAGAAAAAAGTGGGGGCATGCCAATGTAAGAAAGATGGCACTTTCTCACAGACCTTGCGTCTCAACTTTCTCTTTTCATGTCTACACACCATACCATGCTGTTGTTGCTGTGATCCTGAAATAGTTGTTGCCCTGTTATGTAAAAGGCTACTACTCTCCATGACTAGGAACTGCACAATATTGACATCATCAGCAATGACCTTGACAATGTGTGTGCTTTAGAGGTTGAGAGAACCCATGCGATCGTCAACACTAAAGTATTTTCCTTCAGCACGACACAAATACAATTGTCATTCCTGGAAATTAATTTCTCAAATATGGTCCTTCAAGACTGTCTTTGATTGTGAGCAGCAAAGAAGAGCAGGAATACATGGAGAAACATGTGTACGAAGACTTTCACAATCAAACATGCTCATGTAATGTTTGGCTTCTTTAAAAATAATTGCCTTTTGAAAAGCAGAGATCACTAGACAAAGTGTACAATACCAACCCCTTCTTCTGTCTGTGCCTGGATCATGCAGGCCACCTCTGCCAAGGTCAAATCTGCTGGATTTCTTTGATTCCCCTCTTTCACAGGGAACTATCTGCATAATCAGGATGTACTGGGGCTGCCTCCAATTCAAAATGTTCTAAGTTAACCATCAACTAAATCTTAGTTGATAATTCGAATATGTCTTTGTGTGCTAAGAAGTACTCTTAGTCTGCTGATGCTTTATCAACATCTATACTGTCTGCCCCTGTTTCCAAACACTCCTCATCAATGATGAAGAAGACTTCCTTGATGGTGCCATGCCCCACGACTCAAACGTCGTCTGCAGTTACGCCGCTGACAGCCTCATTAACTACCACCCTGTCAACAATGACAAATTCGTGGACGTCAATTCACCAAAATGCCAGGGGTTGTGGAAGTGACTTCACAATCCCTATGGCCCCAATAACATCACAGGAAGTGACATCATATGATCTTCGATGTTTTCCCAGAAGTGATACCACTTGTCCTTTGACCCTTGTGATGTTACAGGAAGTAAACCACTAAAGGAATACATCCTACAATCAGTACAGAATTACTAAAACAGATATACCATTCATTGCTTTAGCACGTCTCTAATTTACCATCTTTACCTCTCACAGTTCTGCCTCAGAATTCCTCTCACTGCCACAATTGTTATCTTCTTTTTTAAAATAAAATGTTTTATTGTTCAGCTTGAAATATACAGCACTGTAAACACAAAGAAAAACAATATTAAATAACAAAATTATTAGAAACAAGAAAAATTCATTTGATTAAAGCCAACAAAAAAGAGGGGAAAACAAAATACTAAAAAGAAAAAAAGAAAAGAGGGGAAGAAGAAGAAACCAAAGAATAAATAAATAAATGACCATAAGATACAAATAGGCCAAGGACTCAATGAAATAGTCTCTAAGCCAGTCCACCAATGGAGCCCAGATCTTCTGGCCTAGGTCCAGCCACCTTTTTCCCCTTCTCTGAAATATAGCAGATTCTAAATTATAATGTGCCAAAATACTCGCTCTCCAGTTTATAAAGGTAGGGGCATCCTGACTGATCCATTCTTATGTTATACAAAGTCGCACTAATGACATAGCTATAAATAAAAGGGCAGATGCATGGCTTGTTCTCTCGCACAAATCAGCATTTTCACAACCAAATATAATTAGTTCTGGTGACAATGCAACCGAAATATTAAGACTAGAGTTGATAAACAGTTGTACATCCTGTAAAAATAACACAGGTTTAGGGCAAGAAAAGAACATGTGAACATCGTTGGCATCCGCCAAGCCACATCTGGGGCAGCAATTGCCCCCTCTGACTCCCCATTTAGAAATTTTGGCCGGAGTGTAGTGAAGATCAAATAGTGCCATGTAACATTGGGATCGTAAATACCTGATATTAACATATTACTTTATAGTGCTAGGGCCCGAGAGATATCCAGCCCGGTCTTACCCATCTTTGCCTCGCATTTAGCATTTTGGGAAGAGAGGTCATCAAGAAGATCAGAAAGCAATGATAAATTGCCCCTATCTTAGAACGCTTCAAAATCAGTTCCATTAACACATTCTTATTGAACAAAGTTATGGCTTGGACCTTCGATTTTTCTATATAGCTTCGAATCTGCAAGTATTTAAAGAACTCATATGTGTTAAAGGAAATCTTATCCTTTAAAAATAGAAAATAAGCCATTGTTCCTTCAGACCCTAAATCACCCAGAGTCTTTAATCCCTGCGCCATCCACCTAAATGTAACCTGATCTTGAAAGACAGGAGGGAGAAGTCTGGCAGCCGAAACAGGTATATAATAGTTGATATTAGGAATTGCCCATTTACGGCAGATCTTGTGCCAGACTGAGAACATTGCTAGGGTAACCTTGAACTTGGTCTTCTTATAATAGCTAGGTTCAAGAACCTGCAGCAAAATCCCCTTGGCATCCTCCCCGAGTCCAATCTCAAAAATAGATGGTCTACAGCAAAGTGGCAGCACAGCTCTGTCCCCGAACAAAGGTAAAGCAAAGTGATGGAGAATAGCTGACCAGTAGTAAAGCACTAAATTCAGGACGGACCAACCCCCCCCCGCTCGTACGGGAGGTGCATCGACTTGGCCGCTCTTCATGGCTGATGATATCCCCAGAGAAACCTATTGCAGCACCTTTCCGCCCTGGCAAGACTATATTGGGAGAATTCCACCGGAATAGTTCTAAATCGGTATATGAACTTTGGCAAGACCAGCATTTTAAGGACATTCCCCCTACCGTACAAAGACAAATACAGATTATCTAGTCCTACCAGAGTAGATTTAACAGAGTCAATGATGGGCAGGATGTTAAGATCTGCAATGTTATCAACTGCAGCAGTAATCTCAACCCTGAGGTATGTTGTACTGGACAAGACTGGCGATTCTGAGTGACCCATAGCTGTTGATTGAATAACCTGCGTCTTGGAAACATTAAGTTTATAGCCCGTGAGCTGGCCATATTGTTTTGCTAGATATTCAATAGCTGGAAAAGCGGGGGCTACATTACTAGTCAAGACTAAAATGTCGTCAGCATACGCCAACAGTTTGTACTCTCTAGTATTGACCCTAATAGGAAGTATGTTCCCAGAGCTCCAAATTTTACTTTAAAAAGGGTCAATATATAGAACAAACAGGAGGGGCGAGCAGGGGCAGCCCTGCCTAGTGCCCCTACCAATACTAAAATACTAAGAGGTCTAGATGATTGACCTGAGATCGAAAGGGTTGCCTCTGGAGCAATATAGAGTGATTGAATTGCCTGCAAAAACGCAGAGCCGAACCCCTTCCACTGAAGCCCCAGGCGACCCTGTCGTATGCCTTTTCGGCGTCCAACAGGATCGCTCTGAGGGGAGATTTTGTAACTTGGGCCCAGTCCAAGAGTGAGATTACACGGCAAACATGATCAGCCGTGTCTCGCCCAGGGGATGAAGCCGTGTTGTTGCAGTGAGACTAGGGGAGAGGTCACCGAGGCCAGCCTGGTAGCTAAGATTTTGAAGTAGATCTTGCTGTCTGTATTAATTAAGGATATTGGGCGGAACGGTGAGGGGTCCAACTCCGGTTTTCCTTTCTTTTTAAAGAGGATAACTGTTGTTTGGCGCCAGGAATTTGGTATAAAACCATGCTGGGCCCCACGTAATACTTTTAGAAATTCAGGCCTAATCACAGATCGGAACCGACTATAAAATTCTAAAGGAATAAGGTCAGGGCCAGCAGCTTTGCCGTTAGCCAATGAGTTGATCACCAATTTAACCTCTTCCCATTCTATAAGAGCAGAGACAAGTTTGTTCTGCTGCCCGGTAACCTGGGAGGTGTTAAGACCCTGAAGAAAGGTCCAGACTTCAAATTTAAAATCCGGGTCCCTCACTTCCTCAGTGTATAGAGAACTATAAAACTGATGAAAAGCCTCCATGACCCCCTCTGATGTATCCTGAAGGTCTTGGGAGTCTTTATCTTAGTAATACAATTAGCCAGCCCTCGCTGTTGGAGACGCTTGGCCAACACCCTACCTGATTTTTCCCCAAACTCAAACATCGTGGAGCGGAACTGCAAATACTTAGCGGCTAGGTCCTGGCCAAAGAACTGCAACAAAGAGGCCCTAACTTTAGCCACCTGTAACTGGCTTTGAGAGATATTGCGGCCCTCCTTAATTGCACATACTAGCTGAACCTCTGCAGCTCCCAATTCCTCAATCCGCCTGTTAATTTGATCTCGAATATATCGCTATCGAAAGGATGAAAAACTCGTTTCGCCCCGGACCGCCGCCTTTAGCGTGTCCCAAATAATGGAACAGGGGGCAGTGTCTCTATTAAAGCCCAGAGATTCAAGAATCCAATTATTCATATAATCAATATATGTTTACTCTAATAGCAACTTTCTCTCGAATGTCCAAGCCCTGGGTGGTTTTACATTGCGTGGCAAATGGCAGTCTATAATCAGCGGATTGTGGTCTGACAAAATCCTGGGCTGGGCTGAAATGGAAGTATCAACTACCAATTGATCAGACATAAAACAATAGTCTAGGCGGACCATTTTATTGTGGGGGGCAGAAAAATAAGTGTAGCCATCTAGATGGTTATTATTGTGGAACCAAAGGTCTGTCAAACCATGCTCTTGGACCAGTGCTTGGAGTGCCCTAAAAACTCTAAGTTTCTTACCAACATAGTTCTGGCCCCCAGCTAAGTTGAAATTGGCAGGCAAGTTAATATTGAGGTCCCCACAAAAGCAGAGAGGGCGAGGCCAAAGGACCACCTCTACATTTAAATGGTGTAGGACTGCTGGATCATCTAGATTAGAGGCATATACAGTACACATTGTCATGGATCTACCGTTGATTAACAACTCAGAGATTACCCATCTCCCACCATTATCTTGAATGGTTTTTCTACATGAGCCAATGCCTCGTCTTAATAAAATTGTAACCCCTCTGATCATGGAGGTCTGGGAAGAGCATCCAACAAGATCAAATCCAGGGATTTTCAAACAACTGCGATTGTCCCATTTAACATGAGTTTCCTGCAAACACAATACCTCCAAACGAAAGGCCTGGAAAACAGTGCCCTTTTCTTACCATTGTTCAGCCGACAAATATTCCAGGAACCTATACGTATTTTACTCTGGGCCATTCGTATAGAAAAAAGAAAACCCAAGCCAAAAAAGACCTGATCTGATTAGTACAGACTGAACAGTAAAAAACAACAGAGAAACGTCAAATCCCCCAAAAACTGAAGGCATCCTGCTGATGACATTATTAACCAATAAATCGTGATTGCAGTGTATATTCAAGCTTTTTATATTTTTTTTCTCCCCAACCCCCAACCCCCCACTCCTCCCTTCCACCACCACCCCCCCAAACCACCCTCCTGAGCTGTACCCACCCTGAACCCACCCCCCTGAGAATCCCTCCCCCCACCATCCCCTACATAGTGCACCAGGACCTAGGTCCTTGTGATGGAGGAGCTGTCCCAAAGCGCAACTCCCCCGGTGACCTCACCACCATAATCATTCAGGAGGGTACAATCTTATGAGAGAAAAGAGGAAAAAAGGGGAAAAAAGGAACAGGTAAAAGGCATAATTCGCAATCCTCTAAACTCCAAGACCGCACCCCTACCCCCAAAAACGTTTTATCTCCTAAAAACCTGTGAGGAAAAAGGAGAGAGAAGTCTGAGCATAGCAACCATTATACTGCCTACAGTGGGTTTAGAGAGTTCAGAAATTCTTTGGCCTGAATCTCAGAGGAAAAAAATCTGGTCTCGCCCTGAGCAATAATTTTTAGTTTGGATGGAAAAAGTAGAAAAGCTTGCGCCCCTTTTGACTGAAATGGTGCTATTAACCGACGGAGATGCCACCTCCGCTCAACAATAGCTGGACACAGGTCAGGCCAAACAAAGAACTGGCAGCCCTTGCCAGACCGTTTCCTGTCCGGACATGCCAAGTCGTAAATCCTTTCTCTGGGCAAAATATTATTTAGACATAAAAGAATAGCACAGGGCTTGTCATCAGTTTGGCCTGGACGTTTCCCTAGTTTGAATGGGAAGCGATGGGCCCGCTGGATCTCCAGCTCCCAATCCCATTGTTTGACAATCAGGGAACGCTTCCGTGAATAGTTCGACAATGAACTGCCTGACGTCCGATCCCTCAACCTCCTCCGGAACTCCTAGGACTCTTAAGTTGTTACGGCAGGCTCTGTTTTCAAGGTCCGTGAGCTTCCATATTATGTCTTCCCTTTGAGCCTTAATTGAATCGGTAATACCCTTTTGGGTGGTCATATCATCTTCAAGAGTAGAAATCCTCTCTTCCGCCACCCCAATTCTAGATGCAATGTCTGAGCAGATCTTGGTCACTCTCTGGATAGAATTCTGTACCCTACGGCATGCCCCTTGGGTGCGAACACTTTCTTGCAGAATTTCCTCATGAAGGCCCATGATTGTCTGATAAATCACTGCAAGTTTCATTTCACCTGAGGGGAAATAAGGAAGATTCGCCTCATGTTCATTCCCTACATTGGTAGCAGTGACAACATTGCTCTCCAGCCCAGGTTGGAGAGCAAATGAGTAGTCCCAGGTCAATGACCCTACATCATGGCCAAGTGCTATGGCCCCTTGGTCTTTACCTGCTTTTCGAACTGTACGGGGCCCAGAATGTGGGCTCAATGTATCACTAGTGCGCCAATCCCGCATTTCACTATCATCGTCAGTCCAGTCCTTTTCCTCACCAAAATCTTCCTCGGAAGAGCCTGTATGGTCTGAGAGAGAGTAATATCTATCACCCCCTGCCATATCCTCATTGGAGTTTGAGCCTGGCTTCCGTAGAGCTTTAAAACCAGTTACGTCCTAAGGTGCATCCAAGGTTAACTCATTTGGCAATGATGTGGAGCCTGAATCGATGGGTATTAATGGGATCGCTGCAGTACCCCCTGTGATCTGGGATAGGACTACAGGTCCCAGGGTTCCATTGGGCTTTGCGGGATTGATCATATTTTCATTAGAAGCTGTTAATATAGGGATGATATTTGGCCCTCCTAAGTGCGGCACTATAGCATTGTCTGGCAAGACCACCCTGTCAGTTACTGGGAGTAATACAGGGAGAGTAAAAGAAGATGAAGCACCAGAATCCATTGCTCCCATAGCCATAGTCAATGCCGAGGTACTTACAGATTTTGGAGATGTGACCGCTTGAGCCAATTGTTTATTTTTTATTTTTACAGGTCTGCTTAGCTTTGTCCGGCGGTTTGTTGAACACCGCTGGTAGAGTCCTTTTCGACCGCACCGCAGCCGCAGCCATAGCGGGGTATGCAAGCTCTGCAGGAGACCGCCGATCACTCGTGCTCTCCTTCGCATTCTCCTTCGCATTTCGACCCCCTGCCACGGACATCGGCGCTGGTGCTAGTGCTGACGCTGCTTGATCAGTCTCGGCAGCAGCTTTCACAGGGCCTCCTGCCCGCACAAGTGAGGTACGGCCATTAAGTGCGGGCACAGCTGATTTTCCTTTTGGCGGCATCAAAGAGACGGGCAGGCGAGGCGAGGACGCACTGCAGCCAGAGCTGGATGATGAAAAACCAACCCGCCACAAGAGGATCCAGCGGGTAAGTTGACACCGGGTGAGCTGGCCTCGGATAGCAGAAGAGCGCCAGAGCATCACGTTTTGAAACGACAAATAAACTATGAGTGAACGTGAACTTCAGGTTTCTCTCAGGAATGTTCGGGGAACCATAAGCAAGAATTCACAGCATGGTGGTGAACCAGTCGGGAGAGGGTGCCTTAAGCAGCTTGTCCGGCCGAAGGTCCGGCCGCCATCTTGCCCCACCATACAATTGTTATCTTCCTGTTGCCTTTTTGCCCATTTTCCTGTAACCTTCACCTTTTCGAATCATACTCACCACATTTACAGTTTTCTACATCGCCCTGTGATGCTCTCTCGTCTTTCCCATGTTACCTCTTAACCACACATCTGTAATCCTGTTATATCCAACTCTCTCTTTTTGTCACAGCTCAGTCACCTGCTCCCTGCTCCTATCATTACCTGTGCTCACATATTTCCCATTAGATATATCTCTCATTCTCTCAATGTATCTGATGAGTTCTTTATTTTCTTTCTTCTCAGTTTCTCTGCCCAACTTGAATAACTCCACCTTTACCTTCACCTCTCCCAGTTTTTATCTCCGCTCACTCATGTTACTGGTTCTTTCCTCATTATTTTCTGTTTATTTAGATGCTTCGCATCTGTACCTGCATCACTCTGTCACTCACTTTGTCATCTCACCTCTCCCCTCAGCCTACTACATTTTAGTTCAACTTCTTACTTTCTCCTCCATCTTCTACTAGATATCTCCATAACTCTCCATTCTCCTTCCTGCGCTGCCTTCCCTATCCTAAATTCGTTCTCGTCCTCACCCTCATGGTCCCCCTCTCATGCAATTTCTTCTATGTTTTCACATGGCTCCTACTCACCCTATTTTTTCTACTTTTCTTTACATACCCTTTCCTTTGACTCTTGCTCAGATAGGTTACTAAACTATAAGAAATGAAAAGCAAAATAGCCACAGAAGACACCATAGTCTGGGGAAATATGTCAGCCAGGATGCCTCAAAAGTTTCTGCAACCCTGCTGCAGGATCTAGGTTGGTTGCACTTACACACACATCAGAGGCAAGTCATAGTTTTAGAGCATTATGACACCTTGAATTTACTGATGCAGGGTGCACGGGTAACTTCCGGGACGTGTGGGGTAGTAATTACTGAGCATTACAAGGTGTAGACTAGACTGAATACACCTTCAGAAATTAGTAATTACTTAGGATATTAGGAGCACTTCACCCAATTCCCATGGTAATTCCCTATTCTCTCCAAAAGGTTCATCCAGTTATTTCAGCTATTATCAGTGGCTGTAATTTCTGGGTGAAATTCACCATCTCTGCGAAGATGCCACTGGTCTTGTAACCGATTAGGCCAGTAACTGCTGTTACTGGCCTCATTAGGAGGATTATTATGGGATTTATAATGAGGCCCCGAAGCCATGTGGAAACATAGAAGAAATTGCACGAGAGGGGGACCATCAGGGTGAGGACGAGAACAAATTTAGGATAGGGAAGGACTTGTCTTCCTGTATTTTTTTTTCTTTTCATTCTTCTCCAGGCAGGAGAGAAAGTGAAACAGACACTGCTGCTGGTTTACAGCCCTGAACGCATTACCCATCCGGGTGGGTTATTGGCTCCACTTCAGAATGGCTTTGTACCTTCCATGTAAGGACATATGTAGCATCATGGGGGATTCTATCCAGCCCTCCCTGCCTCCTTAAGGAGGCCAGATTAAAGCCCCCTACTTCTATTTCTTTATAAAGTTCACAATGCTTTGCAGCAGTAAGGGCTCCAATGAACAGCGGAACCTGTCATCTTGGGGGCAGCCGTGGAGATGCATGGCACACATAAGTTCAAGTTCAAGTTCAGGAATTTGTATAGCGCACTACTCACCCAGAGGGTCTCAAGGCGCTTGGGGGAGGGTTGTGTATTACTTGTTAAATGGCCAGGTTTTAAGTTGCTTTCTGAAGGAAAGGTGGTTCTGTGTAAGGCGGAGGTGAGTGGGGAGAGAATTCCAGGTTTTGGCTGCTAAGTAGGAGAAGGATCTTCCTCCCATGGTGGCTCTGTGGATGCGCGGAATTGCGGCGAGGGCTTGATTGGATGATCGTAGTTGGCGGGTGGGTGTGTAGAAGGACAGACGTGTGTTGAGGCATTCGAGTCCTAGGTTGTAGAGGGCCTTGTGAGTGTGGGTGAGGAGACGGAACGTTATTCTCTTGTTGACGGGGAGCCAGTGTAGGTCTTTTAGGTGATCGGTAATGTGAGCTTGACGGGGGATGTCCAATATGAGTCTGGCTGAGGCGTTTTGGATGCGTTGGAGTTTTTTCTGTAGTTTGGCTGTGTTTCCGGTGTAGAGGGTGTTTCCATAGTCCAGTCGGCTAGTGACCAGTGCGTGGGTGACAGTCTTTCTTGTTTCGGTGGGGATCCAACAGAAGATTTTTTTGAGCATGCGAAGTACGTTGAAGCATGAGGATGAGACGGCGTTGACTTGTTTGGTCATCGAGAGGGAGGAATCTAGGATGAAGCCCAGGTTACGTGCGTGGTCTGTAGGTATAGGTGCTGTGCCCAGGGCCGGTGGCCACCATGAGTCGTTCCAGGCGGAGGGGGATGATCCTAAGATGAGAACTTCCGTTTTGTCTGAGTTTAGTTTTAGGCGGCTGTTCTTCATCCATTCGGCTACTTCTTTCATTCCTTCAAGTAGATTGGTTTTGGAGGTGTTAGGGTCTTTGGTGAGGGAGAGGATCAGCTGGGTGTCGTCAGCATAGGAGATGATGTTGAGGTTGTGTTGTCGCGCGATGGATGCGAGGGGACTCATGTAAACGTTGAAGAGGGTGGGGCTGAGTGCTGATCCTTGTGGTACTCCGCAGATGACTTTGGTGGCCTCTGATTTGAATGGGGGGAGGCGGACTCTCTGTGCTCTCCCAGCGAGGAACAAGATGATCCAGTCCTAAGCTTTTCCATGTATTCCGACGTTGCTGAGGCGTTGTATGAGGGTGCTGTAACAGACTGCGTCGAATGCAGCGGAGAGGTCTAGTAGGATGAGGGCAGCTGTTTCTCCGTTGTCCAGTAGCGTTCGGATGTCGTCTGTAGCTGCGATGAGGTCGGTTTCGGTGCTGTGTTTGGCTCGGAAGCCGGACTGTGAGGAGTCGAGGGAATTGTTGGATTCAAGGAAGCGGCGAGCTGACTGTTGACCGCTTTCTCAATGACTTTGGCAGGGAATGGGAGGAGTGAGATGGGGCGGTAGTTCTTAAGTTCGGAGGGGTCTGCTGTGGGTTTCTTCAGGAGGGCGCTGAGTTCGGCATGTTTCCAGCTTTCTGGTAAGGTAGCGGAGTTGAAGGAGCAGTTGATGACATCGCAGAGATGGGGTGCGATGATGGAGTCTGCTTTGTTGAAAATGTAGTGGGGACAAGGATCGGTTGGCGATCCTGAGTGGATGGAGTTCATCAGGCGGATGATGTCTTCAGTAGTGATTGGGTTCCAGGCGCGAAGGTTGTGAGAGTTCTGTTTTGGTTCGGGGGTGGGTGAAGAGGGCTGTTCTTCGGACTGGTTTTCAAAGCTGTTATGTATGTCGGCGATTTTGTTGTGGAAGAAAGAGGATAAGGAGTCGCAGAGGTCTTGGGAGGGAGTGATGCCGTTCGTGCCGGCGGTGGGGTTGGTAAATTCCTTGACGATGTTGAATAGTTCCTTGCTGTTGTGGGCGTTGTTGTCGAGTCGGTCCTTGAATGCTGATTTCTTGGTGGATCGGATCAAAATGGTGGTGTTTGCGGGTGGTGGCCTTGAAGGTGGTCAAGTTGTTAGTGGTTGGATTTTTTCTCCAGGTTTTCTCGAGAGTACGACATAACTTCTTGGATTTCTTAAGGTCATCGTTGAACCAGGGGGACTTTTTGCTAACTCGTTTGATTTGGTGGTTTTTCAAGGGTGCTAGTTCGTCAGCGCTGTGGGTGATCCATTGTGTGAGTTTGGTGGCAGCTTGGTTTGGGTCCGATGATATGGCAGGAGGGTTTTGGTTAAGCGATGTGAAGAGCTGGTCGGCGGTGATTTTGTTCCAATTTCTTCGAGGAGCAGGTTGTGGGGGGTTGTAGGTCAAGGTCTTTTTGTAGTTGAAGTGAACGCAGCTGTGGTCCGTCCAATGGAGAGCTGTGGTGTGGTTGAAGGAGATAAGCTTGCTGGAGGTGAAGATGGGGTCGAGCGTGTGTCCGGCAAGGTGGGTGGGGGTGTCAACAAGTTGTTTGAGTCCGCGATTGGCCAGGTTGTCCAGAAGGGTGGCGGTGTTGCTGTCGTTTTTCTTTTCCAGGTGGAAGTTGAGGTCTCCCAGTAGGATGTAGTTCTCGGAGTTGAGGGCATGTGGGCTGATGAAGTCAGTGATGTCTTCGTTGAATTGTGTGCGGGTTCCTGGTGGTCTATAGATGAGGGTGCCTCTAAGTGTGGTCCTGGGGTCGGTGTGGATCTGGAAATGGAGGTGTTCGGCGGTAGCGAGGTTATCGTCGGAGCTGGTCGTGATTCGGTTGGTGTTCTTATGGACGATGGCGATGCCTCCTCCTGTTTGGTTGGTGCGGTCTTTTCGGATGATCTTGTAAGTATTCGGGATGGCTATGGCGATGTCGGCCGCTGATGAGGTGTTCATCCAGGTTTCTGTAAGGAAGGCGATGTCCGGCGATGCTCTGTCGAGTAGGTCCCAAAGTTCAGTGGCGTGTCTGTGGACCGAGCGGGTGTTCAGCAGGATGCACTTCAGGTGGTTAGGGTCGGAGTTGATATTGGGGGAAGTGGATTTGGTGTGGTTCTTGATGCAGGTGAACTTGCAGGGGTGGCAGGCGAATGGTCCATGAGTGAGTCCTGGGGTGGCTTTGTAGCATTGTGGTGCGCGACCGGGGTTGAGGGCATGGAGGGTTGCGGCGTCGTACATTATGCGGGTGGAGAGGGGTATGCGGGGGCCAGGGGGTCTGGCGCTGGGCGCGGTCCAGGCGCGGACGGGCATAGACGGGCTTACCTTTGGCGCACCTTCGGCGCGCATGGGGCGCGACCGCTGCGCGTGGACGCTGCGCGCATGTGCATTTGACATAAGTGGAAAGTGGAGGGGCGGAGCGAGGGAGGGTCAGCTGGGAGGCGGGAGCGGGGTGGAAAGAGGGACTGGGAGGCAAAATAACAGAATGGTGGCAGCAATAAACAGAATCGAAACAGCACAATCAGGCACAAATGGTATAGGCACACAATGCGAGCTATGCAGTAAGCGCTACGAGATACTCAATCCCAATCAAAATATGCACAGTGGCCTATGCGCTATAGCGCTACGCTAATATTCAGGCACTGTAGATTTTTAAAGATTACAAAACGCTAAGAGCAGTGGAGCGCTACGATACCAATGCAGCCAGGAGCAGTGAAGCGCTACGATACCAGTGCAGCCAGGAGCAGTGAAGCGCTACGATATCAATGCCAGGGAGCGTGGGGAGCGACCGCCTCTGAGCCAGGCAGGACGGTCACAGCGCAGGATCAGGCGGGTCAGTCCAGTACTATCAGTGGGAGGGAGGGTCAGCTGGGAGGCGGGAGCGGGGTGGAGAGAGGGGCTGGGAGGCAGAATAACAAAATGGTGGCAGCAATAAACAGAATCGAAACAGCACAATCAGGCACAAATGGTATAGGTACACAATGCGAGCTATGCAGTAAGCGCTACGAGATACTCAATCCCAATCAAAATATGCACAGTGGCCTATGCACTATAGCGCTACGCTAATACTCAGGCACTGTAGATTTTTAAAGATTACAAAACGCTAAGAGCAGTGGAGCGCTACGATACCAATGCAGCCAGGAGCAGTGAAGCACTACGATACCAGTGCAGCCAGGAGCAGTGAAGCGCTACGATATCAATGCTAGGGAGTTGGGGAGCGACCGCCTCTGAGCCAGGCAGGACGGACACATAAGCATAATAACAACTTTTTAAATCACTAGTTTGGACGTTGCTCTTCGGAATGTCTATTTAGCAAAAAAAAAATCATTTTAGAAATGTGTTGCATAGTCTAGTAAATTAAAATTATCCAGTGCAGGTGGAGCAGCAGAAAAAGTGCTAAAAATTACATATTAGGCGCGTTAAATAAATCCTGCTCAGAAGCTGCTCGTTGGGTATTCCCTTTCACCAGAAGTTCTACCTCTGTGTGTGGGGTTTCAAGCTGCAGGGAAACAGAAGCATTTTTATTGCCATTGTGAAGCCTTAGGGCATTGGGTTTGAGCTATTTAAATATTTTAGGCACTCATGCAGAGTCCGTGGCGGCTGAGGGCTGCTGGCTTCCTCACAATGTCTCCTGCTGTTTCAGAAGTTCACTTTTTCTTTCCCCTTTCATTTTTTGAAACGCCTTCCAAGCTTTTCAATCCATGAAGCTTGGTTTAAAAAAGATATCCATGAGGTTGTTAGTTCCTAATCTTTGTTACAAAATAATGTTGTGGGTATGCTCAATGACCTGCACATCTATTTATATAAATAGTCAGTTTGTCACTGCTGTGTCCTTGAACACACAATAATTTTAGGGGGATTTCCTGGTGTCCAAATACCCACCCACCTGGGTATATATCAACTAGGACTATGAATAGCCTATGATGACATCAAACCAAAAACACCAAAAATACCAATTGATGTAACTATCATCCAATCTTCAGGGTCTGTGATTTTTCACGTCACCAATACATGTCCTTGGTAAATGTCAGATGTCAGCCCGACTGGCAGTCAAAACAGCTTCTGTTCAAAAATACAATGTGTATGCCATGAAATAAGGTGGAAGGAATCGTCTCTTTAGTAGATGCAGAACCTTGATGACATCTTTTATCGGAATGACAAATGACGACATATACATGAATGGAATTTATTATAAAATTGAAACCATTGTTGTGAACTAGAGCCTTGAGAAAGCCCAGGGGGCGAAACGTACGTCGACTGCTGCTGTTTTCTACAGCAAAATGGAATAAAACATGTATAAGGGACCTGATTCAATGTCTTCTGTGGAATTCTTTCAAAGGACAATTATTGGTGACATGCGAAATCACAGAACCTGAAGATTTGATGATAGTTACACTCAATTGGTGTGCGTTGGTTCTCTTGGTTAGAGGTCCTAATCTTCACAAGTTCTTACACCTCGAGTGATAACATGCCACTCAAAGGACCTCACAACGAATTGAGTGGAGCAGAAATCCTCGGTGGAATTTGCTCCACTCAGTAATGAGTAGGCTCAGTATCACAAAGCTTTATTCGATTTTGAAAATTAAAATCATAAAAGCATACAGACACATACCACAATACATTCTAAAAAAACATTTTAAAATAAATCTCATAATAGTTTTAGGTTTGCACTGTTAACGTGTTAAACGTACTTCACACTACTTTTAGGCAACGTTATAGGTCTCAATAATCCAAAGTAAATTTAGTAGTCCAAAAGATTCAGTAATTACAATACAGAGGACTGTAAAAAGACGGTTTAGGACAGTTAATAGGCAGTAAGAGACTATTGCCATTGCTTACATGGGTTTGCTTACATGGATTCCCCTGCCCACTGGGATGTTTATCAAAGCCCCGTGTACTAGTTGAAAGATTATAGGGCATGTAAGGGTAAAAATCATGTAGATCCCAAATGGAAATAAGACCATCTTCATTTTGAGGTAGCCATGTCTGCAGATATGGCACAATGTGTCTACTCCTAAATCGGATCAAAATCAAATCCCCCAAAATGTCTTTTTTAAGGGGTCCGAGCCATCCCACCCTCCGGACACTTAATATGCGGCCATCAAGATGGTAAGGCAGAGGTCTGTTTTTTGATAACCAGTACTTGACCTTGTTCATAAGTTCAGTGTGCCTCTCGGTTTTGCCTTTTGTTAGTTCAGGGACTCCCGATAGAACTATTACAAAAGGCGCTGCTTCTGGCGGTAAATGTATATGGGTGGTTCGCACATATTTAGGTGGGGCGTGGCGTGGTGTTGTCACTTTCAGGGGGCCTTTGGGTTTGGTGGGCAACAAGGAAGTGGTGGTTGAGAGTTGGATAGGCGCCGCATCCTGAGGAGTAATCGTGTTAGATAGATTTGTAGGGGTGGTTGTCGGCGAGGAGTCAGTTGTAGCGACATGGGCTGATGGTTTCAAGAAAGATCCAATGGAACTCTCCAGACCCGTGAGCTTATTCTCTAGCGTATTGATTTTATCCATCAAGGGGTGTATTAGTGATTTCAGCATTTGCTCGATCATGGACAGAAGGGCCTGTTGGGGAGATGATAACGATTCGTCCAGATGAGCAACAGGTGGCATAGTGGGAGAAGAATTAATTAAAGTTGAAGTTGGAGTTGGACTTGCAGAAAGTTTGTCAAGTGTTTGACATCTCGTAAAACTCCCATTATCTTTGAACCCCTCGGTCTTCCTTTTGGCAGGGGTGGCCCTGTAAGGTATAGATTCCGACTCCCTTGTAGGTGATAGTGAGCTGCTACGTTTTCGCGTGGGGGAGAGTACTGCTGTGACATATTTGACCTTGCACAGACTATTTAGGTCCTCCAACCATGGGAAATTAGATGGTGAGTGTGCAAATATGTCATCTGGGATTGTATTGGGCATTACCCCTGCTTTGGAGTTGGGCATGTGACTATGAAATACACGTAGGAAATTTACCTCCACGAACAGCCAAGAGGTGTGGCCCGTCCCCGTCCTCCTCTGTCCGTTGAGGGCCGTAGAGGGCCCGCCCTTTGCCCGGGCTTCGCCCGGCGCTCCCGCGCGCGACTCGCGGTGCGAGAGGTTCTCCCGCCTTTGTCCCGCGCCTCCGGGCGCTCCGCTGACGTCACCCGACCGCCGGGGCACCTGGGGGATGTAGTCCCTTGCCCTCACGACGGTCGGGTTGCTGGCACAATCAAGTTTTCCGCCGTTCCCCTCACGGCACCGGGATCACCTGTCAGGACCTCCCCTGTGGTGGCAGCTTTCCCCCAGAGCGCTATTGTAGTAGGCTATTGTTGCCACACCTGGATTTACCATGTGCTGAAACAACAGACCACATTTTACCAGATGGGAAATCCAGTGGACAGCATTGCATTAGGAAAGGGTTGCACTGAAGACTAAACTCATTTTCTGGCTACCACTTAACCCGCAATCAAGATGTGGGGAAAGCATGTAATGGTCTCCCCACCAGCAAACATCTTCCTTTTCTTTTGCCATCAATCTCTACACCTCACTGCCCATGCAGAGGGCTCTGCATACATTTTCCAACTGCTCAGAGAACATAACATAACATATCCTATTGGAAAGATAGGTCTTGCAATAGTGAAAAACGACTATAGGAATTTGCACTACCAGGACATGTAAACGCACATGTCCTACTTTTGAAATACAATGCCCCTGCCCACTGAGCAGTTGGGGCCTACCTTAGCGGTGATGTATAAGTATTAAGGAGGAAAACATGTTCTGGGTTGGTCTCTGTCACACTTTTGGCAATATTGTTCTTCATAATATAGAACTGTAAGTAGAGCATGTTCTGGGTCTGCACAATGTAATAGTTGATGCCCTCAGCAGGTGTAAATTGGACTGCCACAAATGGGCCAAAGCCATAAAACAACTGCAGCTGATCTTCAGCAGTTGGTGCAGACATACTCTTGATCTCTTTGCCACGTTGACAATGCAAAATCCTCACTCTTTGAAAGCAGATGGAGGTATCCTGGGACTCAAGGAGAAGTCCTTCCAAATCCTTGATCAGGAATCCATGCATACACTTCTTTTCCATTTCGCATCATGTTCCGAGTGTTCTGGAACTCAGGAGACAGCAGCGCAAGTTACTTGTGATTCACCCAACTTCGGCATGCAATATTGCTACATAAATCTTAGGGCTCCATCTGTGGATGTCTTGATTCAGATGAGAGCATACCCTTAACTTCTAACGAAGGATAACATACTGGTTATGCACCTAAATCCACAATCAACAGATGCCTTGCTGCTCAAATTAGCAATATTTCCATGCAGCATGGCACCGAAATTTGTTGAGAGGGGTCGCGGGGGCTGGAATGCCATACAGTGGAATATCTACAAAGAGTACCATGCTGCGGGTGCCCTCAAACAAGTCTGCCTTAAGTGAGGCACAGCCTTGCACCAAGGTGCAGAGGTAAGTTTGTGCATTCTTGCATAGGATTTGTACTGGAGGCCAGAGCAGACTCCATCGCTGACATACTTAATGCCCGCAAGCCTGTAAATTAGGCAGATGGGCTAAGGGTTTAGTGGAGAGGGATCTCTGTCTAAGTTGCAACGGAGTACCCTCTCTGCCTAAATCTAAATCACGGCCCTCAGTTTTGTTTTGTTTAATTTAGCCAATAAAGGGTCTCCTTTACCTAAACAACGAGAAGAAGGCTCATTGTATCTCAGCTTTCTGCCACAGAAAATATGGCAGACATCTTAAAAGCAAAATCTGAGCTCATTCCACAATGGGCCTATTTCTGACATTTGGAACACAGCAACATGAGTTTCGACGCACACATCCACAATTCAGTACTGCCTTAACATCCAGAAGACATTTTTGCTGGCAGTGGCACAATAAATACTGCACAACCTATTTTACTAAGGTGAGGCTCATTACCACTTTTGAACATTTTCTTGTACTTCTGTGGTAATTCATGCATGTGAATCTACGAAAGAGCCAATATTGGAGAAGAAAAAAATACTTACCTGCGACTAAAGACTCCAGGTTTGGTATCTTTCATAAAATTCAGTTGTCGTCCGCTCATCTTAGTGGTAATGGTAAGGCTTTATAGTGGACATTTGGTAGTTGCGAAAACCTGAGTACAGCAGCCAATGTGGGCACTTAAAGCTCTATGTTTCTTCATCTCATTGGCCACAGTTAGTCACATAAAAAAGCGCATCGACTTGATGTATTCCATGCTGCTTCGATGTTATTTTAGTGTACATTTCGCTACTGAGAACACCAAACCTCAAAGAAAAAACTCAAACATTAATCTTTGAAAGAAAAAAAAGTTGAAGAGCTGTTGGGGGGAGTATGTGAATAGTCCGTTCTTGAAGAACGATAACATTCCTGAACTAACCTCGCATGTCAGCTGTCAGGCCTGGATAGCACACTTCACCGGGATTTTTAATTCTGATTTTACCACTGATTTTATCCCTGTTTCAAATTTTAATGTTTTAACTGATACACCAACCTGTTTTAAATGGGAGAAATTATTGTTTTCGGTAAGTTTAAATGAGGTGATTGAGGCAATTGAGAAGAGTAAGGGGGGGAAAGCCCCGGGCCCAGACGGGGTCCCTGTGGACTTCTTCAAATCCGAGAGTGATTTATGGGCCCCTATTTTAACACGCTACTTTAATGCTGCAATCGAGGATAAGTTACCAACCTCATGGGGCCAATCCATCTTAGTGCCACTGTTCAAAAAGGGTTCAAGGGCCGAAGCATGAAACTATCGCCCAATTTCACTTTTAGACTCGTCACTAAAGATTTTGAGTCGCGTGCTTCTAGTAAGATTAGAGTCCTGGGCCGAAGACAAAAATGTCCTTTCACCTATTCAGTATGGATTTCGAAGAGGTCTAGGAACTATGGAGCAGTGCGTGAACCTTGAACTTATTATCGGCAAGTACACAAAAGCCAAGGAGGGGAATTTGTTTATGTGCTTTGCCGATCTAAGTTCTGCATTCGATCTAGTGGAACATGCACTGCTCTGGCCAACACTACTTGCCATGGGCGCACCACCTGAAATCATCCACCTCCTGGCCAGAATGTATAGCAGTCTTTCGAGTAAGGTCAGATTCGGATCAGATGGTGAATGCACCCCCTTTTTTAAAATTGGCAGAGGGATCCGACAAGGGTGCGTGCTTGCTCCCCTTTTATTTTCCCTTTTTATAAACCAGGTTGATCTATTTTTACAAGAATCTTATGCTGATGCCCCCATTATAAATGGAAAACAAATACCCGTCCTTTTATATGCGGACGACGCGGTCCTGATCTCCAGGACCGCGAATGGGCTGCAAAAGCTAATTGAGAAATTCCACATTTTTATTAAGGGCAGAAAGCTTAAAATTAATAAGGGTAAGACTATGACCATGACCAGTGGTAAGAAACTAAAGAAAAATAAACAATTCTTTTTAGATGGGGATAAACTTGAGTCTGTTCAACATTTTTGTTATTTAGGTATTACCTTCTCAGGAGATGGGAGATGGGTAAACGAGCAATCCTGTGTTGGCATGAAGATGACTAGAAATACAAATTGCATCTTCAGATTCGCCTCTAAACTGGGGGGTCGTAGAATCAAAGAGATGATTTCCATCTACAACTCGAGGTGCATGTCCTCTGCCCTATATGGAGCGGGGATATGGGGATATAATTCCCAGATTGCCCTATCCATCAAGCAAGAGGAAAACAGGTACCTGAAACGACTACTATGCCTCCCTGTTTCAGCGTCACATGAGATCACCCACAGAGAGCTAGGCATAAATTACGTCACCGACCTGATCGCATTGCGTCCCCTTTCTCTTTGGCGGTCCATATGGGCCAAAGAAGAAACTAGGTTTACCCAGGAAGTAATTTTGGACTGTATTAAATTGGATTGGCATTCGAAAATCCCCTGGTTAAAACACATTTACTCCTGGTACAAGATCCTTTTTGGTCAAGACATTTTTAAAGATATTTTAACAGAATCGATTTTAACGAAGCGTGACCTTAAAACCACCTATTTGGATCACACAAAAGGGACTAGAATGAAGGAATATGCTATGCAAAGTACGTTCAATTTGTATCTGGAGTATAATCTTAGCACAGGATTCCCATCTTATCTTACATTTGTTAGCATTAACTCCCATCGCTTTGTTCTAGCACGCCTGAGGCTGGGTATAGTCCACCATTTGGTGGCTTTCCCTACTGTAAAAAAACCCGGGTTATGTCTGTGCCCATGTGATGGGAAATCCAAACAGAGTATCTGCCACTTTTTACTCTTTTGTAATTTTTATACTGGTTTTAGAAAGTTTTACTTGAAGCAATTATTTTTAGAACACAACATGTGCAATACAAGAGCTGCAATGCAACTGTTGTTTAACCTGGCTTCCCCGAATGTGTGTTACCGTGTGGCCACCTATATTTTAAAATGTATTTGGCATAGGAAATCAATTATTATATGATTTCTTTTTGTTACCCCTGTAGGTTACTACATTTTATGACTAACTGTGAGATATTATTGAGCTATGTGCATTCCCTATATGAATTTTATATTTACTCTGTATATTTACCTGTTGAATGTATCTATGGTAATGATTGTTCTCCGGCTTTGCACTTTTGCACTAACGTTTGTACAAACTTTTATACAAATTGTTGCTAAAATACCTAAGTGACCAAACAAACGTTGCACTTACTTATAACTTTGCATATTTGCACATGCCAACTGCACTTTATGGCTATAACAGGTCTTTCCGATTTTGCACTATTACTTGGCGTCTTTTGCACTAAACCTTTACTGCTGCTAAATAATATATAGTGACCAAATTTAACTCTGTATACAAACGAGATATACCTTCAAGATTGGCATGGATATTGATGTAATTTTAAACGTTTCATTATTTACATAACTATGATTCCTAACTGTATTGATGTATGTTGCTATATGGTTGTACTTGTACAAACCGAATAAAGCATTTTGAAACGAAACGAACAACCCGAGTTGTACTTGGTGCTCAAGGTGTGTGAGTGAGAAAATACGATAGCGAAGCAAGTGACAATTTAATCAGCGAGGACGGCGCGTAGTGACTAGTGCAAAATATATACAGTGGATAAATGGCAATAAGTGGTTCCCAATATCTTGAGAAAATTGTTCGTAAATGATTTGTTGCTGTTTGTTCATGAACCACTTTGTAAGTGGCGCCTATGTTCGCGCTGAACGGTCGACGGCGTTTCGATTCACTTTAATCAGGATCATCATCAGGACTGGGTTGGACGCAGTGCTGATCGGGGAGAGCAGGAGCAGGTCCGGAGTCAGTACGGACTAGAGGAAAGTCGTAAGATTCGTTGAGACAAGACCAGACAGAACACTCCACTACATGTTCCTACCGAGATCCATTCTCCTGAGCCCGATCACTGACGGATCGGTTCTCCCAACCTGTTGCCAGTCCCGACGAACAAACTCCGGATTGGCTCCACACCCCACTCATCGGACCCCCACCTGGATGACTAGACTACCGCTAGCATTGGATTCCCCTCTGCGGAACCTCGTTGTCCCAGCTCCGGCCTACTCTGATTTAAACGAATCTTACGATCGCAAAAAAGGGTCATGGCATGTACAAACACTATTTTGCGAGTCACTGACTCGCAAAATAGCGTTTACGACTCTCGCTATTTGGAAGGGGCATCCCTTCCTAATATCGGGACTTAATGCCATGTACTATTGTTTTAGGGGCCGCAAAACACTCGTAGTTTACCACCTACTTCAAGTAGGTGGTAAACCACTCGCAAACGGGAATGGGTCCTCAGGGGACCCTTTCCCCTTTGTGAATGGGTGTGAAAATATTTGTTAAAAGGAGACAGTTGTCCCAGCGACCCCTGCCTGCCGTTAAAAAATGAAACTGAAAAGTTTCATTTTTCTTTTTCAAATGCATCCTTTAAGGAAAACGGGCTGCATTTGAAAAAAAATAAACCATTCTTTATTGAAGAAGCATTCACAGTCATGGTGGTCAGCTGACCCCACCAGGCCCCCATCCCTGTGAGTGCTAGCCATTCCCAATGGGGTCACAAATTGCACTTTCCTCATGAATATTAATGAGGTATGCAATTTGCGACCCCATTGGTAATCGCTAACAGTGTTTGAGATATTGTTGTCCATTCACTTTTGAGAATCGCAAATTGCGAGTCGCAATTCGACGCAATTTGCAACTTTCAAAAGTGAATGGTCGTACATTTGGCCCCTGATCTCCCCATGCCTAAAATTTAATGCGTCCTTCTGTAACAATTGGCGCTTATGTAAAGCCCTCTGATACCATTACCTTGTGGGCAAGTTCCCGCTGTATACAACTCCAAAGAAAAAGGAAAAAAAAGTATCTCTTTCATACTCCAGTAGTGGTGGTGTTCTCGAACAAGAGGCTATACCACTACTCTGGTGTGAGCTGGTGAGAAACTGTATGGTCAGTTTTAACAGAAAAGGCATTACAATGCTGCAACTGCCCTCCATCAGAAGTTGAAATATACTGAAAGCCATGGACAAGAGAGGTGGGAACATTCAAATCTTGGGTAGGACTCTGGGAGCAAAAAATGTGTAAACCTGATTAGAAGTGACCTTCTGGCTTACGCCATTGCAAAATGTGTCCAATTGCTGATTCACAAAGGCAACCTTTAAAAGGAAAGCACATCATACATAGGCTCAGAATTGAATCACAATGCGTAGAACAATGCACGTGACGCCGGTAGGTTCGAAATCGGTTTGCACGTGCTCAGACTTAAATGTGTTCCATGAGGCACAGGAACGCATGTCAAAAATATGTTGAGGTGCCAATACATGAACAATGTGCGGAGCTGAACACACGTGCAGTGCTACTGCAGCATTATTAAATGCCTAATTTATGCGCATAGCGTGTACAATTTAAAACCAGTCACACATGCTTGAGGCATTAGAACATCCGGCTGCTAAAAACGAAGCTCTTAAATCACAAGGCTTCCTACAAAATGCAATGTGAAAACATCCTTAAAGATGCAGTATTCTAATTCAGGGACACAACAGTTTCCAGCAGTGGAAAATCCTTTCTGTGCTAATCCTGGTTCACGAGCGCATGCACGACAACAATCCGATTTTTTAAGGCAAAAATAACTTATTTTTGCCCGTATCCCGCCTGAAATTGACTCTGTTTCAATAGAAGTCAATGGGGGAAATACTTTAGCCCGATCATTTTTTTAAATCTCTGACTTACCTCTTCTAAAATGTTGGCATGTGTGCGAGTGGTGGCTGGTGGATTACTGCTCGTGAGCAGTCCTTGTTCCAGCCCTCAGTTCTGGCCTTTACACTGCCCTCTCCTGGCACCTGCACAGACCCAGGGCTTTAAGCAGGATGAGAAAAGGGTGAGAATTTCTAAAAGGGGTGTGGTCTATGTAATTAAGGGCGTAGCTTAAACATGTAAACTACATTTCTTTGCTTCCCATTGTGTGCCACCCAACCTGCTGTGCTGTCTGGTTTTACATCCAGATACATGACGCAACAACTGACATACTCTTAAAACCAGCCAGGACGACTAGCTTTGTCAATGGTTGTTAGCTGTTTAAGATAAATAAGTAACAACCATGATTTTGGTATAAATAATTATTAATGCAAATGTTTTAATTCTGAAATTGTAAGACACTGAATTAAATATTACAGAGGCCTATGGAAGGGCTGGTGGTCAACAGTACATTCACTCTGTTACACAGATAAACCCTTTTTCTCTACTCCATCTACATGCCACACCCCTCATCTTTCTTCTTCAGCACCCTCTTGAATGCCCTCTTCAATATACTTTCTCGCATTTCCTTCACTTCACCACTCCCCAAACACACAACATAGCCACTCGCCTGTAAGAACTGCTTTTCCTTTTCCTTTTTTTTTTTTGCACAAACTCAATTGACACAGCTTCAGGCCTACAACCTCTCGGGCTGGCCGCATCGCAAGCATATCAGGCAAGACTAGATCTTATATAACACAGCCCGTCGGCCGACAACCCGGGGGTCCGGCGGCGTACATCAAATGATAGTTGGTCAACAATCAGTTGTAATCCCCAGCATTGCCGGTTGCATTTTACATGTGCATTTTCTAGCTTTTCGCCCCCTGTGTCATCCATTGCTTCCCCGCTGTGTACCCTATCCGTCTAACAACAATACCTGAAGGCTTGTGTCAAAATAAACTAATATAAACCCAATAGTGCTGTCAACATCCCGCCCCCCTCCCACCCCAGCCTCATAAGGACCTCCCGCGCTACTCCGATTGTCCGAAAGTGTGGTAGCCTAACCTGTCTCCTGATCCCTCACGCATCCTCACATGTATTCCCTAGTGAAACGTACCCCTGTCACGTACAGGCTATCTATCTATCTAGCCTTATGCAATGTCTAGACTTGGCTGTGCGTGCAGTGTGTTCCCAATTGGGTCACCTCGCCTATTCGCCCCTTACTCTGTTCGCTCCCCCCCTCTACCCTCTCCAATGGTGGCACTCCCTTATCCACTCCCGTCCCATCACTCCGTCTCAGGTTCATAGTGTAATGTCGATTTTGGCCCTTGCCTACTATCCCTGGGAAACAGTATCTGCGGTGCTTACGTTCTCATTTTGCTGTCCCTGCAAGTAAGTCTGGTATAGGGCCCAGAAGTTTTTCGGGCAGCTTTTCGGAGGTAGTAATTCGCTGTACGTCTCTGTCTGTGTGCTACAGTACAGCATATCCCATGCCCATCTCGCCTTAGTTGGTAAAGGACCTCTCATCCAGCACTGGGCCACTACTCTCCTGGCCATAAGCATCCCCATGTCTGTGAGCCTGCGTATCGCACCAGGGAGCCCCCTGGAGTTGCCTATGAGTGCTATGCCCGGATCTATGTCCAAGTCAACCTCCAGTATTTTGCTCATTTCCGCAAATACTTCGTGCCAGAAGGCCTGTATGCCCGGGCAGCCCCACGCTAAATGCAGGAAGTAGGCGTCCGCCGCATGGCACCGTTCGCAGTTCGCCTCTGTTCGTAGCCCATATCTGTGGAGCTTCTCCGGGGTGTAGTACACCCTTTGAAGGAACTTGTAGTGTATGAGCTGATGCTTCCCATTTAGAGAGCTGCACTTCGTATTCTCACAGCAATAACGCCATGTCGCATCGTCCAGCGTGACTTCTAGGTCTCTCTGCCAGTCTAACCTGGCTTTCATAAGTTGGTGCACACCTTGTGACCTGGCTATACTGTAAATGTTTGTTAGGAGCTTTTTAAGCTCCTTGCGTTTAATTACATATGTCAGTTCAGGGACATCCGGAGGCTCCGCCATGTCTGGACCCAGAATCTCCATAAGGGCACTCCGGGTTCTATGAAAGTGGAATTGTTGTAGCAGCGGAGGTTCGCTTCCATCTCCTCGTATTTGATCCCAGGTTTTGACTACTCCGTCCTGGAATAGGTCACCCGCCTTACTTAGTCCCAGTTTTGCTAGCTCCTTTGTGACTGCTCTTTCAGCCATGGGCGGGAGCCAAAGCATCCATTCCATCGGCATCTCCGATGAGTATAGCGTCGCCCCTCCCTGGCGGAGCAGGAGAGAGAGTGCCAAGAGTGGTTGGTGGAGGAGATGGAATCCAGTATTCCCGTTCGACGATCCTGCAGCTTGCAGATCGTAGCTGGGAGTTGCAGCGGATGCGCAAATAAGTGCTCCATCCGGACATGCGGGATCTGACTGTCGCCATGAACCCAGGTATGTAGGTGGGATGCCTGGGCCGCCCTGTAGTACAATTCAAGGTACGGCGCTGCCAGGCCCCCCATGCTGTACGGCAGGGTGAGCATTGTCCATTTAACTCTCGGCTGTTTCCCCGCCCACGCCAAGTTTGTCATAAGGCTCGTCAGGTGTTGAAAGAAGGCCTTGGAGAGTACCACAGGCAGGGCGTTAAAAAGGAAAAAGAACCTTGGTAGTACTACCATCTTCATAATGGCTATACAGCCCATTAATGTGAGAGGCAGTTTACTCCAGATCTCTACCTCGTCCTCAAGTCTACTGACCGCCCTCCCGTAGTTCTGGCTTATGAGCAGGTCCGGATCTGTGTGGATCTGAATCCCCAGGTACCTGATCGGGTCCTCAGTCCACTGGACAGGGCACGCGGTCTCCACTTGTTTGGTCACCGGAGTCAGGGGCAGCACCACCGATTTTGCCCAGTTAACCTTGAGTCCTGATAGCGCACCAAAACGCACCACCTCTCTCAGAAGTGGGGGAAGTGTGGTAGCAGGGTCATGTGCGTA
Source organism: Lissotriton vulgaris (assembly GCF_964263255.1). Lineage (NCBI taxonomy): Eukaryota > Metazoa > Chordata > Amphibia > Caudata > Salamandridae > Lissotriton > Lissotriton vulgaris. Next base: position 2,123,981,978 of record NC_141685.1, read on the forward strand.
TAATAGCGTATCATCCGCGTACATGGACACAACTATTTTATACGTGGGAAAGCGTATACCTTCGTGGCTGTGATACTCTCTCAGCGCACAAGCCAGAGGCTCAGCTGCTAGTGCGTATAACAAAGGGGATAATGGGCATTCCTGACGAGTACCCCTGCCTATGTATAGAGGGTGAGATATCGCGTTGCCCACACGCACCCTTGCCGAAGGTCCGTCATAAAGAGTGCCCACCATTTGAATGAAGGGTTCGCCAAGTCCCATACGTCGTAGCACCAGTAGGAGGAACGGCCATTCTACGGAGTCGAACGCCTTCTCCATATCTAGGAAAAGCGCCACAGCCGGTACATCCTGCTTGACGTGTTGGATGGTCCCTAACACTGTCCTGATATTGTAAGTCAGATTTCTGGATGGTATGAATCCCGCTTGTTTTGGGGCCACTAAGTCAGGGGCCAACAACGCCAGCCTAGTTGCCAGGACTTTAGCGTATAATTTGGTGTCAACGTTTAGCAACAATAGCAGGCGGTATGAACCACAGTCGTCATGTGGCTTACCTGGTTTTAGAATAGTGACAATCATCGTCTCCCTCATAGAGCTAGGCATGCTGCCCTGGACACAGATGTCCTCTAGAAGCGTGTGCATGTGCGGTAGAAGTTGTTCTTGAAAAGTTTTATAGAAGTCGACTGAAAGTCCATCTATACCTGGCGCGCTGCCTGATCTCATAGTGGCCAGTGCATCTCTGATTTCGTCTAACTGTATAGGGCACATGAGGAATTCCCGGTCGGAATTCGGGAGGAACGGGAGCTTTATGTGTTCCAGATAATCTAGTATCTCAGCCGACATGTCGCCACTTTTGGAGGAGTACAGCTCCGAATAGTAGTCTCTGAAGACCGCGGCTATTTCCTCCTCGTCCGTCACCCTGTCTCCCTCTGCGTTTCTCAGTTCTGATATTAGCGCCTTTCCCCTGCGGCCCTTGATAATATTAGCCAATATTGAGCCTGGCCGCTCTCCCTCGCCGTATGTTCGTGCCGTGGCATACTTGCCTAGGTGCTGGACCTCCCTGTCTGCTGCCTCGTGGTATTCTACCAGAAGGCGCTTAATCTCCCCCTCTACTGTCTCGTCTGATCTAGATCGTCTTTGTTCCTCAAGTGCCTGCAGCTGTTGTTCCAGCTCAGCCAGTTTGGTCCTTGTAGCCTTCAGGACACTAGAGTGCTTAGACATCGCTATACCCCGAATATAGACCTTAAACGCTTCCCAGATTGTTTGGAAGTCCTCCACTGACCCCACATTCTTCTCAAAGAACACATCAATCGCCTCCGCTAGCTCCCCACGGAAAATCGGGTCTAGGAGGGAGTAAGGTGGGAAGCGCCATGTGAATGGAGCAAACCTCTTAGCAGGGGTTTCCAGGGTTATCAGTACCGGGGAGTGGTCAGAGAGTGTGCGCGGAAGCACCTTGCACTGCCTGACTGAGCGATTGATCCCCGCAGTGGCAAACCAGTAGTCTATTCTCATGTGTATTTCGTGAAATGCGGACTAGTGTGTGAAGCCGCCCCTCCCTACGTTTCTACTCCTCCACACGTCATCCATATCTAACATTATTAACTTTGCTGTGAGCGATTGTGCAGCTGTCGAGGGTCTACGGGGGGGGCCCGGTGATCTATCCATGTCCGGGTTAAGCGTTAAATTAAAATCCCTACCCCATAGTACATGTGGGTTGCCGTGCCTAGCTATCTCACTGGCCAGTGTGTCAAAGAATTCAGGGGAGTCGTTGTTGGAGTCATAAGTATTGACAACTAGCAGGTCCATCCCCAGACCCTTACAGGACGCTATAACATACCTGCCCTCAGTGTACGCTCCCAACGTCTGTATCTGGATGTTTGTTTTTGGGTTTACCCATGTGATAACCCCCCTCGCATGTGTTGTGAATCCAGCTGCTGCTATACGCCCTGTTAGGCCCCTGGTGTGCAGCATTCTACTTGTGAGTGGTAAGTGCGTTTCCTGCAAGAGTGCTATATCAATATTATGGCGTCTAAGGTAGCTTAACACCTTTCTGAGTTTTCTATAGTCGTTCAGCCCCCTGACATTCCATGTGAGGGCACTTAGCGAGAAGGGCCGTTCGTCCGTCTGTATTCTAGTTACATCAGCCATGAGGGCGTGTCATGAATTCTGAGAGTGAAGTCAGATGTGTGAGGTTGGCTATGTCATGAACATGCAGTAGTCCGTAGCAAGCACGCTGTACCCTCTGGGGCAAGGTACTTCGTGAAAAAACATCAAAACAGTAACTTCCCCCTTGTCCCATGATTCCCCCTCCCCCCACCCACAGCAGACCAACCCCAACATGGCCTAGCATGATAGGAAAGTCCCCCCTCCTCCCTTCCCCATGTCCCAAAGAATCCCAAGTGGGGTTCAGTTGTGCGCACAGCACTAGGTCAGAGGTTGCCGAAATCAGTTCAGGGTGCATTTACTTAGTCCATCTCGGCATTGAGAGCCGCTGGGCCCCGTCACTCCTGCAGTGTCTTAGCTCTCGCGCACCAAATCGCGCAACATCTCCCACCGCCCAGCGGAAACCCAACAAGGTCCAGGCAGCCTCTCCCACCCCCCCCCCACCTCACCCTCCACCGGTTCACTGTAGACTGGCCGCTCGTAACCATAGGCTACAAGCAGATAACAATGTCAACTAGATCAGAGTGTACATACAGTGGAGGCAACAACAGTATAACTCGTAATGATCTCACCAGGGCTCCACGTGGTCGCCGCCCTGGCAGTCCTACAGGTGGTAGGCCCCGTTCGAATCTCAGCATGCCAATGGGCCCCAATCCGGCATCAGACTTCCCTCCCTCAAGGGCACACTTCCCCCGAATTGCAGGAGTCTGTGAAGAAGTGGCAGCAGCACTAGTGTTCTACTCCTGGTCTTCCAAGCCGCTAGCAAGGTTGTGTTCTCCATCCTGGCCCCTGGGACTATTCCTTCGGTCCTTGGACCACGTTTTCAATGCTTTCTGCAGTTCCTTTGGGTCGGTGAAGAAATGGGAATGCCCCTGTCGATTGATGCGCAGTTTTGCTGGGTACAACATGGCGTAATCCAACCCTAGATCACGTATCTGCTGCTTATATGGGGCAAAGTGACGGCGTTCCTCTTGCACCCTCGCCGTGAAGTCCGGGTACAATGAGATCGATGACCCCTCGTATTGCAGTTTCCCTTTTTCTCTGGCCAGTCGTAGAGCAGTGTTCAGGAGTTTTGCAATAATTGGTCTCGGGGGGGGGGGCGCCCGGGCGCGGTAGTGGGCCCAACGAGCGATGCGCCCTTTCTACTATAAACATGGGCGAAAAAACATCATCACCTAGCAGTGCGATTAGCAGTTTTTCCACAAACAGTTCCATTTTCCCCACTTGCGTCGACTCCGCTACGCCCGTAATTCGAATATTTGAGCACCGAGAGCGGGCCTCTAAATCTTCCGATTTATCCTGTATGACCTGGAGAAGCTTCCCCATCTGTTTGCGATCTTTATCCAAGTCCATTTGGGCCTCTTCCACTCAGGCGCCTTTCGGACATACCCAGTCTCTCCGCGTGTTTGTCCACTCTCTCTGACATTCGGTCCATATGATAAGTAAGAGCGTCTATTTTCGTACCTATTGGGGTCATGCTATCCTTAAGGCTCTTCTCCATGGTGATTAAGAGCTCCTTGATGTCCGCGTAGAACAAGCTCTCTGTGCCTTTGCTCTGCTGCGTAGGCGAGGATTCCTGTGTTTCCGGAGGCCGCGCTCTGCGCTGTTCGAACGCCAGCTTGGACTGCGTCTTCTCTCCTTTACCCATATTGTCCCCTTCAGTAATTACCGAGTGGGTTTTCACCGTGGGTTTTCAAGTTGCTTCAGCCGGCTCTGATCGAGCGCTGCAAGTCTGTTAATCGTCCACAGCTCAAGGGGATGACCTCCGTTGTGGCTCAGCTTCCCCAACTGTCAGGGTCAGGCCCAGAGAGAGTGCAACCTGCAGCCGTGCTCTCTGCCACGTGCGGGACTAGCGCCGGCTCGCCCCGGCCGCACCAGGCCTCATCCGGAATTCGGGCGTAACACCGCTCTCTCCTGCGCCGTGAAGGCCGGGCGTCGCACTGCTGGACTGTGTGGAGTTCACTGTTCGTTCGCCCTTTGGGTCTGTCGCCGCGTCGCTCCAGGTATTCAGCGCCCTCGGTGCAGTATCCCCCTCGTGTATTGGCGCCACGCCGTTACCGGTCGTCGCTCCCCAATGGGTGAGTCAGCACATCAGGGGCGAGCCATCGTCTGTAGTCCCCACCACATACGTTGGGGTGGGGGTGGTGTCAGCAGCCGCTGCTGTGTTTCGATTCCAATGCTTGGTCCAATCGTGGGGTCCGAGCCCTCCGTGACTCAGGCCGTTCCGGTGACCGCACGTCGAGTGACGCACTCCGGGGTGAGCTCTGCCCCCTGCTTTTCCTTTTACTTCAGCCTTGTCAATATTTTGACAGCTGTGTACCTCCTTCACACACATCTGTATAAAATTACAATTGCAATTGAAATATGTGACCATTGCTTTGTGCGCACTGCAGAGAGACCAGTGATTGGATGACCATCTATTCTGAACACCTTTCTGACCCACTGTGAGGACTTGCACTCCCTCCAGCCTCAACTCTAGAGACTCAGTTCAAGGTCTGCACTATAGTAGTGTAATATGCTAAACAAAAATACAGAATCACAACATCCTGCAAATTAGGGAATGCAATATTAAGTGAAACATGTGACTGCGAGCTGAAACCTAATGTATTTTTATATCCTTTTTTCAAAAATAGATCAATCTTTTTTGTCCTTGCAGTTAAGGACATGACTATAGGCTTCAATGTCCATTTTTAATTACTGAGACCCAGAGGAACCCGGCAGAATTAAAGCCCTGCACAGGCACCGACTCAGTGAGCCCCCTCTATCTCAGACAAAATACCTTTTACAAAACCCTCTGTCCCCTGTCCAGCTTCAGCCCACTCTCGTCATGCCTCGTCATCATTTCCAGCCTCAGGATGTTATGCCCATTTTGGACGGAACATCCTAAAGCTGAAAATCAACACAGTTGTTTGGGCAGCCGATGGGTACATCACTTAAGGGGTATTGGGAAACTTTGCCTGCATGGTGACGTTTTCCCAAATTCTGATGGCTTTTTGGGTGAAGGCCCCCATATCTTAGTGCAGCAAACTAAGTTCTGAATAATTTGTTATGCTGGGGCTACGTGTTCCAGAGTTGTCTCACCATCTGTTGGGAGAACAGTTTGTTGGTGGGGCAGCAGCACATATCTGGCAAAAACATTCCATTGAAGTGTTTATATTACAAATTTACACACAAAATGCCAATACGGTATATAAAAGGTGGACTAATCTGAAGAGAAGAGTGAACTGAAAAGACACTGACTGCAGGTACACCACCAGAAGGTGCCAAGAGAACAGAAACAATCCGTCCCCAATCGCAGATGAGGTCACTGTAAGGTCAAAGGTGATAGGTGAAAATGTGCACACAGATACAAGCACAGAATTATCATGGTTGCTGTGCCTGATACATTTAATATCATGTCATGGCACAATGATTTGTCTACTTTGCATGGGACACTGGTGTAGCCAATTAGCACCTGCAGGTTTTTCTCTGTGTGTACTGTTGCCCTTATCCTAGGCAGCAAGGCAGCCCTTCTTCTGTAACTTTCACAGGTCCAAGAGGGTTCTGTCCTAACACCACATCTGGTTCTGAAAATGCCTTCCCCTGCCAAGGCTCCAAACTGTCTGGGGTAATAAAAGAGAGGACACGCCTGGTATAAGGTTCCTTTTTGTGTGCAGGAGGCAAAGCCCTTTGAAGTGTAAGTGAGCAGGGTACAGCTCCTCCCCCAGCCATCCTGTTCACATGTAAAACCCATTTGTGTTACTGTCGGGAAGCAATACACACACCCCAACAGAAACGCCATCCACAGTCATATGACCCAGCGCACTTTAAGAAAGCACAAATGTTTGGGCCTAAAATTGTAAACTTTCTAAAAGTGGCATTTTCAAAATTGTGACTTAAAATTCGACTTTGCCATTAAATAGAGTTATAAATGACAATTATTTGAGTGTAAACACCATGGGCCATATGTACAACACATTTTAGGGGTCGCAAACGTAGAATCTGGCCATTTGTGATGGCTAAAGAGTCATTTGTTATGTACAAATCCTATTTTGCAAGTCGGTAACCTGTTACCGAATTGCAAAATAGGATGTGTGAGTCAGTATTAGGAAGGGGAGTGTCCCTTCCTAATAACAATTGACAGGGGATGTAGGAATGCTTTGCAACCGGAATGCAGTCGGAAAACATTCACAGTTTACCACTTCTTCAAGTAGGTAGTAAGCCAGTCGCAAATGGGATGGGGTCTAAAGGGGACCCTTTACCCTTTGTGAATCGCAGCAACATTTTTTTTTAAGAGCAGGTAGTAGTCCCAGGGACCCCTGTATACTCTTTAAAAATGAAATTGGGGGGCGTGGCCAAGATGGCGGTGAGGTAGGGAGCAACTTGCGGAGCTCCTGCCCATCGTCCACCACATATAGCACTTAATAGCCTCCAAGACTGTCCGGAACATCGGAGGGGAGTGCTCAGGAGATCCCTGCCGTCGAGAGAGCTGGGGGCCTCGAAGGTTGAACTTTGAGGGCGCTGGAAGTGGTCGACTCCCGGGAACCACCTAGGCCCCGTAGACAGGGGCGGGCCGTAAACAAGCCCAACGAGGCAAGCGGCCCGAGTGCGAGCCTCGAACTCACGCGACCGGGGCCGTGGGGAGGCGGACCAGCGAGGCTCAGCTAGCACCCGCTACTCCTGGAGGCGGAAGACGAATAGGCAGCGGGCGCATCGGAGGGGGCGGCCCGCGGAGCACTGAGAGCGAGGCCCTGACTGCATTGGCAGAAGAGGCCGCGGCCCGACAACTGGAGAGGAAGCGGTGAGGGGGCAGCGGGGGAGTTGAGCTCGAAGGGCGGCTGATCCCCGGGAGTGTCATTCGGGCACCAACGCAGTGTCCGGGGAGGACTGGCCAGAACACCGGACATTAGTGCGATCAGATCGGCATGTGCCGAACCGCACCAGAATAGCGGGGCACACCCGGGAGCTCAGTGTGAGGCCCCAGAGCCGGGAGAACTGGGAGCCCGACAGGGGCCCGGCGCCTGGACTGCACAGCTGTGGTCAGAAGAGGCGAGGAGCGAGGCAGAGATACTGGGAGCACGAACTCTCACAGGGCAGCCAGGACCTGGCAAGAGCACGTGGTACCAGAGACCTATGGTGTGGAATGCGTGGGCCCTGGATTGAGGTAGGAGCTGCCGCAGAACCTTCGGGGGCCTAGTGGAGGGGGGAACTGGACAGGAGCACCTGGGGTCACGTGACTTGGCACCAGAGGTGGTGGCGAAGTAGTGAGTGGATGGTGCACCGCCCGACGATCCCGCCTGGCACACAGGGAATCCCCCGGTAGCAGCGAGGTTCCGGCGCAGTGGGGGATTTTGCTTACCTGCAGAGTTGGAGGAGCCCCCCTGGATCTAGAGGGCACCTGGTGTAGGTGGCCGGCTTGCCGCGGAGGAGACCAGACGGTCAACACTGCGTCCCTAATACAGCACTGGCGCCCTGAAGAGTATATCCACAGCCAGGACACGAAAGCAAAAGTCAATCAAGGATCTCTTTGAGCAGACCTCCTCCTCCACAGGGGCGCCGAACCTGCTGGACCCAATGGCCTCCATGCAACACTACCCGAAAGGGGGTGAAGCCCCAATCACAAAATCATTTATGGAATCACTCTTCAACACACTCCGGTCTGACATACAATCGGTCAAGACGGAACTGACTGCTGAAATGCGTGAAATCCGCAGAGACGTGGAAAGTGTTGGCGAACGGGTGGCCACATTGGAAGGCAGAAGTGTTGAAACGGCAACGGAGATGAACACCCTACAGCAAGAAGTGATACGCCTGCAGGATCAGCATCTGGACATACAAATCCCCCTGTAGGACGTGGAGAATCGGTCCCGGCGGCACAACATCAGTATCTGAGGGGTGAAGACATCGGACGAGACCAGGGATCTCTTCGCCTTCACTGAGGGCTTGTTCAGACACATCCTTAGGGGGCCCTGCAGACTCTCCTATCATCCTGAACAGAGCACATAGGGTTGGCCCACCCCGAGCGCCTAACGCCCCACCGACAGATATTCTGGTCTGCCTACAAGACTTTAAAACAAAAGAAGTAATATTGGCCAAGGCACGCACCATGTACCCCATAGCCTATCAAGATTGTTCCCCAGTGCTATATCAGGACCTGGCTCTAGTCACGCTGCAACGCAGAATGCAGTTCAGTCCAGTCACTGAACACCTACGACAACAGAACATTACATACTTATGGGGGCACCCGTTTCGGCTTATCTTTCGCTATCAGGACAGACTGCACCAAATGTGCTCCCTTATGGAGGCCTGTCAGTTGTTCGGTATAGCGATGCCCCAGGTGGAGGAGGAACAAGGGGAACGCAACATGGAGCAAGGGCCTTTACCATCAGGATGGCAGATTCCCCGGAGACGGCGCAGATTCCGGAAACCGAACCGACAGGTCATGGAGCAGGGACGACAGGAACCCTGGCTGCCGCCGCGTACGCCGTGGCTGGGCCTGCCTCAGATATTGAGTGACTGGGTAAAACAAAGTCCTCCTTTCACTCCTTGGTTGACGGCTGATTGACTAGTGGTGGATGGCGGGCGGTCCCGGACCGCCACTTTGAGCCACATTCGGAGTCCCACCATGACGACTTCACTGAATCAAAGCGAAGACGAACATTGTACTGTGAACTGTTTTCTTTTCCCTCAGTTTGGAACTGTTTTTCGGTTCCTAGTTTTGTGTATGGCTCCGGTTTTGGGGTTACGGGGTTTTTCTTTTGGGGTAAGGGTCCCTCGTCCACTTCTCCCTGGCCCTTGTCCTTGGTGCTCCCGCCTTGCATCCACGGTAAAGTACGGTGGATTTAGCTGCTGGCCTCCTCCCCACCCCATTGATGACAGGTGACACATTGAAGGTCTTGACACTTAATGTGAAAGGCCTTAACAACCCGATCAAACGAAGAGCAGTACTCTCCTACCTGGAACACTCCAAGGCAGATATTTGCCTCCTTCAGGAGACACATCTTCTCAGCAAAGATCACCATAGGTTGAGATCCAAGTATTTCCCCACACAGCTATTCTCCTCTAGCACCTCTAAATCAGCAGGAGTGGCCATCCTTGTTTCTCACTCTTTCCCCGGTAAGGTGATTTAGAGAGAGGCCGAGATCAGGGGCCGTCTCCTCACATGCCAGTTTTCAGTGGGGGGCTTGACTTTAGTCATAGGTTCCATCTACGCCCCCAACGAGGGACAAGTCAAATTTCTACGCACTGGCTGTGGGACGCGGCTGCATCATCTGACCGCTATCTGTTATTGGGGGGAGACCTTAATCTAGTGCTAGATAACAAGCTTGATCGTTCCTGCCAACGGCGGACTCAGGTTGGGGTTCTCCCTAGGGCAGACCAAACTCACATGACGGAACTAGGGCTTATAGACTTGTGGAGACACTTTCACGCATGCACACGTAGTTACACCTTTTTCTCTGGGGCTCAAAAGACGTACGCAAGACTTGATTATTTTCTTTGCTCCACATCCCTTCAGGCCTCCGCCACCGACGCTACAATCCTGACGGCGTCTCTGTCGGACCACTCCCCGGTCTTGGCCACCTTCTGTCTTCCACGTGCCGCTCACCTCCTGAGGCAGTGGTGGCGACGAGACACCCTCTTACACCAGCAGACTGTAGTTGATCAGCTTCAGAAGGCGATATCTCACTTTTTATCTCATAAAGCTAACCTGGACACCTCCTTAGCGACTCAGTGGACGGCCTTAAAGGTGATCCTCAAGGGTGAATTCATAACGATCTCCTCTGCGCAGAATAAAGAACGGAGCCTAAAGAGGGCAGAACTAACACAGAGAGTGAAAGAGCTTGAGCAGCTACACCAACGCACCGGGACCCACCGGGCATGGAGACAGTTGTGCACCGAACGGAAGCAACTGGCAGCATTGGACCAGGACAGGGCGAAGTATGCGGCCCTCAGGCACAGACACTCCTTCTATACCGGGGTAGACAAATGTGGCCGCGTTCTGGCCAACAAGCTTAGGGAGAAAAGGCAACACCAGAGAGTGCAGGGCATACGCGACGTGGGAGGTGGAATGGTGGTGGACGATGCAGCCATCGCAGAGAGGTTTAGAGATTTCTGTGCAGCACTATATATGGGAGACAATCTGGACGCTAAGCACAGTGCTGCTTACTTGGCGGCAGCCGGGATGCCCACTCTTACTGAATCGCAGGCCGATTTCCTGGATAGGCCCATTCAAACGGAAGAGGTTATATCGGCGATCTCCCGCCTCAAGCTTGGAAAGTCGCCCGGACCCGATGGGTACACGGCCGCTTTCTATAAATCCTTCTGCTCTCAAATAGCTCCCATTTTAACACAACTCTTCAACACATTTAAGCACACGGGCAATATTCCGGGGGAACTGCTGGAGGCGGCGATAGTGGTCATCCCCAAATCGGGAAAGGACGCAACAACTTGTGGTGCATATCGCCCGATTTCACTTTTAAACATCGACCTGAAACTATACACGAGCATTCTAGCGAATCGATTGGCGCCATACATGACTCAGCTAATCGGCCCTGATCAGGCGGGATTTATATCACAAAGGCAAACTAGCGATAATACGAAACGAGTCCTCCACTTGATAGAGGAAGCTTCTCGTACCCGGGGTGAATTTATGCTCCTAGCCATTGACGCCGAGAAGGCATTTGATAGGGTGCACTGGCCCTACCTGGAAATGGTCCTCATGGCCGCTGGGTTCGGAGAGAAATTTCGGACCCGGATCCTAAATTGCTATAGGTTGCCCAAGGCAACCAATCGTGTGAATGGCTGCTCGTCCTCCCATTTCCCTATCAGCAGGGGCACGCGGCAGGGATGCCCCTTATCGCCGCTTCTCTTCGTGCTTTATATGGAGCCACTCGCGCTCAGAATCCGTAAACACCCTCTCATTACCGGAATGAAATTCGGCGGTGACAATCACACTATCAGTCTCTATGCGGACGATATCCTTATCTCCCTGTCCGAGCCGATCACGGCTCTTCGGGCCCTTATGATTGAGCTAGATGCATTTGCCAGGGGGTCTGGGTTGAAAATTAATGTTGAGAAGTCTATGGCGCTAGACCTCTCTCTTTCCAAACAGACACTGGATTTTCTGAGGGAGGAATTCCCAGTGCATTGCGCGGCCAAGACTGTCCCATACTTAGGCATCCATCTAGCACCGACCCTTAGAGATATCGCAGATATAAATTACTAACTCCTCCGCACTCGCATACGCGCTGAGCTCCGACGGTGGAAACATTGCACGCTATCATGGTTGGGTCGGATTGCGGCCACTAAAATGACGATCCTCCCACAGATCTTATACCTTTTCCAGACCTTAACTCTCCGGCCTCCGACGGGATGGATTCAACAGACACAGTCGGAGCTTTCGCGTTTTATATGGAACAGCCGTAAGCCCCGGTTTCGACATCAAATTGCGCTTCTGCCACCAGAGCAGGGTGGAGTAGGGGTGCCCGACCTTCAGACCTATTTTCTATGCTGCTCAACTAGGATACTTGGTAGAATGGTAGAGGCTGGAGTCAGAGAAACACTGGCTCTTCCAAGACCAGGCAGTAGCGGGCTGGCCCCTACAGGGAGTTCCCTTCCTGCGCAAAACACTCCGCCACATCACATTGACTCTGGCAGGTAGAGGGTCAGAATTTTCCGAACTATGGAGACCATTCTTGACATTTTTGACATCAGAGTTCACAGAACTGACTTGCCCGTGGATACTTGCGTTTGCTTCGCCTCTCTGACACTCTGATACCTGCTGCCACTAAAGGAGGGTCCCGCGGACCTCACCGCTGAGTGCTGTCTTGTTTCCCAGTGATCCCCTTCCTTTTCCTTCCCAAGTGGACGAGGGGGTGGGTGGGTTAGGGAGGGTTGGGGCGGGGAGGGGTGAGGGAGGGGGGGATCTTTTCTTTTCCATGTTGTCTTAGCTCCTCATTGGAAGACCCGCTCCATGCTTTTGCCGTTTCCGACACTGTACTAGATACATACTGTTTCTTTGCTTGCTGCCGGGAGCTGAGGGTCTGGAGCTTTGTTTGTCATAATTTCAATATTGTCAATAAAAAGATTTGCACCATAAAAATGAAATTGGAATAATTAATTTTTCTTTTTCCCATTTTCCTTTGACTAAAACAGGCTGCATAAAAAAATGTTTTACTTTATTTAAAAGCAAACACAGACATGTGTGCCCAGCAGGCCACTATCCCTCTGTTTTTAGCAATTCCCAAAGGGCCGTAAATTGCAACCTCTCTCATGATTATTGATGAGGTAAGTCAATTGCGACCCCATTAGGAATCGCTAAATGTGTCTGAGCCACATCTGTACATCGCATTTTGCGAGTTCCTAATTGCGAGTCTCAAAAATTCTCAATTAGGGACTCGCAAATTGATTTGGTAATACATGTGGCCCCATATCTCTATCTGCACCCAATCCAAAGTTATCACTTATCAACTGTAATAAGATAACCCAGTGTTAGTCCATGGGAGAGATAGGCCTTACAACAGTGAAAAACGACTTTAAGAGTTTTTTATTGCTAGGACATGTAAAACTTAAACCCATATATCCTACTTATTATATGCAATGCACCCTGCCCTATGAGCCTTAATGGCCTACCGTAGGGGTGACTTATATGTATTAAAAGGGAAGTTTTAGGCCTGGCAAAATATTTGTTTTGCCAGGTCGAAATGGCAGTTTAAATCTACACTACTGGCTGCAGTGGAAGGTCTTAGACATGTTTCTACTTTACTTTGTGGGTAGTACACGGAGTGCTTCTGCCCACTAGTAGCATTTAATTTACAGGGTTTCAGTACATTCAGTACTATTTACTAGGGAATTACAAGTAAAGTAAATGTATCAATCGGGTATATGCACGTGTTGCAGTCGAAGAACGGAATGGTAGCTTAATACATGTGTATCTCAAAGCGCAACTCCAGTAGCTGTAAAGAAGTTGAAACCACTGAAAGCTTTGCAAATAAATCTACATATTGGTGACTGAGAACCTGATGGTCAGACTCTACATCAAGGTACAGTGCAGCTACGCACTACATAGCCACACGTAATCTGGAGCGTTAATGCTACAGGCAGATACAACCAGATTTTCAAAGAACAGCTGTTAATATTCACAAGTTGCAAGAGAACATTACAAGTTGAAAGTGGTGAAGACAAAGTGCACTTAAAGAAACGTCAAAGAATAAAACAGTTATTAACTCACCCAAACCTCAGTAAAGTGAGACAGTATGACTTCACTACCAGGCTCTGCAACCCAGATGAAGCACAAGGGTTATCTTTGAAGGGCTCACAACTTTACCAAAGACTCTGAAATCCTTGAAATACTGAAACTCTGCTTTTCCAATGGAGGCAAAGACCAAGACCGTCATCAAGAATGATCCAGAGGGGGGGCATGGCTAGCAGCCGAGCAAGATGGCAGCAGCCTAACAGAGCTCCGGGACCCCGGGAGTTTCTCCCCATAAATCCGGCTAATTATCCTGCGTTTGGATGAGGGTCCGCAACGTCTGTGGAAAACATCGTGCTGATCCGGACCTCCGGAGATGCGGTGAAAGCGACCTCTCGAAGGCCGTAACGACTACGGCCTACACGCCGCGCGCAGATAGGGCACTCGCAGGGCCGTTTCTGCCATTAGGCAGGACTAGGCGGCCGCCTAGGGCGGCAAAAGGGAGAGGGCGGCAAAAAACATGTGTGCCTGAAGGTCAGGGTCACTTGGAAGGCCCAGCGCGCTTTGGTATAGTCCTGTCCGACTCCGAGGACGCCGCATGCACAGCACTATGCCCCCTTCTTGAACACAGGGGAGGGCGCCTTGAGTCCCCAAGGAGCAGCAGAGGAGCGGGTGGGGGGTATCATCAAGCAGGGCCCATTTCTCTGCTCTGAAGGACATTAGTTAGAAGGTGCAGAGACCTGCCCGCCCGTGGCACCAGCCTTTAGCAGGGCCTCCCTCCCAGTGCCCGCCTCTAACCACTTGGAAAGCCTCAGGTCACCAGCTGTGGGCAATGCACGAATATTTCTATTACATCAGTGCCCAACTGCTGTGGAAGACGTTACTCGGAACTTTGAAGTGCCTAATCCAGTTTTTGTCTTGTTGGTTTCTTTTAAACATACAATACTCACATGAAAATGTTTCCCATTTTCCAAACTGGTAATGGAGGTTTGCAATGCCTGCGTTCATAACACACACTATGTGGAGTTAAGCCAGCCCTATCATGCCAATCATTAGCAGGGCAGATAGCGGTTATTTCAGAGAGGGAGTGAGAGCGTTACTAGGAGCTCGATCCTTCAGTAACACCTGCCGCTCTCACCTAGAACGTCGATGCAGATGTGAGGCAGGCTCAGGAAGCCCTTGCCAGGTCCACAGAGCCTTTCATTAGCTCCGTATTTCATTAGTTCCACAGAGCTGGATGGGGTCAATCTCCCATTAAGAAAGAATCTTTGCCTTTTATTGCAGCCAGCCGGCACTCAGGGAAGGCATCCTCAAGGGCCGCTTCCCGCAGAGGCTTGAGGATATTGGCTTGCCAAGAATGGATGTCTGTCCAAGCCAGAGCTAGACATCCTCCCAGGGCCACCACCAGCTCGACGCGGTCATCCCCGCAGGCCCCGTCTAGTAAGTTGTAATGGGGCAACGCTGCAGAAGACGCATGTGCACAGTCCTGAGAAAGCACTAGAGACAGGCTTCATTTCTTAGCGCCGCCTAGGTTTTCTGTAGTACACAATATGAAGTTTATTTCAGCCCAAAAAATTATTTTTAATGGTGTTGTCTTGAAAATGTGCTTCTGATCATTGTTTTATTTTTGGATCAATGTCTCCTCTTGGTGCCAAGGGGAGAGGATGTGGGGTAAGGGCCAGAGATGCCAACATAGGAGCTGGGGAACCAGGTTCGAGCCTCCGCGTCGGCTGAACATCCTGTGATTCTGGGCAAATCACTTAACCTTCCTGTGCCTACCAAAAATGAATGTGTCTTGTGTAACATAAGTGGCCCTCATGTAAAGTGCTCCAATACCTTTGGGTCGAGTTTGCCTAAATAAAACTGCAAAAAGTAAACTTGCATTGGGTACAAATCTGGCATCGCTTTAGGCCCTTCCACATGACTCCGAAGGTGTTCAGAAAATTACAGTAGGGCTCACTCCCACCCTGGCACAGGCAGCTCAAAGCTGTAAACCTCACTGGCGCTATTTTGGAGTGGGAGCCAGCTGAAGTGGACAGATCTACAAACTGCACCTGCCCGATCCCGAGGAAGCAGGCACGCCTAATCTAATGGCGCTCCCCAGCTAGAACTTCTGGATGAAACAATTTGGAGTTAATGCCAGTTACATAAAGTTTATATTTGATGGTCCTTCATTTGTGTTTAACAAGTGTTTCTGAGCATTTGGTACAGATTTAGGTCAACCTCACCCCTTTCTCTCACTGCCCCCTCCAAGCCATATAGTGTTTCTTAGCCCTGGGGCTCCACTTGGTAAACATGTGTCTGGGGTTCAAATTGCAGCTGTTTTTGACACGAATCCCTGACCCCAGCAGAGTGCAAGAACAGTGGAAATAGGACGCGCCCAGGAAGGCAAATCTTGGGACTATTCCCAGACTTGTCGCAATACTGTTCTGTGCTTTAACTATAACTGTAAAAGCAAAAAAATCTGGAAATGGGAGGGGGCGGCATTTTTCAATTCTCGCCTAGGGTGGCAAAACACCTAGAAATGGCCCTGGGCACTCGCGTTTTCTCAAAGCCCGCAAACACTGTGAGGCTGCCCAAGGAGAGACAGGAGGCCTGTGGTGAGGACCATCGCCCAACCGAGGACACAGCTGAAGGAGTGGGCGCTGGAGCTCGCAGGCATCTACCAGCTGTCCTGAGATCAATGAGGCGGAGCAATGTGACTAATCGGTGGCACGACACAGGACCTCTGCAGAAGTGAGTACGGGCCCAGAGTTGCGCTACAATAAGAAAAGCCCCAGGGTACAGGTAGCGCAGCCCAGCAAGGCACAGGGGAAAATCCAATGCGGGAATAAGCCTCAGTGAATGAGAGTAAGATCACAGTGTGCAGTGTCCCCTGGGCGATAGATGCACGGCACCTGGGCGCATACAGTGAAGAGGCAGATGGCTGTATAAGCTCCACACAAACCAGGCAAAAACAACTACTGCACACCGTCATACACAGTGAAGCTCCTTACTTCATTGAGTGCGCAACTCCTGAAGAACCTGAAGCCACCCCGAACTGCGACCCGCCTGTGATGAGAGACCCCCCTGCATATTTACGCGAGGGATGGTGCGGCCAGTAGGGGAGGAAAACGAGAATAGGCCCTACACCTAAAGTGGCCGACCGCAATCCGATGGAACTGAAATGCAGCAAGGGTACAGATGCATTCTCCCACCAACGAGAACCAGAAGCTGAGAAGGGAACTGTCAGGAAACCGAAAAGGCCGCATGCAGGGAAGATTTGCACGGCAGGCAGCGGCGAATGCTGCCTATACCTCAAGACTGTGGTGATATTCCTAGAGCGTGGGAGACAATTGGGGGGGGGGCAGAGGCCCAAGAGGTCAGCCAGCTGCAAGGCTGGATAAGTACGCATACAATAAAGAACAGTTGGAGTCTTCTCAGACGGACGCTGTAAAGGCGGCCGCCCCAATGATGGATAAATCAGAAGATTTCACACTGAAGGATGTAATGGCAGCCCTACGAACTGTTGTTGAAACCATGACAACTTCCACCGACACGGCGACCCTGCAACTACAAGTGAAACGCCTGGAAGCAGATAACAAGATAATTTATGCCAACCTAGACGATCAGGAAGGCCGCTTGCGATGCAATTCCGTTAGACTCGTTGGCGTGCCGGAAAGCGCAGGTGGACTGGCACTAGATCTCTTTGTGGAGGACCCATATAAGGATCAACTACAACCGGATCACTGAAATATTATCGACGGTCACATTATCGACTTACCAAAATATCGTTGAAAAATTATCGACGACAAAAATATCGACTTTCTATACTTATTACACAAATTACAAAAATATTGAGTAAAAAATATCGAGTACTAACTATATCGAATACATAAATATCGCTTCAATAAATATCGACTACAAATATATCGTTGGACATGAAATTAGCCCTAACACTACAAAAATATCGACTACAAAAATATAGACTACCAAAATATCGTTAAAAAAAAATATCGAGTTCATGTTTGTACACTTTCATTTCTAAAATACCATCTTTATCATCAATAAAAGTCATTTCTCTATACAAAATACATTTCACATATAATACCTGTTACTTACATAAAATTACTATTAATCCACATTTGCTATACATTCTATTACATGCATTTTATCATTTTCTACATATTCTTTGCATTTAACTAATATTTTCATTACTTATTTTCACATAAAAATATATTTCATTTAAAAACGAACCTGCTTTAATGCGGGAATCACCACATACCACCATTCTCACATCAACAAACACTCCAATTAACTAAAAAAAATTCAAACTAGCCTATACAATGCTTCCTTACATCCTACAACCAATCAAATCAAAGCACACATAATACATATACTCTAAAAGGGATACATGCATTCTACCATTTGTTGCTGCTACCTCTCTGGAAAGTAGATGCCAACACTCTGAAGATTTTGTTGCAGAATAAACATCTTTAAAGATCCAGCTCACTAGCTAATTAATCAAGTAAGTAACACAGCATTTTTGTAGAAATCTAAATTAGAAGTGCACTATTTTCCTTACATCTCCTTAGTCTTACACTTATTTTATTTTCATCTCTTCCTACATTTCTGATAGAAACTACTCCAACACAATTCCTATTACATGGTCATATTTCTTCACGTGCAAAATCAGATAGTAAGTATATAATAATGCTCTGTTATACACCAACTGCTGTTTTTAAACACTAATTTACAAGAGTATTTAATTTTTAAAAACATTATATTTACAGATATACTGAGATTGTCCTATTTCTACACCAAAAAGGATAAAACTACACTAATTACACATGTAAGTATAGATGTGTTTTTTATAAAACAGCCAATTTCATTATTGCACATTTCGATTCAACATATCTTGCTTTTTACATCTTCCCTATAGATCATTTGAAAGACCCAACATCAACTATACCAAAACACAAGAGTACCCTTCTGAAAAATGTAAGTATAATTGTAATTTGTCTAAAAGTGGGCACAAAAAACGCTAACTATATTCTTAACACCATGTTATATATTTTGAATTGCCTCTACAGATATTCTGAAACCATCATACATCTATTCTACATATCCTATGAAAACATCCAACACAAACTATACCAATATACAAGAATACCCTTGTAAAAAATGTAAGTATACTTGTCATTTCTCAAAAACTGCCGAAAATAACACAGACTATGTTCTTAACAACATGTTATCTATTTTATATTTCCTCTACAGATATTCTGAATACATCATACAGCTATTCTACCTACAACAAAGAAAACGACTTATTTAGAAGTTAGTATACTTTTAAATATTTTCCATTTCCAAATGGTTCAATATAAAAATTATAATATTTTGCATTTATTTCTTCTATCTACTCTACAGATCAGACCTGTACTAACTTGATGTACTCCAGCAATTACTACTACTCTACTATTTAAACAAGTAAGTATATGTAATGTTTACATCAAATGTACAAGTAAGCAAAAATGACAACTGCTTTTGAGTAGGAAATACGTTTGTTATGTGTAAACATTAACGTTGCTTTTCTATATTTTCATACCAACAGCAAATAAAGACATACATACAAGAACATCCTTCAAAAGACATTTCTGTGACTACTACTTTGATTAACTTTAAGTATAAATGCATCAATAATGATGTTAGCACCACAAAAGGAAAAAATGTGTTCTGATTTTGTTTCTTTCTACTCTTTCCTAGAACAAGTAAATCAAAATGACTGAAGGTGCAGAATTTGTCATGTCTCAGAAAAATAAATTACTATTATGCTACATGGGTTATGTGTATAATCAGGAAAGACAAAGTGGTAGAAAAGTTTTTTGGAAGTGTACCAAATATTACTCCAACAAATGTTATGGGAGGGCCACTACTGAGGAAACTAATGTGCTATCTACTAGGGAACACAATCATCCCCCAAATGTCACAGAAATTGAAATTAGAGATGCTTTAGAAAGTATTAAAAGTGCTAGCACACAAAGTGACAAACCAACAACACAAATCCTTAAAGAAGAACTGGTAAAAGTCCCAGCCCATGCTTCAGGTCAACTACCCTCTATTGACTCCCTGAAACGCACAATTGCACGCACTAAACGACTCACTAGCACAACCCAACCCAACCCAACAACTTTTGAGGAAATTATTATTTCACCAGAAATGGCCATCACACACAATAAAGATAAATTTATTCTTTTTGATAATGAAAGCAGTACAAACAGAATAATTATGTTTGCAACTGCAAGTAATTTACGAAAAATCCAACAGTGTCCCCAATGGATGATGGATGGAACATTTAAACCCTGCCCAAAACCTTTTTATCAACTGTATTCCATCCACGGTTTATACCATAATTCTAACATACCTTTCATTTACTGTTTGCTACCCAACAAACAGCAAACCACTTACACAGAAATATTAAATGTTCTCAAAACGGAAATCAATATTATTTTCCTGAAAAAATAATTATTGATTTTGAATTAGCTATGATTAATAGCATTTTGAGAACATTTCCCCACACAGCAATCCAGGGTTGCTATTATCATTTTAATCAGAGTATATGGAGGCATCTCCAAAAATCTACTTTAAGTATACTATACTCTACAGATAGCACCTTTGCCTATCAAGTTAAAAAGTTAATAGCCCTGGCCTACGTCCCTGTTACAGATGTAGCTGAACATTACAATTTATTAATTGACAGCGCATATTACAAGAGGAATGAGGATAAACTAACCCCATTACTGGACTATTTTGAAGACACTTGGGTGGGAAGGTTGCACAGATCTGGACATCGACGCCAGCCCAAATTCCAAATCCCTTGGTGGAATGTCTATCTTAGTACTTTAAACCAAGAGGCTAAAACAAACAACAGTGTAGAAGGGTGGCATAATGCTTTCCAAGCAACTACAAACAGAGGCAAACCCACATTCCATAACCTTCTAGAAGCTTTGAAAAAAGAACAAAGCTATCAGGAACTAAGAATGGAACAATCAGTGTCACAAATAGGTCCAAAACTCACTAAACAAACAAAACAAATGTTCCGACTACTTCAAAGTCAAGTCACACTATACCCTACAACTAGAGGATTAGAATACCTGGCAATAATAGCTAAAAGTCTACTATAAAAATGTCAACTAAATATACAAATGTCTTCTTACAATAATAGTAAAATTTACATGTCATAAACATATATAATCAATTATAAATAATACATATTTGTTTGACAAACTTATTAAAATTATGAAAAAAAAATTCGTAACAAATATGCAATGTTTATAATTTATTCACACATACACATAACATTAAAAATCGACATTTCCCACCCAATCAAAATTGTAAATTAAATACTTACAATTTTTGGAGATGAGAGACGCAATCAAGGAAAAAGCAATCCATACAATCCAATCCAATATCTTACTATTCCAATATGGGAAACCCTCAAAAACCCGAAAATAAAGTGTAAAACGTAAAAAAACGCTCCAGGAAATCCCGAAAACAGTAGTGTGGACACTTTAGTATTTAAAGTGATATACACACAATTTTTAAAATACGGTCACGCATATCAATGTATCAATCCGAATCGAAACCCTCAAAAAAACCCGAAAAAGGTTGACAAAGTGTTAAAACCGCTCCTGGCAAACACGAAAAATAGGAGATAAATGTCAAAATATAAGCATAATAACTCAAACATTTGTTTCTCCGTAAAAAAACACGCTTCCTTCCATGTAGTTTTCATGCGAGGAACCAAAACCTTTAAAATAACATACATAACGAAACCCACCCACAAATACCCCCTTCACATTTGTAAATATACAAACAATTAACATTAACCATGTAAGAAGACATTTCCGAACACTTAAAATAAGACTTGAAGCAAAAAAAGCACGACACATCTATAACGGAGACTTTTCACCCAAACGCTACTTAAACTATTAATACATACACCAAAAAACACTACGAAGTTCGATTATACCCTCAAACATGACCACTTACTTATAATTTGTAGGTAAAAATAACCTTACCTATCTCCACGCGAAGCAACTCCCAACCGCGAGCTTCTCCAGTCCAGAATGGAGCGCAATAACCTTACGCGGTAAAAAAGTAGTCCCCTTAACCCATTTGTGTAAAAGGATAATAGAAAATACAATGTAATATTTAAAAAATATAATAAATACACATGTATAATGTAACAAATTAATACACTATACTCATTACAATTTTCCTTATTTAAGAAAAATAAATATATTTAATATAAATTAATATATAATAATTATTATATATTAATAATATTAAAAAATATGTAAGACTTTGAATAAAAGATGTAAATATTTGGTTATTGTGTATATTTATATGAATAAGTTTGTGTTTATTTTTAAGTAAACATTATAAATGTTTATGGTAATAATTAATAATGATAAATAATATAACTTATTTATTGTTATTAATATAACAATTTGAACCATTTACTATATAAACAATGGCCAGAAAAAAGTATTTATTTTATCTGTGAATGTATATATTTTTGAAAATAATAAATGAATGTTTATGTTTATTAATTAATAATAATAATAATTAATAAAATAATTATTATTTGTATTAATTATTACAAAATGTTTTATAATAATTTCTAACTATACCAAAAGTATATAATAGCTTAACTAATATTTTGGCAATACCAGATATTATAATTAAACATATTGTTTCCCTATACAATTATAAACTTTACAACCGAATCGATTTCTATGTTTAATGTAAAAACAACATTTTCTGAAATATACACCAAGAAATATTTTATTTTGTATTTCAATTTCTTCTAACAAATGTAATAATAGTCATGTTACTTGTTAAAATAAAAAATGTTTTATATATATTTAATAATATTAATATTTAATATTAAAATTATTAAATATTAATGTAAGAAATGTATAACAAATCATTGTTTTATGTATTTCTATATAAATACTTGAAACTGTAAGTGACTGATGGGAATATGTAAAATTTACTGAAAGAATGTTGTAAACAAATTTATTTTTATTATTGACAACATGTATATAAATGTAAATATGTTATTCTGTGAATACTAAAAGTCAAAAAATGTGATGTTATATTTGTTTGTGATTGTATTGTAGTACACAATAAAAATTTAAAAAATTGTTTAATAAAGATTTTTGAAAACATCCATGTTGCATTATTTTGTAATATTAAAAGACAGTAATGAACAAATGTATGCAAATGTGCTGCACACTGACCAATTTAATATGTCCTATTGCTACTCCAGTCAAGCTAATATCATAGAAGCTGCAGAACACTAGCTAAAAATTATTTACTATTCCTACTCCACTCAAGCTAATATCATAAAATGTGGTGGAGACTGACCAATGTTTATTTATTAATCCAACTCCAGTGTAGGTAATATCAGTGATGGTGCTGGACACTAACCAATTAATAATTTGAATTCCAACTCCACTCTAGCTACTGTCTGGAAACATGCTAATACATATATTTTTTAGATCAAAGTAAAACTTAATAATGTAAAGTTATATTATTTTGTATTTTCCTGTAATAGCTTTAATGTATAAGTGTTTTATGTTACACTATACACCTGCACTCTAAAATACCCAAAACTGTCCCTAAACACTAAAAATACCCCTTCACCCCAAAGCCCAAAACTGACCCAGAACCCTACAAATACCCCTTTATCCACAAACTTAAAACTGACCCTGAACCCTACAAATACCCCTTTACTCAGAAACTGAAAACTGACCCTCAACCCCAAAAATACCCCTTTACCCAAGAACAGAAAATTGACCCAGAGCCCCAAAAATACCCCTTTACCCACAAACTGAAAACTGACCCTGATCCCAAAAAATACACCTTTACCCAAGAACTGAAAACTGACCCTGACCCTTTAAAAAACTCCTTTACCCACAAACTGAAAACTGACCCTGAACCCTACAAATACCCCTTTACCCACAAACTAAAAACTGACCTCAACCCAAAAAATACCCCTTTACCCAAGAACTGAAAACTGACCCAGAACCCCAAAAATACCCCTTTACCCACAAACTGAAAACTGACCCTGATCCCAAAAAATACACCTTTACCCAAGAACAGAAAACTGACCATGAACCTTAAAAAACTCCTTTACCCACAAACTGAAAACTGACCCTGAACCCTACAAATACCCCTTTACCCACAAACTGAAAACTGACCCTCAACCCTAAAAATACCCCTTTACCCAAGAACTGAAAACTGACCCAGAAGCCCAAAAATACCCCTTTACCCACAAACTGAAAACTGACCCTGATCCCAAAAAATACACCTTTACCCAAGAACTGAAAACTGACCCTGAACCTTAAAAAAAACTCCTTTACCCACAAACTGAAAACTGACCCAGAACCCTACAAATACCCCTTTACCCACAAACTGAAAACTGACCCTCAACCAAAAAAACCCTTTACCCAACACCTGAAAACTGACCCTGAACCCTATAAATACCACTTTACCCACAAACTGAAAACTGACCCTAAACACTATAAATACCCCTTTACCCACAAACTAAAAACTGACCCTGACCCCAAAAAATACACCTTTACCCCTGAACTTAAAACTGACACTGATTATTAAAAAACACCCCTTAATCCACAAACTGAAAACTGACCCTTAACCCTTTCAAAACCCCTTTACCCACAAACTTAAAAATGTCCCAAATCCCACTAAATACACCTTTACTCACGAACAGAAAAATGACCCTGAACCCTAAAAAATTACCCTATACCAAAAATTATTAAACTGACCCTGAACACTATAAATAATAATGAACACAACATTAAACATTAATATTTAATTAACAAAAAAATATTTAACAAAAACAAAAAGTAAATATATTATCACATTAGCTATAATAATAAATTTGATTAATTAATATTGTTTAATTCCAATTAATTAATTAACATGAACATACATTTATACATTACATTTAAATGTATCCAATTAATGTAATTAAGTCATTATTATAAATTAATTACCAATTAATTATTTTAAATAATATGCAAAATATTAATAAGATCATTAACTAATTATAATTAATTTGTTAGCAATTTATAAATTTCAATAATATGCTAATTCATAATAAAATAAATCACTAATTATTAATAATTAATAACCAATGTATCAATTAAAATAATATACAAATCAATAAAAAAAATAATTAATAATAATTAATTAATCAATTAATCAAATAAATAATATGCTAAACACTTAATAAAACAATTAACTAATTAATATTAATTAATGACCAATTAAAATCTAATTAAAACAATTACCAAACATATATTGATTAATTAATTATTATTAAATTACTTCCCACCCTATTCCCCTATAAACCCACAACCCGCTCCTAAACATTAACTACTATTTATTTATATATTATATAATTTTTTTTTTTTAAACATTTTTTTCTACATATTCTCGATATTTTTTACTTTCACTATATTTCGATATTTTGTCTGGTCGATATTTTTGAGTCAATATATTTGTATTCGATATTTTTGGGTCATTTTTTCAGTCGATATTTTGTCCAACGATATTCCTATAGTCGATATTTAGTTAATGTCGATATTTTTCGTCGATATTTTGTCCATTCGATAATATGTAGTCGATATTATGTCCAGTTACCACTACAACCACAGGGCTTGTCCAGTTTCTTCTCTGTCAGAGAGGGCGCACCGCGTACCAGGTGGCAGGCCCCACCCAAGGGCCCACCCAGACCAATTCTGGCACGTATCTTCAATTACCAGGACCGGGACACAATTCTACAGGCGGCAAGAATAGCCCCCCCCCCCCGATCCGGATTGACAACAGTGCTGTCACACTCTACCCGGACTATACGGCTGCAGTCACAAAACAAAAATGTAACTTCCGGGATGGAAAAAAAGAACTGCGTGCCAGAGAACTTAAGTACTCAATGCTTTTCCTGGCAAAATTGAGAGTGGAGGGGAAGATACGGTTCTTCGCGACACCAGAGGTGCGCAGGAGTGGCTGGAGGGAAGGCGCCCGGCTACAGGTCCCAGGTCATCAGGGAAACATCTTCAACAACGCCGAGTGACTGAATCTTTACTACCCATGACCTGTGAGCATGGTGCATCAGGCAATTGAGCAGCCATTCAAGACCGAACCCACGATCGGGACTGTATTCCAGGACATTGACACCGGACAGGAGAAGAAGACTGATACCTCCGTTGGTGACCGCCACAGAGACATTCTTCATATATTACATGAACTCAATGCCGAGACTTGCTTCACCCAGGACATGGGGGCGCGGACGGGCGCTCCTTAAAGGTATGAGCAGGCAATGTAATAGTTGCCATGGCTAGATATCCATCTCAAAAGGGCTCCTGGGAATCATGCGAAGACTCACCCCCGTTACCATGGTAAAAGTTTTAGGGCTAAAGAGCTCTGCTCAGTTGGGATGGCGGGCAGTTCTAGAACCGCAGGGCAGGCTGGCAGGGAGGGGGGAGGAGGATGGGACCCAGTTTGTGGAGTCATGTTTGTTTTTCATTGTTTTAGATCCACAAATCATTAGAAGGTACTTCATGGTATGTAACTTTACTTTGTCTGCTGTGGAACACATTGCATGGGTCGACCCCATCACTAACACATGGCACACACGTTAAACCGACCTGACGAAACAGGTACCCACTCACAGATTCGAGAGGCACCTGGCAACCACCTGCCAATCATATCCTGGAACACTAATGGACTGGATAATAGGATAAAGAGAGGGCTGGTCCTCCAATATTTAAAACGCAAAGCACCAGCAGGGGCACTGATTCAAGAATCACACTTGGTAGGGCATTGGACAGATGGGGATTCAAAATGGTGGCCCATTCGGCATTCAACTCTGGCTCCCTGGTAGTGGGGATATTGATACACAAGAGCTTTCCTTTGATTATTAACGGATCGTGGACTGACGACCATGCCGTTTTGCGCCAGTCTCATGTCAATGGGAGGGCAGAGTTTATAACTTGGTCTCGGTCTATGTCCCACCCGCACTACACCAAACAACCTTTCTTGACTTGGGTACATTTTTGTTAAACCTTCCACCGGGAGAACTGATAGTAGTAGGCAACTTTAATGCCATGATGGACGTCACCATAGATTGCACCCCCCCTAGTCTCTCGAGGATAGATTATATTTTCACGCTTGCGATGACCATGGGAAAACACCTCGAGATATCCCATTTGCCGAGGGGCATCTCAGACCACTCGCCGGTAAAAATTGTATACAAGTTACAAATCCCAGGTCAGAGGCGAATCTTTCCTCTCTACCCAAGATACTTCAAGGTTCACAAGATAGGATAGGTCTCTTGTAGGCTATGAAACACTATTTTACTGAGAACGAACATTCAGTGGTATCCCCAACCACCCTAGAAACCAGTGCTCCGTGGAAATGCCATCTCATTAATCACTAACCATAAGCGGGAACAGAGGCAAAACCTAGACACCCTGGAACAGGGAGTGTTGCAGACCGAAACTGCGCACACGGGCAACATAACGCACGCCACAACACTTAATCTGACTCTAGCACAACAGGAGTATAGGGCATATGCACTGGTGTTAGAGCCGCTAGTGGCATGGATAAGGCAAGATCAGATGATCCGAGGG
This sequence comes from Lissotriton vulgaris, assembly GCF_964263255.1. NCBI lineage: Eukaryota > Metazoa > Chordata > Amphibia > Caudata > Salamandridae > Lissotriton > Lissotriton vulgaris. Next base: position 2,124,009,008 of record NC_141685.1, read on the forward strand.
ATGAAGTGGGAAATGGGTTGGGAAGACCTTATCTCGCTTGAATGTGGATGATGTTTTGATCTACATGACGTCCCCATCATGCTCAATCATTATCCTACTGGACAGCTGTACCGCATACGGGAAGGTTTCAGGATACACGATAAATTGGGAGAAATGCTTGATATATATCCTACACGGCCCCACTCCGAGGCTCCTGTCGGGCTGTTGTGACCAGGGGAGTCAAATACCTTGGGATATATATCATGCCCCAACAAGCACATTTCATTGAGGAAAACCTAATGAAACCGCTAACAAAGTTCCGCCGTGATGTGAAACACTGGAGGTAATTACCACTGACGTTGCTGGGTAGAGCCGCCCTCTTTTAAATTATGGCGTTACCAAGATTCTTGTAAGCCCTACAAAACACTCCATTTCCCGTCCCCCCGGAATATTTTAAAACAATTGATGCGGAAGTTACTACTTTACTGTGGGACGGGAAACCAGCGCGTATAACGATACGCAAATTAAATCGAAGTTGGTATGATGGGGGGATTGTTTTGCATAATATAAAAATTTATTATTGGGCAGCACACCGTATGATTATAAACCAGTGGATACATGCATCACAGGAAGAACCAGCTTTCAGAATGACAGATATATCCTGCCATCCGAACGCATTCTGAGTACCCTGTACCCTAACGAAAAGAGAAACACCCTCACGGGTCCGACGGCACACACGGTCAAAAAATGGCACACTGCGCAGCAGGCACTGGGGTGGGATGGAAGGTTGACACAGCCCACACCACTTTGGGAAACCCAGCGACTAGGTAAACTATATAACGCCAAGGGATTCAAACAATGGGACCTCAGTGGTATATCTAAAGTGGGAGACCTTTGGGTAAAAGGGGTGTCATTCCCTTTGCAAACCTGCAAGAAAAAAACGACATGGCACCGACCGAAATGTTCAGATACACGCAGGTAAGGCTCGCACTGCTAAACACTATCCCATTAGACACCCAGCTACCGGAGGCCTCACTACTCAAAGACAGACTTCTCACTGACCACATGACCATAAAAGCCATCTCCCAAACCTATCGTAAAATTAAAAACGACCAACTGGTCCCCACGACAGCCCTATGGGACCACTGGCAGGATGACGTGGGGGTACCAGACGACTCGGACTGGCAGGAGACATTCACTTCTCCACGAGAGGTGGCAATCTCCTCCAAACTTAAATTTAATACAGTTAAAGATCCTTCATCACGTCTACTATACGCGCATTATGATGCATAAATGGGGAAGAGCGCCCGACCCCCCATGCTTACGACACTGTGGACTACCAGGCACATTCTTTCACATAATATGGCAATGTCCGGAATTAATTTGCATTGCTCACGCTACCAGTAGTGCCTGACTGCACAATAGATTAGTAAAATAGCGCTATTGTGCGAAAGTGCGCTTTGTGTATGATTATACTGTGCTGTGCTGCCTTGCCTTACTTATTTGTCTTGTGCTTGATTGTGCCGGTGCCATTGCCAATTAACTCGCGTTTTCAGTGATTGTGCCCCATTCCTCTTTCGATTTCGGCTCGCAGCCATCCATTTTGTTGTTTATTATTGTGCCTCCCTGCCCGGCTCCCCACCCCGCTATCCCCCGCCTCCCAGCTACTCCGCCCTCGCTCCTCCCCTCCCACTATCCGCATATGTCAGATGCTCTTGTGCGCAGCGTTCACGCGCAGTGGTCGCGCCCCATGCGCACCGAAGGTGCGCCAAAGGTAAGCCCGTCTAGGCCCGTCCGTGCCTGGACCGCGCCCAGCGCCAGACCCCCTGGCCCTCGCACCCCCCTCACCTGCATAACGTACGCCGCCGATACCCTCTTTGCCCTTAACCCCGGACGCACACCACAATGCTGCGCAGCTACCCCAGGACACACCAATGGACCATTCGCCTGCCACTCCTGCAAGTTCTCCTGCATCTGTACCCACACCAAACCCACTTCCTCCAAACACAACTCCGACTCTAACCACCTAAAGTGCATCCTGCTGAACACCCGCTCAGCCCACAGACACGCCACTGAACTTTGGGATCTACTCGACACTACATCGCCGGACGTCGCCGTCCTTACTGAAACATGGATGAACGCCTCATCAGCACCCGACATCGCCATAGCCATCCCGAACAATTATAAGATCATCCGAAAAGACCTCACCATCCAAACAGGAGGAGGCATCGCCATCGTCCATAAGAACACCATCCGCATCACGACCAGCTCCGACGACAACCTCACGACCGCCGAACACCTTCACTTCCAGATCCACACCGACCCCAGGACCACACTTAGAGGCACCCTCATCTACAGACCACCAGGAACCCGCACGCAATTCAACGAACACATCACTGACTTCATCAGCCCACATGCCCTCACATCCGAGAACTACATCCTACTGGGAGACCTCAACTTCCACCTGGAAAATAAAAACGACAGCAACACCACCACCCTCCTGGACAACTTGGCCAATCTCGGACTCAAACAACTTGTTGACACCCCCACCCACCTTGCGGGACACACGCTCGACTCGATCTTCACCTCCAGCAAACACATCTCCTTCGACCACACCACGGCGCTTCATTGGACGGACCACAGATGCGTCCACTTCATCTACAAAAAGACCACGACTCACAACCCCCCACAACCTTTTCCTCGAAGAAACTGGAACAAAATCTCCACCGACCAACTCTTCACATCGCTTACCCAAAACCCTCCTACCATATCATCGGACCCAAACCAAGCAGCCACCAAACTCACGCAATGGATCACCCACAGCGCGGACGAACTACCACCCTTGAAAAACCACCAGATCAAACAAGGTAGCAAAAAGGCCCCCTGGTTCAACGATGACCTCAAGAAATCCAAGAAGTTATGTCGTACCCTCGAGAAATCCTGGAGGAAAAACCCAACCACTCACAACCTGACCACCTTCAAAGACGCCATCCGCAAACACCACCAATTGATCCGGTCCACCAAGAAATCAGCATTCAAGGACCGACTCGACAACAACGCCCACAACAGCAAGGAACTATTCAACATCGTCAAAGAATTTACCAACCCCATCGCCGGCACCAACGACATCACTCCATCCCAAGACCTCTGCTACTCTCTATCCTCCTTCTTCCACAACAAAATCGTCGACATACATAACAGCTTTGATAACCAGCCCGAAGATCAGACCACTCCACCCACCTCCGAACCAAAACAGCAATCTCACAACCTTTGCGCCTGGAACCCAATCACTACTGAAGACACCATCCGCCAGATGAACTCCATCCACTCAGGCTCTCCAACCGACCCATGTCCCCACCACATTTTTAACAAAGCAGACTCCATCATCCCACCCCATCTCCGCGATGTCATCAACTGCTCCTTTAACTCCGCTACCTTCCCGGAAAGCTGGAAACATGCCGAACTCAGCGCCCTCCTAAAGAAACCCACAGCAGACCCCTCTGAACTTAAGAATTACCGCCCCATCTCACTCCTCCCTTTCCCGGCCAAAGTCATTGAGAAAGCCGTCAATAATCAGCTTGCTGCCTTCCTCGAATCCAACAAATCCCTTGACCCTTCGCAATCCGGATTCCGAGCCAAACACAGCACCGAAACCGCCCTCATCGCAGCTACAGACGACATCCGAACACTACTAGACAACGGGGAAACAGCTGCCCTCATCTTACTTGACCTCTCCGCAGCCTTCGACACAGTCTGTCATAACACCCTCATACAACGCCTCAGCAACGTCGGAATACAAGGAAAAGCTCTGGACTGGATCATCTCGTTCCCCGCAGGAAGAACCCAGAGAGTCCGCCTCCCCCTTTTCAAATCAGAGGCCACCGAAGTCATCTGCAGCGTACCACAAGGATCATCGCTCAGTCCCACCCTCTTCAACGTTTACATGAGCCCCCTCGCATCCATCGCACGACAACACAACCTCAACATCATCTCCTACGCAGACGACACCCAGCTGATCCTCTTCCTCACCAAAGACCCAAACTCCGCCAAAACCAATCTACACAAAGGAATGAAAGAAGTAGCCGATTGGATGAAGAACAGCCGTTTAAAACTAAACTCGGACAAAACGGAAGTCCTCATCTTAGGATCACCCCCCTCTGCCTGGGACGACTCATGGTGTCCACCGGCCCTGGGTACAGCACCCATACCTACAGATCACGCACGTAACCTGGGCTTCATCCTAGACTCCTCCCTATCGATGACCAGACAAGTCAACGCCGTCTCATCCTCATGCTTCAACATCCTACGCATGCTCAAAAAATATTCCGTTGGATCCCCACCGAAACAAGAAAGACAGTCACCCACGCACTGGTCACTAGTCGACTGGATTATGGAAATACCCTTTACACCGGTACCACAGCCAAACTACAGAAAAAACTCCAACGCATCCAAAACGCCTCAGCCAGACTCATACTGGACATCCCCCGTCATGCTCACATCTCCGGCCACCTGAAAGACCTCCACTGGCTCCCAGTACACAAGAGAATCACATTCCGCCTCCTCACCCATGCACACAAGGCTCTCTACGACCTAGGACCGGAATGCCTCAACACACGACTATCCTTCTACACACCCACCCGCCAACTACGTTCATCCAATCAAGCCCTCGCTGCAATTCCGCGCGTCCATAGATCCACCATGGGAGGAAGATCCTTTTCCTACTTAGCAGCCAAGACTTGGAATTCTCTCCCCACTCACCTTCGGCTTACGCAGAACCACCTCTCCTTCAGAAAGCAGCTCAAAACCTGGCTTCTCGATAAGTAATGCACCCAACCTCTCACAAGCGCCTTGAGACCCTCTGGGTGAGTAGTGCGCTATACAAATTACTGAACTTGAACTTGAACTTACAAAAAAAGTTATGGGTGTAATCTCGTGGGTGGGGGAAAGGGAAGTCCTACCAGAGCCAAAAAGGTGCCTTCTCAACATTTGGGAACCAACAGATTTGAACCTGAGGATGCAGGTTGGGTGGCGCTGGGGATGACAAATGGGAAACGTAATATAGCCCAGAACTGGGGTTCAGGACTGGCTCACACATATCGACACTGGAGGAATGACATGGACAGTGCCATGGTGGCGGAAAGAGTGGTATACATGCACAGTGGATGCTCCAAGAAGTGGTCTAGAACATGGTTCAAATGGAACAAATTTTGAGGAAATATACGTGAACCCTCTCGGGCAGAATCGGTCTCGGATGTCAGTGTATAATGAGTGTCTTCTAATAATGTATTGGTGTTTGGCTAGGCTATTAAACGATGTGCTGGGTGTGTTGCGGGGGCAAAAGATGTTTAGACTTTCACATGAGCGACAAAGTTCTAGAGTATACTGTATGAGAAGAAACAAGTACCTCCACATATTAAGCTGTAAAGATGGAACAAGTGGATTATATTTTATTATTTTTATAAAAATCAATAAAATGTAAAAAAAAAAAAAAAAAAAATGATCCAGAGGCCATCACATCTCATGGCCTTAGAGATGACCCCATGAACCAATTCAAGATGAAAAGCCAAGGGAGCCGAAAGAGTTTCACCATCAATATCAACCACTCCCAGAAATGGTTACGATGCTGCTACTTTATTGAAACCAACACCACCATTTGATATGCCATAAAGCAAAATTTTGGAGATAGATGGACTGCTTGGATAGAGACATTTGATGATTTTGTTAATGCAGTTGAAGAGACTGATAATAAAAACATTATCAAGTATCTGAAAAATCATGCTGATGATGGTGTAAAAAAGTCATAAAGAAAATGCTGATAAAGACGCCACATATCGTCAAATTGCCAGTCACTGTTCCAGATACCTACTTCACCACTGTAACTGCTCCTTTGAGAGACTTGACAAAAAAGAATGTTTAATTTTATTGGTCACATGACTGTGAGAAATGTTTTAAAAGAATTAAACAAGTCATTGAGAATGCTACGGAAATGGCGTACTTCAATCATAAACTTCAAACAGACGTTGTTGATGCTAGCCCCGTGGGGTTAGCTGCTATGCTTGCATATCACAGCGGACATTCAAATGCTGAAAGGCATATTGTCACAAATGCAAGTAGAAATTTGTCTCAAACAGAGCATGCTTGCTCACAACCTGAAAAAAGAAGCTTAGCTCTGGTATGGACGTGTGAACATTTCATGTCTTCTTGTATGTAGAGCCTTTTACACTAGAAACAGATCATCAAGCTTTACTGACTATATTTGGCAATACACATTCCAAAATCCCTCAATGCACTGAGCGATAGGGACTACAGTTACAAGAGTATAATTATACTACAGTGCATCGTCCAGGGAAAGATCAGATCCCTGCTGACTACTTTTGCTGAGTACCTATACTAGGTCACGGTACTCCTCTAAGACAGATGAGGCCTATATCAATTTAATTGTAAAATCAAACACACCAACTGCTATTTCATTAGCCTAGATTACCACTGCTGTGAGCCTTGATAGTGAGATGTTAAAGATGAAGTTCATAATTACACATCAGTCGTGGAACCACCACCCTTAATTGCTCACCAGTGTTGGGGAATATCAAAAACACAAAAATGTCATGGAGCGAACTGTCTATAACTGAGGAAGGAGTTATCAAATGAGGGTAGAGAATTCTGATTCCAGAGAGTCTGAGACAGAAAATAATTGAAGAGGCCCATGAAGGACATCATTGAATCATTACCACAAAACGAGCGCTCTAAGACCATGTCTGGTTTCTTTATCTTGATAACAGGGTTGAAAAGGAACTGACGGGCACATGCATCATGTTATTTTGCGATCACAAACAGTGCGATTTGCAAAAATCGGCCATTTGCAATCGCAAAATGGCCTTTTCTGATGGATGTAACTTTTGGGCGATTCGCAATTTAGGTGATCACAATTGTTTGCGATTACCTAAACTGTGAATGCAAATAGGGAATCGTAATTTGCGATAACCTAATGCAGACACAAGAAACATTTGCTAAATGTGAACTGTGCATTTAGAAAATGCTAATTACCATCAACTTCAAGTTGATGGTAATATGTGCACACTTTGAAAAATGCACAAAAATGCATTTTTCAAAGTGCCATGTAGGCACACATGTCCTTAGGTCATGTGCGCACATGTAAATCACATGTGCACACTTGCATTTTTCTCGGAGTGCTTCTGGGGGCCTTAGGCCCCTGGGCAGCCTTGGCTTTGCATTCGATAATTGTGATCGCCACTTTGATAATCGCAATTAGCGAATGCAATACCATTTATTCCTATGGGCCTGTAGGCCATAGGAATGAATGGAGTCACATTACCTAATAGCGATTCATTATATGCCAAATCGCTATTAGTTAATGTTAAGGAATCACAATTTCTTCTGCAATTCCTACATGCATAGCATTTTGCGATTCCCAAATAGCAAATCGGTAAAATTCGCTATTTGGGAATCGCAAAATGCAGGCTTGATGCATGTGCCCCCTAAAGGACTACCATCTATGCAACTGCCTTCCTACAATAACTACTAATCACACAATGAGCATGTCAGAACTTCCAAAGCATGTATGGGAGAGAATAGCCATTTACTCTTTTGGTTACCTCAACAATGGGCTTCACCTGCTGGTGATTCTGGATGAGTATTCAGGAGTTGCAATAATTGAAGATTATTTGATCTACTACACAAGAACAAGTCATCAAAAGACTAGATGGCATCTTTACGACATGAGGTCTTCCAGCCATAGTGAAGTCTGATAATGGCCTGCCTTTCAGTAGTCGAGAGTTTCAAGATTTCTTGGAGCAATTAATATAAAGCATCCAAAAAGCACATGTTTATGACCACAGGCCAAGGGACTTTTGAGTGGTTTATGAGTACACTGAAGAAAGTAATGCAGCTTGCTAAACTTGAGAGGCTCGATTTGAAAACTGTGTTGAAATCTACCTTGAGAGCACATCATTCAACACCCCACTTGATCACAGGTGAAAGTCCTGCAGCATTGATGCTCCAGAGAGCAATGAACACCAATTTGCCTCAATTGACCAATCAGAGAAAGAGAGATGAGAAAGCAAATCATGAGAAAGGCTTGGTGAACAAACAAAATGGAAAAACATATGCTGGCCAAAGACGATGCTCAAAGAACATTATCTTTTTGAAAGGAGAACAAGTGCTTGCACAACAGTTTCAGAGAAGAAAATCTGATGGGCCATTTGAGCAGGACCTTTTCAAGTGGTGTCTGCCCAGCACCCTGAAAGTCTATTAGCAGAGACTCTTCTCACTTTAGGCCTTTAACTAATCATTCATCAGATCTAACCGTTGAAGGAGAGACTGGTTCTAAACCACCAGTGACTGCTGTTACCTCTACACTGTTGAGGCAGATACTGGATATTGTTGATGACAGTTCCCAGTTTATGAGAACAAGATCAGGTCGAGCAATTAATGCGCCAAAAAGATTGATTGTAGATACTTAATTATATATGTCTATCTATTTGACAGGGGAGGAGATGTAGTGTCTTGCAATTTAGAAATAAAAGAACCCTTTTGGCACCTGAGGGACTCCATAGAACTGTTACGTAAGTGTTAGAGCGGAATTCACTGAAGAATAGTTTAGAATGTTTAGTTCACAGTTACACTTAGACAAATAAAGACGTGTAAAACTGAAGTCCGTGTGCGGCGTAGTCATTGGCAAGTACCCCGGCTAGGGAGGACACTACACTGGATAGGAGGGAAAAGCGCACAGAGTCCTAATGGCAACAAAAACAGGTTCAGCAAGGCAAAAATCTGGGGGGCTGACCTGCAAAAAGGGTTGGGGCCCACATTTGGTTTCCGCATATATGCTCATACATGTTATGCACTCAAATATTAGATGCAAGTGTGACCTTTGCCCATGTCTGCACTATTCTTCATGCCTTCCAATTAATTGCATATAGTTATTGGCCCTGTGAAATAAGCGATGGTCTAAGGGCGTTGCTTACGACCATATTATGAACTTTGTTTACCTGCCCTGAGAGCAGCGCCTAGTACAGAGAGATTGTTTTCATGAAAAGCGAGCCTGGAGCTGAGGGCATGCCGTTTGAATATACCTTTCATCCAATCCCTGTGTCTCCAAACCGCTGCCATGCCTTGCCTTTGTTTATGTACAGTGGTTATCAGTTGTGGATACATACATAGAAGAAAGACTGCTGTTCATTACTGTATGCAATAGCCTTAGCAAACTTTCTACCATGCCTATTCAAAAGAGGACACCGCGAGACCCCTGTACTCCCACCACTTGTGCCAGGAGGAGAAAGAGGGTGGATGCCTTTGGAGCAGCTGATAGTTGCTCAGTCTACTTATGTATAGGCAGCTGTAAGCTGCCAGTGTGACTCATGTTCGCAGCTGTAACGCTCTGGGCATTTGGTGAGCATGTCTTTAATGGGCAGAACAAGTAAACAAACCCATTAGTGAACAAGGCATGGGTTTAAAAGCCTATTCAAACCATCCGACCTGGCACTAGTGCGGCCATAGTTTTGTAGTTGGCCATGTGGTCCATGTAGCCTAAGACATTCCTCACAAGCCTATTTGAGATGACCAAAGGTTTTTTAAGGTTAAGGTAGCTGTTGCAATCTTCCCTGGCCAGTGAAAAAAGTTGCCCAAGCATTTAATAGAGAGGATCGAACAAATCCTTGCTGGGCCCTTGAGCAAGAGACTTGCAAAAAGTGATTAGGAGGTGAATGGTGCCTCCAGGGCTTTTAGCAAGTCTGGAGTGCATTGCTGATTCATTTCATAGTCCACAGCAGGCCAAAGGATGTTGGGAGGTAAAGCTCCTTTTTTGTGGAAACAATTTCTGACTAACACTAGTCTGGAGAGTACTATGGCAAAAGTGGGTGGGCCTTTACACTTATGTATAATATTGAACGCAGCATCTTTTGCTATGTTTGTTTTCCTTCCTCTCAATGTTCACAAACTAAGTGGTTTTGCTGCTCGAATGTGAAATGTTCTTTAAAAACACAAAGACAAGAGGTATTTGGTAAAAAAGTAACAGTTGGTTTAATTAAATCCTTTGACCCGGAGCACTGTGACAGATTAAGGTCTGAGGGCTCGCCCTTGGAATAAGCTAGATACTATGGTGCTTAATTAGCCGATACTATGCCTAGTCTTCCACCGTCAATTTCCATAGCTGGCTAGAATCTAGCTTAAATGATCTGGCTCCAGCCAAGAAGCATAGAAGCAGTAGAGTTTCCCCTACTGATCCATGGTTCTCTGAAGTACTCATCAGATTGCAGAAATAACGTTGTTGCAGACAAGAACCTAAGTGGAGACTTAACGAAGACAACAGAGAAAAGGAGAAATATAAAAGTACCATCCTGGCCTAAAAGGAACTAACTCATCAGGAAAAGGTTTGATATTTCACTGATAGAATGAAGTTATCTGAAAATTCTTTAAAATAATTATTCATTACAATAAAAAAACTAGTCAAGCTGCCTGAAAAGAAAAATAATATGGTCAATTAAAAATGTTGTGATACTTAAGCCTTATTTTTTACAACTAAAGCTAAAGACACCAAAAACATTTTATGACAATAACAAGGAACTAACTTGTCAGTTAGCTGGTGAAGTGTCTGACAGAGACTTTGGTGATATCAATGCACTATCAGACCCTTGTGACTTATTTAGTTCTGATCAAAGTTAACCAACTCTATCTTCCTTTTCTCCACTGACAGCTGCTCAGGTTAAAAAATTAATTGCCAACATTCAATCAGGCTTTCCTTTGGATCCCTGTCCCCCAAAAGTTCTACAACTGATTCTGGAAACGGTTTCAATTAATCTGACAGCCATCTTTAAATTGATGTTCAGCACGGGCCGTTATCCCAAAAGCATGGAAAAAGCTTCACTTTTGCCACTGATAAAAATACTAATTTGGCTACATCAGATCCAAAAAATTATAGGCCTATTTCTTGTCTTCCTTTTCCAGAAAAGTTGGTTGAGAAAGACATCAATCAGGAACTGACTGCTTTTATAAGTAACAATCACTTACTGGGTCCGTCTCAGTACGGCTCCAGAGTGGGGCACAGCACAGAATTCGCTTTGATTGCGGCATCAGAAGACATCAGACAGATGCTGGATGAGGGTGGAAATGTTGCCCTAATACTGTTAGATCTCTCGGCAGCATTTGACACTGCTCATTGAATGTCTTTGTGCCCTAACTCTTGCTTTATTAAAATCTTTTCTGTTTGCCCGTGAGCAACATGTGGCTATGGACAAATTTATCTCTCATTCATTTTCACTCCCCTGCGGTGTGCCACAAGGATCGTACTTAAGTCCTACCCTATTCAATCTTTATGTTCCCCTGTTGGCTCGTCAAATTGAAATCATTTGGGTTTTCAGTGGTTTCCTATGCCGATGACACCCAAATAGTGGTGTCAGTGGCTAGCAGCTCTGTAGATACAGCAGTAACATTTCACAATTGTATGCAACAGGTCAGCAAATGATGAGCAAAAATTGTCTAAAGCTCAACTTGGGTAAAACTGAGGTTTTGCTATTTGGAAACATACCTCATTCTGGTCACCTATATGGTGGTAGCAAGAGTTAGAAAATCTTCCTATTCCAATTTGAAAAGCCAAAAATGTAGGATACATGTTTGAATATAACCAGATCTGCGTCATTACCTGCTCCTCTTTTTACATCTTAAAAATGATAAGGAAGGTTTTTCAGTTCTTCCTGCAAGAGCTGCAGACGTCTGTGGTGTCTGCCCTCTTTCTGTTAAAACGTGGGTATTATAATGCTCCATTTATTCATGTACAGAAAAAGCTTTTAAATAAGTTACAAGTGGTGCAGAATGCAGCTGTTGACCTGGTGCTAGGCATCCCTTAATACCAATCAGCATTAGAAAGCCTTGATTAAACTGCACTGGTTTCCTATGGAAAAATGGGATGCCTTCAAAGCACTTTGAATAGACTTTTAGCCATTGCAAAACTCTGGTCCCATTTATTTGAGGCAAAGTTTCTGTTGGCACGCTCCATCCTAACCCCTACGTTCATCCTCAGCCGGTAATGTAATTGTCCCCAGAGTTAGAAGGGCAACATGGGGAGGTAGATGTTTTGTTACTTGCACCTCCAAACTCGGGATTGCTCTTCCCTATGATCTCACATTTTTTTTTCAACTGTTCACTTTCAGAAAAAGTTTGCAAACATGGATGTTTAGTCTTTAGTTAGAAAAAGTGTTGAAGTTTTTCGGCTTCTGTTTTTTTGTTTGTTGGGTTAGCGCCTTGAAGCCTCCAGGCAGTAGTGCGCTTTATAAATTGCCCTTTCATTTAATTTCATTTCAAAGTACAATTGATTTGAGCACCATTATAAACATTTCTTGTAACAGCATAAAACAATTTATAGATCCTTTTTAGGAAGAGTGTGGGCCTAGTCATGGAGCCATAAATGTCTCCCACCTGATAACAAATGCAGGTGGGTCTTGAACTTGTGTGGACACAATGAGGGCCAGTGGGGAACATGTCCACATGTCACAAGTGTGGAGTGCGTGATCACTGCTGTTACTGTGTGGGCTGTATCCTGATTCGCTGAGTGCTCCTAACGTCATGTGGCATCTAGCTTTATGGTGTTTTGAGAATGCATGCCCCTCTGGCCATGTGCGCTGTATTGGGGCCAATCTCCCTGGACCATTGTGTTGTCGCTGCCTATCTGTGGGATTAATCTGGGTTTTTCCTGTTTGCATGTTTGTTCTGCTGGTTACCTATCACCCCACCTGTAATCTATTTCTTAATTACCCCAAGCCTAGGTCGCAGGGCCTTCCTGAGCATGTATTTCTGACTTGTGGTTGATGGAGAGGTCATATCAGGTGATTTTGACCAAAGTGATTTGTTTTTAGGCAACGGATGGCAGTCCACCACAATGTTCTTGTTAGGTGACCTCAAGTCTGCACACAAACGTATATTTCCATCCTTTTTCTTGGCTAAAACTATAGCTGAACCCCACTCAGAACAGTCAACAGGTTGAATTATGCCATCCTTGCACATTCCATCCAATATTTTTCAACTGTTTTCTAACACAAAAAGGAACAGGTCTAACTTTGTGCTTAACAGGAACCGCATTACTTTTGAGCTTACTGACATGAACAACACCTGTAGCACAACCTACTCTGTTCTCAAATATGCTTCCATACTTACTAATTATATAATTGATCTCACTAGAATACATATCTACAGATAAATCAATTGAAGAGATAGGCTTATCACCCAAAACAAGTGGCTGATCACTTCCTGGTTTCAGAATAATACCCATTGTGGCTAGATCCTTCTAGCCAACCAAATTGCAACCTTTCTCTGCAACATACATTTTTGTGAAAGATTTCCATCCGAGAACATTTAACTGCGCAACAAAATAGCCTAACATTATAAAGTCTTGTTCACCAAAAGCTTTAGGATGAACATCTGTGTGCAGCAACGACTTATTAAAGTGTTTATCATAAAAAGAAATATCAGATAAAATAGTAAGGGTGAACAGGAGTCTGCCATTATCTCTAATTCAGTATCACCAATAAGTACCAGACCTTATGGAGCCCTGAAAGCAGAAGAACCAATAATATCACTGTCAACTGTTTATTATTTAATTTATTTATTTATTGGATTTGTAGGGCACTACAGCTACCCAAAAAGGGTTTCCTGGCGCCATGGCAGACAGAGAGCAGAGATAGCAAGGCAGTCGGATGAATGTATTAATCAAATAGCCAGGTCGTAAGAGCTCTGCGAAAGAGGGTGTAAACAGTTCCTTTGCGGATGATAAGGGGGAGAGATGGACCGAGGTAGAAAAAAGATCTTCCCCCTATCCTGGAAAGTCTGACCCTGGGCACAACAAAATTGCCCATGGTTTCAGACCGCAGGTGACCGGAGGGAACATAGGGGTGGACAAGTGATTGAAGGTACTGAGGTGCCGTACCTGCCTTAATTTTGAACATATAGCTCAGGGCTTTGAACTTAGGGGCTCATTATGATCGCGGACGGACTTGAGTCCGTCCGAGACCATCGAGAAGGAGGGAACCTCTGCATGGCCTGTGGAGTTTCCTCCTGTCCAATTAGGATGTGACCGCCACCCTGGCGGTCACATCCTCTATTTTTAATATTGCGGCGGGTGCGGCTTCAAGCTGCATCTGCCGCAATGTTAAACATGCATACATTGTATTTGTATGCAGAAAGCGGCAGGCACGGCGCGGTGCCTGCTGATTACTGCATATAAATGCAGGGGGGTACCATAGGTACCCCCCATGTGCACTCCCCACCCCCTGTCACAGGGTTTCCGTTCTCTCACAGAACTGTGCTCAGAGACCTAGAACCTGGGTGAGCCAGGGTGACCCACAACTCACCTATGTTTCAGAAATCCCCTTACCAGGCTAGCTACAGTATCTCATCGGCAGTGAATACTTCCCGATGTCTTAGACAATCCAGAACATGAACTTAGAATACCTCAGGTATCGTGGAACACATGAACACTCTTTCGTTATATTATCATTCCAAACCGAAACTGGGAGGCAATGAGAACACGTGCAAGTTTGAAATGTTTATTTTTTCAATGCAACATTCTCAAACGCAGTATCTTGTATAATACCAACATACATATTATAAAAATCAGAGTCAGCAGCATAGTCACTAATCCATAGTAAGCAAACTGTGATAACATATTATGATGCAAAATCTATAGAATTCTGTATCACCTATATTTCGCGCACCCTAATTAGCATATTATATTATATCTAAGAAGGTCTCATTTGGGCTTTAGCTGGGCGAACCCATACCTCAAATTCTCAGTAGTAGGAGATCACATCAACAGCTACCAGCTCTCAGCATGTCCAGCATCAAGTGTGTTTTTCAATTCCCTGTAACTGTATCTTGAACTCACGTAAAGCCCAAAGTTGGCACAAACATTATTTGTGTTATGACTAACGTAGTGCGAGGATCAGGCCTACAATAACCTTGTGTTAGAGTGTGCAGCTCTCAGTGTGCAGACAGTTGTTCCAAATGTTCCAGGCACGACTGATATCAGTGCAATAATATATTATTCTGAAGTAAATCAAATCTTTCTTCTAGGTTAAAAGCTGTAATAACAAGTAGGTGTCGTGCGCAAACCGAAGCAGAAAGAAAAGATGGCGTTTAAACTTTTAACAAGCACATGCTAACTTAACACAACCTATGGGAACGTAATAACCATATGACACCCCCCCAATGGTCCGAGGACGGTCAAAAGACAAATATATAAGCCATTACACTATGAGAGGCAAGACTTGAAAGCAGAGTTCAATGATATTGAGCCAAGCTAAATGTATGTAATGCATGTAAAATTTAAAATTACAAAAACTATGTATGAATGCCTATAGTGGCCACACAAAATATAAAAAGTCGAACTTGAGGCCTAAATATGACAAACAGGCCTTTAACATATGAAAAAAATTCGAATGTTCGTATTGAAATTGGCACCATTCAGAATTACTAAAAAGTCACGTGCCATATAGATGGAAGTAGTCAAAGTCATCCCTCGTTGAATGAATATGCAAAATATGTAGCAACAGCTTCCAACATGAAATCACTGTCATCATCCGAAAACAGTTCAGCCATCCAATTAAGCAATGGGAAAGAACATACGTGCTCCTCCAGTACTGAATCCTCTAGCATCATCAGAGGACAACTCAGTGGGTTCTCGAGAACGCTTTGTGCCAGAAAGTCATGCGCTGCTGCGAATATGTCCCACTGACCCATTAGTCCATGCATCGCTGCCACAGCCATAACCCTTTCGCCAGAACAGACCAACTCATGAGCCACTACGGGGGACATCAGCTGATCAAAGTCGACGTCAGGAGAAGTCGGTAAACAGAGACACAAATCAATGGCCCAGTCGAAATCACAGCTCAGGCAATGAAACACAGGCTGGACACAGGTGAAATAGGAAAATCTGAAAGATAATCCAAAAGCCGTGCTTAAAGTCGCAAGCGGCAGGGATCCATAATAATCAAGCATCCGGTTGCGAAACTGCATCAGTAGGTGCTGTGCGTTTCCTTGCGCAGGATGGGCATCCATGTTTTATGAAATAAAATATCACCAGGACGCCTGCAGCCAAAGCCAGCAAAACAGGAAATCCGCCAAACAGACTAGCGAATATAGAATGAAAGAACGCAGGGATGATACCAAATACTTTTTCAAATGTAGTCACAAGACCACTGCTAACCATTTTAAAAAAATGAGCGAGGTTGGATGTGGAGGAGGCATTAAAGATTTGATGAACTAGCTCGCAAAAATGAAACGGCAAATCAGTACTTAAAAGAGCTTGTACTTCTGTGCGTGTGTTTGCTATGTGAAGGACATAAGTTTCACGGGCAGAGCTCAGGGCCACCTGTTTTTGAGACAAAAGGGCTCTTATACGGCCTAAACCATTGAATTCAGCTCTCAAGGTTGGTATTCTCGGCCAAATTAAAACTTCTGAATTCCCATGCGTGGGTGGATACAACACATTCTTACAGCAAACGACCCTTTCAGACACTGTAACCACATATCCGATTCCAGCCTCTAACCCACAACAAAACTCGTTATTTAAAAGTAAATAACTACCGTTGGACAACAACGTGAACGTGGGAACTATTGCTGGAACTGGGGTCCCTTTCAAAACACAGGCCAAATTCGGTTTGTCCTGATTGCAAGAACCATGCAACTGGATGTGTCTGCAAATAAGTGAGCGGTCTGGGGACTGTGTACATTCTTCACCATTCAGATTCACTTCATTCCCATCCTTAAGACATCTGTAAGTGTATGGTAAAGACCATGTCTCATGGAGGAAAGCACTGCCTAATGGTTCATATCGCCCAATGGCAATATATTTCATACAATTTGTAAATTTATACAAAGCAAAAGGTAACGTTATAACACCATGAATAAGCCATGTTGCTGCAGTTACTTCAGCCACCGAAAATGGCAGGGATTCTAATTTTTCAATATGTAACATAGAAAATGTAGCATCTCTCATTGACAACATGCGCTGTTTTTCAGTCAAATTAAACGGGGCAAATAATGATGATATGTTCAAAAAAGTCCATGGCACTCGACCAGACTTAAGAGTCTGTAGTGTCCACGCAAACTGCATCACAGAACGCAATTGATTTTGACCATGATACAACACGGATACTTCATCATGTATTATGTCGACAACAGAAGACACAATATTATTTAAAGTGTAAATTCGGGAAGAAAGTGTGTTAATGCTGTTATCAACCACTGCAAGCACTTTTTCCAAATTAGCTTGATCAATAGCCCTTAGGCGTTTAGCAGCCTCAACCTGGTTAACTTTCCAAATTTCATTGTAAATTGCATACAGGAATCGCTTAGATCTACCTTTAGCAGGGCCTTTTATAAAATCGTTTAAATCCACTTTATCATGTAATTGAGACAAATGTAATTTAACTGCACCTAAAGTAGAATGCTGTAACCAATTTTGACACAGCTTACCCACAGAATAAGTCGTGACAGAATAGTCTCCCTCAAAACGTGGATCGGGCCTGAGTTTTGTGAATCCCTCAGCCAAACCCATAAAACGGCGCTGGCAAGAATCAGCACTTTTTTGCCATACCAGCCAACCCTTGGAATCCAAACTGGAAATGTCAAAGGATGAATTGTGTAAAAGAGTTTGCAACTCTTGAATGGAGGAATCAGTGAAATTACCCCAACCAGTATATTCATTTAAATCTGGGATGGTCGGTGTATTTAATTTTTTAGAAGTAGCCAATCCAAAGCATGTTGTGTGGAAAATGGTAGAATTTAAAAACAACATGTGATTCGGGATGAGACATGCACGGTGCAAAGCCTCAGTGCCTTGTACCTGCCAATCTTTGGTACCCCAAACCGATTTAAGGTCAATTGTTCCTTTCCAGAACTCGTAGCCATCTACAGCCAACCTGTCTAAAAAGGACTTCGAATACAGCAATTTTGTATCGGTAAGTCTAACTTTGGAAATGGGCTTTTGTGTCATTTTAAAATAAAATGACTCGGGATTAGACTGATCAAAGTCTGTAAAATATGTATATTTTTTCAGAAATGTATTGGAACTGCCACTGAATGGAGCAGGGCAATGTTCCCATTGTGTATAATTCACAGCAACCCTCCTGGAATTTGTCTTATGTAAAAAATGATTACCATAGTGTTGAAAACAAAACAAATCACCATAATTAATAGAATCAGTATACAGATCCTCAGCATCGAAGGCAGCATAATACTTTAAATCAGAGAATAATGCTTCTACGGCCTGAATATCCCAATCATCAGAACGTACATTTTGTTTAATCACATCTCCCATGTTTACTCTAAGCACATTTGGAACATTAATCACTTCAGTAGGCCCATGTATCTGAAACCTAACCGCATCCCACACAATCCCGTCAAGGACAGGCCATGCTGTAATGTTAACTGCCTTTAAGTTTCGTTTCTGTCTGAGCGCAGAATGTGAAGAGGAGAGAGGGTCCAATGTACCAAATTCCTGTTCTTTCTTTAACGTAGTGACCATCGATCAGGCGGAAAAAATAAAACACAAAACCAATTGACATAAAAAGATAGAATGAAAATAGGATCAACCAAATGTATGTCCAAGGCGGAATTAAAAAATGTTTTTTGAACAACGTGGCATATCTTGCAATGTTTGTGGGTTTCTTTGATGTTTCCGAAACAGAGTCAAAAGAGAATCTGGACTGGCCTGCCAAACGGGTCTGCAAATCAGGCATCGATAAATCAGCAGGATAAGTGTAGGTTAGCTCATCAATGTTAGTATCAGGAATAGTATTTAATAAAGGACTGGATATGGCAGGCATCTCGAGGGACACCTCCTGTTCTGCACCAGATGTAATAGCCAGCACAGAGTGCCTCACCATGGAAGGACAGGATACAGCCGGTGTCATGCTATGAAGAATCGGCCACCCTGTGTGTCTTGACATTGTCAATAGAAATAAATCTGTTTTCCTTACGACCTGGAAGTGGTGGTAAAATGACTGTTCTTGTGCCCTTCACTCCAAGGACTCGGACTGGTGCTCGATATGAGGGACCAAACTCTTTCTTGTTATCGATCTTCTCTCGAACCAGTTCTCCAACTTGGGGTAGCCAGCCAACTACCGGGATCTGCAACGCATCATCCGATGTGGAGGGCAAATGTTCCTTTGCAAGACTGTCTTTTGTAGATTCTGTAAAACATTGCAATGTTCATCTACGTCAAAGGCCCCGGCCTGGGCCTTGTAGTCCGGCCCATCAAGGTCAGGTACATACATCTTGATACCAAAGAGCATTTCGTATGGGGTCCGCCCACCCAGAGACCTTCTAGGGAGATTATTAAGCGCACGCTGCACGCCTATGAGGTGGGCTAGCCAGTTTCTACCAGTGCCTATAACTTGGGCTGTCAAAGATTGCTTTAAGTCGCTGTTCATTCGTTCTACTACACTATTACCCTCGGGTCTGTAGGGGCTTGAAAACTTGACTTGGACTCCCAACGAAACCATAGCAGCCTTATATGCCTTAGAGGCGAAAGCCGGACCCTGGTCCGAATGGAAAGTACCACAGGCAAAAATTCCCACAAAGACACGCAAATCCTTAATGACAGTCCGTGAATCAGCGCTTCGATGCGGCCATACCCATACAAAGCGTGTGCATGAATCAACTGCTACTAAGATGTACTTAAACGCAGTATCAGAAGAAAAAGGACCGCAGTGATCCAAATAAACGCAACCAAGTGGTTTATTAGAGATGTACAACTGTGTCTGAGGCGGACGCGTAGCAGTAGAAGGCTTAATCTGCTGGCAAATGTCACATTGAAGAACATATTCACGCGTCTGTTTGTACAGACCCCGCCACCAGAATCTCTGTTGTAGCTGAGTTACAGTGGCCGAGACGCCCGCATGCGCAGACGCCACACCTTCATGCGCCGCTGTAATCAAAGCCGCTCTGCGATCCGAGTTGGGAACTAAACGCTCGCCAACTTCAGGGATTTTCACATAAGGAACCTTATCGGGACTTAAGTGGTATGTGTATTTAGAAGGGAATCCCGCAGGATATTTACTTCCCTTCTCCGTTGCAGCTACGGCTGCCAAGATGTCATCATCGATTTTGCTTTTGGACCTCGTGACTGCTGCAACCAAGTATTTTGATACCGCTGACTTCGCTGCTTCATCAGCAAGCGAGTTGCCAACAGCGTGGACCCCCACGCGCTGATGACCGAGAGTATGAATCACAAACACGAGTGGCAGCTTCTCTTTAAGTTCCGCCACTCGGACCCAGATAGTTTTATGTTTTATTGTGCTACCTTTGGAGTCACGAAAATCATTCTGAATCCAAAAGAACAAGTTTTCATTGTAAGACTGGACACAGTAGTAAGAATCGCTTACGATTAAAGTCGTCACACTAGGATCTGCGTACTCCAATGCAAGCATCAGAGCACGAAGCTCTGCCAATTGTGCGGTGCAGTCTCCAAGCGTCTGCGTGTGCACGACACTGGACTTGAACTCATCGTTCACCATGGCACCGACCACAATGGCGCAAGCGGAAACGTAGGCATGTTTAGAGCCATGCGCAACCTGCGCCGAACCATCAGTGTAAATGATGCAATGGAAATCCTCCAACTGCCGCATTGCTAATGGAGCAGGATGAACAAACTCATACTGTAAATACTCCTGGGACCGTAAAGTGGCGTCAAAAATAAACGTGACATCCTGGGATGCCAAGGATGCAGCCCATTGAATCCACCGAGGGTGCAAAGCTTTGGAATTAGGTACACTGGCTTTCGTAACCGCCTCTAAGGCAGGGCACGGGGTAACAACCAACATGCGCTTTCCCTGTGACAGGGCACGTTCCTTAAGAATTGCCATCTGCACAGCCGTTAAAACTTTCTCCACAGTGGAAAAACGCAATTCAGCCGAAGTGTACAAGTGTGACTTGTAAGCAATAGGTACTGTATCTCCTTCATTAAAAGTCAGGTACGTGAAACCCACCGCCCCAGGGATAATTCTTATCACCAGGTTGGTCTGGTTATCACGAGTCTGTAAGTATTCAGAAGCGAGCAAATCAGCCTGCAAAGACTGCAGAATGGCCGAATGCTCAGGCCGCCAGCATGATTTGGAAAAAGATGGTTGTATCAAAGCATACAAAGGCTTGATACGCTGGGCATATTCCGGAATGTAAGTCCTCCCGAAATTCAGAAAACCCAGAAGAGATTGTAATTGTGTTGTCGGAGAGCACAACTGTGCACATTTCTCCAGGAAATGGGGTGCTAAACCCTTCCCTTCATGGTTAAGCTCGTAACCTAGAAACAACACTGTGTACTCTGCAATGTGCGACTTTGCAAAGTTAAACTTGTAACCTACGTCAGAAAAGTTACAAATTATGCTATTCACTCGACACAGATGCTCCCAAAGATCGTCGTCTGTGAGATAAATGTCATCCACATACGAACAAGCAACTGGGTCGAAGCTCTCCAAAAGAGAGACTATGCGCGCGGAAAAAACTCCCGGACTGTTCTTGTAGCCCATTGGGAGTCGTTTAAACATTTTTTGCACTCCGCCGCACGTAAAACTGGTCCATTGGGAACTTAGACCATCTAATCTATGTGCATAAAAACCATTGGAAATGTCAAGCGTGGTTTTGAACCGTTTACGCTCAAGACTATTCACTAACGCAGAGCCGTGCGTATTCTGTACTGCACAGTTACGGCAATGCGAGTTCAAATGCCTATAATCCAAAACCAAACGATATGATCCGTCCGGTTTGTTCACAGTAAAAAGTGGGTTATTCATCGGTGACACACACGTTTCAATTACACCTTGATATTCCAATTGTTCAAGGATAGCTGCGACTGAAGCTTTCGCTTCACGCCGTATGGGATATTGGGGTTGAGGCTGTGGCTGTGACCGTAAAGGAATCTCATGGCTTGGTGACAATTTATCCCAGCCACACTGATTGCGGTACACAGCCGGCGCAAACGCCAGAGCCCACTCTTCTGCAAAATGCAGCGCCTCCACCCTCGGCACCGTGTGCGCGAAGCTGGGGAGGATTACCTCCTCCCCTCGCGGAGCTGCGAGAACAAAAGGTGGGGGCCAGTCAGCCTCCGAAAGCAAAATGTCATACGTAGACGATAGATTTTCCCAAAATACCCCTCTTACAGTTCGCTGCATGTCACCTTCAATTAACAGGACAATTTCAAAAAGTCTTTCAGGGGGAGCAACATGCGTATCTGCAGTTTCAATCACAACAAAAGTTTCAGTCGCTGTCACCTTCAACAGTGGACGGAGGGCCTCTCTCACTATGGTAATCTCTGCAGCGCTGTCCAGCAAGGTCAGAGCCCACGTCAGATTCCGAAGCCGCGTTCTCACTATCTGGGGCATAACGATGCGCGGTCAGGGCAGCGACTTTCTTCGTAGTAAACTGAGGTCTCTTGGGCGTAGAGCCTTCCTGCTGATCTCCACTGGAACGCGGGCGGGGCTGACCACGTCCTTGTTGGCCACCCCGGCCTCTGCCGCCCCCTCCACCACCGGTTGACGGAGCCGATGAGTCCTGAAAGGAACGAGGAGAGCGTTGTTCAGAAGCCTGAAACCTCTCAGGCGATTTAATCATCGCGCGGTCGCGCAAATCATAAACACGATCCGACTGCGCAGGCAATGGAGACGCAGGAGTAGAAACCTGTGTTTGTTGTTGTTGTTGCTTACCCTGATTCTGTTTTTTAGGCCAATTTTGTTTCTTAGACTTTTGTTGACCACCAGTTTCCGATGTCTGACTCTGGGGCTGTTTCTTCTCTTTATCAGGAAAAGTTTTAACCCCTTTGGAATTGCGGCTCACCATCGCGTAAGCATGCACAATAATCTTTGCTAACTGTCGGGGTCGATCGGGCTCGGGAACCAATGCTAACGCGTTAGCAACTTGAAAGTTCACTGCATCACCCTTGACATTCGCAAGGATCACACCGCAAACCACTTCAAAGGAGCCACACAGGCGCATGCCCAATTCAACAGCCGCCTCCGGTCCATGTTCATCCTGAACACGTTTAAGGACCCCACCTAGGTTGGTCACAGACGGGGAGCCATAGCACCTCGAATAGACCGCTGCAAAAGTTTTTCCCCAGGTTTCACAGTCAGCAAGGTCAGGAGCCAGATCCTTCGGTAAACTCAGTGTAAGAATCCGGTGCTTATCACCCGGACTCGTATTAGGAAACACAGCCTCCAGCTGGCCGAATTTCTCAGCAAGCCAGAACGGAAAATCGTCCTTTTCTAAGGGCTTTTTACCCATCACGGAATTAACCATGACCGGGTTGATTTTCAGACCAGCATGTTCTGCTCGAAGCTGTGCGCCTCTAGGGGCCGCTTCCTGAACATTACGTCCAATGTAATGAACAAGCGCTCTAATCACTCCCACCGCGACTTCATGAAGCTGCCGCAGTTCGCCCACGTTACAAGCGTTACGTCTAGGGTGAGGAGTAAATCCACCCAAAGCAGGCCAACTAGTGCCTGCAATGGACAAAGGACCCAACCTCGGAGCGGTCAAAGCGTGCGGTAGGGCGCCACCAAACCAAACTCCATGCTGCCAAGCGTCTATAGGTACCTCCAGTGCTCTGTACGGAGCGTAAGCCGCCGGTACAGCTGAGGCAGTGTATGTGTGGAACACACCAGAATTAGCGTCCACCGCCGGAAATGTCACCCACGAATAAAATAGTTCGTATGGGTAAGCATGTTCCGCGCTCACCACCAGAACCACAGCCAAGCCATCCAAAGGAACTTCATACATCCGCAAATGGTCACGCACCGCAATGCGACTATGCTGCGGGATGTCCACAGGCTGAGCCATGTTAGCACAGGAATTTAGAAAAAACAAATTATACTTTGTAGCACAACTGGGTAGTAATTCAAAGAAACCGTTTTAGATATATTCAAGCTCGAAAATGACCTATTTCAAAAATAGGTAGGTTTTTCCGACACCGCCGTTTTCCGGAAACGGGAATGTAGGCGTTAAGGTTTGAATGATATACTACTCGAGTGTCATGTTATAGGGCCAACCAACGTATGGGCACCATGTCGCAGGGTTTCCGTTCTCTCACAGAACTGTGCTCAGAGACCTAGAACCTGGGTGAGCCAGGGTGACCCACAACTCACCTATGTTTCAGAAATCCCCTTACCAGGGGGGGTAGCTCCGTATGCTTTTCCACGGCGGAAAACCCGCCATGGAAAAGCATTTCTTTTTGGGCATCCTAATATGGCTGGCGGTGTCTGAGAGACACCGCCACCATATTAGGGCTTTTCTGCGGCAGTTGTAAGCCAACCGCAGCGGAAAAGCTGCGGACAGAAACCAGGACCCACCGGCCATCCTAATGTGGCGATGGGTCTTTGGTGGGTCCGCTGCGGTTTTTCCGCATCCTCCGGGCCCGGCGGTGGCTTCCGCCGGCCCGGAGGATGCGGAAAAAACGCAATCCTAATCTGCCCCTTAATACGGTTCTCCACCCTGAGCCAATGTAGGTCACGGAGATGTCCAGAAATAAGGGAAGCCCTTCGAATTCTGCAGAGAAGTCTAGGTGCAGAATTCTGGACTAGCTGAAGTGTGCGGGTCACGGCCTTGTTGGAGCCAAGGTAAAAGAATGTTACCGTAATCGAGCCGTGAGGTGATGAGGGCTTACATAAGGTTACTTATGAAGTCTTCTTGAAATTCTTCAGATGTTGACTCCACTGCTTTAACTCTAAATGCTGTGTTGACGGCTTTCATGGAAGATCTTCAGACAGCTTGGAAATTACCCTTTTTTTTACATTTTGTGCATCTGCGGTTGATGGCAGGACAACTTGGATTATACCCAATATGTTACTTTTACCCACATATGTAACAACTCAGTTTTCTATTGATAGTTGAAACATCTTTCCCTTTCACCATGTTATTCTACCCATTTTTATTCGAAATGGCACTCACAGGATCATTGCTGAGGTCTGAGCCTGTAATAACTTCCTCAATACTTTTAGCAATATCAATTGCCTCTGCAAATGTGGAATTCTTTTTTGCTGGAACAGCGAATAACAAATTGGTCACGAAAGTATACATCTAAACTCATACCAAATTCACATTTGGCAGCCAGAATCCACAAACTGGATATATATTCCTCAATTGATTCATCACATAATTGCTTTCTATGAAAGAAACTGTGTCTTTCATTCATGAGGTTTGCCTGATCTGAAAATCTCTTCTCTAATCTCTTGACAGCTTCAGTATATTCATCCCAAAGTATGAACTGCCCATCAGGAAGTTCACACTCAGAAATATTGTAGAAGATCTCCTGAACAGCATCACCCAGCAATCCAAAAAGTTACGTTTTTTTTTCTCTATTTTTTTTCCATAAATAGCTATGATGTAATTTTCAAATGATCTTAACCATTGCCGCCATTTAAGTACAGGTATCCAATGATTTTGGAGAAAAGGTGCAATTTGTAAAGGATGCCCTGAGGATGCCATGATGAACTAACCCCAAATGTAAACGATGAATTAAATAGTCACCCACCTTGAGATAAATCTAACTTATCAAGGGCTATGTTGGGTTTTTCCTAGTCGTCGCCAATTAAATGCAGCATTGCATCATAGAGGTGGAGAAAATGGATTCTCTCACACCAGCGAAGTCCTCAATAATCCTTTATTCAAGAGCAAGAGTGAAGCCCACGAAGAGTCGGGAGACTCGAGCACTTGCACCCGTACCAGTCGACAGTCCAACAAAAAAATGCCAACTGAAGGGACCAAGTGCACCATGGCCACCGAACTCAGCATTGTCTCTTCGAGGATAAACATACATGTAAGTACATTGCACATGCATACATTAGAACATCAGAACGTATTTCATTACAATACAACACACAGCCATTTTAAAAACATGAATGTTTACAATTTGGAAACTCAGGCTGACTACCCCGATCACTTTCAGAGATCAGAAAGTCCCAGAAGACCTGGCTATTCGACTCATCAGATGGACCTTGTCTGCACCTGGATACCCTCACGGCTGACAAGAATCTCTTTACAAATATACCGATTGATTTATTAACTGTTTGTTTTCCTATATGCGTTCCTTCATGTATGCTCTCTCATTTATGAGTGGTCTCACAATAGCTATGTTATACATATATTTACCAGTCTATATATATTTCTACAAACATGAATATAAACTACAATGATTACAGTCACAATAATACAATTGGCAAAGCGATCAGCCAGGCAGACGTGTGGGTGCTTGTCCCACACAGAAAAAAGAAAGCATAATGTGAAAAGCATTTGGAGAGTAACAGAGAAAGTGGGGAGGAGTTGCGGGAGAAACATGCACAGCGGAAAGGTCGGCAACATTTCTAAAGTAATACAAACACACAAGGGAGAGGGGAAAACACATAAACTCCCTTAAAGCGTTAAAAGAAAAAGAAAAGAAACAAGCATTTGCAATGCAATAGGTCTGGCATTAGTAAAGTTTGAGCTATTGGTATTGTAAATGACAAATTTTGTATTTATGTGTTGGTTTTGAAAATAGCTAAATTAATAGCTTTGTCATTTACAATGCCAATAGCTTTAACTTTCGCAAATGTGACACCTATAGCATTTGTAATGCAATATGTGTTGTATTTACGTGACTTAGATGTATTGCTATTACAAATACCAATGGCTTTTTTAAATTTATTTTTTAATAATTAATACTTAAATAAAAGTTATTGTAATTTATAATGGTAATAGCTTAAACTTTTGTAAATAACTTTTGTGAAGATTATGTTCAGTGTATTTTATTGTGACGAAAATCCAAGAACAGAAGTGAAATATTAACATCTTTTTGTGAAATTTGTAATAAAGCTTGAAACATTGAGAGAACATATTTTAACCAGTTGTTGTTGAATGATTGCACAGATTGATGCTGTGGTGGCGCTGAGTGATGTTGTGGTGGCGACCAGTGATGCTGTGGCGTTCATTAATTGCTTGCAAACTAACGAGGATCAGCTGAAAACAGATGCACTATTTAAACAAAGACAC
The DNA here is from genome assembly GCF_964263255.1 of Lissotriton vulgaris. Lineage (NCBI taxonomy): Eukaryota > Metazoa > Chordata > Amphibia > Caudata > Salamandridae > Lissotriton > Lissotriton vulgaris. Next base: position 2,124,036,011 of record NC_141685.1, read on the forward strand.
AACTTTTTTCCCCCATGTAGAGTTATTATATTGGGGGCTGCTTACCTTACACGCGTCCTGGGGAAGTTCCCAGGTCCTTCCTTTTGCTCCTCCCCTCGTCCATGGCCAAGCAGCAGCCTCAAAGTGAAGAAGGCGGGTGTTGAGCAGGAGCACTGGCTGCAACCGGAGTTGAGGTAGCGCCTCTGTGTGCTGCAGCCTGCAGAGGTTGTGAGGGCTGCCCAATTATTGAAAAAGACCCCCAAAAAACCGCAAACAGTATAAAGATGACACTGCGTCCAGTGAAGAAAAAAAAAAGCTCTCACGTCATAGTTCGGTCGAAAGTCTTATCAGAAACACTTTAAGTTCCTCACACGTGTCCCTACACTAGTCACTTTCGTCAGAGGGACCCCCACCATTGTGTCTGGATTATTCATCCCACACAATACTAAACCCGTGAAGAAAATAAATAAACGCATCTGTGCTTTGAACGATTAGCTGAAAAAAAAAGCTCCAGAGACATGGCGATGCCATAGCATCTCGAGACACGCGTGGAAAGAACCTAGCCTATGTGCATTTGTCATCATTAAGTGCTTTTATGAGGCTATTCGGGTTAGAAATGGGAAATACATTGAGTGTTCCCTCGTCAATAAGGAGTTAGACTCTGGTTAATGTGAATAGGGAAGCTTTGTAAATAGACTGCTTACTCCTACATATTAGCAACATGTGAAGATTAGGGGGCGTTTTCTTCCTGAAAAGCACATGTGGAGAGCATCATTAGTGTATTCATTATGAAAACATCAGCTGGGAAGAGCCGGAGGGTAGAAGCCTCTCCTGCTTTGGGTAGAAGTCTGCCATGCTTCTCGCCCTCTTGGAGCTGCGTTGGACACCCCTGGGTCGAGTGCAACACAGGAGCTCCCAGCAGGGGGGGCAGGGAAGAGCCAGAGGGTAGGAGCCTCTCCTGCTTTGGGTAGAAGTCTGCCATGCTTCTCGCCCTCTTGGAGCTGCATTGGACACCCCTGGGTCGAGTGCAACACAGGAGCTCCCAGCAGGGGGGGCAGGGAAGAGCCGGAGGGTAGGAGCCTCTCCTGCTTTAGGTAGAAGTCTGCCATGCTTCTCGCCCTCTTGGAGCTGCACTGGACACCCCTGGGTCGAGTGCAACACAGGAGCTCCCAGCAGGGAGGGGCAGGGAAGTGCCGGAGGGTAGTAGCCTCTCCTGCTTTGGGTAGAAGTCTGCCATGCTTCTCGCCCTCTTGGAGCTGCGCTGGACACCCCTGGGTCGAGTGCAACACAGGAGCTCCCAGCAGGGAGGGGCAGGGAAGTGCCGGAGGGTAGTAGCCTCTCCTGCTTTGGGTAGAAGTCTGCCATGCTTCTCGCCCTCTTGGAGCTGCGTTGGACACCCCTGGGTCGAGTGCAACACAGGAGCTCCCAGCCGGGGGGGTGAGGGGGGGGCAGGTAAGAGCCGAAGGGTAGGAGCCTCTCCTGCTTTCGGTAGAAGTCTGCCATGCTTCTCGCCCTCTTGGAGCTGCGTTGGACACCCCTGGGTTGAGTGCAACACAGGAGCTGTCAGCAGGGGGGGGGCAGGAAAGTGCCGGAGGGTAGGAGCCTCTCCTGCTTTGGGTAGAAGTCTGCCATGCTTCTCGCCCTCTTAGAGCTGCGTTGGACACCCCTGGGTTGAGTGCAACACAGGAGCTCCCAGCGGGGGGGGGGGGGGAGGTAAGAGCTGGATGGTAGAAGCCTCTCCTGCTTTGGGTAGAAGTCTGCCATGCTTCTCGCCCTCTTGGAGCTGCGTTGGACACCCCTGGGTCGAGTGCAACACAAAAGCTCTCAGCAGGGGGGGGGCAGGGAAGTGCCGGAGGGTAGGAGCCTCTCCTGCTTTGAGTAGAAGTCTGCCATGCTTCTCGCCCTCTTGGAGCTGCGTTGGACACCCCTGGGTCAAGTGCAACACAGGAGCTCTCAGCAGGGGGTGGGGGGCAGGGAAGTGCCGGAGGGTAGGAGCCTTTCCTGCTTTGGGTAGAAGTCTGCCATGCTTCTCACCCTCTTGGAGCTGCGTTGGACACCCCTGGGTCGAGTGCAACACATGAGCTCCCAGCAGGGGGGGGGCAGGGAAGAGCGGAGGGTAGGAGCCTCTCCTGCTTTGGGTAGAAGTCTGCCATGCTTCTCGCCCTCTTGGAACTGTGTTGGACACCCCTGGGTCCAGTGCAACACAGGAGCTCTCAGCAGGGGCGGGGGGGGGGGCAGGGAAGTGCCGGAGGGTAGGAGCCTCTCCTGCTTTGGGTAGAAGTCTGCCATGCTTCTCGCCCTCTTGGAGCTGCGTTGGACACCCCGGGGTCAAGTGCAACCCAGGAGCTTTCAGCAGGGGGTGGGGGTAGGGAAGTGCCGGAGGGCAGGAGCCTCTCCTGCTTTCGGTAGAAGTCTGCCCGCCCCAGGCGCTCTGCCCTGGCCCTGCTGGCTGCACCCTCGGGTGGAGGGGTGGAAGGAACCCCACAGTTGGCTGCGAATAGAAAGAAACCATCTTATCACCGATGTTGCCATCCTGGGGTGGGCGCTCCTTCCTGGGACAAGCTTGGACACGCGTCCCTCATGGCCTCCGGTCCAAAGAGCTGAGGCTGGGAGAAGCTTCCACGGTGAGTTTTCAAGAATGACCCTGGATGTGAACCGAGGCGAGCTGGGGCCTCTTATGTCGCCCTCACTCATCAAAACAGAAGCACTTCAACAAAAGCTCCAGAATAGGCCGATACAACGCAGCAGAAAGGCTACAGTTTCAGACTATGAAGTTGGGAAGCCTGGTTCGAGTCTTGGCATCCTGTGGTTCTGAATGACTCACTTCTATCCCGTGCCTAAAAATGAATGTTCCCGGCTTGGGTAATGCGCCTCCATGTCTTCCGCTTCTGTTAGCGCTATATAGAACAGCAGAAGTAACAAGCAGCATGCGTTGCCCGGCTTCTTGCGCATGCGCCTTCATGTTTACATCAGACAACAAGCTAATGACAAATATAGGCGGAGAGTGGGCGGTGCTTCTATTTCATACTCCAATATAGCATGGCTCGCAGAGCAGCACATGCACTGCTCAGGCTCGACCTAATAAATGGATGGATGAATGATTGGAGAGGAACGTGCACAAAGTCATTAACGCCCCAGGCCCCCTTTACACTTGATGAAGTCATAAGCAATTCAAAGCCCACCAGGGTTTTAGAGTTATAGCAGTAAAGCATTAAGACACAGACCTGGGTGAAAAATGGGAGATGTAAAATTACTTCAGTGGAAAGTTACAAACACAAAAAAAAGACGAAGGCCTGACTTTGTCAATAAAACATGAAATAGCCACGGAAGACTGTGTGAGCCATGAAGCTCTATGTATAGGTACACAAAATTCCTCCACAAAGCTCATACAATTGCACCTTGGCCCACGGAATTGTAACAGCCACTGTGAGTCAGAAAGTGTCCCTTCAGCTAGGAGTTTTCCCCATAAGCCATGAAATTGCCCCCACTTACACATATAACGAGTGGGAAACTATAGGGGGAGAAAGGGAGATGGGAGTTAAGAGGAACAAAATAGAGCAAAAACTACAATAAGGCCAGCAAGAGGTGATAAATGTGAGCAAAAGAGGCAAAATAAAATGAACGAATTACCAGACAGACCGTAAGCAACACACACAGACCACATGACTCTATTCCTTTCCTTGGACACAAGAAATGAATGCACACATTAACACAACAACTCGGTGAAAAGAAGCTCAAATATCGAACATCCACACAGAGATTAACCCTGTTTACCCCAAGAACACCTTGAAACAGCACACAGCACTGACCCCCTCACTCCCCTCCACACACACACACTGCAGGCATATACATCTCCCAATACACCATACACGAATGAATGGATGCGAACACACCATAACATTCACTCACAGAAATCACCAAATGCAAAAATACACATTCATACAGCCACCGTTAAAGGCACATATACACTAATCAAACCCACATTTTCAAATGCGCACACACATGCCACTTAATGCACACAAACGCCATCAAATGCACAAACGCAAATTATGTTACACAAACACGCACACACATACATCAAGTCCACACACTTGTTTGTTATTTTGTCATTGGGATAGAAGCAAAGACAGACCCACAGAGCTGACACACTCATGACACACTTGCATTTTCACAGTACGTGTCCTTTAGCGAGGACACACAAAACAGCAGCAGAGACAATACGTCCCAACGAAGACCTTAAAAACCGGAAGCTGACAACTTTCCAAGCAGCAGTCGGTATTGTGCACCGCGGGCGCAGCATCCGCAGAGCAGACTCACAATAATAAGCAGTATACATTGATAATTTAACAACGTGTGTGACTGAGTGCAAAAATACAACCGAAGCAGCATCATGCATTCCCCATGCACTAACTAGTCATGTCTTCTGCTCCGACCTAGCCCTTCCCTCTCTCCCCTTCCGAGCCCCGCTGCCCCCTCCATCCCTGCCCTGCCTATGCTCCTCTGCTGTCCTGTCCCGATTGCCTGCTAAAGAAACAAGTACAAAGATAATTTGCGCCTGTCTGGTCAATCATTCACTCACAGCACCCAGATCGACCCAGTAATAAACAGCAATTGGCTACGCTGTGAGCATGCTGCAAAGCACTCCATTCAAATACAAATCTAATTGCTGACAGATGAAAAGGCGGTGATAACTTTGCCAAGTCATGTGTAGCTAAGGCGGCTGGGGGCGGGAAAAGATGAGTTGCAAAGGAAAAACAAGGTTAATTGCAGCCCATAAGAGAGTCGCCGAGCGCACGATCACAACGCCGTCCATCTTTCCCTTTCGCGCTCTGGTGACAGGATGTAAACATTTAAGAACAAGCCAGCAACAAAACAAAAAAAATGTGTGGTGAAAACGAGGCCTGCCACGCAAATAGGATTTCCGGCTGGGAGAAAGGAGAGGCGTGACACGCACCTGAAGGGGCGGAGAAACAACGGAGCGGGCTGCGGAGTCTGGACACGGAGGGACAGGACGAGCGGAGTCGGTGAGGGGGGGCATCGAGGGACAAGAGGGGCGGGTGAGTTTGCCTGTATGTGTGTGTCTGTGTGCCTGCGTGTGTGTGTGTGTGTGTGCGTGCCTGCCTACCTGCCTGCTTGCGCGTGTGTGTGAGTGTGTGTGCCTGTGCCTGCGTGCATTCACCAACGCGAAAGCGTGCGCGTTCACGAGGTCAAATCTCCGGCAGGAGAAGCTCGTGACAGTCTGCTGTCCACATTCCCCCAAAAGTGATCACATAAGTTGTCGAGACCTAGACAGCAAAGCTTTCGCTTTGCTTTCGTCTAGGCTCGACCTAAAAAGTAGTTCACTAATTGTAAGCAGTACAAGAATACAACTCATCCAGTTAGAAACACTGTGAAATAGCGGTGCTTCCTAGTGGGACAAACGCAAAATTAGGAAGGAAAGTTATTGAAAAAGAAGCAAGGAAATGATACTGACAAGAAAGGCAAACAATAATAAGCAAAGGCTGGCCCAAAGCCTACTATATTTCGGCAACAGACAGCTAAATTTGTCCATAGGTGACACTTGAAGAAACAACAAAATGTTGATGAAGCACAACTGAATACGAACTATGTGAGGGCATGTGAACAGTAGGGTAATGCAGACAAATCCCAGACCTTGCTGCAACCACCCATGGGGAAGTTCCCTACACCTCACAACCCCTGGGAGGAGCTATCCGTCGACATTCTGGACCCCATTCTGGATTTGTGGGGAGTACCCAAGTATGCCATCAATTTTATTGACCGATATTCCAAATGACCGGAAGTAGAAATATGTGAGAAAGTGGATACAGACACCGTCATTGCTCTTCTTACCACCACATTCCTATGTGAAGGGATCCCGAAAAGCATCACGTGCGACAATGGGCCGCAATTTACGTCCGCCAAGTGGAAGGGTTTCACTAAAAGAAAGGGCATTACAACCAGACACACCCCAGTCTACCATCCTGCAGGAAACGGCCTAGCGGAAAGATTTAACCGAGTACTCAAGGTGTCCGTGCAAGCAGCCATCAGTGTAGGGGAAAAACTGGGAGACGGAAATCAAGCACACCGTGTGGGCATACCACAAACCCTCCACCATGACGGGCTACAGCCCATTCAAGATCATACGGGACCGGGACCCGTTCACACGTGACAACTCAGTGTGGATGAACCTCACGTTGCAGAGCAAGTGGTCGCCTGCAGTTGTCAGAAGCAACCTGGAGAAGGCTCAGACGATCTACACGGATCATTAGAACAAGGAGCGCAGTTTCCGTGATGTCTCCTTAGAAACAAGCATTTACAATGCAACGGTTTCGCCTTTGTAAAAGTTAGAGCTATTGTCATTGTAAATGACAATTTTTTTTATTTATGTGTTGGTTTTGAAAACAGATAAATAAATGGCATTGTCATTTACAATGCCAATAGCTTAATCTTTCGCAAATGTGAGACCTATTGCATTTGCACCCACACGCACACACACATACAGAGCCACCCACACACACACAGAGCCACCCACACAGGAGTGAGGGCGGAGGGATGGAGGGAGAGAGCAGCGTGAATCTCTCCGAATCTAATGAAAGCCCTTCCTAAGCCTGATGTATTGCACCTGGCAGTCACTTGGTCTGCTCTAGCTATTGAATAATTGAAAGGGTCTGATCGGGGGGAGGGGGGACCTTCCCGAGGAAGTGTCTCTACACATGTACATTTCCAGGCGGACCTGCTCGGCTCCCCCTCTCTGGAGCAGCTTTAAGTGTTCCACTCTTGGTTGTGTGTCTTTCCTTCCCTTGTTTATTCGTTTCCTGTCCCTTGCGCTCTTTCTATGGCGGGCGTTTTTGCGGCGGTGGGAGGCGCTGTCTCTTCTGGTGACCAGAGAGAGCAGACACGAGGGGCACAGATTGAGCGAGGAAAGAGGAGGGGTGAGAGGAAAAGAGACGGCAGGAGGGGAGAGAGAGTGAGAGAACGAGAGAAACCGAAACTGTAAGAGGGAAGAAAGAAAGCTGAGAGGGAAAGATGTGGAGAAAGCACAAGAGAGAGGGAGAGAGAGAGAGAGGGAAAGGGGACGGAGTAAAGGGGTAGCGGCGGGTCATGGAATGAGCCGAGAGGGCAAGAGGTACATTTGGAAGAGGAAAGCAAAAGAAAGATAGGGCGAGTACAATGTATCAATGGAGGATGTGAGAGGATGGGAGGGAGAAAGGAAAGGAGGGGGCATCCGAAATGGAGAGGAGTGTGTGAGGACAACGGTGAGCGGGCAGGAGGGACGGCGAATGGAGGAGGTTGAGCTGTGTAGGGTGCGAGGAGAAGAAAGAGAGGGAAAGGCAGAGCGGGGAACCAACAAGGAAATATAGGGGAAACGCGAGAGGGGACGGCTGGGGCAGAGGGGTGAGTGAGGGCAGAAGAGAGGGAAGGTAGGGGGACATTTAAAAAAGTGTGAACGGGACTGATGAATTGGGAGGAGCTGGGGAGGGAGTCTTATGGGTGAAAAAGACGCGAGGGACAGATAGGAAAGAGGACGAGAGAAGAGAGCCAATGGCGGGCAGAGGATGGGGATGGAGTGAAGACAGGCAGGAAAGGATCACCAGGGAAAGAAGAGAGGACCTCGTGACCCGTGATCATTTCCTTATTTCCCCGCACCAGAATTACCATGACCTGCCTGGGATCCTGGTTATTAGGGGACAGGAAAGTAACAGCAATTCGGAGTTTTGGAGAAACAACATACGGAAATCGGATTTACTGTGCCGATTTTACGCTTTTGCCCAGGTGCTGCATTGAGACTCTGCGCGCGAGCAGGAGGTGAAACACCGTGGAACTCCAGTGTTGCCTCACACTTCTAACATTTGTATATATTTTCCATATGATGAGCGAGGCAACACATCTCATTAAAAGTGTCTCGAATCGCTGCACCCATCATATTTAGGATTATTTTCTTGCAGGACAATTTGTGCAAATAGTAATAGAATAAAATAGCCGCTATTTGTCCACAGTAATACAAAATGCTCTATACTGGAAAACAGAAAAATATGATACGATATGGTATAGCCGAAGAGTTTTATTTGTTTTTTAGGTTCGGAAAATACACTTAAATCGGTTGACTAATACATCAATTTATCAGCAATTTTTTTGTGTCAGACTAATGGTTTCAGTCCCTGTTTGTCTTTTGGCTTTGATGGTAGCTATTTTTCTCACCCAGCCCGATTTGTGACGCAGGGGTGAAATAAGCTTCTGGATTTTTTTTTGTATAGAAGGCCGCAAAAAGAAAAACGTTTAAATACTTTATTCTGCTACTAAAAATGGGGAAAATTATAGGAAGCTGCTCTGGAGATTTCGACGTTAGGTCCCAATATGAGCAGCAAGAAAGTGCCAAACAGCAGGGCACTGCACAAGATTTAAATAGCCACACTAATGCAAGTCCCGGGCACTGCCCAGAAAGGTCAGGTCAGAACTGTACTCTGCTTGTCCCGGCTACAGACTTCCTCTCTGCTTGACAAATGAATAAGAAACGTGGGATTACGCGTGGACGAGATTAATTCAATCCATGGCCGGACAATAAAAGAGTACAATCCAAACATACCAGATGGAGTCTGGCAAAGTTTTACAATCTAAGGATTTAGGTTCCGGTTGTTGAAAGAGAAATGACGGTCATATGTGGAATCAAGTTCCGTAAGAGTAAACTAGGAACAAGTTAAAAAAAAGAATGATTATTTTCATTAAAAAAAAAGTGTTTCCCTCAGTCTTTAATTTAATTAAAACGATCACTTGATTATCGGATAAGAAACAAAAGGCTTTCCTAAACGGGGGCCACAACAGGACCCGCTGAAGGAACCTAGTTTATAGATGACATATATAGTGACCTCAGCCTCAGCAGCCGGCAGGCCAGTGTTCACTCGCTGACCTAAGAGGGCTGCTGGCACCGGCTTGTGCGGGGGTGGGGAGTCGGCAGGCATGCGGCAGTACTTTAGGCAAGCAGATACACAGGGACATACAGCAAGATCGGTAGAGCGAAGATCGATTACATCAACTACCAGGACCACCTCTACCGGGTATAAAAGAAACAGGCCTAAGGCGGGGTCGGTTTAAGACCCCTGCGCTACTAAATTTAGTTTAAGAACATTCTACGAAACCCACACTCTGCCAGTACATGCTTTCCCATAATAACACCGGGCGACGGAGGTTGGATGACCCTCCCACTCACTCCGTCCCGAATAGCGCGTGCTACCCCCTCCTCCTATCGGCTAACGAAGACTCACCGGTTCCACGGCCGCCATCTTACATCGATCTGCTCGCGCACACTACGGACCGGGACACCAAAGCATTCAAACCCGGTTGGTTTGAAGCTACCCACGTGACATACAAGGCCGTTGCAGTCGATGAGTGAGGCGCGTGCGCGCATGCAGACTACTGGGTAGTGTAGTGCCCAGCGCTTTCTACTTCGCCTCCTGTTGCGTTCCACTTCCACGCGCTTCTCAGAAAATCGTGGCCTGGCGTGTGATCCAGGCGTCATGACGTTATTGCCCGAGTGGTGAAGACGTCTTTGAGACTGGTGTGGGTGATGAATTAAAGCGGCGACAATATTTTTTGACCAAGAGTGGACGTGAGATAGTTTGCCAAGATAGATTTAAAGTGGCTGAGGTTCCGAACCTGGTGTGATCTACAGCAAAGTAAAGCACGCCGTTGAAAGAATAAAACACACGACCCAGAGCAATTCATACCGGGCTCGGTGGAAATCAACACCAACCAAAATCTGAAATAGCCATAGCTCTGATACATATTATACCATATGCTGAAAAACACCAAGGAGCGGACTGGTTACTAATTAAAAGGTGTACATAGGCTATCTTGTGTGTGAGTACTGTTTTAAGATGGCCGCTGCGCACACGGATCTTGAAATCGGAGGAAGAGTGCCATCGTTTATTTTTTAGGTCTCGCCCTATTAATCCCCTCAAGCGATAATAGGACGAGAGTTTTGAGGGCCTGTACCTGGAGTACCAGAGGAAGCTACGGGATACCACAATTTGTGAGGACACGGGGGGCGGGAGAGGACGAGGGGGGCGGGAGGGGGGCGGGAAAGGACACGGACGTCGGGAGGGAGGCAGGAAACGTGGGGACGGCGGGAGGAGGGACACAAGGCAGGACAGCAGCAAGCACGGCCCGGCCGGACCAGATTAGGGGGCGTTCCCGGCTTTTGGCTGACGCTGACGTAGCCAAAAGCCAAAGATTCTCGGGAACGCCCCCGTGTCTCCTCCGGCCATGACGGACGCCTCTCTGTTCCAATGGCTAGCCTCCATTTATGGAGCTAGCCAATGAAACAGAGGGAGGGACTAAGAGTACACACTAAGAAACATAAGATTTCTCTGGAGGCGGAGCCTAACGGCTCCGTTCCCCAGCGAAACCTAAAAAGGGGAATGGGTCAGGGTGAAGCTCAGCCAACTATGCAGGAAAGGTGACAGCAAGTTCAGCGAGCCCTACAAGTCAGAGAAACATAATCGCACTCTGCCCTGCTTAGCGACAGCAAGATATGGTCACACAGCAGGATGGCAAAATGCAACAAAGTGATCGATTGGATTAAAACCAAATCTTTGACACGGACTGGACAAGCAAAGTGGCAACTGGACGGTGATGAAGACAGACCGAGTACACGCACACATAGCCACGGCACGACAAGAGACAGCAACAGTGACATGCGCCACGCAAAGAGTCGGAGTAGTGCAGAAGCCACACAAAGCAGCATGCCACAGGAGAGTCAGGACACCCGTGATTCAGACACCACACAAAGCGCTCCTAGTGCGCACAATAGGGCCCGGGAGGAAGGTACTGAGGAACCCCTCACACGCAGCTGCACTTACAGAGCGGTGGTGTTACCAAAGAGATATATGGAATATGATATGTGAACTCATACCCCTTTGTACTGTTCCTCATCACCGGGTTATCCACAAAACTGGTTGTAACATTTTAAGATACCTCATGCCCCACGGGTCACTGTTAATGTCTAATATGGAAACATATTGTTAGTGTTTTGTTTGTATTGGTTAAGGGGGAGATGTAGTGTAGCGGTCTAGCTGATACACCACCACGTAACCTACAGGATCATGGGAAGTGCGGGCGGAGATTAGCCGGAAAGACCTGAGAGAAGAGGCCGGCTCCGTACTCTCCCTCCTGAGAATAAATGTGCTTAAACCTCCCGCCAGTCTCCTGCCTCTTCCTTCATTGGGGACGGAAGGCCAACTTTACAGACAGAACGACTGAGAAAGATTAAGGCAGGTTGTAAATTTAAAAGCAATCAATGAAATACAACGACATCTAAATCGGTACCACAGTCATTCCAAAACGTTTTCTAGGCCTTGGTAAAGAGGAAGTTTTTTTAGGCAAATATATATTTTTGGTAATTTTGAAAAAAGTTTTCAGATTACACTTCCATTAACGTTCATTCATAGAACCTTGACTTAACATTTTTAGGAAACAAGCACTGGCAAACAAATTGTGTTGGCTTTCGTATATTCAAAACAAGTTGGCAAGTTTGAGTATTGCTCAGAAAAGATAGCATCTGTGATGCTTACATTCTTTGGAGTTGCTATTACTAATTCTGCATCTGTACTGTGTGAGTGAAGAAGCAACCATTGTTCCTACCTGTAGCATAAATGAACTTTTTTATAAGAACACTTGAGCTTCTACTGGTCATGCTGTGCCCTTGTTGCATGTTAGTGAAGCTTGGTAAAAACAATTTCCCTTTATCTTGGGTCACAGGGTCCAAGGAGGATGATCACAATCTGCAAATGGAAGTGCAGCATAAGATGCAAAATGAAGTACAAGGGGGTTCACAGGGTAGCAGAAACTACAAGGGAAGCTCGGCACAATATCCATGGAGACAGTTTAGGATGCTACTAAGTGAGCATCGCAGGATGTAATTGGCAAGCCTTTCAATCTTGAGTGAAAGTAGCTCAGTGTACCGGTAGGGAAGAATATGATATGACAGAAAGGGAGCAGTGCAAATTTCAAGGGTCCAGGGGGGTAGATCAAAGTGTAAAGGGAGCAGATCAGGGTGCAAGAGGTGTCTGCACAGTATGTAACAGGAGTTGAATGATGTGCAAGGGACGAACTGCACGTGGCAAAGGGTTGGAGAGCAGAGCGCAAGGTGGGGAAGCAAGATCAGTGTAGAGTACAAGCAGGTGTTAAACAAGGTGCAAGGTGGATGGGCACAGAGCTTAAGCAGCTCCATCGCACCCCACCTACGCAACATCATCAATCTCTCCCTTGAGACCGTGACCTTCCCAGAGAGCTAGAAACACGCCGAGATCAACGCCCTACTCAAAAAACCCAAGGCAGACCCAAGAGACCTCAAGAACTTCCGACCCATCTCGATGCTCCCCTTCCCGGCCAAGGTCATTGAGAAAATCGTTAACAGACAGCTAACCTGATACCTCGAAGAGAACAGAATCCTGGACCCTTCCCAGTCAGGGTTCAGCAGCAACCACAGTACCGAGACCACCCTCATTGCCGCCACCGACAACATCAGGACCCTGTTAGAGAACGGGGAGACTGCAGCACTCATCCTCCTAGACTTCTCCGCTGCCTTCGACACCGTCTGCCACCGCACACTACGCGCACACCTCCACGCCACAGGTATCCGAGACAAGGCTCTGGAATGGACCACCTCCTTCCTCTCCGGCAGAACCTAGAGCGTCCACCTCCCCCTTTCCGTTCCGAAGTCTCCGAGATCCCCTGCGGCATACCCCAAGGATCCTCCCTCAGCCTGACACTGTTCAACATTTAAATGGCCCCGCTTGCACACGTCACCCGACAGCACGACCTCAACATAATCTCCTATGCTGATGACACTGAACTGACCCTTTCCCTCACCAAGGACCCGATCACCGCCAATGCCAACCTCCATGAAGGGATGAAGGCCGTGGCAAGCTGAACTCGGACAAGACGGAGGTCCTCATCCTCGGCTTTAACCCGTCAGCCTCGGACGACTCCTGGTGGCCAACAGCACTGGGGGCAGCCCGACCACCACCGACCACGCACGCAACCTGGGAATCATCCTCGACTCAACGCTCTCAATGAACAAGCAAGTCAACGCCGTCTCCTCCTCCTGCTTCAACACCCTGCGCATGCTCCGCAAGATCTACAGATGGATCCTGACAGATACAAGAGAGACAGTCGCCCAGGCCCTCGTCAGCAGCAGACTCGACTACGGAAATGCCCTCTACGCGGGAGCCTCAAACAAGCTCATCAATTGACTACAACGCATCCAAAACGCCTTGTCATGACTGATCGTCGATGTACCACATCACCCCCCACCTGAGAAACCTGCACTGGCTCCCCATCAACAAGAAGATATCCTTCAAGCTCCTCATCCACGCACACAAGGCACTCCACAAGACCGGCATAGCCTACCTCAACAGACGGCTCTCCTTCTACACCCCCAACCGCCAGCTACGCTCTGCCAAACTCTCACTCACCACCATCTCGCGCATCCAAAGAAAAACCACCGGTGGGAGATCCTTCTCCCAACTCGCCGCCAAGACATGAAACAACCTCCTACGGAGCCTACGATAGAACCAAGACCTGCTGACCTTTAGGAGGACACTAAAGACCTGGCTGTTCAATCAGTAGCGGACCCCAGCTCCCCCCCAATGCCTTGAGAACCTCATGGGTATGTAGTGCGCTTAACAAATGACTGAATGATTAATGATTGATTGAAGGGGGGGCAGGACGAGGTCCAATGGGAGCAGTGTTGGCTGCTAAGGGCTGTCATTAAGGGTCCGAGAGCTGAAGCATAGTGTGAAAAGGTGAACAAGTACCTGTGTGCAAGAGCTGACACAGTGTGAAAAAGTGAAGCACTACCTGTGTGCATGAGCTGAAACATAGTGTGAAAAAGTGAAGCAGAATATATGTGCAAGAGCTGACACAGTGTGAAAAAGTGAATCACTACCTGTGTGCAAGAGCTTGAGAATAGTGTGAAAAAGTGAAGCGCTACCTGTGTGCAAGAGCTGAAGCATAGTGTGAAAAAGTGAAGTGCTACCTGTGTTCAATAGCTAAAGCTTAGTATGAAAAAGTGAAGTGCTACCTGTGTGCAAGAGCTGAAGCGTAGTGTAAAAAAGTGAAGCACTACCTGTGTGCAAGAGCTAAAGCATAGTGTGAAAAAGTGAAGCGCTACCTGTGTGCAAGAGCTGAAGCATAGTATGAAAAAGTGAAGCAGTACATGTATGCAAGAGCTGACACAGTGTGAAAAAGTGAAGCAGTACATGTGTGCAAGAGCTGACACAGTGTGAAAAAGTGAAGCACTACCTGTGTGCAAGAGCTGAAGCATAGTGTGAAAAAGTGTAGCGCTACCTGTGTGCAAGTGCTGAAGCATAGTGTGTAAAAGAGAAATGCTACCTGTGTGCAAGAGCTAAAGCATAGTGTGAAAAAGTGAAGCGCTACCTGTGTGCAAGAGCTAAAGCATAGTGTGAAAAAAAGAAGCGCTACCTGTGTGCAAGAGCTTAAGCATAGTGTGAAAGAATGAAGCACTACCTGTGTGAAAGAGCTGAAGGATAGTGTGAAAGAGTGAAGCAGTACCTGTGTGCAAGAGCTTAAGCATAGTGTGAAAGAATGAAGCACTACCTGTGTGCAAGAGCTGAAGCATAGTGTGAAAAAGTGAAGTGCTACCTGTGTGCAAGAGCTGAAACATAGTGTGAAAAAGTGAAGCACTACCTGTGTTCGAGAGCTGAAGCATAGTGTGAAAAAGTTAAACATTACCTGTGTGCAAGAGCTGAAGCATAGTGTGAAAAAGTTTAGCAGCAGCTGAGTGCAGAAGCTGAAGCGTAGTGTGCAAAAGTGAAGCGCTACCTGTGTGCAAGAGCTGAAGCATAGTGTGAAAAACTGCAGTGCTACCTGTGTGCAAGAGCTGAAGCATAGTGTAAAAAAAGTGAAGCGCTACCTGTGTGCAAGAGCTGAAGAATAGTGTGAAAAAGTGAAGCACTACCTGTGTGCAAGAGCTGAAGCATAGTGTGAAAAAGTGTAGCGCTACCTGTGTGCAAGAGCTGAAGCATAGTGTGTAAAAGAGAAATGCTACCTGTGTGCAAGAGCTAAAGCATAGTGTGAAAAAGTGAAGCATTACCTGTGTGCAAGAGCTAAAGCATAGTGTGAAAAAAAGAAGCGCTACCTGTGTGCAAGAGCTGAAGCATAGTGTGAAAAAGTGAAGCGCTACCTGTGTGAAAGAGGTGAAGGATAGTGTGAAAAAGTGAAGCAGTACCTGTGTCCAAGAGCTTAAGCATAGTGTGAAAGAGTGAAGCACTACCTGTGTGCAAGAGCTGAAGCATAGTGTGAAAAAGTGAAGCAGTACCTGTGTGCAAGAGCTGAAGCATAGTGTGAAAAAGTGAAGTGTTACCTGTGTGTAAGAGCTGAAACATAGTGTGAAAAAGTGAAGCACTACCTGTGTGCATGAGCTGAAACATAGTGTGAAAAAGTGAAGCAGAATATGTGTGCAAGAGCTGACACAGTGTGAAAAAGTGAAGCACTACCTGTGTGCAAGAGCTTGAGAATAGTGTGAAAAAGTGAAGCGCTACCTGTGTGCAAGAGCTGAAGCATAGTGTGAAAAAGTGAAGTGCTACCTGTGTTCAATAGCTAAAGCTTAGTATGAAAAAGTGAAGTGCTACCTGTGTGCAAGAGCTGAAGCGTAGTGTAAAAAAGTGAAGCACTACCTGTGTGCAAGAGCTAAAGCATAGTGTGAAAAAGTGAAGCGCTACCTGTGTGCAAGAGCTGAAGCATAGTATGAAAAAGTGAAGCAGTACATGTATGCAAGAGCTGACACAGTGTGAAAAAGTGAAGCAGTACATGTGTGCAAGAGCTGACACAGTGTGAAAAAGTGAAGCACTACCTGTGTGCAAGAGCTGAAGCATAGTGGGAAAAAGTGTAGCGCTACCTGTGTGCAAGTGCTGAAGCATAGTGTGTAAAAGAGAAATGCTACCTGTGTGCAAGAGCTAAAGCATAGTGTGAAAAAGTGAAGCGCTACCTGTATGCAAGAGCTAAACCATAGTGTGAAAAAAAGAAGCGCTACCTGTGTGCAAGAGCCGAAGCATAGTGTGAAAAAGTGAAGCACTACCTGTGTGAATGAGCTGAAGGATAGTGTGAAAAAGTGAAGCAGTACCTGTGTGCAAGAGCTTAAGCATAGTGTGAAAGAGTGAAGCACTACCTGTGTGCAAGAGCTGAAGCATAGTGTGAAAAAGTGAAGCAGTACTTGTGTGCAAGAGCTGAAGCATAGTGTGAAAAAGTGAAGTGCTACCTGTGTGCAAGAGCTGAAACATAGTGTGAAAAAATGAAGCACTACCTGTGTTCGAGAGCTGAAGCATAGTGTGAAAAAGTTTAGCAGCAGCTGAGTGCAAGAGCTGAAGCGTAGTGTGCAAAAGTGAAGCGCTACCTGTGTGCAAGAGCTGAAGCATAGTATGAAAAACTGAAGTGCTACCTGTGTGCAAGAGCTGAAGCATAGTGTAAAAAAAGTGAAGCGCTACCTGTGTGCAAGAGCTGAAGCATAGTGTGAAAAAGTGAAGCACTACCTGTGTGCAAGAGCTGAAGCATAGTGTGAAAAAGTGTAGCGCTACCTGTGTGCAAGAGCTGAAGCATAGTGTGTAAAAGAGAAATGCTACCTGTGTGCAAGAGCTAAAGCATAGTGTGAAAAAGTGAAGCACTACCTGTGTGCAAGAGCTAAAGCATAGTGTGAAAAAAAGAAGCGCTACCTGTGTGCAAGAGCTGAAGCATAGTGTGAAAAAGTGAAGCGCTACCTGTGTGAAAGAGGTGAAGGATAGTGTGAAAAAGTGAAGCAGTACCTGTGTGCAAGAGCTTAAGCATAGTGTGAAAGAGTGAAGCACTACCTGTGTGCAAGAGCTGAAGCATAGTGTGAAAAAGTGAAGCAGTACCTGTGTGCAAGAGCTGAAGCATAGTGTGAAAAAGTGAAGTGTTACCTGTGTGCAAGAGCTGAAACATAGTGTGAAAAAGTGAAGCACTACCTGTGTTCGAGAGCTAAAGCATAGTGTGAAAAAGTTAAACATTACCTGTGTGCAAGAGCTGAAGCATAGTGTGAAAAGGTTTTGCAGCAGCTGTGTGCAAGAGCTGAAGCATAGTGTGCAAAAGTGAAGCGCTACCTGTGTGCAAGAGCTGAAGCATAGTGTAAAAAAAGTGAAGCGCTACCTGTGTGCAAGAGCTGAAGCATAGTGTGAAAAAGTGAAGCACTTCCTGTGAGAAAGATCTACCTGTGTGCAAGAGCTAAAGCATAGTGTGAAAAAGTGAAGCGCTACCAGTGTGCAAGAGCTGAAGCATAGTGTGAAAAAGTGGAGCATTACCTGTGTGCAAGAGCTGAAGCATAGTGTGAAAAAGTGAAGCAGTACCTGTGTGCAAGAGCTGAAGCAGAGTGTGAAAAAAATGAAGCGCTACCTATGTGCAAGAGCTGAAGCATAGTGTGAAAAAGTGAAGTGCTACCTGTGTGCAAGAGCTGAAGCATAGTTTGCAAAAGTGAAGCGCTACCTGTGTGCAAGTGCTGATGAATAGTTTGAAAAAGTGAAGCGCTACCTGTGTCCAAGAGTAGAAGCATAGTTTAAAAAAGTGAAGCACTACCTGTGTGCAAGAGCTGAAGCATAGTGTGAAAAGTGAAGCGCTACGTGTGCTAGAGCTAAAGCATAGTGTGAAAAAGGGAAGCGCTACCTGTGTGCAAGTGCTGTAGCATAGTGTGAAAAAGTGAAGCAGTACCTTCGTGCAAGAGCTGCAGCATAGTGTGAAGAAGTGAAGCACTACCTGTGTGCAAGAGCTGAAGCATAGTGTGAAAAAGTGAAACACTACCTATGTGCAAGAGCTGAACCATAGTTTGAAAAAAGGAAACAATACCTGTGTGAAAGAGCTGTCACAAAGTGTGGGAAAGTGAAGCATTATCTGTGTGCAAGAGCTGAAGCATAGTGTGAAAAAGTGAAGCAGTACCTTCGTGCAAGAGCTGAAGCATAGTGTGAAAAAGTGAAGCACTACCTGTGTGCAAGAGCTGAACTATAGTATGAAAAAGAGAAGCACTACCTGTGTGAAAGAGCTGTCACAAAGTGTGGGAAAGTGAAGCATTATCTGTGTGCAAGAGCTGAAGCATAGTGTGAAAAAGTGAAGCAGTACCTGTGTGCAAGAGCCGAAGCACAGTGTGAAAAAATGAAGTGCTACCTGTGAGCAAGAACTGAAGCATAGTGTAAAAAAGTGGAGCATTACTTGTGTGCAAGAGCTGAAGCATAGTGTGAAAAAGTGAAGCAGTACCTGTATGCAAGAGCTGAAGCAGAGTGTGAAAAAAATGAAGCGCTACCTATGTGCAAGAGCTGAAGCATAGTGTGAAAAAGTGAAGCGCTACCTGTGTGCAAGAGCTGAAGCATAGTTTGCAAAAGTGAAGCGCTACGTGTGCTAGAGCTGAAGCATAGTGTGAAAAAGTGAAGCAGTACCTTCGTCCAAGAGCTGAAGCATAGTGTGAAGAAGTGAAGCACTACCTGTGTGCAAGAGCTGAAGCATATTCTGAAAAAGTGAAGCAGTACCTGTGTGCAAGAGCTGAAGCATAGTGTGAAAAAGTGAAACACTACCTGTGTGCAAGAGCTGAACCATAGTTTGAAAAAAGGAAACAATACCTGTGTGAAAGAGCTGTCACAAAGTGTGGGGAAGTGAAGCATTATCTGTGTGCAAGAGCTGAAGCATAGTGTGAAAAAGTGAAGCAGTACCTTCGTGCAAGAGCTGAAGCATAGTGTGAAAAAGTGAAGCACTACCTGTGTGCAAGAGCTGTACTATAGTCTGAAAAAGAGAAGCACTACCTGTGTGAAAGAGCTGTCAAAAAGTGTGGGAAAGTGAAGCATTATCTGTGTGCAAGAGCTGAAGCATAGTGTGAAAAAGTGAAGCAGTACCTGTGTGCAAGAGCCGAAGCACAGTGTGAAAAAATGAAGCGCTACCTGTGAGCAAGAACTGAAGCATAGCGGGAAAAAGTGAAGCAGTACCTATGTGCAAGAGCTGAAGGTTAGTGTGAAAAAGTGAAGCGCTACCTGTGTGCAAGAGCTAAAGGATAGTGTGTAAAAGAGAAACACTACCTGTGTGCAAGAGCTGAACCATAGTGTGAAAAAAGGAAACATTACCTGTGTGAAAGAGCTGTCACAAAGTGTGGGAAAGTGAAGCATTATCTGTGTGCAAGAGCTGAAGCATAGTGTGAAAAAGTGAAGCAGTACCTATATGTAAGAGCTGAAGGATAGTGTGAAAAAGTGAAGCGCTACCGTTGTGCAAGAGCTGAAGCATAGTTCGCAAAAGTGAAGCGCTACCTGTGTGCAAGAGCTGAAGAATAGTGTGAAAAAGTGAAGCGCTACCTGTGTCCAAGAGTTGAAGCATAGTGTAAAAAAGTGAAGCACTACCTGTGTGCAAGAGCTAAAGCATAGTGTGAAAAAGTGAAGCAGTACCTGTTTACAAGAGCTGAAGCATAGTGTGAAAAAGTGAAGCGCTACCTGTGTGCAAGAGCTGAAGCATAGTGTGAAAAAGTGAAGCAGTACCTTCGTGCAAGAGCTGAAGCATAGTGTGAAAAAGTGAAGCACTACCTGTTTGCAAGAGATGAACCATAGTCTGAAAAAGAGAAGCACTACCTGTGTGCAAGAGCTGAAGCATAGTCTGCAAAAGTGTGCACTACCTGTGAGCAAGAGCTGAGGAATAGTGTGAAAAAGTGAAGCGATACCTGTCTGCAAGAGCTGAACCATAGTTTGAAAAAAGGAAACATTACCTGTGTGAAAGAGCTGTCACAAAGTGTGGGAAAGTGAAGCATTATCTGTGTGCAAGAGCTGAAGCATAGTGTGAAAAAGTGAAGCGGTACCTGTGTGCAAGAGCCGAAGCACAGTGTGAAAAAATGAAGCGCTACCTGTGTGCAAGAGCTGAAGCATAGTGGGGAAAAGTGAAGCAGTACCTGTGTGCAAGTGCCGAAGCACTGTGTGAAAAAATAAAGCGCTACCTATGTGCAAGAGCTGAAGCATAGTGTGAAAAAGTGAAGCAGTACCTATGTGCAAGAACTGAAGGATAGTGTGAAAAAGTGAAGCGCTACCGGTGTGAAAGAGCTGAAGCATAGTTTGCAAAAGTGTAGCGCTACCTGTGTGCAAGAGCTGAAGAATAGTGTGAAAAAGTGAAGCGCTACCTGTGTCCAAGAGTTGAAGCATAGTGTAAAGAAGTGAAGCACTACCTGTGTGCAAGAGCTAAAGCATAGTGTGAAAAAGTGAAGCAGTACCTGTTTACAAGAGCTGAAGCATAGTGTGAAAAAGTGAAGCGCTACCTGTGTGCAAGAGCTGAAGCATAGTGTGAAAAAGTGAAGCAGTACCTTCGTGCAAGAGCTGAAGCATAGTGTGAAAAAGTGAAGCACTACCTGTTTGCAAGAGATGAACCATAGTCTGAAAAAGAGAAGCACTACCTGTGTGCAAGAGCTGAAGCATAGTCTGCAAAAGTGTGCACTACCTGTGAGCAAGAGCTGAGGAATAGTGTGAAAAAGTGAAGCACTACCTGTGTGCAAGAGCTGAACCATAGTTTGAAAAAAGGAAACATTACCTGTGTGAAAGAGCTGTCACAAAGTGTGGGAAAGTGAAGCATTATCTGTGTGCAAGAGCTGAAGCATAGTGTGAAAAAGTGAAGCGGTACCTGTGTGCAAGAGCCGAAGCACAGTGTGAAAAAATGAAGCGCTACCTGTGTGCAAGAGCTGAAGCATAGTGGGGAAAAGTGAAGCAGTACCTGTGTGCAAGAGACGAAGCACAGTGTGAAAAAATAAAGCGCTACCTATGTGCAAGAGCTGAAGCATAGTGTGAAAAAGTGAAGCAGTACCTATGTGCAAGAGCCGAAGGATAGTGTGAAAAAGTGAATCGCTACCTGTGTGCAAGAGCTGAAGCATAGTTTGCAAAAGTGAAGCGCTACCTGTGTGCAAGTGCTGATGAATAGTTTGAAAAAGTGAAGCGCTACCTGTGTCCAAGAGTAGAAGCATAGTTTAAAAAAGTGAAGCACTACCTGTGTGCAAGAGCTGAAGCATAGTGTGAAAAGTGAAGCGCTACGTGTGCTAGAGCTAAAGCATAGTGTGAAAAAGGGAAGCGCTACCTGTGTGCAAGTGCTGAAGCATAGTGTGAAAAAGTGAAGCAGTACCTTCGTGCAAGAGCTGAAGCATAGTGTGAAGAAGTGAAGCACTACCTGTGTGCAAGAGCTGAAGCATAGTGTGAAAAAGTGAAACACTACCTATGTGCAAGAGCTGAACCATAGTTTGAAAAAAGGAAACAATACCTGTGTGAAAGAGCTGTCACAAAGTGTGGGAAAGTGAAGCATTATCTGTGTGCAAGAGCTGAAGCATAGTGTGAAAAAGTGAAGCAGTACCTTCGTGCAAGAGCTGAAGCATAGTGTGAAAAAGTGAAGCACTACCTGTGTGCAAGAGCTGAACTATAGTATGAAAAAGAGAAGCACTACCTGTGTGAAAGAGCTGTCACAAAGTGTGGGAAAGTGAAGCATTATCTGTGTGCAAGAGCTGAAGCATAGTGTGAAAAAGTGAAGCAGTACCTGTGTGCAAGAGCCGAAGCACAGTGTGAAAAAATGAAGTGCTACCTGTGAGCAAGAACTGAAGCATAGTGTAAAAAAGTGGAGCATTACTTGTGTGCAAGAGCTGAAGCATAGTGTGAAAAAGTGAAGCAGTACCTGTATGCAAGAGCTGAAGCAGAGTGTGAAAAAAATGAAGCGCTACCTATGTGCAAGAGCTGAAGCATAGTGTGAAAAAGTGAAGCGCTACCTGTGTGCAAGAGCTGAAGCATAGTTTGCAAAAGTGAAGCGCTACGTGTGCTAGAGCTGAAGCATAGTGTGAAAAAGTGAAGCAGTACCTTCGTGCAAGAGCTGAAGCATAGTGTGAAGAAGTGAAGCACTACCTGTGTGCAAGAGCTGAAGCATATTCTGAAAAAGTGAAGCAGTACCTGTGTGCAAGAGCTGAAGCATAGTGTGAAAAAGTGAAACACTACCTGTGTGCAAGAGCTGAACCATAGTTTGAAAAAAGGAAACAATACCTGTGTGAAAGAGCTGTCACAAAGTGTGGGGAAGTGAAGCATTATCTGTGTGCAAGAGCTGAAGCATAGTGTGAAAAAGTGAAGCAGTACCTTCGTGCAAGAGCTGAAGCATAGTGTGAAAAAGTGAAGCACTACCTGTGTGCAAGAGCTGTACTATAGTCTGAAAAAGAGAAGCACTACCTGTGTGAAAGAGCTGTCAAAAAGTGTGGGAAAGTGAAGCATTATCTGTGTGCAAGAGCTGAAGCATAGTGTGAAAAAGTGAAGCAGTACCTGTGTGCAAGAGCCGAAGCACAGTGTGAAAAAATGAAGCGCTACCTGTGAGCAAGAACTGAAGCATAGCGGGAAAAAGTGAAGCAGTACCTATGTGCAAGAGCTGAAGGTTAGTGTGAAAAAGTGAAGCGCTACCTGTGTGCAAGAGCTAAAGGATAGTGTGTAAAAGAGAAACACTACCTGTGTGCAAGAGCTGAACCATAGTGTGAAAAAAGGAAACATTACCTGTGTGAAAGAGCTGTCACAAAGTGTGGGAAAGTGAAGCATTATCTGTGTGCAAGAGCTGAAGCATAGTGTGAAAAAGTGAAGCAGTACCTATGTGCAAGAGCTGAAGGATAGTGTGAAAAAGTGAAGCGCAACCGGTGTGCAAGAGCTGAAGCATAGTTCGCAAAAGTGAAGCGCTACCTGTGTGCAAGAGCTGAAGAATAGTGTGAAAAAGTGAAGCGCTACCTGTGTCCAAGAGTTGAAGCATAGTGTAAAAAAGTGAAGCACTACCTGTGTGCAAGAGCTAAAGCATAGTGTGAAAAAGTGAAGCAGTACCTGTTTGCAAGAGATGAACCATAGTCTGAAAAAGAGAAGCACTACCTGTGTGCAAGAGCTGAAGCATAGTCTGCAAAAGTGTGCACTACCTGTGAGCAAGAGCTGAGGAATAGTGTGAAAAAGTGAAGCGATACCTGTCTGCAAGAGCTGAACCATAGTTTGAAAAAAGGAAACATTACCTGTGTGAAAGAGCTGCCACAAAGTGTGGGAAAGTGAAGCATTATCTGTGTGCAAGAGCTGAAGCATAGTGTGAAAAAGTGAAGCGGTACCTGTGTGCAAGAGCCGAAGCACAGTGTGAAAAAATGAAGCGCTACCTGTGTGCAAGAGCTGAAGCATAGTGGGGAAAAGTGAAGCAGTACCTGTGTGCAAGAGCCGAAGCACAGTGTGAAAAAATAAAGCGCTACCTATGT
The DNA here is from genome assembly GCF_964263255.1 of Lissotriton vulgaris. Classification (NCBI taxonomy): domain Eukaryota; kingdom Metazoa; phylum Chordata; class Amphibia; order Caudata; family Salamandridae; genus Lissotriton; species Lissotriton vulgaris. The sequence goes on from NC_141685.1 coordinate 2,124,059,256, forward strand.
GCAAGAGCTGAAGCATAGTGTGAAAAAGTGAAGCAGTACCTATGTGCAAGAACTGAAGGATAGTGTGAAAAAGTGAAGCGCTACCGGTGTGAAAGAGCTGAAGCATAGTTTGCAAAAGTGTAGCGCTACCTGTGTGCAAGAGCTGAAGAATAGTGTGAAAAAGTGAAGCGCTACCTGTGTCCAAGAGTTGAAGCATAGTGTAAAGAAGTGAAGCACTACCTGTGTGCAAGAGCTAAAGCATAGTGTGAAAAAGTGAAGCAGTACCTGTTTACAAGAGCTGAAGCATAGTGTGAAAAAGTGAAGCGCTACCTGTGTGCAAGAGCTGAAGCATAGTGTGAAAAAGTGAAGCAGTACCTTCGTGCAAGAGCTGAAGCATAGTGTGAAAAAGTGAAGCACTACCTGTTTGCAAGAGATGAACCATAGTCTGAAAAAGAGAAGCACTACCTGTGTGCAAGAGCTGAAGCATAGTCTGCAAAAGTGTGCACTACCTGTGAGCAAGAGCTGAGGAATAGTGTGAAAAAGTGAAGCACTACCTGTGTGCAAGAGCTGAACCATAGTTTGAAAAAAGGAAACATTACCTGTGTGAAAGAGCTGTCACAAAGTGTGGGAAAGTGAAGCATTATCTGTGTGCAAGAGCTGAAGCATAGTGTGAAAAAGTGAAGCGGTACCTGTGTGCAAGAGCCGAAGCACAGTGTGAAAAAATGAAGCGCTACCTGTGTGCAAGAGCTGAAGCATAGTGGGGAAAAGTGAAGCAGTACCTGTGTGCAAGAGACGAAGCACAGTGTGAAAAAATAAAGCGCTACCTATGTGCAAGAGCTGAAGCATAGTGTGAAAAAGTGAAGCAGTACCTATGTGCAAGAGCCGAAGGATAGTGTGAAAAAGTGAATCGCTACCTGTGTGCAAGAGCTGAAGCATAGTTTGCAAAAGTGAAGCGCTACCTGTGTGCAAGAGCTGAAGAATAGTGTGAAAAAGTGAAGCGCTACCTGTGTCCAAGAGCTGAAGCATAGTATAAAAAAGTGAAGCACTACCAATGTGCAACAGCTAAAGCATAGTGTGAAAAAGTGAAACACTACCTGTGTGCAAGAGCTGAACCATAGTGTGAAAAAAGGAAACATTACCTGTGTTAAAGAGCTGTCAGAAAGTGTGGGAAAGGGAAGCATTATCTGTGTGCAAGAGCTGAAACATAGTGTGTAAAAGTGAAGCAGTACCTATGTGCAAGAGCTGAAGGATAGTGTGAAAACGTGAAACATTACCTGTGTGCAAGAGTTGAAGCATAGTGGGAAAAAGTGAAGCAGTACCTGTGTGCAAGAGCCGAAGCACAGTGTGAAAAAATGAAGCGCTACCTATGTGCAAGAGCTGAAGCATAGTGTGAAAAAGTGAAGCAGTACCTATGTGCAAGAGCTGAAGGATAGTGTGAAAAAGTGAAGAGCTACCTGTGTGCAAGAGCTGAAGCATAGTTTGCAAAAGTGAAGCGCTACCTGTGTGCAAGAGCTGAAGAATAGTGTGAAAAAGTGAAGCGCTACCTGTGTGCAAGAGCTGAAGCATAGTGTGAAAAAGTGAAGCGCTACCTGTGTGCGAGAGCTGAAGCATAGTGTGAAAAAGTGAAGCAGTACCTGTGTGCAAGAGCTGAAGCATAGTGTGAAAAAGTTAAGCGCTACCTGTGGGCAAGAGCTAAAGCATAGTGTGAAAAAGTGAAGCGCTACCTGTGTGCAAGAGCTGAAGCATAGTATGAAAAATTGAAGCAGTACCTGTGTGCAAGAGCTGAAGCACAGTGTGAAAAAGTTAAGCAGTAGCTGTGTGAAGGGGAAGATGTAGTGTTTCATGAAGGGAGAGAGCAGTGTACATTGAAATTATGTTCAGCAAATTATGCAAAGAGACGATGTGTTGTAGAAACGCAGCGACTTAGATGGTGCCACAGTAGTGTTCCTTATGGGCTGTACTCAGAAGTAGAGTGTTTCTTGAGGCTTATTCCCAGAAGTGGTGTTAGTGCAACAGAGGGAGGGATACATTGCCAGAGGAATGTTCATTGTCTGCAGTTTCCGGGTGCCGGTGTAGTAGACTTTATGGGCTATACTTAGAGACAGTGTTGGAGCTCTTCGGGAAGGATGGGTGCTTTTTCAGCGCCCCTTATGTGTTTTACCCAGGTGTCAAAGTAGTAGTCCATATGTGCTGTCCTCAGAAATGGTGTTAGAGCAAATCAGGAGTGAAAGGTGTGTAAAAAATTGGGAGTAGAACCCACCTAAAATAAAAATCACTGTCTTTGTCAGGGTGAAGCACAAAATCCACTATATAAACACTTTTGGTAGCTTGGCACAAAAGCAGTCAGGCTTAACTCACAGGCAATATGTGAGGAGTTTATGAAGTACTCAAACAATAATAAAGTGAAATAAATCGCAAGAAAAATCTCAAACCGATTTAGAAAAATAGAGAATATTTTAATTAAAAAAGACACAAAAACCACTAAAACCCAATAAGTACACCCAGAGGTATGAATGTTTAAAGTTTAAGGTTCAAAATAGTTCCAAAAAGCATTGTGTCAGCTTCAGTCATCTGGTTGCGTTTTACTGGGACAAGGGTAAGGTTTAAAGCCAACCATTGATGGAGCGGGGGAAAACAATACAGATGCAGTGTTGAGCAATTCAGGAAGGGTGGGTACCACTGTAGTGTTCTTCTGGTCTGTGAAGATGAAATCCCAAACACTGGAAACTTGGGTCTGCAAATCAGTACAGTATTATACTGGGAACCCACATTTCAGAATGTTATTGGCCTAGTTCACTATCCGCAAATCCCAAAGCAGAACACATGGGCATAGCGAACAGAATTGACCAAATGTATGCTCCATTGCTGAAAAGTAATTACGTTTTGGGGGAGATGGCGCTGCTAGGTCTGCGGTGGAGTTGGTGTATGGTTCGGACTGCTGTACCTTCGCCCGGAGGGCAACTTCCGCAGGGGGTTGGGTTGTGCAGCAGAGTCAGACCGGCAGTTGTGGTAGGTTGCAGGCACAAGGCAACAGTTCAGTTTCTTAAATCGACCGGATCTTCCGAAGCTGGCTTACCAGAAGATTAAAGGCAAGAATCCAGGTGTTATTTTCCTTCCCGGCTATGCTTCCAACATGAATGGTCAGAAACCAGTTGCCCTTGAACACTTCTGCAACTCACTTGGACATTCCTTTGTACGGTTCGATTACACTTGATGTGGAAGTTCAGAAGGTGACATCAAAGAGTGTACAGTGGGAAGGTGGAAGAAGGATGTTCTGTCTGTTTTGGATGAACTCTCAGAAGGACCACAGATTTTGGTGGGGTCTAGTTTGGGAGGCTGGCTGATGCTTCTTGCTGCAATCGCACGTCCGGAAAAGATTGCCGCTCTTGTTGGTGTTGCTGCTGCTGCCGACCATTTTGTAACATCTTTCAATCAGCTTACAGTGGAGGTAAAGAAAGACATTGAGGAAAAAGGACTATGGAACGTTCCTACAAAATATAACGAAGAGGGTTTTTATGATATACCGTATAATTTCATTAAAAAAACAGAAAACCCCTGTTTGTTAAACACCCCAATTCCAATAAAATCCCCTATGAAGCTCATCCTTGGCATGAAGGATGAAGATGTACCTTGGCATGTTTCTATGCAAATAGCCGAACGTGTTCTTAGCCCTGATGTGGATGTTATACTTCGTAAAAATGGTCAACATCGTTTGAGAGCAAAGGATGACATCAAGCTTCTTGTTTACACTATTGACGATTTAATTGACAAGCTGACAACACTTGGGTAAATCTGAGCTTACAGTCTGCATGATCAAGCACCTTATAGCTTTCTCGGAAGCAATACATTGTAGGAGACTAAAGCTTTAATTTTTTGTTTCCTGACCTCTCTTACCAATACCTATATATGGGTGTTTCCTTATTGCATGTTTGCACAAAGACAGGAACTGCGAAGTAATGGCTGCTGTTCATTTAAAAACAGACATGAGGATGTGTCCTATCTTGACCCTACTTTTATGCCTCATACCAAACACCTCAGCACTCTTTATTTGCATAAAATTGATAGCACCCTTTAGGATTCTCTTGCATCCAATAATAAACACTGTGCTTTTAGAACACTCAAAATCTGTTAGGTTCAGAGTTGTTTTAAGGTTGTGTACCTCATGCGTGTTTTGTTAGATATGAATCCAGGTGTAGGTGTTTTCATTCTGTCAGACTTGTTTGCAAATTATAGATTGCTGTCCAGTTGCAATTTGATGTCTTTAAAAAATGTCGTTGGTACTAAACTCGAACAATAGCTGTTGTAATTAAGACTTGCAGAGTTGTTTATGAGACAGTTATCCATACTGCAGCAATTATGTAAAGAAATGGAGAAAATATTACCTAAATTGTTTATTAGCATATTAATTAAGGCATTAACGAATCCAATAGTAACATTTAAATACAAGTTGGGAAAACTGAATTAAGTTTTGCGATACAAGCAAACTAAACAAATGCATAAGTAGTGTTGCAGCTCTGTCCTTGTTTGGATTATTCTTAAATCTCTGAAAACCTGTAACCATGATTCATGCTATCAACGTCAGTCAGAGACATTTCAGATTCCTGCATTTTATTTTTGGTATTTCCCACTAACACTTTAAGCCCCAAACCTTTATGTTGAAATATGCTCTGAGGGCTTTTAAAGAGTACCTTGCAGTAGTGGTGTCACGATTCATTCCCTGCAATGTCATTATCATTACTGGGGAGTCTACCTGTGGGTCTGTCCACTGTTAGATAAAGCTTCCTGACCCTATGCAATATCCATGTACTGACTCACAGCCTTTCGGATAACATTCAGAGTTTCCCTTTCATTTTGGATCCATGTCTGGTTTTATGTTAGCCAGAAGGCTATTTCTCCCAGGTACTACATTTCTCAGCATTCGGACCTATCTGAAGAATGATTTCCATAAACCTGGCATTACAGCTGCCAGGTTTTGTGGTAGCCTGCTTTCTTTTCATATCATAGCCTCTAAATAATAGAGTTGCCTTCTCATTTTTCATCTTCATCTTTGCAGGGCAAGGAAGGGAGGAGGAATTATCATACTTGGCTTGGCATGTACTAGCTGGATCACACCCGTGGCACGCGATCTTTAGTCAGCAATGTTAAAGCCTCTGTTTGCTTGAGCATTGATCTTTGTAGCATTGTTCCTGTGTGATTGATCCCGTGTCCAGAATGCCCAATTCCAGTTTTTTGATTCCTGAGCTATAGCAAGCCTTGTTTCCTGCACCTACACTTTTAATAGTATAGCATTGTTTCCAGTAGCTGCGCCGTTTAGCAGTGCAGCCTTGTTTCCCGTACTTGTACTACTTTGCCGTGTAAATTGTACTAGGAAGGAGCTGGGTTTAAGGGATAACGGGGCCCGGCGCCAGTTCCCCGAAGACCAACCCCACTGTCTTATTCAAGTTAATGTTCACCAATGGAGGCGAATAGTTACCTATAATCCTTGGATATTATCCTTTCATTTGGATACAGGTCCACTCAAATCATAATTATCACTGCTATGTGATCTGATTGTATACAAAACTAGCAGCCCGTCCCGACCTTGTCCGGGTGCAATCAGGCTTCAGGGCCCCCAGCCCCCGCCTGCCCCCACATTGTCCGTGGGTCCCCCGGAGTAGCAGCCCATCCCGACCTTGGCTTCAGGGCCCCCGCCCGCCCCGACATTGTCCGTGGGTCCCCCGGAGCCTTACCTCATCCGCCGCACCTCCCCGCGCTCCTGAGTTCACCGGTCCGCCGCTCCTTGCCGCTCCTCGCCGCTCCTCGCTGCTCTTCACCTCTCCTCCCCGCCTGTCCGCCGCTCCTCTCCACTCCTCCCAGCCTGCCCGCCGCTCCTCACCGCTCCTCCCCGCCTGTCCGCCGCTCCTCCTCGCGCTCCTGGACGTCGCCCCTCCCCACGCTCCTGATGTCAGCACGCACGTCGCGACCGGCGCTACTTTTATGGGACTCCTTTTTTTTTCTCGTACATTTTTTAAATAACGTATCTTTTTTTAATTTATATAGCCTATGTCCATCTGTACACCCTGACAATTTCAACGATGTATCAGGTGTGTGGATTGGTGCTGTGGTTCCTGAGTTTACCCGCCTCAAAGGTTCAAAGTTCTTCCTTTATAATAGTAGTATAGATGTATTGTGTTGTACCTTGATTCCTACAAGTGCATCTCCTCCTTAGCTGCTCAGCCAGGATAAATGTGATGACTGTGTGGAAATTTAGAATGCCTGATGACAAAAAGAGTGGAATGTTATTGTGCCTGCTTGTGTGGAGAGAATGACAGTTGAAGAGAGTGGGCTGAGCAGCAACCATGCTGCTCCTGTCGGGACCTCTGTGAAACCTGTAACATACTTATACTGAACGAACCAATAAACCTTCTACTTGCAATATACCTCCTGGCTACCTCTAATCATCTTTGGAATTTAACTTACAACATATTGCACAGCCCGCCAACATGTTTTGAAGAGAATCCCTCTTCTTGAGGGCTGAAATGTCAATATATCATATTGGAAGTTGGTGGATGCAGCTCAAGGAGAGACTAGATGAAGCCCAGGCCGGGGCTTCGTCTCGTCTCTCCTTGCACTGCTCACAAACCTCTCAGATATGGCAATGGGGCATTCCTTGACTTATTTTCAGTAAATTGTTTTGTGAGCTGCATCTAGATTGGATGCGACCATCTGCTTTGCAGTGTAGCCTAGTTTCCTGAAGTTGCACTATTCAACACTGTTTTCCATCATTCTTGAACTATCACTATTCAGTGCTTCATAGTTTCTTGAACTTTGTTTTCTTCTCTAGGTGCCCATTTTCCACTCCTTACCCTCCTTTCCCTTTTTCTTCAGTTCCCAGTGTTTTGCCTTTATATTCCTGCTGCTTTAATGTTCCATTCCCTAGTGTGATACATTTGCCTGCTCCTGCGCATCCTTTCCTTTCTGTTCTGTTAAGCACTACCCCACTCTTGCGCCTTGTCTATTTTAGTTCTGTATTTAGTTCTCCAACTGAGCTGTTACCGCCTTGCCAGTTCCCATGTGGTCCCCAGGATTCTTGGACACAGCTGATAACCTAGATGGAGTTTCTTGTCCACTGTGAATATAGCCTTTAAGGCTTCTTTTCGTTTTAATACATTCCCATATAGTATCAGCTCCTTAGACTGTCTTTGCATGCTGGTCTAGAAGTGGATATTTTGCAATCAGTATCAGTAACTTGAATTGTGGATGAGGAACATACTGAGCTTCAACCTTACTGTGTAAAGCTCCTGAATGCTCTAATTTCTGTCCCTTTATCATTAAAATCTTGCAAACACTAAATGTTCGCTATTCTGCATGTTGAAGTCCCTCTTTTTAGGAGCTCATTCATTTCCTGTTACCTTATGCATATGTTCCCCCTTACATCCATATTAGCCTTGGACTCCCTGTGTGATCTTGGGCAGCTCTTTTACAAATATTCTCTTCCATTTGCCTCCCAAGCCACCAGTGGTCGCCAGAGCCTTGATAAATGGCTGTACATTTGTGGACTGAGAGCCTTCATATATTTTCTCTGCTAGATTTTTGCTACTTCTTTGCATTCCCCATTGAACTCTGCGAATAGGCAGAGAGCATACCGATTACTTCACACAAGGCACCGTTTTTGAGGGCAGCTCCAGTTAAACTCAGAATTACCATATTTTCAGCAATGGAAATGCACCTTTAATTTCAGAAGAACATCCCAGAGAGAGTTGCATAAACTGCCTCTCTGTTTTGCTCGATGTATTCCTCACGTTTCTTATTCCATATGCCTGTCTGCACGTAATCCTTTTGCAAGAGTGCATTCAGCCTAAGTGGGTTCTAACTTCTGCTAACAGGGATGGCAGAATAATTGATCTCTACCACTACCTCCAGTCTCTCAATTAGAGGATGGACATACATGGGCGTCCGCAGAAAGTTTTCCAGGGGGGGCCAAAATGTTAACGTCATCACCATCCTTCGACATGATGTGTGCCAGGTGGGGCACAAGAAACACTAGGGCGCAGAACTAGAATAGACTCAATTAAGTGCATGATGCGAGTACACCGGCTGTCCCCTGGTAGGCCCCCATACTCTCCGCTGCTTCCATTAATAGGTAGCCCCAGGCAGGATTCCTATTTCACGGCTCCACTACTCGCCGATTGGTCCAACTGTGGTATCACAGACCTGGAATCACTCTTCGAGGAGGGACAGCTGAAGCCGCTGGACCACCTGATGGCGGAATATGGGCTCCCCCCGGGTCAGTTCCTAAGGTACAGACAACTGCTCGATGGATACCGACCCCACTTTAATCTCCACACTGGCGAGCCAGACACGCATCCAGTGATACATACTATCCTGCATATGGGGATGGGTCGCCACCTGGTCACATGGTTGTACAAATCCATCCGAGAACTCTCATACGCTCCCCTGACAACCCTGCGCGCCACCTGGGAGGCGGACATAGGCCGCGCTCTACACGACTCAGAATGGACCAAAGCGCTTGAGGCCCCTAAACGCGTCTCTAGGAACGCCCGCTTCAAAAATATACAGTATTACATACTACACAGGGCATATCTCACCCCAGCGCGATTACAGAAGTTCTACCCCTCCACGCCATTCCTATGCCCCAGATGCAGCTCCCCAGCTGCAAACTTTCGTCATATGTTTTGGGACTGTCCTGACCTCCAACCCTTCTGGCGGGCAGTACACAACACACTACGGGAACTCACGGGCCTTACTACACTAGCCACCTGGGAGTCCAGTGCACTAGGCATCCTCCACATCTCAAAGCAGGAACCTGTCCATAGACGCTTCGTGCCCTTGGCGCTCCTGTTAGCCAATAGATGTATAACCATGCGCTGGCGATCCCCAGAGGGCCCCCCCATAGCACAGTGGAAAGGGGCGGTTAGCAAATGGGCAGCAGCGGAGGAAGACGCCTTAAGAGAAGAAGAAGCCAAGGGTGCGCGTAAAATTCCCATCTCCATGGAATGGGCCATGCTCCTTCACAACTTCCGTCAGTCCACGCAGGCGGGAGACCAGCCTGATCCTTCCCCTCCCCCCACCCAGGAAAGCCAGTAGCCCTTATCTGATGTGAGCCACCCCAGGGTCACACCCCGATAACCCCCGCATCTGGAGCGGCCTCTTGTACGTCCAGCCACTTGACCCCCACCTCACTGGCCGAGGTGCAGCGGGCCCCCCCTGCCGATCACCCCCCCCCCCCCTACTACATCCCGCTGCCGATATCTTCCCGTTTGGACCCTGCTAGCGCCTACATGCTTCCCTCCCACAGTTCTGTTTCCCCTTTGTTTACTGGTCACACTATCATATGCACAATACAGACCCAGATCCTGCGCCGCTGTGGCGAGCGAGCGCCCGCCTCTCCTTACTCACCACCCCCACGGTAGTACCGTCCCATCGCTTCCCAGCCCGCAGGCGCCCTCACACGCGTACAATGCACGGATTACCCGATGTCATGCTTAAGTGTACCAGTTCTATAAAATGAGAAAATGTTGCACACATGGCTGCTTGTGGCTGAATGTTGAGGCCACGTCGGCGGATTGTTTACTGTACTGGTGTACCTTTTATTTTTTACTGCAACAATAAAAACAAATTTAAATAAATAGACTCAATTAAATGCCAGGAATCCAGGACATGTGACTGACCCTGCCACAAGCCAACAAACGAATATATGACGTGAGAGCGCAGACAAACATCCCGCATACCATCATACCGCAAATATCATACCGCAAGTACTATTAGGCCGCAATTTAAGAGAACGAAAACTTTTAAAACGAATATGCCTTAACCACGCATGCCTTTACAACGAAAAGGCATGCATGTTAAAGGTATACTCGTTGTAAAAGTTGTAAAGGTAAGTAAGAGTACCCTACCCTACCCTACCCAACACTACACTCTAATGTAGTACCCCTGCACCACCCACCCTTGACACACAGTCCTTTTCCTACATTTACACTACCCAGCATGACCCCCCAACACTACCATAAAGCACTTTACTTCCCTACACAAACACTACAACACTACCTTAAAACACTACCCCCAGCATGACCCTACACAAACACTACAATACTACCCTAAACCACTACACCCCAGCATGACCCTACACTACACAAACACTACAACACTACACTAAACCCTAAAACACTACACCCCAACATGACCCTACACTACACAAACACTACAACACTACCCTAAACTCTAAAACACTACCCCTACATGACCCTACACTACACAAAAACTACAACACTACCCTAAACCCTAAAACACTACCCCCAGCATGACCCTACACTACACAAACACTACAACACTACCCTAAACCCTAAAACACTTCACCCCAGCATGACCCTACACTACACAAACACTACAACACTACCCTAAACCCTATAACACTTCCCCCAGCATGACCCTACACTACAACACTACCCAAAACCCTAAAACACTACCCCCAGCATGACCCTACACTACACAAACACTACAACACTACCCTAAACCCTAAAACACTACACCCCAGCATGACCCTACACTACACAACACTACAACACTACCCTAAACCCTATAACACTTCCCCCAGCATGACCCTACACTACAACACTACCCAAAACCCTAAAACACTACCCCCAGCATGACCCTACACTACACAAACACTACAACACTACCCTAAACCCTAAAACACAACCCAAGCATGACCCTACACTACACAAACACTACAACACTACCCTAAACCCTAAAACACTACCCCCAGCATAACCCTACACTACACAACACAAACACTACAACACTACCCTAAAACACTACCCCCAACATGACCCTACACTACACAAACACTACAACACTACCCCAAACCCCAAAACACTACCCCCAGCATGACCCTACACTACACAAACACTACAACACTACCCTAAACCCTAAACACTACCCCCAGCATGACCCTACACTACACAAACACTACAACACTACCCTAAACCCTATATCACTTCCCCCAGCACGACCCTACACTAAATAACCACCACAACTCTACACTAACACAACACTATACTACACAATCACTACCCCAGCACGACCCCCACCCCTAAAAAATTAACCCAAACCCCCTTACCTCTCTCGTCATCCTGGTTTTCACAACGCAAATGCATTTACCATGCATGCCTTTAAAACGTAATTCGTTGTAAAGGCATGCATGATAAATGCACATGCGTTTTGAAAAAATGCGGGATGATGGTATGCGAGGTCAATGACCTTGCGTGATAATGGTATGCGGCCTGAAAGTCCGCGGGATACAAAATGCGGGATAATGGCTGCAAACCGCCAACAAACACCACCTGTAGGGAAAACGCTAAACTTTCTGACAAGGTGCTTTATCTCTGTCTGCTAGGTGTGCAGACTTCCGGGTCCTCGATCCAACACTAATCAAGGCTGTCTTCAGCACGATTCGATTTTTATCAGAATACTTTAAAACAGCCTATGATTAAAGCACCAGATTAAATATACTGTATGCACAGTGTATGTTAGGGATTATTTGTAGCACACATATTCACCAATATTGGCTTCTTGGTGTTAGAATTCATGATAACGTTTATCCAAAGTTAAAGCACAACGTCAAAGTTAGTAATAAATAATGCAGCAATCACACACGCTAGTGATTCGCCAATGGGTGCTCCCTTTACTAGAATTCCCTGGGCATTGCTAAATTTTACACACATTCAATTAATTTATACACAATAAAATGTATAGGTCCAAATGTTAGCTATATTTTTTAAAAGAAACTTAGAGTCCCTCTACGTGTAGTCAATGTCAAACTGACAACGTGCGCACGTTTAGGGATACAATAATGGCCAGCTCCCTTATGCAGAAGCCCAGCAACGTAAATGTGTGGCACATGAGGTGTCCGCAGCGGCGGCACATTACAGATCAAGGGATGCTGAGTCTTACACAGTGGTCGAAGTGGGGAAAAAACGTAGGGGAACTGTGGGCAGAGAATCAGAGGGCGGGAATAACCCAAGGATTGGATCTGTGGGTGGAGCCAAAGGTGTGGCCAGAATGCGCAGACATCCCAATTTTTAGTATTTGTTTGGCATTTCACGGCCCAGTTTAATCAACCAATGTATACACATGATTATTTAAGGTTATAATGAGTTATTGACATTAAAATATATTCACACAGTGGGGTATGCTTCTAATAATCACAGAATGTACGCAATACGATAAAATGTGGAAACACAAGCCACTTGTCTCCGAGCCTTGGAGTTTCTGTCATCAGCACTTCTCCCTTTTCCCGCAACAGCAGTTCAAACATGAATGGCAAAATATCCTAGTTTGCAAATGTTTTCTCTAAAATTATGGCTCTGCCATATTTGCCTCATAATGCAAGATCTGCTGCATGATCTGACCATTTAAACTAATAAATTGTTTGTAGGTCAAACATATCAAAAGTTAATATAAAATGTGACGTGTGTTGCTGCGGAGTGGATGGCCTATTGTAAAGGTTGACTGGTCACCCTTCTCACTGCTGCGTTTGTATGTCACACTGGTACTAATAAGGCAAAATCTTTACAGAGACTGTAAGCATGTGTACACACGTCAAAATAATAAAATATCTGAAAATATACTGCATTACGCTGCAGCCTTTTTTTTAATGCATAATTTAGTCAACACTATGGCATAATAGTGTCATCCTTTGCTACATAATTAATTCCAGTGGCCCCACAGCAGGCAGCACATGTTAAATGTGCATGTGATCGAAGCAGGGAGACTGTGAAGTTTGCGAACTTAGTTTGGTGTGCGTGCAAATCCTGCATTGCCAATCCCTGGTGAGTTGCAGCTACTACTGCTGAAACAAGGCCAATGGAGGTACCTATCGGTGAGGCAGACTGGCCTCAAGGGCAGGGCCAGCCATAGCACTGGTGGTGTCCTGTGCATTAATGTTTGTTAGTGCCCCCCAATGACCACCTCTGCCATGGAGTCCCTCACTACCACCCTTTAATTGTGCCCCCCCAGTCTCCATAACCACTCTTTCTCAGATGCATTTAATTTGATTTACAGAGACAATCAATATGTGTGTAAATCACTGTATAGAAAATGTTACATAAGACTAAGGACTACAAGGTGTAGGAGTCACATGACAACCATACTAGTAGCCGGTATAGCTTTATAGTGATTGGTCGGGAGAAACACAATACCCGGAATTTAAAACGTAATACCATGGTTGGGGGTTCTCCTTAATAATTAGAATTGATTTTTGTCCAAAAGAACACTTTTTGGGACATTAGGATAATCAAAGACTGGGGGGGGGGCATAATGCTCTAATTTATACCTTGCAGTTTGTATGCAGCTCTTAGATGACAGTTAATAGCTCACTGTTCTAAGTTAGGATTTTACCTTATAAACTGCAAGTAACAAAAGGATCTCTCTGACAAAAGCAGTAGTCCACTGACCTATTTACATTATGTGCACTTTGTGATCTGCATGGCGCATGTTCTTTGCAGCCGGTACATTAACCCTCTGAGCTACCTTTCCATGAGTCAAAACTTCCACTAGACAAAATTCTGATCTCTCTCTAGGAAGAACATTGATCACCAGAGTCATCATGACATTTTTAGTGTTGCCGAAAAGTGCTGGAGACCAGGAAGGAAGCAGCAAGCGTTTTTAAAACCATAATATACTTGCAAACATGATGCCTCCACCTAAAGTCAGTACCCGGTGCGGTCACACTGGTTGCACCGTCCTAGAGCTGGCCCTTCTCAAGGCTCCTGTGACCTCAGTGACTGTTGTTCTAGGGTGTGCTGCTTCATAGACCTGCCCGCAAGACTGGAGGTGAACTTGAGTATGGATAATGGTGGACAAGCCTTGAAGGTTAACCTACACTTGTCATGCTAGGGTCCAACAGCTTGTGCGAAAGACACCAGGACTTCTAAGGTGTTGGGAAGCCTTCTAAGGTCTAGCATGTGATTGTGCTCTCGCAGGAAAGTGGTCTGGTGGACTGGTTATAAAGGCTGAACCTGGTTCCCAGTTCCAAATTCAGCAGCTCTGACCATAGTGCCACATCCTCTCCCCCACTGAACACCGTACTGCCCTACTGAGAAAAACTCCCACTATCTTCAACCACAACCCAATTGTTACCCGTTATAAACACCTGGATGCAGCTCAATTTAAATTACGCACTAGACGAGAGCAATATGCGGCCTACAAAAAAAAAAGTAACAACATCCTGGAAAAAGCAAACACTTATAGGGAATGCAAAATTTAGCAAACCATGGGAAATGTAAGCAGGAACAACATGGTTACCTTAATGCTTTTACACTCACTATTCAGAAATCAGTGAGTGCTTTTGCCGGAAAAGTTAAGGACACGACTACAGGGCCCTGAATGGACCCATTTCAGTGGCCATTGCTTGTATCCTTACAAAACGTAAGCAGTATGGTAAAAAGACCACATCCCTGGACGCAGAGCCGCAGCACACATTTTGTTTTCCAATCCACACATTACAGTACCTCCAGGATTGGTGCACTAGTTCCAAGTCTAGGGAAAACAAAGACAAGAAAACAAAAATAGCGCTTCGCTGGCAAACTCTGTAAAAGTGGCGCTAATGTGTTTCAGTATGAATAAAATCAGTTTTGCCAGTTTGCTACCACTCTGCCTTACTTTATTTAGTTATTTATCTATTTTTCATATTTTTAACATTTTATTCCGAATGCTGCACTTTGGAATTAAAATGCAACATTTCCAGCAAAAGCGTCTCTTTTTTGGATCCATTTCACAGGGAAGCAAATAAAAGAAAGGAGAGGAAAGAGAGTGAGAACCCCGTCTTGAAGTCATGGTTTTCATGGGCGTCCGCAGGGGGGGGGGGCAAGGAGGGTTGCTCCAGGGGGGGGGGCAAGCGCCCCTCCTTGCCCCCCCCCCTGCGGACGCCCATGTGGACATACTTTGTGAGGGTTCCATTTCGTGGCCTCTCGACATCAGATGGCTCTTTCCATGGATGCTTCCCTCAAAGATTTGGGAGATATCATAATCTGGTTCAGGGATTTGGTTTTCACAAGAGCCCTTCACCTAAACAGCATTTTGGAAGGATACCAGGTAGACACGTTAGGCATTACTTCCATATTCTTCAGGAGAAGACAACCCTGATAAAGACAGAAGTACAATGAGCACGTTTTACGTCCACACGTAATGGGAGAGTAGACCAATAATTCTGTTCAAGAAGGCTCAGCAGCTATGGCGCTTGATGATTCATCACAACATCCTCTTCTCAATTAATTAAGTACCTTCTAGGTGTGTGTGATGAGAAGGCAGATGCCATAAACAGGTGATTCCCTGCAAACCAAAGGTTGGAGTTGTACCTACGTGTGCTGCAGCTTCTCTTCAACTTCAACTCATAGAGATATTTTTGCCAGGCGGCTGGCAAACTGGTTCCTGAACCGGTTGATCAAAATAACCGACATTCTAAGGATGTTCGACGTGTGTACTATCCCTCCCTGTATAATGACTGAGGAGTCATCTGAGTTGCAGAGAACGAGTTATGTAGATGGGCGTATCAGTGTAAATCAAGCCTCTTTTATGGCAGATACACGTGGCATATTTCTGAGAATAACAACGCCTACAATTAATGCAAAGCATGAAAACTTCCTAGAAAAGGATGAGGGGTGCATTTTGAAATCTATATTTGGAAAGTAAACTGTGCCCGACAAATGACACCTTTAAATCTAAAAAGGAGAGGACACTTCAGTAACCACTTCATCCTCCCAGAAGGTGCTTCTTCTTTCCTTAGGCTATTTTTGTCTGTTTCTTTGTTCGGGTTATGTATCCTCTTTGTAGGGAACAGATTGGAGAGACGATGCAGTCTTGATGTGGGCTGTGGCTGAGCTCCCCCAAAGCCAAAACCATCTGACTGTCCTGAGGTCAACAAGCTTCTGGGAGGAAAGAATGGCTCACCATTGGTAGCTTGGAAGAAGCAGTGAGGCTTTCCCTAGAGAAAATGCATGTGGTATATGTGCAACAACACCAAAATGTCTTTTAATTTACAAACTAGTCTACTTGAAAAAAAGAAAAAAACAGTTTCATAGGAAGCAATGTGAAATGTTACTTCATTACAGGTGGTAGACCTGAACCAGGCACATGCTACTGCCGACGTGGGATGGCGCTGTAGTTGGACAGACACGCGTATATTTATTTAGTGGATTTATGTAGTACTCATAAGGTCACAGAGTATCAGAATACTTTACCTGGAAACAATCTGTTGTTACAGGAAAACAAAGCATGGGGAGTAGTATCAAAGATGCACATGTCAAAGTATCCAAAGTAAAAAAAAAACTGAGTAACAAGCACAAAGACAAAGGTTAAATTAAATTTAAGTGCATCATTTAGATGCGAGATAGGCTCAATTGCAGCACTAGTACGAGCGATACATCCTCGTTTGTGGTTTGGAGACACGTTAACGATAAAGAGACTCATTCATGGAGAAAATTACCTCAATTCTTGTTTGATGGACGGAAAGAACCTAATGGTGTGGATGGAAGGTGGAATGGAGTGCCATATTCTAGGGTACAGCCTGAGAAGGTCTGGTTTAGGGTGTGCTTTTAAAATGGAAGATGGAAATGTCGAGTATGGTATTGTCTGTGGTGTGTAAGCGCCTCTTGAAAACTTTCTTGATTAGTGTTTTCGGAACGTATGAGTTTGCATGTTAAACAGGCCACCTTGTAATTATCTTTACCCTCGATGAGAAACTAGCTTAATTTATGCAACACTTGAGTGATGTTTTCGAAACTATCAGTCCTAGCGATGAGACAAGTGGCAGTATGAAGTGTGATTTTCAGTGGGGCGACATGGTCTTTGGCGAAACCAGGGAGAACAGTATTACTGTAGTCTACTCTGGAAAGTGCCAAAGCTTGCACAAAAAAAGGTATGAGATCCCTAATTAGTTTCAACTTATAGTTGCATTCCAGGCCATGTTGTTTATATGTTTGAGAACATTCAGACTGTTGTCCACAGTGAAGCCATGTGATATATTGTTCCCATGATAGTGGTCTTGCAGTCTAGTAGCTGTTGTGCTCACCTTGCTTTGTTAGTTGTTGTGCTAACTTTATTGAGGGATGAGAAGATAAAAGCAGGAACAATCTTGTATTAGGATTACATTTAAGGAGATGGCAATGATTGCATATGACCTAATGTCAAGACCTGTAACAAAGTGTACTGGAGAGATGAAACTTTCAAGTAAAGTGGAATGTCATTGGTGTATTGGTGATATAGTATGCCGGACTGTGTGATGATGTCACCCAGAGGGTCAATATAGAGGTTGGAAAGTGCAGGAGCCACAATAAAACTTTGTGGAACTCCTTGAAGTATGGGAACAAGAATCGAGTATGAACTGAAGATGTTTGCCTTATGGGAGTGATTTATTTGCAAGATATGACAAACATTTTGTTTTTAAAACACATTCAATACTATTGAGTATTTAGAGAATGTCTTAGTCAAGAAGAATGTCAAAGACCACCATAAATCGATTGGGATCAACAGGCAAGAGTCACCGTTTAATATGAGAAGCACATCATCAGTGACTTGGAGAATGACTGTTTCCATAAAATAACCAGTTCAAGGACTATGTAAATTATCCATGAGATTATTGTTTTTGACAAATTGATTTAGTCACTTGTTGACACAGCTTTTGCTTTCTATGGCGAAGAAAGAACGGATGGAGCCTGGTCTGAAGGTCTTGGGATCATCTGGGAGTATCAGGTCATTTAAGATAAAGGAGACACTTGCCCCACCCTTGGGCTTTCTAGAAACACCACATGGGAGAACGAGATATTACTGAAGATAAACCAATTTGGCACCAGTTGCAAGCACAAGTCTTTACCTAGATTGGCTGATAACGGATCAGTGAGAAGAATGAAAGGTTTACGTTTGGAACAATATTAAGGAGTTCCATTTGACAATTATTTAAAGAAGGACCAGTTATTTGATGCTATTCTTTGTAGGGCAGATTGTATATTTATGGAAGGTATCTTAAGTAATAGTTAAATCATTTTTTGTTTAGTGTAAAATAAATTACACATTCATACATTTCTTTTGTGGATGCTCAAGTATGTAAGAAGGAGATCAATTTGGAGCAGACTTAACTATTTCAGATAGGTCCTTGGTCTGTTTTTCACCAAATCAACGTCTGATTTGATTTCACTCTTAAATACATTACTTGTGTGCCATTCTGGCTGTGCAAAAGTGCACTACATTTCTTTTGGAGGGATTCTGGCACTATAGTCTTTCAGTGACTTGTTTTCTCTTCGTTCAGTTCCGTGTAGTACTGGAAAGCTTTGTTGCTTTTCGTTCATTTGTTCTTAAGTGGGGCAAAATGTTTTATAATATCGGTCAAGCTTCTAGGAAAATAAGGAATTACTGCATTTGGCATGTTATTGAGATTAACATTCATGGTTTCTCATACCCAAATTCTTGCATCTTAGGTTGACCAATGATCTTGGTTTTGAAGAACCACATGAAAAAGGGAATTCTATGTCAGGACTGGAGGCGAGGATTATGCCTTCTCTCTTCACTTTTATTCACAGCAGCCAATTTAAACAAGACTACATTTCCCATGAAATCTTGGGAACATTGTAGTAAAGTAAAAATGTCCAATTAGGAACAGTCCTGGATCCTACAATCAGGTTACTGCATCCTCAACATAGTCCGTCCTCACTGGCCCCTCCTCCTCTTTTCTTCACTGCTGCGCAGCCGAGATTACTGTGTTTTTTTCCTACTCTGTGGGATTGTCACTTTGGTCATTGTATTTCATTGATTGCTTGTAATTTTTGCACTCTGCTCGACGAGCTTTAATGTGGTTTGCCTGCTTTGCCACGTGCAACTTGCAATTGTTATTTTGCTATAGTTTATTATAGTGGACTAGTAGCTGAGGGGGCGGTGACAGGAACTTCTCTTCCCTCGTGTTTCAAATTTGGAGCTTCACCGCCATCTGAGTATCGCTCCCTATTGCTTGTTTCTTTGTTGGAGAGTTGGACGGAGTACTGCTTCCTTTGTTTTCGAGCTGTGGGTGTGCCTCCACCCCTACACAGCTGTCTTCTGGTGGACTCGTGGACCTCCCACCATGAGGGGGCGTTTGAGGCAGAAGGAAATGGCGCGCATGTTCAAATCCTGAGGGGTTTGAACGGCGCGCCGTAGATGCCCCGCGAGTACTGGCCTGAGGAGGACGCCTCACGGAGGTGTATTGATCGAGCTGAGTGAGGAATAATTACCGGCCGATCCTTCTTGTTGTATGCTCTACTGCCTTCAGGCACTGTCATCACCCAGCAGAGTCAGTATTACTTTTTCTTACCTATGCCCTTGTGGGTCTGTATTTAGGCTTCCTAACGCCTGTTTGGCACTTACCCAGGCTGGCAACTGTTTTGTACAATTTGCACCAGTAACTCTGTGCCCAGGGCTTAGCCCTAAAATGTCAGCTAGTTTTTCCTCCGTATGAGCTTAGGCTGACAACTGGCCTCCCTAGAAAATACCGCCTGACATCTAAGGCACATAAGTCTGACACCAAGACTCCTCAAATAAGCCTAACCAAAGCTGATTCATCTTCATCTTGTCCAAATATGGAAATGGACTACAAGGAATAGTTCCAGGGAGGGGAAAACACCCTGGCAGACCTCCCTTGAGATAATGATGACTTCTATGAAGCTGTGGACGCTTCAATTTACAAAGCAGCGTGTGATGCCATCTCACCCCTAGAAGAAAGGTTATCTCGCAAAATTGACCTGGCGCTAGCATGACTGGCTAACCTTCCCATGCCCCCGTCTCTCAAACTGGGCCTCCAGCGCCCTCGCTGACGGCAGACCCTGCAACCCCCCTAACAAACGCTCACATGACACGGGGTGGATCTTACTGCATTTGACAGGCTAAAACAAGCTTTCTTCGCTGCACAACCTAATTTGCCACCTTCATGGGACAGTTTGTCGAACCAATAGACTGACGCAGGGGATGCCAACATTGAACCAGGCCCTTCCAGACCATTGCCCCCGGCCCCACCTCAGGACTCCTCTGACATGTTCGACCCTGGCAAAATTATTCAACCCCGCTCTTCAGACTGGGCCCCAGCGGATAAAGTAGCCAGTTATGTGGCAATGAGCATTAGGAAGCCCTTAGAGAAAGAGGCACGTAACTGCCTCCAGGCAGAATGCCCTCGCCCTTCCTTAGACGACAAAGTCGCCCTCACCCCAGAAACTGATGCCCGCATGGCTACATTTTAATAAAGGTTTATGAGGGATCCCAAAAAAGGTATTGATAGGTCCTGGTGTGCTTGCCAGGACAAGCTCCTGGACGTTTTAGGGCCTCTCACAAAGATCTTGGACATGGCTGAAGAGGCCAAGACATCCGGTTCCTTACTATCCCCTGAGTCTCTGTCTGGATGGGCACAGAGAGCAATTGTGTTGTTAGGTAACGCTAATTGTGCCTTTTCCACAGAGTCTCGCCGCTCATTGTTCATCAAAGCAGACCCCAAACTCGGGGATCTTACAGATTCAGAAGCAGGAGCAGTTGCACAGGGAGGCCTATTTAGGGAACCCTTTGTCAGGGAGTTAGGCAAATTCGTCAACACCTTCACCTCCCTTGACAGGGCGCAATCCTCCATTAAAAAAGTTTTTCCCGGGTTTTGCGAGGGGACGGTCGAGGTAGGGGCCGCTCGACCGGCCGAGCCTCCAACCAACACCCAAGAGGGCAAGGCTCCAGACAGGGACTGTAAGAGAACCAGTCCTATTTCAGCAACTTCTACCCTGCAAGAGGCCGACGCGGCAAAGGCCAAGGGTATCGAGGAGTTGCAGCCTCATCCAGTGCCAGTGAGTGTTCTCCCTTCTTCCCGGTTAAAAGTAGGGAGGAGACTGGGGATTTTTTCCAGACCTGTGCTTCTTTCACAGGGGATCTATGGGTATTGCAGACAGTTCGGGGCTTCCACATAGAGTATGTGGGTGAAACCGTCCAGCAGAGCTGACCCCGTCCCATCCAGTTTTCAATACAGGAGGCTTCTTTAGTAGATGCAGAGGTCAAGTCCTTCCTGGCCAAAGGGGCTGTCGTCCCCTCTACCCCATCCCAGAGGTTTCATCAGCAACATCTTTCTGGTGAACAAAACAGATGGAGCAAGCGTCCTGTCATCAACCTCAGCGAGTTCAACGAGTGGTTGGTTTACCGCAATTTCAAGATGGAGGGAATCCACCTCCTCAGGGATGTTCTGCGTCCTTCAGTTTGGATGGTACGCCTGGAAGCTTCACTAAGGTTCTTAAGCCGGTAGTGGAATGTTTGAGAGCTCGAGGCATTCAAATGATCGTTTACCTGGATGATCTGCTCCTAATGGAGGCGTGCCCTTCTCAACTTCTTTTTCATCTTTGGATATTCTCCAGAGCCTGGGGTTTGTTGTCAATGGGTAAAAGTTGGTTCTCACACCCTCGCAATCTCTTATGTTTCTAGACTTTGTAATAGACTCCACGTCCTCCATGCTCAGCTTGCTGGCCAGAAAGATCTCAAAGGTTCAACACGAGTTGAGACGGTCCCTCTCCAAGCGTCAGATGTCTCTCAGAGACCTAGCCCGAGTAGTAGGTTTGCTCTCAGCTTCCATCCAGGCCATCTTACCGGGCCCCTCCATGACCGAGCCCTGCAACGCTTCAAAGTGTTGCATTTGCGCAGAGGGTGCCACTACTCTCACAAGGTGATCCTCTCCGAGGAAGCCCGGGAAGAGATCCAATGATGGTTACAACACATGGAAGCCTGGAATGGTCGAGCAATCTTTGGTTCCATGCAAGATTTAGTAATAGAATCCGACACCAGCACAATGGGCTGGGGTGCCAGGTGCGGCAAATTTTCTACAGGAGGGTTGCGGTCTCCAGAAGAACAGACGATACATATCAACTGTTTGGAACTCCTGGCAGGCTACTTCGCCGTTCGCTGTTGGACGAGAGAGTCCATTCAGTCTTCGGTTCTTCTGAAAATGGACAACATATCCGCTGTCTGTTATATCAATCATTTAGGGGGCACAAGGTCCAAAGCCCTCTCCAACCTGCCCACTAGTTTTTGGCAGTACTATCTGGACAATCAAGTGTCAGTCACAGCAGAGCATCTTCCTAGACGGGAGAACTTGGTGGCGGATTTTCAATCTTGCAATTTCAGAGACTCCTGTTTGTGGAAACTGGACCCAGACTTGTTTCAGAGGTTGAACAAACTTTGGGGTCCGTTTTCAATACACTTCTTTGCCTCGAGACTCGGCCAACAACTCCCACGTTTTTTCAGCTGTAGACCAGATCCATTGGAAGTGTCCACAGATGCCTTCCTCCAGGATTGGAGTCAAGAGAAGGGGTTCGTTTTTCCCTCCTTAGCTACGATCACGAGGGTGATAGCCCAGATCAGAAGGCAGGGAGCGAAAGTGGTGATTCTCATCCCCTTTTGGAGGTCTCAACTCTGGTTTCTGGTTCTTCTGGAACTTTCTTGGGATTCTCCAATCCTACTCCCCCTAGTTCCAAATCTTCTTCTTGATCCCCACCAGCTTCAACACCCACTGGTTCTGAGGAACTGGTTACGGCTCATGGCGTGGAGGATTACCGGGGACGATGGGAAGTCCTGGGCCTTTCGTCAAAAGCTGGGAAACTCATGTCTAAGGCTTGGGCGGACAGTACAATCGAACGCTACAGGTCCGCTTGGGGCAGATGGTCCCGCTGATGTGTGCGACGGAGTCTTAATCCCCTGGAGGCAGATGTAGTTCACATCCTGAATATTTTGGCTCACCTAGCCACTGGCAGCTTGGCTTACAGGTTTATAAACACCTTTTGTTCAGCCATTTCAGCAAGTCACCTGCCACTTAATAATGCTGCAGTCGGAGGGAACATCCCCTTGTGTGCAAACTTCTCTGGGGTATTAGACTTTCTCTGCCTTCGGAACCTCGCTACGCAGCTCTATGGGATGTGAATCAGGTTCTAAACCTGTTCTTATCTTGGCAAACTAATTGTTTTTTTTCACAGAAAGAACTGTCAGCTAAACTGGCTATGCTGCTCTGTCTTATCTCCTGTCGATGTGTATCCGATGTGAGAGCTCTGGACGTCACATCAAGGATTTTTACTTCTAATAGGTTAACTTTTACTCTGCATAGAAGGACTAAACGCCACACAAGAGTGATCTCATACCCGGAATTTCCGGACTCACCTAAGTTGTATGTGGTTCGGTGCCTGAAGGCCTATGAAGAAATGACAGAGGAATACCATCCGCCAGGAGAACGTCAACTCATTATTGCATTGCGCAAACCCCTCTCCCACCATTACCAGATGGGTTAGGTGGGTTAAGCAAGAGGCAGGTATAACTCTCAGAGGAACTCACACAGCTCGAGGAGCTATGGCCTCAAAGGCATTTGGCTTGGGTGCCCGTTTGGAGGATATTCTCAACACAGCAGATTGGTCTTCGGACTCTACCTTCAAAAGGTTCAACTTCAAGACAGTGATGGACATGGCTCACTTCGTGGTGAGCAGGCTTTAAACTAGCATAATTGTCACCCCCAGTCCTGATAGAATTAAACATTTCCTAGCTCTCGTAACAGAAAGTTTCAATTCTATTAAGGACTCGGAGGTGAGGATTATTCTGCCCTATGGTTTTTGGACGAAGATTCACACCCCATATTACAGTAAGTAGCTCAGTTTGAGTCTAAACTGTTGAATGCTTTTGCTTCTTTGTCATGTGTGAAGTCTGCCTCACTGCTTTTGGTTTACAGGCTTGATGTATTCCTGTTCGTTGACTGACAATATACCTTGTCTTTGTAGGTTCTGATACGAGTAAACAAGAAGTATGAGTACGATCTAATGGCTGACTGCGCGTGACGAAACAGGACGAGGGGCCAGTGAGGAAGGACTATGTTGAGGCTGCAGTAATCTGATTGGAGGATCCGGGACTGTTCCTTATTGGGCATTTTTCTCTTTACGACAATTTTCCCAAGGGTTCATTGGAAATGTAGTCTTGTTGTTTAAATTAGCTGCTGTTAATAAAAGTAAATAGAGGAGGCATAATCCTCACCTCTGAGTCCTTAATAGAATTGATTCTTTCCGTTACGATGGCTAGGACATTTTTCATTCAATAATGCTCCTATCAATCATATTGGTATTGCGTCCTCTGCTAGATAACAGCTCTTCTTAGCAATGATGAACATGGCTCCTTCAAGGTGTGAAGGCTGGGACCAATTTTGGATCAGATCGCCCTCACTGAGGAGAACATTGAGTAAGACTGGTAATTTAAGGTACCTCAGCTTTTTTTTAAAGTACCTAACAATATATGGTTAATGCACAGCAGGATGAGTTGAGAGGTGGAATGAAACATACTTTGATCAATGAAAAAGTTGTATCCTGAAGGGTGACAAATAATATTTCTGTTAGTGGTTTTCTTGGATTTGGGTATCAGTGCAACAAGCTGATATTGAATTGAGGCGAGGGACTCTGATGTCACTTGTTGACAGCATAAGGAGTTTTTGTAAACTGGTGCAAGACAACATCCTATCAGTCCCTCTCAATCAAGAAGAATTATAGAATTATTCAGTGAGGCAAGTAACTTCATGCAGCATAGGAGATTTAAATTATTGGAATTGCTATTAAAATATTTGGATTTATAGACCTGTTATGCATGGTGGTTACCTGGTGGCTATAATGTGGGACTGTTATAAACAGAATTCTTTGCAATCTAAGCTACTTAGCCCAGCGGAGGTCGAACAAATCAGTAGGGGATGTTTAACATTGGTAGATGATTAACATTGGTACTCACAGCCTGATTCATGAAGGAGAATTGCGCTCGCAAAAGGCCAGATTCTCAGAATCCGGCCCTTTGCAAGCGCAATTTTTGCATTTGAGATTCATCATCCCAAATGCAAAAATCGGTAATAGCGAATTTGCAAATTTGCGAGGAATTACATTTAAGGAATCTCTATTTGAGATTCCTTAAATGCAATTCATCATCCATTTTCAAATTGCAAAATCGCAATTTTGGGCCGCTATTTACCGCAAGGTCAAACCTCGTGGTAAATAGCGAAAACTTAGAAAAATGCTTTTAAAAGCATTTTTCTAAGTTGCATGTTACACACACACATGTCTTTTGGACATGTGTGTGTGTAACATCTGTGTAATTTGACATTTCAGGGGTGTTACAGGGTGTCCTTTGGACACCCCTGCACCCTTGAAATCGCAATCTCATTTGCGATTAGCTAATTGCTAATCGCAAATAATTAATCTGTAGGAATCGCAAAAAATATTGCTATTCCTACATGAATCCCGTTTTGCGAGTCTGGAATAGCGATTCCTTATGATTCGCTATTTCAGACTTTCAAAACTTCCCAATAATGAATCAGGCTATCAGTCTTTCGAGGGTCTGAAAGGCCTTAAGCTGGTAATCCCTGTACGAAAATGCCCCCTTTTTGTGTGGTCACCTCCACATTTTACTAGATTTTATTGCTGGTTTTTAGACTCTGCACACTGGGTCTCTGCTAACCATCTTCCAGTGCATGTGCTCTGATCCCTAAAACATGATATTTGCTATACTTCTAATCGGCACATTTAACATACTTATAAGTCCCTAGTATATGGTATGAAATGCACCCAGGGCCTGTAGATTAAATGTCGCGACACGCTAGTCGACTGCAGCAGATATTGTGCCACCACTAAAGTGATAATGCAAAACATGACTGCAGGCCCGCCACCAATAACCTGGTTGTGGAGGTGTAAACTGCAAATTTGACTTGTCACAATAACCCCTTTTGACAGACATAAACCCTCCTGTTAAATACCAATACATCATCCCTAAGTAGGCCCTAATGCCCAATAAGGCAAGGTGCATAGGATTTAAAAGTAGGCCATGTAAAAGGTAATGTAAACCCTGTTTGTTAGACCTGACACCTTTGGGTGGTAGTCCCCTAAATGTTTTTGCCTTCTGACCTCCTGTTTTGCTGAATTTGTTTTTGTTGGACTTGTACTCTCTGCCCTTTCCCACTGCGAACCAATGCAAACACATGCTTGGGCTCACTCCCTAAAGCATGGTAAAATTAGAGGCACCCATTTGGCACATTTAATTTGCTTATAGTTCCTTTGTACCCAATAGGCACATTTAATTTACTTATACACCCTGGAGAATAAACAGGTCTCAGGCATGCCATTGCAGCTTGCATTCAGTTTTAAACTGCCATTGTAACCTGGCAAAATAAACCCTTGTCAGGCCTAAAACTTCCTTTCTAATAGACATGTCAAACCTAACATAGACCTAATACAGGGTAATAGGACAGGGTATAGTGTACTTAAAACGCTGGAAATGTATTTCTAAGTTTTACATGTCCTGGTAGTGAAAAACTCACATTTGTTTTTTCACTACTGGGAGGCCTACCCCTCCCATAGGATAACATTAGGTTATTGTATTACATTTAACAAGTGACTAACTTAACGTGTGAATAACCCTCAGGTATCTTGACACAAAAGCGGTCAGGCTTCACTTAGAAGCAATGTGTAAAATATTTAGGCACCATACAAACTGTAAGAAAGTGAAAACCAAACACTAGAAAAAACCCACAGCAATTTAGAAAAAAAAAGTTAAATGTAATAAATTATTTGACAAGTAAAAGGACAAGAATCTGATCAGTAGCTCTGGAACAATTCAATTTTAAAGTTTTAAGCTAAGTATAGCTCCTAAAAGCACAAAGCGCCACTCGCAATTATCTGTTCATGCAAGACCTGGTAAAAGTCACAAGTTCAGGCCAACTACAATGGAGCGTGGGCCAGATACAGGGACCACGTTGAAAAATGTCCCAATGAAAAATGTACCTTCTAAAGTACAGTGTGAAGAGTTCTATTTGCTGTGGGGGAAACCGCGAGGAACAGGGAGATTGTTGTGGATGGTCGCTACTGTAGCGCGAAGAGCAGACTAGGTGTCCTGGATGCTTGTTACTAGAGATTTGCGTGGGTGGTCAGCACAGGGTGTTGATGCTGTAGCGCAAAGTGAAACTCTTGCCTTGCTGGTGGTTGCTGGTGGTTGCTGTAGCGCGAAGAGTCGGGTTCACTGGAGCTTCATGTTGGCAGACGGCAAAGGCGGCAAGTACATGGCGCGATTGCTCCTCTTTGCAAAAACCCCAAACTTCAGGATTTCTCTTTTCTTTTCAAGGAGAAGCTCAACTGATGCCACACCAATGGTCTATGTCATCGGAGGCACCTCCTGGGAATCAGAAACTCACTCCAGCAGAAGCCAGCAGGATTCAGGCTGGTCCTGTGCCGCAGGTTCAGCTGAGCAGTTGCAGGGAGGCCTCTGGAGCTTGTTGTGTCCCTGTAGCTCAGAACCAGAGGTCAGTCAGCTGCCCTTGGAGTCACTTCAGTCTGGATTGAATGGTGCAGGTCCAGTCTTCCTTCTCAGCAAGCAGGGCATCCTTCTACTGTAGTATCAACAGGACTAGTAGTGAGTCTGAGAATTCTCTTTTTATACCTGGTGCCCACTATGAAGTGGAAGAAGCTTTTACAGTTTCCCCCTACAGAGATGTCTGAAATTTCCTGCCTTCCTGCCCTGGTCCCAGTCTGTCTTAGGGAACAATGGGCTAGCATGAAGTCCTTTGTGTGTGAGCTGGAGCGGTTCCTTGGTTAATATGGAAATCGATGCATTCATCAATGAAAATGAAATCTCATTCTTAATAACCGAATCACCCACTGCGAACTCCACATCAACTTTGACTCGCAAATATGTAGTCAAGCAGACCCTGAGACCAAGTTTCGGGATTGCTGATTGATAGTCACAGGTTGGAGGGTGCGTAATTAGCAGACAAACACTCCGGCAGAAACTCTTGATCAATCCCACGGATAGGCACAGCGACATTACAAGGGTCAAAGGAGATTGCCTCAATAAAGTAAACATGCCTGAAGGGGGTCGGCGTGCTCCTAAAACACCATAAAAAGTAAGTCACCCCATCACTTCTGAACATATAGGCAATCAGTACCTAGCACGCGCGGGGTTCACGCGCTCCCCATGCTGGACATCTGGACATGTTATCCGCTGGGCACATTGTGTCCAAGTGAGGTTGAGACCCACCTATGGTAACCATTAGACAATTAATTTACGACTCCAAAGGCAGCAACCAACATTCCTCATTATATATAGTATGCCGGAACTTTTATAACCCACCATGTTTTGTATAAAAGACGGACACATGCTGCTTGTAAATTGAGACAATCCTCAGGCCTTGTGCCTGTAACTGTTCTCCCAGCCTTAATGTTTAATTAAACAAACTGTTCCTGTTTCCCCAAATGCCACTTTAGTTCTGTTGTTTAAGGGATTTCTAACTGCAGCAACACCTTTGAAGTGCAAGTGTGGTAGGTGACAGATTTACCTCCCCCATTAAGTCAGGATGGCCCATCCTGCCAACACCGAGACCCTCAATTATGATGGTGTCTGGGAGGGTTACACAAAGTCCAACAGCCAACTACACCTAGTCATGTGATCCAGCGACACCTAGTCATCTGACCCAGCAACAGGCTACCGGGGCCAAATGGTTAGGACAAGAAGTTGGCAACTTTTTAAAAGTGGTATTTTAAAAATTGTGACATGAAACCCAACTTTACACCAAGAGGGGTTTAAGTTACAATTCCTCAGACACCAAACTTGACTTCCTACCTGTTCCCAATCAAAGTTATCACTTATTATGCTTAATAGGGTAACCCAATGTTATCCTATATGAGAGGTAGGTCTTGCAATAGTGAAAAACAAATTTGAAAGTTTTTCTATACCAGGACATATAAAACTTAAAAGTACATGTCCCACTTTTTAAATTCAACACACCCTGCCCCATGGGATGTTTAGGACCTATCCTAGGGGTGACATATATATTTAAAAAAGAATTTCAGGCCTGGCAAAATATTTATTGTGTCAGGTTGAAAGAGCACTTTAAGACTACACAAACAGGCTGCAATTGCAGGCCTGAGACATATTTAAAAAGGCTACTTAAGTGGTTGGCACAATAAGTGCACAGGCTCACTGGTAGCATTTAATTTATTGGCCTTGGGTACCTGTCGTACCACTTTACTAGGGGCTTATAAGTAAATTACATTTGCAAATTGAGTGTAAGCTAATTATACCATAATTAATGGAGAGAGCTCACGCCCTTTAGCACTGGTTGGCAGTGATAGATTGCACAGAGACCTAAAAGCAAAGAAAAATTGGTTCAGAAAATAGGATGGATGAAGCCCAAAAGATTGGGGGTAGCACTGCAGAGAAGGCCAGACCCAACATACAGGCACTCAAAGGGAGATCCCAACTGCCTGAAAAGGGAGCCACCCTCAACTGGGCAGACCCCAGGAATGGCTAGTGTAGTCTTATGGGAGGAAGTTGTCCCAGTTAATACGGGGGTAATGCAGAGATCACCTTAGTGTTCATGGGAGACAAAAAGAATAGACTCTCATGTCTAGTAATACTAAGAAATACAGACAGTAGGTCACCATCAATGGGCAAAGGAGGGAGGATCTGAGAGATACAGGATTAGGTATGACTAGCGTCAGATGTCATCTGGTGTCCTCAGAGCAGGTACTTCCCAATCTAGTCTACCTGGTGGTTACTGCTGACAACTACAAGAGTCACTAACCAGTGACTATGGCTCCCTTTGAATGGAGGGGGGGTCACAGGTTCTTTGCGGGTAGATGTAAGTCCTGCCATTCCAGTGGCTTGTCTATTGAGTAATGATGTGATGCACACTATCTGGAAGGATGGGGAGCTTCAGTCATACTTGGAGATGCTATGGTTGCCTGAGTGGGTGTACCTGACCACACGGTCCATCGCCTCCAGAGCAGGATTTAGTCCTTTGCAATTTTCCTAAAAATTGAGTTTAAACAATTTTGTTTACTTGAGGCCACTGCCTTCGGTTCTCTCAATTGATCTATTAGAAATTTAGTAGAACTGTGTATACAAAATAATCCCTTGTAGGCACCTACACCTGATATTCTTTTACGTAGCACCAAATCCTATTCTGCTTGCATAACGCTGACCTGCATTGAACGACGACAAACCATCTCCAGCTAAAGCCTGCAGCCTTACCCGCTGAGGAAATCTGACTTCTTGGAAACAGTCTAAGTCTGAAGGTATAAATCTCTACTGGGTGTAATGCCAAGCATCATCCAATCTACGTCGACAAGTTCCTGGTCGTGAACTGTAGACTTTTTCACCTCAAAGCTTTCCCTGCTTTCATCAACTGCTTCCCAGACACCTTGTCCTTTATTAACAAGTCATCAAGTAGCCCGTCTTTGGCTCAACCTGCAGCACTGCTCCCCTGAGAACTCCTCCTTTTTTAACATATTCTAAGTATGAAGGTAATTTTATGATGAGACCAACCTAGTCCTGGTATCCAACTTGCAATCCATCTCTGTTGGCCTCAAACGGTGAACAGTCAAAATATCGAGTCCAAAATATCGATTGGACATAATATCGAGTTTTAAATATAGATTGGACAAAATATCGAATGGACAGAATATAGATATCAAAAATATCGTTTTTAAGGTAAGTAATGTAATATGGAATGTTAAAAATATAGAAAGTTAAAATATCGAAGTATATAATATAGATGATTAAAAATATCGATTTTTTAATAATATCACATTTTTATAGTGTTTTTTATGTTATAATATGTGTGAAAAGTGTGTATTTATGTTATAATAAATTTTTATTGAGGAATTTTGTATTTTTCTTCTTTGCGTAATTTAATTCTGTAGCGGGTTGTGGGTTTATAGGGGAATAGAGTGGGAAGTAATTTAATTATAATTAATTAAATAAGTAAATTTATTTATTGGTATTATTTTTTAATTAATTGTTAATTAATTTATATTTGGTAAATAATTAAATTTTAATTGGTAATTAATTGTAATTAATTGATTAATTGCTAATTATGTTAATTTTACACTTTTTTTTGTGTAGCGGGTTGTGGGTTTATAGGGGAATTGGGTGGGAAGTAAGTTAATTATAATTAATTAAATATGTAAATTTATTTATTGGTATTTTATAATTAATAGTTAATTTATATTTGGTAATTATTATATTTTAATTGGTAATTAATTTAAATTATTGATTAATTGCTAATTATGTTAATTGTTCTAATTTATTTTCTGTAGCGGGTTGTTGGTTTATAGGGAAATAGGGTGAGAAGTAATTTATTTATAATTAATTTAATAATGCATTAATTTAATTGTATTTAATTCTAATTGATTGTTAATTAATTTTTAATTATTAAATAATTAATAGTTAATTAGTAATTAATTTGTATTAATAGGTAACTAATTGTAATAATTATTGTTAATTAGTAATTTTAATTGATTCATTATTATATTATATTAAATTGTTAATTACTTTTAAATAATTTTTAATAGATAGTAATTTAAATATTCTACAATAATATATGAATTATTTACTTTCCCTAATGTTGCATTCTCTGGAGTGGGAATATTATTTTTTACCCCTACGCTATCCAACGCTTTCCCTACTGTTGCACTCACTGGAGTGGGAATAGTAATTTTTATCTCTACGCTATCCAACGCTTTCCCTATGTTGCACTCTTTGGAGTGGGAATAGTAATTTTTACCCCTACGCTATCCAACGCTTTCCCTACTGTTGCACTCACTGGAGTGGGAATAATATTTTAACCCCTACGCTATCCAACGCCTTCCCTACTGTTGGACCCACTGGAGTGGGAATAGTAATTTTAACCCCTACGATATCCAACGCTTTCCCTACTGTTGCACCCACTGGAATGGGAATAGTAAATTTTACTTCTACGCTATCCAACGCTTTCCCTACTGTTGCACCCACTGGAGTGGGAATAGTAATTTTAACCTCTACGCTATCCAACGCTTTCCCTACTGTTGCACTCTTTGGATTGGGAATAGTAATTTTTACCCTTACACTATCCAATGCTTTCACTACTGTTCCACCCCCTGGAGTGGGAATAGTAATTTTAACCCCTACGCTATCCAACACTTTCCCTACTGTTGCACTCTTTGGAGTGGGAATAGTAATTTTAACCCCTACGCTATCCAACACCTTCCCTACTGTTGCACTCTTTGGAGTGGGAATAGTAATTTTTACCCCTACGCTATCCAACGCTTTCCCTACTTTTGCACCCACTGGAGTGGGAATAGTAATTTTTACCCCTACGCTATCCAATGCTTTCACTACTGTTGCACCTACTGGAGTGGGAATAGTAATTTTAACCCCTACGCTATCTAACGCTTTCCCTATGATTGCACTCTTTGGAGTGGGAATAGTAATTTTAACACTTCTGCTATTGTACGGTGATAATATTGGATATTATTTAATTATTTTGTGTTATTATATATATATATGTTTTAACAAATGTGATTTACATTTTTTTATAACTTTCATTAAATATTTAATTATTATAAGTTTTTTAAAGTATATTTTAGTAATTATTTTTTAATATTAATTTAATTTAGCATTGTTTTTAATAAAGTCGATATTTTTATAAACTATATTTTAATAAACGATATTTTATACTCAATATTTTTGTACTTACCTGTTTGTAGATACAAACTCGATATTCTGTCTGTCGATATTTTTTACAAGATATTTTTGATAGTCGATATTCTGTCCCTCGATATTATGTCAGTGATCCGCCTCAAACCTTACCATTGTCCCTGTCTAGTGTGATCAATTCCCTGTGGTTTGCACTTTGTACTTTCTGGTGCTATGTGTATTTAAAACTTTAAAAATGTATACCTACAGCTCCCCATATTGAATTATTGGCATTTTGGTGTAATATTTTAAATTAAATTATTCTCTATTGTTATAAATTGGAGTTTGAATTTTTATTGTGTTGTATTTTTGACTTTTCAACAATTTTATTAAATCTAAATGCTTTTCACATTTTCTTAAGATAAGGCTGCCTGCTTTATGTCATAGTCCACAGTGGAGGTTATATATTACTGAAACCTTTACTGGACCTAACAAGAATAGTGACATTACTTGTGGTGAACTACAATTCACCCTAACTAATAATCCACTTTCTCACAATCATCAAGTAAACCATCTATCTCTCAGAGCCAAAGGAAGAGAAGCTATGGTTGGACTTGAGCACCTGTTATGACTGTAAAGGGATTACAGCACATCATGTCTAAGGCAGTTGAGGGAAAATATTGTTGATAGCATGTTTAGCTTGAAGAACATGATTTCTATTTTATTACTAGAGGTTGACTAGCTTTTGTTGAGAGTTTTCAATATGAGGTCTCTGTCACATAGACATTTGAACGTAGTGACTGGAGGATAGCAAATATTGATGTGTCCACCAAACAAAGCAGATTGGAATATCGATTATGACATGAAATAACAATTGTTATAGTAATTTTAGAAAGTAAATTGATATTACTG
This sequence comes from Lissotriton vulgaris, assembly GCF_964263255.1. NCBI lineage: Eukaryota > Metazoa > Chordata > Amphibia > Caudata > Salamandridae > Lissotriton > Lissotriton vulgaris. The sequence continues at coordinate 2,124,092,640 of NC_141685.1, forward strand.
TTGGGAAGAGTTTCTTAGCAGAAGAGACTAATGGAAAGAAAAGGACAAAGCAGGCCATTGTTAGGTTTGTGAGGAATAGGAGGGGGCATGCTATTAGGAACAAAGGAAGGAGAGATATAGTAAAAGTGGCACAAGCCTGTATTGCCTGTAAAAAAAGTTGCAACATTTTTTTAATGCTGGCAGCACTATATGTACGGTGAGTCATGCAATGGAGCAAAGCTATGCATCAGATCACATTGTGGCATAAAGCAACTCATCATTATGTTATGTTATGTTATGTTATGCGTATTTATTAAGCGCACAGATGCTCCAGCGAAGGAGCGTCCTGGCGCCCGACAAGGCAGCAGCACAACACAACTAAGCAACACAGAACCGAAAAAACAGAGTACTAAGTGAACAAGAAGGTTTTAACAGCACGGCGAAAAGAAAGCAGATCCCTGAGGGCGCGAATCGCCGGGGGAAGAGAATTCCAAAGCACTGCAGCACGGACTTGAAAAGAGCGTCCGCCAGCCCTGCTGCGCTTAAAGCGGGGGACAACAGCCAATTCTAGGTCTGAGGATCTTAAGGAACGGACAGGAACATAGCGAAACAAGAGCTTGGAAAGAATCGTAGCCGGAGATCCCTTAAGGATTTTATAGGCAACACAGAGGACCTTAAACCGGATCCGCTGTGCCACCGGCGGATGATGCAAAGTGTACTAATAAAACACAAAGCACCATTATGTGACACAAGGCATACTTGCTTTGAGCTACACTATAAAAGGTAACACACATGTAACACAAAAGTTCTGGATTGTACCAAGTTTCGAGATGGTAAGACACAAAGGGACAATGAGCCAGGATGTCACCCAGTAACAAGGAGGGTGTCCTCATGAGACTACATGAAAAAAGGAAACTTTACTTTAGCCAGGTGGAGGATGAGATTTTGATTTCTTACGTGACAAAACAAAAGAAATATCACCTCAAAACTACCTCTAGCTATGAAGACTTGTTTGTGGAAAGTAATTACAGTTACATTCAGTGCTGTGGTTCCAACATGCAGGACTGTGGAGGAGTGAAAGAAAAAGTAGACAAACAAGAAGAAGCTGGTGCAGAACCTAAAGGCTGCAATGACAACTGGTGGCAGTCCAAACACCCAGCAGAAGTTGACGCCAATGGAGGGGCAGCAGGGTCGGTCTGAGACAGAAAAAGACCCAGGTGCCTAAATAAAAATGGCCCCCTTAGTGAATAAGTTAGTTAAAAGGTTGCTACATCTTGCAAATTAGGGCAGTTTTGAAATTGTAAAGACATGCTTTATAAGTACTTAGCAAGGTATGGTAGACTGCATGGATTTCAGCTTGCTGCAGGCAATGTTTGTTTTAATATCAGGGAAATCAACAGTAATAAGCATTGGCATTGCCAATAGGCCTCGACTTCAGGACCGTATAAGTGTTTAGCCAGAGCCATTGGCTTTGCCAATGTATTTGAGCTATGAAAAATAATAATATATGTATAATTAAAACGTTCAATAAGCATTCTTGTTACCTTATATATAACCAAGAAGACATTATGCACAACTGATCGACCCTGTTAAAAAAATAATTGACATATAACATGTCTTCTACTTTATTTGAATCCTGCTGGCAACTTCTTCCTGCCTGTTCTAATGCTCGTTTGTAATAGCAATTTTGTTGTTGGTATGGGGGACACAAACAATGGGAGGGTGGAGGTTGGGAAATAGTACCCAAATGACAACATGAGAGGCGGATGGACACTAGTGGAGAATCAACAGATCCCAAATTCGGAGGGCAGACTGAGGTTGTGCTGAGTGATGCTGAGGTGGTGGTGCGCTGGTGCGGGGGTGATGCTGTGCTGATGCGGAGGTGGTGCTGTGGTGCTGGTGAGTGATGCTCAGGTGGGGGTGCTCTGCTGGTGCTCAAGTGGTGCTGATCTGGTGCTCAGGTGGTACTGAGTGATGCTGAGTTGGTGCTGTGCTGAGATGATACTGCGCTGATCCTGAAGGTGTGCTGCATTGGTGCTGAATTGCTGATTTGGGGCTGCACTGGTGCTGAGGTGGGGCTGCTCTAGTCGTGGTGCATTGATGCGGAGGAGGTGATGTGCTGAAGTTGAGATGATGCTGTGCTGTTGCTAAGGCGGTGGTGCTCCAATGATGCTGAGTTGGTGGTGCAGTGATATGAAGGTGATGTTGTGCTGAGATGGTGCTATGCTGATGCTGAGGTGGTGCTGTGCTGATGCTGAGGTGGTGCTGCACTGGCGCTGAGGTGGTGCCGCACTGGCGGTAAGGTTGGGCTGTGCTGGTTATGATGTTGGGCTGTGCTGGTGGTGGTGTACTAATAAAGATGTGGTGCTGCGCTGATGCTGAGGTGGTGCTGCGCGGTTGCTGAGGTAGTGCTGTGCTAATGCTGAGTTGGTGGTGCTGAGCTGGGATGGTGCTGTGCTGATGTTGAGGCGAGGCTGTGCTGGTGCTGTGGTGGTGCTGCGTTGATGGTGAGTTGGTGATGCACTGGTGGTAGTGCCATGATGAAGTGGTGTTGTGCTGATGCTGAGATGGTGCTGTGCTGATGCTGAGTTGGTGTTGCGCTGGTGCTGAGTGATACTGAAGGGGTGGTGTGCTTGTGCTGAGGTGGTGCTTAGATTGTACTGTGCTGGTGCTCAGGTGGTGCTGAGTGATGCTGCAGTGGTGGTGTGCTTGTGCTGAGGTGGTGCTTAGATTGTACTGTGCTGGTGCTCAGGTGGTGCTGAGTGATGCTGAGTTGGTGCGGCCCTGGTACTTGGGTGATGCTGCACTGGTGCTGAGGGGGTACTGCACTAATGTTGAATTGGTGTTGCGTTGCTGCTGAGGTGTGGCTGCTCTGGTAGTGGTGCACGGATGTAGAGATGGTAATGGGCTGATGCTGCATTGGTACTGGGCTGATGTTCTGGTGGCACTGCACCAACGGTGTGCTTGTGCGGAGGTGGTGCTCAGGTGGTGCTAACTGAATCCTGAGTTGGTACTGTGCTGGTGCTGAGGTGATGCACTTGTGCTGAGGTGGTGCTGCTCTAATTCTGAAGTGGTGCTGAGTTGCTACTGAGGTGGTGCTGTCCTGATGCAGAGGCTGGGCTGATCTGGTTCTGAGTTGGTGCTGCGCTGGTGGTGGTGCACTGATGTGGAGGTGGTGCTAAGTGGATGCTGAAGTGGTGCTGTGGTGATGTTGAGGTGGTACTGAGTGATACTCTAGTGGCGCCAAGTGATGTTGTGGTGGTGCTGAGTGATGCTGAGGTGGTGGTGCTGTGCTGGTGCTCAAGTGGTGCGGAGCTGTGCTCAGGTGGTGCTGAGTAATACTGAGGTGGTGCTGCTCTGATACTGAGGTGGTGCTTTGCTGAGGCTGAGCTGGTGGTGGTACACTGATGCGGAGGTGGTGCTGTGCGGATGCTGAGGTGGTACTGCGCTGATGCTGAGGTGGCACTGCACTGATGGTGTTCCTGTGCAGAGGTGGTGCTCAGGTGGTACTGAGTGCCACTGAGGTGGTGCTGTGCTGGTGGTTAAGTGGTGCTGAGTTGGTACTTTGTTGGTGCTGGGGTGATGCTGCACTGGTGCTAGGTGGTGCTGCGCTAATGCTGAAATGGTGCTGGGGTGCTGCTGAAGTGGTGCTGCACTGGTGTTGGTAATGCATTGATGTGGAGGTGGTGCTGTGCGGATGCTGAAGTGGTGCTGTGGTTGTGTTGAGGTGGTGCTATGTGATACCCTAGTGGCGCTAAGTGATGCTTGGTGGTGCTGAGTGATGCTGAGGTGGTGGTGCTGAGCTGTGCTCAGGTGGTGCTGAGTAATGCTGAGGTGGTGCTGCGCTGATGCTGAGGTAGTGCTTTGCTGATGCTGAAGTGGTGCTGTATTTGTGCTGAGTTGTTGCTGAGGTGGGGCTGCTCTGGTGGTGGTGCACTGATGCAGAGGTATTGCTGTGTTGATGCTGAGATGGTGCTGCGCTAGTGCTTAGGTGGTGGTGGTGCAGTGATAAGGAGGTGGTGCTGTGCTGATGCTGATATGTTGCTATGCTGATGCAGTGCTGTGGTGTGGCTCAGGTGGTGATGCTTTGGTTGTGCTGTATTGATGCTGAGGTGGTGCTGGGCTGATACTGAGGTGGTTCTGAACTAATGCTGTGCTCGTGCTCAGGTGGTGCTGAGTGATACTGAGGTGGTATTGAGGTAGAGGTATGTTTGTGTGGTGGGGTGCTCAAGTGGTGCTGAGTGATACTGAGATGGTGCTGAGAGATGCTGAGGTGGTGCTGAGTGATGCTTTGGTGGTGCTCATGTGACGCTGTGCTGCTGCTTAAGTGGTGCAGAGTGATGCTGCTGAGTTTGGAATTGTGCTGGTGCTGAGGTGATGCTGCAGTGGTGCTGCGTTGGTGCTGAGGTGGTGTTCTGGTGCTTATGGGGGTTTGTGCTGGTGGTGGTGCTCTGATACAGAGGTGGTGCTGTGCTGATGCTGAGGTGATGCTGTGGTGGTGCTGATGCTGAGGTGGTGATGTACTGGTGCTGTGCTGGTGCTGAGTTGGGGCTGTGCTGGTACTGAGGTGGGATCTCGCTGGTGTTACGGACAACTATGCGCCCACAAAGATAACTCAATGACAATCTCAGACCAAGACCACGAAATACAAGGCCAGACCTCATTTTCTGTTGAGCTACCTAAAAAACCAGACCACAACCTTTAAGATATCCATTTCTTCTTATGGATTTTAGGAGGACGGTCATTCATGCGCTTATCACTTCCCACCTTGACTATTCTAACAGCCTTTACGTGGGGGCCCCAGCATATCTGATCAATCGGTTGCAGATTGTTCAGAATGCCACTGCTATGCTGATATGTAACATCCCTTATCGCCATTCAATAACACCTCATCTGTTGAAACTCCACTGGTTGCCGGTGCCCGTTCGCATTCAGTTCAAGGCCCTGGTTCTTACTTTCAGGGCTCTGAATGGCATGGGGCCGGCGTACCTTAGACGGAGACTGAAGCTGGTGTACTCCTCCCGAGCTCTTAGATCCAATCACCTCCGCCTTCTGCTCTCCCCCCGTTTCCAACGTTCCAGAATGGGGGGTAGAGCATTTGCTGTGGTTACGGCTAAGCTCTGGAATAGCTTATCTTTAAGTCTCCGACTTACTAAAACTGAATACCTGTTCAGGTGCAGCTTGAATGAATGAATGAATGAATGAATGAATGAATGAATGAATGAATGAATGAATGAATGAATGAATAGGATCTTATAAAGCGCAACTTAGCCCAGGGGCATCAAGGCGCTAACGTGAGTCATCCAACGCAGATATGTCTCAGAGAAAAGCCAGGTTTTTAAGGCCTTGTGGAACAACGAGAGAGAGGGCTGCCCTGTTAGCTCAGGAGGGAGAGAATTCCACAATCTGGGCTCCACAGTGGAAAACGCTCTACTGCCCCATCTTGCCTTGGCAAACCTAGGGATCACAAGAAAGTTTTTACTAGAGGAACGAAGGGATCTGCTGGGGGTATAAAGATGAACAAGAGACTTGATACCCTCTGGGCCAGTACCATAAAAGAATCCATAGGACAAACATAGAATTTTAAAGGTGACCCTACAGTGTATCGGAAGCCAGTGTAAGTTCTCACGTGCTGCCGAGGCTGAGGTAGATCTAGGATGATTCAGAACCATCCTCGCAGCAGCATTCTGGACCATTTAAAGACGATGAATAAGACTTTTGATAGAGCCCAGATAGAGGGCATTACAATAGTCCAGTCTGGAGGAGACTAAAGCTAGCGTTGCCTGTTTGCGAGCATCTGGGGAAAGAAAGTGGAAGTTCTTTCTAGGGGTTCTAATGATCCCACAGCAGGTGGAAACAGCCCTATTAACCTGACGGACAAAGGAAAGGGCAGTGTCCATTAGCACCCTTAGGTTCTTGCCATACTGGCCTGGGCGGGGCCATTCCCCAAGTGAGGGCGGCCACCCGTCCCTCGACCAGATTTCCTGATTGCTCCCAAAGAATAATACCTCAGTTTTTCTCCCCGTTCAATTTCAGGAAGTTCTGAACCATCCACTGAGAAACAGCCTCCATGCAGCTCCTGAAATTCTGGGCAGAGTCCTTTACTAAATGAGTAAGAGAAACCATTATTTGGGCTCAATGAAGAGCCCTGTGGGACCCAACAATGCACAGGTTTAGGGCCTGAAAGAAACTGACCTAGTTTCACTCTCTGTTCCCTTTCATTAAGGAAGGAAGCAAGAAGACTCAAGGCAGGGCCCTCGACACCTATCTGCCTAAGACGAGACACCAGTATAGCTGGAGACAGAGTGTCAAAGGCCGCTGTACGGTCCAACAGGACCAAAAGAGTGGTGTGGCCCTTGTCAACCTGAGAGCGGATATTGTTAACAACTGCAGTAAGAGCAGTTTCAGTACTGTGATGTCTCCTGAAACCATGTTGAGAGCTATCCACAAGGGCAGAGTCCCTGAGATAGGTGCTAAGGTAGAGATTAAGATAGGACTCCAACATATTTGTGGGAGAGGGAAGTAGGGAGATGGGGCGAAAATGTTTCAGGACACCTGGCTTCAAGACCTGGCTGTTCTCCAACCTCTAGCCTACTAGCGTTCCTTGCTGCGAAGTTGTCTGCAGCGTCGGGACACCCCCATTGGGGGTAGCTGCGCGCTTTAGAAACTTCAAAATAAATATAGTGTAATAACATCCACCCTTAAACACTCAGGATTCAATTAGAAATGTAGCCTTGAGGAAGAAAATACACATAACAATGCAGGACCATAATGGGCAGGCAAATGGTCTTCATTTTGTTAAGCTATTAAACACATCACACAATTCTTGCGAAAGTGTAAGGAAATGTAAGAGCAAGAGAAACATTCTGTGATGCTTTTAAAAAAAACATTTCAGCCTATTGCCTACTGAGTATCTAGTACAGTAAATCACCTTAAGCAGTGATAGCATCTTTCTTACTCAAGCCAAGAGGACTTGTAAGCCTGCCTCCGCTGATGCCACAAGATCTTCTCCAAATTCCCTCTGCTTGGTGGACTTTGGTTTTACTCGAGCTATAGAGCCAGGATGAAGGTTTAGGATGACAAGAGTATGCACCCAGGACAGAAGAGGCTTTTGTGAAGGGCATATAGAGACTGGAGCCAGCAGCTGTGTCCCCAACAAAAGCAATCTATGAGGCACAGGAACAGAGTGATATTGAAGCTAATACCAAAATCGTATATCTGCATCACAGGCATGGAAGAGATTATTAATCCAGGATGTGACAAACAGTCAGAAGGATTCTTATCTTACTTATCAGAAGGGTAGTCCAACCCAGAGTTGAAATCCCCTATGATTACAATCTGGAAGAAGGAGTAACTAGAGAGGTTGCTCGTGATAGAGCGCCATGTTGTTAGAAAATTGTAGGGGTGCATCATAACCGCCTGTAGTCAGCACCCGCATATTTAGAGGACCCTACTAATGTTTGGTTTTAGAAATGTAGGACTAATCGAGAGTGTTGCAACATATAGAATTATGCTCATATCGTTTATTGATTAATGCAGTGCTTAATAGAGAGAATAATGCTTAAAGTAGTTTAGGATTAATTGTTTTGCCTATGTAATGTGCTTCGACCACTGTGCCTTTAACTAGGCTGGGTCACCCCTCCTGCTCCCGACGCCTTCCGGCTCCCGACGCCTTCCTGCTGCCGACGCCTTCCTACAGCCGCTGCTCCGAGCGACCCAGCCGCCGCTGAGCCGCCCGTCTGTGCCGATTTCCCGCCGCTGCCTCCCTGCGGCCCCGCCCACCTCCAGCCCATTGGCCGCCCCGCTCCCGCCTCCCAGCTGACCCGCCCTCCCGGCTCCTGATTTAAGGGGACCGCAGTACGAGTTTCAGGAGTGACCACTGTGCCTTTAACTAGGCCGGGTCACCCCTCCTGCTCCCGACGCCTTCCTGCTGCCGACGCCTTCCTGCTGCCGACGCCTTCCTGCAGCCGCTGCTCCGAGCGACCCAGCCGCCACTGAGCCGCCCATCTGTGCCCATTTCCCGCCGCTGCCTCCCTGCGGCCCCGCCCACCTCCAGCCCATTGGCCGCCCCGCTCCCGCCTCCCAGCTGACCCGCCCTCCCGGCTCCTGATTTATGACGCCCCCAGAGCGACCGCGCAGCGGACGCGCGCAGTGGGAGCGCCGACTGAGCGCCGAAGGTGCGCCAAAGGTAAGCCCGTCTGCGCCTGGACCGCGCCCAGTGCCAGGACCCCTGGCCCCCGCAGTCACCAGCCCACCCGCCGGACCTACGACGCCACCGAACTCAACGTACTCAACGCCGGCCGAACCCCGGGTTGCTACCGAGCCACACCGAGACGCACCCACGGACCCTTCTGCTGCCACTCCTGCAAGTTCACCTGCATCCGGACCTGCACTATTCCAGCACCGACCTAGACCAAGACGAGCAACAGCAGCAGCCACCTGAAGTGCATCCTGCTCAACACCCGCTCCGTCCACAGACACGCCGTCGAGCTCTGGAACCTGCTCGACACAACCTCACCAGACGTCGCCTTCCTCATGGAAACCTGGATGAACGCCTCTTCAGCGCCCGACATCGCCATCGCCATCCCAGATGGCTACAAGATCATCCGGAGGGACCGCATCAACCACACCAGAGGAGGCATCGCCATCATCCACAGGAACACCATCCGCATCACGACCAAAACCGACGACACCCTCGCACCCGCCGAGCACCTGCACTTCCAGGTCCACATCAACCCCAAGACCACCCTCAGAGGCACCCTCATCTACAGACCTCCAGGACCGCACACACAATTCAGCGAAGACATCGCCGACTTCATCAGACCTCACGCCCTCCCCTCCACTGACTACATCCTCCTCGGGGACCTCAACTTCCACCTGGAGAACAACAACGACCGCAACACCACCACCCTGCTGGACAACCTCGCAAACCTCGGACTGAAGCAGTTGGTGACCACCCCCACCCACTACGCCGGACACACACTCGACCCCGTCTTCTCATCCAGCAAGGACATCACCTTCAGCCACGCCACCGGACTCCACTGAACGGACCACAGCTGCGTCCACTTCAGCTTCAGAAGGACCACGATCGACCACCACCAGCAACAGGTTGCACGCAGAAGCTGGAACAAGATCACAGCCGACCAGCGCGCGACTTCCCTGAGCAAGAACCCGCCCACCAGCGCAACGAACCCCAGCCAAGCAGCCACCAACCTAACGAAGTGGATCAGCGACTGCGCAGACGACCTCGCCCCCCTGAGGACCCCGCCTAGCAGACCCGGCAGCAAAAAAGCCCCATGGTTCACCGACGAACTCAAGAGCTCCAAGAAGAACTGTCGAGCCCTCGAGAGAACCTAGCGCAGAGACCCTACACCGGACAACATGACTGCCCTCAAGCTCGCCACCCGAAGACACCACCAACTTATCCACGCCACCAAGAAAACAGCATTCAAGGAACGACTGGACAACAACGCACACAACAGCAAGGAACTCTTCAACATCGTTAAAGAGCTCTCCAACCCCAACGCCGGTAACAACGACATCACCCCATCTCAAGACCTCTGCAACTCCCTCGCCTCCTACTTCCACAACAAGATCCCGGACATACACAACAGCTTCAGCACCCAACCGAGGCACGCCACGACGAACCACCGCCCCCCCACCACCACCCTCCGCGCCTGGACCCCAATCAGCACCGAAGACACCGTCCGCACGATGAACTCCATCCACTCCGGATCTCCGACCGACCCCTGTCCTCACCACGTCTTCAACAAGGCCGACACTGTCATCGCACCCCACCTGCGAGACATCATTAACACCTCCTTCGACACCGCTACCTTCCCGGAGAGCTGGAAGCACGCCGAACTCAGCGCTCTACTAAAGAAGCCATCAGCCAACCCCACCGACCTCAAGAACTACCGCCCCCATCTCGCTGCTCCCGTTCCCTGCAAAAGTCATCGAGAAGACAGTTAACAAGCAGCTGGCCGCCTTTCCTCGAGACGAACAGATCCCTCGACCTCTCGCAGTCTGGCTTCCGGGCCAACCACAGCACAGAGACCGCCCTGATCGCAGCCACCGATGACATCCGAGCCCTGCTCGACAATGGAGAAACAGCAGCCCTCATCCTCCTAGACCTCTGCGCGGGCTTCGACACTGTATGCCACCGTACACTAGTGCAGCGACTCAGCAACGTCAGAATCCAGGAGAAGGCACTGGAGTGGATCATCTCCTTCCTCGCCGGAAGGACACAGAGAGTTCGCCTCCCCCCGTTCAGATCTGAAGCCACCGAAGTCATCTGCGGCGTTCCTCAAGGCTCCTCGCTCAGTCCAACCCTCTCCAACGTCTACATGAGCCCCCTCGCAGACATCGCACGCCAGCACAACCTCAACATCATCTCCTACGCCGACGACACCCAGCTGATCCTCTCCCTCACCAACGACCTCGCCACCGCCAGAGCCAACCTCCACGAAGGGATGAAAGAGGTAGCCGAATGGATGAAGAACAGCCGCCTGAAACTGAACTCGGACAAGACGGAAGTCCTCATCCTGGGATCCTCACCCTCCGCCTGGGATGACTCCTGGTGGCCCCTCGCCCTAGGCAGTGCACCCAAACCAACAGACCACGCACGCAACCTGGGCTTCATCCTGGACTCCTCCCTCTCCATGACCAGACAAGTCAACGCCGTCTCCTCGTCGTGATTCAACATCCTGCGCATGCTACGTAAGATCTTCCGGTGGATCCCCACCAAGACCAGGAAGACGGTCACCCAGGCCCTCGTCACCAGCCATCTGGACTACGGCAACTCCCTCTACGCCGGAACCACCGCCAAACTCCAGAAGAGACTCCAGCAGATCCAGAACGCCTCAGCACGGCTCATCCTGGACATCCCCCGTCGCAGCCACATCTCCGGACAACTGAGAGACCTGCACTGGCTCCCGGTCAACAAGAGAATCACCTTCCGTCTCCTCACCCACGCACACAAAGCCCTACACAACCAAGGCCCAGGATACCTCAACAGCCGCCTCAACTTCTACGCTCCCAAACGCCAGCTTCGATCGACCGGCTACGCCCTCGCCGCCGTCCCCCGCATCCGAAGAGCGACCACAGGGGGACGGTCCTTCTCCTACCTCGCAGCCAAGACATGGAACTCCCTCCCAACCTACCTCCGCCTGACCCAGGACCACCTCGCCTTCAGGAAGCAACTCAAGACCTGGCTGTTCGAGCAGTAGCGGACCCCCCTCCCCTAGCGCCTTGAGACCCTCTGGGTGAGTAGTGCGCTATATAAATACTTTTGATTGATTGATTGATTCGAGATTAAATGTGCCATATTAAAGTTGCACGTGTAGTTTGCTTAGTGAGAAATGTAATGTTTTAACATGAGAATAATGTTCGTTAACATAGAGTGTAATGTTAGGATTTATTAATGAATTGTTTATGTTGTCGTATTAGAAATGCTTTTAAAGGAATAAAGGTCTTAGAGAAGAAACGCTAGCAAAGGCCTAACTGTGATTTTCTTAACATGACTAGAAATATCGAGCTGAAAAAATGTTATAAGAAACTTATGGTTGCAGTTGAATTTCGAATTGTAACTTGGGGCGTGCAGAGGGATCGTTCTCATGCATTTCTTCTGCAGGTGCAAGGTCGAGTAGCTCGTTAGGTAGAATAAGTCATTGTTTGGAAGTTAGATTAGTAGGAGGGAAGATGAAAAGAATGTGCTGGCAGGTGCGTTTGCAACATTAGGCGGAGAAGGTGCCTGGGATCCAAGGACACAGCAACGGTTTCTGGAGAAGGAGGTTCGACACTGGAAAAGTTCAAGGGGCTGTACCTGCTGAAGGAAGAGTGCCATGGGCGTATTCATTGTTTTTGGGATTTTGTATTAGGGAAAGTGCACCGAGGGTGGAGAGTAAGTTCAGTCTTAATGAAGCTAGGATTAGGGTCAGTTGGGTTCAGACTGGGTCCTGTCTAAGGCAGTCCATTGGATGTGCAGTTAGACATGGGTCTTAGTTTGGGCTAAGCAGGAGAAATTAAGGAGCATCTTCGAACGAGCTCAGTAGTTTAGGCTACTTACCTGTGAAAAGTGAATGTGCTTCTTAGGGAACCTTCACTGCTGACACCTTTTCCTCTTGCCTGGGAGGTATGTTAAGTAGGGATGCCACTTTAGAGTTAGTGTAGGGACAGACTAATCTTTTCTGTCCCATCGGAACAGATGCAGTCCAGTTTTCCAGTAGGCACGGTGATTGCATGTCTAATGCTTCTAGAATTAACTCTGCTTTTTATTCTGAGTCGTCTGAGACTCTGCGTAGGATTATGTTTGTAATAGTGCCAGTTAATTTCTTAAACCTCTTGCTGAGGTGTTTGTATGTTCAGTTATTTTTGGCTTTATAATACATTTTCAAATTTTCTTTTGGAGTCAGTGGTCCTTCAGACTAAAATGTATTGATTTGGGAATCTGTCAAAGTATATTGAATTTAAAGAACTTCCTTCACACTTCCATGCAGACTAAAGAGACACGTCGGCCTGGGGATTCCTCGGAGTGGTAAGGTCAAAATGAAGGTGGGAATCCCAGCGTCATCAGTTGATAGCCAGAGGATGGTTAGTGTCTGGAAGTAAGGGAGTCCTAGATTAGGATAAGAGTTTCCCCAAGGCCCATAGAATTCAGGTGATGAACGTTCAGTGGATTACCAGTGGAAAACGGCGTTCCATGGAAACTGACGGAGAGTGACGGTGCGGCGAAAAGCAGCAGTTCGTGGGAGAGTGAGTATGAATAGGGTTTTTCGTTGTTAGATTGCGGATTTTTGTTGTGATGTTTGTGGTGTTTATGTTGTGATGTCTCGCGGAGTTGGGATGCCTGTTGTATGAAAGGAGAGCAGGCTGTGAAAGCGCGCAGCCCGGGAAAAATCTTTGGCTCAAGGAGTAGCTTAAGTGGGTCGGGTGTATTGTACACCTAAAACGTAATTGTCAACGATTGTAAAGGGGATAGTGAGGTACCATCGATCGCCCTCTGGACCGAGATAGGGGGAAATTAATGTGTGAGTGCGTGAGTAACTGACGCTGGTCGTGGGTTGCTGAGTGTTTGTAACCTATCAGTTGAGGTGATTGTCGGATCGTTTCGTGGACAGACAGTTGCCAGTTCGGTAGACAATTACACAACTGTGGACGTACAGTCAGACTGTGGACGTACAGTCAGGGAAGTGATTGCTTCGCCATAAGTGATCATTTCAGTGTATGCATGGGACGTATGCATGAGTGAAAAGCGGAGGGAAAAGGAGGGGAACTGCTGCGATCAGAGGAAAAGTGACGTCAGAAGGTGCCGCGCTGTGATAGGGCGGTTGGTGTGAAGTCGCGCTGAGATTGGTGGATTGTCTTCAGGAAGTAAACAAGTGCTGTGAACAGAGAAACGCAGGTTTCATCATGAAATGCTTTAAAGTGTTTCAAAATTTGTTCAAGAAGGAAGAAAAGAAATTAGAGCCCCGGGGGGGGGGGGGAGAGGCTCCGCCCGAGGACACTACAGCTCATTTTATGGCTACGAATGTGGGTTTGCACACTATATTGTGGCTTGAGATCCGCTGCAAAATGTCTGACCGAAATGAGGAATTGACCTTTGCCAGAAATTGAACTTTTAGATTAGAGGTTCTATACCAATTGAAATCGATTATGGCTGCTTCGCGACCTTTGCTTAGACCAGAGTTCTTCAATCTGTGGGGCGCGCCCCCCTGGGGGGCGTGACACCATCTCAGGGGGGGCGTGCACTCCACTGTAATCTGACCTTCCCCTGGGAGAACTCCTGCAAAGGCTGGAGGGAGGAGGGAGGGGAAATCGACGGGGCACAAAGTGCCCATACTTTTGTTATGTTAACCCTCCCAGGAGGGGGTTAATGCTTCAGCTGCAGTGGGAGGCAGGATTACTCCTCTGTTAAAACCGAAAACAAACCAACAGACACTTTGGTTTTAGCAGAGGAGACCCCTTGCCTCCCACTGCAGCTGAAGCATTTCAGCTCTATGAGTTAACCCCCTCCTGGGAGAGTTAGCTGTTCCCAGAGAGGAGATAAACTTTCCAGGGATGTTTCAAGGCATGGGTGAGGTGGGCTCTGGGCAAGGTGGGCTCTGGCTCAGGGCCCCAGCCTTTCAAAGGGGGAGGGGAGGGAGAGGGGGGCCTGAAAGAGCCAGCTCTGTTCTACAAAGTCTTCCCCTCATGACCTTGACATTTTTTAAACAGTGTTGTAAATAGCGTTTTTCATTCATTAATTTTTTAATGTGTAAGTCTATCACAGACATTTTGCAGACAAAATGTGTTTATGGGTCATGCAACATCCGTATAAAAAGTTTATTTTAGATCAATACAGGACCTCACACCTAAGAAATGGGAGGGTGTGACAGATTATTTGCAGTAATATCAGTGAACTGCTGTTGTGATACATACTGAAAACACACATCACTATCCCCGAATATCAGATGTACACACATTTATTATTTGACCAAAGAAGGCATGAAAGAGCTGAGACTGGATCATAAAATCAAAGCTGGTCCAAACTGGGGCTCCCAAAATCCTTAAAACGTCTCTGAAAGTTTCTTTTAACATTACACAGGCAGGCTCTTAAAATGCCAACCAGCCATGTGTTGTTTAAACAGCCTGCAAATTGCCTGCCTTGACACTAAAAAGTATGTATTCATGGCTGGCTTTAGCGCTGGTGGCACCTGGTGCGAGAATCGTTTTTGGTGCCCCCGCACCCCATGACTGCCTCCTCGGATCCTCTCACTACCACCAGACATATGTGCCATTCATAACTTACTGCTAAACACAGCGCCTTCCCATGTGGTCGGCGCACCCTCCATAGGTCAGCGCCCAGTGCTGGAGCACCTGTTGCACTGCCCTAAAGCCGGCCCTGTACGTATTCATTTGTAATGTGACTTTTCTGTCTTTGTTCCCTGTTATTATCAGTCATGGATCCTTCAGGCAGCTCTAGAAAACAATTAAAAGTTCTTTCCAAATCCATCCAAAGATTGACCGTCTCTGAAAAACAGGCACACCTGTCACATTCATGTTGGTGGTGTAATTATCAATCTATGTTCTGTGTAAAACAAAGCATTCTTGTAAAAACTATTTGGGCACATTTTATCTTGGAAAGTGGTGTTTTGAGCTGTGTAATAAGCCTCTGTCATTTCACCACACCCACTCACAAACCTGCAGTTTACTAAACACTCTTATTGCAGTGAACATTATTTGCTGGATATGCCCGGAATATGCGCATGGGGGTCGATTCCAGACATTACCGTCAGGTGGTGGGGGGGCCCAACATCTAAAGAAATTCAGCTGGGTGGGCTCAGCCTACAAAAGTTTGAAGACCTCTGGCCTAGACCAACACAGTTTGAGGCACTGAATGCGAGGATAAGGGCGGCACACGAGAGAAACAGGGACAGGAGACAGGAACGAGTGAAGAGGTCAGTCAGGCCATTTCAGGATGCGAGATGGGACGCATTGGAAAAGAGATGGAGAGTACAGACGATTGAGGGGTATAAGTTGTATCCATTGTTGGTCAAGTCAGGAGAGGCGCAGAAAAAGAAAGTTGAGGATGAAGACAGTGATACTGATGATAGCTTGTTAGAAAGGATGTTATCTGAGAGACCACCCCCGTATAACCCGGAGATGGAGGGGAACAGATCAGCTCCGTTAGAAGGAACTAGGAAACCACAAGCTTCTCCGAGTTCTGAAGTAGTGGGAAAACTCTAAATGGGGGAAATGCAGAATACAGAAAGTGTCACTTCTCAGAGGTTACCGGATGCTCTTAGGGTGCCGGTCACCATTGGTCCCATAGTGTCAGTGTACAACCCGGAGCAGATGAGGAATGGAAGTCCATCACAGATAGGAATGGAAGGAAGTACTGGGTTTGGAGGGAACAGTGTAGTGAATGAGCTGGTTCCATCACCGAAGCCTGTAGAGTCGAGCACACCGTTGCCGGCTACCGCAGATTCATCAAGAGGACCGATGGATCTGAGGGGACCGAGACCAAAATCCCTGGGAGAACTGAGGTCAGACCTGAGATCATGGGAGACAGTTGAAGGGACTCAAGGTGATCGGTCAAGAGAGGACTGGGACCATGGGAGTGCCGAGCAAAAAGTTTCTTTAAGGGACACCTTTTAAGTGAACAGGACAGTGACTGCAGGGAGTCGAGTGGTGCATTTAATCGAGGCCTCTTTAGAACAGCGATAAGGGCAAAGAGTTTAGATGTGATGCGATTGAAAGCAGAAGTGGACGAGATAGTTGAAGGGAACCTGCCTGTAGAGAGAGTGGAACTCTATGAGCCAGATGAGTTGTTGTTTGTAGCACAGGATGTGACTCGTAAAGCAAGATCGGCACATGAGAAGTTAACTGAGTTGGCAAACAAATACGATGTGGATTTGTCTAAGACGAAGATGTTGCAGGGTGGTCATCGGATACAGTATACTGATCAGGATTTGGATGAAAAGAGGGTGATTGGACTGAAGACTCACATCAGAGAACTGATCATAGGGAACGAGCATGGAGTAGGCTTGACAAGTGGGAAGAAAGATGGTCCAAGAAAAAGAGTGTTAAGAGAAATGCATCAGAACCGCTTCCTAGGGAGGGGGATATCAGAAATTGGGAACTAACCTTTGCGGGTTGTATCTAGTGGGGGGTATGTGCATATGCCTTGGAGTAGAGGAAATTTGGCAGCATTCACAAATGACTTCCCAAAATTGAGAGAGAGTCCAATTGAATAGTACAAGCAAGTTGAGAGATTTGTCAAGATTTCAAAGGAGTTGTGGATCAATCCGAATGCATTGTTTGACATTGTAGTTCCGAGTGATTTGTGGGTAGCTTGTAAGGTTGCCGTCGAGTGGCCCACATCTGAACCAGAGAGGGATGCTCTTACGAATGGCCCATCACCTCTTGTTATGAAAAAATGCGAGCAGATGATTACGTGGTTGAAAGCTAAGGTGCCACAACAGGACATTGATTGGGTGAAAATAGACTGAACACTTCAGGAGCCAAAGGAGACAGTGCATGAGTACTATGAAAGGTTGTAACAGGTTTCAAACAGTACAGTGGCTTGGATGTATCCTAGGGAAATGGGACAGTTTGTGTCGAAGTTTGTCCTGGGATTGAGACCTGATATTTGTCTTATGATCCAGCAGCATTTAATTTGTTGGCAGAACAAGCCGCTGTATGAGATATTGAGGTATGCAAGATACTGTAGTGATAAGATTGATTCAAAGCATAAGAAACTCAAAGATAAATTGATGCTGGTCCAGATGGTAGCTGCTGATAATGGAGGCCAAGTTCAGTCAGGCGGAGGCACCCTGGGAAGGAAACAGAATGGTCAGGGTAAGCCAAAGAGAAGCATAGAGAATTCAAGGCCAAAGGTGGATTTGGCAACTCTGAAAAATACCACTGAGTGCCATCAGTGTCATCAGACACGAGTGTCCCTTCAATCCTGCAAATACAGCAGGAGGAGGAAGTAGTGCAGGTACCTGAGCCTGAGGTGACAAAGACAGCGTCAAGGCCAAAGTTGACCAAGGGGGGACTTCAGCTTCGCGAGTATAGGTTCCCCTGCCTCCGACTAGGGAGGGATCTCCTGTGTAAACTCAATTGTACCATCTATTGTACCGCTAAAGGAGTAGAACTGCAAACCAATGATGATGATGCTGCTTTTAAGGTCTCAAATCAGCATTTGTGTATCGAAATGTACCCTGTTGTGACAGTGGAAGAGCTTCCACTAGATTTGAGAGACTCGGTCTCACAGGAAGTGTGGGACTTCACTGGTGAGGACATAGGTTTGATCAAAGGAGTTGAACCTGTCAAGATTCAGGTCAAGCAGAACATTGACTTTCCAAGAACACCTCAGTACAATCTGACCACAGAGACGATTGCAGGGATAGAACCTGTGATTGGGTCCATGATCAAGCAAGGGATCCTGATGGAGATAATGGGCAGTCCATGTAAGTGGCCTATTATGGGGTTGCAGAAACCGAGTGGGAAGTTGAGGATTGTGCAGGATTTGCGCCGGGTGAACAACATAGTTGTTCCCTGCTGTCCAGTGGTACCGAATCCATCTGTAATATTATTACAAATTCCATGTCAGGCAGAATGGTTTACTGTGATCGACCTTTGTCAGGCTTTCTTCTCGATTCCATTGCATGAGGAGAGCCAATTTTTGTTCGCATTTAAGCTGGAAAACTGTGTTTTACCATGGTGTCGTATCCCACAGGGGTATACAGAGAGTCCATCGATCTTTAATCAGATCCTGAAAAAGAATTTTGAGAGTCTTGTACTGCCGCAGACCTCTGTTCTCGTCCAGTTCATAGATGACCTCCTTGTGGCATCAGAGACCAAAGATGCGTGTAGGATCAATACCATCGCCTTACTGAATCATTTGGCAGAAAATGGACATAAAGTATTGCCAAACAAGCTACAATACTGCCTGATTGAGGTGCCGTATTTGGGTCACTGTATAGAAAAGGGCAAGAGAAAGGTGTCACCAGACAGAATAGAGGCAATCATGGGAATGATGGTGCCTTTTACTCAGAGAGGAGTCAGGTTGTTCCTAGGGATGGTTGGCTACTGTCGTCAGTGGATTGCCAACCTTTCACTGAAGGCAAAGCCCTTGCAGAAACTGACACACAAGGTTGTAAGTGATCCGGTACCATGGGACGATGACTGTATGACGGCATTCTTAGAGTTGCAAGAGGACCTTTGTCATACTCCTGCATTGGGAATGCCTGACTACAACAAACCTTTTTCACTCTTTTGGTGTGAGCGAGAAGGTTGTGCTTTAGCAGTTTTAGTTCAGGATCATGGAGGTGTCCGTAGACCAGTTGCTTACTTTTCAGCTACTCTAGATCGAGTAGCTTCAGCGTTGCCCGGAAGTCTCAAATCCGTTGCTGCAACGGGTGTCAGCATCGCAAGGTGTGAGAGTATTGTCATGGGTCACCCTTTGATTGTACATGTTCCACATTCCATTGAACTGTTGATGACCAGGAACAAGACGCAGCACCCGACCAATAATAGGTTCACATGCTATGAGCAGGTTATACTTGCTGTGGAGAATGTAACCCTCAAGAGGTGTTCTGTTTTGAATCCTGCTACCTTGATGCCTTTGCCAAACACTCTTGATGAAGATTGTGCAGACCATGACTGTCTTGATGTGACTGAACTTTGCACAAAGCCGAGACCTTACATTGTTGATGAACCATTGCTTGACCCTGATGAGATTTGTTGATGGTTCATGCTCAAGAGACAGTGTTGGTCGTTTGAGAGCAGCCTTTGCTGTATGTACCAGTACATGAGTAGTTTAAGCTACATGCCTGGAAGGAATATACTCTGCTCAGGTGGCTGAGATCATTGCTTTGACTCGTGCTTGCATAGCAGCATACCAAATCCGAATTGCCATTTACACTGATAGCCAGTACAGGTTTGGTGTGGTTCATGACTTCGGACAGCTCTGGTCCCAGAGAGGTTTCATGACATCGTCAGGATCGCCCATCCGAAATGGGGAGTTTGTGAGGTTGCTTCTAGAGGCCTTGGAGCTTCCCAGAGAAAATGCAGTTGTAAAGTGCACGGCTCATGGAAAGGGAACAGATTTCGTGTCACTTGGAAACCGCTATGCGGAGGAAGTTGCATGATTCTGTGCTGAACAAGGCTGTTCATTCACTGAGAAACATGTAGATGTGAGTCAAGAAAGAACCGAGTTCAACACGATGTTGGCATTGGCAGATACTTGGGATGAACTCAAGTGCCTGCAGGAACAGGTTTCTGATCAGGAAAAGAATGTGTGGATCAATGCAGGCTGTGTGAAAGGAGATGTGGATATTTAGGTCTCAAGTGATGGAAGGTCAGTGTTGCCGGATGTGTTGCTGAGCCCAATGGCAAGACAGATCCATGGTGCAGTACACCTGGGAAGAGATGCTATGGTGTGAGTGTTCAGGCAAACATGGTACAATCCGCGATTTTGTGCTGTGGCAGAAGCAGTGTGTCAGAGATGTGTCACCTGTCAACAAATGAATGCTGGAAAGAAAACTGTGGTCACAATGATTCACATTGGGAGGTCCGGGGGGCCTTTCAACTGGATGCAATTGGACTTCATCGAGATGCCTAGGTGTAATGGGCTGAGGTACATTTTGGTTGTGGTGTGTGTATTCTCAAGGTGGGTGGAGGCGTACACAACACGTAGGTGTGATACACTCACAGTAGCAAAGTTGTTATTGATGGAACTTGTGCCTAGGTTTGGGATTCCGACGTCTTTGGAATCGGACAGAGGAAGTCATTTCCATAGTGAAATAATGAAGATGCTTTGTGCTGCATTGCAAATTGATCAAAGACTCCATTGTAACTATCGCCCAGAGGCTTCTGGGATAGTGGAACAAGTCAATGGGACACTGAAAGCCCGAATGAGAAAAGTGTGTTCATCAACGTCTCTGAAGTGGCCTGATGCATTGCCGTTGGTGTTAATGAGTATGCGCAGTACCCCAGACAGGAGAAAAGGTCTTTCACCTCATGAAATACTTATGGGGAGGGTTATGAGGTTACCAGCGGTTCCATCGACAGCCTTGCTTAGCATCACCGATGATCTGATTCTTGATTAATGCAAGGGACTAGCTGATGTCATCCGTTCTGTGTCCCATCAGGTGCAGGCTGCTGTGGTCCCGGCTGCAAGCAATCTCTGTCATGAGTCCTGGGGATTGGGTGCTGGTTCAGAAGCACGTGAGAAAGAGTTGCTTGGATGTTCGATGGAGAGGCCCATACTAAGTCATCTTGGTGACGAACACTGCAGTCAAATGTGGAGGTCTGCCGAACTGGGTGCATGCTTCACACACACGTCGAGTTTCAGCACCCTTGGAAGAAACAGCTCCTCTCCCTAATTAAAATCCTGCTGAAGTGGCAGGGCCACAGGAGGGGACTAGCCAAGATGCGAGGGTGTCTGAAGAAGCTGGTTGCTCACCTGACCAAGCTGAGGAGGGTCACGACAGCAGTGAAGCTGAAACTGCCTCTGAAAGGAGAAGTTGCTGTGAAAGTGGTCTAGAGTCAGACTTAGCTGAGAGAAGTTGTGAGCAGAGTGAGCGGAGAAAAAGTCAGACAACAAGCAGAGCTGAGGAGCAGTGGCCAGAGAGGCAGAGGCACTTGAATTTGAGATTGGTGTCTGAGAGGGATCTTGCCCCTGTGTCTGAAGAGTCACAGTCAGACGAAGAGGAAGAAGGGCAAACCTGTGGAGGTCTGAGGAGATCAAGGAGAAGGAGAGTGCCTTGCCAGAAGTACGCAGCTTCGGAGTAGACATATATCGTGACTGATGCCCAGAGTGCTGAGATCAGGAAGGGTGAGGGCAGTGACAGTGATCAGTACCAGTCTTAACATCAAGCTGGATGTGCTGTTGTTGGTACCAGGACTTGAGATCGAAGGCGTACTGACCATCACAGTTCCGAATCCCCCGATATTGAGCTGAATTAGCCATCTGATTCTGAGTAGACTGTTCTTTCCTACATTTGGTCCTGAAATTCCAGCTCATGAATCGATTGTTATTCGTCTTGAAATCTTGGAATATGTGTTAGAAGCAGTTGGAACAAATCTTGTTATGGACTAACAGAGACTTTTGCTGTAAATAAATGTGATTAACCTAGGTCCGAGTGGAAGAAGAAGAAATGTAGGGACTTTCCACAGAGGACGGAGAAGGGTTAAGGTTGTCCTTGCTTGCTGTAAATAAGTAACTGAAAGAAAAAGGGGACTTCCAGCTTTTCTGAGGTGTGGTTTGAGTTGACTTACAAGCATTTGAAGAAAAGGAGAGACTTTTGAGCGTTACTCGTTGAATAAAGAAGCTGAAAAATTTCTGAGACCATGGAGGCTGGAAACCCAAACCGTAGAGCTGGGTGCATAGTAGGCACACTGGTAGGAGGAGTGATACTCTTCATAATTTTGGTAGTTGTAGTATTATATTTAGCACCACATGACCAGGCAGTGGAGGTACTACTCCTAGCAAAGAAGTGGTCAAGGTAGAGGAGAGTCGTAGGTTACATGCAGATCTGTCTAGAGGAAATTTCAAGCTTAATGTGTATGCAAAGTTGTTGTATGAATATATTGATGCGATGGATGCGAAAGACTGTTATGTGTGTATGCAGTTGCCAGCTTCAGTGGATGAGGGTATTAGATACCATCATCTTCCCTTAACATATGGCATTTCATGTAGTTTGCTGCTTAGCATTTTTTATGGGCGAAATAATTTTAAGTATTTCTTTTTGAATGCTGTTCTTCCTAAAGTACCCACTTACAAGCATTTGAATAAGTATGACTATTATAAATCTGAAGATAGACTTAGGACATATTTCATTCCGACTCAAGAGTTGGACACAGCTTATGCGCATCGTCATAATTTGACGTGCCTGTTGTCAGATACTGAGAAGAAATTTATAGATCAAGTGGAAGATAGATACAGGAAACAAAAGCAGGTGTGAGAAGCAGGGCAAGGAAAGGTAGATTGGACAGATGAGGAGAAGTTGCACAAGTCGAAAGGGAGTTATGGTCCGATAGCTCTTGATGAAGTGCAAAAAGGGAAGTTGTGCATAAGTCGCCCTCAGACGTAGTATTAGAAT
Organism: Lissotriton vulgaris; assembly: GCF_964263255.1. NCBI lineage: Eukaryota > Metazoa > Chordata > Amphibia > Caudata > Salamandridae > Lissotriton > Lissotriton vulgaris. The sequence continues at coordinate 2,124,115,211 of NC_141685.1, forward strand.
GTGTATGTGGGGCAGATCACATGTGAGCATACATTTACAATGGAGTATTATTCAAAGGTTTTTCTGCAAGGTATAGTGCAAGTGATTCCAACTGTGTATTTTGTGTGCGGGAAGAATGCCTATATGCGATTGCTTGAGAAATGGTATGGTATGTGCTATTTAGCTATAATCTTTCCTAAGATTTACCATACGGAAGATTTTGAGCTCATAGAAGGAGGGCAACATGCAAGAGTGAAGCGAGGTTCAGCAGCTGTGGTTGGAGATGTTTTTGGAGTAATGATACCAACTTTGGGAGTGATCTTAAATGATGTGAAAATTAGAAGGTTGGCGACTGTTGTGGAAGAGTTGTCAATGAATACAGTTAAGTCGTTGGTGTTGGTGGAAGGAGAGATGTTATCTATAATGACGATGGTTTTGCTAAATTGTCTTGCTTTAGACGTCCTTCTAGCAAAAGAGGGAGGAGTCTGTAAACCTTTGAAGGTCCACGAGTGCTGTATTTATATACCAGACAATAGTAAAGATCTGGAGAAATATATAAGTAACATCACTGCCATTCACTAATAGATTAAGGATTTGACTGAGGATATTGTGTGGGAAAAGGTTGGAAAAGGATTTGGCAAAGTGGGGAGTTGGTTTGCAAACCTTGGAAAGGGATTTCTTGGCTACGTGTTGAAGCCTCTTATCATAGATGTGGCATGTGTGATTGGATTGTGGGGTTTGATCAGAGCTTATGAATGGTATAAGTCTGGCTGATTGGAAAGATCTTTCAGAACGCAACAGAGACGAATGGAGAGACTGCAGGACAGTCAATATCAGAATTTGAAAAACATGAAGTTGCTCAGGAGAGGTAGAATGGCAACAAGTTCAGTTTAATTTGGTTCTTTCCCTAATGATCATGTATTGTGTGATGACACAGGTCATCAAAGGGGGGGCTGATAGAGTGCCATGTTGTTAGAAAATTGTAGGGGTGCATCATAACTGCCTGTAGTCAGCATCTGCATATTTAAAGGACCCTACTAATGTTTGGTTTTAGAAATGTAGGACTAATCGAGAGTGTTGCAACATATAGAATTATGCTCATATCGTTTATTGATTAATGAAGTGCTTATTCGAGAGAATAATTCTTTAAATAGCTTAGGATTAATTGTTTTGTATATGTAATGTGGTTCGAGTTTAAACGTGCCACGTGTAGTTTGCTTAGTGAGAAATGTAATGTTTTAAAATGAGAATAATGTTCGTTAACATAGAGTGTAATGTTAGGATTTATTAATGAATTGTTTATGTTGTCGTATTAGAAATGCATTTAAAGTAAAGGCCTGAGAGAAGAAACGCTAGCAAAGGCCTAATTGTGATTTTCTTAGCATGACTAAAAATGTCGAGCTGGAAAAATGCTTTGGGATAGAAACTTATGGTTGCAGTTGAATTTCGGATTGTAACTTGGGGCGTGCGGGGGGATCGTTCTCATGCATTTCTTTTGCAGGTTCAAGGTCGAGTAGCTTGTTAGGTAGAATAAGTCATTGTTTAGAAGTTAGATTAGTAGGAGTGAAGACGAAAAGAATGTGCTGGCAGGTGCGTTTGCAACATTAGGTGGAGAAGGTGCCTGGGATCCAAGGCCACAGCAACGGTTTCTGGAAGAAGAAGGTTCAACACTGGAAAAGTACAAGGGGATGTACCTGCTGAAGGAAGAGTGCCATGGGCGTATTCATTGATTTGGGGATTTTGTATTAGGGAAAGTGCACCGAGGGTGGAGAGTAAGTTCGGTCTTAGTGAAGCTAGGGTTAGGGTCAGTTGGGTTCAGACTGGGTCCTGTCTAAGGCAGTCCATAGGATGTGCACTTAGACATGGGTCTTAGTTTGGGCTAGGCAGGAGAAATTAAGGAGCATCTTAGAACGAGCTCGGTAGTTTAGGCTACTTACCTGGGAAAAGTGAATGTGCTTCCTAGGGAACCTTCACTGCTGACACCTTTTATTCATGCCTGGGAGGTATGTTAAGTAGGGATGTCACTTTAGAGTTAGTGTAGGGACAGACTAATCTTTTCTTTGCCATCGGAACAGATGCAGTCCAGTTTCCCAGTAGGCCCGGTGATTGCGTGTCTAATGCTTCTAGAATTACCTCTGCTTTTTATTCTGAGTCGTCTGAGACTCTTGCGTAGGATTATGTTTGTATTAGTGCCAGATTATTTCTTGAACCGCTTGCTGAGGTGCTCGTATGTTCAGCTTTCTTTAGCTTTGTAATACATTTTCAAATTTTCTTTTGGAGTCAGTTTTCCTTCAGACTAAAATGTATTGATTTGGGAATCTGTCAAAGTATATTGAATTTAAAGAACTCCTTCACACTTCCATGCAGACTAAAGAGACCCGTCGCCCTGGGGATTCCTCAGAGTGGTAAGGTGAAAGTCAAGGTGAGAATCCCAGCGTCATCACTAATTCACTAAAATCCGGCAAAGACAGTCAAGTTAACCAATACGTAAAGAGCACCCTTAGAGTAAAGTTAGGGTTGAGGAAAATGAGAAATAGCAGAAATGTTATGCCTGCTATTACTGGTAGGGTATGTTGAAGATACAGCATATGCAACTCTTATAATTGCTGCCTTTTTATCAGTGGGACGAGTGGCTCAAGAAATAGAAATCCAGTGTGTAGGGCTTAAGTAATTTCAGGCAAGTCAAGTCTGATTGTCAGCTTTCAGAAATAAAGGAGATATCCAAGTGTTCCTCAGTGACGGCATCAGTAGTTTGACAGTGATGCTTCACTAGTAGCGTGCATTGAAGTAACATACTATTATAAGATGGGTAGGCAGTCACAGCTATGCTGGGGCTACTATGACATGCTGAGCATTTAATATATCGCCAAGGTGGGGCAATGGGAGTTCAGATTTGTGCCTCGATGTGTTAGTTGGGTGATTGCTTTGCCTCTGAAGAATAAAGCTTCTCCAAGCTTTCCTGAAGATGATGTCTTGATTGTATTTACTACCCATACAGACAGAGACTCCTGTGTTGAGTATTAATTTTTTAAACAAAAACTTTTTTATTGAGGTTTGAACTTTTAACATGCTAAGGCTTGATACAAAACAGTTGGCACAATGAAATTGGATTGTTATGATCACACTACACTGCCACATAATGAGCCCAGCAAACACGTTACAGAACAAACTTGAGCATGAAACATTTCCCCAGAAATGCAACATGAAGTGGCCTGGAAGGAATGTATCTCACCTTACATGGCCCACAGCTGAAGTGAGCTTGGCTCAAGCTGTATCCGCCTGTGCACAGCCCAGTCCTTCGAGAGTTTGCAGTGTTTTTGTGGGGACCCCCCCCCCAGTTGGCATACCAGACGTTCTAGGCGCATGTAGTGGTCCATACCCTTCACCCATCTGATGTGGGGCGGGCCGTGGAATTCTTCCATGCCTGTGCAATGTCTTGTTTGGCTATTAGCAGACCTAGCAAAAGCAATTAACTTTTATATCTGTTACTCCCTACATCTTCTGCAATGCTCAATATAACCAGTTTTGAATCTCTGGGATTCTTCCAGTCCAGTACCGTCTCTAAGGTTCCCAACACTCCCTCCCAGAACTGTGATAAGGCTATGCAGCCCCAGAAGGTGTGCAACAGGTCCCATGTGGGATCATTGCACCAGAGGCAGCACCCTGGGCTACCCAGCCCCATTCTGAACAGCTGTGTCCTTGTGAGGTATGTAAAATGTAAATGTATGTATACTTGTAAAGCGCACTATCACCTGACAGGCATCTTAGCGCTGTATACCGCTGTGGAACCCGTCCTGGATTTCCCTGTGAGATGCTCCCTACTGGGCACCCCCAAGGTGAAACCAGGCATCCCAGCGCTTTAGGGCGGTGTCTTGTAATTATTTGAGTTGTATTAGGTGGAACTGAGAGGCCACTACAGCTTCCCTGGGATTATCTATCGCAGCATACCAGTCCTCATTCTCAATCAATAAGCATTTGTATAGCTGTAGAATGTTCCTTTCAAGAAAGATGAAGGTGACACTTCAAGTTAGTAGTTAAAAAGCTGAAAGCTTTATTTCCATTGCAGAGACCCATGACATATCCAGTTAAGAAGTAGGTACAGAATGAAAAGATGCACTATCAACATTCTAGATTACAGAATACAGAAAACACTAAGGGCCAGATGTAGGAAGCCTAATTCCGGTCGGTAACGGCCAAAATTGCCGAATTTCGGCCGTTACCGACCAGAATTAGGCTTTTCATATGTAGGTGGCTACATTTCAGATTCGGTAATTTACCGAATCAGTATTTTAGAATTTGGTAAATTCCGATTCTTAAAAATACAGAATCTGTAAATTACCGAATCTGAAATGTAGGGAGCACTCAAATTAGTGCTTTTCCCATTTTAGGATTCGTTATTTAACACCAACTATAAGTTGGTGGTAAATAACAAATATCTCTGAAAATGCAAATCTGTGCATTTTCAAAGGTGCCATGTGGCAGACATACATGCCACATGTGCACCCATACACAATTGAGGGGTGCAACAGGGTGTCAAAGTGACACCCTGCCACCCTTCAAGGTTTTCCCCCTTTTACCGAATCCGTAGTTACCGATTCGGTAATTGCCATTCATTCCTATGGGCCTTCAGGTCCATAGGAATGAATGGCAATTACCGAATCGGTAAATACCGATTAGGTAATTACCGAATCTTATTGATTCGGTAATTTTTAACGAAAAGTTGCCTACATCCCATTTACCTATTCTTAAATACCGAATCGGTAAAATTTGGTATTTAAGAATAGGTAAATTGAGATTACCTACATCTGGCCCTAAATTCTTCTAACCATTTAAAGGTACACTTCATATACAAATCAAATACCACTCTCTACACCCCCCCCTCCCATTCCAAAAAAGACAAAACAAAAATAAAATACGATCCAATAAATAAAACAACATTAATAATAAACAAAATCATCAGAACGAAAAGGAGAAGCTCTAATTCGAGAATTGCACCTTCCATGTCTACTATCCCCAGATCCTCTAATATTATCTGGAATATCATTATCATCCAAACATCTGGGAACAAGAGGAACAGAAATATTATAAGCATGAACTTCCCCCCTATTCACTAAAGAATGAGAAGAACGAGTTGTGTCATCAAAATTGTCATGCTTATGAGTGAGTTCACCAAGATCAAACTAATCAGAATCATTTTGAGTTTTGACTCTTTTACAGAATATTTTTGCCTGTTCCTCTCCGCGATTCTGTTACATAAAAGCCATTTTGGATAATTTAACTATTCTGGCAGGCTCAGAGAATCTAGATTGTCCTTTGCAAACCTTAATGGGTTTCTTTATTAGAACCCAATCACCTGGAGCCAAAGAAGTTATTTTACCATGTTTTCTCATGTCATAATTCTCCTTACACATTCTTTGTTTTTCTTTCACATGTTCTCTGACTTTATGCAAATCAATAGTATGGGAATTTCTATTCCCTAATTTGTCCTTCAACCATGATGGACTAAATAAAGAAATTGGTTTTCTACACCTCAATAACACATAAGGAGAAACATCAGTGGTCGAATGAGGAGTTGTGTTACAACTCCAAACCTTTTCATTTACATACTTGAATATATCCAGACTGTTTGCCATAGCTGTTTGCACCCCTTCTTTCAACAACCTGTTTGCTCTCTCTACAACAGAACACACAAGATGATGGACGGAATGTTGCACAATGGCAAACGATTCACCCCCAGTCACAGATCTGGGAGAAGTGTGGCTCAATGGTTAGAGTGGCAGACCCTGATGCAGAGGTCTGGCCCAGGACCAGGGTTCAATTCCCGACACGGCAGGGTCTTGGGCTCATTGTCTGCAGACTCGATAATTCTCGCCTCAGCGCCTACTCTAATCATGGGGTCCCATGCTGCAACTCTGGGCAATAGCTTGCTTTATCTCCACAACGGCCCCTACAACACTGGGATGCCTGGCTTCACCTTGGGGGTGCCCAGGAGGGGCATCTCACAGGGAGAGCCAGGAAGGATTCCACAGTGTTATACAGCGCCGGGATGCCCCGGTGACGGGCAGCTGTGTGCTTTACAAGTATCTTACATTTACAATCCATGGTTATTTTGCTCACCAAGCCACCCCAGTTCAGACATGACCATATGCAAATCAGTCTTGACCCTGTGCCTCATGGGAACAGTCCAGCCCGAACTGCCAAGCCATGTCTTCCCTGGACCGGAATCAAGCATCCTAGGACCGGTTTCTGGCTATCAGCCGTCTTCAGCCAGGAAAGCTTGACTCCAGTGGCGTAGTGAGCATGGGATCCACGTCTGGGCCTACCCTTCCCACATAGGGTGAACTGCAAAACACACAAGTTGATGGGCGGAATGTTGCACAATGGCAAAACATTCACCCCCAGTCATAGATCTGGGTTTAATCCATTGTTATTTTGCTCACCAAGCCACCCCAGTTCAGACATGACCATATGCAAATCAGTCTTGACCCTGTGCCTCATGGGAACAGTCCAGCCGAACTGCCAAGCCATGTCTTCCCTGGAACGGAATCAAGCATCCTAGGACCAGTTTCTGGCTATCAGCAGTCTTCAGCCAGGATAGCTTGACTCCAGTGGCGAAGTGAGCACGGGACCCACGTCTGGGCATACCCTTCCCACATAGGGTGAACAGCAAAGCACACAAGATGATGGATGGAATGTTGCACAGTGGCAAACCATTAACCCCCAGTCACAGATCTGAGTTTAATCCATCGTTATTTTGCTCACCAAGCCACCCCAGTTCAGACATGGCCATATGCAAATCAGTCTTGACCCTGTGCCTCATGGCAACAGTCCAGCCCGAACTGCCGAGCCATGTCATCCCTGGACCGGAATCAAGCATCCTAGGACCGGTTTCTGGCTATCAGCCGTCTTCAGCCAGGATAGCTTGACTCTAGTGGCGTAGTGAGCACAGGACCCACGTCTGGGCAGACCCTTCCCACATAGGGTGAACAGCAAAACACACAAGATGATGGACGGAATCAAAGACAGTTTGGGCTGGACTGTTCCCATTGTTCTGCATTCTGTCCATCAATTGTTGTTTTTGCATTTGTCACCCCGAGTGGGACGGGTATGCTCAGATGTGAGTCCCGCGCTCTTCACGCCACTGGAGTCAAGCTGGTGTATTTCTATCTAGGACCCTAATTCGATATTCCCAATTCATGCCCTTATGTGGTTATAATAAATAATATCCTTATAAAGGCATAAGAATCCTATCCATATCTAGTAATAGCCCATGCAGTCCAAAGCACGGCAAGGCTACTCCCATAGACTCCTAGAAAGCACAACACATTCTTTAAACAAACCAAGCCTCCAGCAGCCCGGGAAAACGCCCTGCTTTTGTTTTGATTTGCACAAGAAGTCCTGGAATCCAGAAAGAACTGTTAGTTCTAAGTGACGTCTTATGTCCAACCTTACGTCAAACCCGGCACCTCTCAGGAAAAATAATACCAATGTTGCCTTAAGCAAACACACGGTGGTGGGGAGCAGAGCGACGTTCTACTTGTCCGAGAGCCCAGCTGTTGCCAGAGCCGAAGGAAGCCGCCCCTCTCTTTTTGACACGCTGGAGAAGCTGCCTTTTCTCACGCCGAGAAATCCAGCTCCAGTGTTCCCAAGTCACCATCGCGGGTTGCTGGGAGATTAAGTCCTGAGAAGCGAGATACAAGACCTCCTTCATTCTATAACCAAGGTACGGAGCTGATTAAAACCTTAGAGAGAATTCTGATCATTTGGCAAAAAAACGAACTTTAAATTAAAACTGCTACTTACTTACTCCTTCCCACGAATTAGGCTTAGGTCAGGTACACTGGGGTAGGCGTATCTTAGAAGCACCAGTTGAGTCTGTTAGTCAATGTTTTTATGTATGTATATATTTTATCCATTTTAAAGTGTCATATGGCTAAGAAACCATATCAATGCTTTTACAGTATTATTTCATAATACTACTTTTACTGTACGCACTTTACTTTATAATAAGTATTGCAATTGTGGCAATTCATTTCTCTTGCATGAGAAAGAAGACTGCTCAATAAAATAACACCTTTTTATTGAAAACGCCCGTCTCTCTATTTCTCTGCATTCTTGTGGAACTAAGCATACACGATTGACTGAGTGAAATAGCTGTCTAATGTTTTCACACGACTCTAGAGATACACTCTTTATTCTGAGGGAGCAAAGTTGTCATGTTTATGCGGTTGTCAGAAACTGAATCCCTTCTTGTCTAATCAGGGAAGTTCACTCCTCCCTGTTCATTCGAAAAAGTTTCTAGTGACCTCTGAGCTAGCTGGCAAAACTAATTAAGTCTAACATAGTCAGTAGAGACCTAGATGACCTAAGTCCTATGTCTTCACTGCTGTTTATGTTATTCCAATGCGCAGAGCCTATTGGGAAAATAGGAACTACACTATATGGCGCCCAACGTTTGGTAAGGCGATAATCTAACGCAAGACACTAGAGTAACTCAGTCGTGCCTTCCACACAGACCCCTTTCTCCCGTAAAAATTCCAATAGACGTCTGGAGTGGGTGAAAGGTTAATATCCGCCGGAACTTAGTAGGATGAGAATCCTATGTATTAGTTCTTGGTTTAGTCAACGTTGAAGGATACAGTGTTCCAAAATATTGTGCACCTAATCTTTGTTTCCTTAAAACTTGATCTGCAACAAAAAACTTTCTGTCAGTAAAATGGGAGAAAATGAAGAAAGAGATAGAGAAGCATTAGCAACTCAACTCTTAGAGGAAGACACAAGTCTCCAAGAAAATTACCCGAATGCTATAATCATTCCGGTCAATATAAGAAGAACCATAACTCTTAAATTTATAGAAAATGGACTAACACCAAGAGGTGGTACAGTCATATTTGTGATAGAGGCACATGAATATCGGCAGACAGAGGTATTCTATTCATGGATACATTTTCCAGCAGCACACGCTGTGACAAAAGATTTCCACTATTACAAAATAGAGGAACCTCCGGAAATATACACTCCTTTCGAGGACGTTGAAATCCCACTAACTTACCAAGAGCACCTGCTCTGGTTTAATGGCGCCCTTAAATATCAAAATCACATCACCAGGCACGGTCCACTAGGTAGACCAGGAGCCACGTGGCCGGTTCTAGCCAGCTACACACCACACCCAGACATTGAAAAAATGTTGAACTTTGAACTTTTAGCTCAGCTAAAACTTTTAATTAAAATACATAGACAATTGGTCCAATATGTCATGCGGACTGCAACAGTCCAACCAGCAATTAACATCCCACAACTGACCCCTCATCGGGGGAATACAAACAAAATTACACCACAGAACATACAATCATGTCTTGGTAAAACACCCATAAAACGGGAACAAATTCCATTCTGGTTAGCTCAAAAAATCACTCAAATAGAGCCAGTATTTCCTAATACTACACCTCATGAAAAACACAGAATTCTGACTATCTGCCTCCCAATGGGGGTCGCACCACATGTGGAGGACTGTCACACTTGGGGCACGGTCTTTGCTTCCATCTACACAAAAACACATGGTGTCCCTTTCTATGGCGGTCATACCAGATGTACTAAAACAAATTCAAAACGAATACGGTCCAGAACCTGCTTTAACTCTAGGTATGAAATTACTAAAAGACTTTAAACAGGTCTCGGCTATATTATTGGCCGACATAAGAGATGAAGCAGCATGTGTGGCAATCCGCCAGAAATTGAAGGAGACAGATATAACAGACCAACCATTTGAACTTGCCAGAATCATAGAAAAATCCTATGAAGAACTAGGAAGAGATAGTTTGGGTGGGAAACCAATAAAACACCAACTAACTGAAAATCCTGAAAAAACATTTATTAAAAATAATCTAAACACTCCAAAGAAGAGTTGAGATGGTAATAAACAATCCACTCCCAAGGAAAAGCGATTCCAGTCCAGAGAAAGGTCTCCTCAACGGAAAGAAAGATCTCCTGGCCGAGGAGGCAAGTCTCCCCAAAGGGAACCCTCTGAGAAAAGATACAATCTTAGAGATAGGGATACATTGAGAAAACCTGATAGATATCAAGATATTGATACACGTCCATCTCGCTCTTTTCAGACTTCCTCACAGAAATCGGAAAGGTGGAAACTGCAGATACACGAGTTGGTCTGCCCCATAAACTATATGAAATGACATTACGTATAGAGGGAGATAAAACTAGGAAAATAAAAGGTCTCTTATGGCAGAAACTTTCTAAAGGCTATGACATCCTATTAGCTGAAAAAGACTGGCCACCAGAGTTTGTCAGGGAGTGCCCTCATGGCGAAGAAATGATTATGCCTGCCTTCTCAAATCATATTCCGGTTCATAAAAAATACACATTTGCAAGAAAATGGGCAGTGGCCCAAGCCCCTGCATTATACAGAAATCATGTAGGATGGGATGAGGACTCTCCTCCCCACAGAATCCAGTTAAAAAATCAACCGACTGCACAAAGGCAGTACCCAGTTAAACAAGAAGCTAAAAAGCAAGTCAGGGAGATCTTAGATCAGCTTGAATACCAAGGGGATTATTGAAACATGCACCTCACAAATGAACAATCCTTTGTTTCCTGTCTCCAAGCCAGATGATTCATATTGTCTAGCTTTGGACTACAGACATTTAAACTCCTGATGCAAAACTTTTGCAGTACACAATTCGCACAGTGCAGCACTAATGAACAACATTGTGCGCAAAAAAATATAAAAACAACATTAGATATCTCTAATGGATTCTTCTGTCAAAACATTGCACCTGAAAGCAGGTATTTGACCGCTTTCTCAATAATGGGGGCGCAAAAACAATTTTGTCGACTCCCACTGGGAACTGTTTGGTTTGCCTGATTGAAGAGGACGCTGTTTTGGGGCTGCTCACACGGAGGTCGCTCTGTGCAACACTTGTGCCCATACCTCGCAGCACCCGCTACGCGGGTGCCGCTTCGACTGCGAAGATACCGGGAGGTGTTCTCCGGCTGCCGATTGGGCTGTGCAAGTGCCTGGGACCGCGGAGGGTAAGCGAGCGGGCGAGCTACCGGCGCAGGGACTCAGTTGTCCAGGAGTCCCTGCGAGACTACAACACCTGGTCTGCGTTGCTTGCTCGGCCCCGCCCACCGGTTACCACGAGGGTATTAAATCAATATTGAAACAAGCTCCGCGGGAGCGCCGGGCTAAGCCCGGGCAAAGGGCGGGCCCTCTACGGCCCTCATCGGCCAGAAGAGGCTGGGCTGGGCCAGAGGTCCTGGTACGAGGATCACGTAAGTCTCTGTTTCTGTTTCGTATCTACTTTGCCATCACCTTTACTACTGAATGGCAACCGCGGCTACAAGCCCTGCTCAAGTGGGGTTGGACAAAAGCATTACCAATCGAACACTGGACGATTACTTTTTCAAATCAGCTGGAGAAGGTAACAAGGAGCTTATGTTAGCTGAGAGGAGGGCAGACCGCCGTCACTCTATTGAGCGCATTAAAAACAGAACATTCTCAGAACCTATAATGTCTGTATCTCTGGATGACGATTCGATTAGTACCCCAGCAGACAACACCTCACTGACTCCCAGTGTACCCTTGCTTCTTCAAGAATGTTTAGCTCCGGCAGCGCCACCCACCCAAACCCAACAAACCACTCCAACAGTGACTAATGTCCTTAATAATACTCCTAAGATCCTGATATCTCCTACAATAAGGCCTGGTAAAGTTGTAAGAGGCAAAAACTCGAGGTTAGTGACACAAAAAATGCATGGGCCCCCACCATCTAAAAGAAGAAGGAAAACAACAACTGCGAATAAGCCCAAAATAAGTCACACCGAGTTTGGTAAAAAGATGCACACTGTTACTATAACACCAACGGGAGCTCCTGACACCAACCAAATCAAAACAGTCAGTTCTACTCCCCTGACATCTTTAGCCCAAGCAACTACAGAATCAGACACTACTCACATCCAGATGGAAGAGGACCCGCAACCCGCCACCCCTAAGTCACTTCTGGACAATATGGAGTTGATCATACGTAGCTACATGCTTGCATTGGCAGAAAGATTTAAGGGGATGGAGTTAAGACTGGGTAAAATTGAGGGGGACTTGACTGTGTTAGGGAATTTTGTACGCTCACAAGGGCAATCTAAAGTACAACACCAATAAGTCATCACAACAACCCAATCCCTCCTAAAAAATACTGTGGGTCCCACACCTTCTAAACCCAGCACAAGCAATAGCCAGGCAGCTGTAGCAATCTCAGCTGCCCCTAACCCCTTAAACGTGGCCCCGAAAGCACATGGTGGCAACACCTGTAATAATCCTTCATCAACAGCCCCAACTGCTGTTCAGGGCAGACCTACCACTTCAATACCACCCAGTAACACAACCACTTCCGCCAATATTCCAACCAGGGAACCTAGTATTCTCCCGGATAGACTCCCTAGACCCATAGGGAAGGAGAATAACTGGGGTGGAGGGGGCCAGTCTAGGATACCACCAACAGAACTCCCCCCAGAAGCATTACCGTACGTGGTTATAGTCACTGGGGTCCCGGAGTTGCCTAATGGTAAAAGAGAGGGATACTCACAATTAAAAAACAAAATAATGCATTGTCTCTCTCTCTATAGACCTAAACCCATTGCGATAAATGGAGAGATAGTCCACGTCCGGCGCCTGTCCTGGTTGGGGGGTAGAGCGAAGGACATTGGCGGTGATGTCGTGGTCATAAACTTTAGAGACAGAAAAGCTGTACATCATATCTTGAACTGGCCATATGGCAATGAAAAGAACTGCATAGTACCACGCCCCCTGACGTACTTTTACCCTAGATCCACTGTCTTTCCCCCACATTACCATAATAACAATACCCTCACCACTTCGCAATTCTTCAATATTGAGTCTGCTTTGAACCCTGTATATATGCACCAACTGGCTCCACCACCAGTTATACATGGGTGGAACACTATACCTTTTAATCATAAAACAGGATTTAATGGGAATATGTCAAACTTGTTACCATTCACGCCTTTAGAGCTCTCTAACAGGTTTGAGGCCTTTAGCGGCCTGGAGGATTGCGACTGATGTCTAAGGAGTGCTGAAGCTACGGGGGGTGGGGTAAGTGCCTCATGTACTATAAGGCCACCTGAGAAGCTGGGGTGTCGTCGCAGTGAAAAAGACACACACACTGTTCTAACAACTGCTGTTAAAAACAGTAGTTCCCCTAAAGTATCACCTACAGTGTTCTCTGGGGAAATTGAGGCGCCTTCAACACTCCTACCAGATACAAGGCCAGTAAATGGTGACACCGAAAGTGGCGCCGACAAGACAGAAAGCACCCTCGAAAACGACCCTAGTATACTTTTGTCAATTATGGACTCCCCATCTAAAATTGCGAACTCTTACAGCCAGCACGGAACATCTGTCCCTACATCCGAGCATTGGGAGCCAGTTGCAACGAGCACCGCGGGTTCGGAGGTAGCAGGCTCAGTATTGCCTACTCCAACATCTACCCCATTTACCAGAGAGTCTGTTATTTGCCCTGCACCCGAAGACTGTGTAAATTTAATCTCATGGAACATTGCAGGCTTGGCAAACAAGTTACGGGACCCAGTATGGCTAACATTCATTAGAAAATTTAGCATTGTGTGCCTCCAAGAAACTTGGATAGAGGATGAAAACGTCCACATCGAGGGTTTTATAAGCTTTACTATCCCAGCGATTGCCTCGACTAGGGGCAGAGCCAAGGGTGGCTTGGCCATTTTTATTAACCTAGGCCTGCGCTGTAATATAAGTAACTGCCACAATGTTAATTTGAATATACAGAAGATTGACATAAAAAATGGCAAGAATGTGCTGACACTGGTTAACTTTTATAATGCTAACAGTAGTAATGAAGCTTGTAATATTGCCTCCCTAACTGATATATTGAGCAAAAATGTTCACACTGTATCACGGTATTTGATGATAGCAGGTGATTTCAATGTCCAACCATGTGGTAACCCAGCTAGTACGCCAATGGGGTCCTTAGGGTGTAATATTGAGGACGGTTTTCACTTCTCCCATAGCAGGGGCGGCAAGATCTTAAACGACTTAGTGAATGAATACAATTTGACAGTAGCCATGTCGTTGGTCCCCGATACAAAAATCTTTGACACCCCAACCTTTAAAGGACATGGGCAGGGATCCTTCATTGATCATATATTAATATCTTCAGATGTTGTTCAATGGGTCTCGCACTTTACTATCATCACTAGTGTATACAGCGATCATAATCCCCTTGTCATAAACCTGGGTGGAACATTACTAGCAAAACGACAGTCACGCATTGATCATGGCACGCTAAGGTGCGTAAATGGCAGGCGTCGCATCAGATGGTCAATGATAAATCAAGATACCCTGTACACTAAAATAACCAGCGCATGTGAAGAGGAGCTGTCTGTTTGCCTATCGTCTGACTCAACCCCCTCGAATATTTTGTCCAGGTTTGAGGGGCTGGTCATCAAAATTGGCTCCATGCTCACAGCGCCAACAAAGGGACATAGTGAAAACAATTCCAAATGGTTTGACCATAACTGCTCAAAGGCAAGTAGGGAGCTGAAACACGCCTTAAAAACTAAACCCAGAGATCGTGACCTGATAAAAAATCTCCGCTTGGCCTATAGGAAAGCAATAGCTATTAGAAAAAAGGAAATTAAGGCCAACGTCATTGAATCCCTTTTAGACCCATCAGTGTTGGGGAATAGCAGCAAGTTTTGGCAAATAATTAACAAACCTTTGTTTGATAATCCAAACGACACAGCCCTTGGAACAAACATCCCAGAGGGGGAGTGGGTGTCCCATTTCAGCACAATTTTTAAGAGTAATGAGCTTCGGGAAGACTATGATCTTTTAACTTTAACTGCGTCTCCACTATGCTTTACAGTACAAGAGACTGTTAGGGGAATACAGGGTCTAACCATCAACAAGGCCCCGGGTCCGGATGGATTGCCGCCGGACCTGTTTAAGTCCAGCATCCCTTTCTGGGCTCCGGTTCTCACGGCTGTAATCAATGCAGCGGTGACAACTGGATGCCCAAGAATTTGGGGTCTCTCGACTATAGTCCCCATTTTTAAGAAGGGCGATCGCAGTAGCCCGTTATGTTACAGGCCAATCTCTTTATTAAATTCAGTAGTTAAAGTGGTGGGGGGTGTAATTCTTAACAGGTTATCTACTTGGGCTAAAGATAATAACATCCTTTCACCCATACAATACGGGTTCAGACCAGGCCACTCGACCATTACGCAGTGTTTGAACCTATACCTTATCCTAAGCAAGTACACACTGGCGAGACAAGGCACTGTCTACATGGCATTTATGGACCTGTCGTCCGCTTTTGACTGTGTAGACAGAAGCCTATTATGGGCTACTTTGCTGAGAATGGGTGTAGAGAGGAATCTTGTCAACTTCCTCGCTGATCTGCACACAGACACAAGAGCGAACGTCCGTTACTCCCAAGACCTTAATGTAACGGACGAATTTAAAATAAACCGGGGTGTCCGACAAGGCTGCATCTTGGCCCCATTTTTATTCAACCTGTATATTAACGAACTGGAGGAATTCCTTCTAAACGTAGAAGCAGATTACCCCTTAGTCGAGCGCAAAGGGGTACCTGTATTACTCTACGCCGACGATGCTGTTCTTATTTCTAGAACAGCAATCGGTCTCCAGAAACTATTAAACTCCTTCTACAAATTCATGGAGTCATGTGGCTTAAACATAAATAACTCCAAGTCCTACGTTATGAAAGCAGGGAAGGGTGTCCCAAAAACTGTCTATTTTAGTATAAACGGGGAGAAGATTCCATCAACCAACTCCTTCTCTTACCTCGGGGTCCTGCTAGATCACAAGTTATCATGGGGCCCAGCAATCACTAAGAAGAAGGGTGAAACAACAAGGGTCAATGCGACCATCCTTGGCTTTGCAAAAAAAATCGGCAATTGCCCGACGGCCGCATTGCTTAAACTGTACCAGGCAAAAAGCGTTGCTGTTGCCTGCTATGGGAGTGAGCTCTGGGGTTATCGTAAGATTAAAGACCTAGAGGTTACAGAAAATAACTTCCTAAAAAAGATCCTGAGACTGCCCAGGGGCATTGGGAACTACTCGGTACACGAGGAGCTGGGGATCCCCTTCTTAGGCGACAGAATAGCAGTAAGCCCTGTCATATGCTGGCTGAACTGCTGGCTGAACAACGACATCCCATTAACACATGCCCTGCTGAAAGAAGCCTTACAGCTAGATGGGAGGTTTAAAGTACCGTGGGTGAAGTACATAAAGGACAGCCTAACGGCAATTGAGCGACAGGATCTGTTCTATGCCCCAAACTCAATCACAAAATCTGACGTGAGCTTGGTTAAGAATGCTATATTACTGTTAAGATGTACCGACAGAGAAGAGGTCGAGATACAGAAGGTCAGTGTTAGGAAACACCTATCATTAAAAACATGCTTGCAAATGGAACCTTACCTGACGTGGCCGATGTCCAGTTATGAACGGTTTCTGTTAACAAGGTTCCGTTTTGACCTCTATCACCTTCTATTGGCAGTCCCAAGTGGGGCTCAACGGGGCGAAGTGTTGCCAGCTTGTGGCTGCGACGGAAAGTTTCCTCAAGATCTGGCACACTTCCTTTTTATCTGCCCCTATTACTCCACCCCACGGAAATTATACCTTAAACCGTGCCTTAAAAAATTGAGTTTCACACAAATTAAACCTGCACTTTATTACTTACAACTACTGAATAGCGATTGCACTTTATTTGTATGTCACTTTTTAAAAAAAGCCATTTGCTTTAGGAAAAGCATGGATGGCTAACCACGATGCTAAAATTTTAGGTGCTTTTTAAGATTACAGCTATTTATATTTTTAACCATATACTTCCCATGCTCATACTGTTTGATATATTGTACTGTACACTGTGTCATTATTTGTCATCTGAAATGAATTGTTTGTAATGTTTTAAATGTGTGCTTATAAATTGTACTTTTATGATTGTAAAACCTACAATCGAATAAAGATTTTGAATTGAATTGAATTGACTCCCACAGGGATTCAAGAATAGCCCAGGATTATTCTCAGCAAGGGTAACAGAGTTACTACAAATATATGACGATGAGGTATTATCATATGTCGATGACATCTATCTTACAGACGATGACCTGGAGACTCACTTAAAAAGAGTGAACACCATATTTCTTGGGTTCGCACCAGAGGGTTACAAATTCAACTTTAAAAAGTCAAGAATTGCCCATTATCAAGTGAAGGCAAAAGCCTGGCAGACAACTTCTTAGAGAAGTGTGCAGTACTCCAAGCACCGAAAACGCTGAAAAATTTACAATCAATACTAGGCTTCCTATATTTCGGTAGAACATACATTCTTAATTAAGCGGAGAGGGTTAAACCTCTCTATGAATTAATAAAACCTGATTTCAAACCAATACATTGGACTCAAAAACATACAGAAAGTTTGAGATCATTGCAAACAGACATGTTAACTAAAACTAAATTGCAAACTCGTGACAACGTACGCAACCTTGTAATCCGAGTCATCCCAGGAAAATGCGGATTCACATACCTGACCTCCAATGAGGGAGAAACAGTACCTATAGCTTATAAATCACACTTGTACACTCAAGCTGAAATGAAATTGAGCTCAACAGAAAAAATTCTGACAGCGGTTCAAACTGCTGTAGCAGGAGAAAGAGCCCTAGCCCAAGGTAAAAGAATAACTGTTTATACAGCAGAATCAGCCCGTGGGGCATTAACAAGTCCAAGCAATCTGAATACAGTGGCATTAGATCCAAAATGGATATGTTAGACCTGACATCATTGGCTTGAGTCTCTCCTCCATTTTTTCTGTTTGCCTCCACTGTTTTTCGATGTTTTGCTGGATAATGCTTTGGGCGCCGTGCCACTGCTGATCAGTGCCACAGCGCAAGTGCTCCCTATGTTAAATTGATGTATCGATTGTATCCATGTTTGGCTTATTTGGTTTATTGTCAGTCCCTAGTCTAGTGCACCAGGAGTGCCGGGGCTTGTAAATACAAATGCCGCTCGGGGGCTTGCAGCACGTGTTGTGCCACCCACAAGAGCGGCCTCGTAAAAGAATGTCTACGGGTCGGTCATTGCGAGACCCACATGCAGTCTCGTACTGTCACGCTGACTGCGCAAGTATACCTACTTGCCCGTCCCTCAAACCTTCCCTTAACTTCATGTTAGTCACCCCTATGGTAGGCCCACGGGCAGGGTGCGTTGTAAGTATAAGGTAGGACACGCCTGACCAAGTTGGCATGTCCTGATAGTGAACAACAGCCATCTTCGTTCTTCACTATTGCGAGAAAGCCTGCTCTCCATTAGTTAGAATGGGCCTCCGGGATTATTAATGCTATGATCCTTGTTGGCTCGGGGAGCATGGTGCGATGTCGAGTTTGGTATCACTGAACTCGGGGTTTAATTACGCATCCGTTGGTGTGGATGGTTTTTGGACGCTGGGTTTGAAAATAGCACTTTTAGAAAGTGTCTATTTTCTTGTCTAACCATTTCTGGTTTCTGCTGGTCTTGCGTGTGTGTGACAGGAGCTGGGTGGCTCCAGAGGTCTGAATGAGTCAGTGTGGGATGAGTGGGACATTTGCGTTGAGAGTAGGGGGAGAGTAGTTGCTGATAGCCTGCCCTGCCTGATACAATGCTGGCTCCACCTCCTGCTGGGCGTCTGAGGACCCAGCCCTGCTCCGTGAATAAGCCAGGTGCTTCTGCCTGGCTCCACCCACAACAGACCCAGGATGTTGGGAAAGTCCCCGGCATGGACAAAGGGATCAAAGCCGAAAAGGGGTATAAGAGAAGGACCCCTGAACTAAGAAATCAGATCACTTCTGACAAGGAACTCTGTAACCAAGGACAAGAGGCCTGCTGATCTAAGGACTTGCCTACCCCTTCTGCCAGAGTGCTGTTTGCTGGGGGGAATCCTGCAGTGCTTCTTTATTTTTGCCAAGGAACCAGGAGAGAGGAACTGTGTGTGTACTCTCACGCTTGCTAAGAAAATCTCCAAGGACTGGAAGAGTGCCAGTCTCCTGCTGAAGTCACAGGGCTAAAGGACTTGATCTGCTTAAAGTGCTATTTGCTGGAACCTGTGAATCCAGCACCTCTGAAAGAACCAGCAATCTCGACGCCGACGGACGTCGCCGAATCCAGCTCGACATCGTGAGTAACGGCTCCAGTGTCCCGCTTCCTCGACGCCGGCCGCCGGGCCCGATCGACGCCAGCAGCAACGCCAGTGAGTAGTGAGTTCGGCCCCAGCTCCAAGGGACCTTGTGTCTGCACCGCTGCTGATCGCATCGCCCTCGTGCCCTCTCGACGCCGTGAGCGCTGCTCACACTTGCAACAGAATCATCAACATCGACGACTGCTGAGGCCTGATCGACACCGAAGACGCGACGCCGGATTGCTCGACGCCGCTGATCATCGTGTGCTTCATTTTCCAAGGTACTGTGTTGTTGGGGGTCCGTGTGACTCCAGGCTCGATGTAGCGCTCCTCGCGGTCGACGCCGAACCCTGGGATTAACTTTGCCCCGACGTCGTGTAGCCCCCGAGTGGGTTACCTTGTTGCTAAGAACTGTGTTTCCAAGAAGAATATTTGCTTTGATACTAAAGACTTTGTGCTAAAGAAGAAACTACCTTTGAACTATTATTCTTCCCTTCCAAAAGTATTTATTAAGATTGTGTATATTTTTGTCGTTATTTGGTCTTGTGCTAAGCCTCATATAAAAATCCTTATTTTTATAATACTACTGTGTCGTGTCCATTTGTAGTGTATTCACTTTATTACTGTATGTGGTCATAAATGCTTAACGCACAGCCTCCGAGATAAGCCTATCTGCTCTGCAAGCTACCAAGTGGGTGAGCAGGGGTTATCAAAGGGTGATCCCCTTGCCCTGACTAGAAAAGGGGTGTCCCTATTTGCCAGAAGTGCATACCTCTGCCAACTAGAGACAGCCGGTTCTAACAGGATACAATGGGAAAATTCTCTTGCTACAGAAGACGTGAAATACTATTTTGACCCGAAACTGAAAAAACTACATGATCTAGAATATGAACAAGAATATCCTCTGCCAATCGAAACTCTGCCTCTCGAACAATATACATGTGTGATCTATATGGACAGATTTGCACACCATTACGATGTAGAGAAAAAATCCTACAACGCAGCATGCGCGATTGTTAAAGGTCCCTGGCGCTCTGGTAAATTCAAACCAATGATTAACAAAACTGAATCACTCCGAAACTGTTCAGCTCAGCGAGCTGAAATAAGATATTTAAAGATGGCGCTTGAAAATGCCGATCGCGAATTCCCCACACTAATAGTGTGCGATTCGCATTTCTGCGTCAAGTCATATAACAGTGACATGCAGACATGGAGCAAACACGGTTACAAAGATGACACAGGTGCCACAATAAAACATAAAAAGCTTTGGGAACAAGTAGTTCTTTTACAGAAAGAACTACAAAAGACTCACGTGATACACGCACTGAGTCATCGACGTGATGGCGTTCACGTTGCAGGGAATTCATTGGCTAATAGAGCCACAGCGGCAGCGGTTCAACCGGCTTCCTTAGCCACAAAAAAGCGTTCAGAAAAACAAATAGATGGAGAAACCATGCTGGCGGTAAAAGCGTCATTAAAAGGTGATTATGCAGCATTACCTCTCAACTATCCACTCAATAATACATACATAATCAATGCAAACTCCATTCCTTTTGCTCAAATCCCTGGAGTGGGGGATAGAGTAATTCCAAACACGAACTGGAGGGTTTTCTTGATTGAAGACGCACACATGGGACTGGGTCCGAGGCACCAACAGATCTTGACATCTCTAATAGAATTACAATCAGAATACTGGTGGCCGGGGATGAGCTTGCAAATTTACAAATTTGCAATGGATTGTCCAGACTGCAACAGAGATCGCAGTTGTGAACCGGACCAGACTATTGCCAGGACACCTTTATTAGAAAGCATCAGGCGATCTATAACGCAGAAATCAAGCCGAAGAAATGCGTCCCCATAATTATTAAGACTTGATTCACTAAAAATGTTGACCCCAGCGCTCGGCTCACACCAGAACTGTTATAAAAGATTTGCGAGTCTTTATCGGCACGTACGCAATTGGCATGCTACATTCTGACCAGGGTCCTGCGTTAGCTCTCGAGCTTACAAAGAGGCCATAACCAGCATGGGCATTGCGTTGCGGTACTCTTCTCCCTTCCATCCTGAAGGAAATGCGGTAGTGGAAAGAAAAAAACGTGACATAAAGCAATCTCTAACGGCGAGGGTATTAGGTTCGGGTGATGTGTGGGTCAAACATTTAATAAGTGTCCAACGTAGTCTTAATAACATACCAAGAAATTCTCTAGGAGGTATCAGTCCATACGACTTTTGTTTGGTACTAGAATGATTATCCAGGATCTGGTTCATCAGACTTCAGTGGTAGAAGAAAAAACTTTTGATATCAAAGATCGTTTGGCTGTTTTACAGGACTTGAATGAAACAAGAAAGAGTCTAAGTAACATAAAGAGTAAGCCAACAACCACTGAAGAACCACCTGTCCCAGCAAGACCTGTCTGGATTCCAAAGATTGGGGATCTGGTCAGAGAAAAGATCGCGGTGAAGAAGGAATTTGGGCCTTCTTACAGAAAAGCAGTACCTGTCTTAGCTGTCAGCGGAACAAGATCAGTAGTACTACCGCCACTTGCTGGTAAAAAGGAAAACAGAATTGTTTCCATTGACCTGGTGAAACCACATACATGTGGCCATAATAAATAGCAGGCCCAGTGGATTACCAATAAATAGCAGAAGACCAAACTTTGCTACGATCCAAGAGGTTCAAACTGAAAGACGAATCACATTCGATAGACCTGCAGTAAATAAAAAGGGACTATGCAACAAAGCCATGGAACTTGTGCCTCTTGAAACCCAAATTGCAACAATTCGTGATGATACACCAATCTACAACAATGTAGCATCAGAATGAACAAATGTAACAAAAGAAAATGCAAAGATCCATGGAAATCCGGAAGCGATCCCACCAATTGACAGAACTGCATCTGGCTATTTTATCAACTTTGATGACTTTTACGATGATCCAAATGAACATGGAGACAAGCCAGCAACAAACACTTTCAAAGAAAAAATGACCAAGCTGTTTCATCAACTAAAAGAGACATATCTGATTTCACCATGGATTGAATTTTGGATTGTGCTAGGTGTACTTTTCCTCCTGCTTTGGCTCATCATGGTTTTATGTTTGGGTAGATTCATTAATGGAAAATATAGTACAATGGACACAGCAAGTCAGAACATCAACTTGGTCCTAAAGTCACAGATCCTCTCACATTGAGAAAAGAGAACTATCATCAGTGAACATCACAGCCAACCCAATACCTGGGGGTATTGCATGGACAGAACTGATTATGATATTTATGGCCCGATTGAGCTCCTAAAGTATCTACACCAGTTTAAGATTCCCTTAAGCGATTTTGTGAAACCAAGTTCTTTTTCTGATGATTGGGATTTTGAAAATATTAATATTATGATGTCAGATTTAGTAATGTCAGCTAAATTTACAGAACATGATTATTTACAGGGTTCATCAAATTATGAAGAATTATACTGTTACAACCACTATGGTCATCTCTATTTGCATAAATCTGCACAACCTAGAAATGTTTTTACTTATAATCAATGGGAACATTGTCCAACTCCACCAAAAGGAAGTTCGAAAACATTTTATGAGAAATTCCCATACTTCTCAGGGTTTAATACCAGTGATCCAGAAACGTTTTATTTTAAAATGTTAAATAAGACAGGAATGAAAACAATTTTGACAAATATTAAACTGATTTATTCTGAAAAATTTTATGACAAAATGTCAACATTTTGTTTTGAATTTTGTAAAAACAACATTGAAACAAAAACCATCTGGGGAACAAAAGACTGGCAGGTACAATGTCTAGAATCATTATTTAGAGCCTGCTTGATCCCAGAACAAATAATATTCCTGAATGATACCATTGAACAGACGACTTGTCTTGGTTTAGCTAAGATAAAAGACTTAAATAAACCGTCTATTCCGAAGCCCATACCTGATAGTAATAGCACTACTGATGTGGAAATAGACGTATCCCATATTTTTCACCAAAACAGAACAAATCCTGATTGGAAAAAAAGGTTGATCTGGCCCACAGACACAAACAACTGTCAAGACAGATTCCTGAACAAAAAACAGGGGTTCAAAATGACCAGACCAGACCCAAGATATTCTTAGAGACAACATCCAGGGATAGTTACAACTTACAGTGTAGGGAAATTATGCCTTGAGTGGCTACAGAAATCCACACTGGCTGAAATTAAGCAACACTTGACTTTACTTAAAGAAGGTGCTGACTTGCGAGATTTCATAACTGGACCTCGCAAACAGCGTCAAAAGCGTTTCATAGCGGCCGGTATATACGCTGCATACAACGAAGCTTGGAAAGTAATGCAAATTGAAACAGCAGAAAAATTACGAGAAATTGATCGTATAAATTTGGAAAAATCACTTTCTCTTGTGGACAATGGGTTAACAACTCTGTCTTCCAGAATATATTCACTGGACAGTATTGTATCATCTGCCTTTGATATAATAGAGCAAGACTTGCTAATGTTACAACATGGTCAGTCCCAATTGCGTTCTATTGTACAGCTTGGCTGGATGTTGCAAAACCTACGTCCAGGCTACATGCCATGGCATCTAATCAACATAACGTCATTATTTTCTATCTTTAACCTTACTGATAAACAAATCAGTTTGGCACAAAAAGGAGCAGATTATACGATTCAGAGCATTGAAAAACTTGAGAGATTACCATTGACAATGTCAGAGAGACCTGTCATTGAGTGGATAATACACGGAACAATTACAATTCCAATAACAACTTTCCAGTTTAAATATTGCCAAGAATATATACCAGCAGGCCAGTATGAAAGGTTGGGTAAAGGTTACATCAAATCAACCTGGGATTTACCTTACACACACAAATGTTATAGTGAAAGGAAAAAGGAGGTATTCCTTAGTGGCAATAATTGTAAAAAATCACTAAGCGGTACACTTCTGTGTCAAGGTATTAACTTGCATGGAGCTTGCGAAGGGTCTTCAAATATCCTTTCATGTCACCTGCAAGGCACTCCTGCAACACAGATAGAACCATTCTTGAGACAAATCGCCAACGGTAGCTACGTTATAATAACTGACCACAGCTGTTGTGGAATGGTGCCAGGAGAATGCTATCTCGTAACTGTTACTTCCAGGGTTGTTTGCTGTATGCAAGTAGTGTATCCAAACAGCAACCCAGACATGGAGGCAGCAATATGGCCTCATGTGAATATCTCTTCTATTCAAATTGATACTTTAAGCAGAATAAAGTCTATTCTTTTACAGACAACTGTGCCTTTGACCTCGTCCAAAGAAACGTATGAACTGCAAGTTTCAAGGACAGCGGCAGAGATACATACCCTTTTATCGACAAATTTGCCCGTGCATTTCGCAGAAATGTTAAGCCAAATTTTAAACATGTCTGATACCAGTGGCATCGCACATGTATTTAAGACAATTTTTTCGGGACTGTTAGCACCATTTGAAACAGTTCTGGGCATCTTCCTGAATTTTGTCCATTCTGTCTTTGGCGGCCTACCTTTAATTTTGGGACTCGTAGCAGGAATTTATTTTTGCTCCTTCTGCTCCGATATGGCAAGCCAATCCACAGACAAGACTCCAGCAACGATGGAAGAAACAATCCTAGCAATACGATACCGAGACCGTATCACTAAGGTCCTCGGATTGGCCCGGCTAAGAGATCTGAGTACAACTTGGTTTCTTTCATTCAGACCAATCTGGCAGGATTGCATCTTACCTGTGCTTTGATTTCTGCTATGCGGAGAAGAATGCGTGTTGGACGTCTGTCTTACACTACCATCAGCAGTACCAATGGATATCGATACTTGGCTTTGTCCTGTAACGACTCATGCAACGTGTTGTCCCCAGCGCCTACCTATTCTGATGACGGCATTCGTTGAGACTTCACCACTACGAGTAGGTGGCAGTAAAGTACGAGAGGAAAGCAGCACCAAACAGGTACAACCTTCTGTGAACATTGCTGATCCAAACATCGATGATAGCAATCACGCACAGAACTGCACAGTTTCCCCATAGACTCCTAGAAAGCACAACACGTTCTTTAAACAAACCAAGCCTCCAGCAGCTCGGGAAAACCCCCTGCTTTTGTTTTGATTTGCACAAGAACTCCTGGAGTCCAGAAAGAACTGTTAGTTCTCAGTGACGTCTTATGTCCAACCTTACGTCAAACCCGGCACCTTTCAGGTATAAATATACCAACGTTGCCTTAAGCAAACACACGGTGGTGGGGAGCAGAGCGACGTTCTACTTGTCCGAGAGCCCAGCTGTTGCCAGAGCCGAAGGAAGCCGCCCCTCCCTTTTTGACGCGCTGGAGAAGCTGCCTTTTCTCACGCCAAGAAATCCAGCTCTGGTGTTCCCAATTCACCCTCGCGGGTTGCTGGGAGATTGAGTCCTGAGAAGCGAGATACAAGACCTCCTTCATTCTATAATCAAGGTACGGAGCTGATTAAAACCTTAGAGAGAATTCTTGATTCTGATCATTTGGCAAAAAAACTAACTTTAACTTAAAACTGCTACTTACTTACTTACTCCTTCCCACGTATTAGGCTTAGGTCAGGTACACTGGGGTAGGCGTATCTTAGAAGCACCAGTTGAGTCTGTTAGTCAATGTTTTTATGTATGTATCTATTTTATCCATTTTAAAGTATCATATGGCTAAGAAACCATATCAATGCTTTTACAGTATTATTTCATAATACTACTTTTACTGTACGCACTTTACTTTATAATAAGTATTGCAATTGTGGCAATTCATTTCTCTTGCATGAGAAAGAAGACTGCTCAATAAAATAACACCTTTTTATTGAAACCCCCCGTTTCTCTATTTCTCTGCATTCTGGTGGAACTAAGTATACACGATTGACTGAGTGAAATAGCTGTCTATTGTTTTCACACGACTCTAGAAATACACTCTTTATTCTGAGGGAGCAAAGTTGTCATGTTTATGCGGTTGTCAGAAACTGAATCCTTTCTTGTCTAATCAGGGTAGTTCACTCCTCCCTGTTCATTCGAGAAACTTTCTAGTGACCTCTGAGCTAGCTGGCAAAACTAATTAAGTCTAACATAGTCAGTAGAGACCTAGATGACCTAAGTCCTATGTCTTCACTGCTGTTTATGTTATTCCAATGCGCAGAGCCTATTGGGAAAATAGGAACTACACTACAAAGCTATCCTGGCTGAAGATGGCTGATAGCCAGAAACTAGTCCTAGGATGCTTGATTCCGGTCCAGGAAAGACATGGCTTGGCAGTTCGGGCTGGACTGTTCCCATGAGGCACAGGTTCGAAGCTGATTTGCATATGGCCATGTCTGAACTGGGGTGGTGTGGTGAGCAAAAAAATGATGGTTTTAGGCCGACATCTCTGTACTTGGGTGAATGTATGACATTTATTTGCATTCTGTCGATCAATTGTTTTTGCATTTGTCACCCCGAGTGGGACGGGTATGCTCAGACGTGAGTCCCGTGCTCTCCACAGCACTAGAGTCAAGCTATCCTGGCTGAAGACGGCTGATAGCCAGAAACCGGTCCTAGGATGCATGATTCCGGTCTAGGAAAGACTTGGCTTAGCAGTTCGGGCGGGAAACATCCTTTACAATGCAACTTTTACCACGCAGTGCTATTACAACGCAGGTTTTACAACGAAAACCATTACAACGCATTGCGCTGGGGGGCACTCTAGGATAGGGAATAGATTTAATTTACTATCCAACACCTTCCCTAGTGTCCACGGGGACTGGAGTTGGAAGGGTAAATTAAACTATTCACTATCCAGCACCCCAAAGCGCTATGCGTTGTAATGGTATGTGTAGTAAAACCTGCGTTGTAACAGCATGCGTGGTAAAAGCATGTGTTGTAACATCATACATCCGTTCGGGCAGGACTGTTCTCATGAAGCACAAGGTAAAGGCTGATTTGCATATGGCCATGTCTGAACTGGGGTGGTGTGGTGAGCAAAACAACTATGGATTTAGGCCCAGATCTCTGTACTGGGGTGAATGTATATCATTGTTCTGCATTCTGTCCATCAATTGTTGTTTTTGCATTTGTCACCCCGAGTGAGACGGGTATGCTCAGACGTGAATCCCGTGCTCTCCACGCCACTGGAGTCAAGCTATCCTGGCTGAAGATGTCTGATAGCCAGGAACTGGTCCTAGGATGCTTGATTCCGGTCCAGGAAAGACATGGCTTGGCAGTTTGGGCTGGACTGTTCCCATGAGAAAGAGGGTCAAGGCTGATTTGCATATGGCCATTTCTGAACTGGGTTGGTGTGGTGAGCAAAAAACGATGGATTTGGGCCCAGATCTCTGTACTGGGGTGAATGTATGACATTGTTCTGCATTCTGTCCATCAATTGTTGTTTTTGCATTTGTCACCACGAGTGGGACGGGTATGCTCAGACGTGAGTCCAGTGCTCTCCATGCCACTGGAGTCAAGCTATCCTGGCTGAAGACGGCTGATAGCCAGAAACCGGTCCTAGGATGCTTGATTCCGGTGCAGGAAAGACATGGCTTGGTAGTTTGGGCTGTACTGTTCCCATGAGGCACAGGGTCAAGGCTGATTTGCATATGGCCATGTCTGAACTGGGGTGGTGTGGTGAGCAAAAAAACGATGTATTTAGGCCCAGATCTCTGTCCTGGGTGAATGCATGACATTGTTCTGCATTCTGTTCATCAATTGTTGTTTTTGCTCTCTCTACAAGACCATTTGAAGCTAGACTATACAAAGGTATTAAAATATGCCTAACAGAAACATCACCCATAAAACTTTCAAATTCATTCGATATAAAATGAGTTTGATTATCTGTCACAATTTCAGAAGGAATACCTTCTATCAAAAATAGACATTGTAAAAATTAAATGACTGATTTAGAATTGGAATTCTTCACAAAAGAGAAATACAGCCGCTTAGAAAAGTAATCAATAATTACAATCAAAAACCTATTATCACCCCCAAGCAGGTTAAAGGGTCCAGAAAAATCCAATCCTAACTTCTGCCAAGGACCTTTTGGCCATTCTACGGGACACAAAGGAGTAGTAGACTGCTGGAGGTTGCACAACATTGTTAGATGAGGAGGCCATTATGTAAAAGGCTAAATCACGTACAAGTTATATTATATTCTGATAAATAAACTGCCAGTAAAATAAGTAAATCGCAAACTGTACAGTAGAAGAAATAGAAGAAAATGTCACCAATAAATAAAGAATGACCTACAGCAACTCTGAAAAACATGTGCTTATCACGGAAGAAAAGCACCAGTGAAATCCTTGTCAGCAACACATTCCGAGAAATCCTTGTGACAAAAAGTTTCCAAACCGTGTGTTTATAACGGAAATGTGAAGCAAAGATGGCCGCCACAATGTGAATCACGTGATGACACACTAACGTGAAAAGCGTCTTCAACGTGATGATCCACTTACGTAGAAATCTATCTTGAAGTCATTATGAAGACGTCAGAATGAGCGCTTGACCCCGGAGTCCACGAGTCCAGGAACGAAGGCACTTTAGAAGACAAGCAATCGAGCAATGGTAAAAAGCTGAAGGAAAGGTATTGATCAACTTTTAAGCCTAGTAACCAATGGAAACTATGACAACACTCTAACACGTACTGAGTAATGAACAGCGGGCATGCGTCGGAATGTATCAAACACACTTTCAGTCACTGAATAAAGCTTAAAGAATTTGCACACTTAGAAAGTACCTTTAAGTTGAAATCCAATATCGGCTTCAAAGATTAACAGCCATCCAGAGAGATCGTAATCAGGAATTCATTTCCTGAAAATCAAATTCAGACGATTGTAACTCCTTGGCTGTCGTAATTTGACGGTGATCGGGTTAGCGTTAAGCTTTGCTACACGTATTTTCCCTTATCTTGACTATGGTTGTCGGAAGCCATTTTGTATGTATCGGCGGCCATTTCAGATGAATGCGCTGCCTCGTGGTCAGCATGCCCTTTTGTCCTTCCTCTGTACCACTGACCACTCGAGTTTGCCCAGCAACAGGCTATTTTTAGTATTGGTCAAGCTCACACATGCGCAGTTTAGTCTGAACAGTCATCACTTAGGAATGTTTCGCCAAAACTGACCAGTGGTGTTATAGCTCCTCCCATGAGTTGGCTGTGTTCCAAAAATGACCATATATGTACCTAAAACTCTGTAATTGTATTCCGCCTACATTTTTATTACTGAAAACTGTATAAAAGAAGGACTTGCACCGATGTTCGGTGTGATACTTCTTGCATTACCGAAGGGTGCTGTAGGAATGTACCACCACCCCATAGGGTCTTAATAAACTTGTCTTTAGCATTTTCTAGTTTCCGTGCCAACATCTGTTATGGTGTAGAGGGTATTCTATGGAGTATGTAGGCCTGGAGAACCCAATACCACAAATTGGCGACCACGAAGGGACTCATCGGCGACTCGTATGCCCGAAGGAGAGGTCGTGACGAAGGATTGGAAACTTGCCATGGACGCGTACGCTGCCACTGAGTGACCCGAGTCTTGGCACCCACGGTGTTTTCTTCCTTTCCTTCTGATCTGATCTTCCAGGTGGCGCCAGTCCTCGACTGAGATCCTGTTTGTTCGAGTTGTCGTACAGTGCCGGTTTGGCTGATTTGATCAAAGACTTGGCAGTTGGAACCTGGATATCTGAGAATTTGGTAAGCTTGTGATTGGTAAGATAGTCTCTTTGAATATGTTTTGAGTTAGCTGACATTTGATCCTATGATTTGAACTATATGTGCAGTGCACTTCACATAGGCGGGCATGTAGAGATATTTCTCTAAAATTTGTTTGTGTTTGAACGGCACATTTGTGTGGAGTATATTAAGTGCCATTTTTTTGGTATCACGTTTTCCGTGATACTTTTTGAACATGCCTGTTTTAAGCACACTTCGAGGAATGTGCTGTCTTGGAAATGGTACCACTTATCGATTAAATGAATCTCAGCCGGCTCCCCCAGAGGGGACTCCCAATCGGGAGATGTATGTGAAATTCGGTCTTTCCCCTATATTATACAGTAAATTAAGGAATAAGTACACCAGATCTGATCCTGAGTTGCAATGGCCACTACATGGGTCGTTTGATTTACGAAAGGTTCAGTTTGTGGAGCAATGTTTGTTTCAGCGCAGGTCTAGACAAGATATGTTTGATTGTGTACGAATGTGGGAGAAAGCAGTGCGTGAACGAATGAAGCGTGAGATAGCCTTGGCGGAAAAAGAGCAGCGTAAGGCTGCTCGAGATAAGGCTTTACAGCTGGAGGAGAAGGAATTGCAGGAGAAGAAAGAGAGGGAGGCACGGGAACGTAATTTGCAAACGAGTGGTCAATTTCCCATTCCGCGTCCGCTTTATCCTGTCCTTACTAATAAAGTTGATGATTTTTCATTATTAGATCGGTGCCCGCCTCCGTACGTTTTGCCTACGGCCCTGGACGAGGACTCGGACGGAGATGGTCAAGGGAGTAAGAGTATGAGGTTAAGTGCTAGTGTAACTGCGGAGTTGCGCAGTTTTGCTCGCAAGCTTAATTTGAACAAAATAACTATGTCAGAGATTCACAATGAGATGAGTAAGTGGTCGGAGCGAGAACGGTTGTATTTTTTAAACACTTTAGGAGATGAAGTTGTAGAACGATTTAGGAAAAACTCGCCTGATTTAGAGCCTAAGGATATATCAGTTCATCGTGAGAATATGAGTAAAGGTTTATTTGTTATTGCAGATGCGGATGAATTTTTCCGACGGTTGGTCCAGCTACGGGGCGAGGCGTCCAGATTGTGGGAAGCACGAAAAGCATTGAACGTGCCTGCGTCGACGGAGCAATCCAAAGAGTGTTCTATCTTTGGAGCAGATAAGCGTTCTACAGTTCATGTTATGCCTATGCGCGAAGCTGCACCTTTGTATGTCCCCCCCCAAAGGGCAAGGTACAAGTGATGATAAATTGTCTGGGGATGCAAAGGGTTATTTTGTATATAATTGGGTATATACACCTTGGAATAGAGCAGATGTTATGGCATTGAAAAATGCTTTACCCGATCCCCGTAAAAATCCGGCAGCTTTCTATGAAGGAGTGGAGGGGGCTATTTCTTCATGTGTTATGACACTGGTTGATATTGCTCTTTTCTTTGGGTTAATATTGCCCCCTGATATGTGGAGAGCGATTCGTAAGTTTGATGACCAAGCGATTTTGGGAGCAGATTGGAAAGTTTTAGCCCAAGCTGATTTAGACAGAGAGCCTGCATGTAAGCCTTGTCAATTAATACTAAATCTCCCAACAGCTTTTTTGAATAAACTAAAAACGCTTGTTCCCCCTAAAAAGATTGATTGGACTATGTTAGCCTCTTGCAAACAGAAACAGGATGAGTCGGTGTCTGACTTCTTCTGACGTTTTGAAGAAGCGTTTCACGATTACAGTGGGCAATTATTAATGGATGACACGGGTAGGCATTTGTTTGTTGATAAGTATGTGGCTAATCTCCTGCCGGAGATTGCAAAACGTTTGAAAACTAGTGAAAGTTCCTGGACCACGGCGACCCCTGCATCCTTGTTGACCATGGCTCAGTATTATGAGCGACAGGAATTAGAGGCCAAAGAAAGTACTGATTAGAAAGCGAAGGAGTTAAAGATGAAGGTGATGTTGGCTCAGGTTCGTGCTACGCAGCCAAGAGGGAATGATAGAGGCAGGCGAGGAGGGTATGGTACGTCTTATGGTCGTACCGACATTGCTGAGGATCAATGTGCATACTGTAAAGAGTTTGGACATTGGGCTTCAGATTGTCCGGTGATTCGTGAACAACGTAATCAGCGTGGTCGATGAAGTGGAAGGACACGGAATAGTTAATCGGGAGCAAGAGGTGGAGCAAGTGGAGCAAGTGATCGTGGTAGGCCTAAGCAGCTGAACTAATAGCTCTGACAAGAGCCTGCGAATTGAGTGCTGGCTTATGTGTGAATATCTACACAGACAGCCGGTACGCCTTCGGAGTAGCGCATGACTTTGGCCTACTCTGGAGAGAGCGTGGGTTTTTGACTTCGCATGGAGTACATATCATGCACGGAGAACTAGTGCGTGATCTTTTGAATGCGTTACTTTTTCCAAAGAAAGTGGCGATAATCAAATGCAGTGCACATAAAAAGGTCACTGACAAAATGGGACAAGGAAACGCTTTTGCAGACAGCATAGCAAGAGAAACGGCTATGTTACAAAATGCCTCGCCAATGTATGTAGTGAAATCAAAGGCTGAGCGATGGCATGATGCTATAGAAGAGATACTAGACATCCAGAAATCAGCGTCTGAAGCAGAACTTGCAATATGGGCAGCAGAAGGAGTGCTGGATGATGACGGTTGTTGGCAAAGCAAAGATATGGAAAGATGGAAATTGCCTGCAGCTTACTTGCAAGGGATGGTCCAAATGACACATGGATTGGCACATGTTGGAGCTCTTGCAATTACTCGATTGCTAACGCGAGTTTGGGAGCATCCTGAGATTGCCAATACGGCCAAAAGAGTAGTACAGACCTGTCTGATATGTTTACAGCACAATCCTGCGAAAGGGACGCATACTGTAAATGGATTGAGGCCTTCCCCACGAAGGATAATACAGCGCTGACAACAGCTAAGGTTTTGCTCAAAGAGTACTTCCCGCGCTACGGTGTTTGTAAATTTTTGTGGAGCGATAATGGTCCTCATTTTGTTGGAAAATTTTGGAATATGTGATGAAGGGATTGGGAATCCAGCAGAAATTTCATGCTGTATTCCATCCACAGTCGGCAGGTCTTGTTGGGCGATATAATGCTACTCTGAAATTAAAGCTAGCAAAGATTGTGGCATCCACGTCTTTGAAATGGCCGGATGCTCTGCCTCTGGCATTGCTATCTATCAGATCAGTGCCCCATTCCCGAACTGGCCTCACGCCTTATGAAGTGGTGTTTGGAAGGCCTATGAATATATGGGGAGTTCCTAAGCCTCGATTGTTACATGATGTGCCTTGTATAATGATGAACGATTATTTGGCACGATTAACAAATGATTTACTTTCTATTCATCAACAGGTTCGAGAAGCGCTCCCCGACAATTCCATTGGAGAAGCTCATAATCTTCGTCCTGGTGACCACGTGATGGTCAGGTCCTTTGAGAGAACAAGCAGCTTGGAGCCGAGGTGGCGTGGCCCCGAGCAGGTGTTGCTCGCAACTCGAACGGCTGTGCGAGTCACCAACAGGAAGCGGTGGGTGCATTCCACTCACTGCCGCCGTGTCTCTCCGGATCTGCTGAGCCCAACTGTGCTGTCTGATTATCGAGACATCTTGGACGAGGAGAAGAGCCCAGCTGTAACGTCTGTCGAATCGGAGGGAGCCTTCCCGGACCACACTGTTTCTGGAAAAGAGAGATACAACCTACGACCACGATAAGCAGTTGTTTTTTTTTGTGCGAGACTGGTTGAGTTACCGCTCTGGGGTTTGTGAAACGGAAGCCGGGAATATCAAGGGGGGGGATCTGTCCTCCAAGTGTAGCGACACCCGTCTTGAATCTCGGAGAAGAAACCAACGGCTACCTCGGAGCTCAGCACTCATATTTTTTTTTTTTAGTGTTTTTGAGACATTTTGAACCTTGAACTATGGCATCTTCTGCAGTGCGAAACAAGAGAATTCTTGGTGCAGTACTATTAGTTTTGACAATTGTTGTGATAGCTGTGATAGCTTGGGTAGTAGAACTTTTGGTGCCAGTAAGAGAACATTTATTGCCAACTACCCCGATTCCATCTGAACATTTTCATTTTACTCTGCCTTATCATGAAGAACGACATAGACAGACTTATTTGAATAACAGCTTTATTCAGATTTTGCATCACACCCACAATATGACTAATACTTCGAACTGCTGGGTATGAGGGATGTTGCCTGGACATCAAAAGAAAGGGGGCACACCACTTATCCCACTCCCGTTCTCCCATAATGGCTCTTGTAATGCCTGGTACTCACTTTTATTCACTTTGCGATGGCCAACGAAAGGTGGGCTGCTTTTTCGACTCAACAAAATCTGCTTCAACGATCGAGATGGCTATCCACAAGCTGAAGGAACTAAGTTTGAATGGGAGGAGTACCGCCCCGACAACGTGTCAGCACCACGAATTTATAGTAATCAACGGAATTAAAATATGTCCAGCTCACATGTGATTACTGTTATCGATACAAAATCTGATCTTTGTGTTCGTAATAAAGGTACAATCCCAGTAGGAAGAAGTGAATGCAACACCACTCTTACCTTTGACACTCCAAATGGCATTACATTTGTGGCCTCCCGAAATATGTACTTCATATGTGGAAATAAAGGCTATCACCGTCTTCCTATAGGATGGTTAGGAACATGTTATATATCTTTTGTATTACCCCCTGTGTTTATTGCCCCACCTATTTATCATAATAATTATATTCTGTACAATGTTTTCATATTGAATAGAGTGAAGAGAGCACTAGTTATTGAAGATATTGACCAGACCGACACTGCGTTACAACAATATGTTGATTTTAATTTAGGCCTCTTTTCATTTGTTGGAGCTGCTTTGAACAGTCGAAAAATAAGACGGTTGACACGTGTTGTAGAAGCTGTTGCTAATGAGACAGCTTTTGCTTTAGGAAACTTAACAGAGGAACTCCAGATTACCAGAATTGTAACGCTCCAAAATCGTGTGGTATTAGACATAGTATTAGCTGATCGTGGAGGAGCATGCCGTATTATCGGAAGTAGTTGTTGTGTATACGTGCCAGATAATTCACCTTCTGTGTATGATGCAATATCTAAATTACATAAAATTGCTGCTGAGATACATCCTGATAATGGTACATGGACATTCTCGGGGTGGTTTTGGTCATTACTTAGTACTTGGGGTTGGAAGTTGCTGAAGATTCTATGTGTAATAATTGGGACATTATTCTTTTTATGCCTTTGTATTCAGTGTGGCCCTGTACTATGTTCTACGTGCCTTTCTGCTTGTATTCCATCCAAACGAGCTATTGCTAAAAATGAACAAATGATTCATAAAGAAGTAGCACAAATCATGTCTATTGATATTGAAGATGAGTACCCTGATTACGTCCACTATGAGGTAGCTTCAGCTAAACGCTAAAAGGGTCGTCTGTCGTAATTTGACGGTGATCGGGTTAGCGTTAAGCTTTGCTACACGCATTTTCCCTTATCTTGACTATGGTTGTCGGAAGCCATTTTGTATGTATCGGCGGCCATTTCAGATGAATGCGCTGCCTCGTGGTCAGCATGCCCTTTTGTCCTTCCTCTGTACCACTGACCACTCGAGTTTGCCCAGCAACAGGCTATTTTTAGTATTGGTCAAGCTCACACATGCGCAGTTTAGTCTGAACAGTCATCACTTAGGAATGTTTCGCCAAAACTGACCAGTGGTGTTATAGCTCCTCCCATGAGTTGGCTGTGTTCCAAAAATGACCATATATGTACCTAAAATTCTGTAATTGTATTCCGCCTACATTTTTATTACTGTAAACTGTATAAAAGAAGGACTTGCACCGATGTTCGGTGTGATACTTCTTGCATTACCGAAGGGTGCTGTAGGAATGTACCACCACCCCATGGGGTCTTAATAAACTTGTCTTTTGCATTATCTAGTTTCCGTGCCAACATCTGTTGTGGTGTAGAGGGTATTCTACGGAGTATGTAGGCCTGGAGAACCCAATACCACATGGCACCCTGCATCGCCTTCCGTTCCATAATAGTCGGACCAGCAGTGTATTGAGTTCCCTGAATACCCGATGTGGAATTTCAAAGAAGGAGCCTTGCATGGTATAGAGACATAGGGGCAGGACTACCAACTTTATTAATGCAATCTTTCCCAAAAGGAAGCGGTTAAGTGTGTTCCAAAAGGCAATACTCCCCTACAGCCCCCAGATTATCCTCCCCATATTGTGCTGATAAAACACTGCCTCAGTCCTCCCGACCCATATCCCTATGTATCGGACTGTGTCCTCAACCCATGGAAGCTCCAGCACCGGGCGTTGGTCCCCCTACAGTCGCTCTCTCTTCCAATCGCGTAGAGCTGTGACTTTGTTCTGTTAATGTGAAGCCCAGAGGCATCAGCAAATTGGGCCAGCGCTGTTATCAATGTCGGCAGTGACTGGGACGGCTGGTTCAGGTATATTAACGCGTCATCGGTGTACATTGACACCACATGCTCCGTGCCCCCCACACGTATGCCCTGTCCCACCAGTATCTGGAGCAGATGACACGCCAATGGCTCCATTGCCAGGGCAAATAGCAAGGGGGAAAGCGGGCAACCCTGCCTCGTCCCCCTTGCTATAGGAAATGTGTCAGACATGTAACGTCCCGTACGGACCCTCGACATCGGACGAGCATATAGTAATTTAATCCAGTTTAAAAACCCCTCCCCAGGCCCATTTTAAGCAGTACCTGCCAAAGATAATCCCAACTAATTGAGTCGAATGCCTGTTCTATATCGAGGAACACCAAGGTGCTCTGTTGGGCCCGTCCCTCCAAAGATTGCATAACGTGCGCCAGGCGGCGGATATTCTGCAACGTATTTCTGCCCGGTATAAACCCGGACTGGTCATCATGGACCAGCCGCCAAAGATAGGGGAGGAGCCTAGACGCCAACACCTGGTTGATAATTTTAAGATCAACATTCACCATAGAGATCGGCCTATAGGAGCCGAGCAGGAGGTGGTCCTTCCCAGGTTTGGGGATCATCACGATCAGCGCTTCTCGCATGGAGTCTGGGAGCAAACCGCCTTCCTCGGCCTCCACTGTGATCTCTAGTAGTTTTGGGATCAGCACTCCGCCGTACTCTTTGTAGAGTTCAGCTGCTATACCCTCCATTCCCGGGACTTTGCTGTCTTTAGGTGGGCGATTGCCGCTCGTATTTCCCCCCCCCACTAAAGGACCCCCCAGGGCCTCCTGACTTTCTGCGTCAATACTTGCAAGTCCACTTTTGCCAAATAGGCCTCCACTGCCTCAATTATCATGGGTGACTGGCTCTCAGAGTATATTTTAAATAAGTGGGCCACGAATAAGTTATTTATTTCATGTTGAGCGTACACCATCTATCCAAGGTCGTTTTTAAGTGCCAGGATGGGGCAAGGCTGAGTCTCCGCCCTAATCAGGCACACCAGCAGCTGCCCTGCCTTATCTCCTTCCGTATACCAATGACGCCTACTCGCCTTTCTAGCATATTTGCCCAGTGAGTCCCATATGTCCCCTATCTTCCGCCGCTCGTCATCCCATTCCACCAACCTCTCTCTATTCATGGGAAGTTCTTTTTCCAAAGCTGCTAACCGTTCCTCCTGCCGCCGCAGATCACGTTCCAACACTTTTTTAACCCCCACCTCCATGGACATACATATCCCCCATACCACCACCTTCATTGCGTCCCACTCTGTCGCCCTGGTGCCAGCGGAGCCCCAGTTGACCTCCATATAATCGTCCAGCCCTTTTGATATGGTGTCTTTATAGATCGGGTCTCCAAAGGCTTCAATATTGAGCCTCCAGTGCGGTACCTTAGCCCTCGGTCGGGCCAGCGAGTATGCAATTAGGAGCGGGGAAGGATCCGACAAATAAAAGGCTAGGTATTGCGCCTCTACTACCCAATATATATTGCCGTCTTTTGAATGAAGAAATAGTCTAATCTACTATAGGTATTGTCAGCAGGAGTGTGACACGAGTACACTATACGACTAGGGTTACGGTGGCACCACACGTCCAGTAAACCATAATTGTGAAGCATTTGGCCCATCGTCT
Organism: Lissotriton vulgaris; assembly: GCF_964263255.1. Classification (NCBI taxonomy): domain Eukaryota; kingdom Metazoa; phylum Chordata; class Amphibia; order Caudata; family Salamandridae; genus Lissotriton; species Lissotriton vulgaris. The sequence continues at coordinate 2,124,153,216 of NC_141685.1, forward strand.
CTCGGACTCTAGGCTTGGCATCCAGTTTTGGGGGGAATCGGTCGACCTCCCCATCCAGGGCACAATTAAAGTCACCTGCCACGACCAATTCTGTATCCGGGTCCAGATCCAGCTGCCCCATAACTCATCTCAAAAACCCACCATCATCGCTATTTGGGCATAAATATTAACAAGGCGTATATTTCACTCATCTAGGGTCCCCACCACCACCACAAACCTCCCGTTGGGATCCTGTTTAAAATGCACAGCCTTAAAGGGGACTCCCGGTGCCACCCAGATAAGCGCTCCCCTAGCAAAGTAGGATGTAGCAAAAAACTGACCGCTCCACCTGCCTTCGACGAATTTAAGAGAGTCTCCCCATAGGTGGGTTTCCTGGAGTAGGGCTATACTGACCCCATTCGCCTAAGGTATGATGCCACCCGGATCCTTTTCACCCTATTATTGAGCCCCCGCACGCTCCATGTGATCAGTTTGTAATTCTGGTTATCCCCTGGCATGAGTGAACATTTGGTATTGCAGTTCCCCCCTGGGGTGTGGGAACCGCCCAGTAGCGCCATATTTTGCCCCGCAGGAGGAGGACGCCTTCGATCTCCTGTGTACCAACATAGACCAGATCCGGCAGCAACCATAACAAACCCACAACTAGAAACCCCAACTCCCCCACCCACAGGCGGTAGCCCTTCATTCTCACAACTAACCCTGGTTTGAGGACTCCGAACCCCGCCCCAAAGCTCCACCCACCCTCTAGAATACCCCACTCAACTTGAAAGAACGATTACAACCACACTTATTCAACCAGGTCCGTTTAAACCTCCCTCCCCAGACTCTGTGAATCAGCTGACTGACTGGCACCGCTCAGTCCCGCCCGACTGAGGTCTAGCCAGGTTGCCTTGGCACTCCACAGCTGACAAACCTAACCAGCATATAAGCAAAATGGTGTACCCTCCTCCAACATTTAGCAAACCCTCCCCCAACATTTAGCAAACCCTCCCCCCTCAAGTCCAATGGGCTCAAGCCCATTTATTTGAGTCTCATGGTAAAGTCAAGTGCCCCGTGGGCCAAACCCGGTACTCACAGTGCCCATGGGTAAGAACCCCTCGATCTCGGCGTCCGAACCCTCGCTCACTTGTTTCCAGAGCCCTTAACAGATGGGCCGGTGGCACCGTCCACGTCTGACTGTGTTTCCTGTGCCAGACACAGTGGAGAAAACTGGTTCTGCGTCGGGATTGCCTCTCGCTCTGTAAGAAGAGTGCCATTAGGTCCCACCACGAGGCGTCCTTCGTCTACCCGATCTCGTTCCTGCCCTGTTGTCCTACTGCACGACGTTGCTGGCTCTTCTGTCGATTGCTCCGGCACCGTTGCTCCTGCCATCCCTGATTTTGGTCCTGGCCGGCCAGGCCCAGCGAGTCCGTCCAGTCTGCTGCCTCCGATGAGGTACCAAAGAAGTGGACTTTGTCTGCGTACTGCACTCAGAGCCTAGCCGGGAACATCTGGCTGTATTTAATGTTGTGGCTACGCATCCGGCGTTTAACGTAGGTCTTGCACTTTTTTACTATAATCAGGGTATATATGAATGTCTTGGTTCTCAAATCTTGGCCGGCCGTTGGCACGGATGTGCTGTAAGATCATGTCCTCGTCCCTGAAATTGATCATCCAGGTAATAAAGGCTCTAGGCGGGGATCCCGGTCTCGGGTGGGGGGTTTTTGTGCCCTTTCCACCGTAAACATTTTGGAGAGCCTAAGGTTGGGGAATGCTCTGCCAATGCAGTCTTCCTGAAATAGATCCGCTGGAGGCCTCTCCGCCTTTTAGAGTTTTTGGGCAATCCCCAAAAAGCAGAGATTATTCCTTCTAGAGCGGCCTTCTCGTCTTCCGCCCTCTCCTCCAGCCGGGCCGTGTGGTCCTGTAGTGCCGTCACCATCTCCCGCAGTTGTCTGACCTCACCCAGGCCTCCTTCCGTGATTGTGACCCTGTCTGCCACCTTCTTGAGATCCAGGCGCAGGTGATTGATGTCAATGGCCATCCCATCCATTTTGGTCTCTAATGCCACCCCGGAGTCTCGGATCGCTTCCAAGATATCTGCCTTGTCCCGAGCGGCGGAGTCCTGGTGGGCCCCCTGCTCCATGTCTTCAAGAGGGCGGTCCGTTGCAGTCGGCTCGGGCCCGTGTATTGAGGGGTCGGTCCTTCCCCATTATCAGTGAGGCCGTCCAAGGATACGTCCAAGCGGGCTCTCGGACCCAAAACTAGTATTGCCTCAAGCAGTCCATGGAATGGTTCCCTCCGACAGTCCACCCCCCCTCGCGGATTTCAGCATTGTGTTTGTCAGGCAGACCCCTCGGCCATCACTCATAGCTGTACTTGGCCTTCCTTCTCTCCCCACCAGTCTTGCAGGACAGTTCTGGTGCGTTACCCTCGCGAGCCCGGCCATTCATCAAATTGCGTGAGTTACCTGGCCTTCCGCCGCTCTTCACCAGCCTTGCCAGACAGTTCAGGTGTAGTATCCTTGTGAGCCTGGCCTTCCGCCGACTCGCGGAGCGAATGCCTCCAGCCAATGCCCCTGCTCCAGGGGGTAAGGCCAAACAGGGGGGAACCCTCACCTCTTCATCTGAAGTACAGCCTCCGGCTGCTGGCACTTAGCACCACTGTACAGCCCCAAGGCATTCGTCAAGTCTTTTTCCCCAGACCCACCAGCTGGGGTATAGGTATGCCTCTCCTCGCCCCTTCTGCCATTGTTATGGTCCCTCTCCGGCCTCCATATTCTCTAGTTCTAGTAAACAGGGGGGCCAGTCTGTGACTGGGTGCGTATGCAGCGCGCCACCTCAACAGGGCACTAGAAGTGGCCCGAGGTAATACAGGCCCGTGATCAGGCCCCCAGACGATTTCCTCTTAGTTTGCAGGCCCTGCCCTCTAGAATGTATGCAGGCCACACCGCCACAGCCTCGTGCAGCTTCTTCCTCCGGAGGTCCCAACAGCCGCCGCCTTTGCTTCCCCTCTCCTGGGGCCTTGCTATTGGTTTATCCGTGTGGCCGGACTCACCAGGGTCACGGAGCCTCCTCTGCAGTGTCCCAATGTCCACCTCACAGCGCCACCCGATGGTCTCCGACTCCGGGATCAGGAGTCTGGCTGGGCCAGCGCAGTCCCAGGCTCGGACGTAGGCCTCGCCGTCGCGGCCTCTCGTAAAGTGCACCACCAGTCTGTGGAGACCCGCCTGTCGGTCTCAGGGATCGATCGCCATCTTCCCGTGATTTGTCCCCCCTCCTGGGGTCTGCACACTGTATCGGTCTCGGGTCGGGACTCCCCGGGGTTGTGGGCCTCCACCACTGCCCTCCAATTTTCCCTGCTCAGAGGGTAATGACGGTTGCCATTATGAGGTTCAGGATACTCCTGGGTTTGCCGCGCCCGTATCGCCTGTCCTCCACTGCAGGCTAACACGACTATGGCCTGCTGAGTCAGGGGAGGTTTCCGCTGCAAGTATGGGCTATAAGGGTTCCCAAAACGCCAGGATTATGCAGGCTTATTGCTATTCGGGGCAGGAGCACCACAGAGACACGCCTACCTGGCCCTGTTACCAGACCACGCCCCATGCCTTGCCCTGTTGAAGCTGTGTAAGGGCTTACCCCAATTCCTCAAGGGTAACACCCGCTTCTGAGAGATCTAGATATGCCGGGGTTAGGCGAGTAACCAGAAGATCTGCCACAAAGTGTTGTAGGTAAATACCTTGTCCCTCTCGGGTAGGGCTGTAAAGCTGTTGGTAATACTCCACAAAGGCATCTGCAATGGCCTCGCTGTCAGTCACGAGTAAACCCTCATCTGAGACTCCAATGTGAGCTATGGAGTCTCAGGAGGCGTGAGGTGTGCACAACCAGTGCAGTGTCTCACTTGCTTTGTCTCGACATTGATAAATATGCCTGCGCATCGCCATCCATGCCTTGCGGGCCTCCTGCATGTGTTCCTGTAGTAAGAGTGTTTGGGTATGGAGGGAGTAGTGGAGGATCGAATCTTCCACCGTAGCTATGTAACGCTGCTACATCTCAAGTATGCGGAACTCTGTTGTGTCCAATGAAGGTAAACACCAGGAGCCAGGATGTATATTTAAGTCTTCTTTATTCAGCTTCAGTCCAAGTTACATCAGTCTTGACTCCAGCCAGCCTAGTGTGGTACCAGCCCCACCAGGAGCAGCCTTCCTAGCTGCTCTGCCCATCTCTTACTGCCAACACTCATCCACTCAGACACCCCGGCATTCCATGCTTCACAGGCACACCAACATTCTATTACCATCTCACACTCTGGCTGAGCAGCTAGAGGCAGCAAGGCTGGAATACATGTAAATACAACTGAGTAGGATATAACATTATCCCTTTTTCTTCAAAGAAAATGAAAAATGAAGAATATTACAACAGGCAAGAACTATAAACATAAAAAATTAATAATGGTGCAAAGCTCCTCAAAAATGCACCAATAAAGACAGAGCATCATAAGAGAGAGAACTAATAAGACAAGAAAGGCTGGATAAGACACAGCATACAAACATTTGAGCAACAATATCCCCCATCCTCCCAAATAAGAAAATATATTCTTATATATAATATATAAGAAGCATAAGCAAATCCTAGCATTAAGAGTAATGCAATTTGTAGCATTTTATCATAAACTATAAGGATAATTATTACAACGCAAAGGGTAAGAGACCCCACAACACAAATGCCAAAAAGCATAACATATAGTTGCGCCAAAAATAGCGTAACCTACAACCTCAACCCCGAGAATAAGGGAAACAAAGACAAATGGGTCGTTACCCATAGAAACACCCGTGAAGGGATGTACAATTGTACTGCGTACAACTGTAACAGGGATAAAACCCACATCCAACCCTGATAAGGGTTAACCCAGGTACATATTTATGGGAAATAAACCATGTCCCAACCCCCTTGTGGAGATTACATACCCCCATGTGAGAGTAACTAAATGTAAAAGAGAAAAGGGTTGTTACTCACACCCATACTATGGGTACGGGACCAACTGTGATGATCACCACAAGAACTAATGTAAGACCCATCCTAAGAAAATCGTAAACCTGTGGCATCACTAGAACAAATGTGATGTAAAAGAAACTTCCCTTAACTAAAATTCTAAGTAATGGATACTGTTAGACCTGGCATCTTAGGTGTGGTTTCTCCTGTCTTTTTGCCTCTACCTCCTGTATTTTTGACGCTGCGCTGGATCTCGTTTTTGCTGATTTAGATGCTTTGGGCACTTCGACACTGCTGATCAGTGTCAAAGCGCAAGTGCTCCCTGTGTAAATTGTTATTGTAATTGGTTATCCATGATTGGCATATTTGTATCCCCAAGAAGTCCCTAGTAAAGTGCACTGAGTGTGCCAGGGCTGGTGATTCAAATGCAAAAAAACAATGGATTTAGGCCCAGATCTCTGCATTGGGGTGAATGTTTGACATTGTTCTGCATTCTGTCCATCAACTGTTGTTTTTGCATTTGTCACCACAAGTTGGATGGGTATGCTCAGACATGAGTCCCATGCTCTCCACACCACTGAAGTCAAGCTATCCTGGCTGAAGACGGCTAATAGCCAGAAACCGGTCCTAGGATGCTTGATTCCAGTCCAGAAAAAAAACATGGCTTGGCAGTTCGGGCTGGACTGTTCCCATGAGGCACAGGGTCAAGGCTGATTTGCACATGGCCATGTCTGAACTGGGGTGGTGTGAAGTGCAAAAAACTATGGATTTAGGCCAGATCTCTGTACTGGGGTGAATGTATGACATTGTTCTGCATTCTGTCCATCAACTGTTGTTTTTGCATTTGTCACCGAGTGGGATGGGTATGCTCAGACGTGAGTCCCATGCTCTCCACACCACTGGAGTCAAGCTATCCTGGGTGCAGACGGCTGATAGCCAGAAACCGGTCCTAGGATGCTTGATTCTGGTCCAGGAAAGACATGGCTTGGCAGTTCGGGCTGGACTGTTCCCATGAGGCACAGGCTCAAGGCTGATTTGCATATAGCCATGTCTGAACTGGGGTGCTGTGGAGTGCAAAAAAAGGATGGATTTAGGCCCAGATCTCTGTACTGGGGTGAATGCATGACATTGTTCTGCATTCTGTCCATCAACTGTTGTTTTTGCATTTGTCACCCCGAGTGGGATGGGTATGCTCAGACGTGAGTCCCATGCTCTCCACACCACTGGAGTCAAGCTATCCTGGCTGAAGACAGCTGATAGCCAGAAACCGGTCCTAGGATGCTTGATTCCGGTCAAGGAAAGACATGGCTTGGCAGTTCGGGATGGACTGTTCCCATGAGGCACAAGGGTCAAGGCTGATTTGCATATGGCCATGCCTGAACTGGGGTGGTGTGGAGTGCAAAAAAACGATGGATTTAGGCCCAGATCTCTGTACTGGGGTGAATGTATGACATTGTTCTGCATTCTGTCCATCAACTGTTGTTTTTGCACTAGTGGGCCTGCAGCACTGATTGTGCCACCCACATGAGTAGCCCTAAAATGCCTGTCTGCAGTCTGTGAACTGCCATGTCATCCTGGTCACTGTCCCCACTGACCAGGCCAAACCCTTCCCTTTCTGTACACATTGGTCACCCCTATGGAAGGCCCAAAGTACCCACTTGGGCAGGGTGCAGTGTATGTGAAAGGTAGAGCATGTACTAGTGCAGGTGACATGCTCTGGTAGTGAATTACAGCCATTTTTGTTTTTCACACTTGCCCATAGGCTATCATGGGGAATGCTGGCTACAGTAGTTACCTGCATATCTTCCCATAGGAGCAAGATAGGACATAAAAGTCTGGCATCCCTGAACTCATAACGTAATAACACATCTTTCAGGAAAGGTGTTTTTTAAATCCTATGTTTGAGAACAGCACTTTTAGAAAGTGGATGTTCTCTTGTCTGACCTTTCTGTGTGCCTTGGCCTATTTGTGAATTGACTGTCTGGTTTGTGAGTGGCAGGGGCTGGGTGGCTTCCAGAGGCTGAGTGGGCCACCCCTGGGCTGAATAGCTCCATCTGCATCTAAAGTGGTGGGAGGGGGTAGCACTTCGGCCTGAATAGGGCTGTGCCTGCCTTCCAAAATGCTGGCGTTCCCTCCTGCTGGGCGGATGATGACCCTTCCCCTCTCTCTGAAAGGAAAGGAGAGGGCAGGAAAACAAAATGCTCAAGGAGTACCCAGAACTGGTTCAGACCGGGCTCAGAGCCCTCCTGCACAAAGGGAACAAAGACTTTTAGGGGTATAAGAATAGGACCCCAGACTACAGAAAATTAGATCATCCTGGAATCAAGAAGGAACCTCTGCCAAGGAGAAAGCTGGAAGACTGAAGAAGGAAGACTGTCCTGCTGTGTGCTTCTGGACTGACCTGCAGTTGCTTTGCTGCCAAGGAGAGGGGAAGGACTTTGCTTTGTGCTGTGTCCCCTTGCTTGAAGGAATGTCCAAGGGCCTGAGAAGAGCTGGCTCCCTATTAAGAAGTCCCAGGAACAAAAGGACTTCACCCCCAGCTTCCCTGAACTCTACTGAGAGGGTTCTGTCCTTCCCAGAGTGCTTGGGCCACTTGTGGTGCATCTGGAAGTTGTACCTGTCCTTGGGAAGCTGGAAATCAAGATACTAAAGACTTTCTGCAAAGTTTCACACATCACTCGCTTGCGGAGCGCATCCCCGTCAGTGCGAGGAAATTCCCGCCGCTACTAAGATCGAGATCGTCGCAACGCCTGTTGCCGGTGCAAGAACGGACGCAGCCTTCGCTTGCGGAACGCATCGCTCCGGTGCGGGAAAAGTACCATCGCTCTGAATATCGTCGCAGAGCCTGTCATAACTGGGTGAGATCGTCGCACCGCCTGCTTGCAGACCACATCACGTCACTGCGAGAGTCATCGCAGAGCCATCGCATCGAGGGGCCACGAGAGGAGGGGATCAACGCTGCACCGCGCATCGCCGCCGCACCTGAAATAGTCGCCATCCTTACGACCGTCGTATCGTACCTTTTGCGAACCACTTCCACCGAAACATGCGCATCGGATCCACGCAAGGTATCGCATCCCTCCCCATACAGACCGGAGTCATCGCAACACGCCCGCTGCGTGAAGCAACTGTGGATTATTTTTACGCAACCTTAAGAACTCTTTTGAAACCATATTCTTGAACTGTGTATGTTGGATTTTTGTCGTTTTGGTCTTGTGTAGTTTAGATTAAACACCTTTTTTTTCTAAACTGTTGTGGAGTCAGTTTGTGGTGTTTTCACTGTGTTTCTGTGAGTGTTGGTACAAATACTTTACACATTGCCTTTGATAAGCCTAACTGCTCGTGCCAAGCTACCAAGGGGGTGAGCACGGGTTATCTAAAACGTGTATCCTCCTTACCCTGACTAGAAGCAAGAGTCCCTATTTGGACAGTGGTACCTACCTCTGCCAACTAGAGACCCCAGTTCTAACAGATATTATAGCTTTTAAACACAATAGAATAGGCAGACTGTTATGGGACTATAGCCATTCCCCCAAAACCCATCCCTCCTTTAAAAGTTACACTGTGATGACCACTCTTTAGAACTAACAACCCACCATTTAAGGGAATACATAAACTGTGGCATAACAACAACAAAAATGCTGTAGAAGAAAATCTACTAAATACAACACACTAGGCAAAATAATAAAACATGCCCCTCTGAGAACTGGTATGCCCCAATGCGACACGCCGGGGAGCGATCTCACACCAGAGTGAAATACATTATGAAGTAGACATAGCATGAACTGAAGTAACCATAATACAACATGAAGGCTTCTCCTAAAAAAAAAAAGAGTCTATGGTGAGGTTAATTCTTCAATACCTCACCTCGAAGAAGTATAACCAAGCCAAAGCACAAGGAAATGCCTTGTTGGGAACAACACCATGTCCAACCAGTGTCGCGTGCCAACAGTGGGAGGATGCTGGCTAAAACGTGACGCAACTGTGGATTATTTTTACGCAACCTTAAGAACACTTTTAAAACCATATTCTTGAACTGTGTATGTAGGATTTTTGTCGTTTTGGTCTTGTGTAGTTTAGATTCAACACCTTTTTTTTCTAAACTGTTGTGGAGTCAGTTTGTGGTGTGTTTCTGTGAGTGTTGGTACAAATACTTTACACATTGCCTTTGATAAGCCTGACTGCGCGTGCCAAGTTACCAAGGGGGTGAGCAGGGGTTATCTAAAAAGTGTATCCTCCTTACCCTGACTGAAAGCAAGGGTCCCTATTTGGACATTGGTACCTACCTCTGCCAACTAGAGACCCCCAGTTCTAACAGATACTATAGCTTTTTAACACAATAGAATAGGCAGACTGTTATGGGACTATAGCCATTCCCCCAAAACCCATCCCTCCTTTAAAAGTTACACTGTGATGACCACTCTTTAGAACTAACAACCCACCATTTAAGGGACTACACAAACTGTGGCATCACAACAACAAAAATGCTGTAGAAGAAATTCTACTAGATACAGCACACTAGGCAAAATAATAAAACATGCCCCTCTGAGAACTGGTATGCCTGAATGCGACACGCCGGGGAGCGATCTCACACCAGAGTGAAATACATTATGAAGTAGACATAGCATGAACTGAAGTAACCATAATACAACATGAAGGCTTCTCCTAAAAAACAAAAACAAAAAGTCTAGGGTGGGGTTAATTCTTCAATAACTCACCTCGAAGAAGTATAACCAAGCCAAAGCACAAGGAAATGCCTTGTTGGGAGCAACACCATGCCCAACTAGTGTCGCGTGCCAACAGTAGGAGGATGCTGGCACATACCTCAGTACCATCAAATGCAGCGGCTATCCGGCGTGATGTACAGAAAGCTTGGATACAGAAAGCTAGAGTCACCTTCAAAACGGTTACACTACTTGCAAATAATAACAGAAGGCAGAAAAACAACTTGTACCCGTAATAAGAAAAAATGACTTGTAGCCGGGATGGTGGATGTGTCGTGTAGCAGGCATGCACACAACTGGGGGAACAAATATCCATGAACAATACCTCCAACATCCATGAAACTGAGGTTCTACAAGGAGATTCCAAAATCGACGATTCCAGATGATGTTAAAGTCATGAAGACACTGCGTTGTCCCCGGCCCTGATGTCGACTTCCAGAAAACTTTATTGAATACTAACACGAACACCGTGGTTGGCAGAAGGAAGCTGTGTGGGTGGCACCTCTGCAGCAAACAGGAACCACCAAAGGAGAAAGGCAATAGCGTCCGCCAACCACAAGATGGCGGCACGCTGTCGACGTAGCTGCAGGGTGGCTCACGGTGCGTCTGTGCACCAAACGTCCACAAGAGCCAGACGATGGAGTTGAGGCAGCCATGCATGTCACACTAAAGATGCAGGAACACAGGGAACTTCGCAGGAGGACTGCACGCGACCCTGTAACGGACAAAGGTAAGCGCGTGCGTGGCTTGTCTCGTGACATGACTACATTTGAAAATGAAGGCTGGGGTTAAACTGCCAAAAGACCAAAGGGCTGCCACAAACCGTAAAAATTAAGAAATTGGCTTACCCCCATACTTGCACAATTAAAGTGGATGGCCGGAGAACGTTCATTCACCAACCAGCTCGAATGGAAGAAAAACGCCGAAAAAGTCCACTGCCCACCCTGTGCTTTGGGAATCACACTGGCTGGTTTTTGCGTTTGCTCCAGTGCAGACAGGAATCATGACACCTTACGTTAAGTGTCCAAACAAGGAGGTTGACCCTCACCTCCTTAAACAGCAGTCTCCAAAGTAGCACGTCATCCAAAGTTGATGTAGTATCTTTAGTTGAAATTGAAGTCACACACTTTGATGCAAATTCTTGACAAGCATCAAGTGTTGCCTTAAGACAACATGTGCTAACCTTGTGCTAGCGAAATCCAGAGAAAGACCCTATGTGGGGATCTCTGTACCAATGTAGACAGGAACCAACGTGTAGAAGCCAAAGAGTGCCCAAAGACCTTGAGCTGGCACCACGCCTCTAGAGCAGATATGAAGAGATAGAAAAACCAGGGGCAGGTCCCACGTTTCTTTAAACATATTTCTTTGAACAGGCTGCAGCACCATAGCACCTATTATTAAACTGATGTACTGACTTTGGCAGAAATTCTTGTCACTCGCCCAGGTTAAAATTCTTGTCAGGCATCAAACATTGTCCATCTGTGCTACTACTGCACGGAGATCGATGTGACACAATATCTTTTCAATTAAAGTCACTGTGGTATTGGAGACACTTTAAATTGTTGTGGCTGGAACATCCAATGGCTGTAATGTCACCACTCCTCCAATTCACTGTATACCTTTAGAATATGATGTGGCTGGAACACCAGATAGGGCTGTAGTTAAACTACTCCTCCAACTCACAGTAATCCTTTAGAGTATGATGTGGCTGGAACACCAGATGTAGCTGTAGTTTAACTACTTCTCCAACTCACTGTAGTCCTTTAGGTGGCTGTAGTATTGCCAGGCTGTAGTGTCAGTTGGTGATGACACAGGTCGTAGGAGCTGTCCGTTGGAGAGGACACTGGTGGGGCTGGCCCAGGCTTGCCTGGAAATACTTTCTTTGTAGAAGTATGTGCATGAGGAATCTCTTGGTTTCTCTTGTAGTTTCTTTATAGTCCCTTTTGTGTCTGTGCTGTACCAAGAGTCTTTAGGTCCAAGGCCGCTCATCGCCAAAATATGTTATGTCCTATGAAGGCAGACGCCAGGAGCCAGGATGTATATTTAAATCTTCTTTATTCAGCTGCAGTCCAAGTTACATCAGTCTTGACTCCAGCCAGCCTAGTGTGGTACCAACCCCACCAGGAACAGCTTGCCTAGCTGGTCAGCCATCTCAAACTGCCAACACTCATCCACTCAGACACCCAGGCATTCCACGCATTACTGGCACACCAACATTCTATGACCATCTCACACTCTGGCTGAGCAGCAAGAGGCAGCGGGGCTGGAATTCATGTAAATACAACTAGAGTACATGTAACTACAACTGAGTAGGATATAACAGACTCCATGTCTGCTACCATATGTTGAATGTTCTTAAGAAGAGATAGAGACAATAGATGATTCAATAGGATCCAGGGCCATGAGGTCGAGGGTACTGAGGTGGCTGTAAGTGTTGCTGCTAAAGAAGTCAAAGTGAAACAAAGATTAAGCAAAATCTAGCAGCTGAATCTGGCTGATGAAGGAAGACGGCTTGCATTGGTGCACTTTTGATGCCCATACTGGTATAAAATGGGCAACACGCCTATGTGACCAGTGGGGTGAGCGCTGCATACAAATGGATAAACTCTTCTGTCATGTCACAATCTACGCAAACATGTTGCAGGTAGAGATTAGGGTGGGAGCTAGGAAGAGTAAAACAAAATTACTTCAAAACTAGAACATGTAACAAGTAAATAACTAAACAATTCTAAAAACATAGTAAGCCCGGTACATAGTTAAAACAACTAACAAGCATTGGCATAGCCAATAGGTCTCGCCTTCGGGACCTTATAAATGATATGGAGTAAGTGTAAGAGCGGCAGTGGGACAAATGACTGGATTAAACAGTGAAGAAGCACCATAGAACATAAGGACAGCCGGGGGAATCTACGGACATTTTGCAAAATTAGAGGAAGTATATTGAAGAAGCAGTTTTTTAGATTGCAGGGTTGCAGGGTTAAGCAGGATCAACCAGAAGAGTGGAAAGATTGCAATAGGTTGGAGGACTGGAGTATCTTTAAGAGAATGTAAGAGAACGCAGTTGAGGCCTTCACCGTTTGTAATGAGACAACTGTTAGGTCAGTAAAATACAGCAATTATCAGGCACAATGGGCCCATCAGGGCTCTGAGCCCCGGCACCACTGCACCTCCTGCACCAATGGTAGCCACGCCCCTGGTTCTTAAGGGGATACAGGGCATAGACTGTGGTTTCGGTTAGGCTGTCGGTGGGGTGCATGGTTGCTGGACATGGGGGGGACGGATGGGTTGCTCGGAGGCGTGGTGCTTCAGTGGTAGGCTGGGTTGGTCTGAGGGATGTGGGGAGTCAGCAAGGGTCAAGGTGCATTGCAAGAGAAGTCTGATGGGTTCAAGGATGGGGGAAGGAAGGTCCGAACCTGGCTGACACAATGACTGCATCCGGCTCGTCCCATTGTAGCCCTGGCAGCTCACAGGAGAGAAGGAATAGCCCTGTGAAGAAGACTCCCCCCGCTGCCAACACCAGCACCATGGTTGTCACACCAGCCAGAAGGAGGCAGGGGCTAGGGGGGCAAAGGTGGGTACTAGAGGAGAGAGTAACTGAGAGGGTGACTTGGGAGATGTAGCAGAAGGGGAGCAGAGGGCTATAGAAACACAGGAGGGGAAGGAGAGAGAGGTGATACAAAGATTAGAGCAGAGATAGGCGGTGGGAGGGGGAAGGAAAAGGGTAGAAGGGTTTAGGGGAAAGGAAGAATGGAAATGTGCGATGGAGATGAGGGTGTGAAATGAGAGATAGGAATGGAGTGAGGTGAAGAGGAGAGTGGGCGGATGAGATAGAACGGAGGAGAGGGAGTCAGGGAGAGTCGGAGAGTGTTGCAGTCCCAGACATGGAGTGCTAGCTCTGCTGTTATGCACCCCTAGGCCCCCTGCACCTCTGCCACCTCCTCAGCCCCTCCGGATCTCGGGCACCTTCGATCAGGAGCAGGGGCGGGAGGGAGGCGTGCCTTTCTTTACAGTGCTCAGCGCGCTCCTGGGCCAGCCACTGCGGCAGAGAGATGGGAAGCTGCGAGGGTGCTGGAGACGGGGAGAAGCACCGGGCGAGGAGATGGATGCGGGTGCCGAGGAGATGGCACTGCAAGGGACCCTAGCACTGCACTGCAGTGTGCACTGCAGTCAGGCCAATTAATCCACTTATGTTCTCTGGCTTACGTTGCTCCGTGCACCCAATGTGTTCAAAATGTTTTTTCTGTTTGTCTGACAGTAACGTCCAAGGTTTTTTTTAAATTCTTGAGTGAGAGCACTGCCATTTTAAGGATCATTTGTTATCCTTGGAGCTAATGCATGGCACCCCTCTTCACTTTAATATAAATTGGTCCAAAACTAAGGGCATTTTATTCCATTAACCATAATTGACCTTCATATTCCATTAACACCCCCAGCTGCGTAGGGGGCTACGTAAGGGTCTTCCTGGTATATTTAAAAGTCAATGCAGGCACTCCCAAGGTTACAGTAAGGTTACAAACTCCACAAAACCATGGCAACCCCGTAATCGGCGCACCTCCCCAGCTGCCCTTCAACCACACACGTGCGTCATTAAGGTTACAACCTTTCCCTCGCCCAATTCTCCACATGCCTGCTGCACCTGGCATCAAACTGAGAGCACAATTCAACAGCTTTATTCATCTCGCCTGGCAGGTTTTATTCCGTTAATTATGATTATAGTTTTTGACGGCAGGTCAATATACCCGTTTTTTTCATTTTGCCTATAAAAATTGACAACTTGTATTTTTGTAACTTTACCAGTAGTTCAAAATTTAAAAATTGAAGTGCAGAGGGGCATTTTACGATAAAAAATCTGATAAGCGGTAGCCGCCGATAAAGCAGCATGAACTATGAGAAGGAGGCTGTGTAACAGAATTCGGCTTTAGTTTTAAAGCAAGACATTTTATTACAAATAACCCTTATGAAATCTCCACGCTCCGCCCCCAACACAAAATGCAAACTTATACAGCCATAATAAACTGCCCGGTGCTACCTATTCCGCACAGTGTGTACAACCAGTGGGGCTGACATATATAAAACGATAAGCAGAAGCGTTGAGTCTTCCAATAAAACAAGAAAACCAAGCATACAAAACAAGTGCGGGCGCCTCGCGCTAAAAAGTAAAAAAAACAAGTTTGAGGAGGAGGCAGCAGGGGGGAGGGGAGAGAGGAGGGGGCCTGCGCCTATTTCCCTTGCGGCAGCGAGCAGAGATGGTTTTCACTCCCGCAGGGGGCTCTCCAAATGTACACGCGTTGCCATTCAAAGCAATGCAATTAGTGCACGTTTTGGCAGCAAACCTGAATCGATTTCTAAAGGTCTTTTCCTATGCAACGCATGCGTGCTGCGTAGGCGAGACCTAAAAATGTTTTTAAAAGCTTATAAAAACCTTGTATGCGGGCCGGGTTAGCCAGAGACCTTAAGCTGAAAACGGTACTAGGAAATAAAAAGCCAAAAATTCCAATAAAGAAAATAATTTAAAACTTTTTAATGAAACAAAATGTAAAATGGCCTGACGAAGCCCTGAGTAGGGAGTTTCCTGAGTTCTGAAAGCCCTGAGCCCTGAGCAGTCTGCGTGGGTAAGAACACTCTCTTCGGATTGGCATGTGCAATGCTAGCCACAAAGGGTGCCACACATCTTGGAACAGTGGCATGGGTGTGGTAGACAGAGGAAGAACCTAAGTTCCCGAAAGCACCCTATGTGGAAAGAACATGCCAGGATACAGCGAAGAAAAATAAAATGTACTGAAAAAGTAGGAGACGTCACTAAAATAATACATGAAAGAATACAAAATAGGAGTAAGTCCAATGAATAATGAAAATCAAAGCAAGCGCTAAATTAACATTTTTCTTTCCGACCGAGGAGAACCCAAGCAACTTCAGCCAATAATGAAGGAAATTAAAATTCAATAATGACAAAGAAAACAATCGCACAACGATGGGTGACAATAGGGTAGGCACTCAGAGTGGGTAGGGCTGCTCACTCACTGTGGATTCTGTTCAGGGTGTTGTGAGCTGGGGGAGGGGGTGAATCAAAGGCTCTCCATAGCACGTACGGTATTCCTTGGTAAAATAAAGCAAAGATAGAAGAGGGACCAATTTATTTTTAGAAGAACTCGCATCTTTCCAAACCTTCATCTTTATGAATATGACGCCAGATAAACTCCTGAAATACCACTTCTTGATGGTCCGTGACTTGACGGGGGCACCATCAACAGTAAACTTTGATCAAGTAAGCTGGTCCTTTTACAAAATGCACCTGTTTTGGGGTACAATACGGAATTTTCATAGTTGCACCTTCTGCAACTCCATTGAAGCCATCTCCCACACAATGAGCCTGGAATGTGCATTATATAAACATGACATTTAGTTATTGCGTCGACTCTTCTCTTATACCATCCCAGGTGACTTACTGTTAGCTGCGCAAAAAAAAAGAAAGCGACACCAACCTGTGGTGAAACGTGGGATCCGGGATCAGGTGTGGCATGCCAGCAGTTTTATGCAAATTGTTCACCCAGGGCTACATTACACAATTTTGTCTGTTGACACAGCCGATCACGAGGATATGCTACTCAAGCAAATGCCAAAGTTTGCATTTAGAATCAGTTACTGCAAATGTTGACACCAAAGTTTGCAAGTAGAAGAAAGTGTAAGGTAGGAAACACGTCAAACGCTCTTTACAGGTTTTAAATCTAAATTGTTTTGGTTCGAGTATATCATTTGAATCTACTATTCTATTTCCAAAAGCAGGTTATGATGGCTGAGCGTAAGTGCATAGCTTTTATGGACATGAGGCAGGCAAATTTTTAAATGCCACCAAACCATCATGTGGTAGTGCATCGTCATTTACAGGCAGCACATTTTCAATTCAAATGGGCCTACATTTTAACTGATAAAACGATATTGCACCCAAATGATAATGTGTGGAAATCTCGTTACAGTAAATATTTATGTTTTGTGCATCACAAAGTAATGTGTCTTTGTTTTGATCTTATTAAACTCTTTGTGTCATCACACTTCAGAAATGCAAACAATGTGCTTCATATTTGCTTCCTTAACTGCTGAATGTGTACAGTTCATTTACAGGTATTTACATTTTGTGTATTTGTTTTTTAAAACACATTTTATTGGTTGCGTTGTAACATCATACACAATGCAGTGCAAAACAGCACCCTTATATCGCAATTCAATATCCAGAACTTTACTTTACAGCATCATACATGTACTTAACTACTGCATCAGTTCTTCATCTCAATATTGGTACTGTCCACTCACTACTCATGCTTCTCACTCTTCTCACTGTGTAGATCTAACCACAGCCTAACAACTCCTAACCCCACCTAATACGCCCCCCCGCCCACCACTGGTGTGTGTTACATGATGTGCAGAATACAAGCCATTTCTCCGAGCTCATCCGCAACCTATGCCCCACCCGGTCTGTCATGTACAGGGTCTCCATTATTAACAATGCTCCCTATTCACCCTCTTCCATCTGTTGAGCAAGCAGCGCCTGCATCAGCATCTCC
Organism: Lissotriton vulgaris; assembly: GCF_964263255.1. Classification (NCBI taxonomy): domain Eukaryota; kingdom Metazoa; phylum Chordata; class Amphibia; order Caudata; family Salamandridae; genus Lissotriton; species Lissotriton vulgaris. Next base: position 2,124,170,466 of record NC_141685.1, read on the forward strand.
CATGCCGTCGCTGTTTCTAGTGCTTTCTCATTGTTTGAGCGTCGTGCCTGGTCGAATCTAATAGCACTCTCGCTACTGGCCCATTTACTGAGCTCCGCCTGCCATCTCTTACTGTTGGGGCCCTCCTTTGACTTCCAGTGCATTGTTATTTCTCTTTTCGCTAATAGTAACCCCATGTCTAAAAATTTACTGGTCACCTTCGTCTTGGATGTGTGGGGAAACCAATGCAGCAAGCACGTGGCCATATCAAACTCCAATTATCTCTCCGTGACTGCAGTCAGCAGGTCTCCTACCTCCTTGTACTGGTGGAACATCTTACTGACCTTTTTAATAAATACTTCGTGGATGCCGATTTTCCGACAATATGGAAAGCTGCTAAAGTCAGGCCCATCCTGAAAAAGCCCATGGCCAACCCTAACATCCTGTTAAATTATCGGCCCATTTCCCTGCTTCCATACTTTGGGAAAATGCTTGAATCCATTGTTAGCAAGCAGCTTGTGAATCATCTTGAAAACCATGGACTCTTGGATCCCTCACAATCGGGATTTAGGGCACAACATAGCACTGAAACCGCATTGGTCGAGGTGGTTGATAACATCTGACTGGCGCTGGATAAGCGCCATTTAGAAAACACAGGACCCCTATAGTAACAGCTAGCTATAACATAGGGAATAGAACTAGTATAGGAAAATTATAGCTAGAGAGCGGTATCAACCATTTCTATACAAAGGAATACCTTTCTATGTCTGGGATATAGACATGTACTTAATAAGCACCCTATAAGAACATGGTGTACACATACAGAAAAATAACATGATAGATTTTTTTTTAAATATAGAAGATTCATACTTCAATTTACAAATCAACGATTCAATTATGCACATAGGAATCAAATTGATCATTCCAGAGAATTAATTTAAACAGCCGTCATAAATATATACAAATCTGTATGATAGATGAAAACGTTGACTCAGGCAGTGCAGCAGATGTCTACAACGCGCGTTTCGGCATACATGCCTTCATCAGGTAGCCGTCCATTGCACATAAAGCTGATTCTGGTGGTAGATAATGATGTACTGTGGCTTCAACTAGATCTCTACTTCAGTAAGGATATAGCAGGACTATGTATATATGCAGGAATATGTCGTTAGATGAAGATACTTTCAAGGGTTAAGCCGTAAGAGTCGTGCTACGATAGGACGACCAAACCATGTGTAGTCTATGTATATGGGGAAGACACCTCCTAAAACAATGAGATGATAAGTGGGCGATGACGTCACAACTAAGGATTTGCTCACAAGAACGATAGTTATCTGACTAGATAAAAATGTAGTCGTTGCGGCTCTTTATCATCGTGAAACACCACATATAGGTATGGATTAGGTAAGTTACAGCCTCTGGTCCTGAATAATACGAAGGGATTCTCCTTAAAAGTAGAGGAAATGATGCATGCAGCCTCTCGCCTGGACGTGCCAGGCTCAGGATGAGCTCTAATGCTAATGACTGGATAAGCACTAGTCAGCCATCCTCGTCCTGCTCGATTTGTTGCAGCATTTGACACCGTCTCCCACCGCATTTTAATTCATCGGCTGTGGGAGATTGTGTCAGAGGAAACGCCCTAAAATGGTTTTCTAGCTATCTGTCCAATCGTACCACAACGGTCCAAAATGGAAAAAATAGTGCAAGTGAAAGACCTGTTAAAATGGGCGTCCCCCAGGGCTCTATATTGAGCCAGAAGTTCCTTTTATATCTATATGACTCCTTTGGCCAATATAATCAGAGCCAGTGGCGGTTTTACCATTTGGGCGGTGGGGAGTTGCCCCACTAATAATTATCGGGCAATTTATTAGAGCGGCGCGTTAATAAAAGTTTTATAAATTAACGCACCGCTCGAATAAATTACCTACTAATTATTACCCTGCGCCTGCGGCCGTGGTGTCAAGCTGAGCTGAAGCTTCAATCATGTAGTAATGTGCACTGTCTAACACTGGGTGGCGATGGAGTAGCCGGCACAGTGCGCACTGCGCATGTGGTGTTTGCCCGACTGCCTTTGTTTAGCTAGCAAACTAAATGGTTTTGCAAAAGCAAGCACTGCCGAGTACGGGGTTTGCTCATGCAACATACCCCAGTGCTTAAAACATGAGCGGCATTTTTTTCATGCTCAGTCGAATCCTGATGCTGCTCACTTTAGGGAGCAGTTCTCCTCTAAAGAGAGCAGCATCAGGATTGGCTACTACTACTGTACTGTACTGTAATGTAACAGTACTGTTCACGGTCTAGTTTCTCACCTGCGGGGGTGGGAGCATCGTAACACATGGTGGGCAAGCAATGCCCAATCACTGTAGTGGCTTGGTGTTAAGCCATTCAGTGATTGGGCATTTCTAGTTGCTGGGCAAATCGGGCCGGCCCACGGCCTGCCTACACCCTCCCCTTCCTCCTTGTGGTCTCCTCGTGGTCGACTCGTGCTCATGAGGGACAGAGACTGTCTGGTCTGAGGCCTCACACTTCACCGAGTCGCCGGCGTCAAGTCTGTCATCAGGAATGGAGTCGGCAGTTCACCAGCAGCCCAGGTAAGGCCCAGGCGGGCATTTTTAAAAAAGTTTTGGGCTAGAGACGAGTATGCAGGGATCTGTGTGGGACCCGGGCTCAATAGTGATAATATAGCTCAGGGGGTAAAGCGCCGGCTGCAGAATGATCCTAAGGGCAATGACTCATTGGTTCATCATTCATGGAGCGATAAACTAACTGAATATACGCAAACATCGCCCAACAACCTCTGATTAACTGCAACTAACAACGCACGCACCCTCCCAAAACTCCCCCAGTGTAGGACTTTAGGTGCAGAGCACTGGCAGAATAGAGCACATGCATGATATATCTGTGATCCCGGGCAGTACCATCTCTCTGTGCTCAGTTCTTATTTTTGGCAAATCTGTATTATGCACTTAGATTCAGAAGTAGGCTGAATACCAGCATTAAGTAACACATCTGACATCCACAGCCCAGAAAATAAGGTACGGCGACATACAAGTGAACAGGGCTAGAACACATACAGATCTCCACCAACGACATCAGACTCGGCTGTGACGGTGACCGTCAGACAGGTGGAAAGTCACTGGCTGAACTGCATGACACAAATGCCTATAACATTAGAATATGCACGCTGAACATGTCCTTTTATATGCATGCCAAATCCCCGAAGTATGTGCCCCCTGTGTCAGCGTGCAGGGCCTAGTGCTTGAAACAGAGGCCAATACAGATCTCTAGGTTGTGGCTTGCCCTATATTCATTCCCTCTCACGTCACACTCTCCCTCTCCCTCTCTCGAAAAAAAAAGCATTGCTGGTGCGGCAGGCCCTGTCCCGCGGCTGATCAGTGATAGCTTTGCCCTTCCATTTATTCTCCATTTCTAATTTCTGGCCGGCGTGGCCTTGAGGCGGCTGATAGGTTTATCTGAGATGCGCCTTGTGGGAGTGGCATTCAGCACGCACAATAATACCCTGGACTTTGGCCCTTATGGGAGGTGGGTGGGCGTGGAGAGTGAGGCTGAAAAACGCGATGAAACATGGTGCAGCGAATGTCTCTGCGCTAGGGTCAAGCTCGCTCGCTAAGCTTGCTCGCTAAATTGCATTGCCGTGACTTTTACGCCTCACCTCTTTCAAATGTCACCAGCCGCCACTGATCAGAGCCCATGGTTTTGATGTTCTGTCATATGCCGATGATACGCAGATCTTAGTTACACTAGATTCAGACCCTAACAAAACCAAACAACGTATCCAAAGCTGCCTGGTACAAGTTGAGGAATGGATGACCATCAATCACCCTCAGCTAAATGGCAGTAATTCAGAAATCATGCTTTTTGGCAAAGCGGCAGAACATTGGACAGATGACTGGTGACCAGCCAATCTGGGCACCTGCCCAGTACCAAAGGATTCAACCCGTAATTTGGGCTTCCTGATGGATAACAAATTGCCTATGAACAGTCAAATAAACAAATCATTGGTACTTGCTTCGGACTAATGCGTAGTCTGAGAAAAATCTTCAAGTGGATCCCTGTTCTGGCCCGAAAACCCTTAGTCCAGGACCTAATAATAAATAGGATGGACTACGGGAACGCATTTTTGGCTTCCATAAATGAACACCATGGAAGCAGGCTTCAGGTTCTCCAGAACACCGCAGCCCGGTTGGTTCTTAACCTCCCGCGAAAAACCTCCTCTGCTGCCTGTTTAAAAAGCCTACACTGGCTGCCGGTAAAAAAAGTGCATCCTTTTTAAAACATTATGCGTGGTCAACAGACATATGTATGAAAAAGGTCCTAAATACTGGTCCAAAAAACTCAGATGGTATCAGCCACAAAAAGAACTTAGATCCAGAAACAAACTCCTATTGACACCTCTAAGAATACGAACATCCAGAAATGGCGGTCGAGCATTTTCGTTTCTGGCCCCAGCCGCATTGAACAAAATGCCTTTCCATCTCCGTAACTCCCCTGATCACGGCTGTTTCCGCAAAGGTCTAAAGACTTGGCTCTTTGCAAACTAACTGCGTCCCCTTCTGTCAGAGACTGCTGCAAGCGCCATGAGACTCCTAGGATGTGATGTGAGCACTATACAAATAGCCCTGACTTGACTTGACTCCTCCCAATAACCCCCTAAGTTTGGGCATTCCCATAGCATGTGCTTCATTTCTACCCCTTCCCTTGTGCATCTAGGACACGCTGCATCTTGTACTTGAAAGTATTTACGGATCTTGCCAGGTGTTAAGTATGCTCTGTGTAATATGAAGAAATGTAAAAGTTAGAACCGTGCATTCCTAGTCCCTTTCCATGCTCTGCGAAGAATTTGTCCCCACGCAGTTTCAGGTATGAGTTTCCTTATGCCTGCCTCCCTTTTTAGTCGCAACGTGTCCAGTGGTTGGAGCCCCTCATTTAGCATTCTGGAATATAGGCATGTGACCGCCTTGAAAGTCCCTGCCGCCATCACCACATATTGGCATGCCATCGTCGTTTTGGGCTCTGCAGATCTCTCTCTCCAGTGTTTCCTAATTGCCGCAACCAATGCTGCGTAGATCAAAAATCCGCCCCCCGATAAATCATATCTCTCTTGTAATGTCTGATAGGGCAGAAGCTCCCCGTCTTCATAGAGGTCCCCCAGTACTTGAAATCCCATCTGTTCCCATTCCATCAGGGGTGTCCAGTCCCCACCATGTGGTAGTGCTGTCAGCATTCCCAGTGGGATTTCCGGAGCATAGGGTGTAGCACCCCAGCCCTACGCTGGCTACGATTCCAGCATAATCTCAGCATTTTCTCTTCGAGCGAGAGATCCCTAAGGGTACGTTTTTGCTGCAGGATCATAAATGATAATATGTGCCTTTGAATCCCCCTACCTCTCAAGTGTTCTTGGCCTCTAAACTCCATCGCTATTGCCTGTGTCAAGACCTGGAGCTGCGCAGCCAAAAATTAGAGCTCGAAATCTGGGACTGCTAGCCCACCCTCTGCCTTCGGTCTCATCAGTGTCGCTAGAGCCACTCTCCGCCTTTCAGACCCCCAGAGGAACCCCACTATCATGGATTTCAGTAGTTTAAACACCGCTAGAGCTACTTTCTGCCTTCCAGACCCCCACTGGAACCCCACTATCATGGATTTCAGTAGTTTAAACACCGAAGGCGGCACCCAAACAGGCAATGTCCTAAAGAAATAGAGCAGCCAAGGTAGGGCTACCATTTTTAATAATGCTATCCGGCCCATCACCGACAATGGAAGTGTCAACCAAAATGCCATGCTACCCTTCAAAGCCCTCACACTTCTTCTTATGTTTTCCTCCACCATATCCATCGCTCCATGGTAAATACGGACCCCCCGATAGGTCAGGCATGTCGGCTCCCAACTCACATCCCAAGAAAGCTCAGGCAGGAGCCCACCAGGTCTCACCGGGAACAGGCACGTCTTGTTCCAATTCACCCTCAGTCCCAAGATGTCGCCAAAGTTCGATAACAGGTTGGCTGCTCCCTGTAATACTCCCTTCGTGTCCGCCAAAAACATGAGTAGGTCATCTGCATAGAGTGATATGTACTGCGGTACCTCTCTAAATCGTAAACCCTCAAAACTCTGTCCCAATCTAGCTCTAGCCGCCAGGGGCTCTATTGCAAGAGCAAATAACAGCAGAGACAGTGAGCAACCTTGCCTCGTTCCACGTGCTACTCGGTATTGAGTCTAAATCAATGCCCCCACTCGCACTCTCGCCACCGCCGAAGAATATAACACCCTAGTCCATCCCACGAATGCCTCGCCCAAACCAAACTGTCCCAATGTTCTGAAAAGGTACGGCCATTCCAGACTATCAAAGGCTTTTTCTATGTCCACTGATAAAATCGCAGGCATATGTGAGCCCCGTTGGTCATCTCCCATGATCCTCAGCAACCGTCGTATGTTCGTAGACGTGTTCCTAGTCGGGATAAACCCAGCCTGATCTTCATGTATTAAGGTTGTCATGTGCTGCAGGAGACGGGTCACCAATATCCGATTTAGGATTTTATAATCCGTGGTCAGCATTGACAACGGCCTGTAGGCCATCATATCTGTACCCTCTCGCCCTGGTTTCAATAAAGGGATAATAAGAGCCTCCCTCATGGACAAAGGAAGGCAACCCAACTACCCTGCTTCTTTATAAACTTCTATCAACCGCGGGGCCAGTGAATCTACATAACGCGCGTAAAATTCTATAGGCAGGCCGTCCACCCCTGGAGTCTTATTTTGGGCCATGTGTTTAATCGCACCCTTAATCTCTGCGAGGGTAATGTCCTTGCCTAAGCAGTACGCCTGCTCCTCATCCAGCTGCGGAAGTTGTACACTCTCCAGATAGGTTTCGATTTCCGCCTCTCCTGCTACCAAGGAGCTTTCATATAGCGTCTCATAATAATCTAAGAATTGTGCCAGAATCTCACGCTGAGTATATATGACGCTAACGCCATGTTTGGGGAGCCTCTCGAAGTGGGATTAGCCAACCATGCTAACAGCGTTCCCGCCTTATGCCCCTCGGCATGGGCCTTCTTGACATACGTCTTATAATCAAAGCATCGCAGTCTTTCTGTTTCCCTTGCAACAACCTCCTTTGCCTCCACCACGTCTGCTTGCAATTCCGGCTGCTCCGGCCTGGCTTGTTCTGCTACCCTCAACTTCCGTTCCCCCTCTTCTACTTCCCGCAGTAATACCTTCCGTACTCCCACATGCTTGCTAATACATAGCCCTCTTATCACCACCTTAAAGGCGTCCCATTCCACTGCCCTAGTAGAGGCCATCCCTTCATTTTCATGAAAGTAGTGCTCTATACCTTCCCCGATATCCCTCTGGAACACCGGATCCTCTAACGTTTCCGGACGCAATCGCCAAGTAGGAATGGCAGATTTCACAGTCGTCCAGTTCGCAGTAATTAATAACAGGTTATGGTCAGATAACGTGCTAGCCAAATACTCCGAATGCACTACGGTGGGCACCATCGCTGTTGAACATAAGATGGCATCCAATCGAACGTGAAGTTCGTGCATCGCCGAGAAGAAGGAGTAGTCCCGGTCTCTCTGGTGGTGGGTACGCCATACGTCTACCAGATCCCATCTATGCTGCCAGTCCAGTCTACTCTTTGCCAGCCTACGGACAGGGAAATCGCTAGCGGAGGGTGTGATCTGTCCAGTGTTATGTCTGCAATGGAATTAAAGTGCCCCCCAACATCACGGGGCCCGTTAAATAATGTGCCAATGTGCCCGAAATTCGATCAAGGAAACGAGCTTGGTCCACGTTTGGTGCATAGATATTTCACAACACTATGTCCCTACCGTATAACCTCCCATCCACTGCCACATATCTGCCCTCCGGGTCTATGGTCTGTTTCGTGACCTGGAAGGGGAACCCTGCTCTTACCCAAATCAATACCCCTCGCGCAAATGCTGAATATGATGTACTGAAAACCTGACCGCTCCACCTGATCTACAGCGCCTGAACTTCTACTTTGGTAAGATGGGTTTCCTGTAGCATTGCTATGTGCACCCCCCTCCTGACTAGATATGCATGAACTTTGTGGCGCCTCACCATAATATGCAGACCTCTCACATTCCAAGTGATGCACCGCAGTTCAGGTAACATACCCATCGCATCAGTTCAAAGTCCACCAGTCGCTCCACACACGTCCACATCCCCCAGTGGCCCCTATGCCCCAACCAAAACCCTAACTTTCCCATCCCCCCTGCCACCCCAAGAACAGGATCTAGTACAAAGCTGCCAGTCCCCATCCAAACCATACCAAGACACAATACACAACTGCACCCAGCAGCAGTCCCTGCGGGCATGCCTTATGGGCAGATGGGGGTGCTCGGCGCCAACAGGCGACCACGCAGGCTCCCGGTCACAGCCCGCTTTAACCCCCTATGAAAGCACTAAGCTCTCACCCTCCTGCCCACTTTTCCAGAAATCCCTTGTCCGTATTTAGCTCCGCGCCACAGAGCCATCTTCAACTGCACCCTCTCCCTAAACAACCCACTTTCGGCTCCCAGTGGCTACATCAATAACTTCAAGGCCGCCAGGCAACCCCCCCCCCAACTACAAGGTCCCAATGTGCAGGCCCCTACTCATCTAGTAGTCTATCCGCTGTCTGTTTCTGATATCTCAGTGTCGGATTTCTCCTTTTCTTTCTCCGAATCCGTTCCCTCTAGTGAGCTGGTCAGCCAATCTCCCGACAGAGCTGATATCGCCTCCAGTACCCCTCGGCTCTCCTCCTCCGTCTATGATGTCGACAGTTTCTGCAGCCCCCGTCGTCTGCGATGTATTCGCTGCGATTTGCGAAGCTGATACTCCTTTGGGGGATCCGACGCCTGGGATCCCTGGTGGCCGGTCCCAGCCCTGTAAGTTTCCAACCACAACCACACCTCATCCGGTGTATCATAGAACTGAGTCTTATCGTCCAAAATTATTCTTATTCTGGCTGGGAACAACAGGGAGTATTGAAGCCCTTCCATTCTCAATTCCTTCTTAACTGATAGGAAGGACGCGCATCAGCACTGTATTTCCAAAGTATAGTCCGGGAATAGCGTCACTTTGGCGTTGCCAACTTGATATGGAGCTTCCGTGCGTGCCTTCTGGAGCAATAAATCTCTTTCTCGGTAATGGAGTAGACGGGCCACCACCGGGCGGGGCGGCTGGCCCGGGAGCAGTAGCTTCGCCGGCACTCTATGCGCAAGCTCCAATGTATAGAAGGAGGATAGTCCCACAGGGGCCACTACCGTCTTCAGCCAGTTCTCTAAATATTGCACCATATCAGACCCCTCTTCTTTTTCAGGTAGCTCCACTACGCGTATGTGGAGTGGTGTGGCTCACTGGTTAGAGGCGGCAGACCCGTAAACAGAGGTTGGCCCGGGACCAGGGTTCAATTCCCGACGCGGCAGGGTCGTGGACCAGGGTCAAAATGGACTCGATAATTCTCGCCTCGGTGCCTACTCTAACCAGGGAACACACTCAGCAACTCTGGGCATTAAGCTTGCCTCATCTCTACAACGGCCCCCCACAGACGCCAGGGATGCCTGGTTTCACCTTGGAGATACCCAGAAAGGGAACATCTCACAGGGAAAACCAGGACGGGTTCCCCTGCGGTCTTCAGCGCCAGGATACTCCATGGAGTCGCAGTGCGCTTTACAAGTACACCCACATTTACATTTACATGTTATTACGTCTGTTTCTGCTTTCAGCATCTTCGGCTCTTTTCTCCAGCGCGTGGACACGTTCCAACACATCCATCACTTTGTTCTCCAGCGCAGTCTGAGCCTGCACCACTTCCAGTAGCACTACCTCCACCTGCTTAACTCTGTCCACTAGTTTCGAATGGTCCGCCCACAAGAGACCCAGGCCCGTCGCCACTAGTGTAATGTCTTGTTGTAGATCGGTACGAGAGTCTACTATGGCCGTTAATATACGGTCGAACTGTTGCTGCATTCCTGGGTCTCGCTGCGCTTCTTGGGCCCCCTGTTCCGTCTGAGAAGGTGTCTCTGTATCCGACAATTGGGGCATACCATCTTTCTTCCCCTTGAGTTTCCCCATCATGTGGTCCTCCAGCTCACCTCCTGTAAACACCAGCTCTCCACCTCGTCGCGGCCACTGTCAGCAGATGCAAACGTTGAGCAGCAAGGCCCGTTTTACTTCAGCCCAAGCCGGTCTATATCCAGTAGCTCGTGTTACTCAGTCCACAATGCACTGCTAGTGCTCTGGAAGTGGCAAGTCAGGCACACGAAGAGCAAGGTCCCAACTACGCTAGGATGACGACAATCCTAGGGCCTCCAGCGACCAACCGCGTCTGCGGTGAAGTGGTTCAGCTTCTGGCTTCTGCCTCTCAATGTTTGCAAGCCTGTCGTTCGCCCCGTTGTCAAGTCCACCTGGCTTGTGCTTCTCTCTTGGGGCCCACTCCAACGTTCAATACGCAGTGCTCTGTGCCCCACGGCCGGTCAGGTCCACCTCCTAGTACTCCTTCTCCGCGGCCAATTAGCCCACCAAGATAGCCACACCTAAGCTCTGCGCCCGGTAATCGCCCCTCCGTCAGCTGAACCCTCCGTTGTTTTTCCACGCTCTCGTGTTCCCTGGTGTACAAGCTCAGGGGGTCCCGGGTCAATCCTGTTGTGCCCTGCAGCTCATATGTTGCACATGTTTGTGTTAAGGCGCAATGGTGTGGAGATTCGTCTTGCTCCCCCAGCCACACGTGCCCATTCTCATTCTCGGGTTCCACTGCCTCTCAGAGCGCTCTGCTGCCTCTTCGCTGTCATCCAGCGCCGAGGGTTGACACTTGCTACTCACCAGGGTTCAAGCAGGTGCTTCCACTCGTCAGGTCTGTCTCAATAGCCTCACACACACTCTCCGCCAGGATGACCCCGCACCGCCTCCGACAGGCCAGGTCTTTTCAAATCGGAGCTCTTGGCCCTAAATCCCCCCTTCTGGCAGATAATATCAGGGGAGATTGCCTTTCAGGCAGTCATTGCTAGCCTCTCCATTGTCCCCGTGCACTCGCGCTCACCGCCTTATACAGTCTCACGGGCACCCGGGATCCTCTCCCTCCCAGGTCACAAGCCTCGGAGTTCTTTAGCTGTACACTACTGTGTAGGAAAACGCCTTGCTCCCTCAATCGAGTGCACACTGCGTGGCATCTGTCTGCCGCCGTCCCTCGGGAAGCTCCAGACGCCTCCATGCCGGGCTCCTGGGCAAGTCCTTCACCCCTCACCCGGGTCTAATTATGTGCCGCCACCTGTCCGCTCCACTTTACAGCAGCCCCGCACAGCCTCGCCGCATCCCGGCTCACCGTGTTGTTTCAGTAATGCCAGGTCTCAGAGGTCTGAGCCTCCGCCCCAAGCTCCCCCCTCTGCTGGGAAAAGCCAGGACGGGCCGTCATTCAGGGGGGTGCCGCTGGTCTCCAGTCAATATTCGATCAGCCCATGTCCAGGTCACCAGGAGAGTTCCACTGCCCAGCACAACATGCCCCTCAGCAACGGCTCCTCCACCGCGGTAGCGTCGACCCTCACCAAGCTCAGCGCTGACTGTCGTGCCCTTGCACTCCACCGTGAGCAGGTTCAGGGGCCCTTAGTCCACTTGTGCCTCGCAGTATACATGCCTCATATATCCTCAGCTAGGCACGACAATGGTCATATCCACCATGCTCCTTCAGCCGCGTATGCACTGCCTCACTCCCATAGACCGCCGACCCCCAGGGAGCACCTCCGCTTCGTCAAGGGGCTCCAGGGCATGCCCCTCTGTGCTCACCAGGGTCTGAACAGGTGCCGCTACTTATCCGCCCTGCCTGTCAGCAGCCCCGCGTGGCCTCGCCGCTGCTAGGGTCTCCGTATCGCTGCTTAAGGGCTGGGTCCGCAGGCCCCAGAATCCCGGCTCCAAGCCACTCACTCTGCCGGGAAACACCAGTCTGAGCCGATCCCCAGAAGGGTGCCACAAATCCCGGGCTCCCCCACGTGCAGCTCCGGCACAGGTCGCAGCCAACTCCCCGGTGCTATCCGCTCATTAGCAGCAGCCTACCGTTTCCGCCACCGCCGACCCCCTCCAGGCACAACTCTGGGGCTCAGGACATCCCGGCCGGCGCCATCTTGTGTTCTTTGCCAGCAGCCCTCTCATCCCGGATCGTCGACTTTAACTACCGCTCGGAGTCCAGCCAAACTCCAGTTTTTGCTCCAGCCGACCCTGCAGCACCCACAGCATCCTCGATGTCGCCAGGCGGATCGGGTGAGCGTTCTAAGTCAGGATTACTTTGGGGATTGTTCGCGGAGCTCAGAGCTCACGCAGCCGATCCCATCGGCGCCCAAGCCACCTCCTACAGTTTGTGTATTACAAAAAATGACATCCTACCGCCTTTCCCTTCACACTGCCGGTACCCCAGTAAGATTGTCACATAATTCTATTTATGTTTCTTTCCCTGGCTGCAAAGTGAGATGAGGTTAAAAAATATAAGTAGCAATTTATCAGAAGACATAGCCTAACATTTAACCTCTGCAGCAAATGTGACATGATTAAATAAAGAATGTCAAGACTTCTTTATTTGTTGTTTGCACTTTTCCGACTCACCAAAAATCGTCAACCAACCCAAAATTTGGGAAACAATGTTTCAGAAGGATATGTGAACTATCATTCAATAGGAGGCAGAGGGCGCTATAACCAGGAACTATACATGTTAACTAAGGGTCCAAATACAATGGCGGGATGGTGGGTGGGTGGAGAGACCGTCTGCCATGCATCCCCGTCAGACGGTCTACAATCCCTACAATGGTGGCGGTGCATTCTCAGGCACCGCGGTAGGGATTACAATGTCCCTTTCCGCCAGCTGTTTCATGACGGTTAATTTGCCAGGAAAAGGCTGGTGGAAAGTGACTTTTGGGGCCCCTAGTGGGCCACCCTTCTCACCTGGCGCTCTTCCATGGGCGCCACCCTAAACATACCTGTACTAACTGGCCCCCACATACTGCAGGGATGTTTGAAATGTGTATTTTTTTGTGTTGTGTTGTGTGCTGCAGCCCGCAGCACACGCTGCAATACAAAATATACGACTGACATGAAGGCGGTCGCATCCTAACGCAGCCAGATGGACCTCCAACTCCTAGTTGGGTGGTCCTGCTTTACCGTTGAACGTCCCCCCAAAATCTTAATCAGGCCCTAAGTTCCTCTCTATGGGTGTTCCAGAAGGTGGTGTTTATTATATCATACCAGATCAAATCTGAAACTCCAGGCTTGGAGTTTATCAGGCATGATGAACAGCATCAAATTCGAATTTTACCTTAAAATTAGGGAATAGCATACATATTTTGATGCTTTCTGCCCACAAATATTTATATCCTGGCATGCACCTGCCTTTTTCACCGCTTAAATATTGACAGGTTTGCCCAACCGAAACATAACAGGGAACGACACTAGGAGTGTAATTTTATTGCATCCCGTAGAGAGCAGGTAAGTTTCACAGCGCTTATAACAGCAATACCCGCACAAGCAAGGATATGTGGAGGGATTTGCAAAATAATTCGACCTCAACGTTTATGCAGGTGCTTTCAAAAGTAGCAAGTAGGGAAAACTAGTTTAGTACCACCCCTACTTAGGACACTTTTGACTAATGCAGGGTTAGTGAGCCTGCACATCTTCATGGGGTTGGGTGCCGAGGACTAACAGAGAGGAAAGGTTCAGTGCATGAGTATCAAGCTTCCAGAAGGAACACAGTGATGAAAGTTTATTGACATTGTACAAACTAGCTGAAGCACCTGGAAATAGGTTTGTGGTCAGAGCTTGGTAGTGCTGCCATTTTCGAGTATGAAACAAATATGAGGGGTTGCCTATTATAAACCCACATAACCTGGGCAACAACATGCAAAAGGACAAGAGCGGTATGTATTGGGGATACATTATCACCAATATAAGTTGTTCACAATGCAACACTTATTTATCATTGGAAACGTGATTTAATCAAGCATAATATGTAGATTGATAAGGTATAATGACAATGGCAACTAATACACACATCTAGAATTTGTCGTAGCCCTGGAATATAGATATATTTACACATTAACATGAAAAATAACATAAATGAGAACAAAAATATGAAATAGATATTAAGATACAGCAAAATAGTTACAAAGTTAGTATGGTTTCTTGTCTCCCAAAGATATACAGTTTAGAATGTGTCTATGTGATAAATCCCTTCCACCCAAGTCCACCTAATAGGTAATAACCAATAAAGGAGTGAACTGGAGAAACACAATCAATCAATCAATCAAGACATTTGTAGAGCGCACTACTTACCCGGAGGGTCTCAAGGCGCTTAGGGGAGGGGGGGGTGCTGCTACTGCTCGAACAGCCAGGTCTTGAGCTTCTTCCTGAAGGAGAGGTGGTCTTGGGTCAGGTGCAGGTCGGTCGGGAGGGAGTTCCAGGTCTTGGCGGCCAGGTAGGAGAAGGACCTTCCTCCTGTAGTCGTTCTTCGGATGCGGGGGGCGGCGGCGAGGGCGTGGCTGGCTGATCGGAGGTGGCGTTTGGGAGCGTAGAAGTTGATGCGGTTGTTGAGGTAGCTCGGGCCTTGATCGTGTAGGGCTTTGTGTGCGTGGGTGAGGAGACGGAAGGTGATTCTTTTGTTGACGGGGAGCCAATGCAGGTCTCTCAGATGTCCGGAGATGTGGCTGTGTCGTGGGATGTCGAGGATGAGTCTGGCTGAGGTGTTCTGGATCCGCTGGAGTCTCTTCTGGAGCTTGGCGGTGGTTCCGGCGTAGAGGGCGTTGCCGTAGTCCAGTCGGCTGGTGACGAGGGCCTGGGTGACCGTCTTCCTGGTCTCGGTGGGGATCCACCGGAAGATCTTCCGTAGCATGCGCAGGATGTTGAAGCACGACGAGGAGACAGCGTTGACTTGTCTGGTCATGGAGAGGGAGGAGTCCAGGATGAAGCCCAGGTTGCGTGCGTGGTCCGTCGGTTTGGGTGCGGTGCCCAGGGCGGGGGGCCACCAGGAGTCGTCCCAGGCGGAGGGCGAGGAGCCCAGGATGAGGACTTCCGTCTTGTCTGAGTTCAGTTTCAGGCGGCTGGTCGTCATCCATTCGGCTACGTCTTTCATCCCTTCGTGAAGGTTGGCTCTGGCGGCGGCGGGGTCGTTGGTCAGGGAGAGGATCAGCTGGGTGTCTGTGCGTAGGAGATGATGTTGAGGTTGTGTTGGCGTGCGATGGCCGCGAGGGGGCTCATGTAGACGTTGAAGAGGGTGGGGCTCAGCGAGGATCCTTGAGGGACGCCGCAGATGACTTTGGTGGCCTCTGACTTGTACGGTGGTAGATGGACTCTCTGTGTTCTTCCGTCGAGGAAGGAGATGATCCATTCCAGTGCCCTCTCCTGGATTCCGACGTTGCTGAGGCGCTGCACTAGGGTGCGGTGGCAGACAGTGTCGAATGCCGCGGAGAGGTCCAGGAGGATGAGGGCCGCTGTTTCTCCGTTGTCCATCAGGGCTCGGATGTCATTGGTGGCGGCGATGAGGGCGGTCTCGGTGCTGTGGCTGGCTCGGAAGCCAGACTGTGAGGGGTCGAGGGATCCATTCGTCTCGAGGAAGGCGGCCAGCTGCTTGTTGACGGTCTTCTCGATGACTTTGGCTGGAAACGGGAGGAGCGAGATGGGGCGGTAATTCTTGAGTTCGGTGGGGTCTGCAGTTGGTTTCTTGAGTAGAGCGCTGAGTTCGGCGTGCTTCCAGCTCTCCGGGAAGGTGGCGGTGTCGAAGGAGGTGTTGATGATGTCCCGCAGGTGGGGTGCGATGACAGCGTCGGCCTTGTTGAAGACGTGGTGAGGGCAGGGGTCGGTCGGAGATCCGGAGTGGATGGAGTTCATCATGCGGACGGTGTCTTCGGTGCTGATCGGAGTCCAGGCGCGGAGGGTGGTGGTGGGGGGCGTTGGTGCGGTCGTGGCATGCGTCGGTTGCGTGCTGAAGCTGTTGTGTATGTCCGCGATCTTGTTGTGGAAGTAGGAGGCGAGGGAGTTGCAGAGGTCTTGCGATGGGGTGATGTCGTTGTTTCCGGCGTTGGGGTTGGAGAGCTCTTTCATGATGTTGAAGAGTTCCTTGCAGTTGTGTGCGTTGTTGTCCAGCCGGTCCTTGAATGCAGTTTTCTTGGTGGCGCGGATCAGTTGGTGGTGCTTCCGGGTGGCAAGCTTGAAGGTGGTCATGTTGTCCGGTGTTGGTTCCCTTCTCCAGACTTTCTCGAGGGCTCAGCAGTTCTTCTTGGAGCTCTTGAGTTCGTCAGTGAACCATGGGGCTTTCTTACTGCCTTGTCTGCTGGGTGGGGTCCTCAGTGGGGCGAGTTCGTCCGCGCAGTTGCTGATCCACTTCGTGAGGTTGTCGGGGCCTGGCTGGGGTTCGCTGAGCTGGCGGGAGGGTGCTGGCTCAGGGAAACGGCGAGCTGGTCGGCTGTGATCTTGTTCCAGCTTCTTCGAGCAACCTGTTGCTGGTGGTGGTGGATCGTCGTTCTTCTGAAGGTGAAGTGGACGCAGCTGTGGTCCGTCCAGTGGAGTCCTGTGGCGTGGCTGAAGGCGATGTCTTTGCTGGATGAGAAGACGGCGTCGAGTGTGTGTCCGGCGAGGTGGGTGGGGGTGGACACCAGCTGCTTGAGTCCGAGGTTGGCGAGGTTGTCGAGCAGGGTGATGGTGTTGCGGTCGTTGTTGTTCTCCAGGTGGAAGTTGAGGTCCCCCAGGAGGATGTAGTCAGCGGAGGGGAGGGCATGCGGGCTGACGAAGTCGGCGATGTCCTCGCTGAATTGTGTGCGTGGTCCCGGGGGTCGGTAGATCAGGGTGCCTCTGAGGGTGGTCTTCGGGTCGGTGTGGATCTGGAAGTGTAGGTGTTCGGCGGTGGTCAGGGTGTCGTCGGTGTTGGTTGTGATGTGGATGGTGTCCCTGTGGATGATGGCGATGCCTCCTCCCATCTGGTTGGTGGTGCGGTCCCTCCGGGTGATCTTGTAGCCCTCTGGGATGGCGATGGCGATGTCGGGCCCTGAGGAGTCGTTCATCCAGGTTTCCGTGAGGAAGGCAATGTCAGGTGCTGTGGTGTCGAGGAGGTTCCAGAGTTCGATGGCGTGTCTGTGGACGGAGCGGGCGTTGAGCAGGATGCACTTGAGGTGGTTGCTGCTGGTGTTCGGCTTGGCGGGTGCTGGTGCGAGGCAGGCCCGGATGCAGGTGAACTTGCAGGCGTGGCAGCTGAAGGGTCCGTGGGTGCGTCTCGGGGTGGCTCGGGAGCATCCAGTGGTTCGGCCGGTGTTGAGTGCGTTGAGGGTGGCGGCGTCGTACGTCCGGCGGGTGGGCAGGGGTCTGCGAGGGCCAGGGGTCCTGGCGCTGGGCGCGGTCCAGGCGCGGACGGGCGCAGACGGGCTTACCTTTGGCGCACCTTCGGCGCTCAATCGGTGCTCCCGCTGCGCGCGTCCGCTGCGCTGTCGCTCTGGGGGCGTCATAAGAGGGGAGCCGGGAGGGAGGGTCTGCGGGGAGGCGGGGAGCGCGGCAACCAATCGGCGGGCAGGGGGGCGGGGTTTTGTCGGAGTCCGGCGGGAAAAGGAAAAGCCTGGGGGCTCGGCGGCGGCCCTGCGGTGGCTGGGGCGGCGCTGGGGCGGCCCTGCGGCGGCCCTGCGGCGGCCCTGCGGTGGCTGGTGTGGCTCTGCGGCGGTCCTGCAGCGGCTGGGGCGTCGTGCAAGGCGAGGCTCGGGCAGCAGGCAGCAGGTAAGGAGGAGCAGGCGGGGGGTGTGGGGCGACCAGGCCAAGGGCGTAGTGGTCACTTATTTAATTCTCAATCAATTCAATTGACACAGAAATCCATTTCCTTCTTAGTGAAAGTCAACACGTTTCGGCTGTGTAAGATTCTGTCCTCCTCAGGACAAAACGAAAGACAAGAAAGATCGTATCTATGGAAAAAACATGTACCAAATATAAACAAATATGCACACCTATTTACAAGGATGCATGATGCCATGTATTTAACACTTGTTGATCTAATGAAGAAGAAAAACTAGAGTGTAATACAAGCTTACCATTGGGGTTTTGCCTTTTTTGTTTAATATGATAGAGTACAGGTAAGAGCAGAGAATTGTTACCCAGCACAATTTTTACTGTAACCATGACCTGGATGAATGCAACAGTGTCTTTGAACTGCTATGTTTTAGGTTTTTCATTTTGAGACCGTCTTGTTCTCTTGTCCACATTTTGTCATTCTGTCTAGTTTACTCTTCCTAGATTCCATCCATGCTAAAACCTGATGTTGGACTAGGCTTATTTATTTATTTAGAGTTTTTATAGTGTAAACAAGATTCTTTTGGGTGACAGAGCGCTTTACAGGACAAGCAAAACAGACAAGTAATAACAATATAGTGCAGCCTGCTCTATTATAAATAACCTGACATATATCTTGGAGAACCATATTTGCATGCACAGATAGGTGGAAAGAGAGATAAGAAGACATGGTCTAACATAAATTTCCAGTCTGAGAGTAGTCTGAAGGTGAAGGAACATAGTGTAAATGAAGGAGTGACATAGGAGAGAGAACAATCAAGAAGAGAGGAGGGTAAATCCTCAGTGGGTGGTAAATTTGTTAGATAATATAATTTTTGCTTCTTTCAGTCAGTCCAAGAAATGTTTATTTAGACTAAAGGTCTTTAAACTACACACCAATTACAAATATAGTCACATTATAATATACTTTCTCAATTTACATAAACAAATTAGCGCACTTAAAATTAATCTTCTAAAATCCTAATATAACCAGAGTTCCTTAATAAATGAAAAATGTATATTTAATGGTGGGTTTGTAATGCGCTAGAATCGACTCCCTTATAAGTCGTGTGAAACTAACATGACTTAATAACATGCAAACGAGTGGACGAATGGTTATGGAAATAGAGAATAAATATCTCTAACGTTTATAATTTATTTATCTAATAATCTAGCTACTTTTCTTTTATTTTCCTCTCCTTTGTGTTTATAACAAGGTGCTAGTATGTCTTTCATTATATGTTATCATATTTAGTAAGAACTAGTGAAAGAAGTGTATATATTTATGTTTTCATAATGAAATTCTTGACCAAAAAAGTTTCTAAGCTGGCTGGGCATGGGTGGGGAGGGACAAAGGGTGGGAAGGGACTAATGTCAAAATGTACTGAATAAAGAACTGTTTAAAAAAAAGAAAAAAGAATCGACTCCCGAAGGAGTATCTCTGCGCAGTAGACCGCTGGGGAACCCATCCTGGTTTTCCCTGTGAGATGGTCCCTACTGGGTATCTCCAAGGTGAAACCAGGCATCCCCAGCGTATTTGGGGGCCGTTGTGGAGATGAGGTAAGCTAATGCCCACAGTTGCAGAGTGTGATCCCTGGTTAGAGTAGGCACCGAGATGAGAATTATCGAGTCCGCTGACCCTGGTCCATGACCCTGCCGCGTTGGGAATTGAACCCTGGTCCCGGGCCGTCCTCTGCTCCCGGGTCTGCCGCCTCTAACCAATGAGCCACACCACTCCAAACCTTTTTACATCATTATTAATCATTGGTATAACTTACCTAAAACGAATCTTGCTTACACATACTTAGCCTTTTTAACTGCAGTCATAAACCTTCCGATAGCAATTGCTATATCCCAAATACTCATTTAGTTAAGAAGTTCTACTGCTTGCACTCAACTCCTAATCCCATATTTGAAAAATATTGGGCATAAAATCACTTTCCGCAGGGGCAACAGTTTTTAGCAGCCTGCTAAAATGTGCAAAATATTGAATTTTATGCTCAACACACATGTATAGTTCCCTCTAGGTTGGATGATTTCCTTATTTGTCTAATTATTCATATAGCAGGGGTTAACTCCAGTCCTTACTCTTAGCAATTCGCATCCGCGCCAATGATTTGGTAATATATCCATATACAGAAACCACGCTTCATTCTGCCAAGAATTTAACATAAATTGTACCGATGCCCCCCTAACCTCCCTACCCCCAGATATTGCCGATCATAATCACAGGTCAAACCCTACCTAATGCCCTCAGCTCACTCTTTGAGACCTATACTTGTAAATTCTTTGGACATAGCCTCACCTTCATAGCCCTACAAACAGACTCCAAGTTCTTTCTGACATTTTTGGCCCATTTCATTTCACTTTGCTGTTCTAATTTTTCCACCATTGTGAAACTTTCTGTTCTTCCCCTGAGCGCAAATAATGCAAGAATAATACTAGTGCAAAAGAAACAATTGATGGACGTAATGCTGGACAATGCAAACATTCACCTCCAGTCACAAGGATCTGGGTTAAATCCATCATTCCTTTGCTCACCACACCACCCCAGTTTGGACCTAGCCATACGCAAATCAGTCTTGACCCAGTTCCTTGTGGGAACAGTTCAGCCCAAACTGCTAAGCCAGGTCACCCCTGGACCGGACCCAGGCATCCTGGGACCGGTTTCAGGGCATCACCCTTCATCAGCCAGGCTACCTTGAATCCAGGGTGTAGTGCTCTCGGGACCCACGTCTGGGCATACCCTTTCCACTTAGGGCAACCTATGCAAAAGATACAATTGATGGACGGAATGCTGGACAATGCAAACATTCACCCCCAGTCACAAGAATCTTGGTTAAATCCATCATTCTTTTGCTCACCACACAATCCTGTGCTCTCCATGCCACTGGAGTCAAGCTATCCAGGCTGAAGAGGGATGAAACTCAGAAACAGGTCCTAGGATGCTTTGTTTCCATTCCAGGGAGGACCTGGTCTGGCAGTTTGGGCTGGACTGTTCCCATTGAGCGCAGGGTCAAGACCGATTTTCATATGGCTGGGTCCGAAGTGGAATGGCACAGTGAGGAAAAAAACGATGGATTTAGGCCTAGATCTCTGTACTGGGGTGAATGTATGACATTGTTCTGCATTCTGACCATCAATTGTTCTTTTTGCATTTGTCACCCCGAGTGGGATGGATATGCCCAGAAGTGGGTCCTTTGCTCTCCATGCTACTGGAGTCAAGGTATCCTGGTTGAAGAGGGGTGAAACCTCAAAACCGGTCCTAGGAGGCATGTTTCCAGTCCAGGAAGGACCTGGCCTGGCAGTTTGGGCTGAACTGTTCCCATTGGGTGCAGGGTCAAGACTGATTTGCATATGGCTGGGTCCAAACTGGAATGGCATGGTGAGCAAAAAAACGATGGATTTACGCCCAGATCCTTGTGAATGGGGTGAATGTATGACATTGTTCTGCATTCTGTCCATTAATTGCTCTTTTTGCAGAATATTACTAGTGCCACTTGGCCAGTATATTCCACAATGTCATGCCTGTCTCCATTCTTTTTTTTTGATAATCAAGTTTATTAGATTTTTCAGAGAACAAAAATACATTGGTAGCAAATCAGACACAATATTCAGATACAGTACATTCGAAAAGACGACATAAACTCATAAAGCACTTGTGGAATGAGTACAGCACTTGCTTGTAAATCGCCATGTACACAACACACTCGAACCCCTCAAACGGGCAGCAGTTTGAAACATTTGCCCCATATTTTGCCAAAAAGTTCAGGGCATCCCCGGGCCTCGTAGAGGGGCTCCTCCTGAGTTCCACACCAATCCACTACCCGTCTCCATTTCTGCATGGTAGGTGGCTTGGCCTGGGACCAGAGCGCCACTATATCGTGCTTCGCCACTGCCGTTCCCAGGAAGAGCTGATCGGCCCGGGTTCCATTGAGGCTGTCAAACACCCCCAGGATCAGGCGTAGCGGGTCGTGTGGAGCCTCCCACTCTAGGGTTTGTGTAAGCTTAAGTTCCACCCCAACCCAGAACGGCACAAGGGAGGGACATTGACACATCATGTGGTAAAAATCTGTGTGTTGCAGCGCGTGCAGTATGGGGAGGGCCGCTTGCGGGCGCTGTACAGGCGCGCCGAGGTGAGGTATGCCATGTGGAGTAAATAGAGTTGGACTATATGCAACTTGGAGGAGGTCGTCAAGGTCTTGGGGGTCATAAGGGCGTCCCTCCAATCCACATCCTCCAGGGGACCCAGCCATCCCTCCCAGCAGGCTCGAAGCAGGTCTAGGGAAGCGGGCCATTGTTCCGCAATACCCCCCTCTGCCCAGGTTCCCCATAATCACTTGGGCGTCCAGGGGGCTAAATTCCAGGAAGGAGGTAGGGGACGGAATGTGGGCTTGGAGAGCGTGCCTCAGCTGTAAGTAAGGGAGTAACGGTGTTGAAAGTCTGCAAACGATCTGTCATGGTCCCCCACCCAGACATCTCCTAATTGTGAGATCCCGACTTCGTCCCATCTGCGGAAGTCCTGGGGGGACGGAACCTCGTCCAGCCACGCCCCATTCCACAGAGGCGTCTTTCTGGTGAGTTACCGGTCCCACTTTGCGTGGCGTAGGGCCGCTCACCAGGCCTTGAGCACCGTTCTGATGACGAGGGAAGAGCCCGTGGTACGGGGCTCCCATACAGGTAGGTTTGGATCTGTGCAAAGTCCATTTACCCGAGTTCCACCCGATATGCTGGGTCGGACCAGCCGCAAGTGAACCAGTCGTGGATCATGATGAGCCTTGTGGCCAGGTAGTAGAGGTGAAGAATGGTCACCCCATGTCCCCATCGTAGGGGGGGTATGCTGCAATGTGCTAGGGACATTCGCAGCCTCCCTCCTCCCCACAAAAATCGGATGAGTATACCATCCAATTCCCGATACCAGCTGCCTGAGAGATGAGTGGTAACATTTTGTAAGATGTACAGGAAGCGGGGGAGGACCATCATTTTTAAAAGGGCACTCCTACCAAGTGGATTGAGAGGGAAGGCTTGCCATTTCCTGAGGTCTGCCTTGGCCCTGGTGACCAGGGTCATGATGTTCAGGGCCCACTCGAGCTCCAGGAGGAGGGCAACCCACACCCCCATGCACTTGAATGATTACTTACTCAGGGGAATGGTCGTTTGCCAGTCGAAGCATGCCCGGGATGAGTGTAAAGGAACTAGTGTGGATTTCGCCAAAAACTTGTTCGAAGGCCGAAAGGGCGTCCAAGCATTGTGGCCTGGAGCTCTCTTGGTCTGCCAGGAAAAGGAGGAAGTCATCAGCGTACAGGGCAATCTTGTCGATCTGGTTTGGATCCCAGGCCCAGCCGTGGATGTGGGGGTCTTGACGGATGAGGGAAGCCAGGGGTTCCATTGCTAATGTAAATAGAAGCGGTGAGAGCGGGCAGCCCTGGCGAGTGCCCCTCTGGATAGGAAATGTCTCCGAAAACACGCAGTTAAAGAGGACCCTTGCCTTGGGAGCAGAGTAGAGGACCCAGATGAGGTGTCGGAAAGGGAGGCCGAAACCCATCCTCTCTAACACGTCCTCAAGGTAGCCCCAATATACTGTATCAAATACTTTTTCAAAATTTATGAAGAGCAGGGTCAGATATGGGGTGAGGTGATGGCGATGTGCAAGGGCAAGATGGAGACGGCCTATGCAATGCTGGGTACCCCGGGCAGGCATGAAGCAGCATTGATCTAGGTGCACCAGCTCTTGCAAGCAGGGCGGAGCTGTTGGGCCACCACAGTGGCAAAGATTTTGACCTTGGATTGATAAGGGAGATGGGACGGTAATCCAAACAAGCAAGGTTGGGTGGCTGTGTCTTCAGGAGGACTACAATAGTGGACACATTGGTCTCTGATGGGAAGGACCCTTCGTCTACTACGTGTTTAAACAGATCCGCTGTGTGTGGGACGAATGTGTCCCGGTAGGACACATAATACTATTGGGGGTAACCGTCGGGCCCAGGCGTTTTGCCGAAGTGCAACAGTGAGATAGCCCCGTGTATCTCTTCCGGGGTGAAAGGCAGATCCAGAATCTTCGAGGCCATCTGAGAAAGGCAGGGCAGCTGAGTCCCTGTCTCAGCCAATAAAGTCGCCAAAGAAGTCTGAGGGGGTTGAGCCGTGTAGAGGGCCGCATAGTAGCCCGCAAACATTTGGGCACTGGCCTGGGAAGTAGTGTGGTGAGCCTCGGTCTCATCCCGAATCACGGGACTGATGCAATTGGCTTTGGTGAAGGCCACCAGATTATGGAGAAGTTTTCCATTTTTGTCACCCCATCTGTACACGCGTGCCACAGAGGTGTGCCAAAACATTTTAGCGGACTCTAGTGAAATCTGGCAGATCTCTTCTCGGATCAATGTAAGCTGTCGCGCTGAGTCATCGCTATCATTGGTAGCCTGGGCACCTTCCAGCTGCGCCGCCTGGGCCTCCAGCTGCATGAGTCAGGTGGATTGTTCCAGGAATTTCGCGTGGACCAGACCTCTTGCCACCCCTCGCATCACGGCCTTGCTGGCCTCCCACAGTGCAGCCGGCGAGGAGAACAAACCCGTATTAGTTGAGAAGTAATGTCTCAGTTCCTGCCTGAGGGATTCAACAAGATCTGCATCCTGCAGGAACCAGGCATTCATTCGCCATGTCGTACAGGCACCGTTAGGGGGTTACCGAGACAGAGGGAGATGGCGGACATCAGTTGATAGTCCATGGCAGATAGTAGGAACAGGTCGATACAAGAGTGGGTGCGGTGGGCCGCCGAAGTGTGAGTGTACTGTTCATTGCGGGGATTCCACACCCTCCAGGTATTGCAGAGACCCCGGGCCGAGGACCAGCCAGATAGGCGTTTTGCAGAGGCAAGGCAGGAAGCTGATGGAACACCTGTCGTATCGCGTGAAGGTTGCAGGATGGCGTTGAAGTCGCTCCGTACCACCATCAGACCTGGTGGAAAGGAGGAGAGCACAAACGTGAGGCGGCAGAGGGCAGAGGCCATGATGGCCGGGGAAAGTATGTATACAGGAAATTAAGGGGGTGTCCTTCGATCGTACCCGTCAGGGCCACATAGCGGCCTTGTGCGTCCGTTTCGGCCTGTGTCAGGGTGAAGGGAAGCCCTTTCCGAAGTAGTATGGCCACCCCCGGGAGCCCCGTGTAAAACCAGAGTGCCAGACCTTGTCAAACCCATACAGGGCGAGGACATTGCAGTGTGAGCCCAGAAGGTGTGTTTCTTGAAGGAACAGGATATCTGGCGCGTGTCGGTGGGTGCTACGAAGGACAACAGTGTGTTTTATACGGTCCAGTAGGCCGTTGGCATTCCAGGAGAGGATGTGGAGGGCCCTATGTAAGGTTGATGCCATCATGGTGGGTAGCGTGTGAAAGAAGGGACGAAACAGCAGGTAGGCCCGGGTCCCAAGAGAGAAAAAGTTCCATAGCTGGGGCTTCTGGGTAGAAGGTATGCGGTCTGGTGAGTCTTGTGTCATCATCAACGGCATACATGCATGTGTAGCTACCAACAAAAGCATAAAACAGCGGCCCGCAGGCGGCTAAAAACAACAAACCATCAGGGGACAAGGGTTCGCCCCCCCTTACCCGCCAACTCCCCCCATCCTACACTTCTGAAGATCAATCATCTGTCGCCCTGAAAAGGAAACCAATTTAAATCAACAACCTCACATTGAGACTAACTGCTAAGCTAAAACGGTTAACAGAACATGAACATGGCAGAGATGGACCCCCTCCATGTAGTGGGGTAAGAGATTCGTCAACAGCTGCAATTACATGTAGGACAGTTAGGCAACAAGGACTGCAATTAAATCCAGGGAGTGAAGGATGAAGTAGTTTGTGGAGCTAAAGGTTTCAATGAAATCAGATCACCCCCATCGTGGGGATTTCGAGAACAGTCACACTGTAGGAGCTTTAGGGTGCGTGAGATGAAGAGATCTCGCTGTGTGTCAGCGTTCAAGTACCCTCGGCTTCTCCGGATCCACGGAGCACAGGGCTCCTAGACAGGTCGCAGTCGGATATGGCGTGATGCGAGGCGTCAGAGGGCCTTGTGACATCACTCAAGTCAATCAAGGTGGTGGTCGGGCTGGGAGTGGCGGACCTCCGGATTGAAGCATAGGAGGGAGGGCGCTGGGGTGGTGCACCCGGCGATCGAGATGCCTCCCCCCGATGGTCATTTTTCTTGCGGGACCTAGTCCGGCGTCTCTGGGGTTTAGGGAAAGCCAAGTGAGGCTGCGGGGGGACCCGCCAAGTGGGGGAAGGGGCCGTCCGATTCAAGCGGAGCCGTTCCTCTGTGAGCCAGGTCCACATCGCCTGGGGGTTGTCGAAAAAAATGTCTTGTCTTGAAAGATGAGCTTGAGCTGGGCCGGGAAGAGGAAACCATAGCAGAGACCCAAGCTGCAAAGCTTCTGTTTGACCTTATCGTAGGTTCTGTGCTGGGCCGGCACCTCCCTGGTGTAATCTGGGGGGGGTAACCGTCGGGCTCAAGATCCTGTTATTCCGAAACTGCAATGGACCCTGGGCCCTAGCCGCCCCTAGGATGGCATCCCTTTCCCGAAAGTTATGGGCCCTCAGATTATGGGTCGGGCAGGGGCCCCAGGTGGAGGTTTGGGAGCCAAGGAGGGGTGAGCCCGTTCAACTGCAAACCAAGGCGACAGGGCGTCTTTGGGCATCCAGGAACGCACCCAAGTTTCCACAAATGTGTTGGCATGACCTTGCTCCACCCCCTCAGGAAATCCTAGGAGACGTAATTTGTTTCTCCGCGACCTGTTTTCGGCATCCTCAGCCCTTCTGTGGAGCTCTGAGGTCTGGGTCTGGAAGCGGGTAACTTGGGTCTTAAGTTGGGTGATGTCCTCTTCTGGTGTGGAGATACGGGAATCCGCCTCCGGGATGCGTGCCGTGGTATTGCGCAGGTCCTTGCGAATGAGAGCCACATCCACCCTCACCTCGCCAATCTTGTTTTCTACAGAGGCCTGTGATGTGCTCACCTAAAGGCGCCAGGTGTGCTAGGTGTCCGGCCTCCAGCGTACCGGTCTGACTTGGTGAATTGATCCATTTTGGTTTGGTTTGGGGGGGGCAGGGTTCTGTATGGTGCGATTTCAGCCCATCACCGCCAGAAGTATAATCGGGCAACCAGAGGGAAGGGGGGGTTCCCCTGAAACCAAGATCGTCCATGATCGGGTCCAGGCACCCGAGACCACCGCCACAGGTCCCAGAAGAGGCAAGATTTGGTCTGTGCCCCGGCTTTACCCTCAGGGACAGTTGGACCGCTCCAGCAAAGGGCGGCCAGGCCAGGCCAAGTGCCCACCACAGTGACAGTCTCCTAGCCTGGCCCCAAAGTCCGATGGTCACTTCTGAGAGAGTAGCCTGGAGCAATGGGGGGCCCAGGGAGGAGGCAAGAACTGTAATGGATTCTGCTTCTCACATGGGCGTCCGGAGTGGATGGGGAGAAAAGCAGGCTTCATCAGCAGCAATCAGGGGGCAAGCCCTTTCGGGCGGCCTCGGAGTACCGGTGCAGGCAGCCTGAGGCCACCAAGGAAGTCCAGACGACCCAGGGGCCAGCCTGCTCAGTGGCAAGGACAAGGCCATCGCCGCCCTCACGCCGGTTCGGTGTAACAACGGGAGATGGAGGGAGTCAGCCAAGTTAGGGAGAGGCCAGACAAGTCCAGTGCACCCCACAGCAGACACAGGGAGGCACCCCCAGAGGAGAAGTGCGGTGTGGGAAGGGAGAGCAGATGCCACCTCTCCGGCCGCCACTCGACACAGTGGCCAATCCCCGCCCCCCCAGCAGTCCAGGGCCCAAGGCAACCACCAAGGAGAAGATGCCCCCAGAAGCCCCGGCAGCAAGGAGGAGGTCAACGCCCCCACGTTGGTCGGATGCGGCCGAAGAGACGGAGCGAGACAGCTGAGGCAGGAGAAGTCAGGCAGGACCAGCCCACCCCCACCGGCCAGAAACCACAGGTGGCACCCTCAAAGGAGAAGCGCAGCGTGGGGGGGCAGGAGCGCTGACCTCCCCACCGCATCTGCCACCCGACACAGTGGCCGATCCCCCGCCCCACTCACTGGCAGTCCAAGGCCTGAGGTCTCCCACAAGGTTCGGATGCCTCCAAAAGTAGCTGCACTTGCGCTGGTCTGGCATGACAGGAGGAGACTGGAGCGGGCCCACAGGAGAAGAGTCTCAGACCCGGCAAGCCTCAGGGGGGTTCAAGAGCCGCACTCCTGCACGATCTGCAGTGGATGGCAGCACCTGGGCCGTGGATGGAAGCCTGGGAAGGCTCCAACAACGCCGGCCCACCAAACAGCACAATCAGCAGCAGGCCAGAGAGGATGCACCAGAGGCGGCCAGAGGAGAACTCCGCTCTCCGCACCGCTGCCTGGCAATGGCAGCCGAGGTTCGGCAATCTTCACTCGGCCGCAGGCACACTCCAGCGGGACACAGATGCCGGCCTCCAGGAGCAGCGGGCCAGGGCCCTGGCCACCCCGAACTCGGGTTGCCCCACACGGGCACCCCACACCACACCCAGAGCCGGCGGGTCTACAGAAGGATCCCCCCACAAGGAAGTGTCCGCACAAGGAGGTGTCCGCACGAGGAGGTGTCCGCACAAGGAGGTGTCCGCAGCGCGGACCCGTGGGTGGAAGCAGGCAGGTACGGCCACCAGTGCAGTCAAGGGAGCCAGACCAACCAGGAAGGCGCCACACCTAGGAGTGAAAGGCCGCCGGGCTGCCATTTTGAGGTTCCAGGGCCGGCGGGAGAAAGAAGGCGGCTCTCTGCGGTAAGAACTCCGATACGCCCGCAAGAGGGATCGGAATGGAGCTGATGTTGCATGGGTAGTCTGAGGAGGTGAGTGGCAGGTGAGAATAGGCGGGTGCAAGGTGGATGACGGAGGGGGTCCGGGAGCACTCTTAGAGTGCGTCCGCCATCTTGACGCCTCAGGCCGCGCCCCCACCTACCTCCATTCTTACTGCCTGAATCATGGAGGATACTGGTAGGAACAATAAGGTCTTTGGACATTTCCCCTCCTCATCACCCCAACCACTTTTAGCAGAAAGACTTAAAAATTCAGCTCCATTGTAAGAAGGTGCCCCTTTTTGCATGGCTACCCCCAACTTTTTGCTTAACATCTGATGCAACCTGACTTGATGTGCCTTGGGTCCCTGTCAATTAGGTTTCAAGGTCTTGTGTTCTTGCCCAAGACTGTACCTTTGTACTCACAATTGGCACAGGTAAGCCCCTTGTAAAAAGTACCATGGGTACCAAGGGCACTATGACTAGGGGAGGCCTCTAAGGGCTGCAGCACCTATTGTGCCACTCTTAAAGGCCCTGTACCTCAACACCTACACACTACAACTATAGGGTACGTGTATAGGTGCAGAGAAAAGTAAAGAGCCGACATGGCACACATCTCTGTGTGCCATGCCTGCAATGAACTGCCTTATGCCTATGTAAATCACCCCTCAAGCAGGGTGTACTAGCCCTAATGTGAGGGCAACGTGGCATGAGCCCTCTACCCCCACAGTGTATAAGCCAATTCTTACACATTATAATTGTAGTAAAGCCATGAAGAGTATATGGCCTGGGAGTTGGTCATTATGAACTCCACAGCTGGCTTTACTAAAAAATGGGAAGTTTGGTAACAAACACATCAGCACATTAAACCCATACTGATGCCAGTTTTGGATTTAATGTAAAATGCACTCGGGGGGCATCTTAGAGATGCCCCCTGAAAATCAACCAACTCTGGTGTGGTTCCTGAATGGCTACCGACCATTTGCCAACACCAGACAAGTGTCTGAACCCTTGGGAAGAGAGCCTCTGCTCTCTGGGTCCAGAAACAAAGCCCATCCTGGGCAGAGGTTTCATGCCTCCACCCCCAGGATGGGCTGGGTCCATGAAAGGGAAAGCTTCAAAGGCCTGCTGCCTTTGGACATTGTCCTTGCCTTTTACTACCCCTTCAACTGGCTCCCAAGGGATCTGGCCCCCACTTTGGCAGGAGAATTGGCGGGAAATCCAAGCTAGGAATAGAGGTGTGCACACCTTTGACAACCTCAACCGGCGGGTGGGGGAGGCAAGTTGAAGCACACATCTCAGTGGTAACTAGACATAATATCGAATACAAAATATAGAATAGCCATAATATCAAAGTAAAAATATAGAATGGACAAAATACCGAATGGACACAATATAGTGGTGAAAAATATCGAATTGAAGGTAAGCAATATAATATTGATTTTCAAAATATAGAAAGTCAAAATATCGAAGTATATAATATAGGTATTAAAATATATTGATTTTTTAATATCAATTTTTTAAAATGTGTTGTATGTTAGTATATGTGTGGAAAGTGTATATTATTTTAGTAATTTATTTAAAGTAATTAATTTTATGTTATTTAATTTTTGCGTAATTTAATTCTGTAGCGGGTTGTGGGTTTATAGGGGAATAGGGTGGGAAGTAGTTTAATTACATTAAATTAAAATTAATTTTTAGAAATTACTAATTATTTTTCATTTAACTTTGCGTTTTAGTTCTGTAGCGGGTTGTGGGTTTATGGGGGAAGTAATTTGATTGTAATTAATTAAATATTTTTATTTATTTATTGGTAGTAATTTTGAATTTATTGTCAGTTAATTTTAACTGGCAATTAATTTTTAGTAATTGATTAATTGATAATTATGTTAATTTTATTAATTTATTGTGGGTTTATAGGGGAATAGGGTGGGAAGTAATTTAATTGTAATTAAGTAAATAATTGTTATTTATTCATTGGTATTGATTTTGAATTTATTGTTTATTAGTTTTTAATTGGTAATTAATTTTTATCAATTGGTAATTCATTTGTAATAATTGTTTAATTGATAATTATGATAATTGTATTAATTTATTTTCTGTAGCGGATTGTGGGTTTATAGAGGAATAGGGTTGGAAGTGATTTACCTGTAATTAATTACATATTAGAAATACTTGTTGTGTATTGATAATTAATTTACTGTTAATTAAATATTAATTAGTATTAATTTTTCATTATTAATTCGTTTTTGTTATTGAAAATTGATTAGTTGTTAATTATTTATAAATATCTAATTTATTTTAATAACTAATATTTATTTGTATTTCTAATTAATTAATTATTACATAATATTAAATTGGTAATTTATTTTAATACATTTTTTATTGGTATTGATCTTTAATTTATTTTTATTAATATTTTGAATTATTACTTTTCCTACTGTTAAACTCACTAGAGTGGGAATAGTAATTTTTACCCCTAGGCTATCCAACTCTTTCCCTACTGTTGCACTCCCTGGAGTGGGAATAGTTATTTTTACCCCTACGCTATCCAATGTATCCAATGCTCTCCCTACGGTTGCACTCTCTGGAGTGGCAATAGTAATTTTTACCCTCCCCTCATCCAACACTTTCCCTACTGTTGCACTCCCTGGAGTGGGAATAGTAATTTCTACCCCTACGCTATCCAATGCTTTCTCTACTGTTGCACTCTCTAGAGTGGGAATAGTATTTTTTATCCCTACGCTAACCAACACTTACCCTACTGTTGCACTCTCTGGAGCGGGAATAGTAATTTTTACCCCTGCACTATTCAACGCTTTGCCTACTGTTGCAATATTTGGAGTTGGAATCGTAATTTTTGCCCCAACGCTATCCAACGCTTTCCCTACTGTTGCAATCTCTGGAGTCGGAAAAGTAATTTTTACCCCTACACTATTCAACGCTTCCCCTACTGTTGCACTCTCTGGAGTGGGAATAGTAATTTTTACCCCTACTCGATTCAACGCTTTCCCTACTGTTGCACTCTCTGGAGTGGGAATAGTAATTTTTACCCCTACGCTATCCAATGCTTTCCCTACTGTTGCACTCTCTGGAGTGGGAATAGTAATTTTTACCTCTACGCTATCCAATGTTTTCTCTACTGTTGCACTCTCTGGAGTGGGATTAGTTATTTTTACCTCTATGCTATCCAATACGTTCCCTACTGTTGCACTCTCTAGAGTGGGAATAGTCATTTTTACCCTCCCGCTATCCCACGCTTTCCCTACTGTTTCACTCTCTGGAGTGGGAATAGTAACTTTTAGCCCTACGCCATCCTACGGTTTCCCTACTGTTGCACTCACCGGAGTGGTAATAGTAAATTTTACACTCCCGCTATCCTATGGTAAAAATATATTATTTTTAATTAATATTACGTTAATATACATATATGTATTAAAAAATAAAATTGTATGTTTTTTTATAACTTAAGTTAATTATTTAATCATTTTATGGTTATTAAAGTATTTTTAAGTATGTTTTAGTTAATTATATTTATTATTTCATTAATTTTAAATAACTTTTAAGACACAATATTTTGACTAACTATATTTTTTAAAACGACATTTTTGATCCAATATTTTTGTACTTACCTGTTTGTAGATAGCACTTCGATATTTAAGCATTCTATATTTTGTCATCGATATTTTGGTAAGTCTATATTTTTGTATTCGATATTATGTCAGTGATCCATCTCAGTACCCTCCATCTTGAAGATGAGGGGAGGCAGCCAAATTGGAAGAGGTTCATGCCCCCCTCCCACTGGAGGGTGAAATAATAGGGGGTGTACCCACCCCAAGGCAGGGACCCATCAGTCCCAAACTGCACGCCCCTTTAACGCCCCTAAATCTTGTATTTAGGGGCAACCCTGAACCTTACCTCCTCAAATTTGAGGAAAAAAGAAGAAGGACCGAAGGACCGTGCTGACCCAGGAAGAAGAGGACACCAACTGCCTTGGCCATGAATAAATCAAGATGCTTCATCCGTCTAGTTGAACGACTTCATATTTCTTTTAGTTTTTTTTTAAGCATCTGTGGATCGTATGCTTAAAGAAATGCTCAAAGAAGCGAGAAGTCGTTCAACTAGACCGATGGAGCATCTTGATTTATTCATGCCAATCTCCCCCAAACCATTGGATTAAGCCATAGCTATCTACATATAATATAAAGAATCCATCCCTCTCTGCATTTGGAGCCTTCGGGCCCGAGCTTGTTCTCTCCACCGCACGGCTAGGTGGACTAAGGGTGTCTCTATGGTCCTGATGAAGACCCTCTTGTAAGGAGTGAAATTGCCTACACCAACCCTGGGTCAAAACGTCAACAGCTCTGGGTTCTCCTTATTGAATGTGGACAACAGTGATAGATTCACAGTGTCCTTTGACATTCTGTTCTTGTACTAAACGCCACGGATAACATAGAAGCTGGGCACCAAGATCGAATTAGAAAGCGGTCTATCTCTAAAACGAGTGCCAGAAAAGAAATAGGGCTTTGCTCTTTACAGTCCAAAGAGGAGCAATATTTACCGCTCAATTCCACAGCTTGAGTCACCCGCCCACAGCCTTTGATACAGGTTACCCCTTGGTGTATTTTTAATACCACAAGACGTTTTTAATTGTTCCGTACATGGTGAGGCTATTTTAAATCAACCAGATACAAAATCCTCGAACCACATCAAGGTTAGAGGCCTCGATTTTGTGTATTGTGCAATATACCAGCAGATAGAGGAACACAGTGTGGGAACCTATGCATTACTGTTCACACAAGGGGAAATTTTAATGACCCTCTGGTTATGACAGACATTGTGTTAAGTCTTGAGAAAGGTGGCCAAAACCTGGGAAACCCACCGAAACGCGTCAACGCTTTCTTGTCCTGTATAATTCAAGACTCTGTCATCGTTGTAGATACATTGATTATTTGAGTACAAAACATTGATGCTAGAAACCAGGAGTCCGAATATACGATTAGTATTTTACAACTTCTATGTCTTACTGTTTCTGTCTTTGTGTACCAATTATGCGGGTCATAATTGAATGTTATGAATATTATGATTTGTTTTGAAAAGTTTTTATTTAGCTCCTAGTATTGTTTTGCTTAGTATTCATTGTATTTTAATGTATTTTGTATGTATACATAATAAATTGTGCTCTCCTTTTTACTTTAATTAGTTTGTGGATTTGTCTAAAAATCTTTTGATTTAGGTAGTGATTGCTCTTGCCATTTCTTTATAGTCATTTTCAAGGTAACTTCGCCTTTACCTGCTTGTGATAATTTAGCCTTGGTTAAGGCTGGTTAGGCCTTTTTATGCATTTTCGATATATACACTGTTCACTCCCCTTCCTCCATCACTCACCTTCACTTTTGCATATTGATGCACCTATTACTCCCTTTCCCTTTCTGGGGCACCTATGTTGAAACCTGTGTGATAAATGTGCTATGTTTGAACATGAGGTATTATATGTTCAATGTGATTAAATATTTTCAATATGTTAAAAAATTGGTTATAATTGATTAATCAGGTGATGTTGATGTCCATTTAATATTGCATTACTGCAATTCCAAGCACAACTGCATTTGATTGAACCGTCTTGCATTTGAAAGCATATTTTACTCACCTGTGCCATGTCCTGCTTGGTTTTAAAATAAAACATAAGTATATCTTTATACTTACCTAACTGGTCTGGTTTCTGTCTTTGAGTGTGTGCCATCAGCCTTGATTGAGTGAATACAATACATGCTTGTGAGGAGACCTTCGTGGGACGTCAGTATTGGCTTGAATTCCGCTACAACTTGCCGCACCCGCTTCGCGGGTGCCGCTGCGAGGACTGGGTTGGCGCCTGGAGTCACTGCCCTGGGATCTGCTGAGCGTGGGGGTGGAGAGGCTTGTCAACCAGCACAGGTGTGTAGCGCTGCAGGGACTCGCTCTCCCAGGAGTCCCTGCCTGACCTTTGACAGCTGGTCTGCGCGCACCCTGTCAGCCCCGCCCACTGCCCGGCACACAGCTTAAAACCGGCTTCCTTCCCTATCGCAAGTGGGAGCCCTTGTGAGGAGACCTTCGGGGGACGTCATTATTGGCTTGAATTCCGCTACAACTTGCCGCACCCGCTTCGCGGGTGCTGCTGCGAGGACTGGGTTGGCGCCTGGAGTCACTGCCCTGGGATCTGCTGAGCGTGGGGGCGGAGAGGCTTGTCAACCAGCACAGGTGTGTAGCGCTGCAGGGACTCGCTCTCCCAGGAGTCCCTGCCTGACCTTTGACAGCTGGTCTGCGCGCACCCTGTCAGCCCCGCCCACTGCCCGGCACACAGCTTAAAACCGGCTTCCTTCCCTATCGCAAGTGGGAGCCCTTGTGAGGAGACCTTCGTGGGACGTCATTATTGGCTTGAATTCCGCTACAACTTGCCGCACCCGCTTCGGGGGGGCCGCTGCGAGGACTGGGTTGGTGCCTGGAGTCACTGCCCTGGGATCTGCTGAGCGTGGAGGCGGAGAGGCTTGTCAACCAGCACAGGTGTGTAGCGCTGCAGGGACTCGCTCTCCCAGGAGTCCCTGCCTGACCTTTGACAGCTGGTCTGCGCGCACCCTGTCAGCCCCGCCCACTGCCCGGCACACAGCTTAAAACCGGCTTCCTTCCCTATCGCAAGTGGGAGCCCTTGTGAGGAGACCTTCGTGGGACGTCATTATTGGCTTGAATTCCGCTACAACTTGCCGCACCCGCTTCGCGGGAGCCGCTGCGAGGACTGGGTTGGCGCCTGGAGTCACTGCCCTGGGATCTGCTGAGCGTGGGGGCGGAGAGGCTTGTCAACCAGCACAGGTGTGTAGCGCTGCAGGGACTCGCTCTCCCAGGAGTCCCTGCCTGACCTTTGACAGCTGGTCTGCGCGCACCCTGTCAGCCCCGCCCACTGCCCGCCTTTAGACGATAATATAAGTGCGACAGCTACTCGCTGCGCGGGAGCGCCCGGGGCTAAGCCCGGGTAAAGGGCGGGCCCTCTGTGGCCCTCAGAGGCACGAAGAGGACGGGACGGGGCCTCCCCCTAACTTCACCCCCGCAAGGCACTTTATTTGAGGTAATCCATCTTCCCTCCTAGCTTTCTGTTTATCATATTTGTTCCGTTGACTGTTATTGTTCTGTCTATTAGACGCTAGCCCATACAGTTTTCGGACCAGTATACGCCTCCACCACTATGTCTCCAAGGGGCAGTCGCAGCAGGACAGCTGCTGCGGGGGGTGGTTCAGTAATTGGCCCCATAGATAATTTCATTACTAAGGCCAATGACGCCATAAACCAGGGTATCTCACTCCTAGAGCGCAGGGTCTCTCAAGATATGGCCCACGCCAAGCGCTCATCCCTTGGTCTTATTGCTGTCGCTACCACACCTGTTCAGGTTCTGCCAAACAATATCAGATCTTTAGTAAACATTCGTGCCGACATCCATACCATCCCAAGTGAGGTAAACTTATCAGCCTCTATCCCTTTGATAGACTCAGAAACAGATATTAGTATGGACTTGGAGAAGACCCCAGATTTGCTTATCAACCCTAGCCCTGAAGAAATATCTGTTGATAATACAAGGCAACTAAGAGGTAGACACGAGGGTGCCGTCCAAAAACAGAAAACATACTCATCGAAGTCCCGGTCTACAAAGGTTAGGAAACATGGCCCGACAAAAAGAAAAACTGGGAAAGGCACTAACTCTAACTCTAACTCTAACCTTAACCAAAATATAAGTAGAGTTACGGAGACTATTCAGGAGGATGATAGTGTGAAGGAGCAGCAGGGCAGAATGTTAGCTAACAATGATACCATTAATGATAACACTGAAAGTGCAAACGACCGCATGTTGGAAAGGTTGGGTGAATTATTAAGTATTTACTTATCCCCCATTGAGAGTAGGCTCACTCGGATTGAGAAGCAAATAGCTGAACTTAGTATCCCTGTTAAGAACCTACTCAAAGAACGTGTCGTAAATGGTGCAACACACTCCAGCTCTAATAAAACAGTTGGCACCAAATCTAATACTCCTCAAGCACCAATTGCAAATACTAATGTTGCACCCAAAGTCCCATTAGTTATACCAGTGACACCAAAGGGTCCATCTATCAGTCAGCCAATAGTTACCCTTAGCACTAATAATGTAGCCTCGGATAAAAGGAAGGACCAGAATACTAAAAAATTAAATGCGACTATTACTGCGACCCCCGCAAGTTGTCCCTCCGTGGCTCAACCACCACAAAAAACAATTAGGCAAGTTCCCTCTCGCATCAACCTTCCACCGGAATGCGGAGCATATGTACTGGTGTTAGTAAATGTCTCTAAATTAAGGAAGGACCAGGACGAAACTTTTTCATCTCTTAAATATAAAACCTTACACTGGTTAATTGCAAACTGCAATTTTCCTATAGATGGTGCAAGGGGGATTATTAACACTCAGCGAGTGGGCTGGATAGGCCCACTCAGGAAAAAGTTTGAGGGTGATTGTGTTACTATAAGTTTTAAAAACCCTCAATGGGCGGAGAAAACTCTTGCCAGCACCCCATCACCCTCCCCCTGGGAATTTAACACCACACTCCTCCCATTAGGTTATTTTTATAGACATTTGATACCTCCTGAACAGGCTATGGCGAGCCACCCCACAATCCCTTACCAAGACTTAAATTTTGGAGCAAGGATTAAATCACTTGTGGAGAAGTGTGGCTCAAGTGGTTGGAGCGGCAGACCCTGATGCAGAGGTCTGGCCCGGACCAGGGTTCAATTCCCCGCCTCAGCGGGTCTTGGGCTCAAATTTCCCCTGACCTGACAATTCTCGCCTCGGTGCCTATCCCAATCATGGAGTCCCACTCTGTAACTCTGGGCAATAGCTTGCTTAATCTCCACAAGGGCCCCTCGCGGCGGGATGCCTGGCTTTCACCTTGGGGATGCCCAGAAATGGGTTATCGCGCAGGGGAATACCAGGACGGGTTCCCTAAGCAAGCGCCGGGAAACCCACTGCGGGTAGCTGTGCGCTATACAAGCTCAAATACATTTACATTTACATCACCGCTTTTTATTCAGAATCAGAAGCCCAATGTCAATCACATGAATAGCCATAATTGGCGGAATCAGGCCCCTATGTCAATCCCCATTCCTCATTTTCCGCATTATCCACAAGCCCAACCATGCACCAATACAACTACAGAGAAAGGTCTTACCCAGTTCCTGACCCCTACCAGTTCACACCAACAACATTCAACATTCCTACTCATAATCGATTTGAATATTTTTCTAATTTAGATGAACAAGATTGACTGGGAACACCGGCCAAAAATGAAATGTATGGACAAGCTGCAATTAGCAAACTAGAGGGACCTTCAGTTCCAGTTGCAGCTTGTCATGACCTGATTGATCCTATAGAAACTATTTATTTCAACAGCATTTTGCCCACTTCCCATAAGATAACCTATCAAAATACAAGAAATACTGGGAGTAGATCTGGCAAACGCTGCAACACTTATGGTTTATCAATTTTAAGTTGGAATGTTGCAGGACTGGAAGCTAAGTTGTTGGACCCTGCATGGATCGAGACAATTAATGATGTGGATATTCTTATGTTCCAAGAAACATGGGCTGTAGGGAATTTGTACATAGAGGGATACCACTGTTTTAGTCTAACATCACCCAAACCTAGATTTGGCAGAGCAGTGGGTGGCTTATTCATTGGGATCAGAATTCTGGCAGGTGGTATAATCAGAGACTTACAGAACGATAACCCTGCTAATCCTAATATCCAAATTCTCGAATATAAGTTAAAGTCAAAGACCACGATTTATTTAATCAATTTTTATAACAATGATTTTTATTGTGTACCGAACAAATTTTTTTTGGCATTATCTAAGGTTTTAAGTATGCTTGTTTGTTCATTAGTAGGCACTAAAACTGGTATTCTAATAGGGGGCGATTTTAATGTGAAATTAATAGAGAATTATGGGTCTGATGATCCTATATGCCCTGACTCACTAGATCGCAGGGGATTAGAATTGTCTAAAATACTAACCGAATTCGACCTTGCTGATGCTATGAGGGTAGGGCATAATACGAATTTCCCTTATGCCCCCACGTTTATCAGTAGGGATAGCAGTTCCATCATTGATTATGTATTCACGTCACCACTCTTAACAGACTGCATAGTAAAAACTTCCGTGGTGCAAACCTCTTTCAGTGATCATAATCCACTGCTGGTGATTTTAAACTTTGTATCTAGTCTAATTTATATGAATTTGAACGGGGCAAGGGATATTACACCCTCAATTGATGGCCTCCGGCTAAAATGGAGAGGAATTGACTGTGGGGCCATTCTAGACAGTGTACAAACAACACACTCTCATCTGATGAAATCTTGCTTGTCCCCCAGTGGAAATCATGAGAAATTAATTGCAGATTTTGAAGCATTATGTCATACCATTAAAACCCTCTTGTCAGTCCCACTCCCTAAAGAATGTAAAGAGCCCAGGTGGTTCGACTCATCCTGCTCCTTGGCTAACAGAGAATTAAGAAAAGTACTCTCTGCCAAACCAAGGTGCAGAGTTGCTGTTCAAGCCGCCAGGAAAAATTATAAAGAGAAAGTATCGATGAGGAAGGCTAACCTACTGTCCGATCACTGGGACTCTTTGTTAATCAGTGTGAACTTGGGTGGCAGTGGCCCATTTTGGTCCGCTGTCAGAAAAACAAGGGAAATGGGTAAAGAGCTCACCCAAATTAGCTGTAACATAACAAGTGCAGCATGGGAGAGCCATTTCTCCAAAATCTATGCAGCCCCTTCTGATGAGTACCTTGTCCCTAATCCAGGCCAATTGGATGGCTTAAAGATTTCGGATCATGAAGTTAAAATAGCCATAAGGGAAAGTCTAGGAAATAAAGCACCCGGACCAGACGGTCTCCCCATCGATATCATCAAACATAATGTCCACTTGTGGACACCTATACTTCTTAACATCTTTAATAGTCTCCTACAAGTAGCCATGCCGGCTACTTGGGCTACTAGTATTATTGTCCCAATTTACAAAAAGGGAGACAGGTCAAATCCAGCAAACTATCGTCCCATTTCCCTTTTGGGCAATACCCTAAAAGTCCTAGGACGTATAATCTACAATAGGGTACTGGAATGGGCGGTTGATACTGATTTCCTAGATCCCTGCCAGATGGGGTTTAGGAGCAGGGTAGGAACAGTGGAGCAATGCCTAAATTTGAAATTGATAATTGATAAATATTGCGTTGCCCGCTCATCCCCTACCTACCTCGCTTTCATGGATCTTTCATCCGCTTTTGATCTTGTGAATAGATCTAAGCTCTGGTCAATTCTCTCAACCAATGGTCTTGATGACACCCTCGTCAGATTTCTAGCCTATCTCCATACTGACCTGAAAGCACGGGTACGTATTGGGATGGGTGGAGAAGTCTCGGGAGCCATTGAGATAGGGAGGGGGGTGAGACAGGGGTGCGTTTTAGCGCCCCTGTTGTTCATCATTTATATCAATGGCCTATCCAATTGTCTGAAAAAAGTCACCTCAGATGTCCCAATGATTTTAGGCAACACTTTACCTGTGCTTTTATAAGCAGACGATGCGGTGCTTATAGCCCGCACCCCTAATGCTCTCCGTCTGCTGGCACACAGCTTTGTAAATTTTATGGTGGGTCTGGACCTGAAGGTAAACTTTAAAAAATCTTTTTATCATGTCCTGCGGTCCGGGCAAAAGGAAACTCAACACAATTCGAATAGGCACAGATAAATTAGAATCTGTTCCTAACTTCCCTTATTTAGGGTTGGTTTTTGCTGCAAACAGCTCGTGGAGTGGGCATTTGGCCCACGCCACGAGCAAGTTCTCGAAAGCCAACAATTCTGTGTTGAGCCTCCCTCTCCCAAAGAAAATTGCTGCCACTAAGGCTATTTTAAAGATTTTTAAACCACAGTGCTCACCTGTTGCTACATATGGAGCAGAGGTATGGGGGTCGGGAAGCAGTACATGTATTCAAAGAGAGGAAAACCGCTTTTGTAGAAAATTGTTGGGTGCACCGATTTCCTCACCCGATTTTATCTGTCATAAAGAACTAAATCTTCCTTACATAAGTGATTTTATTAGAGCAAGACCAGCTCTTTTCTGGATCAGAATCTGGAGAAATGATGCTGGCGTCCTTACACAAAATATTATCAAGGACTGCCTAAATTGCGAACAAGGTATGAAGATTACTTGGTACAGGGAAGTTTCCAAATCACTTAATGAAGTTGAAAGAGGTACTTTGTTCACCGACCCAACGTTAATTGAACCAAAGGACAAAGCTGAGGTTCAAAATGCACTTTACGCACTTTACAGAAATGGTCGCACAGGAAGAGAATCCCAGAAATCAAGTGTTATGAAATATATAGGAAATGGACTGTGTGGGCACACTTTCCCGCCCATCTTTCCCTCCCTATGTCTAGTTGGGAGTGAGCTCTATTGTTTCGTTTAAGGGCAGGAACTGTAAAATTTTTGCTGTCATTTCCTTTGGGGTATCGACACAGTGCTGCTCTCACCCCATGTCCCTGTGATGGTGTGAGTACACAAGATGATTTACATTTTTTATTCTTCTGTAAATTTTATCTGAGATTCATAAAATGGTTTTTAACTCCTTATTTTAAAAAATGCAGACCTCTCACTCTCAAAGAATCATATATAATGCTGCTTACTTTGGACACTGAAGAACTGACTTTTCGCACCAGCACTTTTTTAAGAACTGCTACACGAGCGCGTAAATCGATGGAAAACCCCTGAAATTAGAAACTAGCCATAATGGTGTCACTATGTATATAATATAATGAAATGGAATTTATTGTGTAGTTATTGTATAATATTATGGAATGCTCTTTAGCATAATTCTTGTTATCTTTTTGTATGTATTATATTTCAATGAATTATTGCTGTAATCGGTACTTTTATGAATTTTATGAAATTCGAATAAAGGTCTTTTGAACTTGAATACATGCTTAACACACCCTCTGGATAAGTCTACACTACCACAAAGACAGCTGTTAGTACTTACCTAATCTAACCTCTGCTATACCTCTGGGGACTCCC
Source organism: Lissotriton vulgaris (assembly GCF_964263255.1). Classification (NCBI taxonomy): domain Eukaryota; kingdom Metazoa; phylum Chordata; class Amphibia; order Caudata; family Salamandridae; genus Lissotriton; species Lissotriton vulgaris. The sequence goes on from NC_141685.1 coordinate 2,124,212,151, forward strand.
TTTCCTCTGTGCCCACAATACCTTACTTTGGTATAGTATATGCAGAGCCAGTTTCCTACATTCATATTGTATTTGTGGTGGTAGCACGGCCACATAAGCTTTTTAAAACAGCCCATGTGACATCTCACCATAGTCCCGGTTACATTTTTACAAACCACTCACCAAGACAAGGGCCCTTGCCGTCAGGGCCTCCATAAGGGTGATCCATTTCACAAACCAAATCCCTAGATACTTATGTTCATTAACTTTTTGCAATTCCTTAAATGCAATCGCAATTTAAGAAATCACAATAAATTGTGATTTCTTAAATTGCGAGTGCCTAACACTTTAATGCATCACAAAAGGCCATTTTGCGGGCGTGAACGGACGATTTTTGCGAATCGCACCGTTTGCGCTCGCAAAAACCTTTGATGCATGTGCCCCAAGGTCTTTTGCGTACAAAAGGCATATTATATGTTTGCCATTCATTCTGAGGCTGGCAACTCTAACCACCACCATTGCAGACGGAAAATCAGCTACAAATAAGCAGAAGAGTAGAGGGGCCAAAACACACCACTGTCTTAATACATTACTAATTGCTGTTTTCTGTGTCAGCATTCATTTGGTGCCCATAATAACCTGGACCTAGTTATTCCTATGTAGCTCCAGAATTAAGATCAATAGCCCCTTTGGGATATTACATTTTATCAAGGTTTCCCATGGACAGTTCCGGTCCACCAGATCAAAAGCAGCATGGAAGTCTACAAAGCTTCAAAACAAACTGACTCTCTGCTCGACTGATTTACGTGCAATGGACTAGAGGGCAAAAGAATGATCACTTGTACAGTGACACTCCTTAGCCCCGTCCCCTTGTTCTGTGGGCACAATTTGACTTGATTCGACCCATTCCTTCAACATTCCAAAAATAATTTAGCAAATACCTTTTCTTCCACGTCTAAAAGGTTAATCACCATATTATTATTGGGGGCTTTTTTATAGCCTAGTTTGTGGATGGGTCTAACAATAGCACCTCTCCATTTAATGGCGTTCTGACTGGTGTCTAATATGACCAAGAACATCCGAAATAAAAATTCTGCCCACGACTACAGCCCAGTCTTTATTATGTTGGCGGGAAGGATATTGTGTCCAGCTGCTCGAGTCAAGGTTAAATTAGCTATAATGCGTCTTATTTTAGACACTGTGAATTGAGATCTGATATCTTCATCCACCCCTTTCCAAGAAACTGTACTTCTTGTCGCTAACTTTGCCTTCTTACCTTATATTTTCTCCAGATACTCCTTCCATGCAGCTTCTTCCACCACACAGTTCATTTATCCCTGTGTTTTGCCTAAACCTTTCTGTACTAAATTCCAAACCTTTCTTACATTTTTTGTTTCCATTGTTTCCAGCAGACTTCCCTAACACTTCTCCCTAGAATTTCTTTTCTGATTTCTAATAAGCATTTTATACACTTTTCCTATCTTCACAAGTTTATTATAACGTACAGTAAGTATCATACCTTACTTTAGTGCTTCTTTCACCTTTCCTTAAGTGCGCCTTTAATTTCCTTCATTCCTCATTGAACCAATCATTTATTTTCCCACTGTTACTAAAGTTCTTATTAACCCTGTTTTCTGTCTCATTTAAATCGACCCCAAGACACTGGACCACTTGTCTGATTGTATTGTCATGCCACTCTAGAGGGCATATTATCAAGACAGGCGATACAATTATCGCAGTTTTAGCGGCGGAAAACTGCTGCTAAAACGGAGATAATGGGCTTGATAATATGCTCTATGGAATTCCAATTGAAGCCCATGTTAAATGTGAAGGACATCTAACATGGGCTTCAATTGGAATTCCATAGAGCATATTATCAAGCCCATTATCGCCGTTTTAGCGGCAGTTTTCTGCTGCTAAAACAGCAATAATTTTATCACCTGCCTTGATAATGTGCCCCTCGATTTATTGCACAGGCGTTATCCAGTGTTAAGTTCTGCTGGAAGGTAGCCAATTTTTTCCATGCCTTCACCTGTCATTCTAGTGGGAAAGTGCTTTGGATAGATCATTTGTGCGATGATTACCATATTTCGCATACTCCTTTCGCCTCTAGTTAATTCTAATTTTAGTGGATGGTGATCACTTTCTTCTCCCTGCATTACCCAAAACCCATTTATTTTATAAAAATTCCAGGCATGCATAAATAGGCAGTCAATTGGAGAGGGTTGCAGGCCAACCTTAAACGTTTGATGAGCAGGGCGCTTGACACCGATCCTATTGTTCAGACAAAAAAAAAACTTCAAGCCTAAGTACTTTCCTAGTGCCATACCTTGTGCTGCCAATTTTGTCTTGGGAAAACTAGCCCCATTTATATTGTATGAGCCTAATATCACTTTAAAGCAGGTAATATCTTTTTGGGTTTATTTTGTGCTTGAAATCTCTCACCAGGATAAGCCTGTCTTTATCATAATGTTAACAAAGGCAATAGACATCTTCCTTGAATCTCCCCATTTCTAATCTATTATCTTCAGGGCTTCCTCCCTGAATGTGTGCATTCAGTACCACCATAAACTCATCCTTTGGGTCAGGGACCAGCAGGAGCACTTTACAGGCCATACTCCATTTGTATTTTACATCTAAAGTTGTAACTTTTTTCGCTAACTTGGTGGATATCAAGGTCATTATCCCCCCAGCGGAGTGTCCCTGCTGACTCCTCTTAGAGGGACAAATTATTTGGATTAACTCATTGATTGTGGGGGTTTTGTCACACAGCCACGTTTTTTGCAGACACACAATCCATTTTTAACATCCTCCGAAGCCCATTGATATTCCATGTTAATATCCCAGTGCTGTGCAACGGCTCTACACCCTAAACAATTTCACATAGCCACTCCTCTTCCTGCTGGTATAAATGGGGCTGCACAACTATTTTCAAAGCTCACGTCTCCCCTATGTTTGCCAGACTCTGAGTAAGCCACAGTGAATTCAATACCTACTTTTTCCCTAGCTGCATGATTAATCAACCTAACTTGCCTTAATCCAAGTCCTGCATGGTGCCTCAGGAATGGTTTACCTTGATTCCCCACTTTGATCAATTCTGATTCTGAGACTAGCCTAATCCCTTCTTTTTGTACCTCACTCTCCACCTTTTCAAGCGCTGACGTTACTGTCTTCAAGAGGGAAGTGGAAAGGCTGCATCTGATTTCGGGGGAGAGCGTTCCAGATTCTGGGAGCAGTTCCAGAGAAGAATCAATTGTATGTTTTCTTTTTCTTGAATTTTTGCAGCTTGAGTAGTAGGGAACTTGTACTTCTGGAAGATCTGTGTCAATCTGAGAGGGTAAGTTTCTGGGTCAAGTAGGAAGGGGTATTGTGGTGCAAAGCTTATTAAGTCATACATGCAACTTTGAGTTGGATCCTATGCTCATAGGGTAGCCATTTCGGAGAGAAAAGGTTCAGGGTGATATGATCTATTTTTTAATCCTGTGATGAGCCTAGCTGCTGCATTCAGTGTATCCTTCAGTGGTGCAAGTGATGTTTTTGGAGTCCCACAAAGGTAGAGTTATCATAGTCTAGTTTTGGTAGTACAAGAGCTTGAACTGCTGTCTGTCGGGGGGGAAAGTGTTTACATTTCTTCAGAAGACGCAACTGATGGTTAGCACCCCTGGTGGTGGCACTGTTGTGTTTTTGCACGGAGAGGGCTTTGTCCAAGGTTATACCTAGGGATTTAGCAAAGTCAACGATGTGTGGGGTGGAGCTAAAGGACGTAAGATGTTGAAGCCAGTCTTTGATATCAGGGGCGATGGAGAGCAGCGAGATAAATACACAAATTCAGTTTTTAGGGCATTGAGTTTGAGGTGATTTTGAAGCAGCTAGTGTTGCCTCTTTGCCAAGGTGAGATTGAGGATATAGATGCCGTCAGGCAAAGTTATTTTCATGTAGAATTGAGCCTCATCTGCACACATATGGTAGGAAATGTGTGCAAGATTGAGGATTTCTGTTAGGGGCTATAAGCATAAATTGAACAGTGTAGAGGAGAGAGTAGAGCCTTGGGGTATGCCCAGTGTCACTGTCGACTGGTGAGAGAGATGGTGGTTGAGTAAGGTGCGCTGAGATCTGTTGTGTAGGAAAGAGGAGAAACATTTAAGAAGGGTGCTGGAGATATCCATCCTGTGTTCTAGAAGGTTTAAAGGGGATTTTTGATTGATAGTGTTGATCCAGCGCTGCTCTCAAACAACCCTCAAAACCATCACGGAATACTCAGGAGCTATCACACTTCACTCGTCGGTGGAGCCCATAACACGGCGAGTCACTCATTCACACAAATCACACTGCTCCCAAGATCAGCGAAAACCAGAGGACGAGGTGCTGGTTAGCAGAGTACCCTACTTCATCTATTAGTTTAAGTTCTATACATTATAGACTTATGCATTTCCTTGATTTCACCATGGTATTTAAATCTCATAAACAGCATTTAAGGCACCCTATTGTTTTGGCCAATGGATCAGCTAGTAAAAGTTAGTTATGGACAACAAGACTCGCTTAATTCTTCATTTATTTAATTTTTATTTCTCTTTAAGTCTTCTAGCATGACCTTACGCTTAGAATTTTAGTCTTTATTCAGAAAAATTAGATTAAGCATTTCTCTGATCGCTTCAAGTAAAAAGATAAAATAGGTTCAATTAGTTTCCATTTATTAGCAGAATAGTTCATAAATTAGAAAATTCAAAGACGTATTACCTATCTTCTTGGTCATAGAGCAAAGAACAGGATTAAACGACAAAGTTCCCAAATACAGCCTCTCTGTCTTCCTCAATTTTCACCTCCCATCAAGACTCCGTCCCTATCAAAAGTTGAAGTCAAGAAAAATTTCAAAGTCTTTGCACCCAGAAAATCGATCAGTCTGACAGTGTCGTTTTGTGAAAATAATTCAAAAGCAAGCTTTTTTCTCTCTTCCAAACTGCCTCTTTTATACCCTTTTTCCCCAACTATCTAACTAAAATTGGAAACTTTAGGGTCCACATTCTTTCCTCATTGGTCCATTCGAGGGGTAGTGAAGATCACCTCATCTCCTCATTGTCCAAATTTTGCAAAGTCACTTCCATAATTCTCATACGGTCATAAATGTTCATGTTTGCAACATTTCATTTCTGTCCTTATGTCGACACTTCGGTCAATTTTCCCAGGCTCACAACTCGAGCATTCCATTTTGACACCATTGTGCTTCTCAGGCCACGATGACCTTGACATCAGTAGACAAGGCACAGGCTGCTCGTAGATCTCTCGAGTACAGTCGCGCATGCGTAGAATTAAACTTTCTCGGAGTCTCACAAACCCTCCATATGTTATTAGGCTACATGGGCCCTGACGGGAACTATTATAGAAACAAAACACAATTAAACTTTAGATTTCGAAGTAAAGCCCTTCTGTTTACCGCCCACCATTCTAAGTTTACCCTGTTAGTGGTTACCTAGCCTTAAGCCTCAACATGGTGTTGTTTTCTTACCATTCTCCTTCGTTTTTGCCATAATGAATACTTATAATAAGCATACATGCATAGCTTTGTCAAATTAGAAGCGTTATTGCACTAAGGGGGTCATTAGGATTGCATTTTTTCTGCTTCCTCCGGGCCGGCGGAAGTGTCCGCCGGCCCGGAGGATGCGGAAAAACCGCTGCGGAGGCTTCAAAGACCCCCTGCCAGATTAGGATGGCTGGGGGGTCAGGTAGACCGTCTGCTGCTTTTCCGCCGTGGTCGACTTACGACCGTGGCGGAAAAGCTCTAATATGGAGGCTGTGTCTAACGGACACCGCTAGCCATATTAGAATGGGGTAAACAGATGCCTTCCACGGCGGCTTATCCGCCGTGGAAAGGCATACGGTGATTTCTTTGGGGGCCCGTTGCGGGCCCCCAGGGTGATGAGGGTGTGGGGGGTGCACGTGGGGGGTACCTATGGTACCCCCTGCATTTGTGTGCACGAAGCACCAGGCACCGCGCGATGCCTGCCGCTTTGTGCATGCAAATGCAAAGCATGCATATTTAACCTTGTGGCGGGTGCTGCTTCAAATATTGAGGATGTGACCGCCAGGGTGGCGGTCACATCCTAATTGCACTGGAGAGACCCCCGTTGCCCCTGCGGACGGTCCCTCCTCCTCTGGGGTGGCGGACGGACGCAGGTCCGTCCGCCATCCTAATGAGCACCATAGTTAGTATGACAAATTCACATGAATAATGTTTTACCCTTTGCAACATAAGCAAATTAGTACACCATCAGGCACATGTATCAATGTTGGCTTTTGCGATTCCTTGATTGAGATTTTTAAGGAATCGCAATTAAGGAATCGCAAAAGCCTATGATGTAGAAATCGCTTAAAACATAGCGATTTCTAAACATTCCTTAATTGCGACTCGCAAATTGCGAATCGCAATTAAGGAATACCTCCCCATTCATTCCTAAGGGCCTAGAGGCCCATAGGAATGAATGGGAAGACATTCTCAATTTGCGATTCTCAATTAGAGAATCGCAAATTGAGAATGCAATTTCAAGGGTGCCAGGGTGTCAAAAGGACACCCTGTTGCACCCCTGAAATTGATCTGTGCACATATGTTGCGCACACACATGCACTAAGGGCATGTGTGTACGCAACATGAAACTTTGAAAATTGCACAAAAGTTTTTTTTTTAAAGTTTTTGCAAATTACCATGAAGTTCAACTTCCTGGTAATTTGCTACTCCTATTAGTGAACAACTACAAGACAGGCTTATATGTGTTATCACATTCACTCCAGCATCTAATGCCATAAAAAAAGTGTGTTATAACACTGGCCGGTGTTAAACGCTGGCCCACTTAATCTTGATCGTCCAATGTTTGCCTTTAAGAGGGCCAAGAACATAAAAGACCACTTAGTACGTGCTTCCCTCCCACAACAACCAGTAAAGGCCACACTCAATGATGCTTGGGGCCTTCCAACTCTCTCAGGGCATGCCAAATGTGGCAGCTGCGTCTGCTACGATTCAACCATAGAAGGAAATTGCTTTGAATATGGTGACATTAAATTTTAAAGACAATATTTTCTAACTGCAATTCGTCCAATGTTTTATATGCAATTTTATGTCCCTGTAAACTCATCTATGTAGGTCAAACAAGCCAGAAGATCAAACTAAGGATTGGACAACACCGGAGTCGGATACGCTGCAAGACAGCCAACGCCCCACTTGTGGATCACTATACTGAAAAAGGACACAATGAGAGAGATCTTACGTGGACTGTCATAACCATGATAAAACCCCCACCTAGGGGAGCTGACATCTCAACGTTACTAAATAAGGAGGAACTGCACTGGATTCTGAGGACTAATAGCATCAGGAATGGACTCAATCGTATTGAGGACTGGACCCCCTTGCTATAATAGACAATCAGTTATATTCCTTCCAATACAGAAACTGGATATAAATGATACATGTGACTCAATGTGTTGTACATAATCATGCTAGAAATGTGCATAATCTATGTCACTTGCGCCGTTTAAACACCACCAGCTCACCATTTTTTGTCACACGGGCCGGAAGCACCTTAGTTATTATCACTGTTTCCCACTCCTCTCTGACGTTCTAAGATGGCGCCACCGTAGAAGGCTACACGAGCACAACAATTGGCCATTTCAAGATGGCCACCGCCCCTGGACCATGAGGCTGTTAGTCCCTTGCCTCTTTCCATCACCCACCATTTTTGGCTCCAAAGTCATAAAGTAACTTGGAGACTCTGCTTCACCTCACACGCTATCCAGCACCAGCAGGAGCCCCCATGCCCTGACTTTCCTCCGTTATTCAAGTAAGTAACCAAAACTCTGGCAGACTGTGTTCGCGACCAGCCCCTTTTGGTTAAAATTCAAGACTTAATCTGATAATTGAATGCTTTGTATTTTAGGAGGTGCAACCTGGCACCTAGCGGAATTGTTACTTAACCAAAAGCCTCAAGTGCGATCCGGCACTGACATATATTGATATCAGGAATTAAACCATACAAGGAAGGCCCATAGCCTATTGATGGTAAATTACTTTTCACTGTGCCGTTTTGAGCACCCCCTGTTTTTAAAATCACATCTGAATGCCGGTTTTAATATAGACTGTTTGTCACCGCAGATTTAGCGGCTGTCAGCCCCCGTTACGGATCTACTGGGCCGTATTACAAGCGTGTCATTACCGTTGAACCTTGTTCATCCTTCAAACGTAAGGAATGTTTTAACAACACTGTTTTACTTTGGGAAATCTGTACCGAACCGCGAAATAAATAATGGTTAACACCAGCAACGTAATACTAATGCTTGCTTCGAGAAATTAAAGCCACAATTTAAATACAACGGCACTATCGTTTTTTTTTAAATTCACCGCACATGCATCGCGCCTCGCCCGCCACCACCCCTTGTGATTCACATCCCGTGAACAACTATGATACGCCTTTATCCCAATGGTTCCTCCCCATTTTTGTAGTTTCATCCATCGCCGTTTTTTCACCTTAAACCACTGCGCCTTCAACCTTCACTGACATTGCCGTTTTAACACCTTAAACCACTGCGCCTGCATCCTTCACTGACATCTCGGGCACAAGCTGCATGAGTACTGTGCAACTAGACTCTAGTCCTGAAGCGGATGTCCTCTTCTTTGTGTCACACATCAATTCACCCTCACAGAAGTCACCAATCAGATGCCTAGCAGTTTAGTTTTACTTATCTCTATTTTTTGTATTTTTCTCCCCCCTTTTATTCCCTTGTAAATGTTGATACAGTAATGCGATATAGGCAAAATATGTGAATAAGCTTAAGACAACAATGAACTATCCCTTGTCCTGAAGATGATGCTTTATATTGTTGTGAATAGCATCGAAACGTCGTTGACACTAAAAGCACCATATGCAATATGATTTTATAATATTGTAATGATCAATGGTGTGAAAATGGATATTTAAGTCTGTCATAGTGGTTACAAACAAACAGACACATCTTATACCCTGCCTTTGGCCATTCTGTTTTTCGTTGGTTTGTCTTGTGTTCTGTGGGTCATGGCTGTGACCACTTGTCATTTAATGTTTTGAATCACAATCAACTGAACTTATATAAAAATAAATTCTTGTCCGGCTGGATGAAAGACATACGATCTATTTAAGCGTATGATTATTGTGGTTGTCCATTTTTCCTTCCAAAATAGGGACCACTGTTCTCTAAAACACACTCCTATTAGCGAAATCGCAATTTTCTTTACTTTGATGCATTGCATTTAAGGAATCTCAATTTGTGATTCCTTAAATGCAATCGCAATTTAAGTAATCTCCATTTAGAGATTCCTTAAAGTGCGATTTTTGCATTTGGGATGATGCATCCCAAGTATAAAAATACCGGTCGCAAAGGGGCAGATTCTGAGAATCTGCCCGCATATGTACTTTTCTGTGTGTGTGTTGTCTTTTCCTGTTGGTTAGCTCCAAATCCACTCAATTAATACATATTATAGTTATGGGAAACTAACTTCATGAGGGGTATACAAAAAATGTTGTCACAGGCTCGCTCCATCAATCCCCGTTTCGTTGATCTTATCACCAAATAACACCAAAATGTTTTGTAGAATTTTTCAAAAACATGTTTCAGATTCTTTTCAGTTAATTTGACTTAAACTCTTGTATGTTCCATTTTCTTTCTTTCATAGTACAGCTTTCCTTTAAATTCTTTCAATTCTATTTCCCCTTTCTCACGTTCTCGTTCTTTACTTTCCTCAACTTTTCTTTTTATAGAGTTTTTCATGTTTCTCCTTTTTCTAAGTTTACAAGCTAATCTTAGGACTAATATCATTACTATCATTACAGTCAGTGGATTTAATACTTTCCCTATTATTGACCCACCTATTTCAAGAAACCATTTATTTACAGCTGAAAAACTATTACCAAGTTTCTCAAAAACACCATTAACCTCCAGTGGAGCAACTTCTTTATGCAATTCTGTAATATTCATAATATACCTTTGAATATTTTGACTTTTGTCTGGAATATAGGTACAACATTGTTGCACTTTCAAAATTCCACAGACCCCTCCTTCTATTGCCAATAATATATCAAGAGCAAGTTGATTTTGCATCACCATGGCTCTCATAGCAACCATTTCAGTATTTACCATTAAAAATCCTCCTGCAGTATCAGTTGATAAACGATCTACTATTGTTGACAACTTTCGAATTTTGTTTGCATTAAAAGATATGCCCACTGCTGGTATCAATGCTCCAAAAACATCACCTATTATTTCTAATACACTTTCCCTTCTCCTACGGGTTGATGGTTTACCAATTCCATGAATTCCATTAGTTCCTCTATCTACATGAAATATTTTATGAAAGACCAAACCTACATTACAGGATCCATACCAATGGTCCAGCAATCTATAGTAAGCCTTGTTACCGCACATAAAATAAACCCCAGGAAAAACAGGATCATCACCACCTTTAAATCCCCATCCCCCTTTTATAATATATGCATCTTCATATTGACTTGCACCCACAAAATAATTATCATACAACGTGTCATCTCTTCGAATACATAATTTCCCTATTTGTGGTGTATCTATACTTTTTGCCACATTCACATTATTTCCCTGAATATTTTCATCCTCAAAGGTCCACATTGTTGATTTTGCTTTTTTTGCAGTTGCTTTACTTTTTTTTTTGTTAAAATATTTTTTATTATTTTCACCGTTGCACAGTTCGCACATTTCATTGCACATTCTCCAAAAATACATTTAAATTCATATAACGTATTACATCATACACAAAATTCATCAAAGCATCCTACATATTACAACAAATTGATATCATCTCAAATTAATACAGCAAATGGTACTTATATTCATCCAAATCTTTCCTAGCTTAGTCCCTCAGTCCCAGGCCCTCTCTCCATCTTATGATGGGGTCCCATATCCTAACCCCAATCTCCTCCTTTTTCTACCTTTCCGGGCATAGATATTTTTTTCCAAATTATACTTTGATAAAAGATTAGACAGCCAAACTTGCATTGCTGGGGGGTGTTTATCCAGCCAAGCCCTGGCTATGCATAGCCTACTATAAACTGCCATTGCGACAAAAATAAACTCTCTCTGATTAACATTAGCATCTGTGACTATCCCTAGCAATATTTCTGGGGGTTTTAAGGTAATCTGAATATTCAGAGTGGCATCAAGAAACTTCTCTATCTCTTTTATCACTGATTGTATCTGCGGGCATAAAGCAAATAAGTGTATTAGGTCTGCATCAAGGGAACTACATCTTGGGCATGTGATGCCTACGCTACCCCCCCATTTTGCTATCTTTGCAGGGGTGAAGTATAATGAGTAGAGGGTTTTATACTGCTGTGATTGCAGCGGTGCTGAGCAAAGGAGAGTACGCCCTAAATCCAGTGACTCTTTGAACCAACTAGCCTCACCTTCCAGCTTGTCTGTCCACTTTTCACTATACTTGTCCATATCATCTGGTTTTCCTGCTAACAAGTTTGCGTAAAAACTCCGTATAGAACAGTCTCCCCCTAACCTTATTTTCTCCAGTATTTCTACCTTAGTAAACCCTACACTCCCACCCTGCTTATTCCCCAGAAAACTTATTAACTGCAAAAATTAAAAAAAATCCCTCCTATCTAATCCAAATCTGGTCATTAGCTCTGTAAATTGGAACACCCCCTCCGATTCCTCACATCCCCAATCTGCACTATCCCCTTCTCCATCCAACCCGCCATTGTGCTATCCCCAAAAATCTGCATTGGGAGGGAGACATTTTTATACAGCCTGGTGTACCAGTTATATCGGCCCAGGCCAATTCTCTTCATCACGGCATTCCAGATCTTAATTGCAGCTTGGACAGTCTTGAATCTGGTTCTTTTAAAGTATGCGAAGTCAATACATTTAAGAAAGGAATTCTCTACCTCCGGTCCCAACACAATGGAGTATATCCTGGATGAATCATTTGCTGTTCTAACGTCCGAGCCCAGTTGCTTTACTTTTGTATAGGATTCTCCTTTCCTCTACCATATCCAAAAAGGCTTTCTCTTCATTGCGCATTTTACAAGTCAAATTATGTTTGAATGCATAATCAAAAGTCAGTTCTTGTGTTTCTAAAAAATATTCACTAAAAACTTTGCCAGGTTTAATTTTGTTCAATTCAGGTACGACTTTCAAAGTTGCAAAGGTGTCATCAGAATTAGAATAATAATACTCCAATTTACCTGTTTTGTAAAACAAACTAGATAACACACAACAAGTAACTCCATACAAACATAGAAGACGCTTGCGTCCTTCGTTTTCACATATTCAGACAATAGTTTGGGAAAAGTATTTTTCGAAAAATCACTTATAGAATTATCTTAATGGAAATCAGGATTATATACATGTTTCACAACACTCTTTGACTCATAAGCCTTCTCTTTTGCACTTTCATTTGCCTTTGTATTCTCAAATTCAGGTCTAAAATGAATCACAATTGCTAATATTAACCGTACTACCATTAATAATCCTGTACATATTAACCACATTCTACACCATTTTCTAAAAATAGCACACTTCGATTTTTGTACATCATTAGTAGCCATTGTTTTTTTCACCTATATAGTGTCCTTTCAAATCTTTTTACACTCACGACAGTGTCTTTAATGTCAAATTCAAGTTTGATCCTGTTTCTTTTCTTTCATCTTTCTCTTTTGTTTCCCAGTTTATGAAATCTTTTGTCTCTTTATTTCTCTATTACTTACTTTGGTAATTCAGATTTTCTTGGCTGCTATTGATTTCCTCTATTGGAGGCAGTGCAACGTAGGTCCATTCAGGTGACTTTTTTTTTTGATTTGGTCTCCTTAATCTTTTTGGCATTTGCAAAACCTCTTTCCTTTCTTCCAACAATTATTTTTGACTTGTTATCTCATTTACTTGTTCTTCTCGATTTTTGGCTTTATTAATCATTTTAATTTTCAGTCCATCATTTCCTTCAGGCCAATTGTCTCCTTTACGTGGTCTCATACTTTCAGGTTCTAAAATACCACATTCCAATCCCCAAGCTCTTTTTTCTTGAGCTCCTCCTTAATTGTGTCTCATCATCACTGTCATCAGATTCAGTTTAAGATTTCTCATCACTTCCTCTTATTTTAAACTTTATAATGTCTGTTTCATTCACTGAATCTGTGTTTTCCTTTGTCATTTCAGTTACTCTGTTAGGAACTCCTCCATAGCTGGTACTTGGAAGCTCATCCTCATCGTGAGTCTTTTCCTTCTCACCAGTTTCAAGATTTATGCTCCTGCTTCTAGAGTTTTCAAACTGTCCTTCAGAACTTTTTTGGCTACCAGTTTTTTCTTTGCTTTGATCAGTGTCCAAATTGGTACTATGCTTTACCAGATCTCGACTTTCAGGTCGATCTTCAGAATCTAGTACTTCACTCTGTCCTTCAGATGCTGAACTAGTATCTGATATTTCCAGAAAACAACGAACAGGTCGAGCTTCAATATCTGGGTTTTGATCTGGTACACCTTCAGAGTCAGAGTAAGTAGTGCTTTCTGCTTCTTCTGTTTGTGGATTTTCGGGTTCAGGCACGCGAATCGTGTGGCTGGTGTGAACCCATCTCTTTACTCCAGCACATTTGACTGCAGTTGTGCTAACCAGAATAACTTGCCTCATCTTCTCCCGGCGAGGAAAAAGACAGTTTCTTTTCCTGTGCACTTTTATCCGAACCCAATCTACAGGGACTAAATCATGAGCTGGATGTTTTTCTTTAGTGTTAGCATCAATTCCCACCTGATGGAATACAGAAGTCACCACATCAGTCAGGTTCTTGTAGCAATCCAGTATGATATCATCATTTATAGCCAACAGTTTATCAACTGGTATACATGCTTGTCTCATTACTCTTCCCATTAGTATTTCATGAGGACTTAATCCTGTCTTTCTATCAGGTGTACTCCGCAGGGTCATCATAACAAGTGGCAAAGCATTAGGCCATTTCAGTCCAGTGGCCAGACACATTTTTGCAATTCTGTTCTTTATTGTTCCATTTACTTGTTCAACCACCCCAGAAGCCTCTGGTCTGTAAGCACAATGTAATCTCTGACAAATGTCCAGTGCTTCACAAATCATTTGAACAAGTTCATTCTGGAAATGTGTACCATGATCTGACTCAATGGTTACTGGGAAACCGAAACATGAAATGAGTTCTCTTAACAAGAGTTTTGCAACAGTCACTCCATCATTCCGCCTGGTAGGGAAGCCTCCACCCACCGTGAGAACAGACAAATGATTACAAGTACATATCGAAGTCGGTTGCAGGGTGGCAACTCTATGAAGTCTAATTGTATTCTAGTAAAAGGACCTCCCTCCCGTCCTATGGTTCCCAAACTCACAACCGTTTTTCTTCTTGGGTTTAGCTGCTGGCACACCAAACATCGCTGACAAAGGCTCTCAGCGATCATTCTAAACTTGGTGTTGTACCAGGTTTGTCTAAACATTCTAATCATAGCATCCCTACCTATGTGTGCTTGACCATGATACATTCAAGCCATGTTAGAGATCATGCTATCAGGCATTACTGATCTTTCAACTTTGTAAACCCAAATTTTATCCTCTCTTTGTCTACAACCTGCCTTCAACCAGATGTCTTTTTCTACCTCACTCGCTTCTTCCTGAATTTGTCTTACTTCCTGCCAAGTTTCAACCACTGTTGTTAGCATTAAAGGGCTTGAAATATGTTCTTCTTTCCTGTCCCGATTTATAGATGCAAAATGTTTAGCACAATATTTAGCAATGGAGTCAACAAAACGATTGCCTCCAGTAATGTAGTCATCTCCTTTTTTATGAGCTACACACTTTACAACAGCTATTTTCTCAGGCAACTGAATTGCATCAATCAACATCTTCACAAATTCAGCATTTCTAATGGGGGATCCTGCAGAAGTTAAATGACCTCTTTGGGACCACAGTTGGCCATAATCATGGCCAACCCCTCAGCCATATTGAACATCACTTACTAAGGTTACTTGATTTTCATTTCCCAGTTCACATGCTCGAATCAAAGCAATCAGCTCCGCCACCTGAGCAGAACGAATTCCTTTCAGACAAGATGCTTCTAAGACATCTGCCACTATACATACAGCACATGCAGCACTCAGAACACCTTCATCAGTTCTCAAACATGAACCATCCACAAACATCACATAGTGAGATTCAGGTAGTGGTTCATCCTTAATGTAAGGTCTTGGCTTAGTACAATACTCAAGTACATCCAGACACTTGTGATCAACTTCGTATTTCACTTCCACATCCAAAGTGTCAGGTAACAATGTAGAAGGATTCGCATTTACACATCTTGTCACTGTCACATTATCTGCACCCAGGATTACCTTCTCATATTTAGTCATCCTGTTGTTTGTCAGGAACTGAGGGGCATATTACCAACAACTAGCGATAATTATCGCTATGTTGGCTTAGCGGCAATATTTTTATCGCCGAGCTGCGGCAATTTTTATCGCTTAGGAACCTTGCTATTATCAAGGTTTATCTCCTAAGCGATAAAAATCGGCCGCAATGCATGAATATTGCTGAAAAGTCAGCGATATTCATGCATTACAGAGCTAATGCTCTTAGCCATGTTATCCACCTACCATTGGATAACATGGCTAAGAACTGCTCAGGGGCAGGTGTTAGCTTTTGGAGATAATCGCGCTTAGCGCGAATATCTACAAAAGTTGGTAATAGGAGATAGCGATGTTAGCGACTGTTTCCAGTCGTCAACATCTTGGCACGCCCACTTTGCATGTCATTAGTGATAAATTTCACTGACATGCAAAGCGGGGCCCAAGATGGTCGCTATCTCCTACTAGCAGTCGCTAACTGGTGTTAGCGTCAGCTAGGTAATAGGGAGATAATTTTATCTCCGCTTTCTTGGCTTTTAAAGCCAAAAAAGAGGAGATAAACCCCCTTGATAATATGCCCCTGAGTCTTGGTCCTAGTAAGGAGAATTTCCACCGAGTGTGGTACATATACCTTCACTGGGTATCCCTTCACTATACCTTCACTCTGCTCCAAACTCACACTCGTAGCAGCAACTGCTTTCAGACATCCTGACAATGCCTTAGCAACAGGACCCAACACTGCTGAGAAATATGCATTGGGCTTTCTTATTTTTCCATGTCCCTGAATCAAAACTGACAATGCACATCCCTCTCATTCACTGCAATACAGTTCAAATTCTTTCTCATAATTAGGCATACCTAGTGCTGGTGCTTCACATAAACTGGTTTTCAATTTTTCAAAGGCTTCCATTTCTGTTTTATTCAACACTAAGGGATCTCTTACATCTGCTCTAGTCAGTCTTTGTAAAGGCTTTGCAATCAGTGAAAATCCACTGATCAATTGTACCCTACCATTCCTAGGAACATTCTCAACTGTTTCTGCATTTTGGGGGCTTCATTCCTTGAATTATTCTGATTCTTTCTAAGGTAACTTGTCTAGTTCCCTTTGCAATCTTGTGACCTAAGTACTGCACCTCCTTCTGACAATATTGTAATTTTGATGGAGATACCTTATGTCTTCCTTCTGCCAAATGATTCAGCAAAGCGATTGTATCTGAAACACATGCATCTTTGATTCTTGATGGGGCGTGGCTTGGATGCCGAGCGGACAGGCGGCGTGAGCTTGGAGCTCCGCTCCCAATCCCCGCTTTTATCCTGAATAACTGCTCGAAATCCACTCTAAAGTGCATCACTCGATCACTAAAGGACACCTGAGCAGCAAAGGAACCCCAGGCGACGGACTCAAGGTGCCCACGGCGATAAAGCGCTCGAGGGAAGAATGAAGAAGGGCCGAGGGTGTGATGGAACAAGATGGCGACCGGAGCTCGCGCTCGAGACCACAGATGACGGAGTCCCCATAGCGCCCCTTTGGGGAAGGCCTGGGAAGGAGGTGTCGTCGCCTGAGCTCGCTTGATTCTTCCCCCGCGTTACGAACGGGGGAGTTTGCCGGACCTTTTGCTCGAGTAGACCGTATCTCCTACGAACAAAGGCTGAGGAGTCCAAGATGGCGGCTACCGTGGCACCTGATGGCCGTGGAGAGCTCAGCGCCTGGCAGTAGAGCAGGGAGGCGAGAACGACCTGGTCCAGAGGCCCACTGGGCGCGCACCTGAAAGCATCCTGAGAGTGACCCCTGACTGCACGATAGCAGAGTGGGAGGCGCCACCCCAAGTTGTCGCACCACGAAAGGGCCTGATCACCGGAGCGACACCAGCGTGAACGATCAATGCTCGGAAGACCGAGCGACTCCGGGAAGACTACTCATTGACTGAAGCCAACGGAGGTGGCACCGGCAAACTGAGTTTCACTCTCCCTGAGGGGACCGGCGGCCTAGGATCAGAGCTGGCTTGATCCTGTTGGTGACGGAGCAAAGGCCTACGCAACCACGCTGATTGGGTTGCGGCGCTCCCTGCTGATACTAGACACTGGGGAATCGTGGCCAAGTGGACATTGAAAGTGCCCTCCACGAACCGGACGGCGAGGGGTCTGTGGTTTTTTCCCAACCCTCCTTTTCTCCAGTGAACGCAATGGGGAAACCTAGGGGAAAAGTGGAGGAGACTGCGAGCTCGGGAGCGGCGGAAGGTCCCCCACATCCCCCGACGGACCTACAGCAGCTGCAAAATTGCATTTTGGAAGCCATTCAAGCCACCAAGGAAGCGCTACAGCAGGATATTGCCCAAGTGGCAACGGGCCTGGGGCTGTTGCGAGCCGACCATGATAAACTGAAGGACAGGGTCAAAACTGCAGAACACACCCTCAAGGAGATACTGCCCGAGCACAAATCTATGGTGGGGAGGCTTGGGGACGATCGCATTCAGGCCTTGGAGAGGAGGGCGGAGGATGCCGAAAATCGTAGAAGGCGCAACAACGTGCGCTTGGTGGGCCTTCAGGAACAGAAAGAAGGGGACGATATAGTAGGATGTCTTGAACAATGGCTGAGGACGGAGGTGGTGCCGGAAGGCCTTTCACCCTTCTTCATGCTAGAACGGGCGCACAGGGTCCCGGTTCAACCTCCTAAACCGGGCCAACTGCCTCGCCCGGTAGTGATAAAATTGCTGCATTACAAGGACCGGGACTGGCTGCTACAGAGAGCAAGGGACGTGGGTCCTTTCCAGGTGGACAACAGCAGGGTGACGCTTTTCCCAGACTACACGTATGAAACGCAGAAATCGCGGGTCTCTTTCTTGTCGCTCAAAAAAGAACTTCGGGCGGAGGGTCTGGCGTATTCACTTCTATTCCCGGCCAAACTCAGAGTGGTGGTGGACGACAAGGCGATCTTCTTCCATAACTCGGCAGACGCCTGGGCGTGGTGGGACACGAACAAAGCCGGCACTGATAATGCGAAGTACAGAGCCGAGGACGAACGGACCCAGCAGCCAACTCGGAAATCGCAGAGGATCCGGAAGCGTCGACAAAGATCCAAAAAACCGATGGAATCGCAAACTGAAGGCGAGAGGAAAGCCGCGCTGCAAGCGGTAATGGAACTGTCGGGAACTGCGAGATCCAGATCGTGCGACAGCTCGGAGGCGGAGGGCCTAGTCACTGGCTCGGAAGCAGAACAATCAGACTTGAACAGTGTTAAGGGCCCGGACGTCACACCACAGACGTCGGGAGGCCTTATGGACGAATGATACTGGAGATGCCCCCACGCCGGGACGGTAAGGTGCTTGGGGTGTTAGCTTGCAGATGGTGACAAACACTGGAAAGTGGGATGGAACTCTGGATCCGCATGGAGGGATCACGGGATGGAGAGAATGGGACTAGGGGGACCACCTTCGGAGCCGAGCAACGCCTTTCGGGCCCCTAAGGCCACCGTAGTGTCGACTGCGGAATAGTTGGGTTGTTGGGGGTAGGACGCTAGGTCCTCAACAAGTTTGGATGGGAGCTGCGCTTGCTAGGCTGGGTCCTGTTCTGGGGGGGAGGGCACTAAGAGTAGTTGGGGGCACTCGAGGCGGGGTGGGCAGGGAGGGGGGCTTTGTTGCATTGGGACTGGGGGGGTGAGTGCGACCCTGTGTGCCAGGTTGCACACCGTTACTGGACTTTGCAGTGTATCATGGGACTATGGCTAGTAATGGACATGTGAAGTGCCTAAACTGGAATGTGAGGGGTCTGCACACGATGGCACGGAGGCATAAAATACATGCATATTTGGTTCGAAGAGGGGTGCAGATAGCGCTGTTGCAAGAAATGCATCTGACGAAGCAGGAGGGTATAGCGCTACAGAGGAGATGGAGGGGACAACTGTTTCACACCACATATTCCGCATTCGCCAGGGGGGTGCTGATTTGGGTGCGGGCGGGGACTCCTTTTCAAGTCAATAAGCACATTATAGACCCGGAGGGTAGGTTTGTAGCAGTGGAAGGGAAACTGAAAGGCAAGGACATAGCGCTGTGCAGTGTGTATGCGCCCAACATTGACCAAGCGTCCTTCTTCACTAAACTTTCGGGTGCGCTGGCAGGGTTCTTAGCTGGCCCCATCATAATGGGAGGGGATTTTAACTCGGTGACTGATGTGGAGCTGGATAGATCTCATCCTCCTCTAGGGACGTCTCCTATGCACCGCCTAGCGAAGCGTAGGTTGAATTGGAAGGAGAGCTGGGAACTCCAAGACGCCTGGCGGGTGCACCACCCAACGGCAAGAGATTACTCCTTCTACTCTGGGCTGCACGACCTCCATGTCCGCTTGGACACTTTCTTGTGCTCCTCACAGGTGTTACCGGCGGTGTCCAACTCGGAATACCTTGCACGCACGATCTCCGACCAAAATCCCCTACTGCTGACCCTCAATTGGATGACTGAGACACCGCGGGTCTCAACGTGGCAACTGAGGCCGGACACACTGGATGACTTGGTGTTCAGAGAGGCGCTGGGTGACCGGATCACATGCTACTTCGAGGAGAATGAGGGCATGGCATCGTCTAGAGCATATGAGTGGGACGCCTTTAAGTCAGTTGTCAGGGGCCATTGCATAGGGAAATACACGGGGGCTCGCAGATCTTTGTTGGACGATCTGGAGAGGGCAGACACAACTTTGCGCAACGCTGCTACCCGCCCGGAGTTACAAGGGACGGTGAGTGCTGCCAAGGAGGCGGTGGCTGTGGAGATGGAACGGCTCCGCTGTTTCGACCATAAATCCTACTTGTTAAGGGCGCACGCAGAGGGGGATAAGGCGGGGACGTTGCTAGCCTGGCTGGCCAACCCCACAAGATGGAGCCACCCTATTTTAGCCATTGAAGGGGAGGATGGCCTGGATCACCACACCCAGGCGGAGATATTAGAGCGCTTCCTCTCGTACTAGGAGATGCTCTATGAGAGCGCGCTCGAAGGGCGGGAGACTGAGATAACTGCTTTCCTGGAGGGCCTGCAGCTGCTGCGCTTGGAACCAGAACAAGCGGAGGCACTGGGCAGGGGCATAGAACTGGGTGAGATAAGGAGCGCGGTGAAGAAGATGGCCCGAAACAAAACTCCGGGCTTGGTTGGGCTTCCTATTGAATTCTATAGCAAGTATATTGACCAACTAGCCCCGAGGCTTCAGGCGGTGTACAACAAAGCCAAGGCCCGGCGGGGCTTCCCGCATCCATGTGTGAAGCTCTCATGATTCCGCTTTTAATGCAGGGTAGAGAGAGCAAACACCCAGCTTCCTACAGGCCACTGTCCATGTTGACAGTGGACTACAAAATCCTGAGCACCATCTTGGCGACCAGGTTACTGCAACACATGACGATTTTGGTCCACAGTGACCAGTCTGGCTTTATTCCCGCCCGCAACACGACTGCTAACATACGTCGATTGATTCGCCTGCTGGGGGAACCGTGGCCTGCCACGCACACGCCGGTAGTTCTGTCGAATGACATAGAAAAAGCATTCGACAGCCTAGAATGGGAATACCTATACAAGGTTATGCAACACTTCGGCCATGGGGACGGGTACATACGCTGGACGAGAGTCTTATACGCCTCGGCGGTGGCACGGGTGCGGGTGGGTCCCCTTGTGTCGGACCCGTACCCAGTTAGTCGAGGTACCAGGCAGGGATGCTCCCTATCCCCCTTGCTGTTCGCTCTAGCAATTGAACCTTTCGCGGCGGAAGTCAGGAAGGGGCACTCTTTCACAGGCTTGACTTATCGGGGACATCCACAACTTATCTCACTATACGCGGACGACCTCTTGTTATATCTGGAAAACCCGAGGGAAGCACTGGAGGGGGCGGAGAGACTCCTGGTGGCCTTCGGCAGATTATCTGGGCTGCGGGTGAATTGGCCCAAATCATGCTTGTTCCCGTTACGTCATGGGCAAACCGGATCCTACTATCCGGACGCAGCTTGCCTGGGCGCCGGACTGCCCGAAGTATCTGGGAGTGTATATATACCACAAGGCTACGGACCTGCTAGAGGGCAACGTGGGTCGCTGTATACGGGTGCTACGTGGTAATATGACCTTCTGGTCTACTCTCCCGCTATCAGTCACGGGACGCATATCCCTGGTGAAAATGATAGCCTTGCCGCGCCTCCTCTATTATTTCCGCACTCTGCCTATCTGGATACCCAGGTCGGTCTTCCGGCAGTTGAGATCTTTGTTGATCTCCTTCCTCTGGGGTACGGGCAGGCGCAGAATCGATTTAGCAACGCTGCTCCGACCGAAAGATGAGGGAGGCCTAGCGGTCCCTGATTTTGAGATATATTATCTGGCGGCGCAGCTGCAGACCTTCACAAAGGAGGTGGCGCGGGCGTACCGAGGACCAGAGCAGGACAGAGAAACGGGCACCCCCGCCATGTGCTGGCATTCATCACTTTACAACAGTCACTGGAAGAGCAGACATACAGACTCTGCTGGAACCGGGCGCAGAAACGGGCTGGGGTGCGATGTATGTATGCGCCTGAGATACCCCTCGGGCATGGGGGCGACTGGTCGAGGCAACAGGGATGGGAAGACGCTGGACTGCAGATACTGGGGGACCTATATGAGAACGGGGAACTGATCCCCTACCAAACGCTGCAGGACCGCTTCGACCTCCCGAGGGGGGACTTTTTAATGCATGCAGCTGTAACACGCACGATGCAGGCACACTGGGGGGAGGGGATTCAAGAGCCCCTGACATAAATGGCTTGTCAATATACAATGATGGCGGCCGGTACATATAAAGCAGTGACTTGCCTCTATTCTCGAATGTCACGCGAAACGTTGCAACCTTTAACCACGTTGAAAGAGGCCTGGGAGCTTGAACTAGGAACTGAGATCCCGGATACCACATGGGCACAGATAGTGCGGCGGGCGAGAAAGAGTACCAGAAACGCCCGTTTTCAGTTGATCCACTTCTATATACTGTACAGGGCCTATCTCACACCCAGAAGGATTGAGAAGTACTTCGGAGTGGCAGATGCGGCGTCCCCCAGATGCAACACAGTGGGAGCAGACCTGGGCCATATGCGATTGCACACACTTGCTGGACTACTGGAGTGAGGTTAATGAGACCTTGAATACAGTTACCGAAAGGGAATTACAAATCACCAAGGCTGTGGGCTTGCTACATTGGTTCCCGCATACACCCAAAAACAGGATCTCGAGCAAATTTGTGGATATGGGTCTGATTTTAGCTAAAAGAGAACTGACGAGGAACTGGAAGTCGAAACAATGCCCAACGTTAAGGAGGTGGACCAATGAAATGCTTAAGTGGGCAGCGAGCGAGAGCACGCTCAGGTACCAATTGGCCCGCCGCAGATCAGACAACGGGGCACTGGAAGCGGCCATGGAATGGGAGATGTTAGCCCAGGCTCTCCGGGACAGCACGGTAGAAGAAGAGGACAGCCTCTCTGAGTTGAGTGAAGTAGTACCCCGTCACTAACCAGTTGCACATTCCCAACACAACATCGCCATTCCTGATAGCACACACACATGTACTTTATGGCAGAGCTTAGGCGCAGGGTCGAGCACTCGGGGGGGGCTAGCTGGGGTGAGTAGGGAGTTGGGTAGGAGGGAGGGGGTCTTGGGGGGAGGGGTGGTTAGAGGGGTGCGGGGCAAAAATGTTAAAAGCAGGTGAGAATACTCAGAATACAACAGCAGTCATATGCGCATGATGGCAAGCAGATCGACCCACTGACTGACGCCGCCCGACCCCCGGGTTGTGGGCTTAATGGCTGTGTATACTCTGAAAATGAAGGAGGGGGGCGAGGTGGCGCCCGTGGGGAAGAAATATTGTACATATGTGAACTGCACTATTTTCCTGCAATAAAAACGTTTAAAAAAAAAAATCAAAAATCTTTGGTTCTTGATGCAACCAGTAGGTCATCAATGTATTGAACCAGTACAGATTTTCCTGGCATGTCTAGACTCTCCAGTGACCTTTTTAGCAACTGATTAAAAATAGAGGGACTCTCAGTATACCCCTGAGAAATTCGGCACCATGACAAAATACGATCTACAAACTGAAATGTAAATATCGGTTGGCTGTCAGGGTGTAATGGAACTGTAAAGAACACATTACATAAGTCAATGACTGTATACCATTCTGCATCTTGTGGAATTTGATATAAGATTACTTCTGGGTTTGGTACAATGGGACACCATGGGACAATGATTTTGTTTACCTTTTGCAAATCCTGCACTATTCTGAACGTTACGTTTGGCTTTTTCAGTTCCAATATAGGTGAATTACATGGACTACTCAATATTTCTTTCAAAATTCCTTGCTTAAACTTTTTATCAATAACAAGGGTTATTCCTTCAATTATTTCTGTTGTCTATTTATACTGGGGTGTATTGGGATAATTTACTCCTTCTTTTACAGAAATCTTCACAGGACTCACACCTCTCATTAATCCAATCTCTTCTCCCGTAAAGTCCCACACCTCTTCTCTGACTGTTTCTTTTAGTTCACCAGGTAACTTTTCTCTTTCAAACATAGGAAACATTCCATTTTGCTCTGAATCTATCATTGACATGGTCATTTTATACAATCTATCTTCATCTGCAGTTTGGAATTCAATGCCATCTGGTGAACAATAAATGGCACAGTTCATCTTGCACAGTATGTCCCTTCCAAGTAGGTTAACAGGAGTACTGTCACAGACCACAAATCTATGCATTTCCCTAAAATTGCCAATTTCAACCTCAACTAGTTCAGTAAGGGGTGTTTTAATCTGCCTATTCGCTACTCCTACTACTTGGATAAACTCACCTTAGAGAGGAAGGTTCTGTACTTCTACTGATCTAATGGTAGAACGGGTAGCACCTGTGTCCACTAGGAAGGTAACATTTACACCATTTACCTTTCCATTCATAAAAGGACCAGATTCTATCTCTAGAGTTGCGTCAAGCACGGACTCCTCGGCACCATCAACAACTTTCATCTGATTCATTTCCATCTGGCGCCGCGGCCAGGGCGACTGACGCTGGAATCTGGGGATCATGGTTCAATCCCCGGCGCCGGCGGCAGGTTAGCCCAGCACCATGTGACTCTGGGCAATAGCTTGCTTAATCTTCCCGACGGCCCCCAGCGCCTAGAGACCCTTACGGGTGATTGTGCGCTTTACAAATGTGGATTATTATTATTATTATTATCTGACCTCAGCCAGTACTGTTAAATCGCATTCACACGTGGTGGTCTTATTACCTGTTCTCCTCTGTAGAATCCTGTCTCTGCACTGTATTTCTGCAGATTTACCCTTGTGGGAGTGGCGGTTGTGGCACCTGACTCTTCTGGTTAACTACCTGTTGCTGTGGCGACAATTGTTGATTTACCTCATGCTGCACCTGTGGATTCAATTATGTATTTTCGGGGTTAACTTTTGAAGATAACTTACACTCGTTCTTCCAATGCCCTAACTTGCCGCAGTTGCGACATGGCCACTTTTTCTTTGCCTCCTCTAAATTTGCTAGTCCTTTTCCTTTATTTGAGTTACCTTTCGCTTTGGTTCTCTAACTGAGCTACTTATTGTTCTGCCACTTTCACTTGTGCTCACATAGCTTTTTCTTTAAGCTTTCTTTGTTTAGCCTGAAGCTCGTCACTACAATATTTTGCATGTTTCAAAACCTCATCCACTGAACAGGACTGCCAACACATCAGGTTGTGTTTTATCATATCACCTATCTCCGGTCTTAAACCAAAGACAAATCGATATACAAAATGGCTCATATCCTTTTCACTCATTTCTTCATACCCACTATATTGTTTAAACACTAAGAGCAGTCTCTCATAATATGCATGCACTGATTCTTTATGTTCCTGCAATCTCCTGTCAATCTTTACCCAATCTGTTTCTTTTGGAGGAATGTTGGGGCATATTATCAACAAGTAGCGATATTTATCGCTAAAGAAGCTTAGCGACGTTCATTTTATCGCCAAGCATCGCCGGATTTTATCGCAGAGATAACGTGCTATTAGCAACTTTTACCTCCAATGCGATAAAATATCCGGCGATAGCGGTGAAATGTGTGAATATTGCTGGAAAACCAGCGATATTTAGGCGTTAACGCCAATAGGGTCTTAACCTAAATATCCACCTCCCATTGGATATACAGGTTAAGAACTGGTCTGAGCAGCCGTTAGTTTTTAGCGATATTCGCGCTTAGCACGAATATTTTATCGCTATGCCTGCCTTGCTAATGGGCGATAGCGACGTTAGCGACCGCTTTCAGTCGCTAACTGGTTGGGTACGTCCACTTTGCATGTCATTAGCGATAAATATCGCTGACATGCAAAGCGGGCCCCAAACCGCTCACTATCACCTAAAAGCTGTTGCTAACTGATGTTAGCGACAGCTTGCTAATAGGGCGATGAAATTATCGCCGCTTTGCGGACAAAAACGGCTGCAAAAGCGGCGATAATTTCATTTCGCCTGTCTTGATAATATGCCTTATTATTCTTCAAGAATGTTATTACCTGATCATATTTGCACATTACCTCAGGTCCTGGAGCACCTGTTTTAGTATCCCTCAAATACTCTGCTTTTGGCCACTCCACTGTTATTTTATTTTTTAATTTTTTAGTCGTCATACAGCAATATTTTGGAATTTGAGGTGTCGGGGGGTCCTCTTTCCCTTTCGATCGGACCTTCTTGGAATTTCACGGTTTCTCCTGGGTGGGTGCACCATGTGCGTGGAGAGTTTCTGGGTTACCTCTAAGATTTAACCCCCTTATGTCCACTTCCGATGCATTCAGTGCTGGCTTGAGCTAGTCATTTTGACTACTCATTCAAGTTTCCACTTGAGACGTTACTGCAATGCTTAATCATTGGACCATGCAGTATTTGTTAAATTAAAATTTTCCAAGATATCCCAATATGCATTTCTATTACTCCTTTGTCTGCCCGTGTCGAGTTTGTATGTTCTTTTTATAGAGACTAGCCACTCGTTATGTGTTGGTGGTACACTTTTTACCCACTTTATGCATATCTTCCTCCTTGCCAATAAAATCAGTATAAACAGAATTCTCTCTTGATCCCTACTCAATTTTGGGTTTTCTCCATTGTCATATCTTACCCCAAAGATAACCAAATCTATACTCACCTCCGTATGTTGGCCGAGTATTTTAGATAAAGTCTCACCCGTTTCTTTCCAGAAAACCTTCAGTTGAAATACGTAAAACATTAACTGAAAAGGAGGGCAGATGGGCAATTGTACAGATAATATTGGAAGGCTGTAAATATACAATAAGTGGGGTCTATGCATCAAATCAGGATGAGCCAAAAATTATTGACCAGATTAATATGGAATTGCTCGCATGGGATGGGGAATACATTGTGCTTGGGGACTTTAATTGTATTATGAATTATAATTTAGATACTACCAGAAAAAGCTTGTTTCAGAGAATGAGGAAAAGTAGGGCTGCAAGTATAGATCTGGCAGCAATTCATCTTCTTAAAGATACTTGGAGATATTTATACCCCAATTTGGCCGGCTACACGTATTATTCCGCAGCACATAAATTATGCTCACGCATAGATATGGTTTGGGTCTCAGATTCTATTCTCGGAACTAGCTCTATGGCAATTTGTCCAAGGGTAACTTCCGACCACAATCCGATCTCTTTAACATTTGAGGTCACAATTGTGAAATCTTCTCCTCGCCTCTTCTCATTTCCTAGATATTTATTCATGGATCTTAATTTTGTGAATCAACTTAAAGAGCATATAAAGGAATTTATTGACATAAATATACACTCTGCTCGACCTCTGACAGTATGGGATGCTTGTAAAACAAGCATACGGGGATTCACACAACAGTTTATATGGCGGCAAAACAAAGAACGCCGATGCCAAAATGAGAAAATGCTTGCGGAAATACTCGATATTGAACATCAAATATCTGAAGCTTTAGTAACTGGGGTAACGAATTTGGTTACACTAAGCTTCAAATTAATTGAACTTAAAGCAGCTTACAAAAATCTTCTCAGGGCTAAGAGTATTAGTAAACTAAACAAATATCAACTTAACCAATATGAAAATGGCGATAAGATTGGCAAAGTATTAGCTTACAAAGTGGCTGAAGATTGATCTCAGAATATTATTAAAGAGATTCAAGGGGATAATAACCAATTCTTTTTAGATCCCAAATCAATATTGCAACAATTTGCATTGTTCTATCAAAATCTTTATACACCAGAAACCGTAGGTACGGAGGATAATATTAAAAATTATATAGCGGTAAGCTGAGTCAAAACTTTGGAGCCTGAACAATCTGATCAACTTGCGGCAGACATCACAACGGCAGAAATTAGAAATGTTATTAACTCCTTAGCAGCTGGCAAAGCTGTAGGTGAGGATTTTATTCCCTTGGAATTATTTAAATATTGTATGGCGGAACTGATACCGCTATTAATCAATGTGATTTATGCTATTGGTAATGGGGAGCAGGCACCAAAATCTTGGAACCTAACTTAAATTATTTTCTTTTTAAAAAAGGGCAAACCACCTAAGGAGAGAGGCTCTTATAGACCAATCTCGCTCATTAATAGTGAAACTAAAATTTTTGCAAAAATATTGGCAACTAGGTTGGCACCAGTAATTTCTCAGCTTGTCTCCTCCCAGCAACATGGGTTTATCCCAAAACGAGATACTACAGCACATGTTAATATGGCTATCTCTGCTTTTGATGCTGCTCGGACCCAGTCTACCCCACTCGGTATGATTTTATTAGATGCAGAGAAGGCATTCGACCGAGTGGGGTGGGGCTTTTTATGGGCTGCATTGCAGGCGTTTGGTATCAAGGGCTAATTCTTGAGATGGATACAATCGCTGTATGATAGTCCTATAGGCAAGGTATGTTACATGGGAAATTGCTCCTCTACCTTTTCAATCAGGAGAGGGACACGAAAGGGGTGTCCTTTGTCACCCCTGTTATTTGCTTTGGGTATGGAACCTTTTTTGATTGCACTTCAGAGCCAAGCTTTAATCTCCCCTTTTTTAAACGGCTCAAATGCTCTTGATATTACTGTGTATGCAGATGATGTTGCAGTTTTTTCTTCCAATGTGCCCCAAGCTATGAAGGGTATTATAGTAGAAGCAGGGAAATATGGCTTAGTTTCAGGCTATCGACTCAATACCAGCAAAACTCAGATTATTATGAACCATCAACCTCCAGCCGAGGTTTTAGGAATTTATTCTGTAGCAACTTACCTAGGGTTAAAATCTCCTTGGATATTGATCAAATTGTGGCATTGAATTATGAACCATTATTAAAAGAGACTGCTATGCTATTTAAGAAGTGGCCTAAGTTACCGCTTAGCATTATTGGCCGAATAAACCTGGTCAAGATAAAAATATTACCAAAATACTTATATCTTTTTCGTTCGATTCCCTTACGGGTAAACACTTCTTATTTTCTCAGGTTAGAGGGTATTATTAGCAGTTTTATATGGGGATATAAGAAAGCCCGGCGGGCTGTGTCCTAACTTAAACTTCCTTTTAATCAAGGAGGACTGGCTCTCCTGGATTTTAAACTTTATTATTGGTCGGCTTTTTTGATTCGTTTTCGTAGCCTGCTGATCCCTGATAAATGTTTATATTTTCATAGATTTTTGTTAGGACGGGAAGTTAATATGTTTCTTTATAGGCTAAACGACCCCAATTACTTTAAACGGGTAAAGTTCAAGACGGTACGAGATACAGTTAATATTTGGCGCTCCATTCTGGTTAAGAGTAAGGTCTCTATTTTTCATTATAAAACACCCTTGTGGTGTAATCCGGGTCTACCCGCAATTTTTCATGACTCAGCTTGTCGCTTACTATCAGACTCTGGCATTAAACTATTGAGAGATCTATATGACCACAAGGGATTAATGGTATATGAACGACTGAAGATGTGTTACAATTTGCCAGAAGTGGCTCGGTTTAAAAGATTAAGGATTACCTAGTGAGGAAATTAGAGTTTACTACTGTATTAGATTCCGAGGTTTGGAATTGCATCTATAGAGAAGCAGATAAAGCCCTGATTAGTATAGGGTATAAGATTTTTTCTGGCTACAATATTAACAACATTACAAAATTAGCTGAGAAATGGAGTAGAAAGCTGGCAATTAATGTACCATCAGATTTGATTACTTCATCTCTTAATAGCTTAAATGTGTCAGTTCAATCTTCTAGTCTTAAATTACAGTTGTTCAAAACCGTATGTCAACTTTATCATACCCCGAGAGAATTCTTAAATGGGCAACAAATAATAACTTCAGTGACCGTACGAAATGCCCAAAATGTGATCTAAGTGGTGCTGATATTATTCACATGTTCTTTTCCTGCCCGCATCTTATTGAATTATGGGATGGAATACCTAAAGTTGTTTCTGATAGACTTGCTCATCCTATTACATTTTCATCAATGGATGTGTTGGTGGGTATATCTGGGGGTAATAGGGTATTCTGTGACTTGTTGAACATTTTAGTTACATGTGCAAAGCTGATTATTGCTAGAGCTTGGATTAAAAAAAAACCCACCAATGGTTATGGAGTGGTGGAGTCTTGTTAAGGAAATATATAACATGGAGCTTGCTCTTGCTGCTACAAGGGGCTTGCAGATGAAACGGAAAGTTGACAGAATGTGGGGATTAATAATGTCTTAAAAACAGTATATTTTTGTTCTTTTGTTTTGTAGTATTTTTTGGATTTGCCTCTACTGTGCCTATGATTTATGTATTCTTTTGCATTGGATATGTTAATTCACTGATCTTGCTAAATTGTATGTAGACAGTTATTGCTTCTTATGGTTTATCTTTTTGTTCCCCTTGATGCAAATAAAAATATTAAACAAAAAAAAAGAAAACCTTCAGTTGAGGGCACTGCCGGAACATGTGGAGATCATCTGCACCCTTTTCTCCACATTTGGGACAGCTTCTCTCCCCTTGGCCTTTGATCTTTGACAAACTCTTTGGAGTCCAATAGGCTCTGTGGATAGTGAATAAGTGGTTTCTTCTTAATGGTGCAGATCTTACAATTTTCCAACATGTAGCTACAGATACTTGCCAATTATGCTGTATATCTTCTTCCGGCAGTACTCCTCCCAATGTCTCGTATGGAGTTTTGTCATCTTCCTCCCCTTCCTGACTCAGGGCCCAGTACCATTGTGCTATCTCTTTTTTATTGGTCTTATTTCCCTGCAGCATTTCTTCAATTTTTCCCGATTCTTCTTGGAATGTTTTACCCAGCTGACTAGTTGGTAGTACTTGAATCGCGAGATTGAGCCTTTTGTTCTTTCATTCAACTCTTACCATTCTTTGATGGTGTTTCTGGTCTTTAGCTCTTTCCATTTTGTAATATTGCTTTCGCTCAAGGGGGTTGCCAAATTGTCTTTTAGACTCTCGGGTGTTCAAGGGGAGTCCCAAATTGGTGCGTATTTGCTATAATATGGGATTATAAAAGATCTTCTCATTTTATACCAAAGTAAGGCTGCTGCCTTCAGTTGTTTTCAATTTAATTTTCTTGAAGTACTTTGGGTGTCCGAACTTATACATATAATGGCTTCCTTCCTTGCTTACTTTCGCTTGGAGGTGCTCCGGGAGTAGTTCAAAGTCTCCTAGCATTTATCTAGTGTATTTAAACTGGTAGGTTCTACAGTATTGTTGTTAGAAATGGGATTCCCAGTTGGCCAAGGCTTGCGCCAAGGCCAGGCAGAAATCACAATTCCCAAGGTAGGGTAAGGAAGTCACCCACCAAGACAACCCCTGCTCACCCTCTTGGTAGCTTGGCACGAGTAGTCAGGCTTATCTCGGAGGCGATGTGTAAAGTATTTGCGCACGCACCCACCAGCAACAACCTCCAGGGCCCCCCACAAAAGGAACTCCACACAAGGTATATATGAAAATAGCCTTTGTATTGAAAAACACATTAGTTAGGAACACACTTTACAATGTGCCAGAGGCACGGGCAGAATTTACAGGGGACTATGTACAGGACAGGGCCTGGGGACCACTGCCAGGAATATGCACTTGGTGGAATTGGCATTAGAACACATAACAACCATAGAACTAGCATTAGAACCCACAATAACCAGAAGCAACATTCATGAGGCATAGGATATTCAGGAGGGAAGAATGACAAGGCACATAACGCATCAGAAGCACCTTCAGAGGGACAACACAGAATAACTGTCAGGAATCACATTAACATGAGCTCACAACTTTCAACAGGCCAACTGGCCACTCTGGGGCTAGGACGCCCAATGTCCCAATGTCAGGACAGGCTGCAGGTAGCCATGAACAAACCTACACGTGGCAGCTGCCCACGAAGTGCTGGGCAGCTGTAGATGATGCGGCCAACGTTGGAGTCCTTCCTGTGGGACTCGCTTTTACTAGGGGACCTCTTGGAGCTCCGAGGCTCCGTAGACAATTAAAGCCTTGAGCCCTTCGTGGCTCTTCAAATAATTGCGGTGCTACTGAGCCTCTCTGGGCTTGGGAAACAATCAGGGCGGGGAGCCTCTTGGACTCACTCAAAATGCGGGGGTCCTTCCCAGACTTGAGAACAAAGGGAGGGGCCCTCGGGAACTTTGCAGGCCCACGGCACTTCCCTGCGCAGAGGAGCAACCCGGAGCCCGCCCGCACTCACCGGCTGTCGGAGGCGGCGGCTCCTCGTGGCATCAGCTCCTTTCTGCTGGGCTCCTCGGCGTATCGGTGGCGGGACTCTCTCCTCGGGGGAGCCTCGCCGGAGGACAGTTCTTTCTTCTCGGCAGGCAGTGCGGGGCTTTCCGGCGAGTTGGCAGAGCTCCCAGGACTTCCGGGTGTGCGTGGGGAAGCCCTCAGGCTCGGGCCAATCCCTGCGCGGCCCAGGAATGATGCGATAGGAGTCCCGGCGGCCGGGGCCAATGAACGTGCGGCAATGCTTTCTCCGGGGCCGCCAATGGCAGCGCGGCACTGGATAGGGAGGCGGGCGCAGCGCCTCTCCCGCTGACTCTGGGCTGCGGCGGTGACGGTGACAATCTCAGGGCAATGCCGGGTGGGCACCGGTTTCGTTTAGAAGTGACCATAAATGGAGGTGGGCACTCGATGGGAATCCGCAACAGAGCAGGGTCCCTGGGCAGGGTAGGCACCTGTCAGGGGGTTTTACGATCGGCAAGCAGCGGCGTGGGCAGCCGCGAGAGGGAAAATAAAGCGCTTCCCAAGCGCTAGGCAGAGGAAAGAGCACTCTTAAGCGCTAAGCAAGAAGTAAAGCGCTTCCAGGCGCTAGGGTCTCAAAAAGCAGCAAAGTCTTGGTAGAGTCCAGGACAGCAGTAGTTCAGGGGCTGGACAGGGCCCAGGGAGGCAAGCCTTACCCCGGGCCCAAGCAGCAGCACGCCCCTGGTAGATTTGAGTTGAGAACAAGAACGTTTTTAGAGTGTCACAGCACCCTTTTTATACCCAAAATCTTTTGTCTAAAGGGTGCAGGCAGTGGGAGAACCAGCTGGAACTGGTTATAGGGAATTCCTTTCACTGGCCAGGTTAGGGATATCAGACGCACCCCAGGGGGTGGAGCAAGCATTGTGTGGGGAAAACCCAGCCTCATTCAGGACACTCAAACCAGACAGTCAATCCACAAGCAGGCCCAGGCTCACTCCTCCCCTCACATCAGCATGCTAAACACTCCATTCACCACCGGGGCAGACCCTCCCAGACTCTTGGAGCCAGGCTCACCAGCCAGCCTCAGCCAATCACACGCCAGGCACAAATTACACAAATATGCCAACTTCTAAAAGTGGCGCTTCTACACTACACACAATCATACCGCATATACCATTGCGCAGCATTCAATCTCACGAGTTCGCACATACCAGGCTCGACCCTGCACACCCCACGCATCAGGAACTACCAGGGACACATACATTCTCCATGCATTCCTATGGGAGGGCCGGCCTCTCTCACCACACGCACTCAGAGTGGGAATCACCATCCCCAGGTCACATATAGCAAGCAAAAACTTCAGGGGTGAACCTGCCAGAAGGGCCAAGACCAACAATTGTAGTATTTCAGGGCTAGCAATACCCCCTTTTATCTTGTTTCTCCTTACTATTTTGGCTCCCTTCGCGTTCCAAATGAAACTGCTTAGTTCTCCCTGTAGTCTCTTTAGCTTATCCTCTTTGAATTCCAGCGGGATAGTACTGAATAGGTAGGTACATTTTGGAAGTATAGCCATCTTTATTATGTTCAATCTTCCCATGAAAGACACTGGCAGGCCCTTTGAGCAGTAATTTTACCTCTGTATGTACTCTGTCAAGATTTAGGGTTGTAATCTCCTCTATATCCGTTGTAAGTTCTATACCCAAGTATTTTATTTTATTTTTTACTCTAGGATCTTGAGATACGGTATTCCATTGGAGAATTTCTGTCTTTGATTGGTTCGCCAGATATCCTGATACTCTTCCATATGATCTCACAATTTCTTCAACTGCTGGCAAGGATACATCAAGATTGCTGGTAAACACCATCAGATCGTCTACAAACAAAGCAACCTTTTTTTTCCACCCTTGGTGCGTAAATGGTATTATTTCCTGTGCTACCCTCAGTAACTCTGCTAGAGGCTCTATATATAAATCGAACAATAGGGGAGATAGTGGGCATCCCTGCCTAGGGCCCCTTTGTATCAATATTTTATCTGTTAATGAGTCATTTACTAAGACCTTAGCTGAGGGACTTGCATAGATTTGTTTGATTGCACTCAAGAAGGTCTCCCCTAAATTGAATTTAGCAAGAGTTGCATTTAAGAAAGGCCAGCTCACTCTATCAAAGGCTTTGGCAGCATCCAGAGTTAAAATTGACAAGGGTGTTTTAAAATGTGTAGCTAGATCAATTGCGCTAATGAGTACTTGAGTAAGTTCCTGTATGTGCCTATCTTTGATAAAACCTTTTTGATGTGTATGTACTACAGTCCCCACCACCTTTCCTAATCTTTTGGCTAAAATGTGTTTATATACCTTGTAGTCAGTGTTCAGGAGTGAGATTGGCCTATATGATTCACATCTTGAAGAGCTCTTGCCAGATTTCAGTAAAAGACAGATAATTGCTTCATTCCATGACGCTGGAAGAGAGCCTTTCTCTTTGAAAACTTCATTTAAGAGGGCCGTCTGTGGCGAGGCTAATACTTCACACAGATTAATATATAGCTCATTTGGAAGAGTGTCTGGGCCTGCTGCCTTACTTTTGTAAGGCCCTTCACCGTCTCTAGTACTTCTTCTTTACTCATAGCCTGATTTAATGCAACAATTTGCTCATGTGAAAGTTTTGGTATATGGACTTCCCCCAAGAATGCTTCAATCTGCTCTTTAGTGGCCATCGTTTCTTCTGTCTATAAGTTGTTGAAACACTTCTCAAATTCTTTTCTAATTTCTGTGTCCTCTGTGGTGTACCGTTGGTCTTCCTTCTGTATTCTGAGTATCCTGTTGCGAGTTATGTCTGTCTTCAATTTCCACGCGAGCAGCTTCCCAGAACCTTCACCGTATTCATAGTGGGATTTTTCGCTGGCCTTCCATTTTTCCTTGACTATTTGTTTGAGGGTATCAGCCAACTCCATTTTTTTCGTCTTCCTCTTTTCCTCAATGTCAATCTTTGCTACATTAGTAAGATTGTTTGTGGCTAGCTCTGTCTCTAGCAGAGCAAGATCTATTTCTAACTCACCAATCTTGACTATTTTTAGTTTATTTTTGTGTGCTGAGAGGCTGATTATTTTCCCCCTGATGATGGCCTTATAGGCCTCCCATGCGGTCTGCTTCATGGTTTCTTCATTGTTCATGCGGAAGAAGTCTTCCGTCTCATCTGATAACTTTCCAATGTAGGTCATGTCTTGAAATATAGCTCTATTTACTGTCCATCTGGGGTTAGTGGCAGGGCAGCTTATCTTTAGACGCAGCACCACAGCTGAATGGTCTGACAGATGTGCTGGTATATGGGTATATGTTCTACCGTCTGAGTAGAATTTAATAATCCTGCGTCTATTAAGAAATAATCTATTCTTAAGGTGTGTCCCAATCTTTTGTTTTGCAAGGTGAATTTATTTGTCTCATCCCCTTTTCCCCCCCATATATCCATATAGCCATAAGTCCTAGATCCTTTATGCAAAGGGTTAACCACTCCCTCATTTTAGGTAGATTAGGGCCGTGCTTGGTTGGGAACCTATCCCTCTTGGGGTCAAGTATGATGTTGAAGTCCCCTCCCATTATTATGGGTGCCCTAGCTGATAAGAGCTGCGTGTAGACTTTCTGAGTGGCTCTGGGTCATCAAGATTTGGACCATAATACCCAACAATTATGTAAGGGTTGTTTTTATCCTCACATTGACTATAACCCACCTTCCTTTCTTGTTTGCTTCTGTAGCTTCGACCCTTGCTCCCAGAGACTTCTTGAACAGAATCGCCAACCCTTTCACCGTACAGTCTTGATTTGTGCATACACACGACTCTATCCATCTCTGACTTTTCAGGATCTTCTCCCATTCACCCTTCAGTAGGTGTGTCTCCTGCAATATCATTACTTTGCAATCGATAATTTTCAGGTATTCCATAAACTTTGCCCTACGTTTCCTTATCCGTAACCCATTTACGTTCCACGTAATAATGTTAACTGCCATTTACTCCGCATTTTTGTGCACACTTCCCTTTTTTGTAACCTCTTCTAGTCTTTAAATGTATGAACCTGTTTCCCTTAACCTCATATTGATTCATTGT
Organism: Lissotriton vulgaris; assembly: GCF_964263255.1. Taxonomy (NCBI): domain Eukaryota; kingdom Metazoa; phylum Chordata; class Amphibia; order Caudata; family Salamandridae; genus Lissotriton; species Lissotriton vulgaris. The sequence goes on from NC_141685.1 coordinate 2,124,248,298, forward strand.
GACATTTTTATTTTGTTCCCTATTTTGCTCCCCACCTTGTGCGATTTTTTTTTTGTTTTTACAAAGTTTTTCGTTCTGCCTTCCTCCCCTTTTTCCCTCCCTGGGAAAAGCCTCCTTCCTTTTTCTTTGGTCCATTTTCTTTGCCCTCAATACGAGCTCCTTACTCTTCTACTGTTTTTTGAGCAGGTTAACTACATCTTTATTTACATCTTTATTTATCCTTAGTTTTACTTATTTTTCTGGTTGAGTCTTTATTCGATCTATGAAACACTCCACCTCCTTTGGGTCTCTGATGTTATACATTTTATTTTCCCACATTATTCTCAGTGCTGCTGGGAAGCGCATTTGCACCGCCGCTCCTAGTGTTTTCAATTGTTGCATGTATTGACCCAGCTGCCATTGCCTGTCTTGCGTTGATCTCGATATATCAGACCTAATTCTCCATGACCAGTTCCCTTTTGAGTATGCTGCTTTTAAGCCCTCGCTTAAGATCCTCTCTTTGAGTGTGTACGTTTTGAAATTAATGGGGATTTTTCTAGGATTTTTTCTGGCTTTGTTTTTCCCATATGGGTCACAGTGAACTCTTTGGATGTCTTCGGCGAGTTCCATTGATTTCACCCAGGGTATAGATTCCTCAAGTAATTTTACCATGACGCAATTAACATTCTCCCCTTCCAAATTTTCAGGGATGTTTAAAATTCTTAAGTTGTTCCTCCTATCCTGGTTTTCCATGGATTCCAACCGGTCTCTTATCTCATTATCCGTTTTTTTAGCACATCAATTTCTTTCCTATTTTCTTCCACTTTTTTTGTTATCACCACCATTTCTTGTTTACTGAAGTGACTCTTTCCATGAGCATGTTTCTTTTTTGGTCAAGTACCTCGCATGATTCCTGAATCTTACTCTGGTTTCTTTAAGAAGTTGCAAAGTTCGCCCTCATTTCACTCATCAGGGTGCCCATCATTTTTTCCATACTGGCGTGGGGGCGAAGACTCACAATCTGCCTGGTCCTGTTGCTCCAATACCATCAAGGGAGCAAACCTGTTATTTCCCATTGGGGCTTCTTCCACCACGTCAACCCTACTTGTTTCTGACTGGCCCATATTCAAGTCCTTTTCTGGGTGGAGCTCCATTTTTTATTGAACTTTAAAGTATGTCCATAAGGATGAAGTTATTTTCTGCTTCGTGGACTCTAGAGTCTTCAACTTCACTTGGCTAGATCTAGACAACGGGGCCTGTGCTTTGGTTGCAGTTTTGGTTGCAGTTTTGTGCCTTTTCTTTTTTTTCATGCTCTTTGGGAGTGCTTGCGGTGGTATGTCTAATTTAGAAGAAAAGGATTTCGTGTTGGTCTTCTTTTTATATTTACCAAAGTCGTGAGGTAATGGTCTGCCTCCTATTCTACCAGCGATTGATATTTACTCCTCAGGCTGTATCCTGTCTATTCCCTTGGGTGTTTATAACGTTCTGGCTTAGCCTGATCCACTTTCAGCACTTCACCTACCACAGCCTCCCTTACCACAGCCTCCGGATCATACAGCCTTGTGGGGTGGTTAATGTGCTTTTCTCTGTTTGCTTCCCCTGCTCTATTCCGAGATTTGTGGGCTTGTTAGTGTTTGTCTGGCTCCCCTTTGCCTCTTCCAGTTTTATAGGATTACACAACTTAGCAACCGCCTTAGCAGCGTGCGCACAAAATTCAGCATTAGCAGCCTTTCGGTCTCGTCATGTGCTCATCTCCCCTTTCCTTTACTTGATAACCTCTATGAACGGCTACACCAACAGCCACTATCCCACTCTCCAGGCAGTATTCACAATTCTCTCTCGGCACACTTATCAGACAAGTAGCCTTACCACTAAGTGGAATCCTCAAAATGGCTTTCCTGGCGCTCGTGCACACCGTGACTGCCACTGCCCACACTCCGCCCGGTAGATGGCTGCCCCGCTGGTGTGGTATTCCCTTATCAACCGCTTTTGTTCCTTCCCCTACCAGGCTCATTCGAACCTCTTGTGCCCGCTTCACACTGCTCCACACCGCTCCCGTTTGTGAACTTCACTTTCCCCTGCTGGGTCTCGCCGACCTCCAAACTTGTGCCATCTGCGTTTGGCTTGCCTTCTCCAGACTCCGCCCGCACTTCCAGGCTCAGCCCCTGCACTCGCGGCTCGCAGCTTGCAGCTCCGCTTCCCTATGTAGTTCGACCAAACCAGACCCGATCGCTGCGTAAGTTCCCCTATGTCTTCTATCCAGGTATTAAGTTTGTTTTGAGTGCCTCATTTGTATAAGTTTTGGTTTTTGGCAATTTTGGCATTTCCTGCACCTAACGCTCTTTTCATGTGGTTATTTTGATTAGAAGAGCACGGAGATCCTATCCGGCCGCCATCTTTTCTCCCACGGAACTTCATTAACAATTGGTTGTTGTGCACTGATATCTTACATTCAGACCACAAATCTGCTGGTACTACTATGTCAAACAATCCATCCAAATCTTCCCACAATACTTTTGAAACTTTCACAATTCGATCTACTTGTCTGTATGATTCTACTGGTTCTTCTCGTAATCTGGGGAAATCATTTGTAAATGACAATATATCCTGCCTAGTCCATGGAACATGCACATAACCTCCTCCTGGTTCTTTTTCTTTAGCTGGAAATGCTAATGATGTTTTATCGCTGCTTTCTTCCCTTCTTCCCACACATTTGTTTACCCATTTGCTTCTCCATTGTTCAACATCTCTCCACTTTCTCAGCAATACAATCAATTATTTTATCTGAGTTAACCTTCCTGCAGTATTCAAATTATCTATATACTTCCCAGTAAAATCTACTCTATAAGGCTTTTGCAGCATTTTAATTTTTGCAAATTCTATTCCAAGCTCATTTGTTGTTTCTTCTAATCAGTCATGCAGATTTTTAGCCTTCCATGTAATGCTTTTACACATAAACATTAGTTCATCATCTTGGTAGGTTTTTAGCCTTTCAGTTCCAATTGTTCCAATAATTAACTCTTCAATATCTATTTTTAATCTGACTACATCTAACATTTTAGGATACTAATCTTTTAATTGTAAAGTTTTAAACCAATCACTTAACTCTTCTGCAGTAGGTCCTACTGGGGTTCTTGTTATCAATTTATCTACACTCCTTTTAGATGTTAGTGGTTCCGATTCCGCACCCATTGGAAACTTGTATGGAGAACTTTGATTTATGGTTAATTCAGGTGGTGTCATACAACTAGTATTCCTAACTTCAGACAAATCTGGGTAGACCTTTTCTTTTACTTTTTGTAAACTGTGGTTCAAAGGGATTTTTAACAATGGTTCTTTTATTCTCCGATTTTTAAATACTGGAATTACAGGGCCTATTGTTACAGGCACAGTTACAGCTTCTATGTTTTAGTGAGTTCTTGTATTTTTTCTGTCAATTCATTTGTAGATCGCATAAATTCAGAGGTACTTGGATTTTCTTCAGGTTTCTGCTCTCCTTTATCAGAACTACTCCTAATTTCAGAAAATCGCCTTGGAGTACCAGTAAATCTAGTCTCCATTGATGGTGCATTTGGGGTGACTACTACAGAACTCGGTTGACATGGAGGGGGTCTTCTATTTAAAATCTCCTCCAACACCTCATCCTCAGTGTCACTGATCCCATAACTTTTTCTCTCCGGCTCCACATTATTCCTCTTTTCCGTACATTTCCGTCCCACCATTTCATCAACTGTTCTCACGGGATACATTCCATCCCACATATCAGCATTTCTCCATCTTCTCATTCTACTCTCATGAGTTGTTCCCCAAAGTCCTCTCAGCCTACACCTTGGTTCTCTGAATTCTTCAAATCTTTCTCGCGCCAATTCATGCATCTCATCTTCCTATTCTGTCAATACCTCAATTTGAGTCAGTCTAGGTTTGAGTTCAAGATTTGTCATCTTCTCGCTCAGATTTCGCAACACTGCAGTACTAAATGAACCTTCTTCTGGAAATGCCAATGCTCCATCATTCTTAGTATATCTTGCCCAATTCTCTAACCAAATACAGGTGTGATAGCCATATTTCTTCATCATGTATGATGCAGGCGTTTTAGGCGAAGGAAGCAATTTTCCCTCTCTGGTAACTATTTCTTTGTCCTTTTTAAACATGTTCTTAAGTTCCTTAAACCATGTAGGTTTCTCTTTTTCTTCTCCGTAATAAAACTCCATTCCCCTGCCGATTTCTTATTTCCAAACAATCGTATGCTTTTCCTCAAACTTTTTCGCTGCACCAACCTATCACAGCGCGATTCACACTAACGCACCAATCAGAACAGAATATGTCACAATTGCTTTGACCTATGCTTGCGCAGTTCTCGCTAATGCACCAATCAGCGCTCAAACCATTTAAGTCACGCGGACCTATCCTAGCACGACACTTCTGATGTCAGCTCTAGTCCGGCTTCTGCAGCTTCTGCTGACCCCTCCTTTACAGAATTTATCGGCACACTGTATTTACACTTTTAGACAACTAAAACCAGTTAGTAACCACATAACACATTTCCATTTGCCTGTTTTGCTAATACCAAAGTGTTAGTTTACTCAAACTCACAAGAATTCTGTATTTGCAGTAGACAGCGCTTACCTCTTCTCTACTACAGAATTTTAATTTCACCGATAAAGTAGCACTTCCCTCTACCTTACCCTTCTCTCAAGCTTAGGGGAAACTCTATTACTTTCTCAGGGATAAGTTTTAATCAGAATACTCAATTGATTCCTGTGCTTAAGCCCAAGAATTCATAGGTTGCCTTCGCTATACATTCACCACTTTCACATGGAAAATGTCCCTAACTTTGTAAAACACGACGATATTACCACTTTGAAACAGACTATGTAATGTCCGACTTCACTTGCCACACGTTTCCTCTACTTGCAGATAGAGTAACCAGCTTCCTACTTCCCAGAAGCCTCAAAATTCCAACTACACATAACGCGATACAGACTCAACATAAAATGTTAGTCATAATTTCTGTACTTCAAAATTCTATTTACATTCACCTTGTCAAATCTATACATTGCTTATCCAAACTAATCTATAGCAACCAGACTTCTGCTATCAAGAAAACGGATCCAGCGCTGCTCTCAAACAACCCTCAAAACCATCACGGAATACTCAAGAGCTATCACACTTCACTCATCGGCAGGGCCCAAAGCACCGCGAGTCGCTCATTCACACAAATCACACTGCTCCCGAGATCAGCGAAAACCAGAGAACGAGCTGCTGGGTAGCGGAGTACCATACTTCATCTATTAGTGTAAGTTCTATACATTTTAGACATATGCATTTCCTTGATTTCACCAAGGTATTTAAATCTCATAGATAGCATTTGAGGCACCCCGCTGTTTTGGCCAACGGATCAGCTAGAAAAAGTTAGTTATGGACAACAAGACTTGCTTAATTCTCCATTTATTTCATTTTTATTTCTCTTCAAGTCTTCTAGCATGACCTTACGCTTAGAATTGTAATCTTTTTTCAGAAAAATTAGATGAAGCATTTCTCTGATCGCTTCAAGTAAAAAGATAAAAATAAAATAAGTTCAATTAGTTTACATTTATTAGCAGAATACTTCAGAAATTAGAAAATTCAAAGACATATTAATCATCTTCTTGGTCATAGAGGAAAGAACAGGATTAAACAACAAAGTTCCCAAAAACAGCCTCTCTATCTTCCTCGATGATCACCTCCCATCAAAACTCTGTTCCCATCAAAAGTTAAAGTCAAGAAAATTTCAGTCTTTGCATCCAGAAAATCGATCAGTCCGACAGAGTGTCGTGGTGCAAAAATAATTCAAAAGCAAGCTTTTTTTTCTGTTCCAAATGGCCTCTTTTATACTCTTTTTCCCCAACTATCTAACTAAAATTTGAAACTTTAGGGTCCACACTCTTTCCTCATTGGTCCATTCGAGGGGTGATGAAGATCACCTCATCTCCTCATTGTCCAAATTTAGCAAAGTCACTTCCATAATTCTCATACAGTCATAATTGTTCATGTTTTCAACATTTCATTTCTGTCCTTATGTCAGCACTTCAGTCAATTTTCCCAGGGTCACAACTCGAGCATTCCATTTTGACACCATTCTATTTCTCAGGCCACGCTGACCTTGACATCAGTAGCCCAGGCACAGGCTGCTCGTACATCTCTGGAGTACAGTCGCCCATGCGTAGAATTACACTTTCTCGGAGTCTCACAAACCCTCCATACGTTATTAGGCCACATGGGCCCTGACGGGAATTATTATAGAAACAAAACACATTTAAACGTTAGAGTTCGAAGTAAAGCCCTTCTGTTTACCTCCCACCATTCTAAGTTTACCCTGTCAGTGGTTACCTAGCCTTAAGACACAAAGAGGCGTTGTTTTCTTACCATTCTCCTTCGTTTTTGCCACAATGAATACTTATAACAAGCATACATGCATAGCTTTGTCAAATTAGAAGCGTTATTGCACTATGTTAGCATGACAAATTCACATGATTAATGTATTACGATTTGCAACGCAATCAAATTAGTATCCCACGTGAACTTTTCTGTGTGTGTTTTCTTTTACTGTTGGTTAGTTCTAAATCCACTCGATTAATATGTTATGTTATGTTATTCGGGATTTGTAAAGCGCACGGGCACCCAGAGGTTTCATGGTGCTAGAGGAGAGAAAAGATGGTGAGCAGTATCCTAACCGTGCGCTTGCTTGAACAACCAGGTCTTCAGTGCACCCCTGAATTCCATTAGATTAGTTCAACTCCGGAGTGACAAGGGAAACGAGTTCCAGATCTTTGGGGCCAAGTAAGCAAATCGGCATCCGCCAAGGTGTTTCTTTTTGAAGAGGGGCAAGGTGAGGAGGGACAGGTGGGCAGAGCGGAGATTACGAGTCGGTACGTGTTTGTTTATGAGATGGTTAAAAAACTTGGGACTTTTTCCATGAAGAGCCTTAAAGGCCAAGCAGCCTACTTTGAAGGTTACCCGTTGGGCTATAGGTAGCCAATGAAGAGTGGCTAGCAGTGTTTCGCCAAACTCCTGCCGTTGCATTTAAATATTAGTCTGGCCGCCTGATTTTGCACAATCTGCAGGCGATTAGAAAGAGCCAAGGGAAGGCCTAAATAAATGGAATTGGAGAAATCTAAACTGGAGAGGACCAAGGCAATTACCACCTGGATGAGGGCCGAGTGCGTGAGCAGATGAGCAACTTTCTTAATCTTCCCTAGCTGGAAGAAGCATGTATGTATGTATGTATGTATAGGCATTTATATAGCGCACTACTTACCCGGAGGGTCCCAAGGCGCTTCGACCGCTGCGAAACCCTTCCTGGCTTCCCTGAGAGATGGTCCCTTAATGGGTATCTCCAGGGTGAGACCAGGCATCCCCGGCGGTCTGGTGGGGCCGTTAGTGAGGATGAGGCAAGCTAATGCCCAGAGTTGCCGAGTGTGATCGCTGATCAGAGTGGGCACCGAGGCGAGAGAATTATCGAGTCCGCTGACCCTGGTCCAGAAACCTGCCGCGCCGGGAATCGAACCCTGGTCCCGGGCCGTCCTCTGCTCTCGGGTCTGCCGCCTCTAACCAGTGAGCCCCTGACTTTTCAGTGAGAGATCGGTGTTAAGGGTGATCCCGAGACTTTTTACAGATGGAGAGGGAGACGGGGGGATCCCATTGAGGGCGGCTAAAAATGAGGGCCCCAGCTGGTTTCACTTTTACCCGGGAGTACCAACTTGGTCTTGATGGTTCATCTCCATCCACCCTTGAATGTGCAACATAGTGGTCTGAAATTCCTCAACGGAGTCTGTAGAGTTTAGTTAGTGGGAATATGAGCTGCAGGTCGTCCGCATGTTGTATATTGTGACCTTCCTGTTTTTTAAAGAGTACAACAGCGGTTTGAGGTACAGATTGAACAGGAGGGGGGACAATGACGAGCCCTGCGGAACGCCGCAGGTGGTGGAGAGTTTGGGAGCCGTGAAGTTCTCAAGCTTGACTGCCTGGAATCGGTCATTCAGAAAGGACTTGACCCATCCGAGGGCCGCACCTCGCAGGCCGGCCCGTTCGACACGGTGTAATAAGATAGTATGATCCACAGTGTTGAACGCTGCCGACAAGTCCAGGAGCACCAAGGCCTGATGTTTGCCCTTATCGGCATTAGACCTCATTGTATCCAGGACAGCTAGGATCACCATATTATAGTTATGGGAAACTAACTTCACCAGGGGTATACAACATTTTTTGTCACAGCCTCGCTCTATCAGTGTCAAACACTGCTGATGTGGCAAGGAGAATTAGGAAGCACCATTCCTTCTGATCGATAGGTCATCGTCGACAATAAGGACCATGCCGGTTTCAGTGCCATGGCCTGGTCGAAAACCTGGTTGGCATTGCCAAGGAGTTGGAGTTGCTTAATGTGATTTTGAAGCTGTAAGTGTACACATTTTACTAAGAGTTTAGGCAAAGTTGGGATGTTGGTGATAGGGCAGTAATTATTTGGATCAGACTGGTCTGAGTTGGTTTTTTTTGGGATGGTAGAAACCTGGCTGCTTTTTAGGCAGTCCTGTAAGGAACCTTGAGTGAGTGAGGCATTGATTATAATGCTCCATAAAGGGAGAAGTAGATGAGTGAACTTGTTTAGGAATTTGGCAGGAAGGTGATCGTTGAAGTGGTTGGAGTATTTATAGAGGTCAGAAAATGTAATATGTAATTTTAATTGAAGGTTTTAAACTTGGACCGGATGGCGTCATTGTTAGGTGTGGGTTAGGGTTTTCATGCGGTAAGAGTTTCAAATCATTCTGGATATCGTTGGTGATTAGTGTGGTTTTCTAGGCGAAACAGGAGGCAACAGTTTCACAGCTGGGTGGTATTTTGTTGTCTGAGGAGATGGAATCTCTTTTTCGGATCGACTGGGTTTTGATGATCTCAAACAGTTTTTGTGGTTAGTATGTTGTTGTGTTAAATTGATTTTTGAAGAACGTTGCTTTGGATATACTAGTGTTCCTATTGCAGGTGGTATGTATTTATCTTGATTTCTATTGTTTACTTCCTATTTTATGTTTTTATCCTCACAGTGCTGGAGCTATGATGCTTATTCGTATTAGAAAACCTAACAAAATGATTTTTACTGTGACACATTGTAGGACTATGGCAAGAGGACTACATTGTTGTGTCCTCCAGCAAGTGGTTAAAAAAGGCATTGGTTAATTTGAGAAAGTAAATTATTAATGGGAGCAGATAATAGTCCTCGACAAGTAATACGGTCACTATCTTGTTAGGTTCAGTTATCAGTTTAGTAATTTAGACCTGAGCTCTGCCCAGTGATATGATATGACAACGAAAACAATATTGATTCACCACAATATTGGAAAAAATATTGGTTGCCAAAATATTGTAATCCCATATTGTAAGAAATTGGAATATTAGTTGAAGGAAATGAGAACCAACTCCAAATAATAATAACAATCCTCGTCAGGCTCTACCATGAAAGGTACTAAATACATCTGTGTTCAATCTCCTGGTAGCTGTCGCACACAACAGTCAGGCCTAACTTTACAGGCAATCTGTAAATCATTTATGGAGGATTCAAACTGTAATAAAGAAAAAAAACAACACAAGAAAATTCCCACACCAATTTAGAAACATAGAAAATAGTTAATTAAATAAAACAACACCAAATAACAAAAATCTCATCAGTAGAATTGGAGATATGAATTTTTAAAGTTCAAGCTAAATATAGTGACAAAAATCACAAAGCGTCAACTGTGGGTTACTGGTCATGCTAAGCCGCGCCAAAGTCAAAAGGTGAGTCGGACAAGTATGGATCGAGAGAAAGGTACAGGGACCAGGTTCATCCTTGTGGAAGATTGACCTTCTAACTTAGAAAGTTTTCTGGAGAAAAAGTGGTGGTCAATGAGTTGTCAGCAGGACTAGTTGAATCAGAGGAAGGGGTCAACAAGAACAGGAAGCTGCTGTGCGGATTGAACTCGATCAGTGGCTGACCAGCATTGGGCATGGTGAAACTTTCGCTGAAGTTTGTTGGTATCAGTCAGGCATTGCACATTGTCTCATACATTTAAGCCATTGACAAAGGTTGTTGGCTTTGAGGCTCAGCATCGAATCTGGTGAAGCTTCCAGTTAGGCAGGGAGGATCACACTCTGACCACAGCCAAGGTTCAAGTTCCTTAGAGACTGTACTTGGAGGTCAAGACTCACTCCTACAAAAGGCAGCAGATGCGACCAGGCCAAGTCTATTTGGGAGTGGTCAGCCTGAAATCAGGAAAAGGCTTTTGGAAGCTTATTGTGTCCCTCTAGCTCAAACAGTCAGCCAACTCCCCCTGGAGTAACTTCTGGGGTCCTCGGATCAAGACAAGCAGGTCCAGTCTGCCTACAGAATGCAGACAGCAGTATAGTCCTTCTTTTGATTCTCCATAAGTCCAGAGGTGTTCTGAGGAGAGGTCTGTGGGGTCCACTTTTATGCCCAGTGTCAGCCTGTGGAAGGATGGCAATCCTTTACTCACTTCCTACTCCAATTCTGGTCCGGTTTTCACCCCTCAGAGGGCTTGGAGACAGCCTGACTAATGAGACAAAGGGGGGTCGACCTAAGTGTGAGCTTCATCTGCCAGTGATAGAGTAGGCATCCTTTGAAGATTAGGAAGGCTCTTGGCCTATACCCTCAACCCTCTGTCATCTGTCTTAGAGCAAAACACATTTCACCAGAAGGGCACGAGGGTCAGTTGGCAGCTGGTAACTTGCAGGAAAACCTTCCGGTTTTTGGCAGGAAAATTACAACTTTCTAAAAGTGTTATTTCCATAAGAGTAATATGCAATCTGATGTTACCAGCAAATTGGATTCTAAAATACAATTAAAATGAGTTCTTGAATTAGTTCCCTGGCTACTCCCAAACTGAATTTAGCCTGTATTAAATGTAATAGTGTACACCAGTGTTAAACTATGGTGTAGCTAGACTTGCCATAGTGAAAACCGGCTTTGGAGTTTTTTACTGCTAGGACATGTAAAACATTAAATATACATTTCCTAATTTTCAATACCTTGCCCCTTGCGCAATAGGCTTTTAAGGCCTGCTCACTTTTCACTTATAAGTATTGAAAAGAAAGATTTTTGGCCTGACCAAAGGCTTATTTTGCCAGATCATAATAGCAGTTTACAACTGCAAATCCAGGCTTCAGTTGCTGAAAACATGGTCCTTGGTGCAGATTTGTTTTCTGCCAATTTTTCATGTTTGAGCACAAGCACTTTACCAGTGATTAGCAGGAGTGAAGTGCACAGTGTCCTATGGCCAATGCAAATGGGTTCAGAAACAGAAGGCAAACATCTGGGGGAATACAACGCAAAAGATGGCCGTTACCGACCAGTATTTGGGTATTGTAATGTAGGGGGCTAGAAAATTACAGAATCTGTAAATATACCGATTCTGTAATTCAATATGTAGGTGGCACAGTTTACAGTGCCACAGGCCCTTAGATATTCTTTATTTACCACCCAATACTGGGCCATATGTAGGTGGCCAAATACCGAGCGGTAACACCGAAAAGGGTAATTTTCGGTGTTACCGACATTTATTTAGCCATGTGAGATGTACGTAATACCAAATGGAATCGAGAATAACGATTCGGTAAAAAAAAATATTTACCTTCTTGAAATTACCGAAACAATGAATACCGAATCGGTATAAACGATTCGGTAAAACCCCCAAAAATGCAATGTAGCAAACCTCGTTAATACCGAATTTGACCAAAATCGGTAATAACGATTCAGTATTTACCACGTTTCAGGAGCATGCTGTAATCAGGAGCAGTGCATATAAACAGACCCAAAATGCATCTGTGTGAACACAATGGCAGCCCTCTACCTCATAGCAAGGCGGCTACGCCTGAGAGCAGCAGGAACGAGGATCTGGAGACGTGAAGAGCGGGTGTACAGATTACGCATCACATTGTTCCAATTGACAGACCCAGAAATACATGAGAGATACAGATTGCACCCAGACACCATCCTGGAGCTATACAACAAGGAGATTTTTACATTTACCAAGGAAATAGGGCGCACACCTGTATGTCCGCAAAGTAGAGAGCACTGTGAGGTGGTTGTTACAGGCAAAAAGGGCGAGCGGTAATCTCACAAAACCGCTCAAGGTTGGACCAAGAGGATCCACACAAATAACAATAGAACAACAATGCCCCTGCACTATACAAATTCAGAACATAATAGTGATGATGTCGTAGAAAGCGACGGTCAGTTAGTATACATCCACACTTTCGGAGTGACTTAAAGAGAATCAAATATCCAAGTTCAGGTACAAGAGTTCCAAGAAAGAAGAAATGTTCTGTTCCTGGTGTTTAAGTAAAAGTTTTATTGTTCCTTTGATAATGCCAACACGTGTTTCATCGCAGGGAACTTACTGCGAATCTTCAGGGCTGAACAGAAAACACAAAGAGGTGCATTTGCAAAAGGTTCTTGTTATATATGCAAAAGGCTAGTGACTTGTTGTGAGTACCAATGTGAAAACGTGGTCATGCCAATAGTGACTCTGTGTATTTGTGACTTATGTTCAATAGTAGAGTGACTTGGTGAACTAAAGAGTGTACGTGTGGTTGAGTGAAAAATATTGTGACATGTATTAATATCTTTTATTACTTTTTGGTGCATTTGTCCATCTGGACAAGGAATTAGTGAAGAATGGTAAGTCTATACACAGGCCCTAGAGAAAGTGGAGTGGTATTGTGAACAGGAGTGTAGCTGTGTTTATGTAAAGGCGGTATTCCCATGTGACATAAGTGATGACTCGAGATAACTAGATAGCATAATCTTGTTCAACAAGAATTCATCTGTATACACACATGGTTAGATACTCATTGCTGCTCATCATTTACTTCCTTATTAAGGCATATCATTGTAGTTACTTCACTACGTAGTACCTTCAGGTTTACTAATATCATAAAGATAGACAGTAGGCTCATCAGATTAGTTTGCGAAATGCAGTTGTTACTCTACTAGATACATTCAGATTTTTCTAAAGAGTCAACGCTATGTGTTCGCCGATATGTCTGGTTCAGTGATTAGACCTACGTGGTGTGTGAGTGAAGACAGTCAGTGGCTAGAGTTAGAGAGGTGATCAATTATGTCAGCTGGGTGAGTATATCCGAGAAGACAAAAGAGGAACTAGTTATATCTGGTGTTCTCGAGGAAATGGATGGGCTATGTATTTATAAGTCCTTGGTATCAAGCATGATATTGAGGCTTATAGTGGGAAGAGTAATTCGCTACGAATGGCTCCACGATTTAACTGTATTAAAGAAAATCTCTAAACCATATGTCACACTTACCTATTTGAAGAAAGTATGACGAAATTATCAAAGTTGTTGGAAATGCCGTTTCCAGGCAATGCTTAAGTTAGGTTCGAGATCTGTTACACGCTGCCTGCGTGGATAAGGGATCTAAGTGGGAACAGGCTATTTTTAGTTCCCAGATAATCGAGTCATAACAAAAAGCAAAAAGCAAAGAAAGGGAGAGGTAGTAAGTTAAGACACATTCATACCTTGTTCAGTACTGTTGTGTGTAGTAACCGGGAGGAGTTGACGGGTATTTACGGGGGGTCTTGATTAAGACATAGTATTACCAAACAGGCGGGTACACCTGAAAGAAAGATTAGGTGATTAAAATAAGTGAGAAAAAAAGGCGGTTTGGGCGTTTAGGATGTCGGGTCCTATTACGGGCGTGAAAGAGCTCGCTTACCTTGGTTGTGCTGAACTCCCTCTTGAGGTTCCCGGTGCCGTTTTCCGATGACGGTCACGTGACGGGAAGTGATCACAGGTTAAATACTGGAGTTCCGTTTCACACTCCCGATCAACTAGAGCGTGTCTCACTTCTCAGTGGAAACCAATCATGGCACCAAAAAGAAGAGTTACTCCAATTCTTCGATACTAGTGTGGACAGAAGTGGGTGGTTACGGTGGTCATCAGGCAGCCTTTTTATCTGGGAAAGCTCCTGCATATAGTTGATAGCAGAGCTAGGAATTAAGGATTTAATGTGTCAACAGTAAATGTCCGTGGTCCGTGTATCACACAGATCACGGTGTTACAAATGTGGAAGGTGAAGTCTTATTTTTAAAAAAAAGGGGGCAGATCCCAATGAATGCCTCATGTATAGTGGTGGCAGTATATATATCCCTAAATGGTTTTGTTAAGACAACGTGGGGCCATGTGTTGAGATTGTATATCTGGTGCACGAAATATGTGAACATTGAGGTCAGAGTTAGTGGGTTATGAACACGATGAGAACACGATAAAATAGCACACAAACATTTATAATTGATTTCTGGAGTGAGAAGCGGCTGTTTTGTACACTAAAACTTTTTTCAGGCAAGGTATTGTTTATGGTGTACATATAGATCATTACAGCTAGATAGAATACGCTGTAAGATTTGACAGAGAGAGAACATTTAAAACCAGAGATTCTCAAAAGTCTGTTATCCTAGGAAAAATTGCAGCTCGGGATCGTAATTAAGCCCGAATTCAATGCTCCGAAGACGCATGATCCAGGTGGCTTCTTTCCGTCTCAATGTTAGTTCACGGTTGCCACCTCTGATATGGGCGGGCACTGTTTCAATTCCGTAGAAAGACACACAGAAATCCTCTGTATTGGCCTGGCACTTGGCTACATGGAGGGCTACAGGATATCTTGGATCTTGTTTCTGGATAGCCCTCATGTGTTCAGATATTCTGTCTTTTAGCATCCTGATGGTGCTTCCTACGTATTTTTTACCACATTGGCATTCTATTATGTATATCACATATTTTGTGGTGCAGTTAATGTTGGCTCTAATATCATAGTTCTCTAATTTGGGTCCTTGGAAGTGCTTGGTTTTGTGTTTGGCCCATTTGCACATTGTGCAGAAACCACATTTGAAAAACCCATTGCTGCGTTGGGTGAGCCAGTTCGGGGTTAAATCCACTTGTGGGACAGTAGGGCTTAGTCTGTTTCTCAAAGTTCTCCCTTTGCGAAAAGTGATTTGAGGGGTAATTGGAATCAATTCTTTCAGTACTGCATCTTCTTTTAGCAGATCCCAATATTTATTGAAACTTTTTCTGACTAAATGGTGTAGACCATTATACTCAGTGATCATTCTAACCGTAGATTCTTTCGCCTGTTTGGAGTTGGTCATTTTTAAAGTGTCAGGTCTCTTGATTTTGTCAAGTCTCTTTTTAGCTATGGACAGGGTAGCCTTCTGGTACCCACGTTTCACAAATCTAGATTCCATATCCCTAACAGTTATTTCGAGATCTGTGTCGTCACTGCAATTGCGTCTGGCTCGGAGAAATTCCCCGAAAGGTATCGCCTTAATCTGGTGAGAAGGATGAAAGCTGTCTGCACGGAGTATCGCATTGCAGGATGTGGGTTTTCTGTAGAGTCTACTTTCTAGTTTGTCATTTTTCACATAGAGTTCTAAATCTAAGAATTCTATGTTGGTTTTACTGGATTTCATGGTGAAGCTGAGTTCCCAGTTGTTGTGGTTGAGGTGATTGGCAAATTGTTGTAGTAATTCATCTGTCCCTGTCCATAGTAAAATGCAGTCGTCTATATATCGACCCCAAAACAAAATGGAGTCGGTATAATTGCTTCCATGGGTGCCCCAAATGTGATCAGCTTCAAATGCACCCATGAAGAGGTTGGCGAAAGAGGGAGAGAATTTTGAACCCATGGCTACTCCACGTTTCTGTTGGTACCATTGTTTATGAAAAATGAAGTAGTTGTTGTCAAGGATCAAGGTCATCATCGAAATCAGCATTTGGGTGTGTGCCCAAAGGGATGCCGGTCTGTTGGACAGAACACGGGTAATTTCTTTTAGGCCTAATGTTGGATTAATGCTGGTGTAGAGTGCTACAACATCCATAGTTACTAGGGTGGTATTAGGTTGCCATTCTAGGTCACTCAAAAAGCTCAGTATGTGCTTCGAGTCCTGTATATAGGATGGAAGATTTCTGACTAGTGGACCTAGAAACACATCTACATATTCAGCCAGTCTTTCGGTAGGGCCCCCTATTCCAGAGACGATAGGTCTGCCTGGTGGGAAAGGGAGATCCTTATGGATTTTTGGGAGAGTGTATAGCCATGGGTATGTGGGTTTATTAACTTTTAGGTAGAGAAATTCGTCATCGTTTAGTAGACCATCCTCTTTCCATTTTCGTAGGTGGTCGTTGATGGTCAAGGTTAGTGGACCCATAGGGTTGTATGCAAGTGGTTCATAGCAAGTAGGATCTGCTAATTGATTTGATATTTCATTGTTGTAGTCATCAGTGTTCATAACCACGATATTTCCTCCTTTGTCAGCCTCACGGATAATGATGGTGGGAATTTGTGTGAGTGTTTTAAGTGCGTGACGCTCTCCTTTAGTTAAATTGTCTTTGAATGTAAATGTCTTGTTCAATTTTATAGTATTGATTTTATTCAAGTCTTCCAGAACCCGTTTGTGAAAATTGTCAATGTTGTTGCCACCCGGTAATGTAGGTGTCCAGGTGGATTTGCTTTTGAGACCACTCACAGTCCCGAGTTCTGTTTCTATATTGAGTTCTTCTAAAAGTTGCCCCATTTCTACAGGGCTATCCTCTCGTTCTGTAATAGACAACAGTAGATGGGTGGCTTGTACATCCTTTATTGTAAGTTCATCATGTAATACAAAATCGGGAATATTCAGCACATTTTTATTACTGCAGGTTTTACCGGCAAAATGTTTTTTTATTTTTAGACTGCGGACAAATTTGAAGAGATCAATCTTAGTCTGGCAGATATCCCCTGTGGAGTAGGGATTAAAGTTGAGACCTTTCGAGAGAAGTTTGTTCATGTCAGGAGATAGTGAGAAAGAGGAAAGGTTGATCACTTGGACATCTTTATTTACGCTTTCTATTTCCTCATTGTTCCTGATCTTAGCTTTTTGCGGTAATCTTCGTTTACCTCCTCTACTACCTCTGTGGGTTTTTGGTTTTGTATGACCCTAACTTAAGCTTTGCCTGGAAACGGCATTTCCAACAACTTTGATAATTTCGTCATACTTTCTTCAAATAGGTAAGTGTGACATATGGTTTAGAGATTTTCTTTAATACAGTTAAATCGTGGAGCCATTCGTAGCGAATTACTCTTCCCACTATAAGCCTCAATATCATGCTTGATACCAAGGACTTATAAATACATAGCCCATCCATTTCCTCAAGAACACCAGATATAACTAGTTCCTCTTTTGTCTTCTCGGATATACTCACCCAGCTGACATAATTGATCACCTCTCTAACTCTAGCCACTGACTGTCTTCACTCACACACCACGTAGGTCTAATCACTGAACCAGAAATATCGGCGAACACATAGCGTTGACTCTTTAGAAAAATCTGAATGTATCTAGTAGAGTAACAACTGCATTTCGCAAACTAATCTGATGAGCCTACTGTCTATCTTTATGATATTAGTAAACCTGAAGGTACTACGTAGTGAAGTAACTACAATGATATGCCTTAATAAGGAAGTAAATGATGAGCAGCAATGAGTATCTAACCATGTGTGTATACAGATGAATTCTTGTTGAACAAGATTATGCTATCTAGTTATCTCGAGTCATCACTTATGTCACATGGGAATACCGCCTTTACATAAACACAGCTACACTCCTGTTCACAATACCACTCCACTTTCTCTAGGGCCTGTGTATAGACTTACCATTCTTCACTAATTCCTTGTCCAGATGGACAAATGCACCAAAAAGTAATAAAAGATATTAATACATGTCACAATATTTTTCACTCAACCACACGTACACTCTTTAGTTCACCAAGTCACTCTACTATTGAACATAAGTCACAAATACACAGAGTCACTATTGGCATGACCACGTTTTCACATTGGTACTCACAACAAGTCACTAGCCTTTTGCATATATAACAAGAACCTTTTGCAAATGCACCTCTTTGTGTTTTCTGTTCAGCCCTGAAGATTCGCAGTAAGTTCCCTGCGATGAAACACGTGTTGGCATTATCAAAGGAACAATAAAACTTTTACTTAAACACCAGGAACAGAACATTTCTTCTTTCTTGGAACTCTTGTACCTGAACTTGGATATTTGATTCTCTTTAAGTCACTCCGAAAGTGTGGATGTATACTAACTGACCGTCGCTTTCTACGACATCATCACTATTATGTTCTGAATTTGTATAGTGCAGGGGCATTGTTGTTCTACCATCCTGGAGCTAATACGGGACCTAAGACCCTATCTGGAGCATCAGACACCAAGGGCCCACGCAATCCCTACCCATGTCCAGGTACTCTGCTGCCTGCACCTCCTTGCATCAGGAATTTTCCAGGGTGCGATAGCAGCAGTGGGTGGAGTGTCACAGAGCTGTCTATCCCGTTTCTTCAACACCTTCCTGGACGCCATGATGGACAGAATGGAACATTACATTTCCTTCCCCAGTACACAGGCGGAGCTGCAGAGAACCAAGCTGGAGTTCTATCAACTTGCCCATTTCCCCCACGTGATTGGCTGCATCGATGGGACCCATATTCCCATCTGCCCACCTGCAGCAAGTAAAGACATATACAGAAACCGCAAATCCACCCACTCAATCAACGTGCAGGTGATCTGCAATGCCAAATACATTATAACAGACATCGTGGCCAAATACCCCGGGAGTAGCCACGACGCTTACATCTTCAGGAACAGTGGCATACATACACGTCTGCTTGCTGGTGAATTTGCCGACGGATACATACTAGGTAAGTAAATGTTACACACCCTGATGTACACCCTGGCTCAAGCTGTTGGTCACAGCAATCAATGACACTTACTTCTGTTCATAGGTGACAGCGCATATGCCCTCCGGCCGTATCTACTCACACCATATCTGAACCCAACCACCCGAAGGGAGAGGAGATACAATGTGGCACATAGGAGCACACACAACATGGTGGAGCGCACTTTTGGTTTGCTCAAAAGCCGATTCCGTTGACTCCACAAAACAGGAGGTGCACGTCTGTACAGCCCCATCAAATGTTGCAAGATAATTGCTACGTGTGCAATGCTACACAATCTGGCCACTAAAAAAGGAACAGCAGTGGAACTAACTGAGTCAGAGGACGAGGACGAGGACAACCCTCAGCCAGAGCCCAGTGCAGCTGGTGCTGCTATTGAACATGATGGGAGACAGAAACGGGCAGAGATTACGTCAAACTATTTCTGAGTGAGTAACGACACTGAGACATTTACAGTTACATGTAGAGGTGTTTATTTGGCACACCTCCAGCATTGTGAGCATTGTCCAATTGGACATGGGTTAAATCACCCATCACATGCATGTACACAGCCATTGTCCTTCACTTCTTGCGTCCACGTGCTGCACGTGCACGTTCCCCATCGACACTGTCTTGTGTGTTGGACTGTTCCTGTGCTGGCACGTTTCATCCACTACGCCTCCTGCACTCGGTGGGTGAGGGTGTAATGCTACCACGGCTGGTAGCCTCCTCGCTCTCCCCCCCCTTCCATGTTGGACGCCTTGGCATTCTGCATGAGCTCTAGCACTGAGGTCATGGACACCAGCCCCCTGGCCACATCCCTGCTGCAATGCGCCATTTCCTCCTGCATGGCGATGGACCTGCGACACATCAGTGATGTCGTAGTGGCCAGCCGGTTCACCGACTTGGTATAGGCCTGGAGTCTCAGTCTCTCCCGGCGCCTGCCAACACGGTCCTGCTCCAGCTGGCTGCAGACGTTGTCCACCGAGGTAGCTACCCTCTCCATCCCTGCACACAAATTCTCCCCTATGGCACTGATGCCCTTCTCCATCTTGTGCATATGTCTGTTTATGTTTGCCATCTTCCTGTGAATTGACTTCATCTCCCGCCATTGCAGGCGCTGGACCGTCAGCATGTTGCCTTCCAGTCCAGCAAACACACTGTCACCCTGCTTGGATGCCACTGGACTGTCTGGCGTTGCCCTGCGTCGTCGTGATGAGATGTGGGCGCCCTCGGATGCAGAACCAGCCCGCTCCCTGTTGGATCTATCTCCGATAGGACTTTGTTCGCCCTGTCTGCCCTCCTCCTCCGACTCCTCCATCTGCTGGAGGGTGATCACGGCATGCCTCCTGCCTGACTGTGGTGATGGTGGTGGTGGTGGTAATGGTGTTGGTGACTGAGGGGATTGCGGCCCTCCCTGGCGCTGTGGTGATGGCTGTGGTGGAGGATTGGCTGGCTGTGATGGCGCAGAGATGGTGTTCCCTGCAGGCATGCTGTCTTCATCATGTTGCCTCCCCTCTGGCCTGGTTGACCTGCCTCTGCTGCCCTCAGCTGCACTGCGAGATGACTCGCCTGTAATGACACAAATGTAAATATACTCAATGCTCTGTCTGCAATGGCATTACATTAAACTACATGCCTACAGTGCACAGTGGTTGTCCTGACCTATCCAATTCTTTTACCATGCTATTGTGTTTGCTGCCCTGACTGTCCTGATCATGAGTTCACACTGACTACATCACCCAGAATGCATTGCAGGTAACCAGTAAGACATGATGTGGAGTGGGAGCACTTTTACCACTATGGGGATTGGGGTTGGGGAGGGGGTAGTGCAGCTGGATGGTGGACTCCACCATCTGTTCCAGTGGTGTTGGTACTGGGGCTTGATTTTTTCCTCCTCCTGTTTTACCAGCCAGCCTCTGTCTCTCTGCCATCCTCAGTTTTGCTGTTTTTCTGAGGTCGTACCACCTCTTTCTGATGTCCTCTATGGTGCGCAGGGTCACACCTATGGCATTGATCATGTCCCGAATGCCACTCCAGATTTGCCTCTTCTGTGACTCTGGCACTTGGTGGGACTGGGCTCCAAACAGCTTGTGGTACTCTTGGCTGACATCCTGGATGAGGATCTCAAGCTCCTTGTTGCTGAACTTGAGTTTTCTTTTTCTATCACCTCCCTCCTTCTCCCTGTCCTGGCTTGCCATTTCAATGCTTGTTCTGTTGTTTGTCTGCCTTGCTTGTGGCTGTGTGGCTGTGCTGCTGCTGGCTCCTCAGCTCCTCAGCTCTCCTGCCTGCCTGCCTGCCTCACAGTGAGCTCCAGGCCCTGTGCACCTGGCTGGGTGTGGCAACTTCCTGTTTGGGAAGTAATTGGGTGTATCAGGATTGGCTGATTCACCAAAAAGCGATTTTTTGAATTACCGAATCGGTATTTCTGAATTCGGTAATGGATTCTGTACCACCGAATCGGTAATTGCCTTTCGGTATTTTTTATTTTTAACGATTAGTTCAGATTCGGTATTTAATACCGAATTGCAACGAATCGGTAATGTTTAACGAATTTTTTCCTACATCACGTTTACCGACTTCTTAATACCGATTCGGTAAAAATCGGTATTAAGGATTCGGTATTCGCAAATTACCTACATATGGCCCACTATTGGGTAGTAAATTACGAATTTCTGTGTACATGCACATCTGTGCATGTAAATTACGAACTTCTGTGTACATGCACATCTGTGCATGTACACCTGTGCCATGTGACACATGGCACAGGTGTACATGCACAGATGTGCATGTACCCAGAAATTCGTAATTTACCACCCAATAGTGGTATGTGTGTCACATGGCACACAAGCCAGAAACAGGGGTGAAACTGGGTGTCAAAGTGACACCCTGTCCCCCTTGGAAATTCGGTATTTTTACCGATTCAGTATTTGCTATTGAATCATGTGGGCTTCAATGGCAAATACTGATTCGGTAATTACCGAATCGGTAATTACCGAATCTTACCGATTCGGTATTTTTACCGATTTTTTTTCCTACATAGCAATTACGGATTAGTAAATACCGAATCAGGAAAAAAGCGGTATTTACCATTCGGTAATTTGCTATTACCTACATTTAGCCCTAAATACATAAAAAATAAATAAAATAGGAAATACATTAATACCATTACTAATTATATTGCCTAAACATACATGAAAATAATAGAACATAAAAGTAATTTTTAATAAGCCATACAACCAGAAAAATTCCCTAAATGATGTTAAACTAAAATAGATCTTAATGAACCTATATTCTTGAAAATATACAATTATTTATAAAAACAAAACATTCAAAATAAAATGATTGTCAACATTAAAATAATTATACCAAATACATGAACCAAAAATAATTAATAGAAATGCATTAACTATTGTAAATATGTAATTATAATACTATTTAAAACCTCTATAAAAAGAGCACAAAACACAAATATATTTTGCACCAAGAATGCTACAACTCGAAGGAGACAAGACTATTAAAACTGTTTTATTCCAATGATAGAACAATAATTGTTACCGATGCTAGTGCATATGGGTTAGGACCTGTTTTGCTGCAGGAGTGCAGGGGTCGTGAAAGGGGCATAGCATTTGCGTCCCGTGTTCTGAAAGGTGCAGAGCCCACGCATCTCACCATTGAGAAAGAAGCTCTGTTGTGTTGGTGGAGTGTACAACATTTTCACACTTATGTTTTGGGAAACCAACTTGAATTACGGACTGACCACAAACTGCTGATAGACTTGTTTACCTTGAAAGGTGCAGGTAGAGCCACACCTTGCATAGCCAAGTGGTTATACAGGCTGTAAGAATACACATTCAACATCTGCTATGTGTCTGGAAGTAAATCTTTGAGTGCAGACTGTTTATCGCAGCTACCACTGGATTGTAAGGAGGAGGTGGAAGATGAAGAGTGGGTTGTGGAAGATGTTAATGAAACATGTAAAGGAGCTATTTTGGAGATGACTGGAAGCAAAAGTTGTTGGAAGATCAATTGCTGAGTTTAGTCGCAGAGTTAATTCAAAGTGGGACTAAGACAAGTGGAAAAGAAAACGAGAATCTTAGCAAATATGTTATGGTATGGAGTGAGCATCTGTTTCCAAGGGGATTGTGAGAAGGAGTGACAGGTCTCTTACATGTGGGTCATGGTGGAACTTCTGCCATCAAGTGTAAGGCTCGTATTGACTTTTGGTGGCCAGGAAAGGATGGAGAGATCGACAGATTTGTGAGAAATTGTATACCATGTACCTCTAGTGACAAGTCTCATATTGTTATGGAATCTCCCATCCTTCCATCTACGTTTCCTAAGTGGTCGTGGGAAACACTGGCAGTTGATATTTGTGGGACTTTTGATTATCTTCGACAGGAGAGTAGATATGCTTTGGTATTAATTGATTATTTTTCAAAATGGTCAGAGGTGGCTTTCATGAGTGAGGTCAAAGGGTGTCATGTTAATTCATTTTGTGAAGAAGTTTTCAGGAGAGAAGGATGTCCAAGAATTTTAGTGTCAGATAATGGCCCACAATTTACGTCTGGTGAATTCACAGAGTTTTTGAAAATGAAGGGGAACGAGCAACATTGCACAGTGGTGTAGCATCCCAGGGAAAATGGCCTAGTTGAAAGGTTTAATTGTGTCTTTGTGGAGTGTGTGCAGTTGGTGTTATGTGCTGGGTTGGATTCGAAAAGAGAGATAAAAACATGTTGTGGAACTGCAAAAACACTCCACATTCGGTCACTAGTGTAACTCCTTTCTTTCTTTTGAAAAGGTAGAGTAGCTTGTACCACAGCTGTCCTGGCGTGGATGGAAAGAACATCAAGGGGGCAATTGGATTTGGAGCAGTTGCAGAAGAGAGTCTGTGATTATCAAGATCGTTATGTGCACAGGCACAATGATAAGATATATACATCACAAGTTTTTAAGGAGGGAGAATGGGTCAGAACTCCAAGGGAGTAACATAAAAAGGGTTCTTTTGATGGTTTTGTCCTAGGGTGGTCAATGATGTGAAAGGGTCAAAAGTGTTGGTGGATGACAAATTGTGGAATGGAAGGAAATTGGTCAAGTGTCTTGATGTGGAAGATGAAGTGTGTGGAAAGGTTGTTCCTAACAAGAATGATACCGATCTACATAGCGTGGATCCCCTGGTCAAAGTTCAATCTAAGGACGGAGGTTGGTCGATGACCAGTCTGCACAGTAACAAGGATTTTCCTGTACGTACTAGAAGGATTCCCAAATATTTTAAGGATTATGTTGTTACCTAACACCTTCATTTAAGATGTACACTATGCTGTGGGGTGTGTAATGTTGCCTCTGTTGTGCTGCTTCCGTGTATCTTAGCATGATCTTATATTTACTTTTTGAGTATTTTTATGATCATTCAATTACTTGTTTCTTGTTGCTTAGCTTAAATTTTTCTTGGTGTATAATTTCTTTTTTTTAAATTCTGTATAGAGGAGGAGGTATAATATTTTGCAATGCCATTGTAACCATCCAAGTCAAAAGCTCCCCTTACATCTATACTAATATTATAAAGGAAGAACTTTGAACCTTTGAGGTGGGTAAACTCGGGAACCACAGCGCCAATCCAAACACCCGATACATCGTTGTAATTGGCAGGGTCTGTAGATGGACATAGGCTATATAAAATAAAAAAATATATGTTATTTAAAATATTTACCTTAAAAAAAGTAGTCCCTTGGAAGTAGCGCCGGCCGGCCGCGACGTGCGTGCTGACATCAGGAGCCAGGGAGAAGCGGTGGACATCAGCGCGGGGAGGAGCGGCAGACAGGCAGGGAGGAGCGGCGGACAGGCGGGGAGGAGCGGTGAGCGGCGGACGAGGTAGGTGAAATACAAAAGCTACAGGCGGGGAGGAGCGGTGAGCCTAGGTGAAATACAGGCGGGGAGGAACGGTGAGCGTAGGTGAAATACAGGCGGGGAGGAGCGTTGAGCGTAGGTGAAATACAGGCGGGGAGGAGCGGTGAGCATTAAATGAAGCAAAAGAGGTAGCAAACTGCAAAAGTGAGTGCATTACAAAAGTTAGAATCGTGAGCCAACAACATACAAGAGGTAACAAACGGTGCATTACATGAGGAAAAAGTGTCAGGGAGGGGCGGTGAGCGTAGGTGAAATACAGGCGGGGAGGAGCGGTGAGCATTAAATGAAGCAAAAGAGGTAGCAAACCGTGCAATACAAAAGTGAGAATCGTGAGCCAACAAAATACAAGAGCTAGCAAACGGTGCATTACATGAGGAAAAAGTGACACGTGCAGTTCACAAAAGTGTACAAAGGAAACATAGAGGTATATTACTGCAATATATGAAGGAAGGCTCCGGGGGACCCACGGACATTACAAAAGTGAGTGCATTACAAAAGTGAGAATCATACAAAAGTTAGAATCGTGAGCCAACAACATACAAGAGGTAACAAACGGTGCATTACATGATGAAAAAGTTGCGGGGAGGAGCTGTAAGCGTAGGTGAAATACAGGCGGGGAGGAGCAGTGAGCATTAAATGAAGCAAAAGAGGTAGCAAACCGTGCATTACAAAAGTGAGTGCATTACAAAAGTGAGAATCGTGAGTCGACTAAATACAAGAGCTAGCAAACGGTGCATTACATGAGCAAACTGTGACGTGTGCAGGTTAAAAAAGCATACATAGAGGTATAATACTGCAATATATGAAGGAAGGATCCGGGGGACCCACAGACAACGTCGGGCGGGCGGGGACCCTGAAGCATGATTGCTCCCGGACAAGGTCGGGACGGGCTGCTAGTAAGATAATAAAAGTAGACACTGTTGTCTGCATAGAAGCAACGTTCACACAAAGGAAAATAATAAAATAGTCACCGCAGTCTAGATTCATGCTCCAAAACAAAACAGAGCAGGAAGAAGCAAAAAAAAAAAATGCAAAAAAAATGTAAATAAAGAAAGTGGTCACAGTTGTCACTTCTTGCTTTTCCACAAATGTTGAGTTGAAGGTCTAGACTGTGGATTGCACTCACCACCAATCAGCTTCTCTGAAGAATACGTCCATCCACCAATGAGAAAACAGACCGACGGACTTGTAACCAATCTTGAGCCAATGCCAGCACCGAGAAAAGACACTCGAATCAATGCAAGCAATCTCCTCCTTTTTTTTGTGTAAGTGTGATCACCTTTATGCAGACGAACACAGAGACACGCACCTTCCAGTGTCGTGTCCCACCAGAGCACCAAAACGGTAAGCTTATTTTTCCTTAACACGGTGACTGTAAGCACGCGCTTCCTAAACCACCTGCAGACCGCGCTACCTATCTCCAGCCTGTATGCTGAGTGCGCTCTATCTTATGACTGCTAACTTGCTGCACTGATTCATGTGACAGCTAATGTGCCGCCTCCCTTCGCTCTCCAGGGCTCCGTGACATGATTGAGATATACTGAAGAGGCAGGCGTGCAGACATTAATTCCTCACACCCCTCCAGGAGTCTCCACCTGCCTAACCAGCCACAGGCGACGCTCTTCACAGGTCAAATGCAAAAACAACAGTTGATGGACAGAATGCAGAACAATGTCATACATTCACCCCAGTACAGAGATCTGGGCCTAAATTCATCGTTTATTTGCACTCCACACCACCCCAGTTCAGACATGGCCATATGCAAATCAGCCTTGACCCTGTGCCTCATGGGAACAGTCCAGCCCGAACTGCCAAGCCATGTCTTTCCTGGACCGGAATCAAGCATCCTAGGACCGGTTTCTGGCTATCAGCCGTCTTCAGCCAGGATAGCTTGACTCCAGTGGTGTGGAGACCATGGGACTCACGTCTGAGCATACCTATCCCACTCGGGTGACAAATGCATAAACAACAGTTGATGGAAAAAGACGATGGATTTAGGCCCAGATCTCTGTATTGGGATGAATGTATGAAATTGGTCTGCATTCTGTCCATCAACTGTTGTTTTTGCATTTGTCATGAGTCCCATGCTCTCCACACCACTGGAGTCAAGCTATCCTGGCTGAAGAAGGCTGATAGCCAGTTGATGGAAAAAAACGATGGATTTAGGTCCAGATCTCTGTACTGGGGTGAATGTATGAAATTGTTCTGCATTCTGTCTATCAACTGTTGTTTTTGCATTTGTCATGAGTCCCATGCTCCCCACACCACTGGAGTCAAGCTATCCTGGCGGAAGTTGGCTGATAGCCAGAAACCGGTCCTAGGATGCTTGATTCTGGTCCAGGAAAGTCATGGCTTGGCAGTTCGGGCTGGACCGTTCCCATGAGGCACAGAGTCAAGGCTGATTTGCAGATGGTCATGTCTGAACTGGGGTGGTGTGGACTGCAAAAAACGATGGATTTAGGCCCAAATCTCTGTACTGGGGTGAACGTATGACATTGTTCTGCATTCTGTCCATCAACTGTTGTTTTTGCATTTGTCACCCCGAGTGGGATGGGTATGCTCAGACATGAGTACCATGCTCTCCACAACACTGGAGTCAAGCTATCCTGACTGAAGATGGCTGATAGCCAGACACCGGCCCTAGGATGCTTGATTCCGGTCCAGGAAAGACATGGCTTGGCAGTTCGGGCTGGACTGTTCCCATGAGGCACAGGGTCAAGGCTGATTTGCATATGGCCATGTCTGAACTGGGGTGGAGTGGAGTGCAAACAAACGATGGATTTAGGCCCAGATCTCTGTAGTGGGGTGAATGTATGACATTGTTCTGCATTCTGTCCATCAACTGTTGTTTTTGCATTTGTCACGCCGAGTGGGATGGGTATGCTCAGACGTGAGTCCCATGCTCTCCACACCACTGGAGTCAAGCTATCCTGGCTGAAGGCGGCTGATAGCCTGAAACCGGTTCTAGGAGGCTTGATTCCGGTCCAGGAAAGACCTGGCTTGGCAGTTCGGGCTGGACTGTTCCCATGAGGCACAGGGTCAAGGCTGATTTGTATATGGCCATGTCTGAACTGGGGTGGTGTGGAGTGCAAAAAATTGATGGATTTAGGCCCAGATCTCTGTACTGGGGTGAATGTATGGCATTGTTCTGCATTCTGTCCATCAACTGTTGTTTTTGCATTCTTCACAGGTCACAGCACAACAATATTTACAGCGTCCCAACTCCTTGTTTCAATGCAGCCACGTACCGGTCGCGTAGCCAGTTTAGCTGACCCAAGGACACATCTTTGCTTGCCTGGCCAAATCCCTGCTTGACAGTCACCTCCTTTTCACAGATGACTCTCAGGGGCTGATCACAAACTGCCAAAACATTCCAGGCAGCTCCTTTCATTTGGGTACGCATCGTTGGTTCCCATCCTCTGTCACCACTATTAAAGAAGACGATGCTCCAAGCAATGAAATGAGAGAGAGTTTATTGACGACAAGTAAATGCCATAAACCCCTGGCAAGATCACACATAACTGCCACTCCCAAAACCTTCAAGGTACATTCTATCTGATGTCAGATGGCAACCATCGCCAAGTGACATCAGCAAGGACATTACAACAAATACCTCAACAAAGGAATCTCCTTCTACGCACCCAAGAGAAACCTCCGCTCAGCTGACCTTGCCCTGGCCAAAATCTCTCGCATCCGCAGAGCCAGAATGGGAGGAAGAGCCTTCTCCTACATAGCGGCCAAGTCCTGGAACAAACTCCCCCTCAGCATCAGACTAACCCCCACTCTGGAAGCATTCAGGAAGAGCCTCAAGATCTGGCTCATCATATGAGGCAGAGTTGCACGAAACCCCCCTCCCGCCAGCGCCTTGAGACCCTCATGGGTGAGTAGTGTAGTGCGCTTTACACATCTCTGATTGATTGAAGTCAGTCGGGCCCGAATCTGAGGCGTTGTCAGGCCGAGGCTTTCCACCAGACATCGAAATGAGCCCCATAATGTAGAACCCTTTCTCCTGCACATCAATTGAAATAACAGAAGAAGAAGAACAATCATATATACAATACAAAACAATTGATTTAGACTAACCCAATGTACATCATGAATGATGGATGGCATCTTCAAATCAGGCCATTCGCCATTAATGCAAATATACTCCATACATGGATAATATCAGAATTGTAATATACTACTCATTTGAACATTACTGCCTAAAAAGCAAAGTGCAAAATATTATGGATAACTAAACAAAACTAAAATTGGAACTAACAATTACTATCCTCAAAAACAATTATAGATTTTGACAAGGTAATGATTCATAACATTTTCAAAATCTGCCCACACACATCTGTATAAGAATGCTATTATCCTTTTTAGGAGACACCCAAAATAACCTACACTAAGGTCCCGATTATGATATCGGTCGGTCGGACCGCCGACCGCTATCGTGGTGGTCAGGCGTACTGCTTTACACAGTGGCTTGTACTGTGTAAAACGGCTGCAGCATAAGTCGCCATGTAAAGGAACACTTCCCGCACATCCATGCATCATGTGGTGCATGGAACACTGTGCATGGAGGTGCACGGGGGTACTACATGTGCCCCCAGGCCACTTTACAGAGGCCCATGACGGAAGGTGGCCTGGTTTGGGGATCCTAAAATCAGTTTCCGACAGCCTTTTCATGGCCGTCTTTCTGATGTGAAAAGGCTGTCAGAAAGGGATGTCGACATCCCGACAGTGGTGCCTGCCTTGGCACCACCTCGATTCAGGATTACGATTCGGACCGCTGGCCCAAATGGATCCCTAATCTTGTCAGAGGCAGTGGTCTCCCCTCGAACGCTCAGGTCCCACCTCCTGGATTGTAATCTGGAGGTCGGCCTGGAGCAGAGTGTGGCTTTAAAATAAAAATCAATAGCAATGGCCTATTTACCAGTCACAGAAGTAGCTGACCACTACACCATACAAATATAATCCCCATCCTACCAAAAAAATGTCCCCTCATTGATTACTTTGAAGACACTTAGGCTGGCAGACTGCACAATTCTGGCCACAGATGTCAACAAATTTCAAATCCTATTGTGGAAGGTATACAACAGCACAATAGACCAACAATTCAAAACCAACAACACAGTGGAAGGAAGGCACAATGCCCTTCCTAACAGATTGGGCCGTAACAACCCTACCCTATACTAGTTCCTAGAAAGCTTACAAAAAGAAAAAAGCTACCAACAACAAAAAATAGAGAGTCAGTAAGCCAAACCAAACTTAAATACCTAAATAGGCCAAAAAGATGTATGAAATGTTACAATTTAAGGTACAGCTCTTTATAAATAACAACGGACTACACCATTTTGAAATGAAAGCACCTGCCACAAAACAATTATTTTTTATACATTTTACAAATAATATCTTTAGTCATCAGTTTATAACATATAAATAAATTAAATAATAAAGAACAAGACTGATAAATAAAAATATCATGTTATAATATATTTAAAAAGATGTGGAAAAACACATTACAAGAAAATAGTATTCACTCACAATGCATTGAATACTTCACATCTTCTCACATACAAAGTACTACATTACATTTTAATTAAATATTGCAGCAATATATAATCCACCTAAAATATATCAAATAATGTAATTTATGATTTGAAGTCAATGTAAATGATCCACTATGAGCCAACAAAAATTATTACAAATAAACCCCAAAAAACGCCCAAAATTAAAGGTTCATAAATAAATTGAAAATTGCCCATAATTCTATGGTATGAAAAAACCATTAAAAAAATATATAAAGAACTGCTCCAGAAAAACAATACAAATGTATTTTTTAAAATAATTTTGGTAAAAAATAAGTGAGACACATACATTTACAAAAAAAACACATTCAAGAATACGAAAAATCCTGTCCAGTGACTCAACTCACTCTCATAAACCATACACTGCAAACACATTACAAACACAACAACATTACATGCCAAATATTATAACCATAACAACAACCACTATTATAACGTCCTACGCTACACAAAGGGCATCATTAAGATGTCGGTCACAGTTGCCTCCGATGGACACCATCGCAAATTCGGAACCGACTACTGTAAAGGGGCCATAGCACAAGCTCCTATAGAGAAATTGGAGTTTGTGTAAATCCCTGCACCCTGTTACAGGCACTGCCACATGGTGCACGGATTTACAAGGGGACACCATAGGTGCCCCCAGGGCCACAACTACAGGCCACGGAGGAAAGGGGCCCTGCTCGGGGCCCCCAAAGTCACTTTCTGACAGCCTTTCTGTGTCGGAAAGGCTGAAACGGAAGGCTGTCAGAAACCAACATCATAATCCTGACGGCGGATAGCCATCCTGTTGGGATTACGGGCAAGTCTCCGACTGACCAACATGCTCCCTGAGCCTGTCGGAAGCCAGCCGGAATGACAAGCCAGTTTCAATTCCGACCGCCTAGATTGTAATTAGGTGGTCGGAATTGAAACCGACGATGTCGGTCGGAAAGCTTCCAACCTGCAGTCGGAGGCTTTCCGACCGACATCGTAATCGGCTCCAAAGTGTAGTATGGCCTACCACATTACATCATGTTACAACACTAATTTAGACTAAACAAAATGAACACTAGAAATTAACACACTTCACTACAGTAACACACCTACCCACATTTCCCACCTCAAAATCCGTACAAAATCAGTTAAAGGAAAACTTATCTTAAAACTTGAACAGCAGTAGTTAACCACAAACAACAGAAACAATACCTGCTGAAAAATGTTAATATAATTCGAAATACAGGCAGTTATAAAAAGTAGATGCCTAATAAAAACAAAAAAGACTACTTTCTTATCTTATCATAATAAAAGAAAATGTGGAAATAAATAAAAATATGTACCTAAATCTAAATGTATACATATGTATACATGTAGGTCATATTTTGCGATCTATGTGCTGGAGTGTCCTTGTGGCCTATGTTATGTAGGCAGTACCATCCTTCAAGGCCACAAGAGGATACTCCAGCATATTTGAGCTATCAGAAGTAATGATCAGTCCTAAACGGTAGCACAACACTTTGAGGAAAGCCACACTGCAGACTGAAAAACCTGAGATATTTTTTAGCCAATACCGTGCCACCAAACAAAAGAGTTGAAACAGGAAGACGGCCCTTAGGAGGCTGGAAACACAGTACATTCTGGACTTGGACTCCAAGCAGCCAGGGGACCTGAATGCTACTGAGGATCTATACACCTGCCTCTAATTAATGTTAGACAGAGACATCAGTTGTAGGACACCCAACATCATGAACAGTAGGACACAAATAAGACCGCAGTATGCCCCCAGTTACTACCATCACAGTTTCTTTAGTAGGTTTAGCTTTTTTACACAGAGGTGAATAATGCACATAGCACTTTGTCTTTTATCATCCTTGCACCTGCACTCCCATCCAAAGTCGTAAGGTTTACATAGCCAGTTGTTTACAGTTGTATAATAAATGTATTTGCACCAGCACTTTTTGAAATGCCTGAGAAACAGATGGGCATTCAGTCTTATCTACTGAAACTATAATTTTTTAGTAATGGATAAGTATTCATGGCTTTACAATTTAAGATTCCTATTTGTTTTTTTTAGGTATTTATACCGTGATGTTGTTTTAAACCATACTTTTTACATACTCTGTTTTACAACAATTGCATATTATACTACAACTTTAACTATTTAATGTTGGTCCAATGTTGCTGTGTGACTGCTTTTTGTCAACAAACACCATCTGTATAGTTTAGACGACAAGCAGCAATTTTATACAACTGTATTGATGTTTTAAAACAGAAGCAGGCTTTATATTTATACAGTTTAAAAAAAAATTCAAAACCAAATCAATTGTAATGGTATTTGGACCTGAATGCGAGACTATCTGAAATCTATCTGCCGCATATGTAGAGTATTTCTTCTATAACAATGCACCAAATGCCGATAAGCACCTGTCACTTTAACATGTTGTTAAATAAATGGTTTCAAAGCTACCCCCCAACTGTGAGGCGAGTCATGTGATCAAGGCCCCACAGGGTTGAAACGCATCATGGCTGTGGTCTGTGAGATCTGCTGATAAACTACTCACTGCACAATTTGGTGGTCTGGGCTCCTGTTCATCAAAACTACCACGAGTACAAACCCGCAAATGGTTATTCAGACTATTCAAAATATGAAGAACTACGGGGCGCCAGGCCCCAACGGGATCCCAGCTCCGGTCTTCAAATTGGCATCATGTTCAATCTATACACAGCAGACCTAGGGGAGGCCCTCAAAGGAGCCAGTCTAGTAGTTCCACTTGGAAGCATGAGGTTGCCGGTGCTACAATACGTCAACAACACAGCTATACTGGATCATTCAAGGTTGGGCCTACAAAGAGCCCTAAATGCACTAGATCATTTCAACAACACCAACAACTTCACAATTAATCAAGGAAAGACCAAGGTGGTCATTTTTGGGACATACCATCGGAAGAAGAACACAGAATGGCTAATTGACAATCTACAAATCAACACAGTGGATGCATACAATTATCTAGGAGTTTGGCTGATGGAGCGGGACAAGGAGAAGGCCCGCCTGAAACAACTGAGCTCCAGGGCCAGCAAGGTCACGCACCTATTAAAACAATTAAGCCATCATCTGATCAGTCCGACAGCTGGTCCAATACTAACAATCCTGAAAGTGAAACTATTTCCAGCCATTAGCTATAACCATCTGGCCTTCCTCGGGCTACTGGATGCCGCCCTTAACTCAACCCAAGTAACGGCATCTAAAGCTGTGCTCCATATTCCAAGGTCAGCCAGGAATGCACGGCTAAGACTGGAGCTACGCTTAGAAGGGCCAGACCTGACATGCCCGGGGGAGATCATGAAATCATATTTAAGGACACTGAGGACCCCGGTCCACTCCCTGAAACATCACCTGAGAATAATCTTTGAGGGGTCAGGCACAGCCTGGCACATTAGCCTATGAAAAGCGCTTAAAACACTGAAGATCAAGGAAGACAGCATACCACGGCTGGACATCCCTCTGAACGCTTGGAAAAGATCTATAAACCAGCAAGTGCCCGAAACCTCCTTTGTTCTGGACATTAAAACTCTCCACTCAGGCGCCCACCTAGATCCTCTGAATAACTACTACAAAGCAGGCAAAGCACAGCCTTACCTAAGTGAGGTTCTCAATGCATTGGCCAGAAACAAAATAGTTCACATGAGGCTAACTACACTAGGAATAGCGAACTTCAACCCTGCATGTGCTCGCAAGGGGGAATCTACAAACTGCACACTATACCCCTATATGAGAGAATTCTAGCTGCATCTCCTTTACTGTTGCCTGCACCTTAACAACAACCGCTGGCAACTCCTGCGTCCAATCTGCATTAGGAACGGAATAGAGACCTGCAGTGCAGTGTGAGCTTTGTGCCTATCCACCACCGACACAACGACACTAGCAAGACTGGCAAAATTCATCCATCAAATCAGGATTGCCATAAAAGCTGCTAACAAAAGCACCAAAACTCTGGCGAAGGGTACCACAAATCTAGTAGAAGCAAGGTCAGCGGCCCTAAACATCCCTAGCCCTCCAGTTCAATGACAACGCTAAGATCAGCAAGGGCCAAAAGGAATGAAAGAGGCGACGCCCATCATCCCGTATTGCTGTTTACCCAGCGAGGCTCAAAGGGGACTTCATGAATGTGCGTAAGGCTACAAGGCACAGACTGTAACTCCCGATGAGGGACGATCATGTTGGCACAGGGGCGGGGCGCACAATTTTACGTAAGATAAACAAATGTTTTTAGATCATGGTTTTAGCTTTATATGTTGATTGTTTTTACTGTAATGATTTTAATTAATTGAACTGTTAATAAATACAAATATATATATTTCAAGAATGCACTCACAGCAGCTGAAAACGGAAGGTTTATTTGTTCAAAGCGAGCCAGCACCTTCATGTCGCGTAAGCTTTTCGCCGACGCGTTTCAAGGACGAATCCTCCTCCTCATGGGCAGCTTCAGTGTCATGCAGATGACTCCAATTAAATTCAGAGACTCCCAGTGGGTCATGCACTGTGCGTACATATAGTATGTTGCATCATGGGATATTGAGTCCCAATTGGAGATAGTAGTTACTCCCAGTGAGCTCCGTATGGCACTAATAATTAACCAGCATTGTTCAACCTTCAGTAGGCCCCAAATGACATGTCTTAATTGTCTCTTCAGCTGCTGTACTCATCGCTGCTTCAGGAAAGTTCAGCACGCCGCGCAGCCTCTCCTTTGGGTCACAGTGACAGTGCACTCTTGCACTGAAGGACGGCCTTGTAACGCCCCGGTTACTTACCGGTAATCTTCATTACTCCGAGTATAGTCTTCCTCACCACATGACTTACAAAGTGAGCTTCAGCTCCACGACAGAAACCTCCAAAGTAAAAAAAGCCTCCCACCCCCTCCCAACATGGCCGACCAGTCACACCTGACCTCTATAAGAGGCGGGTCGGCCCAACCAACAGCCTGAACTACCAAGCAAACAATGAAGCCGATAGCCAGACAGGGAGGGGGGGAGGGAACTCATGTGGCGAGGAAGACTAAACTCGGAGTAATGAAGATTACCGGTAAGTAACCGGGGCATTACCTCCTCGTTAGTCTTCCTCGCCACATGACTTACAAAGTGAGCAAATACCCAAGCCAAAAAGGCTTCATTGACCACCATAAGAACAACACCGCACGGTGATGCAGATAAACCAACACAAGGATTATTCAGTAAAATGCAAAGAAAACAGGGATTACAGCAAACCTGAATCAAGACACAAAGAAAAGGCCATCAAGGAGCCACAGCTCCCGCACACAGAACGGCCCCAGCGAAGTCCCCAGGGACAGCACCACCCAAGACAACGCGATAGTGTAACATGAACATGTGGGGGGACGACCACGTCGCCGCCCGACAAATCTCCTCAGTGGAGACACCCCTGAAGGAGGCCCAGGACACAGATACACTCCTCGTGGACCGACCCGGGACCCCCGCCGGTACCGCCGAACCCAGTGAAGCATAGGAAAGGACGATAGCCTGTGCAAGCCAGCGACACAAGGTGGAAGAGAGGGCCTGTGGCCAGAACGAACTGGACCAAAAGTCACGAACAGGCTATCACACCGGGAAAGGGAATACGCGCGCTCAAGATAAACCAAAACAGCACGCCGGACATCCAGCAAGGACAAGGAAGGATCCGTGTCGGGAGGGAAAGAAGGCAATGACACCTCCCGAGACCTGTACACCAGGGAAGGAACCATGGGAAGCAAACGGGGTTCATGACGGAGAAGCAACCCGTCCGGCAAAACCCGCAAGAAGGGAGGGGAGCGGAGGAACGACCCCAGCTCGCCCAGTCGCCCAGCAGACACCACTGCCACCAGGAAAACCACCTTAAAGGTAAGAAACCGCAAAGCCACCGAGGCCAGGGGTTCAAAGGGAGGACCCTGAAGTGCACGTTGAACGAGAGGTAGATCCCACGGGGGAGACAGGCCGAGCGTCCGAGGGCGCCGGAGAAAACAACTCCGGAGCAAACGAGCCACCAGGGAATCCAGCCCGTCGAAATCCGGACTGCGGAAGGCCCGCAAGGCTGCCCACTGGGCCCTCAGGGAAGAAGGGGCCAAGCCCAAGGAAAACCCCTCAGCCAGGGAATCCAAGACCCGCAAGGGATCCACGGAGGCGGGGTCAGCACCCAGTAGACCGCACCAACGCGAGAAAGAAGCCCAGTGCCGGGCATAGGAAGATAAGGCGGAAGACCTGCGGGAGCCCTGCAGCAAATCCACAACCCCAGAAGGACAACCCCGAGCAAGAAGCGTCACCCGCTCAAGAGCCAGGCCTGCCGATGGAGCCGGCGCAACACTGACACCGGGAGCGGGGGGCCCTTCAACGGAAAAGGCAGATCCGGGATCGGCCAGTAGGCCTGAACCGCCAGCTCGCAAAGGAGAGGGTACCAGGGGCGGCGGACCCAGCCTGGAACCACCAGAAGCACCCTGGCCCGGTCCAAGCGAATCTTGCAGAGGACCCGGGGGATCAGTGGGAACGGGGGAAATGCGTATAGCAGACCGGAAGGCCAAGCGAATGACAGGGCATCCACCCGCCATACCCCCGGACCCGGGAGGAGAGAGCAGAACCTGGGCAGGAGGGCCGAGTCCCCGTCCGCGAACAAATCCACCAGAGGCAGACCGAAGCGAGACACCAGGCGTTGAAACAACACCGGGGCCAGGGAGAGACAAGGCAAGGAAGGAAAAATCCGACTCAGTCGAACCGCATCCACATCGTCGGACCCTGGGAGAAAGACAGCCCGAAGAGACAGGACTGACGCCCCTGCCCAAGACAACAACTCCTGATTCAGCAACCAAGGGAGCGAACCATGCACCCACCCAGAAGGGATACATAGCTCCACACAACCTGGGAGACAGGCCAGACCAAGACATGGTGACCCCTTAGAGAGGGAGCACAATTGACGGCATGCCAAGAGGACTGCCACAACTCCAGATAGAACGAGGAGCAGGATGCGGGCAGGCGAACTCGAGAGGCAAGGTTACACTATATGTCACAGGCTGTGTCACACCTCCACACACAGGCGCCGAACCGCCACCGACGGGCATGAAAGCTGAGGCCAGCACTGTTACCAGCCCGGGACGGCCCGAAATTCCAGAGTACCCCTCTAGAACACCACATAGATACCCTACGTAGCAAGGACACCCTATCAACACAGCAGAGTGCAGCCCAGAACCCCTGAGCTCAAGCTCAGCCTCCCACGAATGCCGAGGATTCAACGGAAGCACCCGCAACTGATAGAAGAAACCACCAATCGCAGAACCGGAAAACACCAACCGGCCCTCAGACCCACCCATGGGACATGGAAGGAAGAGGACCAGAAAAAGCAGCAACGCCGCCGAGAGCCAAACCGAACACCGAAGCGCGGAATGGCGGGACCAAAACAGGCCGAAGACATCCCAGAAAACCTTCCCGAGCTGATAGAGGAAGAAGTGGATGTCCGAACCCCCCGAGAAGGGGGGACCCCGAGGAAGGGCCACATGACAAGCCAGACCGAACGCCGGCCAGCCAGCCCAAAAAACCCAAGACCCGAGACAGACACGTCCCAAGCCGGGAAGAAACGGCGGGGACAGCCCCCCCCAGGGAACCCCCCGGAGGGAGATGGCCGAAAGTCAGGAACTAGTGGCGAAAAGGGAGCGGCCGTACCAGTACGAGACCGGGAATAGCCGAAGCTCGGGCCCGGAAGCCAACAGGAACGCACCTTGCGAAGACAGACACCCTGCATCCAGGGCGGCAAGGCCGTAGGCCCCAACTTACGAAGGGGCGAGACGCCCTCACCCACAGGCGGACGAGGAGACACAAGGTTGGCCGAGTTATTGGCAGGATTCGAACCCTGGCCTGTGAGGGCTGTCCCCACCAAAGATACAAGACTTACCATTAAGTTATAACACCTTGGTCCCAGGGGAGCGGGCCCCAAACGAAAGGACAGAAGACAGCCAAACAGGCCACTCGCCGAAAACACAGTCAGAGAGCACACCCTCGCTGTCAGGGGACAAACCCCAACCATACGCCCTCAACGCCCAACACGACGGACGCAAGCAGAGGAATGGGGTCCGGAGACATGCGGAGAAAACGCATCCAAGAGAACCCCGGGAACAACCACCGCCGCCGGAGGAGGGAAGCGCAAGCCAACCTAGACAAGCGAGACACCCACCATTCACCCCCCCCACCCCCCACCACCACCTCCGACGGAACGGGGCCATCGAGAGGGAGTCGAGGCGAGGAGGGGGCAGGGCAACCTGCCGCGCACGGACCCCCAGAAGGGACAGCGCAGTAAAACAGGGAGACCTGCAGACGGCGACAGAAGAGGGGTCAGAACCCCCGCCTCCCTGAGGAGACCAGAAGGCACAGCAACCCAGAGGAGCAAACTCACTTGAGTCCGGCGCATCCTGACGGCTCAGGGCGAACCTAGGACCGACTACACAGCCCACATCCCCACAGGAGGAAACACGGGCCCCCAGGGCGCCAGAAAAAAGGAACACAGAAAAAGGATCCGTCCCCACGCCTTACCGCGCACTAATAGAATGCGCAAAGCTCTCTAGCAAGAGTCGTCTACACTCTGAGTCTAATCAATATAATTTTTGAAATGGTAAATGAAAACCAATCAGCATCCCCACGTGAGGCCCGCACACACAACCACGGCACGGCTCCTTGCAAGTACGGCTGTAGAAGCACCACGCGCTAATCGAAAGCGCCACCGGAGCTCGCAGTCTCAAAATTTAAATGCCCTCACCGAGGATCGAACACAGGACCCTCCGAGTAAGAGACTGACGCGCTGCCTATTGCCCTAAGCAGGCCGCGTCCAAACAGCTGAGCGAGCAGGGGAATGCCGCGTATGACCGATGAATGCATTCATCGGCCGCACCTGGCGGCAACCAAACCCTGCCCCCAAGAGGCGGGAGGCGCCTGGAGCCAATTCCAGCGCGGGCCGTAGGGGAGCCAAAACAATCTCGAAGGTAGGCGGCAGCGACCAGCGCCGCGTTACCGAGACCCAGGCCGGCAGGAGGGGAGCACCCGGACCCGGTTAGCAGAGCCCCCGAGGACCCGCAGACAATAGAGGTAGGACCGAGCCCGCCCCCGCCGCCTAAACAAAGAAGCAAAGGCCCCCAGTAAGTGGCGCCCTTACTCCGAGGCTCACCACCTCGGCCAGGCACCTCTCAAGCACTTGCAGAAGCGCCGCGCCCTGAAAAAAAAAACCACGGTAAATCCGCAGCCCCAGGCTAGGCTCCAGCACGAGTGTAGGCAAACCATACTGTGAAGCATAAAAGCAACCGGAGCCCCATACAGGAGAACCCCCAGCGCTGGACCCAAAAGCCCACTAAGTGGCAAGGGCCCTTCAGTAACGACCTGGGGAGACACGGGAATGCACAAACACCCCACATCCCCGGCCGCCCCCCCCCCTGTAAACCCCTGGTACGCTATAGCAGCACCTAACCGGCCCCACAGGACCTGGGAAGGAAGAGGGGGGGGGATTTTGAGTTTAAGGCACCAGGGACCGCTAGAGCAGGATCCTCAACCCCAAAACCCATGGGCCAGTTAACGCCAGCCCATCTTACCTGCACAGCGCCTCTGGAGAGAATCGCGCAGAACAAAAAAAACAGGCTGTTGGTTGGGCCGACCCGCCTCTTATAGAGGTCAGGTGTGACTGGTCGGCCATGTTGGGAGGGGGTGGGAGGCTTTTTTTACTTTGGGGGGTTCTGTCGTGGAGCTGAAGCTCACTTTGTAAGTCATGTGGCGAGGAAGACTAACGAGGAGGTAATTGATTTGTACAGCAATGGCCCAAAAGCTATTCAAGAATGCACTCACAGCAGCTGAAAACCGAAGGTTTTCTTTTTGAAAGCGAGCCAGCACCTTCATGTCGAGTAAGCTTTTCGCCGACGCGTTTCAAGGACGAATCCTCTTCCTCATGGGCAGCTTCAGTGTCATGCAGATGACTCCAATTAAATGCAGAGACCCCCAGTGCATCATGCGCAATGCGTGCATATATTACAATATAAACAAACAATAAACCTTCGGTTTTCAGCTGCTGTGAGTGCATTATTGAATAGCTTTTGGGCCATTGCTGTACAAATCAATTACAAGGCCGTCCTGCAGTGCAAGAGTGCACTGTCTCTGTGACCCAATGGAGAGGCTGCGCGGCGTGCTGAACTTTTCTGAAGCAGCGATGAGTACAGCAGCTGAAGAGACAATTAAGACATGTCATTTGGGGCCTACTGAAGGTTGAACAATGCTTGTTAATTATTAGTGCCATACGGAGCTCACTGGGAGTAACTACTATCTCCAATTGGGACTCAATATCCCATGATGCAACATACTATATGTACGCACAGTGCATGACCCACTGGGGGTCTCTGAATTTAATTGGAGTCATCTGCATGACACTGAAGCTGCCCATGAGGAGGAGGATTCGTCCTTGAAACGCGTCGGCGAAAAGCTTACCCGACATGAAGGTGCTGGCTCGCTTTGAACAAATAAACCTTCCGTTTTCAGCTGCTGTGAGTGCATTCTTGAAAAGCTTTTGGGCCATTGCTGTACACATATATCTATATATTCGGACATTACAGTTAGTTGATCTAACTTTAACTTGCGCCCGCAATGCACTGCTGATGACATCACATATTACATCACTCATTACATTATCAGTGACATCACTGATGGCATCTCAAATGACATCAATGATGACATCATCCAGAGACTGGACATTTTTTTAAGGTTTAAGAATGTTATATATAGATACGCAAAGGAGTGGGTGTATGAGTGTCTGAATGGATGATTTAGTGTGTGTGACTGACTTGTGGTTCTTTCAGTGTATTTCTAAGTTTTTTAAGTGCTAATTTCTAACTATAACGCCCCTGAAACCTATATTTTTTCTGTTAATTTCAAAGGTTTTTAAAATGCTAATTACTAAGTACAACTTCGCTGAAACCTATTGTTTTTTAAGTGAATTTCTAAGGTTTTCTAAATGTGAATTTCTACCTATAACATAGTAGTCGCGTTTGCAGAGTGGTGCAGAAAGGTGGCTGGCCTTCCGGCCAGCACTTACAGGAGGTACCCAGAGGGCTTATTGGACCTCAAAGTCCCTCAGGAGTAAAGTGGACATCATCCCCCAACCCTTAGTGTGCCAGGATGCACGTTTGCAGAGTGGTGGACAAAGGGGGGCGCGACCTCTTAGCAATATCACTATGTGGGACTTACTGGAGGTACAGGAGGGGTAGTTGGCCCCAAGGAAAATCTTGGGGGCCAACTATCCCTCCTATTACCTCCAGTTAGTCCCACACAGCAGCATTGGTAAGTTCTCAAAGCAGACCACGACCCCTTTGCCCACCAGTCTGTAAACGCGTCCCCCGACGCGCTGTTGGATTGGGATTAAAGTCCTCTTCGCTAGTGGGGTTCATTAGGGGCCAACTAGCCTACCTGTTACCTCTACTAAGCCCCAGATATTGGGGCCCCCTTTCTCCGCCACTCTACAAACGTGCCTCCTGGCAGGCTCTTGGTTAAGGGATGAAGTACCCTTGCCTCCTAAGGGTCCCTAGGGGCCAACAAGCCCTGCTGTTACCTCTAGTAAGGCTCACACAGCTGGAGTGCTGAGAGTGGTCCGAAGTCACGCCCCCCTTTTTATACCACTCTGCAAACACGGCTCCTTGCGCATTGCTGCTTGGGGAATTAAATCCACTTCAGTCCTGAGTTCCTCAAGACACAGGACCTCATTGCCCCACCAGGAGTGCACCAAGAGGCGCATTTGTAGACTGGTGTAAAAAGGGGCGTAGCCTCCTACCACCTCTCAGCAATCCCACTGTGTGGGGTTTACTGGAGGTACCTGGTGGCCTAGTTGGCTCTCAGTGAAGGGAACTTCATCCCTCATCCCAGAGCGTGCCAGGAGGCGTGCTTGCAGAGCAGTGCAGGGAGTAAGTGGGGCCTCCGGCAAGTTGCCGTTTTTTTCCTCCCTTCTTTTAGGAAGCGGGCTGTGTGGCCCCCCCATCCCTTAATATTTTTTGGGCCCTGGGGACCCCATCCCCCAGGGCACGACCAATTTAAAAATAAATGTTTAAAAAACGGGAAGGGGACCCCATCCCCCTGGGCATGGCCACTTAAAAAAATAATAATAATGTGCAATAAAAATAACATTTTTGGGCCCCGGGGCTTTGCTTCTTTTTTTTAAAAAAAACATTTTTTAATATGTATTGAGGAGGGGGCCGCATGGCCCCCCTCCCGGGCAATTTACCGCCCCCGGAGCATGGCCTTTGTGTTGGAGACTGTGGGGGAGTCCCAATGCCCCTGAGGTCCCCACCAACTCCCCGCCTCCTGCGGGAGCCAGATTTGCTTTTGGGCAAAGGCAACTGCAAAAATGCAGCTCTCTTTGCCCAAAAGCAATTCTGCTTTGCTTCGTGGAAAGCTGAGTTTGCTATGACAAGGCGTGAGCCGTGCTATCATAGCAAACTGCAATGTCCCAGGTGGGCAGCCCGGGACATTATTGGAGCGAGCCCTGGGGGGTGGGGATCCCCAGGGCCGAGGAGGGCTCCAGGAGATGGGCCGCATGGCCCCCTTCCATCCTGTTTGAAGCCCTGGGGAGGTGGTATTCCCCGGGGCCTGCAACGGACCCACACCCTCAATTTAAAATTGACCCGGGGAGGTGGTGGTCCCCGGGGCAGTTTTGGGACGGGAAGGAGCCCCTACACTTTCTTTTTTTAATTTAAGCCCTGGGGAGGTGGTGGTCCCTAGGGCAGTGTGGGGAGGGGCAGGAGTCCCCCCCCCACACTTTCTTTTTTTAATTTAGGCCCCAGGAAGGTGGCGGTCCTCAGGGCTTGGGGGCACGCGAGGCCCCCCCGCCCATAATCAGAAATGTCCTGGGTAGGTGGCGGTCCCCGGGCAGAATGGGGGCCGGAGCCCCCCATGCTTTTTACAAAT
The DNA here is from genome assembly GCF_964263255.1 of Lissotriton vulgaris. Lineage (NCBI taxonomy): Eukaryota > Metazoa > Chordata > Amphibia > Caudata > Salamandridae > Lissotriton > Lissotriton vulgaris. The sequence goes on from NC_141685.1 coordinate 2,124,291,491, forward strand.
AAGCCCCAGGGAGGTGGCAGTCCCTGGAGCTGCGGCAAAAAGTTTCTAAGGTAATTAACATGGAGAAAATGCGTTTTAGGACCCCCTTTCTTCTTTCAAGACCGGAGCTGACCGGAGTGGGCCATTAGTTTAGAAAATTTGCGAAGATTCGTCAACCAGCACCAAAGACATTGGCAAAAGAAAAAACGCATTTATAATAGAAACGAGGTCCTAATTATAACTACCTACTGGCGACCGCCAGTAAGTAATATATATATATTTGACTTGCATTTCTTTTGTTTCTCTACCAAGTTGCATGCACAGCCCGTGGTCAAGGAGCAGAGGCTCCAAAACGCATAGAGCAGGAAAACGATGTGGAAATTATTGCTGGTTTTACCTAATTAAAGGATTCTGCTGAATTAGCCTGTTCTTGAGTGCGTCTTCACTTGTGGGCAAATCTTTGACGATGTATGCCGGCTGGTCCAGGTCGGGAAGACTGCACCACCACGGAAATGGAATGTGGGCTGCTGATTTCAGATTGCCTGAATTGGAGAAGCAGAAGAACAGAATAATGGTGACAATACAAACTGTTTTTTTAATATCTGAGGCTCAGTGAAAGGCCAAGGAAATTGTATTAATCAAATGTTTCTGGTGCTGAACCCACCGAAGGGTAAAAATTGAAGAGAGATTGTTAGATCTGGGGGTCTCTTGTTGGCAGAGGTAGGTACCAATGTCCAAATAGGGACCCTTGCTTCTAGTCAGACTAAGGGGGATACACTCTTTAGATTTTTCCTGCTCACCCCCTTGGGATCTTGGCAATAGCAGCCAGGCTTATCAAAGGCAAAGTGTAAAGTAATTGTAACAACACTCACAGTAACCCAGTGAAAACACCACAAATGGACTCCACACCCGGTTAGAAAAATAAAGTATCTTTTTCTAAACTACACAACATACACATGTCAAGAATAAGTCTTTAGGAAGAGTTCAAGGGTTTGCGTCAAAACAATTCACAGTTGCGTCACTTTTATCCCAAAGTACCTGTAGATGCGACAACAGTTCTAAGCGGCAACTGCAGTGTCGAAAAACAAGCGATGCCTCACACCTGAGACCCTGGGGAGGAGATGCGACAACCCTGCTGCACGCAGTGGGCGTGTTGTGACGAATCCGGTCTGTAAGGGGAGTGATGCGATACCTTGTGTGGATTCCGGCGCACAGCTTCTCTGGTAGGATGCGTCTCACACAGGCATAATCCAACAATCTTCGGGGTGGCAACGATCTCTGGTGCAGCGGCGATGCGTGGAGCAGCGTTGATCCTCTTCTGCCGCGGCCCCTCGATGCGATGTTCCTGGACTCTGCGACGATGTTCGTAGCGACGGGATGCGATCCGCAAGCAAGCGGCGCGACGGTTGTCACAGCGATGACAGGCTCGGCGACGATAATTGCAGTGACAGGAATCTTCCTGCACCGGGGCGATGCACTCTGCAAGCGAACGATGCGTCGTTTATTGCAGCGGCAACTGGCGCTGCGACTATTGATAGATTGTAATTTTCCTGCTAATGATGTTGTACATATGTTAGCCTAATGTGTCATAAATTAATATGCAGTTACAGCCTATTATTCATGTGCTGCAACCCACTGAACTATTTTTCTTTATATGCAAGCTTCATTTGGATAGAACTGTTTCTGTAATGGTTAAGCTTTTGTTTTATTTTTGCCTTCTAAGTTAGAAGACTTGCTGTAGTACATTGCCTTCTATCTGTTAGGGTCCCATTGTTGATAATTTTGTATACTTTCTTATAATAACAAGAAGCTTGCCTATGACAGGCAGATTTCTAATGCTGACATTTGCTCTGCAGCTCAATGTCTCATGGTACAGTTTTCCCCCCTCCCTTATGAGCAGAAAGTCCCTGTTTCAGCATTTCTTTCCTCAGAGCTTCGGCTCTGTGTCCTTGAGGGCTGATAACAGTGTTGCCTTCGCAGGTGCAGATGCCTCATGTATGAGTTCATTGTTCTCCCTCAGCTGAGCCCAGTACTTTTCCAGTCTGGGCGTGGTTTTACTCTGCCTTGCTATGTGATAATGTACTGCTGTGATGAAGAGAGGCAGTCCTCTCATCTGACTCTTAGGAGTGAGATCAGACAGGGCCCTCTCATATGGGAGTTTGTGGCCTAATAAATGTATAGTTTGTTCTTCTCCACTGTCCGGCTGACTTCTTACAGAGTTACTATAGGTGAGTGCGGTAAGTCACTCAGGTGGATTTGAGCCACGCTTATCAGATGGCGCCCGGAACAGGGACCCCGCGATAAAGATCTTTCTCACCCATAAGGGGGTAGCAGAAGACCGGGGACCCGCTGGTCGGCACGGTGGGCCCGGGTACCCATCTGATGCCGAGCTTGGTTCTCGCAGCGCTGCCCCACCCTGCTGATCGGGAGAGGTCCCGGTTCGGATCTTACGCCGGGGTCCAGAAGGCGGAACCTGGAGCTGACCGTGTTGGTCCTGGCAGCCGGAGGTGGAGAACGGTAGAGGTCGGTACCGCGTAAGGTGAGTGGTCCACCTGTGATTGTTTGAGGGGCTGGAGTGCTCCGGGAGACTAGGGTGTCTCAAATGGTTTGAGGAGCCGGTGCGCTCCTGGGGCTAGTGTGCTCCGGGGAACTCAGGGTGCGAGTGGTGCTCTGACAGACTTAATGGAGGTTGGGAGGACATTTGTTTTTGGTCATCCGACCGGGTGGTACTGTGGTGGAGGCGTGGCTCATTGCGGGTGGGCTCCGGAACTCACCCCGAACCCCTAGGGTGGCGGTTCGGCGGGAGTGGGTCCAGGGTCCCCTGTGGTAAAGTGCGCAGCGATCTTTAGTGCCACCCGGGTGGCGGATGTGTTCTCCATCCTCAGAACAGTTAGTGTACTGTTCGGTCTGCGGTAGGGTCCAGGTTCCCCAGGACTTGGTCGACGGGCCTTGTCCCATTATGGTAACACGTGTTTGGCAGGGACTTAATGCATAAGATGTATGTGTAAATGGATTTATCCTGATTTTGTTTAATATTTCGATGCAGTTAAGATAGATTACTTACAGGAGAGACTGTTCGCTATGTACAGCTGTCAGAGCATGTTTAATTCCTAAGGGTGAAGATGAGGGCTTCCTGAGAAAAAAAAAGCCTGTAAGAAAGTACGTATGGAAATTAAGTTGGCCCTAAAAGAAAGGGTTGTGGCCGAGAGAGGTTCAGCAAGGACAGATATGAGGACTTATGATAGCTTAGAATATGGACTTATCAACAGTTTAGTTTTAAAGGAGAAAAATGTGTACATTTGAAGGTGCAAGGTGTTCTTATTTAAATGTGCTTGTATTGGCTCAGGGACAATGTGAGTAGTGATTAAGAGGAGTGGGTAGGTAAATAATAATAATAATAATAGAGCATTTATAAAGCGCATGGCTGCACCACTGTGTATCCCATGTAATATGATTTGGTTAAAATTGGCCCGGTTTGAGAGCAGTCTGTGGGTTGCCTTTTGTTTGTGTAAATGTTTGTTTGAATGAAGTGAGTGCATCTTTTTGCATGAGTTAATTGTCTAGTCCTTGTGAGCTACCTGAGATGGTTGCGCCTGGCTATCAGTGTGTTTTTTTTTTATGTAGTGTAAAAGTGCATGCAGGGCTGTGCTCTATGAAAAAAATTTTGGTTTCTTTCATCCCCTTAATTTGTGAACAGTAGAAGATGAAGAAAAGAATGAGGATTTGATTACCAGTAATTAGAATGTATATTAATAAGAATGTAGAAAATGTGTAAAGTTAGGAGGAAGAGAAATGTATTTTTTTTTCTCTTTTAAATATGGCATGTCGAAAAGGTTAGGAAAGGCTTCTTGGCTTTGTCAGCGCCTGAAAGACAGCACAGACTGCGAAGCAGATTTGGCCTTGGTGCTGAACACCAGGGGAGGGCTAGGAAGGCTGGCGAGCAGCCCAGAATTCTTAGCTCTTGGAAGATGGTCGGGTAGAGTGTGAGATGCATTTTTCTGAACGACGAAGGGAGACTTTTAAAAAAGAATTTGGGACTCTGGGCTAGGAAGATTTACTATGGCAGTGTGTGAATTCTATTCCGTTCTGGAAGGGTTAAACAGAAAAATGAAGAATGTGAGCAAGGCTTTTGTGAAGATTTAGCCGAGCAGAGCAGCAGCGACCTTGTGTGATAACAGCATTCCAATGGGTTCGCAGAGCACAGACAGAAGATTATGGGGGGGGGCTAGGAGGCCCAGCTATTGGCACAGACAGGCAGAGATACACAGATGGAGCCATGTGAATTGTGAATTTAGAGCGAGTCTGCATAACTATTAGTGCAAAATGCTGGTTTAGATTAAATTATGAAGGAGTTGTTCAGAACACATGTGATTTAGTATCAGGAACAAACTTATGAATAATTTTCAACAGGTTATTTCATTTGGACAAGTCTGAAAAAAAAAGGATTGTCTTGAGAAAAAATAATTTACCAGATATTTTGTTTCACTGTTGGTCCATGTCATAGTATACAGTTTTTTATTTGAATAGACATTGAGGTGAAGGGGGGCCCTGATGGGCATACTGGTTAGTATTTTGCTCATGAATACCTAGTGGAGAGAACAGTCGATGCAAGGGTACATATATAATATTGATTGTGTCCCTCATAAGAATGGTCTGGTGGGAATGTCTATATGCATGTATATATTGGATTCATATAAAAGTCTTTGTATGTGGTTTGTCCAGCCCAGTGCCCCACCCGCTGAGTAGAGGTGCAGAATGTGTTTGTGCAAATGTCAAAATGTTAACATGACACATTTAGAGCTGTTATTTTATACAGAAGTAAGGTGTCTGTGCAGAACAAGGGTTTGGTATATTTAATAAGAAGAATAAAAGTCTTGCGCATGGACCGTAAATGTATATCTTTTCTTTTGATGCTGCCTTAGATGTAATTATAACTTAGTCATGTGATTTTCAATACTGCTACATGTTTTGTTCTTTTGGCTGGCCATTGGGGATTCGTCCTGCCTAAGACAACACAGCCGAATAGGTTTCTTTTTTTTTACATTGAAAGGATGTGAGGGTGTGAATGAGCTCTGAGAATGGGTTTAAGGTGAGTATTTATACAGGGTATTTTTTACTAAGTGGTTGCTTTTTTTTGGTCCAATATTTTGTGTGTTGTTTTTTTGTGGTTTGATTCGTTTCGTTTCAGGGCAATGGGAAATATTATCTCTGTGTTATGGTGAGTATTGATGCAACTTTGTGTTAAAGATGGATTACATGTGCATTAACACCACACCGCATGATGCATGACATGCATGAGAAGGATATAGTCCTCTGAGTAACTAATATTGTGTTTCCCTTTTGTGGTTTTTGTGTTTGGCATATGTATTATTGCGTATTATTTTATGATATACGCATGTGAATATTGTGAGTTTTATGCTTTCTTTGGCTAATTGTGCATTGTTTGTTCTGTTCAGCGTGGTAGGTATGTTGATGGACTTTAAGGCTGACACAAAATGCGTACTGGGTTTTGAGCTGCATGCATGGCATTGTGTTCTGTGTCACAGCTCCTTTGCATGTGTGGCTGGGATTTGTCTATGTTTTCTGTGCTTGGCACAGCCACTATACTTGCAATGTTGGTATGCTTGTTTCTGTTTTGTATTGTTTTGACAAATTCATTTTTGATAACAAGTACAGGTTCCTCAGTGGGGAATTTGTTCTGGCCCTCAAATTTTTTTAAACAGCACTTTTAGCAGTGTATGTCCATTTTGTTACATGGTTGTTCCTTTATAGATTTCCCTTTTGCCACCATTTCCCTAATGAATTTTTATACTTTCCCTTGTCCTTACTCCTTAATGGGAATATAAGGTCTCAATAGAGGTTGTGTGTTTTGCAATGGATAAAAAATGAGAATGAATTCTCGATATTAATAGGAACACACATTATCTCATGGCAATGACATTTGTACATGTGTTTCTAGCCCTCTCAAAAGTGCTATGTATCTCCTACAATTTTGTTTCTGCCCAGTGCTACACCAAGGGGGGTTGATGGTTTTGACTGAAGAGAAATACGTTTCAGATTTCCTTCTGTCAAAAATGGGGGTGGTAGCTAGCGTTCAAATGGGGGTGGTAGCTAGCGTTCCGCTAGCTCTCCTATGAATTAGAAATAGGTAATGCTATGAATTAGAAATAGGTAATATGTATATCGCTCTCTCCTCTTCTCCAGTTTTCATTAGCCTGTTCTGTTTTTGCTCTAAAAGGGGAATTTGATGTGGGTAGCTTTGTTTTACAAGTGTTGTGTTTTAAAGTCGTGTGGACACACTGCTAGTTCTTTATTAGCTAGTCTGTGAAAATAAACTGATAGTCTTTATTAGAGAAGACGCCCCAGACTAATGTTTCCTTATTTGACCTTTGAAGGGAACAATAGTTCTGTACTTTACTCCTCTTGTCCTATTATCCTGATTTGTATGAGCAAGAACATCATACCCCATCTGTTCCAGCATGAATTTATCCTTCCCCATAATATGATTGGAGACACACCACGTCCAGCCTTAACGTCCTTAGCATAGCTGCAGCAGTCTGCCTTTTCCCTCCGTTATTCAGTCCACATATGTTCAAAGAGGCCACCCTTAACGCCATGTGTATTTACAAGTATTTTCCATACTGCCTGTCAGCTTGGAATTCTCTTCTCTCATTATGTGTACCAAAGTCCCATAGTACATGAGCATGGTCACGAGTAAAAAAAAAAGTGAATATTAGAAGTGTTTGATGTTTTGCACAACAGTGAGGGTTCACAAAGTAGACGCTGTGTGCATGCTATAGGAATAGCGTCTCAAGAAAATGTTTTGCGGGAATACAACATGTCTGTGTTGTCTTATTTCTTCTCTTCTCTTAGAATAAATGCATACGTCCGACCACAGGTAAAAAAAAATTGAAAAGTCAAACATGTACTATATTACATATTGTTAGCACAAATTTATTGATAGGCCTGAGATGTTTTCTTCATTCAAGTGCACACCGCCCAGCAAATGTTTGTGGCACTTTGAGATAAGAAATTGTTTTGACCCTTTTGTATGCTTTGACTAAAGATATTCGTTCTACTCATCAATAGGTAGCAGACACCCTGAAGCTGTTGCCGGAGGGGCCTGAACATTTCATCGACGAGCGGAAATACTGTTTGGAGCCCAGATGATTGGAACAACGACAGGTGCTATTGACGACGTGTACCGCACTTCGAGTTGAGTGCAGGAAGACGTGGACCCATGCGTTGATGTGTCGCATGTCGAGGAGGTCCCCCTGCCGTTACCCTAATGCAAGTGGGTAAAAGAGGGTGTTGTTGATGAAGAACACGAGCAATTGCCTAGCTCCATCCCTTGTTTTAATGCCTCACTGAGGGGAGGGGAGCAAAGTGGAAAGTAACGTGCAGAGCCAAGTGCACCGGGAAAAAAAAAAGAGAAAGATTTGCAAGCTCCGATACTTCCGTTGATACTAGTGGTCAGGCATTAAAGGGTCCAGTTCATGTTACAGATACACCCGTTTTGTTCACTGACCCTGAAGTGCGAGGGAGCACTCGCTATAATCTGCGGCCCCGAAAAAGGTAAAGGTGTACTGGACTGAACACTGGAAGAAGGGCTTAGTGGAGATTCTGTTGAAAAAGAAGATTTAGTGATAGGGATGGACTTGTAAGAGCCCTGGTGTTTAGCCGAAGATTCTGTTCTATGAGACTATAGAGTGGTGTGGGGGCCCAGATTAAGTGCTCCTCTGTTACAGCTGCCGTGTGATAAGCGACGTGGGATTAAGGTATGGACGGTAAAAGCCTGCCTGTGAGGCTTTGACGGACACAGGGAGAAGATCCCTTTTCAGGGTTGAAGAACCCCTCTGGCCGGTTGTAGGACTGTCTGGGACAATTTTTTATAGTTTAGTTTCTTTTTCCCATTTTTCCTTTTTGCTTTTTGGATTTTTGGTTACGTTCCCTTTGGTCGTCCTATCCCCGATGAGGAGCAGCCCTTTGCGGCTCCTCGTAGACCTGAGCCCGCTTCCCCCTGGTTGGCCTCAGTGTGAACTGTTTTTTCCCTTAGTTTACTTTGGTCTTTTAGCTAGGAAAATGAGTCCCTTTGAATGTTCCTTTTCCCCAGGAGGAGCTGCCTCTGTGGCTCCTTGTCCAGATGCCCCTGCCCATATTTGGTTCACATGGTCTACAAATGTAATAATGTGTTTGTTTTTGGGAAGTTCATTAGGATGATGTAGTATTCTATTGTTGCACAAGACACCTGTTACTTATAGTACTGCAGATTATTGGGTGTGGGTCGTTGCCTTCAAAAACACAAGGGTGAAAAAAATGTTGCTTTTATTCTTGCCCTATGGAAGTAGCTGTCAGGGTTAGTATACTTTGAGTAGTCTAGATGCAAGTGAACACTGAGTATATGGTTCAATAGGGTGTTTTCTCTGATCAATATTATTGCATTACTTCCTTCTCATGACTTGAACTGTGATGTCTTTTTAAGTTGTCCAATAATGACATAATGTTATAGAGCAATGGTGCACCGGGAGAATATGCTTAGATTAGTCAAAAAGGAGGGTGCCTCACACCCAGAGAATAATAATTGTTTTAGTAGGTATTGCAGGGGTTGTTCTTTTACTAATTGCCTCTGCACTTCCTGTCCTATAGTATGTTGCGCTACTTCTATGATCATGCTCATCCTAGTATTTCCTTTCCCGACATTTGATAGATGAGTGATGCCGTTCTCGTTCTCTCCTTTAGAATTACACAGTCCCTACTTTGAGCAATAAAGGATGCACTTATGTTAGCCACATTAGGCTAAAAGGAGGGTCTGATAGATTGTAATTTTCCTGCTAATGATGTTGTACATATGTTAGCCTAATGTGTCATAAATTAATATGCAGTTACAGCCTATTATTCATGTGCTGCAACCCACTGAACTATTTTTCTTTATATGCAAGCTTCATTTGGATAGAACTGTTTCTGTAATGGTTAAGCTTTTGTTTTATTTTTGCCTTCTAAGTTAGAAGACTTGCTGTAGTACATTGCCTTCTATCTGTTAGGGTCCCATTGTTGATAATTTTGTATACTTTCTTATAATAACAAGAAGCTTGCCTATGACAGGCAGATTTCTAATGCTGACATTTGCTCTGCAGCTCAATGTCTCATGGTACAGTTTTCCCCCCTCCCTTATGAGCAGAAAGTCCCTGTTTCAGCATTTCTTTCCTCAGAGCTTCGGCTCTGTGTCCTTGAGGGCTGATAACAGTGTTGCCTTCGCAGGTGCAGATGCCTCATGTATGAGTTCATTGTTCTCCCTCAGCTGAGCCCAGTACTTTTCCAGTCTGGGCGTGGTTTTACTCTGCCTTGCTATGTGATAATGTACTGCTGTGATGAAGAGAGGCAGTCCTCTCATCTGACTCTTAGGAGTGAGATCAGACAGGGCCCTCTCATATGGGAGTTTGTGGCCTAATAAATGTATAGTTTGTTCTTCTCCACTGTCCGGCTGACTTCTTACAGAGTTACTATAGGTGAGTGCGGTAAGTCACTCAGGTGGATTTGAGCCACGCTTATCACTATCTTCGCAGCAACGGGAATTCTCTTGCACTGTCAACGATGCACTCTGCAAGCGAGCGATGAGTGCAAATTGTAGCTCTTCTTCTTTTTTTCTTTTCCAGCTCCCCAAACAGCAGGCAACAACCTCCAGAGGCCCCACAAATGGATCAAGCACTCTAGGTAGATCAGAACTCACACAGCAGAGTTCAGGGAGAAGCTGGGGGTGAAGTCCTTTTGTTCCTGGGACTTCTTAACAGGAAACCAGCTCTCCTCAGGCCCTTGGAGATCTTTTCAAGCAAGGGAACACAGCAACAGCAAAGTCCTTCCCCTCTCTTTGGCAGTAAAGCAACTGCAGGTCGGCCTTACAGATGGTCAGTCCTTCTTCTTCAGTCTTCCAGCTTTCTCCTTGGAAGAGGCTCCTTCTTGATTCCAGGATGATATAATTTTATGGGGTCTAGGTATCCCTTTTAATACCAATATTTCCTTTCTTAAGGCAGAGAGGCCTTTGCCTTGTCCATACCAGTTCTGGTCAGTCCTGGAGCACTTTGTTTACCTGACTCCTTCTTTCCTTTGAGAGAGAGGGGCAGGGTCGCCAGCTGCCCAGCAGGGGGTGGAGCCAGCCTTGTGGAAGGGAGGCACAGCCCTATTCAGGCCCAGGTGCTATCCCCTCCCAACATTCAAGATGCAGATGGGGCTATTCAGCCCTGGGCTGACTCAGCCAGCCTCCTGGAGCCACCCCAACCCCTGTCACTCACAAACCAGACAGTCAATTCACAAACAGGCAAAGGCACACAGAAAGGTCAGAAAAGAAAACAGCCCATTTCTAAAAGTGCTGTTTTCAAACACAGGATTTAAAAACCATCCTTCCTAAAAGATGGGTTATTATAGTCTGAGTTCAGGGATACCAGATTTCAATTTTCGATCTTGCACCTATGGGTAGATATGCAGGTAAACATTATAACCAGCATTCCCCGTTCTAGCCTATGAGCAAGACAGCCTTTCAATAGTGAAAAATGAAAATGGCTGAAATTCTCTATCAGAGCATGTCACCCACACTAGTACATGCTCTACCGTTCACATACACTGCACCCTGCCCACGGGGGATACCTTGGGCCTTTCATAGGGGTGTCCAATATGTACAGAAAGGGAAGGGTAAGGCCTGGCCAGTGTGGACATTGGTCAGTTCAACGTAGCAGTTAACAACTGCACACAGGTACTGCGGTGGCAGGTCTGAGACACCATTTTAGAGCTACTCGTGTGGGTGGCACAATCAGTGTTGCAGGTCCACTAGAAGCATTTGAATCACCAGCCCTGGCACACTCAGTGCACTTTACTAGGGACATACCGGTAAAACAAATATGCCAATCATGGATAACTAAACACAATAATAATTTAGTTAGGGAGTACTTGCACTTTGAAACTGATTAGCAGTGGCAAAGTGCCCAAAGCAATTAAACCAGCAAAAACGAAATCCAACACAGCGTCAAAAATACAGGAGGCAGAGGCAAAAAGTCAGGAGAAACCACGCCAAAGATACTAGGTCTAACAGAGATTACTACGCAATGTTTATAATTTTTGTTAAATGTATATACATATTTCCAAAACTAAAGAATATATTACATGCGATAACAAATAAAGATGTATGAATGAATTAATAATTTATTGACTGATTAATTAAAATGATTGCAATTCCTCCTCTAAGTATATGCAACAGTAGCAGTAAGAACAAAATGCATTTGTACAATCAACAAACTGCAGTACTTTCATACAAATTGTATGTTTCCATTATATGAATATGAGAGCATATATGTGCATTAAAATACTTTAACAGTAATCACTGCATAAAATATCATTAAAAGCTCTCATATCCATTGTGAGAAAGCACAGAAAAAACAACTGTGCTAAGGTACTACGTTGAGTGACATGAAATCTGCACTGAAGCAGAATAAAATACAATGATCAACGCAAACGTTTATTAAAACTTTCATATCATTGGCATCGGAGGCAACCCTACTAGAGAACTGATCAAGTGACTTAAGGTGTGGAAACAAAGCAGAGTAAAGAGCAAATCCTGCATGCTTCTAAGCGAGGTGGGTGGCAGCATCCGTCATCAGCTTAGCCCAGTACAATTTATGAGATGAAGTGCCAGGTCTCCATCATGTGGGTAAACGCGATGAGCAGATGAAAGTGCAATGATCAGCGCTAACTTTCATCGAAACTTTCATATCGTTAGCATCAGAAACAGCCATTCTAGAGGACTGAATGGAGTGCCTTAAGATGTGCAAAGGAGCAAAATACAATGCAAAGTCTGCATTTTTCTAAACAAGACGAGTGACAAAACCCACAGGGTCTTCCCCTATGCGGCTGAGGGGAAGAGCAGAGTAAGGTACATTGGTCAGCGCAAAGTTTCATTGAAACTTTCATGTCAGTAACATAAGAGACAACCACTCTAACAATCTAAAATGAGTGACTTAAGAAGATTTACAAAAACACTGATTAAGTGCGAAGTCTGCGTGCTTCTAAGCAAGATGGTTGACAACACTCACCAGCAGTTTAACACAGTGCAATTAGTGAGATAAGGTACAGGGTCATCCTCAGGTGGCTGTGCGAGATGTCATTGTTCCTGCAGATTGGTAAAAGACTAATGTCACAAACGTTGTAATTAGACGTTGTAAAAGATACCATAGTCTGTGCTTTTTGAGCAGGACAATGGAACAATACCGTCCATCTTATGCCTATGCAAACCAGCAAAGTAAAGTGCTGTGTCTGTGCAGTCCATAACAAAATTGAGTCTTTATTGAGACTATGTCACCTTGCTTCTTTCAGTGCAATTTGTGCAAAATAAGAGGGCCGCTATTGCTTCCACACCTCTTCATGCTCCCATTCACAGAACATTTGATTTTAGTAGTTTCTGTTGTATCTGTAGCAGCGCTTGACAATCGCACATCAGAAATTTACAATAGGGATTCCTTTCTGTAGGAGCATCGTCCGCATCCTATAATATTGGACAGTGATTTCCAATTAGGATTAAGTTATTTTATCTGCAAAAGCTCCAGCTGGCCCAGAGGATCTCTTTCAGGCATTTCTTTCCCAGTGCCTGAATTCAGTATGGCGGTATTTGGTGAGCCTCATAAGATGGGGTGGGAGCTAACTGCCATTGCTTTCCCTTAAGACTGCCAATGTCTGCTTCCAATGATAACTGGCGAACTTGTTTATGTACAGCACTCCTTATAGTCATGTAGTTTATTACTTCCACTGCCCAATTCTCAATCGCCAGATTTAAGGTCTCCACCGCTCTATTTAATAGTTGTTCCAAGGTGTATGCTGCACTATGTATAATGTTTTTAGCACCTCTTTCAAGGATCCTGTTGGAACATTCATTATTCAATAGTATTATTTTGCAGTGGTGCCCAGACTTTCATATTTCTGCTGTGTGAGGCCGAACTCCAGTAGTATCAGGCTGTTGTGTGTGTATCTGGGTAGCCTAAAAACACGCTTGTAGCCCTGACACTGGGCTTTCTCTAATAGTGTCTTGCATTGCCAAGCCAATGCTTGTCGCACGTATCGTACTGTCAACATCAATTTTGCTTTGATAACCCTCTTGATTGCTATGGTCGTTGGGCTACATCATTTTCCATACAATGTACATAGAGCATATGTGGTTGCTTGTGATTTTGGCTTCATCTTGTTCTGATGCATGGTCACTTTCCCCGTTTCACTTAACCATGCTCCAAGATAGTTACAACTTTTTGTCAATGATATAGTCAGGGAGCCCAGCTTCTATTTTTGCGATGTTCTCCCAGCGTATCATCACTTTTCTTTTATTTTGATTGGCAACCAACTCGTTGCATCCATATAGATGTGTAAGGGATCTAGTCTCTTCTGGAACCCTATCTTTGTATGGTCAAGAAGTAGCGAATCATCCATATACTTCAATAGGTACATTTCTTTTGTCCTACCTTTGGTGTAGCTAGATTGGCATTGTCAATAGTTGAACCCCCTTACGGAAAATGGTTCAATAGAAGAGGAGTAACTCTTCTACAATGCATCTTGTTAATTCCCTTAAAGGGGTACTCACAGAGGCCTCCCCTCGATATCCACGATGGCGATTAATCTATAGTTTTAATAGCCTACCGCTTTTATTCTATTGTATTTGAATTGCCCTCACCCTTGCGGCCATATATATTAAGTAAACGGCTGCGAATATTGACAAGCATTTGCAATGCAATGGGTATAGCATTTGCCAAGTTTGAGCTATTGGCATTGAAAATGACAAACCTTTTATCTTTGTGTTGGTTTTGAAAACAGATAAATAAAAGGCTTTGTCATTTACGAAGGCAATAGCTTAATCTCTCGCAAATGCGAGACCTATTGCATTGCAAATGCTTTTCATAAAATGCTGCTGTGTGCTTTATATCTTTATGCATTTTGTAGTACAAACACCCCTAATTATACCAGGCTAGAAACAGAATATATTTAATTTGATAAGTTTCGTTTTTGTATAACAAGTTTTATAAACGAAGATGATATGCATAAACCTCTCTCCAAAACGTGATTGGCCACATACCAGCACCAATATGGGTTACAGGCAGGACCACTGTAATTATGTGATTTTTGTTCTCAGTGCGTATTCCGCATAAATAATTAATTTAGCACACAATCCATGATCATCTGCATAATCTGCAGATTTTGTCAAAAAATGTGGCTAGATCAAGCAGATCAAAAGTTACTAAAAATGCAACAACATGGGGGAAGAGAAGCCTAGACAAATCTAGTATTTGTCTATGTTGCATTGATCTACGATATTGTCATGTCGTTATGCCTGACTCTGCCGTTCGGGACAGAGCAGGCAAGCAGGAAAGAGCGGTTCCGGAAACAGGAACCGGAACGAGTTCTAGTTTGTAAGCCAGTTACGATCTGGCAGGGAATAAAGAAGGAGGTAACAAAATCAGCTCTGACTCCGGTGTCTGTTTTACTAGGGCAAACGCGACATTGGCGACGAGGGTGGGATCCCCATACTCCCACCAGCAGAGTCGCGCAGCCCAGCCGCATGCACGCGGCCCAAACGGCGAGTCCGCAGCTTACCCCACTAGCGGCGCAGGTAAGGCGCAAAAACGGAGCCCGACACTGGGAGCTGCCAGACGCTGAGACCTGCCAGACAACACCGTGCTGCTACTCGAGGACCCCAGAGCGAGCAAGAAGCTCGCGCCTCACCGGGCAGACGATCCCGGAGGAGCCTCCAAATACCGAGCAGAGCAACGGTGGGCGCGAAGGACCCGCCCACTTGCGGAGACGCGAAGGACCAGACAAACACGAGGGTGAGTCCAGCAGCAAGAAGAGAAGCGCGACTGCGGGAAGGACAATCATTTCGAGGCAGCGTGCCAGACCAGACAGTCAATGCGCCGGTCATCAATCCCGCGACGTGACATACAACACCATGCACGTGCTGTAACGGGGAGAGAAAGACGCTCATCCAGCTCCTCAAGTTCAAGCAACCGATCAACAAGCTCATATCAAGCACGAGGCCGATCCACGAGCACGCATCACTCACGACGCCAAATGACAGTGACACATCGAGCGCACCGATCCACATCCAGCGACTCATCACCACTCTTGCCTGTGTCACAAGACAGCGACGAATACATCTGCATGGTATCTGACCCTGATCGATTGAAACGGTACCCCAAATTAGACATCATGATAGGGGACCACCCAGCAAAGTTCGTCCTGGACTCAGGAGCATCGCTGAATTATATCTGTGCGCTGGAGTATCACAACATGAAACAACGACCTAAACTGGAGCCGGCAGCGGTTCGCATATTCACATGGATGTCACAAAAACCTCCGCCATGCTTAGGTCGTTTTCACACAACCCTAACATTCAAGGACAGGAAAGTTCCAGCCTACATCCACGTAGTAGAAGGACCTTATGTCGCTGATTGTCTGCTCAGCTTACCAACGGCTGAAAGACTAAAACTAGTGGAACTTCTTTATATGACCGAGGATGCCCCTGACATTGTGGCAAAATTCCCGAACCTCTTCAAGGGCCTGGGAAAACTGAATCATTTCAAGGTGAAGTTGCACATTGATGAACGTGTAACACCCATCGCTCAGCACCATAGGAAGGTGCCTTTCCACTTGCAGCAAGCCGTCGATGACGAGCTCCAAGATCTTTTACAAACAGATATCATCAAACGCACATCGGGCCCACCCCATGGGTATCTCCGGTCGTAGTGGTCCCTAAAAAGGGACAAGACAACAAGGTCAGACTGTGTGTGGACATGCGCGCACCCAACACTGCCATCGAGCGAGAGCGCCACCCGGGGCCACACATAAGTGACATGATCACGAGACTCAATGGTGCCACCGTGTTCTCCAAACTCGACCTTAACAAAGGTTACCACCAGTTGGAGCTTCATGACAAATCGAGATACATCACAACATTTACCACGCACCAAGGCCTCTTCCGTTACAAGCGTTTGAACTTTGGCATTTCGTCAGCCGCCGAAATTTTCCAGGAAGCCATCCGGCGAGTCATTCAAGGGATTCCCAAAGCATTCAACTATAGTGACGACTTACTAGTCTTCGGTAAGGATCAAACCGAGCATGATACCGCTCTGGACAGAGTATGCCATGCTCTGTTGAATGCTAACCTGACGCTCAATGCCAACAAGTGTGAGTTTCACAAGGACACCCTGAAATTCTATGGACACATTTTCTCCAGAGAAGGGATGAAGCCTGACCCCGAAAAGGTAGCCGCACTCGCCGACACCCCGACTCCCCGAGACGTGAGTGACCTCCGCTCATTCCTCGGAATGGCGAGCTACTGTGCACGCTACATCCGTGATTACGCCACAATCAGCTACCCGCTACGGGAACTCACACGTCAGGGACAACCGTTCGAATGGTCACATGCATGCGAACAAGCATTCCTAGAAATCAAACAGGCTGTCGGCTCAGCCATCAACCTTGCCTATTTTGACACAAACAAGAGAACAGAGATCACAGTTGACGCCAGCCCGGTGGGCCTGGGCGCCATCTTAGCTCAATACCGCGAACATTCTGACCAGCGCCACATCATCGCGTACGCGAGCCGCAGCCTCACAGACACTGAAAAAGCGTACTCTCAGCCAGAGAAGGAAAGCTTGGCCGCGGTATGGGCGTGTGAACATTTCCACCTGTTTGTGTACGGCAAACACTTCACCATTGTCACCGACCACCAGGCACTGATCACAATCTTCGGCAATCCCAACGCCAAGATGCCGCCACAAATCGAACGGTGGGGACTGCGTCTCCAGGACTACATTTACACCATTGTCCATAAGCCTGGAAAAGCTGAAAATCCAGCTGATTATATGTCCCGGCATCCCCTGATCGGTACCACGACTGCCCACTCTCTGGCTGATGACTATATCCATTTTGTCATCGATGCAGCGTGCCCTCCTACAGTTCCCCTTGAGGCCATTCAAGAGGCATCGGCTCTAGACCCACTCATACAAGCAGTCATGGCCTGCATCCGCACGAACTCCTGGCGACATGTCAAAAACACGCCTCAAAACTTGGAAGCACACCTCCGTGATCTCACAGCCTTCCAACGCATACACGACGAACTCTCCATCAGTGACAATGGACTCCTTTTAAGAGGAGGGAGGATTGTGATCCCACACAAGCTACGCCAAGGAGTCATCAACTTGGCCCATGAAGGCCACAGAGGCATAAATGCCACAAAGAAGACATTGAGAGAACGCGTCTGGTTCCCCACTTTAGATCAGATGGTAGAGTCAACTGTAAAAGACTGCATGACATGTCAGCTGGTCAGTCGCGAGGAACCTCCCGCCCTGCTCCAAATGTCAGAGCTACCAGAGAGGGTGTTGCAACAAGTCGCAGTCGACTTCTTTGGACCACTGCAATCAGGACAATACATCATAGTCGTCATGGACGAGTACTCACGATTCCCCTTTGCACATCTGGTACCATCCACCAGAGCAACGGCAGTCATCCCAATATTGGACGAGATCTTTGCAGCATGGGGCATTCCTTCACGAGTCAAATCTGATAACGGACCCCCGTTCAATGGTCATGAATTTTCAGACTTTGCGGAACACCTCAACTTCAAACACCAAAGAATCACTCCACTGTGGCCCCAGGCCAACGGCATGGTGGAACGATTTATGGGGACACTAAAAAAGGCGATCCAGCAAGCGGAGCTAACGCACCGAGATGTCCAGCAGACCCTGAATGAAGTACTGAGGGCTTATCGGACCACTCCGCACAACACCACAAATCTGTGCCCGGCCACTGTAATGCTAGGGAGGGCACCCCGCACAAGACTACCCACAATAAATGCTGCATCTCAATCACGGACCATCACCATTGATCATAACACCCTAGTCGAAATGGATCACGAGAAGAAACGGAAAATGAAAACGTATGCGGATCGGCGCAGGCACGCCAAGGATGTCGACATCCAGGAAGGAGATTGGGTAATAGTAGGGGGCGACCGGCGAACAAAAGCGGACAGCCGGTACCTTGACATTCCCCTACAGGTCAGCAAAAGGAAAGGAACCATGATCACAGCAAAGGCTGATCACAAGCAAATAACGAGGAACATATCGCACTTCAAGAGATGCAATCCTCACAATCACGAGGAGCCTCCTCGAGTCAAGCCTCGAGTGACTCAGCAAGCCAAAGTGACAGTAGCAACCAACATCACCACAGCCCTCTAAGAATCATCAGTAGCTCCAGTCAACATGTCCAAGCACCAGAACAGGAGAGCCGTCCAAGACGCCAAATAAGGAAGCCCAGGCGGCTCGTCGAGGAAATGTGAGAGTCAGTGAGACTTTGTACAAAAGGGGGAGATGCCATGTCGTTATGCCTGACTCTGCCGTTCGGGACAGAGCAGGCAAGCAGGAAAGGGTGGTTCCGAAAACAGGAACCGGAACGAGTTCTAGTTTGTAAGCCAGTTACGATCTGGCAGGGAATAAAGAAGGAGGTAACAAAATCAGCTCTGACTCCGGTGTCTGTTTTACTAGGGCAAACGCGACAGATATATTTTATTATTTCAATTGTTGCTGACTTGGTTCTTTGCAATAAAAGAATAAATAAAACAACAACAAACAATGAGGACATTTGTTGCTTTATTTGGGTGTTAAACTGATACTGATGATGTAAAACATTTGCCCAAACAGTGTTAACCTGAGAACAAATGGCAAAATAATGAAATAATGCCACTTCAAAATGTGCTGCATTACGCTGCTCGATTTGCCGTTTTTGTTGCATATTTTAGTCGGATCTGCCGCATAATTTGATCGTCCTTTTCCGCATAATTCCAGAGGCCCTGGTTCTAGGAATGCGTGTACAGACAACACATGCAGCCAGGGATACACAACAGTCACAGTGAAACTGAATGTTCTAATACTTGGACCGGGAGCACAGTGAAACCAGGTCAGACAATACACTGGCAGAGGGAGAGAGGTGGGAATAGGCTGACAAATGGAGACAGACACTGGAAAAGGGATCTTAAGAAATCGGCGCATTGAGAGATATATTGAGACCAGAAACACACGTCACTGACATACTGGAACCGGAACTGACTTTCTTCTCGACCCAAGGGTTTCGACGCTCTTTGTGCCACAAAGAGCGCCCACAGATCACCCTCCTTGTACAGTCCTCAATAACTGCAGGGATCTCACTTGTTGCACCGAGACACTGACTGTGCATGCCCACCCTCAGTGCACGCAGCCCTCACCCACTGCTCAGGGAAACGCCGAATACAGAGTCCTTGGTTACCATCACATTAGGGGTCAGATTACCCTAAGAACCACATTGCCACGTGTCGTTTTTTAATTTTAATTTACATTTTTGCACAAAACACAATTACTCTATTTACTATCTACTTAGAAGCTTGACTCTCGAAAACTGTTTTCCACGTTATGATACAGGACTACATGGGCGATGTTATTACATAGTCTTGTCACAGTTACACTTGCAGCGTATAACAGTCCTCTCAGAAAGCATCATGTGTGAACACCTATTTTTATCCTTATTTGGTTGGTAAGCACGCTCAATACACCTCAAATGTTCCCCCTCCAAGGGTGCGCAAAAGGCTGCGCAGGACCATGTTGCGGGCCCTCCCCATGCCGCCCCACGCAGCACAACCAGTGGTCGAAGTGGGAAATAAAAAGTAGGGGAACTGTGGGTGGAGAATCAGAGGGGCAGGAATAACCGAAGATTGAATCAGTGGGCGGAGTCAGGGGTGTGGCTAGAAATAGCAAAACATACCAATCTTTAGTACGTTTAGCATTTCACTAACCAATTACAGCTTATAACGTTATTTAATTAAAACAATGGATAAACATGTTTATTTGAGGTTTAATTCAGGAAAAAGCAAACAAACACTTATAGGGAATACAGGTTTATGTAAAGCGTGTGAAATATAAGCAGGAACAACATGTTACCTTAACCCTTTCATTGCTGCCGCCGGCCAATGGCCGTCTCGAGCACTACCTTTGTAGTGCTGCACACGTCCATTGGCCGACTTGGACCTGCCCACCATCAGAACGCCCGCACCACGGCGGAATTGCTGCAGGGGTTAAGGTGTTAATGCTTTTCCTCTCATTTTTCAGAAACCCACGATTAATTTTTTGTCTCCAACATTGAGGTCATGAATACAGGGCTCCTCATTTACAATTGTGTTAAGCAGGTTCAGAAGAGAAAGGGACTCTTCAGGAGAATCTAGACTCATTGAAACCCACAAAGGCTCCTTCATATTCATGTCAGCCAGCTAGCTGCTCAACCATAATATAGCAAAAAGAACAACTGGTGGACAGAATGCAGAACAATATCATACATTCACTGTAGTACAGAGATCTGGGCATAAATCCATAGTTTTTTCTCACCATGCCATTCCAGTTTGGACCCAGCCATATGCAAAGCAGTCTTGTTCCTGCGCCCAATGTGAACAGTCCAGCCCGAACTGCCGCCAGGCCATATGTATTCAAGTGTCCTTTCATTCGGGAAGTGGACACAAAGCAGTACCCACTGAACTATGCACATAAAATATTGCTCTTTGATATGCATGGTACATGTTCTTTGCAGCCTGCATATTCCCTTCTGCGCTACCTTAGATGAGTAAAACAGCCACTAGTCTAGACAAAACATGCTCCCATCTCTCTCCAGCAGGTACATTGATCACCAAAGTTATCTTGGTACTTGTATTGTTGACCGAAACCTGCTGAATATACAAAGAACTTTGCAGTGTTATTAAAACTCCTGCACTTGTACAAAAACGGTCCCCCCAAACTAAACTGGCCCATTACCCTTCCAGTCGCCCTGGGAAACGCCTGCTCCTGCCCTTTCACTGCTCCTGTCCAGTCATTACTCCTGCTCATGCTCGATCAACACTCCTGCTTCGTCAATTCCCCTCCCCCCTCCCTTCTCCTGCTCCGTCACTTCTCCAGGCCAGTCACTTTTCCTGGCCCGTCACTTCTCCTGACCTGTTCACTGCTCCTGCCCTGTTTACTGCTCCTGCCCTGTTCAATGCTCCTGCCCTGTTCAATGCTCCTGCCCTGTTCAATGCTCCTGCCCCGTTCACCGCTCCTGTCCGGTCACCACTCCTGTCCGGTCACCGCCCCTTTTCCGGTCACTGCTCCTGCTCATGCCTAATCACTGCTTCTGCCCCATCACCTCTCTTGCCCTGTCACCTCTCCTGCCCCGTCACCTCTCCTGCCCCATCACTTCTCCTGCCCGTCACTTCTCCTGCCCATCACTTCTCCTTCCCTGTCGCCTCTGGTTCCCTGTCGCCTCTCCTTCCTTGTCACCTCTCCTTCCCTGTCGCCTCTCCTTCCCTGGCGCCTCTCCTGCCCTGTCGCATCTCCTGCCCTGTCACCTCTCCTGCTCTGTCGCCTCTCCTGCCCTGTCCCTTTTCCTGTCCCGTCACTTCTCATATCCTGTCACTTCTCCTGCCCCGTCACTTCCCCTGCCCCGTTCACTTCTCCTGCCCCATTCATTGCTCCTGACCGGTTCACTTCTCCTGCACCGTCACTGCTCCTGACCAGTTCACTGCTCCTGACCCGTTCACTGCTCCTGACTCGTTCACTGCTCCTGACCCATTCACTGCTCCTGACCCGCCACTTTTCCCCCGTTCACTGCTCCTGCCCCATTCACTGCTCCTGTCCCGTTCACTGCTCCTACCCCGTTCACTGCTCCTGACCCGTTCACTGCTCCTGCCTCGCCACTTCTGCCCCGTTCACTGCTCCTGCCTACTTCACTGCTCCTGCCCACTTCACTGCTCCTGCCCACTTCACTGCTCCCGCCCACTTCACTGCTCCCGCTCACTTCACTGCTCCTGCCCACTTCACTGCTCCTGCCCACTTCACTGCTCCTGCCCTGTTCACCGCTCCTGTCCTTTCACCGCTCCTGCCCGTCACCTCTCCTGCCCCGTCACCGCTCCTGCGCATCACTTCTCCTGCTCCGTCACCTCTCCTGCCCTGTCACCTCTCCTGCCCCGGCACCTCTCCTGCCCCGTCACCTCTCCTGCCCAGTCACCTCTCCTTTCCTGTTGCCTCTTGTGCCCCGTCACTGCTCCTGGCCGGTCACTTTTACTTCCCCGTCACCGCTCCTGCCCGTTCACTGCTCCTGTTCGGTCAGCACTCCTGCCCGATCACCGCTCCAGCCCCATCACTTCTCTTATCCCATCACTTCTCCTGCCTCATTCATTGCTCTTATCTGTTCACTGCCCTTATCCGTTCACTGCTCCTGCCGGTTACCACTCCAAGTTCAAGTTCCAAAATTTGTATAGCGCACTACTCACCCAGAGGGTCTCAAGGCGCTTGAAGGAGGGAGGTGCTTTACATATCGAATAACCACGTTTTTAGTTGCTTTCTGAAGGAGAGGTGGTTCTGTGTAAGGCGGAGGTGAGTGGGGAGAGAGTTCCAGGTCTTGGCCGCCAAGTAGGAGAAGGATCTTCCTCCCATGGTGGATCTGTGAATTCGCGGAATTGCGGCGAGGGCTTGATTGGACGATCGTAGCTGGCGGGAGGGGGTGTAGAAGGATAGTCGCGTGTTGAGGCATTCGGGACGTAGGTCGTAGAGGGCTTTGTGTGCGTGGGTGAGGAGACGGAACGTTATTCTCTTGTTGACAGGGAGCCAATGGAGATCTTTCAGGTGGCCGGAAATGTGAGCTTGTCGAGGGACGTCCAGTATGAGTCTGGATGAGGCATTTTGGATGCTTTGGAGTTTTTTCTGTAGTTTGGCTGTGGTTCCGGCATAAAGGGTATTTCCGTAATCCAGACGGCTTGTGACCAGTGCATGGGTGACCGTCTTTCTTGTTTCGGTGGGGATCCATCTGAAGATTTTTTTGAGCATGCGTAGGATGTTGAAGCATGATGATGAGACGGCGTTGACTTGTCTGGTCATCGAGAAGGAGGAGTCCAGGATGAAGCCCAACTTACGTGCGTGGTTGTAGGTATGGGTGCGGATCGCAGGGCCGGTGGCCACCATGAGTTGTCCCAGGCAGAGGGGGATGACCCTAAGATGAGGACTTCCGTTTTGTCCGAGTTAAGTTTTAAACGGCTCTTCTTCATCCATTCGGCTACTTCTTTCATTCCTTCGTGAAGGTTGGTTTTGGCTGTGTTTGGGTCTTTGGTGAGGGATTGGATCAGCTGGGTGTCGTCTGCATAGGAGATGATGTTGAGGTTGTGTTGGCGTGCAATGGATGCGAGGGGACTCATGTATACATTGAAGAGGGTGGGACTGAGTGATGAACCTTGTGGTATGCCGCAGATGACTTCGGTGGCCTTTGATTTGAAGGGGGGGATGCAGACTCTCTGGGTTCTTCCGGCAAGGAATGATATGATCCATTCCAATGCTTTGGCTTGTATTCCGACGTTGCTGAGTCGTTGTATAAGGGTGCTATGACAGACTGTGTCGAAGGCTGCGGAGAGGTCAAGTAAGATGAGGGCAACTGTTTCTCCGTTGTCCAGTAGTGTTCGGATGTCGTCTGTTGCTGCGATGAGGGCGGTTTCGGTGCTGTGTTTGGCTCGGAAGCTGGATTGTGAAGGGTCGACGGATTTGTTTGATTCGAGGAAGGCGGCGAGCTGACTGTTGACGGCTTTCTTAATGACTTTGGCGGGGAATGGGAGGAGCGAGATGGGGCGGTAGTTCTTAAGTTCGGTGGGGTCTGCTGTGGGTTTCTTCAGAAGGGCACTGAGTTCGGCATGTTTCCAGATTTCCGGGAAGGTAGCGGAGTTGAAGGAACAGTTGATGGCATCGCAGAGATGGGGTGCGATGATGGAGCCTGATTTGTTGAAAATGTGGTGGGGACATGGGTCGGTTGGTGATCCTGAGTGGATGGAGTTCATCAGGCGGATGGTGTCTTCGGTGGTGATTGGATTCCAGGCGCAAAGGTTGTTAGAGGGCTGTGTTGGTTCGGAAATGGGTGGAGTGGACATGTCTTCGAACTGGTTTTCAAAGCTGTTGTGTATTTCGGCGATTTTGTTCTGAAAGAATGAGGATAGAGAGTCGCAGAGGACTTGGGAGGGGGAAATGTTGTTGGTGCCGGCGGTGGGGTTAGTAAATACTTTGACGATGTTGAATAGTTCCTTGCTGTTTTGGGCATTGTTGTCAAGTCGATCCTTGAATGCTGATTTCTTGGTGGATCGGATTAGTTGGTGGTGTTTGCGGATGGCGTTCTTGAAGGTGGCTAGGTTATCAGTGGTTGGGTTTTTTCTCCAGGTTTTCTCGAGAGTACGACAGAACTTCTTGGATTTCTTAAGGTCATTGTTGAACCAGGGGGCTTTTTTGCTACCTTGCTTGATTAGATGGTTTTTCAAGGGTGCAAGTTCGTCGGCGCTATGGGTGATCCATTGTGTGAGGTTAGTGGCTGCTTGGTTTGGGTCCGATGATTTGGTGGGGGGGATTTGGTGAAGCGATGTGAAGAGTTGTTCGGTGGTGATTTTGTTCCTATTTCTTCGGGGAATAGATTGCGGCGGGTTGTGGGTCGTGGACTTTTTGTAGTTGAAGTGAACGCAGCTGTGGTCCGTCCAATGGAGAGCTGTGGTGTGATCGAAGGAGATGTGCTTGCTGGAGGTGAAGATAGGGTCGAGCGTGTGTCCGGCGTAGTGGGTGGGGATGTCTACAAGTAGTTTGAGTCCTAGATTGGCCTGGTTGTCCAGAAGGGTGTTGGTGTTGTTGTCGATTTTCTTTTCCAGGTGGAAATTGAGGTCTCCCAGTTGGATGTAGTTCTCGGATGAGAGGGCATGTGGGCGGATGAAGTCAGCGATGTCTTCGCTAAATTGTGTGCGGGGTCCTGGTGGTCTGTAGATGAGGGTGCCTCTGAGTGTGGTTTTGTGGTCGGTGTGAATCTGGAAGTGAAGGTGTTCAGCGGAAGCGAGGTTATCATCGGAACTGGTCGTGATGCGGATGGTGTTCTTATGGATGATGGCGATGCCTCCTCCTGTTTGGTTGGTGCGATCTTTTCGGATGATCTTGTAGGATTCTGGGATGGCTATGGCGATGTCGGGCGCTGATGAGGCGTTCATCCATGTTTCTGTGAGGAAGGCGACGTCCGACGATGTAGTGTCGAGTAGGTTCCAAAGTTCAATGGAGTGTCTGTGGACCGAGCGGGTGTTGATCAGGATGCACTTTAGGTGGTTAGTGTCTAAGCTCTGTTTGGAGTATGTGGATATGGTGTGGGTCCTGATGCAATCGAACTTGCAGGAGTGGCAGGTGAAGGGTCCATGGGTGTGTCCTGGGGTGGCATGGTAGCAGTCTTTGAGGCGGCTGCGGTTGAGTGCTGAGAGGGTAGTGGCGTCATACGTTATGCGGGTGGTGTGGGTTTTGCGAGGACCAGGGGGTCTGGCGCTGGGCACGGTCCAGGCACGGACGAGCGTAGACGGGCTTACCTTTGGCGCACCTTCAGCGCGCATGGGGCGCGTCTGCTGCGCGTGAACGCTGCGCACGAAACATCGGTCATATGTGGATTTGTGGAGGGGGGAGGGGCGAGGGAGGATCAGCTGGGAGGCGGGAGATCGGGGCGGAGAGCTGGGCTGGGAGGCACAACAACAACAACAAAATGGCAGCAAGCCAAAAGGCAACCAGGACGAGATTGGGGCACAGGTAAAGCTAATGGCAGTAAAATGGCCAGTGAAATCGGCACAATCAGGCACAAATCGGCAAGCAGGCAAAGGCAGCAATGTACAATAATAAATAAACAATGCGCAGTCTAGCGGCACAGCAGTATTATAAAATCGAATTAAGCAATAGCAGTGCGCGGACAATGCTTCTAGGTCACAGAGCAGCTTTAATCCAATCGAGTTCAGCAATAACAGTGCGAGCAGCGCTACGATACAAGGTCAGGTACTGGGCTGGAAGCAGCGTGGGGAGCGACCGTCTTCGAGGAGCTCAGGACGGTCACAGCGCTTAATGCGAAGGGTAGGACCTATGCTCTCAGTGGGAGGGAGGATCAGCTGGGAGGCGGGAGCGGGGCGGAGAGCCGGGCTGGGAGGCACAACAACAACAACAAAATGGCAGCAAGCCAAAAGGCAACCAGGACGAGATTGGGGCACAGGTAAAGCTAATGGCAGTAAAAAGGCCAGTGAAATCGGCACAATCAGGCACAAATCGGCAAGCAGGCAAAGGCAGCAATGTACAATAATAAATAAACAATGCGCAGTCTAGCGGCACAGCGGTATTATAAAATCAAATTAAGCAATAGCAGTGCAAGGACAATGCTTCCAAGTCACAGAGCAGCTTTAATCCAATAGAGTTCAGCAATAACAGTGCGAGCAGCGCTACGATACCAGGTCAGGTACTGGGCTGGGAGCAGTGTGGGGATCGACCGCCTTCGAGGAGCTCAGGACGGTCACAGCGCTTAATGCGAAGGGTAGGACCTATGCTCTCAGTGGGAGGGAGGATCAGCTGGGAGGCGGGAGCAGGGCGGAGAGCCGGGCTGGGAGGCACAACAACAACAAAATGGCAGCAAGCCAAAAGGCAACCAGGACGAGATTGGGGCACAGGTAAAGCTAATGGCAGTAAAATGGCCAGTGAAATCGGCACAATCAGGCACAAATCGGCAAGCAGACAAAGGCAGCAATGTACAATAATAAATAAACAATGCGCAGTCTAGCGGCACAGCGGTATTATAAAATCGAATTAAGCAATAGCAGTGCGAGGACAATGCTTCCAGGTCACAAAGCAGCTTTAATCCAATCGAGTTCAGCAATAACAGTGCGAGCAGCGCTACGATACCAGGTCCTAATCACCGCTCTTGCCCCTTCACTTCTCCTGCCCCAACACTTCTCCTGCCCCGTCACCGCTCCTTTCCTGTCACCTCCCCTGTCCCATCACTGCTCCTCACACGTCACCTCTCCTGCCCCGCCACTTCTCCTATCCGTTACTTCTCCTGCCCGTCACATCTCCTGCCTGTCACTTCTCCTGCCTGTTACTTCTCCTGCCCAGTCACCTCTCCTGCCCTATTACCTCTCCTTTCCTGTCGCCTCTTCTGTCCTGTCACTGCTCCTGCCCAGTTCACTCTGTGTACAGCATTGACAAATTACACAAGGTGGCAAATTCCCCACAGTACTCTGTTTGGGGAAAGCTCCTATGTAATCACTAACTCCAATCTCACTGGCACATGACATGCTAAAATCAGACGGTGGGCGCATTGTCATTCGAAAGGGGGAAATCAGCCTCAATCGGAAACTAAAGCATTTTCAATCGGAAACTAAAGCATTTTTAATATTATATACAACAAAGCCATAGTTGTATGAATGTAGTATATTTATCTTTTCCAACCAACAACCTTGGACAAAGCCAATAGTCCTGGCTTGTTGTAGGTGTAATGTTACTTGTTGTATTATATATGCGGAGGCAATAACAGAAGCAGCAAAATGCAAGTCGGGCAGCACATTACGCTGGGCACATATTTTTTGCATAAATGTTTTAAGCCACATCCTTAATTATATTGGCCACGTCCCTTTAAGAGCCCCCAAGTTTTTTCATCCCACTTAAAGCCCTGCCCCAATTGTGCTGCCCGTGATGGAAGGTCATGAAAAGTTGGTCGTATGGGTGTCAATGGGGATCATATTGTCAGAGCCACTGTAGCGTCACAACGAGAGATTCCCCAGCACACAGGCCCTTTACGAGGAGATACAAAGCTATACTGATCTACGCTGCTTAACGATTTCAATCAGATCTTCAGCCATTGCAGTCTCAGACAAACAAAGTCAGCATAGAGGGAATTGAGTTTTTCTCAGTCTCTTTTGATTGTACTGGGTTGCCTTCCTGAGGAACAGTGTAAAACATTTCAGTGCAGTGAAAAAAAATGTCTCCTTGAGTAACCCTATACACCGAAAAGGCATTTTTTTCAGGCCTTCTCACGTAACATGACACAATAATTGTATTGTATTGTATTGTAATTGCATTTAAATAGTGCTTACTACCCCCAACGAGGTGTCGAAGCGCTCTTTCGGGGGGAGGTGGGGGAAGCTCCTCTGTAATCACACCTCCAATCTCACTGGCACATGACATGCTAAAGGCAGAGGGCGGGCGCATTGTCATTCGAAAGGGGGTAATCAGCCTCAATCTGAATGACAATGGGCCTGCCCGGTGTGTGCTAGCTCAGGGAGGGGCTGCTGCAGCCTCTGGAGTTCAACAGAGAAGTGCGTGCAGCCTCTGAAAGCTGAAAGAAAAAAGTTATTGTTTTTATTAAGTAGGACTATTCTTGCCATCCCGGGATGCTTTTTTGAAAGTAAGAAGAAGAGGAGCGGACTGGAATAATTTTTAGAAGTAGGGGCATGCCGTGCCCCTCCGTCCCCGCCCACTTCGTCCACTGAGCACAACCGACCTTCAGGCCTCGGGGACCGCAGGGGGGTGGAGCTAATCCCGGGCACTACCGGCAACAAAACCTGAGCCAGGCCAGTGTGTCCCGCAGACAATGACACGCATACCATACAGGGGTAGGGGTGCGCCTCACCGCCAAACGGGCTGAAGGCGACTACTGACCCAACGTGTTGGCGGCACGAAACGTCCTGACCAGAAGGCGTGGAACCTATGGATGCATATACTCCACGCGCCGCTAGACCGAGGGCCGAGCCACCCATCCTAAGTACCACTGCACACCTCTTTTTCGGCCAATACAAGCCTGAAGTCAGAGCCCAGAGTGCATGACCGGCAGGCCAGCTCGCCCCTCACCAAGATGATCAGCAGCCAAGAAAGCCCCCAAAGGCCCTCCTTGCCCCCCAAACTCAGCGCACACGATGCCAATCACTTGGTCCTGGGTACACAACACCAGCGGCGCGCTGTAGACACAGCGGGGCAGATTTACAAGCCCCTTGCGCCTCATTTACGCCACCGTTGCATCACTTGTGTGACGCAGCGGCGGCGCAAATCCTACGCCATGGTGCGGGGTACTTACAACGTGACGCATCTGGGAGATGAGTGTGCTGGGGGCGTGACAACAGCTGGGGGCGTGTGGTACGTTCCGCCCTTCATGCCATGTCTCATATCGTGTGCTAATCCCACTCTGCTCCCTTTAAATACCCCTGCACCCCATAATCATAACCCAGCCTTACTCCTTAAAATACACCAACACCCTTAACACTAACCCATCTTAACCCTATAAATATACCCTGTACCCCAAACCCCAAACCTATCCCTAAACCCTAAAAATACCCCTGTACTCCAAAACCCAAACCAAGCCCTGAACCCTATAAATACCTCTGTACCTTAAAACCAAAACCTACCCCTGAACCCTAAAAATACCCTTGTACCCTAAAACACAAACCTAGCCCTAGACCCTAAAAATACCACTGTACCCCAAACCTACCCCTGAACCCTAAAATACCCCTGTACCCTAAAACCCAAACCTAGCCCTGAACCCTAAAAATCCCCCCTGTACCCCAAAACCCAAACCTAGCCCTGAACCCTTAAAATACCCCTGTACCCCAAAACCCAAACCTAGCCCTGAACCCTAAAAATACCCCTCTACCCCAAAACCCATACCTATCCCTACACCCTAAAAATACCCCTGTACCCCATACCCAAAACTATATCTGAACCCTTAAAATACCCAAACACCCCAAAACATATACCTCAGTACCCCAAAACATATACCCATATACCCATACTTACCTTATCCAAACATTAAAAAAACACATGCTTTTACCATATCATGTGCTAATCCCTCCCTGCTCCCTTTAAATATCCCTACACCCCATAATCATAACCCACCCTTACTCCTTAAAATACCCCAACACCCTTAACACTAACCCATCTTAACCCTATAAATATACCCTGTACCCCAAACCTATCCCTAAACCCTAAAAATACCCCTGTACCCAAAAACCCAAACCAAGCCCTGAACCCTATAAATACCTCTGTACCTCATAACCCAAACCTACCCCTGAACCCTAAAAATACCCCTGTACCCCAAAACCCAAACCTAGCCATGAACCCTAAAAATACCACTGTACACCAAAACCCAAACCTACCCCTGAGCCCTAAAATACCCCTGTACCCCAAAACCCAAACCTAGCCCTGAACCCTAAAATACCCCTGTACCCCAAAACCCAAACCTAGCCCTGAACCCTTAAAATACCCCTGTACCCCAAAACCCAAACCTACCCCTGAACCCTGAAAATACCCCTGTACCCCAAAACCCAAACCTAGCCATGAACCCTAAAAATAACCCTGCACCCCAAAACCCAAACTTACCCACGAACCCTAAAATACCCCTGTACCCCAAAACCCAAACCTAGCCCTGAACCGTAAAAATACCCCTGTACCCCAAAACCCAAACCTAGCCCTGAACCTTTAAAATACCCCTGTACCCCAAAACCCAAACCTACCCCTGAACCCTAAAAATACCCCTATACACCAAAACCCAAACCAAGCCCTGAACCCTAAAAATACCCCTCTACCCCAAAACCCATACCTATCCCTAAACCCTAAAACTACCCCTGTACCCCATAACCCAAAACTATATCTGAACCCTTAAAATACCCAAACACCCCAAAACATATACCTCAGTACCCCAAAACATATACCCATATACCCATACTTACCATAGCCAAACATTTAAAAAAACATGCTTTTACCATTCATGCATTTACAACGAATTTCGTTGTACATGTATGCGTGGTAAAAGCATATAAAATGAAATGCCATGCGTTATAATGGCATTGCGGAGTCATGGTCCTTTCGTAATGAAAGTATGCGGAGTGATGGTATGCGGAAAGAAAGTTGCAAAATAATGGGTGTTTACCCTCCCCCGGTAAGTATATTGGTGGCACGGCGGCCCACATCTCCAGCAACATACTCATATTTTTTCACCACCCATTTGAAAAATTCACAGGTCTCTCTCATTGATGGCCAACACCGACATACACTTTTAGACACACCTCCGGCCACAAGTTCTAGAATTGCGAACTTTAGAGCTGGGGAGCTATGTTCTTATCTCGGCATCAGCTCAACATCCTGTGATTCCAGGCAAATCGCTTTATCTCCCCGTACCTACCACAAATGAATGTGTTCTTCTGTGATGTAAATTGTGCTCATGCTATGTTGTTGAGTTTGCGCTACATAATATTGCAAGGAAAAATAAAGTAGGGAAACTCGAGTTCACACACTACTGAACACGCACTCTTAAGTGCTTCAGCAGTACATTGTGAATTGGAGCGTTTCACAGGCCTGGCACAGATAAGAAATGCTATCAAAACAAAATCCTACAAAACAATATACTACTGGCCGGCAGCAATTCATACCCGGACAATGTCGGGACGGGCTGCTAGTTCATGTAATAAACACAATATGACCAGGTAAAGAACAACTAACACACAAACCATACATGCATACTTCACACACATTCACACCACAAATTATCTGTGCAAGTTGTCTGCCTTTCGTTGGTTCTAGTCTAAAAGCCCAAAACCAGGGTCACTACAAAATGTAGGATATCATAAAGACATGGTCGATGCGTTTCGGTGGTAGTAGATAACAGTAGAAGCCACCTTCCTCAGGACCCGCCAGATTATTCCACAGTGTTCTCTACACCCTGGCACTTCTCCAGTAGAACCAATGCTGTAACTTATCCTATTTTTCCATAGACAACCTTCTTTGTTGTGAAGGTTATGTATCCCACAGGAACCTCCTTTAGCTCGATTTTTTCTAGAGTGGATTCATTGTAAAATCTCTCATACTTCCATTTTAGGCACCATAGACTATATTTCTACTTAGACATTTTATTCACTAGGTAACATTCGTTATCTTGATTCCATAGATGTATGTCTATTCTTTTTATATTGCCTTTTCTCCCTTCACAGGTACAGTCTCTCCTCCTAAAAGTTTCAATGGTCGTCCAACAAAATGACGCGCATGTCTCCTATGGATCACCTGAGGCAAACACCATGCCATACACAAACCTCATCAACAATGCCGGCGCGGCGCAACGCTGCGCTTAGTAGAGGGATTGCTCGCAGCTGGACACACCGGCTCATTCACGGGGCTTGCCGCAACTCCAACCACTCGCCTTCAAGCAACACTAGACAAACATGTCATCCAGACACAAGTAGGAGCACATGCACCAACAGGGCTGCGAGCCCCCACCATGCTGCTGCCGATTAATAAAGGTTAAGGGGGGGAGCAGCAGAGAACGCTGAAACTATCGCCTACACAAATAAATACCCTTCACTCACTTCACAGGTGAGAAAGCTGTGTCCATATTAACGAGATTCAAACTTGTGACCTCCAGATCACGGGCTGTCATTAAATTTTACCTCGCCAGCAAAAGATGTGGCCCGACGGGGATCGAACTTGCGACCTTTGCGTTAGTAGCACCATGCTCTTCCAAACTGCGGAAATATATACCGGAACATACTGGAAAATGCAGCGTAACTGCCATTGTCCCGAACCGTGTGTGTATAAATAGTACTGAATCAACATATAAATCCCACCATGTTACACCGTAAGTGCAAAATCCAGTCTGGATGGGCAAGCCAAAAAGGAAACAGCGAGGGAACAAACAAGTCTCATTTCAAATAGAATGCGAGTGTTTAGCATAAAGCGTGACAAGCGCCAATAAAAAGCATGGGTGGAGCTTCCACTCCACTTACGAAATCGCCTCGATTACAATAGATATCGCAGAGCGAGCAGGGCATGCGCTGCAACGCTAGGTGAGACTTAAAAACCCTTAACAGCACATCACTGCTATGTCCGCCATTAAAGACACATACAATCCTTCACATCACTGTTTTTGAAGAAGGCCTTTCTCTAAATTCAACTCGCTCTATTGAAAACACTCCAGCGAGCATGGAAAACAATGAAACAATAAAAATAGTTGACCACTGGTTTAAATAAAAAATACAGGGTACTTCACATTCCATCCATCATCCAGGACGGCGAGGGCGATTTATGCAACAATGTCTGCACTTTACAGTGCTATTTCATTATGATTTCAAACCAGAAGCACAACATAATTGCCAACTCTAAACTGTTACTGCAAACGTGTTTTTAACTAGAATTTTCCCAGTTGGGTATTCGCAACCGAGACATGTTTTACCAAACGGACTTCAAAAATATTGGTGTCATTCTCATACACGAGTGCAGCAAAGTTACCACTAATCCTTGATTTATATCTTATTTTATGATGAGCAGTGCCCCAAATGGACACTTCTCAGCGGAGTTCCACCAATTGCACAATATATTTGTAAAAATATACTTCTAAAAACATTTATTTCCCGGACTCTGGTCTTTCTTCTCTGTCTGATGTTAGTGCTTAGAAGTTGGCACTCTAGGTCATGTGAATTGTCCATGCTGCTCAGTCTTTTCACCAGGGAGGTCGAATGCTTCTTTCCCACTCAGCATGCCCCTTTCCACCCATTTGCTTTGTAAGTGCCCTTCCATTTCTGGTGCTTTGCAGCAGTTAAAAAATATTCATAAAGTTTCTCTAAGCTCAAATGGGTGTAATTCCTATGTTTCCTTCATGTTCATTGCTTGATTTTGCTCTTGGGAAAGTGTCACTCATAGTCGCTGAAATGTCACTCCTATTACAATGAAATTATGAAAATGTCACACATAGCAACCTGAAACCTTGGCAGCTCTGCTGGTTAGACTGTGCTCATTTCTCCACTAAGAATACTTTCTAAATGCTGCTGCTTTAGCGTAAATTAAAAGGAACAGAATTTAGGAAAACTGTTATATGTTTCCAGCAGGTGGCGATATTAGCTAATAAAGACCAATCTTATTTATACTGCAGAGTCGGTTTGCTCTGAATGTTATTGCAAAAGTGTAGTAAGCGAAAGCGAGTCCGAACTTGTGGTCTGGTTTAAGGGTGCCTGCCCTCTAAATATGCAGATACTAGGAAAGCAAAGCCTTGAATCCTTTAAAATTACTAATTGCTTTTGGATAACGTATTGTGTCCCTGGTGACTCTAGATAAGGAATGCTCATTCTTTCCGACCAATAAAGCAGACTGGCTTCGTTGCAGGCTACAAGAAATTTTAGTATGTGCGCCTCGAATCCTTTTCAATGTATCAGCTTTTGGGCAGTTTAAAATACATTACTAATGCGCGAGTGTCTCTGTTTAGAGGCTTCACTTCAGTGGGAGCCGTCCCTGGCTGTTCGCCTTGACCAGTGCTCGTAATTTCAGTAATACGGAGAATCGATAGGTTACCAATGCTTGCTTGAGCCTCAGTTGCCTCTGACGTCAGAAACCCTTGAACCGATGTCCTGTCCACCACTGGACTGCTAGTAAATATGACCACCATTTATTTTTATTTTTATTCATTTATAAAGTTTAATATAGCGCTAGCTAGACCCGTGGGTATCAGAACGCTTTACATACACAATGGAAAAGAAAAATTGCATTACATTGCAGGACATGAGATGCATAAAGATATAAGCAAAGACAGAATACTTATGTATACAGTAAAGGGGAGAAAAACGCAGGTGGTTGAAACAGTTAGATAACCACCATCCTTGAAGGTCAAAGTGAGAGGGGAGTCCATTAGGTTACTGATGCCAGGTTGGTTGACTTGGTCGGTAAAGCATTGGTTGAGGAGAAGGAGTTTCAGGTTGTTTTTGAAGCAAGAGAAGGAGGGGTTGCATGTGAGGTCAATAGGAGTGCGTTCCACATCCTGAGTACGTTACCAGAGAAGGACCGGCACTTGGTCGTTTTCCTTTTCATTTTCGGAGGGATGAGATGAAGTGAGTTGGTCTTACTCAGAGTTCTGGATTTTCCTGCTTTTACTAGTTTGCTGTTACTTTAGTTGAGGGATTGGGCGTAAAGGGCCTTGTGTGTGATGCAGGCCAGTTTGTAAATACATCTACCTTCCATGGGAAGCCATTTGAGGGTTGGTGTGTTGTGTTAAAATCTTTTTTACAACAGTTATGAGTCGGGCTGCCGTGTTAAGGACTGACCTTAGTGGGGCTAGGTGCGCTTTTGATGACCTGTTAGGATGGCGTTCCCATGGTCCAGTTTAGAAAGGACTAGGGATTTTATTATTGTCTTGAGATCATCTTGGGGAATGAAAGGTTTAATTTTCTTGAGGTGGTTTAGAGAGAAAATCGCACCTTTTGCAGCATTCTTGATGTGGTCCTTCATTGACAAGTTCTTATCCAGGTCAATGCCTAGTGACTTTACCGAGTCGGATAGGATGAGGGAGCAGTTTAGAGCATCAAGGTTCTTGAGGCAGTCTTGAATTGGTCGGTGGTTACTTTTCGGAGAGAACAGTATTAATTCAGTTTTGTCCGGGTTCAGTTTTAAGTGGTTTGCATTAAATCAGGTTTGGATCTTGGTTAGCGTGACATTGAGGTGTCGGACGTCACTGGGTCATTTGATTTTGTAGTATATTTGTGTGGCATCTGCATAAAGGTGATATTGAACCCCTGCTTGTTTCAGAAAAATTGCAAGGGGTTCCATGAAGAGATTGAAGAGGGATGGTGAGAGGATCGATTTTAGCGGGACTGCAAGTGTGACTCATGTTGGTACAGAGAGGCAGGAGTTGATTTTAATTTGTTGCAAACAGTGCTGAAGGAAGAAAGTTAACCATTCTAGTACTGTGCCATTAATGCCAGAACACCTCTTCAGAGTCTCAAGTAAAGCTGGATGGTTTCTTGTGTCGAATGCTGCTGATAAGTCAATAAGAATTAGGAGACAGGCTTCACCTTTATCTAAGGCTCTGGATATTGTCTGAAATATTGAGCATCGCTGTTTCGGTGCTACAACCTTTCCTGAAACCCAATTGAAAGGTGTCAAGGAGGTTGAAGTCATCAATATGTTTGTTAAGTTGTTGGAGAACGTACTTCTCTAATGTTTTAGCTAGGAACAGAAGGTTGGAGATAGGTCTGAGTTTGTTGAGCTCGTTGGGGTCGGCCCTTGGTTTATTGAGTATGGGTGTGTTTTGTCCTAGTTGAAGGGAGTCTGAGACACAACCTGATGTGATAGAGGAGTTGGTTTCTTGAGTATTGGTGTGATTTCTCCTACTTGAAGGGAGTCTGGGACACAACCTGATGTGAGAGAGGAGTTGTTAATTTTTGTCCAGAGAGGGGCAATGATGTGGTTGAGTTGTTTTACTATTGTAGGTGGGATGGGGTCCATAGTGTGGGAAGTAGGCATTAAGCTTTCAATTATATTGAAGTCTTCGATTTCCGACATGAGTTCGAAGTTCGACAAATTAGCGTAATTTTTCAGTTGGAAGCAGGCCTGGTTGTCCGTGGTATGATTTCGATCTGTTTGGTCAGGAGTGGTTAAAGGGGGGCAGGTTGCGAGGGAGGGAGGATTTGAGGTTTGGATGAAGGATTGCTCAATTTTTGTGACTTTATCTGTGAAGAAGATGGCGATTTCTTTGCATCGATCCTTGGTGGCTTTTATTTCTTGTGGGGGTGTGCTGTTTGTTTGACTTTTAACTGTGTTGAAGAGTTCTCTGGGTCTATTCTTCGCTTGGTCAAGTTGGCTGTGAAAGACAGTGGCCTTTTCTCTAAAAATGTGCTTATTATATGCTACCCGGTTGATCTAAGTTGTGCTATGTGAAGAGCCGAAGGGTTTAGTCTCCAAGTCTTTTCCGATTGTCTGAGTTGTCGTCTTTCGTTATGAAGATCCACATTGAACCAAGATTTAGGTTTGATAGATCTCAAATGTTTGAGTTTGAATGGTGCTACTTGATCTAACACCTCTGTTATAGTGGAATTAAAGTGGGCTGTGAGGCCATCAGCCGTCATAGTGGAAGGCTGGGTTTGTAGATGGGCATGAATCCTGGATTCCAGTTCAGTTATAGGGACTCCTTTGATGTTCCTGGTCCAGTGCTTAGGCTTGTCAGATCATATTGGTTGGTTTCTGACATGTGAGTCAATATTAAACAGTATGAGGTGGTGGTCAGACCAGTCAATGGGAGAAATCGATCTCAGAGAGACCAGCTCAGTTTTGTTGATGATCGTATCCAGTGTTGCTCCTTTGATGTGTGTTGGTTCATTGCAGAGTTGTTTGAGGTTGGTAATTTCAAGCAGGTTGGAGAGGTTCTGGGCTGTGGTATCTTCTGGGATGTTCCAGTGGATATTGAAGTCACCCAGGAACACATCTTCCATGTCTGTTAGGGAGAAATTAGTTATTAGGTCGGTTAGTGCTTCAGTAAAGAGGGTACATTCACCAGGAGGATGGTAGATGGTGTGAAATGTGATGGGCGTGGTGCCTTTGACTGTAAGTTCAACACCTAGGGATTCAAGAGTCAGGTATTCTGTGGATTTTAATATGGTAAGCTGTATTCCTTCTTTGTGAATGATAGCTAGGGCGCCACCTGCTTTGATCGGTCTGTTGTGTCTGGTGATGTTGTAGCCTGAAGGGGTGAGAAGGTCTAGGCTGGGGGTAGTATTGTCATTGAGCCAGGATTCTGTGAGGAATGCGATGTCTATTTCTTCCATGAGTACAACTTTAGCAATATCTGTGGCGTGTTGTACTCCTGATCTACAGTTGAGGAGCATGCACGATAGAGGATGGGGAGCCTCAGTGTTGGTGTGTGCTATATGTATAGAAGTGTATTGAGAAGGGGGTCTGGGCGAGAGGACAGGTCTAGGGATTCTATTAGTGCTCACTATAACGGGGATTGCAAAAGGGGCCGTGCTCTGGCCTATTGTGAGGTAAGAGTGGTTGGTCTCATCTGCTTCTCTTTCTGAAATGGGGAGTAAAGCTTGGCTAGGTTGATGAGCCTGATTCCTCATGGGATTGGTGGGCCATGGGGTGCCAAATGGGGTCATGCAAGAGGGTGTATGGGAGGAAGGTGTGTAGCTACCAGGAGTGTGTGAGCAAGGTGGCTTAATCCGGTTGGGAAGGTCTTGTTGTAGGTGTAGGATATCTGGATATCTGCCGCTAGGGAGTCTATTTTCTGCTCCATTCGGGTCAGTAGCTGGGCAAGTGTGCGGAACGGGCAAATTGCCTTTGTCTGGAGCAGTGTATGACTAGGGTCTGTGGAAGGAGAGAGTATTAGGTTGTGGGATTGAGTGGCATCATTGGGATTAGGAGTGGGGTTAGATTGGACTTGAGGAGTCAGGTCATTGTTGCTTCTGGTCAGGAGGTTAGAAGGAGGTGTTGTGGGTCTTGGGTCCAAGGGAGGGGAATGAGCAATGGTTAGGAGGAAGTCCGTGTCCAGGGGATTGCCAGTGGGATTAGAAGTGGGGGCAGTTTGAGCATGTGGTGGTGAGTTGGGGGAGGGAGAGTGTGAAGTGGTTTGATGGAGATCAGTGTCCAAGGGATTATTGGTGACATTGGTTATGGAGATGGTTTGGGCAGGTGGAATATGGACAGTAGTGGAGTTGAGGATAGTTTTAGTGGAGTTTAGGATGGTTGCGAGGGTAGAGTCAGGTCTCCTGAAGTCAAGGGGGGGGAGCCTATAGTGACTTCAGTAACGGAAAGATTGTCATTTGAGTCCGATCTGTCTAGCTCAGGAGCAGCCTTGCATTGTTTTTTAACTGTGCGTTTGCTGGACCTGGTGGTATCGGTTGAAGCCATTGAAGTGGGTGTTTGATGGCGGAGTGTGATGATGAGGGTAGTGAGATTATAATTAGTGATGGTGGATGTCCATGAGTTGTAGCGTGGGTCGTCCGGGGAGGGAGATTGGGTCGGTTCAGGGTTTGTTTTCAGAGTGGGGGGGATAGGGGAGATTGGGTTTGATGGTATTGATGAGTTAGAGAGGAGAGTAATGTTGGGAAGGGCTGATCAAAAGGGGTGAGGTGCGGGTCAGTGGCCTGTATGAGAATGTTTACTGTTCTGAAAATGGAAATTGTGAGTTCCCCTTTAAAGTTAGGGCGAAGATTGTGGAGATCTTTTCACCACACGGAGTATTTACTGACTTGGTGACTTGAAAGTGAAGAAGGAAGGTGTTTTTCCACTTAGTCGGGCAATTTGTGTAAAAGATTACGTAAGTTTTCATCTTGCCGTTAGTCGCCGTGTGGTAGTTGACTAATATAAGTGTTTCCGGGTGCTGTTTTAAGGTTCTGTGCTTTAGGTTCTTTTTAGCATTACTAGTCAGATTTTCTGGGTAATTTATGGACCATGAGTTGGGTCCTTAACGCATGAGTTTTGAGTTTCTGGTGGGGTTTGGCGTTGCATAGTTAACGAAGGAGAGTTCTGGTTCTATATGAATTGATGGGAGGAGTGGTTAGTTGCGCATTTGCGTCTTGTTGCGTGGTATGGTTGGTAAATAATGAAGGAAATGCCAATTATTGATTAATCCCAGTAACTGCTATCTCCTTTGTACAAAGATTGTCCCCTTTTTAAGTCTCGCCTACGTAGCGCATATGCGCTGCATAGGAGGGGACCTCTTGTAATCGATTCTGTTTTTGCTTTAAAAATGTACACATGTTGCATTGCTTTGAATAGCGACGCGTGCAAGTTTGGCGAATTGCTTGCGGGAGCGAGCAGCTCCATTTGGCAGCAATCATTGCGCTCACTCCCTTAAAAAAACTGCATGATAATTTTTTATAAGCCGGGCGCCTGGTGTTGGCTTCTTTTGTCAGTTACAAATACATCCATACTAATATAATAAAGAGAGAGCCCAAACCTTTGAGGCGGGTAATCTCAGGAACAACAGCACCAATCACAACACCCAATACAGCGTTGGAAAGGGCAGTTGTAGCAGAAGGACATAGGCTATGCAGACGCCCACCATATACATTTAAAAGGTAAAAGAACCGTGCCAGCAAAGTAGCCCATTGTGGGCGTGTCTGCGTTGTGCTGTGGGCGTGTGCTGGGGGCGTGACAAAAGCTGGGGACATGTGGTACGTTCCGCCCTTCATGCCATGTCTCATATTGTGTGCTAATCCCACCCTGCTCCCTTTAAATACCCCTATTTACAACAAGGGGTGGTGAGGGACAGAGTCTCTGAATTAAGCAGAAAGCTCTCACCCAGTCAAGAGATCAGGGCTAGATCCAACACCGTTTTTTAGCTCACTGCACCATCCCAGTTTCAGAACCTGGCTGTATGCAAATTAGTCTGTTCCTGTCCCAGTGCATGATGGGAACAGGGCAAACCAAACTACAAAAGCCAATTCTTACACTGGGAAGGAAACAAGCTCCCGGGGACCGGTTTCTGGCATTACAGCCGTCTTCGGCCCGGTTTGCTTGAATCCTGTAGGTGCAATGAGCAAGGGTCTCACATCTGAGAATACCCTTCCACGCTTAGGGTGGACAAAAATATTTACAACAAGGGGTGGTGAGGGACTGAGTCTCTGAATTAAGCAGAAAGCTCTCACCCAGTCAAGAGATCAGGGCTAGATCCAACACCGTTTTTTAGCTCACTGCACCATCCCAGTTTCAGAACCTGGCTGTATGCAAATTAGTCTGTTCCTGTCCCAGTGCATGATGGGAACAGGGCAAACAAAACTACAAAAGCCAATTCTTACACTGGGAAGGAAACAAGCTCCCGGGGACCGGTTTCTGGCATTACAGCCGTCTTCGGCCCGGTTTGCTTGAATCCTGATGGTGCAATGAGCAAGGGTCTCACATCTGAGAATACCCTTCCACGCTTAGGGTGGACAAAAATATTTACAACAAGGGGTGGTGAGGGACAGAGTCTCTGAATTAAGCAGAAAGCTCTCACCCAGTCAAGAGATCAGGGCTAGATCCAACACCGTTTTTTAGCTCACTGCACCATCCCAGTTTCAGAACCTGGCTGTATGCAAATTAGTCTGTTCCTGTCCCAGTGCATGGTCCCCGGTAGCTTGTCTTCTTTCTGGTGAAGAATTGGCTTGGTAGTTTAGTCTGCCCTGTTCCCATGATGCACTGGGCCAGGGACAGACTGATTTGCATATAGCCAGGTTCTGAGCTGGGATGGGGCAGTGAGATAAATAACGGTGATGGATCAAGCCCTGATCTTTGGACTGGGTAAGAGTGGTCTGCTTAACTCAGACACTCTGTTCATCACCACCCCCTTTTCTAAATCCCTTTAAATACCCCTGCACCCCAAAATCATAACCCACCCTTGCTCCTTAAAATACCCCAACACCCTTAACACTAACCCATCTTAACCCTATAAATATACCCTGTACCCCAAACCCCAAACCTATCCCTAAACCCTAAAAATACCCCTGTACCCCAAAACCCAAACCAAGCCCTGAACCCTATAAATACCCCTGTACCTCAAAACCCAAACCTACCCCTGAATCCTAAAAATACCCCTGTACCCCAAAACCCAAACTTAGCCCTGAACCCTAAAAATACCACTGTACCCAAAACCCCAAACCTACCCCTGAACCCTAAAATACCCCTGTACCCCAAAACCCAAAGCTAGCCCTGAACCCTTAAAATACCACCTGTACCCCAAAACCCAAACCTAGCCCTGTACCCTGAAAATACCCCTGTACCCCAAAACCCAAACCTAGCCCTGAACCCTAAATATAACCCTGTACCCCAAAACCCAAACCTACCCCTGAACCCTAAAATACTCCTGTACCCCAAAACACAAACCTAACCCTGAACCCTAAAAATACCCCTGTACCCCAACACCCAAACCTAGCCCTGAACCCTTAAAATACCCCTGTACCCCAAAACCCAAACCTACCCCTGAACCCTAAAAATACCCCTATACACCAAAACCCAAACCTAGCCCTGAACCCTAAAAATACCCCTCTACCCCAAAACCCATACCTATCCCTAAACCCTAAAACTACCCCTGTACCCCATAACCCAAAACTATATCTGAACCCTTAAAATACCCAAACACCCCAAAACATATACCTCAGAACCCCAAAACATATACCCAAATACCCATACTTACCTTATCCAAACATTAAAAAAAAACATGCTTTTATCATTCATGCATTTACAACGAATTTCGTTGTACATGTATGTGTGGTAAAAGCATATAAAATGTAATGCCATGCGTTATAATGGCATTGCGGAGTCATGGTCCTTTCGTAATGAAAGTATCCGGAGTGATGGTATGCGGAAAGAAAGTTGCAGAATAATGGGTGTTTACCCTCCCCGGTAAGTACATTGGTGGCACGGCGGCCCACATCTCCAGCAACATACTCATATTTTTTCACCACCCATTTGAAAAATGCACAGGTCTCTCTCATTGATGGCCAGCACCGACATACACTTTTAGACACACCTCCCGCCACAAGTTCTAGAATTGCGAACTTTAGAGCTGGGGAGCTACGTTCGAATCTCTGCATCAGCTCACCATCCTGGGATTCCAGGCAAATCGCTTTGTCTCCCCTTTCCTACCACAAATTAATGTGTTCTTTTGTAATGTAAATTGTGCTCATGCCATGTTGTCGAGTTTGCGCTACATAATATTGCAAGAAAAAATAAAAGTAGGGAAACTCGAGTTCACACGCTACTGAACTGAGTTGACATTATTATACAATGCCCAGGCACACCATATATGATCCCTCCTTATTTTACATGTATATTAGAAATAAAATACTGATTGGGCTCTTTCATTTCTGTGAGCTGTAAACAGCAGATTCTCATTGATGCACAGAAGTGTGCTACACACTAGGAACTGTATACGCTGTTGAGGTATTATTGTAGGGCAGAAGGAGGCACTGTCTTTTACATACCGAACATTTTCTAATCAAATGAAAGCAACATGGCATAATGCAGTTTTACTGATAAAACTATATAGCACACACATACTAATGTGTGGAAATGTGGCTTCCACAAATATGTATCATTTGAACATCACCACATAAAGTGTCTTTATTGTTTTGATCCTATTAAAAGTCTTTTCCAGCCCACTTCTAAATTACAAACAATTGGTCTATTTGGGGTTTCCTAACTGCTGATATGTTTGGAAACATTTGCACTGTTCATTTACAGATATTTTAAAGTTGTTGTGTGTTACAAACTGACAGCAAACAGCCTTTGTTTTTGTAC
Organism: Lissotriton vulgaris; assembly: GCF_964263255.1. Taxonomy (NCBI): domain Eukaryota; kingdom Metazoa; phylum Chordata; class Amphibia; order Caudata; family Salamandridae; genus Lissotriton; species Lissotriton vulgaris. The sequence goes on from NC_141685.1 coordinate 2,124,334,363, forward strand.
ACCCCCAAGAAAATTTGTGAAAATATGGTGCATTCTACAACACATTTGGCATTATATATTCAATTGATTAGCTTCTAACGCATAGTAAATGATGACCTACTGTGGACAGGGATATGACAATCTTTGATGGGGCTCTTCAATGATTCCATCACAATCACCAACAGTGCCTTTCATCTCTCCACAGCCCCTTTTTCACATGTATTTCAATTATTTAATAGCCCGTCTCATACCAGTATAAGATGTCGTAGCACTTTACATCACACACACATACAGAGGCGATGAATCATACATATATAAATCAGTGAATAGAACATGTTACATAAGGCAAAGGGCACTTCAAGGTGTAGGATGCACATGTGCTTGGTCTGAAGATCACAAACTCAGGATTCAGAACATAACACCATAGTTAGGGCTGACTTTAATGATAAGAACATATTTGTAACCAAACAAACCTTTTTAAGAAATTTCAGGATAATGAAAGACTGGGAAGGAAACATAACTTTCTAACCTGTATCATGCAGCTTGCATGCAGCTCTTTGGTGGCAATTCATAGCTCACTGTGCTAGATAACAAATAGAACTTGTGAACTGCACTGTAAAAAAAGAATCTTAGTGACAAAAGCAGTAACCCACTGAGCTCTGCACATAAAATTCTGTTCTTTGATATGCATGGTGTAGGAAGGTGGATATCTGACTATGGTTGCCCCCAACTTTTTGCCTGGTGTTTGGCTGGTTTTTCGACTTAGTTGACCTGGGGCCCTGCTATTCAGGACCCCAGGCCCACTGCTCTCTCTGTAAAATGGATTCCATGTACTATAGGTACATATCTAATTGGATACTGAGTCACCTTATCAGCCCCTGTACAGTGTACCTTAGGTACCCAGGGCATAGGTGCACCCAGGGCCTACCAGGGGCTGCAGCATGTAATATGCCACCCCTGGCTGGCCATCCAAATCTGTACCCCCTGTACCCCAAAACCCAAACCTAGTCCTGAACCCTAAATATAACCCTGTACCCCAAAACCCAAACCTACCCCTGAACCCTAAAATACCCCTGTACCCCAAAACACAAACCTAACCCTGAACCCTAAAAATACCCTTGTACCCCAACACCCAAACCTAGCCCCGAACCCTTAAAATACCCCTGTACCCCAAAACCCAAACCTACCCCTGAACCCTAAAAATACCCCTATTCACCAAACCCCAAACCTAGCCCTGAACCCTAAAAATACCCCTGTACCCCAAAACCCATGCCTATCCCTAAACCCTAAAACTACCCCTGTACCCCATAACCCAAAACTATATCTGAACCCTTAAAATACCCAAACACCCCAAAACATATACCTCAGAACCCCAAAACATATACCCAAATACCCATACTTACCTTATCCAAACATTAAAAAAACATGCTTTTACCATTCATGCATTTACAACGAATTACGTTGTACATGCATGTGTGGTAAAAGCATATAAAATGTAATGCCATGCGTTATAATGGCATTGCGGAGTCATGGTCCTTTCGTAATGAAAGTATCCGGAGTGATGGTATGCGGAAAGAAAGTTGCAGAATAATGGGTGTTTACCCTCCCCGGTAAGTAAATTGGTGGCACGGCGGCCCACATCTCCAGCAACATACTCATATTTTTTCACCACCCATTTGAAAAATGCACAGGTCTCTCTCATTGATGGCCAGCACTGACATACACTTTTAGACACACCTCCCGCCACAAGTTCTAGAATTGCGAACTTTAGAGCTGGGGAGCTACGTTCGAATCTCGGCATCAGCTCACCATCCTGTGATTCCAGGCAAATCGCTTTGTCTCCCCGTTCCTACCATAAATTAATGTGTTCTTTTGTAATGTAAATTGTGCTCATGCCATGTTGTCGAGTTTGCGCTACATAATATTGCAAGAAAAAAATAAAAGTAGGGAAACTCGAGTTCACACACTACTGAACTGAGTTGACATTATTATACAATGCCCAGGCACACCATATATGATCCCTCCTTATTTTACATGTATATTAGAAATAAAATACTGATTGGGCTCTTTCATTTCTGTGAGCTGTAAACAGCAGATTCTCATTTATGCACAGAAGTGTGCTACACACTAGGAACTGTATACGCTGTTGAGGTATTATTGTAGGGCAGAAGGAGGCACTGTCTTTTACATACCGAACATTTTCTATTCAAATGGAAACAACATGGCATAATGCAGTTTTACTGATAAAACTATATAGCACACAAATACTAATGTGTGGAAATGTGGCTTCCACAAATATGTATCATTTGAACATCACCACATAAAGTGTCTTTATTGTTTTGATCCTATTAAAAGTCTTTTCCAGCACACTTCTGAATTACAAACAATTCGTCTATTTGGGGTTTCCTAACTGCTGATGTGCTTGGAAACATTTGCACTGTTCATTTACAGATATTTTAAAGTTGTTGTGCGTTACAAACTGACAGCAAACAGCCTTTGTTTTTGCACACCCCCAAGAAAATTTGTGAAAACATGGTGCATTCTACAACACATTTGGCATTATATATTCAATTGATTAGCTTCTAACGCATAGTAAATGATGACCTACTGTGGACAGGGATATGACAATCTTTGATGGGGCTCTTCAATGATTCCATCACAATCACCAACAGTGCCTTTCATCTCTCCACAGCCCCTCTTTCACATGTATTTCAATTATTTAATAGCCCGTCTCGTACCAGTATAAGATGTCGTAGCACTTTACATCACACACACATACAGAGGCGATGAATCATACATATATAAATCAGTGAATAGAACATGTTACATAAGGCAAAGGGCACTTCAAGGTGTAGGATGCACATGTGCTTGGTCTGAAGATCACAAACTCAGGATTCAGAACATAACACCATAGTTAGGGCTGACTTTAAAGATAAGAACATATTTGTAACCAAACAAACCTTTTTAAGAAATATCAGGATAATGAAAGACTGGGAAGGAAACATAACTTTCTAACCTGTATCATGCAGCTTGCATGCAGCTCTTTGGTGGCAATTCATAGCTCACTGTGCTAGATAACAAATAGAACTTGTGAACTGCACTGTAAAAAAAGAATCTTAGTGACAAAAGCAGTAACCCACTGAGCTCTGCACATAAAATTCTGTTCTTTGATATGCATGGTGTAGGAAGGTGGATATCTGACTATGGTTGCCCCCAACTTTTTGCCTGGTGTTTAGCTGGTTTTTCGACTTAGTTGACCTGGGGCCCTGCTATTCAGGACCCCAGGCCCACTGCTCTCTCTGTAAAATGGATTCCATGTACTATAGGTACATATCTAATTGGATACTGAGTCACCTTATCAGCCCCTGTACAGTGTACCTTAGGTACCCAGGGCATAGGTGCACCCAGGGCCTACCAGGGGCTGCAGCATGTAATATGCCACCCCTGGCTGGCCATCCAAATTTGACACAACTGGCTGATCAATCAGCTGGGGCAAGGTGGTGTAAACACCCTTTGCTTTAGATATAGTATCTCTATATCTAACCCTAAAATGGACACATATACTCCTATAAGTCACTCCTATGGCAGGCCTTAACAATCCTGGAGGCAGAGTGCTTGGAATTATGTGAGATAGTGCTCTGGCATGAGCTGAGCCTGTATACAGCTTTCGGAGCCAAGTCCTTTAGCTGTTTCCATAATAACGCTACACCATATACTCATAAGTGCATTATAACCTCGCGGTTATTGCTAACTTTGGCATAGCATTATCAAAACATGTCGAGTAAGGTGTCATACGAATTGGAATACTACCCCTCGCCAATTCTGGTGATGGGGGAAGCATTCCACCCTTCTAGAGGGACACAACATGTACCTAACTGTGAACCCCGGTTAAAGTTAACTCGAGCCTCAGCATCACAAAATGGATGCTGCCACCACAGACACAAGTCTGACCTCCTGCTGCTGGGAGTCCTTCCAGCAAAGGAGGCTTGGACAAAATGTTTCCTGCCTTGGGAGGTGCTAGCACCACCCCAGACAGGATTTTGTGTATTGGGTAGGACAGGGCTGAAAGAAATGAGACATGCCTGGGGCACACAAGGTGTCCCTGTGCATACACCGGTCTAAACCAGTTCCGGGGGCTCTCCAGCCCGGACAAAGGATAGGGGGTGAAACCACCCCCCTTCCTGGTCCCACCCATAGGAGGGACCTAGTGATAGTACAGCCCCCTTTAGCAGGATAAAGGTAGGAGCTGGTCCCATTCCAAATTAGATTAATCCTGAACTGAAACTCTACAAGAAGAAACTCTGGACTTCGACTTTCTGCCAAGAAGACTGAAGAAATCTCCCTTGTGGGCAAGGAGTGTCCACCCTGCACAAGCAGGCACCATCAGCGTCCAGCGGCTTCCCTTTTTCGTCTTCCCTCGAGGATCCAGACTTCAGAGCCCGACGAGACCCGGATTCCCAGACCTCTCCGACCTCTTCCTACATCTACAGCACAGCTGAGATCTGTGGGTGTGACGAGACACGTGGGACCGGCCATCTTGGAAGAAGCAGCACTTCGCTCGAGCACGACTTCTGAGGTAACCTCGACCAAGTGCTTTGGGGACTGAGAAGCCCCGACCCCGAGCAGCCCTCCAGCATCCACGAGATCTGCATGGGGCCCTTCTGCCTGTTTGCTGCCCGACGCGTTGTCTGGTCACTTGCTGGCTAGTGACCTCCTAGACGACGAATCTTGAAATCCAATCTGCTGGTCTGGTTGCTCCAGACTGGCCCCTTCTTCCCTGCAAAGGAGAAGCACCCCGGACCCTCCTGGTCCACTCCAGATGCCGTTTCCACTCACCGCGTGGGTTGCCTTTGGCAAGGCCTGTTGACTCCAAATCCGGATCCGACACAGCCGACAGTGAGAGCCTGCGTTGGATAGCTTGTGCCTCCATCCTGGTTGTCGAAGACACCTCCTGGTCTACGTGGCTGCAGAGACAAGCGTCCGCTCTTCACCTGATCGCGACAACGACATCTGGTTCCACTCCTGGTTCCCCTCCAGTCACTGGCTAGTGACTTTGAACATTGTCCCCTCTGCTTTCAGGTTCTCCTCTTCACTGATCCACCCTTGGATCACACCGGACATCTTCCTCCTGGTCGCCTGCAGCATCTTTTCTTCCAGGCTCCATAGACTTCAACGCCGGAATCCGACAAGACTTCGCACCTATGCACCCGCAGCCTGTGGGTGAGGTAACAAGAGCATTTCGGTGCTCAAGGGTAGATTGACTCTCCTAGTGTCCAGTTCCACAGTTGTTTTAGTCCCAACTAGTCAGGATTGTCCGTACTCACCTTTTACTTGAACTGTACTGTCCATAGACGTTGTTACGCATCTCGCGTGTGAGTTCACACTCTGCACACGCGTTCCTTGGGCCTCCTATTACTTACCTAAAGTTAGGGTAGTGTAGTCCAAGCGATCATACAGCCTCTGGACAGCTCCATTCCTTCTATCGACTTTCACATTCCACTTACTTAGTATATGGTTTGTTGTACCTCTAGGGCAACATTGTAATAGTGCAACTTAAACGTACTTTTCTTAAGAGTCTTGTCATGTGTTTAGCCCTCTGATCTCATAAAGAGTTCAGAGGTGTTTGTTAGTTAATAAATATCTTGTTTATTTTCATACCTACCTGTGTGGTGTCCTTTCATTTGGTATTCAAGGGGTTATATGTGGTAAAACAGCTGGCTTCACATGCCAAAAGAGTTTAGCCTAAGACTGCTTTGTCCATGCTACCATTAGGATAGCTGGTCTATAAGGTTGACTTACAACCAATCACCATAAGGGTTGTTTGGACTGATACAAGGTGATCACTAGAACTAGTGAGCATCATATATCAGGCCAACTTCTCAAATTGGTGTACAGCGGTTGGGATTTGAGTTTGCTGTTGTTTTTACCAAATATAATCTTGAGATATCATTTGAAAGATCACATAAGGTACCATAGGTACATACAACAAAGCTTAGAAATACTCTTGAGTTCTACTGAACCAGCTGTTGTAGTAGAAAGGGAGTAGCACACCCTGACTACAACTCTTAGCAAGGGATCAGTAGGAAAACCCGTAGTGTAGGTAAGTGCACCACTTACACCTCACTAGAAAGCATGTCTACCACAGGAGAGAACACAGTGACTCCCCTTGTGGAAGTTGACCCTCCACAGGTCATTTCAAGATATGCAGCCCTTAGCTTCCAGGAGATGAGACAATTGTGTACCTCCAGGAAACTAAAACAGGGTTCAAACCCTACCATTCCTTTTCTGATAGGTCTCTTAGAGACATATGATGCAAGAAGGGCTTCTAATCCAGGCCCATCTGATCTTACAGAAGGAAACATACCCCCAGTAGAGGAGGACTCTAATCTCCCTGAGACTGAAGAAGTGGAGGAAGATGGAGACTCATCTGATGGAGAGGTAGACAATGGTCAGGAGGGAGTCAGCAGACTTACCAGGGCCAACTTAAGCAGACATGAGAATGGAACTGGGGGAGCCCCAGACCCATCCTCAGGCAGGCTTAACCTTGGGAATAGACGAGTTAGGTCTCGCTCCAGAGGCTCTAACAGATCTATTCACACCCATGTCTCTCAGGCATCTTCTCAGAGAGGGATGACATCCCCTCAGAGAAGAGAGCATGAAGCTAAGATGAGGGAAGTGCATCTGAGGATTGAGAGGGAAGAACTTGCCCTTGCCAAAGGGAAACTTGCCTTTGCCAGAGAGCAGAAATTGAGTGGATTAGATTCCACTGGCGTCAGCAACATTATCCCTAGAGATAAAGACAGGAGTTTTGATAGCAGAAACCTGAGTAAAATAGTGCCCCCCTTTAAGGTAGGGGATGACATCCACAAATGGATGACTGCTTTGGAGAGAGCCTGCAAAGTACAGCAGGTACCCCAGAGTCAGTGAGCAGCTATATTGTGGCTCTCCTTTGAAGGTAAAGGAAGAGACAAGCTCCTCAGTGTTAGAGATGAGGATGCTAATGATTACAAAGTCCTGTAAAGTGCCTTGATTGATGGGTTTTGCTTAACAACTGAACAGTACAGGTTAATGTTCAGAGACACCCAGAAAACTCAAGCTCAGGATTGGACTGACTTTGTTGATTATGCCACTAAGGCTCTAGTAGGCTGGCTACTGGGAAGTAAAGCTACTGACTTCACAGGATTGTATAATCTTATTATGAGAGAGCAAGTCTTAAATAATTGTCAGCAAAGGCAAACAATAAGGAAAATATTCCTCCAGGTAATACTCCAACACCTCCTGTTACTACTAGTAGTATTACCCCAGGTGGTTGGAGTGCCCCCAAGAATTTGGTTGGGTATACTTGGGGAACTCAGGTGGACTCTGGCCTAACCAGGTCCCCTACTACAGATACTCTTGTCTGTGCGACTGGCATGGGGTTTGCCAACTTCACTGCTTGTCCCAACACTTTGGACAAGTACAGACAGGAGCCCCTCTTCAATGGTCTAAAAGTTGAGGCCTATAGAGACACAGGGGCTAGCATCACCATGATGATTGAGAGCCTAATCCCCCCAAGGCAACTTATACCTGGAGCCACATACCAGGTGACCAACATTGATGGAGTACAGAGAGATCATTCCATGGCAGTGGTCAATCTCAGCTGGGGAGGTGTCACTGGTCCCAAGAGAGTGGCAGTGTCATCAAACTTGCCTGTAGATTGCCTACTGGGAAATGATTTAGAGATCTCAGCCTGGGCTGAGGTAGAGCAAGAAATCCATTTTAAAATGGTAAATCTCCATGGTAACGTTAGTGGGGCAGTGATGGCCACAGCCCCAGTCCAAGATGTCCTCCCTGAACAGGTTAGGAGGGCTGTGCCAGTCTCAGCCCAATCTCAGACAGATTCCTTCCCTGAAAAGGTTAGCAGGGCTGTGATGGTAACAGCCCATACCCAAACTGAGTCCCTTCCTGAAAAGGTTGGCGGGGTTGTGATGGCCATAGCCCAAACTCAGACAGATAATAGTGTTGTGAAGCCTGAATCTATGGATCACTCCACTCAAACAGAGAGCATTGAGGAGGAAGAGAAATCTCCCTTCCACCAGACTTTAGGAAAGGATCAGCCTCCTCAGGGAACTGATCTTACCCCTTGTGAAGAAACTGCCCCAGAGGTAGTCAGGCCTAGCCTGGCAGAACCCCTGATGTCAGTGGACCCTTCCAAGGTGGGAACCAGTCTGGAGCAGGTAACCTGCCCCTCTCTACCCTGCCTCAGTCAGCCCAGGGCTGTAGAGGTCAAGGAAGCCAGTGGTGGACCCCAAAGGGCCCCCTGCCCAAAAGAACTCCCCCATCAGCAGATTAAGGGCACTGAAGTGAGCAGACCTAGCCAAGTGAAAATAAAACAGACTCCTGAGGGATCCCCCTTAAACTTAGTTAGGGACCTCCCACAGATGGACACTGTTGGGCACAGCCAAACCTGGGACCTAAGGGCCCCAAACCTGACCTATCCCTCCAGTAAGCCAAATAGAGGGACCCAGCCTCCAGCTTTCTGTAGCCAGAGGTTGACCCTGAGAGCACACTGCAACTCAGTCCTGGAAAGAAAGGCATATATGGTGGATAGTGATTGGAGGAAGTTGAGCCCAACATTAGTGGAGTCTCACTCCAGTACTCCATCCCAACACCAGCCTTTTACTTTGCCAAAACACACCACAGGTAGAGATTCCCTATGGTGGAGACCCTCAGATACCCTTAGGGTGAGGGATTGCTTAGTGGTCCATGAGACAGGGGGTAACCATGCCAGTGCATATACCACCTGAGGTTCCGTGATTCCGTGAGTCCGATCCCTTCCGAAACATACTACCGAAATACAGCTTTTGATTGAGGCCAATAATTTAGACATCCTCTTTCTAACCGAGACATGGATGGCTGCAGGATTAGAATCAGAGCTAGGCCTAGCATGTCCTGCAGGATATAAGATCCTTCATAAACCCAGACATATAGGAAGAGGAGGAGGCCTGGGGATCATCTTTAAGGAGGAGCTAAACATCACCACGCTGGACCTTGATACCATTTCTCGTGTCGAAATCCTCGGGATCTCCATAAAACACGACTCTGAACACTGCCTTACGGTCCTAATATGCTATAGGACTCCGGGGCACTTCAATGCCTCACAACAACAGGAACTGATCACTGTCATAAATAATATTTCAATCTCTCACAGCAGGCTGCTGATTCTGGGCGATTTTAATATATGGGACAATGACCAACTACGCACTGCCCTGCACAATATCACTCAATCCTGCCACAATCTAGGACTGAAACAGTGGATAAATACTCCCACACATATACTAGGAAATACACTAGACTTAATATTCGCGGCAGAAGACCTATTGACCTTAGACACTATTCTTCCAGTAGGCTGGTCAGATCATCACCTCCTTAGATTCAATATCCATATTCCGACCCACATAGGATCCACAAGATCACAGACCAAAACCTTCTTAAGTCGTGACTGGAGGAACCTGATGAAGAAGAAAGAGGAAGGAAAATCCGACCTCCGCCAGGTTGGGACTTCGTTCAAACCTGAGAACGACGTCGCTACAAACTATCTCCTATTTTGTGACGAGATAACCAAGAAACTCGACGCCATCATTCCGATGAAAACAATCAAGAAAAGGGGAAAACCCGCTGCCCCTTGGTACTCGGACAAATTGAGAGCACTGAAAAAAACTTGCAAAAAGGCGGAGAAGCTCTGGAGGATAAATTACTTAGATCAGGAGAAAGTGCGATGGAGGCTCACTATTGCACAATATAAGAAGGAGATAATTATTGCCAAGACAAGCCACTTCGCAGATCTAATCCTCAAAAGTACCAATAAGTCTCGGGACGACTTCAGGCTCCTCAGAGAGCTATCTCATTCTGCTTGTGCTGATAGCCAAATCAAGCCCTCACAAGAGCTGTGTGACGGCCTAGCAGTGTTCTTTCAGGAAAAAATCAGTAAAATTGTAGAGGGTATGAAGAGTAAGTCTATCCCCATAATGCAGGATAACAGCAACCAAGCGAACAGAGATGAGAATGTGGAATATGTTAGTAACTCCTCTCCAAACGCTACTCTGGAAAACTTTGTGGTCCCGTCAGCACAGGAATTTCTAAGAACAGCTCTCAATACATCATCTGGCTCTCCTCTAGACCCTCTTCCCCATAGAATAGCCAAGAATTTCGAGGAAGACATTCTCCCAGCCCTGCACCAGCTTTGTAATCAGTCTCTCTGCACAGGCTCCGTACCAAAAAACTGGAAGCTGGCGGTTGTCACCCCGCTATTAAAAAAACCAAATCTGGACCCAAACTGCCAAAAGAGCTACCGACCTATATCTCTTTTACCATATCCAATAAAGATCATAGAGAGATGGGTCAGTAGATCCCTAGCCCTCTTCCTAGAAACCAGCAACATTCTGGAAGCGGAGCAATTTGGTTTCAGACCAGTTCATGGAACGGAGTCAGCTTTGCTGACAGTCATGGATGACCTGCGAATGAGGGCGGACAGGGGAGAATCAGCAATTCTGATTCTGCTTGACCTGTCCGCCGCATTCGATACGGTGAACCACGGCATCCTGATAGAAAGACTAAAGAACATCGGAGTCAGAGGTGTCGCGCTCGACTGGTTCCGCTCCTACTTGATGGACAGATGGCAGGCAGTAGCTATTCCTCCATACCAATCTGAGTTTGTCAAAGTCCCGTATGGGGTCCCATAGGGGTCTGCTATCAGCCCCATACTTTTTAACATTTACATGCAACCCCTGATGTGGATCATCAAAAGCCATGGCATCAGCGTGACAAATTACGCAGATGACACTCAGCTGATGATCTCTCTTGATGGAGCCCATGCAAACTCACTGGAGACTTTCCACACCTGCATGCTGGAAATGTCACGCTGGCTTAACCAGAACTCACTACAATTTAACAGTGAGAAAACTGAAATATTGCACTGCACAGTAGGAAAAATCCCCAAAAGCCTACCTTTAGACTTCTGGCCCCAGCTATTAGGAGACTCGCCCACCCCAATGAACTCAGTAAAGAATCTCGGAGTCACCATCAACAATAAACTGAGCCTAGAAACTAACGTCAACAAACAGGTTGGCAGCTGTTTTGCCCTACTGCGAGGACTCCGAAGGCTGCTACCTCTCCTGCCCCCACAGACTAGAGCTGACATAGTTAGGAGCACCATCCTCAGCCGTCTGGATTACTGCAATGCCCTTTTGCTGGAATCCCCTGCCTATCTCATTTCCAGACTCCAAAGTATCCAGGCGGCAGCAGCTAAACTGGCACTCTCTTGTGAGCGAAGATCTTCTACCACTCTTGCCTTGGCCGACCTACACTGGCTGCCTATACATCAGAGGATCTCCTTCAAATCCCTTTGTATTGTCTTCAGGGCAGTTCACGGGCTAGGCCCCCGTCCACTCCAGAACAAATTCAATTGGTATGAGCCCACCCGGTCTCTCCGTTCATCATCTCTAAACTTCATTAGCATTCCCAGGATCAAGAAAGCCACCTGTGGGGGAAGAGCCTTCAGTATAGCCGTGGCCCACCTATGGAACAACCTCCCTGCTGATATTAGAAAAACGAATGAGTTGATGACCTTTCGCAAAAAGGTGAAAACATGGCTTTTCCCTAAATAAAAATCTCCCACAAAATCGCCCGAAAATCCACCAAAGAAAAAAAAAAATCGAATCCGATTAGCACATTATTCCCCGTCCTCTTCTGTGTTCACAGGGTTTAGCTATATGTACTCAGCGCCAGGATGCCCGTAGGGTTACAGAGCGCTTTACAAATGCTATAAATAAATAAAACCCGTTCAATAAAAGTCGTCGTATCTAGACGATTTTGGTATCAGCGGACTGCAAATGACGAGTGCGGTATATAAGAGTGTTTTTGTCATAATCGATCAATGGAAACACTGTGTATTCATGGATTTTGTTCGAACCTTCGGGTTCCATTTTGTGTACGGCAGCCATTTTGTGGTTGCCCTCACATAGGCCGATGACTACGGCCGAACAAGTCCTTGGGACACGTACACTTTTAGCTGACTTTTGTGTGACCTGAACGAGCTGACTCCCTTGCCCGAGGCTGACCTCGTTGAGCCAGTTCCTTGTTAGGCAGCTGGTCAGATAGAGATCAAAGAGCAGGACATTGCTGAGTTTATGGTACATGCACACACCCTTCTATCTTGCTTCTCATCTATTTCTGTTCCTTCCTTTATGGCTTAATTTCTGAAATGGGTTGAGGTCCTTTTATTATGTGTTCGTCCGGCCTGTCCGAGCAGGAATGTTGGATTTTGCCTTGTCATTTCTGGTGGGCTGGACAACAGAAAGTGGGTTTGTCGTCATGCGATATGTTGGAAATGTCATCATCTGATTGGTCAGTTTGTATGTAACTGATGCTAGCCAGGAATGTGATTTTTAGCATAAAAGACGATGCTTTGCTCTATGAATTTGTGCAGTCTCTAGCGAACCACCCGTGTTGTGCTTGGTAGACCTCTGTTCCTGGTTGCAGCCAATAAATTTGGTCTTTGACGTCACCGAGAAGTGTCCCGTGTCTCTGTTTGCCAAGGCAGGGGAACTCGAAGACATCGGGCGTTTACCCTGGCGCCGCTGGGTTCTAAAACCCGGTTCTTCACACCTCATATGGCCACTCAGGCAATATAGGCTTACCTGGTCAAGGATAGCCTAATCTCCTTTCGTTTGGGGGGGTTATGTAGGAAGGTGGATATCTGACTATGGTTGCCCCCAACTTTTTGCCTGGTGTTTAGCTGGTTTTTCGACTTAGTTGACCTGGGGCCCTGCTATTCAGGACCCCAGGCCCACTGCTCTCTCTGTAAAATGGATTCCATGTACTATAGGTACATAACTAATTGGATACTGAGTCACCTTATCAGCCCCTGTACAGTGTACCTTAGGTACCCAGGGCATAGGTGCACCCAGGGCTTACCAGGGACTGCAGCATGTATTATGCCACCCCTGGCTGGCCATCCAAATCTGACACAACTGGCTGATCAATCAGCTGGGGCAAGGTGGTGTAAACACCCTTTGCTTTAGATATAGTATCTCTATATCTAACCCTAAAATGGACACATATACTCCTATAAGTCACTCCTATGGGAGGCCTTAACAATCCTGGAGGCAGAGCGCTTGGAATTATGTGAGATAGTGCTCTGGCATGAGCTGAGCCTGTCTACAGCTTTCGGAACCAAGTCCTTTAGCTGTTTCCATGATAACGCTATACCATATACTCTTAAGTGCATTATAACCTCGCGGTTATTGCTAACTTTGGCATAGCATTATCAAAACATGTCAAGTAAGGTGTCATACGAATTGGAATACTACCCCCTCGCCAATTCTGGTGACGGGGGTAGCATTCCACCCTTCTAGAGGGACACGACATGTACCTAACTGTGAACCCCGGTTAAAGTTAACTCGAGCCTCAGCATCACAAAATGGATGCTGCCACCACAGACACAAGACTGACCTCCTGCTGCTGGGAGTCCTTCCAGCGAGGGAGGCTTGGACAAAGGGTTTCCTGCCTTGGGAGGTGCTAGCACCACCCCAGACAGGATTTTGTGTATTGGGTAGGACAGGGATGAAAGGAATGAGACATGCCTGGGGCACACAAGGTGTCCCTGTGCATACACCGGTCTAAACCAGTTCCTGGGGCTCTCCAGCCCCAGCTCTGGCGCAAGACCGGACAAAGGATAGAGGGTGTAACCACCCCCCTTCCTGGTCCCACCCATAGGAGGGACCTAGTGTTAGTACAGCCCCCTTTAGCAGGATAAAGGTAGGAGCTGGTCCCATTCCAAATTAGATTAATCCTGAACTGAAACTCTACAAGAAGAAACTCTGGACTTCGACTTTCTGCCAAGAAGACTGAAGAAATCTTCCTTGTGGGCAAGGAGTGTCCACCCTGCACAAGCAGGCACCATCAGCGTCCAGTGGCTTCCCTTTGTCGTCTTCCCTCGAGGTTCCAGACTTCAGAGCCCAACGAGACCCGGATTCCCAGACCTCTCTGACCTCTACCTACATCTGCAGCACAGCTGAGATCCGTGGTGCGACGAGACACGTGGGACCGGCCTTCTTGGAAGAAGCAGCACTTCGCTCCAGCCCGACTTCTGAGGTAACCTCGACCAAGTGCTTTGAGGACTGAGAAGCCCCAACCCCGAGCAGCTTCTGCACCGAAGACCAGCCCTCCAGCATCCATGAGATCTGCGTGGGGCCCTTCTGCCTGTTTGCTGCCCGATGCGTTGTCTGGTCATTTGCCGGCTGCCTAGTGACCTCCTAGACGATGAATCTTGAAATCCAATCTGCTGGTCTGGTTGCTCCAGACTGGCCCCTGCTTCCCTGCAAAGGAGAAGCACCCCGGACCCTCCTGGTCCACTCCAGACGCCGTTTCCACTCACCGCGTGGGTTGCCTTTGCCAAGGCCTGTTGACTCCAAATCCGGATCCGACACCGCCGACAGCGAGAGCCTGCGTGGGACAGCTTGTGCCTCCATCCTGGTCGTCAAAGACACCTCCTGGTCCACGTGGCTGCAGAGACAAGCGTCCACTCTTCACCTGATCGCAACAACGACATCTGGTTCCACTCCTGGTTCCACTCCAGTCACTGGCTAGTGATTTTGAACATTGTCCCCTCTGCTTTCAGGCTCTCCTCTTCACTGATCCACCCTTGGATCACACCGGACATCTTCCTCCTGGTCACCTGTAGCATCTTTTCTTCCAGGCTCCATAGACTTCAAAGCCGGAACCCGACACGACTTCGCACCTATGCACCCGCAGCCTGTGGGTGAGGTAACAAGAGCATTTCGGTGCTCAAGGGTAGATTGACTCTCCTAGTGTCCAGTTCCACAGTCGTTTTAGTCCTAACTAGTCAGGATTGTCCGTACTCATCTTTTACTTGAACTGTACTGTCCATAGACGTTGTTACGCATCTCGCGTGTGAGTTCACACTCTGCACACGCATTCCGTGGGCCTCCTAATACTTACCTAAAGTTAGGGTAGTATAGTCCCAGCGATCCTACAGCTTCTGGACAGCTCTATTCCTTCTATCGACTTTCACATTCCACTTACTTAGTATATCGTTTGTTGTGCCCCTAGGGCAACATTGTAATTGTGCAACTTAAACATATTTTTCTTAAGAGTCTTGTCATGTGCTTAGCCCCCTGATCTCATAAAGAGTTCAGAGGTGTTTGTTAGTTAATAAATATCTTGTTTATTTTCATAACTACCTGTGTGGTGTCCTTTCATTTGGTATTCAAGGGGTTATATGTGGTAAAACAGCTGGCTTCACATGCCAAAAGAGTTTAGCCTAAGCCTGCTTTGTCAATGCTACCATTAGAATAGCTAGTCTATAAGGTTGACTTACAACCAATCACCATAAGGGTTTTTTAGGACTGATACAAGGTGATCACTAGAACTAGTGAGCATCATATATCAGGCCAACTTCTCACACATGGTACATATACTTTGCAGCAGGTCTACCTTAGATGATTCAAAACTGCCACTAGACAAAACTCTCATGTCTCTCCAACAGGCACATGAGTCACCAGAATTATCATGACACTTTTATTGTTGCCTGAAAAGTGCTGGATATACAAGAAACTTTAAAGTGCATGCCCGCAGTATAAAATAACGCCTCCCCATCCTTTCAGCCTCCCAGGGAATTGCCTGATGTCTGGTATGGCCAGTCCGGTCGTGCTACCACCCTCCAATGGTGCCCCTCATCTTTCCATAGACCCTCTCTGATGTGCATTTAATTTCTTTCATAGTGCTACTCATCCCAAGTATGTAGGGCAGGATGTCGTAGTAAGTTACATCACACACATATTGATATAGAGACAATGACTCATATAAAAGGTAAAGTCAATGTATAGGAAATATTACTTGAGAAATTGAGGGCTACAAGGTGTAAGAGTCAGATGTCATACATACTGGTAGGCAGTGGCGTAGCATGTGTGGGGCCACAGGGGCGGTTGCCCAGGGTGCAATAGTCTTAGGGGTGCAACATTTTAAAAGAAAAGATTCTGGTAGTCAGGTCAGTGCTATTGTCTGCAAGAGTATATTATGTTATTTCGCCCGCCTTTCCCAACAGAAGGGCTGAACAAAGCCAGGCCCTCACGCTTCTCTTGCGGCCTCGGTCCAGGCGGGGGCTGCTCACACCACCTCCCGGTGGCATCAGGAGCAGCACCGCCCAGCGGCAAAACAGCAGAACGTCTCTTGTGGTGTCAAGGCACTGTACAAGGAATTCGTTTTTTGCTTTTTGGCAGGCAGAAGGAGCATTTCGAGCCCGAGTTCCAAGCTTGCTGCCTGACATTATGTGTTGCTTTGGGACAGTGCGTTGAGTCACCCAGGGATGTGACGCCCAGAGCGGGGAGGCTGCAATGCACCGCTGTACTTCGGGCTCCCATGGAGCTCTTTATTTTCCACCCCCTCGCCAGCAGTAATTCGCCTAATTGAACCTGTCACTTGTCGTCCTGTGGAACCTGCTTCATGTGAAAGCTGTATGTTTCATGGAGAGTGAAAGTTGGAGTCTCGTGTCACGATGAGATCAGAGGAAGCGAGAGGGCAGCGAGGGCAACTTTACTGTGTGGGTACAGTCCCAGTATTATACTTAGTGGGAAATGGGCACACTGAGATGGTGGACACCACAGTCCTTGCTGTGCACTCTGCCTTACACCCTCTGGCTATGGGATCATAGGGCTGGTGGACACTGTCTACCGTGCTGGGTATGCACGCTGCCTTACACTCTCTGTCTGTGGTCATGCTGGGATGATGGACACTGTCAACAGTCCTCGCCGTGCACTCTGCCAGTCTATGGGCATGTGGGCGGAGGACACACTGTCTAATGGGTTCTGGCAGATGTCACCATCTCAAATGTCATTAGTGTATAATTAATATATTGAATATAGTACTTCTGGTTTACAAAATGTATTTTCATGGTATTTGAATCGGTTTTTAGCCATATTTATTTTCTGTTCATCTTATTTCTTTTTATCATATTCATTATGTGGTCTGTGAAAAAATTAAAATCCAACAAGTGAATTCCAGACTTCCTTAACTGATGAACATAGGAATTTGAATATCAGTAAGGCATTTAGGGATTTCTTCCAAAAGATATATAAGGAAGATATCATTGAGGATATTGTAAAGAGGAAAACTTGGCTAGATGGTGTCTCTTTACCCAAAATTTCAAATGACCAGAATTTAGGATTGGAGCTTGAGATCACTGAGGCGGAAGTTAGCAAGGCTATCTCTCAGTCCAAAAGTGGGAAGACCGCTGGCCCAGACGGGTTACCAGGAGAGTTGTACCATCTACTTAAGGAGGATATTATTCCTATCTTGGTGAGAGTCTTTAAAAATATATTCATTAGGGGCGATGCTCCTCCCAGCTCATGGAGTGCTGATCCTTAAACCCGGTAAGGATCCGACTGATTGCGGGTCGTATCGCCCTATTTCACTCCTCAACAGCGATTCTAAAATCTTTGCTTCCATCTTGTCAAATAGGTTGGGGGTGTTGCTGGTACCATTATTCACCCGGATCAAAAGGGCTTCATCAAAGGGCGTCAATTAGCGGATCATAGGTGTGACTTGGTCGGCGCTATTTATAAGGCATCCACCTTTACACTTCCGCTGGCCGTTCTAACCCTCGATGCAACCAAAGCCTTTGACATGGTTAATTGGGCGTACCTGTCTGAGGTAATGGCGAAATTCAATTTGGGAAATAGATTCTGCAGAGCTATGGAACTCCTACACAAGGCTCCGACTGCCAGATTATTAGTAAACAGCTCTCTGACAGACATATTTAACATCACAAGGGGTAGAAGGCAGGGCTGCCTGCTTTCCCCCCTCCTTTTTAATCTTTACATTTGCACAGGTCCTTAGGGAAGAGCTTAACATTGTTCCCTTTAAATTCGGAGGGTGGGAAAAGCGGGTGGCATTATATGTAGATGATATCCTCATCATGACGGCTGATCCCGACTTAGGCTTCCCAACAGTTATCAACCGGGCGGTGGAATTTGGTAAGATCTCAGGCTATGAAATAAATGCCACTAAAACTGAAATCATGGCTTGGACACTCCGAATTCACAGCTTAGTATAGGATCCTCTTTGAGATACTAGGGGATTAGAATTATGCAAGAAGTTGGCAAGATTCCTGAACATAATCTAGATCGGGTGTCCCGGGAGAGTCAAAAGCAGATGAAATCCTGGGCTCTTCTCCCTCTATCTATTCTGGGGAGGATTAACATAGTAAAGATATCCATTCTGCCTAAATTCACATTTCTCTTTAACTCTATACCTTTGACTTTTGACACCAAGCAAAAAGAGAAATGCCAACAGGAATTAAACTCCTTCATCTGGAAATCTAAAGTGACCAGACTGGTGTGGAAAAAGCTCAGGAGGAGGAAGGAAAAAGGACGTTTGGCTCTGCCGGACCTACAATACTATGCATGGGCCTTTTAACTCTCGTATTCGAGAATGCTCCTAAAGGTACCCACCAATACATCAGGTGGAAAATTGTTTTGGGCCATGTTAAAGGGAGAAGGCCTACCGGAGGAAGGCTTCTTGTTCAATTAAAAATTCTTTATTCGTTAGCCAGAAGTTGGTAACTATAAGAAGGAAAGTTGGGCTTAGCTACTTCTCAAACTTTGCACCAATATGGGACTCCCCAGGTATACCACCATGTTTTCAGGATAACTTGATCATCCCGGTGAGGGATTCGGGCATTTACAAGTGGCGAGACCTGTTGGGAGGGCGCTCTATCTTGTCCTGGGAAGATCTACAGGGACTAGTGGGCCCAGGACTTTCCAGATTCAAATATATTCAGATGAAGAGTTGGGCGCAGGCACAATCTAGGAAGGATACTCTTCTGGGAAAGGATAGTAATATTGAGGAACTCCTTGTGGTGAGGCCCGGGGGTAGGACTCTGGTATTGGGCAATTGAGGAGGAGGCAGACGGCGACTTCAAACTTGCCGATGAGTTGTGGGGAGATCAGTTAAATTCTCAGTGTATGCAGGTCTGGATGGAGTCGTTTAGTTTTAATGCATAAAATAGTAAAACCTGAGTGGCTGAAACGAAATCATCTTTTCACAGTGCATTGGGCATACTTTTCTCCTTTAAAACTCCTTTAAAACTATCAAAATTCCAGCCTGGGAAAGTATGCAATAAATGTGGCCTCCCAGAAGCATCGGATGTTCATATGTTCAAGGATTGCCCGCTAATTAGCTCCTTCTGGGTCGAGGTGAAGAAGACTTTGGATTCCATCTTGAAGATCTCAGTGACTATCACTTTTCCTTTAATCATTTTTGGCCTCAATGACAACGGCCAAACCAGATCTATTCTTTTTCACGCAATCCTCATGGCCAGAAGAGAAATATGCAAATTCTGGGTAGACCGTGCTGCTCCGTCCCACTCAGGCTGGCTGACTTCGCTTTATGAGGTCTCTAGGGTGGACTTGGCTAGATCCTGCAGTATGAAAAAGTGTGCATTTTGGGATCTCCTAGTATGTTGGAAGTAGGATGTCCGGGGTTTATTTTTTTTTTTTCCCCCGGGTCCTATGATTATGCCTTTTTCCAGCTCCATGGGCCAGTTCCTCAGGTCTCCCCGGCAAACAGTATGGTCCCACAGGTTGAACAATACCTTGGTGGAGTAAAATGTTCTACCCTCTGCCTCTGGATGCTCCTTCCGCCGGTTATCCGATCGTGTCTTGGTCTGGATTAACATCCACATAAAAATTCCTGAACTTGTTCAGGAAAGATACGCATGGTGGTCGGCGCTTTTCCTAAGAGGGCTAAGACAAATGAGGACACACAAAAAAAAAAATCAGTCACATATAATATGAAAACACTAATGCTGAGGTATAAAACGTGCTTCTCTGTAGCTACTTTAAGCATCATAAGATAATCTTTAACGTTTTTCAACCCTTCCTGTTCTGAATCTGCACAAGTATTAGTCTGACAGGTGAACAGCAGTGAGAGTCAGTCAAAAGCAAACCTAGTTTAATGTTCTTTCCATTAAAAAAATTAATACAGATGGGAAGTCAGATTTTCCACCTTTTTTGGGGAAGCATAAGTGAAAATGGATTACTGCAAACCTTGTATGTATATTACCAACTAGCTGTACCCTTCCTTGCGTTGCTGTGGCTCAGTCTGGTTAAATGGAAGAGAAAGAAAAGAGTAAGCGCACGTTTCTAATATGTTTAATTTCACAATGCTTGTGGGCACACATATGTTTTTGTGACTATTGTCACGTTGTGTATATATAAACACAAGCTAATGTTGCAAAGTGAACCAACTCCTCCCCGTTCCCTCCACCCACTTCCTGGTCTGCCATCCTGATACCAACTGTTCATCCTACTATATGTAGACTATTGTCTCAATGCGTCCTTTCTTAATGTTACAAAGTGAACCAACTTCTCCCCCCTCCCTCCACCCACTTCCCGGTCTGCCATCCTGACACCAACTGTCCATCCTAATATATGTAGACTATTGTCTCTATGCGTCCCTTGTAGTTTTTGCGCAGCAACCAAATCGATAGGGTCTGTTCAGCCTTTCGATTAAAAAAACGCGCATATTGGACATGCGCGTATTCTAATCCCACGTTGTGTATATATAAACATGCGGTTAATCGAACCCAACGTTGTTTAAAAATTTCAAATCAATCGGTGAAGAACTTTCAGAGGTTTAAGATTTTTAATAAAGGAACAATGACATTTTTCTGTGTCTGTTCGGGCTTTCGATTAAAAACATGCACGTATTTAACACACGCCTATTGGAAATTCAATGTTGTGTATATAAAAAAAACAACCCTATTCGAATCCAACGTTGTGTCAAAATTTCAAAGCAATCGGTGAAGAACGTCCGGAGATTTGCGATTTTAAACAAACGAACATTTACATTTTCATTTATATAGATTATTATTACTATTTTAGAGAATGTGTATTATGTGCAAATGTAAAATGGGTAGGCAATAATATATTTAACAGCTAAAAGCAGTTTGTGCCCATACATCGTGTTTAATGATTGAATTGGTCCTGCCAAGTTTTGAATCTGAGACTTGTTCAAGCTTGGTGCACTGAACCCATTGAGTTATCTCATAGGCTTCATGAGGGCATCCACTTTAGCATATGGTGTAACTCTGAAGACATCCGATAATCTCGTCCTTGTCACCAGACTGGCCCATTGTCATTCTATATGTGACAATCAGCCGGCATAAAGAATGACAATGGCGGGGTGGGGCTGCTCTTGTGATCAGAGGAGGAGTGCGAGGCGGCCCAATCAGGGAGCTGACGCTTCATGCAGGAAACAGTGTTGCTCCCTGCAATGCCTAAAATTACGGAAAAAAGGCGTCCGTAAATGGATCTCAAGTTCGTTGTCCGTGATGATCCCAATTCATGGACGTTCCGTGAAATTTACGGATGGTTGGTCACCCTAACAGAGACACAGCTGCAGGACTGCCTAGAGGCCTTAGAATAAGGAATTACCACTGGAACCAAAGAAGCAAGTAGCATCACTGTGTAGAGGACTTAGAATGATGTATTACCAATGGGGCCATAGAAGCAGCTACAGCACTGTCTAGAGGACCCAGAATGAGGAATTACTGACAGGACCAAAGACCAGCTGCAGCACTGCCTAGATGACCTATAATGAGGAATTACTGATGAGACCGGAAAAGCAGCTATCAGCACAGTCTACAGGACTTAGAATGAGGAATTACCATCGGGACCAGGGAAGCAGCATGCAGCACTGCCTAGAGGAGTAAGAATGAAGAATTACCAGTGTGACCAGAGACACAGCTGCAGCACTGCCTAAAGGATGTAGAAAGAGGAAGTTACTGACGGGACCAGAGAATAGGGTGACCAGACGTCCCGGTTTTCCCCGGACGGTCCCCGTTTTTGGAGAAGTGTCCCCGTGTCCCGACACTTTTCTCCAAATGAGTCAAATGTCCCCGTTTTCGAACAGTGTCCGGGTTATACACACAAATGTCCCGGTTTTTCATTAGTCCGATTGGCCGCATGCTCTGTTTGCACTGCGTGTGACTTCACTGAGGTGAGCGCTGTAGCAGGAAGGGAAATCCTTTGAAGAGAGACGATTTCTCTCGGGATTTCCCTTCTCTTTGTCCACGCAGCGCCACCTACGTACTTTTGCTGACTTCCAAGAGGTGCCCCCACAAGCGTGTTGCAAAGATGTTAATCAGGCCTCATGTGCACATTAGAACAAATCCTTGCGCCCTGCTTGCGGCACCACAGGGGCCTTTTAACTGCTGTGACCGCCTACTAATACTGGTCCGGTACCTGGTGTAAACACAAGTCTCTGCAGTTATGGGATCTCAAAAGTCTCTGACAATGAAAGGGAGAAGCTGACGTTAATCTTAGTCCATCAGTCTGATCAGGGAAAGCTGGGGGGGGAATAGCGGGGGAAATCGACAAAGGTCTAGTCAAACCTGTAAATACACTGCTCAGCCATTGTCCGTTTTTAGGAGGAAAAAAGTAAGATATAATTTACTGGAACGAGTGGGTATTACATTTTTTGGAATATAGTCTTTTAAACAACAGGTCGCCACTGAGAACACTAATATTCTCCTTTGATAACGTATACTTGCTCAGCTTAATTGTCCATTTTGTCAGGGATGTTCGGGGAGGTTTTCTGCCACCCCACAAATGACTTTCATCTGGTCGACCTGAATAATGTGATGATTTGAAGCGCTTTAAAAAAAAAAGTGCTGCAAACTGATGCTCATTATAAAGTTTTGTGCATCTTCCTTTGGACATTTACCCGAATCGTACTTTACAAATTCAACCTAAACATGGTTACCACCTGAGGAATTTATCTGCACATTAATATAATGCATGATGGATTCATTGGTGGGGACACTCTTTAGCCGAGGCATACACCTGTAGGGAGAACACCATGCAAGTTGATGAGTGCACAATCTGTGACACCAAGACAAACTGGCTTTCTTTTTTACATATCCTGTATACGGAACACCCATGAATTCCCTATGTGACATACAGTGTAAACCTCTTGAATGAATTAATAAATGTTCTCGAGTAGCCCACATTGTGAACTGAAGCACAGAAAAGGAAATTAAGTTACATTTGTCAGCGCCAGTCTTCTGCTTCCAAAGTATGCGGCGAGGAATTAGTTTGCATCTTGTATAATTTCCATCATGCTTATGTTCAAACGTTGTGCCTGCTTACATCCTGCCCTTTTTTTGAAAATTACATAAGAGCAAGTCATGTGTAGGATCCCACAATCCGGTCCAGTGAGGACAGCCAGGATAACAACATAGGTCTTCCTAATCCTACAGGTGACATATCCACTAAACCCTTTCACCTGAGGGGCATTCGTGTGAACTGCGCTGATACCCCCACCGCTAAATTTATTCCACTCAGGCTGCAACACACCACATATACACACCAGCGAAAGCACGGGCAGTGATGGGGCAAGCACCTGTCTTGTAGAGAGCAGGTATAATGCACGCAGCACCAATGCAAGCATCACACACACGCACACTTGCCTGGCAGCATGTGCAGTGGCAGTGCGCGTTTCTCTTATACAGTACAGGTTCAGCACAGATAGTGGCACTGTAAGTTTCCTTCACAGATATATGTACACCGAGGGTCCTGCTCAAACAGCCTGTGGCAGTGTGAGTTTCCTTCGCAACCTACAGGTTCTGCATAGCCAGTGCCCACTCGGTCTGTGGAGGGAGCGGTCATCGTAGTCCCTTTTCTATGTCTATGACAGCTGTCAAATAGTCCTACTTTTATGTCGATGGTTACTGCAAACCGTAGTCCTACTTCTATGTTTATGACCTGTCCCCGTTTTTTGTTTTGAGAATCTGGTCACCCTACCAGAGAAGCAGCTAGCAACACTGTCGAGAGGACTAAGAATGAGGAATTACCACAGGATCAGCAAAGTAGCTAGCAACACTGCCCAGAAGACTAAGAATGAGGCATTACCACTGGGAACAGAGACACAGCTACAGCACTCCTAGAGGAATTAAAATATGGGAATTGGGGGCGTGGTCAAGATGACAGAGTGAGAGGACGCTTCTTCTCGCAGCTCCCCGATCCGACTAGGCCCGAGCCTTGAAAATTAGCCTTTTCTCCCCCCGCCGGAGCTCAACGGCACAGGGAGAGGTGGCGAGACCAGGCGTGAAGACACTGGTCTGGTCCTAGTCTCCAATTAGCCTCAGGACAGCCCGCCGGACGGCGTTGGAGGTCCGGACCGGGAGTCGGAGGAGGAAGAGGCCGGCCCCCGAAGCGCGTCGTAAGGACGCACGCCGCGCCCATCGCCGATCGGAGTGCACCGCCAGAGGAGGTATTGCACCATCACGACCGGATGGCCCTGAATACCAGCGGAGATCGCCGGGCTGGCCCCGTGGGAGCAGCTGTGGGTGGCGCATGGGCTTCGGCCTATTCGACTGAGCGCCCACTGGGAGAGAACCGGAGCAGGAGGGGCGCGGACCCGGGGCTCCACGAGTCTTGCATTCCCGGTCCCTCCTGGGGGGCCCCCGACTTGGTGGACGTCCATAAGGCACCAAGGAAAATCCGGTTGACTTGGAGGTCCCGGAACTTGCATTGACGCATGCTGACCGACCATCGGCTACTGATTTTGCGACACGCAGCACGACTGGGCAGAAGTGGAATGCGGCAGAGGCGGCCTGAGAGGCCTCCGGTGGTAACTACAACTGAAGAGCTCCGAGACGACCCGGTGGGCCACACAGCGCTTCCCCCGCCCGGTGTGATCAAGGTCTAGCGGAGGCGACGAGCACAGGAGTGATACCCCCGCCTGGCGGAGCCCGCGGCAACCGGAGAACAGCGGGGCCTACTGGAAGGGTGAGCGGCGTAATGGCGCCTGCCATCGCAGCCACGACTGAAGCCTAATGCAGCGCCGCTGGTAGTGCTCTTCTCGGCTGTACTCGGAACTGCCACTGGTGACGACCGACGAACCCCTGTTTGGCCCAGGAAAGCACCCGCGGGGCAGGGAGTGTCGTGCCGAGGAGACGGGAGAGCTGGCCTACACTCGATCCAAGATGGCGTCCGGCAAAGGCACCAAGCGAGGAGACGGCACTCTCCCCGAAATGCTCAACAGGCCCCAGCAAAGAGGAGACAGGGGACAACCATCTCCAAGCCCAGCCGGAGGATCGCAGGGTGCGAGTGGAGGGGAACTGCCTGTCACTAGATCGTTCCTTGAATTGCTGTTCAGCACCCTCAGAGACGATTTTCAGACATTAAAACAGGAAGTGGCGGGTGAAGTTCGGGAGGTGCGCAGAGAGGTGGATGAATTGGGGGAGTGAATGGCCACAGTGGAGAGCACGAACCATCGTCTCGACGAGGACATCGTACAGCTGCAACAGGAGGTGTTGCGCCTCAGAGACCAGCATCTGGACCTGCAAACGCACAATGAGGACCTTGAAAACCGGTCTCGACGAAACAACATCCGAGTCCGGGGAATTCCGTCTACAGAAGAAGGCTCGGATGTGGCTGGTTACCTGAGAGACCTGTTTAGGGCTATCCTGGGCGAACCACCGGAGTTCCCGGTCCGGATCGATAGAGCACACAGGGTTGGACCGCCGCGACGAGCATTGGCGACACCTCCGGACATCCTAGCGTTTCTCCCAGACTTTCCACTGAAGGAACGCATCATGGCTGAGGCCCAGAATCAACCCTCATTCACTTTTCGTGGTCACTCTGTGGGACTATATCAGGACTTGTCCGCCATCACTCTTCAGAGACGGAAATCATTTAAGATTGCCACTGACTTTCTGAGAGAGCATGAAACATCCTATGTCTGGGGTCACCCCTTCCGCCTCATCTTTAGATGGAATGGCACGATGCATCAACTCAGATCGCTGCAAGAAACATGTGAGGTTCTGGGGATCACGGCGGAGGAGGAAGACACGATTACACCGAGCCAGAGACGCGGCCCCAGAGACAGCTGGCAGAGGGTATCACGGAGACGAGTGTCTGCCAACTCTAGAAGACCGGACTCACCTACCATTAGAACTGGCATGGCAAATGCAGTCTCCGAAGCGGCCAGAGACAATGCTTCCAACGGTGATGTAGCGCTGACAGCATAATGACGCTCCGGGGGGAGAACACCACAGCCTTACTGATGTAGCAGGTTTGGGTCTTGGGGGGAGGGGGGCTATGAGGAGGAGGAAGGGGGAGTAAGTGGCCGGACGTCCACTTTGGTAACTCACCACAGACTTGTCCGCTGGGCATGACTGGAACTGACAATTGTTGGGGTTTCAGGGGTTTGACAGAGGGAGGGGGAGGAGGGTGCTTGGTTGTTTGCATGAGGGGTTTGTTGGGGAGTAGAGGGAGATGGGGAAGAAGGGGGGAGGGTAGGTTGTTTGGGGGAGGTTCACAGGGGGTTGGGGGAGAAGAACTGGGACCGTCCAGTGCTATTGATTCAGTCGCTACAGCCGCACAGTGCTCCTACATGCTATCTGCACCACAGCCACCCCTCTTGGGCTGTGACCCACTGCTTGAACTTTGGTTTCACCCACACAGATGACAGCTCTTACAGTAGTCACCCTTAATGTGAAAGGGTTAAATAACCCTATCAAGAGAAAGGCAGTGCTCTCCTTACTGGAAAACACGCGCGCAGACATTTGTCTCCTGCAGGAGACTCACCTTCTGGCCAGAGACTGTCAGAGGATGCGCTCCCACAAATTCCCCACACAATTTTTCTCTTGCAATACTACCAAGACAGCCGGGGTAGCAATTCTAGTGTCCAGAACATTTCAAGGGGAGGTCCTACATAATTTGCTGAACAGAACAGTAGACTCCTCGCTTGTAGGGTTAAGTACGGGGGTTTGATATTCACCATCGGGTCAGTGTATAGCCCCAATGAACACCAAGAACGATTCCTTCACTCGTTCATGGTGGATGTCACCGCCACCCCAGACAGGCACATAATTATAGGGGGGGACCTGAACATGGTATTCGGTTCTTCCTTGGATAGGTCAACGCAGAGGTATCCGCAGACAGGGGAAATTTCGCAGACGGGCAAACGCCAACTGGAGTAGTTAGATCTCCACGACCTTTGCGCCGCCTCCACCCCACCACCCGAGACTAGTCCTATTACTCGCACGCACATAAGACCTACGCACGTCTTGACCACCTGTTAGTGACGGGGCCGGTCTGTGACTTGGCCACAGCTTCCGAGATAGGGGATCTCTCTCTGTCGGACCACGCCCCTGTTACGGGGATGTTTCAATTGCCACCGATGTCACGCAAGCGTGGGGTCTGGCGCCTCAGGGATACTCTTTTGCATAAAATGACGGTGGTGAAGCATATTCACGACTCGATAAGTGATTACCAAACGCACAATGATAATACTGATACCACCCAGGCGACACAGTGGGCGGCATTGAAAGCAGTGCTCCGAGTGGAATTCATTGCCATCTCCTCCGCGGAGAATAGGGAATGACAGCAAATGCGGGATGAACTCACCAGTAAAGTGCAAGAGCTGGAACAGGTTCACCAGAGGACGGGAGCTCCCAGAATCTGGAAGCAACTTAAGGCTGCGAGGAAACTTCTGTCAGCCTTAGAAATGGACAGGGTGGAATATGCTGCATTACGTTTGAAGCGCGCATATTATACGGGTGGAGACAAATGTGGCAGGCTTCTGGCACACATGCTCAGGGAAGCGCATCAAAGGCACTTGGTGAAGGAGCTATCAACATCTACTGGGGTGTTGGTTATGGAGGATAGCCAGATAGCGGAGGGCTTTCGCCGATTCTATGCTGACCTCTATACGGGCGAACCCCCGTCGGCACAGGCGGAAGCGGACTATCTGGCCTCGGTTGACCTTCCCTCTCTCACTCCGGAACAGGCGGAATACCTCGAAAGGGACATTCGAGTTGAGGAGGTGATTACGGCCATCTCCAGGCTTAAACACGGGAAGGCCCCGGGCCCGGACGGTTACACATCACTTTTCTATAAAACATTCTGCCCTGTGCTAGCCCGGATCCTCACGCGCCTCTTTAATTCCTTCTCCGCTCCTGGAGCTATCCCTCCAGATCTACTTCGAGCAACTGTTTCGGTCATCCCTAAACCGGGGAAAGATCGGACGCAATGTAGTTCCTACAGACCGATCTCTCTCTTGAATATCGATCTCAAGTTGTATACTGGGATCCTGGCGGCCCGTTTGGCACTTCATCTCCCGGGACTGGTGGACCCGAATCAGGCCGGATTTGTCCCCGGGAGGCAAACGGCGGATAACACCAAGAGGGTGGTCCATATACTAGAGAAAGCCTCCCGGATACCCGGGGAGAGGATGCTGCTAGCCGTTGATGCGGAGAAGGCCTTTGACCGGGTGCATTGGCCGTATCTGGAGAAGGTATTATCGAAAGCGGGTATTGGTGAGAAATTTAGCACCCTGGTATTCAATTGCTACAAATCCCCATCGGCAGTGGTGAGGGTTAAAGGCTGCAGCTCCCAACAGTTCGCAATAAAAAGGGGCACCAGGCAGGGGTGTCCATTGTCCCCGCTCCTATTCGCACTTTATATGGAACCCCTCGCCCAGAGGATACGCCAAAACCTGAGTGCGCTGGGAATAAGGATGGGGAGGTACATTCATACCATTAGTCTCTATGCAGACAACATCATATTGACACTGGCAGATCCGGGGAGGGCACTCCCAGCATGCATTGCTGAATTAGAGACCTTTGCTGCCGTCGCAGTCTTCAATATGAACATGGGGAAGTCGGCGGCCCTTGACGTTTCGCTGTCTGTCGCCACTAGAACTGACACGCAGGGCCGGTTCCCCATGCACTGGTCTAAAGATCTGGTGCCCTATCTGGGCTTACTTCTGGCACCCACGTTGCCCGCCATGGTGACCGCTAATTATACCGCCCTAGGTATGAAAATAAAGGAAGAACTGGGTCGCTGGAGCAAAGGCACCTTGTCCTGGCTGGGCAGAATTGCCGCGGTGAAGATGACCATCCTGCCGCAGGCGCTATACCTGTTTCGAGCCCTGCCACTGCAGCCCCGAAAGGATGGCTCCAGCAGATTCAGGCGGACATTGCACGTTTCATATGGCAGGGTCGCAAGCCCAGGCTTAAAAGGGCCCTGACTACTCTGGCACCTGAGGCGGGGGGACTGGGGGTACCGGACTTACGCAAATATTTTCAGGCAGCTCAATTACGATACCTAGTGGAGTGGAGTAAGTGGGAGTCTGACAAACACTGGCTTTTTCAAGACCAGGCGTGGCGGGCCGGACTCTGCAAGAGGTGCCCTTTTTACGTAGGGCACATCGCCCACCCAACTTATACGCGTCTTTTATCACACGGGTCTCAATGAGAGTGTGGGACGCCACAAACGCGATGCACGCACTCACCACCTTCCCTTCACCGTTCACACCACTGATTGACAACCCGGATTTCCATCCTGGAATGGAACCAGGGGCCTTTGTGCGCTGGCGAGCTGCGGGATGCAGAGCGCTATTTCACGTATATAGTCAGGATGGCGTCGTTCCATTTCCAGACCTCAGGAAGGAATATCAATTGCTTGAAACGGAGCGGTTGCTCTACATGCAGGTGCGCCATTGGGCGCTGCAGCCACAGGTGCGTGAGTCGGCAGATAGGAAGCTCCTTCCCTATGAGAAATGGCTTGTAACACGCACCTCTGATACGAAACTTATCTCAGATCTGTTTAAATTCTTGCAGCCTTCCGCCTTTGATCTTTATAACCCTGGTAGGGAACACTGGGAACGAGAACTGGGGAGATCCTTAAGTCACACTGATTGGGACCACATCGCTTATCGAGCTCGACACTCCGCATACCACACTGGGCTCACAGAAACATTCACTAAAGTGTCCACATACTGGTATTACACGCCACAGAGACTGCATGAGATGAATTGCAACATCGACAACACTTGTTGGCGAGCCTGCGGGCAGATAGGCACCCTCACTCATGTTTTATGGGACTGCCCATTACTGTGCCCCTACTGGAAGGAAGTCCTGGATGAGATTGACTCAAACTTCAATATTGAATTGCCCCGCCTCCCAGCATACGTACTGTTGGGCTTACCCAATGGGCTAATGTATCCTCTGAGGTCTCGTAGAGGGAGGCAAATTGCGATAGCACTGGGCTCTGCCGTGCAAAATATACTTATTCACTGGCGCACCACCACACTCCCCTCCACAACAGGTTGGTTGCATAGATTATGGCATGTCCTGGGAATGGAAAAAATTGTCGATTATGGTGGCGGGAGAGGTGGAGCAGTTTAATGACCTGTGGCAACCGTTTCACTCACTGCTTGTAAGGGAATTTACAGAACTTACATACCCCCGATATCTCCGTTTGTTGAGATTGACTAAACTAGCAGATTCAGATGACCAGCGTGCCTAGGACTGTGGGCAGCTGGGGGAGAAGGGCGATTTGCGGGGGTTGAGGTGGGAGAAGGACCGTGGCACTGGACGGGGGAGGAGAGGGTGGCTTTGTGGGGTTGGGAAGGGGTGGGGGCGTTTGGGGGGGTTTGCTCATTTTGAGGTATCTTGTTGCAGCATACGCACCAACCATCACATTTGGATGAACATTACGTTTTGCAGAGCCCTTGCGCGCTGGTGCGCTACTATATGGTTGTGTCTTCTGCACTGCTTCTTTGTGACAACTGTTTTTTTTTTCATTTGTGAATGTCTCAATAAAATGCTTTAAACCTAAAATGTGGGAATTTCCGACGGGGCCAGAGTAGCAGCAAGAAGCACTGTCTGGAAGACTTATAATGAGGAATTAATAACGGGACCAAAGAAGCAGCTAGCAGCCCTGTCTAGAGGAATTACAATGAGGAATTACCACTAGGACAAGAGAAGCAGTAAGCAGCACTGCCTAGAGGACTTAGAATGAGGAATTACCGACAGGACCAAAGAAGAAGCTAGAAGCACTGCCTAGAGGACTGAGAATGGGGAATTACCACTGGGAACAGAGACTCAGCTACAGCACTGCCTAGAGGACTTAAAATGTGGGATTTTCTGACGGGACCAGAGTAGCAGCTGGCAGCACTGTCTGAAAGACTTAGAATGAGGAATTAATGACGGGACCAGAGAAGCAGCTAGCAGCACTGCCTAGAGGACTGAGATTGAGGAATTACCACTGGGAACAGAGACACAGCTGCAGCACTTCCAAAAGGACTAAGAATGAGGAATTACTGACAGGACAAGAGTAGCAGCTACCCGTACAGTCTAGAGGACTTAGAATAAGGAGTTACCAACGAGACCAGAGAGGCACCAAGCAGCACTGCCTAGAGACTAAGACTAAGGAATTACCGACGGGACCAGAGAAGCAACTAACAGCATTATCTAGAGGACTTAGAATGCAGCTAGCAGCACTGTCTAGAGGACTATGAATGAGGATTTACTGACGAGACCAAAGAAGCCACTAGCAGCAGTGCCTAAAGGACCAAGAATGAGGAATAACCACTGTGAACAGCGAATCAGCTGCAGCACTACCTAGAGGACATAGAATGAGGAATTACCACTGGGACTGGAGAAGAAGACTAGCAGCACTGACTTGAGGACTAAGAATGAAGAATTATCACTGAGAACGGAGATGCAGCTACAGCGCTGCCTAGAGGACTCTGAATAGGGAATTACCACTGGGAAAGGAGACCCAGCTGCAGCACTGTCCAGATGGCTTAGACTGGAGAAATTACTGACAGGACCAAAGAAGCAGCTGCAACACTGTGTAGAGGACTTCGAATGGGGAATTACAATGAGACCAGAGAAGCAGCTAGCTGCTCTGTCTAGAGGGCTTAGAATGAGGAATTAGCACTGAAAAGAGAGACATAGCTGCAGCACTGCCTAGATGACTTAGAATGAGAAATTAACGATGGGACCAAAGAAGCAGCTAGCAGAATTGCCTCAATGACTAAGAATGAGGAATTACTACTGAGACCAGAGAAGTTGCTGTAGGACTGTCTAGCGTACTAAGAGTGAGGAATTAGCACTGGGACCAGAGAACCAGCAGCAATATTGTCAAGAGGACGTAGAATGAGGAATTACCACTGGGACCAGAGAAGCAGTTGCAGCACTGTCTAGAGGATTTAGAATAAGGAATTACCACTGGGACCAGAGAAGCAGGTGGTAGCACTGGCTAGAGAACTAAGAATGAGGAATTACCTCTGGGAACAGAGACACAGCTGCAGCACTGTCTGTAGGACTTAGAATGGTGGAATTACTGATAGAACCAAAGAAGTAGCTGCAGCACTGTGTACATGACTTAGAATGATGAATTACCAATGAAACCAGAGAAGCAGATAGCAGCACTGCCCAAAGTACTTAGAATGAGGAATAACCTCTGGGAACAGAAAAGCAGCTAGCAGCAATGTCTAGAGGACTTAGAATGAGGAATTACCACCAGGACCAGAGAAGCAGCTAGGAGCACTGCCTTGAGGACTAAGAATGGGGTATTACTTCTGAGACCAGATAAGCATCTGCAGCACTGTCTAGAAGATGAAGAATGAGGAATTACCACTGGGACCAGATAATCAGCTGCAGCACTGTCTAGAGGATGGAGATTGAGGAATTGCCACTGGGACCAGAGAAGCAGCTAGCAGCATTGGCTAGTGGACTAAGACTGATGAATTGCCAATGGGAACAAGGACACAGCTGCAGCGCTGCCTAGAGGACTAAGAATGAGGAATTACTGCCTAGAGGACTAAGAATGAGGAATTACTGACGAGACCAGAGAAGCAGCTGCAGCACTGTCTAGAGGATTTAGAATGAAGAAACATTACTAGGACCAGAGAAGCAGCTAGTAGAACTGGCTACAGGACTGAGAATGAGGAGTTACCTCTGGGAACAGAGACACAACTGTAGCATTAGCTAGAGGACTTAGAATATAAATTACCACTAGGAACAGAGACACAGCTGTAGCACTACCTAGAGGACTTAGAATTGTGGAATTACGACAGGACCAAAGAAGCAGCTGAAGCACTGTGTAAAGGACTTGGAATGAGGAATTATCAATGAGACCAGAAAAGCAGCTAACAGCTCTGCCTAGAGGACTTAGAATGAGGAAGTACCACTGGGAACAGAGAAGTAGCTATCAGCACTTGCAGGATGAATAAAAATGAGGAATTACCACTGGGAACAGAGACGCAGCTGCAGCACTGTCTAGAGGACTAAGAATTGGGAATTACCACTGGGAACAGAGCCACTGGCGTAACAAAACTTGAGGGGGGCCCTGCAAGATACGTGCAAGGGCCCCTTTCGGACTCAAGCTGAAGCTTGCTGAGGGGGCCTGTGTTACGCCACTGGCACAGCTCTGAGGAATTACTGACAGGACCAGAGTGGTGGATAACATCACTTCCTACAGGACTTGAATGAGGATTTACCGACAGGACCAGAGAAGTAGCTAGCAGCACTGCCTGGAGGGCTAAGAATAAGGAATTAATACTGGGACCAGAGAAGCAGCTGCAGCACTGTCTAGAGGACTTAAAACGAGGAGTTACCACAGGGACCAGAGAAGCAGCTGCAGTACTGTCGGGAAACAGCATTTACAATGAAGTTTTTACCACGTTGTACTGAGAATGAGGAATTACCACTGAGACCAGAGAAGCTGCTGCAGCAGTGTCTAGAGGACTCGGAATGAGAAATTACCACTGGTACCAGAGAAGAAGCTGCAGCACTGGCTAGAGGACTGAGACTAAGGAATTGCCACTGAGAGCAGAGAAGCAGCTAGTAAGGATTAAGGAATGAGGAATTTTCTCTGGGAACAGACATACAGCTGCATCACTACCTGGAGGACTTAGAATGGTGAATTACTGACAGGAGCATTAAAGCAGCTACAGCACTGTGTAGAGTACTTAGAATGAGGAATTACCATTTGGATCAGAAAAACACTAGCCGCACTGTGTAGACGACTAATGTAGGCAGCTGGCTCTGTATATACTATACCAAAGTGAGGTATAGTGTGCACAGAGTCCAGTGGAACCCCAAAGGTAGGGAGATGTAAAAGTAGATAGCATTTTATTCTCTATTTGTGGTAGTGTGGGGGAGCAGTAAGGCTGCATCAGAGGGTAGTGTTAAGGATTTGTTGTACACCCTCAATCAGCAAATGACATCACACACTCAAAGACTGAACTTTAGACCAATTGGTTTTGTATAAAAATATTCTTCTAGTTATTTAATTTTCTAAAACCAAGCAAGCCTGGCACAGGTAAGCAATACATACTTTACAGTAGTAATGCAGTTTGTAAACAGTTTGAATTGCAATTTTATTTGCAGTTTGATTTGATTACAGTAGTGCTACTAGTAAGGCAATGCTTTTGATATACAGTACATATACTTTGTATTGGCTTTTTAGTAGAATGTCAAGTAGCCCTGCAAAGCATTATGGGACGAGATTCTAGAGTGCAGTGAATATTAAAGTATCCAATATCAAAACATTCCTCAAGGGGCAGCAGGGCTCTCTGGGCTCAGCTGAGAGCTAATAATATAATATTCACGGCACTCTAGAATCTCACCCCATAATGCTTTGCTGGGTCTTTGGTTGGCATTGTATTTTTGCCCATAAATTGCTTGGGTTGTCCTAGGAGGGTGGGACCACCTCCGAATCGTTCAGCATGATATTCTCTTTTTGTTCAAAGCATCTGCTTGGTCCTCCCCCTAGGTTATGGGGGACCCCATCACCTCTCTCATTGCCTGATACATTTCAAAACTCACTTTTGTGAATTGGTTTAGATGCTTTTTAGTATGTTAAGGGTTGTTGGTTAACTCTGTGTTTTTGCATGAATTCCGTGTTTTCAATGTAATGCATAGTTAGCAATTCTCTGCTAGTGGAGCAGAGTTCATTGCCCGCAGTTACTAAGAATGGACTTGGACACTGTAGGGGTACCGGGCTCATACATCTGTATCCTCACCACTGGAATAGTGCACCCAGCTAGAGGGGTGACTGATCTATGCTAGAGCAGTGGGTTGTAGGCATGGCACACAGGGATGTGTGCCACGTCGACTCTTCTCTTTGTTCTGCACCAAGACAAGCAACCTGCAAAGACAGTGTGTGAGTGTAAAGGTACAGGACCTCTAAGGGTGGCACAATAAGTGCTGCAGCCCTTAAAGGCCTTCCCTGGTCACATTGCCCTGGTTACCTGTGGTGCCATTTACCAGGGCCTGACCTGTGGCCAGAGATGTTAATTGGGTTTGGGTTTCAATGCAGTTTTAGGGGAAGAACGTAGGCCCTGGGTACCTGTTTAGCTGGAGCCCAGGGCACACTCAGTCAAAGCACATCAGCAGTTCAGCAAAAAGTGGGTGCAACCATGCAGAAAGAGAGCACTTTCTCACAACTAAGAATGAGGAATTTCCATTGGGACCTGAGGAGCAGCTAGCAGTATTGGCTTGACTTGGCTTGACAACTAAGAATGTGAAAATACCACTGGGAACCGGGACACAGCTGCAGCACTGCCTAGAGTTCTATGAATTAGGAATTACCCCTGGGAGCAGAGAAGCAGCTACAGCACTGTTCAGAGGTCAAAGAATGAGGAATTACCACTGGAAACAGATATGCAGCTGCAGCACTGCTAGAGGACTAAGAAAGGGGAATTACCGCTGGGAACAGAGACACAGCTGCCACATTTCTGACCAAATAAAGAACAAGATTTACATCCATGTCTTTTACAGAAATGGAGCAACCGAGTTTCAAGCTAGTGAAACATCATTAATGCTAAAAACTAAAGATTGGGTAAAAGGGAGCTAACGAGTAAAGACACATTTCTAACATTCCAACTTTGTGACTGCTCAACTTGATCTTCTGAGGCCCAGACTCTGTAGATCATAAGTAAAAGGTAAGGTGTGAAGGACACACAGAGAAACGGTGGGTGGGAAGGGAAAGCAGTAACACTAGTAAGCTGCTCGTGTTTGCAACATTTCCTGAACACGAGGCAGACAATCAGAAAAAATAATGTGTGAAAAGAACTGAAATGGACAGAAGTGAGATGAAGCCTGTAATAGGGCCAGTACCTATTGGCGGTAACAACAGACTAAAAGGAGGGACAAATGTAAATGATTTGCCAATCAAAAGTAAGGAATTTAGAAAGGCACCTGAACAACCAATGATAAGGGATGGGCCTGCTTGAAGCCCATGTACTGAACACACCATGCCTTGTTGTGCAGCGAATGCGCGCTTGTAGGATCGACCTGAAAACCAAATATGGAGCCTGCAGTGTCAATGTTCCTTGTGGGCTGGGACAGTGATCACACACGGAGCACATGGATACAGAGGTATTACTTTTGTTACCTTGTGTGCAACTGCATGTGGATAGGGCGCGGCCCTTTTCACTATATCACTCCTGACCTCCAACTTGAGGTTAGAGTGTGCGTGCTGGTCTGTGTGTGTCATCAGGTAGGACCCTGCAATACACTATATTACTCCAAAACTATTGACTTTAACGATGAACAGCAACCCATCAGTATACGAACACAAAGTCCATGTTGGTGTGGCATGGGGCCATTCCTGACCCCATGATTACTAATACATAGTCCTTATATCTCTTGCGTCTCTTGACGCTGTTTCTATGATTGTACGGATGTCTTCGGCTTCTCAACACAATGCTGGCAGGCTCTACTGCTCGTGGCTGTTGCGTCTCCTCATCTTGGGGTAGCATTGTTTTCAACCCTGGATGGCAAGATGTCTCAAGATCTCTTTCTGGGGTCGTCACTGGTGTGCAGTTGCGGCGCTTTTGGGGAAGAATGACACATTTCTTATTATGCCTTCAGAGTCTCTATATGCCATTACCATGGTGACGTTTATCTTGGCAACCTTTAGTGGGCATGTTTTGAACGGTAGCCTGAATGTTCTTCCAAACTGTTGATTCCGCACCTAGTATATGGATGTTGGGGGCTCGGGCTCCTCAGGACAGGCTGGCTTTGTCATTGTTATTGGCTTGTCTGTCCTGAACGGCTTCCATGTCTGGTGGTTCAGGGGCCCACTCATATGTGTGTGGGATATTGTCCCACATGGCCATTCCGAGAGCACATCTGCAGGTGCCCATTTTGTAGTGCTGTGGGAAGTGTGTCGGTACCTCCCAAGTACTGCGTGGGTCGCACTTTCATCAGCTTGTTGCTCACACCCAATCGTGAACTGCCAGGTTGTGAAGTTCTTTGACCTAACGAAGAAAATACTCAATCACACTTGAAAGACTCATTGGGACTTAGTAACAACCTTGAATTGATCACAGTAATTGTTGCATTTAAAAAAAAAAAGAAAAAAAAAAGTTACATCACTTTTTATTGTCATATGGCTTTTATACTTTTGTAAAGATTTTAATTAATCATATACAAATAAATATTACTTACTTACTGATTGCCTTGTATGGGGTTTGGCCTTTCCACTTCACCTTTAGCTTGTGGCCAATGGGGTGAGATCTTTAGTTAGTTATTGCAAAGGAGGCCATGTATTCTATGAAGTTTTGGCTCCGGAACGGTGAGCTGTGTCACTCTTGAGAGTGACAGGGACACAGAAGACAGTGAAGATCTTATCAAGGCATTTCTTCGTGTGGTTAAAGGTGGTGCCGGACAACACTTTGACATTGGGAAACTTTGAGAAGGTGTCCGAGACAATGAGCATGTGACATTCATCAGATAGCGAGCCAAAATCCACTCTGTTGTCATTCCAGGGAAAGGCACTAGGCTTCTCAGTGATAATGCGGGGAGGTCAGTCTGACAGCTTGCAAATCTGTCACCAGTGGCAGCGGGCAACAATGTCGTCAACCTCCATGGCTAAACCGTAATTAGGCTTTAGTTTTGGTGGCTCTAGATGTCCACAGTGGGCCAGTACCTGAGGTTGTAGGACCGAGATATCACGAGACAGTGCCCTCTAAGAAGGATCCCTTGATCTATGATGCTCAGTTCATTGCAGATGTTTCAGAGGTCAGAGAGGTTATGCTGAGTGATGTCATCATAGAGTCATGGTTGTTTAGGAAGTTTTACCATCATCTGGACTTCACTGCTTCTATAGTCTTTTGGAGACATGTGTCCAAGCGAGTGGCATCAGCGACATCCTGGAGGGCCAGTGACCTTGGGCAAACAGTAGACAAGAAAGGTCGCTGTACTGTTCCTACTGGGAAGTATTATCTGGCATGACCGCAGATGTTAAGGTAACATCCTGGGGCATCCATTTTGTTGGATGGAATGGCCTCACACACCCCGAAGGATGTCATGCTTCATCATCGGCAGTTGCTCCTCGTCGGGGAGGCGGTGCAATCCCCGACGGGCTCACCTCAAGAGGGGCTCTTTAGCGGAGATCTTTTTCCAACTGCCTTTTGGTGAGTGGGGGTGTGTGGACAGGAATAGCAGTGATGGTGCGTGGGATTAAAATGTAGCAAGGGGTACCTGAATTCTATTTATTCTGGGGGTCCCCTGGTTACAGTTAAAATTGTGGTTAGGCTCACTAGGTAGTCAGCAGGTTAGGTCAAGTGACCCTAGTTGAGGCTAAAGGTGGTGGTGGTCGACATGTTTCACGCTGTGGGTCAATTCACCCGCGATTCATCAGGACCGTGTTGTGGCACACATGCAAGTGTAATGTGTGTCTAGTGTTACCTCTATGTGGAGCTCCTATGCCTGAAGGTTAAGGACTACCTGCCACATGAGTGGTCGGCGGGATTAGGACATCGGGGGAGAGCCCAAGGAGTATGCTCTATCCTTCCGTGTCCAAGTGGTATGACCTACCCCTCTCCGCCGAGCTCGAGTAGTTGGGCAAACAGTCTCAGCGATCCAGGGGGCATACTCATCAGCATCTAACAGTTTTACACTGGTGCAGGTGGCTGGAGGTTAGGGGTTGTCTGGAGAGGTAATCTGTGGGGTTGTCACATCTGGGCCTGTAGCCCACGGTCAGTGGGTATTGTTGAAGTTGTAACTTCCACTTCTGGATGCAAGGTAGGGGGAGCGGTGATTTTCCAGAGAATAGGGGAATGAGTGGTTTGTAATCTGTGACAACTTTAAATGGCCGTCCATAAAGATACAAATGAAAATGATGGCAAGCCCACTTAATGCTTCTTTTTCTATGTGCGATACCAAAGGGGATGATGGATGGAGCGCTTGAGCAAATCAAACACTCACCCCCAGTCAACTGATCTGGGTTTAATCCATCATCATTCTTTAGCTCACTCCACCACCCCAGTTCAGACATGGCCAAATGCAAATCAGTATGAACTTGTGCCTCATGGGAACAGTCCAGCCCGAACTGCCAAGCAATGTCTTCCCTGGACCGGAAACAAGCATCCTGGGACCGGTTTCCGGCTAATCAGCCATCATCAGCGAGGCTAGCTTGAATCCAGTGGCAAAGTGCACAAGGGACCCTTGTCTGGGCATACCCTGCTAAGTTAGGGCGAACAAAGCAATACCAAAGGGCATGATGGACGGAGCACTTGAGCAAATCAAACACTACCTCCCAGTCAACTGATCTGGGTTTATTCCATCATCATTCTTTAGCTCACTCCACCACCCCAGCTCAGACATGGCCAAATGCAAATCAGTCTGACTCTGTGCCTCATGGGAACGGTCCAGCCCGAACTGCCAAGCAATGTCTTCCCTGGACCGCAAACAAGCATCCTGGGACCGGTTTCTGGCTAATCAGATGTCATCAGGCAGGCTAGCATGAATCCAGTGGCAAAGTGAGCAAGGGACCCACATCTGGGCATACCCTGCCAACTTAGGGCGAATGAAGCAATACCAAAGGGGATGATGGACAGAGCGCATGAGCAAATCAAACACTCACTCCCAGTCAACTGATCTCGGTTTAATCCATCATCATTCTTTAGCTCACACCACCACCCCAGTTCAGACCTGGCCATATGCAAATTTGCCTTGACCCTGTGCCTCATGGGAACAGTCCAGCCCGAACTGCCAAGCAAGGTCCTCCCTGGACCGAAAACAAGTATCCTAGGACTTGGTTCGGGGTTTCACCCCTCATCAGCCAGGCTAGCTTGAATCCAGTGGCACAGCGAGCCCAGGACCCACGTCTGGGCATACCTGTCACACTTAGGAAATGAAAGCAAAAGACACACAGTTGATGGACTGAATGTAGGACAAATTAAAACATTCACCCCCAGTTATGTGGGGCGGACACAGTGGTAAGGGCGCAGGAAGATTTTATTGTCTTTTTCTTCCACAGGCAGGTCGGAGGGGTGTTGAGGGGTGAGCACCTATTCAGGGTTGAAATGCTGGGCCAACGCAACAGTATTACTCCTTGGCGACGTGAGACACCGTGCCCTTGGAGGCTGGAAGTCTGCAACCTCCTCTGCAGACTTTGGCAAAGTGGTTGACGCGTAAGCTAGTGAGCAGGTTGCACTCTTTCAGGACACTTCTGTAGGGTGGTGGGGCGAACCAACAATAGCCACAGGTGTCTTGAGTCTGCATAGTTGTGTGCATGGACCGACGAGGAGGCCCTCTTGAGATGGCAGTCGCTGAATCCATCTTGACAGGCCGTGGCATAGGTTCAGGAGTTGTGGATAGTTTGAGGAACGCCATTTTCAATCTGGACAGCGCGGTCATTGGACAATTCATTGGAGCAGGCGAGCATGAAGATCTCATCCACTGGCATGCCAGGGTGCCAGAATATGTGGCGTCAGAGGGCAGCAGAGCGGCAGCCTTGAATGATTTGGGTACGCACTTCCTTGCACGGGTCGTTGGTGGTGCACGTACTAGCGAGTTGCCACAGTTGAGCATGGAAGAGGTCAATGGATTCACACTCATGTTGGCGAAGCTTGAACCTTTCAAAGTCGGGGTACACCTGAGGGTCAAATTAGGTGTTGAGGGCGGCTATGGCACTGTCGTTGTGATCGTCTGCTCCTGTGTCGAAATGGTTGCAAACTAGTTTGAAGATTTTGTTGCCAGTGTAGTGGAGGAGCAAGGATCTTTTGGTACATGGAAATAGTTGTTAATACGCACAACCCACGTGCACCAGCGTGTAGTTGGAGTGGCCAGATCGCTGAGTTCAATGATGCAAGCTGGCATGAGGCACTACGGACCAGCCCGCTGTCATGCTGGTTGGCGTCCATGGCGAGATGAGACCACGCAGCAATAGGTAACGTTGCCGGCAGCTGTGGGTGTCGAGTGACTGGTGTTGCTGAGGTTGCCCCAATGGTGGAGCAGTGTGGTCACTAATCTTGCAGTAAGAAGAGCCGTGCCAGGATCCCAAGACTGCAAAAGTCTCTGATGGTGGCAGGGTGGGTGGTCCCTGCACTTTAAAAGGCACCCTGCACCTTAAAAGGCGATTGTGGTGCACAGAATTCAAAGAGCCACACCCACGAAAAACAGAAACAGACACTGGTAGTTCCCCCAGTATCAGGACCTTCAGGGTGGGGGAATTTCCACAAGCTGCCCCAACGGCAATGAAGTGAGCCACTCTGTAGCTCAAGCTGTGTCCTTTCTGAGTCGGGCCACAGAGGCCTGTCAGTGGGGACAGCACGCCGAAGACGGCTGTAATGCCAGAAACCGGTCCCCGGGAGCTTGTTTCCTTCCCAGTGTAAGAATTGGCTTTTGTAGTTTGGTTTGCCCTGTTCCCATCATGCACTGGGACAGGAACAGACTAATTTGCATACAGCCAGGTTCTGAAACTGGGATGGTGCAGTGAGCTAAAAAACGGTGTTGGGTCTAGCCCTGATCTCTTGACTGGGTGAGAGCTTTCTGCCTAATTCAGAGACTCTGTCCCTCACCACCCCTTGTTGTAAATATTTTTGTCCACCCTAAGCGTGGAAGGGTATTCTCAGATGTGAGACCCTTGCTCATTGCACCATCAGGATTCAAGCAAACCGGGCCGAAGACGGCTGTAATGCCAGAAACCGGTCCCCGGGAGCTTGTTTCCTTCCCAGTGTAAGAATTGGCTTTTGTAGTTTGGTTTGCCCTGTTCCCATCATGCACTGGGACAGGAACAGACTAATTTGCATACAGCCAGGTTCTGAAACTGGGATGGTGCAGTGAGCTAAAAAACGGTGTTGGATCTAGCCCTGATCTCTTGACTGGGTGAGAGCTTTCTGCTTAATTCAGAGACTCTGTCCCTCACCACCCCTTGTTGTAAATATTTTTGTCCACCCTAAGCGTGGAAGGGTATTCTCAGATGTGAGACCCTTGCTCATTGCACCATCAGGATTCAAGCAAACCGGGCCGAAGACGGCTGTAATGCCAGAAACCGGTCCCCGGGAGCTTGTTTCCTTCCCAGTGTAAGAATTGGCTTTTGTAGTTTGGTTTGCCCTGTTCCCATCATGCACTGGGACAGGAACAGACTAATTTGCATACAGCCAGGTTCTGAAACTGGGATGGTGCAGTGAGCTAAAAAACGGTGTTGGATCTAGCCCTGATCTCTTGACTGGGTGAGAGCTTTCTGCTTAATTCAGAGACTCTGTCCCTAACCACCCCTTGTTGTAAATATGCCGCTCTGTGCTGAGCGGGCGCTCACATGGCCTGAGTTGGTGCAGTGGGGCCGGCAGTCCTGGTCACCAAATGTGTTGTTGGTGCACCTCGGGCCAGGACAGAGATCACACAAGCAGCACATGGGAATGGAGGTATTGCTTTTGCTGCCTCGTGCGCGACCGTGCGATGTACTACAGTGCCCATTTGGCACTGAGCACTTTCTGTAGTGCATCTGTCACACCAGTGGGTGCTGTATAGGCAGAGAGCCCTCTGTGGTGCGCGCTCCGTGTAATGTCGACCGGGAGCTCTCGCTATGGCAGTGGTCCTCTGCCAGGGGAGTGGAAGACCTGTCTCAAAGTGTAAACTTACATTTGCAGGAAGCAAAGGAGGTGAAGTAGTGGTGATGAAGAGACATGGAATTCCAACGCTTCTCTAGTTGGCATGTGAACCTACTGCTGTCTCTTGATGATACACCAATTTCATGCATGATTGCCATGTCCCATTGGAAACATTTCAATATTCTGAACAGATTGTGATTACTTTTTTCATTTTAGTCATACGAGGTTTGATAATTTCAGTTTCCCTTTCTCGAAGCTCAAGCCTAGTTTTTCCCCCACAGCGAAGACGCACATTAATGCTGTGCTCTTTAAAAATAACACATTTCTATTACTAAATGCCAAAAATAACAAAATAGCTCCGCAGTACGCTCTCACGTCTCCTATTACTCCACCACAAGCTCTTGGAAACTGGAAGTCATCACAGTGTTAGTTGGTGTTTTGTACGCGAGTGTATCCTTTGCTTGGCTTTTCCTCGGGGTTGATTCAGCGCCCGCAGGGGATA
This sequence comes from Lissotriton vulgaris, assembly GCF_964263255.1. NCBI lineage: Eukaryota > Metazoa > Chordata > Amphibia > Caudata > Salamandridae > Lissotriton > Lissotriton vulgaris. The sequence continues at coordinate 2,124,377,555 of NC_141685.1, forward strand.
TGGTCATCAAATGACCTTCGCATACAAAATGCCAACATCGGAGGATAATTAAAAACAATGCGGAAGTTCAGAATTTTCTTCAAAGGCTTCAACGAGAATACTTAGTACTTTTGTTAGAAGTGTACAAAGGCCATGATCAAAAATAATAGCTTGTAGGGCAGATTATGCACAAGACTGACAGCTAGTGTAACAATGTCCTTGTACTGGTGACATCATAGTGTTGCCTTTTGCAGTAGATTTCTTTGTGCTGGTGACATTGTGGGGTTGCCTTTTACAGCTGATTTTTTTCTGCTGGTGACATTGTAGTGCTGCCTTTTGCAGCAGATTTCTTTGTGCTGGTGACATTGTGGTGTTGCCTTTTGCAGCTGATTTTTTTGTGCTGGTGACATTGTAGTGTTGCCTTTTGCAGCAGATTTCTTTGTGCTGGTGACATTGTGGTGTTGCCCTTTGCAGCTGTTTTTTTTGTGCTGGTGACATTGTAGTGCTGCCTTTTGCAGCAGATTTCTTTGTGCTGGTGACATTGTGGTGTTGCCTTTTGCAGCTGATTTTTTTGAGCTGGTGACATTGTAGTGTTGCCTTTTGCAGCAGATTACTTTGTGCTGGTGACATTGTAGTTTTGCATTTTGCAGCAGATTTGTTTGTGCTGGTGATGTTGTAGTATTGCCTTTTGCAGCAGATTTCTTTGTGCTGGTGACATTGTGGTGTTGCCTTTTGCAGCTGATTTTTTTGTGCTGGTGACATTGTAGTGCTGCCTTTTGCAGCAGATTTCTTTGTGCTGGTGACATTGTGGTGTTGCCTTTTGCAGCTGATTTTTTTGAGCTGGTGACATTGTAGTGTTGCCTTTTGCAGCAGATTACTTTGTGCTGGTGACATTGTAGTTTTGCCTTTTGCAGCAGATTTTTTTGTGCTGGTGATGTTGTAGTATTGCCTTGTGCAGCAGATTTTTTTGTGCTGGTGATGTAGTATTGCCTTTTGCAGCAGATGTTTTTGTGCTGATGTTGTAGTATTGCCTTTTGCAGCAGATTTTTTTGTGCTGATGTTGTAGTATTGCCTTTTGCAGCAAGTTTTTCTGGAGAGGCTAGGGGGGTTTCTAGTAAACATTTCTTGCTTCTCTGGGCAGTCCCTAGGAGGGATACTTTGGCACAAATGTAGCAAGTAGCCACTAAATTCTGATCTGACTGGTAGCAACAGTTACTGATTCCAGCAGAATAACGGGATCTGTGGGAACATTGTCGAACTCTTTATTTTCACCTTGAGATTTGGGTATTGGAAATCACCGATATCTACTGATATCTACTGGTGAAAGTCTGAGCCAATATGAAGAGTTACCGGGTGAACTGGATGCAGAATTAATTACCAGTGGTCGAAGTGGGAGGATCTAAGGGTCATGATGTGTCCATACATTTTTAATATCCGAAAAACAGTTCCCCTACTTTTTGAGAAATGATAACTGTCCAGGTACGGTTCCGACAGATGACATTTGCCAGCTGAATTATAAGGCAGGGGAGTCTCCTGGGCTGTGAAACCAAGAGAGGGGCAGGCAGCTACACTAGCCTTCTCGCCAGGGTGTACACTGTTTGAAAGAAATGTAAATGTGCACAATTGGTTATTCTACAAATGTAAAGGGTGCTTGGATGCTGGTATTTGCTTTAATTGATGTCACTTGAAGTCACTTGAAGCTTCTTGATGAGACAGATTTATTCTTTTTCAGTGGTATTTCAGAGGAGTTAACAGCTGAGCTCTGAAGTGTATACTTTTAAAGTTGTTATAAAAAAGACTGTACTGTGTACAGTCTGGATATTACTAAAATCTATATTTTGGAAGCACTTTTTTATCATAAACGTTTTGTGCATTTTGTAGCAGCCTATCTAACACTGAATGTAATGTAAGCGTAGAAATATAATGTACATGTTCACCGTGCATCCTGCCACACACAGGGACCTCATAGCACTAAACATACACAAGTCACTATTCTCAACTGCACCAACCAGGATGCAAGTATGTGGCTCTCTGGTGCAGTGCATTAAGTAACAGGTTTCATAATGTATGTAAGTGCATTTCCCACTGATTAACATAACTGCATTTAAGTTTCATTTAAGCTGTGCCTTATTTTATATGTAGTTACTTGAAGGTGTAAAACTGAAAAAAGTTACAGAATATTTAGTTTTTTTTAGCCACGTCTTTTACCAGTTACCCATGTTCACTCGCTCTGCCCCGCCGTGCGTAGCATCACAGTTCCTATAAATTCTTTAATGCACTTTGACCACTGAGAATTAGATATTTACCCAGTAACTCGTCAATCCTTAGTGGCCTTCAGAGTCCAAGCCATAATGGGCCTGGTTTTCCCCAACTTCATAGTTTCTGGTACTGGTATTGGTAACGTTGAGGAAGAGGAAATGCTGGCCCATTTTCCCAGACATTCAAAATGAGGGCTTTAGAATTGGCATTAAAATCAATTTTCTCAATAGATTTAAATGAGAAAAAGTACCCTGTCCATGTTTGGGTTACATTTTATTTGATTAGTTTAAGTCAGCATAATGTGTGCTTCATAGCATTGTACACACTAAAAGCACCAACAGTTTCATATTAAAAGGGAGAAAGGCTAACCAGGATAGAAACAACTCATTAAATACAATGAAACATTAAAACATAGCAACAAACGTATTATGAGGGAGAGAAAATGAACCCCTGAAATCTACCAACAGCCAAGGTCTAAGATGTTTGAAGAAAAGCAGGAAGTCAGATATTACCCCAAGTAAAAGAGGAAGAGATTTGGTACAGACTACTACAACTGAAAATCTTCAGGTGTAAGTGAAAGTTCTCTTCAGTTAGGCACTTCCAGTCCTGGCTGGCCTATCGTAGCAGCACTCTCATACCTCCAGGCAGTTTCAATGTGGTGCAAGCCTGCCCAGTATAACTGCTACAACACAGGCTTGATATGATGGAATTTACAGGACCCGGCATCATTCTGACAACAGAGTGAAACACAACCTTAAGGAGAGCTAGAGAAGTTTAAATAAGCCAAGGCAGTCAACTCTGGAAATTACCAACACTTGAAACAAAGTTATAAGATCAGGCTGTGGAAACACAGTTTGTTATAAAGCATATGAATGAATGAATGTACTTGTTCATTTACAAATGATCTGAGTAACATAATAGTCCCTTAAACATACATTTCTGATTTGTAAAGCTGGATTGGTGATTGATCAAAATAGAAACTTGTCCGGGAAGCATTATCTTGTAAAGCGTTTTGCCATGAAACAATTGAAACACTTGAACTCAGTGAGGCAGTGCCTCTGTACTCCGAAGATCTCAGCGTTAGCACCGGAAAGTAACGCTGAATGCCAATGTGTGTACAACCATGTCTTTTAGTTGCTCAATATGGAGATTAAACAAAGATTCTGGCCAGACAGGACTAGAATCCCCAACAGAAAGTGCTGATGCAGGAATGAAGACAACTGGGATAACGCACCCCCTTCAATGCCCATATGATGTTCAACAATGTCAAACAATACCCTACGGTCGCTAAACTCAAATAATGATGAGCCAGAGTTCAGATGGGATGCTCTCTGTCTGATCTATATTTACATATCTTGTACTGAAAGTACCACGTCCTGGCTGTAGCAAAGAGATCACATTTGTTATATAAGAGGATAATAATTGTATAGTCTAAATGCTGTTGTTTTTTGATAAGTCATTGAAAGTTCCTTACAGAAATATTAGACTTTGCCTTGAGGAAGCTCATTGGGCAAACTGTATTGTATTACTGAAGGGGTCTAACATTTATACCTGGTGCCAGACTTTGAATTGGGGAGACATCCTGGGCAAATCCCACATGTAGTCCTCGAAGGTTATTTCCCTGTCAAGGTCCAAGAAGTTTGGGGAGACAAAAAACTACAGTCAGGTTCTTTTGTGCGTGCTGGTGAAAAGGTGTAAGCAGGGCAGGGAACAGTTCTGCCCCGAACCATCCTGTCAACACCTAGTTCCCCTTTGTCTCACTTTCTGGTTTACTATACAAACCTCAATAGCAGAGCCAGTTACAATCATGTGACCTTGGACACTGGCACAGGCACAAAAGATTAGGACGGGAAAATGTAAATGTTCCAGAACCGTGACTTAAAATTCGACTTAACCTTTATGATGATTTTCTGTTACAATTAATTTGAGTCTAAACATGACAATCCTACCTGTTCTCAATCAAATGTTATCACTTATTACATGTAATAAGGTAATCTGAAGTTATCCAATGGTAGTGAAAAGCATATGTAGGAGATTTTTGCTACCAGGACTTGTAAAACTTATACTCACATGTCCTGCTTTTTAAATACAATGCACCCTACCCGATGGGCCTTTAGGGCCTACCTTAGGGGTGACTTATATGTACTGAAAAGGAAGGCTTTGGACTTGCAAAAGGTTAACTGCACTACAGGCTGCAGTGGTTGGCCTGAGACAAGTTTTAAAGTGCTACTACAGTGAGTGACACAATGACTGCTGCAGCCTCACTAGTAGCTTTTAAGTTGCAGGCCCTGGGTACCGTGTAGTTCTATACACTAGGGACTTATAATTAAATTAAATGTGCCAATCAGGTGTAGGGCAATTTTACCATGCTTTAAGGAGAGTACAAATGCTTTGGCACTAATTAGCAGTGGTAAAGTGCACAGAGTCCTACTGCCATCAAAAACAAATTGAGAAAACAGGAGATTTGAAGGCAAAAAGTTTAGTGTGACCCTGCAAACAGGACCAAGTCCAACAGCATAGTTCTTGGTAATCCAATTTCTGATGTCAAAGTAGGCCAAAAACCGTACAAATGTTCATTCTTGTGAAGTCACTCCTATCTCCTGAGAAATATATTGCAGCACTGATCCCGGGTGATCTTTCTGGTTATACAGCTTTAACTCTTGAAAGCCACGAATGATGTAAATTGATACTTGTATAGCGCACTACTCACCCGCAAGAGTCTCAAGGCACTTGTACAAATACCGCTGTGGAACCAATCCTGGCTTTCTCTCTGAGGTGTCCACTCCTGGGCACCCCCAAGGTGGAGGCCAGGTATCCTTAGCGTTGTAGGGGCCATTGTGGAGATTAAGCAAGCTATTGCCCAGAGTTGCACTCTATGATTAGAATAAGCACCAAGGCGAGAATTATCAGGTCCGTGGAAGTTTGAGCCCAAGAACTGCCGAGGCGGGGAATTGAACCCTAGTCCCGGGCTAGACCTCTGCATCAGGGTCTGCCGCTCTAACCATTGAGCCACACTTCCATATCTAAAATGAATTGGAAATATGGTTATACGGGTAATCTCTTTGAACTGGATCCAAACCAATTTACCTATTTAAGGATTTTCCTTACTAGAGAGTGGAATAGTGTATAATGTATTCTTATCCAGCATGGCTTCTTAAAACAGAACATGATAATAAACCTCTAGTGATGGTTAAAACTGCATTTAAGCATACAGTTTGGGCTGAAGATTACAGTAATAAAGCAATTATAGAAAAATCCTCAGACAATTTTCCTCTTTCTACGTGTGTTGCAGAATGCTCTCGAGCTCTACGTGTGCTGCAGAATGCTCTATGTGTACTGCACAAAGAGGAAAAGACGAGGAGAAATAAAGAGATTTCTCCTCTGGAGGTGTAGCATTTTGACGCATTCCCAGGTCTACCACTAATGGTAAATCTGAAAATGCACAGAAATTCTTGGGTGGATTCTATATGTGTTTAAAAAACAACTTGTCTAATATACACACTTTCTAGGTCAGAGTTAGGGAACTTTGGTGTCCCTTAAGAATTGCAGCTTTTATGACAGGACAGTATTAAAATGACACTCTCTTAAAATGACATATAGTGCTCCCAAATATTACATCCTAACACCTCGTTTTATTCCACACAGGAGTGTGACTACAAGAGTGGCTCCCCCTCGGTGTGGCTGCTGGTGTTAAAACCCAACAATATCAGATTAAGTAAGCACACGAGTTGTGCATGCTCACCAGTGTGCTTTTCACATGTCTCTAGTGTGCTGTGTACCACATTGAGTGCACTACCATGAGAAATAGACATACTGGTGCATGGTACAAGAAGACAAAATTCAGTAAAGGAAAAGGACAGATGTTTAGGGTTTTGAAGTTTATTTTGGTCTGTTTTTCTACCGGTTAAAAATGCAGGATTGGCAGGTAATATTACTCTTACCTGCATGTACTTATTAGTTTTAATTAAGCCGTGTGTACCTGAAATACAGAAAACCTTTGGGTTTGCACAGAGGTTGCTTTACAGAAAATCTGGACCCCTTTTATGACTAGAAAGCATTTATTTTAATTTCTTTCACAAGAAGGTTGAGACCACCATGCTTATATCATCTTAACATGGTGGGTTGGAATGGCAGATGTTGAAGCATGCCACAAAGTGTGGGTGAGGCCTATCCTTCCAAATCTTAGCTTTGCTTCTTTTTCCCTTAGCTAAAATCTTGTTATTCCAGAATGAGTACTGGAATATGTGACCTGCAGTAGGAAAATCCATACAGCGACAGGACTGGAAATTAAACTAACTGCAAACAATATTGTTCAATATAATACATCCTAGAACGCAAAGGAAAATAACGAGAAGGTTTTGGCCAGTAGTGATCTTCAGCAAGAACACCTCACCATGGGACTCCAACTTTTGGCCTGCTGAACTCTGACCCTTACTCGGCACCCATGCCAGCAAATTTGGAATCATCATTAATAGCAAACTGGACATGACTGCACACCGTCACTGCATCCTGGTGCCACATCCAGCAGATTGGTCAAAATGTATGCTGTATTTACCATTGATTGAAAATAGAACATTCATAATGGGATATAAAGAGTATATTTTAATTACATCTGAAGAGAATGTTTGGATTAGCATGCATCAACAAAACAGGTATGTCTATAGTGTGCTCTGCCTAAGCGGAGGGTGTTTTTGAATTAGGCTGACTTGTCTGGTCTGTGTTTGCTGGGATGGAAAAGTTCTCTGCATTGTAAAGGACTTGTACCTCTGCCCTGAGAGCCCAATTCAACTGTTGTCTGGATCCCTAAGACTCATTTTTGTTGTCACAGGCAAACACGGATCATGAGTGTGCACTGTGAAAAATGACTATCTCATGGATTGTTGTCTTGATGGACCATGAGGGGAGTCAAAAGTACAACCCTTTCTGTGGTGGAAGGCTACTTCCTTCACCAGGAGTTAAGCAGCAAGAACCCGGTGGTGGCAGCATAATGTGTAGTGATCATCAGGAGTGAACAGGACCGTTTACCCTGTGTCACTGAAGTGAGGCCTGGAGGCTCACTCACCTTTTTAAAACTCAGCTGCTGTGTATTTGTCTCAACTTTTGCCTACATCAGTTACATGTAAAGTGATGTGCAGCACAGGAGTGTTGATTTTGTGCTGGATGTATGTGTGCCTGGAAAGAGTACAGCACAGACATAGAGCAGTGATGTGCAGTATAGGCATGGTTAGTGCATGTACAGAGTGTATGAATGCCTGAAAGGAATACATTACATGATAGATTTAGTGCCGTGTAGTGCGTGCGCAGTGGAAGCATGTGCTGAGTGTGTGTGCTTGTAAAAAGTAGAATACATGAAAGGTTTAGTGTTGTGCAGTGCGCACATTGTGCAGGTGTGAACTGGCAGTGTGTGTCTTGGCAAGTAGCACACAAAGGCACTGCACAAAAAGGCTTTATACTAAACAGTGTGCTGAAAAGAATGTATGTGCTGAATGTAGGTGTGTCTGTGAGGACACTATGCGTAAAGGTATTAGTTCCGAAAAGAGCTAGTGCTGTACACGTGTGCACAGAGAGTGTGCATAGATTACAAGTGTACATGCAATGGTAAATTTCAGGAGGGACTCTAGATTCAGTTTTGGAAAGTCCAGGGATGTCTGGTTAAGACATGAGGGGCATATTTACAAGCCCCTATCGCTACCACAGTGTCACTTTTCTCGATGTTGTGGTGGCGATAGGAGCTTCACCTTTTTCACAAGGTGGCGTTAAGCCATTTACTGTGGCTTAACGCCACACTGTGAATAAGGCACCCTCTCACGGGCAATTCGTGTTGCGGTGGGCATTCCGCCTCAAAACCCATTGATTTTGACGCTTAATTACCCATAATTACAAGGGTGGCGTAAATACGGGGCAGCGCAAGGGAAAACCTGTGCCTACCCTGGTGCAATGAGGAGAAATGTTTAATTTCCCCACATTTTTGCTGTTTCCACGTGTGCTGCGTTGTGCAGCACACATAGAAACAGAAAACACCATTGATTTTTTTTGAGCAGGAAGGTGTCCCTTCTGGCACATAAAGAATAATTAAAAAAATGAAGTTTTGCAACTTCTATGTGTGCTGCCTTAAACAGCACGCAAAGAAGTTTCAAAACACCATTTCAGATTATGGGGACACCTTCCTGCACACAAACAATCCTTCCCCTCAGTGCAGGCACCCTTACACTATGGCGCAAGGGTGCCTGTGTTTGCGCTAGGTTGCTAAATTTAGCGCTGTCGCACGGAGAAACACAGGGTTGCTCTGTGTACTTGTAAATATGGTGCAGCCTTGCGTTTCAGAAATGGCAGAGGGCAGCGTTTAGCGAAGGAGGCTAACACCGCGCTCCAACACTTCCTTGTAAATATACCCCCAGGAATAGAGGAATCCCCAGACAGACACTTCTAAAGGGTACTCTTTGAGTTAGTGATAGAACACAAGAAAAGGGCCTGGACACATCTCAGGAAGGACATGGGGCTGATAAGGGAATCCTAAAGAGTAGGGTTGGGAGCCAGGAGTTAACCTTTAATGCACATATCACTGTGGCTGACATCAAAGTGTGAACTACCAAGGCCTGTGTTGTGGGTCTTTCAGCTGGTCTCTCCTACTGTGACAGACAGCCTTTCATTGGGAAGAAGAGAGAGAAAGTGTACACTTAAAAAAACAGAACCCCAATAATGAAACTTAAAAACCCTGTTGGACTTGTCATCCTTAGGGTGGTCTTTCCCTCAACTTTTTGCCTTCAAAACAAATTACTTCTCCAATAAGATCCTACAATCTAAGAATGTGATTAAAGAGCTTTTTACTACAGTGAAAAGCTGAGCAAAAGTATCTGAACCTATCAATAAGAATTATAGTGAAGCTTTTTGCAATTTGCTAGCAAGTTTTTTCTTGTCTAAGGTGGGGGATATATTTAACACCTTTTTAACTAACAAACAATACACTCTTGATCATCAGACAGTAAATGAAGGATCCTATATTCCGTTACTGCTGGACACATTTTCTCCTCTTAATGCCCACCACCTCCTAAGCTTAGTTAGTTTTGGCTCCCCGCAAGGCCCCTGTTTACCTAAGATTTCACACCTTGTACCAGAATTTGTGAGCACTCAACTGACCATCATTTTTATTGAAATAATTCAATCAGGACATTTTCCAGTAGAATGGATGATGGCCTCCATTCTCCCTTAAATAAAACAACTTTGTCTTAACACACATGAGCCCAATAGTTATAGGCCCATTTCTCAGCTGCCTTTTCCATCCAAAATCTTAGAAAAGGCATTGAACATGGCCTTTGCTTCTTTTACTAACACTAACAAGCTTTTGGACCCAACACAGTTTGGATTTAGAAGTACACATAGCACGGAGACAGCTCTGATTTTTGCATCAGAAGAACTCAGGTCCATTTTGGTTGGAGGTGATAAGGTCACTCAAATCTTCTTGGATCTCTCGGCAGACTTCAACATGGTAAATCATGACATCTTGATTGCCAGGCTCACGGAGTTTGGAATAAAAGGTTTTACCCTGAGCTTACTGAAATCCTTCCTTTCAGAGAGGGAACAACATCTTGCGTTTGGGGAATTTACCTCCAAATGGTTTAGCTTGCCATGTGGAGTACCTCTGGACTCCTTGCTGAGCCCCAATCTTTTCAATCTTTATGTTACCCCACTGACAAGGCTTATTAGTTCCTTTGGCTTCTCCGTTGTCTCATGTGTCACAACAATAAAAATAGTGAACTCGGTATCTAGAAATCCAGATGAAACTGAAGTACGATTTATAACCTGTATGGGTCAGGTTATTAACCTGGATGAAGGTCAATTGCTTAAAACTTAATTCCGGGAAGACAGAGGTCCTTTTTTCAGGCAATGACACCTCCTTCTGGTCACCAAACTGGTGGCCTACGAAAACGGGCTGACTACCCATGCCAGTGCGGAAAGTGAAAAATGTGGCTATTGCCTTTCACAATAAACTACATTTTGAAGATCAGATCAATGCTCTGGTGTCTGTTTTTTGATTTCTGAGAATCATTAGAAAGATTTGCCCTTTCCTTCCACCAAATCGTCAAAGAGAAAAATGTGACAGCACTAGCCTTATCTAGCTTAGACTATGGCAATGCGCTATTTCTAAATATTCAAAAAAGACTTCTCCAGAAGCTACAGATGATGCAGGAGGCATCAGCTCGGCTACTGCTGGGCATTCCCAAATATCAGTCAGTGCCTTGGGGGCCAGGTCAAGTTGCATTGCCTCCTGATTGAAAAAGTAATTTAATTTAAATCACTATGCGTCACTCTTAGGGCACTGCATACCGCTGGCCCGGACTATTTAAGAGACAGGTGCATCTGGTACACCCTGCAAAGAAAATTGAGACCATCAACAGGCACGTTTTTGGTGATTCCAAAAACTAAACGAGCCTCCTGAGGAGGTAGAAGCTTCATTTCAGGAACAGCCAAACTGTGGAATGCCCTCCCTATGGCCTAGGCAACAGCTCTAACCATCTGCCCTTCTACAACTAGCCACTGTGTTTCCTTCCTAATGATAGAAGCAGCACCAAGATGCCTCAGGGCAATCGATGACTCAATTAAACCAAAAATCAATCAATCAGACCTTTTGCCTCCCATTTATGCTGTATCTTTTTGTTGGCTTTAGGACTTTGAGGACTTTACCACCGCTAACCGGTTATAAAGTGAATGTGCTTCTCCCCTGAACTATGTTGACATTGGTATATACCTGATTGGCATATTTGCTTTACTTAAAGGTCCCTTGTAAAGTGGTATACCATGTACCCAGGGCCTGTAATCTAAATGCTACTAGTGGGCCTGCAACACTGGTTGTGCCATCCACAAAAGTAGCCTTTCAAACCTGTCCAAGCCCTGCCATTCTGGGGCCTGTGTGTGCAGTCAACTGTCACTTCGACTTCATATTTAAAACCACTTGCCAAGCATCAAACTCCCCTCTTATTACACACATGTTACCCCTAAGGTAGGCCCTAAGTGACCCTAAGAGCAGGGTACTTTGTAACTAAAAGGCAGGACATGTTCCTTTACGTTTTACATCTCCTGGCAGTGACAAACAGCTACATTTTTTCACTGCTGTGAGGCTTACTGCTTTCCAAGGCTAGCATTGGAGTGTCCTTAAAAAACCATTTAAGCTATCATTTCAAATTCCAAAGGAGTAACTATTTCATGATAATGGTGGTGATAAATCCTCTTTAGTGGTAACGTTGGATTTGACATTAGTGTTGGAAAGTGGTTTATTAGTAGTGATAAGTAGGGACTTACCACTAGTAAAAAGGTCAAAAACACAATAAAAGGTTCAGTTAAGGTGGCTTGGCGGGCGAAGATGGCGGTCGCAGCCTTGTAGAGCTCCCGCCGGCCCGGACTGAATCCGATCATTTATCCTGACCCCCGAGCCCACTGTTGGTGCCCAGTGCCTGTACTCGATCCGGTGAAGCTTCAAGTCTGCATTGGTGTATAGATCCTGTGATTCCTCCCTTCCTGTGATCGAGGGGAGTCGGCGGCAGAGTGCGGCCTGGTGGCTGGCCGGAACCGGGGTCCTCGAGTTTCGCGACGCCTGGTGGCAGCTGTGACCTGGCGGGTGCGGGTGGCATCCGCCATGCCGTCCTGGGCTTGTCTCTCCGCCGGCGATCGCCTGGAGTTTGAGGCGGAACCAGCGACTCCTACCCATCGGTTCTTCCCCTGCACGACCGGCGAGTGGTGGCGGCGTGGCCGGGCCCTGCGACAGTCTGGTGGCGGGGGCGACCGGGGCTGGACTGGTGGTCGGCTGGCCCCCCTGATCCGCCTCCCCTGGCTAGGCCCACTGGATACGGCGACCCATGGACCGCGGACCCGCTGATTCCTCCTGACATATCCTGGACGGCTGCCCGTGGGGACGAGTGTGGGTGCGGCCTGTCCTGCTGGGGTGACGCCGGGGCCTCGATTTTCGCGACATCCGATCGCAGCGTCCCTCCCCGGGGCCTCATCTGGGCAGCCCCGTTCCAGTTTTTGCGACAGTGCCCGAGAGTGGTGTGGGCCCTGCCCGGCGCTTGCCATGACCAGGGACAGAGGAGGTGGCCCGCCCAAACATGGACCCATAGATAAATTCACGGGGCCGAGTGGTGGCGCTGGGGCGACCGGTGGCAGCGGCGGCCCCGGGCCAGACAACGCAGCTATCCTAGCGGCCATAACCCAGTCTCGGGACATGCTCGATGCCAAGATAGGCGCGGTCGGGGCGGATGTCACGCTCCTACGCCAGGACCTTCGCAATGCAGTGGAGCGGATTGCTGGGGTCGAAACCCGTGTCACGGAGACTGAGGCGGACATTAGTGGCCTAAAGAAGCGCCTTGCGGAGGTGGAAAGCGTCCAGAAGACACTGGCGGCCCGAGTGGAGGATGCAGAAGGGCGCGCGCGGCGCAACAACCTCCGCTTCATTGGTTTTCCGGAGCGGTGCGAGAAGGACAGCATGGAGAGGTTCCTGACCGGGTGGCTGGAGAGCTGGCTCCCTGAAGGGGCGTTATCTAGGTGTTTCGTGATCGAAAGGGCCCACAGGGCCCTGACCCAGCGGCCGCCGGAGGGTGAGCGCCCGCGGCCGGTTATAGCCCGCCTGCTGAACTATCATGACCGGGATGTTATCCTGCGGGAGGCGAGGAACAAGGGCTCCCTCGCCTTTGAGAATAATACCATTATGATTTTCCCGGACTACACAAAAATGGTGCAACAACAGCGGCACTCCTTCATGGACGCTAAGGCCAAGCTCCGGGGCCTCAAGCTCCAGTATTCGCTCCTGTATCCAGCTCGCTTGCGGGTCGTATACCAGTCTCGTACCCACTTCTTTGACTCGCCAGAGGAGGTGTTTCGCTGGACGGATGAGGCAGTGCGACTACGTCCCCACGCCCAACCGGGACTGGACCCGGGCAGGTCTCCAGGTTCGTCGCCGGAGCGGACACAACGCCAGCCCAAGAAGGGCCGACATCGGAGGTCTCGCTCCAAGAAAAGATCGGCTTCCGCCGGTGCGTCGCAATCGGGTGGCACCAGGGACTCTGAACACTCCGATGCGGGCAGCTGAACACTGTTGGGCCTCCATACATTCTGTCGGCGGCATATGGACTTGCTCTGCCTTGGCTGGTGAGACTGTTTTACTTTGTCCTTGATGTGCCAGCCGGCTCCCATGTGGAGACTCCAGCTATAGACATGGGGACACTGTGTGGCTCGGAGGGTACCTTATACGGGCCTCAGACCCTCACGGATGTGAGTGTTGTTGGGGGGGTGGTGTGTGTGCGTCTTGGTGGGGTTTTGGGGATCCATTGGTATGGCGGGCCCTGAGTCCTCTGTTTTGGGCTCGGGTCTCTCCATGCCGCGACAGGTACTTCACTGTTTTCTGAGGTATTGGGGTGGGGGGAGTGGGGTACGGGGGGGTGTTTTGGTGTTGCACTTGTTGTTGGGGGGGCTCTGGGCTGGAACGGGGGAGTTGTGTTTGCGGGCTGGGGGGGTGGGTCCACACGTGTCGGGGGCTGTGCTTTTTGTCGTTTTGCGGGTAGCACCTGGGTGGGAGGGTGGGCCAGATCTTGAACTGTGTGTCGATAATGGCTAGTGCTGCGAGTGTGACTCCTTCGAAGACCCTGCGGGTGGTAACGTGGAATGTGCGGGGTGTCCTGGATAAGATTAAGCGGGGGGCTGTGCTGCGGTGGGGGAAAAGGGAGATGGTGGATGTTCTTTTGCTTCAGGAAACGCACATGCTGGGATCCAAAGCCCTTAGCCTCCAGAGGTTCGGCTACCACCAGGTCTATCATGCTGGCTTTACGAGGGGCTCGAGGGGGGTGGCCATACTAATTCATCGTAGGGTGGCCTATGTCCACGAGAAGCTATGGATTGACCCCCAGGGCAGATTTGTTTTTGTTAAAGGCCTACTGGGTTCCGAGCCGGTGGTTTTTGGTAGTGTCTATGCCCCTCCCCCCCTGCAATGGGCACTGTCTGAACGGCTGTTTGCGTTGTGGGACGAAATCCCCGAGGTCCTGACTGTGGTGGGGGGTGATTGGAATGAAGTCATGGATGTGGGCTTGGACCGCCAGCGGCGAGCGTGTGTGGTACCTAACCCCCCCCCCGCGGCTGCCCCCACCCGGTTGAGTGCAACGGCGCGCAGTATGGGCTGGGTCGATGTGTGGCGGCATTTTCATCCCGCAGTACAGGCCTTCACGTATGTATCGGCGGTGCATGGGTCATTCTCGAGGCTTGATTACTTGTTTGTACCCGGGGCCTGCCTGAGCCGTGTTAGGGACGCCTCGATACTCCCCAGGGGCCTTTCGGATCATTCCCCTGTCCTGGCCACTCTGACCCTCCCCGTTAAACGGCAACCTTTTCGCTGGCGTATGTCCGCCTGGCAGTTGCAGCGGCCGGACTATGTGGCGCACCTACGGGAGGCGATCGACCACTTTTGGCGCGAGAACTTGGTGGGGGGAGCCGACGCTGTTGTAGTGTGGGAGGCGCTGAAGCCCACGATCCGGGGCATTGACATAACTTGGTGTGCGGCCGCTCGGCGGAAGCACCGGGAGGCCATTGTGGCTGCCGCGGCCCGCGTGGAGGAGTTGGAGCAGCGTGGTCGACTTGGAGGTGAGGAGGGCGTGGTGCGCCAGCTCCTGCAGGCCCAGCAGACTTACTCCTCGGTCCTCCATGAGGAGGCCCGGCAGGCGTGGCTCGCCACGCGCAGTAGGGTATATCAGTGGGGCGATAAGTCCTGCACCATGTTGCATAGACTTTGCCAGGCGACCTCACAGCCCCTGGAGCTACCCGGTCTCACGGCGGGGGATGGCTCAGTCATGACCGACCCGGACCAATTGGCGGCCAGCTTTGCCCGCTACTACGAGGCACAATATGCCCCTCGCGATCCGCTGAGGGAGAGCGGGATTGCCCCGTACTTGGATGCTTTACTCCCGCAGGCAGTCCCGGAGGAGACTAGAACGGCCCTAGAGGTCCCACTTACGTCCGAGGAGCTAGGGGAGGCCCTTGGCCAACTGAACACTGGGAAGGCGCCCGGCCCTAGTGGCTACCCTGCCGAATTTTATAAAAAATTCCACGTCCAGCTGGGACCCCACTTTCGTAATGCGCTAGAGGCAGCGCGGTCTAGGGGCGAGCTGCCACCTGACTGGCGCCATGCTGAGATTGTGGTCTTTTTGAAGCCTGGTAGGGCGCCTGACCGTCATGATTCATACAGGCCTATCTCCCTCCTCAACATCGAGGCCAAGATCTTGGCGAAAGCCCTGGCGAACCGCCTTCTGCCCCTTATAGCCGACCTGGTCCACCCCGACCAGGCCGGGTTCATGCCGCACAGAGCCACCCGACACAATATCCGGCGGGCGCAGGCAGCGATCGACGCCATGAGTGCTAGGGATGAACAGGCCGCACTCCTCCTTGCGGACATGGACCGGGCCTTTGATTCGGTGAGCTGGGCGTATCTCTTCACCTTATTGGCCCGCCTAAACCTCGGGCCGGTCTTTCTGTCCTATATCCGCCTCCTGTATACCAATGTCACGGCGTCGGTCCGGGTGGCAGGCGCGGTCTCAGGACGCTTCCCAATCGGCCGCGGTACGCGCCAGGGTTGCCCGTTGTCCCCATACCTATTTGCCCTGGCCATGGAGCCCCTCGCGGCGCGGGTGCGGCTAGATGCCCAGCTGCGTGGCTTTGTCTGGAACGATACTCTTACAGATAGAATTGCACTCTACGCGGACGATGTCCTCCTGTTCCTTACGGATCTGCGGCGCTCTGGCCCTCGAATCCTGGAGATCATGCGGGGGTTTGGCGAAGTCTCCGGGCTTACCCTTAACCTATCTAAGTCGACCCTGTGGGTTCTGCATGGCGGAGCGGTGGCCGACGATTGGGCTGCTGATCTACGAGTGGCGACGGACGGCCTGAAATACTTGGGTGTTTTCCTCTCGACTTCGCGGGCCGTGGCCTGGACGCGTAGTGTCCTACCGGTGTGGGAACGGGTCCAGACGGATGTCAAAACGTGGTCCAGGATGCCGCTTACGATCTTTGGGAGGTCGGCCATCTTTAAGATGGTGGCGCTGCCGAGACTGCTGTACCAACTCCAAAATTTCCCGCACCCTATCGGCATGGAGTGGTTTCGCCAGGTGAACTCTGTGCTGGGCCGCTTCCTGTGGGAGGGCGGAGCAGCCAGGGTGGCCCTCAAGACATGTTTTCTATCCACCTACTGTGGTGGCTTGGCCACGTCTGATCTCCTCTCCTACTACCAAGCATCGCATCTGCTTGTTCTTAACGATTGGTGGTATGGGGATAGGAGTGATCCGGCATATGCCCTGGAAAGGCATCTTATGGGTGACCATACGCTCCACACAGTTCTATACTCGGCGCGTATACGCCGTGGGTTGCCATCGGTGACAAGGGTGGTCTTTGCAGTGTGGCGGCAGTCCTTGCGCCGCATGGGCTGGTGGGGCAAGTTGACGGCGGAAACGCCGCTGTGGCACAACGGTCTGCTTCCAGAGCTGGCGACTCTGGCTGGGTTCGAGGGTTGGGAGACTATTGGGATTACTCAACTGGGTCACGTCGTGTCCGGCGCAACCCTCAAGTCCTTTGCAGACCTCCGAGTGGAATTCCAAATGCCTCAGTCCCAGTTTTTCCGTTACCTACAGCTGCGACATGCCCTCGCCCCAAGCATTGCCGGCCTTGACTCCCTTCCGGAGTTTAGCCCAATTGAGGCGAAAGTCTTTATGGGCGACCTGGGAGACAAGAAGGTTTCCAGGATCTACCAGACTCTGGTTATTCACTGCTCGTCTACTCTCAGCTCCCTCCGGGAAGCCTGGGAAGTGGACGTGGGCACCCTGGACGAGGACGACTGGAGAGAGGCCCTGGAGTCTCCCCGTGGCACCGCTATCGCGGTTCGGCTCCGTCTCATACAATTCAAGTATCTACATCGTGCCTATTACACACGTGAACGACTGTGGAGGGCTGGTTTGATTGAGTCATCGGAGTGCCTGCGATGTGGGGAAGTGCCTGGCACCTTGTTGCACACAGTATGGTCATGTGGTCGCCTGGCTGGCTTCTGGAGGGGTGTATGGAATTGCCTGGCTGAGGTCCTGGGCTGGGATCTTCCCCGTACCCACCGGCTGGGCCTGCTGCACGTCATGGACGGGGTTGGGGGCAACATCTATAAACGTCACCTATTGCTTCTGGGCCTGGTGGTGGCTAAGCGCGACTTGGCTCGGGCCTGGAAATCTGTGAGGGCCCCCCCCCTGTCGGCATGGAAGGCGGGACTGGACTATTTTATGGGTCTTGAGAAACCAATTTTTGAGGCGCGGGGCTGCCCGCGCAAGCACTTCAAGATCTGGAAGCGGTGGGCTGACTATCGTGGCCTATCCTTGGAACCCCCAGCGGAACCGGAGGAGGACATTTGATCGCAGCGCTGTCTCTGGCCCTAAAGGCACATCCCAGGTTGCTTCATGCCTGCTTCTCTTATATGAACCATCTCTGTGTTGCCTCTGTACATGTGTGGAAAGGGGGGGGGGATAGTGGGTACGGGTGGGGGTGTAGTTGGGGTTGGGATGGGTAGTTGGGATTTTAAAGCTGAGCTTCATTGATACTTGCTTAGTATTTCTTGTGTATGTGATCCATACATTGATCTTGATGTGGTGACCTTGGTGTGGGAAGGTGCCTCATGCTTGTCATTCTTTTGCTCAATAAACTTGGTTGTGAAAAAAAAAAGGTTCAGTTAAAGTCTCAATAAATGATTCCCTTGCTCAACCCTTGGTAGCTGGCAACGAACAGGCAGGCGTAACTTAGGAGACAGGTGTGTAAAGTATTTAAAAATACCATTACATTAAGTAAGTAAGACACAACACACAATAAAAGTAGATTTTATTTTTCTGAATAAAAAGACACCAAAACAAAGATTCAAAGTAAAATTAGGGCTTAGAAGCAAATCAATCAATCAATCAGAGGTTTATGGAGTGCACCACTCCCCCGTGAGGGTCTCAAAGCGCAAATAGCAAAGGGTTAAATAAAGTTGAGCTGGACCGGGAAAACTGCAAAAGTTCTTTACACTTACTTCCAGAAGTGCTTCTTAATGCAGGAAAGTGGTCCAAAGCACCAGCCAAGGGTTCAGATGGTCTGGTTTGCCTCTTGGGTTTTGGGACTACAACTCCCACAGTTCACCTGCTCAGTTTATAAAGCTTTTTACAAAAGTTGCTCCAAACTTCTCCATACTTCTGTATTTTCTTCCAGAAGGTCTTCTTGAGGGTTCAAAGTGTTTAAAACACAAATCCAAGGGTCTAGAATCTCCTAAATGGTCCTTGGAATGTCTGGACAACAGTTTCCAGAATGCACCTGACCAAATTCTTAAAAGTCCACTCTACGCACACCAGGATAGGGACTCTTGGTGGAGATGATGCAGGTGGGCTCTGTTAACCTGTATCTTGCAGGGAGTCCTTTCCTTAATCCTTCTTGAAGCAAGCCAAAGTCCTTAGGGCCGCAGTACCAGATTGTGCAGCAGGTGCAGTCCTTTAGTGTTTAGTTCTTTTGGGTGCAGATCCAGATTCCAGCAGGGCAGACCTTTTTCTCCTTGCAGTGTAAGGCAGCAGATTTGAGGAGCTATGCAGGTGTGTCATATTTATTCACAGTTTATGGGCATCAAGCAGGGTGGTACCCTTGACCAATGGGATGCAGGGTGCCACCCATGTGTATGACCACCTCCTACAAAGTATGGCAAATTCTTGTCCCAGAAAGCACTATTCTCTGAAAATCCAACATGAAGAAAGTCTCTCCTTTGTGGTTACATCCGGCTAAGCCAACCCACTGGTGTGGCTACATTTCACTCACACATCACTTCTAACACCCTGCCTAATCTAATTACTAAGGCTCCTGTGTTGCTGGGAGTGCAGGATGTAGAGGTCAGTCTGTGCTGGTCCCGAACTGTCATTCTCCCTGTGAAGACCAGTTTGGTTCCGCCACCCTAATCCTGCCTTTTGGCTTCTGCAGTTAAAGTTCTCCACCCACAGGAAACCCCGTGTCTACTCTGACAGGACACTTCCAGGGCTCTAGTCCTACAAAAAGAAGTGGGGACTCACTGAGTTAGGCAGAATGGGTGTGACATCACTGCTCATGACATCACAGGAAGTGACTTCACCGCATGTGACTTCACAGGCATGTTCCATTGCATGTTGCATCACAGTAAATGGCATCACAACCCATGACCTCACAGGAGGAGACATCAGACCTTAAAACTCACATATGTTTAGCGGGTCTAAGTATATTTGAGTGTTAACAAATTCAATTTTGCAGTGGGGTTGTGCCAAAATATTGGCACAATTCAGACGCAAAATCTGGGCCTCAATTATACATTTATTTTTTTAAACCCTGCCACAAAGAAATTGGCAAAAAGGAAATATATGTGGCATTACATCTGTTCTGCTTAATTGGTTGCAATGTGTATATTTTAAAATATCTTATGGGTCTAAGGCACCTGCTGTAGAGATCTTTGTGTACCAGCTAAATCTCAGGGAATAATAATAATGGAAAGATAACTCTAGAGGATAACGCATTTGCTGGAGAGATCTGTGCTACCTACCGCCAGTTTCACAAAATTATCATGTCAATTATCTGTATAAGATAGATGAAAACAGAGTATATAATGATGAATGTGAGAAGTTAGACTCAAATAATCAGATACGTATAGATCGAAATATAGATCAGTTAAGTACATTCAATATATTATTTAGATTAGCCACAACAATGCTCATTTTATCTTCATTTATGACATCTGTAATGTATAAAAATAATTCCTTTTTTATTGTAAATAAGCATTATTAATGGTAAATAAATGTATTTTAATTATATGAAGAACATTTTTACAAAATCTACACACCAATATTTATGCACAATAAATGAATTAATATCAATAGTTTGATATTACTGTTCACTTGGGGTTTATTACATACCCTGGTTTTTGTTGCCCAAACTAGCAATTGTTTATCGCCTTGTCTGAGGCCAACCTTTTCCAATTGAGATCTGTCTTTTGCATAGTCCTAGTTTTTAATCATAGTAGGAAAGAGGGTTAATATGCCTCCTGCAAAGAACATTATGCAACACACAGATGAGAGACTTTTATTTTATGTAAATGGGTAAGTGGGTTACTGCTTTTAAGACAGAGATCATTTTGTTACTTGCAGTTCATACATTGTAATCCTTATGAAGGACATGTGGCTCACACACCTTGTAACCCTTGCTGTCTTATCTGACACATCCTTTATATTGATGTACACACATAGGATTATTGTCAACATATGATCTGTACGTGTGATGTAAAGTGCTCTGACACCCTCCATTGGGATGAGTAGTGGCATTACTCATCCCAATGCAGGGTGTCACAATGCTTTACATCACACTTATACAAATAACAATTTGAGTATCACTATTTTGCTTTATTCCTTTTATAGCACTTTGCACTACTGATTAAATAATGGGGTGACCAAGACATCTGACATTCTACCAGTGCATGAATTTATAGTTCTTATATTCAGCACAAAAGCATTTGTCTCTTAAGAACCTGTGACATGATAAAATGTGAGCCTTTGTTTCCCATCCGTTGCTTCTAGGTGTGAGCCGCCTGAAACTCCCAGCCAGGATGCTCCAACAAAAGGAGGTCTAATGGTCTCCTAACTTCGTCCTTTTTTATGGCCCCAGCTACCATCTGATAAGCCCCTTCCCCTCCTGCACCTTGCTGCTCAGAATAAAAGCAGACAACGTGCAGGCGCTGCTGAAAGTGTCTTGATGTCAGGAAATCAAACTGGGACGAGTCAGCATATTATGTGCCAAGAGGTAGGGCAGGGTAGAGGCCGTCTACCCTCTAAAAATAGTGGGCAGACTGTGTCTACCTGCCTCTGCCCTCAACTCGAGCCCTGGACACTTCTTACCATATCAAGAAGCTCTGGCTCAGCCTGGGAAAGACTGGGCAGTCAGGAGAGGGCAGCTAGAAACCTGGACTTTCTCCCACTGAAAATAAAGTTTAATAAGTTGTTTTCTGTAATGGTTATTATAAATCTAACAGTGGCAAGTTGTTGGATTTATTTTAACTATGAATTAGATACGTTGAAGTAAATTTTTAGGTGGCTCCTGTCAATATTTATACTTGAATAAAATATCTCAATGTTAGCCTATGGATCCATTCACTTCAAGGGGTAAAATAGAATTGACAGTTTTTTCCTCACCAGGGCTTCTAAAACATATTTTATAATGTCCCTGATTATATTTACAAGGCACCTACATGAGACCTTAGAGGTGACTTATATGTAAAAATAAGGTAGATTACTTATTTGGAAGTACCTTTAATTCCAAAGTCGAATTTGAATCTAATTACAATGTAAAAGCAGCCTGCAAGGCAGGGCTGGCTTTTAAACAACAGCAGGTTATATATTAGGGATTTATAGGTTGTTTGAATTCCCATTGCCTTATTACATGCTAGGGACTTACAAGGGCCTGTTATTGCCTTCTACAATATACCTAACCATGTACTTTTATTCAGAGTCAGACAAACAGCCCCTAGTAGTCAAGATGGTGGGGAAAAGTGTGGGGACACTGCACACCGGTCCTGATTGCTCACTATTATCATTTTAGAAATGTCACTTTTAGAAGGTGGGCATTTCTCTGCTCTTCACTTTGCTCTATGTACCTGCAGCCTGTCTCCATTGCATGTCTGGGCTGGGTGACAGCTTCACTTTGTGAATTCCCTCAAGACAGCCACAACACAGGAAGGGTTCAGTGTGACAGGGGATTCATCTACATTCTTCTGCAGACTGAAGGGGAGAGGTTGCTCATACTTACATTTGAATAGGCTGCGCCCTGTCCTCACACAAAGGGGCTGACTACCCCCCAAAGATAGCATGGCAGACAGGAATGGGCTAAAAGGAATCATTGTGCACTTCAGAGGAATCTTTTGCAGTCACCTCATACATCAAGGGCACTTTTGAGCATAAGTACCGGGGCTCTGGCCCTACCTAATCAGTACACTACTGGCCCTGGAAAGAACTCTTCTGGAGAGAAGACTGCTTTGCTGAAAGGATTACCATCTTGCTGTGATTGACTGTTCTGAGGAACTAACTGTTTCTCTGCTGTGTTGAGCAGCCCCAAAAAAACAAAGCACAAAGGAGGGAGCACATATAACCTTCTAGAGTTTAGGCTACACCATAAACATCTATACAAGAAAAGAGAAAAATCTCTAGCAGGAAAACTTTAAATAGTTTTTGCAAGAGGCCAACATGTCATTTGTCACCTCTGGTGGAAAAAAAAGAGAGAAAGCTCACCTAATACGTATTAATCATCAGTCACAGTCCTGAACATCTTATAAATCTCTTATAGCATTTCTGTGCAGAGAGCCACAGCATCCCTAGTTCTTTATTCATATTTTTAATATTTTTATCAAATACATTTTTTGCCATTTGTACATACATAATAAAAAAACTCTTGTATACAACAATATGACAATGAAGTATCGGATAGGTGAACATAAGTAACCGAAGGGGTACGAGAACTTGCCCTTATTAAGGTAATAAAGTGAAATCAACTATTTGACCATCAAAATCATGGCTTACACAATTGCCTCAAACAACAATGTTATGGTCAAAGACCCAATAGGTTACATATAGGTTTATCTTCTAAACAGATTGATTTGATCCTTCAGAATAGGGGTGTATGTGTTTCGGCATTCCAATTATGGCTTTCTCAGGACATATCGGGCCAGTCACCCAAACTCAATGGTGTTGCAATTTTCGGAGATCTACAGAGTTCCCAAAAAAACGTTGACATGACTTTCGCTTGCCGACAAAGGCTGTCAAGGACAATAAACGGAGTCTTCACTTGAAGGCACCCTCGGTGTGAAACGTTTTTAGTGCTTGACGGACAAAGTGGGAGCTAAAAGTCCTCCATTATCCAGTTCTGGTCACATCCGCGATCTTCAAATTAGCAGATTAGTCTGAAACAATTGTACCCGACTTGCTGCCTGATGATCTCTGTCCTGCTGAGGACAATGACTTTACCATCTCTCTTGAACCCAGAGTGACTCCAAGAGCTTGCTGGCTTGCATCCTGTTTTTTTCTGAAGTCTTGGGACATAAAATACTTCCTGCAATCGTGCTGGTGCTGCTGGACTCTTCCATCTGTGAGTCCTACCCTTGCCTGAGGTGCCCCCTAAAGTCCTGGGACTTCTGCTAAAACTGATGCATTGCCTCAACTGTGTGAGAATTTCTGACGCATTTCCTACCGATGTGAAGGCTGCTCATCCACAAAGAATCCACAGTCTGCACGTCTTGGCGGTGGCGCAGAGGCTGCTCGATGACTAAGCTTTCCATTGATTTCAACGGAGCCCACGGCAATGTAGAACCCGATCTGAGCGGCTCGACAATGCTGCAGTGGACTTTCGATATTGGCAAAAGCTCCATCTAAGGTATTTCTTCAGCGGGGCGTGTCTGGGTCCTGTAGCTGGCATGCACTACATCGCGGTTGGCCCATATTTTGACTTTCCACTGGTCCCTCAAAACCTCAGGTAACCTTTTGACCCCTACTGACTTCCAAGCACTGTTTTCACATTCAATCTTTAAAAATCTATATCTCAAGTTCTACCAATTGGATTTTTGTCCTTTTTGGTCTTGTTTTACTCACATAAATATTCTCTATTTGTCCAAACCTGTGTAGAGTCTTTTTCTGGTATTTTCATTGAGTTACTGTAATTTAAGTGTTACACAAATACTTTACACATTGCCTCTTAAATTAATCCTTACTGCTTTGTGCCAAGCTACCAGAGGTTGAGCACAGGTTAATGTTGTGTGTGTATCTGCCTTACCCTGACTAGGATGATGATCCCTACTTGGACTGGGTGCAAACTTCTCTAAGACTACAGAACCAAACCCTAACAGAACCAAACCCTAAATCAGATTTGGTGTCTAGAAATAGACTTAAAGAAGGGGAGATTGAGACCCTAAAATTTGTCATGTGCCAAGTAGTCAGACGGGTTGTGTGAGGAGGGAAAGCTCTGCAAGACTTCTGCCAATAACTAGGACTGGGGGCCAAGCCCTGCTATTCTCACTGCTGGGTGAGGGGACATTGCCCATGGAAACCAAGACCACCTGCCCTGGAGCATGAAGCTCCAGCACCCGCCTGCTTGCCAAAACGAGTGTGCCCTGTGAGGAAGAGGCGAATGTTGGAGGAAGTGGGGTCCAGTGGAGGAGTTCTGCTGAGAGGAGTCCCAGTGTGAGGCTATGACTGTGCACCAAACGTGTTGAGCCCTGTGCAGGATTGAATCGGCAAACCCCCCATGCAGCAGGGGAGGGCTGCTGTGGACTGAGCTCTTAATTGAGGGCTGTGCGGGGAGCATGAACCCCTTGCCGCCTAGTTACGGTACCCTCGTATGCCAGAGGGTGCTACTGGGAAGTGACTGTACTGACAAAGTGCCAATACTTATGGAGATCTTAACGGCAACCCTGTTTGCCAGGAGGATCACCGTGGTATAGGTGGTTGCACAGGAAAGGCTGATGCATCGCCTGTGTGTACTGTGACAATGCAAATGCTAGGAGGGGCTGCCGGTACTTAGTATTGCAAAAGTTCAGGCAATCACCTGGGACAACTGAAGCTGCGACGTATGGGTCAAAATTGAGCACTAAGACCTTCCCCTAGGAGAAGCGAGCTCAAATCCCTCATCCTGTGTTTGGAAAAGCTGAACTTACTGTGCCAACAGAAACCTGGAGCTCCTCTGATTGCTTTTGAGGCCAGCCACGCCACTTAGAAGAAAGCCTGCACCTGCTGGGTGCTGCCGCATGCAGACAAACTTGACCAAGCAGAACTGGAACATTGCGAATGTCTGTGCTTGGGGCACCTGCTGAAACCTTGTAAACTTCCTTTCTGCTGGAGCGGGTAAGACTCGAAATGGACCTATTGGGCCCGAGTGTACTGCGACACCATATACACTTTTGACTGTTTCCTAAGAGTCAGAGAAGACTCTTGAGAAAGGCCAACTAGAGAGTATTCCCTGGATGTGTCCACCAGTGAGTGGGAAATAACCTTGACCACATTACAAGGAAGAGAGTGGGACAGGAACACTAGATTAGAGTCCTTAGATAGTGCCAGATAAACACTAGGGGCCAGATGTAGGTAATTCATATTTACCGACTCTTAAATACCGAATTTTACCGATTCGGTATTTAAGAGTCAATAAATATGAAGGGGGGAGATGTAGGTATTACAGATTCTGTAAATACCGAATCGTTAAGATTCGGTATTTACAGAATCTGTAAATACCGAATCGGTATTGCCCATTGATTCCTATGGGCCTTAAAGCCCATAGGAATCAATGGGCAATACCGATTCTGTAATTACAGAATCGGTAAATACCGAATTTTGCAAGGGTGCAGGGGGTGTCACTTTGTCAACCTCTGTAAATAACAAGGACCCCCTGTTCAGAAACTTAATTCACGGTACAGGGAAATAAACAGTGTAAACAAAATTGCCAAATTATCGACATAAATCAAGGGAGAAAAGTAAGTAAGACACCAAACTAAGTAATTAAAAAAGTATAAAGTATCATTTAATTGATCAACACATATTCATATTTAAAAACAATTGATAAATTACATAAATTATACACAATGAATCTGTTACAAAAACAACCAATTAATTCAGAACACAATATATCCCATAAAAAGTTCCTATAATATAACATATATTTGTGGCAAACAGATGGTGTTGTTCGACGCGCGTTTCGGCGTTGTTTAGAACGCCTTCTTCAGGAACCACAATATTATCTGAAAAACATATTAATGCGATGGAAATGGGGCGTTACCATTTCTCATACGCGTCATCTAAGTATCCATATGGACCAATTCAAATAGACCTGCTCAGGCAGACATCGCGCTACTTTTTTCCTGCAACGGCTGCGAGACGCCAGCCGTCTGCATCAGCGCGGGTCTCGCAAGTTGCTTTCAACGGACACACCGGTACCGTTAAGGTAAGAATCGCGCAGCTTCAGCTGTTCGGCGGGCTTCTTTTGCTGAGCCTACATTGCTAGTTTGTTTCCTTACTCGTTTCCTTGTTACAAACAGACACGACCGGATTCATTCCTTTTAACCCGACTGGAAGCGGCACTCTTTAACATTGAAAAAACTACGAACCGCTTTGAAGTAATCACGCGTTTTTTAATTTCGGTAAAAAAACGCATCGACTGCCACATGCTTAGAATTGGCTGGACTTCTATTAGAACACATTATCTTAACCATGGCGTCTTTTTTCTATGTGTTTATTTTTTAGCCACGCCACATTTTGAGACTATTCTCTCAACACCGGGCGCCTTACGGATACAACATTTTAATCCTGAAAACCTATTTACTTTGTCACACCATTTGTGCTACGAGCTTTCAGTAACAAGATATTTCCGGTAAGCCTTCCTCCCTTATCCTGACCTGTGCTATTAGGTAGTTTATAGGACTTGAAAAAATAAAGAATTTTGAATATGTCCTACGTGGGGAAAATAAAATAACATTCTATATATCACAATATCCTGCCCTTTAGCCCTATGCCTTGCTTAACAAAAACTGTTATGTTACTAGAGGACTATAATAAGGTGTTCACATGTAACCATCTATATGTTCAGGTTTCCATAGTTAAACACTAAAAGATTCCATCTCAATAAGAGTAAAACAGTATTGTCCCTCTATTTTCAGAAACAAAATATGGAGGTATTACAGGCCAGATAGACATATCCTCTATCTGAACTACACACAAAGAAGTCCTCCCCACTAAAGAAAGTAATTTCTGACCGTCTTTGGTAAGCAGTTTCTCTCTAACTTCCATTCTTACTAGACTAGATATATCATAGGCATGAGAGGATTAGATAATGATAGTTATATTCACCAGACTGTGGCATTTTATTAATTGTGTTTTTCGAGATCATGTAACTGTAAGGCACAGGTAGTCAGGTACGCTCAATTTATATACCATTAGTGTGCTTCATATAAATAACCCTGCCTCTAGTTTCAACCAAACTGAGTATCCATCTGCACCGGTATATAATATTTGATCTCTTTAGGACCCCTGTCGTGATTATATCTGCTTCAGTGTTTTCTGTTCACACTTATACAAGCTATTCATTTCTGACAAAATTTCATTATTATATGTTCTTAATAGAAACTTATACTGTTTCTTCAAGACTCTGACTGATAAAGGCAGTACCCACTTCATTTACTACTTTCTTTGTTGTTGGTAAGTGAATTATATGATCAACATGAGGAATTTCTACCAATGGAATGTCTAGGATAGTCTAAACATCTTTATACATCCCTATCCTTAATGAGATATCAGACATAGAGATCAGCAATGCCTTTATACCTGTACTCTTCAGACATTCTGAGAGACACCATGTCTCCACATACTTATATCCTCACCTATTTCCCTTTCCTTCCCTTTGGGATTTTTCTGCTGCTCAAAAAATATATATTTGTAGTTTCCGACCGGTTTTTGTCACCTACATCGGGCCCTAGATCCCTAACATTAGGGGGATGTGTTATCTCTTATGAATGTATTAATACCTTTGAATGGGTAGATTTAGAAATAAAATGCTCCTTTTTATATAAAAACAAGTATTTGACTGGACATTGATTTACTGAGTAAACTTTGAGTTATAAGACGTGTTCACTTTCCTGTATTTACAGTTCCCCCCTCTGAGGGAACCTTATACTGCTCATCCACAGGTCTCATTAAAAGTCAAGTGCAGAAGGAATACCTGGCGCAGTTGTTCAGGATCCATAGTAGGCGGAGTCCCGGGACATCAGGAGTAAGAGGCCGCAACCTCCATGGTTGGGCCCAATAGCCCCTGCTTGCCCCTTGACCCTCTGAAAGGCGTTTCTGACAGTGTTTGTATGGCATGATCTGCTTCTTTCTCTATGATCTACTTCTTTATCTTGCATTGTGAATGACACTACTGTGTTGTGAATCTTTTCATTTAGGAGTTTATGAGATTGTACGCATCATTATCACTGGACCCTGCTGCTGTAAATTAGCTTCATACTGGACAATAATGCATGGACTGAAGACTAGAAATGCAGAAAAAAGAAAAGCACTTCGACTGGCTATTTTTGGTTTCCAGGCTTTTAGCATTGGTAATGAAAATTAATGCTCTAAGTCCTCTTGGGGTCTAAAACATGTTATTTAACAAAAAATGGAGCTATAATGATGCTCACGGAGACAGAGCTTCACCTCATCAAGCAACTGATTATGTAACATCCCGCCTTACATTTCTTCAACTTGTATACATTTTCTTTAGGTAGGCAATAGAAGCAGCATAGATATGACAGAAACTGATGACTGTACCAACAGTTTCCTAGTTTTTTCGTAAAAAGAAGAAGAAAGGACCTTGAGGAAAGATACAGCTGTGTAGATCTCAGACTCTGAGTTAACAAAATTAAGAATCCTCGCTTCACAGTGCAGGGAGTAGAAATGACGTTAGGTACGTCAGATGCGAGGGAACTCAAGCACTTTAGTGTAACATGGGCATGCAAAATGGCTGTGGGTTACTCAACATGGCAGTTTGCAAATGCATGATTAATTAGAAAATGGTAAAATGACTTCACAGCAGGCTTCTGAGGTTTTCAAAATGCTTGCTCGAGGATCAGAATAACTTGCTTCAGGCACATCATTATCGCATGGAAAAGTATGATCCAATTTGAAATCTGGTTGCAAGATTACAAATTACGAAATTAAAATGTATTTTTACTCCGAACTGCAGAAAGCAAGCTTTGAACATTACTTTAAGCTGTAAGCAATGTACCCCAGCTTGAAGAGAATAGGGTAAATTTTTAGAACGGGGGTCATATTATCAAGCAAGGGCGATACATTATCGCCGCTTTTATCGGCAGGAAAATGCCGTTAAAGCGGCGATAATGGGCTCGATATTATGCCCTTGTGAATTCCCATAGAAGCCCAGGTTAACACCAGCACCTGGGCTTCTATGGGAATTCACAAGGGCATATTATCAAGCCCAATATCGCCGCTTTAGCGGCAGTTTCCTGCCGATAAAAGCGGCGATAATGTATCGCGCTTGCTTGATAATATGGCCCAGAGTGCCCAGAAACTACTATTTCGGGATAAAAGAGCCTGATCCTGCTTAATAAAGCTTCCTCCAAGTCGACTGAGAAAAGCATGTTTGAAACCAAGCTTGGGGCCCCTTCAGGAGGGAAGGGCGGATTGTCTCCGCCAGGCTGGCGGTAGCCACCGCTGGCCTGGCAGGGGCAATCCGCGCTATCCTTGCTGCAAAGACCCCCGCCATATTGACATGGCTGGGGGGTCCGCAGCAGACGGAAAGACCGTCTGCCGCTTTTCCACCCCGGTCGCCTTGCGACTGGGGCGGAAAAGGGTTTATATGGTGGCGGTGTCTATCAGACACCGCCAGCCATATTAGTATGCACAATTTTCAATGCCTTTCCATGGCGGAAAGGCATGCCGAGTCCCCAAGGACTCCGGGGGGTGAACATGGGGGTACCTATGGTACCCCCCCGCAGTTACATGCACAACATGGCAGGCACCGCGCGGTGCCTGCCATGTTGTGCATGGAAGTGCACTGCATGCCTTCCTACCATTGTGGCAGGCGGTGCCGAATGCACTGACCGCCACAATGGTAGTAATGCTGGATGCGCCCACCACTGTGGCGGGCGCATCCTAATGCAATGCACGGGACCCCCGCCCTTATGGCGGGCGGTCCCTAGTACCATGAGGATGGTGGGCGGGCAAAGTCTGCCCACCATCCTAATGGGGGCCTTAGTGTTTTGTGCACACTCCATACATAAACAATGCCTATGAAGGGATAATGCGCTTCTATATGTAAAGGAGGAAAGGTTAATGGAGCATGCTATAAATGTGCACTGTCTGCTTTTCTACATTTAAAGTGCAATTTATTAAAATTATTCTGCAATGTATACACAACCTGGCGACAAGGGTGTGTTTATGTCTGAAATTTTATCAGAAAAGGATTTAAGTGTGAGGTGAAAAGTGGCTAAGTCTTAAAAAGTGCAGGGACACTACTGAGTTTTGATCTGCCAAGCAGTGAACCTGATGAGTATCCTTCAAACCTGAAGTGAAGAAGGAACCAGGGGAAAATGGGAGGTAGAGGAGAGAGAGTTCCCCGGTACTGGTATGATCACATATGTGTCTGTTCATGCGGGGAGGACTTCACTTCAGTGGAAGGCAGGTTTTTTCACTAAATGAGGTACAACAGATTACTGAGGTATCAGCATTTCAAAGAAACTGTTGCTGACCAGTCTATGGATGCAGCGGGCAGCTGAGGAATGTCAAAAGTACCAGGAGCCCTTCCAGCATCTAATGTATCACGGGAGACCAGCAAACCACTGCAAAAAGAATACACAGTGGAAAGGAGCGGAGGTCGCAAAGAAACAATACAAGTGACAGAAGACAGAAACTAGGGAGATATGGAATTGAGAGGAGCTAAAGGGAGAACAAACCAAAGGTGGAGGGGACGGAGGCCTGGTGCACACTGTAGCTAGACCAGAACATGAATGCATCTAAACAACATGTTGCCATGCCGGGAGCACATTGTTACTTGATGTTTTGTACTACAGTGACCTAAAGTACCCTAGAAGAGTATAGCTGTACTCTAAGTGGCTGTTAGCAGTCTAGATTCTGATCGTTTTGCCTATCTTCTATCTTAAGGTCTTCTATACTCATGAGTTTCTCCCCATGAAGGTATATCAATACCTTATTTAACCTTTGCATGAGGCAACCTTAGTAGGTGCCACTTTTGTACCATAACTTCCAAACCAGTTTATTGGCATTTATGGTATATCCAAGGCCACTGGAACTATGCAGCAGGAGAGGGCCAAATTATGCGACTGGGTTGGGTAAATTGTTTTGCAAGAAAAGGCAAATTATGCGGAATAACACAGCACATTTTGTAATAGCATTACTCCTTTATTTCATAATTTTTAAACTTGGCAACACTCTCTGGGCATTGGTTGCACATCATTAGTACCAGTTTAACATCCAAATATAGCAATAAGCAACAGAAAGGTCTGCAGTCCAGCTTTCCAAAAGGCCTTCCACTGTGCAGCAACACGTGTTATCACTTTCTTGTGTAACTTTTTACCAGTTTGAGCTAGAAACAATTTTTTTGTTGTTAAAATTTGTAGATTATGAGGAAGATGATGGATTATGTGGCAAATCTATAACTATACGAAAACCGCCACACCCGCAAAATCGCATAATTCCAGTTGCCCTAGGTATATCTAAAAAACATGAAAATATTTCATTTTCATGAGATCGCAACTTATTTTCATCATAGTTTAGATCCTGTTATACTTTATATATATTAAATGATTATTGTCTCACATCAGAGTAACTATCTAGAGCAAGTGTTTCTCAGTTGGGCAAGGTGTCCTATTTTTAGCTCATATCATCCCATCATCATCACCATCTTGCAGTTCCCTTGCAATACCCCTGTAGTCCATCCAATGTCCCCAAATTCTAATGTGTTTCTGAGGACATCTACATGATTTGTTTGAGGGATTCTCTAATTTCATGAAGTGATCTAACACATGAGCCCAGCCCGCTAAGGCAGGTGCACTCCGCCTTGCCAGGCCTCATTCTCTACATTAACTTACAATTTGTAGGTTTAAAGGAAGATAAAAAGCTTCATTAATGTTATCTTTGCAATTTTCTCTTCATTTCCCTCTGTGTTTTCTCATCGTTTGGTCCTTCTACGTCCCACCCATTTGTTACTATGTTTGAGTTCATTAAGGCCTCTTCTCTGTGCTTTAATCTATATCCTACTTATTGAAGACAGGGTTCAATTTGCTGCACATTCACTTTGGGTTAGCGTGTAGGTTAATCCACAAACAGCTTTGTAAGGATGTCATCTCAGCAGAACTGGCTCCTCTGCTAGGCGGAGGAGAGCCGTCCCAGTGCTCACGGAGCACTGTCCATGAATAAATAAAATTATGATAACCGAGGTTATTATCATTTTATTTTTCGTATTGTCAGGCTAGGGTAGGGAGGGGCTTGGCTCCTCTAACGTCGGGGAGGAGGACTGGTTGTGCACTCTGTAAAGTGCGCATGAATGTTTGACTGGCCCTATTGGGCTAGCCAAACAAGCTTGCACACTTTGCAAGTTCTACATGTAGACTGCTTTTCAGCCTGCATGAAGAACATGGCCAGGCCTCATTTCCTGGCTAAGTGCCAAACCACAGCGCTCAGACCAATCACAACACTGCATTGCAGCATTGTGATTGTCCCAGGGGAGCCTGGGTTCTTACCAATTACAAAGCTGCATTTCAGCATTGTGATTGGTTGTGGGGAGTCTGGGTGCTTCCCGTAAGAGACTCACTCGACGTTGGAGAGACGGAGGAGAGACACGGCGAGATCAGGTAAGTGATTTTTTTTAAAATTCAAATCCACCCTCTCACCTTGCCTCGCCCCCTCCGTACTTTACCGCCGCCACTGCATCTCGGACTGTCTTAGCCTAGATAAAGGGTGTGCTATCCTCTGGTTGAGTTATATCTTTAAAACATTACAGCCATTGGGGTTCGCCCCTCTGTTCACTTCACCCAAAAATATAAAGATAGAAGACAAAGTCCAGGTAAAGTGTCTCTTTTGGGAATTTTGTGAGGATGGAAGGTTGCAAGCTGAGTTGGCGAAAAGTGCAATGGAAGTTTATTATAGACAGCTTGAAAGTGCTGAGTCTTCCTTTTATCTTTCAACTAGCAGCCCGCCCCAGCGTTGCCCGGGGCAGAAGGGGGCTGGGGGCAGCATTTCAGGCTTACGTGCACTCCCGCCCCGGCCCCCGCCCGCCACAACATTGTCTGCGTCCCGGACAATGTTGTGGCAGGCGGGGGGCGGGGCGGGAGTGCACGCAAGCCTGAAATGCTGCCCCCAGACCCTGAGCCTTACCGCAGTTGTTCCGGGCCAACCTCCCGCACCGGCTCCCTCCCGTCCCGTGTCGCAGAGCCTTACCTGAGCCGCTGCTCCACCCCGAGCTCCTCACTTCACCGCCGCTCCTCATCATCATCACGTACGTTGCGGCCAGCGCTACATCGTGGCCGTCAGCGTCGCGGCCAGCGCTACTTTCAGGGCACTACTTTTTTTTTAAGTTACATTTTTAATTTTACGTTTTTTTTAATTTTCTATAGCCTATGTCCATCTGCACACCCTGAGGATGACAACAATGTATTGGGTGTGTGGATTGGTGCTGAGGTTCCCGAGTTTACCTTGCCAAAAGGTTTGTGTTCTCTCTTTATAATAGTAGTATAGGTTTTACACAATGGGAAAGGTCTCTCCTCTTCCGTTTTAGAGCGGGCTCGGTTTGGTGGCTCTTGAGTATTGGAATCTAAACCTATACTCGAGGAGGAGGGTGGGGGTGGGTGGACAGCTCCGCTTTGCTCCTGGGATGAGGTTTCTGAGCAGTCTTTATTGCATTATATGTTTTTCTGTTTTCATTTTAGCTATCCTCGCAGTCTGTTCCTCAAAACTCTCTTAAACTCACTGGGTCACCACAGATGTAGAGTAGATTTGTATTATCTGCAATTGTTGAATACATCTACTATTTGTTTTAGGGTGTTCTTCTTTAAGGCCGTAGTTCGAGCCAGGAAAACAATGGAGGGATAATTACCCTTGTTTGATTAGTGCTGATGAAACTTTTGCATAATTCACATTTTGGACTTAGGTTCTTTAATGTTATTTTTTTCTTAAACAAATTCCATTTTAAACCAACATAATTTCTTTTTTTATAAGCGCCCTGCACTTTATAGACTTGTTGTTAATTACTGAAATCATATTTGCACACTTCAACATATTTTTGGACGATTTGGTTGTTTTTAATTTCCACATTAAGCATCAGTGCTGAGTAAGATCTTTCTCTTTTTAATTGAGGTATTGTGATAATTTTTTCTTTAATGGTTGCGTTGTATTGAAATATGTTTTTATGGCCTCATTTGGTTGAATAAACATTCTTTGGTAAAATATTATAAATTGCGATGGATCTACATTTATTTTGCTTTGTTTCTTAAATGTTTTGGGAGTATCTTTTAATAGGTTGTCATCAAGCATTTTTAGGTCTCGCCCACGCAGCGTGAATGCGCTGCATAGGAAAAAGATCTTTAGCAATAGATACTGTTTTTCAGGCAAAAACATGCAAGCATTGCATTGCTTTGAATGCAACGCATGCACGTTTGGCGATTCCCCTGCAGGAGCGAGCTTTGGATACTCGCTCCCGCAAGGGAAACGCTGTGTGTGCTCTCGGACGCGTTCCCCCTACCCCTCCCTCCTCAGTGTCCACAGGCGAGCAGGGCCATATGTGTTTTTTACTTATCTCGTGCCGTACCCGCTTTCACTTTCGTACCAATCTTTGTGATTTTGACTGCCACGCAATGAGATTCTGCAGCGAGATGGCAGATAGAGGATACCCAAAAAAACTGCTAAAACATTCGAAAAATAGGGCCAAATTTACTCCAAGAGAGACATTATTCGAAAAGAAAGAAAAGAAAGATCTGGAACAATTGGTTTGCGTGACAACATTTGGCCAACACACGAATCAATTCAAGAATATAATTCGGAATAATTGGCATCTACTTGAGACTTTGGAGCACCCCCTCTCTAAACCCATCTTCGCTATGCGTAAGAATAGAAGCATAGGGCAACATTTAATCAAAGCGGACAGTCATATCACAGCACCCAAAAGTGACCTTGTCACACAGTGGAAGCTGAAACCAATATGCGGACACCATAAATGTGGCAATTGTGTTTCATGTTCCAGCACAATAGAAGGTGATACATTCGTAAATAATGGCATCAGATGGAAGCATGATTGCTTCACGAATTGTAAGACTCGAAATGTCGTCTATGCGGTGGTTTGCCCGTGCAACAGTGTATACATAGGCAAAACAAATCAGCCCATCAATGTTCGGATTACCCAGCATCGCTCCCGGCTTAAGAAAAAAGTCCTGACTGCTCCAATGGTGGAACATTTCATCAGTAACGGCCATTCTGAGAATGACTTCAAATGGACCACACTGGCATGGATCGACCCCAAACATTTCCAAGATGTGGATTCAATGCTGTTGCGCAAGGAGGCGTACCTAATCCTTAAGTTTGACAGCGTTAATAAGGGTCTGAACAGCCTTAGTGAAATAAATAGGGCGTAACACACTCCTTGCCCATTGGCTGACACTACATGTCCCATAATGCACCTGAATGGTTCTTAAAAATCTGGACTGTTTCTTTGAGACTACAGGTCCCAGCAAGCATTATTACTTGGCCGTTTTTCTGATTGGCCCCTTTCTAACCACATGATCCGGGTTTCTAGACCGGCGACTCCCAGGGACACTCACATCCCTTGGTCTGTCGTTGTGGAGCCAGTACACTGATCGGAGGCTTTCGAATCAATTGCGGTAAGCACGGAAGCGGCCACATTTTTAAACTGCCACCATTGAAAAATGTAAGCATAGAAAACAGCAACGCGGTAACACGTCCCCCCTCTCCTTACCCCCACAGATAATTACTAAACTGCTCTCTGTGTGGAGATGCGCGGTCTCATAATCGGAACCCCCACTGAGGTCACCGCGGATCGGTGTCCAAGTAAGTGTGTCTTTTCAAGTTTTGAAAATTAACACGCGATCAGCGTGGCAGCGAGTGAGCAGGGTATTAAATCGCGCTCTGTCACCTTGTTTCAGAAAATATAAGAACTTCACCCCATGTGGCGAAGACGTGGCTTAGTTTCCAGAAGTAACGCAGGTAAAAGAGCGGCTCGACAACCAATTTTAAGTATTTCCCTCCCGTGTACCCTGTAAGTACTTATCCAACCTATTACTCTGTTGCAGCGTAAGCCATTAAGCCTAGACGACATTCCCATTAAAACAGGATTGACTGTGGGCAGGATTTACACAAGGTACGAAATTTTTTGGTAATCGCACTGTCCTGAGAGTAGTGGCTAGAGGACCCGCTAGACAGTAAACACTTTGTTTTGTTTTTTATTTTAAACAGTTCCCATGGACTAGATTCAGACTGCCCTGACGAGAATCCTGCAAGTCACTAATCAGGATTCGAAACGCGTCGGCACCCCCTTTTTCTTGTTTGGCTAGTTGGCCATTGTTATTTGTTGCAGAAATGGGCAATGCTCCTGAAATTTAATTGATTAGCTCCTGTCCAGGTCGTGGGAGTTTAACTGTTGAAAACGTTGTGTTCTTTTTTCTCCCCGTGTTCTTAAATGTTTGTAAGAGTCCCTTTTTCACAAATGCACAAGGTTATGTGGCCCATGTATTCATGGTAATGTCTTTTTACGTCAAAAAGTCACTGTTTTTCTAATTGTTCACCACATGTTTGGTTTATTGTATATTTGTATTAAGTGTTTTTGAAATTGCATATGGCTAAGACATGAGGTTGATAGTGGTCTTAGTTCTGTTTTTGTGAATTTTTCTTCTGTAAACTGAGTATAAAATTGAAAACATAAATTGTTTTTTGTAAACTAACAAGTTGTGGTTTACTTGTACATGAACTAGTGTGTACTCTAAGTAGTTTGGAGGCATAGGCAAATATTTCTATTTCATATTAGTGTGGCCCTGCCTACCCTCCTTCCCCTTGGGCCCAGCCACCCTTGTGTTTTCTGTTCACTTTCGTAGAAGCAGGCGCGCTGTCCCAGTGCTGTATTTGAGAAGGAAACATGCGCTGTCTTTTAAGATTAGATCAGTGTTCCACGAGTGTTAACGGTCACTCTGGGTGTGCATTTTGATAGGAGTCCCTCTTTGAAGTCAAAAAAGGTCAGTAAAGAAATCAGTGTGTAACTTGTTAACTAGACATTAAATTAAGCACTTACGCACATTTAATTATGTTTGTCTGAAGGCAAGGTTGATGGCAGCATTTATTTCCCATTTAAAGTTGACTAAGTTATCAGCAGATGCTGTTATGCTTAAATGTATCCTACAATTCTACTTCTCATGAAGGGATGCCCAATGCCTTTGTACTTTCTGCTGTGCCTATATTGTCTCGTGAGGAGCTCCGTCAGTGGAATCATCTATGCTATGGCATTTTGTGTATCTGGCACCGACAAGATGTGTGTATGTCATTTGTGAAAATAAAAAACAATACATAGAGGGGTTTAAAAAAAAAACGGGTGCCCGTTTCTGACATCACAGCCAAACATCTTACCAAAGCACCGCGTCTTACGGTGATACTCTGTGAACGGTTTTTTCGGCTACTAGAATACGGACAATCAGCAATGCCTGACACGTCAGCGCTAGGGAGTGTACCATTCGATGCTGTGGTGAAAATATCCATGCTGCCCTATTGTTTTTAGTGAATTTTATACACAGATTTTGTACTAGACGGGGAAAGAGAGCTCTCGCGATGAGAAACTACCAGTCCACGTTGGGAAAGCTGCCGCTCGAGTCGAAATCTACTCAATGCACCAGAAAATGACTGCTTGCACTGTGCAAGATGCGGTTTCCACTGATTGCACAGTGCGGACAAGCATCCGGCACTGTGCAGACAATGCGAACAGCATTTTGCACAGTGCACTATACAGTTCATATAGCTATGCGAACCTCGCGAAGTGCACTTTGCGTAGCTACGCATAGCTCTACTACGCAAACTACTCCCAGGGTTCATCCACATATCAATCTAATGCCTTTTTTGTTCAATCGTTTTTGAACAGCTGGAGAAGGAATAAACATTTTCTGCCAAAGATTCTGTTTTCTAAGACCAACAATTTTAGCGATTGAAGACTGCTTCCCATCTGTGACTCATTGTATATGTCAGTGTCAGTACCAACATTGATTTTAAACTAGCATTGCACTTCTGATTGTTCTGGAATCTATTCAAGAATGTATCTTTTCACTTCTCGCTAATCTCTTTGCCTTGTGTGTGCGTGTGTAGTGAATATGTGCCCCCTTCCCTTATTATTTGGAATGCGGTCAAGATCAGGGACGTAGTCATCAATATTGCAGCAGGTGCAGTGCACCAGGGCCAATAGATACCCCCCCACAGAGCCCTAATTATTCC
Source organism: Lissotriton vulgaris (assembly GCF_964263255.1). Classification (NCBI taxonomy): domain Eukaryota; kingdom Metazoa; phylum Chordata; class Amphibia; order Caudata; family Salamandridae; genus Lissotriton; species Lissotriton vulgaris. The sequence continues at coordinate 2,124,415,843 of NC_141685.1, forward strand.
TGCATGTTGCTACCCAGTCAGTAGTGAGCAGGCATACATTTCTTGCCGGCACTCTCGTCTTGAAAGCAGTTGCAGTTCACCACTCCGTGCTAATGATTTACATGGCTGTGCATGTTCATTTAAACTTCATTTTTTCTTCCCTACAATATATCAATGGTCTAATTGGCATCTTTTATTTTTAACACTTCTATTACATTTCTCATACATAACTTGTTAGCTTCGGACTAGACACAGAATTAGCTGTCTCACCGGCTGTAGGTCATTAATTAATCTGCTAAAAAAACAAGCATTGGCATAACCAATAGGTCTCGCTTTTGGGACCTTATAAGTATTTAGTTATGCAGCACAATATCCTTAGTGCAACAACATCAACTGTTGCATGGCTAAACACTTATAAGGTCCCAAACGTGAGACCTATTGGCTATGCCAATGCTTGTTTTTCTTGCTTTTAATCAGGTCAATTTACCAAGACCTGTGAATCCGGACATGACACAGATCCACTGAAATGTTTAAATGCGTTGTAGACCAATGGAGTTAAGCCAGTAAATACTTAGTACAAAAAAACAATACTTTTGGATAAAAGTTCACAAATTGCAACAGGGCAAATTTTCTGTTTTGCAGAAATTATAAGTTTTTAGGGGATAATGAAACATATATTTTTCTCCCTGTCTTTGAAGGCTCTGTTTTCAAATACTTCTTCCCTTGAAGAAGGGCATGAACAGTTGTTGTGTGTCGATTTAGATTCCGAGTACAATTCCCTGAGTTATGCCCTTATGTAGGTACAATTCACATTGCCCTTATTTAGACATAGAAATCCAGCCCTTATTTAGGCATTGCTCATGCTAACCAAATACAGGCATGGCCACCTACATCCGTTCATCTACATCACAACGAGTTCTTGGAAAACCAGACTCTTAAGCCTTTAGGACTTCCCCTTGCTTGGATATTGATTTCTCCAAAAACTCATTTCTTATTCATGAACATCTATTCCTTAGGGGTTCATTCATGACGTTCTTATGTCCCACTATTTAGGTCAATACTGGCATTCCTAAACACCTTCAAGGTATAAATATACCTTCACTGGCCATGGCAAACCACGTTTCGGTCCATGGTTCAACTGCCTATTTGCACGACGCGGCTCGCCACGGCAAGTTCAAAAGGAAATCAAGTTCCCAACTGACGCACTGACCAGATGTAGCCATCCTCCTCGCAGAGAATCCAGCTCCAGTGTTTCTGAATCCCCTTGCGGGGTGTTAGAGATCGAGACCCGGGAAAGAGATGCCAACCACTCTCATTCTAAGGTATGGAGCAGACTAGAACTTAGAGGGACTCTTGGCAACTATAGCTAAACTAGACTATAACTAAACAGCGCCTACTTCTTCCCTTGTACTACACTTAGGTTAGGTACACTGGAATAGAATTATTTTAGAAGCACCAGATGAGTATTTTAGCCTGTGCTATTTATGCATGTATTTTTATGAATATATGTCATAGCTACAAACCATGCTAATACAGTATTATTTTATCTTACTGCAAACGCTGTACGTTTTGTACTTCGCATTCTGTCTTACGATTGTAGCAGTTCATATCTCTTGCATGAGAAATAAGACTGTTCAATAAACCTTTTAATTGAAATGCCCATCCATCTATTTCTGTGCAACTCTGAAGAAACGAAGCATGCACGATTGACTGAGTGAAACGGTTATCTATTGTTTCCACGATTCTGAGATTGTTCCGACTCTAAGGGAAACAAAGTTGTCATGTTTATGCGGTTGTCAGAAACTAATCCCTCGTTGTTCATTCAAGAAGTTTCTAGTGTCCTCTGAGTTAGCTGGCACACACGAGTAATTAAGATTAATATACTCGATAGAGACATACTGACCTCAGTCTTTTGTCAAAACTATAGTGTATATTATTCCAATGCACAGAGCCTATCAGGGATATAGGAACTACACTACATGGCACCCCACGTTGGGCGCCATGTAATGTAATTCCTATATCCCTGATAGGCTCTGCACATTGGAATAATATACCCGATAGAGACATACTGACCTCAGTCCTATTTCAAAACTATAGTGTATATTATTCCAATGCACAGAGCCTATCAGGGATATAGGAACTACACTACATGGCACCCCACGTTGGGCGCAATGTAGTGTAATTCCTATATCCCTGAAAGGCTCTGCACATTGGAATAATATACCCGATAGAGACATACTGACCTCAGTCCTATTTCAAAACTATAGTGTATATTATTCCAATGCGCAGAGCCTATCAGGGATATAAGAACTACACTACACAGTAACCATACAACTTTACAATTCACTTTAGTCCATTAAGGATAATTTGGGACAAAAGCCACATGCTTCTAAATCAGACTTTGCGAGTGAGCTACATTACTTTTATTTGTATGTTTTGTATGTTATATTTCTACATTTGGAGTTTTATTTCTTTGCGTAAAACCTACAAAAGGTTGGAACTGGCATGGAGACGGGAGTATGACCCTTCGCAAAAGAAATGTTATCAAGCAGCAATAAAAAGCTATCACAGGGCCATTCACACAGCGCGTGCAGCTTATTTCACTGGGGAAATCAGTAGTAGTGGCAATCCTTCTAAAACGATTACTGAAAAGTTTGAAACAGGCTGGGGTCCCGGTAGTACCTCCTTTATCATCCAACGAGCAGTGTGAGGCTCTTGCCACCTTTTTTGTTGAAAAGGGGGAGAACATTTACTCGTCCGTTACTCACATTGTTACGAGTCCTGACCCTGTGCCGGGCCTAACCCCAACTCATACTCTGGCTGCATTCCCGCTGGTCTCTTTGGAGGAGCTACAGTTGGTTTGCACCAAGATTAAATCCGGCTCCCCGTCTGACCACCTCAAACCTGACCAGTTTATGAGATCGTTACCTGTGCTCTTGTCACCTTTGAGCAAGATGATCAACAAATCTCTGTCCAGTGCGGCTGTTCCCAACAATTGGAAGCAAGCAAGGATTCCTCTGCTCAAGAAACCTACCCTGGACGCTGCCAAACTGGAAAACTATCGCCCAATCTCCCTTTTCTCGTGGATAGCTAAGATCACTGAGACTCACGTCAACCCCATCCTTACCAGATTTTTGAAAGTGAACAACTGCCTAGACATCTCTCAGAATGGCTTTGGCTCAGGCCACAGCACGAAGTCTGCTCTCCTGGCCGTCATCGAGCATTTCAGGCTTTTTCTAGATGAGGGACGTACGTCGCTCTGATTCTTCTAGACCTCAGTGCCGCATTTGATATAGTTTCTCATCGGATCCTGTTGCGTAAGCTGAAGGAGGCAGGTGTCATGGGCTCGACCGTGACCTGGTTTGCTTCTTTTCTTTCCAACAGGGCCTTTCAGGTCGTGGCCCTAACGTTTGGCTCCATGCTCCATGCCAACAAACAAGGGGTCCTGCATAGCTCTGCGTTGAGCCCCATGCTTTTTAACCTCTAGGTGCAACCTTTGGCGGTGCTGGCGAGGAGCAGAGGGCTTACCAATGTATCATATGCTGATACTACACAACTGGTGGTTGCTCTCTCAAAGGATCCCGGGGGGGGGGGGGCTGCATCCAAGTTTCAGGCTGTCGATGAGTGAATGACTGATAACTGTCTACAACTGAACTCCAGCAAGTCAGAGGTCCTGCTGGTGGGAATCCATAAGAGCTATGGGGGGATCAGTGGTGGCTGGCCATATTGGGTTGTGCACCTACCCCTAAGCAGGTGGTGAAAGATCTTGGTGTCTGGGTCGATTCGAACCTTAGCTTGCAATTTCAATGGGACAGGCTTTGTCATTCTTCAGGCCTTAAACCGTTGCTTGGGTTTTTTGCCCCACCCGTTAGGCAAATGATTATTCAGGCCTCCATTTTATCAAGATTGGATGCATTGTACATAGGGGTAAATAAGACAGAAACCCTGAGATTACAGTGAGTTCAAAATGGCGCAGCTAGAACCCTGCTGGGTCTCCCCACAGCCTGCCCCACTTCCAGGGCAACTCGCCAGTTGCATTGGTTGCCTGTTGTCAACTGAGTAGAATTCAAGGTCCTCTGCATCGCATTCAAAATCTTGAAATCTTCCTCTCCGGCCTTCTTGTCTAATCTATTATCACCTTATTCCCCTACACGCCAACTTTGCTCCTCGGACAACATCTTGCGATTGTGCCTCGTATTAGACTGGCTGCCAGTCTTTAGAATCCTCTGCCATTTCCCATTCGTGCCATTGAGAACTACTTGGCTTTCCGCAGGGCTATTAAAACACATCTTTTCCCCATAGTCTAGTGCCTTTTTCTGATTTCCAGCCTCTATGTTTTGCTTCAGCGCTGGGACGCCTCTTTGCTGAGGCAGCTGTGCGCTATACAAAACATACTAACACAACATAACATAACAGGGGACATGTAGATATTTCTTTCCTTATTGTTACAGGCTCCCTTCTATGGAGTCCATCCGATTGAATCTGGATGTAGAAATGATTTGCAGGAAAGCAAGAGCGTTTGTTTCATAGACCCACTCACCAGCAGAGACAGCCAAGTGAAGACCTCAGAGAAAAGATGCTACATTCAGGTCAAAGACCACAAATCACAATATATTTACATTGCTTGGTTTAGGTATTTTTGCAGTTTCTATGCGATCTAATGAAATATTGTTTCTTATCTCTGTTACTGATACCAGTTTACACTCATGCTTTATTTGAGAGTTTCCATATAGCAATAATTAATGATTAATGCTGAAACTGACGGAGGTGGTCTTTGGTAAAGACGCTCTATTCCACTAAGTCCCACCTAGCTCTTTTTCATAACACAGAGAAACCCTGCGTTCATTTCGTAATATAAGTAACAGTTTCGATTGGTTTAGATCACAGGGTCAGAGCAACCTTGAATGATGCCATGATTTTGGGGGCGGTGGCCTTTGTAGTTTATTTGTGGACCGGGTCACTCACTGACACTACTGTCAGTCAGTCTAGCTATGCCTCTGATTCCCTCTCTTTCTGTCTTGCTCCTCACTTACTGAAAACCGTGACTTGAAGAAACGGTTCACAACCTCTCTTTCCTTCTTTCATTTAGTTGCTTCTCTGTGAAATGGATCCAAAAAAGAAAAATACTCTTGCGGGAAATGCCCCTTTTCTGACATTTTTCTATTCCAAAGTGCAGCCTCGGAATGGAGAGAAATAAAAGGTTTTAAATATGAAAAAATAAATACATAACTAAATAAAGCAAGACAGAGTGGTTGCAAAGTGGCCAGGTTGGTTGTATTCACATCCAAACCCATCAACCTCACTTTACAGACTTTGCAGTGAAGCCTACTTTTGTTATCTCGCCTTTCTTTGAACAGCATTGTTGTCCCCAGGTGGGGAAGTGCACCATTCCTGGATGTATTGCAATACCCGGTTGATGGGGGGATTGGAAAACAAAATGTGTACCATGGCTCTGTGTTTATGGATGTGGGCTTTTTAAAACATACTGCTTACGTTTTGTAAGGATATAAGCAATGGACATTGGAACGGTTCTCTTCAGGGCCCTGTAGTCATGTCCTTAACTTTTCAGGTAAAACCACTCGCTGATTTCTGAATAGTGAGTGAGAGATCATTAAGGTAACCATGTTGTTTCTGCTTACATTTCACATGCTTTACTTACTCTTGCATTCCCTTTGAGCGTTTGCTTTGACTTTTTGTTAGGCAGCATTTTACTCTTATCAAGTGCATAATTTGAATTGAGCCACATCCAAGTGTTTTTAGCGGGCACAATTAGGTTGTAAATGAAGGCAGTGCGAGTTTCTCTCACTGGGGCAGTATGGTGTTCAGTGCGGGAGAGGATGTGGCACTACGGCAAGAGCTGTCAAATTTGGAACTGGGGAACCCGGGAACTGGGTTCAGCCTTCATTTCCAGTCCACCAGACCACTCTACTGAGGGAGCATATTCCCATGCTAGACCTTAGAAGGTCCCACTAGGCAGGTGTACCCTAGTGGTGTCAATAGTGGGTTAACCGTGAAGACCTGTCCACCACAATCCATACTGAATTTCATCTCCAGTCTTGAGGGCAGGCCTACGAAGCAGCACACCCTAGAGCAGAGATCTTCAAACTTTTGAAGGTTGAGCCTCCCAGCTGAATTTTTTTAAATGTCGGGCCCCCCACCACCTGACAGAAATTTCTGGAATCTGGTACACAACATAATCGACAACCACCCGCATATCTCGGGCCATATCCGGCAAATAATGTTCAAAACAATGAATGTTTCCTCCTCCATGAATTCCCTCACTACCACTTACCAACAATGCACCTCATCTTTCTATAGCACCTTTCTGGCAAAAATATATATTTTTTATAGTGCTACTCATAGTTTCATCATACTCAGGGAGGGGTATATGTACAAGCCCCTATAGAAACCACACCGTCACTTTTTACGACGTTGTGGTGGCGATAGGGGCGTTGTCTATTTACAAGCCAGAGCTTAGCCACATAATTTGGCTTAACGCTGCCTTGTAAATAAGGCCCCCTTTCATTCTGTACTTAGCGTGAAAGGGTGTGCAGTGGGTGTTGCGGTGGGCATTCCACTGCAACAGGCACTGATTTTGATGCTGCACCCTATTGACAAGGGCAGCGTAAAAGGGAGGCAACGTTAAAATTAGGAACAGGGAAAACCTTGTCTTAAGCTGGTGAAACTAGGAGAAATGCATTATTTCTCCTCGTTTTTGCTTCATCCATGTGTGCTGCCTTGTGCAGCACACATCGAAAAAGCAAAATGCCTTGTATTTGTAATCTTTAAAAAAAACAATTTTGTGATTTCTGTGTGTGCTGCATTAAGCAACACACATGGAAGTGGGACAAATGGCATTTAAAGATTGTTTATGTACAGGAAGGTCCCCCTCCTGTACATGAACAATCTTTCCCCTGATCGCAGACACCCTTGCACTATGGTGCAAGGGTGTCTGCATTGGCTCTACACTGGCGCTACACTGCTAAGTGTAGCACCAGTGCAGGGGAAACGCAAGGCTGCACCATATTGTTGTAACTATGGTGCAAGCTTCCTTTTCTGAAGTGGCGGAGAGAGGCCTTAACCCATGACTGCTAACGCCTCACTCCGCAACTTCCTTGACATATGCCCCTCAGTTGATCTGCATGGTACACCTTCTTTGTAGCAGGCACATTAACCCTCTGTCCTGTGAGGGTGGCATGAGTGCTCATGTGAGTGCAGAGTGAGGTATGCAACAGTGTGAGAGTAGGGTAAGTGGATGACCTCAGGGTGAGTGAGGTGACCATATGAATTTGGGTGTGAATGTCAGTGCAGAGTGGGACTAATGAATGCATGGTTAGTGATGGGCTTGTTTAAGTGAGATTGCAGATTGAGCAATGAGGGGGATAGGTGAGTGAAGTGTCACATGAGTGCGTGCTTAATTTGTAAAAAATGAAGTGCAGGTGCTCAAATGTTTGTCAGAGGCCACACCTACTTTTCCCTGGCTCCGCCCACTTCATCCACTGGCTCCACCCACGTACTTTATTAGCTCCACCCACTTATTCACTGACTGTAATTCATTGCCGGTTTGCCTCCGCTTGAAGAGGAGTTGTGGCTAGGACTGGACGCTTCCACGGCCGAAGACCGAATTGTCACTCTGCACAGTGACAACGTATTCACTCCAACCAGCATGAGCAGGTGTTGCAGCACAGACAAGCACTTAAAATCACTTGCTGTTTGCTCCGTGCACACCTTTATACTTAGGTCAGCACGGACAGCTTTCTCACGTCCTGTGCCTGCCTGGTATCTAGTTGCACTCAGTCTCAAATGGTATGAAAATGACTTCAATCCGAGCTGCCTTCCTTGCCCCTATACTCAAGCAATTGTGTCTTTGCTTGAGGAATGACTCGCTAGTGGACATTACTGTAGTTTAACTGAGAGGGAGGTGTAACAAGGAGCCGCGCTAGTTGGCTAATACTGCATGCAATTATAGTGCCCGGTGCCGGTCAATACAGCGATATATTTCTAGCAGAACTTGGCCGTCCCGCCCACCTTAACAGTGCTATAAGGTTACAAGGGAAGTGCCCTTCAATTTCAGATGATCTGCGGCAGTTTTAAAATATTTTTCTAGTTGCTTAAATGCATGTAAATTCTGGTATTTATATCATGTTTCCCTCTTCTGCGATGCTTTATTTTGCTTGTGCGAGTGTCACTCATGGTCGTTGAAATAAATGTCACTCATATTTGCTGTAATAATGAAAATGTCACACAGCAATCTAAAACCTTGGCAGCTATGTAATGATTGTGTGAGATTAGAACATTTGTGCACGTGACGCTGCTTGCCTGGCACAGACCCAACCCTCACTGACAGATTTTATGAGCGTGCCTGCCCGGCCTGGCCTGAAAACGAAACTGAATCCTGCCCTGGCTGGGCCTGGCTGCATCCTGTAGTACTGATTCCAGCCCAGGCAGTCCGGCCCGCAACTGCGCAAAAAATAGCCAGGGCAGTCACAGAGTGCTGGCAACAAAACATGATCGTGCCCTGACATGGTGATGATCAAACTAGGGCATTTGAACATTTAAGCAGTGGCGTGACCATGATGAACATTAAAAAGTAAATCTGTAGGCCTCACCTGCACTGCTGCGCAGATTTATTATTACTTAATTGAATTCATGATATGTCTGCCGGCCTACGCCGCATATCCCAGGCCCCAATCATCATGTCACGTGATAATAATGATAGATAAAAGTAAAACTAAGATAACCAATCACAATGATAATTTTAAAAAACGTAATCCTGCGCCTGCGGCCCCCGCCGCCCCCAGGCCCTGCCTGCCCTGCCCTCATGATGTGGGAAACAAAGAACAGGAACTGAGTAAATGCGAAAGGAAGAAACAGCGCTCGTCGCATGAATGGAGTTCACCTTGAATTTCTTGACCTCTCATTTCGGACAGTTTCCGAGATTAAAAGCAAGCACTTGCTTCTTTATGCATTATAAATTGCTTGCTACAATGCACCACTGCCAGTGACGACGGCCCGGCTGCCACCACGAGCGAGCTCCTCCATTGTGCATTACACATATGTTGCACAGTGTAATTTGCTTTTTGCTTTTCACGATGTTTAAGTATTTGGCAGTAAATCCACCGTTAAAGCAGCCTGCCCCTTAATCTGCCCTAATCGTATTCTGGGCATGTAGTAGGAAAGCAGATGCTCAGTCGGGCACTCCCCGCCCTCTGCCCACAAATCACATTTATTTTGCCATGCTCAGCCTAATCTATAATTCACGGCAGTGCCCTGCCTCGCCCTCGCCTCGCCTCACCTCACCTGCCTGCCAGCCAGTGCAGCTCATGATGATAATTTCGGCCGCCGGAGACGGCCTACCCCACCCCCCACCAACCCCCCCCCCAGTAAATTATTCACTAACGCCCTGGCCCCTGCCTCGCCCTCACCTGCTGAGCGCTCCCAAGTCCCAACTCCTCCAGCAACTTTGAAAGGCCGGCCCGGCCAGCAGAATCTCCTAGATGCTCGGCGAGGGGAGAGGTGCGGGTATGCTGGGGCGGGCAGAGAAAATGCGCGTCACGTGCATTCAAATGCATGCAATCTGCGCACGCGTCGCTTCCTCTGGCGCGCATAGCCCCAACCCACTGCCCAACCCCCGCAGCAAAGCCCTGCCTAGTGCCTGGCCTGGCCCCTGCAACATGACACAAACAGTGTCCCACCCACTGGGGCCCTGATCCGCGCCGCGGCCGGGCAGGGAACTCTTGCCTTGAGAGAGTAGGTCGGAAATGGGAGCAGGCACGCGCACGTGACGTCACCACACCGACAGCAGTAAGTAGTACACTGCATGCATTATCGACGACCGGACCTGATCAGTGACAGTGAGCAGTGAGTCTAGCACAGCCACACTCACCAGTGACATACACGCACGAGTCACGACTTCAAAAATAAAATTCTAAGGCAGGCGCACAGGTGCACTTAATGCCGCGTGATAGACCCGGCCCCCATAATTAAGTGCCGGTGCTGAGCACCGGCAAGCTCCGGCTCAAATTAAGCCCTGCCTGAGGGTGGGTAGTGTGCGGGTGTGGCTGCAGGTTGAGGTACGGGGAAAACTGCGCAAGTGCATCGTGAGAGCAGAGTGATCACTGAGTGCAGGGTGAATGGTGTGAGTGCATGGGGGTCAGTGTGAGTGTATTGTAATCGCTGTGAGTGCAGGGTGAGCATGAAAGTGCGAGAATGAGGAGCAAGTTGTCTGAATGCAGGGTGCATTCCCAGACACTTGCAGTAACTCAGCATGCTATTGACGACAGCGCAGGTTTTCAGATATGTTAAACTATTGCTATTGCTATTACGGCATTATCCAGGGATCAAGGGTGGAGGAAATAAATACTGGGCTGATCTTGCAACAAACTTCTAGTTTCGTGATTAGGGTTGCAAGCTCATTATTTGGATGTCCCAGGTGGCACAAAAATAAGCAGTTACCTAAAGCTCTATTTTCAGCATTTATCTGTGCATACTCTGAACAGCAAATATAAATAGAAAGCACTTTAAATTGGGTTTTAGGGCTGCCTCGATGATATGACTTATAATAAAAAGGAACCAAGACAGAAAAGTCACATCATAAAAGAATACATACTTCTTCATTTATAACCCATATTTAGTGGAGAGAAGCAATTTGCAGGCTGTTTAAACACCTGACTGGGATTTGTCTTTTGGAAACTTAAAACCCTTTTAGCCCTGTGATCATTGTGCTCCTGCCGGTGTAATTTAAAAAGCAACATTGTCGCCTTTCTTGGAAGAGCTAAAGCTCCCTGGATGGGGTTAAATTCCGAGAGCTGAAATACTTCAGCTGCAGTGGGAGGCATGAGCCTTAGCTTCTAAAACTGAACGCAAGTAACAGACATTCATTTCATCTGCAGTGTGAGGCAAGGAGTCTCCTCTGCCATGAAATCGTAGCTTTCAGTTTTAGCAAAGGGGGCTCCTTGCCTCCCACGGCAGCTAAAGCATTTCAGCTGTAGGAATTAACCTGGTTAGCCCCCCGCCCTGTGTGTGGCAACCCGGGAGGAGACAGCTTCTTGGGCGCACACACAGTCGCACCCGAGTACTTCACAGGTCTTTTAAAGGCCTTTTGCTTGTTAATGAGGCTTTGATAGTTTTCACCCCTTCTTAGGGCCTCTGCAGCTCCACTCTGCCGTTTGCTTGAAGAATCAGCCCCCCCTCTCAAAATTTGACTCTAGATGCGCCTCTGCCTGCTGGTGAACTAGAATTGCGACGATACAGGACAATAGAGGACAAAGGTGAGATTTTAGGGTGGAGAGCGCGTCCCCGCTGAGACGGTGTTGTGCCCCCCAGGTGGGCTCGCCCCACAGATTGAAGAACTCTGCCCTAGAGCAACAGTGATCCCGTCACTGTGACTCTGTCACTGAGGTCACATGAACCTTGAGCAGGTTAGGTCGGTGCGAAGAGTGTGACCGCACTGGCTACCTATTTCGGGTGGGTGCGTAGTGTTTGCAAGTATTTTATGGTTTTAAAAAACTTGCTGCCTCCTTCCCGGCCTCCAGCAATTTTCAGCAACAATAAAAATTTAATGATAACTTCGGTGATTAATGTTCTTCCTAGAGAGAGATCAGAGTTTTGTCTAGTGGAAGGGTTGACTCCTAGAAAAGTAGCACAGAGGGTTAATGTGCGTGCTGCAAAGAACGTGTACCATGTAGATCACAAAGTGCACATTATGTTAACTAGGTTAGTAGGTTACTGCTTTTGTCAGAGAGATCCTTTTGTTACTTGCAGTTTATAAGTTAAAATCCTAACATAGAACAGTGAACTATTAAACTGTATTGCCTACTAGTATGGTTTTTATGTGGCTTCTTCACCTTGTAGTCCTTTGTCTTATGTAACGTTTCCTATACAGTGATTTACACACGTATAAATGATTGTCTCTGTGTAGTGTGTGTGTGTGATGTAAAGTGCTCTGCCACTGTACACTGGTATGAGTGGCGCTGTAAATCAAATTAAATGCATCTGAGAAAGAGTGTGGTTATGGAGACTTGAGCATGGTTGCTGGGATATGTTTGGAGGTATTAGGAAGAATCACACCGGTATGGTTGGGCGAGTGGCCCTGGGGTGCTGTGCGTGGCCCTCTGCGGCTGCGAGTTCAGATGGTTGGCACTTGCTTGCACTGGTTGGTTGACTGGTGTGGAGCTGGCATTCCGGTGATACATGTGAGAAATATTTGTGCCCGAGGTTTGACAGTGGGGTGAGATTCGAAATTCGAGTCAAGACTTGGCCTCGCACTGTCATGGGATTGCGGACGCCATGGGCGGCAGTCTGTGGGATGGCCCGGTCGCCACAGGCTCTAGCTACGACTCTGCCTTTACACTGCTGCAACTTAACTTCTTGATGGCACAACATTTTGATTCTAGGCAACTCCAAGGTAAAATCAACCTAACTTCTGCCCAGCAGGTGGCGCTTGTGTCTTATCAATTACATTTCAACTCCAATAGCTGCTAAAATACAGTAATCTTCCCTGTATAAACAGGACAGTGTAATGGAGACCCGGTTAACCGATATTCCCCGCCGTGATTTTAATTATTATCGTGCTTTTGGTCACGATTAGGATTTAGGCACTGGACTCAGAAAGACAACACAAAAAAATCCAGAGCCTTGCAGAAATGCATGATAAAAGACGGCGTTTTTCACAGCATCCCATACAAATGATAATAAACAATAGCGGAAGTAAATGGTACAATAGTTATGATAACTACAGCAATAGCAACTTTGGCAATCTAACACTGTGTCATTTAATATTCTCTGAAAGTTTGAAACAATAAAACGTGTTGGATTGATAAACGAAGTTGGGACGCTGCTCTTGAAACGGAGGAAAGGGATGGGTCCTTTATCCAAGGGAGGTTGGACCGCATATTTAATATTTAATATTATAAGGAAAAGGGGAATCGCGCATCGGCAACTTAGTAAATGCTAAGAGGAGCGAAAGAGCAAAAGAACAATAAACCAATCGTCATACAATTCATTAATAATCAATCATCAGTGGAGTGAATAAACACAACTTAAACAATCATAACATTAGAGTAAAATACGGGAAACATCAAGTTCGACAAACAAATAGGTATATATTTGTATGTGCATTGTTGTGTACACGTGTCGTCACCAGTGAGCAAGAATGATAATGCATAAAATAAAATCAGTTTACTTTAGCATTATGCCACTTCCGAGGTCTTTGGCAATGATACTGATAATATTTATTTATCTCTGTTGGTTAAACTGTCCAAATTAAATAAGGCCAGGCAATGCTAAGCCTTGCAAAGTCCCTAGGGAAGCTTTGAATTTTTGCTATATTTCTGGAAAAAAAAGTGGCGGGCCCGTGGAAAATGGAAAAAACACCTTTTGCCCATGGGAAAGTGTACAGCGCGTTTCGACCCCATTAGGGTGAGGGGGTTTTCTCAGAACAGGGACATGGATTGATTTCATTTGTACCTAAAATGAGGAGTAAACTCAATTACCGATGAGCTTGTTGACTGCAAAGATGGCGAAACGGTTAGATTTTAAACTATTTGCAGACTGTCAGGGGTGTGAGGTTGTGTCCAATAGAAAGCTAACTTACTCAAATGATCATGGACTAAACATGAATTACAGGATGTGTAATTCATTTATTGATCTTTTTGTACCACGTAGATCACTAAATTGTTCACGCGAGGTACCCTTATTGTTTATCAAGTCGCTTGATAAACGCGTCATCCTTATAAGATCACTTGCAGTTTGTTTAAGAAGCTCGTTCTATTTTACCTGACTGACTCGGCAGTCCCCGAAGGCTGTCGCATGGTATAAGTCATCTCCCTCTTGTGATTTCAGTGAGACTTCTGCCGCGAAGGCAGCACGCGCGCCAGCTGACGTGAAATCAATTGTCTTTGGCTCATGTCCCCGAGTCCATTAAATAGTACTTAAGTCTAGAGCATGCACGGCGAGCTGGCGCAGCAGCCAGAAGATAAGGCCTTTTACTCTCAGTGACTGGACATCTGAGAACCAACCGATTCCGTGTGCATCCGCCCTTAAACTGTGAAGGTTAGGGGCCAGTGCCTAGCACCAATAAGTAGCACTGACTGCTGCTACATTATAATCGACCCCTTCTTACCTCTTCCTCATCACAGTTAGTCACTTCCTGAAGGGCACACCCACCGTGCTTTCCATGCTCAGTTTAGAAACGAACTGTCCCAATGAAAATATTGACAGAGGCTGGCCTCCACAGAGGCATCTTTATGACCTCATTGTCCCTCTTCCTCTCACAGTCGTTACTCGGAGTTTACTCCATTCATGCAGAACCCAACCACCAAACTTGACTTCCCTTCCCATTCCAAGATGGCCCCCTGTAATGTAATGCATTTTTTTCATGTTTCTCAAAAGCATGTGCTGTGTTTAGTGTGTGAGATCTCTGTACATGTGCTCGTAGTAAAGTTGTGGAGCGCTATGTTTATGTTTAAAACTGCCTCACGTCTGCTGTATGTGTAGTCAGCTAGTTTCCATTTACTGTGCCCAGTAAGCTTGTGGGACCTGAGCTGGCTAGACGTGAAGTGTGGTGGGCTGTGTACCGCAGAATAAAGTACACTTTGAAATACTTCACAGCTTCTAAAGTCCCTCAGCACACTCCGTCACCCCTGAGTACAAGTACTTCACATCCAAGGAAGAACTTCCTGTTTTCTTTATTCTGCAGCTGCTTGCCATCTTGGCTTCAGGTATTTTTCTTTTTCTTTTTTTTCCAGGCCTGCTTGGTGGTCCCTGTCGTTTTGGGTGGTTGCACTCGTATGATGGGTCTAATAGAACATGGGAGGAGTCTTTGATATGCTGGCATACCTGTAGCATCCATGGAGAACTCGGTTAGCACTCTGTTTTTCTTTTTTATGTTTTTGTCCCACAGTAGTCTCTTTGCTTTAGGCCTCGATGTTTCTGGGTGGGGGTTTGGTGTGTTTACATGGGAATTGGAGGGCACACGGCAACCGCCTGATTCCAAAATGGCACATTCAGGCTGTTTTACAAGACTCCGGGCGCATCCGCCTGACCCTCGTTACTGCTGAGGTGGCATATACGGGATTCCCAACCGGTTTTATTTCAGCTTCCAGTGTCAGTTTTTAGGTCGAGCATTCAAGACCTAGTGTAATTTCTTAGGTTGGGTTAAAGCCATCACCCAGCTTTTGATTTGTTTGTTTCAGTGCCCTTCAAAAATACTTACTTGCCAGTGGTTAGTCCTGCCTCTTTGTCCCTCCTTTCTCTTTTCCGTTCCTCCCATGCAACAGGGACTAAGTACTGTCTCATCACACTACAGTTCTTTGTCTGTTCTCTGGGGGAGTACTTTATTTCTTTGTTTCCTGCTCTATTTCTGTTTTCCTGTGCGTAGTTTCGGCACCATAGCTGATTACATTTAAATATAGATTATTCTTCCTCCCACCTCCTCCTAATTGCACAGTTGTATTGAGGGTACTTTTTTTTGCCATGCCTCCGTTTTCGTATATTTTTCAGGCTTTTAGCAATTTTCGCTGTTGACTGTTATTCAGGCTTTTTTTAGTTGGATTTTAGTTTGGGTTTGGGCTTTGTTTTACGGAGGATTGGGCTTGTCTGCCTAGCCTTCACACACAGACCACAACATGGTCTCCAGCGTTATCACTGTGTTCTCTCAACTACTGCCCTCTCAATGTGCCACCTTCTTTCAAGGGCTGTTCAAATCTGTAACATTTGTCTTCTACAAACATTATGTTTATTCCGAACCTTTGCAAATGCCCAAAACTTTGTAAAAAATGACGATAAAAATCCGGAAATGGTAGGTTTTAATGAAGCAAATCTAATCAAAAAATGTCTTTTGGTAAAAATTTTCTTCCAAAAACTATTTTTTAAGTTCATTCTTTAAATCTTTTTTGCACACGTTTTCGACCGCAGGCCACATTTTGACACGTTTTCAAAACTTTCCAATATTCAAAAGTGTGAAGTATGACAACATTTGAAGAAGTCTGTGGGGGGGGATTCACATTTCGCCCACTCTTACCTAATGCTGTTTGGAATTTGCATTGGGCGACTGACTAGGGCGTCTTGGCACTATGAAATATAATGGGCCTACATAAGAGCCAAGGTGGCAACACAATCTGCCAGCGCTACAGTGGGAGAGACAGGACTTGACGGCTTCCTACATTTTATCGGTACGATATGGGAGGACATTTCAGGATATTGCAACTTCAAACTGAAAAAAATGTTCTGCTGACCCACACCAGCCGCAATTTTAGAATCATGAATTTAGAGTAATCAAGGGGACCAACTTTACAGCACAAAGATGGGACCAGAAAGGTGAAGGCTCTATGTACTATCCCTAAGTATCATGGAAGCTTATTTTCTCGTGCAAAGCAAATTATGGGAGAGACTATGGCCCACATGCATCATTGTTTCATTTTGCACTTCCTAATTTGCGATTTTTAGGGAATCGCAAATTAGGAATTGCAAAATGGGATGCATGTACATTTTCGCAAAATATTTGAGAATCGGTAAAAATCGCAATTTTTACCGATTCTCAAATATTATGCGATTAGCAAAGTGCGAATTCGCAATTCCCATTCATTCCTATGGGCTAAAATGCCCATAGGAATGAATGGGAATTGCGAATTTGCAATTTGAAATCGCAATTCAGCAATGCATTTCAAGGGTGGAGAGGGGGGTCCAAATGACCCCCCCTTTCACCCATGAAATGTACTTTTGAGTATAAGTTACATACACATATGTCCTAAGGACATGTGTGTCTGTAACTTTACAGTTTAAAAAATGCATGTTTGTGCTTTTTTAAACAATTTCGCAAATTACCACGAGGTTCAACTTCGTGGTAATTTGCACTTGCAATTTCAAATTTCGCAATTTGAAATCAAATGATGCATAGCATTTTAGAAATCGCAAAATTGCGATTTCTGAAATGCTATCGCAATTTTAGAAATCGCAAAAAAGTTGCGATTTCTAAAAAAGCATGATGCATCTCAAAAAGCATTTTTGGAATCGCAAACGGCCGATTTTAAGGAATCGCACCGTTTGCGACTCCAAAAATGCTTGATGCATGTGGGCCTATGTATTTATTTTAGAGTTTTATGATGAGCTGTGAGTGACCTTCGTTATTCCTGAGTGCAGGAGGAGGTAAGAACATAGCAGAATCTGAAGAAATGCGGCGTGGGGCAGACGGTCCCATCAGATAGGAGGGGCAGCTGATGTTCTGCAATCAAGAACCCTGAGAGTCCGCAAAGTTAATTTAAAAAGAACATTCCAATAATCTACATTTCAGGAGGTTCCTGAAGCCTATGTGATTCAATTAAGATCTCAGACAGGGGTTGAGGGCATCCCGCAGCGGGGGCCTCGCACCAAGTGGGATCGGCCGCCATATTTCATCTGCATAAAACACTAGGGTTGGGGCATGTCACACCGAGCCCTAACCGCAGATTAATTTTTTTTGTGGTTTTGGATTGCGCGACTCAACCCGAAAGTATCAGAACGCTTTACATGAGCACAGTTTGCTTTACAGACGGACGCATTTTTTTTTAAAGTCACGGGGAGATTAAGTGATTTACCCAGAATCACAGGATGCTTGAGCCAGTTTTCCCAACTTCAAAGTCAGCCGTTCTAGTTGTTAAGCCACAGCCTCTCTGTTTTTCTACCAGCTGCCTTTGATGGAGACTGTCCCATGCATGCAACGTCATTAGCAATGTAGTCCCCATCCCCCAATGTTACACGGACGCCTCTCTACAACCCCTCCTCTGGGTTTATGCCTTCAACCTGGCCTGTGCTCACTGCCGTTCTGGACTGGAGTATACGTGTAACATCACTTCCCTGATCCAGAGTGCAGATGACTGGATTCTGGAGTCCCTGATTGTCGGCCTTTAGACTAGGAGATGGTCTCTAGTCTCCCAATCAGGGTACCTTGCCCCCCACAGCCCTGGAATGAATAATCCAGACAATAGGACTTTTCTCTTTACCGCGATAATGTCACATCACTGATTCAATGTGTATATGATGAGGGTCTGAGCCCCTAAGCATTGACTCAGACTGGAAGGCTGTCTCTGGTCTGCCTTTATCCATCTGGGGATCTTGGCTAGAGAACTCTGTACAATGCCCCTGATGAGATCACAGGACATTTGCATTTACACCCCCACTTGTACTCTAAACCCACCCCTCTTTGCAGCAGTGTAACGTTATTTACCCACCTTTAGGTCAGAGACAAAGACTCCCTGATTCTTCCACTGGTCTCATGCTCTACTCTACACTGTTATCATATGCATAGCAAGCATTTGCAATGCAATAGGTCTCGCATTTGCGAGAGTTTGATCTATTGGAATTGTAAATGAAAATGCCTTTTATTTATGTGTTTTGAAAAGCTGCAGGCGGTGCGTGAACATGCACTTTATACTTCTAGTCCTTGCTTACAAGAAGCAAGACTGGCAGTAAAAGAGGCACAGTTACTGCCAGCCTTGCATTTCGTAAGTACAAAGTGCGGCCTCGCAGGTTTTCAAAACACAAAAATAAAATGCGTTGTCTTTTGCAAAGCCAATAGCTCAAAGTCTTGCAAATGCAAGACCTATTGCAGTGCAAATGCTTGTTCTTACAGCTGTTGCCTCGTTATTCTGTCTTCTAGTGGGGTTAGGCTGTTGCTGCGGTCTGAGCAGGCTGCGATCCTCTGGGGTTCTGGTTTCCGTGTGCCTCCAGCATGTGCCTCGGGCCAATTAACGGCCCAATCATGAGTGATCTTGAAGACACTCTGGTGGTGGCTGGGTAATCTTCGGGGGTCCTGGTGTCCCCCGACCACCAGGTCATCATTACAGCTGCGGCAGTAGCTGCTTTTCAGGCTTGTGTGGGGTCGCCTCCTGCCCAGGTGCCTAGTGTAATGGGTCAGCAGTCCTGTGCTTCGGCCAGCAAGCCGGATGTTGTGTGCACGTCATCCGCAGGCCAGGCGTGGCCTGCGGGGTTGAATAAAAGGGTAGGATCCCCACGTGGGCCATCTCCAGAGACTAGCCATCAGTGTATGCAAAAAGTTATTAGTCTTCCCCATATATATTAGTATCCCTGTCAGTTTACCACAGAGCCCTAAGCATTAGTCACAATCTAGGCAGTGCTTTAAATAGAAAAAAATAAGTGCAGGTACTCATCAAATTGAGTTAGGGGTGTGGCTAGTGGGAGGGGCTAGGGGCGGGGCTGAAGTGCAACCTATGCCCAGACAGTGTTAACAAGTATACAAATTACTAAATAATGACGTAATATAATCAAGAACTATTCTGCATTACGCAGAATAAGTTGCCTTTTCTTGCTGCATAAATTAATCAAACCTAATGCATAATTACAGTGGCTCTATTATTTATTTGCGTTGTGCTTAGTACTCACATTCTCATGTGCAGACACACTCACACAGACCCGAGCACACACTCACAAAGCCCGGAGCACACATGCATGTACAAAGCAGGCCGCACACATTCTTTAAAACACCATGGACTACCCAGATTCTATATCGCCCTCTTTCGCTTACACCTGAAGGCACACACACGCCGTTAAACACTAACAATCCGTCACACACTCGCACAAAAGGCTCACAGGATAAAGGACCCTTTTACCTCCATACCTCCTGTGGCTTCCTTAATTTCTCCTCTCAGTGGTTTACCTGGATTCCATGGTGCACACAATGCACATCAAAGTGTAAATGTAGTTGACAGAGCAGTGTCTGAATGGTATGAACACTGCTCTGTCAAGCTCAGCGTGAAGGTGAAATTTTCGACACCTACAATTCAAAGATGCAACTGAGCTGCTGTTTCGATTCCGCAGTGGCTCAGCACAGGGCTACAGGGGCACTTTGGCTGTCAGAACATCAGAGGCAAGCGCCACCGTGCCTCCGCAGAATTAGCAATGAGATGCATCAGACTATAGTACCGGTACTCTCCTTTGGGGGGAGGAGAAGTGCCGGTACTTGAAGGGATTAAAATTAGAAGTGCTGGTACTCAGTTCCGGTGAGTACCGGCCCATTTAAAGCACTGAATCTAGGGAAAGGGAGGTGTCAGCCACCTCTTTTCGCCACTACTGGATCTCCATGAATCAAGTATGATGACTTGGCTCTTAGCTTTTGCTTCATGTGTTCTCCCTGATGCTTTACCTTCTTCCTCGATGGTGATGAGCAATGGTGGTTTCTGTTTGAAGGCGTCGGGGCTCCGCCCCTTTACATTCACTGTCAAAAGAAAAGCTTTAAAGCAATAAAGGAAAGCGAAAACAGTTTCTTAAAAAAAGAAAAGGAACACAGTTTATATACATTTAATTATCTTGCTGGGAGCTGCTGTACACTCCCGCTCACCATACTCGTTGTTCCTGTGAGGACAGTGATGTGATGCTTTTCTTTAAAATGCTCACCCCCTGGGTGGGCCATTAGTTTAGATAATTTCACCACCCTGAGGCGTGTGATGTCAGCAGCTCGGCAAAGACACTGCATCCATTACCAGTCTCCATCCCCTGATGATGCGGGGGTAAGTTAGCCTTGGGTGTTTACATTTTAAGCCCTGTGGTGCTAGGCCTCCACGTCAATCAGGGAGTGGAGAGGATTATCACCACACCCTTTTCCAACTCGTCACTGGGTGGTGTGGGGCCACAACCTGTGATGAGTTGGAAAAGGGTGTGGTAGAGGCTGCAGACGGGAAGCAATTGAGTCTGCGTAGTTTGTCATCAGGTATTTGAAGACATACTGCGCAGACTCCAGGTGTCTGCTTCCCGCGCTATAGTTAAAGTTGGATGCCATTTGAGCTCTGATGTCTCAGATTTACTGCCAGCAAGCGTGGGGATGGTCGAATGAAGGGCAAGGTGTTGCTCACTGGAGGTGCGAGTGTTTATGTGTCTGGAATCTGCATCAAGCAACAAACAATTAAGAGGGACCAAAGGGAATTTTAAAGACCAAGCTCCAATATGCTCCCTATAGACTAATAACAACATATATATCGGAGGGTCTACCACAAAAGTACGCACAATATATCCTAAGAAGGTACCCTAAGACAACCTCAAACTATGTGTATCCGACAAGGGTCATCCCCACAGTGGTCAGAGAAGGATGCCCATCAGTTACCACAGGGAACCGCCCTTCATCATTTGGGATTCCGTCAAGACCACCACTGGGATAGCCAGTCAACTATCACGGTCAGGGGTCCAGATGTAGAGAGGAACTCCACCACCGATCAGTAAGGTCTAACTGTGGTCTTGCTACTCAAGTTCTGAGGATTCTAAAATCAAAACGGAGGGACTGATGTTGCAGTGCTATATATGTTGTTATTGGAATCTGCATCGCCAACTCGCCTGGCTTGAAGCTTCCCTCCGTGTATCCAGGTCAGATAGCAAAAATGACAGCTGGGTCTGGGCCATTTGGATCGTTGCAATTATTGGAGGCCTGTTAAAATTGATGTCCGTTTGGTTGTTTGGATAATTATTGCCTCTTTTATGCAGTTTAGAGTGGTTTGAAAAACAGCGCCTATTTTTATTAGACTATCAATGGGAGGTATGCGCAGAGCTTGACAAGTTCCTATTTTGAACTCTGTTAACAAGATACGGCCAGTGAGGCTAAGGACATAAATACATTACTTTAACTCACTTGACTAAATATTTGTGACACTCTAGTCATCAAATAGTTAAAATTGGAGGCTGGGGATTGCATGTATATTGGAAACATTTTCCATATAGAGCCAGCGCTCAAACCTGCAGGTACTTGCTGCTTTCCATCGAGACACGTAAGGTAAGCAAAGTAATTGTGCTGCAGGATATCGGATGACGCTAGTCTTTCTCTGATGAGGTAACGCAACATGTAAACTGCATTTGTTTCAATCTGTTGCTCAGCCTTATTTGACAAATGCAAATGCAGCCCTTCGATGTCAGTCTTCTAGACTGGAACGTAACTTCAACAGCCATTATGGACACATGTTGCTTTCACTTATCTATTTTCTTGTAGCCTGCATCCTGTGTGTGTTAATAGCCCTAATAAATAAAAGCTCTGGGCCTGAAAGCTGTGCCCTTCTGAGTCCTAGCAATATATGCATTAGCTTACATGTACTTGAGCGAGGCAAAGTTCGGGATTTTATTTTGTGTTTGAGCAATAGAATTTGTCCAACTTTGCTTTCAGTCTGTCTGGCTACAACCGTGCAGTAATATCTGATTGAAAAGAAAACTTCCATTTATCTCCTAGCTGGAGATGACTGGATATTCATGAGGATCTATAAAGACCTTTGGTTTGTGTAGATGATGTTCATTATTGACTTTTAAAATAGTTTACATTTGTCCTCTCAGAGGGCAACTTGGGGTGCCTCAGTGTCCTGCCACCTGTCTACTTGCTGCATTTTCTGAGTGCTGAACAGTCCACATGCATGCTTTCACTGTACTCTATTGTCTGGCTGCACGCCGTGTGTATCCTGCAGGTTTTGGGCATGATGTGTGCTTACATGCTCTACATGTTCAGCATATTGTGATCAGTATTAGCTTGTAGAGGATTTTTAAACTATGTATTGTTGTGACAATGCTATCTGTGCTCAGAATAATATTGGTTTATTTAGTCTGCACACACACAAATGCTGTATAGAGTATAGTTGTGTGGGACTTGTGCATGTGTACAGTATGTGTGCATATAATCAATGTACAGTTATTTTGATGCTGTCGCTCCATTTTATAGGGTTTGTACAATCTGTGTGACATACTCTGCATGCACATTGTGTTTATCCAGTTTATGTGTACATTGTCTGTACAGTATAGTCAGTGTGAATGTTGCTAATATGTTTCAGTACATATTGTATATGTGGCTAGACATTAGTGTAAGAACACTCCAATAGGCTGCATCATTTTATCTCATTTTCGTTAAATAACATTTGCACAGCAAGTGTTACCTAGCTTCCCGACACCTCCCAAACGTGACCCTCCTCCTCCCACCCCCAGCGAAGCTCAGCCTCACCACACTCAAACTTCACCAGCCGCCACTGGATGCAGGTGAAGTTTCTTGAGGAATAGTAATCCCTTTTTCTTCCCCAAAGTAAAATTCAAAAGGGGATTTGACCATGATAGCATAGGGCGTGTTACAACAGCCTCTCACTGACTGACAGGCTACTAGAGAACTTTGAATTGGTGGCATTTTGCATGTCTTTCTTCAGTATGGCCATGAAACGCTCAATGACATCAGTGGCCTGTGGCCACAGAAATATTATCGTTTATGATCAAAGTCGGTGTATTGCACAGTCTTTGAATTCCTTTCTATTAAATGTGTACCACTGAACATTTTTTAATCACTAAATATATGTAAGTGAAAGAATTTTGTATAGTTTTATAATCACATCATCAACCTATGTGCTAAAAAGCGCCAGTGTCTGTGGCAACCCAGGCTATTTATTACTAATTTCCATTACATATTACCATGCAATATCATGTGGTAACTGTTACAAAGAAATCAATGGCTACATCTTGCCAGATACAGGCGATGCACCTCTAGATATATAGGTGCCAGTTACTTGACTAGGCTTTAACACACAATAAGAGCCAAGCATCTCTTTTACTGTTTCATCCAGGCAGAGGTTCAGACCCTTGGCCTCCAGAGCCACCTGTTGGCCATAATAATACTATAACCCCAGGGGCCATATCCACAGCGTCTTTTTGTAGTGACTTTAGAATGATCAAGTAGCTACCTCTCAAAATCAGTCCTACCTCGTAACAGGCTACCCCACATTGTACATACCTGAGCACTTTCAACTCCTTGACATCACTGCACATGTGAGTTTGTTTTTGGCCCTGTGTAAGTCTCTTCAGATGTGAATACAAATAAAGTCAATTACAGTAGCTTGTGTGCCACCCTCAAGAATGGATTGCCAATTTCCTGTTAGACTTGGCATCCTTGGCGTGGTTTCCCCTGGAGTTTTGCCTCTATCTCCTGTATTTTTGACTGTATGCTGGACTTCGTTTTGGTGGTTTAGGTACTCTGGGCACTTTACCACTGCTGATCAGTGCTAAAGTGCAAGTGCTCCCTGTGGGCAGGGTATAGAGTACGTAAAAGGTAGGACATGTGTTGGTGTGTTATACATGTCCTGATAGTGAAATACTGCCATTTTCGTTTTTCACTCTTGCAAGGACTAGCTCTCCTATGGGTTATCATTGGAGCTGTTTGTAACGTTTTACAAGTTTAACTTTCGATTGGGAACAGCTAGAGATTTGGAGTGTAGGGTTACTATACTCAGATTTTAAACATACATCTTTTAGTGAACATGGTTTTCAAACTGTGTGTTTGAAAATGCCACTTTTAGAAATTAGGCATTTTCTTAGTTTACCATTCTGTATGCCTCTGCCTGCTTGTGAAATCAATGTCTGCTTTAGACTGAAGGGGGCTGTTAGTGCATTCACTCCAGACACACACACACTGAGGTGTGCCCTGCATATCCTGATGGGTCTTTTTGAGCTAGAGTGGTGGGAGGAGCTGTCACTGCCAGCTGAATAGGGCTTTGTCTGCCTTTCACAATGCTGTGCTCACCCCCTGTAGTGTGGCTGGACCAGGGATGACAGAACGAATTCTAGTAAGCAAGAGAAACATTATTTGAAACATGCACACTTCAAAAGCTGAAAGTAGTTTACGTAGTGGGGCCCTGACCCCAGAACTTTAGAACACTTCTGGATTAAGAGGACCCTGCAAAGAACAAAAGCTGGAGAGCTGCCAGGAGGAATACTGCTCCATTGCTGTGTGTTGCTTTGCTAGGTTGGCCTGCAGTTGCTTCTTCTGTGTGTGGGCAGTGGAAATGACTGGACATTTACTTTGATTTAGTATCCTGCTTAAGAAGATTCACCAAGGACTTGATGTAGAGCTTGCCTGCTGTTAAGAAGTCCCAGGGACACAAAGACTTCACTTGCAGCGTCCCTGAACTTCACTGCTGGGAGTTCTGACTATCTCTGTGGTGCCTACTCCAGTTCTGGGCCCTTGGAGGTTATTTTGCTGCTCCTGTTGCTAATAATCCCCACATCACTCTTCCAGCACTGTTGTTCCCGCTGCAAGCTGCTGTGCGGTTAAAAAACAGACGCACCGCCACAGGGCGTCCAAAAATATCGACGCAGCGCCTGTCAGCGGCTGAAGAAACCGCCACAGCCTGAGTCCTGAGCACAGAGTCTAGGAAGTCTGAAACTCCCATTCCGACTCTGACGCAGGCCCTGCTGTACCCCTGGAAAAAGTGATGCATCACCTGTCTGCGGCTGCAGAAATCGACGAAGAGCCTGGATGGCCGATGCATCGACCCGTAGCACCTGGGTTTTCCCATGCATCGCACCTATGTGCCGAATCTACATCGATGATGGTCTTTCAGTAAGAAAGTGACACTTCACCTACCCTCCCAATACGGAACTGACACATCATTTCCCCTCGAGCAAGCAACTGACGGATCACCTTCGCTGCACGTATGGAACCAACACATCACCTTCCCTGCGCCTGTTTTCATCCTGTAATTTTGATGCATCCTTTTTTTTTTTTAAATATCTTATTTTAAAAAAAATATATATTTTTATTGAATTTTTTTATCAATTTTACCCCCTAAACCGAGGGCAAGAAGCACAAAATAACATGTAAATGAATTTGCTTTGTACATACACAAGTGAGGAATAAATTCACGAATCCCAAAGATATATAAACAAGGGCCAGGGTATAATAGAAAATCAAAAAGTTATAACATAAATACATTGTAGCTAGTACGTCTTATCTCAATAATTGTTAACATTGATCATCAATACGTCTCTATATACAATTCAATATCCTAGATCAATTATCCTAAATCTCATCTTTCCATCTAGTTATTGGTTCCCATATTTTCAATCCCAGTTTCCTCCCTTTCTTTCCCCTTCTAGCATAGATTGCTTTTTCCAAATTATATATGTTTAAAATCCTTGCCAACCATTGTTGATATGTCGGTGGTACTGGGTCCAGCCAAGCTGATGCAATACATAACCTTAATATTGCCATGGCCACAAAAATAAAATAACGTTCTTCCCCCTGTATACCGTCTGAATTTACACCCAACAAGGTTAAAGTGGGGGTTAAATTAACTGTTATTCTCAACACCTTTTGCATATAAGTCTCTATTTCAAACAAAATTGTACATAATGATGGGCATGTTGCAAAAATATGTATAATATCAGCTTGCAGGCTTCCACATCTTGCACAATTAATACCAGTTGTAGCTCCCCATTGAGCAATTTTTGCCGCAGTATAATACAGCCGATACAATGTCTTGTAGT
Organism: Lissotriton vulgaris; assembly: GCF_964263255.1. NCBI lineage: Eukaryota > Metazoa > Chordata > Amphibia > Caudata > Salamandridae > Lissotriton > Lissotriton vulgaris. The sequence continues at coordinate 2,124,442,081 of NC_141685.1, forward strand.
GTTGCGCCTGCATCGCACCTATGTGCCGAATCTACATCGATGATGGGCTTTCAGTAAGAAAGTGACACTTCACCTACCCTCCCAATACGGAACTGACACATCATGTCCCCTCGAGCAAGTAACTGACGGATCACCTTCGCTGCACGTATGGAACCAACACATCACCTTCCCTGCACCTGTTTTCATCCTGTAATTTTGATGCATCCAAGGTACTTTGTGCTAAAAGTGACATATCCATAGTGTTCCATGGACAGAACTGTTTTAACTTTTTAAAAGTCATATTATGATATCTGTATGTTGAATTTTTTTCATTGTGGTCCTGTTTTGTTTAGATAAAGATACTTTATTCTACTAAACTGGTTTAGTGTCCATTTGTAGGATTTTCACAGTGTTACTCTGTTTTATATACAAATGCTTTACATATTGCCTCCGAGATAAGCCTGACTGCTCATGCCAAGCCACCAAGCGGTGACCAGGGGTTAATTTAGATGTGTAACTCCCTTATCCTGACTAGAAGGAAGGGGCCCTACTTGGACAGGGTAGAAACCTGCCAACTAGAGACCTCTATTTCTAACAATGGCAAAAAGGTGAGTCTGTGCTTCTATAAAGCGATTGTACTCCTCTGCAAAGGAAGGTGTGTATTACATGTAGACATATTAAACTTTGAAAAAATGGTTTATATTATATTAGTGTTTTGAAATTCAGCATGTATGGAGTATATCTGAGTGAATGGTTTGGGCCACATTTTGAATGTCTTCTCCATCATCCATGTTTGACATTGGTCTAGTTTTAATAGGTTATCTGCAGTGGAAAATATTAAGATGTGTTTATCATTATTTTGGTTAACATGTAAGAGGAAGCTTCCTCATTATGTGTTCAGGAATTTAGATATCTTGGTATCTTCTGGGGCCTGCAGGGGTACCACTGTTGCCTTTTTTAGTTTGTGATATTTAGCGATTTAGGCTCAGAACAAGTGGTAGCTGGCATGTGATAAGTTCAGGGACATTAGGAGTATATATTTTAGTATGTTAGTTGTGGACTCTTGGAAACTAGTGCTTACCTTCTTAAATCTTGTAGCACATGCCTTACTTTTATTTCGTAATTTTGGGGGGGGAGAGGGGGTTGTGTTTCCTTACATTAGTAACAACATCATACTTTATTGCGGTCCGCTGATAGCAAGCAGAGTAATATTTAGTACATTTCTGATTTATAGTTTTAGTGCTTGTACTCCCTTGGCTGTAAGTGTAGCCCATTTGAGAGAGTAATTGTTTTCATTTTCTGTGTTGTAATGTATCTTGCTCCTTCTATCATTATTTCAGAAAATAGTGCAGTATTATAAAGAATTAAATGTTTAAAATGTAAAATACATTTATAATTGACAAACACAATTATAGTACGGGTTTCTATTTTATACTTACTTAAGTGTTCTTGGTGGAAATTGCAGTCTTTACTTTCATATTTATTTTTAATTGGAGGTGTTGTAATATGGGTCAGATGGCTCCTTATCAGTTGGGGAAAAAAATAAAACGTTTGTTGGTAGGAAGTGGGTGCTGAGAGTTTTTATTTCATTTTAACCATTTTAGGGTGAGGTGATCAATATTAATATTTTAAATAAACTTATATTTTTTGTGCCTTTTTCCATTTATGTGATTGATGTTATTTTTTGGTAAGTTAGTACTTTCCTGATGATGTAGTAATTAGTTTGTAGTATCTAAAGTTAAAGACATAAAAGTAGTAGAGTGTTCTGTTAGGCATTTGTTATTTTACCTATTTTAAATTAATGCATTCATATGTAAAGATAAATAAATATTTTACTTACCCTGGAAAGTAGTTTGTGGGTTGTGTTTTCAAAATCCATCAGAATATTGTCTTCTTGCAGCTTTTGTAGTTTTTGGAGTAGTAAGCAGTCACATTTTGTGTGCCTTTTATATTGTTAGTTTATTGATAAATTATTCGTACCGTTTGTTTTTATTGGTTGGTGGATCGTTCGTGTTTTTTCAGTGTTTGCCTTTTATACGAACACTAATCAGTGTTTATTTTATAGCGCTGAGTATATATTTCTATAATTTTGTTTTAATTTGGATATTTTATTGATGTATGTATTTATAATAATTTTTGTTTCATGTTTAGATCAATAGTTTGATGTATCGAAGTGTATATTTTGGGGGTTATTTATGTTTATTTTAGTAATGTATATTTTTTATAATGATGTTAGAATGTAATGTTTATTTTAAAAAAATTATAAGTAAAAGATTGTTATTTTATGTTCAATATTTCCAATTATTATTATTTAATTTAAAAAAATCTATTTATTATTTTGAAACACAAACAAAACACGAGGAATGATCATAATGTTTACAGATAGTCCCGCATCAAACATTCGGAAAGGCAACCGTATATTCCAACAATTCAATAAGGCACTTTGGATCTCAAATCTGAGTCCGCATTAAAATACCGGCCTCCTTCAATAACATTATAATTCCGGTCATCCAGAACTCTAGATTGTTATATAATGTTCTATGCATGGCCAACCTCAACATCCAACAACCCCACTCCCCCCCCCCCCCCCCCCCTGCTACAGATGCTGCGACTTATTCAACAAGTGTTATTAATGCACTACATTAATGTGTGAAGAGTATGCTGAGTGTCCCTCTCACGGTATTAACATCTCTGCCATCACCCAGAACTTCAGGAATCTCCCCCTGCATCGATCTCCCCAGGACCCGAGGCCGCCACCCGCGATCGTTCCCCCTCCGTTGAAGTGTTGGGATCCAAGCCAGAGTCTCCTTCCGGTGACCTGAGCTCCAGCACCAAAGCCTCCCATGCACCCGCCTCCTCCAGGTACCTATCGCTATGGTATCTGTGAACCTTCTGCAGTCGCACGGTCACCTCGCTGCCCGCACACATAAGCATTGCCGCTTTCCTTCTACTAAAGCTAGGGCCAGCCGCCGCCTTCCAGTTTGATGTAATTTCTCTTTTGGCTAACACTAGCCTCAGATCTATAAACTTGCTAGTTATCTTATTTTTACTGGTATGTGAAAACCAGTGTAGCAGGCAAGCTCCTTTATCCAGTACCACCTGCCGTTCAGTCACCTTGCAGAGCAACTCAGCTACCTCCTCCCAATACGTCCCTAACTTAGGGCCATCCCCCAGCATGTGGTTCAGATCTGCATCCCGTAGGCGGCATCGGGGGCAGTTTGCTGTGTTAGTCCGAAAATACTGATTGAGTTTAGCCGGCGTGAGATACGCCCTGTGTAAAACAAAGCATTGGATTAGCTGAAACCTAGCGTTCCAAGTACATTTCCACGCTCTTTGGAGTATCTGCAACCAGGCGGTATCCGGGATTGCCCTATCCAGGTCCAACTCCCAGCACTCCCGCAGCTTCTGTAGCGGGTTAAGTCCTTCCCCTAGCATCCGCTTATATAAACAGGTAACCGCCTTGTACGTGCCCGCCGCCATGACTATATACTGACACCCGTCGCTCGTTGGCGGTTCAGCGAGGCCAGCACCCCAATGCTTCTGTATGGCAGCGATCAGTGCCGCATGTATCAAATAATGGCCACGCGGAAGGCCAAACATTTCCTGCAACGCCTCAAAGGGCAACAACTCGCCATCCGCATAAAGGTCTCCCACCATGTGCAAGCCTAGGTGCTCCCACTCCACCAATGCCGACCAATCGCCACCGTGTGGTAGCGCTGTGCACATGCCCAGCGGTATTTCAGGCACATAAGGACGCTGTACCCCGATTCTACTGTGGTACCGTTTCCAGCAGTACCTCAAAGTGCCCTCTATCATAGATAAATCAGCAGTCCTCACTCACTGCTGCAGGACCACGAAAGATAAGACGTGTCTTGGCAACTCAGGCACCTGTCCCCCTTCTGCACCCATTGAGCGTGGGTGACGTCCGCACCCACGCTCAATGGGTCTGCGAGGGGGGGGTTCCACCACCAGTGTCTGGTAAAACTCCTGTCTCCTGAGCTGCCCCGGTACCAGCCTCCAGGGCCCCAAAGCGGCCCGGCCCCCAGACCCCCGCGTCCAGCGATGTCCAGGAGGGGGTCCCCCAGGGATAGTAAGCACCAGCCCCCGCCGGTCCATGCTGCAGTGCGGGGCACTCAGTTCCGATCTCCCAGTGGGACCCAGTCAGCACACAATCACCCTCAATAAGACCGGGAGGGCTCCGGGTCGGTCCCAGCACTGTGCGCCCTGTCCGCGAGTTCCGATCTCACTCCAGGCCCTCTACAATCCTGGAGGGCCGAGTTATTGATTGTGGCCCTCCGGCTTCCGCAGCGTCCCCCACACTTTCTCACCACGGCTCCGGGCTCACCTCCGCCCACGATCAAGGCCGCAGCTGTTCCGGTGGGTCGCGCTACAGTGGGAGCGCTACCCACACCACCGCCATCACTCCTCCGCTCCTCAGCCGGCACCAGTCCCAGCTCCCAGATCAAACAAAGGAGCTGGGCGCCATCTTGATTTTATCGGCAGGTAGCCCCGCTCCAGCTAACAGCCGCTACCGCCATTGTGCCTAGCCCGTATCCGGGCAAATATCAGCGTCTGCCGCTTTCAGGGCGCCCCCCACTCAGGCGACTCCACTTGGGGGCCCGGGAGACGCTTGCAGCAGGAGAATATAGAGGATTGGGCGCGGAGCTCTGTGCTCACGCAGACAGCCTCATCGGCTCCTAAGCCACACCCCCATTCTAATTATTTATGTTGCTATAATAATGTAGTCAATATTGTGTGTTATTTATATATTTATTAAAAGGTTACAACATTTTTTTCCGATATTTTTGTAATAAATATAAGAGAAAATAGATATTTTTAACAACAATATTTTGGTTTTTGATATCTGTGTTTTAGCTTAGTAAAGGAAGGTCATATTTTTCTGAACTATATTTAGTTTCAGATATTTTTGTCAATCAATATTATTGGCATCAATATTATGTCAGTGATCTGCCATAGGCTCCGCACAGGAACCCACTGTAGATTCAAGTTGTTGCATTCTACAAGCTTCTCCATGAGACCAAGTATGAGCTCTGTTTTGGGGGGTTGTAATAGTGTGGCCATCTTGATATAAAATCATGGGCTGCATAGTCATGATCCTCGGAGCAACTCTTTTGCCACCTCCAGATAATGGATGGCTGCTGTCAATGCCATAAATCCTCATAACAACAACCGTAGCTACCTGTTAGAAATGGGAGTCTCCAGTTGGCAATGGTTTGCACCTTTGTCCAAGTAGGGACCCTTCTTCCTAGTCACGGTAAGGGGGATACACTTCTAAAATAACCCTAGCTCACCCCCTTGGTAGCTTGGCATGAGCAGACAGACTTATCCCAGAGGCAGTGTGTAAAGCATGTGCGCATAAATACAGTAATACAGTGAAATGAACACCACACCAGTTTAGAAAAACAAGTAATCTTTATCTAAACCAAACAGGACCAAAACAACAAAAAAATCCACAAAACAGCAATCTAATATCCTCATAAAGAAGTTCTTCTCAAAAAGAAAGTTTGTAGCAACAAATAACTCCCCCTGGAGTTATCACGATGTCGTGACAGGTAGAAATCCCAAAGTACGGCGCCGACTGCGGGGTGCGTGGCATCAGGCCAGAGTTCCAGGGACCCTCCAAAAACAGTACCTAGGAAACGGTGAAAGCAAAGACGGTGCATTGTGTCGGTGAGGTGATGCTTTGTTCGGGCCGTGCGGCATTGGTTCCTTATGACCACAGGGAGGTGATGCTTCAGTTTATTACGACCCCATGTGATGTGAGGCCTTGGTTCCTTACTGCGATGCAGGTGAGGTGAGGCGTCGGTTCCGTACTTTTGTTGGGGAGGTGAGGCATCGGTTCTTTACTGGTGCCGGGGAGGTGACGTCACGGTGATGGCGGGTTGTTGGTTCCTTACGATGGTGCGGTGTTGATGGATTCGAGAGTCACCCACGTTGAGTATCGACTCCGAGTTGATGAAGCACCAGCATTGGTGAAGTCAGGGCTGCGGTGGGAGTCAGGACGGCGCACCGTGAGCAGCGCTTAATTTGAGCCGGAGCTTGCCGGTGCTTAGCACCGGCACCTAATTATGAGGGCCGGGTCTACAGTCACCGTGTCACGCTGCATTAAGTGCACCTGTCCTGCCGTCATTAAGTCGAGTTGTATGGTGGCACTGGCACACACAGGGAGCGTGTGCCTACTGTGCTACTGCTGTCGTGCTTTAGTGCTGTGCTGCTTCCTGTGACTGACTGAAATTTACCGACGACGAATCTTGATGCATGCAGTAAATGTCAACACTTACTGTGGCGTGCATGACTGACAGTGATGACACTGACTCCTCCGATTCGATTCTCAAAATTATTTCCTCCTCCTCACTCTCTTCAAGACGTCACTTCCAGCCGCGGATCAGGCCCAGTGGGCGGGACACTGCAGTAGTTGTTGATGGGCCGGGTGGTTTGCTGCCCTGGACTGGTGGCTGTGCACGGCAGAGGCAGCAACACGTGCACAGAGTATGCATTTTCGCTGCCCGTGGCCCGCCCCAGCATACCCCCATCTCTCTGTCCTCACCAGCCACCGCACCGAGTATCCAGTGGTGGTGCGTGTAATTTAACAACTCATGCACGTCCAGGGCCTTTGAAGTAACGGGAGTCGGAACTCAGTTCTGGACTGCTCAGCACAGGTGAGGGCGAGCGTGGCTGGCAGGCAGGGCCTGGCTGGCAGCCGTGACGCACTGTGACGGTGATTACTGGTCAGGTTTTCCCGTTTCGTTTTTTGAAAATCAATCATTATCTTGATTGATAGGCCGGCGCCAGCCAAATGATCATGGATAGTTTAAATAAATCAAGCTGCGTGAGGCAGGGCAGGGCCTAGTAGGCCACAGACGCAGGAGTAATGTTTTAATAATCATAGTTGTTTATTGGTGACTGACAGGTATGATCATGATGGCCGCCTGGGATAGGTGGGGTAGGCCAGCGGCAAAATCATCAATTAAAAAATAAAGCTGCGAAGGTGAGGCCTACGTTTTTATGTTGATGATGGTGGTCACGTCATGAGGATGAGAGGTTGTTTTTGATCACCTGGGCTGGTGGTGGTTTGATCATGAAGATCATGTTTTACTGGTTGCCAGAACAGTAGTGGGTGCACTGACTGCAGAGGGCAGGGCAGTCACAGTGGATATTTGTTGCGCAGTTTGCGGCCAGCCCGGGCTTCCTGGAGAGTACTACAGGCCCAGGATGGATTCGGTTTCGTTTCAGCCAGAGCAAGGCAAGCTCATCTGTGGGGTTTGGGGATGTGCGCGGCAAGCAGCGTGCGTGCACACATTTTTTCACATTGTAAAGCGCGCGCACATTCACTGCTTTGCCACCACATCCCACCCCAGTGATAACGAGGGTCAGTTCGCTCAAGTAGAAAGCTCCAATAGGCAGGAGTTCCCTTAACTTTGGTAATAAGATACAGACTAGTCTTTCAGTGATAGACCGAAATAGAGGGTTCTGGTTTAATGGCTCTATTTTGGCTTTGCCAGGGTCTGGCTCACAGGCCCTGGCCCATGTAGAGCACCGAGTCCTTAGCCACTAGGCCAAATCTCTTGCTCAGTGAGCAGTGGTGCAGCTGCTCAACCTCTCGACTCAGTGTGATCCTCAACTTAAGCTATGACTTGGTAGAGGGTAGTCAAATTCAAAAGTATACAATTGAGTTAAAATAACTACACATATCTAGCACGTTACAGTGAGTCTACACATGAGTAATGGGTTTTGCTTTCACCCATATTAAAGGCACTCATCTTAGCGGCGGTGGAGATGTGACACCCTGTGAACCCCCGGCAAATAAACTTGCAACACTTAAAATTCACATAGTTATCGTTTTGTGATGCATGAATTCAATGAGTTTTCTCATTGACAAAGCAAAGGCAGCCGTATCACCTTCCAAGTGTGACGCCTCCTACACATTTTTCCATTGTTGGAATATGATACAGGCCTGTGACCAGCACAGGTTATAACATGTAGAACCTGTTCTAGGCATAACATACTATTGTCAATCATACCACTGATTTTGAAGTATCAGTACCTCCGTTAAACTGGTCCCACGTTTGGTTACATGTTTAAACTCCCATCATTTTAGGGTCACTTGATACTATAGTGTATGGCGCCGGACTGACCATTCTGTCACCCTGAGGTAGAAGGAAGTAAATCTACATACAAGAGAAGCGAGGCAGCAGCATGCACTTTGTGTGTGTGAAGGGCGGTGTGGTGGTGAGGGGTAGGAAGAGATGAGGCAAAGGTACGATGGGGTGAGGTGTGACACAGATCCCTCAGCGAATATCTGTTTCATATTCATTCTTTAATGTAACACTATGGGGGTGGGGTGGGGGGGTCAGTTTGCCAGTATATTCTTTCTTTAAAGAGTTCCTGGGCTCCAGTAATATTCAGGCATACATTAGAATGTCAAGATAACTCTGGTGATTATTTGTCTACCTGGAGAGAGCCAGGAGCTTTGTCTAGGGGAAGCTGTGACTGCTTGAAAGGTAGTACAGGTTTATATACCTGCTGCAAAGAACGTGTACCATGCAGATCAAAAAGTGCATATAATGTAAAATCGCTCAGTGTGTTACTGCTTCTGTCAGAGAGATCCTTTTGTTACTTGCACTTTGGAAGTTAAAATCCTATCATAGACCAGCAAGCTATTAACTAGTCTGTCTGCATCAAAGAGCTGCATGCAAACAGCAAGCTATATATTAGAGCTATATGTTTTTGGGCAAATCTTTCATTATCCTAATCTTGCAAAAAGGGTCTAATGTGGGTAGAAATCAATTCTTATTGAAGAGAATCCCTAACAATGCTGTTATGAATGTTTTAAATTCTGCATTTCCGTTTTTCCAGACTTTGAACTCTTAAACTATATTGCCTACAATGACAATCATGGATGACATGTGACTCCTATACCTTGTAGTCCTGTCTGATGTAACATTCCCTATATACTGAGTTACACACGTAGGATTGTATTTATGAAATGTGTGAATGATGCAAAATGCTCTGACACCTTACACTGTTATGAGAGGCGCTATTAAACTAAATTAATGTAAGAAACTGGGTACTCCGCTACATAATGCTCCCAAACAGGGCGTTACACGTCGGTGATTGTTCAATAACTTTGAGCAATGTTTTAAATTTTTAGGACTGCCGGAATGAGCAAGGCTCCTTTGCTATGTTTGTCCTTCGTGTATGTTTGGGTTTTTCACAATCTTACGACTTCTTCAGTGATGTAACATTTAGGGCAGCACCAACACTCTAGAAATTGTTCCAGTACCACTGGCTTGGGTGCCTTTCTTTGAAATTTTAATGCTTTCCCGCTTGAGTGCCTTTGTGTGATGTTTCTATGCTTTCTGGCCTCGTTGGTTGACTTTGTGTGACGTTTCCATGATTTCTGTCCTGGGTGCCTTTGAGTGAAGTTTCCATGATTTCTGGCCTGGGTGCCTTTGTCTGACGTTTCTAAGTTGTCTGAGTACTTAGTTGTTGTACCTTAGAACTCATAGACTGTTAAAATGGCATACCCTACCCCAGTATTGGGCTTTCACCAAATCAGCACATACAGCACTGAAATTGTCCCTTTTCAATACATTAGTGATTTTAGCTAATTTATTCCAAAATTGTGCTTTCAATGCACTTTTGAGTTAATCTTTTTCAAAATGTTCACAGGGCAAGGGAACCTCCTATCAAAACCTTACTATGAGCAAGGCTCCCTTGCTGAAATTCGGATCAGCCAGGTATATATTACCTCTGACTTTTAGCAGTGCTAGTTGAAAATGTGGGTGGAGCTAATATAGTAAGTGGGTGGAGCCAGCGGAGGAAGTGGGTGGAGCCATAGAAAAGTAGGTGTGGCCTCCGACAAACATTTGAGCACCTGCACTTCATATTTTACAAATTAAGCACTGACCGTGAGTGTCATGAGTGGTGTCCTCGGCTCTGGTGCAAGCAGTGGCCTTGGTGACAGCTTCGGAGTCGATGCGGCTGGCGTCGGTCATACGGTGCAAGTCTGGACAGTGCGTCGTGGTCTTCACTCTAATTAATTCTGTTTTTTTCGCATTGAAGTAATTTCAAGGACTTTGGTCTGAGAATCTTAGTCATGAGCTGACCTTAGGATCTGGGTAGTGTTAGACCTGTATTATAAAAAGAGGGCCCAGAAGCCAGACTTTTAGATTACTTCTGGGATTCAAGAGGAACCTTTGCCAAGGAGAAGAGCTGGAGAAACTGAAGGGGGAGTTCTGTCCCTTTGCTGTGTGCTGTTTGGGGTTGGCCTGCAGTGGCTGTTTCTGCCAAGGAAAGGAGAAGGACTTTGCTGTGTGCTGTGTCCCCTGCTTGAGGAAGATCTCTAAGGACTAGAAATAGAGCTTGCCTCCTGTTCTGAAGTCTCAGGGAAACAAAGACGTCATCCCCTCTGTCACCTTGCACCTGGAACTGCTGTTTCAGCTACCACAGAGGGAAACTGCAACACCAACGCTGGCGAGCGATGCCGAAACCTGCACTGAAGCCGTGGGCACTTGCACTTTCACACTGAACAGCAGTGGCAGAGTGCCCAAAGCATTTAGACCAGCAAAAACTAAGTCCAACACACAGTAAAATAACAGGAGGCAAAGGCAAAAATACAGGGAAAACCCACGCCAATGATGCCAGGTCTAACATTACCCAGATCTTAAGGTCAGCTCATGACTAAGATTGTCAGACCAAAGTCCTTGAGATTACTTCAATGCGAAATAAACAGAATTAATTAAGGTTTGTGCTGCTTTCATTGAGCCTTACAATTGTAGAGCATTCTAAGTTAATGGGACTTTGTTGCGATTGTCGTGGAAATCTGTGCATACATGTGGAAGATCATGTAGAACAGAAGTTGGAGCCAGGTATCTGCGGATCACCATGAGTAAGTATGGGAAAGTTTGTTCACAGCCACGCTTTACGGCAGGCTTTTCAAGCATCAGCTCACTCTTGTCTATGATGGCCTAGTCTATTGCTCTCGCAGGCTATGAGAGGACAGCCGAAGTATAACACTGTACATCATTGCAGCACATGCGAAGAGATCATAGTGTCAGTAGTGCCTGTTAGAACAGCCACACAAGATAGACCTGTGAGCAACAACGTTTTTAAAAACTGCTAAAGAACAACAAATAGGTGTTTGTCGTTTCATGTAGTAATTGTAGCACCACCCATGTACCTAACATTCAGCTTTTAACATTCGTATATTGCTACTTCAATATAGAGGTAGAGGAAACTCAGGGAGATTCTGCTAGAACACAAATGATGACAACTAAATTTGGTGTTGCTATTTAAGTCACGTACTCACTGGATAGCTATGTGTAAACTTTATATACAATTGTTGTTAACCACTTTAAGGAATAATTATACAGCATTAGACTTCTAAACATAGGAATATTTTCTGTAAAGCGATCATGATTTTAAAAAATATGGACTGTTTGTGTCTTTATCAAGTTGTACCAATAACTTCTAAGGACCGATCTGAAAGAACGTGATTTATACCTGTACAGGTAGTAACCTTAATTTTCCTCTTGTTAAAGACTTTTATATGAGGCTAGCAACCTTATCTTTAATAGGTTCTTGTACAAAATATTCATATACCTCCATGATGAACAAACAGTAATGGTTAGTAATATCTTTATTTTTCAGCTATCTGCAGTACTTACGGCCACATTCATGAACGGAAAATCGGCTCGGAAAGGGCCAGATTCTGAGAATCTGGCCCTTTGCGTGCGCAATTTTTGCATTTGGGATTCATCATCCCAAATGCAAAAATCGCTATTATAGTATTCGCAAATTTGCGAGGAATTGCATTTAAGGAATCTCTATTTGAGATTCCTTAAATGCAATTCATGAAACATTTAAAAATTGCGAATTCGCAATTTTGGCCCGCTATTTACCGTGAAGTCAAACCTCGTGGTAAATAGGGGAAACTTAGAAAAATGCACTTAAGTGCATTTTTCTAAGTTGTATGTTACACACACACATGTCCTTGGGACATGTGTGTGCATAACACCAGCGTCTAATATCATTTCAGGGGTGCAACAGGGTGTCCTTTGGACACCCCTGCACCCTTGAAATCGCAAACTCAGAATGCGAATCGCTAATAGCGATTCGGACATGGATGTGTCTTCCCATTCATTCCTATGGGCCTCTAGGCCCATAGGAATGAATGGGGAGTTATTCCTTATTTGCAATTAGCAATTAGCTAATCGCAAATAAGGAAGCTGTAGGAATCGCAAACAAAATTACGATTTGTACATGATTCCCGTTTTACAAGTCTGTAATAGCGATTCCTTAATAACCGCTATTACAGACTCGCAAAACGGGCCGATGATGAATCTACCTGTTAGTCTATATTAACAATGTTAGCATGATGAGTTTAAATTAATTAGAACAGATTAAGCTAAACTTCCCTTTGAAATGTCAAGCTTGAGTGTGATTTGAGAACTCTCGCCCAACAGCCATTTGGATCTAAGCATTTATTGCCCCTTTATCCCGAAGAAGGCTTCTTTGAAATGTCCTGGGAAAGCTGAAACAGCATTGCCAGCCATATACTGAATCTCATCCTCTACACCAGTATCAGTGGTTGACTTGACTGACTTGTGACCTTTGGCGGTCGACTCATATTTGAGAACGAGCTGTGAGTCTGATGATTTTTACATGAGATTGTTTACTTTGGGAGAGAGTGGCTTCCTTAAACAAATGAATCTGGTATCTGTTTATAAATATGCATGACAATCGGCTTCACTGTGCACCGTGTGATCTGATGTTCATAAATAATGAGAGCTGGGCATTTTTCGTTATTTCTTGAATGATATAAGTTAGGATAAGTGTGAATGTTTAATAAATATCTACTTTGGAAAAATATGCTTTAGTATTGGAGTTATGGGATAACTATTTGTAATAACATTATAGCTTGATTACTGCTTGTTAATTAGTGGTAGCCTATGGCCAATCGATTACCACTGGTAATCCTACAAATTTACTTCTATTGCAGCATAAGTATAAGCATCTATATATCTGAGCCCCAATATGATTCTTTCTGAGTTTCTTCTTTTTCATGTCTTACATCTTTTGAGGCAACGAGTAGAACCCGTGCATGCTATGCTTTGACTTAAAGACCTAGAAAGTCCATTACAGAAGGTAAATATGGAGGAATGGACTGCTAAATTATGCGCACTCATCTGTACCTTTTGGACTTCTGTTGTTCATAGACAGTCACACAAGTATTACAAAAAAATGAAAAACATGCGTTAATAGTCAGGGCCATTTCTTCTTAACTGCGGAATTCTACTTGTCACAATACTTATGCCCGAGAGTGATCATAGCTAGGAAGCAAGGAAGCTCTGAACAAGAGTGCGTGACCCCAGGATGCAGAGGTCGCCCGGTGGTCCTCTGTTTCATATTCTCGACAGCAGCAGAGGTATTTTCACCAGTGTCGGAATGTGGTTGACAGGATGTCCTCAAGGGCCATTTTAGGATGCCCACAACACATCTTCTCTGGCTCATTAATTTCTCTGCTGGTCCGATCGCTTAAAATACTACAGTTTCCGCTGTTCCAGGCAAGCGACCTGCTGCACGCACGTATAAATCACCTTGAAGAATATCGACCCGTTCTGCATGCAATAATTCGATACTTTGCTGGTTTTATCTGCATAGCCAATGCCGCAAGGACTGTAATACTCGGAGCTCCATCTTTCTGCTCCAGTGGACCGATCCTTCTCCTCTTTCCCTTATATTTAAGTTATCTGTTCTACGTTTTAATTATAAATAAAGTGATATCGGACCTTTTCCCTTGTTTACACATCACATTCTATTTTTTTGAAGGGGTAGGGGGGTGGGGAGGTGGGAGGGGGGTGGGTCCTTCTTCCTTCCTGTCTCTCAGTGGGTGACACAAACACCAGAAATGCGAGTCACAGTTGGCCTATTGTGAGGGATCTCAGGTAGACCGCACTCCTGCCGAGCAAGGAGTATGATCCATCTTCTGTATTTATAGATTTAACCGCATTCTTTCTGCTTTTCTACAGGCTAAAGCAGAGCCAACTTTAGGTCTGGTGGCACCGGGTGCATCAATCCTTTTTGGCACCCCCACACCCCGTGACCGCATCTCTCCAACCATAAGTTATTGTTAAACACAGCCTCCCCCTTTGAAGTCAGCACCCCCCCACCCACAGGTCAGTGCCCAGTGCGACCGCACCAGTAGCACCGCCCTAAAGCTGGCTCTGGGCTAAAGAAATGACCCTACTACACAGGCCTTTGTCATGAGCAGAAGTCAATGTATGTGTGCAGGAATATCTTTCTAAACTACTTCAACCCTCCTGGCAGACCAAATGCCCTAGGCTGACTTCCTCGTACCTCGCCCTTTGAAGGAAAACCTCTCCAGGAGTATGTCACTGCACGAACAATGCTTTATCCTTTAGCCATCTCAGCCCCTCTTCATTGTAGCAAACTTTACAAGGGAGGTTTGGGGAGCCACAAGTGCCACTCTGAGGCTTTGCAGTGGCAAACTCTGCCCCCTCCTCTTTTGTACCTCGGCCGAGTCTCTCCCTCACCACCAAGTACTTCAAAGCAACCTCAGTGGCAAGATACTACAGCTTGTGGCCTAACTTACAGCATTATGGCATTTGCATTCCTACAGCATAATGATGCTTTATTATACAATGTACTGTACATGCATTCCGTTTTTGACATTTTGGTTACTTTAATATGAGTACATAGCCTTAAATATTTTTCAGTAATTGTCCGGTGGATTCAACACACTTAGAAGTAAATGTTGGTTGGTTCGTTATTAATTTTCTTCTAATGACTGCAACTCCCAAAATGCTTCATCGCAGCCAGGATGGGTGTTAGTATATATAAAGAGACATTGAAAATGGAATGTGTGTGTTTTTGTGTGTATTTGTGTGTGTATGCGTCTTGGGTGCTAATTTGCCTGACTCCATTAATTTCTATGGGAGTGTGTTGTAATACCTGTAAGTCGCAAGTGTGCTGTCTGTCTTACTCCAAGTATGGTATGAATTACACCTACGCCTGTTTCAACACTGTTAGGGCTGTAGGAACAATTGAAGTGTAGTTTATGAATAGCAATGATCTTACTTTTTGGGGGTTATATGCTTGAATTATTCTCCCCCCGCCCCCATTTGTCAACCACATGCACTAATGAAATGTATATCTAAGTGAGAGAAGATCTCCAAAACTGTGGTGGGGATCTGTGCACTGAAGAAATAGGAGAGGCAAAGGTATTTGCCAGTAGATTCCTGAATACTATTTTGTTGTCTGTGAGCAGTACTACTCAGTGCCTAATTTGTAAAAAGTAAAGTACCAGGGCCCAAGTTATTACTTACTGGTCCACTGCAGCTGCCACAACCCTGTCTGTCTGCAGGTGCAACGTGTTAAACCTTCACTGCTTGTCAGGAGCACCCATCAGTTTCAGTAGCTGTGATTGGCTACAACACTGCTTATCTGTGTTTAAGGTGAGACTGTTGAGGGCAGTATGGGGTCTTCAGATGTGGGGCAGCCCAGGAAGGAAATATTTTCCTGGTACATTATGAACAGAGATGCATGTAAGTGGCACCTTTGACACAGTGCTATATAAGGGGCGCCAATTGTTCGCATCAGGGTTTTGGGGTTGAACGCCCGTTTTGTGAATTGTGGTTTTGGGATAACACTGGTGTCTCTCATCAGTTTCTCCCTGAACCTCATCAACTGTGGTAACAGGACTGAGGGTGGGAGGTACAAAGGGAACAAGTGGAGGAGCAGCAAATCTTGGGGTCTCAGAGAAAAAATATTGACTATCTCCTGTGCCCCCAGGCATAGCTGGTCTGTGCTCCTGACATATAATGGTAGCCCAATAGTTATTATGTGTGCAATAACACAAATTCATTCTGTAGGGCATGGGTACTCGCAAACATTTTCCCAGGGGATAAAATGTTTGGCCTGCATTGAGAACGATGGCTGCATTGATGCCAGCAGGGTGGGGGTGGGGGCAGGATGGTCGGCGTGGGTGTGTTTGTGATATAGTAGATATAGGGGACACGAAGCAAATATCATGCCAGTGACTAAACGGCACAATGTGAAACCAGAAAACCTAGGAATAATCCTGGCTCCCCTACTTTACAAAACTGTATTATCCTAAGCAATTGTTTCAGGTTTCCCTCCTTTTTCTTTATTATCACATATACGAAGACCTTGAAATGTGACTTCAGGATGTGCGCTTTGCAAAATGCTCTCCTGGGTTTGATTTAATAAATTATAATGTTGTTCATGTATAATAGGAACCAAAGCCACCCAGAAGATGTGCATAACAACTGCCTTAACTGTTCGATTTTGACATTGTTTTCAGGGAGGAGTGGGGGCTGAGAATGAATGTTTTTAATTTAATCTTTGAAAACTATCTGATTAAACTAAAAATACTTCTCAATGCACTGATCTAATCTGAAGTACTAAGGAGAAATGGTTCTGCATGTTAATAAAATACACTTTTTGAATTTTGAAGAGACTTTATAAAATGTTTACACGTTTGCTGTGAAATGTTTAAAAATAAAGATGTTCCTTAAGTTTATGTGCAGAAAACCCTAGTTACTTCCTTTCTTCAACTTCACATAACCTTCAAATAAATGCTTGCCTGTTTATTTATCATTTTAATGTTACTGTAGAGTCAGGTAGACTGCTGTTGACCAGAGTGCTGCATGTAAAGGTCAGGAGGGCCGCACTGTGAGTAACAGTGCTCTTGTGAGTTAAACATGTTGGGAGTATTACAGGCACAAGCATTGTCGTGTTGTTTTAGTAATATATACCAATGTTAATGTGCAATGCAAATCTAAGGAACGTGGCCATGTCTCGGAGTTGTTGGGCATGCGAGTTTTTTAAGCTCACTGATAGAAGTTTAGTTTGCACACAGCTCATTGCACAGATCCTGGCGTGAGCCAAATGCGAAAGTCAAGGAACAGGAGGCAATTAGGGCAGTGAGTCAGCATAGGAACAACACGGTTATTATCGAGGGATTTCTAATCCGCAATTTAGTGGTCTGCGGAGGAGTTCTATCATGCTGACTATATACAGATGTCACTGTATTGCATGGAGGCCAGACCAATTATTATTCTTTTTTTCTCTGCTGGACATGTGTACACTAAAGTCGTTATTGTGGAAGTTTCGAATAAACCCATATTTTTTGCATAAGATAACTAAATGTATGTGCCATTCTCACCTACATCAGTTAAATCGTTTTATTTGGTTTACATGAACAGTGAAACAAACAACTTCTTCAAATAATTCAGTCTACATACAAGTAATCTCAAAAGATGTTTAGTTATCCCTGTTCTTCATACTTAACAAGACCATAGATCCAAATTTCCCTAAACTGCAAAAGATATGCCTTGGATTGAGAAACCACTGAAAACCATAGTTTATTTAATATTTTCTAGATGTGGATTCACTAAGAAAGGATCAACATTTGTTTTCTTAGCACAATCCATGACAGAGAAATGCAATTTTGCATTGTACGCTTTCTACATGTCCATGATACAATATACCAGCTACCAGACAAATAACCATATTAATGTGATTTATTCAAATCAACAGGTCATTTCATCTCAGAACCCGGTCCAACTGTACACTAGTCCCACCCAGGATCTGATGGGCTCCAGTCTCTCCTTCATTTTATCCACTGCTTTTCCCTCATGTGCCAGTGCCAGGTCGGCACTTGAACTGTTACCTTCTCCCAGGATTAGCCCCACTCTGCCTCCATGATGGTATAATTACACTAACGCATCAAATCCGCACAGTGGACACACGAATACCAAGGCTGTATATGCATATCTGTACCTGGACTGCGCCCGGCACCAGGACATTTGGTTCTCTCAAGACCGCCTGCCTTTCCTACCTGGCTGAGTCTTTGAAGGCGTTCAGCAATATTCATATAGTACAACTTTGCCATCTTGTTTCACCATCTCTTATAGAGGAAAACTTTAGTTACAATACTTGTGAATTTTAATTGATCAATTCACCCGACAGTCCTACCTCTCAAGATCCCTCTCCTTCTAGTAGCACCAGAGCACAAGTTGTAAAAAACAGGAGTGGGAGGAATAAGCAAGTTGGGCAGTATGCAAGTGACATGATGGCGGGTGGCATCTAAGTGTGTGACATCACATGTGGCATCACGGTACGTGACATCACAAACGTGACATCAGATATTAATACCTCACACATATATTTAGCAGGCCTATCATGAGTACATTTAAGTGCATCACAAGATTTAACAAATGAGATCTTGTGTCGGGGTTATGCCATAAAAATGACACATCCCGACCCAAAATCTGGGCCTTAACACATGCATTTATTTTTAAAACTGTGCCACAAAGAAATTATCAACAAGGAGAATCTTGGCAGTAAATCTATTCTTCTTTATTTATTACAATGTCTGCATTTTAAGACATCTTAGGGGATTAAGGCACCTACTGCAGAGATCTTTGTGTGCCTATTAATTCTCAGGGAATAAAAATAATGGTAAGATAACTCTGGAGATTAACACATTTGATAGAGAGATCTGTGTTTTGTCTAGTCGCCAATCTGAATCAAAGTAGCATATAGGGCTAATGTGTCACCTGCAAAGCACACTGTGTAACATGTAGATATTTTTATTTTATTTTCTATTACAAGGTAAGTGAGTTACTTCTTAGGTTTCGTCTGCACAGCGCTTGCGATGTGCTTGGGAAATCTATTGTATTTAATATAAATCTTAAAAGGGGCTTACATCCCACCCTTACTTTTCATTGGTTGGTGTGCTTGCCACTTTTTTTCCTTTGTTTCTATTGGTTGCTGCATGCCATTTCCTTGGTGTGTTCTTCTTATCAGTCCCACTTCCCAAATACTCCTTTTGATCCAAGTCGGACTTCTTTCTGAGCAAGCGTGTCAGCACCCCTGCTTGTCCAGTCCTCCCTCAACTTCTTCCCCAGGCGCAGCAGCTTGACCTCCCATGCCGCTCCTCCCTCAGATTATTATCTTGAATGCTCGGCCACCGCGTTATTCTTGGTGCTCACAATGCAGCCCATCCTGCGCCTCGGCCCCCTCAGCTTATATTGACAGGCGCACACCATGAAAGCACAGTTTGTTGTCTATTTTTAGTATCACACTTCAACAGAGAGCACGTTTTTGCAGGCCATTTCTAATGCTCTCTGCACCGCCCATGCTTTCCTTGTTTTATTATTACACCGGTTCTATTGAGTGTCAGTGCAGCGACAGCCATCACACAATGCTAGTGACGCTTTCTGTTTCTTCCTTATTGGCCCCTAGATTTCAGAGATCATTACCAGTAGGCTATGGACAACAAGCAGATCTTCATGTCCACTCTGTTGTCAAGTGCATGAGAAGCTGTCCTCAGTGCCTCTTCAGCAAACTGTGACGCCGAGCGTGAGGAGAAGTCGGATAACACAAAAGGAATGTGCAAAAAGGGGGCTGCTCAAGTGTAGGGAAATGAAAGGAAATCCAGAGGGGAAAAAAGAATTTCCAAAGAAAGTCAAGGGATACGTATTTACAAAATTATGTGAAAGACTGATAACAAATAAACAGTCTTTGTACCCTGGCCAAAAAACAATATAATATATGTAAACGTTGTTCATATAGTTCACCAAGGATCAAGGGATGTATCTTCTGTAGTTGGGAAGAGGACAGCAGGGGGTTGATGGTCCAAGTTTGATAGGGGACAGTGTTGACGCTTCAACCCAACTTAACGGCAAAAGAGGGAAACTTCAACCTCAGCCACGCGGATCTTCTTCAGGACGGGCCCGGGATGAGGGCCAACCCAACAGGGTAAAGGCAAATTAGTAAAAGGCCTCAAAGTTAGAGAATCTGAAACCACCATGCCACTCTTACACACCTCAAGGGACTGCAGATATAATTCAAACCCGGTGAAGCCACCTAAATATAGGGCAAGAAATGGGGGAATTGCACATCAGGAATGAGATTGGACCAACAATGATACCAATGAGGGATATTAAAAAGCAAAAACTAAGTAGCGTGGCGCACAGCAATTGTTTAGGTTGAGTTTCTTGTGTTAACTATGATTTTACAAGTAGTTTTAAGGTGCTCCAGCAAGAGACGTAACCGTCCATGTACGTCGTAGGTAAGAATTGGTTGTGTGCGTTACATGGGGAGTACACGCATCCTTGCATATGGGCACACAATGTGGTTCGTCGGATGAAGACAGACTCCAATGTTGCTTTTAGCAGTTGATTATTTATTCATCAATCTCGCAAAAAGTTGTTTGTTCATTAATTCACAAAATTTCAAAGTTTGTATATCCCATCGCTATGATGGTGTGTAGACAGACATTTCCAAAGAGATACTCCGATGCATTTCGGGCTTGTGTTGCCCTTTGTCAAGGAGTTCTGTTTCAGGCGTTCTCCGTCAGCCCGATTCGTATCATCTCAATTTTGCAGTGTGGCACCCAAGGATTTCATATTGGTATATGGTCAAGGTTCCCATAAAATCAATAGCCATAGTTAAGTGCGGGAAATTTTCCTGATCCTGGAGTTTCTCCTAATAAATGATCCTGCCATTAAATGGTGTACCATCTTCGCATTCTTAGAAATGTATTGCATTTTTAAATCGATTCAGTGGGGCTCTACTGAATGACTATATATTGTATATACAATGTACATGTTTGTCAGCCTGCCAGCCAGCCTCACATTGACTGTTTATTGATAACACTTTGTGTACCTGGTGAGATGCCAGCACTAATGTCAGTACACTGTTTCTTTTCTTTAAAAAAAAAAAAAAATCCTTATATTGTTATGTGGTACTGTCACAATATGTTTTTTGGTTGTAATTGTAAGTTTTTAAATGTATGATAACACATTTCTTCTTGGTTGCTCCATGGCTGTACCTGTCATTGACGATTCATGAGCAACTTCAGTAAATAATTGTTGTGATCATGGGCTCACTTTCCATTCGTCTTGCCACGAACGTAAGAATAATGAGCCTATACGTGCCGGCGCGTATACTGGTTATTACAGGCCAAATTGTCCCACGTTTCACACGGTCTTTGTCAGACTCACATTGGAGTCTTTTTTCCATGCCCGCGACCTGTCACTGGGACCTTTTACTGAATACGCGAATGAAACTTCACCTTGTCTACATGTCTTTTTAACAGTCCTGCGAGCTCGAATTCAGTTGACTGCTACCGCGTTGGAGAGAGAAAAGAAACACTGCGCTCCTAGGTAAATGGAACTAGAATTATAATAACTCAACCATTTTGTAACTGATAAGACTGACCGTGACCCCCTAATTAGGTTTTCCTTCCTTTTCAGCACACTAATCTTTGCTGTGGGTGTTAAACTGATTCTTCAGTCCCCTTCATTGCTGATTCCTTGAATCTTTCAGCTGCAAACCCTGGAATTGATTATTCAGCACACACACCGTGATATTAACGCAGGTAAGTTGTCAGGCCCTGCTTAATTCAGTATAATTATTAGGTGAAACTCCAGGATTGGGAGAATTTCACACACTTAACTATGGCTATTGATTTTATATGAACCTTCACCATATACCAATATGGAATCCTTGGGTGTCACACGGCAAAATACAGGCAGTTGAGTGTTTTTTTTATTATCCCTCATGGGTAACATTGTTGGTCCAATGTTATTCCTGATGTGCACTCCCCCCCATTTTTCACCCTATATTCAGGTGGCCTCACCGGGCTTGAATTATATTCGCAGTCACTTGAGGTGGATAAGATTGGCATGGTGGTTTCAGTATCTCTAACTTTGAGGCCTTTTACTAATTTGCCTTTATCCTGTAGAGTTGCCCGTCATCCCGGCCTCCGTCTTGAAGAAGATCCACGTGGCCGAGGTTGAAGTTTCCCTCTTATGGCGTTAAGTCGGGTCGAAACGTCTATGCTGTCCCCTATCAAACCTGGACCATCAACCCCCTGCTGTTGCCTTCCCAACTACAGGAGATACATCCCTTGATCCTTTGTAAACTATATGAACAAAGTTTACATATAGTATATTTTTTTTGGGCCAAGTTACAAAGACTGTTTATTTGTTATTAGTCCTACATATAATTTTGTAAATATGTATCCCTTGACTTTCTTTGGGAAATCTTTTTTCCCCTCTGAATTTCCTTACATTTCCCTACACTTGAGCACCCCCTTTTTGCATGTTCCTTTTGGAGCAACCCTTAACCTTTTCCGAATCCTTTGGTCTTCCAATTTATTGCTTTATGCATATTAAAAATAAATGCATGCCTTTTTGAAACCATTGGTTGTTGCACATCTTATATCCTTGAATGTAATTGAATACATAAAACCGTGAGCTAATTTTTTGGATGCTCATAAACTGTTGAGTGGTTAGTGCTCTATAAATTTAATATTTTTGAGAGATTTGTCCAGGACCATTGTTTTTTGTATCGCTCATTTTGATTTGTGCATGAAATTAATACATCTCCTCCATCCAGCCATTTATCTACCCATTCATCCATCAGTTTGCTTATTTACATGAGGACAGGCTGCAGCATGCACATGCTCCCTCTGAATGTCGCCTTCTTGTATTGTGACACTGTAGCTCTTCTGAATGTAGTCCTTCATTAAAAGCATTGGTGTTATAATAAATCATTCATTCATTTCATGTGCATTGGCACGCCAAGCATTGCAGTTTACCTGCCTGAACAAAAGCCATTCCATGCTAGAGATTTGGGATTGCTGATTGCTGGCATTTAGTCAAATGCCCAATATAGTGCTGTCATATTTTGTGGGCATGCGAGTGAAAGTGATGACGTTTGTAGGCCTCAATATTATGACTTACATTTGTTTTAGCATCAGTTGCCACTCTGATGGTGATAAAGCAGCATTATTTGTTCACGCACAGGTAGAAGCTGCGTGGGTATCTGTGCAGGGGGCAGCCCTGGTTATCTAATCCTAGTTACCCCCTGTCATTGTCATGGCTGGCCTGGCTCACACACTTCCACTGGGTTTTGAGAGGAATTAGTCATTGACCCAGAACCACCAACATACCCAGACTCAGCAACCAATCACATGGCCCATTTTATGACCATGTGTCTTCTACCATCTTTACTAGCCCCTGCCTTTAGTGCCGATGTTTAATTTTTAGTTGGGGCTGCAAGTTGGCTAGTGCTGCTTTTGCTCTCGGCTTAAGTTGAGTTATTTTTCAGGGTGTTTTTATAGTGTTTGAACTTGACTGACCCAAAGGTATTGGAGTGCTTTATTAAAGTGGCAGTTACATTACACAAGGTTAGTTTTTTTGTTTGTTTTTAGGTGTGTGGAAATTAAGTGATGCCAACGCCATTCATGTTTATTCATTATTTCTCCTCTACCTGTTAAATGAGAACATTTTGTAGTTGTTGCTATGTCCAGTGCTCCTATAACCAGGAGGCTGGGACCGAGAGCGGGGCCGGGGGATTGCTAGTAAACCGATGCTGCGAGCAGTGTTTTTATTGGAAAACTCTGAAGAAGCGTGCCTGGTGGTTAGAGAACTGGGAGAGGAGGGATATGACATCTCTGCCTTTGGAAAGTACTTTACTGCTTTTTTTTCATATGCTGTTCAATACTCTAGTGATGCAGACGCACACAGAATGTTATAGTGCTGTTGACTTGCATCAAGTCACTTGCCTTTCTGTCTGTGCCTTAAAAAGCCTTGGAATGTGTCCATAAATGTTTCCTGAAGAAAGCATGTATTCCTGAATCACACTGCATAACCCAGTGTGTAGTAATTGTATAGCTCTTCAATCCCTTACGGCACAGCTCAGGATAATGTGCTTCATGGCAATACACTAATAAACTTCCACAGGTGAGACCTATTGGCTATGCCAATGTTTGTTTTAATTCCTATCTCTCTCTTTTTACATGCAAGTTGCCCATGCTGCCACAACTTGCTTATACTACCTCTGAATGCTCTTGAAAATCATTCTCCGCTCTCTGTGACCTCTACAAAATGGTAGTACAAGGACATTGCAAAGTCATTAAACCAAAGGCAGGTTCTATATTTTCAAAATCTTTAATAAATACACCTTCTCAGCCAAAATCTGGAGTCCAATAATCCACTCTAACCACCTTTCATTCTCCCTGCATCATTACATTCCACTCCCTCCTGGCATTCCATGGTCTATTCCCTAGATGCCACATGTTATGATGCCCCACTTAAACCACAGTAACTCCTCCTATCTGGGAGTTCCACCCTATCAATTTCAGCAACTGCAGGTGGTCTAGAAAACAGCAAATCACATCATTCTGTGACTCACACCCCATGCCCTGATTTCCAATCACCTTCATAAAGTGCATTGATGGATGAACAAGATGGCAAACATCTGCGTTCTCCTGATGAGGGCCCCGATCTTCAACCTAGTGGTGTCTGTCCCATGGCTTTAGATCTGCCAGAGCTCAGCTGGAAGTGGGTGAAGAACCTCTGCTGTAACTGATGTCAAAGTGATGGGTCACGACGGATTAATGAAACCTTGGAATCTGAGGAACTAAGCCAACTATCTCCCTTTCTGGAATTCACCGAAGACCTGGCTTGTCACTCTTCATTTGTTATTGCTCATTGTCTCCTAAGAAAGGCAGCACAAAAACGCCCAAGAGCAGATGCTGCGCTATATAAAATTCAAATCAATCAAATCAAATCATGAAGGCATTGGTTCTGGGTTCTGTGACGTCTGGCAGAAATAAATAGAGGTACAAACTTATGGGAGCAAGAGACCTGTCAGTGGCAACCATGTGTTTGGCCAGCACAGTGAGAAGTAGTGTCGACAGCTTGGGGAGTGCCATTCATGCAGCATGTTAGACTTAACGTCTGGGTACTGGAAGATTGCCTTAACTGATGAGGCAGAGGAGAGGTTAGCATTCTCAACGCAGAGGGGCACTACCAATTCCGTGTGATGCCCTTTGGGTTGAAGAATGCCCTGGCCACCTTTCAGAGGTTGGTCAACAAGGAGTTGGCTGGACTGGAGGATTTCAGTTCCTACCTGGATGACTTCGCAGTGTTCAGTGCCACTTGGGAGGAACATCTGCACCACCTCTGGGAAGTGTTGAAGGCTCTGCAGAGGGCAAGCCTCACAATCAAGGCATAAGGGTAAGCGCCAGATCAGGCAGGCTTCTGTGGTGTACTTGGGACACCAGGTAGGGGGCGGCCAGGTCGCGCTCCTACAGCTCAAGATTGATACCATTCTGCCTTGGGAACCCTCAAGACTCAGACGGAGGCGAGAGCCTTCTAAGGTTTGTCAAGGGGTGTGGCACCACTGTTTCCCACTTGACAGAGCTGACATCCAGGAAGCAGCCCAGGAAGGTGAACTGGACTAACGCCAGCCAGAAGGCTTTTGATGCCCTGAAATCTGCAATGTACACAGTGCCTGTGCTTCAGGCGCCCAACTTCTCAAGGGAATTCATTGTGCAGACAGATGCACCATAGCATGGTGTGGGGGCTATGCTCTCACAGCTTAATGAAGAGGGCCTAGACCAACCTGTAGCCTTCATTAGTAGGAGGTTACTTCCACAGGAATAGAGGTGGAGTGCGAATAAGCATAAGGCATTTGCTTTGGTCTGGGGACTAAAGAAGCTGAGGCCCTACTTGTTTGGGACTCACTTCCAGGTTCAGACAGACCACAGACCCCTCAGATGGTTGATGCAAATGAGGGGTGAGAATCCAGAATTGTTGAGGTGGTACATTTCCCTACAGGGGATTGACTTCACGGTGGAACACCACCGTGGTACAGAACATGCCAATGCTGATGGTCTGTCCAGATATTTCTGCTTCAGTGAAGAGAACTCCCAAGAGGTGGGTAGTTCAACCCGCATTTCAGCTGGAGGGGACATGTGTTAGACCTGGAACCATTGGTGTGGGTCTACCGTGCATTTTTGCTTCTGCCGCATGTGTTTTTGCAATGTGTTGGATTCCATTTTGCTGGTCTAGATGCTTTGGACACTTTGCCACTGCTGTTCAGTGCCAAAGTGCAAGTACTCCCTTTGTAAATTATTGTTTTGGATTAGTGATTCCATGATTGGCATATTTGATCTACAAGTCAGACCCTAGTACAGTGCACTGTGTTTGCCCTGGGACTGCAAATCAAATGCTGCTAGTGGGCTGCAGCACTGATTGGGCCACCCACAAAAGAAGCCTGTAAAATGTAACTCTGGCCTGCCATTGTAGAGCCTGTATGCAGTCTGGGACTACCGGATAGACTTAGCAGGTGCACACACTTGCCAGTCCCTAACCTGACCTTTTCTTGTATGTTAGTCACCTCTAAGGTATGCCCCAGGTACCCCTGTGGGCAGGGTGCATTGTATATGAAAGGTAGAACATACTCTGATATGTGTGGCATGTCCTAATATTGAAATACTGCCAATTATGTTTTTCACTATTGCAAGGCTACCTGCTCCCATAGGACAGAATAGGGAGTTTTTTTTAATAACATCTTAAAAACATAACTGCCCCTGGGAACGGGGTAGGAAAATAAAGTTTGATATGCCTGAACTCAGAATGTTAAAATGCATATGTTTTAGTGAGGGTGATTTTTGCATTCTGTGTTTGAAAATCCCACTTTTAGAAAGCAGGTATTTTCTTGCTTAGCCATCCTAGCTGCCTCTGCTAGGTTTTTAGGTCTCGACTATTCTATCCCGCAGGGATAAATAGACGAGAGTAATGTAGTTGAAACAAACTCTCTGACCAAGAGGATTCCAAGCCGGATTCCTCCCAATGCATGTTGTCTAATGAACCGTGACGCTTCGCTTGGCCTCACTCACACCTCGTTCCCTCCCACTCGCTTGCTCCCCTGCTCTCCCAGCCCCCCACCCGACTTGAAAGGAAGCCTCGCAACCTTTGCTTTCAATCACCCCTCCTTTCTCCCCCTCCCCTGCTGCTCATATTCCCCCTCCCTTCTCCACCAGCCCTTCAAACAGACATGAGTCACCACTTATATTTCCCCCTCCCTTTTTCTCCAGCCCTTCTCGTAACCTTTGCTTTCAATCACCCATCCTTTCTCCCCCTCCCCTGTTTTCGTCAGTTGCATGTGCTTGAACACTTTTTTATTAAAACTCGGTGCTACTTATGCGGCTCTGCTTGTTTTACACTTGTGCCTTATGTATCTTGAAAGTTTGTAACGTGCCATATCCTCACTCGCCCGAGATTCTTTCCTACTCCGAGGTTGCCCGAGATTCTTTCCTGCTCCGAGGTTGCTCCTGTGACCCGCTAACTGCCGGCCACCATGTTTTTCCGGAAAAACTCTTCTTGATAGAAAATACTCTTCTCCCAAAAGCTAAAGTTTGTTTCTGCTTCCGTTTACATGGAACCTGAGTGTTTTGCAACACACATTAAACTCTTTTGCGGTTTCCTTTATTAAGTGGATCTGAGAATGCAGCACTGTTACCTCCAAATAAATAACTTTTATTATTTAACTCCCACATGCCTGGGTCCAGGGAGATACGAGTGAGAGAGACAGCATGTACCGGAGCCAAACCCAGCGGCATGCTGTTAGTGGACAGATGGGCGCCGGTGGTCGAAGGCTTCGCTGGACACAAACAATGGGGCAGTGGAGGGATGTCCCCTATGCATTCAGTCACTCGTACAGGATTGGCGTATAAAGTATGCTGTGTGTTTATCTATGCCACATCCTATTGAGTGCAGGTTTTAAAGGCTCTTGAAGCGCGACGCTCCTGCTCTCCTGCCCCCCACCCCCAGCCGACTTGTTTTCATTCTCAGAGCGCGCTCGGCCTCACTTACCCTCCCACCCCTCGCAGCTTTAATTACCCCAACATTACTTTCCTCCCTTGTTGACCGGGAGGCCCAAGCCCCTATGGACAGGCAGCAGGCAAGTTTACTTCATTTGTGCATCTATCATCGACTTAAGTGTGTAAATGTTTTTGTTTAGCACATTCTGCGTAGGTAATCGATCAGCTATATTACTAGAGTCCCACCACTGCAAAATATGGAGCCAATACATTTTGCACCCTTTTTGCTGCTAGTTTAAAAGAAAATGGAACAAATATCCTCTCCTGCTGCTTGTGCTACGATAGGATGTTTGTAATGGGGCAAAAATGTAGTGCATGGATTTTGTTTAATTTCTACTTATTACATTATATAAAACATTCAGCAAAGAAAACATTCGCCAAGAAAAGGAGAAAAGGACTTTGCTGTTTGCTTTTTCACCTGCTTGAGGAAAAGATCTTCAAGGGCTTGAAACTGATCTTGCTTCCTGTTCTGAAGTCTCAGGGATACAAAGACTTCACCACCAGCTACCCTGAACTGCCTTGCAGGGAGTTCTGACCTGCAAAGAGGTGCCTGCTATTGTTTTGGACTTCTAGAGACTATTTTCCGCTGGGAGCTGGAAAAGTAACTCAACTTCTAAGAAGCGAGACACATCCATAACTGTTTCCAACGCATTGCCGAAGAAACTGTTGCAGCGCCTGCCGCGGCTCAAGAAATCGATGCACGCCGCATCGAGTGCACCGATCTCCGAAGTCCGAGATCATCGCACGAGTTCATTGCAAGGCCTGCTTTGCGGCTGCAAGAGTTCACGCATCGTTCCAGTTCATCACATTGCATTGAGGTGCCAAGATTGTTGCATCGTAGGGGGACACAGTAAGAACCCGATGCATCACCTCCCTGCGCAGTAAGAAACCGACGCATCACCTCGTCTCTGGTAAGGGACAGACATATCACCTCCCCTGCGCTGCAGTAAGGAACCGATGCATCACCTCCCCGGTTCAAGGAACTGACGCATCACCTTCCCTGAGTGTAAGGACAGAACTGGCTGAAATATCTACCAGGTTTGAGAAGGTTGTGAAAGCAATAGAAGGTAAATTGGAAGGATTGACAAATAGACTATCAGGGGTTGAGAAGAAACAGGAGGCTGCAAAAAATGATGCCAGTTTTGGAGTCACTTTTAAAACCTATGTGATTGAAGTGGCCTCTATTCTGCAATCTAAACCTGTGTGAGTTGACAGTCAAATCAGAGGTACACAACTGAGGGTGCTGGGTGTTCCAGCAAATATCCAGGCAGCTGCACTATA
The DNA here is from genome assembly GCF_964263255.1 of Lissotriton vulgaris. NCBI lineage: Eukaryota > Metazoa > Chordata > Amphibia > Caudata > Salamandridae > Lissotriton > Lissotriton vulgaris. Next base: position 2,124,471,098 of record NC_141685.1, read on the forward strand.
AGCAGATCTCTGTGTGGGTTTCGTTGAGCTCCTACCCTTGGAAGCGGAGGTGCTGCACCATGCTCTGGGAAGTTTATATAGAATACCCGGAAGTGACATGGTGACAACATTGAAGTGCAGGAAGGTGATGGTTACTCTCTCAGCCAGGTAACAGAGACACAGACAGCTTAGAGCTGTGATAAAAAAGGGCAGAGTGATGATAGGCAGGACAGGCTCTTTCTCTTTCCTGACTTTAGCTCTGGGAAATTGGCCAGAAAGAGGGGTTTAATGGAGGTGAAACCAAGACTGGCAGTAGAAGGAAGCACATGCTTTGGAGACTTACGAAGGGTGATTGAAAGGTGATTTGGCTGGGAAGAGGTTTGTCTTCTCCCAGGTGGTATCTGCCGGAGACTTCATTTAAAACTGGCCGGCAGACTGCAATGGGTTGCGTTGATTCCACGTCATAGCCCCCACTTGATGGAGGGTTGAGATAATCAGCAGGTCAGGCGTTCTTCACTTGGATGGTAAAAGGGTTGGAAATACTGCTTGTTGATTAGTAGTTCTTTCTAAGACATGATGTAGAAAAGTGTTCTGGTGTCCTCTTCTCTAGGTTTATTCAACCTCAGGACCTGGTACAGCCAGCAGTGCTTCCATATGAGTGGAGACTAGATTGAAATTGAAATTTAAGTTTAAGTTTAGGTTTTGCTAGGCAACAAATAAGAGGTGTGACTTGCTTACTTTGCTTTTGATGTCTTGACTTCACCTGTTTTGGACTGCAGTGTGATAATAATAAAAAGGTTAAAACCTAAACTACATTGGATTCATATTGATAAGCGTTCCATTTTTAAATGTCTTACATTTTGTCACTGAGCCTTTAACAACTCTGGCCCCTCTAACATCAGAAAGTGAAACTCATCAAATAGCTTCCTATTTGCATACTCCTATCTTCCTCTGCTTTCCTATTTTCTCTTACCCTTATCACAAAAGGTGCTTAGTGTAGGACACGCTGCCCCTTTCCATACTCATGAATTATCCATGACTGTCTAATTTTCCAGAAACATTTGAAACCAAGCCTTTCTGTTCCTCTTCACTTCTCACACCTTTTCGGTAGCCTGATCCTGTAGCACCAGTACACCCCTCCGGGGTAACAGCACACAGTTTAAATTCAGTTAATGTATTCATGTTCTTTGGGGGATGGGGGTGCGTTCCGTTTCCTAGATTATTTCCCAAAACAAAAGTAAAGAAATCTTCAGGATAGTGAAATCTTTCACCTCACTGAAAGACGGCTCAATTGAAGGGACATGCACAGAACAATGGTCAAAGCAGATTGCACAATTTTTTCATAAAAAGATCTCTTTGATTCAACAAGCTTTCTCTGACATCACATAAGATAAGCGGTCTTTCTATCATAGTGTTAACAGTAAATTCCAAAACCTGAATCCTCCACCTTTACACGCTTTCCTGGAGCTCCAGCTGGAAGAATCATTGTCCCTCCTTCAAAGCTTTAAGTCAGGCTCCCCGTTGGACCCCTGCACAGCAAAAATCCTGACCTTATTGGCACCCATTATTAACCCTAAAGTACATCAGCTCTTTAATGCCTACCTTTCCTCAAGTACTATGCCAAAATTATGAAAACATGCAAAGATTCTTCCATTGATGAAAAAGGCTAATGCCAACCGGATAGATCCGGCCAACATTTCTTTGCTTCTGGCCCTCTCTAAGGTACTAGAGAAGCATGTAAACAAGGCCCTGAAAAAACACATTGAAGATGGGACGCTTCTTCATGAATCCCAATCCAGCTTTAGGGCTAACTTCAGTACAGAGTCAGCTTTGTTGGAGGTGACTGAGTTCATTAGGGGCAGACTGGACCAGGGAGGCAAGGCTGTTTTGATATTGCTCGATCTGTCAGCGGCCATTGATACGGTCCCACACAATATGCTCTTAAACAAGCTCAAAGACATCGGCCTGTTTGGGACTGCCTGGACATGGATGTCCTCCTTTTTGGTTAATAGATCTCTGGATATCTGACTCCCTTCGTGTTCATCTCTGGTGCCTGCCTCAGAGCTCCATTCTCAGCCCCACCCTCTTTAATACCCATCTATCCCCCCTCGCATCCATGGTAGAGGAAGAGGGCGCCAAGTTTGTTTCCTATGCTGCTGACACTCAACTGATTTTCACCTCTGATAACGGCTTAGACTTTGATTGGGCAAGGATCAGGGCCTGTCTCACGAAAGTGTTCAACTGGTTTAAAATTAATCAGCTTAAGTGTAATGCAGACAAAACGGAACTGGTTTTCTTTGGAAACCCAGAAATTTCTGAATGGAGTTCCTGGGGGCCCGATGATCCTCCACCCAAAGAAAAGGAGAAACCAAAAAATTTAGGAATTGTAATTGATAAATCACTTTCCTTGCACTCTCAGATTCATATTCTCACTGGCACTTGTTTCGGCATACTCCGTATGCTAAAAAAATTCCTGCCACTACTACCACTGGAGAGCAGATAGATAGTGGTGCAGGCAATGGTAACCTCAAAGCTTGATTATGTCAACTGCCTGTATCTTGTCCTTCCTAAATCTCTGATCCAGCGCTTATAAGTCGTTCAAACCATGGCAGCCAGAGCCATCATTAAACCCAAACCCAGATCTAATATGACTCTGATTGTTGCATCCCTACATTGGCTCTGCATAATGGAACGGATAGATTTCAAAGGCCTGACCATCTTTTTCAAAGCGTTTCACAAAGTAGGAGCCGGTTACCTAATCAAACCGGTTAATCACTACACTACCTCTAGACCTCTGCACTCTTCCAATGCCAACCTGGCCAGCATCCCCAGGATACATCTGGCATGTACGGGAGGCAGATCCTTTGGCTTCCTTGGTGCGAAACTGTAGAACAGCTTTCCGGAGGACTTGAGGTTAAACACAGACCTACTTTCCTTCAGGAAGAATCTAAAAACTTGGCTTTTTAATCACTAACTGTTTTTTTTCACTCTTTCTTCCCCACTGTCCATGCGTCAGGACACTCTAGCTTGAGTAGCTGTGCGCTCTACCAAATACCATATTTCATTTAATTTAATTTCATTTCAGTATGTTCTGCATAAGATACTACTTCTCAAGCAGGAGTTTGTTTTTGCTTCTGGGTGGTCTGGAGTCCGCTGTGATGCTGAGTTTTTGTGTCACATATTCTAGAGAATTTAAGTGATGGGTTTGTACAATAAACATCTGTTATTCAGCGCCAAGATACCTACGGGTGAATGTGTGCTTTACAAATACACGTTATGTTATGTTACATGAACATGCTGTTTTCAGTTCGAAGTGCAGGTTAAAAAGGAAGGTTCCTGTTATGCCTGCACCCCACCCCTTGGTCTTAAAGGGAACGCCTTCACCATGATGTCTCCAGATTCTGTCTCCAACGTGCCCTTTTTTAAGCGCATCTTAATATTTTCCCCTAAAGTTCATCAAACAGACTACCTACCCTTCTTTAAGAGTAGAATTTGTCAAAGCTTCTGCTGTCATTTGTTTAGGCCTCCATACTGTCTGGGGACGGCCTTACCATGTTAAAATTACATCCGAAATCTCAAAAGGTTTCAGATGTAGCATGCGACTGGGCGGCCTTCTTTGCATGGTCCTCTAAGACTTGCTTGGCTTTGAGTCTCTCTTAGGGGAGGAGCTCTGGTAAAGACTTACCTGTCCCAGCATAGCTCACACCTCAACCCCATTCTGCAGCATCCCTCATCCAGTTCACACGATGGCCTGTGCTCCTTCATCATGGACTCTGGCTAGCCAGCTCCTCGGAAAAAAAACTGAAAATAGAAAAGTCAAGAAAATAAGAAATCCTAAACGGAGAATACCTGCAAGAGAGGCTTCGAAGATAGAAAGTTAGTGCACTAGTATTTGATCTCAAACACTGGCACAGTTTTTGCTGCATGTATAGTGAACTCACTAATCTTTTGAGTTCAACAATTGGTATCATTGTTGTTTCATGCACAGTGAACTCACTAATCTTTTGGAACTCAAACAATGGAATGATTATTGTCCCGAACTGAAGAGAAATACCTTAATGTATAGGTTTTCAGGAGTAAGTTAGACAGCTGAACTTAGATATTAAAGCACTTCTGGGCAAAATCATTTCTGGGAAGCAAAAATGTTGTGCCCGATTCACAGAACTAACTTAAGACAACATCCTAAATTTACTACCAGTTTGGTATTCACAGAAGGCACTTACTCATTTAGGTATTCACAGAAGGCACTTACTCATTGATGAGTAAGCATGGGCGAATTTTGCGAATTCGCGAGCCGCGAATTTGCAGATTTGCGAATTCGCGATCCGCAAAATTCACGAATTTGTGCGGATTTTTGTTTTTTTACGTGTTCGCTGGGTTTTTGCGTGTTCGCGGGGTTTTTTGCGTGTTCGCGGGGATTTTTGCGTCTTCGCGAGCCGCTTGCATAGCGAAGTTACCCATGCAGTCGTTTATGGGAGAGGGAGAGAGAGATAGATAGATAGATAAATAGATAGATAGAAAGAGAGAGAAAGAGAGGGAAAGAGAGAGGGAGAGAGAGAACGAGAGAAAGAAAGAGAGGCCGGATCTCTGAAGGGCCAGATACCTGAGTTGCCCCTACAGAACATACAGCTTTTTATTTTTAGCAAAATGCATATGAAAATTGTGCTGTAAAGGTCTCTTTTAGTTTAACCCCTCCTGACAACTCAAAATGGGTGTATTTGCCATCCTCTCCCTTCTTCCTGTTTTTTATATCTGTAAGTGCTTCCTGATGAGGTTTAATTCCTTGGACAGGTGCCTCGTTACCTACTTGTAACTATTCTCTGACCCTGCTTCAAGGGTCAGAGCAGGGTCGGAGAATAGTTGCAAGTAGGCAACGAGGCGCCAGGAAGCAATTAGCAGCAGGTTTCCAAGTTGAAGTTAATTTGTTTGTAACCCTTTTGTAAAAGGTTACAAAGAAATTAGGTTCAACTTTTGCACCTGCTGCTGTAACCCTTGCTTGGCTGAAAATTCGTCCCCGCTGATTTGCGGATTTTACCGCGATTTCGCGAGATTCGTGGATCGCGAAATCGCGGAAAATCCGCAAATTCGCCCGCGAAACGGATTTTACGCCCACCCTTATTGATGAGTAAGTGCATTCTGTGAATACCAAAATGAGTAAATGGTAGTATGTTTAGGATTTTCTCTTAAGTTAGTTCTGAGAAGCGGCCCAGAGAATTTGAACAAAAAATGATCTCCAAAAGACATCAACACACAGAAAAGAGTTGGGAAAATTCCTTACTTTTCGAACTGAATATTCTGAAGTGCATCATTCCATGCATTTATTCGAAGTGGTTCCGAAGAGGTAGAGAGTAACCTGCTGGTTTGAAAGTTATTTTATATATGCTGAGGTAACAAAAGAAATTGTAAAAAGATTGTTATGGTATTAGATTGTAAATTCATGGTGACATGTTTTAAAATATCACTGTGATCATTTATCAATAGGCCACACCTTCTTACAGAGATAATCTCTTCAGAGAGAATTTGAAAGAAAATCAGAAGAATTGGGCGATGTCCACTCCATCAATCACAGAAAGCATGGGGCGGCCCTAGACAAGCTTTCTGTTTCTCTCTCCACTCTTTTTCTCTCTCTCTCTCTCTTTCTCTTCCATCCCCCTATCTGTAGGGTTCAGTTGACAACTCCCGTTATCACGCATGTAGAGGATTAATCTCTAGGGGATTGGCGGACAATCTTTGCTTCCGCAGAGACCTGGAGTTCAAGTGAGTGGATCCTGGCTCATTAGTACCAAAATCAAAGCCTCTGCGGCAGCAAAATGCACAGTGATGAAAGTATCAAGTGAAAACTATAGGACATTGCAAAACTGGACTGTAACAATGAAATGGGACCCTTTTTACTTTGCTCTTTATCTCTGACCGTTTAAGATAGCATGATATAAAATATATTGAGAAAAGCAGAAATACTACTTGTGGTAGCATATGAGATGACTGACAGCCACCAATTCCTACACTCTAGACTTAGAACTGGTATCTTCAAACGTTTTAATGGTGTCCCGCCTCCCCAACCACATGTACAAAAAAGTAATCAACACCTCCCAGAAAGACAAGCGTATTTTTCTCATAATGATCCCATAAAATGTACTACTCTGACTACATTTAATCAGTGATGGTTGGTAACATTTCAAAGTGGCAGGCCGTAAAACTTGGAGATGAGTGTTATGTCATAAAGCGAGCAAGCCGGAGCAACATATAGGGGGTCCACCCCTGAGAAAGGTTGAAAAAAGCATGTGGCAAATTGTGACAAGAAACACTAAATAATAATTAGCAGTAGTAATTCACTAAAGCACTGAATTCATCCTGATCTTAACTGTGTGTGTGTGTGGGGGGGGGGGGGTTTAAGAGGGGGGTTTCAGAGCTAAAGAATTTGTTAAAGATGACAAAACAAACTGTACCTATTTTGTGTGTCTTTCACCCTCAGGTGACAGCATACCAAATAGCGCACACCTTAACTAATGTCAACTGCGAGTTAAATGAATCAGTGGAAAGTACACTCTTTTACATTATGAAGCCTCAGTTGATTAATGCAATCACTGCAGAGGTCTGGGTGAGAACTGTGAGAAACAGAATTAAATCTTGGTGGGCGCACTGCAGTGTGTTATACTGCTATGAGGTCTTAGCCTGCAACTGAGAAGGTATTGTAAATATGCATATAATTATTTCAAAATTGTATTACACACAGTATAAGACAGTCTGCCTTAAAATGTGTAAAGATATGTATTGCTTAATATAAAGCAAGTGTTTGCAAAATACATGTATTTATATTTTTGTAGTATGCAAAGGTAACTGAATATAAAATAGCTCACACACCTTGTATGAAAAACAAATGCAAGTTAAAGTAAATGGTGGGAAATGCTGTCTTTCCGTTTTGAATCCTTAGTTAGTTTAATTACTAAAGATCTGTGTGTAACCAGAGAGAAACAGAATTGAATAGAGTGCAGTGGGACTAGAGACTTGTGTATTTACAGTGTTGCGAGGTCCCAGTCTGGGAGTGGGAAAGCAGTATACAGTATGGCAGTCATTATTTAAAAATTGTATGATACGTGGTATATGCATCATATTTTGCTGTAGAATCTCACTTATATGTTCACTGAAACTATGGAAATGCCACACACTAGCAATCTCAAACCTTGGCAACTAACCATTAGTAATGCGTCTAGAAGAGCAAAACCTGTCTTTCAAAGCAGAGCTGCTTCTGCTAAAAGTGATTAACAATTAAAAAACATACAAACTTTTCCTACAAAGTAACTGCCAGGCTCCTTTCCAGGTGCAGGTATTCATACAAGTCAAATTTCAACCCCTTCCAAGACTCCGAAGCCTGTGATAGGATGTCCTCCCAGCTTCAGATCAGGAGGTGAGAATGGGGCAGTAGGGTGTGTAGGGCTCTGGCTGGGCTGATTGAGTGAAGGTAAGAGCTGAACAAAGGTGGTGCAGTTAGCACCCTCACCAGATGAAAATACAAATGCCCCTGATGGGTACAATGGGGTCACTAGGTGTCACCGAGTCCTGCCCTTTCATTGGAGGTTGCCCCACCTTCAATCCAGAAAGAAATGGGCTATTTTGGTAATCAAACTCACTACCCCACCCTCAGTTACACACTGCAGCACAGCCTCCACAGTTGGATCCTGAGGATCCAAATATACAAGCTTCAGTGGTCCCTGGTGAACCTTAATTTTACTACCATCTAAAAATAAAAAACGATACCAGATGTCACAGACTCAGTCACAACCCCAATCACCCTCCAGGAGTACAGGAATCTCCTCAAAAATATCCCTGTACCGCAGCAGGGTCCTTGTCCTCCAGTAAATAGGGATGTATTTGTGAATGCACCTTGTGGAAAAGGGTGCAAGAGGATGACAGACCCCACACACGCCTACAGGAAACAGGGGGTGTGGATGGTAGAAATTAACAAGGCACCGAGCAGCACATGATACAAAGTGCACCATTCGTAGGCGTTTGAATAATAGATATTGTATCTGACTCGAAGACGATACAGAGCTTGTTAATGAACGTGGGAGTCAGCCATACGAGCAAAATGCTCATGCTCACATATCATCGCAAAATGTGGCGAACCCAGTGAGCTATCTTACGAGGTCACAGAAAGGCTGCCTGGATCTGTCCGTCAGATCGCTGCACACTGTGTACTATCCCTAAAGAGATAACCAAGAGATAACCAAGATAAGGGACCACTGGACAGCCTATGATTGCATAAGTGGCTGCTCATTCATTCATACATAACTACTGCATGATTTAATTCACCACGAAGTAGATGATTTCTCCCAATGAGTGTTGATTCATCATCTGTATTTACATCGTTTTCCATAGCTCAGGCCAGACATGAAGGGCTTCGAAGTGCTACAGAGAAAATGCATTTACAGTATGTAAATAATATGTGTGCTTGTACACTCTTTACTTTACTTTATGTCTTCATTTTCGCACTGTTTGGGTGCTTATAATCTATCAAGTTCACGCTCTTCCTACATTCAGAACTCTAGCTTCTGAAGGTGTTTGTTTACTGTGGGACTTTTAATTGATTTGTGTGCTTTTTAAATATGTTAATTTTGTTTATTCAGGTGTTTATTTGCATCCATTTCTCCTCTGTTAATTCATTCTAACTTAGGCCCGGAGTATCACAAGGGTTCAAACTTTTTCTGTATGTCTTTAATTCATCATTTCATACAGACACACCACACACAGCATTCGTTCTGACATTATTCTGAGTGTGTGTTCTTATGATGCATGCTACTTAGTGATTTTAATTTACTTACTGGTAGTAGTTTAACCCAGCAAGTCCAGTAACCGCTCCAAGGCAAAGGCGTGCTTGTGTGCTAAATCCAGCAGGGCACTTAGACCACTGGTGTAACGAAAGTTGAGGCCCCCCCCTTCAAGGTACATGAAGGGCCCCCCACTCTGTATTTAATATGTAACTCTCAGGCCTGAGTACTGTGCTGAGGGGCCCCCCCTGTAGCTCGGGCCCCCTGCAGCTTGAGAGCCCCCCGCACCGCGGGGGCTGCGAGGGCCTGTGTTACATCAATGACTTAGACATTATCTTATGTTTCGAACGTCACAACTAGAGAACCTTCCTACTCGCATTTCCTGTGCCACTGTCCAATCCAGACTCTGTTCCCTTGATCTTCATATTAGTGAACAATGTGACAGCAGCGTCCGGCTTGGTTTTAGGCAGGAAAACCTAGCGCTCCTTAGGAGACTGGGGGGACTGCAGTTCTGATTCCCCTGCTCCTAACAATGTGCAGATAGGAGAGGTCTCAAATGCGCATGTCGGGCTGGACACAGGAAGGTATGCGTCCAACCCGACATGCGCGCTTCAAGACTAGACTTATGTCAATCATTTAAGCCCCCTCTGACCTCATGTAGAAAGGCACCAAGTCTGCGATTTAAAAGCAATGCAGACAAAAAAATAATGTAATGTAATTTAATATGGGGCAAAAAAATACATGGGGGGCAACGCTCCAGCAATTCGATAGATGAAGCGCTCCTGCATTTAATGATTCAAACATTGCACTTTTGTCCAGTTATGCCTTTTAAGATGTAATCAAATACATAATTATCATCATTTTATTGGCAACCTAGACTCCCTAAAAGTGTATAAATATCTGCAAAACGATCTTTTATCAAAAATGGGGGAAAGGATTTTGAGGGTTTTATGGACCCATCCATACTTTTTACCCCCTAGAATTTGACACCTACTTCCAGTCAGGACAAGAGTGAAAAATGGATACATGACGGAACAACGCATGCCTTCACCATGCATGCCTTTACAACACAAATTCTACTACAAACCTTCCAGGACAATGCATTTCTTTACAATGCATGCCACTACCACAAACTTACTTAGGGATACGTTATAAGTACCTTTAGCATGCATGCCATTACAGCGCATACCATTACCACACATATTGTTACAACATATCTTTGAACTATATCTTAATATGTACTTTCACGTTAAAACATTTTTTAAATATATTTTATTTCTGAAAAGTATGTAAAATGAGGCAGTTTGGTAATATTTCACCAAACATATTTTACAATTGAACAATAAGAAGAAATCATATCACAGTACAACTTATACTTAAATAAACGTGTTTCCAATGATTCTGTTTCTACAGTAGTCCTTCCTTCATTTTAATCATATCGGTTCGGCTTGTCCCAAATTTAAATGACTGTCGTTCTGTGTTGGAAAGGCGAAATAAAGTTATTCTTTAGCAAACAAAAAAATACACATTCTGTCAGATTTAAGTCCACCTTAAATGATACATTCTAGTACAAAAACCTATAAATTAAGCCATGTACCATTTTGTGCTAAGTGGTACACTGACTTTGCTGGTGACCACACTTTTGAGAGAGAGGAGGAGAGCAACAACAGTTTGCTATTCACAGACTGCCATATTTCCATACAAGTAAGTACAACATTTACACCAAACACCTTCCCTATTAACCAACTAAATCACATTAACAAGTATAAATGTATTTTTTTTAATTCTCAGATTAATTCCAGATTATCTAAAAAATATATTTTGGATACATTTACTGGAGACCTAATAATGTAAGTCAGTTTAGAAAGCATTTATAGAGTATTTTAATTCAGAATTTAGCAGGACTTTTTAAATAATATTTTTTTTAAAAACAACTTTGCCACACATGGTTTTTAGTATAAGATTTTCCTCAGGGCAGGTGTTGGATGGTGGTGGGGGTAGGGGGGGGGGTGTATAAATTACTATTCTAGCTCCGTCGGGTACTTGCCCCAGGTCAGGTGCTGGACAGACTTTGAGGATTAAAAATTACTATTCTAACTCCGCTGGGTAGTTACCTCAGGGCAGGTGCTGGATGGTAGTTGGGGTCAAAATTACTGTTCAAATTTCACTGGGTACTTACCTCAGGGCAGGTGCTGGACCGTGGTTAGGGGCAAAACTACTATTCTGACTCTGCAAGGTACTTACCTCAGGGCAGGCGCTGGTTAGCGGCTGGGTGCAAAATTACTATTCTAACTCCACCGGGTACTTACCCAGGGCAGGTCCTGGACATTGTTTAGGAGTAAAAATTACTATTCTAGCTCCATTGGGTACTTATCTCAGGACAGGTGCTGGGCAGTGGTCGGGGGTACAAATTGCTATTCTATCTTTGCCAGCTACTTACCTCAGGGCAGGTGCTGGACAGTGGCTGGGGGGCAAATGCACTATTCTAACTCCACCGGGTACTTACCTATGGTCAGGTGCTGGACAGTGGTTGGGCAGCAAAATTACTATTCTAGCTCCACTGGGTACTTATATCTGGGCAGGTACTGGACAGAGGCTGCGGGGGGGGGACCAGTGTAGTTACAGTACAAATTACTTACAAATTACTTACATTTGTTCTAGTAAACAGACTTCAAAGAAATTGAAAATCTACAAAGAACTCAGGAAATAAACTTCAAAACACACCCAGTACATAAAAAGACAAAAATATTTTCAGGTAAATAATGTTTTAAAAACTAAGCATACCCCAATCTAACAATTTTCTTCCAACTGGCAACGAAGAAAGATACTAAATGACTCTTGTTTTTAACAGTGGTAATAACAATGCTTGGGGCTGATTAGGTTGGTGAGCATAACGGAGATGTGTACCGCCTGACAGAGTCAGGGGTCCCATATGCCAAATTACAATGTGACCACCACCGTGGCGGTCGCATTGTACAGGTTTTACATTGTGGGGGTTGCTGCTGGCTGCATATCTGCCTAAAAAAGTACATCCCTGAACTACGCAACCGGCACCATATGGTGCCTGTCACTTGGTACAGGGATCTGTTGGGGGCCGGTGCTCCTCCTCACACCCAAAGAAAAGGGATGAGGTGGAGGGGGGTCCACTACGGGTCCCCAAAGTCCGTCCCCACCAGCCTTTCCATGGTGGGTGAACCGCAATGGAAAGGCTGGCGAGGAGGGAACATCCTAATCCCTACGGCAGTGCCACCGCCTGGCAGGCACCACCACCATTGTAGAGATTGAGAGGCCCTAAACCACACTGGCGGGCTCAGGGAGCCCATTGGATTTTTGGTGGTCGGACTTTCCGCCCGCCTGTACACCGCCCGCCATCAATATCTAGAGGGTGAAAAACCTGCTTAAGATGGCAGGGAGACCGCCACCAATAGCATGTCAGTGGCGGTCTCCCCACCATCCTAATTGGCCCCTTTGTCATCATCAATAGACAGTTTTAAATAACTATGCAAAAATACTTTTCCCTAAGGGGTATTTTGCCCACAGTAAAACAACTCTGCCATTTCAAAAATTTCTATTTACAAAAAAATATTTTGTTTTACAATATTTACAGACCACTCAACAAAACAAGTTGTCCATCAAGCCATCTGCTGGATAACCCAAACAGCAATACATTACATTGCCAGAAACGATATTTCCAAAGATATAGAACCATCTCAGGTAAACAACCAATTTAAATCGGTTCATTTTGTAAACTCTAAACATTCTTTTCACAGGTAGAGTGGTACATGTAAATTTCTCAAGAGTTTAAGGAGTACAATTTATTTAACATTTCTTTTATAGCGAAAGTATCTTAACAAAGCATGAAAAAATCATGATTTTTGCAGTTGCTTTTTAAACAAACAAATGTAAACACATTATTCCAATATAGCACTTAATAAACATTTCTTTTCTTTTGTTTTTCTACAGGTAACCCGAAAATGCCTTCCAACAAGCAAGCAAGCTATGTACAGTCCTGGAGAGGCAATATGTTACTAAAGTATGGTGGCTACCTTTATTGCAAGGAGAGGTTAATTGAGCCTTGAAGTCACTGGTGGTATGTGGAGTATTTTTCTTCGTATTGCAAAGGCAGAGAGGTTATCCTGGGCTATACTGTGGAAAGGACCACAGAACATAACCACTCTGTTTCTGCAATAGAGATTGAAGTGCATGAGAATGTACATCAAATCAAAATGCTTGCATGCACCTCGAATGAGCCCTGTGGTTCAGTTTTGAGGGGGGTATTCCAAAACCTTCCAATGCATGTAGCTAGAAGTATGCCCACAATGCCTAATATGAGGAGAATGGTACAGAGACAAAAGCAGACAAGGAATCCTTAACGTGCAACCCCTCAAACCTATTCTGAGATTATCATTCCTTCTGAACTAACAGTTTCGTTCACTAATGAAACTTTCGATTTGCATGACTGCTAATATTTAGCATATTTGTAAACAACAAGAGAGATAGGGAGAGTCATGAACACTCTTAGTCCCCAAACTATAATATGCATCAACAACAAAAGAGTGTTCCTGTTCTGTTTAGGGTGGAAAAAAGGCACAGAGCACAAGAAAACAACAAAGCCCATTGGTTTGTTAGGAAAGCCCTCACTCACCGACCTGGTCGGTGACTTGCTTCATCATCGGGCCCCACCGGGTGTGACCGAATGCCACCCCGGTGTGCTGCGACGCCAGAATTACTGCGGAGCTGGTTTTGTGATGGTGGGAGGGCTATGTGAGAAATTACGTGAGTAGTGTGAAGTGGTGATTTTAAAATTGCCTTGTATGTATCAAAAATTTATTTTAATCAAAGATCATCAAGGGCAAGGTTAAAAAATGTGTTGGTGAGTAGGGCCAACTAATTGAATGGTCTACTCCCACTAGCATTAGGTGAAAATGTGAATGGTCAACATGAGCATGTTTCAGCCGGTGTGGTATCATTAACCTGGCATTCGTCAGGACCTATGGTGTAAAACCTTGGCGGTATGGGCACTCTAAGGCCCACCCAACCAGAGGACTTGAAAGTTAAAAGTCTGTGAAGTGCAAAAAACAAGGGGGGCGGGCTTCACCACCCGAAGGTAGGACGCACACACCTCCAGGCTCTAAATTTTAGAGACCAAAAATAAAAGCACCTGTGGGGGTTAAAAAACAGACAGACAAAACAAGACAAACAAACAATTAGAATATTTTGTCGATAGGATTAGCTGATTTAAGCCTATTACTTGTGCTCATGGTGCCAGGGTGCACAACTCATACCTAATAGCAGAGGTGTGTGGCTCTGCCAGTGGCTGAGACTACAAGATAAGTCATATCGTTTACATGGTGGCACTGTCATGGTAGATTGCCAATTTTGCAGAATCTAACAGTGTAAGTGCACAGGGGAGGGTTTAGATAAGTGAAAAGGGAGGCGAATGGCAGTGAGAATAATCACGCAACACTGTCTCACTCATCGATCAATGGGCCAAATGGCCAGTGACCAGTCAGCCAAAGACGCAGTAAAAGAGGTGAGAAAAGGTATATTCTCACTTGACCAGGGATGAAAATCCACCCCATAGACCGCGGGAGGGAGGGGACGGCGCATTTGGCACATCCTAAAAAGCATAAAGAAGGGAAGGAAGAGGGACAACAAACAAAGTCAGCACGCAGTTAATAGTACTTAGCTTCACTTGTTCTTTCACCCAGAGTCGTACTCACGCCCACGGCGTCCGTCTCCTGCAGGTAAACCTGATCGCCCTCAGAACCGGGTCTCGTCGATCCGGATGGGAAGAGCGTGAGCAGTTTTATGAGGTACCGGCAAGGAAAAGCGCGCGATTGCGCTTCCGGGAGTGGGAGCGTACTTAACGCGCATGCGTGGAGGTAGCCACCGCGGACTAGACCGCGAGCCTGATCCGGGGAGGATACTCACTTCCGGAACAGGGGCGCGGGGGGAAGCGCATGCGCATGTTTGGTACGCATGGCAATTGGGCTCAGTAACACTGATCGTTATACGCATGTGACGATGTAGTGTGTCAAATGCGGGAGAAGATAAACAGAAAAGCGCAATTGGTTGTAGCGCGCATGTTGGTACCCATAGAGTGAAATTTAGGCATAGGTGGCCCATGGGTTAGGGTTTGCAGTAACCAGAGGGATTTACAGGATTGGTCATATGATAAATCTAGCTTGTACAAGTTAGATAGTTTCTGGGACACATTCATCACAGGCAGGGGGAGTTAATGGGAACAAATACAGATCATGGGATTCAGGTATTATTTCAGAACAGAGCCCCAAGGTATATCGTCGTTGAGGCCATTAATATGGGTGCCCAGGCGGTATACCCAACGTTGCTCCTTTTCAAACAGTCTCTCAGGTATGTTGGTGCCCCCAAGGATTTGTTCTATCACAGTCCATTTCAGGTCGTTGGTGGTGTGATTGGTTTGGAGAAAATGATCACTCATTCTTGTCGTCGCTTTTTTGCACCTAATATTACTTCTGTGCTCACATATCCGTTGCTTAATTTTTCTGGTTGTCATGCCAACATATCGGAGTGAGCATGGGCATGTCACGAGGTACACAACATTTACAGAGTTACAGTTAGTATGGGCTTTTTGCCACCAAGTTTTCCCGGGTTCAAGAGTCAGGAATTTTGTAGGGGCTGTCAGATGACAGACAGAACAGTTTGAGCAGGGGAAATGGCCTGTCACTTTGGGTAGATTCCACATGTCAGTAACACTCCTCATGGGTGTTATGGGTAGTTCTTTGGGTCTGGTGTGGACCAACGCATCCTTGAGACTGTGCCCTTTCTTAAAAGAAAACAGTGGTTTCTGCCAGTCCTTCTTAACGCTGGTGATAATTTTCCAATTTTTGTTTATTGATTTCTTCATTTGGTTGGATAATGCCCCGTACGTGGTTACACAAGTTAAGGGGACTTCCGTTGTTGTTTTTATGATGGGTTCTAAAAGGGCTTCCCGTGGTTGGTTCCGTGCACGTTTAAAACCTTTATCTAGGAGGTGACTAGGGTAACCTCTTTGAGCCAACTTAGTTGTTAGATCAGTTGATTGACATTTAAAATCAACTATGTTGCTGCAGTTCCGGCGGATACGTAAATATTGTCCGTACGGGAGATTCTCCCTTAACGGGCGAGGATGAAAGCTGGAGAACTGTAACAGATTATTTTTAGCTGTAGCTTTGTAGTGGGTCTTGGTAGTCAAAGTTGTTCCACTCTTAGTGATGACCACATCAAGAAACACTACCTCCGTCGTGCTCACTGTATGGGTGAATTTCAGGTACCTGTTGAGGGTATTAATCCAGCTGAGGAAATCCATTAGTCTTTCCATGCTGCCCTTCCAAATGAGCAGCACGTCATCAATGTACCGTTTCCAGTACATGATGTTTCTGCAGAACGGGTTATTAACAGACAGTATGTTTTTAGCCTCGAAGTCCGCAACATACAGCCCCGCTATGCTGGGGGCAAATGTACTGCCCATCGAGGTACCAGAGCATTGCAGGAAGAGTCGCCCTTGGTAAGAGAAAAAGTTTTCTTTCAGTGCGATTGTGGCACATTCTGTTATAAATTCTCTGGGGGTATTGTATTCCCAAGTGGTAGAGTACAGGGCAGCCTTTAATACCGTTATGGTCTCATCTTGCGGGATACTGGTATACAGGCTCTCAATGTCTAAGGTGGCCAAGATGATGGTGTCTGGCTCAAAAGTGATGGTCTGCAGTTGATATAGCAGGCTCTTTGTGTCCTTGAGGTATGTAGGTGTGTTTTGCACAATTGGTTTCAAGAACTGATCACAGAAGGTGGATAAGGGTTCTAATATGGACCCAATTCCTGACACAATTGGGCGTCCAGGGGGCGGCAGTTTGTTTTTATGAGTCTTCGGGAGTGTGTAGAAGTAAGGAATGATCTTCTTACTTATCGAGAGGAAATCTGCTTCATTTTTAGATATGTGGCCCCTTGATTCGGCTTCCTTAACCAAATCAGTAATGCGGTTCTGGAGTTCAGGAGAGGGATCTGCGGTAAGTGGCAGGTAATTGTTGGTGTCACTTAGTAATCCTTCGCACACTCTCTCGTAGTCCGTCGTGTTTTGGATTACGATACCGCCGCCTTTATCGGCAGGTTTTATGGTGATAGTGTTATTGTTTTTTAGTTTTTCCAGTGCCCGATACTCCTCGGCACTGAAGTTGCCATAGTGATGTGGTTCAGGGTTTGTTTCCAAATCCAGGAACACTGCTTGTTCGAAAGCTGTGATGGCAGCTGGTACAGTGTGCGGAGGGGGTACAAACGTCGATTTTGGTCTTAGACCCGTATCTCCTTTCCGCATTTCTGCATTAGGATCATCTTTCCCTTCAAAAAAGGCCTTCAATTTTAATTTGCGGAAAAAGTCAGTGAGTTCGCAGTGTAACTTAAATTTATCAGGACGGGCTGTAGGTACAAAGCCCAGTCCTTTCTCTAATACTCGCTGTTCCGCAGGTGTAAGTTCAATATCCGACAAGTTGGTGATTAGACTTGCTGATTGCTTGTCCCTGGTTGCGGTGTCTGGCTCCTGGTGCGGTTCCCGACAGCCTCGTCTGTTTGCCAGGAGACTTGGTTGGGGGTTCTCTTGTTCTTCCCTCTGCCTCTGCGGCCCCGTTCTAAAAAAGGCTGTTGGTATTGATTTTGGGGAGGTGGGTGATGCCACCCTGGGTTCCAACCCATCATAGGAAATTGTGGGTGTGGAAAGGGGAATGGTGGCGGCCCATATCCAGCATGTGGTGCCATTGCCCAATTCGGTGCTTGGTTGTGATTCTGGTATCTTTGGTTGCCTCTCTGGCCCCTATTTCCTCGTCTCCCTCCTCGTTTGTATGAGCCTGTACTAGACCCACTGCTATTAGAGGAATTATCATCTGTTACATCTGATTCACTCAAGCCCTTTGCTGTTGCTGTGTACTCGGGATCAGCGTAAGGGTAGGTTTTGTTGAATTCAAATTTCTTAAGGTCTTTCTGAAATTTGGTTAGTTTAGACTGTAATAGGTTCTCTTTATATTCGTTCATTTCACGATTGATCTCATCCAGTTTCTTTTTGTAGCCGGTCACAGTTGCTTTAAATTGTGATTCCGTCTCCTGTATTTCTATCAATAGGATATCAGAGAGACGCAGGGCAGTCTTAATGATTAGGACGAGCCAATCACGCGTGCAGTGCCACGCGATCATGGCCCAATCTTTCCGAAATTGCGCATCCTCTAGAAAGATGCGGGGGGCATTGGTCACCAAGAGGCCTTTTGGTGCTGAGTTTGAAGTGAGGTATTGCTTCATAATCGTCCCATGTAAGATGGTCCGTATACGATCACGTTTTTGTTCCGTTAATTTCTCCCAGTCTGAGGTGTGTGCTATGGCTTGTGAAATTGCCGGGTCTGCAAAGAGATTGGCATCCGCCATAATCGCATCTATTTCTGCTTCGGAGTAGGTCAGTCCCAGATTCGCCATTATGCAAATAGTGGGTGGCACTTAGTCGGGGGGTGAGGGAAAACCTGGAGAACGTCTCCTGGTTTAGGAAAGGGAAAAGAGAAGAACTCTCACAGCTGTACGCTGCTTAATACTTGTAAACAACAAGAGAGATAGGGAGAGTCATGAACACTCTTAGTCCCCAAACTATAATATGCATCAACAACAAAAGAGTGTTCCTGTTCTGTTTAGGGTGGAAAAAAGGCACAGAGCACAAGAAAACAACAAAGCCCATTGGTTTGTTAGGAAAGCCCTCACTCACCGACCTGGTCGGTGACTTGCTTCATCATCGGGCCCCACCGGGTGTGACCGAATGCCACCCCGGTGTGCTGCGACGCCAGAATTACTGCGGAGCTGGTTTTGTGATGGTGGGAGGGCTATGTGAGAAATTACGTGAGTAGTGTGAAGTGGTGATTTTAAAATTGCCTTGTATGTATCAAAAATTTATTTTAATCAAAGATCATCAAGGGCAAGGTTAAAAAATGTGTTGGTGAGTAGGGCCAACTAATTGAATGGTCTACTCCCACTAGCATTAGGTGAAAATGTGAATGGTCAACATGAGCATGTTTCAGCCGGTGTGGTATCATTAACCTGGCATTCGTCAGGACCTATGGTGTAAAACCTTGGCGGTATGGGCACTCTAAGGCCCACCCAACCAGAGGACTTGAAAGTTAAAAGTCTGTGAAGTGCAAAAAACAAGGGGGGCGGGCTTCACCACCCGAAGGTAGGACGCACACACCTCCAGGCTCTAAATTTTAGAGACCAAAAATAAAAGCACCTGTGGGGGTTAAAAAACAGACAGACAAAACAAGACAAACAAACAATTAGAATATTTTGTCGATAGGATTAGCTGATTTAAGCCTATTACTTGTGCTCATGGTGCCAGGGTGCACAACTCATACCTAATAGCAGAGGTGTGTGGCTCTGCCAGTGGCTGAGACTACAAGATAAGTCATATCGTTTACATGGTGGCACTGTCATGGTAGATTGCCAATTTTGCAGAATCTAACAGTGTAAGTGCACAGGGGAGGGTTTAGATAAGTGAAAAGGGAGGCGAATGGCAGTGAGAATAATCACGCAACACTGTCTCACTCATCGATCAATGGGCCAAATGGCCAGTGACCAGTCAGCCAAAGACGCAGTAAAAGAGGTGAGAAAAGGTATATTCTCACTTGACCAGGGATGAAAATCCACCCCATAGACCGCGGGAGGGAGGGGACGGCGCATTTGGCACATCCTAAAAAGCATAAAGAAGGGAAGGAAGAGGGACAACAAACAAAGTCAGCACGCAGTTAATAGTACTTAGCTTCACTTGTTCTTTCACCCAGAGTCGTACTCACGCCCACGGCGTCCGTCTCCTGCAGGTAAACCTGATCGCCCTCAGAACCGGGTCTCGTCGATCCGGATGGGAAGAGCGTGAGCAGTTTTATGAGGTACCGGCAAGGAAAAGCGCGCGATTGCGCTTCCGGGAGTGGGAGCGTACTTAACGCGCATGCGTGGAGGTAGCCACCGCGGACTAGACCGCGAGCCTGATCCGGGGAGGATACTCACTTCTGGAACAGGGGCGCGGGGGGAAGCGCATGCGCATGTTTGGTACGCATGGCAATTGGGCTCAGTAACACTGATCGTTATACGCATGTGACGATGTAGTGTGTCAAATGCGGGAGAAGATAAACAGAAAAGCGCAATTGGTTGTAGCGCGCATGTTGGTACCCATAGAGTGAAATTTAGGCATAGGTGGCCCATGGGTTAGGGTTTGCAGTAACCAGAGGGATTTACAGGATTGGTCATATGATAAATCTAGCTTGTACAAGTTAGATAGTTTCTGGGACACATTCATCACAGGCAGGGGGAGTTAATGGGAACAAATACAGATCATGGGATTCAGGTATTATTTCAGAACAGAGCCCCAAGGTATATCGTCGTTGAGGCCATTAATATGGGTGCCCAGGCGGTATACCCAACGTTGCTCCTTTTCAAACAGTCTCTCAGGTATGTTGGTGCCCCCAAGGATTTGTTCTATCACAGTCCATTTCAGGTCGTTGGTGGTGTGATTGGTTTGGAGAAAATGATCACTCATTCTTGTCGTCGCTTTTTTGCACCTAATATTACTTCTGTGCTCACATATCCGTTGCTTAATTTTTCTGGTTGTCATGCCAACATATCGGAGTGAGCATGGGCATGTCACGAGGTACACAACATTTACAGAGTTACAGTTAGTATGGGCTTTTTGCCACCAAGTTTTCCCGGGTTCAAGAGTCAGGAATTTTGTAGGGGCTGTCAGATGACAGACAGAACAGTTTGAGCAGGGGAAATGGCCTGTCACTTTGGGTAGATTCCACATGTCAGTAACACTCCTCATGGGTGTTATGGGTAGTTCTTTGGGTCTGGTGTGGACCAACGCATCCTTGAGACTGTGCCCTTTCTTAAAAGAAAACAGTGGTTTCTGCCAGTCCTTCTTAACGCTGGTGATAATTTTCCAATTTTTGTTTATTGATTTCTTCATTTGGTTGGATAATGCCCCGTACGTGGTTACACAAGTTAAGGGGACTTCCGTTGTTGTTTTTATGATGGGTTCTAAAAGGGCTTCCCGTGGTTGGTTCCGTGCACGTTTAAAACCTTTATCTAGGAGGTGACTAGGGTAACCTCTTTGAGCCAACTTAGTTGTTAGATCAGTTGATTGACATTTAAAATCAACTATGTTGCTGCAGTTCCGGCGGATACGTAAATATTGTCCGTACGGGAGATTCTCCCTTAACGGGCGAGGATGAAAGCTGGAGAACTGTAACAGATTATTTTTAGCTGTAGCTTTGTAGTGGGTCTTGGTAGTCAAAGTTGTTCCACTCTTAGTGATGACCACATCAAGAAACACTACCTCCGTCGTGCTCACTGTATGGGTGAATTTCAGGTACCTGTTGAGGGTATTAATCCAGCTGAGGAAATCCATTAGTCTTTCCATGCTGCCCTTCCAAATGAGCAGCACGTCATCAATGTACCGTTTCCAGTACATGATGTTTCTGCAGAACGGGTTATTAACAGACAGTATGTTTTTAGCCTCGAAGTCCGCAACATACAGCCCCGCTATGCTGGGGGCAAATGTACTGCCCATCGAGGTACCAGAGCATTGCAGGAAGAGTCGCCCTTGGTAAGAGAAAAAGTTTTCTTTCAGTGCGATTGTGGCACATTCTGTTATAAATTCTCTGGGGGTATTGTATTCCCAAGTGGTAGAGTACAGGGCAGCCTTTAATACCGTTATGGTCTCATCTTGCGGGATACTGGTATACAGGCTCTCAATGTCTAAGGTGGCCAAGATGATGGTGTCTGGCTCAAAAGTGATGGTCTGCAGTTGATATAGCAGGCTCTTTGTGTCCTTGAGGTATGTAGGTGTGTTTTGCACAATTGGTTTCAAGAACTGATCACAGAAGGTGGATAAGGGTTCTAATATGGACCCAATTCCTGACACAATATTTAGCATAGCCCATAACCTGGTAACCCTTGGGAACAGTAAACTTTTGAAGATGGATGGAGCTGTTAAGTCTACACCCCATCCATTCACCCAAATTTACACTAATCATGCTAACACAAAAGTCCTATTAGCTTACAACTTACTCCCTGATAAGCAAACCTCAACCTATACTGAATTTGTATCAGTGCTAAAAACCAAAACAATTAATAAAAGGCCTAGGAGGGGAATAATTGTTTCGAATTTACAATGATTCATCCTATTACCAATATTTATCCTAACAGCCAAATAAAAGGATTTTTATTGTACTTTTCCCAGACATAGTAGTGAAAAAAAAAAAAAAAAACATCCTCAGTTGAGGATTACATGTTAAACAGTAAATTGCTGTTTGAGTTAAAAAAACAACAGTGTTGTGCTCTGTACCCCTCAAGTGTGTGGATGTGTTCTACACAGCAATTACTGAATCTGACTACTTTGCCCAAAATGAAGAACAATTGGCACTACTGTTAAATTACTTTAAAGACACCTTGATTAGCCCTCTAAGCAGGTTTGGCCACAGAAGGAAGCAAAGGTTTCTCATTGATTGTTGGACCTACTTTGATGGAGGTACGAAAACAAATAATTACATAGAGGGATGGCACAATTCTTTAAACAAATCAATTAGCAGACTTCACCAAAACCTTTTAATTTCTTTGAATTTTAGAAGAAAGAACAAAAGTTTCAAAGAAATGGGAATAGCACAATCATGGTCAGGTAGTCTAAACTCTCATGTTTCCCAAACAAAGTAAAGTAATGTGTGAGAGACTATTGACTAAAATATGGCAATTTTCATTGATGGGAGTTACCTTGACAATATTGAGTACAACCTGCACTTCTAACATGCACTCACAACCTGTAAAATTACTTACCTGCTTTATTTAAACTATTTATTACATTGACATTTTCTAAATTATTTTTTTCTAAATTACAGGAATTCTGGAGTTCCTAACTGTAGTTCTCTAATTTCTCCAACTCTTGGTGACTTCTTTCAAACCTACTGTCACCAAGAGTCTTCAATACTTCAATAATCCAAACAGGCAACCCAACATCCAAAGAAAAGACCAACTCCTGAAAAAAATCCCTTTTTGAAAAAACTCTATCTTGGACAGTAAAAAAAATAAATCCCTTCTCCAAAACGAAAATCCATTAAATAAATTCAGTAGTAATCCATCCACGTCAAAAGATCAAAATCCTGAAGAAAAGGAATGTTTTTATAAGATCACAAACCAATTCATTATCCAAAGTGAAATTTCTAGGAAAAAACCAGGGAGTAAACCATCTACAAATCCTGAGTTTTTCCTACAACTATGTGGTCTTTAGCCTGAAAAGTCACCAGTCTTTAAAAACACAATAACATTTTGTATTATTTTTCAAATAGATTTTTAAAAGTAATAACCATTTTTATGGAAAGGGAAGACCACTCGGTCCCCCCGAACGTATGGATGGGTGCCCCGATCCCCCCGGGAAACCATTTTGGGCGGGGGCGTGGTTCGGCTGGTATGCCCAAAGCGGCGTAGCCGGAGCACGCCCTTCCGACCCAGAAGGGGTTGTCCTAGACACCCGCCCGGAAGACCGCGCCCAGATGGGCGTACCCGAGGAGGGCCCCCGCCCTCCCGCAGACGGATAAATAGAGCGGGAATCCAAGGAAGCGTCCTCTTGTTCCAGTGCTCTGAAGGCTGCACCACTCGTTGCTCGTGAGCCCTCGACGGAACAAGCTGCAATTTTGACCCACCCACCAGCCCCTTTCTTGCAATATTTGTTTGAATAAAGTAATTGTTGGTGATATTGGAATGTATTAAAGAGATGCGGTCACATTTTTCAGCATTGATGTATGCCTTGGATTGAATAAATGTGTGTAGGCCTTTTCTCCCTTGTAGAAAAAGTGAAGGAGTGTATCACATAATAAAAATTGTCTTGTGCTTAGGACTTTTTTCCCTTTGTAGAAATGAAAAGTTGATGAATCATCAAGCTGTGGCAGATTAGGCGTATTTTCTTTCCTTAGTAGGTAAAACAACTGTCGTATTTATTTTGGTTGGGCGGTAAGGTCATGATCGGTGAGCAGTGATTTCAAGGTCCCTGGGGGGGGCGCCACCCAGTATGGATGGGAGCGCCCGGGGGGAGGCGGCCATTGGCCCCTCCCACAGTAAGGCGGCACCCACTACGGATGGGTCGCCTAGGGGGAGACGGCCATAGGCCCCTCCCAGGGGGGGGGGGGCGGCTATATGCCCCTCCTACGAATTTCCCGGGGGCCGGATATCCACTCCGGCGGAAGAGAGTGTGGGGAAGGGGGGGAGTCCACGCTGTCCTTCTTACAGATACCTCACACTGGAACTCGGACGACCTTTAAGATGGCGTCGAGTGAAAGGGGGCCCCCACGACAAGGGAAGTTACAGTTGGCAACGAGGGTAAAGTCCTCTGCGCATGCGCCACTCACACCGTGAGGGCGGGAGTTTGGTAGTAGGGATCTGACACCGGTTAAGACCTTGCCGTTGGCCCTTAATGCTAGGATGTACCATTTTATTTTAGAATGTTATGCATTTTCAGGATGCTAGACTCGGCTAGGAAACCTTTGTATTAGAGATCTGTTAAGGTTAGCCAAAGAACATGTCTTCATCAAAATGTAATGAAAGTAAAATTGTACATAATTTATGAAACGTTTTAATTTAAAGTTTTACATTTTGTTTCATATTTTAATAAATACGGCCGGGGGGGGTAACTCCCCCCGCCTTCCAAAAGCTCAAACTTGTGTCTGTCTCCTCCCATGGGGAATTGGTGTTGGGAGGGGGTGGCGGGCATCCCGGCCATATAACTTTTTCAAACCGACTATGAAAAAAAAAAACAGCCGCCCCTATGTGGGCATATCCACGCGACCTGCATGGGAATGTAAAAGGGGTAAAAACAGCAAAAACATAACTTTCAATACAGTCTAACACCCAACTACCTCCCCCTTCTTTCCTTGTGTAAAGGTTAGCAACCTATAGGTATAAAAAAGTAACGTTAATTTTTCTTACCTGACTGCAGCTTTTCTTTGCTGCCGATCTTGACCGCGACGCTCCACCAACTGTAGAAACAGACGGACAACCGTTAATGTCAAGCCTGAAAGTAAAAAGGACAATTTTCTTTATTGAAACCAATGGAAAAGCATGGGAAAATAATAAAAAATTGTAAAAAAAAGTTTTATATTTTTTTAAATATTGTATTTTTTGTAAAAGAAGTTATTTGTATCATTTTGTGATTTGTTTCTTAAGTACTGATTAATAACATTTTGAAATAAAACAGTCATTTATTGTCTCTAACATTTTTATTACATTTGTTTATATGTCTAAAAAAACGGTTAATTTAGTTCTTTGTTCTACCAATTTTTTTAAAGATTAGTAACACCATGCTTTTAATTCTTTCAACTTTTCTACATCATAAAATTGCTTTTGTTATTTAGCACTTAGTTTTTAAAATGAATATCTCCGTATTAATACACTTCTCCACCCAATACCCCTATATACCTTGCATCCCGTCCCTAAAGTTGTGTTACAGTAGTTAAAATATAAAACATTTCATTTTTTATTATAACAGCCATCTATTTCAAATGTTTAAATCTGAATTCTCTGGTACTAAAATTAATACCTGAGCATTAATACACTTCAACACAGAATACCACCATGTATCTCATCCCTAAAGGTGTGTGTTACATTTTCCATTTTTTAAATATTCTTTTTTTAAATCAATTACAAAAAACCACACATTACAATTAAAGTTAATGAATAAAATACATTTTAAAATAGAATAAATTACTTTACCTACATATATACTTACCTCCACACTTCCCTATTAGTACGTGGGAAAGCCATGCATGGTAAGTGTATAAACCTATAATGCGTGTTAATGGCATGCCTGGTAGTGACATTGTGGTAAAGAGTTATGTGTGGTAGTGACAAGCTTGGTTAAGACTTATGCATAGTAAATACTTTGTGGTAAAGCTATTGCGCGGTTAAGTCTACATTGTAATGGTTGTTTCCTGTGAAAAATATGGCCATTACAGAGTGACTCTACATAATGATTCACTTCCACTCTATTTTATTTCACTAAAACACATCTCTGTTTTATGCATGATGTTTGTCTTGTCTCTATTCTCTAGGTGCAAAATAAATGCTCCTCTTGGCCAGAGCCTGGCGCCATCTCCTATTAACAATGTGGGCTCCCCAGCTGCCCCCGCACCCCCACTTCCTAATTGAATTATTTTCGAAGAATTGTGTCTCTTGATTTACCCTATTCAACTTCAGTTTTGAGTATGGTCTTAGTGAAGGATTTTAAAAATAGGTCATTAAGTTACTGGTATATTGTTTGTTTTAAATGGTCTGCTGATTTTTTCTGGAAAATGCTCGATAAACGATTTGACAGAAGAGTTCAAGAACTGAACGATTCACGTCAGAGACCCTCTGGGTACAAACTGCATTTGATGAAGTGGATGCCAGTGACATGGCAGAGCCATTTCAGAATTATTTTCAGCCGAGCAATAGGGAGCTTGAATCAGATAACACCACGATGCGGACCGACATTAAGAGAGAAGGCAGAAAAAAGAATATGGCTTTTGGGAATTTTTTTTACATTTATTTACACTTCTCTAAAGAAAGGACCCTCTCAAAAAGGAAAAACAACATGTTAAAACTGACCTCATTAAACAATAATCACCTGGTGGGATTAATTAGAATTGCTATTTTAACATATTTGTCTAAATTTACCACAACTGAATGACACATGCAATCACGCAGAAACTCTCTAAGGGGCAGATTTATGTTAACTGGCGCATCCCCAGGGATGCGCCAGTTAACATGCGCCACAGTGCGCCACAGCTCCGCCAGCCATGGTGCGCCGCATTTATAATGCGGCGTACCATGGTGCAAAAACGGCACAGATGCGTGACGCATCTGTGCCGGAAATGTGGCACATTGCTGGAGCTGTGTCGCAAGCGCGACGCAGCTCCAGCAAGGCTCGGGGGTGCCCCATTTTAACAATGCTGTATCAAGACCTACGCCTGCTTCAAGCAGGCGCAGGCTTTTGACGCAGCATTGGCTTAAAAGTGACTGAGTGAAATCTCATAGATTTTACTCAGCCACTTTTGCGAGGCCCACCTGCCCCAGAACGCCCACCCTGCGCCGGAACGCCCACAAGCGGCGCAGGGCTTTACAACGTGACGCATCTGCCTAGATGCGTCACGTTGTTAATCGTTCGTAGGGATGCGCCACGTTTACGCCGCCTTCCGTGACGCAACAGCGGCGTAAACGTGGCGCAAGGGCCTCATAAATCTGCCCCTTAATGTATAAGTAAAACTTCGAAGCTTGCAATCTACTCCAGGTTCTCAGCAGAGGATAGTGTGAAGGGGAGGGGCCATTATTGTCCAGGGCCCACGCTTTTTGAGTGACAAATGAGCGAGTACAGTCTTTAAACTGCCTAAATATCCGAAAATTAACTACTGTTGCATATATATGCCATGTGTGTCTATACAGAATAAAACTTGCCCGGGTATGTTAGATTCGATCGAACGCACCTGTGGGCAATAACTGATGTTAATTCCCAGCCTTAATAAATGAACAATCAATATTGTCACCAATGGTCGCTGGACATAGTCCTCCAAGGAGTACCCTTACCCTCCATCTGTGGTTGATTGATTCTCTGCATAGTCTCTTAGTCAATTTTCTTACATTTGGTTGAGTTTCTTTCTTGATTAAAGCTAGGTTTTTGTTAAGAATAGTTGTGGAAATGGCAACTATTATTGTTGTTAGTCCCCTTGCTATTTTTCAAAGGCACTTTTTCTGTCCATTTCCCTCCTTAACTAGAGCGGGGCCTCCCTTTTTCCCGAGTGGGTTCCGGGTGAGGTGAGGCGTACTCCCACACAATGCTGGGTAAGTTACCATGCTCATTCTCATTTAAGTGATTTTTAACACTGCTTATAACATAGCAATGTATTCAGCGGGGAGAGATAGTCTCCACCGCCCTGTTTGTGTGCCCTGTAACTTGTGCCTGTTCTCCCGAGACCTGCTGTGCACTACATGGTTTTTGATTCACGCTTATGTCTCTTCCTTAGGAGATACATACAGTTCTGGACTTCCTACAGCATCCATCTGGGCTCAGAGGAACTGGTAGGATTTATCCAATGTACACTAGCGTGCATCACTGATCCTCTAATTTTTGATTTGCAGTCGCAGTTTCTCTAATGGTCCTGAAGAAAGCTGAGACCAATAGTCAGTACAGCTGAAACATGTCGACCTCCACTCACTCTGCCTATACATAGTTATAATTTCAAACTATTTTGGCAGAATTTTAATCTTGACCCAAGCGCCATACTGATTAAATTGATTTTGGCCCTCGGAGTCAATTTTACCTTCACGTTTATCACTTTTATTTTTATTATTTTTTTGCACTGCACCCCATTAGCGTCACCAGTGAAGCCCATTGGTCTGTATTTACACCATGTTAATCCTCCCATCTCTGCACCATGACTAGGTGCACTGTTTGAGAACTGGATTGGTGACATCTCCCACATGACGACATTCCACCACATGGGTGGGCTGATGGGAATTTTTTCTAACAGACATGGGTTATCACTTCTAGTGCTTCTAATGGTTTCGGGTCACTAGTTCAGTTGCGGCACACAGACAGGTTTCTGACCAGGCCCCTCTTTTTTGTTTGTTGATAGCTTCTCTTGGGGCATGAGTGGTTCTGGTCGTTAAATATAGCCCTAGTTGACCCTCCCTACGATTATTTTCTCCATTCTAGTACAACACATATTACAGTTCCACACTTCATATATCTTTTCCATGCTTGTCACAAGCACAGTAAATTAGGAAGGTCCATCCCAAATGTTTTACTCTGTAGTCGCAGACAATGGAGGGTGGTAGGGAAACATGACCTTCTTTGGAATAACCAAAGAATTATGATACAAACAGTAAAAAGAACATTTTCCAGTTAAAGAGAAATGCAATATTACCTCCACACAAAGCCAGATGTCAAAGAGGCCATCAACAACTCTGACAACAGTTTCATAACTGGGGGCATCATAGATGACAGCTTATATCTGTGCATTCTGTGTATCTCTCATATTTAGAAAATTCGAGACACAGCTTTTGGCCACATATAGCATATATGTGTGACATTCTGTATGTACCACTTAGCAAAGCATTACGATGCATTAGGAAACAGCTACGACAGTCAGTCGGAGCCATTTCCTAAAGCATCGTAATCAGTCAGTCGGATTCCTTTCCCACCGACCCATTTTGGTGGTGTTGGTCGGAAAGGAATCTGACTGGACATTCCGAATGACCTCCGACTGGGTCGGATAGTCCATCTGCCAGTCGGAATGATCTGTGTAATCCCAAGAGCATCTTTTTCAGCCCGAGGGATTACAATGTCGGACTCCGACAGCCTTTCTGTGCCCGCCTTTCAAACACAGAAAGGCAGTCGGAGGTCGACATTAGGGGCCCCTAGCAGGGCCCCCATGGGTGCACGGCCTCTGGTAGGTGGCCAAGGGGGGCACCTATGGTGCCCCCTGTTGATCACTGCAGCCCGTGGCAGGAACCTCGGGATGAACTGCACCTCTTTGTTTTAGAATGAGAGCGTGCATTCCGGTTGGAATGCATGCTCCCATAGTAAAGAACAGGAGTGCGACTAAACACTGTTCGATCGTATCCTAATTGGTCGGGAGGGAGGTCCCACGACCAAAACAATGTTGGGCGGACCGAAGTCCGCCCAACATCGTAATTAGGCCCATAGTAGGTTTACCTTTGTGAATCAGGCCCATCGTGAAGTCATGCTAGTGTGTTTATTAACTGTCACTAAGGGTAACTTTGTGTAAATGATGATGCCATTTAAACTTAGTGTTGTAATCTCCTTTCATCTAGCAATGTTGTAATGATCAACAAAACCCTGCAGATTGTACCTTGCTTAGTACATGTGTGTTACGCTACACGTGTGCCATTAAAAAAGCTCCATAAATGACCAACAGAAGTTTGGAAGTGGATTTATTGATTGAACGCAAACAGAGGGCAACATCCTTTGAATATGTACTGTATCTTTCACCATTAAATACTAAACAATGGGCCTGATTCACAGAATTAACTTAAGACAAAATCTAAACTTACTACTTTTGGTATTCACAGAATGCACTTACTAGTTTTGGTATTCACAGAATGCACTTACTACTTTTGGTATTCACAAAATCGATTTACAATAACTAACTTTACGTCCGCACTCGGGCTGGAGATTCGAGCCTGGAGGCGGAGCTTCTGGCCCATAGGCGGAGCTTCAGGCCCGGAGGTGTGGATTCCGACCAGTGGTGGATATTTAGCCGATATCTCCACCTCCGGGCCAGAAGTTCCGCCTCCAAGCCGGAAGCTCCGCATCCAAGCCAGAAGCTCCGCCTCCTGGCCAGAATCTCCGGCCCGAGTGTGGACGTAAAGTTAGTAGTCGTAAATCCATTCTGTGAATACCAAAAGTACTAAGTGCATTCTGTGAATACCAAAAGTAGTAAGTGCATTCTGTGAATACCAAAAGTTTAGGCTATTGTCTTAAGTTAATTCTGTGAATCGGGCCCCCTGTCTAGTGCCTTTTCCTGAAGACTGATTTCCCTCCTTTTCTGGCTTACTTGCTGTGCAATGCCTTTTATTATGTAGTGTGATTCACTCTGATAAACAAAACATGACCTATGACCTCTTGTCTATGCTTAATACATGCAAGTGATCAATGTGATTTGCCTGTGGCAGCCTCCTTTGTTTACCACTCAGATACTCCAAATGTGTGCTACAGACTTTAAAAGCATGCCATTCTTAGTGCAAATGGTGTATTTCTTGCAGCAGTTCACTTTGACAGGATTCGGGTAACTGTACTTTACTCAGACTGTGAAGTAAGTCACCTGTGCAACACTCACTGTGGTGCCCTCCCTGCAAGATAGCCTAACAGTCATGCCATACACTCCCCAACCATAGCAGGCGATACCTCAAAAATATGAAGAGACCATCTGTAATGATGTGATAGAGATAGTTAATTAAAACAAACAACATTTATTTTAGTGGCAATAAAAGGACCCACTAGTGCGGCGGGAAAACGCGTCCAGCCACCACCATCTCCAACCGCTTCCCTCCCCACATTCTAAATCACATCACTGTTGACATAGCAAGGATTCCATTACAGAATATTCAAAACATGACATAATGAAAACTTGAGAGACAAAGAGTACCCATACCACACCATCTCTTTTGGTATTCACTTTGGGCATATTTTCATTTAAGTCAACAGAAATCCACACTTGATATTAACATTGGAAGCACTTGATTTGATATTTATAGAAATATGGATGCAATCTTAGAACTAGATACAATCTTGTTCAACAATGCAACCACCATAAGCATAATTGGTTTACTATTTACATCTCCACCGCTTCGCAGGCACAAGAAACAACAGGTTGCTTGGAAACTGTAAAAGATGAAATTATACAAAGGATAGGATAGGATAGGATACCATTTTTAGAGCACGCTAATACCCAAAGGTGTTAAGGCGCTGGCCAGATGGAGGAGAAGACAGAAGCTTGTGGCCGCCCACTAGAATAAGAAAAGCCATGTTTTCAGCAATTTTCTGAACGTCAGAAGAGAATCCATGTTGGAGATGACAGAAGGCAAAGAGTTCCAAACTTTGGCTGCCGCAACTGAAAAGGAGCAACTGCCCTATCTGGCCCTGCAGAATCTCAGACAGACCAGTTTTTTCTGGGTGGAGGATCTCAGGGTCCTCCCGGGGATGTACCTTTTGAACATGGTTTTGAACTGCGCGGAGTGTTTGCTGTGTACGGCCTTACAGAGAATGCTCAGGACCTTGAAGGAGATTCACATCCTAATGGAGATCTAGTGCAAGGTGCGACTCCCCTCCCTGGATGATTGGTGCTTAGGGTTGTTAAAGATCAACCAGGTCGCTGCGTTCTGTACAACCTGAAGCTTGTCCAGGGATGCACGATTGATGATGAGGTACAAAGCATTGCAGTAGTCCAGCCGGGAGGTGATAAGTGCAATGATGGTGGACCGATACAGTTCAGGTGGAATACACAGGAGCACCTTTCTGAGGGTTCTTAAGATATAGAAGCAGGTGCTGACAGTGTGGCTGACCTGAGCGTCAAAGGTCAGACCCTCGTCGAAAGTGACCTTCATATTGTTTTTTGTCCTAACCTACTGCAGTCCGTAGGTCACCAGGCATTTGGCCAGATGGAACTCTGCGAGCCATATACCATTACCTTGGTTTTATTAGAATTAATCTTAAATTAGTTACCGTTCATCCAACCAATAATGCTGGTCATAATCTGATTGAATTTTCCTGCGACCATTTGCAAATCATTTGAGATGGAAACAATGATTTGAGTGTTGTCCGCATAGCACAACACCTGGAACCCAAATAATCTCACCAGCTCGACCGGGGGGGAAAGGGGGAGTCACATAAAGATTAAAGAGGGTGTAGAAGTAGAGAAGCTGCAACGCCTTACCAGAGATTCCCACTTCCTGCAAGCGCTTAAGCTGAACCATACGTACTGGGGAGATTGCCGCCGATGGTCGAGCATGATTAGCACCGCCGATCCACCCTGATCCACGTGCGTGTGATTATGGTCAGCAGCCGCAATAAGGGCGGACTCTGTGATGTGACTGGCATGAGATTTTAGAAGGGGCAGGAAGAAGGGAGATGGGTTGAAAAATGTTCAACTCTGAAGGGTCAGCGTTAGGTTTCTTAAGAAGTGGTGAACCTATGGCTTTCTTCCAGATGGTCGTATAGCCGCTGGAGGAAAGTATGTTATTAAACACCTTACAGAGGAAGTTAGTTACCGGGTTAGGGGCCACTTAGAGTAAGTAGGGCATACAGGGTTCCAACGGAGCGCCGGATTTAAGGCCCAGAAGGAGTTCTTTAGTTTCTTGACCGTAATTAGTGGGAAGGAGCTAAAGGCCTCCTTACGGGGGTCCGGGATGAGCTCCTCTGCATCAGGTTCTGCAGCCTCAGATTTAGGTTCCTCTCCTTCCGTAGGCCTTAGCTCCTGTAAGATCTTGAGGACCTTGTCCTGAAAGTAGGTAGCTACTCTGTTACAGAAATTTTGCGAGAGGGTCAGTAGCTGTGTCTCCAGTGGCTCAGAGATTTCCTTGATGACCTAGAATAGCTTATTGGAGGAATTATCTGCGGACCTGATTTTATCGGTTAGGAAGCAGGATTTGGACTGGAAGAGGGCAAGTTTGTACTTCCGCAGCAGAGATTCCTGCTTGTCTTTTTCCCTTGGGCAAGGATACACGCGGCATTTGCGTTCTAGTCTGCTGCATTCCCACCTAAGGGATATGTGTTCTTCAGACACTCATGGGCCGATAGATTTGCTCTTCTGATGACGCTGTTTTTAAAGGGGCAACAGTGTTGAGGGCCTTATTAATCAAGTCACGAAAACTCTCTGCCGTGGGGGGAGGGGGAGGTACATAGTGTGCCTCCCTTGAGAGGTGGTAGATAATGCGGCGTCACATTTTCTGGCTGGCTTTTTTGCCTCAGTGAGAAGTCATACTTCACCAGGATGGGGAGAGTGGGATAAACTTTGAATTCAATCAGCCAGTGGTCGGCCCAGCTAAGGGGGTGAACAGTCAAGATCACTAGATTGTCATGGTTGGTGAAAATGTCGTCCAGGGTGTAACCAGCGGTGTGAGTAGGAGCTTGGACCAGTTGCTCGAAACACAAAGGTGGTATGAACTCTAGGAGGTGCACTGAGTCATGGTCCTGTTTGTTTTATAAATCAAAATTAAAATCTCCTAAGATGGTAAAGTGAGAGGTGGTAACAAACGGTTCCAATACTTTGCCCCATGTGTCCGTGAACCTGGCTCTCGGGCCAGGAGGACGGTATACCAGAAGGCCTGAAAGGTTGTAGTTATCAGATAGTTTGATCCCAATGAGGCTACCTCCAGTAGAGAGCTAGGGTTGCCATCCATAGCGCTAAGGGTACATCTAAGGGAGTCCCAAGCCACCAGAGCCAGGCCTCCTCCTCTGCAGACTAGGCAGTCGCATCTGAGAATGGTGTACCCAGGGGGGACAGTGGTTGTCAAGTCTGGACCGGAGTTGTCCTAAGCTTTCATCTCAGTGACGAAGAGGCAGTCCAGGTTGAGAGTTTGGATCAGCAGGTCAATTTCGGTTTTGTGTTTGGGCATAAACGAGGATTTATTAACGCCACCGCAGAGAGCTGTGCTTCAAACCAGCCTTGGTTATGGTCCCTATCTTCCTCTCTCCCAGGTTCCTTGGGCCACCTAAGGGAGCCGGGCACGGAAGCCCGGTAGTTGGTATGGCTAAAATAACAGTGCTGACAAGGTTCGGTCTTCCCTGTAGTAAGGTCTGACTTACTTTCACACCCCGCACAATACAGCTTAGGACACACCTCAAGGAGTTGTGTCCTAGAGTAGGTTCTTACCAGGGTACCTTTGTCTGCAGGAGAGCAACAGACAGCATGCCTGGCCACTGACGCCATCCGTGGTTGCCTCTGCATTTAATGCCCTAACCCGGAAGTGAGGGCAAGCTGGACCGCCAACTTTCAAAATGGCGGCTAGTTAGAGAATGTTCTGGTGCAGGGGACTATCTCCGCAACAAACGGGAAACCCCGTGGTGGACCGGAGAGTCCCAGAAGAAGAGTGAGCGAAGAGAGAAGAGAGATCCCAAGACGCGAGGATGGAACGAGAGGCCACACCAGAGAAAGGTGAGGCGCACTGAAACTGCACAGTATTCCCCTCGAGAAAAGCACCACAATAAGAAATGACATACAAAGCTAAAACCAGCAAATCATGTATTACTTAATCAGGGAACCA
This sequence comes from Lissotriton vulgaris, assembly GCF_964263255.1. NCBI lineage: Eukaryota > Metazoa > Chordata > Amphibia > Caudata > Salamandridae > Lissotriton > Lissotriton vulgaris. The sequence goes on from NC_141685.1 coordinate 2,124,505,678, forward strand.
CTTCCCTGCACCGCCCCTGGTCTATAATGGCCACACCCTAAAAGTGGCAAACTAGAGTGCAACCCCAAGGTAGAGCAGGAGGGCCTGGACCACCAGCACACCAGTCCACCCTCCAACCAGTCAATCAATCAATCAATCAAGACATTTATAATGTCAGTCCCGTGCCCTGCCTCAGCAAGAGGCTCTGAATCACCAGCAGCTCAGTCCCTCCCCATCCATTACAATGCCCAACTAGTACTCTCATTTAGAGAATAGATATCGTAAAAGAAAGGAAACTCTGGACCTGAACATTACAGGCAAAAGCTCCCCCCTCCTCTTGACACTCAGTCTTGGCCACAATGGCTCCCAGGATAGCTTGAATGAAACGTCTATGCAGACTCAGTCTCATCATGCACTCCATCCTTCGCCTCCTTAACTAACTCTGGCGAACTGACTCATGCTGACTCATTAATGCTAGAATGCTCAGGTGTGTTTACAATACCAACATTAGATGACTCCACCACTGTCTGCTGTCTAATAAGACAGCTGTACATTTTGTTTTACCACCTGTCTGAGTTCACTAAACTTGCTCATGTTCATTCGCTTTCTTGGGTACCACCCCCTCCCTTTGCCACCTACACTTACAGACATTCTTTTCACTGCATTTCTGGCATCATAATTGCTACGCATTTGTTTCTGTTATTTGGATACTAAGGATTGCATCTTGATGTCCTTTTGTCCTCGCATTCCCATTTTTTCCATTTCAAGTAGTCTGTAGTGACGTTCATTCTTCCTGGAATGTGTTCTACATTACATTCTTGTCGTTTGCAGGCCAATTTGGATACTCTCGGTGACGTTTTACCCAACCCACTCCCTTCTAAGATGCTAACAAGGGGTTTATGATCTGTTCGAATTATAAACTCTTTTACCCAAAGGGAACTCGTAACCTTGTTTACTGCTAATACACAAGATGATAATTTGCGATCAATTGATGGACTGCTTAGTTTACGCGATGCAAAAGCAACGATATTTTCCCCTTTTCAGACTTATGGTTTAGTTCTCCTAGAAAAAAAAATCCAACTGCCACCACCTCATGTACTGAAGGCTATGTGTGGTTGGGGTTTGGCTGCTTGCAGGGGGTTGAGCTGAGGCCCTGTGCTCAACCCCCCTCTGCAATCACTGTGCACGGCCGATGGCCTGGCGACCAGGCCTGGCCACACGCCAGGCCCTATGGCCCACCCAGCCCCCTCGCCTTATGCCGGTTACATATAACTGGTGAATTTCTTTGTATCTCAGTTTTTTTTAATTTTTTTATTGTGGTGCTTTTTTAGGGGATTTCTAAGGTTTTTTTATTAACATAAGATAAAATCTTACTACCTTCCTTCCTCCTTTATTACTCCACTTTAACCTTTGCTTTTTCAGTGAAATATATATATGTGTGTGTGTGTGTGTACAGATTCATATACACATATATGTGTGTGTGATCATCTTTACATACAATCATGCCAAGGAAAATAAATGTGCCTCAGTGATGCATATCAGCCAGCGGCCAGTACCACTGGGTAGCAGCTTACTAGGTGGCCCTTTGCAAGATACACCCCTGCTCCCTTCCCCAGAAAATCTATGTTTAATCTTCTTACCTTCAAGCCCACACTGGATGGCAGTCAGGCACCCTCCTGGTAGTTTCCCCCTTCACATCTGCCCAGCACCCTGCTACTAATTCAGATAACATATATGTAACAAAAAAGGCAAAGTATTATGAAAGACTAAATAACAGGGTCTCCTAATGGTGTAACATTTGTAGGTAAGGCCTTTAATATTGCTGAAAGCCTATGTAGGTTGGTTGGGCTCTTATTATCAGTAGCATCTTGGCTGAGACTCTCCTGCCGATTGATGGCTTTCTTAACTTACAAACCTCTTAGTAGAGTCAGCTTCTCATTTCAGTCTTGCAAAGAAACTCATTACAGATAGCTGCCAGCGTACCAGGGCAAGAGTTTTACTGCGGAAAGCTGCCAGAGTGCCAAGGCAAGGGTTTTATCCTTTAACCACTGCCCTTCAGTGACACCATCTGTTCTGAGCATGCGATCGCTGTTGCCCTCTAGAAACATCCCCTCAGACCTACCTCGTACATGTACTTGGTCTGGTAGCAAGTGCTGCTGATACTAGGTCTGGAAGAAGAATAGGCCACCAAGATTTGGAAAGTACTTAGGGTATTGATGTCATCTCTCTCTCTCAGACTCAGACAGGTGGAGAAGTGTGGCTCAATGGTTAGAGCGGCAGACCCTGATGCAGAAGTCTAGCCCGGGACCAGGGTTCAATTCCCCATCTTGGTGGGTCTTGGGCTCAAAAATTCCATGGACTCGATAATTCTCGCCTCGGTGCCTATTCCAATCTTGGAGTGCAACTCTGGGCAATAGCTTGCTTAATTTCCACAACGGCCCCCACAACGCTAAGGTTGCCTATCCTCCACCTTGGGGGTGCCCAGGAGTGGACGCCTCACAGGGAAACCCAGGATGGGTGCCACAGCGGTATTCGTACAAGCGCCTTGAGACCCTTGCGGGTGAGTAGTGTGCTATACAAGTATCAATTTTACAATTTACTCTGAGAGTTGAGCTCTGAACACTGCAAACTTGAAAAAAGACAAAGCATCAGGAACTGTGTTCTCCAGGCCCAGGACATGCATAGCTGTAAAGGGAACATTGTGTGAAAGGCATACACAGATTATATTCTTGCAAAAAGGTGTAAAATAAAAGGACATTCAGTGCTTTGGCTATTAACAAAAGAGACTGGCGACATGCTTTTTGGCCAAATTATTATTCTCTTCTCTGTCAACTGCAACCCCACATGTCGTGTGCAAAAACTATGGAAATAAGGTTAACATATCTAACATTTTTATTCAACCTCCAGATATCTAGTCTTTTGGCCAATGCTGCATAGCTCACCTCCCCACTGTGTCATGTGAAGAGGTTCAGCTCTGAGCTAAATGGATGAGGCCAAGTTACTGTGCCAATGAACTCTTGTAGAACTGCAGCCCTAACAGTCCTCTTTGATCTCCCTTGAGAAGCGGGTGTCAGGATGCTCGGCCTTGAGGCCACAAATAGCTCTAGCAATGCTCTTTGAAAGTATCCTCCCTCTTGGGAGGACCGAGAGAGTGAAGGTGAGTTGGCTTAGCAGCACCTGTAGCTTATGGATTGTTAATTTAGAAGATTTCAGATATGCGTGAAGGACTTGCAGGAATCACTGATCTTAGCTTGTGGCACTCTACAAATCCTCTCACTGGAGTCTATCTCAATTCAGAAAAGTACAAACTAGTTTTGGGAAGATCCCTTTAGTATGTAGGAGTTCTTGAAAGTCATGCAAGATCCGCTGGCAAGCCTGAGATTTTAGAGGACCCAGGATTAAAAAAATCATCAAGGTGGTGTGAGCAATTTTATCTGAACTCACCAGATCGCTTGTTGCCCACTCCAAAAACCAACTGAGAATTTCACAAATGGATGCATGGGATGGAGGTGCTTATTGGTATACACTTATCAATGTAGAATTTCTCCTGAAAAGTGATGCCTAGCAGCTAGAAATCATCTGGGTACATGGGCATAAGCGGTACAGCAGACTATGTTTGATTTCACCATCAAGACCCCAGTACTCAACTTCTACAGTTTGCCGATGGCCGAGTTACATGGGGAATATGCTCAGCTCAGCTTAGGATCCAGTCCTTTATTAAGTGACAGGCATAAAAGGAACCAGTAAGTTGTGCAGCAGATGGAACATGCCCAGCTGCGGCCCGTGGAGGGAGTTCGGTGGGGCAGGGAGGCGGTGCGGGGGAGGGGCAGAGTGGGGGCTGGTAAACAACAGAATATGGATAATTGCAGGTAAGTAAACAATTTAATAAATAAAACGAATTTCGTAGCGCACCCTGCATTGCAAAATGCGAAATTGTACTAATTATATTAACATCATAAGTATGAGAGACTGAAGTTAACTTATAACAGTCATTTTATCACTCCCAGATGGATGACTACTCCAGTGTAGCCTATTTCTGCAATATTTCTGTAACAGGTGCCCCAACCTAGTGAGATGTATTTAACCCCTTCGCTGTGGCGGCAATTCCGCCGAAGTGCTAGGGGGGAGGGGGGCCGAGCGGCGCTCACATGCTCGTGACGGAACCGCTCCGTCACAAGCCTTGGTTGAGCTGTGCTCATGACGGAGCGGTTCCGTCATGGCCCCGCCCGCTCAATGGAACGTCCAGCGTAGGCGCGGAATTCGCGCCGCGCAGGCGCGCCGAGCGGGCCATGACGGAACCGCTCCGTCATGAGCACAGCTCAACCGATGCTCGTGACGGAGCGGTTCCGTCACGAGCATGGAAGGAGTTAATAAGGTCACCGGGCAGACAGCTTTATGCCACACTTCACAATGGCATTGAGAGCAGTGCCAGGAAATGCTGATTTGCTGCAGCACCTTAGGAATAAGGTATGCACTCCAAGCCGGCAGAGTGTTACAGCTAATAAAATGCATCATGGGCAGGTAGACCTAAGAGATTTAGGTCTAGATTTACAAAGAGTTCACTCAGTGCATGGCAGCAAGTAAATTTTCTGTGCTGCGTTTTGTGAACGGGAGAGACCAGACTGCACCACATGTATTATGAAGTGGCGGGTTTTGTTCGCTCCCTGCACTAACACAAGTCTAGCAGCCAGGCACCAACGTAGGCACTCATGCGTCATAGGGCAAGGATGTCTGCATTGCGGTCAACATCGATTTTGTACAGGAAGGGGGGGGGGGTCCCTTCTTGCTCATAGCTTTTGTGCAGGAAGAGATATACAAATATTTCTCATTGTTACTCCTGCTCAGAAGGGTCAGGATTTGGGCACAAATCCCTGTCTACAGCTCTGTAAATAGGGATTTGAGTCAAATCCCATAGGTGGTTGCACAGGTATGAACATCCACCACTAATAGAACACCCTCTTGAAGCAAACTAATGTAAAGCACTGCATTGCACTGCACTGTTATTTCTGGTTTCAAACTAACGCAAATCCTGATTTGCAAAAAGCAGCAAAGTCTTTGGAAATTTGGGCCACAGAGCTTCGTAACAGCCCCTCCATCACCAATGATATAGAGGTAACCTTGCTATGTATCCATGCTTGAGAAAGAACAATCTGTGCACATCTTTTAGGCAGCTTTCCTGGCAGTGGTCTGAGAGAGGTAGAATGTTTTCCTGCCAGAGGTCTGTACTTCCAATTGCTCTGTCAGGGAAGTTGGGACACCAAATGGTTTCCTGACCGAGACGAGCAACTGGCCAGGATGTGAGTGCTGGTACTGTACCATTTATGAGCAGACCAGACTTGGAAAAACACAGCTGCCCTGGAAAAAATATTCAGTCCAGGACCCACCCAAATGTCCTCAATGCAGCCTGCTCCATGCAGCTCATGATCATTGTCTTCAGTATTGCCTTTCACCCGTGCCTCTTCAGAGTACATCAGTTTTGGCTCAGCAGAGTTACTGTTAAATTTACAGCACAGAAGACCAACATAAAATCTATTGACAGGCAATCTGGGAATCTTTTGGGCCTCTGGACACAAAGTGTGAATAGTATATACAATTATCAAACAGCCCAAAGTGGGACAGCTAGTCCTCGTCATAAAAGGAGTGCGGAAGAAACGTGGTCTGGTCACTAGGGCCAGATCCTTGCTTCGCTACTTTAGTGTCTGTGGTACTCCTTGGCAACCAGTCATCTTCCCCTGCTGTTCCCTTATCTAATCAAATTCAAAGGGTCCGAGTTTTCTCTGACTTTCTTTTGGAGTATTTTTGATGTGCTACCGAATTTGAAGCCTAAGGATGACCTACTCCAAGAGCAATATTTTAGTAAATTGTCCCCAAAGTGTTTCGAAATCTGACAACCTGGTAGTTACAGATTATATAAGAAAGTCGGCTTTGACATTTCTTCAGTAAAACTATTAAATAATGTTTTATGTGTTTCTGTTCATTTCTAGCAATTATGCAGGATGAGGAAAACTGCTTGGAGTTCAGGATGACCTGGTCTTTCTGTCAATAAAACAGAACATTACTTTAAAAAATGACAGTGGTGCTGCCTTGCAAATTACTGTGTGTTGTCAGTTTTGTAACTTTTATATCACATAATTAAATTTTACATTCACTACACTTCGTCTGGACTATAACCAGCATTCACAACATGTCAATCTATTTGTTTTTTTTTCCAACACCACTTATTTTGTTTTTGGCTATATAGGGAAAGCATTTAACTTTACGATAGTTAATAACAACAATATTTAAATATTTCTTCTAGACAGGCATGAGGGTTCTTGGTGCTAAAAATGTTATGTATTACTATTTCAAACTCAATGACAATGATTTTATCGACCAGACAATGGTATAAGGATGCGCGCACTTCAAACCTGTGATCTGCGAATTGGACTGATATATGTATAACAAATTCTATTTACAAAAGACAAGGGAAAACCACATATACCACAAAGCGATACATGGAATGGGACCGCTCTTCATCAGGAATAAAATGACCAAACACATTCATCATAGGAACCTCCGCTCTAGAGTCGAGGTTCCTATGATGAATCTTATGATACAAGAAAAAAAGCAGGGGTGGCACATCTGTCTCTGTTCAAGCAGCCAAAATATGCTGAAAATTGTTTCTTACTACGCAATTTTAATTAATGTTTGTTTGCCGCTGTACCAGGCCTTTCTTTTTTGCATTCTGAAATAATGTCAATTTCAATGTAATTGCTGCATCAAATGTAGAGAAACTACGAGTCTTTCTTTGCTGACACTCTCTTTGTAGTTTTGATCACGTGATCGCGTGTGGTGCACATTGGTTAAATGGTGATTGTAAATACATGAAACTTCGGTGATCAAGCCTGCTGGTCAGGCGAAACGCGTCCGAAGGCATCACTGATAATAAATTACTTTGGCCAGCACACAGTCTCGTCAACTTGTGGTGTTTGCTACTTGGGAGGAGATATATGTTAAAGATCCACCTACGGGGGTCTTTGAACGACGACACACCTGCTGGTCTGAAAGGCGGCAGCGTATTCCGGAGTAAGTAGGAGTTGAATATATATATATATATATATATATATTCACTGAAAAAAAACAAAGGTTTCAGGGGCGTTATAGTTAGTTGGACATTTCACTCATACAAAGCTATTGAAATTCCCCCGTTATAGTTAGTTTAGCCAACTATAACTCGCACGCCCGCAATGCACTGCTAATGATATCACATATTACATCACTCACGACATGGTCAGTGACATCACTTATGACATCTCAAATGACATCACTGCTGATTTGATTTAAATTTCTAAGGTTTTTTAAATGCTAATTCCTAACTATAAGGTGCCTGAAACCTATGGTTTTTTCAGTTAATTTCTAAGGTGTTTTAAATGCTAGTTTCTAACTATGCTTACAGAGGTAGGACATGTGAAGAAAGAAGAAAAAACACACAGAAAGAAGAAAAAGAAATGCAGAAAGAAGCAACAGAAGTCCTCAAAGTGCAGGAAGAAGGAAGACATGCAGAAAGAACAAACGGAGGAGCAGAGAGAGGCCTTGTTGCAAAATCATCCTGCACCCTCAAGTTTCTCAGATGGGTACTGGTGGTAACTGACTCTGACTAACCAGTCCTAGAGCCAGTGCTATGCTAAAAGACACTTAGAATACAGTTAAAACACCTACATACACTAGGAAACACTATGCGTTGGGGTGTCATGGTCTGACGTACGTGCCTGCCGCATATCAGATAACGGGGAAGACTACATCTCCCATAATGCTTAGCGTTAGGGGGGGGCAGGAAGGCATTTAGCAATGTGAGAGTCAGAGGTTCTTGCACGTGATTTTGTTCTGGGAGTTTGTTTGCAGTTCAGCGGACGCTCTGTCCCCGCAGAGCTGCTTTGGATTCTCTCTTTACCCCCACGTTGCATGTTTTGACTTCGCGGCTGCGGAGTGGAGGACGCGTGCATGCTCGGCTGAGCAAGAACGCCCCTGGCAGTGTGAAGTTAAGTCTTGTCTTGTTTTCCAGTGTTGGTGTTGGGAGACGCTAGATTTGCCCCCTCCGCGCCCACACAGGAAAAAGCCTGTTGTTTCACTCGGCGGAGTGAAGATGCCATAGAGCCTGTTTCTTGGATTTGATTTATGCCTGAGAGAAGGGCTGGGAGCCACTGGATTGCCCCCTCCTAGCCGTATCGGGTATTGGAGCCAGTGTGTGCTAACTTTGGGGAACTATCGAACTAGGAGACGCTGGATTGCTCCCTCCCGAGTTTGGCCTCGTCAGTCCAACACCCGGATTTACATTCTCATACCGGAGAATACAGTGAGTCATTATCTGAACTCCTTCGTCTGCCGGTAAGGCTGATTTTGTTTTCTTATTTGACTGGAATGGTTACAAAACTTGGCAGGGCATTTCTCCACCGCAAGACATTAGGGTAGTGAAGCCTTGGCCACAGTCTATGATTGCTTTTGTTTTGGAGCCTCGTGGTGGAAGTCATTATTCACCTCAGGAAAAGAGATGCCAAAAAGACCTGATATTCTAAAGGACCTTTGTGATAGAGTGTTTAGTATGTATGGTATTTGGGTGTCTTATTGACTACTGTGACAAATGTATGATTCCCCAAGACTAACCGGTTGTTGTTTTTAAATCATAGGTCAACCGTTTTTAATGAGAGAAGTATCTCAGAGAAGGGAAGGGGTCATCTCCTGAATAATTACCAGGTACTGCATTATATTAGTGAGACAGTACAGGAGGGTAGAAAGAAGATTGCACGTATTAATGTGTGCCTTCTTTTGTTACAGGTGACCCTTCCACTGCAGCTCCTACCCTTACCTATCTCTCACATGACTGCTTTTGCGCTCTGTATGCTTATAGCTAGTCGTAGTGCAGGGACGTCAGGAGGTGGACCCCATTTGAGCATCATTCCGCTTCCGGAGCCAGCAGTCGTGACAAAATCACGTGCCCACGAACTCCAGGCCTTACTATTAGTACAGCAGGAATTGGCTATGTCAAAAGCTGAGACAGCAGCCTTAAGGGAAAGACTAGACAGACAGCAGGGCAATCCGTTTGATGCGTCAGTAGGTGCTCGTCAAATTCAGGTGACAGTCCCTCCCCCTATACCCTTAGCTAGTCCAGAGAGATATTCCAGTGATCCTCAGAAAATACAGGCTTTTCTAACGCAGATCACCCTACATTTTTCTTGCCGGCCTGCCTCGTTCCCCACGAACCTGTCCTGAGTGGCATACACCATCTCGTATCTGTCAGGGGATGCGGCCAACTGGGCGGTCCCTTTCATCAGGAACGATGATCCCATTCTTTCTGATTGGTCCGCCTTCCGAAAGGAATTCGAGCGGGTGTTCGACCGAAGGGCCACCACCCTCAGCGCAGATCGGGAGCTACTAGAGCTCCGTCAAGGAAAGAAAGACCTGGTCACGTACATGTCCACTTTTAACTGGCTGATCGCAGAAACCGCCGGCCGGAAGAAAAAAGAATGGCGCTGTATTATCAGGGACTGTCTGACGACATAAACGATGTGCTGGCTCAGATCGACCCCCAACCTACCACATGTGTAGATTTGATAAACCTCAATTTGCGTCTAGACCATAGGTTAGCGGAGGGGGAGGAAACCGTAGGAGGCATGACAGAACCTCGGGAGGCATGGGTCAAATGTCTTATCCTTCCCCAGTAGCGAGAGCTAGCGCTCCAAAACCTATGGATGTAGGCGCTATCAGGTCCCCGTTGTCCAGGGCAGAAAGAGAGAGCCGCCGAACACAGGGGCTCTGTATGTATTATGGCAATAAAGGGCACTATGTGAACGAGTGTACCCTGAAGCCAAAGAGACCAAAAACCTTTTATGCTGGAAAGAAAGTAGCGCTCACCACAGTAGACCAGGGTGAAACCGAAGAGTCAGGTACCTCCAGAAAGGGATCGGAGGAGAAAGAATGGAGGTTGGCGTCCTTAGCATCCACTGACGTCAAACATGTATCTACTCACATCATACTCCCCACATTATTGCAAACCAAGAAGCAACAACATTCCGTGTGGAGTATGATAGATTCCGGGGCTACCGGAAACTTCATTGACGAGGGACTGGTGCGGCGTTTGGGATTGGGGCGAGTTCCCAATCAGACCCCGGAAAAAGTGCTGGCAGTGGACGGTACCCCATTGAAATCTGGTCCAATAACAGAACGCACTGAAGTAGTGGAGTTAATGCTAAAAGGCAGCCCAGTCATTCATGTGGAAAACATAGTGTTAAACATAATCGAAGCCCCCCAATACGAGATCATTCTGGGGATACCATGGTTAGGACTACACAACCCCTCTATTGATTGGAGGCTCAAATCCGTTAGCTTCCTTTCCAATGAATGTCAGAACACATGCATGACAAAACCTCCATCACACACGCCTTAGCTCAGATCCTGCACATAGCCACGGCAGTTGAAAAAGAAACAGTACTGCCGACTGTTTATGAAGACTATAGAGAGGTGTTCTGCGACATCAGGGCAGAGGTGCTCCCACCTCATCGCGAGTACGACTGCCCTAAAGATCTGATTGACGGAGCAATAGTCCCATCCTGTAGGGTGTATGGCTTATCGGAGCCTGAAACAAATACACTTACAGGAGAATTTGGCATACTTTAGCGCAATCGGGTTTATTCGGCCATCCAGGTCTCCCGCAACCTCGCCTTTGTTTTTTACGGCAAAAGCCAATGGCGAGCTGCGAACGTGCATTGACTACAGCCAGCTGTACAAACAAACAGTTAGGAATCGTTACCCACTTCCACTCATCCCCGTCTTGCTGGATCAAGTGAGGGAGGCTAACATCTATACACGGTTGGACCTCCGTGGCGCCTATCACTTGGTTAGGATTCGCGAGGCGGATGAGTGGAAGACGGCATTCAAAACCTGATACGGACTATTCGAATACTTGGCTATGCCATTCGGGTTGTGTAACGCCCCGGCGGCTTTCCAGAATTTCCTCAATGACGTGCTGAAGGAGTAAATAGACCAGTTTGTCATAGTATACATCGATGAGATCCTGGTCTATTCTGTATCCAGAGCTCAGCACGTCAGCCATGTCATCCTGATCCTGAAAAGACTGCTAGAGAACAGCCTCTCTTCAAACTCAGCAAATGCGAATTTAGCGTTGCAGTGGTGGAATTTGTAGGGGTTATTCTGACTCCTAGGGGTTTCCGTATGGCTGAAAGAAAGATTGAGGCTGGTCGATCATGGCCGGTGCCAAAATGTGTGAAAGATTTGCAATGTTTTCTTGGCTTCTCTAACTATTACTATTACTATTACCAATTACCAAACTGCTGAGGAAGGGGATACCTTTCATGTGGAATCCAGAAGCCATGGAGGCTTTTGAGCATTTAAAAAAAGGCTTTCATTACTGCCCCGATTCTAAGACACCCTTAATTGGACCTACCTTTTGTGGTGGAGGCTGATGCATCTAATTCAGCGGTGGGAGCCGTATTATCACAGAGAGACAAGGAAACTGGGCAGCTGCATCCTGTTGCCTTTCTGTCTAAGAAACAAAACCATGCCGAAACCAACTACACAATATCCGAGAAAGAGCTGTTGGCCATCAAAAGGGTGTTCCAGGAGTGGAGGCATTATCTCTGGGGAACACAACATCTGATAACTGTGTATTTTGATCACAAGAACTTGCAGTTCATGAAGACCGCACGCCACCTTTCACACCGACAAATGAGGTGGATGTTGTTTTTTGCGGAGTACAATTTCATAATTACCTTCCGTCCAGGGTCAGAAAACAGGAAGGCAGATTCCCTCTCTCGGCAAGGGGAAGACTCTGAACCCCAACAGGAGATTCAACGAGCCATCTTAGCTCCTGAGAAAGTATTGTGCTCGGTCACTGCAGATCAATTCATAGAGCAAGTCCATAGTGATCTGAGTCAGGCTCAGTGGCAAGCATGGGCGGGAAAGAACAGACTCTGAGTTATCAAACATGCAGTACCTCTGCATGAGGGGAAGTTGTATTTGCCCACACACCCCCTTCGATTGAAGGCGTTCAATTGGTGCCATAACAATGTGCTTGCAGGGCATCCTGAAAACAAGAAAACGCTGCATTTAGTAAAATGCCATTTCTGGTGGGAAAACATTTCGAGAGATGTAGAGAGCTGGATCACTCAATGTGACACCTGTGCCCGTGCGAAAGGTGATCAATCCAAGAGTTGAGGAAAACTCATGCCATTACCCACTCCATCCCGTCCGTGGCACACGATCAGTGTGGACTTCATAGTTGGTCTTCCAACAGATCAAGGGTGAACGCCATCATGGTGGTGGTTGACAGTTTGACAAAAATGGGACATTTTATCCCATGCAGGAATTTACCTACTGCCAGCCAAACTGCACAGCTATTATTAACTCATGTGGTAAGGATCCATGGTATTCCACGGGTAATCGTCTCGGACCGAGGTCCGCAGTTTGTGGCAAGTTTTTGGCACATGTGGTGCAAAGCCCTCCAGGTGGAAGACGCTTTATCTACCAGTTTCCATCCGCAAACTGATGGGCAGACCGAGTGGCTTAACCAAACGCTCAAAAAATACCTGAGGTGTTATTCTGAGGAAGCGAATCAATCTTGGGTTTCCCTGTTATGGCTTGAGGAACTGTCCTACAATAATGCCTGGCACAGCTCCATAGGGGAAACACCATTCAAGGCCAACACCGGTTTTCACGCGAACACTCTGCCCTTGGTAGTTCAGAGTGAAGTGCACAATCATCCCACGGTGGCAGCACACGTGAATGCTCTTCTGACATCACACCGGCGGATTAAAAAAACACTGGTCCATGCCCCGTCCCCTCCCTTCACCACTGTGTAAACACGTCCTGTAACCATTTTAAGTTGGGAGATTAAGTTCATTTGAATCCTGAGGGTCCCTAGGGTCCAACTAGCCCACTAGGTACCTCCAGTAAGCTCCACAGAGCTGCGTTGCAGAGAGGTGTAAAAAGTGGCACAGCCTGCACCACCTCTCTGCAACGCAGCGCAGTGGTGCTTACCAGAAGCACCTGGTGGGCTAGTTAGCCCCTAGGGGCCCTCAGGATTGAAGGGGAATTATTTCCCCAACTTCAAACACGCCATAGAGCGTGTTTACACACATCACCTTAGGCCCCGTTCCCTCCCTTCCCGACTGTGTAAACACGCCCTGTGGTCGTTTTAAGTTGGGAGATTAAGTCCCCTTGAATACTGAGGGTTCCCTAGGGGCAAATTAGTCCACTAGGTACCTCCAGTAAGCGCCATTGCAGAGAGGTGTAAAAAGGGGCACGGCCTGCCCCACCTCTCTAAAGCGCAGCACAGTGGCGCTTACTGGAAACACCTGGTGGTCTAGTTGGCCCCAGGGCCCCTCAGGATTGAAGGGGAATTATTTCCCCAACTTAAAATGTGCCACAGGGCGTGTTTGCACATGTCACCTCCGGCCCCGTCCCCTCCCTTCACCACTGTGTGAACACGCCCTGTGGCCATTTTAAGTTGGGGTATTAAGTCCCCTTGAATCCTGAGGGTCCCTGGGGTCCAACTAGGCCTCTAGGTACCTCCAGTAAGCACCACAGAGCTGCATTGCAGAGAGGTGTAAAAAGGGGCGTGGCCTCTGAACACCTCTCTGCAACGCAGCCCCCTGGCGCATACTGGAGGTACCTGGTGGGCTAGTGTGCCCTCAAGGACCCTTAGTATTGAAGGGGAATTAATTCCCCAACTTATAAGTTGCCAGGGGGCGCGTTTGCACAATGGTGAAGGAAGGCAGCGGGGCCTGAGGTGACATGTCTGCAAACACACCCTGTGGCACTTTTTAAGTTAGGAAATTAATTCCTCATCAATCCTGAGGCTCACTGGGGGCCAACTAGCCCACCAGGTACCTCCAGTATGCACCTGAGAGCTGCACTGCAGAGAGGTGTTCAGAGGCCATGCCCCTTTTTACAACACTCTGCAACGCAGCTCCGTGGCACTTATTGGAAGTACCTGGTGGGCTAGTTGGCCCCCAGGCATCCTCAGGTTTGAAGAGAAATTAATTCCTCAACTTAAAACGTGCCACAGGGCGTGTTTGCATAGATGTCACCTCAGGCCCCGCCCCTCCCTTCACCACTGTGCAAACACGCCCGGGCGCATTTTAAGTTGGGGGATTTACTCACCTTGAATTCTGAGGGTCCCTGGGGTGCAACTAGCCCACTAGGTACCCCCATTAAGCGCCACATAGCTTCTTTGCAGAGAGGTGTAAAAAGGGGCGTGGTCTGTGAACACCGCTCTGCAACGCAGCTCCCTGGCACATACTGGAGGTCTGCCATTATTCGCCTACAAAAGAGGTCACAACCTAAAAGAAATCATCACCAAACCCAAACAAGTAACCTCCACTACATACAAAGGCAACCAACCCTGTCTCAATTGTAAAAACTGTAACAATCTTATAAGAGGGTCAGTCATGAAACATCCCATGAAAGATACCGACATCAACCTTAAACTCAATGCCACATGTGATACTGAGAACGCGGTGTACATAATCAAATGCCCCTGTGGATTGATCTACACGGGGAAAACTTCACGCAAGCTGAAAACACGAATTAACGAGCACAAAAGCAACATCAGGACTCAGAATCTTAAATCATCCGTAGCAGCTCACTTTAAAGAACTCAGACACAATATCAGCCAACTACGGTTTGCCGCTGTTGAAGTAGTGCCTAAGCGCGATGACAGGGACAACAACAACTTTCTTTTGCAAAGAGAAAACTATTGGATAACATTTTTGCAATCCTCCAAACCATGGGGTTTAAATGATCGGATGGAATTTTTGTGTTATTTATGATACTGTGATTTACCTGCATTTCTTATATTTGTTGCATGCATTAGACTAACAAGACTGTGTATACTTTATTTTAACTACTCTGCCTAATTTTTTGCATTGTTGAAACATTTATTCATATTCACTCGCTAGTGACTTTCTAGTCTCTCACCAAACACCATTACAAGATGGCCGCTACCAACCCTGTCCTCTTTCTATGTTGACATTTCTCTAGCTTGCTTTGAACCTTCATTATTTCTTTGACACTAACACACGCATTGGTGTAATGATGGCTGAACAGCATTGCCATGCTGTTCATCTTGGTCCTAAAAGTAAGTTCTGTTCGTTATTCGTCAGCACTAATCGTACTTTGATGCATGGTACATCCCGCTTGTTATTCGCGATTAACGTTTTTCTTTCCCTTTCTGCACAGCGCTGGGTCAGGGTGTATCTGTTAGTCTGCTCCACGTTTTCACAGTTATTCGCTTAGAAATCTTCTGTCAACGGCTTCGGCACTTATTTCAATATATTCTTGTTTCCTGCACCATTACGTTTTCGACCTGTTAACACTCGTTTAAAACACCTTGGGCAAATACGGTGTACTCATGGCACATTCTGCTTCGCGGTTTATGCAAATTGCTTTTGACTGTCTTCTTAGTATTTTGTCGCGTTTTATCATTCCGTTCTATGTCACCCGCCTTGGGACTTTAAGTTACTCTTCATTCTATTTGACACGTTATATTGGTTGAATTAGTCATCACCATGCAGCATGTTGGTTATCATTTAATATTCGATCTTTAATTCGTTTGTGCAATTTGACGCTTGGAAAGATCCTACATATATTTTTGTTTATATTACTTTCAGACTACCCCTGACGAAGGACTTTAATCAGTCCGAAATGCATTGGGTGAATCCTCAATGATTCTTTTGCGTATTTTGGGAAGTTTAAGGATGTCAAACTAGCAATTTGCTAAATGATTTGAACAATTTCCTGTGGATAGAACATGGAATAAACTATGATGGAAACTATCACCTTTTGAAGTCTGATTACAATTCTTCAGAACGTCTTTACTTACAATTGGTTGTGCTCAGAGAGACGGCACTTATCTCATGTGTTGCAGACTGTTTCTTGATTACCACACCTTGTCGGGGAGTGATATCCCTGGTGCACATCACAACTTAATTCACACTAGCAACTGCGGAGTGCGTAACCTCAACCCTTTTTTTGGACTTCCTAAGAAGGACATTTACAGAGTACCTCAGTAGCCAAAGTTACAGAGCTCGTTCTGAGAGGCTCTTTTCCGGTTCAATCCCCTAACCCCTTCTCCTAACTCATCCTGTCTCCTTCTGCCTCTCCTCTCTCGGGGCTCTTTCTCTAATACAAAAATGCAAACATGCAAACATGCCCACAGATCACCTCATACTAACGTACACCTCTCTTAGGTAGTTTTCCATTGTCCTCTCCAGATGTAATCTGAGGACCTTGGTTCCCATGCCTCCTCAACGAGAAAGAAAACCGGCTCTCAATTATCGACATTCTGTTTACAATGTTTCTCTTCTCCTCCATGCCTAACTCCTAAAACAAAAGGCGTTAGTTCTAACTAACAAAGGCAGCTTTTTCCACCTGCAACTGAAACGTGAGAACAAAACAACCTTGCATACAGATGAAATTCGCTGACTACCTCCAAATGCGATAGTTTACCAGGGAAATTACATTTCCAGGCCTACACAATTTGGCCAACATAAGAATAAACGAACAGGCCTTTCATAAGCACAACGTGAACATTTCATTTAGGCCCTTCACATCAAATTAGTCACGCATGTTAATAACGCCACATCTGCAAGCAACTACACTTCATTACATTTTAAATATACCTCATTATTTCTTCGCGCAGTCTTCATCATGGTGCACGTTTAAACCTACACATGAGCTTTTGTTAAGCAATTGCAATAAACATCAAAAGGTTAAAGTTTCGACTACAAGCACCATTTAATTTCTCTTCTGCATGGCACGAAATACTTTTCTATTCATAGACCAGCCTTTTTTTGTTATTGCAACACATTTATACTAATCAAATGAATACAACACAAGGATATATGCCTGTGTGGACTATTCACAATTATGATGTACCCCCTACACTTTTTAGAACACCATCGCACTCCATCATTTCCCCCCTCTGATGACTAGTGCCATCACACCACATCACACTCACTGGAGAAAGAACTGACCTAAATAGAGCTTGTAACCATTCTTCCCTGTCTGAACCTCTCCAGGCTTTTAATATTCTCATAATGACTGTCCTGCAGTCTTTCCATCCTTCTCTCTTGCTCTCTAAGTGCCCTCTCAACCTGGTTTGCCTTATGCCACTTATAGGCTCTAACTAATCCCCACAATATAATCACACAAACCACCACTATGATGATGGGCTTCAAGATGTAATCAAGAATTCCATTACCTTGGGAAGCAAAGCAACTTCCTACTTTATCAAATCCGTTTCCCAAACTCCTTCAGTAGCCAAATCATGTACCTCAGTGATGTTACTTATAGACTTCTTCAGATCTTTGCTGTTGTCAGGTATATAAGTACAGCACTCTTGAATCCTCAACATTTTACAGACTCCGCCCTCTTTTGCCAGGATAACATCTAAAGCAAGCTGATTCTGTATCACCATAGCTCTTATCGACATCATCTCTCCATCTACCAGCAACAACGACTGATCTGTGTTTGTTGACAACTTGTCGACAATGGTTGACAGCTTTCTGATCTTGATATCATTCAGTGCCACTCCCAAACCTCATATCAATGCCCCAAAAATATCTCCTACAATTTCTCCTGCACTTGCACCTCTTTTCTTCCAGGATGTAATCCTCCTTCCAAATGGTCCAAATCTTCTATGTGATACATCTTGGGAAACACTACTGCCACATAACACGTACCATACTCAGCCTGACTCACACACAACTTCCCTCTCTGTTGGAAATCTAACACAGTTAGACCACTACTCCCTTTTGCTTTATGAGCCAACTCTTCCTTGGTCCACTCAATCTTTCCTTTCTTGTTGTAACACTTTCCTGTCAATTGTCTATATCTATTTTCTACCTGATCTATAAACTTCTTCTCTACATCTGTCAATAAACATGTTAAATTGTGATGATGTGCATAAGCTGTATCTAAAGTTACAATGGGTATGAAATACTTTCCCACCCTATCTTTCTGCTTATAATAATCATACTTATTCAAATACTTCTAAGCCGGAACCTCTGAAAGCACTACATCATAATTAGAAAAATAATATTCATAATGACCCTTGTCATAAAACATACTCAGCAATAGACTGCATGTAATACCATACGTCAAAGGAAGATGGTGATAACAAATACCCTCCTCCACCGACGCAGGCAGTTGCATACACACATAACACTTTCTCCCATCCATTGTATCCACATACTCATATAGCAGTTTCGCACGTGAATTAAGTTTGTAATCACCCCAAGATAAGTCTACATCCAACATACGACTAGTCTGATCTAGCATACCCTTTGCAGCTCCTACGATACCCTCTTTTGTGTTAGAAATAGTAGGTGTGGACATCCCTTGTACTCCCACTTCCCCAACTTCTGCTTCATGTGAATTGATTACAGATACAATAATAACTACTGCAATAATAACTATCACTCCTACGATGAGTGTACCTATCACACACTTAGACCTATGGTTCGAATTTTCAAACTCCATCTTTAGCTTGTTGGTCCAGTTCAGAAAGAAGATACACAAAAGTCTCTTTTCTACTCTGCGGATTGCTGCTCAAACGGTTCAAAAACAGTTAATTGAAGTGCTGAAAATTATTTCATAGTTCAGTTCAATTCCTCCTGATTTATTTACAGTCCAAAGATTTCCCTATCCCTTCTTCTACTTGTACAGGAAACCCTACATTTATTCTTCTTCCACTCGAACCTAGGTCATCTTCTTTTGGAGAATTATTTACAGTTCACAGATCATTCACAGTTCATTCACAGTTTCTTATAAGCTAAGAACCAATTTCGATTACGACACTCTGCAGAATCTCAAGACGAACAGCTCTGATCTCCTGAGCTGGTGGCTGATACCCAAAAGTCAGAAAGGACAATTCCTGGAGAATCAAAATCCATACTCTTCTCAATATTGGAAGCCTCGGTACAGTTATTGTCATAACACCCTCTATTTCCAGTCCAGGAACTATCAGTCCCACATCGATTTTCAGCTCGGGCGTTCTGCTGACCACTTGTGACGACCTCAGTCTCCCTGTTCCCACTACTCCTGGCATCAGTGACCATATAAGTCCACTCAGGAGCAGCGTATCTTTGGCAAGGCACTCTTACTCTCCTCGACCTTCTTGGACCTTTTTGAGCTTGTTCTACTTTGCTAAGTTCCGATTCAGATGTCTCTGACACAGGAGCAAGATCTCTTTCAGGAGCTAGTCTCAAATGTAGCCTCCTTTGTCTCCCAGGCCACGATTCATCAGTACTGTCTGCTTTTCTCCTCCACCCGACCACTTTGCACACCAGTTACTTCAGCTGATTCTGACTCTATACCATTCGCAACGTTACCTTCGCCCTCAGAGTCAATACTTGGGTTTTGTGTAGCGTAGCCCTCCTCAGCTTGTTCTGGTGGACCAGCTTCATCAGCAACCCCCACAGCTTGGCTCATCCTCTAAAGTGGCCGCTCTGCCACGGCTGGATTTTCTTCTACAAGAGGAGCTGTTTCTTGCAGGGGTACTGAAACTCTCCATGCCTCACCGCTGTATTTGTCATCAAGATCACCTGGTAAGGACCTCTCCAACGGCATCAAGGCAACTTTTTCTCACATGCTTGCGAACTAGCACCCACTTACCCGGACACAGGTCATGGCAAAGGTCCCTTGAGGTCGGGGCAGTTACAGCTTCCACCTGGTGAGGCACAGAACGAACCACATCAGCCAGTCCTTTGCAATAGTAAGGAATTAGATCATCTGTGATGTTTATCAAGGCTGTGGATGGCACTGCAGGTAATCTCATAGCCCTCCTCATCAGGATTTTGTGAGGTGAAGGGCAGGTCCTCCTATCAAGGGTACTACGAACACTGATCAACACTAATGGCAATGCATCCGGCCATTTCAAAGACGTACATGAACACACTTTCGCCATCCTCATCTTTAGAGTCCCATTAATCTGCTCCACGATACCAGAAGTCTGTTCGATAGCTACAATGCAATCTTTGATCAATGTAATGTAAATTTAATTTATAAAGCACGGCATATGCCCAAAGGCGTCTTGGAGCTGTAATATTCCGATCAAAGGACAGTGAAGCTGAATATTATGGTAGAGGGGAGCGAGAAAACTTTATCTGTCCTGTGTAAAAAGCCATGTTTTTAGTGACTTCCTGAATCTGAAAAGGGAAGTAGTCGTTTTTATAGAAAGTGGCAACTCATTTCAAAGTATTGCCGTTGTCCTGTAAATACTTCTCCCCCACCGTGTGCTCTTTTTAAATGGGGGACCACCATGTTCCTGGCTGAGCATAAATGCAGTGTTCTTGCCGGAGTATACAATTTAAATCTTTTCATAAGCCGGTCTGGCCCTAGTCCTTGCATAGACTTAAATGCCAAGCAGAGGGCTTTAAACTTACACCGTTGTCTAACTGGTAACCAATGTAGTCTTCTGATGGCTTCTTTTGCTGATTCATATGTAGATATTTTAAAAATGAAGCGAGCAGCTGCATTCTGCAGAATCTGGAGTCTGTTCAGGAGGCCTGATGTCAAGGTGAGATAGAGACCATTACAATAGTCTATCCCTGTAAGGACCAAAGCCATGGTCACTGTTTTTAAAAGATCAGGGGGTAGATACTTTTTGATTTTTTTTTAACATCCTTATGTAACAAAGAAACAGATGTTATTTTGTTAAACTGCTCTTTAAATTTCAACTCTCTGTCCAGTATAACTCCCAGGTTCTCTACCTTGGTAGAGGATATGGGCAGTGTGTCTAGCTCGGGCGGCCACCAATCTGGTGTTCAGAGAGAGGGTTTGTTGCTGAAGATAATCAGCTCGGTTTTTGAGGCAGTCAGCTTCAGGCAATTATAATTAGGGCTCCCGGTTTTATGGTATTTTTGTTGTTGACATTTTCGTTTGTATTTGTCTATATTTATTTTTTGTTCATTTTATCTGTATTTATCCATACTTATTTTGGGTTTTGTGGAACAATGAAGCTGAAATTCGTGTATGTCCATGTTTATTTAACCAATAAATATGCACTCATGCTTGAATGGCTGTGACATTTCAGTGACATGAACACCTGCAGAAGATATAAATCAATGCACTTATATGAAAATATGCACATTTCAGTATCAGTCAGACAAGCATTATTCGACAGTTAGTCATAAAAGCGAAGTTCAAAGCATGTTACTAAAAACGATAAATCAATATCAATATACAAGTTAGTTAAACATGATTGAAGGACTTGTTTAATAATACAATTTGATCTTCACGACATTATTTTAAAAGCCATAAAATAATAATAAAATAGCGTTGATAGCTTTCACTAAGAATAGCCACTAAAAGCAAACACCATTAGACATCTCAGCTACAAAGTATCAAGCTTTTGCCTTAGCATGTGGGGCCTGCATTGCAGAGCTAGATACATTTTATTCAAAGTGTGGTTATGGAACTCCATATACAGGTACAAAAAAACGTTTTTGTTAGGTGGAAAGGGAGTATGGCCCATAACCAACCTAACATTTTTGCTACAGCTGTAATGATTGGGATAGAAGTAAGTGTACGCAAAATTCTTCCTACTTCTTCACTCCTTCTAGTTCCAAGTAGTTTACAAATTGGCACAAGCCATACCAGACACGGAGCTGCATAAGCTGGGCAGACAAACAGCATATGTGCCACCGACTCCTCTTGGGTCTGACATAGAGGACACATATTGTCACATGATTTAGACCACTTAGCTATAAAAGCTCTAGTGGGCAGTGAACCCACCCTGAACTGAAAATATAATTTCCTGTAGTGTGGTTGGCTATCTTATCCCAGAATACTTCTAAACTTGGGGTCAGTTTGGCTTCCAGAAAATGTCCTGTTAGAGTTGATGACACACTATTACTAAATGTTTTGCGCGTGAACATCTCCCAATATTTTCCATTCAGGATCTTTTTTGAAGGGAAGATGGCTATGTCTGGTTCTTCCCATAGTGTCCTCATACCTATACTTACTAGGGTATCTCTAGTTTCAGCCCTTATTATGTCCAGAAAGCCCGCTGCATAGTGGGTTCATTCTGGTGTGGTCCAAAGCCTGCACCAATATAATAAGGGGCGTAATAGAATTACTCAAATAGCAACCCATTTACAGTTTTTATCCACATTTAAAAATAAATACAGACAAGAAAATAAATGTTTTCTGTCTGTATTTATCTGTGAAAATCAGTAAAAACGGAAAACAGGGAGCCTTAATTATAATCCATCCAATTGCTCACCTTCTTCATGCATGAGCTGAAAGCCACATCATAGCTAGTTTACTTATTGGTTAAAGACACCACAATTTGGGTGTCATCAGCGTTTGAGGCCAGGGTAAAAGCCCTCGTTTTTGATAATTGATGCCAATGGTGTAACATATAGATTAAAAAGTGAGGGTTCAGGACTGATTCCTGTGGAACACCACATGGCAGGGAGAATTGCCTGGAGAGACAGTTGCCCAGTGCCACGTTTTGAAGTCGGTTTGTCAACATTCAAGGCAGCACAAAGTAACTTCATGATTTCACTAAGGTAGTGTGTTCCTCTATCCGACTCCATTGAAGTTGGAAAACTGAACCGCGGAATTAACTCTGTAAGCAACAACTTTGTCACAGTGAGGCTATCACACCTTTTTGTAGGGTACGCTTCCACCCATCATGAGAAAACACACACCACAACCAGAACATACCTCAAACCGTTGCACCTAGGCATCTGTAGTATGCTTGTAGTAGAAATCAGAGATGTAATCCAAGAAGTTAGTTAACCATAAGAGGTTTATTAGATAAGAGTAAATCAACCCACGACCAGTAAAGTTGAGTAACAGGCTTGCAATGGTCATGACATATCTATTATGGCATTCTAAGAACATAGAATAAGAACTCATGTACAACATTCCTTAAAGAGCAAGTATAACAATGTGCAGTACATACTACACATCCTTCCCCTAATAAATAAAGCAGAATTGCAGATAAAAAATACAGTAAGATAAAATACACATACATAGGAAAAGAGAAAATAAAAAAAAAACATTAATTTAAAACATAATCATGGAGTCTCACAGGAACAGATCTGATTCTGCGACTGAGATCCCTACCATCCCCCGCACCAATGGAATTGGAAACAGGTTGTAAAGTGGGCAGAGGCGTAAGATTATTTGAATCACCATATGCTAAAAGTGAAGAATCAGGAACAACATTAGCAGAACGATTGACAGGAACAGATGGAACAGATGGAAACATTGAGGATTCTCCAACACCAAACCAATCAGTACTAAGATCATCGGATAAATCCGAGGTCTGCTTGTTGGAAGAAATAATCCTTGCTTGTTGATCAGAAATCTTAATGAGAGCATTCTTGTTCCACCAACCCCTTTCAAATAAAAGAGCTGCAGAACGAGAGACTTTTAAGACTTTAACAGGAGCAGAAAATTTGGATTGCCCCTTAGTGATTTTAACAGGTTTTTTAATGATGACCCAATCACCAGAAACAAGAGGCTTATCTGTGACATGCATGCGTTTGTCGTAATTACCTTTGTAACTCTCCTGTTTGGTCTTAACATGTTCACGAATCTTAGCTAAATCCACATTGACAAGAGAACTCTTCATCAACCAAGAAGGATTCAATCTAGAAGTAGGAATCCTACCCCGAAGTAAAACAAAAGGGGATACTCCTGTGGTACTGTGCGGGGTACAATTATAGTTTCAGATTTTCTCGCTAAGAAATTCTGAAATATCAAGTTTATTAGCACAAGCTGTTTGAACAGCTTCCTTCAATAAACGGTTTGCTCTCTCTACAAGACCATTAGATGCTGGACTGTAAAGAGGAACTAAAATGTGCTTAATATCTAAATTATCTAAAAACATGTTCATCTCTTGTGAAACAAAGTGCGAACCGTTATCGGAAACAATTTCATGTGGAGTACCATCGATGACAAACAAACTCTTTAAAAATGAAACCACAGCAACAGAATTAGGATTCTTAACCAAAGAAAAATAGATCCATTTAGAAAAGTAATCAATGGCCACAATCAAGAATTTGAGGTTATCATTAAAAACAGAAAATGGGCCAGAAAAATCTATGGCAATTTTCTGCCAAGGAGCCTCAGGCCATTCTACTGGAACGAGAGGTGAATTGGATAACTTCCAATGTTTATCAGAGCATAAACACTGTGGACATTGGTTGACAAATGATCTTACCTGATTATCAATACCAGGCCACCAATAAGTGGTTTTAATCTTATTAGTGGTACCAGTGATCCCAGGATGGGTTTCATGTGCCACAGAAATAATAGATTGTCTGATGCCAACAGGTGGGACAAATTTGTCTTGCCTAAACAAAATGTCACCCGACACAGACAATTCAGATGCAACTTGTGCATAATGTTTCTCCTCCATTGACATACTTCTATCCCTGGGCCAACCTTTAATCAAAAATCTCTTAACATTCAGTAGGCAAGAATCGTTTTCCATGCCATTTAACCAATCTTGTTTAGTGATTTTAGTACCTTGAAGAGCATCATCAACAGCAAAAACACACTCTAAGTCAGAATTGACTGAGTTACATGTGGATAAAGGAATGCGTGATAAACAATCCGCACGAATGTTTTTGCCACCAGGTAAATATTTTATCTCAAAATTGAATTCTTGGAGACGTGCCAATAATCTAACTAAACGAGAAGAAGCTCTATTGGAGGAACTTTCGCCAAGCATATAGATTAAAGGCTTGTGGTCTGTGTATAAAAGAAATCTGGTTCCCCAAATGTACATTTTAAATTTTTCGACAGACCATGAACAAGCTAAAGCTTCTCGCTCTATAGTACTGTAATTGACTTCAGCCGAAGTCAAAGAACGAGAAGCAAATGCAATGGTGCATTCCTCACCATTAATCATTTGACTAAGGACAGCTCCTAGATCACGGGAGCTAGCATCAACAGTAATGATGCTTTGAACACCATGGGAAAAGGGCTTGATGGCAGGAGCAGAGAGAATCATATTTTTGATGGAGTCAAAAGCAGATTGAGATTCAGAGGACCACACATATTTTGCATGTTTTTTTAACAGATCTCTAAGTGGTTGGACTACAAGCGCATAGCTCCTGACAAAATGAGCGTAATATTCACTTAACCCCAAGAATGCTCTCAACGAGTCTTTATCTAAAGGAGAGGGAGCATTTTTAATAGCTTCCAACAAAGAAGATTTGGGTTTAATGCCATCTTTTGAGATGTTGTGGCCTAAATAATCAACCTCATTAGCTAAAAATTTACATTTCTTCTTGTTGATGGTAAGACCATGACTTTGTAGTGATTTTAAAACATACTCCATCAATATGTAATGTTGATCCAGAGATTCAGAATGAACCAAAATGTCATCCTGGAACGCTTGAATTCCTGGACAATTATAAAAAATGGAGTCCATTAATCTTTGAAATATACTGGCTGCAGAAGCAAGGCCAAATGGTAACCTTTTATACATATACACACCAAAAGGTGTAACAAAAGTTGTAAGAGGTTGAGATTCTAAAGATAATGGAATTTGGTGGTACGCTGAGCGCAAATCAATAGTGGAAAAATATTTGCTACTACCGATATTGGCCAGCATATCATGGATTTTTGGCAAGGGATGTACATCAATGACAATGTTGCGATTGAGCACCCGCAGGTCTGCACATAAACGAATTTCCCCAGAAGGTTTTCGTGCTACGACGGCAGCAGAAACCCATTCTGAAGATTCAATTGGACAAATAATGTCTTGAGCAATAAGGGATTCAATGTGCTTTCTTAAGTCCTCTCTAACAGATAGAGGAACCGGACGTACCTTTTGGATAACAGGACAAGCGTTGTCTTTTAATTTAATATTATGCTCAAAATTTTTTACCAAACCAATCCTGTCTTCAAATACAACCTTGTATTTTTCTAAAACATTGCAAAGAATGGAATCATTACAATAATCAAAAACAGATAGTATAGGTAGATCACCCAAGGCAACAGGTTCAGGATGACCAGGCTTTAAAATAATGCCAAGTCTGGCCTGATCTTGCCAGCCTAAAATATCCCGGCCATTCTGTGCAACGTAAATTTTTGTATAAATCACACGCCCTTTAAAATCAATGTTATCAGGAAAATATCCACGCATGGTTATATCAAAACCCCCAAAAGCTTTGGGATTAACATCAGTAGCAAGTAATTCTTTGTTATTCCAAGAGCACTGAAAAGTAGTTTCATCCAAAATGGTAATAGGAGATCCTGAGTCAGCCATAACCTGTATAGTCTGAATGCCAATTGAAATTGTGCAAATAGGACCCTTAATACTGAAATCACATAAAGCATTAATCTGAATGAATGAAATGGAAGAAAGATTTAACGCATCGCAAATTTCTTCTTCAGAATAAACCATATTGACTTTAGACTTATCTTTAGGTAAACGACACGATGCAGCAAAATGACCTATACGTTTACAATTTGAACACCTTTTACCTTGTGCTGGACACTTAGGGTTGTTTCCTACATGAAATTTTGAACCGCACCTGTAACAAAATACATTAGATTTTGGTTCATAAACTTTTTTGCCAGTATTGCGGTTAGAAACAACATTAACATTACAATTATCACCAGATGCCTGCGAAACATTACAAACGCTTGAAGAAGCGGCATGCTCAGCTAAAATTTTTGAGGAAACAACGGAACACTCAATGCTTTTCGCAATTACAATAACTTCATCTAATGTTGGATTTTTACATGTCAAAATCCGCTCCTGGATTTTCTTATTGAAGCAATTAAAGACTAACTGATCACGTAGAGCAGTTTCTAAATAGGTACCAAATTCGCATTTTGATGCAAGAACACGTAGAGTTGCCACATAGTCTTCTATAGACTCTTCTTGTAACTGTTTCCTTTTGAAGAACATATGTCTCTCAACCATGACTCATGGATCATCTTTAAACTGTTTGCCCAGACGAGTTAATGCCTCGGTGTACACATTCCATGAGTCATCATCAGCTGGAGCTTGAACAACTGCTAAATTGTCAAATAAATGTTGGCCAGCATCTCCTAAATGATTGAAAAGAATAGCTCTTTTTCTGGATGCAGAATAATCTAAAGCATCTATAGCTTCCAAATAGTTTGTAAATACTCGTAGCCATTTGTGCCATGGTGTTGGAGGCTTGCCAGGAACAATTAAAAATGAAGGAGGTGCTACAATCCCATTGTTGTTATTACCTGAAGTAGCCATATTAAAGTAAAAAAATAATATAAAACAAAACGATTTTAATAAAATTCTTACTTGTCAGCCTTTGAGTGAATTGTCCGGTAAAACGATCTTTTTGTCCAGACAAGAAGCGATTATAATCTTAATAATCGCGTCGCGTTGACAAGAAGTTCAATTGAAAAAAAATGGCCGTCGACGTGTTGACTCTGAGCGCTGAAAACGTAAACAAAGCAGGAGCGCATTCAGATTACGGATTACGATGGGCGCATTCCAGAGTGACGTCGTATTAGTCGACGTGCTGCGCGTGTACCAGAAGCGCATGAAGAAACAACAAGTCAGCTTGGTTCGCGAGAGTAGAACGCTTCTCGCATTTGAATAAACGGTACGATCAGGGCAGCGTTTCCAAGATAGTTTCAGGTAAATTTTGACGAAGAAAAATAACTCACAGTTTTAGTAGTAGTAGTCCCAATAAATGAGAACGATGTTTCGAAGGCAAAATCCAATTTGCTTGAAACGGTGGAGCGAGTGACTTTAAAGTTCACAAGTCGAACTGCTCACGTCGGTGGGTTTGACTCTTACAAGCTTCAAATCGTCGCCAATAAATGTAGTATGCTTGTAGTAGAAATCAGAGATGTAATCCAAGAAGTTAGTTAACCATAAGAGGTTTATTAGATAAGAGTAAATCAACCCACGACCAGTAAAGTTGAGTAACAGGCTTGCAATGGTCATGACATATCTATTATGGCATTCTAAGAACATAGAATAAGAACTCATGTACAACATTCCTTAAAGAGCAAGTATAACAATGTGCAGTACATACTACAGCATCTCAATAAAATCGAGCTCTATCCTGTTGAAAGGTCCTCCAGACCTTCTAATATGGCTCAATACAACTTCAGTCTTCTTCCCAGCAGTCATCTACTGACACGTAACCCACCTGTGACACACTTCTTCTGCAAACGCACAAAACGTGGATTGTACCATGTCTGTCTGAACACTCGAATCATAGCATCTCTCCCAAGGTGCACTGCTCCATGAATCTGTCTTATTATAGGACTTAGTAGATCATCTGGGAACACTGCTTGACCATCATTTGAAATCTAAATCCCTTCATCTCCCTTCTCACAGCCTGCTCTGGCCCACACAGCTTTTTCCTCTCCTGAAACCTCTCCCTGCAGATGCTTCATCCCAGGTGTATGCCATGGCTAACATCATGCTGAGCTCCATTCTTTCTGGACTCTCTCCTGTATAATTTCCAGTAAAAATGCATCCTTGTTCAGTGCAAAAGCGTGCAACTTCATCTGCATATCTGTTATCCAGAGAGACAAAGTCATTTCCCCTCCCAGGGGCAGTACATTTTACCACAGCAATTTCTTTTGGACATTGCAAGGCTTCAAACAATTTTCTCACATATTCCGCATTCCTAATGGGAGAGCCTGATGACGTTAGGATACCTCTCTGTGACCATAGCTGTCCGAAGTCATGAACCACACGGAACCCAGACTGCCTGTCGATGTAGACAGTGACTCTGATTTAACCAGCAACCAAACATGCATGAGTCAAAGCAATGTGCAGAGTATACTTCCTGTAAACAAGCAGCCTCTACAACTCCAAAATTGGTACACACAGCAAATGCTGCTCTCAGGTGACCCACATTGTCTCGTAAGCATGAACAATCTACAAAGAAGATTTCATCAGACTCGGGTAGAGGTTCTTCCACAATGTCAGGTCTCGGTTTAGTGCACAGTTCAGTCACATCAAGACAGTCATGATCCTCACAATCTTCATCATCAACATTTGGCAACGGCATCAGTGTAGCAGGGTTCAAAACAGACATACGTTTCAAAGTCACATTCTCTGAAGCAAGTATAATCTGCCCATATTGTGCAAGTCTATTATTTGTCATATATTGTGTCTTAGTTCTCGTCATCAGGTGCCCAACTGAATGTGTAACAAAAACAGTAAGTGGATGACCCATGACAATACTTTCACATCTCTCAATGCTGACACCGGTTTTCAGCAACTGACTTGAGACATCCGGGCAATGCAGAAGCTGCTTGATTTAAAGTAGCTGAAAAATAGGCTACTGTTCTACGGACTCCTCCATTATTTTGAATTAGGACTGACAATGCACAACCTTCTCGCTCATAACAGAACAATGAAAAGGACTTGTTATAGCCTGGCATCCCCAGAGCCGGAGCACGACACAGATCCTCTCTCAACTCCAAGAACGCAACCAGACAGTCATGATCCCATGGTACTGGATCGCTCACATCCTTGTACATCAGCCTCTGCAAAGGCTTTTCCTTCAGGGAAAAGTTAGGCATCTACTGTCGGCAGTATCCACCCATTCCTAGAAACATCCTGACTTCCTCCTGAGTAGTAGGTACGGTCATTTTCATTATCACCTCAATTTGAAATGGTGACACCTTCCTTATGCATTTCTCAATTCAGTGACCCAAATACTAAACTTCAGTCAAACTGTACTATAACCTTTCGCAGGTCCTGCATAATCCTATACTTCCCACTCGGTTTCTGCAATCCCATGATTGGTGAGGTACACGGGTTCCCATTATTTCCTTCAGGATTCCCTGTTCGATCATAGACTCAATCACAGGCTTGATTCCTGCAATTGTTTCCGGTGACAGATTGTACTAAGGTGTTCTTGGAAACTCAGCATCTGGTTAGACTTAGATTTTAACTGGTTCAACTCCTTTGTTTAGTCCTATCTTTCTCCTGTGAAATCCCATATGTCCAAAGAGACAGAATCCCTCAGGTCTGGTGGGAGTTCCTCAACTGTTAACATAGGGAATACATCTGCACACAGACTCTGATTTACCACCTTAAATGCGGCATCATCATCATTAGTCTGTAGTTCCACACCCTTTGACGTGTAATAGATGGTGCAGTTAAATTTGCACAAGTGATCACGACCCAACAAACAGACTGGACTTGAGTGACATACCACAAATTGGTGTTGATTGCGAAAAGTCCCTATGCTCACGGGTATTGCCACAGTCAGTGGATTAGTAATTATTTTATTCGCCACTCCTACAACTTGAATTGATTGTCCCGAAAGGGGTAGGTTGGAAACTACTGTAGATCTCACAGTAGAACCAGTAGCATCAGTATCAACCAGAAAGATAGTTGGATGACCGTCTACATCCGTCTCTACATCCGGTCCTCTCTGGTCTAACTCTAAGACTGCTCAAAGGGTACAGTCTTCCACGCCCCTCAGACACCATTGCTGCAATGGGTATGAATAGAATTCATCAAATGACTCGATAAAGGGCATCTGTTGGTAAGTTCTATTTCCCTGGGGGATACTTGGTGGCTGGGGAACTTGTATCTGCGGATCTGTTGTCCCCCCTTTTACAGATCTGGGTCTTGACAGCATTGGCGACCTCAGGTGTCTGCACCA
The DNA here is from genome assembly GCF_964263255.1 of Lissotriton vulgaris. Lineage (NCBI taxonomy): Eukaryota > Metazoa > Chordata > Amphibia > Caudata > Salamandridae > Lissotriton > Lissotriton vulgaris. The sequence goes on from NC_141685.1 coordinate 2,124,536,316, forward strand.
CTTCCTCTCCTTGAGTCTGATTAGCTAGATTTGCCCTACACTCTCGCTTCCAATGCCCGATCTTATGACAATTATGAAATGCAGTGGTCTTCTTTAGTGTGGAAACATCTACTCCCGTCTTATGATCTTTGGGTCTCCCCCTTCCCTGACCCGATGCATTCCCCGGTCTCCTTCCTAGTGTCTCTCCACTTGACTGTGTCTGATCTTCCTTCTCTGCATGCTGCATTTGGACCAGCACCAGCTTATCCTTAAGCCTCTTATGCTTTGAGTCCACTTCGTCATGACAGTATCTGGCATACCGTAGAATCTCATCCACTGATTTATTCTGCCAGCAAATCAAATGCTGTTGTCTCATTAAGCTGACTTCTGGTCTCAGTTCCAATACAAATTTGGAGACAAACTGTCCCATATCCTTTGGGTCGAGAGTATCCAACCGCCGGTACTGCTTGAATGCCTGCAAGAGCCTCTCATAATAGGCAATATTTACAACAAGGGGTGGTGAGGGACAGAGTCTCTGAATTAAGCAGAAAGCTCTCACCCAGTCAAGAGATCAGGGCTAGATCCAACACCGTTTTTTAGCTCACTGCACCATCCCAGTTTCAGAACCTGGCTGTATGCAAATTAGTCTGTTCCTGTCCCAGTGCATGATGGGAACAGGACAAACCAAACTACAAAAGCCAATTCTTACACTGGGAAGGAAACAAGCTCCCGGGGACCGGTTTCTGGCATTACAGCCGTCTTCGGCCCGGTTTGCTTGAATCCTGATGGTGCAATGAGCAAGGGTCTCACATCTGAGAATACCCTTCCACGCTTAGGGTGGACAAAAAACATTTACAACAAGGGGTGGTGAGGGACAGAGTCTCTGAATTAAGCAGAAAGCTCTCACCCAGTCAAGGCTTGGTAGTTTAGTCTGCCCTGTTCCCATGATGCACTGGGCCAGGGACAGACTGATTTGCATATAGCCAGGTTCTGAGCTGGGATGGGGCAGTGAGATAAATAACGGTGATGGATCAAGCCCTGATCTTTGGACTGGGTAAGAGTGGTCTGTTTAATTCAGACACTCTGTTCATCACCACCCCCTATTCTGAATTATCTCATAATAGGCATGCACAGTCTAATTTGGCTCTTGAACAGTTCTCTCTATCTTCACCCAATCAATATCTTGGGGTGAAATGTTAGATTGCAACCACATGACTACCTGCTCATACTTTTTCATAACCACCAGTGAAGGACTATGTGTAACAGAGTCCCGCTCAGGTTCAGAAGACGGCCAATCAACATCAATTTTACAAGTCAACCACAGATCACTTGGTACCACAATATCCAACAACGTGTTCAAATCAATCCACAACACCTTTGAGATTTTGACAAATCAATCAACTTGTTTGTACCACTCAATGGGTTTTTCCCTCAGCCGAGGAAAATCATTGGTAAACGCCACCAAATCACCTCTACTCCAAGGCACATGAACGTACCCTCCACTCGGTACCTCTCGTAACGGAAAGCCCTCTACTCTTACTTTCCCTCCTCCTGGAGCTGATGTTTCTCCCATGTTCTTCCTAGCACTCTTCTTCTTTGACCACCTTTCCTCCCATTTGTTAAGCATGCTCCATGCACGTATCCCTACAATCAATTCTCGAATGTGCGTTTTCAGACATATGACCCTTTTCTCTTCAAGTTCCTTATCACTGTAATTTAGCCTATGATTCCCTTGCAACATCTTTGTTTTGGACAAATCCACATCATACCTCTGTGCCAATTCTGCCAATTTCACATGTGCTTTTCTCACCTTTCGAGTTATATCCTTCTCCACAAACAGCAATTCATCAGGTTCATAAAGTTCAATCCTTTCTAAAGGCAAATTTCCACTGATTATTTCTTCTACTTCTTCCTTTAATCTCATCACATCTAACACTTTAGCCCTGATATTAGCTTTAATTGTTCCTCTACTCGTCGTGCTACTAGACTCTCCAATCTCACTACTCTGGTCTTCCCGGTGGTCTCCTTCCATTATGTTCCCTGAGACAGATTGACTCCTGGAAACTACCTGACCGTTGTCACCTCCCATCCTTCCACTTAGACCTCTCACCGGGGGTTCCCACATCCTCAAGTCAAAACGTGAATCAGCTAAGAACCCCGTTCTGGCTGCTCTGTGGTCCACCTGATCTGTAGAAGAATCCGCTGCCGCTGGCAAAGGTGTTCTCGATTCTATGGGACTCTAAGGGTGACCGCTTCCACTCGCTGTCCTATTTCCTCTAGAGTCAGTACTTTCTCCCATTACCGATTGTACCATACTCCCATTTCCTGCATGATCTGGATCGTACACTGACACCATGGGACCAATGGTGACCGACACTTTTAGAGCTTCCGGTAGCCTGACTGTTGGATTACCTCCACCGGTCTCTGCACTCCTCAGTGGTGGTGTTCCCATTTCCTGTGTTCTTGTTGAAATCCCCCCTTTTTACTCCTACGATCGGGTTTGTCTGTGGTTCCCCAATTTCCTCTGCAAAAGATCTCATTCCTTCTTCCGAATCTGGATTATATGGAGGTGGACGATCTGCCAATAAGCTTTCCAAAAGATTATCATCTGTGTCACTTTCATCCTCCTCTTAACTTGTCTTCTGAGCATTTCCCACTTTGATTAACAGTGGAAACAATCTATCTCCTCAATGGTGTTTACCCTCCATCTCTTCGCCAATGCGTCCCATCACGCATCTTGGAATGCCCTGATCAACTTCTTCACCCTTTCCTGACTTCAATCTCTTTTTCTTGCATGTGCTGCTCTTATCCATGCATCAAGTGCCTCAAACTGAGTTGGTCTGGGTAAAGGTCGTATTGTAGCCAACACTGACCTCAAATGGTACAACATATCAAATATAAATGAACCATAACATGGGAAAGCTAAATCTTCCTCCTTTTCAGGAATCTTTTGCAAATTCTCAATGCAAATTATAGTATGGAGCCATGTAATGAGCTGGGCTATACTCGGGAAGTGCCTCTTCCCCCACTCGTTACCACTCTTCTATCTCCCCTACAAAGATCTTCCAATACCTTAAAACATTTCATGATGAAATCAACTTTTTTGCTCACAATGTTGTCGTTTTACTTCCTGATGTCAATCCACTAATACCAGCGCGTCTTTACACCAACTGACCTATCACAGCGCAGCACACATCGATGTCACTCTTCCTCCGCGTTCAGCAGTTCCGCCTTCTTCACAATTCAGCTCTGACACTCACACATCTCATTCACACTGCAAAGTAACTGTCTGTCCACCATACAACCGGACAGTCACTCGTAATTGTCTACCTCAATCTGCCAATTGTCTGTCTGTGAAGCGACCGGAATACTGCCCTCGACCATCTTCCCACCAACAGCCGGACGATCCCATAAATAATTGACAGATTCCAATCACTCGATTTTACATACACAGTAACCCATGACCTGCGTTGGTCACTCAAACACTCAGTCTCTCATTCCCTGTCTTGGGTGGGTTTGTCGATGACGTCTTATGACTCCCACAATCAATAACTGACAATTGCGGCTCTGGGTGTCTTCTACAACACAATCTATCTATCCCGGGATCTTAGGTTACTCGTTGAGACTGACATCAAAATCTCATGGACCGCACACGCTCGCAGTCACTCAACTCTCATTCCAACTCCGCAAGCCATCACACAATCAATCATCACCGCAATCAACAACATCCCTATTCATACTCACTCCTCCACAAACTGCTATTTTCGCTGCACCGTCACTCTCCGTCAGTCATCACTATGCACCGTTGTCCTCCGCTCTCGTACCTCCGGACAACCATCTCTTGGGCTCTATGGGGTTTTAACTAATCTTTCCCTATCTACTTCCCTCACTACAGAGGTAACCATCCTCTTGCCACCAACTAATTAAGTTGGGTTCCAACTCCAAAACTTACCAGGAACCTTGGATCGACAGATCTTTTATTACCTGCTGAGAAGTGTAAAAGGGGGAATCATTCATGAAAACAATGTATCAAAATCAATACCTATAACTCGGAAAGACCACAGATTCCAAATTTCAATTTAGGGGATTAATTACAAAGCCAAAACTGAATATACAAGCACCTCAAGAAGAGGTTGTAAAAATACATAGGAACTAAAACAAAACCAAACCTACGGATTAGTCTGCTCTGGTGGATCATGAAAAGACTAAACAACTCTAGGAAAAGTACACAAGCAAGGACTGCTGCAACATCTAAGTCAGACTTCATCTGTGCCTAGGAAGTGAGAAGCATTAGACTATCCCTACACTATCTCTAAGGTGACATCCCTACTTAGCATTTCCCAGGCCAGGTCAGTAAAAGGTGTCAGCTTGTGAAGACTTCCTAAGAAGTACATTCACAGAGTACCTCAGTAGCCAAAGCTACAGAGCTCATTCTAAGATGCTCTTTTCGAGATCGATCTCCTGACCCCTTCTCCTAACTCATCCTGTCTCCTTTTGCCTCTCCTTCCTTGGGGCTCTTTCCCTAATACAAAAATGCAAAGATGTAAAACACGCCCACAGATCACCTCATGCTAACGGACACCTCTCCTAGGTAGTTTTCCACCATCCTCTCCAGATGTAATCCGATGACCTTGGTTCCGAGCCCTCCCCAACGAGAAAGAACACCGGCTTCCAATTATCGACCTTCTGTTTACAATGTTTCTCTTCTCCTCCATGCCTAACTCCTAAAACAAAAGGTGTTAGTTCTAACTAACAAAGGCAGCTTCTTCCACCTGCAACTGAAACGTGAGAACAGAACATCGTTGCATACACTTGAAATTCGCTGGCTACCTCCAAATGCGAGAGCTTACCAGGGAAATCACATTTCCAGGCCTACACAATTCGGCCAACATAAGAATAAATGAACAGGCCTTTCATAAGCACAATGTGAACATTTCATATAGGCCCTTAACATAAAAAAAATCACCAGTGGCGGCTCCTCTATAGGGGCCTTTGGACGCCGCCCCCCTGCTTTCTCGCCGTGAGAGAAGGCAGAAACATAAATGGTTATAACTACCGTTTGTTTTTGCCTTCTCGCACGGCGAGAAAGCAGAAGTTCCTGGTTGGGGTTGGGCGGTCCTGCTAGAGGGCAGGAGGGAGTGGCTTGCCCACTGTTATTCATACTGACTGTTTGGGCAGCCTGAGGCCGCCCAAACAGTCAGTATAAACAACAGTGGGCAAGCCACTTCCCCCTGCCCTCGAGCAACACCACCCACTCTCCCTGTTCTCTATGTATGCTGCAGCATACATAGAGAAAATGACCCAGGTGGGGCTCGGCCTCACCAATCACAACGCTGCCATTGCAGCGTTGTGATTGATGGAGGGGAGGGAGGCTGCCTTCCTGATGACGAACGCTGCAGCCAGGAATTCAAAATGCAGGACGGCGGGAGTCGGGAGACTTGGGACTTAACCAAAAGCGGGACGGTAATTTTTACTTTTATTTTATATATATGTTTTTCCATTAAACCCCTCCTGCCTCTCCCTATCCCCTCCGCGGCGCGACAACCTCATTTCCACCCCCCACCCGCCCGTAATGCCGTCCGCGACTGCTTAAAGAACTGTTGAATGTGATTCAAATAGGACACTGCGACTGCGATATTCACCGCTCATCTAAAATCAGATATAGCATACAGTGATATTGTTTTATTATTTATTACATACTCGTCGTGGCCAGCAAGATCGACTATATTACTAATATAACCACAGGTCTCCAAGGTTCTGCACTAGTGATCTCTATATTCATGCTTTAAATAGAAACAGGGCCATGGAATAGTGCGTGTTTATCAAATGTACGTGTAGAGAGAGCTGTATTGTTCATTTATTACACATGTAAGCTCAGGAAACGTTGTTCGTGTATTACATACGTACACAACCCTGCAATGTTGTATGTTTGTGTTCTTTATACAATATACCGCTATATTGTTTTTTTTATCGCACGAACACACAGTTATGTCTCTAAAGTACACATGCAGAAAAACCCAGCAATGTAGTTAATGTAATGCAAACACACACACGCAACCCTAGAGCACTGCTCGTTTCAGTTCATCTATTAAACACACACAGACAAACACGCAGGATCCGGTACTGGTGTTCATTTATCGCACACGCAGACACAAACACGACCACACCAGCTGGAATATTGCACATTTTAATTAATCTATTACACACACACACAGGTCTCACAGGACGCAGCAACCTAGTTTGTGCATTACAAACACATATGCACCAGCATGGAATACTGTTCATGTTACACTCGCAGGGTCCTACAAATGTTTTCATTTTTACACACCATTGGGACCCCACGGCACACAGACTTCTTACACAGAACGGGCTCCCAATGGTACACGCAATGCTTACACAGCACTTGGCCCCCACAGTACCTGCACTTCAGCGAGCAGCACACTGGTGATTACTGTGATGGGAGGCGGGTGTGGCAGGAGGAGTTGGTCCCCTGTTTCACACAGATGTGCAAAGTGACAGCCAGATGTGCTGCTGTAGTTGTGGTGGACAATGCCTCATCGGCCACTGCGCACACTCTGAATGAATATTCCCACCTGCTCACACCAAGCAGAGGCCCTTCAAAGCTCTGCATGTCGGGCAGCTTTAAAACGAGCCATACAATGGAGACATTTAGATTGAAGCGCCTAGCTGTACCACGGCACAGTAATCGAAGCACTCTTAGAAAGTCCAATGTTCGCAAGTGCTGGTGTGAGCCTTAGAGCAAACGCTGACACGAAATGAGCTGCAAGCACAGCCCTTCTATGACGTCAGTATGTCAAATCACGCGTTACATATAAAGCAGAGAGTGCCACAAAGCCTCCCAAACACTAGAAAACGTGCACATGCTCTGTTGTGATTGTTGATGATATATTTGTTTTTAAAGCCACTACAGTAAAAAACCTGGGGGTAATTATTGACTCCCAACTCTCCTTTAAAGCACAGGCTAATGCCTTATCATCCTCCATTCACTGGATAATAAAAACTATTAGGAAAATTCTTCCTTTCCTCTCCAGTGATAGCAGGAAAACGGTGGTGACAGCACTTGTGCTGTCTCGCCTTGACTACTGCAATAGCATGTATCTGGAGGCCCAGCAGGGAGTTCTGAACAAATTGCAAAGGCTACAAAATGCTGCTGCCCGACTGATTACCGGTCTACCTAAGTTTGCATCGGTAGCTCAGGAATTAAAAAATCTACACTGGCTTCCAATACGGAAACGTATAATGTTTAAGGCTCTTTGTATGGTATTCAAGGCAGTAAATGGAATAGGTCCATCCTTCCTTCAAGAACACCTCCAACTGTACAAACCAGGGCGACAACTAAGATCTGCTAATAAAAGCCTGGTCATGACTAACCGTATTAGGAAAGCCCGTTGGGGAGGCCGTAGCTTCTTCCACGGAGCATCTAACATCTGGAATGAATTGCCTCTCGCCCTAAAACAAAGCAATGATCTCCTGACCTTCAGGAAAATTATCAAAACATGGCTTTTTAACCTCCAGTAACTTTCTTTGCCTCTTGGAGATAATGTATCGTTTCAGCGCCAGGACACCGCCCGGTAACAGCGCGCTCAACAAATGGTAAAAATAAATAAATAAATAAAATAAATAAATAAATAAAGAAGCAGCCGACGGAAAATATTTTTGAGAGTTCGAATTGCTAGGTAGGATGACAACACATTTCAGATGTCAGCAGTAAGCGTTACGCCCCACTAGTTTCAAATTCCACCAGACGCCACAGTTAATCACGCATGTTAACAATGCCACATCTTCAAACAACTACATTTCGTTACATTTTAAATATAACTTATTATTTCTTTGTGCAGTCTTCATCATGGTGCACGTTTAAACCTGATGCATTTCACTACACAAGAGCTTCTCGTTAAGCAATTGCAATAAACATCAAAAGGTTACAGTTTCGAATACAAGCGCCATTTTATTTCTCTTCTACATGGGACGAAATACTTTTCTAATCATACACTTGCACATTTTTGTTATCACAACACATTTATACTAATCAAATTAATACAACACAAGAATATATGCCGGCGAGGACTATTCATGATTATGATGCACCACTACACTTTTTAGAGCACCATCGCACTCCATCATAAATTATCCCTGCACTTGTCGAGAGCAAATATCTGACCATTTTCATGTAGGAAGGTTTCAAGAGGAGTTTGTCAGTACCCACACACGTGTAGGTTTGTGTGTGTTCCACACTTCCTGGACATGACAGGCTGATTTTCAAGGTGTAAAAGGTCTCTTCAGTGTTTGTGCACCCTTGGGAGGCCAAATGTCATGGGCCCACCCTGAGCCCATTTCTTTCCAACTAAAAGCAGTTAGCGAGGATGGTGTTCATGGCCCCTGGATTGAACTCGTGTAAAAAGTGTGAAAAACCCCATTCTCTTGAAGTACTGGTGCAATCTTGTTATGGTGTTCGTGCTCAGGTCCTGCCCTCAATGAACCCTCCTCATTTGAAAATCACCTACGCCCCAATAGTTGATACACTTGCGCCAACAAAAAGTAAAATTCAACAAACCTACTACAGGAGTGCACATCACTTTTCTATATTCTATGTTATCTTTCAATGGTCACTATTTTGGCAAACCTACATTCCTAAATTGTTTAGCTTATTTACAAGCAGCTGCCCTTTTTTAACAACCAGGTCGAGTAACATTATACACTGACGAGCACATCACTAACCAGGGTACCAAAAACACACACAAAATAGAGCCCCCTCACGTGAAACAGATACAGGTCTCATCTATTTTGTAACAATTTGAAATGATGTGACTTAATAAACACACATGATGGCAAGCGAAGAATCGCACTTCAGGTCAGAGGCCAGTGTAACATATCGAAAGCATAAAGGAAATATGTCTAGATAAACTCGGAAAGCGCTCTTCTACCGATTACACACGGCCCATAACTCATTAAATTTCCATATTTTTCGGTTCTAGTACAAATTCTGTAAAATGCACTTAAAGGTGCTTCTTTTTCGTCAATCATGTGGAGAGAGAATGTGGCATAAGGGGCAGGTCTGCTGACTTTAGAGCTGGGGAACCAGCTTCGAATTTCGGTTCAACATCCTAATCTCTCCGTGCCTACCAAAAATTATAAAAAGAATGTTTCCTTGTGTAAAGTAACTGATGCTGATGTAAAAAAGTTCCAATACCTTCGGTTCGAGTTCGCGCTATGTAAAGCGGCAAAGAAAAAAAAAGAAGAAACATCTTATATATCTTATTTAAGACTATATGGAAATTAGGCGTATCAGATACAATTATATGACGCCATTAAGAGAGACCCGTGTGGAATTATTTCTTAAACCCACTTCATTGAGAAGAAACCGTGTCAGATTTGAGTGTTCAGTTTGTGTCCAGCAGCTATCTCCTTACAAGGCCACATCACTTGATTCTAAAGTCATGGTGGCTTTTAAAGTTGTAAAACCTAGACGGGAACTCATTGTTCGAAAAGATTGCAAACGGCGGCCCTTGACATGGTCATCCAAATCGAGTTTTATCTCGCAGGAAAAAGTTCAGAACGGATGGTGACAGCGCCAAGCACAAACTCTGCAGCGTTGGTACGAAAATTTGGAAGCAGTTCTTGTGGAAACCAATGACAAACATAATCAGCAGTGTGTGCACCATTTGTTAGTGAACAGGATAATGATCAGTGCACCTGACAGATAATGGGTTCAGTGATGAATGCCTTAATTACCAAAAATCGCAAGAGCAACATCGACAATGTCGGACAAATAACTGCTAGATGCGGCGAATCAATTATGTTCAGCGACTAAAACTGCATGTGACAATTAGTTCTTATAAACGTTTCTAGCTGGGCAATATCTTATACCTCTGATCGAGGAAGACATCTGGGTGTCCTCTTTAGGACTGTAGACAGCTGGACAGTTGATGTGTTTTTTTCTTTTGTGTGCCAACAATGTGTTGTGTTTTAGAGTAGGTGGCTTTTCTAAATATTAAAAAGAAATGCTTATAGTCTAAAAGAATCACAAGGTGGATCTTTGTTAAATATATGGACTTTGGCTACTTCATGAGGCTGGATATAATACAATTTAGGGGCCTGGTTATGAGTTTGGCCGTGTTGGAGAAGGACATTTTAATAAAACAAGGGAACCCGAGCAATTGGCTGAGGACCACGGATGTCAATCATATATTACAAAGAACAAGGGTCCTTAGCATTTTTGAAAGATCAATAAGAAATACCATATAGAGCATGATAGGTAACTATATTACTCCTGTGTCCAGCCGGACAAGGATTTTATTTTGTAGTAATTCACAAAAATGGGAACAAGAATATCAGAACAAAAAATGTAGTAGGGCACAATCCTGTACCATACTTGGGAAGAAAGTAATAGGGAGGGAACAAATACAACATGAAAAAGCTTACAGGCAAAGACTGAGCAAAGTTGGCCACTTTTAAATCAGTGTGTCAATTATAAGTATTGCCAAAGTATGAAACACAACAAAATTATACACAAAGTGAAGTTGTGAGAGCACTAAAAGAAGTCGACGTTTCGATCCCTTGCTCTAGATAACTTGGGATCATCATCAGGACTGAAATTTTTACATTTGCCTGGTAATTATCAATTAAAACCGCCTGTTGGGAAGGAACAGGGAAAGAAAAAACAAACAACCAATGGCTGTATTAAGGAACAGTATTAGAAACTGACATGAAGGCGTCCAAGTATATGCATTGGCAACGAGAGTATTCGGAATCGAGCAAAAATTGCTGTACAGTTAGTGATTGCAATCAAGCCATTCGTGAAAGACCTGTCCGTGATAGCTATGTGACAAACTCACTACAATATTCATTTCATGCGCAGAATACAATTTGTCAACATTGGTATTCGGAATCGAGCAGACACTAATGGACATGTAGTGTTTGAAGTCTGACTAATTGTGAGGGATCCGTCCGTTGTGACTATGTAAACCATCCTGAATTAAATTAAGGATTTCAGGAGCAGTATAGTTTGTGCGTTTCTGGAGTGAACGTGCCTATCGGGTGTTTAGCGAGCGGTGTGACAGGATGTTGATCAGACTAACCGCATATTTAGATATGGTGACGGCGTAGTTGGGTTTGTTTATGACAATGATTTAAGAGGCTTACCCGTGATAAGGCAGTACATTCCGTGTGGGTAAAGTGATGCAAGGTGCTGGATGTCCGCTGTGGGCAAACAGAAGGAGACTGTGAACAATGTGTGAGTAACCGTACATAAGGTGCGGTGGTGAGCAGTGCGGGGTATACCTTGGGGAAGACCGTGATGGTCTCAGATGAATCCAAGCCCAAGCCCTTCTGTGGCGGGCTGGGCGCTCCGGACTTGCCGGAGAGTTTTCGAAGGTAATGGAAGGCGGTCTGCTTTGGGAGATGCTGCTAGGAGAGAAGGGGAGTTGAGAGAATTGTTCTGGTAATGACAACACGCTTCGGTTTTTGGGTGAAATTGTCGAAGTATCTTACCTGACATCAATGGTGGAGACAGCAAGAATCTGCTTTCGTCTCTGTGGAGCAGTAAATTTCCGCATATGCTATGCTGGATCGCAAGCATGAACTAATCAGCTCGAGAGACGCTAAAATCTCCCGGGACGAGTCACGTGGTTATTAGAGATGGACAAGGGGTGCACTGCGAGAGTTGTGTAAGCAACCATCTTGGAGTGGTGTACTCTTGGATTAATGATTCTCCTGATGGGTGCCATTATACAGTGGGGCAATGGTGGAAGGATTACGAGTTAGTGTGCTCCCCATGGGCGATCCGTGTCATATATTGGTTGCTTTATGTCTGATTGTTGTCAGACATGCCTGGGAGACCGCCGAGGGGCTCGTGTTGGTGCGACTTAAGGTTGTGTGAGATCCCGCAGTGCAGCCGGTGAATCGTGTGAACCCAAGTGACAATTAAAACACTTATTTACATTTCAATAGGAGTATTACAAATTTCAGTTTCTGACAAGAATACAAATTATCACATGATCCTTCAAGGTCAGAAATTGTCTCTAGCGTGTTGAGCCCAACACTCATGTATTAGTCTTATACTAATGTAGTCCAGTCCTCCGCTCTGTTGAGACCAGTTCTAATAGTGTCAAATTGAATTATTGCCTTTAATTCTTTGCGGTTGAGCAGCTGAGGCATGTTGCCACCTCTCTGTGGTAACTTGAGTACTTTCAAAATAGTCCATTGGATGTCGTTCTCATTGTGTCCAGCCTCTGAGAAGTGGTCCACCAGCGGGGCGTTAGGTGTTTTACATTTGATGCGGCTCCTGTGCTGACAAATTCTTGTCTTGGCTTTCTGAGTTGTCTGGCCTACATATAATTTTGAACATGGACATTGTATGGTATAAATTACATTACTGGTATTGCAATTTGAAAACGATCGCCTTTCAACTGTGATGTTATTGTGAGTGAAATTCTTTCCTTCAACCGTGTTCTCACATACATTACACCCACCGCATTTGGCATGACCTACAACGGGCGGTAGACCCCATACTGACTCAATGATTGAGGGTGGGGATGGTGAGGGGAGAGCAGCTCGGACCAAGTGGTCCTTCAGGTTCTTTCTTTTGCAAAAGGCAAATAGGGGCCTGTCGATGTTTAGGTTACCTGCATTTAGTGTGGGCCAGTGTTTGATGATGGATTTCCTTATTTTGTTTGAGACAGGGGAGAAAGTTGTCACACAGGCTATTTTCTCATTTTGGTTTTTAGTTTTGGGAGATAGCAGGATGTCGCGGGGGCACTACCAGGCTCGTTTGGAAGCCATTTTAACTATTCTCCTTGGATAGCCACGATCCTTTAGTTTACTTGAGAGGGTTATTGTCTCTTTGAAATAGTCCTCTTTAGAGGAACAATTGTGTCCAATTCTGAGAAATTGGGAATAGGGGAGTGAATCCCTGAGGGCTCTAGGGTGATTGCTGGTATAGCTTAGGAGCGTGTTGCGCTCAGTGGGCTTCCTATAGAGTCGTGTTAGTAGCTCTCCCTCTGAGTGATAGATTGTTAAATCAAGGAAAGCGATTGAGGATTTGTCATGGGATATTGTAAATGATAGGCCAGAGCAATTGTTGTTTAGCCAATGCAATAGTTGGTCTAGTGTCTCGCTCTCTTGGTTCCAAATAAGGAAGATGTCGTCAATATATATTCGCCATAGTGTGATGCCGGCGAAGAATGGGTGGAAGGGCGTGAGAATGGAACCAGTTTCCAGTTGGTCCATAAAGAGGATTGCTAGATTGGGGGAAAAATAGCCCCCATGGAGGTCCCCTTAATTTGTTGATAGTATATGTTTTCAAAGATGAAGAAATTTCTAGTCAGACATAATTCTAGTAGCTGAAGTATGAATAGGGTGGGAACCCTATGTGGACGAGGTCGTGAGTCCAGGGTTTTCTGAATAACAAGTAAGGCTGCTGTCTGTGGGATGTTCGTATATAACGATTCCACGTCCATAGTACAGAGGGTGTCATGTATGGGATCATAGGGAAAATGTTCGACCAGGTTAATCCAAGTCATGCTATCTCTCACATAGCAGGCTGTTTCAGGGATAAACCCGTTAATGAAAAAGTCCACAAACGCCCCTAATGGCTCCAAAGTTGAGCCACATGCCGAGACAATTAGGCGTCCAGGGAAGTTGGTTGAGTTTTTATGTATTTTTGGAAGAGTATATATTACTGGCAGGCGGGTGGTTTTGACATTGAGAAAATTGTATTCCTTTTTACTAAGATAGCCATCAGCACATGCTTGGGCTGTTAGCTTGGTGATGGTTTCTTGGATTTGTTTGGTTGGATTGCCGGGTAGTCTTTAGTAGTGATCCGTGTTACTCAGTTGGTGTAAAACCTCGGTTTTGTATGCCTCTGTTTCCTGGATCACGATCCCTCCCCCTTTGTCTGCGCTTTTTATTACTAACGAAGTATTGGATTTAAGTGTGTCAATAGCATCTTGTTCCTGGTGCGAAATGTTAAAGGGAATGAACATCTTAGTGCGCTCTAAGTTGGGAAGATCCTTGAGGACCAGTTTCTCAAAAGTTAGGATCTCAGAGGGTATCATACCAGCAGAGGGTGAGAATGTAGAGGGGGGCCGAAACGGGTTGTTGGAGTTGGTCATAGGGGATGGGCGTAGTTGGAAAAAAGCTTTGAGACGAATTGTCCTAAAAAATCTTAGGAGTTCTGTCTGGAGTTCCATATAGTTAGGGCGAACAGTGGGCACAAAGGACAAGCCTTTCTTGAGAAATTCCAGTTCTTGGTCAAGCAAGGTGTGCTTGGATAAATTAAAGATAGGGATAACCTCAGTCCGTGTTGTGGTGTTGACTACCACTGGTAGAAATTGTTCCTTGTCTTTCGTTCCCCTGGAGGGTTGAACCATCTTTGTGGTTTATTTACACAGCCCCGTTGTGGGGTGTTGGGCTGGCCTCTGGCTAAAAAATTATTGGGATGGCTTCCGCCCGCCGGCTGGTTGTGCTTGCCCCTTCACCTGGATCTGAGCTGTCTGAGGAGTCAGCAGAAATGTCAGAGAACCCCACTAGATTCTAACGTCTATTGTAACGCCCCCAAAGTCTACTAGTTTGTGGGTTAGTGTAGGCTCTATTATTATGAAAGTATTTTTGAAGATAGGGATAAGTGTTCTCAATATTGTAGGTCCTGATATCTTTCTTTATTTTATTAGATTTCTTGTTTTGTTCTATTCAATAGAAGTCTGCTACTGTTTTTTCCACTTGTTCAAGTAATTTCTTGATTTCAGTGGTGGGATTTGAATCCTGCAGCTGTTTTTCAAAGTCTGCAATTTCTACCTCTAATGATTTGAGTGTTTCTGTGGCAATATCAATTCCTAGAACTAGCCAATGTCTAGAGCAGGTCATTCCTATATAGCTAAAGTTAGCGATATACTTTGGATTGTCCGTGAAAATGCCAGGAATGTTTCTTACTTGGAGGCCCACTGGTATGACTTCAGCTATTAGGTAATCTGTTAGCATCAAAATCATTAATTGGAGACGGACTTGCTTTTTTCTGAGTTTCTCAAGTTGATCGAGCAAGGAAGTGTTAGCAAGGTGGGTGCATCTGGAGTGTCAGAGAGGAGGGAGAGTCCTAAACAAATTTGTTTGATATAATCATCTGTGTACAGAGGTGCATGCGCTGACATGTCAGGAGGTGAAGAAGGGTATAGAAAGAAATATTAGAGAGGTACTCGGAAGGCCCACCCTCAAGAGAGGGTTGTGTAGGTTTGCGAAAACCCTTGCAATCCAGAGATTGCGCTAAAGTACTCTTTAGTAAAACAAGGGAACCCGAACAATTGGCTGAGGACCACGGGTGTCAATCATATATTACAAAGAACAAGGGTCCTTAGCATTTTTGAAAGATCAATAAGAAATAACATATAGACCATGATAGGTAACTATATTACTCCTGTGTCCAGCCGGACAACGATTTTATTTTGTAGTAATTCACAAAAATGGGAACAAGAATATCAGGACAAAAAATGTAGTAGGGCACAATCCTGTACCATACTTGGGAAGAAAGTAATAGGGAGGGAAAACATACACCATGAAAAAGCTTACAGGCAAAGACTGAGCATAGCTGGCCACTTTTAAATCAGTGTGTCAATTATAAGTATTGCCAAAGTGTAAAACACAACAAAATTATACACAATGGTAAGTCGTGAGAACACTAAGAGAAGTCGATGTTTCGATCCCTTGCTCTAGATAACTCGGGATCATCATCAGGACTGACATTTTTACATTTGCCTGGTAATTATCAATTAAAACCACCTGTTGGGAAGGAACAGGGAAAGAAAAAACAAACAACCAATGGCTGCATTAAGGAACAGTATTAGAAACTGACATGAAGGCGTGCAAGTATATGCATTGGCAACCAGAGTATTCAGAATCGAGCAAAAATTGCTGTACAGTTAGTGATTGCAATCAAGCCATTCGTGAAAGACCTGTCCGTGATAGCTATGTGACAAACTCACTACAATATTCATTTAATGCGCAGAATACAATTTGTCAACATTGGTATTCGGAATCGATCAGACACTCATGGACATTTAGTGTTTGAAGTCTGACTAATTGTGAGGGATCCGTCCGTTGGGACTATGTAAACCATCCTGAATTAAATTAAGGATTTCAGGAGCAGTATAGTGCGTGCGTTTCTGGAGTGAACGTGCCTATCGGGTGTTTAGCAAGCGGTGTGACAGGATGTTGATCAGACTAACTGCATATTTAGATATGGTGACGGCGTAGTCGGGTTGGCTTATGACAATGATTTAAGAGGATTACCCGTGATAAGGCAGTACGTTCTGTGTGGGTAAAGTGATGCAAGGCGCTGGGCGTCTGCTGTGGGCAAACAGAAGGAGACTGTGAACAATGTGTGAGTAACCGTGCATAAAGTGCGGTGGTGAGCAGTGCGGGATATACCTTGGGGAAGACCATGGTGGTCTCAGATGAATCCAAGCCCAAGTCCTTATGTGGCGGGCTGGGCGCTCCGGACCTGCCAGAGAGTTTTCGAAGGTAATGGAAGGCGGTCTGCGTTGGGAGGCGCTAATGGGAGAGAAGGGGAGTTGAGAGAATTGTTCTGGTAATAACAACGCGCTTCGGTTTTTTGGTGAACGCGTCGAAGTGTCTTACTTGGCATCAATGGTGGAGACAGCAAGAATCTGCTTTCGTCTCTGTGGAGTAGTAAATTTCCGCGTATGCTATGCCGGATCGCAAGCACAAACTAATCCGCTCGAGAGTCGCTTAAATCTCCCTGGCCGAGCAGGACGAGTCACGTGGTTATTAGAGATGGATAAGGGGTGCGCTGCGAGAGTTGTGTAAGCAACCATCTTTGAGTGGTGTACTCTTGGATTAATGATTCTCCTGAGGGGGTTCTGTGGTTTCAGCTTGGGAATTGTTCGTTTTTCTGGCCCCCCGTTGGAGGTGTTAATTTCAACATCCTTCTTTTTAGATTGCTGGCCACACGGCATCTATTGTAAGGCGGGACTTCTTCAGACAGCGTATTTTTACATGTATTAACTTAGACGCAGGAGTGAATCGGACCGCGCGCTTCGTCGCACAATTTGTACCACAAGGTAACATGCCTGATTTTGGGTAGGCTTTAATTATGGGTTGGTGCAGCTGTATCCTGCAATGGTAATGATTTCCTATTTAGGCAGTACAGAGTTAATAGATAAGATGCGGGTGGCTGCTTTCAACTTATTTGAGTGGGCTATCTTCAGAAAGGAAACCCTGTTTTGTTGCCGTACAACCTTAACTTTATTGCGGGGAGAACGTATGGCTGTAATTATTTAAAGCCTTTGCCCATTAATTTACTTTTTGGTTTCTAGAAATTAGATTTCTGTGAGCGTTGATATACAAATTTTCTTTAGTTCCAGATTATATTCGATATATAAGGAATCGGCATGCAGAATATAGTGTGACCCTTTTTAAAGAAAAACTGTGCGATACTAGCTAGCACAATAGAGGCATGTCTGACTCCTGGGTATTAATAAAATGTGATAGGAGAAACTTTTTAATGCACTGTTAGTAATTGGGACCTTGTTCTTTTATTTGATATTTCCTGGATGTAGATATTGATCACTCTATTTTCAAGTTATTCAAGGATACATGAGAGTGAGGGGGTGGGAGTGAATTCCATGGAGAAGTGGGAGTTCTCACAATCTGATAACGGACTGCCTAACAAGCGGCACGTCAGATGATCTTTAAAGATAATTGTGATACCCCCACCTTTGCCTGTCGCTCTATTCACCCTCTGAATCAGATATCCAGGGGGAAGTACTTGAACAATGTCTGAGCTGGAATTTATCCAGGTTTCAGTGAGAAATAAGACTTCGGGATCCAAGTCTTTCAAAAACATGTTGATTTCAGTTGTATGTTTAGGCAGGGATCTGCAGTGTGAGTAGAAACAATTTGTAGACTTTCACAGGGGGTGGAGGGGGGACCGCGAGTGCAGGGGGCTCAAACTGACAATGGAGACACTTATCCTGGAGCGTCAGTATAATAATACTCACCTGGGGGAAAAGAAGCAGGGGTTTTGGCCCTTGGGCCCGGTCGGGCGCAGACGGGCTTGTCTTTGGTGCGCCTTTGGTGCGCGGTCGGGCCATGTGGCGCTTTTATTGCGTCAGAGGTGCGCTGGGATTTAACTGCTAGAATGCTGACCCGGCACCTAAGTGCAAGTACAATTATTAAAAAGACCCCACTACCCAGAGCACTGCTCTCCCTGGACACACAACGTTTAAAAAAAAAACAGTGGCACGTATTGAAAGCAATAGCAGCAGGTTTCACGTTTATTAAAAAAAAATAACAACGAGGTTTAAAAGCCAAGCGATAGGATGTAAGGCTACCGCGAGGGAGTTCGGTGCCTCTAGTTTTGCCAGGCCTAAGCCTTCCTTTTTAATAACTGTAAGTCCACCAGAGGGTAGGGCCATAGACATTATTTAGGGATCTGTAAGGGGCACAATTGCGACCTATGGATTGCTTCTTGTGACCTCTAGCACTGGCATTCCATCCTCTGGCCTCAGAAGTGGCAAAATTGGTGCCTGCAATACAGAGGCTGTTCTCCCTAATGGATGTTGGCTGGACCTCTTTTCCTGTTTTTTCTGTCAAATGTTTTATTACATTAATAGTGAACAACATTATTCACTCTTAGTGTAATAAAACTATGAGTATAATTTTCTGGAATATGACCCTATCAACCAACTAAAAACAGTAAAAAATGCTTTTAAATGGATATTGTATGATTGCTTGCAGGTGAGTGTGTTTATCTGAGAGAGAGTGTATGAATATGTGTGTATGTGTAATTGTCTGTGTGAGTCAAAGTAAAGGTGAAATGGTGTGTGATGTCACTTCTGCTACACCTGATATTTTGGTGAGTTGATGTCCATGGGTTGACCCTGGCAGCTCAGAGGACATGGTGCAGTGCATTTAAAAAGTAGGACATGTACTTTTAAGTTTGACATGTCCTGGTAATGAAAAACTCGTAAATTAATTTTTCACTACTGCAAGCCCTACCTTTACCATAGGATAACATTGGGGTTACCTTATTACAATTATTAAGGATAATTTCCAAATGGGAGCAGCTAAACAGTTCATGTTTGGTGTCTTTTGAATTATAATGAAACATCTTCTTTTGAGATAAAGTTGGTTTTTCAAACACAATTTTGCAAATGCCACTTTTAGAAAGTGTAAAAGAACCCCTAGTTAGTTATTGAACTTTAAGAAAGTTGGCATTTTCCTGCCTTTGCCATTCATAGTTTGCAGCCTGTCTCTGGGTCACGTGACTAGTTATAGTCAGCAGTTGGTCTGTGTGTATTCCTCCTAGACAGTCACACACAATAAAGAGCCTAGGTGTGCCTGGACAGGCCATCACTGGCAAGATGGAAGGGCAGAGCAGGCACAGCTCCACTGACACCTGAATAAGCTGTGTCCTGCCTTCACACAAAGGTTTGCATACCTACTGTAATTAGTCTGAAGCCAGGGCAGGAGAGGCAGGAAACGTGAGTGATTCAAACGGAACCCTCTATAAGTTTCTCCCTCTTCAAAGAAGGCACCAGGTATAAACATTGGACCTGAGATACCAACTCTCAAGTACACATTTGGACCTGTGGATACTGCAGAAGAAAGAGTGCTGTGCTGCTTTGCTTCCAGAAGGACTTCCACTCAGCAGCTCTGCTGCTCTGCTGCCCTGTTTACTGAGAAGGAAGAATGGACATGCATCCTTCATCCCAGACTGAAGTGACTCCAAGGGTCATCCAGCTGACCCCTTGTCCTGAGCTACAGGGACATAAGTTCCAGAGGCCCCCTGCAACTGCACAGCTGACCAGTTGCCGGACCTTCCTGAATCCTGCTGGCCTTTGATGGAGTCAGTTTCTGACCCCCAAGTGATACGACTCAGGAACTGGATTCTTGATGTGGCTTCAGATGAACTTTCATGAGGTTTTGAGCTTTTCGCTGATGTGAACGGACCCATATGCTCCAAGATCTCACTACCTGAACCACACTCAAACATGAAGTTTCAGTGAACTTGGCACTTCGCGCTGTGTCAACCACCAATGATTCAGAGTAGTGCTAGAACTGCACTTTGCAACACAGAATCAACAGCTTGCTGGGACCTGCAGCACAAAGCTCCCACAACGCTAAGCAGACTGGAAGTTTATGCTACAGCAATGACCATCCACAGCGCCTGGCCTGCCCTAGCGCTACATCGATGACCATCCGCAATGCTCTCCCTGCTCCTCACGGCCCCTTCCATTGCAAATGGAACTCTTGCGCTGGACTGAAGGTAATTCCTTCAGATGGACTAACCTAATCACTGTATCCAACCCATGCTCCATCATAGTCAGCCTGAACTTGCAACTTGTGACTTTCACCCAGTATTACATGACCAGATAGCCATGATGCTTTTTGGCGCTATTTTCACTTAAATCTTTAAAATTACATATCTCAGGTTCTACTAACTGGATAGTTGTCATTTTGATGTCAAACTATTTATTACATTTCACTCTAGTTTTCTAAATTAGTTTTTCACTTTAAGACTGTGTAAAGCGCTGCATAAATACTGTATACATTGCATCTAAGTTAAGCCTGATTGCTCTGTGCCAAGCAATCAGTGGTTTGAGCACAGATTAATTTGGGTTTCTGACTTCACCCTGAAAGGGATTGGGGTTGCCGCTCACCCCCTCAACCAGTAACCCACTTTTGTACACCAATTTTGTGCCATATCACTTCTTCAGTGGCTTCGGCACTTGTAATGAAAATGCTCACATTATAACTTCCTCTCTGATTGTAGCATCTATTATAACTTGTGGGGCCAGTACTTTTCAATACGTATAATCTTACACAAGTCAATTAAATGAGTCTGGAACATCATTGAGAGTATCCATTCAATATCTCCTTGAATGTGGTTCTGCTTTTCTTTATAAACTTAATCCTGTTCATTTGAATGGCCATCCTGTGTTTGTCTGTTGATGAAAGGAATGTGACATTCACACATGAACTTCAACAGGAGAGAGAGTTAAAGCTTTTACAGAAAAAACATACCAGTGTCTGATTGAATCATGCAGAGTTTACCCAGAACTATTAAGGACATCAAATCTTTTGCAACCCAGCCAGTGGTGGCATTGTGTGACCAAACCCCCCAAAAACATAAGTAAGAATCTACAACAGGCAAATATACGTGCATTGGTTGTCAATGAAGGTGGAGCAACGTGGTCTGAATGCACTCAATCAAAAAGACTGAGAAGCCTTAGCCAGAGGTGAAGGCTTAGGCCTTGCAATGGAAGACAGTTTATTATTTTAAAAAAAAACATGGCACTGTACCAAATATTTTTAATTTGATTTGGCATCAATTGCCACCGATATTTTTGTTGAAGCAGCTGCACTGACATGACCCAAGGCCAGTGCTTCAACAAGATCTTCTTCCTCTACCCCTTACCTTTAATTTAAAATCCAATCTACTTAAAATGTCGGTACTTCCCAAATTCACATACCTCTTCGACACTATCCCACTAGAATTTATGAGGGATACCCTAAAAAAGATACAAGGGGAACTCGCAAGTTTCATTTGGTCAGTAAAAAGCACAAGAATAGCCTGGAGCAAACTAAGGAGGAAAAAAGTACAAGGGGAATAGCAAGCCCAGACTTACTGGAGTATTGTAGGGCTTTTCAATTTAAGAATACAAGGGTACTGTTGAAAAATACCGATCAATATCCAGATTACCTCCAAGCTCTGACAGAAAAGGAGGGACATTTCTTATATAAATTTGGGCAGCCGAAGTACTTCAAGAAGGTAAAACTAAAGATCCTTAAAGGAGCAGTGAAACTATGGTACCAGATAAGAAGCACCCTGAATATACCATACTATAGTAACTACGCACCAATATGGAGCTCTCACGGAACACCAGAGTGCCTTAAAGATAGCCTGGCAACTCCTTTGAAATCATCGGGTATTCAGGAATGGGGCCAACTAATGGCCGGAAATAACATAGTAGACTGGGAAAGTCTTACAACAATGACAAATGCGTCTCTGGCAAAATTCAAGAATTACCAGATTTCCAGCTTGGCAAAAACTTTGAAGGAAAACAAAAGAGGCAACACTGTGATAGAGAAAGGGATGACAACGAGCACTCGCATAAAAAAAGAAATATCCCGCTGGTACTGGGCCCTCATTCCAGCAGGGGAAGAGAACATCCTGATTCCAGAGGCGACCTGGGGGAATGAGCTGCCATTGCTGGAGGTCCGGAAATCATGGCAAGTATCTATGGAAAAATGTTGGTCAATTGTGAAATCTGCTACCTTAAGAAGAAACCATCTCTTTACAACCCATAGAGCCTACTGGACCCCGAAGAGGCTTTCTAAATTCAGCGGCTCAAACACGATAAGCTGCCTCAAATGCGGATTGGAAAAAGCAGACGACCTGCACATGTTCAGGCAGGGCCCCTGGCTCGACAAATTTTGGGAGGAAGTGGGTAAGACTCTAGACACAATACTGGGAAGAGCAACAGATGTAAGTATGGATCTTGTTATCTTTGGAGTGACTAAAAACATGGGTCCAAATATCTTATCAAAAAAAGAGGAGAACCTGTTGTTTATGTTAATCCTGCTAGCACGGAGACAGGCATGTATTAATTGGGTAAGCTCAGCTCCCCCGACACATCGAGATTGGGTAGAATCAGTAAATAAGATAAACAAGATGGATAGGAAAGGGAGATCCAAAAGGAAGTATACTTTTAGGGAAATATGGGAGGACTCCCAATCTGCCTCGTAAAGAATGATTTACACTAGATATCTTAAAGAGCAAAGTCCGATGATTATGCAATGGCAATAAATAAACAGGCAAAGTGCTTGTGTGAGTGGCCTGGATGGTCAGCTCCACCAGAATGGACAAACTTATTGAATGTAGTTATGGAAACAAGGGGACCCCCTCTGAACCTAATAACAGGGAGACTCCCCAAAGCCAACACTTGGAACACAAAAGCGGCAGTGAAGGAACAGAGAACAGAGAAGCGGGTCCCTGAAAACTCTGTATACCTACTATTGCAGAATGAGGATGAAATAAAAAAATAACAAAAAGATCTTCTTCCTCAGTTTAAATTGGACTGTGTCTAGCTTGTATTCTACGGATTGAAGTTACAGATGTGTTCAGTGATCTCAGGGCATATGTATATTTGACTAAGAAAGCTGTAGGCAAGTTCTGTGCTTTTATTGTGGCCATTATTGCAGTGCTATTTCGGGGTTGATTTTTGCATGCAATACAACTACGGTTTCAAACTTGCAGGCTGCTACCTCCATATTTGTGATTGAATAAGATGTGCCATTACTTTTAGAGTCTACTCCTTCACTCTGACATGCTATGTTCTATTGCGAATGCATTGATGGTTGATTACTTCCTTTTCTCATAGCTGTTTAACATTAATATGCTATCTCTTTGAGTCTCTGTAATCATTTTGCTCAAAAGAATTTCAAGTCAACATTTGATTTGATTGTGAATTGTATATAGCGCTCGAATGCCCAAGGGCGTCTAGGCGTCTATACCTGCATGCAGAAAGCTAAATCAGAAACAATCAGCAGTCTGTGGTTCTATCTTTTATGGGGCCTATAGCTGTACTACTGTTGCAGGGCCACCTAATGCGTTAGTGCAAACAGGCCATGGCTGAAATTCTGCACACAGGTAGAAGAATATTTGAGCTCTGACTATTGGTTTATTGGGGTGCCGCTTCGCTGAGGGAGACCGACACTGTGTTCCCTGCTGCTTGCCTGCTACTGCCCTGACGCGAGGGGAGAACTACATGTCCCAGGAGCCCTGCGCCTCTAACACCTGTGGCGCATTGGACCCTGATTGCTGCCAGCACTTAACTGCTCGCAGCACCCGCTCCACGGGACAAGCGCGGGTGCGTTTGAGCCAGTTCGAGAACAGAAGAGGACGGGCCGGGCCCCCCCTTTGACCGACGTTGCTTTTTAAGGTTAGTGCCCATAAGACTGTTCGCATACTTCTTCCATCATCTTTATTTGGCGTTCTTGACCTCTGGATTAGTTGTTGAGTTGCTTATAAAATCACGATGACCTCTAGAGGAGGAAATGGGAGGAATTCTGTTACGGGTGAATCATTGGTGGGGACACTGGACCAGTTCCTAATTAGAGAATCATTGGTACTGGGGCATGAAATAGAACTGACTGAACGGCGTTTATCGCTGGACCCTATGCTAACTAAACAATCATCTTTGGGCGGGCTAATGCATGTAAGGTCACCGGAGCAACCTATAGTCTCGGGTATTTATCCCCTTGCACCTACAGGAGGGGATAGCCAGCCATTTCATGATTCAGTAAGTTTAGTAAATACCTCTCCTCTTTTGGATCCTGCATTAATTATCTCGCACGTCGTTCCTGCAAACAAAGACTTGGGTCCTTCATGTTAACTTCTGTTAATAGTTGGTTCAATGAATCTTTAGTGTCGGACCCATGAATAAAACTTACATGGCAAATTAGTGACACTGAAATTTCTTTCCTTGATTTTAACATTAAGATCACACCAGAGGGATTAATTACTGATTTACACAGGAAAAGTACAGATCGCAACAACACCTTGCATTTTTCCAGCTTCCACCAAGGGTCACTGAAGCAACACCTGCCGTTTTCACAAATGCTGCGTGTTAAACGCATTGTCTCTGATGAACCCACATATGCCATGCGCATTAATGAAATGCGTGAACGATTCCGCAACAGAGGATACCCTGAGCATACTCTAAATGAAGCCCAAACCAGAGTTGATCAAATCACCAGAAAAGACAGCCTTCTGAAATCAGATAAGGAGAAAGAACAACGCATGGTATTAGTCTCTAAATTCTCCACTGCTAGCCCCACATACAAAAAGATCATACGGAGACACTGGCCCATCCTACAAATTGAACCTGATTTTAGGGGTATTTTTGAAAAATTACCACTCTTTGCTCACACCAGAAGTAGGAACATTAAAGAAATCCTCTCTAAACCTACGGAAACCACCACACAACACCGTGGAACCCAACCCTGTCTCAATTGCAACCACTGCAATAGTGTCATCAAAGGCAATAATATCCAGCATCCTATGAAGGGCCATAACATAAAGCTTCAAGTTGACGCCACCTGTGACTCAATGAACTTGATTTATGCACTGAACTGTCCCTGTGGGAAGTTGTACATTGGTAAAACCGAACGCAAAATAAAAACTCGCCTCAACGAGCATAAGTCCAACATCAGGTTGAAAGTTGACAAATCCAATGTCGCTTTGCATTTTGCTGAGTCACGTCACACCATTACACAATTGAAATTTATTGTTCTTGAAATTCTTACCAAACGTGAAGGCATTGACAACCACAAACTTTTGTTAAAAAAAGAACTGGAATGGATCTATCGGTTACAGACTCTGAAGCCATACGGCCTTAATGACCGTATCGAATACAGTTGTTATCTGTAACGCTTAGCTTTGACTTATTGTTTTTGTTTATGCGCCTGTTTAAGTAATACAGTAACTGTTTTCTATCATTGGCTCCCCTACACACAGCTTTTGCTCTAACCCTCACGTCATTATCACCACACTCCAAGATGGCCGCCCCAGTACTGTTCCGGCATTAGTCCTTTGTTTATTTCTAGTATTGTATCCCGCGTCACACCACCCAGTGATATTTACCAGCCCTCATTCACCCACACTCCCTGCAGCGTTTTCAACCACCGTATGGACGGCATACCCAGCCACCTGACACTATGAAGTAAGTTCCTGCTTCGGCGTTTTCACCCTCTTTTAGCCCGCTGCTGTAACGCACGTCACCTCTAACTTTACGCGTTAATCTTCCTTTCACTGCCCCCACCCTCACTTAGCATACCGAGCACTAGTTGACACACCTGTACTACGCGGTATCACACCACCCCACCTAGATCACCAGTAAGACCGGAACCCTTACACGTTGAACACGCACTGATCCTAGCCCATTCTGTCTTCCCCCACAGCGCTCCGTGACCAAGGGCCCCCCCGCCCGAAATGCATTGGAGATTAATGTTCATAGAATCACCCGTATGGATTTACGCTGTTATTTGATATGCAACTAATATCAAACTAAAGACACTTGCTGAATAAAAGCATCAAATGTTCAAACTTCATGAATCAATTCATTGATTGCCCCCGGAGTGCCTAAATCAGGGGATGTATTGGCAGATTCCTGCATACACTACCTACCTTATGATTTAATGGTGTTTGGACGGATAACACCACCCTGACAGCGCACCCAGAACTTTGTTCACACAAAAACAACACTTCGCATTGAATCGCCGCTGTGCACCACCAATTCTCTTAATTGATCCAACAACACAGGTATTAGAGGAAGAGGATATTTATTTTTATTGTAGCCTTATTTAGTCCTCTATAGTCGATACACGCGCGCAGATATTTATCCGGCTTTGGGATAAAAAAAAAGTAGAGATGACACCGGAGATGTGGAATGTTGGATGAACTCAGACTGTAGTAGGTCGTCTAGGTAGGTTCTTAAATATTTGGTCTCTTCGTCAGTCAAAGCATGTACTCTGTTATTAGGCAAAGGGGCCCCTGGGATGAGGTCTATACGGCAGTCATATGACCGATGTGGGGGTAACACACTAGCCTTCACTGGATCAAAAACGTCTTTAAAATCAGAATATTCAGGAGGGAGACTTGGTTCGTCTTGTATCTATCAGATCAAAGCTAATCATCTCTGTGTGCCCGTTTTTACAGACCATGACAAGGGGACTTGTTTGTTTTGTGATTAATCCAGAGGTCAATTCTGACCCATCCACTGCACATTCTGTTTCTGGACAAGGCTTTAGGCAAATAGGAAGACCTAATGTGTTAGCTAACTTATTATCCACAAAATTTCCTGTTTCTCCTGAGTCCTGTAGGACAGGGAGAGAATGTCTAACTTGGGTAGTAACAATTAAAAAGATCTGAATTATGAAATGTCTAGGTATGTGCGGTACCATGAAGGCTGCAGAATTAGAGGTTTGATTAAGATGCTTTCTCGAACAAGTAACTTCCCCCCTTGTCGAGCTTAATAGTTTCCCGACTCAGTTGAGGAGATAGAGGAAACAGTACCCTTTCGTGAAGTTTTAGGTTTTACTGGACATTCTCTGGCAAAATGTCCTGCCTTGCCACAATATAAACATAATTGAGGTTTTCTCCTTCTTTCTTTTTCCTCTGACGTGAGTGGACCTCTAAGTGTCCCTATTTGCATAGGCTCAGGTTCAGGGAGTTTATTATCTGAGTCTTTCTTCTCATGTCTAATAAAAGTTAACCGCGATTCCAGTTTGGATTTATCTCCCTTTCTTTCTCCTAGTCTGTGTTCCAATTTCACGACTAAATCTACAAAGTTAGAATAGTTTTCTGGCAAATCAACGATATGAGCAAGCGCGTCTTTTAACTCGTCTCTCAAACCTTTATAAAAAAGGGAGACACGCTTTTCTTCTTTCTTGATAAATGCTATTCCTGAAGGATACTCGCTGGCCAGGATGGACAGAGTGGGTCGTGTGGGAGGAGGTCTGGGGTTACTCTATCTCAGCTCCATAAAATGCCGGACTGTCCATCTGTCTTCCCCCGCTGAGAAATTGCAAGCAATGCATTTCACCCTCAACCCCTCCCCCACTATCTCCTTTACTGGGATACTGGTCTATAGACCCCCTGGTCCTAGGTCGGCTTTCTGCTCCGATCTTCTTGAAATCTTAGAGCCCTACATCGCCGGGCCCTGCTTGACCATTTTAGGAGATTTCAATTTCCATTTGGAGAAGCATACTTCCCCTGACACCTCCCATCTATTAGACGCCCTATCCTCCTACAATCTACCTCTGCTAGAGACCGGACCTACCCATTTAGCTGGCCACACCTTGGATGGAATTTTCAGCAATGACTCCCGTCTCTCTATTGGTGCCCCTTTCCCTTTGTCATGGTCGGACCACTTTGTTGTCCCTTTTTGTTTTTCCCCTCTTCCCTCCAGCTGCTCCCAGTCTGTTCATACCAAGTGGGTCTTAAGAAGGAATTTTGGGGAGATTACTAACGACTCCCTTGCCCCTTATCTGGCTTCATTTAAGCCCTCTTCCACCGGTGATGTTCACACGGCGGCTCTTGACTTCTCCAATTCCTTGACGGAGGCTGTCAACTCACTCGCCCCTGCCAGGCTTCACTACTCGGCTAGGAAACGGCCCTCAGCCCCCTGGTACTCTGAATCTCTCAGGATTCTTAGACAAGGATGCAGAAGGCAGGAAAGGCTTTGGAGGACACATCTTGATCCTATAGAGAGGGAAAAACACAGAACCCTTCTCAAAGAGTACAAATCGGCCGTACTCAGAGACAAACAGGCTCACTTCTCCAAACTCACATCCTCTCTTAAATCATCCAGTGATCTTTTTAAGATAGTGGATAATCTCTCCCTCATTCAGATGCCTGATCCCATAACAGCATCACAGGACCTGTGTGATCAGATCTCCACCTTCTTCCATGAGAAGATCATGGATATCTACACAGACTTGGAAACTCAGAATTCCAGTCCCCTCCTTGCCTCTTCCTTAATCCCCCCTGATATCCCTGTTCCTACCCCCGTCCACGTTCTTTCCCAGTTCCCTGCCATCACCTCCGCTCATCTTAACTTTCTGCTTGACAAACTTAAGTCTGGATCACCTCTGGATCCATGCCCCCTTAAGGTCCTCAAAGACTGCAGACATACTATCCTTCCCCCCTTGATGGAAGTGATTAACTTAGCCATCTCAGAGGGGATTTATCCCCTCTCTTGGAAATTGGCCACTGTCAAGCCCCTACTTAAGAAACCTACCCTGGACCCTGGGACATTAAAGAACTTTCGTCCCATCTCCCTTCTCCCTGCCCCTGCTAAACTTTTGGAGACTCATCTCAACCTCCACTTGAGCTCTTTCCTTGACAGTACCAACTCTCTTGATCCCTCACAGCATGGGTTCCGGAGGACCCATAGCACTGAGTCGGCACTTACAGTGGTAGTCGATAGCATTCGCTCTAGGGTCGACACCGGCCACACCACCTTACTGGTGTTATTAGACCTTACGGCGGCTTTCGACACCCTGTCTCCAAATATTCTTGTTAACCGACTCAGTGAGCTGGGAGTCAAGGATTCTGCACTCAATCTTCTTGCCTCCTTTCTTGACCAACGGAAGCAAAGGGTCAAGCTTGGCGAGTATATGTCACCTGTCAAGGCCGTGAAGTGTGGGGTCCCCCAGGGCTCTTCACTGAGCCCGACGCTTTTTAACATTTACGTCGCCCCTCTCGCCAGGCTTATAAGATCCTTTGGCCTGGAAGTTCTCTCCTATGCCGACGACACGCAGATTATGGCTTCCATCTCCCAATCTGTGAGCCAAACCGCGTACAATTTTAAAAACTGCATGGAGGCGGTCGCCGGATGGATGCTTAAGAACTTCCTTAAGTTAAATGGCGAGAAAACGGAGGTTCTTGTTTTCGGAGGCAAAAGTGAGATCTGGTCTATGGATTGGTGGCCGTCTGTCCTCGGGGCCTGTCCTACGCCCACTTTTTCTGCCCGTAACCTTGGGATCATATTGGACACCTCTCTTTCCCTGGACAAACAGGTCAGTAGGACAGTGTCCACCTGCTGTAATGCCCTGAGGGTTTTAAGGAAGATCTCTCACTACCTTTCCCCTGAGGCACGCAAACAGGTAGCAATAGCGGTCATTGCTTCGAGACTGGACTATTGCAACGCCCTATACCTTGGCATCAGTAGTGGTCTCATTCAGCGCCTCCAGACCGTACAGAATGCGGCTGCCCGGTTTGTTGTAGGTGCTCCTAAACGTTCCTCGGGCACCACCATCAGAAAAGACCTGCATTGGCTCCCCATGCAGGCAAGGATCAACTTTAAGGCTCTATGCCTTACTCATCGTGCCCTTAATGAATCTGGACCAGAGGCTATTCGTGCCCTGGTGGCCCACTATGTCCCTGGGAGAGCACTCCGCTCTTCCAACAAAAACCTGCTTGTGGTTCCTCGTATATCCAAGGTTCGGTGGGGAGGAAGGTCTTTTCGCTTCCTTGCGCCTAGACTTTGGAATACGCTCCCTATTGATCTCAAGCTGATCTCCTCTCACCTTCAATTCCGCAAGGCACTTAAGACTTGGCTATTCCTAGCAGCTTATCCCTAAGTTCCCCCTCTAGCTGATATCTGATCTCTCTGGTTACCATCTTCAGCGCCTTGATGCCTTTGGGTTTAGTTGCGCTTCTGTATACAAATTGCCACTAATAATAATAATAATAATAACGTGTCTCATTGAGTAAACGATTAAAACTAGTGAGATAGGTCAATAAATCCTTGTTACCTTGTTTAAGATTTAAAAGCTCATTATCGCTTGCCTGCATAAATGTTTGTTTTGCAAAAAGGCTGGTCATAGTACGTTTAAATTAAGCATGGGCGGAAAATCCGTTTCGCTCGCGGATTTTGCGGATTTTCGGTAAATTCGCAATCCGCGAGATTCGCGAATCTCCCGCAAAATCCGCAAATCCGCGAGCAGCGGATTTTATGGCTTGCTCGCACTGTTCGCGGCTTCCCAGTACAACTTCGCGCCCCGCGAACAAGCGCTAAATTGCAGAAATACGATCTTAGCAAAACTGAAACTACTTACTAGGTTCAAAAGTTCAGGCTCATCATTAGTAGCCATTTCCTGTAGTGCTTCCTGAGGGGCCCCTCCAGAGTTCAGTTGCCTACTTGCAACTATTATGTGACCCTGCTCTGAACCTCAGAATAGTTACACATATGTCACAAAGGTCCTGAATTACAGCTAAGGGAGACAAGCAGGAGCCAGGCTGGAAGTTCAAATCCATTAATCAGCCCCTAATTCATTATTGTAAGTTGGGGCAGGGCAGGTGTTGTAACTAATTTTGCAACAATGAAAGCACTTAGCAAGTGCAAAAGATCACTAATCAGGAAGCACTAAGGAAGCAGGTGCCAGCTAAAAAAATATTCTGTGACACATTAATCAGCCCCAAATTAATTCAGGTCACTTGAGGCATGGAAGGTGTGCTTTGCTTTGTCACAATAATGTACACTGACTGGACAACCAGAGGGTGCTGTGATGAAACAGAGGGTGGAATGGGTGGGCCAGAGGGTGGCATGAGTAGTCAGAGAGTGGCAGTGGTGACAGAGAGTGGCAGTGATGAAGAAGAGCGTCCCAAACAGGCTGGACACGTAGAAACAACAAGTTCGCAAAACTTGCGACCCGACAGGTAAGTTCGCGTTTGCGAAATTGTACAAAACCCTCGCGAACTGGCAGAAACCCGCGCGAACACACAACAAAAAAATCCGCAAATTCGCGAGAATTCGCGGATTTTGCGAATTGCGAGTTCGCAAATCCGCAAAATTCGCAAACGCGAGATTCGCAAAATTCGCCCATGCTTAGTTTAAATTGATTCCAATTATGGAGGATGGGATCATCTCTATCCACGAAAGGAATTGACCAATTGGCTGCTGTACCGCCCAAATAAGACAAGACGAATGCCACTTTCGTAGCATCAGTAGGGAACTGTTGTGGTTTACAAACGAAGTGTAATTGACATTGATTGATAAAAACATGGAATTTGTTACTATCTCCATGAAAACGTTCAGGTGCTGCTAAAGGCACAGCATTGGGAACATTAACAATAACCTCAACTGGGGGGGAAAGTTACATGTTTTGCTCGTGCCCTTGTCTCTGATGAGGTTTTAAACAAAGGCGTAAAAGCTGTGTTCCACTGAGATCCCCAAGGTTTATACCTGCTTAAATCCTGTTTTAAAAAGGTGTTTTCCAACTTTAATTTCTCTATTCCCTCTTGCATATGTTGCAAGATGCCAGACACTGATTCATTATGGGCCAAGTCCTCGTTTAGGGCCTGCGCCATATCCGTGGCGTCAATGCCCTCTGTTTCTTCCCCGGCATTCATCGTCCAACAGAACTGAATATTTTAAAGGCTTGTGCTTCTGTCAAAGCCCAGCTCACCTGAGTTTCTGTTCAGTTCTGATGGAGGTTGAAGACAGTCCGACCCCACCCTGAAACTGCTTGTTCCTGCACACTAGTTTTAAAACAGTGCACTAAGAACCAGAAGCTCATGGGAAGGGGGGAAGTGGATAAAATAAAAAAAGAGAGACAACACCGTTCTTGTTTTTCCACTGTAGAAGAGCTGCTAAAATCTGCGGCCCTCTCTGACTTCTGTAGAAACTGGTGCCTAATGAAACATAAACGAAGAACAGATAAGTGCAACCTATCCCTAAATGTGTTCCTGACTAAACCTTAATCTTATTAGAAGTTCTCTTCTAAAAGTGCCTCTTGGATCCTGGTCTCAAGCTTCCAGGTTTGAAATGTGTTACTGTTCTGGGATGTGCTTTCTATTACTGTAAAACTTCTGTAAAATCAAATGAATATCATTATCAGAATTACCAACGTCTAACATTCACCTTATTATAACTAAAACCTTAATTCTTAATAGCAAACTCACTTTTCACACATTTCCAGACTTTTTATAAAACAAATACTGTACTTTTACATCAAAATACAGCAGGTAATTTGTGCAAGTCCTTGATTTACTGTTTGCCTTGCTGTCAATGGTTTCCTCTGTTCGATTCTTTAAAAAGTTCCATGTAAAACAATGTTTATTTCACAAAGTTCCACAAAGTATTCTTGTAACAAAGGGTTTGAACCACAAAGTTCGGGGGAGATATCTTGTTCCTTATTGTCTTTACATGAATCCAGAAATCGCCGATAAAGTTCTTTCAGATAATAAAAGGTTTTGCACTTACTTGTTGCTGAAAAGGGATAGTGATCAGTCTAACCGTGACTTCTTTCTCTTTTGCAGGTTGATTGCAATGGACAGAAGAGGGGCTGAGGCAGGAAGTAGCCGGAAACCAGAAGAAGGAAGAGGCAGAAGCTGCGCCCGTTGAAGTCAATGAAGGTCTGGAGAGAGCAGCAGTGCCAGCGCCGAAGGATCTGTTCTCAGGTAAGTGGGAGGTAGACGAGCACAAGCACTGGGTGAGGCTCAGGGGCTGCCTTTTATAGACAGGGCTGGGTGTGGTTCGAAGAGCTGGGTGTAGTTCGAAGAACTGGGTGTGGTTCTCACAAGCAGGTGTGCAGAGCCTCAGTTATTATGCTAATGAGTTGAAGTAACACATGGCCTAGGGAGGAGTGTTCTAAATAAGCCTTGGTAAAAGCAAGGTACAATTTTTTCTAAATAAGCCTTGGTAAAAGCAAGGTCCAATGTGCAAACAAGACAGCAATGTCCAAACTTGGGAATATATTAAGCAACATACACAGAAGTCTTAGGGAGGGGCTGGGATAACATTAAAGGCTTTCAGTAGTATGTTTAAAGAGAGCTATTACAGAGACCACTAGTGCAATGATAGGGGACATGCTCTTTGCTGTGCACACACCCTAACAGCACATAATCATGTTAAGAACAATAAGCCAATGGGGGGTGGGGGGGGACATTGGGCTTCTTGCAACAACAGCAAATGTATTATATAACCCCACTGCCTCCATAAGTTCACCTAATCCACTCCCTTCGAATTTACCTTTACCTTCCTTGAGTGGAAATGCTGAGGCTGCCACTAGTGTGAATTCTGGGAATGTTACACATGGTGGGGGAGAAGTTATTGAAGATATGAATTCAGTGACACTGAATTAGGGGGGTGGTTTGGCGCCCGAACCTTTGAGAAAAGATAACATCCTTGCTTCCTGCAGGAGTACTATGAGTTATGGTGCAATGAAGTCTAGCCTGCCGTGTATAGATTTACCACCTGCATCAATCCCGTATGTTATCGTACTAGCTGGGATCCCTGTGTTGGAACATGGCAAAGAGGAGTCGTATTCTGACCTTAAAAATAAATGTAAGGATTAACACTAATAGGCCTCTTCCACCACAGGTATACAGTGAAATTTTATTTGCCCGCAGACTAAACTGGGTGGGGCAAAGAAAGAAACACATTGAGGGTAATTGTATCCTGATCAACTTTAGAGACAGGTGGGCGGTAGAACACATATGCGATTGCCATCTGGCACAGTCATCATCACAGATACAGTACCTCCTTCTAACCTATTTTTATCCTACCATTTCTCTATATCCACCCTTAGAGAGAAGGGGTAAGTTAAGGGAAAACCGGGAAAGTTGGGTCCAAAGAACCCAGGCAGGAAGTGGATATAATGGGCACTTTACATATGACACCCCCCCTATCAGTCGTCTTCCCCGTAAGTAATAGATTTAGTGTTCTAGACCAGGTAGATTGACCACTAGTAGCCAACCTTTAATTTCTAAGGCCCATCAGCCAGGCCTGCCCTCCGTTGATGAGGGAGTTGTGGCCCATGTCCAGACATTGATCCCAAGCAGGGTATTGATGAGTGAAGAATCCTCTAAGGGAGCTATTGATGATAGCAAGGAGGCTATAGTTTGTATATTGCCCGGTAGGGTGTAGAGCAAGTCTAATATCTTTGAATGTGAGGAAGCCACTTCCTCATCCCAGGCCATAGAAGCTCAAAGGCACCAGGGAGCTGTGGTTACTGAATATCTTCCAGAAACGGGAATTGTTTTGGCACTAATGGAGAATTCTAATGGGATAGCTGTTAGTTATGTTGAGGCCACTGCTGAACCCACTGTCAGCCATGATGAGGAGATCTCGTTTGTGACCCATAAGAAAGGTGAGTCCACTCTAGACACTTAGAGTATTAAGGAATACACACCACAAGGGCTAAGGTTGTTGTCCTGGAATATAGCCGGGCTGAGTGCTAAAATGGATTTCCCTGATTGGGGGGAATTTATCGACACCCACAAAATTTGCTTATTTAGGGAGACATGGGCCCTGAAACCTTTGCATACAGTTGGGTGTGCAACCTATTGTAAAGTGGCTGTACAGGGGCACAGGGGAAGACAATCAGGTGGGTTGGGTATCTGGTTGGGTGTCCACCTTGACTGTTCAGTTAAGATGATAGAAACCCCTTCCCCTGATATTTTATGTACTATTCTTTTCCTTAATAATTTCCCTAAGGTGGCCATTATTAACATTTATTCTCGTCCTGCTAGGTATGGGCAGACCTCGCAGACGCTTGACTGTCTATCAGCCCCTCTCTCGTTAATGCCCGAACAAGTCATTCCGATCATTGGTGGGGATTTCAATTGCCACTTTGAACCCTTGAATGCTTTACCTCATCCTATCACGAGTGATGAAGATTCAACGTGGGGAATCCCAACGTGTAACCACTACCCAATGAAGGGCTGGATCCCTTTAGTTTTGCAGTTGACCTCACTTACTCTCAGTTATTCATTGAGGGCATGTAATGGTCGCCTGCTTGCTGATAACCCAGGGAAATACACCTTTGAAAGGAATGGTCAAGCCTCCACAATCAACTATATTTTGGTGAAGGTGGATCTTTGGCATAGGATTGTGAACTTTCTGGTGCAGACTCGTGCTGAAAGAGATCACAATCCACTGGTCACCACCCTGGATTGGCGCCAACTGGCAGTGGGACAGGAGGTGACTATCCCGCCTCCCTCTGATTTAATTGTAATTAATGGAGGCAGAAGAATTCGCTGGGGATCTTTCTTACAATCCCCAGAGGCAATGGCTTCCTTATGTATATCTATTATACCCTTTTTAGCTAAGGCAAGTTCAATTGTAGATGGTTAGTACCCTGGCTCAGTTTTTTTTAGCGTATCAACTCATAAAATGAACAAACAAAGAAGCAACAACCCTTGGTATAATAGGGCATGTAGAGAAGCAAAGAATGCCCTGTTGACAAAATTCCAAGAAGGTGACATTGTATGTATTAGGGAGGCAAGAGCATCTTTTAAGAAATCCATTTTAGAAGCAAATTCTGAATAGGAAATTGACAGATGGCAGGCCATTAAGAAAGCCCTAGATGATAAAGATCCAAGAGGGTTTTGGAACTTGGTGAGGACTGGAAGACCCGAGGGCAGGAATCCAATTGAGCCAAACTTGGGGAGGAGGTCTGGCGATCTCACTTTGAGCTGCTGTATTCTAAGCCCCAAATAGGAGCAGTCGAGGCGGGCCGCCTGCCATTGATTCTATTACTGTTCCTTGGGCAGCAATACCTCCCTGTTCTTTGGACGAGGTTACAGTGGCCCTGGCCAAAGTACTCCCAAGTAAGGCACCCGGATTGGATAGGATCCCAGGAGACCTGTTCAAATCTGAATTGGTAATCTGGGGCCCGTATCTGCAGTGCTTTTTTATTGCAATTCTCCATGGTTTGCCACCCCCTCAAACGTGGGCAGGTGCTGAGATCATTCCCATCTATAAAAAAGGTTCCCCCTTAGAACCGGCAAATTATAGGCCTATTACCCTAATCAATGTTACACAAAAGATCTTTGCCCGTGTTCTTTTGGGAAGATTGCAGAGCTGGATGGACGACTATAATATTCTCACTACCCTACAAGCAGGTTTCAGGTCCAAAACCACAACAATAGACCAGTTGTTTAGATTACAACTAATTCATTGGAAAACTATAGTGCTGGAGGGGGCTAGCTCTACCTAACATTCGTAGATCTCAAATCCGCGTTTGACATAGTATCGAGATCAGTTGTTGGGTTTACTGCTTGAAATGGGGGCTCCAGTTTACCTTTGCCAACAGCCTAAACCCTAACGTGAAGGTACCTTTGCCAAAATAAGATTCGGGAATAGTGGGAAACTTTCGACTCCATTCCCCGTAGAGAAGGGTGTGAGACAAGGTTGTGTGCTCGAACCAACTCTTTTCTCCCTCTTCCTAAACGGGCTAATAAAGGATCTTCTAGCCGTTAGACAGGACATAGATTCTCCAAAACACGCTAACTGCAGAATACCTGCTCTAATGTTTGAGGATGAATCCCTGCTCCTATCTAAAATACCTATGGGGATGCAGTGTGTCTTAGAGAAATTTCACTTGTTTTGTAAGAAACTGAATCTGGAGGTTACTATACAGAATACAAAGTATATGGTCTTTCATGCTGACACCACCAACTGCCCACACCCTAAAATGGATTCAAGGCCTCTAGAAAGGGTGCCTGTTTTTGGCTATTTGGGCCTTATACTAAATGAGAGAATGGAATGGGGGCCGCAGATTACTAAAGCAAATTTTAAATTAATTCAAGCAATTGGGGGGATTTTAAAAGTTCATAGAAGCTGTGCCGTAAAGGTTATTGGCCCCCCTGCTGAAATATATAAGATCCAAACTAGGGGAGCCACTTTATACTGTGCTGAACTCTGGGGCCATTGTTCAATTAATATTTTAACTGTGACGGAAAATAATTTTTTAAGGCAACTACTGGGTCTTCCACAAAGCACCCCCTTAATCCCCTTAAGGATGGACCTGGTTATTGCTCCCATTGCTGACTTGATCACCTCTCACCCGCTCCACTACTGGCGACGGATATGGAGTACACCAGAGTTGGAAGATTATAGGGAGGAACTTAAATTGGTTATGTCAACTTCGGGGGCGGGGAAGATCCCTTGGCTGTCCTTTATTCGGGATACTTTTCATAAAATAGGGAGAAATGACTTGTGGTCTGTACCTGAGGAGTCATGTCCTGCTATTTCCAAAAAGTCACTAACCTCTGCCTTGAAAGAATATAGACTGGCTAGTATCATTCAATCTACTAATCTATCTAGTCTAGCCTACAGGTTTTTGGACGTAAAATCGCACTATAGCCTGGAGCCGGTTTTAGATTGGATTCAACCTCTTGTAGCCAAGAAATTGTTCCTTCAATTCCGGGACGGGACGCTCCCCCTCTATGTATTTACTAACAATTGGGTGGGTGCCAATAAATTATTATGGGCCGGGTGCAAAGAGTCAGAAGAGACGGAGATCCATTTGATCTTTTTTTTGCCCTGCATACCACACGGCTAGATCCAAATGGATTCTCCAATTATGCAAGAATTTCGGAATAAGAAACTATAGAGAGGTTTTTAGATTGCTAAAGTATGATTTGCGCCCGGTTGTTGTTGTTGCAATATCAAAATATCTTTTTGCAATGTGGTGCAAACGTAGATGTTTAGTGAGGAGCTAGTAGAAAGATCTGAATTGGTGTTGTTTTATTCATGATCAATTTCCTGATTTTAAATGGTATCAATTGATGATTACCTATTTTAACCTTGCTTTTTAGCTTATTTATATTTTTTAATGCATTGTATTTTATGATGTTATTTTAAAACTTGCTGCTAAAAACTGACCTCATTTGAGATGTCTCATTATGCCTATTTGTCCCTAGAGGCTAATCTCTAGAGGGGGAGCGACCTTCCCTACATTGCTATCTTCTCGGTACTATAGTGTTTAAATGCTAGAGAGCAACTATTGACTTGTTTTTAAACTACATTATACCATTTTATGATGTTGTTGTACTTGGAAATGTTGTATTATTGATCTATTAAGGCAGCGTTTGCCGAAATAAAGTTTGAATTGATTGGTTTAAAATATTGAGTGGCATGACTCTAAGGTCATTACATGCGAAATAGTTGGAACTACCTGTTGATACTGCAAACATTCATGAGTTTTGAGCGAAGGATCATGAAATAATTCAGTGTCCCCTAATGATTCAGTAGAGGTCCGTTTCCCTGAATTCATGTTTAATGCTCTGGAATTATGAATGCTAAACGTTTGATAGCTTCCAAAGTAGGCATTTGAGACAAGGATTATCATTTTCTCTGGGGTGTTGGACTTTCTTACAAAATGGCTGTTTGAACTACTGTCAGTATTTTTTCTATGGGTATAGCTAGTAATAACACCACAATCACAAATAATGTGCAGTCAAGTCTCAATAAATAAACCCTTGCTCAACCGTAGGTAGCTTGGCTGATGAGCAGTAAGGCTTAACTCAGGAGACAGTTGTGTAAAGTATTTATTATGACCAAATCAGTTAAGAAGTGAAAGACACAATATAATATAATCCGACACCACTTTAAAAAAACAGAATATTTTTGTCTTTAAAGAGTTACCAAAATGACAAAATTCCAATGTAGGGAACCAGGGGTAAGAATCTTTTACATTTTAAATATAAATATTTGCTTTCTAGTGCCTAAAAATGAAAAGTGCCAACTGCGGCTATCTGGTCATACTGGATCGATATAAAGTAAAAGTTTCAGGCAAACCACGAGAAGCGCAGTTCGAATACTATGAGTGGTAGGGCCTGGTCAAGTTTTTATCTTCTGACTAAGGGTCTGATTTAGATCTTGGCGGACGGTTTACTCCGTCACAACGGTGACAGATGTCCAGTCCCCCGAAATATAAATCCCATAGGAAGTAATGGGATCTGTATTTCGGTGGACGAGATATCAAAAATGCGAAACCTACATTAAAGACACCACAGCCTTCTTAAACATGTTAAAAATGGTGGATACAGAGAACATATGGGATTGGTGGCTATGAACAGTGGATGTCACTGATCTGTATACCTCGATCCCTCACAATGAAGGTTTGGAAGCCATGGAATGGTGTTTATTAAGAAACAATATGGATGACAAGAAAAAAAAATTCTGTTAGAACCCATGCACTTTGCACTTTACCACAGTTATTTTCAATGAAAAAACACATTTTTGGGGCAATGTCATGGGATTAGAGGGGCCACCATCCTATGCAAATATCTTCATGTCAAAGTTCGAACATGAACGGATTTTGCAGAATCCGGATTGGACAGTAGGACTAGCACTATTCAAAAGATATATAGATGACATTTTCATCATTTGAAAAGGGGCGAGGAATGTTCTACAAAATAACATCACGTCTTAACATGTGCCATGATCATATCAATTTCATCCATCAAATAGAGAAATCACAAATAGCATTCTTGGATGTTTTAATATCAATTGACAACACTGCAATCAAAACCAACATGTATGTTAAAGCAACAGATTGCAACAACTGTCTGCATTTTAAAAGCTTTCACCAATATTCCTTAAAAAAGCATTTGCCAGTGTCACAGTTCATTGGGTTAAAACGAATCACGTCTAACTCGGAAGAAACAACAACATCTATCAACCATCAAGCTATAAGATACATGAGGAGAGGATATCCGCGGAGCAATCTAAAGGAATCTATTGTGAAAGTTGGGAATTTGAACAGATAAACTTTACTCACAGCTAACCATCCAAGGAAAGGACACTGTGTTGAAATATTCCACGCAAGCCAATAGAATAAAAACACAGTGGGCACTCATTCAAAAGGAACCGGATTTGAAACCGTTGTTTGAAGAGAAAATAACACTTGCTTTTCAAAGGTCAAATAATCTTAAATAATTTTTATCTAACAACAAAAAGAAGCAAAAGCAACAAGCATTCAAAAAGTTCAAGTTCAAGTTTAAAATTTGTATAGCGCGCTACTCACCCAGAGGTTCTCAAGGCGCTTGAGGGAGGGGGGTACTTTACTTATCGAATATCCAGGTTTTTAGTTGTTTTCTGAAGGAGAGGTGGCTCTGTGTAAGGCGGAGGTGGGTGGGGAGAGAATTCCAGGTCTTGGCCGCTAAGTAGGAGAAGGATCTTCCCCCCATGGTGGATC
The DNA here is from genome assembly GCF_964263255.1 of Lissotriton vulgaris. Lineage (NCBI taxonomy): Eukaryota > Metazoa > Chordata > Amphibia > Caudata > Salamandridae > Lissotriton > Lissotriton vulgaris. The sequence continues at coordinate 2,124,576,828 of NC_141685.1, forward strand.
TTTGGATGCGTGGAATTGCGGCGAGGACTTGATTGGACGATCGTAGTTGACGGGTTGGGGTGTAAAAGGACAGGCGTGTGTTGAGGTATTCGGGCCCTAGGTCGTAGAGGGCTTTGTGTGCGTGGGTGAGGAGACGGAACGTTATTCTCTTGTTGACGGGGAGCCAGTGGAGGTCTTTCAGGTGACCAGAAATGTGAGCTTGGCGGGGGATGTCTAGGATGAGTCTGGCTGAGGCATTTTGGATGCGTTGGAGTTTTTTCTGTAGTTTGGCTGTGGTTCCGGCGTAAAGGGTGTTTCCGTAGTCCAGTCGGCTTGTGACCAGTGCATGGGTGACCGTCTTTCTTGTTTCGGTGGGGATCCAAAGGAAGATTATTTTGAGCATACGTAGGGTGTTGAAGCATGATGATGAGACGACGTTGACTTGTCTAGTCATCGAGAGGGAGGAGTCCAGGATGAAGCCCAGGTTGCATGCGTGGTCCGTTGGTATGGGTGCGTTTCCTAGGGCCGGTGGCCACCATGAGTCGTCCCAGGCGGAGGGGGATGAACCTAAGATGAGGACTTCCGTTTTGTCTGAGTTCAGTTTTAACCGGCTGTTCTTCATCCACTCGGCTACTTCTTTCATCCCTTTGTGTAGGTTGGTTTTGGCGGTGTTTGGGTCTTTGGTGAGGGAGAGGATCAGCTGGGTGTCGTCTGCGTAGGAGATGATGTTGAGGTTGAGTTGGCGCGCGATGGATGCGAGGGGACTCATGTACACGTTGAAGAGGGTGGGACTGAGTGATGATCCTTGTGGTACGCCGCAGATGACTTCGGTGGCCTCTGATCTAAAAGGGGGGAGGCGGACTCTCAGGGTTCTTCCGGCGAGGAACGAGATGATCCAGTCCAAAGCTTTTCCTTGTATTCTGACGTTGCTGAGGCATTGTATAAGGGTGCTATGACAGACTGTGTTGAAGGCTGCGGAGAGGTCAAGTAGGATGAGGGCAGCTGTTTCTCCGTTGTCCAGTAGATTTTGAATGTCGTATGTTGCTGCGATGAGGGCGGTCTCGGTGCTGTGTTTGGCTCGGAAGCCGGACTGTGAAGGGTCTAGGGATTTGTTGGATTCGAGGAAGGCGGTTAGTGACTGTTGACGGCTTTCTCAATGACTTTGGCAGGGAATGGGAGGAGCGAAATGGGGCGGTAGTTCTTAAGTTCAGTGGGGTCTGCTGTGGGTTTCTTCAGGAGGGCGCTGAGTTCGGCATGTTTCCAGCTTTCCGGGAAGGTAGCAGAGTTGAGGGAGCAGTTGATGACGTCTCGAGATGGGGTGCGAAGGTGGAGTCTGCTTTGTTGAACATGTGGTGGGGACATGGGTCGGTTGGCGACCCTGAGTGGATGGAGTTCATCAGGCGGATGGTGTCTTCAGTGGTGATTGGGTTCCAGGTGCAGAGGTTGTTGGAGGGGGTTCTAGTTCGGAGTGGGTGGGGTGGACTGGTCTCCGGACTGGTCTCCAAAGCAGTTATGTATGTCAGTGATTTTGTTGTGGAAGAACGAGGCTAGAGAGTCATGGGCCTTAGGGTGACACATTTGTAATAAAAAGGGTCGTTTTGGACTTTGGAAGTACTTTTGATTTCAAAGTCGAATTTGGACACAGTTTTATTTTAAAACCAACCTGCAAGGCAGGGCTTGCTTGAAAATTACACTAGACATCACAGAGGTGCACACTGGGGTCTCTGCACCTACACACCCTACCATATTCTTGGAACTTACAGGCAGGTTGTCTGAATCAATTGTGATTACAGCAATTACCATTTACTTTGTAAACAGAGCACTGGCCCTCGGCCTGGTTAGCAAAGTCCAGGGCACAGTCAGAGTCAGTAACCACCAGTATCAGTCAAAAAGTGAGCGTGAACAGGGCAAAAAGTATGATTTTCCTACAGGGTACAAATCTGTCTGCTGCAGCCAAGTAGAGAAGCAATTTGTATGAACTTGGTGCTGCTTGCTTTCTCTGTAAAAACTAGAGGTGCTACATACTCTGAACCACTTGTATAACTGAATATATGTTGATGCTCCTGGTGTGCAAATATTTCAATTTTACCATGTCTGCCTGCAAATCCTTGAATCATTTAGCATGAGTTTCTGTGCAATCTTCATCTAAGAAAGTGAGTGATATTAGCTGGTACTGTGGTTTAAGCATCGGTGTATAATATGATAGGTACATACATGCAAATGTAAAAATACAATAAGGGCCAGGGGTATATGAAGTGTATTTAAAGGTTTCATGTACCACATTTTTCCAGACAGGTGTGTGCTAAATCTTCCCCTTTAATGGGCATCTCATTGCCAAATAAAGCGATATTCAAGAAATTACTTTGTATTCCCCTTCTCCTCAAGAGGTTATTATCTGTCTATTCAGCAAAGGCATATGTCATTGCTGAACTCCTAGCAGAAGTTACATAATTCTAGAGGACAACACTCCTATATCATCCTTATAGCCATGTGGTAAAAGGTGAATGTAAATTGAGACTCTGAAAAAGTAAAGGTGGTCACATATTGTTGCTCTTGAGCAATTTCGGCCAAAGAAACAATTTGCCACACCGTACATTTTTCGAATTGTTTACAAATTAGATTAAGATTTCTAAAATCCAATACCAAAGGTTTTTAACGGAAGAGTGACTGTGAATGATTGCTCCTTTGTATTGAAGCTCAGTTAATATGTTTTTAATAAACCTGTTAAGATGCGTCTTAAAAGGATATTGCGGTTAAATTCGAGGGCTCTCTTTTAAGTGAATACTGTGTGGAAATACCCCTTCATTTCAAAATGTATGATTTTTATAAGGAGCTGGTGCTTTTTTGCCTATTCACTAGCATATGAATCCTATAGTGTCATAGAAATAGTAGGGGGAGAATGATTTACTTATGACTTCCTTTCTGGGTCCATCTATTGGGGGTTGTGGTGACCAGTCTCTCTCAGCCAATATTATAGCATAAACAGAGACGTTTTAATGCATGGGCAAAGTGGACTCTGGCCCAGGGCCCCAGCCTTTTGGTGGGGGGTGGCTGTGATAGAGCTAGTTCTGTTCTTCAGAGAGTCTTGTCGTAATGATCTTGGATAATTCTTAAATAGATTGTTTGAAATACTGTTTTCCTTTAATTTATTTTTAATGTGAGTGATGTGTGGGAATATGTTACAGACATTTTGCAGAGAACGTTGTGTTTATGTTTCATGAAACAGCCATTACATTTTTTTTTAGATCAAAACAGGACCTCACATGTTCATGTCACAAAGATTATTTGCAGTAATATTAATGAGCTGCTGATGTTACAATATTGAAAACATACCTCATTATCCCTAAATATTAGATTTAAACACATTTAAAATTTGGACCAGTGCCTGTGCACGGTCAGTGACCTGGCCAAAGAAGGCACGAACGAGCTGAAACTGGATTAGAAATTCAAAGCTGTTCTGAACAGGGGACCCCAAAATACTTTTGGCCCAGTGCCCTCAAAATCCCTAAAATGGCCCTGAGCATATACTTTGGGAAAAAGTGAGCAGAATATCATTTTTAATGACCATAATTTTTCCCGTTCTAATTGGATGCGAGTTATTGAACTCTGATCTGGCTTATTTACCTGTCCATCTACCGTTTCTAATTGTCAGAATTGTTTTCAGAATAGCCTTAAGACCTTTGTGGGCTTTTGTAATACCTGCTGTGGTGTCTAACTGCAGCATTGCCCAGTTCTGTCTGTATGGAACATCTGGAGCATTTTCTTCTTAGATCCCAGTCTCACTATATTTTTCCTTTAAAGCTTTGTTTGTATTTGAATCCCTTTGTTCCCTTCTACAAGGTGTTTCACGAATCCGTAGTTGGGCGTTGCCCATCTCTCGCATTTTCTCTCGGAAAGATTGCTCAGTAATGTGGAGCCTATTTGATAACTTCTGTCTCCACAGCATCTCCCTATGCCTCTGTTCCTGTGAATACCAGGCATGTTTCTAATCAGAATGGCTACGGCTTTCTGGTTGTCTTATTCTTTTATGGTCCCTGTGTTTTGTAATCCTATCCGAATCACGCTCATTTTGTGATTTGACGCTCCTACTGAGAAATCGTCTACTGAGAGATCTGTCCGGAGTTGTGCTGAATTTTTACAATTTCTGTGCTTTTTGGGATTTCTTCTACTTCTGACATTTCTCATTAGGAGCTCCTTCTGTTTACGTTTTTGGTTTAAGCTGAGGTTATGTGGTCGAATACATAAATCACATCTTCCAGTGTAAGTGTGGATTTGTGATGTTATTATTGTGGGTAACTCTACTACACTCAAGTAGAGCAGAGCTTTTGAACTTTGAAGGTTTCTAAAATCTTCATTACAATGTAATTATTGTTTTTTTCAAACAATAAAATACTGAGAGTGCATGAACCAATTGGCATTTTTTTCTGTACAGGATATCCTGAGTTTGAGGTTTTTAGTTAAAACTGCTAAGTAAGTTCAAATGTTTTTATCAGGAAGTAAATGATGTACATTCACAAAACTATTACATGCTGGACTAAGATGGCACAGACAGGCGTTGCTACTTAATTACACAGAAAGCAGTGGAAAGATCAGCAACATCTTACCTTGCCTCCAGAAACCAATGCGTGTGATGGAGGTAGAAGCTACTGATATGAATTCCAATACAGATAGAATTGAAATTTCCTACATTAAAAATATTTGATGACTTTTAGATGTACAGACCGGCACGTACCAAATCTTTTGCTGTCACTGCTCACCACATTACCTTATTCCAACCTTCAATGTTATTGTGTGTCTCTGATTTTGAGCTTAATACTAGTTTTCTTGTGTGTGCACGTGAACATGCATGTGTATGTAATCCTCAAGAAACGCACCCAGAGATAGGACCCGGCACGATTAGAGAAATTGAAATCTTTTTTTTTCCAAATACCTAAATATTCTATTTTGAATAAAGTTACCAGTGGCTCTATTCGATTTGTAACTTGATATTTCCTTTTTTAAATTAATGTATTTATAAATGTTTTCACCCTCGTGATGATACATAACATTAATAGGCAAGAGACACAAAGACATACAAGAAAATACATATCCAAATTGGTCAAAAGAAAAAAAAATAGAATGACTGTAAAGCATACTGAGTAGAAATCCTCATACAACATACTACATTTTTTGGGCAAACATATTCATTCTTTCCTGAGCCCTAATCCCTAGTTAAACAACTACCAGGTATTCCTGAAGCATGAAGAGAAATATCTCCATACATCGGATAAAGTGTTAAGTGCTAATTCATGTGCACAATATAAAAGATGCAATCATAAAAGATCAGCAATATAGATTTAAACCAAAACACGTTTCCGTGTGTTTGTTAAAGTGCCAAGTGCAAGTGCATGAAAAAAACCTCTACAATGCAATTCAATCAATCCTTTGTAGATCGCACTAATCACCTGTGCGGGTCTCAAGGCGCTGTGAGGGGTTGGGGGTGCAGCTACTGCTCGAACAGCCAAGTTCTGAGGAGTCTCCTGAAGGTCAGCAGGCCCTGGGTTTGACGCAGCTGTGTGGGTAGGGTGTTCCATGTCTTGGCAGCGAGGTAGTAGAAGGATCTGCCAACTGTGGAGGTCCTGTGGATGCTGGGACGGCGGCGGAGGCGAGGTCGGCGGAGCGAAGCTGGCGGTTCAGGGTATAGGGTATAGAAGGTGAGACGTTTATTGAGGTATGCTGGTACGGCGTTGTGGAGAGCTTTGTGAGCATGGGTGAGGAGTTTGAAGGTGATCCTTTTGTTGACTGGGAGCAAGTGCAGGTCCTTCAGGTGGGCGGTGATGTGAGTGTGGCAGGGGATGTTTAGAATGAGGCGAACGGAGGCGTTCTGTATGCGCTGGAGTCTTTTCTGGAGTTTGGCTGTGGTTTCTGCGTAGAGGGTGCTGCTGTATTCCAGTCTGCTGCTGACGAGGGCCTGGGTGAGTGTCCTGGTTCCGGTGGGGATCCGCCTGTAGATCTTGCGGAGCATGCGTAGGGTGTTGAAGCAGGAGGAGGAGACGGCGCTGACTTGCTGGGTCATTGAGAGCGATGAGTCCAGGATGAACCCCAGCTTGCATGCGTAGTTGGTGGGTGTGGGAGCAGCTACCAGGGCGGCTGGCCACCAGGAGTCAGCGCAGGCGGAGGGGTGGAGCCCAGGACGAGGACCTCTGTCTTGTCTGAGTTGAGTTTCAGGCGGCTGTTCAGCATCCAGTGGGCGACTGCCTTCATTCCTTCGTGTTTGTTAAAGTGCCACATGAAAGTGCAAGTGCATGAAAAAAAACTCTACAATGCAAATGCTCAGGATAGAGTACCTAAAACATATTCGTATTTAAACAATTCATGCATTTAGTGTAGAATGCTGATATATAATATCCCTTGCAGGTCAAGATAAACCAGCATCCCACTTGCATGTCTACCTCTTAATGAACCCTCAAACCCTCCATCCACTTGCTAACTGAGGACCAGATCCTATTCCCCCACTGTCTTTTCTTGCGTCCCTTAAGCCTATATGAACTCATTTCCATATTATATATAGCCATAAACCTGGATCTCCACTTTGCAAATGTTGGAGGCTCTGGTTCCAGCCACTCTGACGCAATGCAAGGCCGTGCTGAGAGATTGAAGTCAATGCTAATTGCCCAGGGCCTCTTTGAGAGGACTTGAGGGTCTAGAGAGAATACTACAATGAACCATAAGGGCCTTTTAATCGACAATGTGGGAGTACGAAATAGTGGGAGGTCACTGAAGGCTCTTCCACTAATTCGGTGTGAGATGGTATTACATTCAACCTCCAAAGCAACGCAAGAGGGAGAGGTGTCGAAAGAGCTGGAAACTAATGTTCCTACATGTTTCCCTACTTTAAAATATATGACAGGAAAGCAGGGCATCATTCTATTCTGCTAATAAAAGCATTTTAGCAAGTTTAATGTTGCAATAAAGAGGGCCAGCTGAGCACGAGGCATGCAATGCAATTATTTCTATCTGCCCCACTACTTTATGGCCGAATCAATTTCAAATTATGTCAAATCTTTTGAAGAAAAGGTGTTAACACAGATTTTATTGATCTGATATTTAACAGCCTTAATTTGTGCCTCATTAGAGAATCACGGATGTAAAACGATTGTGATGCTGTCAATGCCACTGCATTTGCTGCTTAATGGTTTGGCAGGTGCTGACATTTTAGGGAGGTCACAAGGAAAGCAAATATAAATTGTTGTTTTTTTAATCAATGTTTTCAATGATTTTACATCCTCTCTCAAATCATCCGTGAAGAGGAAATATAAATACAAGTACAGCACAGGGAAGTGAGATGTATACTTAGAATCCATATCATGAACTCCCATCTGCGAAAAGCAAGTGCTAGCAAAGCTTTGTCTAAAACATTCCATTTATCTGCAATTGAAAGTTTATTAAACTGTCGACAGGCGCAAGAACCCGTTTATGGACATGCGTTATCCATTGAACAAGGCTTGCTGCTTTACCTATAGAAAATGAAAAGTGCATTAAGAAGATACAGAGATGTTTACATTAAATACAGAATACAAGTGCATACACATTCCTTGGTAGGGCACATTTCAACACAGCGCGGGTGATGTATTAAGTTCTGACTATAACGCTTTACCAGCAAGAATGCAACTTCAAAGTGATATGCTCACAACTAGAGCAAGAGTGCTCTCAGTAAATAGAAAAAAAACAGGCTAATGGGTTATGTGATAGTACAATAAATCACAGGACATCATGAATCAAGAGGAGTTGTCTACTATCACCTGCAAAGCGAGCATATTGCTTGCCAGAGCGCTCTCCATCACAGAAAGACCAGACAGTTAAAAATAAGAAAATGAGGATGGCAACGAAGGCGGTCGCTTGAGTTCGAGTGCTCCGCAACCCCGGGACTAAGAACGGCGAAAACAACCAGCGATAGCCCTCTGTCTCCCGCACAAAACGGCAGAGGCTGTAGGGGAACACTCGGAGCAGCAGACGGAGAGATCTGAGTGAGCTACAGACGGCGCAGCAACAAAAAAATCACTACTCTTCGGAACAGTGAAGCGAAAGGGAAGTGGAACCCAAGATGGCGGAGCTGTATAGAGGAAACAACGGAGACAACCAAGGCACAGCAATCTGAAGCAGCAAGAGGCACCTCACTCAGGAGTAGCGGAGAAAACGCGGCAGTAAGGCAGCAGAGGCAGCAGAGGCGGCGAGGGCCACACAGTGCACTTGAAGGCACGCACTAAACAATAAGTGACCAACCTGAAGGTAACTAGGCGGCCATTTTTGATCGCCAGGCAGAGCGCAGGAAAGGCGCGGCGGTCAACAAAGCAGCCTTAGCACTAGGCACCTACCAAGTGGAAGACACGGAAGGGGCGCAAGCGGTTTGCTGGAGGCCATACGCAAGGCAAAGAAGGGCGGAGGAAGGCGCAGCGGTGCGCGGCACAAGCAGAGCAGTGTACACCCCTGGAAGCAGCAGCGCAGCGCAGCACACAAGGGCAGCTCCGGTGCAGGGCAGCGCCATCCAAAGCGCAGCCCGGCCAGCGGCCGGCGGAAACGGAGAAACCGAAGCACTGATGGGCGAGAAAACAGAAAGGCGGCGGCCATCTTGAGAAGGGCAAGAACGTTGCTGTGGGAGCTGCGGCAGCACGCCTAAGCGACACCGAAGGACGAAAGGAGAGGAACTAAGGGCGCACGAAGGCGAGGCACTGCCGGCCTCTCAGCGGGCGAAGCCGTGGCAGCCAGGAGCACACACCGGGCCTAGATCGACAACAGAAGAAGTGACAAAGGGCGGCCATCTTAGTAGGGGCAGCCCTGCCGGCAAAACCAAGCGCAGCAAGAGCGTGGAGGCAAGAACAACATCGCAACCACATCGCGCTAAGAGCAGCGCCAACCAGAGAGTCTGCCGGTGATCGCAGCCCAGCAAGCACCGAGGCGCATCAAGCGGCAGCCGGAGATCAGGAAGACCCAGTCAGGAAGGAGGGGAAAAAGCGGCGGCCATCTTGGCAGAGTCTAGCCGCCCCAAAAGACATCAGGCCGCAGTGCAGTGAAATCAAGGCACACGAGGGCAGCTCCGGGGGCGCTGCCCTCCAAGCACCAGCACCAAGCGGAGCGCAGCCCAGGCAGCGGCCGGCGGCAACAAAGAGACTGAGAAACCGAGGAGATGCACAGACGCACAGATGAACGGTAAACAAAAAGGCGGCGGCCATCTTGGGAAGGACGAAGAACGCCGATGAGACAGCCGCAACGGCATGCCAAACAAGCAGAGTCAGTGGAAGACAAGAGGCGCAAGCAGCACACGGCACTAAGGGCCTCTCAGCAGGCGATCAGCCAAGCAGGAGAAGCGACAAACGCGGCGGCCATCTTAGAAGGGGCAGACCCAGCAGCCAGTATGAGCACGAGCGCGGAGAGCAACGCTAGCCGGAGGGTCTGCTAACCACAGCAGCCCATTGTGTAGTGGCCAGGAAAGAGGCGGACAAAAGAGGCGGCCATCTTAGGAGAGTCATTACTAAAGAAGACAGCGGGCCCAAGGCACACAGGGAAGAGGAGCTCTGGTAGGCAGCCCTGGCGTCCGGGAAAACAAGAACAAGGTCAATAAAGTGGCCGAGCAGGTTCAATTTTGGCAATACAGCAAGGACAGGCATAGCCACGTACATTAAGATCGCTACACCCAAGGAGGTACAACCCACCCTGAAAAAGACACTGCCCACATACCAAGAGAGTAGAGGCAGGGAGGTGATGAACGGCGACAAAAAGAAGATAAGGAAAGACCTGGAGTCCCCGATCAAAATGAAAGACCTGAAAAACACAGAATCTGCAATGGACCTGCTAGTCAAAAAAATAACGGAGGCAAACGACCTAGCCAAAGCCACAAAGATTTCCATGGACAACGTCCAGCTAGAGCTCACAGCTATACGAGCAGATCAAAACAAGATAGCTACTAGAGTAGCGGAGACAGAGAAAAGGATTAGCGACATAGAAGATAAATCAACCATCATGGAAAAAGACATTTGCTACATCTCCAAAGCCTCCAGCGAAGTACAAAGAAGGCTCGCGGAGCAAGAGGACAAAAATCGGAGGGGGAACATCAGGATCCTGGGCATACCAGAGGACGAGGAGGAGGGAGCGGGCTCCTGTGCGGCAATGCTTGAGATACTGATACCTAAGCTGACCGGCATAAAATTCGATAGAGCCCTGGAGATCGATAAGGCCTACAGAATCCCGGCCATGAAACAAGCGCACATGAAAGGCCCAAGAACGATCATATGCAAACCACTAAGGACCAGCCACACCGATGCAATCTTTGCCTTTGCACGTCGAGGCCAACCCCCTTCATGGAAAGGCAGGAAGATAATCTTCACCCAAGACCTCTCCAAAGACACGGTGGAAGCAAGGAAAGGCTTTCTGGCACTAAGAGACGCCATGAAAAGAGCTAGAATAACCTTCAGCTTTGTGGGTCCGGCAAGGATGAAGATAACAGATGGCCAGGACATACGTATTTTCGATGACCCAGCAGAACTACGCAAATACCTCAGGAAGCCAGAACAGGAAGAGATGGAACAGACAAGCCCAGGCACGGCAAAGAGAAGAGCCTCCTCAGACAGCTCAGAGGCGGAGGAAAAAGGGGCAGCGGGTGGAAGATAACACCACAACTCAGGAAGCAACAGTCAACTAGAAGAGAACACCCAATCAGAAGAAGGATCTACCTCACCAAAGAAACTAGGCCAGGCAGTCGAAGCAAGCAACACAAGCCTACCATGCCATGTAGGTTATCACCGTACTCAGGGAACATAGACTACCGCACACAAAATCTGGTCTCTCCTACAAGACTATATCCATAACAAGGAGATGGGGCCTGCAGAGGGCACAGGAACTTTTGCCAAGTGCCACTGCACTCAGGGAACAAGTCTACCTCACACAAAACCAAGAACTATGGACTATGGACATGGAGAAGGCTATATCCTTTACACAAAAAAGCGAAGCACGGAGAGGGGGGCTGTGAGGGTTTCAAACTGTTTCATATGTACCCGGGGGAGCGGGGGGCGGGAACCGTTGCTGTCGCACGTTTACAGTACGTTAACAGGGGGGAGGGGGGCGGTAGGGGTGGGAGGGGGTGAGGGCAGGGGGGGAGACCATGGTGCACGGACAATCTTAGCCTGGTGGAGGCACTACTCTTTCTTTTTCTATTTTCCTATTTCCACGCATAACCCACCATCCCATCCCAAACCCCAGGGGGGCGCGAAAGCCACGAGGCAGCAGGCAAACAAACATGAACCGCAGAGCAGAAAAGAAGATCCCTACCTAAGGCAAAGCGATAACAAGAACAGACCATGACGTCATCTGACACGAGTGGCCGGGCACAGATAGCCTCGGACATAAAAATAGTGTCGCTTAACGTCAAGGGCCTCAACCACCCTGTCAAACGACGGAAAACACTAGAATACCTAAACAGACTGAAGGCGGACATATACGTCCTCCAAGAAACTAGAGTGTCTGAGGAAGACGCCAGCAGGCTCAAGGCCAACTGGATTAGCGAGGTGCTGTGCTCACCGGCAGTCAACAAAAAGGGAGGAGTCATCACCATAATTAGCAAGAAAGGGAAGTTCCGGGTGCACGACAACAACGCAGACACCAAGGGGAGAAGGCTGATCACATCTATTAAGAGAGGGGACGAAATAGCACACATAGCAAACATATACGGCCCCAACACTGCGGACAAAGAATTCTGGGAAGACCTAGAAAGCGAATTAAACAAAGTCCCGCTGGGCGAACTAACAATCGTGGCAGGGGACATGAATCTAGCAATGGACAATGCAACAGACAGACACCCACACAGACCCAGCCACACGTCACAAGAACAGAACACACTAAAGAACCTATGCACCAAACTCGCACTAACCGACCCGTGGAGGCTACAAAACCCCACCGCCAGAGAATACACCTTCTACTCGCACCCCCACAACTCATACAGCAGGATAGACTACATACTCATGTCCGACACACACACACACCTGACTGACACAACGGAAATAGGTCCCATAACAATCTCAGACCATGCGCACATATCTCTCTCACTGAGTGGTAAGCACAACGAAACACCAAGCAGGAGGTGGCGCCTCAACAGCGACATACTAGAGAACCCCACTAACATTACCGAAATAGAGGCAGCGATCAAAGAATACCTCTTGCACAATGACACAGAGGACATAGGCGCGGCAACACTGTGGGACGCGCTCAAAGCAACAATAAGGGGGAAACTCATCAACATTAAGGCACGCATGAACAGAGGCAGGAACAAAAAAATCAAAGAACTTGAGGAGCAAATCAAGGACCTAGAGAGGAACCACACAGCCAATCTAAGAGACAGAAACACACTCACAGCACTAACAAAAAAGAAGTATGAGCTAAACAGAATCTTGAGTGAAAGAGCCTCCACATGGATCAACAAGTACAAATCCATTAACTTGTGCTCGGCCAACAAAGCAGGGAAAGCCCTGGCTGGGTACCTAAAAGCCAAGCAAAGACAACACGTAGTAGCAGCAATCACGGACGCCGATGACAAGACACACACAACCAGCAAACAAATCCTTGAGACTTTCAGGAAGTTTTACAAGGACCTATACACAGCTGATACCTCACTGGAGGCAGATGGCGGAGCTAAACTGCTAGAGAAGCTCGTGCTACCCCAGCTAAGCGAAGAACAGAGAGAGGCCTTAGACCAAAGCATAACAAAAGCAGAAGTGAGAATGGCCATAGACGCACTAAAACCGAACAAAGCCCCAGGGCCAGACGGTTTCACAGCTGCCTTCTATAAACAATTCCAACCGCAACTCAATGACACCCTAGTCAGAACCTTCCAGGCTTGCGCGGACATAGGCAATATGACTGACTCAATGGCAGAGGCAAACATCATTGTCATCCCCAAGGAGGGGAAAGACCCCCAGTTCCCGCGTAACTATAGACCAATCTCCCTAATCAACGTGGACTGCAAAATCTACGCGAAGATCATGGCAGCGAGACTAAACACATACCTCCCCACACTCATCCACAAAAACCAGGTGGGCTACCTGAAAAACAGACTCTCGCAAGATAACACCAGACTGCTATGCCACCTAATCAATCGCACGGCTAGCAGTGCGGAGAAGGCCGTCATGATCGCGTTAGATGCAGAAAAAGCCTTTGACAGAGTCTCATGGCCCTTCTTGAACCAATGCATGCTCAAGTTCGGACTGGGCGAGAAATATAGGGGAATGATCATGGCCCTCTATAAGAACCCTCGGGCTCGAGTGGTGGTGAATGCAGCCACTTCGGACTCATTCACACTAGGCAGGGGAACAAGGCAGGGATGCCCCCTCTCACCAGGGCTGTTTCTGCTAGCCCTAGAACCACTCCTCCACATGATCAGAACAAACCCCCGGATCTCAGGGGTGCAAATAGAGGGGCAAGCCTTCAAGCTAGCTGCATATGCCGATGACATTCTGATCACCACAAACAACCCACAAGAGTCGATTGAAGCACTCGTACAAACAATAGAGGAATACGCGCATGTCTCAGGCTACAAGCTAAATAGGGAGAAATCCGAATGTAAGCCTATGAACATCCACACCACCAGGTCGGTACTGGGCTCGTCAGGCCTAACGTGGCAGAAAAAACCACTGAAATACCTAGGCCTACTCTTCGGAAGAGACCTAAGAACAACACTAGACCACAACGAGGAGGCGATGCTAAAAAAAATAAAGTCCAATCTAGACACGTGGAGCCCCAAATTCATAAGCTGGTGGGGAAGAATTGAGACGATAAAGATGATGATCACCCCCATGCTAAACTACATGCTCTCCATGCTGCCCCTAACGCTCACAACCGGTTTCCACAAACACTTAGACAAGAGCATTAACAATTTCCTATGGGAAGGAAAAAAACCAAGAATAAGCCTGGCTAAACTCAGACTCAGGAAAGAACAGGGAGGTCTAAATCTCACAAACTACAAGGCTTTCCAGACTGCATGCCTTGCCAAACAGGGGATACACTGGATAACCCCTACACCAGAGTACACGCCGGTTTGGCTGGACCTAGAAAGAGGCATTCTAGGGGGCGCAAATCCGATCATGGCTCTTACGGCGCACAAGCACCCAGAGGCCAAGAACGCGATAATACACAACACAAAGACAGCACTGCTGAGAGTAGACAGAGAAATGGCAGTGAGCATCAAGGGCACCAAATGGGAGTCACTGTGGCACAACACAAAAATAACCTACAAGGGGAAAACGCTCAATAGCAAGGAATGGTACAGCAGAGGAATCACAACGCCATCACAACTAGAAACAGGGAACAACCCGCTCACATACAAGGCAATACAGCAGACAACATCACTACCGAACAAGGAGTTCTACGAATTCCTCAAAATCAAAGCGGCTGTCACCAAAGCGGGCCTCTCGAAACAGACACCCACCATCATACAATACACACAAAACCTAAACAAGACAGGCCACCAAACATCGCAAATTTACAAACTAATCACTCCGCGCACCACATCTCTGAACAACAAGACACTAGCCTTTTGGGAGCAGACCATACAAAGACCCCTAAACGAGGAAGAAAGAGCCAGGCTATGGACGGCAGCGTCCAAAAACAAAATCACGCCACAACTAGCACAGACCAAATACTGGTTACTTCATAGGCTACATTGGACACCAGCGAAACTAGGGAAAGTAGGAGCGAGCGAGAGTAGCACATGCTGGAACTGCCAGAGGGCGACAGGAGACCTATCCCACATGCTATACGACTGCCCCAAAATCAAAGCCTTCTGGAACAAGGTCTACAACCTAATAGACACAGTCACAGGTAGCAAGACACAAAGAGGACTAGCGGGGATAGCCACCGCCTTCCTGTCAGCAGAACTCCAGTCCAAAGAAGCACGAGACCTGGTCGATGTACTTCTGACAGCTGCGGTTAAAACTATCCTGGGTAACTGGAAAGACACCAGCAAAGCCACCTTCAAACGCTGGTTCAACTGGGTCACGTTCCTCCGGGGGGCTGACAACATCACTGCCAAACACAAGGCGGCGAACCACACCGCTAAAGATAACATGTGGGAAGCTCTCGACGCATATCTAGAACAGTGACCAGCATCCCCCCCCCCCCTCTTCTTTCTCTTCTTCCTTCTCCCCCTCTCCCCTTTTTTCTTTCTCTCTAATGGCCCCACCAGGCCGCAAGTATTACGAATGTTTTACCCTTGTTTTTTTTGTATGCAAATGCACTCTCAATAAAGAATATTTTGAAATAAAAAAAAAAGAAGTCACTCCTCCCAGGGAACCATTAGAAAACCAAAAAAAAAAAAATAAAAAAAAAAAAAATAAGAAAATGAGGAAAATTAATATAGGCACGGTCAGTTAGTACAAAAAAACGTGTGAAACCATAGAGCGCAAAAAAAGCAAACTATGGCGTCTCAGAAGGTGAAGGAAAGAAGTGCAGACCATATCTAAGAGCTATTAGCTTGAGGCCATACCAACCGAAAAGCTCTTTCTGTCTACGAACATGTCCCCTTGGACCTCAGTGTTAAATGTTGATCCATAACTTGGGCACAATTTTAGAGTTTCCGTGTAAGACAAATTTACAATCATTCTAGATAGAACTCATTTATAAAGCCATTGGTTATCCGGAAAGTCGGCCATACTTAAGTCCTCCCAACTTACGTTGGGCACTTCTATTTTAAAGGTTTCTTTACATTGGGATTATCCGGATCAGTCTTTGTATTCCAAGTTATCTCAGTTATGGAATAGTTGCAAACTGGACAGTTGAGTCTCACTTCTCTGTAATAGGTATATAACAGTGTTATTGACGTTCTTACAGATAAAAATAAAACAAAGAATGATGCACTAATAAGGGTGAATCTTTTTCTAACAGGGGCAGAAGCAATTCAATTGTTTATGTGCTGCAATTCCTTTGCACCAGCCAAAATCAACAAGGTCATGTTATTCGAATTACTTATTGCATTATTCAATCCAAAGATATGAGACCCGATTTATTAATGAGATTTCCAAACTTAAGATACTGTTTTAATACAAAAAATGGGCCTTATTTACCAAGCTTTGTTCTTGCTTATGACCTTACAGTTTTAAGACTGTCATACACCAGTGAACATGATTTATAAATGAAACCCACCTATCCTGGATTATCTTTGATGCTATAGTAATGCCTGGAAATGCCTGGAAATAACTGTCTGTGTTGAAAATCAATCTTAACACTTTTAGAAAGAGGGAGAAGGACTTTCTAGAATGAAAGATGCAAAGAAAGATAGAATCTCCAATAGGAAAGAATTACGAAGGAGTAAATCATCAAAAAGGGAGGAATAAAAAAGTAAAACGTTGGAAATTACAGAATGTGGAAGAGGGCAGAATTAAAAGATAAGGGAGACATACGGTAATACTGGACACAAGAGGTAAAAAAAGAGGAAACAAAAAGGAAAAATCGTTGGGAAAAGGAGGGTAGAGCCAAATATATAAATAAAGAGAGGGAGCAGAAATAGCTTTATAAAAAAGGACAATACAAGTGCTGAATTGGAGAAAGTGCAAGAGAGAGTCTCAGTATAGAGCATCAGGCTGAGATAAAACTTATGAGGGAGATGGAAATAGATATCTGTAGCTAGCAAGTTCTACACAGAGAATAAGGATGAAGGACTATTGGTGCAAAATAGCGGGGAGTGAGTGTCTGCATGTGTGTGTGTGGCAGAGAATGGTTGTTGTGGCTGTCTAGGGGCATCCCTGATATCTGGTGTCCACCCCTGAAATAAGGTGGTTGCCATGACTCTGGATCATCATGGCTATTCTCTGTCAGAAGATGGGCATCTCAAACAACTGGTAGCCACCCTTGGCATAAAATGGGCATTCCTTTAATTAGGTAAGGATACTGGAGATCATGTGTACATCCTTAGCATACAATGGGCCTCCCTTTGCATGAGGCAATCAATTTTAGGAATTTGTGGCAAGCCCTGATGATGCAGGGATTTGCAGGCCCCTGTCTATCCAAGTAAGACAGTCATGAATATGAAAATTTATCAAAATGACACGCTTATAATTGGTGTTCAAACTAGTGTAGTACTGAAAATGAAAAGGCAGTATTTGAACTGAAAATTTAAATATTTACAGAAAAAGCAAAGCAGGTATTTAATGGAAAAGTGAAGCTATGTATCAAAAAGAAAAATAGACCCGGAGTATCATATGTGTGTAAACAAAAGTGAGAAAAATGTGTTTTTGGTGGAATTAATTTTGCAACAGATTAAGCATACTTGGGGCCTACATATGTGAGTTTCTAAAACAATTTGAGCTATAATTCAATGTGAGTGCTGACTTTCTTAACTCCTGCAGCATTGATTGTTATGTAGTTACTAGATGGCTTCTATGGAGGTTACTCAAAGCCTGGCTTCTAGCTTGTTACTTCTTTATCATCAACATTGATGTCTAAGGTCTTCCCCTCTAAGATATGTCTAACATTAAGGGGCTGCTTTGTTGACTAGGTCCTGTGTTTCTAAAATCTGCATAGCCTTTGATTTTCCCATCCTTTCCCTTTCAAGTAGATTCTCAGCCGAATTACGAGTAAGCAATGGAATTGGTGGCAAAAAAGAAAACAAATTGAAGTTATTCATGAAAGAAGATACTATACTCATTTTTAACATGACAAGCATTAGAAGAATACAGAGAAAATTTACATCAGCTTCGAACAACTTCACCATCAAATCCAAATAAACTCAAAGGACCACTGACTACGAACTGAAGTTTCAAAGATTTATTACTAAGCCAAAAATAACTGGACATACAAACATCTCAGCAGGAGGTTCATGAAATAGACTGGCACTAATACAAACATAATTCTATGCAAGATTCTCAGATGACTCAGAATAAAAAGCAAAGTCATTTTGAGTAACATTAGGCAACCAAGAACAGTCCCATCTTGAAGCTTGGACTGCATTTACAAAAAGGAAAAAGAAAGTGATTAGTCTGTCCCTACACTATTCTAAGGTGACATCCCTACATAACATTCCCATCAGACAAGAGTAAAGGTTTCAGCGGTGAAGACTTCTTAAGAAGTACATTCACTTTCTTCAGGCAAATAGTCTAACTGTCGAGCTCGTTCTAAGATGCTCCTTCTTACACCCTACTCCGCCCTAAGTTTCCCAAGACTCTCTCTCTACAGCATTCTACATCCTGCTCTGTCCGTTCCCTGACTAAGATCTGCCCTCCACCCTTGGGAGCTGTCCCTAATACAAAATCCCAAAAACAGTCGACACGCCCAGAGGTACACCCCTCTGGCAGGTGAAGATCTTTGGATTGTTCCAGTATGGCACCTTGGATTATGGTGCACCCCTACAAATTTCAAAATAACATGGCGCTCTCTCACCTCCTAATGACATGTAGTTCCTCATCAAAGGCCAGCCCCTTCCTGACAGATGGTTTCTGTCCTAATAGTTCATAAAGAACCTCTAATCAGAGTTCCAGTGAGTCGCAACTCTTTGGCTTGCTTCTGCAGTTGGATTCTTTGGTCAAACACCTTCTACACTTCCGTTTCTGTTCTTTCTCTGCTCCTGTTACTACTTGATCAACCCTATTTGACCCAGCTCTAGCCCTGCTCACTTTAGCAAAAGCTTTGATCGAGGGGTGTTAGCTTCAGCTCCAGTTCTGCTCCAGCCCTGTTCTTATCCACGCCTGGTAACTCATGTTCTGCTCCAGTCCAGGTCTTACTCCTGCCTGCCCACGCCAGCTCTGCTCCAGTCCTCATTTTAATTCAGCTCTGCTCAAGGCCTTCCAGTTCCAGCTGCACCAGCAACTCTTTCCCGGTCTTACCAAGGTCCGGAACTTCAGCCTTGCAAGACCTGTTCAAATATCTGAATCCATCACTTTGGAGGTTTTTAATGTCTTTGGCTTTTTCCTCCTTATGCTGTCAGCACTGCTTTCAAGAGTTCATTCTATCTGTAACTCATGCTACAGCAGGGACAGACAGTGTGCCACACTGCCTTCCAGAGTGGTTCACCTTTACTCAGCCATTCTACCAGGTGTAGGATCGACCCCTACATTTAGCCCTTAAAAAGCTGGACAATAACGTTTTAGTGATTCCACTTGATCCATGGATCAACAGCTCCAGGGTTTGCTACTATCCAGTAGCAAACTCAGATTCAGACTCCGTACAATGAAAATGCTGCTTAGTGGCAAACCTTTGCCACTTTGACCTCCCATGGTCAGTCTACATGGCTACACATTTAATGAAAACCCCCTAAAGCTGAGAGAATTTTTGGATTTCTTATTAGTAAATGTTAACATCTTTCTAAGTCCAGATTTGCTCAGATCCGTCCAAGGTGAGTTATTTCATTAGTTGCCTTACCTGATTAGCCTTTACCTGGGCTACATCTCTAGTGGTTACTTATGATCCTATCTGGATGATTATGCTACCTTCTTGGCAATGTTTAACCATGTTTTTTTCACTTTGAAGCTGCTGCTTCTGCAGAATTAGCACTTTGTAATATAACCCAATCCTTGACTGTGATCTATGGAAACCTGCCTTTCAGAGAGGCACTTAAGACCTGGTTGTATACTATTTAGGCAGCCCCTTCTTATGATATCAATGTTCGATTTGCCGTTGGTGTGTAGCGGACTGCTGTGACTACAGCGCCTTAATGCCTATGGGTCATATTTGCCCGTTATAAAAATAAAAATTAAATCAATCAATCAAAACAAGATACAATGGATACAATGGATGCCCTAAAATATGTTATGCAGTTTGATAAACTGACACAGAGACTGTGTTTCCTGAAATGACGCAGCTCAGAAGAGACTTTCGAGAAGAATTCAAGGGCGAATCCTCATCCAGATTCCTTGACTGAATGGTTAACCTAAATATACAAATAGAGCACAGAAACTATGAACGTTTAGAAAAGAAAAAAAATAATTAATGGTAATTTTAGTAGAAAATGCCTAAATTAAATATTGCAACTGTTAGATGGCTGGACTTTTCTGCCAACTAGGAGGATAAGCTTCTTTAAGTGAAATTGCCCGCCAGTTCTCTGTGGAATGTAAAATCATCTGTTCGTATTTCTTCCTTTTGATTAATTTTAGGTGTAATGAACTGATGCAGATACTGCATGATTCAACATTGGTTCATTTTGAGTACCACTCTTGAATATTTCTGATAAGAAAGGAAGCCTTCTTGATTATGGGATAACATTCCTTTGCCCCTCAAAGGAATGAATAATCAAAGGCATAGAAATGCAAAATCCATTAAAAAATTCTAATAAAAAAACATGTTTAAAAAACTTATTTTAAGTTGTAAAAAATAAGGTAGGTATTAAGTGCAGTCAAAATCTTCGAAGCTAACAAATAAAAAAATAAAACATCTGCTGCCCTCAGAAATGTAAAAAATGAGTAGCTACAAAAACAATCCAAAGGAGTTCCAAAAAATTGCACTTTTAAGTCCCTTAATGTAACAGAAAGCATAACATCTGGGAACTTTTTGGGAAGAAATTTTAGCAAAATAACTCTAGTTCTCCAAATAAATTATAATTAGTTTCAGAACACTTTCCCTACAATAAATGTATGTTTTTTTAAAAATCATAATGTCAAAAGAAACAGTTTCTACTTGCCTTTGATGACAGCAACCCTCTATCTTCGACTGCAAAGCTCTACCAAGTAACAAAAGAGACGCAGAAACCAAAACCTTTAACAAAAGTGTTGCTGTAAACATAAAAAGGAAAATGTGTGCTTTAGAAATGAATGGTAAACCATGGAAAATGTGTTTAAGAAATGTTAAATTAAATAATTAATATTTATTTGGAATATGTACATGGTTAAAAAAAAATACATTTATCATGGACATGCTCTGTACCCAAACCCTGCCCAGGCCAGGCCCTGTGCCCAATCCCATGCAACGCAAGAGGTAGGGAGCAGGGCCTGGCGTCAAACTCCAGGGAGCGCGCACAGCTGACTATGTGATGTTACAATATAAAGGGTGTCATTTTAAGTTACACAGACCTACTGACCTTGTCAAAGGGTCAGAACACCAACAAATTAAAAGGGAGCCATATAGCTTCATGAACCGGTCAGCATATTAACAAATATAAAGCAGACCTATTGTCTGTGTCAAAAAATCACCAATAATTATAATCAAATGTATTATTTCATTAAGTCACACAGTGGAATAATTAATAATATTGCTTGTCATAATTTTTATTTTAAAAAAAGAAACAAGATATCCTTGAGTCTTTCTTTTAACATTTTTTAGCCCACAGAATGCAGCCATAAAAACAACCACAAGACGGCCCTGTACTCCAGCTGAAGAGCATAGAGATTCAGCCAAGGGTACTCTAAAATATGTTAAGCTCTCTTGGGCATGGATCTAATGACTCTTACTGTTTTTTTTTTATGTTGCTTAGGGGCTGCTGCACTTCCTGCAGCCGCCCCTACAACAAAAACTAATAAGGTTGGTGGTGCCCCAGGCCCTGTTAGGGTCACCACCAGACTCAGGAAAATAATGAAAAGCCCTCACACCCTCACACAGCATTATGGAGCACCTCATGCTTGGAGCAGGGCAGCGCAGGCTAGTCCATGTGTCTTATCATGTTACAGATAGAAGATAGAACTCTGAAGGATGCTTGGAGAAGCTTGTATTGTGAGAAACCTTGAGAACATAACAAGCATAGAACTGTATCATTTCACTTTAGCAGTCGCTTGGACAGTCTTATGAGAACTGCATGAAGCTGTCTAAAATCTTAGAACTTCTATGTTTTTAATTGGGATGATAATGAATATAAAGTGGGGTAGAGTTGGAGATTTTAGAGTACTCTCTCAGAGAGATGATTGACTTTCTTTGTCCTTCTCTTTGAGGCAACACCTTGCTGGATTGTCCTCTGTGTTATAGTATTTTGACTTAATTTGTATTGTATATTTATTGATGCATATGCATTTTCATTATTAATCAATACTTATTTATTTTTTGCTTTCTGTAAAACATTAGCTTTTCATGAACATTCATGGTTTGATACTAACACTCTCTTTACCTTTTTTGGGAAGCCTAGTGCGCTTCACATTTACTGAACATATTGATTTATTAAACCAGGTTCAGCCGATGAGCACCAAAATCCTTAGGGCCTAACACTGCTTACGTCTATCGAGAGAAGTGCTTCATGGTCCCTGAATTTGCACAAAGGAAAGCACAAACACTTGATAGAAGTAGAAGAGTAGGGACAGTGAGCAAGTAGTGAGAAAATATTTGGCATATGTACATGGTTAAAAAAAATACATTTATCATGGACATGCTCTGTACCAAAACCCTGCCCAGGCCAGGCCCTGTGCCCAATCCCATGCAACGCAAGAGGTAGGGAGCAGGGCCTGGCGTCAAACTCCAGGGAGCGCGCACAGCTGACTATGTGATGTTACAATATAAAGGGTGTCATTTTAAGTTACACAGACCTACTGACCTTGTCAAAGGGTCAGAACACCAACAAATTAAAAGGGAGCCATGTAGCTTCATGAACCGGTCAGCATATTAACAAATATAAAGCAGACCTATTGTCTGTGTCAAAAAATCACCAATAATTATAATCAAATGTATTATTTCATTAAGTCACACAGTGGAATAATTAATAATATTGCTTGTCATAATTTTTATTTTAAAAAAAGAAACAAGATATCCTTGAGTCTTTCTTTTAACATTTTTCAGCCCACAGAATGCAGCCATAAAAACAACCACAAGACGGCCCTGTACTCCAGCTGAAGAGCATAGAGATTCAGCCAAGGGTACTCTAAAATATGTTAAGCTCTCTTGGGCATGGATCTAATGACTCTTACTGTTTTTTTATGTTGCTTAGGGGCTGCTGCACTTCCTGCAGCCGCCCCTACAACAAAAACTAATAAGGTTGGTGGTGCCCCAGGCCCTGTTAGGGTCACCACCAGACTCAGGAAAATAATGAAAAGCCCTCACACCCTCACACAGCATTATGGAGCACCTCATGCTTGGAGCAGGGCAGCGCAGGCTAGTCCATGTGTCTTATCATGTCACAGATAGAAGATAGAACTCTGAAGGATGCTTGGAGAAGCTTGTATTGTGAGAAACCTTGAGAACATAACAAGCATAGAACTGTATCATTTCACTTTAGCAGTCGCTTGGACAGTCTTATGAGAACTGCATGAAGCTGTCTAAAATCTTAGAACTTCTATGTTTTTAATTGGGATGATAATGAATATAAAGTGGGGTAGAGTAGGAGATTATACCCCCACATGCATCAATCTAGGATTTTGCATTTCTTAAATAGCGAAAATTAAGGAATCGCTATTTAGGAAATGCAAAATGCTATGCATCATTTTTTTCGGTATTTCTTTGTGATTCGGTAAAAATCGCATTTTTTACCGAATCCCAAAGAAATACCGAATTCTTAAGTTAATTTTCGCAATTTCCATTGATTCCTATGGGCCAGAAGGCCCATAGGAGTCAATGCAAATTGCGAGTGGCACTTAGAAAATTTCATGGGTGCAGGGGGGGGTCCAAAGGACCCCCCATGCACCCCTGAAATGTATTTTTCGCATCATGTTGCACACACACATGTCCTAAGGACATGTGTGTCCGTAACATGAATGTTGAAAAAAAAACATTTAAAGCATTTTAAACACTTTTTCCAAATTTACCGAGTGGTTCAACTACTCGGTAAATTTGGAACCCTAAGTGCGAATTTTCACTTGTCAAAACTGATGATGCATTGCTTTTAAGAAGTCGCACATCTGCGACTTCTTAAAAGCACCCGCAATTTTAGAACTCGCAACAATGTTGCAAATTCTAAAATTGCTTCATGCATCCCAAAAAGCACTTTTGCATTCGCAAACGGCCGATTTTAAGGAATCGCACCGTTTGCGAATGAAAAAGTGCTTGATGCATGTGGGGGTTAGAGTACTCTCTCAGAGAGATGATTGACTTTCTTTGTCCTTCTCTTTGAGGCAACACCTTGCTGGATTGTCCTCTGTGTTATAGTATTTTGACTTAATTTGTATTGTATATTTATTGATGCATATGCATTTTCATTATTAATCAATACTTATTTATTTTTTGCTTTCTGTAAAACATTAGCTTTTCATGAACATTCATGGTTTGATACTAACACTCTCCCTACTTTTTTTGGGAAGCCTAGTGCGCTTCACATTTACTGAACATATTGATTTATTAAACCAGGTTCAGCCGATGAGCACCAAAATCCTTAGGGGTCTAACACTGCTTACGTCTATCGAGAGAAGTGCTTCATGGTCCCTGAATTTGCACAAAGAAAAGCACAAACACTTGGTAGAAGTAGAAGTGTAGGGACAGTGAGCAAGTAGTGAGACCACTGGATTCGTTTTAAAGATTGTCTGCATGTGCCTGGGGAGAGAGAGCACAACGCTTTGTGATGGGGTAATATGTTCAGCCACACCCTCTCTTTTAGGTTGATTCATTAGGTCTGGTAGACAAAGCCTTACTCCATACTCTATAATTCACTCACACTGCTCCTCTCACATCCCCAGCCTTCCTTCTCTACCACTCACCCCACAGGTACATTCTGTCTGAACACTGCCAATGCACTCTTCATTCATCATGCTCTCACACACTCATCTAGCCATTCATTCATGCACCCCTCACACTTTCAATAATCTATCTATGTAGTCTCTATTCCAATCATGCACTCAATCACTAGTTCATTTATGTCCCTAAGCTTCTCCCACACTACTCCTATTCTCTTTCATGATGCAGACACTTAGTCAGGGATCTAGTTGCCACTTTGCCACCAATGTGAGGAAGCGCTTGAGCAGAAGGTGACTTCCAGAAATAATGCCAAATGGAGGAGAAAGCATAAGGACAAAGACCTCTACAGTAGTAGCCGAATTCCAGAAGAGGAAGCCAATAAAGGGTAGCCAGGAGACAAAACTGCAGGATGCACTTGATCAGTAGGAATACAGGAAGTGGAAGGAAGGGCTGACTAAACTAAAAAAACACAAGAAAAGTCGGGAGCAATGAAAACTAAGGAAGGAGAGCTCAAAGCATTACGGCACAAAGAATAAGGAGAACTTCCCTCCTTATATAGTCATAAATGCAGGAAATAACACAATCCCCATCTTAGATTGGGTGCATTGCTATTAGGTGTACTAGATAGCAGCCAAATTGGAATGTCCTAAATATCAAACCCAGATTTCCTTACTTGAGAAATCTGGGAGAAAGAAGGATTGACAGAATGGAGATGCTGATGGCGTTCCCTAAGTAGAACCCCCATAAATTGGTAACAAACGGGCAGGCAGCAGCAGCAGCTGCTGCAAGGTAAGACTAAGCGTAAAGCGCAAGCTAAGATTAATCGTACAGCGCAGCGGTCCACCGATGTGCCTCTTGCACACACCGCAGATCTCTAGCAAGGTGCCTCGCCCACCCAAGTTCAGCTTGGGTACAGTAATCGGGTGGGACACCAGTGGCAGAGCCACACCCTCCCACCTTGCCCTTGCTTCCACCCACTATACTTACTGCATTCATCCATGTACATTCATCCAGGTACACAATCACTCACTAATTCACTTTCTTTACCCCATACGCTGCCCCTTCTCCCACATTACCTCAGACTCACAACCCTACCTTTGCCCTGACACAGCTCTTACACCACACAATGACCTGGCTCACTTAATTCATTCATGCACTCACCCATTAATCTAACTATCCACACATACACTCTCCTCTCTGTTCTAAAGATGTACTCACTTTTCCATCTATTCACTCAATTTTTCCCTATTTCATCCCCCAAACCCAAACATTACCCCTCCTTCACACTGTTTCCTTCACTGCCCTAGTCTCACCACTTCACCTTTGCCCCCACACACTGCCCTTGTCCCACACACTGCCATTAGCCACAAACTGCTCTTATTCCTCACACTGCTTCTATCCCCTTGGTACATGAATGCACTCACCCATTCATCTGCCCATCCATCACTGTACACATTCACTAGGCAAACTATTTAGCCATCTCCATCATCCTCACAATCATGCACTCACCAACCCACACATACAATAAAAAAGAACTTTCACGTGTAAGCCAGACATATTGGGTTTGCCTTTGCCTGTTGAAAAGTGCCTCTCTTCACCCTGCTGCAGTGACTCCTTCAGCTCCCAGAACACGAGCCTTTTGGGCTACACTATTTTTGGAACCTCTGGTGAGTACCACATTGGCACAATCCACTCTTGACTTTGTTTACGTTTGATAACAGTTTGTAGCTTCTTTTTCTTCGACTGTAGTTCTCCAACATTCCCTTTCCTTAATGTGCCTTCCTAAGAAAGTCCCAATGCATTCACAATTAGTACTCCCTGAAGTATGGCGCGTTATTTTCTGCGTTGACTCTGGTTGGAGCTGTTCTTCCATGTAAAATCTTTATAGGTCAACAAGCTTCCGTAGCGCTGCCCCTTTAATGCTTGAAGCACAGCCTCCCTTTGTGAGGACCAGACGCAACAGCCCATTGCGACCTCTTCCCAGGGTCGGATTGGGATCACAATTCGGCCCGGGCACTGACGAAAAAAGTGGCCCACATCCAAGAGGCGTGGCCCATATTTAAGGGGCGTGGCCTACATTTAAGGGGCGTGGCCCACATTTAAGGGGCGTGGCCCACATTCAAGGGGCGTGCCCTTTCATGAAACACCATTTGCACAGACAAGGAATGAAAGTGGGAGGATACTGTTCTTGCACAGGACACAGGGCCAAGGTGACAATGGCCTACATGCTGAGCAACTAAAAAAAATAGCAAGGCCCCTTTTTGTCCCAAAATTATTCCAGCCCTCCAGCACAGGAGCACCTGAAAAGCAGCAAAGCCCCTGCTATTACTAACCTACTTAGCCCTCCCCAGGCCTTCAGCACAGGAGCACCTGAAAAGCAGCAAAGCCCCTGCTATTACTAACCTACTTAGCCCTCCCCAGACCTTCAGCTCAGGAGCACATGAACAGAGGTAAGGCCCCTGCAATTAATAAATTAATCAACCCTCCAGGCCTTGGGAAAATGTCCTGGCAGGGGAGCACAAAACACAGCTTTCTGGGTCATCCAGGTAGCCAGGTAGCCAGGGGGGAGGCTGAGGTGAAACTGGTGCATGGGAAGTGCCTTCCCAGTGTGTTCTGGCAGTTTGAGTATTTACCATTTACTGTAGTATTACCCTTGTACCTGTGTATGGTACCCTTTTGTAACTTGCACACGTCACTTTTCTCTTGTAACACACTGTTTGCTACCTCTCATTTTTGTTTGCTTTAGATACTTGCACAAGTGCCACCATTGCCTACGTAACGTTTGTTCTTGTGCTGGAGTGTCTGCCATTAATTGCAGTATTATACCTCTACTTGTATTTTGTACGCTTTTGTAACCTGCACGCATATCTCTTTTTCCTCCTGTAATGTATCGTTTGCTCCTCTTGTATTTTGGTTGCTCACTATTGTCACTTATGATTCATGTAACTTAACGTTTCCTTTTGTAATTTGTCCACTTATAATTTTCTCCTCATGTATTATTGCTGTTCCTAGTGTGAAGCGCTCTGACACCTTCGGTAAAGTCTGTGCTATATAAAATCGCATAAATAAATAAATAAAACAAAAAATTCCAAACATCACCAGGCCCCCACAGCAAGACCCATTCCTCCTCGCCCACTATGCCCTGAATGTGAAGGGCTGTGGGCGAGGTGTTAAGACTAACACCGTTTCTGGGCTGCATGGGCGCCAGGGGGCCGAGGTGCAAATGGCCGATTATTGCAAACAATCACCCCTGCCCAGCCTCGGCTTGATTGCTTGGCAGGGCAGGGGTGAAGGAGAGGACACAGCTGAAAATCGCTGTCTGGCCGCACAGCGAGGCTGCTTTCTTTTTCTGTGTCTCTGTCTCCGTGCACTCTGTGGGCCGGTTTTTTTACTCCCCTTTCCTAGTCCACTCTCTGTGGACTGGGACAGGGGAGGAAAAAAACGGCCCACAGAGGGCGCTGGGGCACCGGCCCTTCGGCCCATTCCCGAATGCCCGCCTTTCCAATCCGCCCCTGCCTCTTCCACACTTTGGCGCGCACACACCTGTCGCTCGTGACTCATCTGCATGGCCACCTCCTCACAGGCCGTCCTCGCGCTGAGCTGCTCTGCTACGCTTGACCTCACCGCTGCAGAAGCTTCCACGCCGCGTGACTCATGGCCTGACATTTCCCCGCTCTCCCCCCCCCCTCTCTTCCGGCAGCTACCTTCCTTCCAGGTGATCTAAATGCAGTACCAACTTTCCAGTTACCCAAACCTCCATCCTTCTAATGAACGGACATGCTTTGACAGATCACGGTGGAAACATATTGATTCCACTGCTGGAGAATCAATGAAGCCAATTAATTTCACAGGGGCCTTAGTGGAGCTTGGCCCAATTATCTTTTCAGGTTTCGAGAATGTAAAACAGAGAAAAAAACATAAGGAGCTAAAACTGTTTGCTGTTTTCAGTAATGTATAGTAGTCTATTTTCTCAAAACCATCGTGTTTACCGCCGTTGGATTCTTGCTAGTGTTGAAGTGTGCATCTTTATTCACGAAACCCTTTAGATGGTTTATGAAACAGCCTATGTGTTCTTTACAAATGAGTAGCGACAGAAACGTTATCCTTTTCTAACAGATTTTTCTCATATAATCTTGCATGCTTGAGTAAGTCGGCTTGCTTTCTGTCGTTGATCATGCTTTTCGCTACTCCTACTTCATCAATAGAGCTAAATTCTTTTCTATTTCGGCAATTTCATGCTTGTGATGGAAATTCTTGATTTAAAAAGCTGCCAGGCAGTAACTCACCACCTCTTGCAACTCTGATGACATTTGAAAGACTCTTACACTTTTTGCTAATAAGCAAAACGTGTCTGATGTAGATTTCCCAGTCCTAACCATAATTGGTGTCTAATGTCAGGTTCTATCTTTGAAAAAGTGTCACCGAATAAAGTAACTAGTTTAAAAGGTAAGGGACTACTGCCGGTTTGAAAGGAGAATGTGGCACAAAGAAATGCTACCCGCTGCTTGAGAGAAGGCAGGCCCCCTGCAAAACACTGGGTGCAAGTGTCCAGGACACCAGCCAGGTGGTTTAGAGGAAATATGCAGTAGCAGACGAAATCTGCACAAAGTTGGGGGCAGGGAAACAGGGGTCTGACCACAAAATAAAAAAAATTAAAAAATAACTTACTCGCAACAACGCACCGATCTGGCTCTGTGAACTGCAGGCACAGGCTTCCAGAAGCCCATGTGGCCAAATCAGATGCTGCATGTAAGCAACATAAGGATTGGCATGAGTGCCGTGGATTGGCACTCCCAGGTAGACTTGGAGACTGTGCTGTGGGAGAGAGCTTCAGTGCGCATGACGATTTGCCCGTCCTGAGACAGCCAGCCAAACTGTCATGCACACTGATTACAGCACAAAACACCCCTCCACCAGACTGTCACCTCTGGCCCCGCCCCCAAGCCTCGGCTTCGACAGCTAAAAAAACGATAATAAACAAGCGTTTATTTTCTTTTAAATGTATACTTTTTTGGATGCTTGCAGGGGAGTGACGCTCCTCCGCCATAGCGGAGGAGCCGCCACTGGAAATATGTTTAAATAAAACGTCAGGTGTCCCAGTAGTGCCTCTGTCTTGCTTCCCACTTGAGTGCACGCTTTTAGGTGGCTTCCTGGTGTGTCAGTTCTCGGAGGTCATTAAAACTTGTGCAGTAATTCCGATTTGTCCAGTTACCGTTAAATCAGGATTACAGCTAGCTCATCAAAACGCAACTGTTTTAATGGGTTTAAGGATAATGCCATTTCTGGTTGAAGAACTGGCTGAAAATAGGGAGTTAACCCAGGAATCAGGTGCACAAACACTGATTCCAGTGGCAATTCTCTCTTTCTAAGGGCCAGTCAGGGTGCAAGTCACAATAGAACGGTATTACCGCACTGCAAAATGGCAGATGCCTGCAGTATTGGCAATTTCAGGTGAAGGAATACCACATTGATATCCCGAACTACATACATTAACCCCTTCGATGCTCATGACGAGCTCAGCTCGTCATAAGGTACACCTCTCGTACACTCATTACCATCTGAGCTTGTCATGAACAATGGGAATAACGGGACCAGCACAGGAGGGGAATACCATCAGCAGCGATGGTGTTAAGAGCCTACATGTTAAGATACAGTACACATTACTTGCAGTACCTTTCTATGGCCCTGCTTATGAATCGTACAGTATTGGAGGGAGGAAAACCTTGCACATGTATTTGTTATGTTATGTGTGTTTATTTAGTGCGCTAATCCCCTGTGAGGGTACTTAGATGCTCTGTTGCAGGTGTGTGGCCAGGCTTACTCGAAAAGTCAGATCTTCAGCTTCATACAAAAACAAGATGCTTTGGAGGTTCTGTTGTGAGAGGTCTTACCTGGATTTAGGGGCCAGGTACGAGAAGACTCCGTCACCTGCTCTGCTCTTATGTATGCATGGGGTGTGTACTAGTGAGAGAGCGGAGGTGTCTGGAAGGTTGGTGGAAGTGAATGTGGTTGTTCAGGAAGGCAAGGCCAGAGTTGTGGACACCTTTGTTGGTGTGGGTGAGGAGTTTTAAAGTGTGTGCACTGGTGTATCCGCAGCCAGTGGAGTTACCTAAATTGTGATGTGATGTGGGTTTTGCTTGGGAGGCTAAGGACTAGTATTGCTGCTACGTTTGGGATGGTCTGCAGTTTTCTTGTGAGCTGGTTGGTAATCCCTGAGAATAGGATATTGTCTGGTAGCCACTTGAAGATTTTCTTTAGCTTACTTAGTGTGTTGAAGCAGACTGAGACCACTGCTTTGACTTGGGCGGTCATGTCCTGTTTGTTGTATGTGATGATTCAGAGGTTGCTTGCTTTTGAGCAGGGCGTGAGGGTGGGTCAAATGTCTGTGAGCCACCTGGTGGAGTCCCATAGTGAGGTATTCTTCCCAAAAGCTGCCACCTCAGTCTTGTCCAAGTTCAATTTGAGGCAATTGGATGTCATCCAGGTGGCAACTTCTGTCATTGATATGTTCCTGGTGTTGAGGGTTTTGACCAAAAAGCACAGTATCAGTTGTGTGTTGTAGGAAATTGGGTTACTGGTTGGGGGGCCTTTCTCAAAAGGAAACCACAATTCTTCTGAGGGTGAAGCAAACCCTAAATTAACCTGTGGTCAACCCTCAGGTAGCTGGCACAGAGCAGTCAGGCTTAACTAAGAGGCAATGTGTGAAGTATTTGTGCAAGACTTCAAACAGTAACAGTTAAAACACACCAAAAAAGAGCCCACAACAGAGATACGAAAATGTAGTGATTTTTAATAAGTGGAGCCAAACCCTCCTACCTTGCCCTTGCTTCGTCACACTGTCCTAACAGCATTCATTCATGTACACAGTCACCCATCCGTTCACTTTCTTTACCCCATATACTGCCCCTTCTCTCTCATTACCCCAGACTCACAACCCTACCTTTGCCCTGACACTACTCTTACACCACACAATGACCTGGCTCACTTAATTCATTCATGCACTTATCCATTGATCGAACTATCCGCACATACACTCTCCTCTCTGTTCTAACCATGCACTCAAATTTCCATCTATTCACTCAATCTTTCCTCGTTTAATGCCCAAATCCAAACATTGCCCCTCCTCCACACTGTTTCCTTCACTACCCTAGTCTCACCACTCCACTTCAGTGCCTTGTCCCATGCACTGCCATTAGCCACAAACTGCTTTTATTCCTCACACTGCTTCCGTCCCTTTTGTACATGAATGCACTCACCCATCAAGACTAAAACAATAAAAATCCAATCAGTAGAACCTGATATATTAAATTTAAAATTGTTTAGTAAATGAAGCGCCAAGAGAAGGAAACCGCCAACTGTAGATATCTGGTCACACCCGACTGAGATAAAGTCACAAGATCAGGCCAACCACAATGCATCCTTGGGCTGGCTACAGGGACCCATTAAGGCCCACTGAACAAAGTACCTTCAATCTTGGTTTGTGGAGCATATTGAGGATCCGCAATGATCCTCGCCCTACAGGCAAAGTGATGCGTCGGTTCTGAGATGCAGAGAGTGCGGTTCGAGGTTCTGCTGCGTTATCATCAAGGATTCTGTCGAAGAGGGCCTGCAAGGTGAAGGCCAGAGTGGGCAATGTGTCACGCAGAGGGGTAGCGATGTGTGGCTGTGAGACTGCTATGCAAAGGGTGTCGTCGAGGCTGCCATAGAGGAGGGATACGAAGGTCTGTGCTGAGGATGCGTCAAGTAGTGGTAGTTTTGATGTAGTGGCAGTTTTGATGCAGTGACAGGCAGCGATGCAATGCAGGTCTTTGTGGAGGTTCTGATCCACACACGGCAACATTACATCGTTTCTGCTCAGTGTTCCGTTGCAGAGCAGAGGAGATGAGTTGGTTACACTGGATCTGCAGACGCTGTCAGAGCACCTTAGGCCCACTTCCAAGGAACCAGGACTGGGGTGGAACCACTTGGCAGGGTAAACTCACAAAGGGCGGAGTCCAGGTGCAAGGTTGTTGGAGCCTTCTGCCCTTGAGGCTCAAGTCTGAAGGCCAGCCAACTAACCCTTTGAGTCAGTCACTCTGGGGTTCAGGGTTCAAGAAATTTAGACCCCTTCCTTCTCACGAGGCAGGAGGGCAGCAGGCAGCAGGTCAGCTCAGCAAGGGAGCAGCACAGCAAGGCAGTAGTCCAGCAGAGTGCAGCCCAGCAGAGAGGCAGTCCTTCAGCAGCACAGCAGTCCTTCTTCATGCCAGAGTGTCCACAGGTCCAGAAGTGTATCGAAGTGGTGGCGCCTAAAGTCCATATTTATACCCAGCTGTGCTCTGAAGTAGGAGGGAAGCTCCTAAAGGTTTCCGTTTGAGGACCACATGCACACTGCCTTCCCAGTCCTGGCTCCAGATTAACAACAGGGGGTATGCAGCTCTTTGTGCGACGGCAGGAAAAAGCCTATTCAAGTATAAGTGGGGCTGTGCCCAGTTCCTGCATCCCATCCTGTCAGTTATGGATCATCTGGGCACACCTAACTTCTCTATTGTGTGTGGCTGTCTAGGAAGAATAGTCAAAGCTCAACTGTCAGCTACACTTAGTCATGTGACCCAGGTACACGCTACAGGCTCTAAATGACTAAGGGAGGAAATAGCCAACGTTCCCAAAGTGGCATTTTTAAAAATTGTTAATTTAGAATTTATCCTTACAATTCCAAAGACACCAATCCGGATTACCTGATCTCATTGGGAAATTACAGCATGTTAAATGCAATAAGGTAGCTCCAGTGTTAGTCTGCAGGAAAGATAGGCCTTGCAATAGTGATAAACAAATGTAGAAGTTTTTCATTACCAGAATATGTAAAACTTAAAAGTACATGTCCTAACTTTTAGGTACACTACAACTTGCCCACTGTGATGCCCAGGGCCTACCCTCTTGGTAACATATATGCAGAAAAAATGAAGTTTTGGGCCTGGCAAAAGGTTAATTATGGCAGGTCGAAATGGCACTGACCACTGCACACACAGGCTGGAACAGCAAAGTGGGTGGCACAAACAGTGCTGCAGGCCTACGAGTAGCATGTCTATGATGTTGGCAAAGATTTCTTTGCTGCTGTTGGATCAGGTGTTTATTTATTCGATTTGGGACTTTCTCTTGGTTTCTCAGATGAGCTGGTGATACCTCATGTGTGTGGCTTTAAAGGCATCTTTTCCCAATTCTCCTTTGCTATTTCCTCATTTCCATTCCAGTTTTCTCCTGTATTGCTAGGTAATTTTTAGGTCTTTTGTGTACAGGTTGGCTTTTGTTCTGGTTTTTGCTGTGTTGCTTCATTTCATGGGAGACAGAGAGTCGGTGCAGTTGATGATCCATTTGTTGAAGTTCTCGAGGTCATGTGGCACGATGCCTGTGGGTTCCAGTTTGTTCTCATGTAGTGTATTTGTACAGTCCGCCTCTGTTGTTGTTCCAGTGTTGGCATGCTGGGCCTGCTGCATGGACTCTTCTGGGTGATCTATGTCAATTGTAAAACCTGGCTATGGCATAGTCTGTCCAGGTGATGGATCTGGTAGCCTTGATTGTAATGTTGTAGAAAGATGTGAAGACATGGTCTAGGATGTGTCCGACGGCGTTGGAGGGCTCCGTGAAATATTCGGTTAGTCCCAGGTTTCCAAGGTTGTAAAGAAAGGCAGCTGAGTTGAGTTTGGTTTGGTCTTTAAGATGGAAATTGATGTTTCCTAGTAGGATGAAAGAGCAGGCATCAAGGATTAGGGGGCTGATAAGGTCCCTGATGTTTGCCAGGCTAGCTTGTGCGCGAGGGGGCAGCAGACGAGGGTCCCACCCAGGATGAATATGTTGTGATTTTTAATTTAGAGTTGAGGTGCTCCACGAAGTCTGTTCTGGCTTTGGTAGAGGCATTGGAGGTGACAGTGTTGTTGTAGACTATGGCAATTCCTCTTTTGGGCCTGTTTTGCAGTCTTGCCTCAAGATCTTGTAACTTGCACAGATTGCGGTGGTGCTGTCAACCATTGAAGCTGTGTTCAGTCATGCTTCTGAGAGGAAGAGGCGGTCCGGCGTGATGTCTTTCAGAGGGTACCAGATCTCTGTGGTGTGCTTTCTCAGTGATCGAGTGTTGAGGAGCATGCATGCTATTTGTGTGTGAGGGTGAGGGTATATTTGTTGATAGGTGTTTGAGTGTGTCTGGGACTGGGTGCAATGGAGAGGTTCTTGGTTGGTGCTGCAGGTGTGGTGGTGCAGGTGAAGCAGCTGAGGGACCAAGTGAAGGTACCTACTGTGCTGTGTGTTGTTCCATGCCAGCAGAGGGTGGTGAGGCGTCCAGGGTTCATATCATGAAGGAGAGAGGCGGGGTAGTGGTGGGTCAGGGGGCCAAGGTTTCTGACAATGGGCATGGTCTAGGCACGGACTAACCTGCCATTGATGCACCAGCAGCAACCTGCTATTTGCGACTGCCATTGAGGGAGAGGCGTGGATGGGGCAGTGGTCATGGATGAGGAGGCGTCATTGAAAGAGGCAGAAAGCCACAGGCAAGGTGGGGGGGAGGGGCGCAGAGAGGACAGAAAAGGGGTGTAGATAAGCTGGAGTAATGGCAAACGCCAGAAAGGGAGTGCAAAAAAGGGCAACAAATAAGAAAAATGGCACAGAAAAGTCACAGAAAGAGTGAGAAAAGAGTAAGGGAAATGGGACAAAGGAGCAAAAAGAGTGAAAAAAACACAGAAAAGTCACAGAAATGGCATGAAGAGGCAAAAAGAGCAAGAGGAATGGCACACAAAGGTTACAGAAAGAGTGAGAAAAGAATGAGAGAAATGGTACAAAGAGGCAAAAACAATGGCAGAGAAAAGCCATAGAGAGAGTGAGAAAAAAGTGGGAGACATGGCATAAAGAGGCAAAAAGAGTGAGAGAAATGACACAGAAAAGACAAAAAGAGGAAAAAAGGGTGAGAGAAAGGGCACTGAAAAGTCAGAAATAAAGTTAAAAAAGAGTGAGAGAAATGGCTCAAAGAGGCAAAAAGCAGAAGAGAAACAGCATGGAAAAGCCACAGAGAGTGAGGAGAGTCAGAAAAATGGCCCAAAGAGTCAAAATGAGTGAGAGAAACAGCACCGAAAAGTCACAGAGAGAGTGCGACAAGTATGAGAGAAATGACACAGAGAGGCACAAAGTGCAGGAAAAACAGCACACAAAGTCACAGAAATGGCACAAAGAGGCAACAAGCGTTAAAGAAATGGTGCAGCATAGTCACAGAAAGTGAAAAAAGATTGTGAGAAATGCCACAAAGAGACAAAAAAGCAGGAAAAATGGCTCAGATAAAAAGAAATAGGAACAAAGCGAGACAATGCACAAAGAGTGAGCAAGAAGGCACAAACAGTGAGTAAAAAAGGCACAGTAAGTGAGAGAGAGAGGAAGAGGGAGTAAGGTGAAACAGGTGCCTCGAGCCTCTGGAGCCAGGTCTGCAAGGGCCTTTACCTATCAGAAGACTTGTCACAGGTAAGTTCTGGGGGTTGAGGGTTTCTGGGTCTATGCACCGGCTTAATCATGTGCTTAATAATGTGGTAACACCTCAGCAGAACTGTGCTATTATGAGTTTAACTGCACCTGAATGGGAAAGACCTAAGTGGATTCGGAATTACTGTGCAATATTCCCTTTCCTGAATACGATATTGTACACAGTTCAACAATTTTGGATTTGGAGAGCAACTCCAGGGCATGGATGGGTAGGAAGTGTCTTTCAACTGTGAAAGAACGGGGGCACATACACTCTATATAATAACTTGACAACAAAGTGCTATCCTCCATCATAGAGATAATCTAGTAAGGAAACAAGAAACTACTTATATTCTAACTAATCTAAAGATGGGGAATGGGGAAAGGCAAAACCTTTTCTTTCTTCTATAACCCTCACCCACTATAAAAGTGGCATGCTTCATCATTGGATTCACCCTGACTCCTAAAGGTCAGAGTGGGCTCAACCATGTTCCAGGGAGCTCTTAGAAGTGATTTGTAAAAAAAAGTTTTTTCTTTACACATTTAAGAATTCCCCAAGCACCCCAAGGTATCCCTTTATTCAAGGGGTGACTGGAAACAGTTACAAACTATTAATTAGCGGGGCAATAAGGAGATTGTGGTCCTATGGACCTAACTTATAATTGTCAACATGTTTCTTCCCTACTCCATTGGTCTCAAAAGGTCCTGGGAAGTTTTCAGGGCAGTTAATAAAAAAGTAATTCCCCCAGTGATTCCCTTCTGCAACTTTAGCAGCTAGATACATTGCATGCAAGAGCTAAGCTAGTGCATGCGAAAAGGACACTCAGCATAGTTGCGGTATATGTCAAGTATCCCGGAACGTTATATTCTTTATATATCAGGTGAAAGTGGGGTATGCCCTGTAGTCACACTGTTTTCAAGGGTCTCTACTTGCAGCAAATCTACTCTGTGCTCCGCTCAGCCTGGATGACCAATAAGATTCCGGAATTCTTCACATATACTGTCATACTGTTGTATGGCATTTTAGGATCCGAGTGAAATTTCCCGATTCACGACCTTATATAGGTAAAATTCACATTGCCCTAATGTAGGCATAGAAATCATACCCTTATTTAGACACAGCCCATGCAGTCCAAATACAGGCATGGCTACTTCCACCCGTACCAAAACGTCACAACGATTTCTTGGAAAATCGGCTTAAGCAGTCAGGGACCTCCCCTTGCTTGAATACTGATTTGTCCAAGAACTTATGGACTTTACAAAGAACTACTATTCATTTGGGGTTCTTTACTGACGTTATTATGCCCGGCTTTACGTCAAACTGGGCACCATCAAGGTATAAATATGCCTTCACTTGCTCTAGCAAGACACAGTGGTGCGGAGCAGTTCGACTGTCTACTTGCACAACACAGATCGCTACAGCAAGTGCCGAAGGAAGCCGACCCTCCAGCTGATGCACTGATCGAGAGGCTGCATTTCTCTCTGTGAGAATCCAGCTTCAGTGTTTCCAAGCTCCACTTGCGTGGTGTTGAAAAATCGAGTCCAGAGACAAAAATACCAGACCTCCTTCATTCTAAAACTAAAAGGCATGGAGCTGATTAGAACCTAAGAGAGATCTTGGATAGATTCTTGGAAAAGAAAAACTAAACCTCTGCTACACCACACTTACTTCTTCCCGCGTACTAGACTTAGGTTAGGTACATTGGGGTAGGCGTACTTTAGAAGCACCAGTTGAGTACTTTTAGCCATTGTTATTTATGTATGTATATATATATGGTTTAGAAACCATACAATACTCTTACAGTATTATTTTATAATATTGTTCTTGCTGTACGCATTATACTTTGCAGCCTGCATTACGATTGTAGCTGTTCACTTTTCTTGCATGAGAAAGAAGACTGTTCAATAAAACCTTTTATTGAAAACGCCCTTCTCTCTAGTTCTCTGCACCTCCTTTGAAACGAAGCATGCACGATTGACTGAGTAAACTATCTATCTATTGTTTCCCCGACTCTAGAGATATAATTCTTATTCTTGGGAAACAAAGTTGTCATGTTTATGCGGTTGTCAGAAACAAATCCCTTCTTGTGTATTCAAGAAAGTTTCTAGTGACGTTAGCTGGCACACTCACTATTAAGTTTAGTATATTCGATGGAGACCTAGTCGACCTCAGTCCTACATCTAAACTATAGGATATATTATTCTAATGCGCAGAGCCTATTGGGAATATAGGAACTACCCTACATGGCGCCCAATGTTTGGTAAGGCACTAATTTAATGCTAGATACTAGAGTAACTCAGTCGTGCTTTTCATAGAGACCCCTTTTTTCCCCAGTAAAATACTCCAATAGACGTCTGGAGTGGGTAAAAGGATAAAATATCTGCCATAACTGAGTAGGACGTAAATTCTATGTATTAGTTTTTGGTTTGTTCAACGTTGAAGGATACAGTGTTCCAAAATATTGTGCACCTTATCTTTGTTTCCTTGAAACTTGCTCTGCAATGTTCATTAAACAATGTCGCCTAACGGCGACAACAACGCGACCGGTGGAGCTGCAGCAACTGCAACCCAACCGGGCTTAGACGTTACAGGTTTCCAACAAGACGACCCGGATGCTATAATCATCCCAGAAAATTTAAGGAAAACCATCACTATAAAACTTATAACAAATGGTCTATCATCAAGAGGTGGTAGGTTAATTTTTGTCATAGAGGCACATGAATATCGGCAGACAGAGGTATTCTATTCATGGATTGTCTTCCCTGAAGCAAATTCAGTAACACATGTGTTTCACTTCTACAAAGTAGAGAAACATCCAACAGGATATGTTCCTTTCGAGGACATTGAAATTCCACTAACTTACCAAGAGCTTGCTCTCTGGTTTAAAGGCGCCCTACAACATCAAAATCACATTACCAGGCTCGGTCCACTAGGTAGACCAGGAGCAACATGGCCGGTACTAGCCAGCTATACACCACATCCTGACATTGAAGAAATGTCAGGTGAAGAACTATTAGTTCACCTAAAACAACTAATAAAATTCAATTGGTTCTATATGTATTGCGGACTCTAACAGTCCAACCTCCTATGAGGACTCCACAACATACCCCTTACCAGAGGAACACAAATACAATAAACCACAGACTATACAATCAGTCATTGGTAAATTGCTCACAAAACAGGAACAAATTCCATTTTGGATAGCTCAAAAAATTACTCAAATCGAGGCAGTATTTCCTGATACTACCCCTCATGAGAAACACAGGATTTTAACAATCTGTTTACCAGTGGGGATCGCACCACATTTGGAAGACTGCGACACTTGGGGTACAGTCTTTGCTGCAATCTACACAAAAACACATGGTGTTCCATCTATGACGGTAATACCAGACGTCCTAAAACAGATTCAAAATGAATACTGGGCAGTGCCTTAAAAACACTCTCACTGTTCCTAAAAAGAAGTGGGAGAACACTAAACAAACTTCTAAAGAGAAGCGTTCTCTGTCCTGAGTAAGGTCTCCTCAAAAGGAGCCCTCGGAAAAGAGGTATAACCTCAGGAACAGGGATAATATGAGAAAACCTGATTGATATCAAGATACTGATACACGTTCCTCTCGTACCTTTCAAACTTCCTCACAGAAATCTGAAAAAAGAGGACGGTCAGAAAAAAAGGAAGAACGCAAAGATGATCAACCCGTTCCAAAAAATAAGAAAACCCAATTCACCAAAAAGAAGGTAGCAGGTCTAAAAATCAGACATGCCGAGGATCTTGAGGACACAACTCAAGAACGGGGAGTGGGCCCAGACAATGCTGGACAGCGCAGCAGAAGTAACCGTAGCTCGCAAGATCTTGAAGGATCATCTGGATGCACCTTGTCAATGAACAATCCTTTGTTTCCTGTGCCGAAACCAGACAATACATATGGTCTAGTTTTGGACTACAGGCATTTAATCTCTTATTGCAAAACCTTTGCAGTACAAAATGCACACAGTGCAGCACTAATGAATAACATTGTGCGTAGAAAAATATAAAACCACATTAGATATTTCTAACGGTTTCTTCTGTCAAAACATTGCACCTGAAAGTAGGTACTTGACCGCTCTCTCAATTATGGGGACATAGCTTCACTTCTGTCGCCTCCCCCAGGGATTCAAGAATAGTCCGGGTTATTTTCAGCTAGAGTAACAGAATTACTACAAACGTATGATGATGAGGCATTATCTTATGTC
Source organism: Lissotriton vulgaris (assembly GCF_964263255.1). NCBI lineage: Eukaryota > Metazoa > Chordata > Amphibia > Caudata > Salamandridae > Lissotriton > Lissotriton vulgaris. Next base: position 2,124,617,035 of record NC_141685.1, read on the forward strand.
GATGACATCTATCTAACAGACGATGACCTAGACAGGCACTTGAACAGTGAATACCATTATACTTTGATTCGCCTCTGAAGAGTATAAATTCAATTTTAAGAAATCAAGAATTGACCACCTCAACGTCCTTTTTCTAGGATACAAGTTATCAAGTGACGGCAAAAGCCTGGCAGCCAAATTTTTAGAAAAGTGTGTGCTGCTCCAACCTCCAAAAGCGCTGAAAAACTTACAGTCGATTCTAGGTTTCCTAAATTTTGGAAGAACATACATTCTAAATTCCGCAGAAAGGGTTAAACCTCTCTACGAATTAATCAAACCTGATTTCAAAACAGTTAATTGGACTCAAAAACACACCGAAATTTTGCATTCAGTGCAGACATGTTGGCAACAACTCATTCACAGACACGCGTAAATGTACACAACCTTGTAATACGTATCATTCCAGGAAGATGCAGATTCACGTACTTAACCTTTAATGAAGGAAAAAAAGTACCAATAGCTTATAAATCTACCTTGTACACACAAGTTGAAATGAAATTCACCTCTACAGAAAAAATTCTGACAGCAGTTCAAACTGCAGTAGCAAAAGAGAGAACCCTCGCAGAGGGAAAACGCATAATGGGCGTTACTCCTGTACCTGCCTTAGAGGCAGTGACAAAAGCGAGCATTCCGAATGCAAAGGCTTAACATCCGAGATGGATACAATGGGTATTTTGCTGCAACATGCGTTGAATACGTTTTTGACCTATATTTGAAAACACAAGAATTTCTACAATACGAACAAGAATGTCCTCTGGCCACCGAGATTCTGCCTCTAGTACAGTACGAATGTATAATTTATACAGACGTATCAGCACAAACCGCAATTCGGGGTAAACAAGCTTATAGTTAGGGGTGGGCGTAATTCGCCTAATTGTGTTATGCAAATCTCTGCGAAACTGTAAAAAATCTCAGCGAACATGCAGAAATTCCCGAACACGCAGAATTGCTTGTTCGCAATGCATTTTTCCTGTTCGCAATCGCTGTGTGTGTGCTCGGGGAGAAATATCTTGCGAACACGCATTTGAGAACGCAAACAAGCAAAAAATTTCGCGAATTTGGGGTACGCAGAATTTTGGTCAATTTCGAGTTCTCCGTAGAACGCAAAATTACCCAAACACCGCGAACGGAACCAAATTTACCGCTCAGGCCTACTTATAGTGCTGCGTGCGCGATCGTTAAAGGTCGCTGGCGCAATGATAAATTCCAACCTATGGTCACAAAAACACATTCAATATGGCACTCGAAAATACCGGTTCCCCACACTCATAGTGTGCGATTCGTATTACTGCGTTCAATCTTACAATGAATACTTGCAGAACTGGATTCAAAACGGTTTCAAAGATGCAAAAGGTGGCATAATGAAGCATAAGTTGCTATGGGAACAAGTAGTTCAGTTACAAAAAGAACAACAAAAGACTCACGTGATCCATACACTGAGTCATCAACGTGAAGGCATTCAAGTTGCAGGGAATTCATTGGCTGATGAAGCCGCGAAGGCAGCTGTGCAAACAGCTTCCGTAGCTGCAATCACTCGTTCAAAAATGAAACTAGACTGTCAATGCCACAAGCAAAGGTAGCGGTGCAGCATTACCTCAAAATTATCCACTCGAATATTCATACATAATTGATGGCAACTCAGTTCCTTTTGCTCGAGTCCCTGGAGTTAGGGATAGAGTAATTCCAAACAGGAGACGTAGAGTAGCTTTGATACACTAAGCACATTTAGGAGAGGGACTGATACATCAAGGGATCTCTAAATCTATACTAGAATTAAAAGGGACGTACAGGTGACCAGGGATGAATGGTCACAGTCCCACATTTGCAATTTATTACCATAATTGCAGCAGAGAACGCCGCCAGATATCTGACTACATTGTAGCCAGCCCAGTACAGACACCATTGTTAGACAGTATTAGACTATCTACACGCAGACGTCACTATGGAGGAATGCGGGCCCATAACTATTAGGACAGATTAATTTGGATGTGGCCTCAGCGCTTGGCTGACGCCCAAACTGTTATAAAAGATTTGCGAGTCTTTATCGGCACAATACGCAGTCTGCATGCTACATTCTGACCAGGGTCCTGCGTTTAGCTCAAAGGCTTGCAAGGAGGTCATGTCCAATCTGGGCGTTGCATTGCGGTACTCCAGTCCATTCCATCCTGTGGGAAATTCAGTTGTGGAGGGAAAAAACCGGGACATAAAGCAATCTATACCAGCTAAGGTATTAGGCTCGGGTGACGGGTGGGTCAAACATCTAATAAGTGTCCAACGTAGTCTTAACAATCTGCCAAGAAGTTCTCTGGGTGGAATCACTCCATATGAAATCCTTTTTGGAACTAGAATGATTGTCCAGGACCTTGATCGTCACACTTTAGTGGTAGAACAAAAACTTTTTGATATCAAAGACCGTTTGGCTGTTTTGTAGGACTTAAATGAAACAAGGAGAAGTCAAAGCAACACATTGCTGAAGCCAACGACCACTGAAGGGAAACCACCCATCCCATCAAGGCCTGCCTGGATTCCAAAGATTGGGGATCTAGTCAGAGAAAAGATCGCGGATAAGAAGGAATTTGGGATTTCTTACAGACAACTAGTACCTGTGCTAGCAATCCACGGATCAAGAACAGTGTTACTGCCGCCCCTTGCTGGAAGAAAGGAGAACAGGTTCGTATCTATCGACCTGGTAAAACCACATCATGTGGCCAATCATAAGTAGTAGGCCAAGTGGACTCTAAAGATGTAGCAGACGACCAAATCTGGCTACTATCCAAGAGGTTCAAACTGAGAGACTCATCACCTTTGAGGAATCTGCAGTGAGAAAAGAAGGACTAAGCAACAAAGCCATGGAACTTGTGCCTCTTGAGACCCAAATAACAGTTTGTCAAGAAACACCTGTCTACAATGATATAGCATCAGACTATACTAATATGACAAGGGATTCAGTAGCTCCAACAATTTCAAGTAATCCTGATGCAATATTACAATTGACAGAACTGCCTCTGGCTATTTCATTAACTTTGATAGGTTTTTCGAGGATCCCAGTGATCCTGAAACAACGCCAGCAAAAAGAACTCTCAAAGAACAAGCAACAGGACCTTTTCATCAACTGGAAAAGACTTATCTAGTTTCACCATGGAATGAAATTTGGATTGTGTTGGGTGTATTTTTCCTCCTCCTTTGGCTAATTCTGGTATTAAGTTTGGGAATGCTGATAAATGGAAGAAATAGTAAAAGGGACACAGCAAGTAAGAACATCAACTTACTCCTCAAGCCACACAAATCATCTCATCGTGAACAAAGAGACTTGTCTTCAGTGAACATTACAGCCGTTCCTATACCTGGTGGTATAGCCTAGGACAGAACTGATTATGACATCTTTGGTCCTGCAGAGCTGTTGAAGATTCCACACCAATTCAAGGTTTCCTTGAGTTACTTTGTTTCATCTAGTACCTTTTCTTTTTTTTTTTTTCTTTTTTTTTTTTATTATTGAGATGTTTCGGATAAAAAGAGGTATAAAAAACATTACAGATATCATTTCATTACACAATCAGAATAAATACAATGGACAATATAAATACATACAATAAATACAAATACAGTAATAGATGATAAATACCATAAATTATATAAACAGGGTTACAGAGAAACATACTACAGTAGGCATAGATAGGCTAATCATAAACCATAGGCAGTTCCTATTACGCCTTATATTTTTCATTGTCTGGACACCCTCCATTTCTTAACAGGAGCCCATATATTTCTGCCCAGTTCTCTTGTTTTCTTACCCTTAAAATCATACAGGCATTCCTTGATATTGTGCATTCCTAATAGCCTAGTTAACCACTGCTGAAATGTAGGTGCTATAGGATCTTTCCATCCAGTGGAGATTAATAGACGCAATATAGCCACTGAAATAAAAACCAAGGCTTCGACTCCGGCTTCTGCTCTCAGTTTGCCATCCATACCTATTAAAACAACGGTAGGGGATAGAACGATGTTTTGTTCTAGCAGCCCCTCCAAAAATAGCTGTATCTCACTAATAATCGGTGTTAGATTCGGACATTTATAAAACATATGGAGGAGATCAGCTGGACCCATATTACATCTGGGGCACATATCATTATCTCTAACCCCCCAGGCCAATAATTTTGCTGGTGTATGATATAGATTAAAAAGGGTCTTATAATGCTGGGCCCTCAAATTTGAGGACCTAAAGATCTTCTTATTCAAAACTAGGGCTAGGTCTAAATGCACATCTGGATCACCAAGTTTCTGAGCTAGGGTAGTTTCTGTTTTTTCCATATCATCCTCCAGCTCTTGTTGGAGATTTTTATACCCGATTCCGATTTTACTCCCTCCCCTTTTCAAATATTCTACTATTGGGTTGCTCGGCATAAGGGATACCCTCGGCCTAAATGAGCGGATAGTTTGTATAATCTGCCCATATAGAAACCACTGGCTAGCTGGGAGCCCAAATGTTTGCTGAAGAACATTAAAGCTAAGAATCTCATTGCCTAGCATAACATCCCCTAGGGACCTGACTCCCAACTCCCACCAAAGACGGCTATTTCTATTTTGGCCTAGGTGGGCAAAGATACTTGATTTCCAGAGATCGATGTTAACATGAATTTTTGGGATTTTCAAAAATTTTCTTACCGATTTCCAAGTTCCCCATGCCCCCATTAGTATCTTGTATTTGGCCCTCTTATAATACTTCCTGTCAATTTCACAGAACAATAACCCTGTAGCTTTGCTACCCACTAAGAGCTCGAAGATGGAGGGAAGCACCTGGTTACCTGACTGGGATTCAACTGTTTCCAGATCATATTGAAACAATACATTCATTTGAACCAAAAGACATGTCAAATGATACAACCTGATATTAGGCATCTCCAAACCACCCCTCTCAATTGGTAGGGACATGTGAGCAGTTGATCTCCTAATTTTCCCATATTGCCATATAAAACGGATAAACATTGCTTCAATTTTCCTGATCATCCATTCTTCCAACAGCAAAGGGATTGCCCGGAATAAATACAGGAGTTTAGGGAACATGGTCATTTTTATTACATTTACCCTACCAATCAGTGAGAGGTGCAAAATATCTATCCTCTTAAGCTCCTTTGTGATTGAATCTATCAGTGGCATGTAGTTATCCGCAATTATCATATTTACATTGGCATTCACTCTTACCCCCAGATACACCGCTGATTCCACATATCTTTGATCTAGCTTATTAATATTACTTGTACATATGATTTGTGTCTTTTCCTCATTCAGACGATACCCTGACCGTATACCAAAATCTTTAGCCAGCTGGCATATCTCAACCATAGCTTGTTGAGGGGCCGTTGTTATAATTGCCAGGTCGTCAGCGTAAGCCAGAATTTTAGTCGTGTAGCCATTCAGTGTCACTGGAGTAATCTGTTCAGACAATAAAATTTTTTGGATAAGGGGATCAATATACAGCGAAAAAAGAATCGGGGAGCAGGGGCATCCTTGACGCGTCCCTCTTTTAATTATTATTTTTTCTGAGCTTTGGCCCATAACCATTACCCTAGCCACCGGATCACTATACATCGCCTTAATTGCCCTTATACTCTTATTCCCAAAACCTCTTCCAGCCAAGATTCCCCACAAACAGTCCCAAGTCACACGGTCGAAAGCTTTCTCCGCGTCGAGGAGGATCATGGCCATGTCTCCTCCCGTGGCAGCATGGGCATCGAACAATGCTATTGCTCGCCTTATATGATCCGTGGTGCCACGGCCTGGCACAAACCCATGCTGCCATGGGGAGACTAAGCGACCAATGATCCCCCCCAATCTTTTCGCCCACACCTTGGAGTATAACTTTGTGTCCGCATTAATAAGAGAAATCGGTCGATACGAACCTGGACTATTCTTGGGTTTGCCTTTCTTGTGGAATATGACAATATTTGTCTCTTTCCAGGAATCAGGGATAGAGCCTGAGCACACTATGCCAGTAAACAAATCCAACAATATTGGGGCAATTTCCTCCTCTAAGCATTTATATACTTCTAAGGGGAGCCCATCAGGACCCGCCGCCTTACCAGCTGCTAGTTCCTGAAGAGCTATCTTAATCTCGGTCAAAGTCAGATCACAATCCAGCATCTCCCTGCTACTTTGATCTAGTTCTGGGCCATCATCTTGGAGAACAGGATTTTGTACCTCCCTCCCACCCTCTTCATCATATAATTTTTGGTAGAACGTATGGAAAACCCTCAATATTTCTTTAGACTCAGTATATTCGTTTCCATTTTCCTGTATGCTAGTGATCAGGTTTTTGGATCTCTCCTGCCTAATCCGGAGTGCTAATGCCTTTCCTGCCTGTTCCCCTGTCTCGTATCTCTTTGCCCTAGAAGACTGATACTCCCTGGACTCTTTCTGCGTCACTATTCCCTGAAGGTCGGCTTTGATCGTAACCATTTTGTTCAAACTTGCCTGACCATCTACGCCCTGTACTATCTCTCTAATATGCTGTGCTTCTACTATTCCTAATTCCCTGATCAGGGTCTCAACCTTCATCCTGTCCTCCTTCCTCAGTCTGGCAGAGCAGCTTATTGTCTCGCCCCTCAAAGATGCCTTGAAGGTTTCCCAAACTACATTGCGAGAGGCACTATACCGATTGATATCATAGAATTCCCTGGTCCATTTTCTTATGTGTCTCACAAATCTATCATCCGCAAGGAGCTTTCTCTCAAATGACCATTTTGATTGTCTTCTTTCGATATTGTCTACATCATATAATAGAATCAAGGGGTTATGATCAGATAGGGATTTGGGCAACTTTATGATCTTGACTTTACCAAGTTTCTCTGAAGATAACAAAAAATAATCCAACTTAGTGTATTTTTTATGTGGAAAGGAGTAATATGTAAAACCTGGATTGACAGATTCTTTTGCACTCCAGACATCTTTCAAACCATGCGATCTCATTAGGGAGGACAGAGCATGAAACACTTTTGGTTTACCACCTGAATAGCTACAAAGTCTGTTCCAGTCTACCGAAATGTTGAGATCCCCACAAATTATAATAGGGGTAGGCCAGTCTACAAGTTCCCCTTCTAGTGTATCAAACACTGCCGGATCGTCCTGATTCGATCCGTATACCGTACATATCGTACACCCAAGATTCAGTTCCACTATTGCCCATCTCCCATTGCTATCTACTTTAATCCTCTTCACCCCACCTAACATCGGTTTAGCAAGAATAGCCACCCCCCCTTGTCATTGAAGTCTGAGAGGAGCAAGCTAACATCTCATACCCCCTTATATGCAGCAAATTTCTACTGGCCCAGGGAAGGTGGGTCTCCTGCAAACACAGAACATCCAAATTATTAAATTTGACAAAGTGACATAATCTTTGCCGCTTTCTCCAATCATTTAACCCACCAATATTGACGGAGCAAATTTTAATGTGAGCCATATTTTTGAGGTAATCTTTCCTGACAGGAGAAATCCGGCTGCCCTGATTTGGCCAATATTATCAATGTAATACTCTGATTGCCAACAGAAACCTCTTTACTCCAAAACATCTCATTTTTTTGAATTTTTTCCCCCCCTTTCCCACCCTTCCCCCTTACTTCCTTGTCTTGCCCCCCCCACCCCCCCACCCATATACCCCCTCATGTGAGGCGCTCAGACTAAGTCTGTGCATACAATGGAAAAAGCGTCTGAAGCAGTGGAGATGGACCTAAACTAAAGAAAGCCTTACATAAAACCAAACCCTGTGAGTCGGAGAAAAAGAAAGAAAGGAAGAAAAATATAATTGCAATCCCTAAATACCACACACAACACCCTACCATCCCACTGCAGGCTCAGGTAATGAATAAAAGTGCCTAAGATCTGATCCACATATAATTTCTTAAACTAGCCGATATCCCATTTAAACAGTTTTTTTTTTTTTTTTTGATATAGTAGAGATAACTTAGTCGTCAGAATTAAGCACTCTGTGAATCCAGATATTCCCTGGCCTTAATTTCGGAGGAAAAGTACAAAGTTTTACCAGCATTAATTATTTTAAGTTGTGCCGGATTAATCAGGTAAACCTGCATCTTTTTGTCCTGGAAGGGTTTTATCAATTGTCTCAACCTCCATCGTCGCTCGACTGTTAAGTGGCAGAAATCAGGTCTGACAAAAAACGAAATTCCTTCAACTACCTTCCGCGCTTCCGGTCTAGCTTTTTCTGATATTGCCTGTCTTAGTACAAAATTGCCTAAAAATATCAGTATGGCTCTCGGCTTATCTCCTTCCTTTGAGTTCCTACTTAGCTTAAACGGAGTACGGTGAGCCCGCTGAATTTCCTCAGCCCAGTTCCAGCCTGGCAAATCTACAAATGCTTGCTTAAACAGTTTGATGACAAAAGCCCTCACGTCTGTCCCTTCGACTCCCTCCTGTACTCCCAAAATTCTGAGATTGTTCCTTTTTTGTTGATTTTCCAAAACTTCCAACTTCCATTGGATGTCTGTTATTTGGGTACTTTGAGAATCTACTTTATTGGAGGTAGCTGCTGCATCCGCCTCGGTTGAAACAACCCTCTCCTCTAGGTTGGAGACTCTATCGCCCAAGTTAGTGCAAACTTTAGACATTTTTCTTATGGCTCCTTGCATCTTTCTAACAGCGGCCTGTGCCTTACGACTATCTTGTCGCGTTTCTTCCCTGTGAGCCAGAATCTCCTTGTGGATCACCTCGAGGAGCGACATCTGCGCTGCTTCCCCGTGTGGGCTTCCGACTAGCGGAGTGGCTGATGAATGGTCCCAACTGAGTTCATGCATTTTGGCCCCAACAGGCGGTTTAGCAGAAGATTTATGTGATCCGATATCGAGCTCTGGTTCACTGTCTGTGCCTGTATCTAGATTGCTCCCTCCCTGTTCAGAGCTATCACCATCCCCTGACCACTCGCCTCCTTCTGAGACGGAGAAAAAACATTCGCTGGGAGGCTTCTCCTTCTCCTTGTCATTAGATTTTTCAGCTATTAGGCTTGATGTACTGTCCGTGACTAAAGCCCCTGATACTGCTGAATCTGCTGAAACTGTCATTGTCTTAATCTGCTCTTCCGAGCTTGACTTTGGGGTCAGCCTCCCTTCACCGTCCCCCCCGATATCACTGGAGGGTCTTTCGAGATAGACAGAGGCACTGGCGCAGTACTATTCTGACCCTCAGTATCCACCAGCGTTTTTACCAGGCACAAAGAAGGGTTAAGCTTAAGATCTGAAGGGGGAGATAACGCATTTACCTCGACCCCTTCCACATCTATATTCTCTGAATTTCCCTTTGCGCTCAGCTCCAGTTCCTGCGCATCCTTCAAAGTGTCCGCTTTCAAACCCTTCCCCTTGCCTATTTTGGCAAAGATATCCAAGATAGGTGATCCAGTCTGTTTAGTCTTTACCACAAGCTGATCTTTCCTTACCGGTGTCTGCCTTCTCTGCCGGCTGTCTTCCTCAGCTTCTGCTTCAGCCGCCGCCTCGGCTGCAGCTTTCCTTTTTAAAGCGGCCTTAGAGCGTGCGATCGCTTTTGGGGCCATGGCTCTACTTCGACCTCTTTGTCGTTTCCTTTTAGTGCTCCGTGTGGACTGTCTTCCTTTGCTGGCTATCTGCTTCAGTGCTGTCTCCGTCCCGACCGCCACTGCAGCCCGCTCTCCGCTCAGCGAGTCCCGCGGCCTCCTTGAAGGCTCCCGGCTCCTCCCCTTCACCTTCACCTGAGCCCAGGTCTGCGCTCTGCCGCCGGCTGCCAACACTCTCACGGCCAGCGTCAGCTCCCGCAGCAGCCTGCCGATGGTTCCGTGACAGGTATGAGCCAGCAACATATGTTTCTGCTGCTTATTTTCCGTTCACAAAAAAAAAGTCCTTTTGCAGCGCACACGTCTTCCCCGCAGACTATTCCTGCCTCCGTTCGGTGCAGCTACATGGAGCTGTGTGCTCCGAAATCAGGGAGTCATTGCCTTTGCCTTCTCCACTGCTTCACGCTCCCGACCGTTCTACACGGCCGCCATTTTTTGCCTCAGCTGTCCCATCATCTAGTACCTTTTCTGATGATTGGGATTTTGAGACTGTTAATAATATGATGTCAGACTTAGAGATGTCTGCAAAATTTACAAAACATGAATACTTAAAAGGTTCATCAGATTATGAACAAATGTACTGTTATAATCACTATGGTCCTCATTTTTTGCACAAATCTGCAAATCCTAGAAATGTTTATACTTTCAATCAATAGGAACATTGTCCAACGGACAAGCAAAATCTTCCTTCTGGCTATGTGCCATGATGTCTAATCAACACCACGTCATTGTTTTCTGTATTTAACCTTAAAGATAAACAAATTACTTTGGCACAAAGAGGAGCAGACAATACGGTGCTGAGCATTGAGAAACTGGAAAGATTACCATTAACTGTTTCGGAAAATCCTGCAACAGAATGGCTAATACACGGGACAATCACTCTGCCTGTCACAAGTTTCCGTATTGTTTGAAACATATACCAGCTGGCGTATATGGAAGGTTGGATAAAGAATACATCAAGTCAACCTGGGATTTCCCATATACACCGAGGTGTTGGAGTGGAGGAAAAGACGTGTTTCTTAGTGGTACAAACTGCAAAAGCGCACTAAGCGGTACACTTTTATGTCAGGTTATTAACTTACACGGGCCTGCAATGGTTCTTTGACCAACTTATCCTGCCACCTGCAAGGTTCTCCAGCTGCAGTGATAGATCCAACTTTTTGGCAGCTTTCTAATGGAAGCTTTATTATATTGAATGATCACAGCTGCTGTGGCATGCTGCCAGGAATAGCCTATCATGTAACTGTGTCAACAAGGGTCACTTGTTGAATGCAAGTATTGTTTCCTAAAACCAAGACAGACGGGGAGTCACAGTTTTGGCCTTCACTGAACATCTCTTCTATACAAATAGATACTTTAAGCAGAATAAAAGGCATTCTTTTACAAAAAACTGTGCCACTGACCTCGTCCAAAGGAACGTAAGAACAGCAAGTTGCAAGGTCTTCTGCAGAGACACATGCCCTTTTATCGTTTAAGAGATCTAAATACCACGTGGTTTCTATCATTCCGACCAATCTGGCAAGATTACATCTTACTTGTTCTGCGATGCCTGGTATGTGGAGAAGAATGCGTGTAAGACATCTGTATGACACTGCCATCAGTCCAGCCAACGGATTTTGATACTTTGCCTGGACCGGTAACGGCTCATGCACTGTATTGTCCCCACCAGCTACAAATCCTGATGACGGCATTCGTTGAGATCTCACAGACGCAAACTGCTGACGGTGAGATACGTGGAGCGACAGGCACACAGGTACCATCTCCTTCAAACATTGCTAATGCGGCTGACACTGACGGCGATGCTTCTCATCTTTGTGTAGTCGATCTGCTTAACGAGGTAGTCCAACTTTCACCAACAGTAGTAGACAACTTCATTACCAGCTTAGAAGATTTGAGGTTTTCTCCAAACAATGAGACTGACTTTTGAAGTTAGCACACAGTGTTCTGTGGGACTCTGTATTCGACCTTCACTTTCCAAATCAAACTTCTAACTTTGGAGCTCTATTTTTTATGATTTGACTTTTCCAAAATTGAACGTTTTTGGCACAAAGTATTCTGCTTAAAGTAGAACTATTCCTAGAGAACAGGAATTCTTTGAATACTTCCAAGAGACAATATTTGACTTTGTCCACAACCAAACAAATTATAAATTATGTCATGGAATGGTCTCAACCTTTTTTCTTCTGTATTTAAGAGCTATTTCATTATTGTATTTTAGTGATTCATTCGGATAGTATTTCCAATGTCATACTATATGCTTTGAATGAAAACATTGCTTTTAAAATGTGTACAGCACAAATGCCATTTTCGTGTACAACCATTTCAAATGCATTTTTATGTATTTTGGGTGGGGTTTTAACACATCATGCTTTAGATATGTTTTATGTGCTCAGAACTTAGTAATGTCGTACATAATAAAGTGGAGTGGGTTTTGTATGGCGTTTTAGGATCCGAGCGAAATTTCTCGATACATGCGCTTATATAGGTATAATTCACATTGCCCTAATATAGGCATAGAAATCATACCCTTATTCAGATATAGCCCATGCTCTCCAAATACAGGCATGGCTACTACCACCTGTACCAAAACGTCACAACGATTTCTTGGAAAATCAGCCTAAGCAGTCAGGAACCTCCCCTTGCTTGAATATTGATTTGTCCAAGAACTCATGGACTTTACAAAGAACTACAATTCCTTTGGCGTTCTTTATTGACGTTATTATGCCTGACTTCACATCAAACTAGGCAGTACAAAAGGGCACCTTCAAGGTATAAATATGCCTTCACTTGCTCTAGCAAGACATGGTGGTTCGGAGCAGTTCGACTATCTACTTGCCCGACGCAGCTCGCTACAGCAAGTGCCGAAGGAAACCGACCCTCCATTTGACGCACTGATCTAGAGACTGCATTTCTCTCGGTGAGAATCCAGCTTCAGTGTTTCCAAGCTCCCCTTGTTGGGTGTTGGGAAATCGAGGCCCGAAACAGAGATACCAAACCTCCTTCATTCTAAAACTAAAAGGTATGGAGCTGATTCAAACCTAAGAGAAATCTTGGATAGATTATTGGCGAAGAAAAACTAAACCTCTGCTACACCACACTTACTTCTTCCGCGTACTATATTTAGGTTAGGTACATTGGGGTAGGCGTATTTTAGAAGCACCAGTTGAGTACTTTTATCCATTGTTATTTATGTATGTATTTATATATGGTTTAGAAACCATACATTGCTCTTACAGTATTATTTTTTAATATTGTTCTCGCTGTAGGCATTATACTTTGCAGCCTGCATTACGTTTGTAGCAGTTCACTTTTCTTGCATGAGAAAGCAGACTGTTCAATAAAACCTTTAATTGAAAACGCCTGTCTCTCTAATTCTCTGCACCTCTGTTGAAACGAAGCATGTACGATTGACTGAGTGAAATATTTATCTGTTGTTTCCACGACTCTAGAGATATAATTCTTATTCTTGGGAAACAAAGTTGTCATGTTTATGCGATTGTCAGAAATTAATCCCTTCTTGTGTATTCGAGAAAGTTTCTAGTGACCTCTGAGTTAGCTGGCACACTCAGTATTAAGTTTAGTATATTCGACAGAGACCTAGTCGACCTTAGTCCTACGTCTAAACTATAGGATATATTATTCCAATGTGCAGAGCCTATTGGGAATATAGGAACTACACTACAATACGACTGTGGTTTGTTTACATCACAAACTGCTTATTGGCAATATGAGTTTCTCAACTCACTTTTCAAACTGACATGTCTAGTGACACTGATTAAAAGTCAAATTCTATTAGTCAATGTGTAAAGCTTCCAACACACCTCTGTCTGGTAAATGTGTCCTAAAAGTGAGGCCTGAGTGACTCAAGGGGCATGCAAATTAGCCCCTTGGTGTGCTTAGCATACACATGCACCCTTGACCTATGGAGCACGTTTTTGCATTGTTGACATGATTGGTATTGTACTGGAAGGGACAAAACTCTCAGCACAAAGAAATGCTAAGGCAGAGTATTAAGCATGCATACAGTATTGAATGACACATAGTGATACGTCAATGATCTTCCTTGGCATACGTCCCCTGGGTAGTCATGCATTATTGAGGCCTGCCATGGCTTACACAGCTTAGCTAACCTGTGAATGTGGCAAAACACATATCACTTATCTTGAACAGCATTTCCTATGTAAAAGGTATGACTCCTTGATGTTCACTATGCAGGACTGGACCTAGGATTTGTTGGGCCCCGGGCAGAACCAGAACATGCAAGGCCTGTCTAATTTGTATAAGAAGTAATATTAGAGGAAGTGACATTACAAGAAGTGACTTCCATTGCGCATTCATTTTCTGGCATTGTTGAAACAGCTTTGTAAGATGCCACTTATCTAGTATGGATGTCTATAAAATGGCTGACAATACATATAAAACCCTAATAAAATAAGTACAACTATTTTAAAGCGCTACATGAATCTAATTGGATGGAAAAGCTAGGCCTAGGTCTCTCTAAAACTGATATTTTTACACTGATGCACTAATTGTTTCAAGATTAGTGCATGATTAATTTCCAAGACGTAGGTCTGCTTGCACTGTATTGCTTCAGCTTTTATTGTTAATTCCTTCTGTTTTTAGTGTTTACATTCTGTGCCCTGTGCTTTGTTTTGCCTTCTGTCCCCTCGCTGCTCCTGCCCCCGTCTTTCCCGCCGCTGAATCCCCTGCGGCCCCGCTCCCCCTGCTTTGTACTGTAGTGCTTCTGTCTTCTACTGTTTAATTGTTCGTTTTCCCTCCTTCCCCTCTGTATTCTGTGGCCTGTGCCCCCTTTACCTTCTGTTCCCTCACTGTTCATGCTCCGTTTTCCCGCCGCTGAGTCCCCTGCGGCCTTGCCCCCTAGCTCGCCAATTCGTCCACTCCATCCTCCCAGCTGCTCCTCCCTCCCACCTCCCCTTCTTATGGCGGCGATGTGCTAAGGCAAGCCTGTCTGCACCCGTCCGCACCTGGACCGCTCACAGCGCAAGGACCCCTGGCCACCTCAAACCCCACGACTCCGCTATGATGCCAGCACCCTCCACGCACTCAACACTGGACAGTCACACACCTGCTTCCTGGCCGCCCGAGGCGCACCCAAGGACCCTTCTCCTGCCTGAACTCCAGCTTCACCAGCATCCCATCCGCCAAGCCACCCACCATGAAGGAACGCAACCACCTCAGATGCATTCTTCTAAACACCTGCTCCGCTTGCAAACACGCCATTGAACTCTGGGACCTACTCGACTCAACCTCCCCAGACATTGCCTTCCTGACGGAGACCTGGCTGAACCCCTCCTCGTCACCCGACATCGCCATAGCCATTCCGGACGGATACAAGATTACCTGCAGGGACCACTCCAACGGAATAGGAGGAGGAATCGCCATCGCCCACACGAACACCCTCAGAGTCTCGACCAACACTGACGACACCATTAGCAACGCCGAACACCTGCACGTCCAGATCCTCACCGATCTCAACACCACCCTCAGAGGAACCCTCGTCTACAGACCCCCAGATCCAGACCACAGTTCAGGGACTCAATCGCCGACTTCGTCAGTACACACGCCCTCACCTCCACAGACTACATCCTTCTCGGGGACCTGAACTTTCACCTTGAGAACAACAACAACCGCAACTCCACCACCCTGATCATCAACCTCGGACTCGGACAACTCGTCACAACACCTGGCCACATGCTGGACCCCATCTTCTCCGCAAGCTCCCATGTCTCCTTCAACCACACCTCCGAACTCCACTGGACCGCCCATCACTGCATCCACTTCCCCTTCCGGAATCCCACCACGCACCACCGCACCCAACAGATTCCCCGCCGTTGTTGGAGCAAAGTCACCAAAGACCAGCTAACCACCACCCTCGCCTGAAGCCCACCCGCCGACCCCACTGACCCCGACACCGCCGCCTGCAACCTCAGACAATGGATAGACAACTGCGCCAACACCCTCGCCCCAATCAAGAAATCGCAAGAAAGCCAGCTGGTTCCCTGAAGACCTCCAGGCCTCCAAGCAAACCTGCCGAAAGCTAGAGAAGAAATGGCACTGTGAACAGTCATCGGACAGCTACACAGCCCACAAGAAAGTCACCCGCAGACACCATCACCTCATCAGATCTGCGAAAAGGGCCTGCTTCAAAGACCACCTAGACAAAAACGCACACAACAGCAAAGAGCTCTTCAACATCGTGAAGGAACTCTCCAACCCCAGCTCCAACACCAACAGCATCCCACCTTCGCAAGACCTGTGTGACTCCCTTCCATCGCAATATCGCAGACATCCACAACAGCTTCAACGCCACGACCGCCACAACAACCACTGAGACCTCCGTCCCAACGGCCACCATCCACACCGACCCCATGCTCTCCTGGACCAACATAAACGACGATGACACCATCAACATCATGAACATCATTCACTCCGGATCTCCGTCAGACCCATGCCCACACCACATCTTCAACAAGCCAGCACCACCATCGCACCCCACCTCCAGGAACCCATCAACATCTCCTTCGAGACAGCAACCTTTCCGGAGAGCTGGAAGCATGCCAAGATCAACGTCTTACTCAAAAAACCCAAGGCTGACCCCAGGGATCTCAAGAACTTTCGGCCCATCTTCCTGCTCCCGTTCCCGGCAAAGGTCATTGAGAAGACTGTCTACAGACAACTGACCCACTACCTCGAGGGGATCAGCATCCTGTACCAATCCCAGTCCGGGTTCCGCAGCAACCACAGCACCGAAACTGCTCCCATTGCCACCACCGAGAACATCAGGGCCCTACTGGACAACGGAGAAACCGCAGCCCTAATGCTCTTGGACCTGTCAGCCATCTTCAACACTGTCTGCCACAGCACCCTACGCACACATCTCCGCAACGCTGGGATCCAAGACAAGGCTCTGGACTGGACCACCTCCTTCCTCTCCAGCAGAACCAAGAGTGTCCACCTCCCTCCTTTCCGCTCCTAAGTCTCCGAGATCATCTACGGCGTACCCCAGGGCTCATCCCTCAGCCCAACATTGTTCAACATCTAGCCCACGTCGCTCGACTGCATGACCTCAACACTATCTCCCATGCCGACGACACCCAGCTGATCCTCTACCTCACAAAAGACTCTCACACCGTCAAAACCAACCTCCACAAAGGAATGAAAGCCGTCGCCGAATGCATGAAGAACAGCCGACTGAAGCTAAACTTGGACAAGACGGAAGTCCTCATCTTCGGCTCCACCCCCTTGGCCTGGGACGACTCCTAGTGGCCAACCACACTAGGAACAGCCCCAGCACCAACCAACCACGCACGCAACCTTGGGTTCATCATCTACTCTACTCTCTCCATGACAAAACAGGTCAACGCCGTCTCATCCTCCTGCTTCAACACCCTCTGCATGCTTCGCAAGATCTACAGGTGGATCGCCACCGAGACAAGAAGAAAGGTCACCCAGGCCATTGTCAGCAGCAGGTTGGCCTACGGAAACACCCTCTACGCAGGAGTTTAGGCCAAACTCCTGAAACAACTTCAACACATTTAAAACACATCTGCACGCCAGATCTTCGACATGCCTCGCCGAAGCCACATCACAACCCACCTGAGAGATCTGCACTGGCTCCCCGTCGACAAGAGGATCCCCTTCAAGCTCCTCACCCACGCACACAAGGCACGCCACAACAGCGGACCAGCATACTTTAACATTTGACTCAGCTTCTACACCCCCAACCACCAGCTCCGCTCTGCCGACCTCGCCCTCATCACAGTCCCCCACATCTGCAGAGCAACCTCCGGCGTCAGCTCGTTCTCCTACCTCTCCGCCAAGACCTGGAACACCCTCCCATCCCCCTACGTCAGACCCAGGACCTACTAACCTTCAGAAGACTCCTCAAGACTTGGCTATTCGAGCAGTAGCAGCCCCATCCCCCCAGCGCCTTGAGACCCTCACAGGTAAGTAGTGCGCTTTATAAATGTTCTAATTGATTGATTGATTGATTGATTGATGAGTTTAGCAGTGTTGTAGCAGAACTCCACCAGAGCCGCCACTCTTCATGAGCTCAGCCTCACCGCAGGGAAGGTAGCCAGGTCAGTATAGAGAGCCTCAAGCAGCATGGGATGATGTATGTTACAGTATTAATAAATTTGAAAGGATTCAGCCTCTGTCAATACTTAGGCTGATACATCAGACTACCTTCCATACAATCCCTTTCATGCATCCAGGTCTGCTTGCTCGCAGGCCTTACTCCAAGGCATTGGGCCTGCACTATCTTGTGGGGCAGAATGCTTTGTCAGTCCGGGCTTATGTTTCCCCGGTGGACCAGTGGTATCCTCCACCACCGTTTTCTGAGGAAAGGAAGCAGGTCATGAGCTATGATATCTAGATGTCCAGTCAGGATATGGACGAAAAAGGTCCCACTTAGAGCTAGATTTCTTAAAAATATCAAGAGGAATAAGAGCGTAAACAGAGAAGGCTGAAATTCTGCAGGCACATCCAGGATGGTTCAAGATCAAAAACCTTTGGAAAGGAAGACACACAGCCCAAAACGAACCCAATTTTTTCAAGGAAAATAAGGGGACTGGGCATTGCAATTGGTGTTAGAAGGCTCTCTGTGTGTAGCTGCACAGTAGTTCAAAGACATTTTCCACTTCATCACCCTCCTAATTTCTTTTACTGACTCTGACTTCTTAACCTCTCTACTCCATGCTGTACTTTCCACCGCACCTTTTACCCAGTCTATTACCTTCTCATGATTTGAACCCTCTTTTATCCACCTCAGCCTACATGCCCATCGCTAACTGTCTCATTTATATGCAAGCCTCTTATATTCTCCCTCAGGTTCAACCACTCCTAAAGAAAACACAAGGAGATGATGGACAGAGCGCTGAAACTTTTCAGACACTCACCCCCAGTCACAGATCTGGGTTGAATACATCATCTATCTTTAGCTCACTTCGCCACCTCAGTTCAGACCCAGCTTTATACAAAGCAGTCTGGACCCTGTACCTCATAGGAACAGTCCAGCGCAAACTGCCAAACCAGGTCAAAGTTTCAGCGCTCCGTCCATCATCTCCTTGTGTCAGCCACTCTTACATCCACATCTCCGTTCCCTGCCCTAAGCTTCACCTCTCGTTTCTCATCACCTCTCCCCTTCATGCTGTACTCATAATGTACTATACCTATCACCTCTTCATCAGCCCCTAACCATATCATGTGAATTCTGCCCCTCTTACCTCCATCTCTACCCTGTCCCCCAACTTATTCGCATTCACTTTCTGATTTGGGGCTTCTTATATCCACTTCTTTCCTTGCTCTCTACGCCTCACTACATCTCTCACCCTCCCTCTTACTCTTCCCACTGATTCTGCCCTTCTACATTTGCCTCTCAACGCTCCCCCTCTCCTCTCTGCTTAAGATCCCCTAATAGTTCTTTTCCATCTATATCTTCCATCTATTTATATCTCCCATCCATGTACTGGCCATCCCCTGTCATCTCTCCCTATAGCCTCCTAAAATGTATTTCTGGTTTGTCCCCTTTGCATGCACCTCTTTCCTTTGACCCCACCAAGCCTGTCACTTTCCCTTGCTGTGTGGGAGTTAGCATGAGTGTTCATATAATGTGTAATTTGTCTTTGCTAGCAATGTTTGGCAATATGTATGAGTAGGTGTTTTACCTAGGACAGTAATCTGTCAGTTTAGCCATGGAATTGCATCATCTATCAACAGACATTGCTGAACAGTGCACATAGCAATCAAGATTGAAATAGCACCCAATAGGCAACACATACGGTTAAACAAGTATGTTTTACTCTGCCTATCTAGCTTTATCCCTAACTCCAATCAACACATGTCCCTTTGGAAAGTTTTTGGTGTCTTTAACTCACAGAATGCACAATGGTCAACGTGGTCCAGACTCCAACATACAGACAACACACAGGTAGTACTAAGTGCATTTATTTACATGTGCTAATACTTATGCATCTCATAGGGACAGTTCATAGGACAACAACCCCAAAAGATATTTTGAGCTAATGGATGTCCAGACAGAGTTCATGGGGGGAATGGGTCATGGGACATATGGAGGAGGATGACCACAATGTCATTAGGAAGTATAGGCCACATTGGCAGTCCACAAATAGTTAAGGTGAACAGGGCAAAAGCAAAATGCGGACAGAGGCAGCTGATTTCCACTGGCGTGTTCATAAGCACAGGGCAACGGAGAAAGTGGGTATGTGGTACTGATGAATGCTCCCAGACACTTTTTTGTTTGAAAGAGGTGCAGTCCACATCTTCCTCTGATGTATGCGCTGTCTCCCAAGAGGTGGTGTTGGAGGTGCGGCAGTCTACAGAGGCACACCGACATCAGAGGTGGAAGAAGTGGATCACAAGCCTGGAGCATCATTCATCTGGGCCAACACATGAGGCAGCACAGGAGGATCTGCTTGTTTTGCAAAACACCAGCAATGTTGCAGTGGTAGGCAGCCATGGCAGCAAAGTGGGAGTTCGGATTCCGCTCTATGGACTCCAAGATGGTTTTTATTGCCCCCAGCTGGTAGCCCAATTCACTGGTGCCTCTTTGGCAGGGCATTTGTTCATGCCTCTGCCTCATGACACCAGCGATGTCAGCATAGGGACTGCTGGAGACCACGGAGCAGTGAGTAAGTGCCTCTTATGGCCAAAATCGTGTCCCTATTGGGACTGAGACACTCACAAACTCCCTCTAAGGTGGCCCCCACGATCTCCATCCCCACCTGCACTTTCTCTACCATCACCTGCTAGACTCCTACCGCAGTACTTTGGAAAGTAATCTATGGGTCCTCGGAGTCCAGGGCTCTGGGTGTGGTGACAGATGGTGCCTGTTTGTTGGTAGGTAGAGATGTAGAGAACCCACAACATTGTTTATCCCTCCCTGTGTCCAGAGATGGTGTCCCAATGAAGTTCAGGAGTTCTTGGAGAATGTCCTTGTCAACGGTTTGCAGGTTATCATACCCATCATCACTGAAGTCTGGGACAGCCTGCTAGCCAGGAGGTACAGGTATAACCCCTTCAATGAGTTGGAGAAAAGCTAGTACTGATCTCTCTTAAATGTTGACATGAGTAAGCCAGTTGACAATCAAGGTTCAATAGATTTCACTTGCAGGCCCTCATTGATGAGTAGGACACCTGCTATGCAAGGGTATGGATTGAACATTGAAATATATTTCCCTTTTAGATGACTGGATCTCAGCATTGTTATCACTACCACTGTGTGTCTACTTAGTGGATAGGCCCTGTCATACTAGTCAGATTACGATCACTAATGTTCAATACATTTCATTATGACCACAGTCGATTATCTGCAGGGTGTCCTGCATCATTTTAATCAGACCCATGCACTTGCAGTTGCACATGCCTCCTCTGGCTGCTCCCAATTTGGTCCTGGCAGCCAACCCACTGCCACACAGTGATGGGACTCAGATCATACATTGACTCTCGTGCCTACAACACCTACATTATGCATGAACATATCTAATGGACAGACATGGCAGGCTGTTACAGAATGATATGGGTCAGGCAGCCCCCCATATGGTAATAGTGCTGGGAATGGTGACAGGTACATACACAGTTTACTAAGACAACTTGGCCCATCAACCTCAGCCTCTGACCTTTCCGGACTCATGTCCTTTCTGGTGGCTAAGTAGTTCTCCCTATCCCTTGACAGTTCCCTTTAAGACATCCTCCGACTTTTGTTTTTGGCACAGTGAGACAATTTTGGACCAGATTCCCTCTTGGCACATACTGCATCTTCCCCCAGGTCCACATAACATGTAGAATGTAGTACCACAATGGGCTGTTGTCAGTCATCCTTAACCATCTGCTACACAAGTGTGACCAGTCTGACACAGCTGTGCATATGTATTTGTGAGGGCACCTTGCAGTACACATGTCCAAATCTCAACTCCTTGCAATGCAATCTCTCCCCATTCATATTGAGTGGCGGTTCGACATGCACAGCAAGCACCAATGATGCACTGCACTAGCAGGAGTCCACCAGGGGCACACACCATTTGTTTTGACACACATGGGGGCAAATTTACAAGGGCATTGTGCCACCCGAGCGTCACTTCTTATAATGCTCCGTTCAAGCAATGCGCTGCTCCATGTCTTACACAGAGATGCTGCGCCACTTTGCATGGATTAACGCCACACTGTAAATATCGTCCCCCTTGACCCAGTTTTCTGTGTCAAAGGCATACCTGTCAAATTGAAGTACAATCTCACAGTGTGAGGATGGTTGGGGCCTTGAAGGGGCTGGGGCTATGTGCGGTGAAGTACCTACGAGGCTCATTTGAACACCACCCACCCCCAAGCCCCCTCCTCTCCAAACAAAAACTTGCTGAGGTTGGTGCCATGTCCTGGGTGTTTTCACATCTCTCAATGGATGTCGGCAGTTCAGAGCCTCGGAAAACAAGCTGGAAAACCACTTTTTACAGTGGTTTGCAGCTTGTTTCCCTGTCACCATGTAATATTCGGTCCTCACCCGGAGACTGTGTGATGGGAGTTGATATTGTGTGTCACATGGTGGCCCCATTTGGGTTGACAGGTATGCAAAGGGGCGTGCAATGTGTGTTCCTGTAGGCATTCCAGCAAAACACCCATTTATTTTTGGCACTGCCCCAGATATACAAGTAATCGTAAATCTGAGGCAGCGCAAAAAAATAATGCTTTTCAAAAGGAGACTTTAGAGTGGGCCAAAAAGGAGAAATACTTGTTTACCTCGGTTTTTGCTCTTTCCATGTGTGCTGCATTCTACAGCACACATACATACAGCAAAAATGCATTATTGATTGTCCATGTGCAGGAAGGGATGAGCCGTATTTACAGGAATATGTACAAACCCTGTGCACACCCTTAGGCCAGTGCAAAAATGACAGCAGTCCGTCAACATAGGCCCCCTTGCACCATTGTGCAAGGGGGCCTGCCATGCAGGGATGATTGTTAATGTGCAGGAAGATGTCAGCCAGTCTAGATTGACTCCAGTGGCATGGAGAGCACAGGACCCATGTCTGGGCATCCCCATCCGACTTGCAGTGACAAATGCGAAAAGAACAATTGATGGACCGAATGTAGAACAATGTCAAAGATTCACCCATGTACAAAGATCTGGGCCTATATCCATTGATTTTTTTTGCTCCCCTTGTCATTCCAATTGAAACCCAGCCATATGCAAATAAGTCTTGACCCTGCTCCCCATGGGAACAGGTTAGTCCGAACCGGCCAGGCCTGGTCTTCTCTGGAACAGAAATATGCATCCTGGGACAGATTTCAAGGTGTCACCCGAATGCATGATGGTATTCAGCAACACATTTTGCATGATTGCCTTCTGAACGCCCTCATTAGAATGAACGCGTCTTTTTCTTGCATTTGTTCAGCACGCAAGTTGTTATAATGACTCGCCTTAGGGGGTGCTGGATTTGGAATAGTTTTATTTACTATTACAACTCCAGTGTGTGCCACAGTAGGGAAGGTGTTGGACTTAAAATCCAACACCATTCCACTAATGTGCCCCAATAAAGCAAGTCGTTGTAATGACTTGCGTGCTGAACGAATGCTTGCTAAAGACGCATTTGTTCTATTGCCGGTGCTGTGAAAGCACGGCTTGATTCCGGTTTCGTCCTAAAAGAAATTTCCCATTTCACCACTCATCAGCCAGGCTAGCTTGACTCCAGTGACATGGAGAGCACTGGACCCATGTCTGGGTTACCCCTTCCCACTGGGGTGGCAAAGGCAAAAAGAACACTTGATGAACAGCATGTTGAACTATGTCAAACATTCACTTCAGTACAGAGATCAGGACCTGAATCCATCATTTGTTTTGCTGCTGGGGTCGCTCTTCCATTGTTGCTTTCAGGTAAGTGTACCATCTTTTTTTCATGTAATGGAGTTCTTTAATTTATTTTTTACCACTAGGCGCACAAAAGTGATGCTAGGACGGATAACATCTATTTTCTAGCCGATAATTGGCTGAACTTCCCTTTTGCAGCATTAGTGTCAAATTTTCTAACAACACGATGCACACAATTGCGTCAGTTTTTACGATGCCGGCTTCTTCCTCACGCCATGGTGCGCTGCATTGTAAATAGAATGCAAACATGGCGTTGGAATTTGTCGTACTGCAATGGTACTTTTTTTTTTACGCACCGCTGCGACAAAGCAGCGGTGTGCCAGTTCTAGTGAATACACCACTCTGTTCTACAATCTCTCAAAAATAATGTATTGCCACATGGCAATTTGCAATCTTGTGACAAACAATGACCGTTGTCAGGCCCCCAAACAAGACGCACAGACACCCCAATAAATAAATACAATCATGAACATGTGTATCGTTCTTTATTCTTCGTCTTTTCAACGTTTCATCACATTTTCTCCAACATTTTTCATACTTTATATTTTCATTTTATGCTCAATCTTGCCTATCCAGGCTGTCAAAGCAGCGTAGGAGATTCAAAAGTTCCACCTGTCACAGCATACAAAGTCTCTACCCGATGCATTTCGGGATAATTCCCTTCCTCAGGAGTAACTACAACACAAAACAATTCAAAAACAACCCATCGGTTTTTCTTCATGAGACAACATTCTCCTGAAAATTCGTCCTCGCATTTAAACTGGTGCACCATAACTGATCCTTACTTTATACTACAATAACAGTCTTCCCACCCCAGTATTAATGACCCCAACAAGAACCTCATCTCCAAAATAATCAATTTTAACTACCATAAAAACTCCATAAATCAAACATCACCTTCACAGTGCAACACGCGCATATATCACATAAACATTAAAAACACCTAATGTATGGACAGAAACATCCCGCCACTCTCCAAAATACAGGAAAATCACCCGCGGTGTCATTTAGCTTCTAAAATGCTTGCCATGGCTTCAACCATGCTTCAGCATGGAACCCGCATGGCGTTCTCCCACTTTTCCATGATAGCTCATTGCGTCGCCATTCATTTCATATCGTCCTTCAAACAAACGTCTGAAGGCAGCCCCATCGATGTGTCTATATCAGTAAACCCCAGTGCATCACAATCTGCTTAAAGCTACCATGCACTTGATACCCTGCAGGTGTTCTGGTCCATCCAAACAAAGACATCAACCAAAACGGGCTGTCAACGTGCGGAACAAGGCATGATGAAAACAGGGCAAGCCACACTCTATGAACTACGGTCCCCAGCATGCATCACCCCCCCCCCCCCCCACCACCCGCATCCTCCAGGAATTACAAGATAAATCCGTAGTAAAACAAAAGTTTAAAGGGGAATATCAAATATATGAATACTCAAACGAAATCCGTTACTGTAACAAGTTTGTGCAGGAGTAAATAAGTAAATAAAAATTCCATCGCAAACCATAATGTATAAAACGTGAGTATCGCATCTACGTCTTTTCGAAATCAATGAATGTAAGGGTTGCTGAGCCACCCCGAGGAGCCCTGATACGGGACAATGCAATAGTTACTCTGGATGCAGTGTCTAGTGCCACACCAAGACATTCATCCACATTGGTCGGGGTGAACCAGCTGGGAATGACCGTCAACAGCCTGATCGCCACAAGCTTTGCATAAAGCTTGACCTGTTCCATTTACTCTGATACTCAAAAGAAACATTAAGGTCTTGCAGTCACATTTTGTTTGAGGTTTTGCATTGGCAGAATATGAGGTTACAGGTGTGTAGTTCCTTTCACAGTATCTTGTCTTTATTTTCTAAATAGTCTGTAGGCCCAGCAAAACAGTTCTTCTTAGTGGCTACAAATTGTATCCCAGAGCCCTCTTTTCATATTTGCTGTGGCATGTCTACATTACTAAATGAAGTCTATCTCTGCAGGCTGCTGGCCACCCAATGTACCTCCCTACAAGTGAGGCGAGGGAGGCACTATGGCTGCCTTCCTTGTCTCATCAAGCAGATAACGTGTGAATCAAACGTTCACCAACCTAGGACCATAACCCCTGTGCTAGCATCCCCAAGACGAGAAATGTATTTATCTAAAAAAGTTAATACAGACCTCAAGACAGTTCATCATGACCTATTCAGAGCCCTTAGAGCTCAAATGACAGGTGAGGTGCATTGATGTAAAGCATCAACATGCTGTAAAATGAAGTTTCAACAATTTCCACTTTCCATAGACGCACCAACAACTCTGGGCCTCATTTATGAGGCTGTGTGTCACTTTTAAGTCACCGGTGCGTCACTTTTTGTGACGCACCAGTGGTGTAAAAAATGCGCTTTGTTGCGCCATATTTAAAAAAGTGACGCATCTAGGTACATGCGTCACTTTGTAAACCCCAGCGCCACATTATACCTGCGCCAGGTATAATGTATGCAAGGGTGGCGTTTTGACGCAAGAACGAGTCATAGAAGTGACGCAGTGAAATCTATAAGATTTCCCTGCGTCATTTCTTGGCCGCTATTTCGTCAAAATCTTACGCCTGCCTCATGTCAGGCGTAAGACTGACGCAGGCACTAACAACATGGGACTTGCCCATGTGAAAGTACACATTGCTGGAGTTGCGTCACTTTTGTGACACACTCCAGCAATGCGTCACTATTGCGCCTACAGATACGTCAGAAATACTAATGTATCTGTAACTCCTTGCGACATGATGCGTCATACTGTAAATATGACGCATCGTTAAGGTCGCAGGGAGAGCCCAGTGAAAAGTGATGCATCGCTGTTTTCATGCAGCGATGCCTCACTTTTCATAAATGAGGCCTTCTGTCTTTATCAAGTAATCAAAAAGTGGGAATGGACACTTGTAACTACGTGAACGTAGGTTAAATTGAATCACCCTCATAATTTAACCTACTTTCACGTAGTTACAAGTGTCCATTCCCACTTTTTGATTACTTGATATATTGATTTGGGGAAGAGAATGGACTCTAATTCCTCCTCCCTACCAGTTGATAATGAAGCCTTCTGTCTTTAGGCAAGGCGTTGTAGTGACTTGGAGCAGGCATCGTAATAATTGACCAGAGGTGCGCTGCTCGTTGGGGCTTGGGCTGCAAGTCAAAACAAGAGGAGAGGGACTGGACACTACCCCTTGTGGTTGTTGATCTCTGAAACTTTTCCTGAAAAGTGAAGCGGTTAGACCTTTTCTGAACTTATAGTTTTTCCCCCTTTTGACTGAGTTTGTCCCAAAACATGTTATTTGTTCCTTCATATTTTTCCTTCTCATCTTAGGCTGGCAGATTTGTGTGGAAAGACTAGTTCTAAGAATTATCTTAGGTCAGTAATACTATATTGCATAGTACCTTAGATATGAGTCTTAACTCAGATGGGAGGGGACAGCAGGTGAATCACGAACGCCTGGTGTTTCAAGGCAATGTAAATATGGGAAATATACACTGCCATATATATTAGACACTGCAATACTCAGCAATGTCCCCCGCTGAGTAAGCAAAGGGTCATATTATACTACCCATTCTTTTATTCATCTGTAACAATGTTTAGGAGATATTCGAAAAAAACTGTTTGGAGTAAGTGAAGTGGCCCTCCTGCAGTACTCTTTTCCATACTGTTAGTAGACATTTCAGAAAATACCAGCACTGGCCGCGCCAACTGAAGAGGGACGCTTTCTGATTATGAGTTACTGAGATGATCATGAGCTGCATTCACCAGGATACAATGGGGAACTTTTTCTGAGATGCCAGCACTGGCATCGCTCCCTGTGTATTGTAAAAGCTCCTCCGGGAGTGATTGGACCAAGGAGGTTGGGATGCACCCGTCTGCTTTAGAGCGGTATGACCTGCCCCTTCAATCAGTCTTGCATAGCGCTGCGTGTCACCCCGGAGGATCTCCAAGCGCCGAGCTTCTGTGAGCTTTGGTCGAAAAGCAATGTCTTGAGCGTCTTCCTGAATCTTTGAGGGGAGGATTGGTTTGAAGGTCTTTCGAGCTCTCGGCGGCCAGGTAGCAGGTTCGACCTCCACAGCAGCTCTGCTGGATGCGGGGGATGTGCGCCCGGGAGAAGGCGGCGGAACGGAGCTCCCTGGTGGGTCGTGGGATGCCTGGCAGTGGTTGATGTAGGCTTATCCGGAGTTGTGGGACCTGCTGAAACGAAAGCAGCATTGTGTGCACCCCTAAAGTGACTTGCCAGTTGCCACTTCTTTCTGAAGAAGGCCAATCCCCCAGAAACACATTTCCAGGAACACACAGACATACGAGCACTGGATACTGCAACTCGTGGGGGACACATCCTTACCTGTGAGTTAGTGAAACATATTGAACTAGAATTAACAGAATGCGGTGCATAACTCTTCCTGAAATGACAGCAGTGTGCACCTTCCCCCTTTACTTAAATCTGAACACTTGCAAAATGTTTTCCTTTGCTGTCGGGGTGTGATAGTAGTATTTATCAATATGTAAATACATCTGGTCATTTTGTTTTTCTCATTGTACAGTCTTCCTCGAAGCAGCATGAAACCACTTCTGACACGCACGGCACAGTTCATATGCAGCTCGTCTCCGCTCATAAATGATACATAGGCTTGCCACCACAGTCATTACATGAAATTGCACCGACAGCTACTAGTGTCAAATTGATACATGTTTTTGTTTTTGGACTGCCCCGTGGCTGCTGTGTTTCCACTGTTGTGCTTGCAGTATTTGCATGTTTCTTTGTACTCGCTCTCCGAGTGCATACATTTCTTGAATTCATAATGACAGTTTTATAGCTGCAGATATTTCTCATTATTCCCCTTACTCTTCAGTTGGCAGATCCATTTAGCACCAGTGACTTCGTGATATCTGTTTTTGCTTTCTCCATAAAGTGGATTTTCTAGCTCTGTTCCCAATGGGCATATAAAGCCGGTGGTTTGATGTTGTGTAGGAAATCTGAATCAATCGCTGGGTATCGATTGGACGCCTCCTTGAACATTAGCCTGCCTGCTGCTAAAGCTGTTGATCTGGTTCACGTCTAATATGGCTATGAATTGCCATTTAGAGTTCGCGTATTTATATTCTTAATACATAGCGTTGTTGTTCCCTTAGGTTAATAACTGTTGGGTTTGACCTTAAAAATGTAGACTTGTAGCGGTCTGCCTAGATCCGATGTAATTCTAGACATACAGGGTTATTGTTGAAATAATTGCAGAGTTACAGCAATACAAAGGAAGCACCTTGCAATATTTATAGGAATACCAACTTATACAAATGTTATTTACGTATATTTGTAAATCGCACAACTACCTGCTAGGTTATCCTAGCGCTGAGTAGGTGTGTGTGTCTAGCCCTGCCTCAGTGGTGCAGCAAGGAGTGGGCAGGGAGTTTTGGGGGCGGCGGCCGCAAGAATTGCTGGCACCCCCTCCCCGCTCTTCAATCAATCAGGGTTTTTTAAAGCACGCTACTCACCCTTGAGGGTCTAAAGGCGTGGGGGGAGGGTGCAGTTCTGGATTAATCGAAAGCCAAGTCTTGAGGCTCTTTCTGCAGGTGTGCAGAGTGGGGGAGCGTCTGATGTTGACTGGGAGCTCGTTCCAGGTCTTTGCTGCAACTTAGGAGAAGGCTCTTCCGTCTACTCTGGTTCTGCGGAAATGTGGGGTCTCTGTCAGGACGATGATTCCGACGTAGAGGGCGTTGCAGTAGTCCAGTCTGCTGGTTATGAGTGCGTGGGTGACGGTCTTTCTGCATTCAGGGTAGCTCCACTTGAAGGTTTTCTGGTGAATGCGGAGGGAGTTGAAGCAGGTGGAGGCGATGGTGTTGATCTGGCAGGTCATGCGGAGGGAGGAGTCTAGGATGATGCAGAGGTTTTGGGTGTAGTCTGTTGGAGTGGGCAGGTTTCCGAGGGTGGAAGGTCACCAGGTGTTGTCCCAGGTGGTGGAGGAGGGTCCGAGGACTGTCTTCTCCGAGTTGAGCTTCAGGCAGCTGTTGTTCATCCAGGCTGTAACATCCTTTATTCCTTCCTGGAAATAGAGTCTGGTGTCTTCAGAGTTTTACATGTGGGAGAGGATGAGCTGGGTGGCGTCAGCGTAGGATACTATGCGAAGCCCATGCTGTCTGACGATGGGGCCAAGGGGGGCCATGTAGGTGTTGAAGAGCGTAGGGCTGAGCGAGGATCCTTGGTGTACTCCACAGTAGATCTCTGTGGGTTCGGAGAGGTAGGGTGGGAGTCTGATCCTTTGGGTTCTGCTGGAGAGAAAGGAGTGGATCCAGTTGAGGGTGGTTTCTAGGAGACTGCCGTCATGGAGTCTCGCTGCGAGAGTGCAGTGTGAGACGGTGTTGATGGCTGGGGAGAGGTCTAGAGGGAGGAGGGCTGAAGTGTGGCCCTGGTCGAGTAGCATGCAGATGTCATCGGTGGCGGCGAGAAGGGCTGTCTCTGTGATGTGGTTGTTGCAAAATCTGGACTGGGAGGGGTCGAGGATGGTGTTCTCTTTAATGTAGGTGAACAGCTGGCTGTTGATGATTTTCTCAGTGACTTTGGCTGCCAAGGGAAGGAGAGAGATGGGTCGATAGTTTTTTAGGTTGGCCGAGGATTTCTTGAGATGGGGCTTTACCTTCGCCCACTTCCAGCCAGCGGGCAAGATGCCGGCTTTGAGGGAGGCCTTAATGATCCTGCCTAAATCTGGTGCTATGGCGGTGGCACCTCTGTGGGTGGTCCATGGGGGCTCCTGAGTGGCCGTTCTTCATGGTCGTGGCGGTGTCTTTGGTGGTAGCAGGTTTCCAGGTGGTGATGGTGGGCTGGTTGTTGGTGGTGGAGAGGGGTGTGGTGTCTGGAGTCTGTTCACTGAAGTTGTCATAGAGGTCCTTGATCTTCAGGTGGAAGTAGGAGCTGAGATTTTTTGCAGAGGTCCTGGGAAGGAGAGACGTCTGTAGCTTTGTGGGGGGTTGTGGTGAACTGCTGTATGATTTTGAAGAGTTCTTTTGTATTGCTGGCGATGGTGTGGATTTTGTTCTTGATAAAGGTTCTCTTGGGGGCTCTTATGAGCTGGTGGTATTCAGTCATGGCATTCCTGTAAGTGTTCTGGTCTTCAGTGGGCTTCATGTTCCTTCAAAGTTTCTCGAGGCGTCTGCAGGAGCATCTGGCTTCTAGGAGATTCTTTGTGAACCAGGCGGCCTTCAAGGGGCTCTTCCATTCTCCCGCCGCGGGCAGAATAGGGCCTAGCTACGCCACAGCCCTGCCTAGGGTTAGAAGGTTAATTGAAAAGCCAGGTCTTCAGCTTACAGACTTCAAGAAGAGATGAGGAGGCGCCGATGTGGAGTGGGAAGTCGTTCAATGCTTTAGGAGCAAAGTCAGAAAAAGCCTGACCTTCTGAACTGGTTCTTTGTATGTATGGTATTTGGGCAAGTAGGCAGTGTCTGGGTTATTGGTGGAAAGAGATGTGACTGATTATGTAGGTGGGGCCTAACCCATGCATAGAAATGTGTACAAAGTGCCATGTTTTGCTCAAGTAATCACATTTTGTATTACTCTAGCATACTATATATATTGAATCCATGGCGTAGTTGCGTATGGCATTTACGTACATTGGTTACTTCTACTAATTTTTATATTTCTACATGTGCACAATTTAGGCACGTCTAATTTAATTATGCACAGGAGTATGAAAACACATCCATTCTTCAATTACTGTCACTGCCTGTTCATTTATTCGTTAAGAAACTGGTTTACTCACTATGCATTCCTCCCTGCACAAATCTTCTGAATACTGCATAGGCTAATACACTTCACTGCACTTTATGGTCAATTCATGCCTTGTTAATATGGATGTAAATTAGATGGTCAGGTACACAAATTCTGTGCATATGCAAACTTTTGCTAATGCTGAAAAGCTATTACTTGCTTACATGCTCGATATTAGGAACATTTGGGCAGAATGTCATTGCCTATTCCTTTACTACTTTCCTATGTAGACCAGTTTAGGCGGGACGGGTCCTGTAAGCAGCGACAAGCAGTAGGCTAGTCTTTGCACCCACCGGTTGCTGGACACAGATTTTGAAAGTGCACAGATGTTTTAGTGAGATGGGTCTGGATCCCCTGTGCAGATCCGAAAAAACAATATCAACCTGAGTTGGGTGGGATGTGGCTGGTTCTGGGCTTGGCAGTATTGGTCAGGCCCTATGCCAAGATGTCATTCCACTAGACTGACTACCATCTGCATGGGTTTTGATTAAAAAGGGATGAATGTAGCTGGTGCACTCAGAGCTTTCTGTGTGTGGTAAAAACCCACACATTGCTTCTTTCTAGGGGTGTAGAGTGGGCTTGGGAACAGGGCCTGGTTATCGATCAGGTCCTGCACTCAAAGAATGCTGGGTACATCCAAACACCATAATGAACTGATTTGGATATCATTGAGCTGTGCATTGAACCAGGATATCTAACCCAGCAGTGTGGGAATCAAAGGTAAGCCTCATACAGCATTTGTACATTGATTGTGAGATGCAGCCTATGATTTCTATAAACTTGCTTGCAAGTCCTGGGGCTAACCAGGCTACCCAAAAGGTGGGTAGCAGTGTCAGACAACCATGGGTGTTTTTATATTTTAATCAATACAGCACATTAGTGCGGGAGAGGTTACACAACTTGGTACGTCCAAGATGGCTGCTATGATGTGGGCTCCCGGGAGCTTATAGTAAATACATGCCACCTGGTTGCTATTTTCTTTTTTGAACCCAAAATTTTCTTGCTGGAGCGCTCAATTTTTTGCTGTTTTATTTTCTTTTTTTGGCCCCGGGGGGTCCCTCTGTGTCTCCCCTCTGGGGTCTAGAGGGTCAGGATAACCCTAATGGCTGCCAGCAACATTTTTCTCATGTTGCTGGCAGCCAATAGGAGCCCTCGCAGGGGTCTGACTCCCACGGGAATGAGATGGCCCAAGAGAAATAAGGCTCCCTGTGCCAATCATAACACTCTGTTTTTAAGCTGGTGTTCCCTTGAGAGTCTCTTAAGACTCACAACCTCAACTGCCTAAATATAAAATTATTTTTTTAGGCAAAACATTTCAAAAACTACTGAATGGACTTAAACCAAATCACAAAAAAACAATCTGTGCACCAAGATCTAGCTTGCAGCCAAATTTGGTGTCATCTGTTCAGCAGTTTTTGCTGTTGCCTTGTCTAAAGAAGTCTACGCAAAATGCATGAGGATTTTGTGATTTGGGACTTCCCTTTTTTCTAGGTCCACGCTTGATGGACCATCCGAAGCTTTACACGAAAAAGCTGAGTTGGAAGAACTTTTTTTGAGAAAGTTTTGTGGAGATACATCAGAGGGGGCCAAAGCTAATAGCAAACCAATATAAGCTCTTTCGATAGAAAAGCAGACCTAACTATAACTACCTGGTGGCGATCACCAGCAGGTAATCCTCTCCAATCTTCAAAAGCGGAAAAGTGAGAGGACACGAACCACAAAGTAAAGGTGAGATCTTATTCATTTTTATTCACGATATGACGTGTTTCGGACTGCTCTAGTCCTTGATCACATACATCGGAATACATTTCACCTTGGTTTTTAAATACTTTTTTTGTCTATACCACTTGGTGCACAAACAGAGAAAAAACACTTTTCCAGAGCTTTTTGGATGCACATCATCATAGTCTGTTTTCTCATTATTTCAGTTAGGCACCCAAATTACTGCATAAATGCAAATAGGTCAATACATGGCTATACAGAGAGGTTCACAAAGATAGAGTGGGATTGATATTGCACATGCTCTATCATGAATATATAAATATATAAATATATAAATATATAAATATTCAAGTCATATAAATATTGCAATAAATAAATAAAGATAAAACAACATCCAAATTCATAAATATTGCTAAAATCTTTCATTATTAATGGATGAAAACTTAAGTTGAATGGCGTACCTCTGGGGAGGGTAGACGTATTTGATTACTTAGGAATCCGCCTATCACACAATATACACTGGGCCCCTCACTTAGATAAAATGTTGTTAGCCCACAAGAGGGTAACTGGGGCCCTTCTGAAGGAACAACGTTCTTGTGCCATAAGACCCATAGCTCCTGTCATTGACATATACCTAGAAAAGGGAGTTAGTTCTGATCTATATGGGGCAGAATTATGGGGTTCATGTAAAATCAATGAACTGGCAAGCTCTGAAAGGAAGTTCTGCAGGGCAATCATGTCACTCCCACAAGGTACTCCCACAACTCCACTAATGCTTGACCTAGGCTGTCGACCTATTGAAGACCTAGCAAGGTTCAGACCTCTACTTCTATGGGCCCGGTTGTGGAGAGTCCCGGAGCTCGCGAACTATGCAAAAGGGCTTTCTGAAATAATGTCTCTGCCAGGATGGCATAAAATCAAATGGCTAAAAGTCATGAAATCCCTTTTGTGTGACTTGGGCATAAGCGAAGCCTGGACTAACAAATCATCTCCGCCAAAGGCAGTACTTAAGAACTTGTATTGGAGTTGGATTCTGAATAAAATGAGCACTGATCACACGTTGGGCAGATTCACAGAGGACTTTTTGAGTTTTAAGGACTTACCAATTCGGGAACTCTACTTAGACATTATTGAGAAACCATTTGATAGGTCCTTATACTTTAAATTTAGAATTGGAACATTACCTCTGCATTCTTTTACATGTCGGTGGAAACAGCGAACTCTGACCACAGATCGCTGCCCTTCGTGTCCACACAAACAGGAGTCAGTGGCACACTTTATGTTTGAGTGTCAAGAGTATGCCAAACCAAGAAGAAAATGGCTTAAAAATTTGTGCTGTATGTTGGGGACTAGGTGCCACGCTGAGGCACTCCGTATTTTAATGTCAGACTCACGTTCACTCTATGTTTGTACTCTTTCAAAATTCCTATCGTGGGCCTGGCGCATTAGGAGCAAAAGGCTAAAAGAAAAAGTTTATTCTTCTTTTTAATCAAAACTTTTATGAAATGCTTCTTTTAATGGAAAAGCAAGGCTTTTAAATTCTAATGTAATTAACTTGTTGTACTTTTTTCCAATGAATTTGTGTATATTTTTATTATGAAGCTTTTATGATAATTTTTATCGAAATAAAGCCTTTTTGACTTGACTTGACTTGGAAAATTAATTAGTAATATTTAATCACAAATCTCAGGATAAATCCTTTGAATCAAAAGTCAAATCCATATTTACATGTACAAAATATCGCATACATATAATCCTTTTGATGGTCGTAATAGTACAACCTACAACTAGTCTATTTATATGTGCAAAATGACGCTTATTTGTAAACTGTTTGGAATGTGCAAAAAATACAAATCTTCAACCTTCAACCTTACTTTTCTAGATCTCCTGTGCAAATTTTAGCTAATAAGCACGACCTATGATAGTTCTGATATTGTTAATAGTGCCAAATACGTTGTCATGATATTTTATCTCAACGGCTTGGTAAACAGAAATGTGCAAACATTGCGCCTGGAAAGTGACAGTGCATGTAGAAAAAATGCGAGAAAGGAAATTATTTAAATAAATAAATAAATAAATATATATGTATATATATATATATATATACATACAGGAACCCGCACCACGTCTAGGGTATGGACTAAACTGGCCCCGCTTCACGGCATCATACATTTTCCAGGTTTGGAATCGTCCAATACCCGCCCCTGTTCCGGAGGGACAGTTGAGGGATTGTACCTCTGTCAGGGCATTTTGTCCCTGCTCCATGGACTCGACGTTACGGAGGCTGTGGCGTTAATAGAGGGTGCTCGAGAGCGGGCTCGTTTTTTCTTGGGAGACAGCTGCAGCCACAACCGTGTCCTGCTCATGGGTCCGCAGCAGATATTCTACTCTACACTCCCCCCATTACACCGGCCTGGGTTGCTATCATCATGCTGCATCCTGGGAGTGGTAGTTCAGGACATATCGGCGAACTTCCACAGGTGTGCAACATTGACTGGGGGAGGAGCAAACCCACGCCTTAATACCTTCGGGCAGCAGGAGAAAGTAAGTCATCGTGTTTGCAGTTGGTGTTGGGCACTGAGGAAGGCACTTAACGCCGATATGCATTTGCCGCCACTAGAACTGTCAAGGAGCAATAAAGTCTGCTTTTCCTGTTCCCCTCTGGGTCCTGCTTCATTCTTCGGGAGGAATTTCTTTGTTCATATATATATTTATTTATTTATATAAAAACAAACACATATATGTATTTGTAGGATTTCTATAAGTATATAAGTATAATTATATATTTAGTAGAATATATTTAATTGACATTATATTAAATGTATACATTAAGATATTTAACATTTGCTACTTTAAACTATTTATATTAAAAGATAGATATTTTTATCTATTTTTTGGCAATATTAGTGTCAATTATATTTTTGTACTCATTATTATAAGTACAGGAGCATGCTATTGTGGTATTTTTTTCAACAATATTTTTTACCACAATATTGTGTCAGTGAACCACTTGTGGTGTGGTCATAGCAGATTAGGTCAGTGTAACATGATGCCCAAGTTGGATAGAACTTGGGCAGTACTTTTACGGGAGGAATAGCGATCGAAGCGACCATGCAACTCCATACAGCTGATTTTTTGGAATATATTGACAGGTTGTTTTTCTCAGCCCTTTGGGAAAACATGTATTTAAGATGACTGCCATTTTTTTGGTAATCATGCTTAGCAAATTTAACGCGAGGACCAATTCCAAACTGTCTTAGGATTTGTCCAAAAAACAATGTGATTAATATGAATGGGAGTATTCTCGATCATGTAATTTAGGCGTAGTCATCTCAAAGCCTAAGAGGTGATTAAAATGCATATGTGTCGGGTTTTATTGAAACAGCTCACCAATTCGCAACAGGAATATGCTTAATATGGCCAGTGTCAACATATCACCAATCAATCAAATGATTGAGAAAAACATATATAGGGATAATGCGTAATGAGTAAGATGCTTTCACAAAGTGTACAAAAATAGATATTGCTGGTACATGAAGGTGCCGTGGTGAATCTTTTCACATCACCACTTCCTGTGTTTTTTTCCATAATGTTGAATAAGAATCAAAAGTAAATGTTACAATCACTAAGAGATTTACATTTTATCTTATGTGACATTGGATTATTGTTGTATAAGGATGCTTTTATTACTATATGTTATTGACAGGTAAGTTTGGACATATCAAATACTTTTCTTTTTAGAGCTCCTGAAATAACGGGCTGACATCAACAAATATTGAGGATGCAAAATACATAATTGTACTTATTCAAATAAGGTAATTTCCTAATAATATTTATATTGTTTTCAATTATATTGTCAGATGGTATGTATGGAATGCAATTGGTTGGTGTTTGCATTTTATTTTGATTGAGGGAATGTAAAGTATATTAATATTATTGAATGAACGTTAACAGTGCTCTATGATTGGTAAGAGGATTGGAAAAAGACGATGCTTGGGGCATGATGAAAAAATCAACTCCTGTTCTTGTTTTTGTTTTGTTTTGTTGTTTTGAATAAAACGAATAAACATATGTGAAACTTCAATATGCATAGCATGAGTTAAACAACATGAAACGTCTAAATATGAGAGTACACTTTCTAATTGAAAGGGTTTTACTGACTGTTTATACTCAAAGATAAATTAGTGTTGTATTGGATGTCATTCAGGATTTAATCTTTACCCCGGAACAGAAGGTTTAATTAATTTGTGTTATGTTAAGCTACAGTAGAGTTACATGATCTGTTTTAAAAAAAAAATTACAACTTTTTGTACTTCTGTTTTTTATGTGTGTTTATTGTTTACATCCTTGGGAAAATCTCAACATGGATGAAATGCATCAGCTATTTATGAATTCATGAAATGGATTGTGATGTTTTGGAATATTAAGATTCTTGGAACAGAAGATTAAAGTATATTGCCCAAGGCGGATCACAAGGACCTCAAGAACTTCCGGCCTACTTCCCTGCTCCCTTTTCCGGCGAAGGTCATTGAGAAAATCGCCAACATGCAGCTGACCTACCACCGAGAGGACAACTGCATCCTAGACCCATCCCAGTCCGGATTCAGACGCAACCACAGCACCGAGACTGCCCTTATCGCCGCCACAGACGCCATCAGGCACCAGCTAGACAATGGCGAAACCTCAGCCCTCATCCTCCTGGCCTGTCAGCCGCTTTCGACACGGTCTGCCACCGCACACCAAGAACACGCCTCCAGAAAGCCGGAATCCAGAAGAAGGCCCTGGACTGGACCACGTCCTTCCTCTCTGGCAAAACCCAGAGAGTCCGCCTCCCGCCCTTCCGATCCAAAGCCACCAACATCATCTGCGGCATACCCCAGGGCTCATCCCTCAGCCCAACACTATTCAATGTCTACATGGCCCCCCTCGCACAAGTGGCCCTCCAGCACAAGCTGAACATCATCTACTACGCCGACGACACCCAGCTCATCCTCTCCCTCACCAAGGACCCACACACCGCCAAAACCAACCTCCACGAGGGAATGAATGCCGTCGCTGAGGAGCAGGCGTCCGAAACTGAACTCGGACAAGATGGAGATCCTCATCCTAAGACCCACCCCCTCTGCCCTGTACGACTTCTGGTGGCTGACCGCAATAGGAGCAGCTCCAACACCCACAGACCACACACGCAACCTGGGATTTATCCTCGACTCTTCCCTCTCCATGTCGAAACAGGTCAACGCCGTCTCCTCCTCCTGCTACAACAACCTCCTCCTGCTTTACAGGATCTACAAGTGGATTCCGACCGAAACAAGAAAAACAGTCACCCAAGCCCTTGTCAGCAGCAGGCTGGACTACAGCAACACACTCTACGCAGGAATCCCGGCCAAACACCTGCGACTACTACAACGCACCAAGAACGGCTGATCCTCAATGTCCCCCGCTGCAGCCTCATCTCCCACCTGAGAGACCTGCACTGGCTCCCCGTCAACAAGAGGATCACCTTCAAACTCCTCACCCATGCACACAAAGCACTCAACAACACCGGACCATCCTACCTGAACAACAGACTCAACTTCTATGCCCCCGCCCGCCAGCTCCGCCAGCCTCGCCCTTGCCGCCGTCCCGCACATCCAAAGAACGACCTCCAGCGACAGATCCTTCTCCTTCCTCGCCGCCAAGACCTGGAACACCCTCCCCACCATCTACGGCAGACCCAAGACCTGCTCACCTTCAGAAGGCTCCTCAAGACCTGGCTCTTCGAGCAGTAGCAGCACCCCCTTTCCCCCCTCAGCGCCTTGAGACCCTCACGGGTAAGTAGCGCGCTTTACAAGTTCACTGATTGATTGATTGATTACATTTCTAAAACTTAGATGATATCCCCACTGGATACTTTTGGACGATTTTACATCATGGACTAAATGAACTAAAATTGTGAGTTACTTAGCTTACTTGAGTGCACATTATTATGTAATTAATATAATGCTCGACTTTGCCCCAGACTCATCCAACTAGATGTCCACGGTTGCCGCTTTGATCTTTTAGGTGCTATTTTTCACTTACAACTTTGAAAATTCATAACTCTAGGTATACTGATTGGATTTTTGTTGTTTAGGGATCAAATAATTTATTAAAATTGCCTGTGTTTTTCTGAATTGGTGGGGGATTTGACTTCTGTTTATTACTTTGTAAGTGATGCACAAATACTTTACACATTGCCGCTAAGTTAAGCCTGACTGCTTTTGTGCCAGACTACTAGAGTATTAAGCACAACCTGAGTTAGTGGCTGTTGCTTAAGTAGGTTTTCACCCCCTCAACCAACAACCCAGTTTCTGACATTGATGAATATGCTGCTGCATAAATATAGTTTTCAGGGGAGTGATTGTGGTCTCTGGAATACCTGTAAGTAGGGTATTGACTCCATCTAAAAGAGAGAGGACTTGGGCTAGTCTTCTACTTGATGGTCTGTGGAATACCAGTGAGTAGGGTGTTGCCTCCATCTAGGAACTAGAGGAATAGGGCTAGTCTTCTCCTTGGGGAAGAAGTTACAATATGTAAGACAGAGAGTTGGAATCAGGCTGTTTGGGTCTTCTGGTCAATGTGTTTGAGTGAGATTCTTGCATTGAGGGTGAATAGAAGAGATTTGGTCTGTACTGCCAGTTGGTGTATCAAACCTTTTAGGTTTAAGTTGGAGAGCCAAGAATGACTCAGAGAATATTTGGGCTGTTGGCAAATAGGAGGGAGTTGGACTTTGTGGGGTTTAACATTTGATATGACATATCTGATACAATGCATCCAAGCACATGTAGCTGTCTTATTGAAAGATATTTAGCTTACTTTTACTGCACTTGATATACAGCCACAAACTAGACTACCTTTATTCCAAAAAAAGATTATCAGGTGAGTTGTGCAAATCTAGGAGCCAAAATTGACTGCTGCTAGGAATCCTGAAGACAACAAATTCCACAACTGCCCCAAGGCATATCTTGATACTGCACCCTGACTCTGGAACTTTCTTATGGAAAGCATCAGACTTTCTCCCTATCCCTTAGATTCCTCAGAGCTGTAAAAATCCACTTAAATGTCTTCATTCTGACAGTCCCCAACCCTTTGCTAACACTTATACGATTGTCATGAAGATAATTTCTTGCCTCTGGCTCTGGTCTTACTCTCTCTTTTTATTGGTAACTAACCTATTCTCTGTAGCATTTTGGTCATGTAATGACTAACAGTTGTTATCGCACATATCCCAATTAACTGGTCTGCTCATAATGACAGCCTAAGTCACCAACCCCCTCTAACTTCTCACGTTCAATTCAAGTACCTTCTCGTGAGTCTGAAGTTTCCACTTTACAAACATTTTTAAAATATGTTATACACCTTAAATACACCTTTTATAGATCCATTTCATAAACATTATATGCTTCAGTAGAGCAAGACCACCGCCCTGGTCACTGTAAATGCTCTGCCCTGCGCAGCTCCACCACAAAGTGCTGCCTTCTGAGCCCTGAGCTCTCTCCATTCTGGGTAAGTGTCCGAGGCCCTCCTCCACTGCAGGCTCCTGCCTGCGCCTCGTCCCTGGTGGTCCAGTGGGAGAGTACTCTGCTCTTCTTCTGTTCCGCTCTTTTCTGTGCCATCTGTGCACTTTTTACTCTTTCTCTTTTGATCCTTTTTTCTCTTTTTTCACGAGCTCCCCGCCTCTTCCCTTCCCCCTCCAGCATGCCCTTCCTGCTCTCACCTCCCAGCTGACCACCCTCACCCGACCCCTACTTAATGGCAGCCACACGCAGCGTATACGCCCCTGGAGCACCGAAGTCGCACTAAAGGCAAGCCCATCTGCGCCTGTCCATGACCTGACGGCACCCAGCGCCAGGGACCCTGGTGCACCGACTCACCTCCGCTACAAAGCCAGCACCCTCCGTGCTCCTAATCCCAGATGCAATAACAACTGCCAGCTTTTGACGCCGAAAAACACCCAAGGCCCGATCTCCTGCCGACACAGTCGCAGCACCATCCCCCCTTTGAGACAGCAGCAGCAGCCCCCACCCTACCGGACGCCACCACACACAAACTACTTAACTGCATCCTCCTCAACATGCACTCCCTACACAGGCATGCAATAGAAATTTGGAACCTCCTCAACACCCACACGCCCGACGTTGCCTTCCTCACAGAAACCTGGACCAACACCAACTCTGTGCCCAACATTGCACCACCATCCCCGACGGATACAATATCCTTGGGAAAGACCTCCCCACCTGCCCATGAGTAGGCATTATCATCGTCCACAAAAGCTCCTTCCGCACGACAACTACTAATCCGGACGATGTTACGACCCCCATGGAAAATTTCCGCTTCAAGATCCAGACCAACTTCAAACCGACTCTACGCTAAACCCTCATCTACAGACCACCTAGCCCGTACTCCTTTCACTGACATCATCACTGACCTCATCGCACCCCACGCCCTAGCAGACTACAAACTACTCAGTGACCTAAGCTTCCCCTGGACAACTACGACGACCTCAACACACCAACATAGGACTGAGGCAACCCATCGCTGCCCCATGCACACAGTGGGATATACACTTGACCCCGTCTTTGCAGGAGAAAACAGGGTTTTCCACAGCCACACCACAAAACTTCTTTGGACAGTCCACCACTGCATCCATTTCTTCATCAGAAAACCCACAGTACACAAGCACACACTCCGCCTCCCCACAGAAGCTGGAACAAATTCACTGAAGAACAGCTCACCTCCACCCTCACCAGTGCTCCACCTCCAACAACGCCAGACTCTAACACTGCAGCAAGCAACCTCTACCGCTGGATCACTAACTGTGCTGACACACTCGCCCCCTCAAGAGAGCCACAGGACGACACAACA
The DNA here is from genome assembly GCF_964263255.1 of Lissotriton vulgaris. Lineage (NCBI taxonomy): Eukaryota > Metazoa > Chordata > Amphibia > Caudata > Salamandridae > Lissotriton > Lissotriton vulgaris. The sequence continues at coordinate 2,124,658,935 of NC_141685.1, forward strand.
AGTAAGCAAGCTGGTTCACCCCTGCACTCCAAGAATTCAAGCGCTCCTGCCGACGACTCGAAAAAACATGGAAGAACAGCAAAAACCCAGAAGCACGCACCGCCTACAGAACAGCCACCACAGCACACCACCAACTCATCAAATCCACAAAGTAGAAGTTTCTCCAAGACAGAATAATCACCAAAGCCGACAACTCCAAAGAACTCTCCTCCATCATCCAGGACGTTGCCAAACCCGACAAAAGAATAACAGACTTCCCACCCTCCCAATATCTCTGCACCTATCTTCACCTCAAAATTTAGACGCTCTACGACAACTTCAACAACCAAGACCTCTGCACCACTTCAGCCCCCACCACCAATGCCACCCAACAGACCCTACTCACTTGGACCCCACTCATGACAGAAGACATCTTAAAAACCATGAATAGCATCCACTCTGGAGCACCCTCCGACCCCTGTCTCCCACATATTCCACAAAGCTGCCACGGCCATCGCACCCAAACTACGTTGGACAGTCAACTGCTGCCTCGAGGCCGCCAAAATCCACAATGACTGGAAACACGCTGAAGTCAACCCTCTCATGAAGAAACCCTCCTCAGACCGGACGGACCTCAAGAACTTCAGGCCAATCTCACTGCTTCCTTTCGCAGCCAACGTCATAAAAAAGGCCATCTACACCCAGCTAGCAAACTTCATTGAAGCCAACAGCATCCTGGACGTCTCCTAATCTGAATTCCCCAGCAACGACAGCACCGAGACCGCCCTACTCGCCGCCACCGAAGACATCCATGCCCTGCTCTACCAAGGCCAAACAGCAGCCCTCATTCTCTTGCACCTCTCAGCTGCCTTCAACACCTTCTCCCACCGCTCACTAGCCACCAGACTCCACGAAGACGCCATCAGAGGAAACGCCCTCGACTGGACATGCTCATTTCTCACAGGCAGAAATTAATTAGTTAGACTATTGCCGTACCTCTCAGTACTAACAGACACCAGATGTGGAGTACCCAAGGGATCCTCCCTCAGTCCCACCGTCTTCAACATTTACATGGCCTCTTCGTAACCATTGTTAGAAACTACAGGCTCAACATCGTCTCCTACGCCGACGACACCCAGGTCATCCTCTCCCTCACCAAGGAACCCAACATCACCAGGCAGAACTTCCTGGTAAAGAGGAAAGCCGTCACCACCTGGAGGAAGAAGAGCTGCCTGAAACTCTACTCAGAGAAAACAGAAGTGCTCATCCTGGGCTCCACCCCGTCAGCTTGGGACAAGACCTGGTAGCCCACTGCCCTCGGAAATCCAACCACCCCTACAGACCATGCACGAAACCTCAGCATCATACTGGACTCATCACTCACTATGAACGGCCAGATCAACACTGTATCCTTGGCCTGCTTCAACACCCTCTGCATACTCTGGAAAACGTTCAGATGGATCTCCTCTGAATCCAGAAAAAATGTCACGCACGTCCTCATCACCAGCAGACTGGACTACGGCAATGACCTCTACGCCGGAATCAATAAAAAACTCCTTCACAAGCAGCCAGACTGATTCTAGACATTGTGTAAAATTAATTCGTATTGATAAACATTATCTGCGCCATCTTGCCTTTTTCCCAATGCCACACTTTTGTCGCACACGGCATCCATTTTAGATGCCTTGGTCAGACCCTCTCTCTGCACGCCGCCGATCTCCAACGCGGCTCCCCACGCACTGGTCACCCCCGCTCTCTCTCACTCTCATGCATGGGCCATAAACCCCCTCCATCTGCGCTGCTCTTCCCTGAGAATCACACCCCATGCCTGCCCGACACCTCCCTTTCATCCTATTCACTATCGCACCCTCTGACACTCCTCTTCCTCCGTGTCCGATTGTCCAGACCGGTCACAGGCTATCACCTATCCCTGCGGATGCAGTTTATGGCCCCAACTGTAAAGAGCACCCCTCTTCAAAGGAGTTACAGTATATCAAGGCCCCCACCCCATGAGATCTGTCACACCACACGCATTCCGGGAATTGGCGGAATGTCCTGCTGTTCCTACCATCTGATAACGATCCTGTATTGTGATTGGGGAGGGGATTCTCGCTGTAAGGGTGTGTGGGAACGGGCCTGAAGCGGAAGATTCCGGGGATGTCTTTCATACTTCAAAGTACTTTTATTGTAATAAAGAATGTCTTCCTGCCATAAATGCGTGTATAAGAGGCCAGGCCTCAGAGATGCAGTTAGAGCACCTCGAGAAGATTCCCTGTTGGTCTGATCTGATGCGTTCTCCTCCGGAAAGAATAAACCCTTGTTTCCTGCCTTCCAGTCTCCAGCGCCTGCCTCTTCATTGATTAATACTTTGTAGGTTAAGAGGCGACATCGCCGGGCAATACTTAAGGTTATTTCGTTCGTTGACTGCCTTCCTGTTTAACAATTGGCGTCCCAAGCGTGGGGCCCATCAGCGACACGTGGATCCAGTGGGAGAGGTCCTGACGACAGAGTGAACGACTGCAACGATCGGGAAAGAGCTCCTGCCCGATAGACCCTCGTCTGGCAGCCGATCATCCGAACTTCACTGGTTCTGAATCGACCTCTCTCGAGTGATCTACGGTCCTGACTGGGAACCATCAGGAGTGCCACGGCAATAACAGAGAGTAGAGGATGATCGGGCGCTGGAAACGGAAGACGGGAAACTATCCATACGGTCCGGGTAAGGTCGTGCAGCACGACGCGGTTTGTTTGATTGATTGTTTGGTTAATAGTATTATTATTACTTTTTGAGGCATTTACTGCCTGTAAACGGTGAGGAATAGAAATATTCCCTCCCCCTTTACAGACAGCGAAGGATAGGTAGTGCGGACCTTTGTCCCCCTTTGTAATCTGTCATGCCTATCTTCTCCCCACTGATTGATTGTTAACAATGGTTCTCTGAGGCATTCCCTGTCTGCAAACAGTGAGGAATAGAAATATTCTCTCTCCCTTTGCAGATAGTGAAGGATAGGTAACGCGGACCTTTGTCCTCCTTTTGTAATCTGTCGTGCCTATTTTCTCCCCACTGATTGTTTGTTTGGATCTAGTTCTCTTGAGGCATTCATTGTTTGCAAATAACGTAGAATAGAAATATTCTGTCTAGTCTTTGCAAATAGTGAAGGTTGGGTAGTGCAGATTTTTTCCACCGTTTGAAACCCGACATGCCTATCTTCTGCCCATTGATTGGTAATTAGTTCCACCCGGACCATTTATTAGAGGTAGATCATCCGGCTCCACCGGAGGGCACCCCTAATAAAAAGGATATATATAAAATACGGGTTAGTCATTGTATCTTTTTAGCTAACTATGGCATAAAAATCACTAGGGAAGGAAAGAAAAGAAATCGAGTAAAATCAGTAGGCCACTGATAGGATCTTTTTGACCCTGCTAAAATAGAAACACTAGGAAATAGCCCTTCGCGAGAAATATGAAACTAGGGGGAGGAGCCAAGCTCGCGGTCGAGATGGCCACGAGGTAGCTCGGCTCCGCCGCCCTCGCCGCCTAAGCATGTCTGTCCTACCACCCACCCCGCCCAGTAACGGCAACATGAGATAGATAAAAGTCAGCAGGGACCTACCCTCCATTCCCGAAACTCTGGAGTTTAGCAGGTCCGCGGCTACGCCCATCCGGAAGGTGAGGCCTCCGACACGTGGAAGCCGGGACCTTGCCGGCAGCCAGCGACCGGCGAATCGTCCAGATATGATGCCCAACCAGTTGCGGGCAGGGGATGCCTTTCTGACGGCTCCCCCCTTTTTGTTGCCTGGCCCAGCCATCCTATAATACTGCGCCAAAAGACGGCGTGGGGTGCCCTGGGGGGAGGCGACGCGAACGGGCCTCCCCGACCTCCCCAGGTGGAGGCTCCTCAGCTGCATCAGGGCGACCCTTAGGGTTTCACTCGCCGGTCAGCTGCAGCAGGGCGACCCTTAGCGTTTCACTCGCCGGTCAGCTGCAGCAGGACAGCCATTAGCGTTTAACCTGCCGGACAGCTGCACCAGGACTGCCATTGCGGATGGCCGGGGGACCTGCTCCGGTGGCCGGGGTGAAGAGCGGCTGCTGCTGCGGAACGCTCAAAATGGCGGCCGGCTCCCCGGATTTGGGCCCGGTCCATTAGAACGGCTCTGGACTACCCTGGAACTCGAATGCTTGCCTGCTCGAGCATGAGCCACACTCTTGAAGACATTGTCCAAGCTCTAAAGATCCCCCGGGAGTCATGGGCATTCAACCCCCGCGGGCTTCCGGTGGGGGCGACCGCCACTGTTGCTCGATCATCCTCCATTGATGTGCCCCTGCTCCGAGCAACTACCGTCTTATCCCCATCTGGTGCTGCGAGAGAGGCTGATCCAGTGCGTCGGCGGAGGGATACGCCTACTGTCCCGCTCTCCGGAGTGGCCACGACGTTGCCGCGAGATGGTGGTGCTCCCATACTGACGCCAGCTTTTGTCTGAATTACCAAGGAACACTGTAGACTACTAACTCGATCAGTTCCGGTGGAACCTCAACGTGACCTGGTAGGGAAGATTTTGCCTTTCCCCGCCCTTGAGTAACGGTCCATGCTGCCTGTCCTTTCTGTTGGTGTTGACAAACTTTTTTGAACTGCCGAAAGGGGTTCTGGTCCGGCCGCAGGTTGTTAGAAGGATTTGAACTAAAACTTTGGACCTGCCGACCTCGGCCAAAATGGCGCCAATATAGGTGGGACCTGCAAATCCTTACGGTGCCCTGGCTGCTTAGCCTTGATGTTACGGGATATGTACTTGGTCTTTGGGCACATATCGGGCGGGGAAGGATACTGACTGGGCATGCAGACAGCCCTGTTGATGTTGGTGTTGATCGACTATTGATTATTGTATTATCATAGCTTCAAAGCAGTGTTGCTCGTGGTATTCGCCCACGGGGTGCATCTGGATGATTTTTATCGTAACTGATCCTGTTATACTTTTGATTATTAAATTAACATTCACTGATCCTGCAACTATTAGACACAATCAGTTTTGCAATTAATGGCTCGACTGTTACGTATTTTTTATATACTACAGCGTAATGTCCCCTTACCTTATACGTTTCTAACCTGCTCCGTGGCCGGCCTATATGGTTGTAGACCCGTATTTGTATGTTGACGTTTTTTCACAATAAAGGTAAAAGTACAGATAATACAGACTCCTTGCCTGAATATTAGGATTGATTGAGATATTTTTATTCACCATGCCTATCTTTCTTAAGGTTATGAGAGAATGGCTGCTTTAACTTGAACTGATTGTCGAATATGAGGTATGGTATTCTGTCCCATAATGTACGACTAATCGAAGAACACACGCACGGGGAAGAAAACTCGAATTTAAAAGACAAGTAAAAGCGAGGCAACTTGTTCCTAAACTTCACCGAAGAGAATGTCATCTAGTCTGATCTTAGGCAAGATACGTACTATTGAAAACTCAAAATCCCTCAGTGAAACCTGCCGCCCCCTATAGTTTCCATGCTCTACGGATAGGGACGGCCCCATACCATTGTAGACCATATCTTTTCTTCAAAGGAAAACATGAACCCGTCACCTCCTTCACCTTATACTGAGTACTTCTAGCTTTTGACCCTTTCCTACACGCGGTCTGCAATACCACACTCGAGCGACCTATGCAGTGAACCGCCGATAAGTCGGGTACGTGGTAAGTAAAAGGTTTTTGTATTCATGCACGCTAAATGTACTTTGAATGCTGCCCCCTCCCACCCCTCCTTTTTCTTCCTTCCTCTCCAGGCTACAAACGGAATTCTCGACCCAAGAACAAAAGAAGACTTACGCACCGTGTTCCGCACAACAGGAGGACTAGTACAATTGGGTGGTATGCTGAGTGCAGAGGCTATCTCTGGTAGCAAACAGCGATTCGTATGATATGGATGCGTACGTGGCATGATTTGCACAGTATGAAGGCGTATGTGGCATAACTTGTGCAGTATGAAGACGCCTGTATCATGATCCATGTAGTAAGTACGTCTGCATCATGTATGCTTAGGTTGATCCGGGAATGTTTTTGTGTGACAGGAATACTGACTGAGCGGCCCGTGGGAGGAAGAAAACAGGACTGGATGTCGTACTTGTATATGACAAATAAATAGACACGTAGGAGGGTAGCTTACCACAGGGTCCTAGAGGGTTATCGCAGTAACGTCGAACAAATACCGAAGAGAAATGCCCAAACGTATGATCATTCCTGACGCTTAGGCCAAAATAAAACGTATCAATGGGTTGACATGTGAGCTAATAAAATAACGAGACGAAGAGTCCCCCGGGCTGGGGACGACCCTAAATACTCCTCCGCCAAAGAACTAGAGATTGTTATGTTCTAGATTTACCCCTTCTTCTTCCACCCACTTAGAAAAAATGAGATTTGCACCATTTCGTATCCGACCGACATTCCTCCTTTGCATCAGCCCGGATCGCTATTGCAGGATAATGGAGGACTCCACCGTGAGTACAAACACGACTGGACTAGCGTCCGACCAATTAAAGGGGAGTAAGTATTTTCAAGACAGGCCACCAACCGCAATGATCAACCACTGAGAGATACGGGAAAAGGAATGCGCCTGATCCTGATTTGAATTAAGCAAAGGGCCGAGAGTACGACATTTATGTAAAATAGTACGTCTGTCCTTTTTGTACTTGATGTATGTCCTGTTCTAATATTCGTACGTCCCAAACCGCATGCTTTATATGTAAAACAGACCCGTAATGTTCTATGTTGTGTATTGCACTGAATAGTCTATTATTGTACACGATTACTCTCTCCCTCTCTTACCACTCTCTTCCTTACCACTTTTTTGATGTTGCACGTGTACTGAATAGCCTATTGTTGCGCATTACTCTCTCTCTCTCTCTCTCTCTCTCTCTCTCTCTCTCTCTCTCTCTCTCCCTCTTTCTCACCCTGAGGACTCGCTCCTAACTGACCGACCACTATGCCCCCCCCGACCCCTGGTACACGACTCAATTGGCTCCAAATACAATGGTATTTGCACAAATTGACTGAAACAAAATATCGTATTGTGCCATGTTACTACCTCTCCTTTCTGTTAAACACTGATGAAACTTAAATTGGCCAAGAAGGAAAGGACAGGTAAGACGACTGATGTTCCCTAATCTGACCCTTGAAAGGGGAGCTATATGTCAGTGTTTTTTTAAATGCCTTAGGTAACACGACCCTCACCGCCCAGATTGTCTCAATGCCCAAATTAGAGTGATCCGGATGTCTCCGTTTTCCCGGGATGGCCCCAGTTTTTGTATCAGCTGCCCCCGGACCAGAGCTTGAAAAATGTGGCTCGCGCCCCGGTTGTAAGAGACGGGTTGACTATCAACTGACACAGGCCAGCCGTTGTTCCCAGAAATGATTTAATTAACAAGCAAGCCACCGAGTTTAGAATGCGAAAAATTTCCCTGAATCCTTGCTGACTGAACTGTAGCCTTCGGCTAGATAACACGCTTATGACCCAAAGTAAGATGGTAACCCCCACCCCAGTAGAAATTAGAATGATGCTTATGAAGTTGAATTAGATCGAAATAGAGAATTGTTGCAGTAGACCCCGCTGAAAGTAAAATGTTTAGCTGAAGGATAGGATATACCGACATAATGGAAAATTGCTTAGCCCATGTTCCTTTCTCAGAAAGATACCTATCAGCCCATGATGATGGCACTTCGCACTTTTTCGTGAATTACAAAGCCCTGAAGGACGGTATAGCTTTGCAGGATTTGTACTAGAAGAACAGGTCTCTGCCAGAGGAGCTGACCTGAATGTGATAAACAATTGTAAAGAATAGGCCTCAGACTTCATACCACGATCATAAATGTAACGAAAACGAACGCCAAAGACAAAGTTATGATGGAAGGTTGTGGAAATACTTGTAGCCCTACACACCAGAAGTGGTTTATAACTTAGTAGCAAACACCAATGTGACGGTAGTTTCCCCAGTTGCTTGGGGTTGGGAGAAAAATAGACTTGTATAATTACCTTCCCCTGTCAGTTCACTAAAATTTGTTTTTCGAACTTATTTAAGGGTGTCATACAGTTGCCGGAGGAGAGGGGCCGGACGTGATGATGCACAGCCTGGCAACAGATCGTGGAACGTCTACAACCTCGACCAAGGTGGAGCCGCAAGGTAAAGAGTCGCAGGACGAGGCACTATTTCCGACAAGGAGGAAAGAAAGGGCTGACCAGAAGCCCCTGCTCAATGATCAACATGTGCCGGAAAGTCCCAGCCCTCTGAGCCCGATCAATGGGCCGACCTGCATAGAATTTCTTGTCCCCCTGGTCTGTTCCCGATCTGACCCCACTCCACCCTCTCTTCCCTCGACTTTTCGAAAAGATTGCCCTCACACCCCCTTATTTTCCACATGGATTTCGTGACAATTGACTTAAAGAAGAAACACAGCATTCAGATAGAATAGGGTTTGTTACGAAAAGGAATGGAATATGGATACCCTGTCTAAGGTACCCATGAAAGAGTAGTTAGGGTACAGGGCACAAAAGGACCTTTGGCCAGGGAACAAGGAATGGCCACGCCCTGCAACGCGAGATCTGGAATAGAGCTGGACGCATAGCTCCACCGCTGGTGCTCAACAGTGCCAACGGAAAACGAAGATGAACACTAAGTACCTACCAATGATGACCCGCTGTAATACGGCGCTGGAAAGGACGACACCTTTTTTGAACATTATCACCCCCCGAATGTCACTTATATTAAGTGGCATTTCTCTCCCAAACCACTTTGAATTGAGTATGCTCCAATTGGATGTAAAAAGGATTTATCTGTTGAGACACTACCTCAGTCACCTTCGCCTGTATATGTGTAACGAAGAAAACGTTAAACTTTATATGGTAAAGAATCATAGAAGCGACAGTTATACATATGGATATACCCACTAGTTCGTATTCCCAATAATTGTAGGCCTCTGTGAAATGTACCCAATGCACTCTCACTGCAAGAACGTTTTTTGTCTGATATGGTGGTATTATGATCTTCCCGCATCATCCTAGTAATGTACCCACCTCTAGATCTGAACATGCGCGACCCCACAAATGTAAATGTTATGCACTGTTCCCTCACCTAAACTCCCATTTTTTACTACCTGTGGTTATTACTAAAGACAAGGATAGAAAATAGGCCAACAAGATGTCTTGGGAATGTTCAAGGGAGGACTGTGGAAAATAATTCGTATTGATAAACATTATCTGCGCCATCTTGCCTTTTTCCCAATGCCATACTTTTGTCGCACACTGCAGCCATTTTAGATGCCTTGGTCAGACCCTCTCTCTGCACGCCGCCGATCCCCAACGCGGCTCCCCACCCTCGCAAGCATCTCCCCCACGCACTGGTCACCCCCGCTCTCTCTCACTCTCATGCATGGGCCATAAACCCCCTCCATCTGCGCTGCTCTTCCCTGAGAATCACACCCCATGCCTGCCCGACACCTCCCTTTCATCCTATTCACTATCGCACCCTCTGACACTCCTCTTCCTCCGTGTCCGATTGTCCAGACCGGTCCCAGGCTATCACCTATCCCTGCGGATGCAGTTTATGGCCCCAACTATAAAGAGTCACCCCTCTTCAAAGGAGTTACAGTAGATCAAGGCCCCCACCCCATGAGATCCGTCACACCACACGCATTCCGGGAATCGGCGGAATGTCCTGCTGTTCCTACCATCTGATAACGATCCTGTATTGTGATTGGGGAGGGGATTCTCGCTGTAAGGGTGTGTGGGAACGGGCCTGAAGCGGAAGATTCCGGGGATGTCTTTCATACTTCAAAGTACTTTTATTGTAATAAAGAATGTCTTCCTGCCATAAATGCGTGTATAAGAGGCCAGGCCTCAGAGATGCAGTTAGAGCACCTCGAGAAGATTCCCTGTTGGTCTGATCTGATGTGTTCTCCTCCGGAGAGATAAACCCTTGTTTCCTGCCTTCGAGTCTCCAGCGCCTGCCTCTTCATTGATTAATACTTTGTGGGTTAAGAGGCGTCATCGCCGGGCAATACTTAAGGTTATTTTGTTCGTTGATTGCCTTCCTGTTTAACAACATCCCCCGTCACAACCACATCACCCAACACCTCGTGATCTGCACTGGCTCCCCATCGAAAGAAGAATAACCTTCAAGCTCCTCACACATGCATACAAAGCCCTCCAAAACATCGGACCAGCATACCTAATCAGCCGCCTCTCCTTCCACGCACCCAAGAGAAACCTCCAATCAGCTGACTTCTCTTTGGCCACCATCCCACACATTTACAAGACCAAAATGGGTGGAAAGTCCTTCTCCTACTTCGTAGCCAAGTCCTGGAATGACTTCCTCATCCACCTCTGACAAAGCCCTACACTGCCCCAGTCCAGGATGGACCTTAAGACCTGGCTCTTCAGATGACCCAGCACCCCTACGGGGCTGCCCCACCTGCCCCCTAGCGCCTTGATACCCTCATGGGTGAATAGTTGTTCTTTACAAACCCAATTTATTGATTGATTGATTGATTTCATACTCAATATGCAGTAACATATCTTATGTATTCTTTATATAAAATGTACGTGAATCCACTACTACACATGACCTTACATATAGAATCCCAGTTTACTTTTTTCCAACAATTAAATTAAATTTTTTGTAATAGTTTAGTGTTGGTCATGGGCTAATTGGGATTAAAGGAAAATACAGACAGTTCCCAACAGCTTTGTAATTGAAATCCCCTTGCCTCAAAACCGTTTTCACTTCTTGTGCATAGTGGCAAAAAGCTGAAGGCCAAAGTCAGGGCTTTATATTCACCAGAGAATGGCAGCATCAGACACTGGACAGGTTTCAGCAAACAATTTTATTGATTACTCGATAAGTACAAAACAAACAAGCATGAGCAATGATGAGTATAGGCCCTGGAGCCTGGTTTTCTAGACCTCTGTGTTTCATAATTATCCTTGAATTAAATGGTTTAAAATGCAACCTTTGTACACTATATATCGCTGTTTAACCATTGGCAAAATACGTGCAAACCTTTCGTTTGTAAATCTTTATTCCAACCCATGGGAGCCGGCAAAATGTACTTGGAAATCACGCCCAAAAAAGTAAATTTCAGCCGTACTGAACTAATTTCATTTGTGTTTACTGAAAGCAATCAAAGTTCAACTTGTCCTTGTGCGACACTGGGGGTCTGTCTCAGCAGGCCGCTCGCTCTTTTCATCCTCCTGTTTCTAAACACTTATTAGGCTTTCGCTGGGGAGGCGATGATTTGAAAAAGCGCTTTGCAGTGTTTATAATTTCATTTTTAGAAGGGCTGCTGCTTCGAGAATATCTTCAATTTTCACGAACAAGGACAAGCCTCTCGAATGTCTTGCAGCAGTACCAAGGTTATGCGTGTATTTCCTCGCTTAATCAAGTAATGCTCCTTGTTAGACCTGTCTGGCTTTTTGGCCAAGTCCCTCCTAATTTTTATTTATTTTTGTCCCCTTTTTGCCCCTCATACCCTTGTTAATTTTTGTGTCTACTGACTTTTTGTAGGTGTTGGTCAGGGGGATAGGTGTTTTCTTCCCCCCTCATAATCTTTTACCTTAGGCCCAGAGGCCTGTTCTGACAGGAAAGTTGGCACCACCTAAAATGGTGGCCACCAACTGCCCCAACTGTCACCAACAGAACCTGGCCATAGCCTAACATAGGGCATTCCAGAACCTTCTGGTCCATTCTGGACCACTGAAGGGCAGCCTATATAAGGCGGAATGCTGGACAGCCATTTTGTCTGTCAGTGAGGAGCAGCTAGAGTGAAGGCTGAGGTCTAGTGGGGGTAGGATTCTGAAGGGTGGTTCCCTCTACAAGAGTAGCCCTCTGTCAAGGTTTTCCCCCTCCTTGGTCCTGTTGTCCTAGCCAAGTTAGCTCATCCTGCTGATCCTGGGCAGATAGGTGAAGGGGTTAAGTCTGGTAGTTTTGGAAGCTAAGAAGAGCCCTGTCCTGGGAGCTGAACCAAGAGTTCCCTTGAGCCCTAGTCTGTCCAGTAAGGAGAAATAGGGGGTTAGTGTTAAGGAAGTACATATTGGCTTATCCTGAAGAAGCTTTCCCCCCCCCTCCTCGTTTTAGTGAAGAAAGGAAGTAACATCACTGAATAACTGTAGTATTTCCTTACCCTGGACTGGTCCTGTGGCGTAGGGCAAGCTCTTCCGCCTATTGGGCGAAAGGTGTGAGGTGAACTGGGAGCAGGACCTTGGAAACACCGACTACGCTTTGTGCCATCACCTCCCCGGGATCCACTGAGCCTGAGAAGCCTGTCGAGGCTTCCCTTCGTGAGCGGGACCCCAGGGGCGCCTATCGCGCTTGTGTCGCGTTGCTGGAAGTGACCCATACTTGAGGAAAGTAAGAGCGCCATCGCGCATGCCCCCTCTGAGGTAGCTATCCCCGGAAGGAGGGGCAAGGAAGTGAGCAGGCCCGAGCGTGTAGCGTCTCTCCCTGGAGCGGGATCTGTGGGACGCGACTTCGGCAAGAACGCTTCTGCGCATGCCCGCTGGAGAAGTGTCTGCGGAGATCGGCGCTGAGGAGAAGCGCCGGAGGGTTTTTCAGCTGGCCGAGTGATCGGCTTGGTCCCTCCTGTTCGAGCGCCGCGCTGAGGAGCCGGCTCGGGCAGGGAGGGAGAGTTGCAAGGCCGGTAGAGGTCTGGGGGCATTGAGGCTTCTGCCTTCGTGGTTTCCTGAGCGGGAGCAGCGCGGAGGAGCAGGCTTGAGCTGAGAAGTCTTGTGGGGCGAGAGAGCCTCGTCAGCCTTCCTTGCCCCAGCCCCTCGCGCTTGATCAGCCTTACCCCTGATGCCATAACGACTGACACAAGTAAGGAGGTGGTTACCTGGGGAATTGTCTGCACAGGAGCAACTGTATAAATTGAGACTCTGACTCTGGGAGTACAGCGTCTATGGGAAATCCCTGACCGGGTACTGTTATAAGCTGACATACATGGGTCTTAACCCCTTTTCTTTTACCAGATAAGAGAGTGAACTGAAATGCTATTTATGTAAAGGGAAGTGTTACCCTGATCTAATTAAAGGGGCTGATCTTACCAAACTGGAGAGTAATACTGAACTGAGAAATTATACAAAGTAAGCTGAGTATAGTAAATGCCTAACTGAGTTATAAAAAGTGTAAGAGATATCTGCAAGTTGTGTCTAAGTGAATTGTCTTTACTACAAATGCTGGTTATTAATATGGTCTAGAATTGAAACGTATTCTTGCTTATACTATGTGGTAGATTTTTCTCCCAAGATTCTAGCGGGGCATATCTGGCCTAATTGATTCTAAGGTACAGTTATCCTAATGCAAAAGTGTGATCAGAATTCGGAAATACAGTGACTGCTAGTAATTTAAAAAGTGATAATCTGCCAGTAATTTAAAACGTGTAATTGCTGACCCTGAAAGTGATCTAAACTGCTTTGAACTATCTATATGTGAGTTACTGAAACTTGACAACACAGAGCATATTATTTTTATATAAAGCAGTACGTATTTTCATATAATTTTGGTGTAGTGTTTTCTTTTTGAGTGCTATTGCGTGAAATTACTTTTGGGTGGTCTGCAACCTTTACACTGTGCCTCTGTATGTTAGTCTTGCCCTAGGCCAGGCTACCTAATTCCAACATATTGGTGCCTAGCGGTGGGATTGCGGACTTGGTTGCAGCTACTTACTAGTAATTTGGCGTAATACACCCAACCTACACCAGGAGTTTTCTCCTTGCGGCCCTCCCAATTAGTCTTTTTGTTTTTTCTAAATTTATTCCTGGTGGTGGGTGGAGTTGGCTTAAGGTTGCCCTTGCCCCTTTGATATTTCTGGTGTGTATCCAGGTTTGCCAGACTCACAATGGAGTTTGCAGTGGAAAACCTGGAAGTCTATTCCGTGCCCCAATTGAGAATGTTCTGCCAACAAATGGGGGTCTTTTTCAAGCATGGTGCCAGGAAGGGGGAGCTCCAGACTAGCCTTAGGGCCTGGGTGGAGGCACACCAAGAGACAAAGGAGGAGGATGAAGAGGTTAACCAGGGCACAGAAGGAGGGGTGGAGGAGTTATTCCGCCATGAGGGGGAAAACTTGCTCACCGGACCAGTGTCCTATTCCAGAAAGGGCAGTAGCATTTCTGGGAAAAGCCTAACAGAAGCCGAGCTCACCGATAGGAGGGAGAAGAGACAGCTAAAGTGGGAGTTGGCTAAGTTGGAGCAGGAGAAAGAGGAGAGGAGGATGGTCCACGAGTTTAGGCTGAAGGAACTGGAGCTCCAAAGTCTGCAAAGGGGGTCCTCTCCTGTTAGGAATGGTGGCAGCGAACCAAAGGAGTCAGCCAGGGAGACCAAACCCTATATCCCAAAGGACCTGATAGCGAGCTTCAGTCAGGGGGACGATGTAGCTAAGTGGCTGGCCGCTTATGAGGTTTCTCTGAAGGTTCATGGAGTGCAGGAGAAGCACTGGGGGGGTAGTTTGTACAAGTACATGCCTCCTGCTGGTCGGGACACCTTGCTGGCCCTGGATCCAGAGGAACAGACAAACTACCCCACCATGAAGCTGGCGTTATTGAGGAAGTTCGGGCTCACCCCAGAAAGGTACCGACAGAAGTTTAGGGGGAGCCACAAGATGGGCACTCAGAACTGGGTGGACTTCCTTGATTACGCCAGAAAGGCCTTAGAGGGTTGGGTCAAGGGCAGTGAGGTAAAAGATTATGAGGGGCTGTATGATCTGTTTTTGAGAGAACACCTCCTCGAGAAATGTTTTCCCGAGCTGCGCCAACACCTGGTAGACAGCAAGCTGACCAATCCCCGGAAGCTTGCAGAGGAGGCGGACATCTGGACAAGTACCCGGGTGTCCACCAAGGGGACTGGAGGGGAATCTCAAAAAGCCGGACAGGGCGCCCCCCAGAAGAAGGAGGGGGGGGAGAAAAAGAAAGAGTTCTCTAAAGGTCCCCAAAATAACTTCCAAGGGAAGGGAGCAGGTTTCACCCCTAGGGCAAACCCGCCCCGGAACCCTCATCCTGGCCAGAGCCAGCAGCCCAGGGTTCTCCACTGTTTTGAATGCGGTGGCATTGGACATTATAAAGGAGATGTCAGATGCCCAAAGAGACCACCCCCTCCCACCGGAGGAAAGTCACCGGGAGTAGCTAGTGTAGCGCTCGGGGAGGAGTTGCCCTTAGATAAGGGGGGTGAGTGGGCGGGTGTCACCTTAGTGTCCCTGGGAGAGCGGGAGATGGTGCCAAAGATCCAGGTGCCCCCAAATACTACAAAGTATGGGCAATGGGTTACCATCAATGGCCAGAGAGGGGAGGCTCTGAGGGATACAGGAGCCAGCATGACTATGGTGAGAAGTCAGCTGGTGTCCCCAGAGCAGGTTGTTCCTAATGTACTCCACCCCGCCGCGATGGCTGACGGCAGAATGGGCCACTATCCAGTGGCTGAGGTTCCCTTTGAGTGGGAGGGGGTTGCAGGTTCACTTCGAGTTGCCGTAAGCCCTGCCGTGCCAGTCGATTGTCTGTTGGGGAATGACATGGAACACAACACTTGGAGAGAGGTGGAATACCGGACGCATTCTGCGATGCTGGGTACACCTGACTGGGCCTGTGTCAGCACACGGTCTGCGACTGCCCGGAGAGGGAGTTCGCCTGGGTTGGAGCCTGGAACAATGGCCCAACCCGCTGCTAAGAAGGGACAGACCCGGAGACAGAGAAAGCCTGCTCCGGCTTCCACACCCCATGAGACAGATCGGCCACCTGCGGTGGTGGACCAGGAGTCCGTGGAGGGGGAAGTAGACTCTCTGGAGGATTTGCCCATCCCTGCGGAGTGGCATGTGGAGGGAGGTCCTACCAGAGAAGAATTCTGTAAGGGGCAGAGGGAGTGCCCCACCCTTGAGGGACTGAGGCGTCAGGCTGAAGCCCAAGCAGCAGGTGATGTTACGGGACATTACCATATTTACTGGGAGGATGGACTCCTCTACAGTGAACCCAAGGTACCCTCGCCTGGTTCATCGAGGGCCTTGGTAGTCCCGCAACAGTACCGAGCCTTTCTTTTGGAATTGGCTCATGCCATACCCCTGGCAGGACACTTAGGCCAGGACAAGACCTTTGCACGGCTTGTTCTCCACTTTTACTGGCCTCAGATGAAAGCGGCGTCCAACACATACTGTAGGACATGTGTAACCTGCCAGGCCAGTGGGAAAACAGGGGTGAAGCTAAAAGCTCCCCTGGAACCACTTCCAGTCGTTAGCACCCCCTTTGAGAGGGTGGGCATCGACATTGTAGGGCCTTTGGATCCACCAACAGCAGCTGGTCACAGGTTTATCCTGGTACTGGTGGATCATGCCACACGGTACCCAGAGGCAATACCTCTGAGGACAGTCACTGCACCTGTAGTGGCAAGAGCCCTAATGGGAATCTTTACCCGAGTGGGATTTCCCAAGGAAGTTGTGTCCGACAGGGGGACCAACTTCCTGTCAGCTTACATGCGGGCAATGTGGAAGGAGTGTGGAGTGACCTACCGGTTCACCACTCCTTATCACCCCCAGTCAAATGGACTGGGTGAGAGGTTCAATAAGACCTTGAAGGGCATGATCAGAAGTCTGCCCGAGAGCCTGCGGAGGAAATGGGATGTCCTCCTACCCTGTTTACTCTTTTCCTACAGGGAAGTGCCCCAGAAGGGAGTGGGCTTCAGCCCCTTTGAGCTTCTGTATGGGCACCCTGTACGCGGTCCTCTCAGCCTGGTGAAGGATGGTTGGGAGAAATCTCCCAGGAAACCCCCCCAGGATGTGGTGAGCTACATGCTGGCCTTCAGGAGCCAAATGGCGAAGTTGTGGAAGCAAGCTTCTGACAACTTGGAGGCCAGCCAGGCAGTCATGAAGGAGTGGTACGACCACAACGCTCACCAGGTGGAACTGGAGCCTGGACAGAAAGTGTGGGTGATGGAGCCTGGAGAGCTTAGCGCCCTCCAGGATCGCTGGACAGGCCCCTTTGAGGTGTTGGAAAAGAAGGGTAAGGCCACATACCTGGTGGACCTTAAGACCCCTTGACAGCCCCTTGGGTGCTACATGCCAACCGACTCAAGCCCCACCACGAGAGGCCCGAAGTCATGCTGATGATGGTGACTGACGGGGAAGAGGAAGCGGAAAGCGAACCTCTCCCAGATCTCTTTTCGTCCCAAGAGAAGGATGGGTCAGTGGAGGGAGTGATTCTCTCTCCCACTCTCACTCCTGAGCAACGGGAAGACTGCCGCCAGATACTGGAGCAGTACTCTTCGTTGTTCTCCCTTGTCCCGGGGAGGACCCACCTGTGTACCCATGATGTGGACACAGGAGACAGCCCACCAGTGAAGTCCAAGACCTACCGGCTGTCTGACAAGGTGAAGGCTAGCATACATGGAGAAGTTGCCAAGATGCTAGAGCTGGGAGTAATTGAACCTTCCAACAGCCCTTGGTCCAGTCCGGTGGTGCTCGTGCCAAAAGCCGCACCACCAGGCACCACACCTGAACTGAGGTTCTGTGTGGATTACCGAGGACTGAATTCAGTGACAAGAACTGATGCTCATCCGATCCCTAGGGCGGATGAATTGATTGACCGGCTAGGAGCTGCCCAATATCTGAGTACCTTTGACCTCACTTCAGGGTACTGGCAGATCTCCTTGACAGATGGAGCAAGGGAAAGGTCAGCCTTCTCCACGCCTGAGGGACACTACCAGTTCTGTGTGATGCCCTTTGGGCTCAAGAACGCCCCTGCCACATTTCAGCGGCTGGTGAACTAGGTCCTCTCTGGAATGGAGAGTTTCTCTGCTGCTTACTTGGATGACATCGCTGTCTTCAGTAGCAGTTGGGAGGACCATCTGCAGCATTTGCAGGCCGTTCTCCAGGCCCTGAGACAAGCTGGATTGACCATCAAAGCCAGCAAATGCCAGATTGGGCAGGGGTCGGTTGTGTACCTTGGACACTTGGTGGGTAGGGGGACTGTGCAGCCCCTGCAGGCTAAGATTGAGGCAATCATGGCCTGGGAACCCCCCAAGACACAGACTGAGGTCCGAGCTTTCCTGGGCCTCACAGGATACTACCGTCGCTTTGTGAAGGGGTATGGCACTATTGTAGCGCCCCTCACAGAGCTCACCTCCAAGAAACAACCTCGACGGGTAGTTTGGACAAAGGCTTGTCAGCAAGCCTTTGAAAAGTTGAAACAGGCAATGTGTGCGGCACCGGTCCTGAGGGCCCCAGACTTCTCCAAGGAGTTCATTGTCCAAACGGATGCATCGGAACATGGCATTGGGGCAGTGTTATCGCAACTCAATGAAGAGGGCCTGGATCAACCTGTAGTCTTCTTATCCAGGAGACTGCTTCCCCGGGAACAGAAGTGGAGTGCCATTGAGAGGGAAGCTTTTGCGGTGGTGTGGGCTCTGAAGAAGCTGCGGCCATACCTCTTTGGCTCGCACTTCCTGGTTCAGACCGACCACCGACCCCTTCGTTGGCTGATGCAAATGAAGCGGGAAAATCCCAAGTTGTTGAGGTGGTCCATCTCCCTACAGGGAATGGACTTCCGGGTGGAACATCGGCCTGGAGTGGACCACGCCAATGCAGACGGTCTCTCCAGGTATTTCCGCCTTAGTGATGAGGACTCCCAAGGGGTTGGGTAGTTCTCCCCACTTTCAGCTGGGGGGGACGCGTGTTAGACCTGTCTGGCTTTTTGGCGAAGTCCCTCCTAATTTTTATTTATTTTTGTCCCCTTTTTGCCCCTCATACCCTTGTTAATTTTTGTGTCTACTGACTTTTTGTAGGTGTTGGTCAGGGGGATAGGTGTTTTCTTCCCCCCTCATAATCTTTTACCTTAGGCCCAGAGGCCTGTTCTGACAGGAAAGTTGGCACCACCTAAAATGGTGGCCACCAACTGCCCCAACTGTCACCAACAGAACCTGGCCATAGCCTAACATAGGGCATTCCAGAACCTTCTGGTCCATTCTGGACCACTGAAGGGCAGCCTATATAAGGCGGAATGCTGGACAGCCATTTTGTCTGTCAGTGAGGAGCAGCTAGAGTGAAGGCTGAGGTCTAGTGGGGGTAGGATTCTGAAGGGTGGTTCCCTCTACAAGAGTAGCCCTCTGTCAAGGTTTTCCCCCTCCTTGGTCCTGTTGTCCTAGCCAAGTTAGCTCATCCTGCTGATCCTGGGCAGATAGGTGAAGGGGTTAAGTCTGGTAGTTTTGGAAGCTAAGAAGAGCCCTGTCCTGGGAGCTGAACCAAGAGTTCCCTTGAGCCCTAGTCTGTCCAGTAAGGAGAAATAGGGGGTTAGTGTTAAGGAAGTACATATTGGCTTATCCTGAAGAAGCTTTCCCCCCCCCCTCCTCGTTTTAGTGAAGAAAGGAAGTAACATCACTGAATAACTGTAGTATTTCCTTACCCTGGACTGGTCCTGTGGCGTAGGGCAAGCTCTTCCGCCTATTGGGCGAAAGGTGTGAGGTGAACTGGGAGCAGGACCTTGGAAACACCGACTACGCTTTGTGCCATCACCTCCCCGGGATCCACTGAGCCTGAGAAGCCTGTCGAGGCTTCCCTTCGTGAGCGGGACCCCAGGGGCGCCTATCGCGCTTGTGTCGCGTTGCTGGAAGTGACCCATACTTGAGGAAAGTAAGAGCGCCATCGCGCATGCCCCCTCTGAGGTAGCTATCCCCGGAAGGAGGGGCAAGGAAGTGAGCAGGCCCGAGCGTGTAGCGTCTCTCCCTGGAGCGGGATCTGTGGGACGCGACTTCGGCAAGAACGCTTCTGCGCATGCCCGCTGGAGAAGTGTCTGCGGAGATCGGCGCTGAGGAGAAGCGCCGGAGGGTTTTTCAGCTGGCTGAGTGATCGGCTTGGTCCCTCCTGTTCGAGCGCCACGCTGAGGAGCCGGCTCGGGCAGGGAGGGAGAGTTGCAAGGCCGGTAGAGGTCTGGGGGCATTGAGGCTTCTGCCTTCGTGGTTTCCTGAGCGGGAGCAGCGCGGAGGAGCAGGCTTGAGCTGAGAAGTCTTGTGGGGCGAGAGAGCCTCGTCAGCCTTCCTTCCCCCAGCCCCTCGCGCTTGATCAGCCTTACCCCTGATGCCATAACGACTGACACAAGTAAGGAGGTGGTTACCTGGGGAATTGTCTGCACAGGAGCAACTGTATAAAATGAGACTCTGACTCTGGGAGTACAGCGTCTATGGGAAATCCCTGACCGGGTACTGTTATAAGCTGACATACATGGGTCTTAACCCCTTTTCTTTTACCAGATAAGAGAGTGAACTGAAATGCTATTTATGTAAAGGGAAGTGTTACCCTGATCTAATTAAAGGGTCTGATCTTACCAAACTGGAGAGTAATACTGAACTGAGAAATTATACAAAGTAAGCTGAGTATAGTAAATGCCTAACTGAGTTATAAAAAGTGTAAGAGATATCTGCCAGTTGTGTCTAAGTGAATTGTCTTTACTACAAATGCTGGTTATTAATATGGTCTAGAATTGAAACGTATTCTTGCTTATACTATGTGGTAGATTTTTCTCCCAAGATTCTAGCGGGGCATATCTGGCCTAATTGATTCTAAGGTACAGTTATCCTAATGCAAAAGTGTGATCAGAATTCGGAAATACAGTGACTGCTAGTAATTTAAAAAGTGATAATCTGCTAGTAATTTAAAACGTGTAATTGCTGACCCTGAAAGTGATCTAAACTGCTTTGAACTATCTATATGTGAGTTACTGAAACTTGACAACACAGAGCATATTATTTTTATATAAAGCAGTACGTATTTTCATATAATTTTGGTGTAGTGTTTTCTTTTTGAGTGCTATTGCGTGAAATTACTTTTGGGTGGTCTGCAACCTTTACACTGTGCCTCTGTATGTTAGTCTTGCCCTAGGCCAGGCTACCTAATTCCAACACTCCTGGTTTGCTGTTTATCGCAATTTACCTTGAATTTTTCGTATGAAAATTAATAATCACATAGTCGCTTGAGCACGGGGAATAGGACTTATTTTGCAGACTACATGGAAGTCATGTCCCTTCAGACGTCCCGAACACTCATCAGGAATCCTGGGTCAGATGTCCTAAGGTATTTCGTCGTCGCAGCCTTTGCAATTGCAAAATAACATTTTGATATGTGCCTAACCCAAACAGCGATTCGGCAACACCTTACCGTACCACAATTTTTACTGACTCGTTATTTGGAAGGGGCGTGTTAAGAGTGCCAACTGAAATATTGATTCTCAAGGGGATGTCTTAATGTTTTGCAACGAAATCTAGTCACAAAACATTAATATTTGACAGACTATATAAAAGTAGCAGTAACCTCGAGTCAAACGGAAAGGGGTTCCTAGGGCCCTCTTCCCTTAACATTTTAGGGGTAGACACTAGTCCACAGGACCACTGTTTACTCCTAAAAATCTAGGGAAACCTTTCATTTATTTTTCACATCACCTGAGCCTTTAAGAAAAAAAAACTGACCATATGTAAAAAAGAAATGATTGGCTTAATTAAAAGTATTCACAGACATGGTGGCTTTCTAAACCTAGCAGGCCACCCTCCCTGAGAATGCAGCAAATTGTAGTGTGTTGTAATGTGTTTCACTAATATCCATGAGGTAGGCCAAAGAGCTGCCCACTAAGATTTGCGTATTTTGTAAACTGACTAATTAGTACATAGGTCGGTTTGCAAAATACCACAAGATTTGTATAAAATTGGTGCACAAATTGCAACCTCTTTTTGCGAATCCTATCTTAGTACATCTAGCCCGCCGAGTCTAAGGCAGAAACCCACTTTGCATGGAGCCGCAAGTGCACTATAACACATCTCCTTCCCCTTACAGTAATAATAAAGAGAATATAAACTGTTACAATAAACATAAGCAATGTAAATAAACAGATAACCACAACTGACCTGATTCACAAAGGGGTATGTACAAGTGTTGATGAACCCACATGTATACTTACTGCTACACTTAAGTGTAACATTCCACTTTTTTGCTATCCACCATTTTCCAACTGAGACTTCCCCAAGGTGTAGAATTGCAGGTGTCCACCCTTCCAATGAGCTTGCAGTGAATTTCTTTTCTGTCTGTAAAGTTACTAAAAGTAAATTTATAAATGTATTCTACGTTCTGCCAAGTTAGTTTAAGGAAATCTAGAAATATACATTTTTCTGCAAAAAGTTTAAAGAATGGTCACCTTCTATAGCATTTTCATTTCTATTTAATATTTTGGCAAACGAAGTTAAAATTTATATATTAATTGATTACAACGTTTTGATGTTTAAACGTTTTATGTAATATTTTTAATTTAGGATATTATTAAGTCAATATATATTTTGCTTCATTAGGAAACTAAAATTAAAGACGTTTTTCACCATTAAAGCAGGAATTGGTAGTTCCAAAACAACATTTGAAACCAACAACCAAGGAGCAAGAAAGACCCTGAGTGATTTCCCGCTACGCCGCCGCCCACGCTGCGGGATCTCTCGGCCATCCGCTATGCGGCCTGACCTCGTGATCACACGTAGAGATCAGACCCGGCCGGTGTTATCGCTCACTGGTATCTGCTGCTACTGGCACTCCAGCGGCTTTCTCCTTATCCAGATTATAGTACCGCAAACACAGCTGAGACCACTCCGGAAGCCTTGAGGGAAAGTGCTCGCTTTGAGCTGGGGGAAAACTGCAATCTGGATTATTGGGAGTGCGTCTTTGAAACTCTGTGACCCCAGGCTCAGCTGGCCCGGATTTGCCATGCTGTTTGGTCTTCTGTGTGCCTGGCTGGCCTCATTTGTCTTAAGATCAAGCTCTTGCTCTAACACTCCGGACTTAGGGGCCCATTAGGATGTCGGGCGGATCGCCACCGCCATGCGGGCGGTGGCTATCCGCTCGATATCCTTGTCCGCCCGCCACCCGTTTCCCCCCGCCATGTTACTATGGCGGGGGGGACCGCAGCGGACGGAAAGACCATCCGTCGCTTTTCCGCACTGGTCGTCTTCGACCGGGGCGGAAAAGGTTTAATATGGTGGCGGTGTCTACCAGACACCGCCAGCCATATTAGTATTGGCCTTGGGAATGCCTTTCCGTGGCAGCAATGCCGCCACAGAAAGGCAGGCGGTCTTCACTTTGGGGGCCCCCTGCAGGCCCTCATGGTGAAGGCGAGGTGGGGGGTGCACATGGGGGGTACCTGTGGTACCTCCATGCATTTGCATACTCAATGCGGCAGGCACCGCTCGGTGCCTGCCGCTTTGTGTATGCAAAATCATCACATGCATTTTTAGCATTGTGGCGGGTGGTGCTGAGAGCACCGCCCGCCACAATGTTAAAAATGCAGTATGCGCCCGCCACTGGGTCATGCGCATCCTAATACCCCCACGGGACCCCTGCCCTTATGGCGGGCGGTCCAATCATCCGATAGGATGGCGGGCGTACTAAGTCCGCCTGTCATCCTAATGACCCCCTTAGTGTCTTCTTTATAGAAGCGTGGCAAATCTGACCTGGACTTTGATCTGTTAACCGGTGACTGTAGCAATGCCTAATACTGCTGCCTCTGCCAGTTCCACCCTGGTCTCCATTGAGTCCACCCCCAAAAGTAAAAAAGAGACTGTGGGTTCTACAAAAGTCTCTAAGCAAACCTAACCTCGGGGGCCCCCAAAAGATAGGACAACCTCTCAGCCTTCAGTTGGCAAAATCTTTATCCCTGCTGGGACAGGCTCAGGAAACGGGGGGAAGTCTGCAGTTATTCCCCACACCGAAAATAGCCCGGCAATCCCTGCTTTAACTGTCCAGATTGGGCCCCAGACCCACACTTTGCTTTATCTTCACACACAGCTGAAAATGGCGAAACAGAAAACATGCAGCCAGATCCAAGCCAGAGGGTTGTCCTAGTGGAAAATACTGCTTCTAAAATGAACAGTGAAGCCTTAATCTCTTCCTCTCAGCCTGACTCGGAGCTAACCAGCACTGTAAGTACAATCCAGGATCAAAATATTTGGGGTCCCGTGCCCACTGATCAGGATGATCTTAAAGACTTAAATACACAATGGCACACAAATCCTAGCTCCCCGATCCTTTGGGAGAGCATTTTTTCTTGGATTCAGATGAGTCAAACTCTCCTGTAGAAGCAAGTTGTGTATCTACCAGCGATAGTGATATCTCTGAATCTAACTACAGTACTGCTTCAAAAGGGGGGAAAAATGCAGTTCGCAAACAGAAATGCCAGGCGTCAAAGGGTAAAGGAAAGAGACTCGAGAAACAGGATCATCTTAAGTGGGATTACTCTGGGACCCAGCTCTCATTCTCCCAGACTGATGATTCCAGGAAATC
Source organism: Lissotriton vulgaris (assembly GCF_964263255.1). Taxonomy (NCBI): domain Eukaryota; kingdom Metazoa; phylum Chordata; class Amphibia; order Caudata; family Salamandridae; genus Lissotriton; species Lissotriton vulgaris. The sequence continues at coordinate 2,124,683,234 of NC_141685.1, forward strand.
GAACTATGCTGTCGCAGGGATTCCGTGCTCATACAGACAGAACTGTGCATAGAGCCTTGGAACCTCAGTGAATTAGGGTGTGCCTAAACTCACCTTAGTACCCCAAATCCCCTACCAGACTAGCTACAGTGTATCATTGGTTATCGCAAACTCCCAATGCTTAAACAAACCAGAACATGGACTTAGTACGCCTCAGGTAAGGTGGAACACATGAACACTCTTTCGTTATACAATCATTTCAATCCAGAAAAAGGAGTAAAAGAGGACACGTGCATATTTGAAATGTTTATTCACTAATGCAGTGTTTTCAATTGCAGTATCTTAGTTAATACAAGCAAACATATTATAAGAAACAAAGTAATCAGCATAGTCACTAGTCCATAGAACACAAACGGTGAAAGCATGGTATTATGCTAAAACGAATAGGGTTTAACAAAACATAATTCTCACCTGCCCTAGCTAGTATATTATATTATATCTAAGAAGGTCTCTTTGGGTTTTAAAGAATTCTCCTCCTGAGCAATTACTCAAGCAATATCTTGAGATCAATTCACAAAGAGCAACCAATAAATATCAAAACAAGTCGGAAGAAATCAATCCAATGTATTTCAAAAACTTCTTCTTTATTTTTCTTCTTTTCCAGACACTCAGTACTTTTTCTTTTCTTTTCCTTTGCCAACACGTGTTTCGTCCTAACTAAATATAGTTAATGGACTTCGTCAGGGCTAAAGAAAAATTAAACAATTATAAAAATTACTAAAATTCATAAAAGTTCATATAATAAAGTATCATCAATTATAATACTTAACATTTTCTAAAATTCTTTCTGCTGTACAATAAGAGGTCTATTATGGTGGAACTCACTCTTTGGAATTGCAAAACAGTACAGTTAATAATTCATACATCTGGGATGCTCCCATCCAGAGATATTATTAATTGTTTTTATCCTAAAAGAGTCATACTCATATTTACAGATTTGTCAAAGCACATTATAAAGTTTCCAACACATTCTTAAAAAAGAGAGGAATCAGTATCAACAGCAATTAGACAGTCTATATTTCTCATGTAGATGGCTACACATCAGACAATCTCATATTAGCAGATTTGTTAAATCAACCTATAAACTTTCCATCAAATTCTTGAAAGAAGGAAGAATCAGTAACAGCAGCATTTAACCTGTCTATACTTCTCATGATGTAAATGGCTATATATCAAACAATCTCATAATCTTTTTAACACAGAGGTATATATATGTTTAGATGCTAGACTCACCAATGAATATCTTTACTCTATAGTTTTGGCAACACCTCAGACGATCACAGATTGAGAATTCCTAGAGAGTATATGTAGTTCCATTATTATGGGTATGAGTCCACAGTGTTACATGTAATACAGACTCTATAATATGTATACATATTCCTCTAAGTTCCAAAATTGAAAAGCCCTCCTGATTACTAAGTTAACCTGAAATCTTTAGATAGTATTTAAAACCCTATTATCATAATCTTCATATTAACGCCCTCATGTATGGAGACAAACCCTTAAGGGTGATGGGTATTTAGACAAATTTCTACACCTTTTATATTTAATGTTCTATTAGGGAAGGTTCATGTACATATAACTATTGGTGAGGTGGGTGTCCCATGGGGGGCTCTCCAGATACGTTTATGTTTACCTGAGGTCCCACCCCTCTGTTTAAAACAAGCCCGAAAACTGTTCCTATTCATTCTACCCATACTAGGCAGGTAGTTATCTAGTCATTATACAAGAGTATATCAATATAATAACGAGCCCAATGTCCCCAGTCCTAAATATTAGGCAATAAGACAGAGCAAAAATGGGGCCAATAGTACCTTCATAGGAGGATGTCCACTAGGTACCATTTCTTCTCATAATCTTCAATATTCAAAGTTAAGTCACATAGAGTCTATAAAAGGAAGGACATATTAGAGCCAAAATATTGTTAACTGCCTGGTACTATATTATTACTATTATCCTAGTCACTCTTACCGTGTAAAACATGTATGTGCCTCGATTCAAGGGGGTCCTGGTATAATCCCCACCTCACCAATAGTTATATGTACATGAACCTTCCCTAATAGAACATTAAATATAAAAGGTGTAGAAATTTGTCTAAATACCCATCACCCTTAAGGGTTTGTCTCCATACATGAGGGCGTTAATATGAAGATTATGATAATAGGGTTTTAAATACTATCTAAAGATTTCAGGTTAACTTAGTAATCAGGAGGGCTTTTCAATTTTGGAACTTAGAGGAATATGTATACATATTATAGAGTCTGTATTACATGTAACACTGTGGACTCATACCCATAATAATGGAACTACATACACTCTCTAGGAATTCTCAATCTGTGATCGTCTGAGGTGTTGCCAAAACTATAGAGTAAAGATATTCATTGGTGAGTCTAGCATCTAAACGTATATATACCTCTGTGTTAAAAAGATTATGAGATTGTTTGATATATAGCCATTTACATCATGAGAAGTATAGACAGGTTAAATGCTGCTGTTACTGATTCTTCCTTCTTTCAAGAATTTGATGGAAAGTTTATAGGTTGATTTAACAAATCTGCTAATATGAGATTGTCTGATGTGTAGCCATCTACATGAGAAATATAGACTGTCTAATTGCTGTTGATACTGATTCCTCTCTTTTTTAAGAATGTGTTGGAAACTTTATAATATGCTTTGACAAATCTGTAAATATGAGTATGACTCTTTTAGGATAAAAACAATTAATAATATCTCTGGATGGGAGCATCCCAGATGTATGAATTATTAACTGTACTGTTTTGCAATTCCAAAGAGTGAGTTCCACCATAATAGACCTCTTATTGTACAGCAGAAAGAATTTTAGAAAATGTTAAGTATTATAATTGATGATACTTTATTATATGAACTTTTATGAATTTTAGTAATTTTTATAATTGTTTAATTTTTCTTTAGCCCTGACGAAGTCCATTAACTATATTTAGTTAGGACGAAACACGTGTTGGCAAAGGAAAAGAAAAGAAAAAGTACTGAGTGTCTGGAAAAGAAGAAAAATAAAGAAGAAGTTTTTGAAATACATTGGATTGATTTCTTCCGACTTGTTTTGATATTTATTGGTTGCTCTTTGTGAATTGATCTCAAGATATTGCTTGAGTAATTGCTCAGGAGGAGAATTCTTTAAAATTCATTATATAGACAAAATTCTTTTGCCTATTTTTACAGTTTATGACAAGGGACTGTATCTCAACCTTTGAGCAGTACTAAGCTAGATAGACCTTTCATCTTATAGGAGCACTATAAGCGCAAAAAGCCCCTCTTGTCAAGTTGTTAAATTACCTGCTCTTTGGGTTTTAGCAGGGCGGCCCCATACCTCAAGATCCTAGTGGTAAGGGATCATATCATCTTCCACCAGCTCTCTGCATGCGAAGCACCATCAAGTGTGTTTGTATGCTCTTGTGCAAAGCAATATAAAACGCGCCTAAAGCCAGAACTTGGCCGCAGCTGCATGTATGTTATTTCGTGCGAAGATCAGACCTCACAACAACCCCTGTGTTAAGATATCCTTGAAGGATTCTGCACTCACTGTACAGACACAGCTCGCCAAGCAAGGCTGATATCCGAGTAACAACATATTATTCTCGCATGAATCAAAACATTCTACTAGGCTCAAAGCTAAAGCAACAGCTATTTGTCGTGTGCAGAAGCAGCAGAACGTAAAATGGCGTTTAAACCCCAAATAAGCTCATGCTAACTTAACACAGCATACAGGCAATATATATCTATATGACAATGCTTCACAAGCTGCACTCGAGCACTATGAAGAACCAACCTTAGCTGATATCCTGGCATCCGTTAAACAATTCCAGGAGGAAGCTCGAGTTGATAATCATCAGGCGAAGATTGCAGCTAAAAAGTTGCAGGGGAGCATCAGAAAGCTTAATAAGACCTGCACGGATGTCTGTGAGAGAATGACGATGGTAGAAGCTCCAACCAAGTCTCGAAACAGATGCTGTGCTGCTCAAAAGTCAATGCACTGCCCAAAATGATCGACTTTCAGACGTGTTATGGAAACTGGAAGATCAGGAAAATTGGCAACGTAGAAACAATCTTCGCCTCCTCGGGATCCCTGAAGGGGTTGAGGGGGAAGATCCCCGACGCTACATCATCAAGCTCCTAAAGGGGGCATTCCCTGAGCAGACTGAGCGCTGCTGGGAACACGAATGAGCTCATGGCTTCCCCCTTACAATGAAAAAGCAATCAGGCCTCTCTACTGACTCAGGAAGGCCACAGGCGTTGTTTAGGGCATTTTCTTTTAAGACAGCAAATTTTCGACCAAGCTAGGCAATATTCCCAGAAATCTTTCGACGGGGTCTCCTTTTTCGCCAAACCAGATTTTTGCCCTCCACCGTGGAGCGAAGGTGGCAACTCCGTCAGCTAATTACCCCCTTCCTGCAGTTGGGGGCTCTGGTTTTCCTTATGAACCCTGCTAAACTGGAGATTATCTTTAATGGGGCTTCATGATTTTTCATGTCAGAGATTAAAGCACAAGAATATTTGTCGGAACTTAAAGCCAAAAAAAATTCAAAATAATTACAATTGATATTGTGACTGGTTCAGCTGAACTTTCATAGTACACTCAGCCTAGTATAGGCATATATATGTCCCTTGTTTTTTTTTTCTCTTTTTCTCACATGTTGATGTTATTTTTTCTTTATGGCTAACTCTACATAGGCCTCATGCTACTTTCTCTTTTTTTTTTTCTAGTTTGTTCCCTTGGCTGGACTGTGGTGGCGGGTTGTTGTGCCAGGGCTCATCATTCAGGCAGCTCCTGATTGCTCATGTGTGGGGGGGAGGGCAGGAGGGGTGGGCAAGGTGTTTGGGTTGGGATGGGGGTTGGTTTCTCACTAATGGAAGGCAGATTCCACAATAACTGGTAACATTTCATTAATTGACCTATACTTCAACGATGTGAGCTGTGCTTCCCAAAGACTCACTCTCTGGGAGTTGTCGATATGCTTTTTATTTTCCCTATTCACAGGAATCTCTGATCTTTGGTTTAATGTTTTTACATTTCGATGAGCACCACAAACCTTAACATTTTATTCATGAACATTTGTGGGTTTAATGATACCCAAAAAAGGCAAAAATTAGCCCAAAGCTTACGACTGTCAGGGGCCAATCTAGTATGTCTCCAAGAGACACACATAGAAGGGTCACGACTATACCTATTAAACAGCTTAGGATATAAGGTTATTGGGCGAACTACACCAGGGACCCGCACCAGGGGTGTAGCTACTCTGGCCCAGTATAACTATCTCCCTCAAATTATTAGAACTAAAGCAGACTCTCAAGGGAGATGGATGCTCACCGAATGCCGTATTACGCCTACTTTCCTGTTTACTTTATGCTCCATTTATGGGAGTGTTCTAGATGACCCTAAGGTGCTTAATCAAATCTCCGCTGAATTGGCTCATTGGCCCTTGCCTATCATCCTATGTGGGGATCTCAATATTAACGTCTTGGCGAACTAGGGAACTAACCCGCAATTCCCTCAGACCTCCCGCAAACCTAAAGTGCTTTTGGCTCTCAAGAATCTTCTGTACACCCACGGGCTGGTTGATATTTGGTCCTATTTGTACCCTAACATACCAGGTTACACATTTTTTTCCGCTCCCCATAAATCCTTTGCACAGTTAGATTTTTTCTTTTTTTTGCTCCCTAATTCATTGCAGCGGAATTGAACTACTTCCCCGCATTCTTTCTGATCATAATCCCCTAAGTCTTAACATCCGGGGGCTGATCACACGCAAGGAAACTTCTTCCTGGAGCTTTGAAAGGGCACTCTTACAGGACGAAGGCTATCAGTCCCATATGAAACAGTGGATAAAATCTTTTTTTAACACCAATGTTGGTACAGCCCCATCTATGATAGTGTGGGACACTTTAAAAGCCTGTGTCCATGGGGAAACTTTACAATATTATATTTAACAAAAGGGGATGAGTTGAGAAACAAAATGGATTTGTTCTCCCTTTAGACTTAGTTAAACAAATACACGAGTAAGAAAAATGTGTTGTGTATAAGTGACCCCTACAATGGTGGGGGGCACTTAGTGTTCTTTTAAATACCCCCTACACACCAAAAGGACCCTTGTGTCATGCTTCATCATTGGGGTCTTCGCACTCCTCTACGGAATGCAGCGTGCTACTACACTGCGACTACGCGGGAGCACTTACAATGTTTGACTATGTGTGATGTGTGTGATGTGTGTGAGGTATTTGTATTATTTATGTGAGTGGTGTGGTCTGAAAAAGTCAGGTTTTAAAAAGTACCTGGCTGGTAGGTTTGACAAAAAACTTTAATGTGTCCTCGTGCTGGTACTGTTAAAAGAGTGATGATGAGGTAATTAGTATGTCAATGTACAGTACTCTTGTGTGCGGTGTCAACATGTTTCGAAGCTAGGCTTCTTATTCAGGACAGGTTGCACAGCTCCCCACCTTACTCACATCCTTCGAAAAATAATTTTCGGTAGGTAATCTAAAAAGTGATATTTTACATAGAAAGGCTAATATGTGCCTACTTGTCTATTTTAGTCATATCTACAATGGGAGACTTGTTGTAAGGGTTCTGTTTTGCATCATGAGCCTTCAGGACGATGGGGTACTAGTGTTAATTACACCGACTGCAGGACAATGTCACTGTCGACGGAGCCTCAGATGGGGGAGGAAGACGGTGGCATTGTCCTGCAGTCAGTGTAATTAAGGTCCAATATGGTGACGGTGTCTAATAGACACCGCCAGCCATATTAGCATGGGATTGCAGAGATGGCTTTCCGTGGCGGCGATGCCGCCACGGAAAGGCATGCAGTCTTCACTTTGGGTACCAGGGGGCCCCCAGAGTGAAGGAGAGGTGGGGGGTGCACACGGGGGGTACCTGTGGTACCCCCCTGCATTTGCATAAACAAAGCGGTAGGCACCGCACAGTGCCTGCCGCTTTATTTATGCAAATGCATACGTGCATTTTTAGCATTGTGGCGGGTGGTGCTGGGGGCACCGCCGGTCACAATGCTTTAAATGCAGGATGCGCTCGCCACAGTGGCGGGCGCATCCTAAAACTCCCCACGGGACCCCCGCCCTTATGACGGGCGGTCCCAATATCCGATAGGATGGCGGGTGGACTAAGTCCGCCTGTCATCCTAATGACCCCCTTTGTGGGGACTTGACACCACGTATCGGAGTTATGTATAACATATTTAACATCTGATGCCTAATGATCTGCTTTCAACATCCTCTAAGTGGCTGATAATACTTTTTTACTTGCACTCGAAACCGCACAAAGCAATTTGCTATCTTCTAACTTTCAGGCACAGTTCAACCAGACCTGTTTATCTTATACTATACTCCTAGTAAGATCGCAAAATGGGGCTCAGGTAAAGGAACATACTGTCCTCGTTGCTCCGAGTTCAAAGCTGATTCAATCCACATGTTTGCCACATGTTTTAAATTAGAACCTTTACTAAATAAAATTCAACTGTGCTATTTTATAATCTGGTGCTGGCCCCCGCTACGATAATGTTGGTTATAGATGACCCGGTTGATCGAAGAAAGAGAGGAGCATTAATTTTCATCGCTATGGCCATTCTTAGGCTTTGCATAGCTTCTTCCTGGCTGGATCCTCATCCTCCAGTCTTTGCACACTGATAAGCTCGCCTTTACTCAATTCACACATTAGAGAAGGCAATATACGCGAAAAAGGGACTCAGAGCTAAAAAAAAGGGGACTAGTAATCTGGGGTCCACTTTCTCACTGGTTAACCCACCAAGGCTAATCGTGGGATAACCCACAGACTAAGCTATCGCTCTTTACATATATGTATATTTCAATTTTTTACTATGGTTCTGGTCACTTTATTGAATGCTTTTATGTTTGTGAAAACAAGTTTTTCTCTACTTCTTAAAGTTAATCCTGCTGTTGGTCAAAATTGCTTAAAAATAACTTTTTGATCTCAATGTATTGCTCTACGGGATACCTGTGATCCCTAGAAACGGCCTTCTATATTCATATTCTTTCTGTGTGGGGGAGGGGGTCAGGGCCGGACTGAGAACCAAAACCGGCCCTGGCAAAGTGCTTGGCCGGCCCTCCCCCCTGGGGGGAGGGTTGGGGGTGCGACGCGCTCGTTGCCAGGGCCGGTTTTCAGCCAATTTTGTTACAGGGCCGTTTTTGCAGCAACGCTACAAAAACGGCCCTGTAACAAAAACGGCCCCCGGGGGCCCAAAACCGGCCCCCACCCTTGCGGCGCACCGGGGGATTGCATGGTGCCCGCAACGGCTAGTCCGGGCCTGGAGGGGGTGCCTCTACTCTTTGATTATCCCTATTTCTATTTGTTGTTCTGTACTCGTTTTTTTCACTGCAAATTACAAAATAAAATGTAAAAAAAAAAATGAAACCAACAACCAAGAATCATCATCACTTCAAGCATCAGATGTGTCAGCTTTATTGACTTTACATGAATTGGATACTGCAACAAATGTAATGGACCAACTGAAAGAGACGACAGAGCTTAATACTCAAGCCAAGTTACAGACTATCAACATCACACAAAAAGGTGCAGGGGAGAGTCCATTTAAATCCAAAAGCACCTTTATTTCAATGATGCCCAAGGACGTTTTTGACATTTTTCATGTTTACAATTAATAAATAATACATACATAACAATTAAACATTAATTAAACATATACATACAATATATAATATATACTTACTTAATAATAAGTTTTAAAATTATTTTAATAACTTATAAATTATTAAAACATATTATACATTACAAATACATCTACACACATAAAACAATAACATAAATAAAAAGTAAATAATTATGTTTAATGAATTTAAAAATTAAATATACTTTCAATATTTTTAAAACTAATTATATACTACATTATCTAAAATAATATAGGAAATATTAAATAGCTAAAGAAATAATACTACTATTCAAAGTCCAAAAACACTACAGTAATGAAAATGTTGGATAGCATGGGGCTTAAAATTACTATTCCCACTCTAGAAAATGCAACAGTAGGGAAAGCGTTGGATAGCGTAGGGGAAAAAATTACTATTCCAACTCCAGAGAGTGAAACAGTAGGGAAAGCTTTGGATAGCCTAGGGGTAAAAATTACTATTCCAACTCCAAAGAGTGCAACAGTAGGGTAAGCATTGGATAGCATATTAAAAATTACTATTACGACTATAGAATGTGCAACAGTAGGGAAAGCGTTGGATAGCGTAGGGGTAAAAATTACTATTCCAACTCCAGAAAGTGCAACAGTAGGGAAAGCAAGTGATCGCGTAGGGGTAAAAATTACTATTCCACCCCCAAATGCAAATGCAAAGCATTGAAATTATTCTTACATCAAGCTGCAGTTCCACAAGCCGTTACTAGATGTCCCTCACAAGTGAAATGCAAAACCATTGAAACCCTTTCATCAAGCATTTGCATTTGACTTGTGAGGGACATCTAGTAACCACCAGTTGAACTGCAGCTCTTTGTAGAATTATTTAGATATTGGATACTTTATAATATTCACTGCCCTTTGCTAATCTCATCCCATAATGCTTTGCAGGGGCTTTGGCTGGGAATGTGTTTTTTGCCAATAACTGTGCTTGGGGTGATGCTAGGAGGATGGGACCACCACTAAATCATTCAATAGGATGTGCTTTTTTGTTTTCAAGGTATCTGTTTGGTACTCCCCCTAGGTTAGGGAGGATCCAAAAACCATCACCTCTCTCACTGCTTGCTAATTTTTCAGTTTCATTTTTGTGAAAGTACTATATGCACTTTATCATATAAAGATAGAGATACTTATTCTATCATAACTGGCATTGTGCAGGATGCCATTTGCAATTATTTTGCAACTTTTTCACAGTGCAGACAAGTACACAGTGTCATCAGCTACCCTACACAGACTACGTGTACTACGTGAAGTTCAAAGTATACTACGTGAAGCTAGGTGTAGTGCTGCTACGCAAACTACGCCCAGGCCTAATGTTGATCCTTTGTTGAGACTGAAATCGGCAGCCTCACTACAAATTGAATTTAGGTGAGTTTTACCCTGAACAGTACTGATCATGACTATGAAATGGTAGCTAAATGAATGGGAGAGTAACCACTGTGCCCATTTTCTCACCCAGCCTGACTTTGTGAAGGAGACACCGGGCTCCTGCTAGGAAAACAGCCCCATCATTGAGAGTGACCCTAATGGTGCCATAACCCACGAGCCCTCCTGGGCTTGTTTAGGTGAGTCTTCACCCCTGGGTGTGCCACACCAGTATTTGGGCACCACACAGCCGGACACAAACCTGACCGCCAATTTTAATCTTAACAGGCTGTCCAATTCCTGTCTGAGTCCTGATGAAGACCCGCACAGACACCCCAAGAGCGCAGACCCTGGGTTGAAACATCGACAATTTAAACTGTGGACCAATTGAGATACCCTGCGATGAGACTTATTCATTCAGTCCGCAGAGTGATTTAACATTTTGTGTTCTCTGGCCACCACCCTCACCCTTCTCCCCCCCAATCACCTTTGTATATATTACACAGTCACTACAGCACTGAGCACCAAATGTCACATGCTACTTGTCACGATGTATATTTTCTTTGATAGCCTTGCAAATGTAAATTTGGGTATTGTTATGAATGAAGCAATTTATAAAAGCTCTTAAATACTCTATATGGTTTGTGTATGTATTACAGTTAATTTGTCATTGTATGTATGGACTGTTGAGTAGTTCAAGTACCTCAAGAAATATTTTGCACCCGACAGAACCAATTGTATTCTAGTACAACTGGAAACGGTCAAGCACACCTGTTGCAGTTGAGTTGGAGAGTAATGTGCAGTTTCTTGAATGTGTTGTGCACTTCTGCCCTACTGGTTCTAGCGGTTTGCTATGGAAACTCTGCTAAGAGAGTGTTGGGGTAAGAGTATTATGCAGAGTGTAGTCTGTTTTTTTCCAAATTTGAGTTGTTTAAAGTCATTTGTAAAGAATGTGGGTTGTTTTTCCTAGTGAGTATTAAAGTAATAAAACTGCTAAGCTAAATATGTTTTTAGACCCCCGTACTTATTCGCAAATTTCTCACAAATTTACATGTCGGCAGCATTAATGGTTGCGACGAATTCGTAAATATGGAAAAATACCCTACCAAATTGGCTTCTTCACAGAAGTGCAAGAAAAGGTTAGCACACACTAACCATTGGGAAGTGAAGTAACAAAAGTAAAATATGAAAGGTATGTTTTGATTTGCTGCCTTCAGCAGTATCAGAGAGTGCAAAGTTAAAAGGGTTGCTATTAATGGTTGCTTTGTATGAGAGTGCTGTGCCATTCTTATGCTTAATTTTCACATTTTCTAAGAGAGTTGAATCTATCTAATAAGAGCAAAAATATATTTTTGACCAACAAAACAAATTTTCAGGTATGTAAATTAGATTGAACTTTAATAAAAATGTGATTGAAAAAAAGGTGTAATGTACGTAAGGGTTAATAAAAGTGAGTATGATATATACAAAAGTATTGCAACTATGAGGGGATCTGTGAGTGGTTGTGTGAGGGTATCAATATATTTATTAATGGGGTAACTAACCATGTTTCTGGTTATGTGAGTATGTGTCTGCGTGTCTGAGGGTGAGAGTAGCTGTCTGACATGCTGCTTAACAATGTGTTGACTGGGCACTGTAGACAGTACATGTGTTGTTTTACTGCGTGGTCTAGTTGGTATAAGTAAACGGCTTGCTAAGCTTTAAACTACCATTTAACTATGCAGTAGTAGCCCTGCAAAGTTTCACAAGTCCATGCATAATGTGCTGCTCCGGAGCAAGGGTTTTCTTTGAATTGTGAGACTTGTAGTCTTCTTTATTCTATTATAAACGAACCTTAACTGGAACAGTACATCACTCATGAACATGTGAAACTTGGCAGCTATGTACTAGATACCCTTTAGGTAGGGTGTTTGTAGGTCATAGGGCAGGCTTGTACGTGCATAGATTGTAAAACATGCCCTTTTAAGTCATACTCAGGCACAAGTGTATTTTGAGACCCCTAGGCATAGTTAAATATGCAGTGTTTCACTCATACTTCAAGTGAAATACATATGTAGAAAATCATTCTTTACTCACCTAGCCTGTGAGACAGAGAGACAGATGCACGTAGATATTCAGCGACATGCTCATACAGCACTTAAGTATGCAGCAGTAACTCCATATACCTCATCCCTATAGTAGGCTGGGTGCTTTGAGCTTAATGTGGTTTAAGTTTCACTGAGTTATATGTGTACTTACAGACTCATGTGCCCAGTTATACATCCAGTCTCCCACCCATACTTTAACCAACATACCCATCAACAAAACCTTAGGCTACTCATACATCCAGTCAGACAGTGATAGAAGCACTTATACATTCACTTACATACCTACATGTCAGTTATATATTCAGCAGTATCAGAGTAAGTTGAACACATAGTTACATACTTTTATACTCACTAAAAGAGGCACTAAGCAATTAATACAGCCACTTACATACACATTTAGAGACCCATAGAGTTCCTAAAACATCCAGTCATATAACAGCATACTTACCTAAACATCTGGTGGCACACCCATAGAGGGTATGATAAACTCACTCAGATATGTAGTCAATTCATGACACAAATTAGTTACCCATCCAGACAAGTACTCCTTTAAAAATGGCTTGGGCTACTACTGCATATCCTGTTTGTGGAATTTTACTTCTGGCTCAACTTGGCATTAAAACAGCTTTGCCAAGCCATAACCTCTACTTAAAGTACACATACCATACCCCTCAGCTAGGCTGTAGGTAAGCAATAGGGCAGGGTGCTTTCTTTTTAAAACGTTAGGTATGTCCTTTTGTCTTTCATGTGCATTTTCAGACCCCTAAACACAGTTATACATGCAGTCTCCCAACCACACTGCAACTCACATACCTATTTATAAAAGCATAGAGCCACTAACACACCCAGTCAGATAGTGACAGAGGCACTTATAAATTCACTGACACACCCACACAGCAGTTATGTATACAGCAGTATCACAGGCAGTTAACCAGAGGTACATACCCTTACACTCACTAATACAGCCAGTAGGCAATTCATAGAGCCACTTACATACACATTTAGACACCAATAGAGTTACTAAAAGAGCAAGTGATATACTGGCATACTCACTTCAACATGTTGTGCTATGCCCATAGAGGGACTAATACACTCATTCAGATGTGTAGTCAAGGAGTGAGAGACCTAAACATCCATCCAGACAAATAGTCCTTCAAACATGGCTTGGGCTTAGTACTTCAGAGCCTATGTGTGCAATTTTATGGCTTGGTTGAGTTCGCATTTAAAACTACTTTGCCAAGCCTTAATCTTTCCTTTTACTACATAAAAGTCATCCTTAAGGTAGGCTGTAGGTAGGTGATAGGGTAGAGTGCTATGTCATTAGAACGTACGACATGTACTTTGCAGTTTCAGGGATTTGCATACACACTTACAGACCCATATGCCCAGCTAAACATCCAGTGTCCAATCCATTCTGCAACTCACAAACATATTTAGAAAAGCATAGAGGCACTCATCCACCCAGTCAGACAGAGACAGTGGCACACACACACTAAGTCACATCCCAATACAGCACTTATCTATCCAGCAGTGAGACAGGCAGTTACACACACAGGTAACAACAAAAAAACTCACTAATATATACTAAGTAATCCATTTAGGCAGTTATGTACAGATATAGAGACTCATAGAGATACTAATCTTGGCATCACTAGCCCCTGTATAATGGTTTGAATAAATCTAAGCATTTTAGTTTTGTCATCACTTCAATTTGACTGAACTTTAGAAGTCTGTGTTAGTGCTCAGGCGTGAGTCCCGTGCTCTTCATGCCACTGGAATCAAGCTATCCTGGCTCATGAGGGCTGAAAGCCCGAAACCGGTCCTAGGATGCTTCTTCCCAGTCCAGGGAGGACGTGGCTTGGCAGTTCGGGATGGCCTGTTCCCATGGGGCACAGGGTCAAGACTGATTTGCATATGGCTGGTTTCAAACTGGAATGGCATGGTGAGGAAAAAAACGATGGATTTAGGCTCAGATCTCTGTACTGGGGTGAATGTATGACATTGTTCTGCATTCTGTCCATCAACTGTTGTTTTTGCATTTGTCACCCCGAGTGGGATGGATATGCTCAGACGTGAGTCCCGTGCTCTCCATGCCACTGGAATCAAGCTTTCCTGGCTTATGAGGACTGAAAGCCCGAAACCGGTCCTAGGATGCTTGAGTCCAGTCGGCGAGGACCTGGCCTGGCAGTTTGGGCTGGACTGTTCCCATGGGGCACAGGGTCAAGACTGATTTGCATATGGCTCGGTTCGATTTAGGCCCAGATCTCTGTACTGGGGTGAATGTATGACATTGTTCTGTATTCTGTCCATCAACTGTTGTTTTTGCAGTTCTCAGGAGAGAGTCATGGGATTTTGAGTAATCTGTTTGAAAGGTCACAGCAGGTACTCCCTAGAGTTTTTCACAGGAAGCAAAGATTTATGGTCAGGGTGAAAGAACTGTGTAAACGGGCAATACCTTATACTAGATGCACCATATTATTTATTTTCAGTTGGCAAAAAGAATCCTTTATAGCTCAGTGGTAATAAGCCCCAGTTGCAAAGAACTGTGTGTTATCTTCGGGTTGTGTTTGAGCCTTCTCTTGACAATGAAATTACTCTTTAGAGTTTAATTCAATGACCACAGAAGAATGAAAGCAAAAGTCATCACTGCCACAGTTCAACAAGTTACAAACAGATCCCTAGAGGAGTCCTGTGTGTGGCCATGGGCAGTGCCTTAACAAGTGACTGCAGTCCTTGCAGAATCCTACAGCCAAACTTTTCCTGAACATACCCAAAAAACAATCCATGGCTTCACACCTCAGAGGCCTTGTTTAGCTGCCCCTCTATAAAATATGGGGCATATTTATGACTTTATCACCTTGCTGCGCTGCGTGACAGGGAAAGGGCAGGAATTTTTGTATTGAGTTTTGTATACCGCAAACTTGACCCGTAGGTATCAGAGTGCTTCACAGAGTTTGCATGGCAGAAAATAAGGGAGTTACATTTGAAGTAAGTATAAATACATAGTGGCAGTATGTAAATGAAATATACAAAGGCATTAGGATAAGTTGCTGATACAGTTTGGAGGTAGATACAGCATATATATGTAATTTCATTTGTGGAAATTATGTGAAATGGCCAACAAAGTATGCAAAATTGCGTTATAATGTGAAAAACCAGCTTCTGCATTTTGCAATATTTTTTAGCATGCAATGCGTCATTGCATTCACTTTCGGTAGAAGGCACATTTCACATAGTGCAGAATCATTCATGATGTGAACAAAAGCTGCTTGCCTTCGGCTCATTGGCGTTCTTTCCTTGCTCCTGTGATAGTATTTTTACTTGAACGAAGTCTCAATGATGCGGCATAATGGTGTAATCTCAGGCATTCCTCATAACAATGGTATCACAAAAGGCCAGAATTGACACAATATAACTTTGGTGTAAATTCAATTTTGAGCAGCCTACAGCAAAGACACAAATTGTAGAGCCAGAGGAGTATTTAGTATGAGGTGTGTCTGGAATGGTTCCTTAACTCTAGAGCATTTAGGATCCTTGCTGTGGGTCAGTTCCAATTAAATATGATATTGTGAGGTTTTAAACTCTATAGCAGTGGAAGTTGAGCAACCAGATCCGCCTGGACACTATTAGGTGGAATTCCAATATTGTTTCCTGTTTAGAGTTTAGATGCAGAGATTAGTTCTTCGGGAGCAAACAATGTGTTGCCAGGAACAACTGGATATTACTTAAGTGAAGTTCTAGAGGAGTTCCCATTTTGCAATAGAAGGCAGTATGGGGCATATTATCAAGGACACGCGATACATTATCGCCGCTTTTATCGGCAGGAAACTGCCGATAAAGCGGCGATAATGGCCTTGATAATGTGCTCTATGAATTCCAATCGAAGCCCATGTTAGATGTGTTCACATCTAACATGGGCTACGATTGGAATTCATAGAGCATATTATCAAGGCCATTATCGCCGCTTTATCGGCAGTTTCCTGCCGATAAAAGCGGCGATAATGTATCGCGTGTCCTTGATAATATGCCCCTATATTTCTCTGGTGTAGTGAGAACAGAACGGTGCCTTTGATCTGGAACACTAAGGTTCTTTTTTTAGGTGATGTTCCGGATTTATGTTTTAACATAACGTGTTTTTGTAAAGCACACGTCCACCCATAGGCATCATGGACCTGATAAACAGATGTTTATTGTCATCCAGCGCAATGGTACTCATTTTATCGACCTCATATAAATGAAAGGCTGAGTGGACCAACCAGTATTTGAACCTGCGACCATGAGGTTGAACACAGGCCCCTGCAGTGGCCACATTGGTCCACTGAGCCACCAGACCAGGCTTGTAGCTTGGGAGTCGGTAGTTGTCAGAACCACTAGGATACCTTGTAGGTGGCCGAGTTCTATTTTTCGAGATGTGATGCTGTGATTTGTAAGTACTGCTTTATAGGGGATCACTCTTCTCACACAGGAAGTAGTTTTAATTTCTGCCAGGCAAACTCTGGCATTGTTTAAGTCAAGTTGAATAGAAGACCATATCACCTATGTACATTCTGAGCCATTAGGTTGCATAGACAGGAATCAATCAAACCAAAGTCGGACCCCCTGGCCTAGACCAAATCTCCTACCCAGAACCCAGTACACAGGGGTACCCAGTACCAGAAAGCAAATGAAAACCTAGTATCTGACAAATAGGTGTCCTTAATTATAGAAAAATATCGAAAACAGCAAAGTATAATTCCATTTGGCATTTCTTTTACCGTAATTTACTGCTGCCAGCAGCAGGAACCATTGCAGCATGGCTCAATGCCCACCAAGGGTGGACACCGCATTTGAACTGCATCAGCATTTCTGGCGAACCAACTGGTGAATCTGTCCCACAGAACTCGTGTGAACACATCTTTCCTGCCAACAAGGGTGACCAATGCATGATATTTGTGAAAACGTTTCTATAAAGACGTGAGGGTACTATTTTATGTTCATTTAAACATTCAATCTGATTCCTTTAAGTCAGATCCCTGGTACAAATCCGTTTTAGTTTTAATGCTGCTTGCTGGTGTGTCGTTTTGAAAACATTCTGTAGTTCTAGTTGTTTTTAACCAACGGTATGGTGATAAGCACAAGTAAAAGAATTTATTGGGTAGCATTATTAAGCCACCTATGTGAGTGGGATTCTTACGTGGCCGACTTCATCAGATGGGCCCTCAGTACTAGGCAAATCCCCTTGGCAGATCACATTTTTATTGCCCACACACATTTATTTTCCATTTTTTGCTGATTTTCATCAGCTCATTTATGTTTTTATCATTCAAATCCTCAATCCAATTGTTTTATTATGTAGGTACTTATGCTCACATGTGACCCTCTTGAGAAGGCTGTGTTAGCCAGCACACAGCGGGCCACAATATTTTTTCATAGACATTGTGCTGTTTTCTGTTCTCTCCCTGCTTGACTGAGCTCATATTTCCTCCTCCTTCATACCAAGGATGAATGTTGTTGGCACCGCAAGCCATGTAATGTCTGACAGAATGTCTGTTCTTGCTGTTGAAGTTCGGATTTTCTGTGGCCACAGACACACTGAGCACCGCATTAGGATAGACTAGTGTCTCATTTACCTAAGAGAACCTTCAAATTTACTAACAACTTTGGGCCATGACCTGTGTGATCTAGCCCTCCATTTGCACTTGCCCACCTTGAGAGCAGAGCACAGAAAGTAGTAAATCTGCCTTGGTAAAAGTACTCTAAGAACGGGTGAAGATTACCTACTTTTTGGAATTTGTATTCACCATTGAACACCTAGAAAGCTGCACCAGGCATTTGTTGCCAGGCATACTAATGAGAAGGTTATGCGACATATTCCCCGGCCTCCTGTTTTCCCAGCTCTACATTTCACTCACTGAAACACTGGGCAAATGGTGCTCGATGTGGAGATGTGAAGAACTGGGTTTTAGAACCCAGCGGCGCCAGGGATAACTCCCGATGTCTTCGGATTCCCCTGCCTCGGCAAACAGAGACACGGGACACTTCTTGATGACGTCAAAGACCAAAGTTTATTGGCTGCAACCAGGAACAGAGGTCTACGAAGCACAACACGGGTGGTTCGCTAGAGACTGCACAAATTCAAGGAGCGGAGCATGGTCTTTTATGCCAAAAATCACATTCCTGGCTAGCGTCAATTACATACAAACTGACCAATGGAAACATGACATTTCAAAAGTATCGCATGACGACAATCCCACTTTCCGTTGTCCAGCCCACCAGAAATGACCAAGCACATTCCAATATTCCTGTTCGATCAGGCCGGACAAACCCATCATAAAACCTCAACCCAAATCAGTGATTAAGCCATAAAGGAAGGAACAGAAACAGGTGAGAAGCTAGATAGAAGGGTGTGTGCGTGTACCATAAACTCAGCAATGTCCTGCTCTTTGATCTTTATCTGACCAGCTGCTTAATAAGGAACTGGCTCAGCGAGGTCAGCCTCGGGCAAGGGAGTCAGTTCGGCCAGGTCATGCAAGAGTCAGCTAAGGTGTACGTGTCCCAAGGACTCATTCAGCCATAGTCATCGGCCTATGTGAGGGCAACCACACAAAATGGCTCCCGCACACAAAATGGAACCCGAGGGTTCAAACGAAATCCCTGAATACGTAGTGTTCTCATTGATCGATTATTACGAAAACACTCGTACACACTGCACTCGTGATTTGCGGTCCGCTGATACCAAAATCGTCTATATCCAACGACATTTATTGAACGGGTTCAGAATCTACGAACCACAGACCCTTGAACTACGGAACTACAGACCCTCTTTTTGCCCTTACATAGGCAATAAACCCAAACCCATGTCAGTCTGAATCCAGGTCTATATTCATCATATCATCAAGATGTTGCTGTAGCATCATCCTAGTACTTAGCAACTCCCTCTGGACAGGTCTCCTCGCACACAAAGTAGCACAGAGGCCACATATAGCCGGAGCACACTGCACACAGAGACAGAACAGGAAAAGTATAGCTAAGATCATCCCAATGCCCATCAGAATCTTCTATCCCCACGTGGATATGAATCCCCAAAACCATCCCATCAACGACCAATCTCCCTCGTCTATATGCACAGACTCAGAGATCTTATGTAGCTTGGAAATGGCCTGGAAGACTGTCGGAGCGTTGTCTGGAATGAAAAGGCAGCAGCTCGATTGAATCAGTTTACACACTCCACCTCTATCTGCAAGTATGACATCAAGAGCAACTCTATTCTGAAGGGTCATAAGTCGATCCGACTGGAGCTCAGCAGTCAGGTTACTCTGGGCACCGGCAGTTTCGACTATGGTGGACTCAACCACTCTCGTCAACTGGCGAATGTTCCTGCTGTTAGCCATTGGTCCCCAGAATGGCAGAAAACCCTTAAAGAAATCTCCCAACTCTTGCCCTGCGGTATCTTCCTTACCGAAGACACCTCTAGCAACTCTCGTCTTATGGTAATCTGCCGCAGCTGTAAAAGTGGGAGGCAACAGGAAAGAAACAAAACATGTGCCCGAGGAATCAGGGGGCAACCATGTGTACGCTTTGTCGTAGCAGATGAAATAGGTACCCTTAGCTGCTAGAATTGCTGGGGAAGTCTGAGACGCAAATACATAAGTCTCAGTGCAGACACTCTTCCCTAACTGAGCTCTCGGATTCTTGCCATTACCTTGCAGACAATAGCGACCCTGATGGGGCACTATCTAAATCGGTGGTGAACTTTTCGCTCGCTGGTTAACACTCAGACTAAATCCATATCCAGTAACGTTCCAACCAATGTATGCTTGTGTCTCATCTCTCGGGATAGTCTCATACGAACTAATTCCCCTAATCATGTCGACTATACCCTTGACCAGAGCACTATTCTTCGGATTATCTTTCACAGAACATTGGGGATAGATACTATGAGCATAAATGAACATCGTTCTATATGCCCAAATAGAACCATTGTGGCTGAAAGGCAAAACCAGGTACGGAATACCTTTATCAGTCGTATGGGGTGTTAGGCCACAAATCCAACAATTTGTCGTGTTCATAACTAGCTGCTGTTGGTGCAGGAGTTGAATAAAGGAATTGTTAGCAAATTCCAATCTTCTAACTATTTCATGTTCGGGCAGATGGTGAAAAGAATGAGAAGAAATAGTAGGAGGAGGTATAGGTTGCGTAGTGGGCATGAACGTCACTTGAAAAGAGAATGTCACATAACCAATTAAAAATATCATTAAGCTAAGCAACATGAATAAACACAATATTAAAAAAAAAATTCGAGTCATCAGTTTGCAAATTTTGCTCTTAAAGCTTATTCTCTAAACAGGTCTCTCCATCTCGAAGAACTCCATCCTCACTAATATGCTGCTCGCGGTGGTAGGGTGTTCTATGCTAAGGAATGCCTCTGTCAGCCCAGGGCAACTCCCTTAGGCCAACCAGAACAGTCGACCTAGTGTCTTCGGCTTGCACTCCAAAGACTTCGGCAACCGCGACCCTACAGCTGAACCCGGATGGCGGTTCGAAAAACAAAAATCAAAGTAGTTCCTTGGAGGAGAGTTAACCTGCAAACAAAAAAATCATAAAAAGAAACTTTACACTTTTATTAGTCCAGCGACTCTCGGTCGCAAATTATAACGGTCTTTGCAAGGCAATGTTTGTTCACGGAATAAAAGTTCAGGTTCAGTAGTGTTCAAACGGTTCAATGGAGGCACAGCTTCTTGAAGAAGATCGTCACTTTCTTTCTCAGTGTTCGTTCCAATCAAACGGGCATCGCTCAATGGCAGAAAACAAGGCACGGTCTCAGTCTCAGAGTCAGGAAGTCCCTTCTGGACCCACCGGTCGTACGGCAGAGGCAAAGGAGCCCTTTTGCAATGTACGCCGTGGATCCAGTTCTTTTTACCGTGCACTCGTACTGCAGAACGGGTAGACAACAAAACAAGGTAGGGTCCTGTCCAGCGGGGCTGCTCGTTCTTGCTCCGCTGAAAATTCTTTACCAGGACCCAGCTTCCAGGTTTGATAGCATGTCCTGGATTCTCAGAAGGCTGTGGCAAGGAGTCATGCACCTGTTGATGCAAAACACGCAATTTAGCCGTCAATTCATACAAGTAGTCAAGCAACACAGGATGTTCTATTTCACTGAATATTGTCGGCCTCGGCACACCCCAAATGTTCGCCGGGCGGCCAAAAATTATCTCGTATGGACTCAAACCCATTCGCGAATGCACAGTCATTCTAGTGGACAGAAGGGCTAAAGGCAAGGCATCTGGCCATTGTAAACCAGAGCTTGCTTGAATTTTGGCCAATTTCAATTTCAAGGTGCCATTATAGCACTTGACTAAACCAGCTGATTGGGGGTGATATGCAGTGTGGAACTTCTGCCGAATTCCTAATCCGTCACACACTCTCTTCATTACTTGACCCACAAATTCACTCCCATTGTCACTCCAGATCATTCTCGGCAAACCAAACCTAGGGAAGAACTCTTTGATAAAGGCTTTTGCTGTGGACAAGGCAGTATTGTCCTTCAAAGGGTAAGCTTCCACCCATCTAGAAAAAGAGTAAACAACCACTAACACATACTTTAGGTTGTTGCACCTCTCCATGTGTATGAAATCTAGCTGCAAAGCCTCAAACGATACGTTGGAGGAGCAAAATGACCAGCTGGAGTTGGAATTCCCTTACCAGGATTGTACATCAAACACACCATACAACTCTTAACCAGATTATCTGCACACTTAGGAATTCCAGCATTCTGCCAAACTGGAGCCAACAACTTGCAAATCCCTTTCACGCTGATATGTGCCATTCCATGAGCCATTGTAACCACCGGAAGCACATACGCATCGGGTAACAACCATCTTTGATGCTCTGACAAATCAATCTAACAACCATTCGAATCCAATCTACCCTTACTCTCTCTCCATTCATTCAACTCCTTCTCTGTAGCTTCAGCTTGGATGGATTTCACACTCTCAATCGTATCTTCACACATGCTTATATCTGGAACCCATCTCCCCAGACCTGCAACATACATTCGGCTCATCACATTTCTCGCAGTTTCTTTCGCGACCTCATCTGCAAACGCATTACCACGACCAACATCATCCGTAACTTTCTTATGCGCACTGCATTTTACAATCGCTACTTGCAATGGCAAAGTAAGTGATTCAAGAAGTTCATTCACCAACTGTCCATGCTGTATCTTAGTCCCATGCGAAGTCAGGAACCCACGTTCTCTCCACAAACGTCCAAAACTATGAGCCACACCACATGCATACTGGCTGTCAGTATACACAGTCACTCGTTTTTCTTTCGCCAACACACACGCTCTTGTTAATGCAATCAACTCTGCTTGCTGCGCTGAATTATGTGGGATACGTGCAGCTTCAACAATCATATGCAAAGTCGTAACAGCATATGCCGCAGTCGTATCACCATTCGGAAGCTTGAAGCACGAACCATCAACCCAAAAAGTACCATCACATTCCGGAAGAGGAGTATCCCTAAGGTCTATCCTCCCTTTTGTTTCTTCCTCAGTTCTGAGGAAAAAATCATGTTGTTCAGTGTCGTCTGACTCAATTGATATCGGCAACAACGTGGCTGGATTCAACATGTTGCATCGTTTAATATGCACATGACTCGCTAACAAGGTCAATTCGTAACCCGACAACCGAGCACTAGTTAAGTGCTGTATCTTGGTAAGATTCAACAAGGTATCCTCTGCATGTGGAACCATCACAATCAGTGTATTGTCCATTACCAAACCAGCAGACTGTCAAATCGAAACAGCCGCTGCTGCTGTAGCTCTCAAACAACTCGGCAACGCTCTAGCTACCGGATCCAAAGTCGATGAAAAATAAGCACATGGACACTGCTTATCACCAAACTGTTGAGTCAAGACTGACAAGGCACATCCCTCTCTCTCGTGGACATACAATGTGAAGGGCTTACTGTAGTCGGGGTTACCCAACACAGGAGCCGAACACAACGCATTGCGTGATTCTGAAAAGCTCTTTCGACATTCGTCAGTCCAAGGAATAGGATTTGGAGTATCCTTAACAGTAAGAGCTATCAAAGGCTTCTCGAGCAACGAGAAATTAGGGATCCACTGTCTACAGTACGATGTAATACCTAAGAAAGCACGTACTTCTCTCTGTGTCGTAGGCACACTCATTTTCGCAATAGCTTGAATTCTTTGTGGGGTCAGTTTCCTTCCCTCCTTCGATAAGAGGTGACCTAAGTAGCTAACTTCTTGTCGACAATATTGCAACTTTGAAAGAGAAACCTTGTGATGGAAATCAGACAAGTGACGTAACAACGACAAAGTAGCCTCTCTACAAATCTCTTCATTGTCGGCAGCAACTAACAGATCGTCAACGTACTGAATAAGAGCAGCACCATCAGGTAAAACCAACAAATCAAGTTGCGTCTTTAAAGCTTGGCTATAGATCGATGGACTCTCGCAATAGCCTTGAGGAGCGCGCTTAAAGCGGAAACTTCGTCCTCCTAAAGAGAATCCAAAGATATCTCTACTCTCCACTGCAATCGGGATGCTGAATAAAGCATTCTTCAAGTCAATCACCAAAAACCACGTGGCTATAGCCGGGATCAAAGTCAGTAAAGCGGTGATATCAGGTACAACAGGAAATTGCGGGACTACTATCTTATTCACCTCGCGGAGATCGATCACGAACCTATATACAGGAGGCTGTGAAGAATCAGTTCTCTTCAAGACAGGCAAAACCGGACTATTGCACACATTACCTCTTGTTTCCTCAATCACACCTTTCTCAATCAGATCATAGATGATCGCCAAAAGTGCTCTTTCACCATCACTTGAGATGCGGTACTGTGGAATACGTGGCAATGTAGCATTCGCTTTCAATGTCACAACATATGGCGGAATCTCTAAGAGGCCTACATCGTTCGGACCAGTAGCCCAAAGAGAATCAGGCAGAGAAGACAATTCAGATGGAAGTCGATCTTTAGATAAATGCATCGGAGAGATCACACTCCCAATGTAAGATGTACTCCTGACGGGGAACAATGTAGCGTCGCATACAATCTCTTTAACAAGCCCAATCCCAACAAGTTCTCACCACAACCAGTCATCAAAATGAGGGGTGCTTCGAATTTACGAGGTCCAACAGAAATAGACAACGGACTAAAAATCGGATTCGTAACTGGGGCGCCAGAAAAACCTACTGAAACTTTCTTTAAGCCAGACAAAGGTGCGCCAGATAGTTTAGAGTGCATGATAGAACTCTTCGCAGCACCAGTATCCAACAGAAAAGGCTCTGACACACCTGATGCAACCACTTCAACATAGGATCCACTCTGATCTACTGGAACTGAAACAACTCCCTCTCTTTGTCTATGGCTGTCCTAGCAATCATTACCATTCACTTCTTCATCTTCAACATAGTAATCGTCCGCATAGTACTGTGCCGTCCTACCAGACGCACCATTCTGCTGATCAAAGCTATTCATAAAATTCTGTGGAGACAAAGAACGCGTATTCTGACCACGACCTCTACCTCTAGGAGCTTGTTGAGCACCTCGACCTCTCACACCAGGAGCACCATTCGTGCGCTGCAACAGAACCGGACAACTACTCTTGAAATGACCCCCTTCTTTACAATACGCACACTGATTAGGACCTACGGGAAAACGCTGTTGAGAAGACTCGAACCTTTGCGAGTTTCTCTGATATAGCTGATTTTGCTGAATTTGCTGATAATCGCGCTGATTATTACGGAGCGAATAAGCTTGTTGTAGAAGAACTTTAGTCTTCAATTCCTTAGTCTTCTTATCCGCTTTCTCTATCTCAACCTTGTTCCTATTTTCATAGTACTGGGCAGTAGCCAAAATCTGCGCTGACGTAGAAACAGCCCAAGCACTCTCAGAATCCTTCAACCTATTGCACAATTCGGGAAGCAAATTATGAACTAATTTGTCGATGAACAATCTCTGACCACCTTCGGTACTCATATCCTGACCACTGTGGTCTACAAAGGTCTCTTCGAACCGCGTGAAAAAGTCGGACACAGTTTCGTCTTTCTTCTGCTTGCATGCGGACAACTTGTCCCAATTAACACGCACTTCAGGCATTAGAGTCTTCATATAATCAATAATCCTACCAGGAAGATCAGCAATCAAATCCTCTGGCTTAGCACCACCTTCTTGTCTATTATCTGCATCTCTAAGATTATTCCATGTCTCACCTAGTTCCTGTCATGATCCGAATGACGAATCTTACCCCAAAAAGGCTGTGGAACAACATTCCCGAACAACATATCTATGTCTGCCAGATTCATGATACATGAACCCGCAGTCTGAGTTAGCTCCTTATAAAAACCTTTTGGATGTTTGCGCGGATCAGGCAAAGACTGCTTAAGAGCTAAAACTTCAGCACGTTTCCAAGGAACATGTACCCAGACACGCTGAAAGTGTGGCCGAATAGCTGGATTAACAACTGCATCGCCAGGTCTCCAAACTGGAGGAACCTCACGCATCGGATATTGACGCGCCTTTCTCCTAACTGACGAATCAGGCTCAAACAGTCGCCCAGAAGGAGATGCATTCCTAAACGACAACAACGTCGCAACTGCTTTCTCAATCTCGAGACCCACAACAGTCCCTTTCGCAAACTCAGAACGTATACGGTACAACTCAGGCAGAGTTTGACCTACCTCACTATCTTCCCATTGTTCACAAAGGAAAGAACACATCATATCAAAAACGTACCGTTGTTTCAATGCTTCCCATTGCTGGAAAACATCCATAACACCCTCAAGGTCATAATGCGTAGGATATGAAACCCATTTACGCGCTAAGTGATCTAACACTGTTCGTTCATTAGCATCAGGCAACTGACTACGCTCGACAACAGGAGACATACCTAATGAACCCAACAAAGGAGAAAAGATACTAGCAACCGCATCAGACATTCTCTGTCGAGCAGAAGGAGAAGGTGACAAAAGAACAGGAGACGAAGCAGAATGAGAGGAAACCAAAGACGAAACAGGAGGAGTATACAAGACAGGCGTAGGAGTAGCAGACGAAGGAGGTAGCAAAGGCGGTGGCCCTTGAGAAGGCTGCACCAAAGGAATAGGAGCCAACGGAAGAGGAGCTGGCTGTTGAGGAATCGCAGGTGGCAAAGCAACCGGAGGTTGCACAACTACAACTGGTGGCGGAGGTGCCATAGCATTCTGCGCATAAGGGGGTGGCGAACGCAATAGATGCGACATTAAAGGATCTTTCACAAGATCTTTCTTCTCGTCTTGCTGTTGAGGTGGCAAAGCTGGGTAGCACTTATCTACCGCTAGTTTACGGACCCTAAGCATCTGTTCGCTCTCTTGTTCTTCTTCATTATCCCTAAACTGTATAGCAGCTTGCACCATTGACATACCTCGTTCTCTTTTATTTTTCTTTGCTAACTTAATTTCTTTCTGTTTGGCTTCTTTTCGCCATATGCGGAAAGAGTCAAACATTGCCGGCCGGGCTTTCTTTTTAAACAATTTAACTTCGAGATTGTCTAAATTCTCATTTTCAAGGCTACCATAACGGGTCCACTGTAGGACACCATCTTTTCTGGTATATTTAACCCATATTTCATTGTACGCGATGGGGCCCACTCCATGTTTTACGTAGAGCTCATAGGTCGGAGTTCCAATCGGAGGAACCGGACACGAATCCTCCAATCGGGAATCCCTAGTACACCAAAACCAAATATCTTTTCAAGTCTGCTAAGACCAGGCATCTTCGCTCACTAGTCTAGCTTCAAACTTTAAGGGAAATCTCAAAACGATAGTCTTGTGAAAACACGAGTCCCTCGGCTTTGGGGCCTGCAGGTACCAAATCAAAGCGATCCCGAAGGATACCCAAACAAAACTAAGGACTGGTAGACGCTTCACTCATACTTAACTGAAATGTCGATGGCGTCACCAGAAGACCCGTCTATTGTCTCGCTCTACAAATCATCTAATGGCTCCAAGACAGGGCGCCAGTCAGGGCAGCAGTCCTTCGTAGCCGTCGGAAAGCGGGGAACCTCGCAGCAAAGACTTTCGGACCACGACGACATACAGGGGTCGATGAAGTGGCAGGCCTTCCTCCAGAATTTCCACATGAAGCTCCTCACGCTCTTCGGGCTTGGACCGGTACCGCTGAAGTCGCCCGACGTTGGGCGCCAACTGAAGAACCGGGTTTTAGAACCCAGCGGCGCCAGGGATAACGCCCGATGTCTTCGGATTCCCCTGCTTCGGCAAACAGAGACACCGGACACTTCTTGATGACGTCAAAGACCAAAGTTTATTGGCTGCAACCAGGAACAGAGGTAAACAAAGCACAACACGGGTGGTTCGCTAGAGACTGCACAAATTCAAGGAACCGAGCATGGTCTTTTATGCCAAAAATCACATTCCTGGCTAGCATCAATTACATACAAAGTGACAAATAGAAACATGACATTTCAAAAGTATCGCATGACGACAATCCCACTTTCCGTTGTCCAGCCCACCAGAAATGACCAAGCACATTCCAATATTCCTGTTCGATCAGGCCGGACAAACCCATCATAAAACCTCAACCCAAATCAGTGATTAAGCCATAAAGGAAGGAACAGAAACAGATGAGAAGCTAGATAGAAGGGTGTGTGCGTGTACCACAAACAGCAATGTCCTGCTCTTTGATCTTTATCTGACCAGCTGCTTAATAAGGAACTGGCTCAGCGAGGTTAGCCTCTGGCAAGGGAGTCAGTTCAGCCAGGTCACGCAAGAGTCAGCCAAGGTGTACGTGTCCCAAGGACTCGCTCGGCCATAGTCATCGGCCTATGTGAGGGCAACCACACAAAATGGCTGCCACACACAAAATGGAACCCGAGGGTTCAACCGAAATCCCTGAATACGTAGTGTTCTCATTGATCGCTTATTACGAAAACACTCGTACACACCACACTCATGATTTGCAGTCCGCTGATACCAAAACCGTCTATATCCGACGACCTTTATTGAATGGGTTCAGAATCTACCAACCACAGACCCTCGAACTACGGAACTACAGATGCTTTTTTTAATTCTCATTTTTTCCGTCGATAACCCCTTTTCCCTGTGTGCCCTGCAAGTCTAAAGGTCATCCATTTCCCATCCTATTGTGGAAGGTGAGTTTCTTCAGCCCTTTGCTGAAATATATCTCCAACCATATCTAGTGTGAAACGGATCGCACTGCAGTTTGTCAATGCCCAAAGATCTGCAAGTGTGAGGGGTCACAAACTTACAAGGTTAACCATGCGTGGGTCCGCCTGTTTTACACAGGTAGCATGAGAGTTACTACTGCACACATCAGTGCACTTAGAGAAACAGGCATTAGTGAACTCATTTACACCTGGAAAGGTTCCTTTTGTTAATTCCTGGCAGGCTCAAAGGAAGGGCAGTGCACATGAGTATGCAGTTGAAAATACCCTTATAAAGTTCTCTCTTTTTCATTAAAAGTGCACTTTGAGAAGGACCACTGCGAGCAGAATGCGTTATGAGCACCTTTGCATAGAATAGTACAAACTGGTCTTTCTTTGATGTCTTCTATTTTTGGAAATCACATCACCCAGTCCCTCTAGAATTCATTAAAAGGTGAATTCAGTCTTCAACCTAAATTTAAGTTCACTGTGAATTTATCTCATTTACAGCTTCCAAGAATTTAAAAAGAAATTCCTAGCAGCCATAGGACGTTTTACAGGTGTTCTTAATTGGTGTGAAGATATCTGCACCCATGAATCCCACTCAAGGGGTGGGAGTGATGGCATTCTTGGCCGATCCAATGTGTGGTTAGCCTTGGAAGTTTGGGAACATCCACAAGCAAGTACGTTTGTGGGCGATGACAATCTACTACCACTCCCCCATTCCATACTGAAATGGGCTGGTTGTATTTTGACATTAGTCCAATACTTGTTTAAAAACCAGGGTAGGATGGGAAATGGATAATTCCCAAATTTAGGGGCCTATTACCATTGCGGTCTTTCTGCATCCTCCGGGCCGGCGGAAGCCAACGCCGGCCCGGAGGATGTGGAAAAACCGCAGCGGACCCACCAAAGCTGGTGGGTCCTGGTTTCCGTCCGCAGCTTTTCCGCCGCGGTTGGCTTACAACCACGGCGGAAAAGCTCTAATATGGTGGCGGTGTCTCTCAGACACCGCCAGTAATATTAGGATGGGCTTTAAAAAGTGCTTTTCCGCGGCAGGTTTTCCGCCGTGGAAAAGCATGTGGATCTTCACTGCGGGGGCCCGTTACGGGCCCCCTGGATGAAGGGGGCGTGGGGGGTGCATATGGGGGGTACCTATGGTACCCCCTGCATTTGTATGCAGAACTCAGCAGGCACCGCACGGTGCCTGCCGCTTTCTGCATACAAATGCAATGTATGCATTTTTACCATTGCGGCGGGTGCAGCTTGAAACCGCACCCGCCACAATGGTAAAAATAGAGGATGTGTCCGCCAGGGTGGCGGTCACATCCTAATTGGACAGGAGGGAACTCCGCAGGCCATGCGGAGGTTCCCTCCTCCTCTATGGTCGCGGACGGACTCAAGTCCGTCCGTGATAATAATGGGCCCCTTAGTCTGGTTATAGGGGTAGGCGTTCCTCTACAGGGAAACAGGTTTTCCACCGTGGAGAAAAAAAGAAGAAACAAATAAAAAGTACATTGGCATAGTGTTATTCGTACCCTTTTGTAGAATTCTCTGTACAGAGGAAAGGCAGTCCCAACAAGGAAATCGCATGTTTTCCATAGACACCCGCATGGAATCCCAGGCCACTTTCGGCTTTCCTTGCCGTTTCTATGAGGGGTTTGTGAATTCCAAAAAGTAATAAATCTGCACTCAGATTTAAATATCAATATCCGAATGTAGAGTTCCTGCTTTTTTGTGAATAGGCCAGATGGGTTAATGATGCTACGCCAGCAATTGCTATTTTACCCATCAGCCTAAGAAAGAGAGGTTTTGAAAATAACCTGGTTGAGTTATGAATTACTGGCACATTGTGTGTGGAGTATTGTTAGACGTTCAAGGGCACTGAGCTCATAAATCCCTTTTTAATGTTTGTAAACTGCCTAATGCATCTATTATTTACATTTCTTGTCATACCGAAGACATATTATGCGGCAGAGAATTCATTTGCTCCATTCATAGTTCCGTTTAGAAAAGGTAGACTGTATGATAGCTGTGTTATTTCCTATGATTAATGGTTTATTTTAATTCAAATACCCATTATCTCGGATGTACATTCTAAAATGTGCTTTATGCCCTGACTCAAATCTCTGTAAATGCAATGTTGTCCTTTGTATATAAACATAATTGGGGAGCCGAACAGAGCCGATATTGCCTCATTACTCATTTTGCAAAAACGGCAGTACATTTTTCTAAAGCTTTAACAGACACATTTTGTACCTTAGTTTGAATATGCATTTAATGCTTGCTGTAAGGGGATTCAGTATGCAGACTTTTACTCTGCATGTTAAACATAGTTATTCTAAATGGGCTGATGCATTGGGCCACATGTGCGAAGGATTTGAGACTTAAACAGCCACATGCATCATTGTAGGAATTTGCGATTCCTAAATTGCAAAAATTAAGGAATCGCAATTTAGGAATCGCAAATTCCTATGCATCAAAAAATCGCAATTTTTTTGCGATTTCCTAATTTTCCTTATTTGCAATTCCTTCATTGCGAATCGCAAATAAGGAATCGCTTTACATTGATTCCTATGGGCCTAGAGGCCCATAGGAATCAATGGGAAGGCATTCTCATTTTGCGGATTCGCAATTAAGGAATCGCAAAATGAGAATGCAATGTCAAGGGTGCAGGGGGGGTCCAAAGGACCCCCACCTGCACTCCTGGAATGTCATGTAAGTACATTTTACTCACACACATGTCCCAAGGGCATGTGTGTGTGTAACATGTAAGTTTCAAAAATGCATTTTTTTGCATTTTAGAAACTTTTCGCAAATTACCATGAAGGTTTACTTCATGGTAATTTTTCCCTTAAAAATTGTGAATTCGCTAAATAAAATGAATCATGCATAGCATTTAAGAAATCGCAAAATTTGCGATTTCTTAAATGCTATTGCAATTTAGAAATCGCAAAAAATTGCGATTTCTTAAATTGCGAAACATGAAAAATTAATGATGCATCCCAAAAAGTGATTTTGGAATCGCAAACGGCCGAATTTTGCGATTTTGCGACTGCACAACTCGTGAATATTGTAGGGCCAACAACACATTCTGCAATTGCCCACCGACCCAAACAATCAGCTAAAATTCTACCTGTGTTGTCTATATGTTTTTTGCCCGAAATTGCAACTCCTCTAGCCGTACCAGAGTATTTAGTGCAGGCTATAAGGTTGAATCCCAGCTCCTCAAGCAATTGGCACTTTGACCATACCATATGAGTCTCCTGGAGACAAATTATATCACAATAGAGAGCTCGTAGCTCTTGCACCACCCTCCGTCTTTTATCCACTGAATTCAGCCCCCTCACATTCAACCTACCTATCCTGATACCCCTGCCCGCCATTTAGCTGTATCAACATTTCCTCGAGTAGCTCCACAAACTACCTGGAAAAAAATAGTGTCTGCCCAAAATAGACTCATTTCCATCCTGTTCTCATGTATTATTTTCTGTTTTACCCCCCCCCACCCCATACCCCCTTCCATACCACCCTTCACCTCCCCTACAACCCCCCACCACCCAATATGAGGCTTAAGGAACATGTCCTCAGCGATGTAGAAGTGCTTTGTCCAGTGCACCCCCCTATTTGACTCCCCTGCCCCCACCCTCTATCTCTC
Source organism: Lissotriton vulgaris (assembly GCF_964263255.1). Taxonomy (NCBI): domain Eukaryota; kingdom Metazoa; phylum Chordata; class Amphibia; order Caudata; family Salamandridae; genus Lissotriton; species Lissotriton vulgaris. Next base: position 2,124,715,253 of record NC_141685.1, read on the forward strand.
TCTCTCCTTGATAAACCAACCTGACTCACATCAGACCATAGAGAAAAAAAAAAAGAAATTCAGCTCCCCTCCTTCTAGTTTCATTCCAATTCCATATATCGCATACCATAGGTATTGGGAGATCACCAGCAACACACAACTTAGCTTCCGATTTACCCCCATTGCTGTATAATCACAATTTCTAAATTTTCAAAATTACTTAGGAAGCATACAGATATTAACCCCACTTTTTAGGGAATAAACAGTGAAAAACAAAAATCAGTAAAAGAAAAAAAAATCTATAAGAGAGAGAGGTAACCCCTGTAACCACACAAAAATGCTAGTTACACATTTCGCCCCATGATGCACCCATTATAAAGTCTACTGCCATTCCGTGAACATTGTTGACCCGTATAGTTTGTAATGTAAGCCTTTAACTTTTCGGACTCTTATCCAATTCCTTCAAGTAATCCTGTGGGACCGTCCCGGATGTAAAGTGCCTGGTTTGGCCTCTAACAATGATCTTTAGTTTAGAGGGATTAAGCAAGAAGACCTGGGCCCCTTTTGCTTGGAAAGGTGCGATTAATTTCCGAAGTTCGTGCACCATTGCACGGCAGAAATCCGGACGCACAAAGAACTCACACCCCATGCCACTCCATTTTTTCTCAGGGCGTGCCAGATCATATAGCGCCTCTCGAAGCAGATAGTTATTCAGGCAAATTAAAATCGCCCTGAGATATGAGTTCTGATCAGCTTGTCGCTCTTTTCCACGCTGCCGTACCACAAATGGGAACCTATGTGCCCGAATCACTTCCGTTTCCCAATTCCAAGCACTAAGTTCTGGGAAGGCTTCCTTAAAAAGCTGGATAATAAATGTACCTGGGTCTGCACCTTCTTTTGTCTCAGCTATATCTAGCACGTGCAAGTTGTTGCGTCGCGCCCGGTTCTCTAGGTCCGTGAGCTTCCAATCCACGTCGATTTTGGACTTTTGCAAAGTCTCAATGGCCGATTGTTGCTCAACCAAGCAGTACTCTGCTGAAGAGACTCTGCTGAAGAGACTCTCTCCTCTACCTCTACCACACGGGTGGTGACTTCAGCACAAGTCTTGACCAAGCGCCGCACTGTATTCTGAAGTTTCCTTACCGCCCCTTGTGTGCGGAAACCTTCAGCTTTAGTTTCACTGCGATGTGCCATTATACTCTTATAGATCAAGCCAAGAGTGGTCGAGTCCTCTTCGAAATCCTCATCCAAATTGAACTGAGCTAAAGGGAGACTTTTCTCATGCACTGGTCCTTCGCACACCTCACCACCTTTTGTTACTGTTTCATGAGGCAGGGATTGTTCAAACTCCTCGCCTTCCTCATCATCCGGTAAATCCCCCCAATCACCTGGATTACTGGAGCTTTCCTCGTCATGCTCCTTGTCTGACGCCGTCGTTAAATCGGACATGGAGTAGAATTTACCATCTGATCCCGTATAATCTGACTCACTGCCCTTCTCCGTCACTAAAGTAGTAGCATCAATACTTGACCCTGGCAATGAGCTAGCTGGATGAACGCAAACCAGCTCAAACTTAATCCTGACAAGACAGAGCTGGTTCTCACAGGACCTCCAAAGCAACCTTTGGAGCTCCAAATTCTGGCCCCTCTCCCTGGGCTGTCCACCATCCCCTGTCAACTCGATCAAGAGCCTAGGCATCACTATCAGTGATGACCTCTCCATGAGGGCTCAAATCAATTTGGTGGTCTCTGTCTGCTTTTTCCACCTACGCCGAATCAGGAAAATCAGCAGACTTCTCTCACATGAAGCTCTCGTTCAAGTCACCCTGGCACTAGTCATGTCCCGCATCGACTATGCCAACTCTCTGTTGTATGTTGGAATTCCCGCGTACCAATCCCACCGACTTCAACTTGTACAGAACCAATCAGCCAGGCTAATCCATGGCCAGCCAAAGTTTAGCCACACTAAACCCCTCCTTAGGAGCCTTCATTGGCTCCCAGTGACACAGTGCAGCCTCTTCAAACTGGGTTACCTGATCCAGAGAGCCCTCTCTTCTCAGGGACTCTCCTTCATTACCTCCCGAATCCATCACTATGTCCCTTCCCCCGTCCTACGCTCCTCCTGCTCCAATCTCTTGTCCCCTTGCACTTTTAGACGCAAGAAACATGGTGGCCTGAGATTCTCCACCCAAGCTCCACTCCTTTGGAATTCCCTCCCTTCAGAACTCTGCTTAATACCCTACTATCCTCGATTTAGGAAGTCGTTTAAAACCTGGCTTTTCTCTGAAGCACACAATTAATTCCAACTCACTGCTGTGGCCCTCAGCCCCTCCACTCAAGCTCCAAGAAACCGTTGGTGAACGTGCGCTCTATAAATAATTTCTATCATATCATATCTATCAGGTGTTCAAGGCCATGCCCCTTTTTGCACCACTCTGCAACACAGCTCTGTGGCGCTTACTGGAGGTAGGTGGTGGGCTAGTTGGCCCCAACAGACCTTCAGGACTCAAGGGGATTTAAGCCCCCAATTTACAATGCACCAGGGGTTGCGTTTGTGCAGTGGTTCAGGGAGGGGGCGTGGCCTGTTGTCACAAGTGTGGAAACGCGCCCTGTGGCGCATTTTAAGTTGGGGAATCAAATCCCCTTGAATCCTGAGGGGCCCTGGGGGTCAACTAACCCACAAAGGTATGTCCAAGAAGTGCCACAGAGTTGCATTGCAGAGGTGTGAAGTGGGGCATGGCCTCGGACCACCTCTCTGTAATGCAGGTCTGTGGTGCTTACTGGAGGTACATGGTGGGCTAGTTGGACCCAGGGTCTCTCAGAATTCAAGGGGACTTAATCCCCTAACTTAAAATGTGACACAGGGCACCACAATAAAATAAGAACAAAAAAGGAGCCTCCCCCCATTTCAATTAAAAGCCACCAGGGTTGGCCAGAGCACCGGGATTCAGAATTTTTTTTTGTGGATAGGGTGTGTGGCCCCCTCTCCCTGAGCAATTTAAGACCCCTGGGACCCCATCCTTCAGGGCCTTTTTAGTCATTTTTTGGGATATGCCTCTTCCTGAGCTTTACAACAGCCCGGGGACCCCATTCCCTGCTTCCCGATGTTTAATTTGGGGCGGGGCTCGCACTGCTCCCACCGAGGTGCACACAATCATGTCCTGCATGGGCTATTGTAATGTATTATGTTACCCTTATTGTGCCCCTAAGTAGGGGCAGGGGAACCACAAAGTATTTTCTTTAATGTGGTGGAGGCTACAAGGAGTGCACTAGCTCTGTTGGAACATTTTTCTAAAAGTTGCAATACATTTCCTGGGTCATTGAATACATGACCCTAAAAGACCTTGCCATATTTTTTTAGAGCACTCTGAGCTGTAGCTGTATGCTCTTGAACTGAAGAACAGTGATACCTTGTAGTTAGGCCTTTTTGTTGCATTTTGCTGCCCCTCAAGAGTGTTAAAGATTCAACACAAGTTTTTGGTTGTTTTGAATACAAATATTGTATGTAAAATATTCTTGTAAGAGTGAATAGTATTATGTGCTTAGGAAACAGGGGATGCCCTTTACAAATAACTAGTACCAGGGCCCTATGTTAGACAAACAACAAGAGCTCCATGTCATGAGAAACCTGTTCTTTCTCAACATTCAATAAACATCAAAAACTCAATAGATGAGAAATTTGACAATTGAATTATTGAAGCAAAGAGACACAAAAACAAGTATTCAAAATGTTACTGCTTAATGCTTGTTAGTGTTCACATAGCGATAAACGACAAACAAATAATATGTGTGTTAAAAAATAAAATGAGCAAAAGTTAATCGATGTTCCATAATGTTCATTCACTTATCTGTCTATAACGAATGCAATCATATACGTTCCATTCACCATTTATATTGAAGATGTTTCGACCCTAGCTGTGTTATTTGTCATTAACAGGACTGTTAAAATTTATACGGAGCAGCAAGCAATGTATTAGCAAAAAATGAAACTGGTACATGTTGAGAGGATATCATGTAAATTGATGTCTCCGGAAATTATTTATTGAAAGAAAAGGTAAACTTATCTACTCACAGTACTCAGTACAACAGTCTGACTTTACCAATGCACTGGAAAATAAAATCAGTGCGAAATAAATTGAAGAAGAGTGATCCTGTCATCAAGAAGTGTAGTACATTTAGACATAGAATAAATGTTTGCAAAAAGTATCAGAGAATGTAGAATTTAAGGCTGTAGGCGGTGTCTGACGAGCATGTGTCGTCATTAGGGAGCTGCTGGACGAAGTTGCAGTGACGATTTCCATGTTCCTGCTTAGTCTCTTTTTTGGAAGCCGAAAAACTCCATTGAGACTAAGGTGGAGGCTGTAGCCAGCGAGCGCTCCACAGGCCGGATATCCCTTTTGTGAAGGACCACTGAATAGGAATTGCTGCTGCAGAGAAGAACGTAGCGAGAGCTGCCATGAAGTCAGGTCAACTGACGATACACAGTGGGCAGATAGACAGGCATGTTGGGCCCCATCTTCTCTCAGTTCTCAGAGCAGCTTTTAACCAAAAATGTTCTAAGTTCCCAGTTTTGGATTTTGGCTATCTGTCTCCTTGAACCCTGTGAGAAGGTGGCCTGATATGCAGTGCTCACTATTCTAGTGAACACTATGTATCAGTCCAGCAACCCTTATTGATGATTGGTTGTAAGTCAACCTTATAGACCAGCTATCCTAGTAGCGTGGATACGAGCAGTCTAAGGCTAAAGACTCGAGAGGGCGCGTTAAGCCAGCTGTTTACCACACATATACCCCTTGAATACCAAGTGAAAGGACACCACACAAGTGTTATGAAAATAAACAGTTATTTATTTAAAGATCACAACAGCCCTGTACTCTTTATGAGGACAGGGTACTAAGCACAAACCAAAACTCTTACAAAAATACTTAAGTTAGCACAGTATATACAAATGCCCGAGGGGCACGGAAAACCATATACTCTGAAAGTGGAATGCGAAATTCCTAGCAGGTAAGTACAGTACTAATAGCTTTTGGAATCTCTAGGACTTGACTAGGGAATCGTTAGATTATGACTAGGAGGCCTAGGGGACTCGGGTGCAGTGTGTGCACTCTCACGCGAGATGCGGACAAAAGTCTATGGTAGCTAGGAAATAGAAAGTTAGTGTTCTCGGGCGAACCCGACCTGGTAGGGAGAAAACGAAGATAGATTCTGACCCTTGGATAGTGAGGCTATGCTGGGGCACCGAAATGCCGAAGTTACCTAGCCCAGGGGCTGCAGCTGCATAGGTCTGAAAAGACGTCGGGAATCCTCGTAGACGGACCAGGAGCCGGAAGAAAAGATGCTGGCCGGTGACCAGTGAAGAAAGTTCAGTTGGATCCAAGCCTGGATCTCGAAGATGGATGACACCTGAAAGCAGAGGGGACCAAGTTCGAGACTACTAGCCAGTAGTCAGTGGGCACCAGGAGGGCACCGGATGGTAGCCACCTCGACAAGGTGAGTGGGTGACGCTTGACTCGAAGATCTCACGGACCAGGAGGCGTTGTCGGCGACCAGGATGGAGGATCGAGCTGTCCCACGAAGATAGAAGCTGTCGGCGTCGCTGGACCCAGGATTGGGCAACAAAGCCTTGGCAAATTCAAGCCCACGCGGTGGACCTAAAATGGCATCTGGAGTGGACCAGGAGGGTCCGGGGTGCCTCTCTTGAAGAAGGAAGCAAAGGCCAGCCTGGAGCAACCAGACCAGCAGTCGTGAAGTCGTTGGGCGTCGTTCAGAGGGCCACAAGCCAGCCGGCTAGTAGCCAAACAACGCGGTGCACAGCAAACAGCAGAAGGGCCCCACGCAGATCGTGGAGATGCAGGGGGGCTGATCTTGGGTGCTGGAGCTGCGCAGGGTCGGGGCTTCTCGGACCCCAAAGCACTCACCAGTGGAGGACACGGTGGGCTTGCAGTAAAGATGTCGTGCAGTCTTGGCGATCGTCGGTCCCTTGAGGTCTCGTCGCACTCACGGTTCTCAGCTGGGCTGTAGAGGTGAGTAGAGGTCAGAGGTGCCAGGGAAGCCGGGTCTCGTCGAGCTGGGTCGTCGGATTCGTGATGAAGGACTTGCAGCAGACCGCAGTGTTCTTTAGGATGGTGCCTGCGGATGCAGGGTGACTACTCCTTAGCCACAAGGGAGAATCTTGAAGAAGAAATCGTGAAGTCCTTTCGAAGAAAGTGGTATCTTGATTCCAAAGATGATCTAATTTTAACAGGGGGCCCGCTCCCATCTTTATACTAAAAAAAGGGGGCTGACCCGGTGACTAGGTCCTGCCTATGGGTGGGACTAGGTGGGGGGTGGTTACACCCCTCAGCCATGCCGGACTTCCCCAGGCCAGGGGCTGGTGTGCCCCTGGAACTGGTTCAGACCGGCCTATGCGTAGTGAGCACCGGGGTGCCACTCAGCAGTCACCTTCCTGTAAAGCCCTGCCTACCCAGGATACACAAAACCATGTCTGGGACGGTGCTAGCACCGCCCCTGACAGGAAACCCTTTGTCCAGGCTCCCCTTTCTGGAAGGACTCCCAGCTGTAGGGGGTCAGACTCGTGTCTGTGGTGGCAGCATCCATTTTGTGGAGCTGAGGCTTCAGTTAACTTTAACCGGGGTTCACAGTTACATACATGTCGTGTCCCTCTAGAAGGGTGGAATGCTAACCCCGTCGCCAGAATTGGCGAGGGGTTAGTATTCCAATTCGTATGACACCTTACTCGACATGTTTTGATACAGCAATACCAAAGATAGCATTTAACCGCGAGGATTATAATGCACTTAAGAGTATATGGTATGCGTTATCATGGAACAGCTATTAGGACTTGATTCCGCAAGCTGCAGACAGGCTCAGCTCATGCCAGAGCACCATCTCACACGATTCCAAGCACTCTGCCTTCAGGATTGTCAAGGCCTGCCATAGGAGTGACTGATAGGAATCTGTGTGTCCATTTTAGGGTTAGGTATAGGTATACTACACCTACAGCAAAGGGTGATTACACGACTTTGCCCCAGCTGTCACGCAGCCAGTTGTGTCAAATTTAAGAGGCCAACCAGGGGTGGCATAATACATGCTGCAGCCCCTGGCAGCCCTGGGTACACCCATGCCCTGAGTTACAGGGTCTGATAGGGTGGCCCAGTACCAATTGGAAATGTACCTAGGGTACATGGAATCCATTTTAAGGAGAGAGCAGTAGGCCTGGGGTCCTGATTGGCAGGGTCCCAGGTCGACTATGTCCAAAACCAGCTAAAACACAGGGCAAAAAGTTGGGGGCAACCATAGTCAGGATGTACCTTCCTACACAACCCCCCCCCAAACGAAAGGAGATAAGGCTATCCTTGTCCAGGTAAGCCTCTATTACCTAAGTGGCCATATAAGGAAGTACCAGCTCTGGCTTGGTTTCCCCCTGTGTCATGGTCCACTAGGCAACCCCTCACCCTAAGGGTATCTGAGGGTCTCCACCATAGGGAATCTCTGTCTCTGGTGTGTCTTGGGAAAGAAGAAGGCTGATGCTGGGATGGAGTGCTGAAGTGAGGCTCCTCTACCTTTGGGCTCAACTTCCTCCAATCACCATTCATCATGTGTGCCTTTCTTTCTTTAGCTGAGATGCACTGAGCTCTCAGGGTCAGCCTCTGGCTACCTAAAGCTGGAGGCTGAGTCCCTCTGTTTGGCTTACTGGAGGGACAGGTCAGGTCTGGGGTTTTTAGGCCCCATGTTTGGCTGTGCCCAACAGTGTCCAGCTGTGGGAGTTCCCTAACTACTTTTAAGGGGGATCCCTCAGGAGTCTGCTCTATTTTCACTTGGCTAGGTTTACCAGCTTCAGTGATCCTAATCTGCTGATTAAGGGGTTCTTTTGGACAGGGGGCCCTTTGGGGTCCACCACTGGCCTCCCTGATCTCTTCAGCCCTGGGCTGACTGAGGCAGGGTAGAGAGGTGCAGGTTACCTGCTCCAGACTGGGTCCCACCTGGGAAGGGTCCACTGCCATCAGGGGCTCTGCCAGGCTAGGCCTGACTACCTCTGGGGCAGTTCCTTCAACAGGGGTAGAGTCAGTTCCCTGAGGAGGCTGGCTCTCACCTAGTGTCTGGGAGGGGGAAGACTCTTCTTCCTCCTCAATGCTCTCTGTTTGAGTGGAGTGATCCATTGTTTCAGGCTTCACAACCTCACTATCTGTCTGAGTAGAGGCTGAGACCATTTCAACCTTGCCAACCTTTTCAGGAGGGCACTCAGTCTGCGTTTGGGCTGTGACTGTCACAGCCCTCCTATCCTGTTCTGGAAAGTCTGTCTGAGCCTGGGCAGTGGCTACCACTGCCCTTCCAACCTTTTCAGGGAGGACTGGTGCTTGGACTGGGGCTGTAGCTATTACTGCCCCCCTAACCTGTCTGGATAGGCCTATCATTCTGGAATGAGTTTCTTGTTCCACCTCAGCCCATGCTGAGAGTTCCAGGTCATTCCCCAGTAAGCAATCTACAGGTAGGTTATCTGTCACTGCCACTCTCATGGGCCCTGTGACATTACCCCAGCTGAGCTTGACTACTGCCATGGGATGCCTTCTCTTCATTCCATGAATGTCTGTCACCTGATAAGTAAAACCAGGGGTCAGTTGAGCAGAGGGGACCAGATGGTCACTCACCATGGTGAGGCTGGCCCCTGTGTCTCTGAATGCCTCAACTTTCTGACCATTCACTAAAACTTCTTGTCTATACTTGCCCAAAATGTGGGGTCCAGTAGTGAAGTTGGCAAACCCCATGCCAGTCTCACAGACAAGAGTGTGGTCAGGGAACCTGGCTAAGCCATGGTCCTCCTGTTGGCCCAGGGTAATGCCCACCACATTCTTGGGGCCACTCCCACCACCTGGGGGATTACCACTAGTGGTAACAGGAGGTTTAGGAGTATTACCTGGGGGTGTATTTCCCTTATTGCCATTTTTAGGGCAACTGGCATCACTTTTGTAATGGCCCACCTGTTTACAGGTATGACAATAAGGTTTCTTTTGCTCTGAAGGAGTGTTCTGGGACCCACCACCCTTGTTGGAGTTTTGGGGCCCTTGGGAAGTCTTCTCTGTGGATTTATCCCCACCCTTCTCTTGAGGCTTGGTTGATTCCTTTTTCTGGTCACCACCCTGGTTTTTAGGCCTAACCCTGGTTCTGACCCATTTGTCTGCCCTCTTACCCAATTCCTGTGGAGAGGTCAACTCAGAGTCTACCAGGTGCTGATGTAATAGCTGGTTCTGACAATTATTTAAGATTTGCTCCCTCATAATTAGATTATACAATCCTTTAAAATCAGTAACCTTACTACCCAGTAGCCAGCCTTCAAAAGCCTTAGTGGCACAATCAACAAAGTCAGTCCAATCTTGAGACTGAGTTTTCTGGGTATCCCTGAACAGCACCCTGTACTGCTCAGTGGTTAGGCCAAACCCATCAACCAGTGCATTTTTCAAGACTTGGTAATCATTAGCATCCTCCACCCTTGTGGTGAGGAGCTTGTCTCTTCCTTTACCCTCAAAGGAGAGCCACAAGATAGCTGCCCACTGACTTGGGGGAACACCTTGCACAGTGCAGGCCCTCTCCAAAGCAGTAATCCATTTGTGGATGTCATCCCCTTGTTTAAAGGGGGGCACTATCTTACCAAGGTGTTTTGTATCAAAACTCCTTTCCCTATTGCTAGGTACAATGCTGCCACCAGTGGGGACTGTCCCACTCAATTGTTGCTCTCTAGCAAAGGCAAGCCTCTCTTTGGCCAGGGCAAGTTCTTCCCTTTCAATCCTCAGATTGGCTGCCTTTTCCTTAGCTTCATACATTCTCCTCTGGGGAGATGTCATTCCCCTTTGAGAGGAACGTTGAGAGCCATTGGTATGAAGGGATCTGATAGAGCCTCTTGATAGAGATCTATCTCGTCCATTCCCAATGTTAAGCTGACCTGAGAGTGGCCCCAAGGGTCCCCTAGTGCCCATCTCATGTCTGCTTAAGTTGGACCTGGTTAGTCTGCTGACTTCTACCTGTTCCTTTTCTGCCTCATCCCCTGATACCAAATCATCATCCTCATCATCAGCATCATCTGCTTCCTGAAGAGGATGGTCCTGGGCATCAAAGGGACCCTGTAAGGAGGGCATGTTGCCATCTGAATTAGAAGGGTCTGGGTTACCAGCCCTCCTTGCATCATGAGTCTCTAAGAGACCAATCAGAAAGGCAGTTGTGGGGTTAGACCCCTGCTTAATCTTCCTAGAGGTACACACTTGTCGTAACTCATGGAAGCTAAGCGCAGTATATCTTGAAGGGATGACCTGTGGAGGGTCAACTGACACAAGGGGAACCTCAGTGTTTCCTCCTTTGTCCGACATACTGTTTCTAGTGTGGTGTAAGTGATGCACCTACCTACACTATGTGTTTACCTACTGATCCCTTGCTAAGAGTTGCAGCCAAGGTGTGCTAAGCCTTGAGGAGCTACAACAGCTGGTTCAGTAGAACTCAGAGTATTCTAAGCTTTAGTTATATGTACCTAACAGTACTTATGTGATCTTTCAACAAGATATTCTTAGGATACGTGTGGTAAAACAACAGCAAGCTCAAATCCCAACCGCTGCTCACCAATGTGAGAAGGTGGCCTGATATGCAGTGCTCACTATTCTAGTGAACACTATGTATCAGTCCAGCAACCCTTATTGATGATTGGTTGTAAGTCAACCTTATAGACCAGCTATCCTAGTAGCGTGGATACGAGCAGTCTAAGGCTAAAGACTCGAGAGGGCGCGTTAAGCCAGCTGTTTACCACACATATACCCCTTGAATACCAAGTGAAAGGACACCACACAAGTGTTATGAAAATAAACAGTTATTTATTTAAAGATCACAACAGCCCTGTACTCTTTATGAGGACAGGGTACTAAGCACAAACCAAAACTCTTACAAAAATACTTAAGTTAGCACAGTATATACAAATGCCCGAGGGGCACGGAAAACCATATACTCTGAAAGTGGAATGCGAAATTCCTAGCAGGTAAGTACAGTACTAATAGCTTTTGGAATCTCTAGGACTTGACTAGGGAATCGTTAGATTATGACTAGGAGGCCTAGGGGACTCGGGTGCAGTGTGTGCACTCTCACGCGAGATGCGGACAAAAGTCTATGGTAGCTAGGAAATAGAAAGTTAGTGTTCTCGGGCGAACCCGACCTGGTAGGGAGAAAACGAAGATAGATTCTGACCCTTGGATAGTGAGGCTATGCTGGGGCACCGAAATGCCGAAGTTACCTAGCCCAGGGGCTGCAGCTGCATAGGTCTGAAAAGACGTCGGGAATCCTCGTAGACGGACCAGGAGCCGGAAGAAAAGATGCTGGCCGGTGACCAGTGAAGAAAGTTCAGTTGGATCCAAGCCTGGATCTCGAAGATGGATGACACCTGAAAGCAGAGGGGACCAAGTTCGAGACTACTAGCCAGTAGTCAGTGGGCACCAGGAGGGCACCGGATGGTAGCCACCTCGACAAGGTGAGTGGGTGACGCTTGACTCGAAGATCTCACGGACCAGGAGGCGTTGTCGGCGACCAGGATGGAGGATCGAGCTGTCCCACGAAGATAGAAGCTGTCGGCGTCGCTGGACCCAGGATTGGGCAACAAAGCCTTGGCAAATTCAAGCCCACGCGGTGGACCTAAAATGGCATCTGGAGTGGACCAGGAGGGTCCGGGGTGCCTCTCTTGAAGAAGGAAGCAAAGGCCAGCCTGGAGCAACCAGACCAGCAGTCGTGAAGTCGTTGGGCGTCGTTCAGAGGGCCACAAGCCAGCCGGCTAGTAGCCAAACAACGCGGTGCACAGCAAACAGCAGAAGGGCCCCACGCAGATCGTGGAGATGCAGGGGGGCTGATCTTGGGTGCTGGAGCTGCGCAGGGTCGGGGCTTCTCGGACCCCAAAGCACTCACCAGTGGAGGACACGGTGGGCTTGCAGTAAAGATGTCGTGCAGTCTTGGCGATCGTCGGTCCCTTGAGGTCTCGTCGCACTCACGGTTCTCAGCTGGGCTGTAGAGGTGAGTAGAGGTCAGAGGTGCCAGGGAAGCCGGGTCTCGTCGAGCTGGGTCGTCGGATTCGTGATGAAGGACTTGCAGCAGACCGCAGTGTTCTTTAGGATGGTGCCTGCGGATGCAGGGTGACTACTCCTTAGCCACAAGGGAGAATCTTGAAGAAGAAATCGTGAAGTCCTTTCGAAGAAAGTGGTATCTTGATTCCAAAGATGATCTAATTTTAACAGGGGGCCCGCTCCCATCTTTATACTAAAAAAAGGGGGCTGACCCGGTGACTAGGTCCTGCCTATGGGTGGGACTAGGTGGGGGGTGGTTACACCCCTCAGCCATGCCGGACTTCCCCAGGCCAGGGGCTGGTGTGCCCCTGGAACTGGTTCAGACCGGCCTATGCGTAGTGAGCACCGGGGTGCCACTCAGCAGTCACCTTCCTGTAAAGCCCTGCCTACCCAGGATACACAAAACCATGTCTGGGACGGTGCTAGCACCGCCCCTGACAGGAAACCCTTTGTCCAGGCTCCCCTTTCTGGAAGGACTCCCAGCTGTAGGGGGTCAGACTCGTGTCTGTGGTGGCAGCATCCATTTTGTGGAGCTGAGGCTTCAGTTAACTTTAACCGGGGTTCACAGTTACATACATGTCGTGTCCCTCTAGAAGGGTGGAATGCTAACCCCGTCGCCAGAATTGGCGAGGGGTTAGTATTCCAATTCGTATGACACCTTACTCGACATGTTTTGATACAGCAATACCAAAGATAGCATTTAACCGCGAGGATTATAATGCACTTAAGAGTATATGGTATGCGTTATCATGGAACAGCTATTAGGACTTGATTCCGCAAGCTGCAGACAGGCTCAGCTCATGCCAGAGCACCATCTCACACGATTCCAAGCACTCTGCCTTCAGGATTGTCAAGGCCTGCCATAGGAGTGACTGATAGGAATCTGTGTGTCCATTTTAGGGTTAGGTATAGGTATACTACACCTACAGCAAAGGGTGATTACACGACTTTGCCCCAGCTGTCACGCAGCCAGTTGTGTCAAATTTAAGAGGCCAACCAGGGGTGGCATAATACATGCTGCAGCCCCTGGCAGCCCTGGGTACACCCATGCCCTGAGTTACAGGGTCTGATAGGGTGGCCCAGTACCAATTGGAAATGTACCTAGGGTACATGGAATCCATTTTAAGGAGAGAGCAGTAGGCCTGGGGTCCTGATTGGCAGGGTCCCAGGTCGACTATGTCCAAAACCAGCTAAAACACAGGGCAAAAAGTTGGGGGCAACCATAGTCAGGATGTACCTTCCTACAAACCCCACCACCAAGGGTCCAGGGCTGCATGAACGACTTTGGGATTTCAGACTTAGGCTTGGTCCAGGTGTGGACTCAAGATGGCTGGAGCCTTTTCTGTCCCTGAGGCTCTGCTCAGGAGACCAGACAACTAGCCCCTGGAGTCCCTTTGATAGTCCTGGGTTCAAGCATTGGAACAGGGCTCAAGCAGCAGGGCAGGCATCTTATTCAAGGCAGGCTTAATGCAGCAGAGCAGTCTTTCCATGTGCAGCAAAGATGCCTTTTGAAGTACACATTAGGCCACAGCAGAAGGTAGTCCTCTGAGAATCCCTATGCAGGTCCAGAAAGTGAACTGAATAGTAGTTTAGTGCCTTCTTTGTAATAGGAGTAGTTTCTAGAGAATTCCATTAGAAGTATTTGAAGTTTAGTTTCTAGCCTGCCCTACTATGGCTCCAGGCTGGCTGCATGAACAGACAGTGGTCATAAGTCCTTTGTGTGAAGACAGGGCACAGCCTATTCAGTTGCAAGTGGAGCTGTGCCCAGCTCTTTCCCCATCCTGCCAGTAATGGCACCCAATCCCTCTACTGTGTGGCTGACTGGGAGGAATAAACAAAGTCCAACTGCCAACTACACCCAGCCTTGTGAACCAGGAACAGGCTGTACAGGTACCAAATAGTTATGGCAGGAAAATGCCAACTTTTTTAAAGTGGCATTTTCAAAATTGTAACTTAAAATCAGACTTTTCCATTAAAGAGGACTTTACATTTCTCAGACAACAACCATGAAATCCTCACCTGTTCCCAAATAAAATGATCACTTATTTGGCAACTCAGTGTTACCTTATGGGAGAGATAGGCCCCACAGTAGTGAAAAACGAACGTAGGAGTTTTTCATTACCAGGAAGGGGGAGATTTACTAAGATTTTACGCCATGTCTGCATCAAAAAAGTGATGCAAATTGGGCACATTCTTTTTTCCTATTTACATTCCAGTGCTAATCTTAGTGCTGGAAATAGAGTGAAAGTAACACAAAGCAGCACATCGCACTGCTTAGGATTGCTTAGCACCAAAAGGGAGTAGCTTGGATGGTGCATGGGTGTTCACATGCAACCACCCAAAGTTTCTGACACTACACCCAATTTACTAAATAAAGAAGACAGGGTTTAGGGTCGGAAAACAGCGCCCTTTAAAGTAGATGCAAGGAAGATAAATACTTCCTTTTCTGACTTTGTACGTGTGCTGCACTGTACAGCATACATACAAAGTTGGAAAAGGGTTAAAGTTAGTCTATGCATGGTATGTTGTACTGGAAAGGTGCCCTTCCAGTACAAAACCTATGCTAGACTCACAGAGACACCCTTGCACAATCGCGCAAAGGTGTCCCTGTGGCGCACAGCAGCTGATTTCAGCACTGCTGCTAGGGAGAGTGGAGGAAAGTGCTATTTTTCAATACATTTGGTGCTCTCTACTCAGGCAGTGCAGCATTTAAGGCTGCTGCACTGCGCTGCATGAGAACTTAGTAAATCTGGCCCAACATGTGAAACCTAGAAGTGCATGCCCTACCTTTTGATTACAAAACACCCTGCCTTGTGGGCTACCTAGTGCTTACCTTACCAGTGACTTGCATGCAATAAAAGGGGATTTTAAGGTTAGCAAGTGGATTATATTGTCAACTCAAATTAGTAGTTTAAAACTGCATTCAGGTTGTAGTGACAGACTGTCACTTATGTCAGTGGCACAATAAGAGCAGTAGGCCCAATAGTAGCATTTAATATACAATCCCAGGGTATATGGTATACTAGTTTACTAGGGACGTATAAGGAAATTAAAATTGCTGATTGGGTGTAAGCCAATTTTACCATATTTTAGAAACTGATTAGAAGTGGTAAGGTGCACAGTGCTAAGGCTAACAAAAATAAATTCAGCAAAATTGGAGAGTGAAGGCAAAACGTTTGGGGGAAGACCAACCTAATGCTGAAAGGTCTAACACTGGACATTTACCAAATGTGTTCAACATACTTCATTGTACATCAATGCACAAGTCAAAGCATCAAGAATTAGCCCACTGTGCAGCTAATGGACATTCAGCCAGACTGCAGCTGGAGGCGTTTCATGAAAACACCTGCAGCAGTTCAAGTCATGGATATTTATATGGCGCGCAAATCACTTCCAGGAAGTCTCATGGCACCTGCAGCAGACTCTGACCTCAGAAAACGGCACTAATTTGCAAATAATCAGGTCTTTAGTACTCTCAGAGGTGTTAGTAAAAATTAATTCTTGGACCTGAGATTTCTTGATGGCTGATACCATTTGAGATTTTTGGACCAGTATTTTGGACCCCTTCCGTACAGTTGTCTATGCACCAGACATAGTGTTTTGAAAAGGATACACTTTTTTACTGGCAGCCAATGTAGGCTCTTTAAACAAGCATCAGAGGATGTTTTTCTCGGGAGGTTAAGAACCAGCCGGGCTGCTTTGTTTTGAAGAACCTGGAGCCTCTTCATATGGTGTTCATTTATAGAAAGCTGCTGGGCCCTTATTTATGAAGAGCTTGCGCCGAAGATGCGTCAAAAATAATGACGCATCTTCGGCGCACCGCATGCGCCATATTAATGAAGTGACGCATCTCAAGCGATGCGTCACTTTTACCTCACTGCGCCACAAAACCCACTGCGTCAGAATGCCCTGCGACGCCCAAATAATAATGTATGCAATGTGGGCGTAACCGCGGAAAAATTTGCGCAAAAGTTACGCATCCGCATTTACTAACTTTCCCGCTTTTGACGCATCCGCGACGGAAATGGCGCAGCGTTGCGGATGCGTCGGAATTGGTGCGCCTACAAAACGGACGCGCAGGAAATGACGCATCAGCACATAGCGAGAGGAGAGGAGAGAGGAGAGGAGGCCATTGAACTTTGCTGCAACAATACCCACACCATGGAGGTCGTTATGCTGAGAGTAGCTGCCAGACGGAGACAACTAGCTGCAGGAATACCACCACAACCCCCTGCACCACAAAATCCACCCCCACCCCCAAGGCAACGCCGCAGAAAGGAGCGGTTATTCCGTCCAAGGAGCGTCCTGAGAGGCATCAGGGATGAGGAGGTCATTACTCTATTCCGCCTGAAGAAGGAGACCATTGAGCATCTACTGGGACTCATTGGACCAAGGCTAGAGGTAGGAAGCAACAGGCCTACAAACATACCGCCACAGGCAAAGCTCCTGGCTGTGTTGCACATGCTGGCGTCGGGCTCCTTTCAGACAACAGTCGCCAAACTGGCAGGAATATCCCAGCCAGCTTTTTCATCATTCCTGCCAACTGTCCTGGATGCCATCATCCATCTCACACCCCGCTACCTCCATTTTCCCAACAATGCACAAGAGCAGATGGAGATAAAGCAAGGATTTTATGCCATAGCAGGCTTACCCCATGTGCTGGGTGCCATGGACTGTACGCATGTGCAATTAGTTCCTCCGGCAGCAACTGCACATTTGTACATCAATCGGAAACACACCTATTCAATTAATGTACAGGCCATCGTGGATCACCGTGGACTATTTACTAATGTGCTGGCAAAATACCCTGGCAGTGTCCATGATGCGTTCCTCTTCAGGAACTGCATCATAAATGATCGTTTCAAGAATGGCCAGTATGGAAATGGACTACTTGTAGGTAAGCAAAAGAGTATGATACAATGCACCATCCATGCTACCATGCTGCTAATATTGCTGTAATGATGCATAAATGAGGTTGAGGATGTAATAATGTTGTACTAGCACACAGGTACCCATAGTACGGCCGGCGGGCCGTCAGCGGCCCGGCAAGCCTTCCACTGCGGTCCGGCAAGCCTTCCTGTGCGGCCTGCGGACCTTGCAGACATGTACCTCTGTTAAATTTAAATTCATTCAAAAGTGTCTGCAAACACCACCGGTTGTTGATTTATGGGGGCCGGGTGATTTCAGGCATAGGGTGGAGATGCAGGGGCGCTAAGAAGAGATCAAAATCAACAAGGCCTCATTAACAATTAAATGGTCTTGCAAAGAGCTGTGAAATACTCCGCTGACTGGCGCCAAGGGGTGTTGGCCTCACTGCTGGGGGTGCCATGATGTGACAAGTGGTGGGACACAGACCCTACAAAGCAGCAAATTCTGAAAGAAAACTAGCTGGCTTCTACATTACAGGGGGGGAGGCTGTCTCTGGGCTGGTGACGGGGACGTGTACACACAGTATGTGTGCACTACCCGAGAGACAGAAGGGGCAGAGACAGACAGGGGCAGAGGCAGACAGGGGCAGGGGCAGAGTGTCAGAGACAGATAGAGGCAGAGGCAGATAGAGGGAGGGGCAGATAGGGGCAGAGTGTCAGAGACAGATAGTGTGAGAGACAGATAGGGGCAGGGCTAGAGAAAGGCAGAGACAGGGACAGACTGACAGAGGCAGAGACAGATAGGGGCAGAGACAGATAGGGGCAGAGACACATGGGGGCAGAGACACATGGGTGCAGAGACATATTGGGGCAGAGACATATTGGGGCAGAGACAGATGGGGGCAGAGACAGATGGGGGCAGAGACAGATGGGGGCAGAGACAGATGGGGGCAGAAACAGACATACATAGACAGATAGCGGCAGAGACAGACAGAGATAGACACAAGGACAGAGAGACAGAGGGAGGGGGAGGAGGGCCAGACAGAGACAGGCCCAGACACAGACAGGGACAGACAGAGAGCAGGAGACAGAGAGGAGGAGACAGAGAGAGACATAGAGGGAGGGAGACAGAAAGGGAAGGAGACAGAGAAAGACAGAGAGGGAGAGTGACAGAGAGGGAGGCAGACAGAGGGAGAGACACAGACGTCGAGAGAGGGAGGGAGAGAGACAGACAGAGTGAGACAGATGGAGAGAGAGGAGGGAGGGAGACAGACAGACAGACAGAGTGGGAGAGAGGGAGAGAGAGGGAGGGAGACAGACAGACAGAGGGACACAGAGGGAGAGAGAGGGAGGGAGACATACAGAGGGAGAGAGAGGGAGGGAGACAGACAGAGGGAGAGAGAGGAAGGGAAACAGACAGAGTGAGTGAGTGAGTGAGTGAGTGTGAGAGAGTGAGTGTGAGAGATGTGTATGCCAGGTCTGGTCGCTCAGTAGACAAAGGCGTCTGTCGCTGCGGCCTGTGTCCAACCTCATGGTCAGTTTGTATTTGTGGCTCTAGCCCCGGCCACTCCCCCACTGACCCCGGCCCCACCACTACGGCCCTCGGCCACAAGCCACACTGTAAATTTGGCCCCGATATAAAGTTTGTGAGTACCCATGTAATAGCATATACATAGACATTAATAGAAGGGCCATAATTAATGACGGTCATGCACTGCTGGTGCCTCAAAACTAAAATGGCAAAAGGTCACGCACCAGTGGTGCAAGTCCCTCATAAATGAGGCCCACGGTCATGTAGAGGCATATAGGGAGTCAATGCATGTCCTTCCAAATTTGAGAAAATACAAAAGGATGTGGGTGGTGCACAGCGGTAGTAAAAGAAGTATGTAGAATCTTGTTCAGCTGAGGGTGCTCCCAAGGGTGGTGCTTCCGTCAAAGCAACAAAAGTGCAAGACAGGCAGTGTACACAAACCACTGCAAATACATTCCCTTGGCGAGGCACTCCGTACATGATCATGAAAATTATTCAAAGAAGTTGTAATACAAGTTCTGTTTTTAATTCACAAGTATTCAAGTGAATGGGTTATCGATGATATCAACAGCATATCAATCCATAGCAAAAATACTTTTCTACAAGCCCCTTGGTCAAGGAGCGTTCATAGCAATGCGTAGCAAGGACTGCTACTTGGCTGTTCCAAGACCAGCATAACAGAACACCGGTCTTAGAACAGCCGAGTAACGGTCCTTGCAATGCGTGGATATGAACGCTCCATGACAAAGGGCCTCCTGGCCAAAATGCATAGGAGGACTACATACTTATCTACTTTAAGAAATAAATTTATGTTATGGAATGATATGCTGTTAATATCAGTGGTTTGCCTACACTACCTGTCTCTTCAAAATATGTGTCCATTGCACAGCAGAACTATGTTGCAAAGGTGTCTTGCATGTGAGTCCCTGGGTGTGTAATCTGCAACATCCATGCCCAATGGACACTGACAAATGAAATATTACCCACAACATATGGCCTCTACTTTACCCCAACCATATCAAACTTTTCATTGTACCTTCTCATTTATTCTATTACAGCTGACCAGGGGTATGGCATTCAGCCGTGGGTGATGACACCGTATGGAAATCCGCAGACACCACAGGAAGTTGCATACAATCAAGCACATAGCCGGACCAGGAACATTGTTGAAAGAACATTTGGCCTGCTCAAGGCCAGGTTTCGGCGCCTGGACAAGTCTGGTGGACGCATGCTCTATTCACCAGAGACAGTGTGCAAAATTATTTTGGCCTGTGCAATCCTGCACAATATTTGTGTACTCACACGTGTTCCCTGGGACGATGATCTAGATTTGAATGCAGAAATGCCACAGGATGACCAGGAGGATGGCCATGCTCCTGTAAATACAAGCACAGCAGCAGGCATCCGGAGACGTGCTCAGATAGTGCGCAATTTTTTCTAAGAATGTCACTAATAACATCCGCATCATGCATCTACATTTGTGTTTGCACAAATAAAAATACTTCACACAACCTTATGTACCTTGTGCATGATTATTTGACAATAATTCACACTGCAATTTGCATGACAATCTCATATGTGGAGTTCATACATTACACTTACTCTCATGTCTGGAGGCTGACATCAGACATACATCAGCCCACACATCCATTTACATTGTACTGGCTTGCAATTTCACCTGCAATGCGGACACTCACCAGTGTCTGGCCAACACAGGTACCCTGGCACCATAGTGTATGTGTCTCGGTGTGCAGGGTATGAATGCACATGTGTATGAAGGTGACCCTTCCTGTACAAAAGTATTCCTCCATGCAACACAGCAAACATACTGCAGGTATGCAGGCCGCCCATTGCGCGTCAGCACACATCAAAAGCACATGAATCTCCCATATGTCATAGACACACCACCTTCACACCCTATTTGCTTGCTGTAGGGAAGTGCCGCAGGAATGCATGCAGTAATATTATACGCAAATACGTCATAAATTAGGTTGTACATTCACAATTGTCAAAAAGCAACATTTAGCATCCATATGTTGTGGTGCAGACATTTAATAAAGCACTGGTGAAGAGGAGTCCACATAATGAAATCACACAGCAGGAAAAATAACAACAAAGTACTAGTATGTTGTAAAGTCATGATGAAAGTAAAGAAGTAATATGTCAAAAATTTCAATCATCAACATGGAACACAGTGGGTGTGTGTCAAAATCTGACCATCCATCAAAAAGTAGCCTTCAGTGCTCACACCAGTTTGCACAAATAAACAAATGTGGTAGGCACATAAATGAAGTTAGTGTATCATACTTCAGAACCTCATTCATGATTCAACACACAAAAGTGACGTTGGGTCTGCCTACCTCAGTATCTGACCCATGCATTCCTGACTCCACGCACATAAGTGACGATAGGTCTGACAACGTCAGAATCTGAGACATGCATTCCTGACTCAAAGCAGAAAAGCAACGTAATCTGATGTAACCTTCTCATAGGTGAAATTTATAGAGTGCACAGAGACCATAGGCTTGCTGGCGCCATAAGACAGAGTAAGTGAGGAAGGAAGCGTGAGTGGCCGAGAGTTAGCACATGGAAGGGAAAATGTGTGTTGGAAGCGATTACCACAAGTCCAGAAGGGAAGGGGAGGATTTGAAGGAGAGAGAAAGGAGATCCCAAAGCCCAGGAGGCAGATGACAAAATGTGCAACCACCAAAATTCTGGGTTTTAGTATTGGGCGTGACTACCAGATGACGGTGAGCTGATATGAGTGTTTGTGTGGTGCGGTGAGGGCAGATAAGATAATTGAGAAACGTGGAGCGGGACCAGTGGAGGGCTTAGAATGTGAGACAGGTCACCTTAAAAGATGCCCCTGGTCTATTGTGAGCCAGTGAAGACTGTGGAGTAGAGGTTTGGCTGATTGCCATCTGGGTGTAATGTGAATTAGACGGGCTGCTTGAATCTGGACAACTTGGA
Source organism: Lissotriton vulgaris (assembly GCF_964263255.1). Lineage (NCBI taxonomy): Eukaryota > Metazoa > Chordata > Amphibia > Caudata > Salamandridae > Lissotriton > Lissotriton vulgaris. The sequence continues at coordinate 2,124,736,686 of NC_141685.1, forward strand.
GGCGGTGTGGCAGGGATCGTGGGAGACCGTACATGATGGACTCACAGAAGTCCAGGCGTGAGAGCACGAGTGAGAACACCACTTGGGTAAGTGCGGTGTGAGGGAGTAAGTGACTGACTGTAACGATCTTCCGGACCTGGTACATAGAGGAAGAAAGTAGCGCACCCACTTGTGGCCTGAGGGAGAGTTCAGCCTCAATGATGACTCCCAGACCCTTGACTGATTTTACCAGGGCTGGGGGGGAACCTAGCTCTGAGGGCAGAACTGAGGGCCACAGTGGCCATGACTGAGTCCACGGAGGAGGAGCTCTGTTTAAACGGGCTCAAGCTTCAATAGGTACTGGTACATCCATAATTGGATGTGGATCATGACAGCGTGGAACGTCTTGATGGCAGGAGGTGAATTGAGCGGGAGGATGATCTGTAAGTCGTCAGCGTAGTAATACACAATAAGGTCCCATTTCTGTACAGAATGGATCAGCGCCCAAAGGTATAGATTGAACAGGAGTGTTGAATGGGAGGAGCCCTGTGGGACTCCACAGGACGTGGGGGTATTTGTTACACTATAGGGTCCCAGGCGGACCATTTCAGTCCTTCCAGTTAGGAAGGACTCGACACACTCAAGAGTGGGTCCCTGGATGCCTGCATGTCTTCCAAGGTGGAGAAGGATGTTATGGTCCACCGTGTTGAATGCGGACGACAGGTCCAGGAGTAAGAGGGCTTGGGGGGACCCTGCGTCCGCGTTGCCCCTGAGTGTGTACAAGAGTGGCAAGATAACTGCTTCTGTTGAGTGGGCAGGTCTGAAGCCGCCTTGATTGGGCTCCATGTGACAGGAGGATTCGATGTAGTGTGATAGACATCGGGTAACATGGTCCTACATTAATGTTGAGAAAGGAGGGAGATGGGAGACGTTAGGTCTGCATAAGTCTGAAAGTGACCCATGCTTTGCTGACTCTAGGCACAAAAGTGACATAACACAAGGCCCAAAAGTGACTATGGTCAACATATGTCTTAGTCTGACTCAGCTGAATATTGAAACACACATTTTCTGCAGGCTAACATGGTTTGTCCCTGTTGAGACACTTCCATGCTAAGCGTAAACATGCATCTTTTGACCAACATCAAAAAAACAGCAGCTAATATATGCAACAACATTGACAGATAAAAAAATTCAATGCCCCATTACTGAATATTGTGACACATGACAATAATGTTGCATCTAGTCAAAGTGGTCACACCTTGAGGAGAAAATATATCATCACTCAGCCATGCTTCAAATTTACAATGCCACGTAATAATGATTTGGTCACATGACAATAATGCGGCTTTGACGATAACTGCTCGCACCGTAAGGGGAAATATGTCATCACTGTACCCGGCATCTAATCAGCGATGCGACATAAATAGGTTTCAGTCGCATGCCAATAGTGACGCTTCTACTGCAACTGGTCGCACCTTCATTGAAAAATATGGCATCAGTCACCCATGCTTCAAATAACGATGCGACACAATAATGATCTGGTCGCATCACAATAATGACGCTCCGACGATAACAGGTCGCACCGTACTGGAAAACATGTCATCACTGTACCCGGCGTCTAATCAGCGATGCGACATAAATAGGTTTCAGTCGCATGCCAATAGTGACGCTTCTACTGCAACTGGTCGCACCTTCATGGAAAAATATGGCATCAGTCACCCATGCTTCAAATAACGATGCGACACAATAATGATCTGGTCGCATCACAATAATGACGCTCCCACGATAACAGGTCGCACCGTACTGGAAAACATGTCATCACTGTACCCGGCGTCTAATCAGCGATGCGACATAAATAGGTTTCAGTCGCATGCCAATAGTGACGCTTCTACTGCAACTGGTCGCACCTTCATGGAAAAATATGGCATCAGTCACCCATGCTTCAAATAACGATGCGACACAATAATGATTTGGTTGCATCACAATAATGACGCTCCCACGATAACAGGTCGCACCGTACTGGAAAACATGTCATCACTGTACCCGGCGTCTAATCAGCGATGCGACATAAATAGGTTTCAGTCGCATGCCAATAGTGACGCTTCTACTGCAACTGGTCGCACCTTCATGGAAAAATATGGCATCAGTCACCCATGCTTCAAATAACGATGCGACACAATAATGATTTGGTCGCATCACAATAATGACGCTCCCACGATAACAGGTCGCACCGTACTGGAAAACATGTCATCACTGTACCCGGCGTCTAATCAGCGATGCGACATAAATAGGTTTCAGTCGCATGCCAATAGTGACGCTTCTACTGCAACTGGTCGCACCTTCATGGAAAAATATGGCATCAGTCACCCATGCTTCAAATAACGATGCAACACAATAATGATTAGGTCGCATCACAATAATGACGCTCCCACGATAACAGGTCGCACCGTACTGGAAAACATGTCATCACTGTACCCGGCGTCTAATCAGCGATGCGACATAAATAGGTTTCAGTCGCATGCCAATAGTGACGCTTCTACTGCAACTGGTCGCACCTTCATGGAAAAATATGGCATCAGTCACCCATGCTTCAAATAACGATGCGACACAATAATGATCTGGTCGCATCACAATAATGACGCTCCCACGATAACAGGTCGCACCGTAAGGGAAAATGTATTATCAGTGTACCATGCTTAAAGTAACGATGCGACAGAAATCGGTCATATTCGCATGTCAAAAAATGACGCATTTGCGGAAACGAGTCGCATCGCAACAGGAAATGATGTACCCAGCCTCCCAGCCTGCCCTGCTCACAAACAGGAAGTTATATGATACTTTCACTTTCTATTTCACTCCTTTGTAGTCTCTGAGAGGTGTAGGAGTGTGTTTGGAAAGTGCTTGAGAGTTTTGTCCTGTCCTGCAGTTGTTTTACAGTGTGTGTCTTGGTAAGTGTGTCCAAATAGTGGCTGTAGTGTTGTGTATTGTCTAACTGTGTCTTGTGTGTCAAGGGGTGTCTGTCTGTTTAGGGGTTTTATAAGTTTTTTCATAGGGGGATTACTGTTCTGTTTAGGGGTTGTTACATAGTTAGTAATAGGGGGAGTAGTGTACTGTTAAGTGTACAAATTGTGTATTTTTGGGAATTCTGTGCCAGCAAAATTTTATTTGTGGCATTTACACAGCGTGGCTTGTGCTTTGTCACAGTGCCACCCAGGTCTAGGAACCTAAGTGAGAAGGAGTATGGGGGGCTACTGTGGCTGATACTCCACTACCTCCCAAATATGATTGGGAGTGGAGGCAGGGTAGTGCAGGGTTACCCAACCCAAGAAAGGAAGCTCAGGTGGGAGAGGGTCCGGTACCAGATGTTGAGAATGTTTGGAGTGGACCAGACCCTCAGACAGTACAAACACCGGTGGGCAGATCTCATAAACCGTGAGCAGGATCTCCTGGACCACCTTGGCATTGAGGTTGATGGAACAATTGGTAAGTCAATATATATTTATTTCATGTATTCATAACGGTATCCTAAGGTAAAGCAAACAAAATGTCAAACCACAGGGGCCTCACTGATGATCCCCTTGTGCCCCTGTAAAGTCAGACATAGGGCCATATCTATCAACAAACCCTTTCTAAATAAATAAATGTAGCTTCTAATGTAATTTTTTTTTCCTTTGCACAATGGTATGTATAAAGAAAAATCAATACTTTGTAGGAATTTGATAATCTCCCATAGTTGCTACTTTGCATTGTCTAATATGTAAGTAAGGGATCAATCAAAATTCATTCCCATGGCCCAGGAGGGACATAGGAATCACTTTTCAATAAATACTGTAATAGCAAATCAGCCATTGTGATTTCTCCAAAGGGTGCAGGTGTTTCTCAAAAAAACCCTGCTGGACCCATCAAAATGATGTGTGTGCATATGATGCACACACATGCACTATGGCCATGTGTGTGCATCACCTGGCACCTTCACAAATGTGCAATGGAGCATATTTACCTAAAATAGCTACTTACCATCAAATACAGGTTGTTGTCAATTAGCTACATCTGAAACATAATTTGATACACAAAAATAATACATACATAGGGCATCATTTATGAGGCCCCTTGCGCCATCGAAAAATCTCTTTTCATGAAGTTCCGTGGCGCAGAAGCCTGCGTGGTATTTATCAGGCAGCAGTACGCCAGTTTTGGTGGCGTACTGCTGCCTGATAAATATCAGTCCCTTTAACGCAGTGTTCTGCGTTAAAGGGGCGTGCAATGGGTGTTGCTGGGGGCGTTCCCAGCAACAACCATGCCCTTTTGACACTGCCCCACATGTACCAGAAATCGTAACTCTGAAGCAGTGCCAAAAGCTTACGCCTCCCCAGGGGAGGCGTAAGGGATGCGCAACTGGGAGAAATGTCATTATTTCTCCTCGTATTTCCTTTTTCCATGTGTGCTGCATTCTGCAGCACACATAGAAAGAGGAAAAGGCTCTTGTGCTTATTTTTGTACTGAAAGGTTTACCTTCCTGTACAAAAATGATCTTCCCCGCAACGCAGCCACCCTTGCACCATTGTGCAAGGGTGCCTGTGCTGGCGCAGGCAGCACATTGTGCACCGGCGCAGGGGAAAAGGACAGGAATGCGCCGTATCTAATAGATATGGCGCATTTCTGGCCTTTTCTTTTGCCATAGTGAAGCGCAGCAGGAAGGCCTGCTGCGCTTCCCTACGGCAATAAGTCATAAATGAGGCCCATAGCACTTAACTAATAGCAAATTTGCAAGTACCAACATGCTATGGCAAATTGTTGTTCACAAAAATGTTCAAATACCGTAAATGCAAAATGTGTCATACATCCTAAGCCATGGACGTAGTCAGTTAGAAATGCTCCAACAGCAAAATCCTGCAATTGTCAGACTTAGCAATTCACAAAAGGCATGATACACATGGCCTCTACTGACGTAGTGGTAACGCACAAGCAAGATTGATCTTCACCATGCTGGACTATGCCGCTCATTGAGGCATAATCATGCATGATAAAGGTCAGCACTTTCAATGCATTGTTATGTGTCAAAAGGGCGTGCAATGTGTGTTCTTTGCCATCTTCACACCAACATCCATGGACCTTAGTCAATGCACCAGGGCCCTCTGTAATGAAGGTCTTCTGGCGCCGCAGCAACACTCATTAACATGTGTCAAAGTAACGCTCTGGCGGCGCAAGCCCTATGAAGATAAGGCCAGAGATGTACGAGTGTGAGGCAGCGCAAAAAGCACATGCCTGCCCTGGGGAGGTGTAAGTGAGGCGCCACAGGGAGTGAAGTTTAAATGTATCCATGTATGTCATATTTCCCTGTGTGCAGCTGCATTGTGCAGCACACAACAACACATGTGTATGCAGTTTGACCATTGACGTACAGGAAGGTATCCCATACGGTTGAAATACCTTCTTCAAAGCACAATCACATACATCTACATGACAATAACATATTTTCTCAATGGACCTAGTGTGCAGATTTTTAGCAAATGCCATCTCAATGTGACAACACAAACAAGGGCTCACATGTGTGTAATACATGCAGTGCAAGAGTGTGCTTCACATGTGAAGCAGTTAGCCATAGACTGTTGTCTGATTGACGTTGCCTCATGGGACACACGTAAACCAATCTTGAGGATACAACTGACTCTCATGTAATGTCTGTACTGTGTGGAAATATGCTGCATACGCTGACATTCTGGTATATTGTCTTTCACTTGTAGGTGGGCCACCACCATACACAAGGGAAGAGGTGGAGTCCTTCAAGGATCCTAAGGCCACTGGTGAGTGTGAAATCATTACTATCTTTGTCTGTATGTTACAATGTCTCCTCATGCATGACATGTATGCAGACAGTTGAAATGCATCATTCTTGCATGCATCCTGTTTACACATCACATGTGCATGGAAGTGTCAACGACTCAATGGCACCATGTGGAAATGCATGAACACAAATATTAGGGTCACATGTATGAGGTGTTACAGTGTGCATGGAACACAGTAACACTAATCGTGCTGCTGTAAGTATACATCACACACAAATAGACCACATTCAAACAATACATCTAGCCCTCCATAGAGCACCATACTCAGGTGTGAGGGTCTCAAGTCACTGAAGGGAGGGGGTGTGGTGCTACTCATGAAATAGTTAGGTCTTCAGTTATTAAATGAAGGTAAGATGGTCCTGGTCTGTCGTAGTTGTGCCCCAAGGGTGTTTCATGTCTTTGTGGCCAGGTAGGAGGGTGATCTACCTCCAGTGGTGGAGCACTCAATCCTTGGTATGGTGGCTAGTGGGAGGCTGGTGGAGCAGAGGTGGCCGGTAGGATCAGAGAACAAGAGCCCCTTGAGGAGTCATTCTGGGCCCATGTCATGTGTGTGTGTGTGTGTGTGTGTGTGTGTGTGTGTGTGTGTGTGTGAGGAGCCTCAACGTGATCCTTGTGTTGACGGTGATCCAGTGTTGGTCATTATGGCCTGTAGAAATGCTGCAGTGGTGAAGGATGTCGTAGAAGAGTTGTGCCGATGCTTTCACTATGGGTAGTAGTTCTAAGTGAAGTCTGGCATTGATTCCTGTGTATGGGGCATTCCCCTTGTACAGTTGGGTGTCGATGATGGCCTGGGTGACCGTCTCACACGTTCCCATGGTGATCCACCTGAATATCTATTGGAGCATGCGCAGGGTGAAAATTCAGAAGGATGACATGATGTCCACTTGTTTGTTAGTTGTGAGTGAGTAGACCTGGAAGAATCCCAAGTGGGGTGTATGGTCCGTGGGTGTTGTTGCAGTGACCATTGTTGTGGACCAATAGACGGCGTCCCTGGCGCTAGTTGATTAGCCAAGGCTGATAACCTCTGTATTGTGTGTCTACAGTATCTGCTGACTGCCCTTCTTCCATTCTGCAGTGGCTATCTTTCCTTCATGTTGGTTGTGTTTGGTTGTACCTGGGTCTTGGGTGAGGCACAGTACCAGATGGGTGTCATTGGCATTGGATATTATGTTGTGGTGGTGTGTGCATGCAATGGTGGCAAGTGTGCTCATGGAGATGTCGAAGACTGTTGTGCTGAGCAAGGACCCTTGGGGTACGTGACAGTCAGTGTATTCATACCATGGCTACATGAGACATGCTCATTGTAGTAGTACATAGATATTCCTCCTACAAGTTCGACTTCCCTGTGCCCCACGTGTGTCAGTACTTGCCATTGTTATAGGGATGGAACAGTGCTGCAAGTCCATCATTAATTAGCACAACAATCATGCACTTACCTATGCTACTGAAAGGGTCACCGGCACAATTCCCTATTGACATCAGTAGTTGATATGGTATGATGTACATGTGCTTAAATGTGCATTGCATCAATGATCATGCATAGTCAATCCACATACCAGCCCTTAATGCTGTCTAAATGTTGTCCCCTGTCAAGAAGCGTCTACCATGGAAGTGTTGTGCAGTGTGTGTTGCCTTGTGTGAAAACACACCACATATTTACTCCCAAGCAGCACCCCATGTACAAGAGTCACATGATAGGAGTCAGTCTCCAAATCTATTGCAGTGCACACCTGTGTTTCTCCTTCCAATACAATGCTAATGTGCCCATGTTTTGTTTACATGGTGCTTTTCACATGTGTGTTGTCTTGTGCAGCATACAGGGCTGATGGTCCATATACCTTGCTTTGTATCTGCGTATGAAGTGTCAAATTACAATGCCTAGAGAAAACTTGCCTGCACACAGATGCTCTTGCATCATGTTGAGAAGGAGCTTGCATATGTGAATGGGGGGCATTGGGTTCATGCCCAGGACAAATGCATTTGAATGTACCATCTCATATGTATTGATGCCTTACATGTCATCTACAGTGATTATCATTTTAGGTATTACGCAACATCACTTAGCATCCCTGTGTATGACAATCGATGATGATGACCCCATGCATTGAAATAGATGCCCTGTCAAAGATAGGCCCTTGCCAAAATGTTCTGAAGATCGCATAATGTGCATGTGTACAGGTGTCAATGTGTAAGTGCAGACTGATGTGGATGTCATTGCTCCATTACAGACAACATGTCACAAGAGGAGGAGAGGCATTATTGCATCCGTCTGGAAAGATACAGACACATACGCAATGTTGGTCGTGCATTCAGACAGATGGGACGCCGACATGATGCATTACGTGCTGAAGGGGCCTGGAGATCACCAACTCCCACTTCCCCATCCAAGATGCAGAGCAGGAAGCAAAAGGGGAAAAGGTCACACATTGACTCAGGACCAGCGACTGGCTCACATGTAGATGTAGACCCCCAAATGGACAGTCAATCTGCAGGATCAGCAGGTTGTTCCACATCTGGACATGCCTCTCATCTGAGCCCAGTGACAAGCACTCATCCTAAATCAGGAACCAACATTGCACAGGCCCTTGGGACAATGACAGGTGGAGCTGCAGTAGCCCCACCTAAACAGGCTTGTGCACAGGCAGACATTGACGGTGTGCTCCTGATGGCCAAGATAGACAAAATAGAGGCCAAAATGGACACTTTTGAAAAGGGCCAAAAGGAGTTGACTTTGCAGGTTGCGGGCATGCAGCTGCAGCTGGCCACCCTGCTGTCCATGGTTGCTGACCTGAAGGCCACCATTGCTCAAATGGACGAGCAGGAATAAAGACATTGAAGAACTGTGGTTGTTGTTGAGGACATGGTGTACCACCTGTCAAGTTACGGACCTTGTTCTTGTTCAAATGTTAAAGTAGTCAGATAGTTTTTAGGATAGTTTTAGTACTTAGGAATAGTGTTAGGATAAGTGTTAAGTTATTAGGAGTGGGTGGGGGGTTGATGTATAGTGTATGTTAAATGTTTATAAAAAAAAAATATATATATCCTTGTTTAGTTAGATAGGTTAATTAGTATGTGTTTAGATTAAGTGTATGTGTGCCTGATGTGTGATTGTTGAATAGGGGGTGGGGGGTCATCTGTGTGCTGTGTAGTATGTGTGAGGTAGGTATAGGATAAGTTAGACAAGATAAGTGTAGATGTTAGCGCCTTAGATTAGCTTAGTGTAGGATGTGATTTATAGTTTTGATAAGTGTAGTGTAGTTTAGCATAGATTTTATTTAGTGTGAACTTTTTTTGCAAATAAATCATATTTTTCTTTCACAATGACTCTGACTTGTAGGCATATGAAGTTGTGAAATAAGCTCTGGGTGAGCGTTATCCTTGCTGGACAAGGAATGTCATTAATGATCTCATATGTGAGATTACCATTACGTGTTGGCTATTCTAAGCCAGTTGTTCTTACACTATCACTAATTCATACAGGCCAATACTCACCCTTGAGGGACTTTAGCTAATGCGTCTCAGGTGAGCCGATGTGAACAACAATCATGTGTAAAGATTGTGGGACCTCTTTCATTAAGTTTTGCCATAGTGGAGCACAGCAGCCCTTCCAGTTGCGCTACCCTTTTGCAGGAGGGAGGGCAGGATAGTGCCATGTCTGCAAGATACAGCGCAGTCATGTTGTTCTCACCATCACTGTTGTACAATGTCCTGTTCTTCGCTAACGCAGTCACCTTTGCACAATGGGGCAAGTGTGTCTGCCTTGCGGGGACCATCAGACTTGTACATGAACGGACACCTCTCAGTTAATCAATCACCACAACGGGCTCTTCCTCTTACAATATGTACGGCATTGTGTGATAAAGGTGAGACAAGTAGACTTCTTCATAATTCTCAACATTGAGCCTTCGTCAAGCCTGCCTTGGGTCAGTGTCTTTCTGGACAGAGCTTACCATTTCATGTTCCTATTACATCTGGGCCAGTGTGAAAAGCAAATGGATGTTGTTGGCAAGGCACCCAGCAACACCCATTGCGCGTGCCTGTAACGCAGAACAAGGCGTGTAAGGGTCAGATTTGATGCATGCTGTATTATCGCATGACCATGTGCCTTGGTGATGGATGATGACTATTAGGCAGGGTTAGGCGTCACACAACGTCACAACAAGTGAGGGTCAGATGGCACAATGGCCGTCTTTAAGTGGGCCACCTGGTATTGAGACTGTAGCTCAATGTTTGCAGTGTTTCACAATGCTGAGGGCCAGTATGACCCACGTCTTTCCTGCAAGTGGAAAAGACAGCTGGTTCACAAGCTGGCTATGTAGATGCAGGGAAATGTGACCATGGCTAGGTCTGTATTGCAGACGTATGTCTTGTGGGCCTAGAAGCAGATTCATTGGTAGAGGTTTGCTTGCCCAGGGTTGTGGCTGACTGTGTAGGCGTGTGTGAACTCCTTTAGTGTCAGTATATCTGTATGGGTGTGGATGCAGTAGTGCTCCTGTATGTGCTGGCGGTAGTGGTATAATCATGGGAGCCACTGGGAACGTCTACCTACGGTTGTCTGGACGTCAATCAATTTTGTCCGGAGGGTATTTTTGATACTGATATTGAGGGCATTAACATTGAACCGGATGATGATGATGGATGTGTGGCAGGTCTAATCAATGCATCAGTTGACAATAATTTTGATGCTCTTGCACAGTTTGCAGAGGGTGAAGTACTATGGTGAGGATACTACTAGTATCCATACTGACAGGGTGAGGGATGTGTTCTGTACAATGTATAGTTTGTGTTAGACATATGAGTGGTGAACTGTTTATCCAGCCCAGGGTACCCCCAGGTATAGTCCCATGTGGTAGTGGTTGTTGTGAGGGTGATGTCCTCTTTTGACAACAAATGGAGATTTGTCCAGCTGAGGCACATACTTGTTGGCACATCTTGCATCCATTGTGGTTAGTTGTGTCCTGTGATGTTGTGTACCTTGGTGAGGGAGAGGCAGTGCTGGGTGTATTAGGCGTAGGGTAATATGCAGAGTCCATGTCCACTGATGTTCTCAGCAAGTGGGGCCATGTACACATAGTAGACAAAGGTACTGATGGACAGTCACTGAGGGACTCAGCATCAGTACTCTGTGTGTTGTACTGTGAAATGTGTTATGCAGAATCATCTGCTCTGGTCTGCAAGGGAGGAGACAATCCAGTGTGGTGTATTACCTTTCCGCATGCCATAGTGGAGTGTGGCAGCTAGTGTGTTGTGGAACATTGTTTCTGGAAATGAAGCAATGTATATTGTCTATGGATTGGCAGTGTGACCGACTTTGAGGATTGTGTGGATTTTGCTGTGGCGTCTAGGAGGGACCTCTTGATGCTGTTTGTCATGGAGCAGGAGAGAGGACCAAGACAAGGAAACACAAGGAACAAGCACTCCCAAGGATGAACCTCCTACTCCACCTACGGGTCAGGTACAAAAATAATCCTACGTCTTTCTCCGTAGGTTCCACCCTTATATACTCCACCCAGATCACAGGGTTTGTTGAACATGTAGTTTGTGATGACAACAATTGCTCGTGAAGGAAAATCCGACTCCTGACTGCAATGACTTGAAGTACAGTGGATTGTAGAAGAAAATGTAGTTTATTCAAAGTAACAACCCCAGGGAGATCCAAGGACCAACTCTCACAGTAACTGTTCATCTGTGTACTGCCCCCTGGATTCCACACTCTGGAATCCTGTGAGCACAGAGACCATAGAACATTACATCATTACAAAGATATAACACTGACAATATGTGCTTCTAACGCATTGTTCTGCGGAGGACTGGGAATTCTTCAGATTCATCTTCATCAGATGGGTTTGTCACAGCTGATGGTGTGACCAGTGGGGCAGTCAACACAGTAGGCATAGCCACTTCATGGACTGCAGAAGTTGTGGGTGTTGGACCTGGAACATGTTCGATGCCCATCAGGTACCGCATAAATGCATTCAGCATTATTTGCTGGCTCTCAAGCACAGCTGTCACATCTTGTTGATAGTGAGCCAATTTTGTGAGGTATTCATCCTGTTTGGCTGTCATTTGTTTGAGGGTGTCCTGTATTTCCTTCAGAGTGTTGGCCACCTCAGAGCTGGCACTTGTGGTGGGCATTTGTCTGTGCCTCTGCTGCATGACTTCGGAAATTTCTGTCATGGCGTCAAACAAAGTGCGTGGTGGTGCTTCAGTGGTGCTACCAGTTTCCGCACTGGCAGGATTTGAGGTTAGGCACCGGAGCACTCCCTCTAGGGTCCCTGCCATGCTCTCAATGCCCTTACGCACCTCCTGTGCCAACTGACTCTGCACATCCACTACACGCTGTTCAAATGTATTTAGTGTGTTTGGCGACTGGTGAGGCACAGATGTTGTGGGAGGTGGCAAAGGAGTGCTTCCCTGTTGGCCAACCGGAGATCCCACTGGGCTGCTTTGCCTTCTTGTGGGTGGAGGGGGAGTTTGTAGTGATTGTATTATGTCCTGGATGATTTCTGGGCCCATACTTGTTACACTTTCACCACCCTCATTGTCCGTTTCAAACATGGCTTCCAGCTCCAGAGTAGGTGTAGCATGGCCTGAAATCAAAAATAGATGTATGTTTATGATCATGTCTGACATGTGGTGTACAAATGCACAATTTAGAGTCATCTACCGTTTTTGACTTTGCTGTGTTTCAACATGTCAAAGTTCAAGCGACACATCATCACTCATGTGTACAAAAAGTGACATGGCATTAATGATTTGATGGATACGAACTTTACAAAAAAACATGGCACATGGGCAGACAGTGCTTGCACACTTGCAACATTCTACTTGAGTGCATGTCCTGATGTCTGTTTAGTTGGTGTGTATTGGGGACACATTTCAGCACAGTAGGAAGTGCATGTGGCATTTTGCACTCCATCACCAGGGACCCACACACACCATGAACAAACCTCCACGTGGAAATGAAGTCCCTCACCAACTGGATGAGGAGCAGCAGTGTGATACTGTACTTGGAGATGACACAGGTCATCATCCTCGGACCCACACCCTGAGCCTGGGACAACTCCTGTTGGGCAACCACACTGGGAACATCAACAACACTCACTGACCATACACGCAACTTACATTACTTCCAGTACTCCTCCCTCTCCATGTCTGAGCAGGTCAACGCCATCTTCCCCTCATGCTACAACTGCCTCCACATGCTATGCAGGATCCACAAGTGGATCCCCACCCCAGAAATAAATAACTGTGACACAGGCCCTGAGCACCAGCAGACTGGACTACTGCAATGCACTGTAGGCAAGATTCCCTGAAAAAGACCTACTACTACTGCAACACATCCAATGCACTTACGGCTCATTGATTGTCAACGTCCCCCACCGCAGCAACATCATCCCCCAAATGTGAGACCTACACTGGTTCCCCATCAGCAAGTGGATCAGCTTGAAGCTCCACAACCAGACACACAATGCACTCCATTAGGCCGGGCAACCCTACATGTGCAGCAGACTCACCTTCTACACCCCCACACGCCACGTCCACTCCACCAGCCTCCCCCTCACCGCTGTCCACCGCATCTGATGACCAACCTCCAGCAGCAGTTCCCTGTCCTACCTCACCGCCAAGACCTTGCACTCCCAGGCCATCTACGGCACACCCAGGACCTACTCCCATTCAGAGGACTCATCAAGACGTATCTCTTTGAGCGTTAGTGGCAGCCCCTTCCCATCAGAATGGTAGATGCAACATGTGTTTTCACATGCTGAAGGAGTTGTTCCAAGGACACAGAATTCGGTATTCTCTGATTTTGATTACATGCAGCTGTGGTTGATGCAGACTGGGACGTACTGCATTCCTCACTGTTTTTCATGTGTTTAGTTGGTGTTGTCTTAGGTGTGAGAGAGTATGAGTAGTCTGTCATCAGCAATGGATAGAATGTTGAGGCTGTATTTGGTTAGTAATGGTGCTGAGGCAGCCCTGTTGATGTTGACAGGGGTCAGACACATAGATGGTCCCTCTTGCATTCAGCATTGGAATAACGTGCATTTGAAGGCGAAGGTTGTCAGTCTGATCCTTGAACCTCTTGGTGGGGTGAGTGACCCAGTTAAGCAATGTTCCTTAGAATCCTGCATCATGTAGTGTGGCAAATCTGTGTGCTGTTAGTCTGTGTTGGAGCACACTCACAGCTCCTGGTCCCGGAGGGTGGAGATGTCACCTGTGGCTGTGAATATGGTGATCTTGGTGCTGTTGTTGATATAATGAGGACAGGGCTGTACTGATCCCACAGGTGGCTGTATCTCATGTTTGAGGGTGTGCATTGAGCTGTGACTGGTGTCCCGGTGGGTATGGTAGTATGGCTGTTGTGTTGTGAGAGGTGTGGGTGGTGCTGCCTGTGGCATCTCATGTGTACGGGAAAGTTATTGTAGTGAAATTGTTGTTGTTTATGGTGAACTTTGTTGGACACTTATCACAGGTCTGTAGTGCCAGGGTGATGTCTGTGGCTTTGCAGCATAGGTTGTTGTATAAATGCAGGACCTTGACTAGTTGGCAGGAATTTCCATTATGTCGGATTTTTTTTTGTGGTTCTCCCTCATTGGGGCCATGTATGTGTTTTACATTTCAGGTGTCTTGGTGTTTATACATTTCTAACCAAGGTATCTGCTGGTGCCTCTTGCTTCTTAGAGATCAGTGCTCTATCATGCCGTGTCCCTGTAGTGCTGTTTGTTAGGCTTGCAGAGGGTGGAGGTGTGGTATGCACAGTTGTGTATCCAGGTGTGACTTTCACTTGCAGTAACGTTGGTGTAGGCTGTGTTTGACACCAGGGTGGTGTTAGAGGTTTGTCAGCAGTGTAGGCATGTGCAATGTCTGTGGGTCATGTTTGGAAAGGCCTGTTGTCATTCTCAAATGTTTTCCATGTATGAGTGCATGGAGGCTGGCTGAGCTGCATCAGTGAATGACTGTATATCAGTTGCTGCTGGAAATGATTGCATTTGAGACCCAGATGGGCACATTTGGACTTCCCAGAGGCGTGGCTTCAGCACACCATGTACATCCGTCTGCTGTGGGCTTGCACAGCGGCTGACATGGAGTAGGCTAATTGCGACTTACAATATTCAGTGATGACGGAACACATGAACACAGGGGTGGTGGCCTTAGTGGTAGTTCATAGACCATATGTGGATTGTGGGCTCAGATGAGAGAACTGAAATGACTTATTATGGAGACCCAAGGGATGAGTGACTGATGTGATAATGCTATGTGTCATCATGGCATGGGAGGGTGGGTAGGGGGCATCTTACACAATGTGGCTCATGTGCATATTGCCAAGGTGACTCAGGTACCACCCATGATGACCAGAGCAGTAATACCCACTTCCATGTTTGGTATGCAGGCTGCATTTCAGGATCCATGGCAAACATGGCCAACATTCCAGCATGTATTGTCCCACTTACTATTACAAGTAACACCAGCACTTCACAGCATTGTGATTGACTCAGAGTAGTGAGCCTGGCTGGCTGATTCCTTTAACGTGACACAAAGGCAGGGTTGCATAGGCTGCAGAGAACTGGGACACATCTTTGAGGCGTGACTTCCCTCAATGTGTTCCAGATTCACAAAACAAACTTGAAACTCAATAGTAAACTTGATACATTTTTGGTGTTGATAGCATACACTTAGTACTTAGGGCATTCACATAATGAACTTTGTACTTTTGGTATTCACAGGAGTTAGGATTTTGCCTTTACTCTATCTTAAGTCTGTCTTCAGAGACACTTTAGGCAAAATCGTTACTTCTGTGAATGCCAAAAGTATTAAGTTCATTCTGTGAATGTGAAAAAGTAGTAAGTGCATTCTGTGAATTACAATATAGTAGTAAGATTAGAATTGAGTCTTGAGTTCATTCTGTGAATGGGCCTCTATATGTTTTGCTGCACACACTCACACACACATCCCTGCAACCATGAGACATTGATTGTTCTGTCCTGCATTTGTTAACTCACAGCTCTCCCTCCACAATTGCCAATGTTTGACACTGTGCCCCCATGGACAACAGGTGTGACACTCTTGTACAAAAAGGCACATACATTATACCAAAACATGCCGTGTCATGACATTCCATTTCATTCATTGTTCATACTAGGCATGTTGCAACTGTAGAGTAGGTGTTTCACAGCGGAGACTTTAAATACACTGTTCAAAGTTCAGTGAGTACATGGATTGAGTTTCCTTGTCACCACACACCCAGACCTGAAGCATTCAATACCTTTATGAACAACCACAACACACACAATGGAGTCAGATTAGTGAGTGCTGCACACACCATTTTTCATAGCCAAAAATTAAGTACACAGCATTGGTTCATAATCTGTGATGTTACCCCATATTTCTCATGATGTACACCTATCCAAATGATAGTTCAGACATATATCCCCCATGACACAACCAATTGTTATTGTTTGACACATAAATGCACAACATTTTTATTACTCTTTCACATTTGTAAATATTTATTTTTTTAACATAGTGACACACATTACCACATGTAGTACTTCTATCACAACATAATTGGGTCACAAAGAAGTAGAATTTGGATATATTATTTTTGAACACATGCATTGCATAGTTGACATTGTGCAGCATACATTGAAATGGTCATCGCATGACACAACGGCTAACATACTGTACGCTGTTTGCATTTGACTGCCTCAGGTACACACTGTGAACAAAGGTTTATTCCTCTTGAACACTGCAAGTATACAATGTCAGGTACCTCCTCACCTTCAACCCTGTATGCCACCTCACCTGCCAGGACATAACTCTGCTACAGACATCACCATCACTGTCACTGACAACTTCTGTGTCACCTGCATGTGGCAGCACCACAATCATCAAAGAGGCATTGTTAACCCATACACTGGTACACTCAGAATGAGCAGGCACTCTAATGTGCCAAGGTTGACCATGTACTACGACAACTACATTATCGTGACCAGGCCCATGGCCATACTCAGCAGCACACCTGTCCTTCACAACAACACAGGTACACAATGCTTGGCATGCGCCAACCCAGGCAGACTTGCACCATGTTGCAGGGGGTCCGGCTGTGCAGGGGATCAGTGTTTGTGTGCATGGAAGGGACACATTCGTGCATGATGCAGTCATGAACAGATTTTTAACCTTTCTATGTGTGCACTTGAATGCAAAAGAGATATGTTGGTTTTATCATGGAGGGGAGATTACGTTTTAATTCAGGTTTGCATGCCTTACACAGACCCTGTGTATGCATATCTTTGTTGCGCAGCATGATAGTTACATTTTGATGTTCCTATTGTACATTGTCAATTGGACATAGATGTTTCTGGGTATACCCTTAGCAACAGCCCTGGAAGTGCGCTTTCTCACACTTTAATGCGGGAATGATGCAATGACATGATATGTTGTACTATGTTACATGGCTGTCTGTGGCCTATTATTGTGGGTGTGGCCCATTGTGGCACCACTACATGAACAAAATTACATCCTGCCAGCACAGTGGTAGCAGTCCAAGTCATACAAGTGTGACACTCGATCTGTTGCAGGATGTTGTGTGATTTTCTTTTCAGGAGGGTAGTTATATCTTTGCACCTGCGTGTGGCACTTGTCAGGTGCAGCAGTGGGCTGGGACTTCACTTTGGACATATATGTTTACTTACACAGGGGTAGCTGTTTCCCAAATGTAACGTGCATGTCCGTGGTACAATACTTTTTGTAGACCCTGCACAGTTCATGACATTGCATGATTTCTTTCCACAACACGTCAGTAATTGAACCAGCCACCTTACTTTCTGCACAGCACAACATTACCTTATTTGCACATTTTCCCTTGTAGGGACTTACCCTGTGTGTCTTCCTGTGGCTCTTCCAGTTCCTCATGCAGTGCACTGTCCTGCCCTGGGATTCCGACGACCAACTCCTCTAGGATGACCGCTGCAACCCGCTCCTCAAGGTCATCCAGCTCTTCTTGTTGTGATGGGCTGCCTCCTCCTGTAAGCCCAGAGTCTTTCCGGTTTTTGGCCATTTTTTCTTTAGTGCGGCGCTTGATATCATTCCACCGTTTTTTTAGGTCAATGACTGTCCGCCTAGATTGGCCCACACTGTTCACCTTGGTCAAAATGTCCAGCCAAATGGCCTCTTTTTTGGCTAGTGGCAATTTGGAACTGGCAAACAGCTGGTGCTGGTGGTCTGTTACCTCACTTATCAGTGTATCGTTCTCCTCAGCACTGAAATTTGTTTTGCGCTTCCTCTTTCCAAGAGTTTCCCCCTGTGTTGCAGGCTGGGCATCCTGGCTGCCATGTGGCAGGTTTCCTTGG
This sequence comes from Lissotriton vulgaris, assembly GCF_964263255.1. Lineage (NCBI taxonomy): Eukaryota > Metazoa > Chordata > Amphibia > Caudata > Salamandridae > Lissotriton > Lissotriton vulgaris. Next base: position 2,124,754,864 of record NC_141685.1, read on the forward strand.
CTGCTGCTCTGTCCTTCAGGCTCCATGGTGGCAATTTTTTCCATTTGCGGGAGAATTAGGTGATAGATGCGCGTGTTTTTGGCGTTTTCCGGATTCTGACGCAACGTAATAGTGACGCAGCGATGCGTACACTTGCGTCGTTCCGCAAATGCGACTTACGGCATTTTTCCCGCACTTGCGTGTCTTTTCGCTACGTCAGGACGGCCGCGTCTGCGTGACTTTTCCCCGCCTTGCGCCTCCGCTTGCGGCACGGTGCGTCATTCCGTAGATATGACGCATCCGCTCCGCAAGTTTCTGACGCAGCGTGTCGTACGGAAAAGTGACGCACCCTTGCGTTTGCGCAAGGATGCGTCACTTTTCATAAATGAGGCCCCAGGAGAGCATTTCCGTAATCCATTCTGCTTATTATTAGGCCCTGGACCAAAGGTTTGCGGGCCTTAATGGGGATCCACTTAAAGATTTTTCTCAGGCTCCGCATTAATCCAAAGCAGGTGCCAACTATCCTGTTTATTTGGCTGTTCATGGACAGTTTGTTATCTAATAAGAAACCCAAATTGCGGGTGTGATCCTTTGGTACTGGGCATACGCCCAACTTAGTAGGTCACCAGTCATCTGTCCAATATTCAGCTGCTTTGCCGAAGAGCATAACCTCTGACTTACTGCCGTTTAGTTGAAGGTGATTGATGGTCATCCACTCTTCAACTTGTACCAGGCAGTTTTTGAAACGTTGTTTGGTTTCATTATAGTCAGAGTCTAGTGTGACAAGAATCTGCGTATCATCGGCATACAAAAGAACATCAAAACCATGATCTCTGATAATATTGGCCAAGGGGGTCATATAGATATTAAAAAGTGTTGGGCTCAATATAGAGCCCAGAGGGACACCCATTTTGACAGGTCTTTCATGTGCACTATGTTCTCCGATTTGGACCATCGTAGTGCGGTTGGACAGATAGCTAACAAACCAGTTTAGGGCATTTCCTCTGACACCAATCTCCCACTGCCGGTGAATTAGAATACGGTGGGAGATGGTGTCAAATGCTGCCGATAAATCCAGCAGCACGAGGATGGCTGATCGGCGCTTATCTAGCGCCAGCCTGTCGTTATCAACCACTTCAACCAATGCGGTTTCAGTACTATGCTGGGCCCTAAAACCGGATTGTGAAGGATCCAAAAGTCCATGGCTTTCGAGGTGGCTCACAAGTTGCTTGTTCACGAGTGATTCAAGTATTTTCCCAAAGTATGGGAGCAGGGATATAGGCCTATAATTTATCAGGATGTTAGGGTCAGCCGTGGGTTTTTTCAAAATGGGCCTAACTTTAGCGGCTTTCCATATTGTCCGAAAGTCAGCGTCTGTCAGAGACTTATTAAAAAGGTTGATGGCCCTATAAGCAGAGATAAGAAGCGGGCAGCTCAAACCCCATCCTCTAAATACAAAATGGCAGACCTGAGTCTCATGGGTATAAAAGTGATAAAGGACTGGAAAGAAGACTGCCAATTTAGTATAGTTTCAAAAACCACCTTGGAAAATGGATTCCTGTCAATTCGGTATAGTATATAAAGTAGCCCTGCGCAAACCACTACCCCACGCTCACGTAATTTGTGAAGTTTGCGCTACTTCGACTACGCGAATTGCACGTTGGTGACCGCAGGCAAGCAAATCACATCCCGGGGAGACTTTTTCCTCGTTCGCGAACAGCAAAATCAAGTTGCCGATTGCGAGCATGGAAAATAAACCTCCCGGCAAGATTCTCAATGTGGGGAGGTCAGGTTTCTCATTGCGAGTGGTCATGTATGCTCTTGACCGCTCGCGATAAGAAACTATCAGTCCGAGTTGAGAAATCTGCCGCTCAAGTAAAAATCTACTTGAGCAGCGGTAAAAGACAGCTCGCACTGTGTAAGATGCCGTTTTCAATGATTGCACAGTGCAGACAAGCATCCGGCACTGTGCAATCATCACAAACACTGCACTTCGCAGTTTGCATAGTGCTACGCGTAGCTCCCGTAGTGCACTTTGCGAAGCTACGCGTAGCGTTACTTCGCTAACTACACCCAGGCTAAGCCTGCTTGGAAAAGGGAAAATATTGCCAGTTTGGGTAAACAATGTATCAAATCAATTTAATGTCAGAAAATGACATCTGAAACAGGTTTTGAAAAGGCAAAAGGTTGCAAAAAATTCCCATATAGAAGAAACAGACCAGGCTAGCTAATCAAACTGAAACTGTCATGCCTGTCGTGTACATGGGAGCGGTGCACTTGCCAAAAACTAGATTCAAAGGCAGTATCCCGTTAATGTTCTGTATTTTTGCCTGTTAAATAAACGTGGTTGGCAATGGTTGGAAAATCCAGTGACACGAGTTAGGGCGCATGCGTAGTTACCACGCATGCGCTGAGGTATAGCGTTTCAGGCCTTAAACCCGCCCTGGACCTGCAGGAAGTGCTTCGCGTTTAGCCAGTTTGTTTCCCTACTCGTTCCGGGTCATCTTATCGGCGTCCGAGGACCTAGTTGTTCGTGGCGGTTGGAGTTCGTCTTTACAGGTGTTTGCGGGCCCGTTCTTGTAATTGTAAGTTCTTAGAAGCGGCTTGCTTCCAGGATCATTGTTTTGTTCTTGTTTCCATTATTTTCTTTTACCGCAGAGTATAAGTGCGGTTACACTTAGAGTTTGGTTTCCGGCTTTTCCTAATTTGTGCAGGGGGTTTTATTACTGTGGTCGGAGTGGTTTTACATGTTGATAGAATCACAGCGTTCCAGGTGAACGGTTTTGGAGATATTTACGGAAAGCTTACATGGGTAATGTGGTGAGTGCTTCTCCTAGAAGAGATAGTCTATGTAGGGCATAGGCCACGCTTTACATATTGTGTTGTTTTGTGTTTAGATTACAAATACATGTAAACTCCATATCCAGTCAAGCTACAGAGTTCTAGACATCTTCCTTGCTTTCCTTATTGTTTTTCCCAGTATTCCACAAGGTAAAATAGAGTACATGACACTCACTACATTGGGGTTATCGAGGGAGGGAATAGTTTTCACTTACTTTTCTTATATCTTACTGCAGTGCCATAACAGAAGATAAGAACATCCTCTGAGTGGAAGAAGACTGTGGAGTACCATCCTTTTTCTCCCCTTCCTACCCTTGTTTTGTTCCTCTGTGTTCTCCTTGGTTACTTTTCGGGTGTTAGCGTTCATTCCTGACGCCCGGGAGGTGACGGGGGGAAAACAGGGTGTTAAGCTTCGTGACTCCAGGACACTTCTGAGACAAAGAAGGTGCGTGCAAGACAGAACGCGAAGCCTTTATCAAATTGTCTCTCAGGTGTCATGGATCTCACATTACAGGTTGTTGCTAACATGGTGGGGAATCTCCAGCGAGAAACCCAAAGCATTGCAGAAAGACTAGAGGTGTTAAGTGCACAGGGAGGAGAGAGACCAGGCACCAGCAATCCTACCACTGTAGTTCAAGTAGTCACTCCCCATACAATTCCTCTGGCACCCCCTGAAAGGTTTTATGGAGATCCCTCGAAATGTGCAGCATTTTTGACACAGTGTCAGCTACATTTCCTATGCAAAGCTGCCTGTTTTCCTAACGATCAGGCAAAGGTGGCCTTTGTTCTATCTTATCTAGGGGGTTCGGCAGCTAACTGGACTATTCCCTTGATAGAGAAAGACGATCCCATGTTAGTAGATTATGACGCCTTTCGCAGTGAAATACGTAAGATGTTTGACAAACATTCATTTACTCACGCTGCTAATACAGAGTTACTAAACCTGAAACAGGGTTCAAAAGATCTTATCACCTATATCTCTACGTTCAATAGATTGGTAGTAGAGGCGGATTGGCCTGCTAATAAACATAGTGCTCTTTTTTACAAAGGCTTACGTGATGAACTCAAAGACGAGCCTGCTCATATTGTGGATCCCCCTGCTACCTGTCCTGAATTAATCGACTTGGTGGTGAAACTAGATCATAGACTAGGAGAAAGACATAAAGACAGAGTAAGGCACGAGTATCCTAGATTTAGCCATAGAGAGAGGAAACCGGAATCTGAAGCTAAGTCTGAGGATCCCGAGCCTATGCAAATAGGCAGTATCAAAGGGCCTTTGAGTGAGGCAGAAAAACAAAGACATAGGGAAAATAGATTGTGTCTCTATTGCGGCAAAGCAGGCCATTTCCTGAGAGAATGTCCAGTTAAACCCAAGCCATTCCGCAAGTCGGAAAACTAGCAGACCCGAAGGTAACAGAGACCGTACCGCCGGGTCCTTTGGTTCACATGGTCTCCTCACTAATGAACAATGAAGGACATTTTTTTATTACGTCCAGATTGTCCTGGCTTTCACACTCTATCACACAATCCATTATGATAGATTCAGTGGCCTCGGGTAATTTTATGGACTATCAATGGGCTATCGCTAATGATGTCCCAGAGGAAGTGTTTACCATCGATGGGAGTCCTTTGAAATCTGGACCCATCACACACTCCGTATTCTTTTGGACATGTATATTAAACTCACACATTGGGAGACTTTAGCCTTTGATTTGATCGAATCTCCTCAATTCCCAGTGGTCTAGGGCCTTCCTTGGTTACGCCTCCATAATCCCCACATAAATTGGCAAAACACCAGCATCACTTTCTCAAAAGAAGGTGAACAACCTACAGCCCCTAGTATTTCAAACCTTCCAGCTCACTCAACTAAGATGATCGACTTCCCCGCTCAAAAGACGATTCCTTTGGTCTCAGACGCTCCCGCAGAAATAGATGTGGTAGAAAAACCTGACAAGATATTACCCCCTGTGTATCAGGAATACCAGGCGGTGTTTGATCAAAAACAAGCTACCAGCCTACCCCCCCATAGAGTATATGACTGCCGAATAGATTTGCAACCTGGCGCTCGTATACCGACCAGTAGGGTATACTCCCTTACCGAAAAAGAGAATCTGTATTTAAGGGAATACCTTGACACCATGCTAGAGCTTGGGTACATTAGACCCTCTAGATCGGCATTGTTTTTTATACCTAAAAGGGAAGGGGGATTACGTTGTTGCATCGACTATCGATCATTAAACACTGTTAATATTAAAAACAAGTACCCCTTGCCACTCATCTCCTCTCTGCTCAATCAAGTGAAGGATGCCCAATGGTTCACAAAATGAGATCCACGTGGGGCCTATCACTTGGGCCAAGTCATAGAGGGGGATGAGTGGAAGACGGCATTCTGCACCAAGTTCGGGCTGTATGAGTACTTGGTGATGCCCTTCGGGCTTTGTAATGCTTCTTCAGCATTCCAATATTTCATCAATGAAGTGCTGAAGGAGTACCTTGACAAACATGTAATAGCTTACATTAATGATCTTCTAATATATTCCAAGACCCTTGAGGAACATATTGGACATGTTAAATCTGTCTTACATCAGTTGCAGGCTAATGATCTTTTCTGTAAGTTAGATAAATGTTTCTTTCATCGCCACCAGGTCGCTTTTTTGGGATTTATTGTGTCAGCAACGGGTCTGCGCATGGATCCACGAAAAGTCAGTGCTGTCTTGGATTGGCCACCCCCTAAGAATGTAAAGGAAATTCAACAATTCATTGAGTTCTCGAATTTCTATAGGCGCTTTATACACCAGTTTTCGGATCTAGTGGCTCCTATCACTCGTTTGTTGCGGAAAGGGGTCCCATTTCATTGGTCGGATGCAGCTGACCGGGCGTTTAACAATCTGAAGACCGCATTTACGCAGGCCCCCATTCTCAAACACCCTGATCCATCCAGTCCCTATGTGGTAGAGGTTGATGCCTCGCAAGTAGCAGTAGGAGGGATTTTATCTCAAGCGGACGTTGACACCGGTGAATTACATCCTGTGGCCTATTATTCACACAAGTTGACTCCGGCTGAGGTGAACTATGCAGTTGGGGAAAGAGAACTCTTAGCCATTAAGAAAGTATTGGAAGAATGGAGACAGTACCTCTTAGGTACGAATCACACAGTCACTGTCATAACAGACCATCGTAACCTACAGTATCTAAAATCGGCGAGAGCCTTGTCCATGCGACAACTGAGATGGACACAGTTCTTTAATGAGTACGATTTTAGTATACATTTCAGAGCGGGCAGACAAAACGGTAAGGCTGACGCCTTATCTCGCCTGGGGTTCGAGCCATTCCCTTGTGATGAGAAGCCTCCTTGTATCATTGCTCCTCAAAGGATAATCGGAGTACTGACTACTGAAGAGGAATTCATCCTACAAGTTAAACATGCTCAACAAGAGCCCGCTTCTCAGGATATATTGCAACAACACCAGTCCATGGTTAAGACAGACCTTCATTACGGGCAGGGAGGGTTGTTCATCCCCACATTATCCTTTCAAAAACAGGTGATGGAATGGTGTCATTCACATGGGGTGGCAGGGCATCCAGGATATAAAAGAACAGTAGAGTTGATAAAGAGATACTGTTGGTGGCCCCATATGGTCAAGGACATGCAACATTATGTTCAGACTTGTCACATATGTGCTCAAGGAAAGTCCTCACACGAAGGTTTAGTGGGCCTGTTAATTCCCCTTCCTACACCTGTAGCTCCCTGGCAGTCTGTTTCAATGGACTTCATCGTAGAGTTACCAAGGACACAAAGAGGCAATACCACCCTTTTAGTGGTAGTGGACATGTTCACCAAATTGGCTCATTTCATCCCGTTAAAGTGTCTGCCTACATCTTTTGTACTAGTGGGTGTCTTTCTACAAAATATAGTTAGACTCCATGGTCTTCCGTCTATCCTGGTCACTGATAGAGGCTCTCAGTTTATATCCAAATTTTGGAAACAGTTATGTAAATCAATGCAAATTGAAGTCCGCCTGACTTCTAGTCATCACCCCCAGACAGACGGACAAACAGAACGGGTGAATCAAAGCCTCGATCAGTTTTTGCGTTGTCAACTACTGCAGGAACAGAAAGAGTGGGATGAGTTGATTTGGTTAGCAGAGCTGTCCTACAATAATAGCCATCACTTTTCTACACTGTTCTCCCCTTTTTATGCTTCCTACGGTTTCCATCCTAAAGTCCTACCCTTTTCTCCATTGAGGCCTTGTGCCATCCCTGCTGTACAGGATTTAGTCTCACACTTGCAGACAATACATTCCACCATCCATGACAATCTCGATAAAGCCAAAATCGATTACAAGAAGACAGCAGACACACATAAACACACAGGACCAACGTACCAGCAGGATGACAAAGTCTGGCTGTCCACTAAACATCTGGCTTTAAAGGGTGCATGCAAGTTTAAGCCCAAGTTTATTGGTCCCTTTCCTGTTGTTCAGGTCATCAATCCTGTAGCCCTGAAATTGAGATTGCCTCCTTCAATGAAAATACACCCTGTTTTTCATATTTCCCTGTTGAAGCCGGTGCAGCCGGATACTCGCCTTCCAACTACTCCTCTTCCCTCTTTGGTAGATGCTGACAATGAATACGAGGTAGGAGCTATACTTGACTCTAGGAGAGTGCGACGTCGCCTCCAGTATTTAATACACTGGAAGGGGTTTGGGGTTGAGGAGAGGTCATGGGAACCTGCCAGTCAGGTTCACGCACCTCGTTTATTACGAGCCTTCCACAGGAGGTTCCCCCACAAGCCCAAACCGGTGGGGGGCATTGTGGGAGAGGTGTTCTGTCATGCCTGTCATGTACATGGGAGCGGTGCACTTGCCAAAAACTAGATTCAAAGGCAGTATCCGTTAATGTTCTGTATTTTTGCCTGTTAAATAAACGTGGTTGGCAAATCCAGTGACACGAGTTAGGGCGCATGCGTAGTTACCACGCATGCGCTGAGGTATAGCGTTTCAGGCCTTAAACCCGCCCCGGACCTGGAGGAAGTGCTTCGCGTTTAGCCAGCTTGTTTCCCTACTCGTTCCGGGTCATCTTATCGGCGTCCGAGGAGCTAGTTGTTCGTGGTGGTTGGAGTTCGTCTTTAAAGGCGTTTGCGGGCCCGTTCTTGTAATTGTAAGTTCTTAGAAGCGGCTTGCTTCCAGGATCATTGTTTTGTTCTCGTTTCCATTATTTTCTTTTACCGCAGAGTATAAGTGCGTTTAGACTTAGAGTTTGGATTCCGGCTTTTCCTAATTTGTGCAGGGGGTTTTATTACTGTGGTCGGAGTGGTTCTACAGGTTGATAGAATCACAGCGTTCCAGGTGAACGGTTTTGGAGATATTTACGGAACGCTTACATGGGTAATGTGGTGAGTGCTTCTCCTAGAAGAGATAGTCTATGTAGGGCATAGGGCACGCTTTACATATTGTGTTGTTTTGTGTTTAGATTACAAATACATGTAAACTCCATATCCAGTCAAGCTACAGAGTTCCAGACATCTTCCTTGCTTTCCTTATAGTTTTTCCCAGTATTCCACAAGGTAAAATAGAGTACATGACACTCACTACATTGGGGTTATCGAGGGAGGGAATAGTTTTCACTTACTTTTCTTATATCTTACTGCAGTGCCATAACAGAAGATAAGAACATCCTCTGAGTGGAAGAAGACTGCGGAGTGCCATCCTTTTCTCCCCTTCCTACCCTTGTTTTGTTCCCCTGTGTTCTCCTTGGTTACTTTTCGGGTAGTAGCGTTCATTCCTGACGCCCGGGAGGTGACGGGGGGAAAACAGGGTGTTAAGCTTCGTGACTCCAGGACACTTCTGAGACAGAGAAGGTGCGTGCATGACAGAAACAAGCTAAATTAACCAGAATTGATTCACTTATCAGCCATAATTACATTGTCACTCATTCATATTCATAGACACTTCAGGGTGAAATATTTTTAAATGGTGAATAAATAGTTATGCAGTTACAATTAATACATCTACTGGAAGTATGCAACCAATGTACATGTGTACTCTTCAATTGAGCTAATCCAGACAAAACTAAATGTGTATATTGGTAACAGTAAGTGTGCATAATAATATTTTATCTCACATGGCGAGAAAATGGCAGAACGGATTTTCATGAAATTTGGCAGGATTACACATTATGGTGCACAGATGATCCTTTTGGGTACTCCAGGTAAGTAGCAAAAGCATTTTTTTAAGGTATAAGGCATTTGAAGTTGAGTTATCTATTGTTGTGGTACTTTTTCAAAGTTGTGCGATATATCTCGGAAGTATTGTGGTATGAAGTGTAACCAAAGCATATGAGATTGGCTAATGACCTCATTTAAAAAGTTAAAGGCAGCCATGTTGTTTTTAGGTATACTTTGATTCTGTTTTGCCATTAGACATAGGTGAGTATTAGATTTGATATTTTTTTCCTGCCTAGTACCACCTTTTTAAAATGGTAATTGGTAGGGAAAAATATTTAAAAGTTTCAATAGTTTAAAAAAATAAAAAATACACTGTACTAGACTGTATTTTACAAATATAGTGCACTATGGAGCATTTTCTATTTTCAACATATTTAACTCTTCAAAAAGAAGTTTACAGAGTACCATAGTAATACTTAAAAACGACTGTGCTACTTAAAAAAATAAATGCACAGTTCTCCTGAAACTGCTGTAAAAATACATAAGAAAGTGGTAACACCTAGGGAACAACAATAAAACCTAATACCTGAAAATGAGGCCTTAACCAAAATGCAGCGAAAGTGTGCTGAAAAGCACATGATTGCTTTGTACGTTTGGTAAAGACAGCCTTTAGACAATCACCTACTGCCTATTTATTGGTATCTACCACGGTATACCACAAAGTTACATTGGAACAATATAATACTAAAAATTATAACACATAACTTTTATACTACTTACACTATATTTACACCTACTACCAAAAATTAGTAATTAGACCTCATAATCTATATTTCTGACACATTAGATCTGTATCCGCTCATCCACTCTCACGCTACATCTGTGTAAAGTACCACACTCCATGACACTCCACTCCATGCCACTCCACTCTATGCTATTACAATCTACGCAACTCCAAGCTAAATTACTCCACTACACGCCACTCCACTGTACGCCACTCTACTCTATGCTAAGCCACTTCACTCTAACCCACTTCACTCTACACCACTCCACTGTATGCTACTATACTGTACACCACTCCATTCTACAACACTGCAGCCTACACCACTACACTCTGCGCTCCTCCAAGGTATGCTAATGCACTCTATGCTATTCCAGTCTACATAACTCCACTCTAAACATTACACTCTGTGCTATTCCACTATATGCCACTCGATTTATGCCACTTCAATGTACACGACTCCACTGTATGCTATTCGACTGTTCAGCCCTTCAATCTACACTACTCAACTGTGCACCACTATAGTATACGCCAATCCACTGTATTATATTTCAATGTGTGACACTCCACTGTACACTACTACACTCTACGTCACTCCAGTCTAGGCTACTCCACTCCACGGTATTCCACTCCACTTAATGCCATTTTGCGCTATTCCACTTTACGCCATTCCACTCCACTCCCCGTTACTACACTATATGCTACTCCATTCTATGCGCTTCGACTGTATACCACTTCACTCTATGCCAATTCACTGTATGCTGTTTCACCGTATGCCACTCCATGTACGCTTGTATACTGTATGCACCCCAGTTAACAACACTCCACTCAACCCCACTCAACTCTATGCTACTTTATTGTATGCCACTAAACTCTATGCCACTAAACGCTATTCCACTGTGTGCTACTCCAATATACTCTTTTCATATATGCACAACTACACTCTACGTCACCCCACTGTATGCCACTCCACTCTACGCCACTAAATTCTACGCTATTCCACTCTGCCACAGTCTACTCTACACTATTACACTGTACGCCACTGAAGTCCACCCCACTCCACTTTAGGCCATTCCACTCTTTGCCACACAGTGTACATGACTCCACTATCTGGCACTCCACTTTATGCTACTTTACTGTACTCTATTTCACTGCACGCCACTCCACTCTTCACTTTTCCACTGTGCGCCACTTCACTCTTCATCACTACAATGAACCCTATTCCACTTTCATGTACACTACTCCACAGTACGATATTACACTGTATGCCGGTACAGTCTACCTCAGTACACTTTACCCTGCTCCACTCCACCAAAATGAATGAAACTGCACTTGATAAAGGTAACAAGATTACCAGGAAACATATTCTGTTCAGGACCCCTGTAAAATTAGAAAAGGCAGATTATGTCAGGTTGATAATCACTTACAGCAATCAGAATAAGGAATTGATCAAGGTTGTTAACGAAATTGACCTTTAGTTTGATCTGACTCAACAATAGGGTTACTTGTTTGAAGGAAATCAAAAATAACATATTGTGGAGCCAGTTATATGAGAGACAGTTAGGTGAGATCAAACCCCGAGATATGTAGAACCACTAGTTGACTAACATGTAGAAATTGGTTCTATAAATGCTCTAGATACAGGACATGCTCCATTAGTATTACTACAAAGGAATATCTAACACCATTCATAAGAAAAATTGGAGACCATGCATATATTTAATCTCGATTCCAAATCTCCCAATGGTCTAAATCAGGGTATACTCAAAGTATGGCCTAGGGGCCACATGCGGCCCTCCTGACCTTTCCATACGGCCCCCTAATCAACACCAGCACTGGACTTTATTTAAAGGGTAATTGAAATAAAAAAAAAGAAGTAACTATGTGGTCCTGCACCACTTAACTTAGGAACAACTTTATTTTCAAAACCATCTTGCAGCATAAGTGTAAAAATATGATACGGTCTCTTTAAAATTCCAAAAGGGGATTTCGTTTAAATACAGAACAATGTCACCTTAACATATCAGATGGTATAAGTGCATTGAGAAGTATTTTTTTAAAGTGAGAGTTTTCAATTATGAATTTAGAAACATTCCTTCTTCCCTTAAATGACAACAATGCCAATAGTGAACTGAGAGGCAAGTCAGTAGTTATGTGCACTCTTAGGGTGGCCTAGCTTCCTACTATACATGAACAACAGTTCATTTTTTTGTTGTTTTTGTCCTCATCTCACTTATAAGCATATTGCAGAATGTTACAGCCGTTGTTGTTAATCTGGGTGCCCTCCGGCTACCTACACTTGCTTAGGTGTCCCGACCAACTCTTTTCGTTAGAGTTAAGGTGTAATCATAGGACCGGGTACCTTTCCGCATAGCTATCAAAGCAGTCTCAGATCTCGCCCATATTAATTAGAGGTTTGCCACAGACTGGTTGAGGTGTTACTAGAGCCAACAAGGTCAAGGCGAGCCATAGCTAATGCAGATTTAAGCCAATCCTCCGTTCTTGGGGGACTAGGATCTTTCCATTTCATACAAATTTCTCTGCGTGCCAGCAGGATAAGACATAGCAATAATCCTCTAGTAATCGCTGCCAGGTCCATTGTTAAGAGTCTATCGTTTGCGAAGAAGACTAAAGATCCATTAACCACAATGTTGACACCAAAAATCCTGCACAGATAGTCCCTGATCCCTTTCCAGAACGGACCCAGCGCTGGGCACTCCAAAATATATGAATGGCATTAGCTTTAGACGCCTTACATCTGTGACATTTCGGCCCGGGGATTGGGGCGAATTTTGCTATTTTAGATGGGGTGTAGTAGATACGGTTAGTCACAAAAAAATGGTTCTTCTTTAAGCTAGCTGATTTAGTATATTTATAAAGAAGTTTTTGGGAAGGTTCTAAGAGGTCCCCTATTACAGATTCAAAGGGGTATTGATTCCAAGCAGATGCCTGTGTTGGAATGTGCTGATCATCTGCTTCAACCAGTTTCCTATACAAGATCGAAACTTCTTTCTTCGGCTGTTGAGCAGATGTAAATAGAACCTCTGCATCCCAATCTCCCCCAATACCACCCCTATCCACATCGAACCAGGATTTCAGTTGTAAGAACTTAAATTTTGATATGCCGGGGCCTATCCTGGCTCTCAATATTTCCCACGAGTGGATACCATTAGTGTCCCCCAAATCAGACCAAATAGAGACTCCAGCTCTCTTAATAAAGGCGGCCAGTCCGTCTTTAGGACAGAGAGGGGTCCCCGGGTAGTCCCAAACAGGGGCATGGTCAGAATAGGAACCTATCCCACACCTAGTCCTTAATTTGAACCAGATTCCTAAAGCATTTTTAATGACCTTCAGGTGCACTCTTTTAAAAAATGTAGATAACGCAAATTTGTAAAGAAACCCCTCTGCGCTACCCCCACCTTCATTCCTTGCCAGTTCACTAAGCAATAGCCCCAAAGCTGAAACCGCAGGTTTTGTCAAAAGCATCCTGATGGCTTTAAATTGGAATTCTACCAGATACCAGCTGATGTCTGGGAGGGCTAACCCGCCTTTGATTAACCTCCGCCTCAGTTTCTTCCATGACAGCCTCACTCCCTTATCTCCCCATAAGAAACTCCAGATCTTACTTTGAATTTTCGAAATACCTTGTTGGTGAAACGTTAGTGGGACAGCGCTAAATAGATAAGACAACTTGGGGAGGATAGTCATTTTTACTAGATTTACCTTCCCATATATAGTTAAGGGGAGATTTTTCCACCTTACGAAAAGACGGTCTACTTCTTTAGTAACTTTTTTCAGATTAATTGGGGGAATCTTCTCAAGCTCTTTAACTATAGTAATGCTCAGATATTTAAACTCTGTACTGATCCGCCCCCTCCACTGCTCAATATTCCAGCACATTACCTCCGTTTTGGAGGAGTTGGCTAGATAACCAGAGATTAGACCAAATTCCCCCAGGAGGATCTCAACCAGTGACATTGTTACTTCTGGGATGCTGGTATAGAGGATAATGTCATCCGCATATAATGCTATTTTAGATTAATATTGCTGAGATTTAAAGGGAGGGATTAGTTCATCTAACCTTTTAGCCTGGGCCAACAACTCTATGTATAAATCAAACAACAGGGGGGAAATAGGGCACCCCTGCCTAGTTCCCCTCTGAATTTCAAAGCTGGAGGTGAGCGATCCGTTGATCAAAATTTTTGCCGAGGCTCCCTGGTAGCATTGTCTTAAGGTATGAATAAACACAGGGCCGAAGCCCATTACTTCCAATACCTCCCAACAGTATAGTTTATTAAATCAAACACAGGAGAAGGTTTTGTACAGCACAAGCACAGATCCTAGTCATGTACTTTGAAGTCCTCTTCTATGTTGTAATGAAGAAAAAGGAAGCAAAATGAAATAAATTAATTGCCTAGGATTGCACAATTCAAAAGATAAAGTAGGGAAAGCTGGGAATAATTCCTGGTTCTCTGGTTTTACATTATGCAATTACAGCCACTAGATGTATCTGCGTTGCTTCCCCTATACCCACCTTAACTTGCGCCTCTCCCCCCACCCCCCAGATCGCCACCCTGCTGGTATCGATTTGGCCTTCGGTCACATCACAGACCAAACTTGGTGGCACTTGGGAAAATGTTTGTGAGTATTCATGGTCTAAACAGTGAGGAGGATTTACAAACTTTTTTTTCATAAAGCAACATTACAACTTTTCCCTGAATTGAGTTCTATATGTTTTTCCTGCAACTTACGCACACATGATAATTAGTGATTCAAGACTATTCGTCTGCTAAGCACAGCAATGTTAATTCAATACGTTTCCTTGATATTTGTTTACATTTATGTATGACTAGCCAAATATCTTACCTGATCTGCTTTTAATTATATGAGATTTCAGGTCAGCACACTATTGGTCGCCCAATATGGTCCTGAGAGTTTGTACACAGCGATAACATTGTGAAACCCCACTGTAAATATATGCACACCAACTATTGACATGAGAGAATTAAGAAAATTGTGTCCACAGGAATTGAGATTGCTTTTTAGTAGCAATAGTGGGCATTAGCTTGACAGTGATTATTACTGCGTTGTCTCTTTAAATATTGTGGAATATACCATTAGATGTAGGAATATATACCACATAATACACATGTTATTTGTGCATCGAACTTACACGGAGGCTAACATAAATTAAGATTTATAATTTTGCTTTTGTGACAAATATTAGGTTCATAGTGTTTTGTCTGTGTTTATGCCGATCTAAAATATAGTTCAGCAGTATGGCACCACCGCAATCATATGATCAAGACCGCGGCTGCAGCCAAAACATGTAATGGCGTGCATGGTTATCAAATAAACTCTTTTGGAGCATCCTTGGTGGTCTGTGTCAATTCAGAGAAGGGAAGCGCTGTGGAGCGGATTGAGAAACAAGCATATAAATAGATATGTAAATATATACATGGTAGTCGAAAAAGGGGCAAGCCGAAACGCGTCCTGCTTTTGTGAACTCTGGGAAAATAAACAACCAAGTTTGTCATTTTGTGATCATCCGTGAATGCGGCGTCTTCTTTATTGGAACTGTGAGCTGGAGACCCACACATATATATATATATATACACACACACACACATATATGACCTGAAAGCAAGAAAGCGCCCAGTGGTGGAACACAGGGACACCTTAGAATCAGAGGTAACTAGTGCTGAACACTCTGAGGAGGAAGGGAGCTCCGGTCAGGGCAATTCACGCTAAAACCTTTTTTTGAGAGGAATTGAGGGGAGGAAAAGGACGACCACCGGAAACAAAAACCACAGAGTCACGAGAAGAGGGGGCAGGAAACACTGGACCAAGCACTGCGAACACCAGAAACAGGAGGGGCAGGACCAATGTAGCAGAGGAGACCAACTTTTTGACAGTCAATGACCTGGAAACCCTGGCAAATATGGAAGAATTAAGACTGGGAGAAGGCCTGTGCACCCGTACAACTTGTGATCCACAGGAGGATCAGGAAGTATATGAGATAGTTCAGGTGGGGGCACCCAGCCCATTCAAACTGATCTCGAAATTCATCCCACAAACACCGGTAGATGCAATTGACATCATCTTGGACAACGTCAATAGAGACCTAGTAAAACTGAGGATGAAGGACAAACCCCCTTGCAAGTGGAAACTTATTGTGCAAGCAGAGAAAGCCAATAAAAGATCTGAACTGTGACAAAACGATTAGTGTGAAACCATCCAGTAAAGGGGGAAAAAATAGTTCTGCAAAACGAGGGAGAACTACTGTACTGTAATGAAGCACTGAGACAGCTGAATGGTGGCGCAAAATACACCAAAGTGACTGAAACAGAATATACTCAGAGCATATAAGCAGTTGAGAGCATGATAGTGAAGTGGTTTCCGAAGGGGATTTTATCCATAGAAGAACACCAGTTCCTACAAAACAAACACCCGAGGATCCCAACATTTTACCACCTACCAAAGATCCATAAGAGTGCCAGTAGACCACCAAGATGCCCTATAGTCTCCTCGATAGGAGGCCTAACAGAGAACCTGCCTAGATATGTGGACCATTTCCTATTCCCCTTTGTATTACAGCTATCCTCGTATACACAGGATACAAAAGATTTGTTGAGACAGATAGAGAGCATTGAATGGGAAGCAGATTTTGTGATGGTCACTCTTGACGTGTCCAGACTATATACCAGCATAAGGCACACAGATGGGCTGGAAGCAATACGTTTATTCCTGGGGTTGAGGCCCCATAAGTTCCTGGAACACAGCAGAATGCTGGAAGTTTATTTCTTTATGTTTAAATAATAACATCTTTCTTTTACAGTACCAACGGTACAGACAAATACAGGGCAATGCAATGGGCACCTGCTTCACCCCCAGTTATACAAATCTTTTCGTTGGCTGGTGGGAGTAGCAGGTGGCCTGGGCCAAAACGGCAGAAGAATGGGTGGATCATGTTGTGTGTTGGAGGCGTTACATCCACGACCTCTTCATAATTTGGAGAGTGTCGATGGAATCAGCCAGGCAGTATGTCTCCAGCCTTATTGAAAACAATCTTAACCTGGAGTTCACAGGGGAAATAAGCACTGCACAAGTAACGTTCTTGTACCTAAGAGTCTTTGTAAGTGCCAACAGATTGCAAACAGCCCTATACAGGAAAGAAACAGCGGACAACTCAGTCCTTCATTGAACGAGTAGCCACCCACAAAACCGGATCCAGAGCAGCCCTTATGGGGAGCTCTTGAGGATCAAGAGGAATAGCTCCAGGCCAGAAGACTACTTGGAAGCGGCTGATCAGAGCACGGGTCGCTTTAGAGTAAGAGGTTACTGAAAGAAAAAGCTACAGGTAGCTCATCTGAAATCACTCAATGAAAAGGACTGACCTCATACAGGGGGCAAGCAAACACAACAAGAGTGGAGAGACTAACAACTTTAGAATGATTACCCAATTTTCAAATGCGGCCAGTGAGGTAAGGGCAATCATGAATAGGAACTGGTGCATTGTTAAATCGAATGTGATTATTGGGAAAGAACTACCCCAGAGACCAGGCATCCCGTTCAGAAGATCAAGGTCTATCAAAGATCACCTAGTAGAAAGTCAGTTGGGGGCAGTCAAGTACAACAATGTATGGGCGATCCATGGGGCTCCTTTCCCTGTGCATGGGCATGTGCCACAAGCAAGAGGGTCACAACATGTGAGGTGCCTGGGATAAAGACAGAGAGAAAGATCACAATGTTTATGACATGCAGTACCACATATGTGGTGTAGTGTCTAACATGTCCGTGCAACCTCATATACGTGGGGAGCACCATTAACCAGGTGAAAATGAGGGTCCTGGAACATGAAAGGGCCATCGCCAGCAATGACACAAACTATCTGGTGGCGCAGTACTTTGCCAGCCACCATATGAGGGACAGATCACTGCTACAATTTCACTTCATAGACCATGTTCCCAGAGATGTCAGAGGAGGGGACAGGGAGAAGAGACTCAGGAGGCTAGAATCAAGATTCATTATAGACATCCAATGCAAATCTCTGGGAGGACTGAATAGTGGAGAGGAACTCGCTGTACATCTAGGAGCCTAACTGCTCCACCAGATTAGTTGGGCCAGTTGAGAACTTACTAAAGGGACAGGAGATAGTGCAACATCCTGTGCAGCAATTGTTGTCCCATTCAGGGTGGTATAACAGCGCTGTACAACATGGTAAACATTAAGAGAGGGGAGCATAAGATTAAGTATCCTCCACAGGCGGAGCTTATCAATTTTGATAATAATAGCCATTCATAGCCCATCGAGGGTGATATTAAGTGCTTAGGTCCGTCTTTCTATAACGAGGAATTGCATCGAGCAGGAGTAACGTAATGAATTGAACAGTCCCCACATGAATTACCATGTAAATATGTACATAACGAAAGTGCCGTAAATGTATATAATGTAATATTGTACAGAGGATGAGCTTGAATTTAATTTAATTTACACTTTCTGATTTGACTGTATTTACGATATGTATTGTTGAATGAACTTTGTATTTGGACGAGTAATTCAGTTTAAGAGAGTTTAAAACTGTGTCCCAAACATGTTCTAAGATGACGCCCATATATTTGCACTAATTATTCTGTCCGTCTTCTAATCGATGTCACAATCATGTGTTTAAAGGTCGCCATGACAACTGGACCGCCGACATTGACAAAGGCAGGATTGCCGAAACGCGTTTGTTTTGTTAAGCTTTGAAATGAAGCGCACTCTCAAAAGCCTTTGTGCAGTAAGCAGATAGCTCTTTATTCCTCAATTGTTACGCGTTTCAACAAATGAATGTCTTGATCACACGAAGAGTTTAATAGAAGTACTTGCTTACATAATCAAAAACATAAATGTAGGACTTAGGATACAAAACATTCACAATGGTTAGTGAAGGCAGCGGCCATTTTGTAGTGTACAAATTGATGCCTGTATATGTATATAAAGCAGCACATATTGGCCGAAGGAACTAGATATACATGTATAGTCATGCCACAGGTGTCTCAAAAGGATAGTTTATCAGACAAATGTCTGATGTCTTGTTCATGCGAACCTAAGTGTTTCTAGACACGTGTAACACAAAAGGGAGGGACCATAAGAAGGTACTCTGGTCAAAGAATCGCCAAGTGGCGTAGCCATGATGTTAAGGACCAAAATTGTTACACATGATAATGTTCCTAAAAATTGCAACAACCTCTATTTTAAGGTAGATCTGGCAATTCTAGGTAACTAGAGTGAGTAATTTGCTTAAAACTAACCAGTGTTAGTATAACTAAAGAGACATAGTGCCTGATTGCATATTCACGCCTGTAAGCTAAGTTACCTAGAGCGGTACATAGATACTGTCAGTCAGAAAAAGCCGCTAATGTGACAAGTTCAAGACCGCACAGACATGCCTAGACCATGTGAGCAATACATGCGTCAAATGGCTACTGTAAATTCAGTCTTGGTAGATACTAATGTGAAACAAAAGTGAAAATCATAACTACAAAATTCAAAAGTGACTGTGATCACTACAAATTAAAGTAAATTGAAGTTTAAAAGTCATTTATCTTGATCTAGGGAGCCCGTGAAGTGACCATGCTGAGTGGTGGGTCCCTTCCTTTCATCCTGTGAAAAAGAGCAGGACAGGAAAAAGATTAAGCTCAATGTTAATATCTGCATCTCATACAAAAATGTATTTATAGATGATACATATATACAATTAAACAGTTCTTAATGAGAAGTAGAGAGCAAAAGTCAATAACATGGAGCGACTTTTACATCAATTAGTAAATGTGTTGCTAATTCTTCGTCCAGGTTATGGCCCCCAGGGAATCTCGTTTCTAGCTCTAATAACCATTTGGATAATTTTTCCTTAACGTTAATTGCCTGTTGCCACCTCTGTTGCTCAGATTTATCTGCTCAATGGCAAAAAAATAAAGAAGTGAACTATTGGATGGGTGACGTTCCTGGAAATTTCTGGTGATGGAGTAGTGCAGGTCTATGCTAGTAATGGCCTTAAGATGTTCCAGGACTCTTTTTTTTACAATAATAGTCATACTTCCTACATGCCTTAGCCTGCAGGGACATTCTAATATATAGATATCAAAGATGCTGCTACATGTAAGAAACTGTGTTATGTTCCTGTTCTTGTTTCAGCCTGGGATATTAAATTATTTGACCAGATGACTAAATTTCCAAGCTTTGCAATGCCTGCAAGGAAAAAAGCCTTTGAGATTGTGCATTTTAGCTTTGCAGGTTTCAGTAATGTCTCCTTTGACTAGGATATGTCTCAGGCTTCTGCCCTTTCTATAAGTGACCATTGGTCTAGCACTCAAATTCAGTTCCTATGATGGCATCGGTTTTGACAATGTTCCAATTGTCAGCTAGAATTTTGTGGACTTTTTTGGACTGATGATTGTGTGTGGTAATAACTGTAGCATTGGCTTCATTGGTTTCTTTTTTTACTACAGCGTCAAGAGATTTCTCTCTACTGGTATCACTTATTTTTTTTATGGCTTTTTTGTGAACCCACTCAGGGTATACACGGTCTCTGAATCTGTTCAACATGGTTTCTTGTTCTTTCAAGTAAGTTTCCTCTGTACTGCAGTTTCTTATCGCCCTCAATAGCTCCCCTTAAGGGAGGCTCCATTTGAGGGCATCTGGGTGGCCACTAAGGACGTGAAGAAGACTGTCGCCGACAGCTTTTATCCGGTGCAAATCTCTTCCTTGGCAAATAGGAGGAAGAAATTCACAACTCCTATCCGACTTTGAAAAAGTGGCAGTCTGGCTTAAATACAACAACAACTTATTTCTTGTTTAGAAAAGTAGTGAACTTGAAGCCACTAACTTTATCAAGAAACTTAATAACAATAAATACAAAATCATCTTGCCTCACAATATAAGTAAAGACTGTATAGAGTTCCTAGAGTCCAGGATTGAAGTCAGGGAGGGTAAAATAGTCACCAGTCTGTACCGGAAAGAAATTGACGGCAACAGTCTTCTTCAATTATTTCATCAAAATACTTTGTGATTTAAGTAATGATATCAAAGTATTTTGGTGAAATAATTTCCGGTTGTAGGATAATATGCAGCCTCTTTATTAATCCTGCATATGAAGGTGACCACTTCAAAATGGATGCTGTTTTTGTTGCCTTTCACTATGCATTGTGATATGTAGTCCTACATCTATTTTGTTGTATGTGCACTATATGGCTATGATTTCACTAACTGTCCTTTACAAGTGACCAAGGTTAGGCTGCATCGAAACGCGTCAGGCATTTGTTTGCCACATGTTTTGAATAAACCCCGCTTTATGGATTTGGGCTTGAGTACTTTCTGCTAATCAAAAAAAGTATTACAGATATATATATATCTATATATATCCAAGCAAACCCTGCCCGTCCCTCCTCGTCAAGGAACACTTGCACACAGCTCGCAGGCACGGGCCTCAGAAAATCACCTCCAGCAAGTAAAAGGACCTTCACACAAAAATATGTGGTGAAGCAGTGCAAAGTATTTATTTCGGCATAGAGTAACAAAGGCAAGTGCCCTCCATGACGCGTTTCGCTCCTCATGGGAGCTTGGTCACATATATATATATACACATAGAGTACACATAAGAAGAGTGCCAAAACAGATTCACCCATGACCTCAACTCCCATCAAAAGCCCTGTGAAGCAGGGAAAGAAGGGTATGTAGGGGGTAAACCTGGTAAACGGGATAGAGGCAAGGCCAGGCCAAGCATCCTGCTGGATCCAGCATGTCCCCAGATGGAGGGCCACCATCTGCACCTGATGCAGCTTTGGTGGTAAATATGCCTGTTGTGTCCACATCTCATGTAACTACTCTGCACCTTGGACTGGCCACTGGCCTCCCAAAAGTGTCTGAGTGAAATCTACAAAATTTCGCTCAGTCACTTTTGGGCCCATGCTGCGTCAAAACACTGCGCCTGCTTGAAGCAGGCGTAAGGATTGACGCAGCATTGTGCACATATGGCCCCCCTCATCATTGCTGGAGCTGCGTAGCGATTGCGATGCAACTCTAGCAGTGTGCCGCTTTTACGGATTCCCTGCCGATATGCAGGGATACGCCAGTAATTGTAAATCTGCCTCCTAAAGGTTTTAAGTTCTACCAGTTTGATTCAATCAACATGGCTTCAAGTGTGCCTTAGTTTTGTCATAAATAACACGGTTAGTGATCTAGTTGTTCTTTAGAACACTCTGGGAGGCTGCAGTAGAACACAAGGTAATCAACTGACAGGCAGCTCCTGTTAGAAGTACTTGATTTACTGAGAATGTCAGACTTCATTTTCATATCGGGTGAACAGATATTGAGAACCAAAAACCGGGACACTTGGGAAAAATAGAAGAAGGAATATCATTTTTAATTCACGGAATGGCGCAGAAGGGCAGCTTTCATCATCATAGGATCACAGAAAATACATTAGGAAAGTAAATAAAGTGTAATTTCTACAACCAAAATCATACCTATTAATTAAATTGCTTACTTATAAAAGCTGCTAACTAGCAAAGCTTTGGAACACCCAAAAAAGTGCCTCTCACTGTTTTCAGTCAACCTCCTCTAAAAACAGGGACATGAGCCAAAACTGCCCAAATCTGCTGGGACAGCTGGTGTAAAACCTGAACTGTCTGGGCAAATCAGGGACATCTGGTCACCCTATTTTCATATGGCCGAGAAAATAGTGTGAATTTACAGAAAATATGCTTTGCATCTTAGCTTCTGGAGCACCTTCCATAACCTCTACGGAAAAATCATGAGAAAATCATGAGAAAAAAGTTTTCTCTCAAACGTGATTCATGAGATCGCAGAAGGCTTTTTCAAAATGTAAAATCACCTTATAACACACCACTAGTCTTAAAATTAGTATGATAACATCAACAAATTGTATACTTTGTAACTAAAATGTTATCACCGTTTATACCTTCTCCTTTTTGTGACCCTCAAAACCTGCCATTCACTACAAAACATTTCAACAGGGTGCTATCATGTATATTGGTCCCAAGATCCAATCAAATTTCAGTAGCATTTTAGTAGGTTTTTGGGCTACTGGATATCTATTTTTTTTACTTAAAGATCTCTGAAACTACTGAATGGATTTACACAAAATCACAAAAAAGCACGCTATCTGGACCAACATCTATATTTCTGCCAAATTTACTATAATTTCGTTCAGCAATTCGGGCTGTAGTTGTGTTCAAAAAATGAAAAAAATCCTTAGGCTTAACAGTGGGAGAATGCATTACCCCCCTTTTTTTCAGTTTCTGCTTGACAGAACACCCCGAAACTTTCAACATAGTAGCTGAACCACAAAAGGGACTTTTTGGTAAATTTAGTAAAGATTTGTCAAGTAGCGCCAAAGTTATTGGAAAAACAAAAAACACACATATATATATATATATACATATATATATATATATAACACTTGCACACAGCTCGCAGGCACGGGCCTCAGAAAATCACCTCCAGCAAGTAAAAGGACCTTCACACAAAAATATGTGGTGAAGCAGTGCAAAGTATTTATTTCGGCATAGAGTAACAAAGGCAAGTGCCCTCCATGACGCGTTTCGCTCCTCATGGGAGCTTGGTCACATATATATATATATATATACAATTACTGGCGTATCCCTGCATATCGGCAGGGAATCCGTAAAAGCGGCACACTGCTAGAGTTGCATCGCAATCGCTACGCAGCTCCAGCAATGATGAGGGGGGCCATATGTGCACAATGCTGCGTCAATCCTTACGCCTGCTTCAAGCAGGCGCAGTGTTTTGACGCAGCATGGGCCCAAAAGTGACTGAGCGAAATTTTGTAGATTTCACTCAGACACTTTTGGGAGGCCAGTGGCCAGTCCAAGGTGCAGAGTAGTTACATGAGATGTGGACACAACAGGCATATTTACCACCAAAGCTGCATCAGGTGCAGATGGTGGCCCTCCATCTGGGGACATGCTGGATCCAGCAGGATGCTTGGCCTGGCCTTGCCTCTATCCCGTTTACCAGGTTTACCCCCTACATACCCTTCTTTCCCTGCTTCACAGGGCTTTTGATGGGAGTTGAGGTCATGGGTGAATCTGTTTTGGCACTCTTCTTATGTGTACTCTTAGCAGGCACCACCATCTCACCGGGCACGGAAACTGTCTGCTTGTCTGCGAGACGCTTTTGGGCCGGGAGAGTCCTGGGCTGGGGATGCCTCTGAGGAATGTGACCCTGAGGCCTGCTTCTTGGCTTTGTGGCCCTTGGTGTTGCCTGACGGGCTTTTGTCTTTGCGCTCTGGGGTGACTTTCGTTTTCTGTGAGGATGGTGTCTGCGCCCTGGACCTCTTGGGCTGCTGCTGCTGTGTGCTGCGTGTGCTGTATCTTGTCCTTGAGGTCTGTGTTGTGTGGTCATGATCGTCAGATGTGGCCACTATGAGGGTGGTGGACAAAGGCACTGTAGCTGTACTCTGAGATTGTGCCAGTTGAATAGCTGCTGTCACTGTGGAAAAAAAAGACTGGACAGTCCGGTGTAGCCCAACCATGTCTGAATGAATGCCCTCCATGAATGCAACCACCTGTGCCAACTTTTTGTCGTGGTCGCGGAAGGCATTGAGGAGAGCGGTCTGTCCCACACACAGCTGCCGCAAAAGGTCCACAGACTTAGCGCTGATGGCAGCAGGGGGGACAGGGGTAGGGGCAGATGTGCCTGGGGTGAAGGACACTCTACCCTTCTTACTGGTGTGAACACAGGCAGCAACAGTGGAAGTAGCTGGGAGGGTGGGCACTGTATTCTTTGTGGTGGTAGAGGAGGCAGTGTCCCCACTCCCTGTGCCCGCCAACATAGATGCGTCACCCCTGGTGTCCAATAATGTTGAGGTTTGCGTCTCTGGCTCTGATTCCTCAAGAAGACTCTTGTCCCCCTCTGAGGCGCTGGTCACATCTGTGTCACTGTGCTCGTGTGCAGCAGTTGTGCTTGATGCCTAACCACTGGTGTCCATCCCCTTTCCTTCCGTGCCCATGGGAGATGCTGCATGAGAGAGAGAGATGTAGGCTCAGTTCATTGGCATCAACAGAACAATCATATGCAAGCAAAGCATCACTAAAGATGATGAAATCTCCATGTTGCGCACCACCCTGTGCAGTAACATGGTGCGACCTCAATTGTTGACTCGATTTTTTGCTTGTCAACAAGCAAACGGGCATAAGTGAGCCATGTGATGACCACATAACACAATATCCTTCCTGTGGCTCTGTTCAACCAGAACCACAAATAGCTCTGAGCACACCTTGGGCTCTGATGGTGGCAAAAATGTGCACACCATATATGTTGCCACTGTCATATCTGGATGGAGCAGAAGGGGACAACCCAGATACAGACTACTACATAACAGTCCACAATGACAATGAACTTATGCCATCCTCCATGTTGTACTTTGGGGCACAACTAATGTTGCACAACTGTGTCAGATGTCCAAGCCTCACCATTCTGAGGTCAGACAAGGAACGCATTATTGAAAGAACACTCCGATTACGCACACTGCCGTGCCCTTAATTGGGATTTCCCAGACTACCCTAATGTAGATGATACCTGAAGCCCACGACTCAGAATGCAATGTCAATGCCTATTACTCAAAGTACATTAGGATGTACAGGTAGGTCAAATGCATGACAGCTGCACCCAAAACAGCGGCCACTTACAAGCCACTGCATCACACTACCAACATCACATATCCCAGCGCTGGCCCAAGCAGTGAACACCTGCAGCCACTCAAAGCCAAAGTCACCCTTCCAAGAATACTCACCCCTAGCTTGCTGCTGATGCTTCTTCAAACATGCATCCAGCTCAGTCTGTGTCACAGCCAATATGCGGGCCATTAGTGGTGTCTTATTTCGCCACGCCAACCTGCCAGTCCGAGGGAGCAGCCCCAGCATCCTCTCCGCCACGTTCCTGCTCTCCCGGCAGAATCCCACCTCTTGTGACAGTGTGTGTGCCAGGCGGTAGCTTCCACAATATGGGTGCCATACATATGCCATGAATGACCGTGATTTTGGTGGCGGAGCATGCCAACCGCCATTTGACCATGTGTATATGCCTGTCACTACCGCGATTGTATCTTGGGCATTGGCGGTGACACACTGCAGGTGCCAGGCGGTAGCTGCCACGATATGGGTGCCATACATTACCATGACTGACCGTGTTCTTGGTGGCGGATGTTTCCTATCGCCATCCTAATAGACCCCAAATTGAATACAGTTCAAAGTATAAGGAACAAGCTGTCTAAGTATTATGGGTAAAATCTATCTTGTTAGATGGCGTATAGTTACATTTGTTAAGCATGATGCAAAATCATGTGCAATATGCCAATTCTTCTGCACCTTCCTAAGCATGATAGTCACTAAGATCAATAAAGAACAAGTACAAAATAAAGCCGAGGTGGGAAAGCCATAAGGGATTCCTTGGCTTATCAACTCCACAGTTCACTTAATCTGACGTGGTCCCAGCAGCCCTATGTGAAAAAAGAGATAAAACTATTTAAAACTGATGTGCTAAAAACTGCACCTAAAAAGTGCAATCCATATAACAGAAACAAAAACTGAAGCAAAAGCTGAGAAATTAAAATGGACTTTCAAGTTTCAACTTAAATGGACATTGATGGGCTTTTTTACAAGTCCATTGTGCCACCAGTGCATCACTTTATTGAAACAACGGGGCAGTGTGCATGCCCATATTTACAAGACTACGTAAAGTCACCCTGTGTGACTTTTCATGCCCTTGTAAATATGGGCCCCTTTCACGCATTACTCTGCATGAAAGAGGAGGTCCATGGGCGTTGCTGTGTGTGTTCCCATGCAACATCCATGGAACCTGACACATTCCCAGATTTACAAAGTGTCATAAACCTACGCTTCCCCATGGAAGGCGTAGGGGTGGCACAACGAGGAGAAATACTTTTATTTCTCCACTTTTTTTTCTATGTGTACTGCTTTTTGCAGCACACACAGACGGAGCAAAACGCCATTAATGATTGTTTTTGCGCAGGGAAGTGTGCCTTCCTGTACAACAACAATCATCCCTGCAACGCAAGCACCCTTGCACCATGGCGCAAGGGTGTCTGCGTTGGCGCACGGCTGCTGTTTGTGTGCAGGCGGTGGGAAGAAGGACAGGAATGCGCCATATCTTGTAGAACCGGTGCATATCTGCCCTTTTATTTTGATGCACAGCAGCACACCTGGAAGGCCTGCTGCATTGCCAAGCGTCAAAATATAGTTAAGGAGACCCTGAGTTCCTTGGTATCAAGTTCAAGAATGTACTTAGACTCCATCCTTCTCAGAGAGATGGTCCTATTGCCACTTCTTTGATTTTCAGAAAATCTGTCAATCACAAAGAACCTTATCAATTGACTGTTATTTTGATGGTTTTCAGCATAAGGAGTTGTATCCGGATAGTGGTGGTCATTGTGAGAAATGACTCTGAGATTTTCAAGAATGTGTTTTTTTCATGGAATGGATGGTACTGCCCACATACTATTTCTCACAATGACAGACCAAATTGTAAACAGCAAAATCAGATTTAATGCCAAATAGGAAGTTTCAACATTCTTGACATTATAACTGTATTTGCATGCTTTGTGTAGGAGGCTGGCTTAGTATATGGTGCACACTCTAAGGAGCGATGCACCTTACACTAATCCAGGCAACCTTTATGGTGATTTTAGTGGTCTTTGATAAGCATAGAAAGTTCTCAAAGTGGTAGCTGTGGAGAGCATTCTTCAGGCTTATCTTGAGGGTGTGCTAACAGCTTTTTTTACCACATTTAATCAGCAGTGTAGATTAGTTGAAAAAGAACCACACAGTGTTTTATAAAAATAAGTCTATTTATTACACAACACAATCACTAAGGTAAATCTCCTACCTGGAGATATGAACAATATACACAAGAATACTTCAAAATCATCAAGTAAGTAGGACAAATATACACTGTTCTCCAGGGCAGACCAAACCATATGCTAAGAAAGTGTAATGTAAACCGCAAAGGAGAACGAGACGTGGACCAGAAGACTCAGGAGGGATGGGGACACAAGGAACCACCCATGGTAAGTACAACAAGAACCCCATGGCAGCTGTGTGAAGAGTGGAAACACAGCTACGTGCCCAATGGAAGTCGATGGAGCAGTTGCAGTGCCATTTTTAAAGAAGAAGGACCGTTCCCAGAGGACCCTGAAGAAACCCTTTGGAAGATGGAAGGTTGGGGAGCCATCCCACCCATGGATTCCCCAGGAACCAGGTTACCTGCAGTAGGGGAGCCGGTTAAATAAAGGTAAAGTGACATCGGAGCCTGCGGTTGACGACAATGGAAGACTTCGAAGAAGATGCCTCAGTGAAGACAGTGTCAGTTGTCGCTGCAGCTGTGAGGACCAGGCAATGCTGAGGAAGACCAGGAGCTGTGCACAAGCTCTCCCATGTCAGATGTTGGTGTCTAGGTGGTGGGTGTCTGGTGGGAGCACCAACAAGCTATGGTAGCTGCAAGTGACATGGAAAGTAAAAAGATGGAAACATTGGGACCAGCAAGGTCCAAGGGACTCACTAAGTAGCGGAGAGTCAGAGCAGGCCCAGAGCAAGGAGGAGAGCCCACTGAAGCAAAGGAAGACCCTTAAGAGGACCCACAGGCTGAAGGCACAGGAGTCACAAGAGGGCCTGAAGCAGCTCAGCAAAGATGGAGGCCCCTGGTGCAGAGTATGCAATGAGAACTCTGCTCTTCAAGGGATGAGGTGCTGAGGTTGGAGCTTCTTGTAGCCTGAATATCTCTGGAGTTCACAGCCAACAATCCTTGACAACGGCAACGGCAATCCTTGACAACGGCAAGTTGATGAGGTGTAAAGGGGTTGGGTCACAGCGTCTCTGACGTGGCATACTGTCCTCAAAATTGCAGGGAAGATAGGTCAGGCCTTTAGGGAGCTGCAGAACCACCACCTATATTGCTGGGCCTTGGGTAGTCCATAAAATGACAGGAGCAGCAGACTGGCCAGCTTTGTTGTGGTGCCTGTAGATGCAGGGGAGTGACTCCTTCACTTCAAGGAGATTACTTCAGATGTCCATGATGCACACAGGCCTTCTGGAGAATCTGGATGAAGCACATGCACAGATGACGTAGAAGACTTGAAGATCAGCGAGGCCAGGAGCAGCAGGAATCTTCCTTGATTCCGTCTCAGTTCCAGTGGTAGTCCAACGAATTCTAAGTGTCTAGAAGGTCAAAGAGCGTCTTGGTTTCAGAGGTGAGTCTTGTTGCATGACGACTCTAGGACCCACCTACAGGGACGCCCTTAAGTATCATAGAGAAAGGGTTGGAACAAAACTCGGGGCCCATCCTAGACGAGAGGCTGAATAGAGGGAAGGATACACACCTGTCCTTTGTCCAGTTTCATGCCAGAGCGAGAACCAAGTGTTCCCAAACTGGCTCAAACAGGCGCATGCAAGGAGGGCGCCCAAAGTGCCCTTCAATGCAGTCTGGCGGCACTATAAACACCTCCCTGTGACAGGAAACCTATAGTTCTACCTTCCCCTGCTGGAACTCAGCTCAGCAGCGGGGGGGGCAGAATTATGTCTGTGGTCGGAAGCAGCACTAGCTGACCGGCTGTCCCCGAAAGGCTGTTACCGGCTGTTACCTAAGGAGCCCGCCAGTATGTTGGCTTCTACTTCCATCAACTGGAATTGGTGTTCAGGTCTGATTCCAACAGGTTTGATACCAATAATGACTAGGTTCGGTGCAGCCATTATATAGTTAGACGTCTTGTAAAGGCTGATTTCCAATATATACCTTAAAATGGCTGCCTGCACTTACAAAGCCTGGAGAATTGATTCCGGGGTTTGTAGGGGTGTCCTGCTCATGCAAGGGCACCATCACACTTGTAACCAGGCACCCTGCTGTCAGGACTGACGAGTCTGCTATAGGGGTGACCTTTAGGTTTTGAGTTCAGTGACCTCAGATATAAGGAAACCTATATCTGTTGTAAGGGATGTAAGCACCCTTTCACACTGGCCGCAAGGGCAGGCCTGTAATCAGAGTTTAATTGGACTCCCATGGGTGGCACAATACAAGTGGCAGCCCATGGTAAACCCCTGGAGTATCTAGGCCCAAGGAACCTCAGTACCATATATTAGGGACCTACAAGTGTACACCAGTAGCCAATTGTGGGTGTACCAACAGTACTTACCAGGACCAATTTAGGGAAGGGAGCACAGTTGCTGGGGTCCTGATTAGAAGGCTCCCAACAGACTAAGTCAAAAACACACTGACACCAGGCAAAAAGTGGAGGTAACCAGGAAGGTAGATCATCCTTCGCAATAATTGCATCTGCAAAATCCTGCATTGACGCACTTTTGGGACTCCCTCTGTTTTTAACCCTGCTTGATGGATCAGCGCAGAACTTTCTACCAAGGAACCGAGGTGAATGAGTTTTTTGGGAAGTTACATGCAGATTTGTCAATCAACACCAAATGTATAAACAAAACAAAGAACACTCTTCCTATGGAAACTCTGACGTCATTCTAATCACACAGTGGCGATCGCCATTGAGTAACATACACTTTGTATTAGTTGTGGGTTGCATAGGTTTGCGATTTAGGATTGCATACCATGAATTTCAGTTCATTTTCAATTTGTATTCATACCCACAACTGTACTTAAACTGTTGTGATTTTCTACGGTGTGTCTTTAAAAACACACATCAACATGTTCTAACCAACCCTAAGCATAACATTGTGCAATCTTTATTTTTAAGGCAATATAATATGTATATAAATATATACATCAAAAGAATACCCTTTCAGTCATAGAGTGACGCATAAGTTATGCAAAAAAAGAAGAAGAGAACTCTGGGTTCTTAAATTTAGGTGGAAAGCAGCTCCAGTATAGAGCACTCTACACCAGCGACACTCTAAATTTGCTCATCATAAATGTCTGCTTTTCTATCACAGTCTTTTAGCTTAGGATTAGCAAAGTGCCATCCACACCGAGATAGAATGGGACAAAGGGGCCAGATGTAGGTAAATCAGAAAAAGCAATTTCTTAATAGCGAATTTTACTGATTCACTATTAAGAAATCAGTATTGCCTATGTAGGTAAAGATTCGGTACAAAATACTGAATCCTTATTACCGAATCGGTAATTGAGATTCTGTAATAAGGAATACCTACCCATTCATTTATATGGGCTTGGAGGCCCATAGGAATGAATGTGAAGACATTCAGTATTAGTGTTTCGGTATTACCGAATCGGTAATATCGGGAGGTATTCCAAGGGTGCCACGGTGTCCAAAGGACACCCTGTTGCACCCCTGAAATGAGCATGTGTGCAAATGTGGCCCACATACATGCCCTAAGGGCATGGATGTGTGCCACATGGCACATTTCAAAAAGCAAAAAGTGCTTTTTGAAAGGAAATCGCTACTTACCACCAACTTGAAGTTGGTGGTAATTAAGGAATCGGTATTACCGATTCTTTAAATGCAAGAGCAATAAGGAATCGGTATTAAGGAATCGGGTATTTACCGATTCCTTATTTACCGATTCCTTACCTACATTAGGAATGGCTAAATACCGGTTGGTAACGCTGAAATTTACTGAATGTTGGCGTTACCGACCGGAATTTAGCCACCAACATAAGGCTCAAAGTCTTTTAACATTTCCACAGCAAAGTCTTTAACTATAGGATTAGCACAGTGCTGTCCATGACGAGCTATAAAATGACAAAAGCCTTTTACCATTCCAGGTACAGTATTAAAGCTAAAAATATACATGTATATCTACAAATATTTAAAACCTACCTTTGAAGCTGCAATGTAATGGTATTTCTGGTGTAGTGCCTCCTACTGTACTGAACTATGACACCCTCCGAGCCCTATGCATATCAAGTTCAAGTTCAAGTTCTAAAATTTGTATAGCACACTACTCACCCAGAGGGTCTCAAGGCGCTTGAGGGAGGGATGGTGAATTACTTATCGAATATCCAGGTTTTTAGTTGCTTTCTGAAAGAGAGGTGGTTCTGAGTGAGGCGGAGGTGGGTGGGGAGCGAATTCCAGGTTTTAGCCGCTAAGTAGGAGAAGGATCTTCCCCCCATGGTGGATCTGTGGATGCGCGGAATAGCGGCGAGGGCTTGATTGGACGATCGTAGTTGACGGGAGGGGGTGTAGAAGGATAGACGCGTGTTGAGGCATTCCGGTCCCAGGTCGTAGAGGGCTTTGTGTGCGTGGGTGAGGAGACGGAACGTTATTCTCTTGTTGACAGGGAGCCAATGGAGGTCTTTCAGGTGGTCGGAAATGTGAGCTTGCCGAGGGATGTTTAAAATGAATCTGGCAGAGGCGTTTTGGATGCGTTGGAGTTTTTTCTGTAGTTTGGCTGTGGTTCCGGCGTAAAGGTTGTTGCCGTAATCCAATCGTCTTGTGACCAGTGCGCGGGTGACTGTCTTTCTTGTTTCGGTGGGGATCCAACGGAAGATCTTTTTGAGCATTCGTAGGATGTTGAAGCAGGATGATGAGACGGTGTTGACTTGTCTGGTCATCGAGAGGGAGGAGTCCAGGATGAAGCCCAGGTTATGTGCGTGGTCTGTAGGTGTGGGTGCGGTTCCGAGGGCCGGTGGCCACCATGAGTCGTCCCAGGCAGAGGGGGAAGATCCTAAGATGAGGACTTCTGTTTTGTCCGAGTTTAGTTTTAAACGGCTGTTCTTCATCCACTCTGCTACTTCTTTCATTCCTTCGTGTAAGTTGGTTTTGGCGGTGTTTGGGTCTTTGGTGAGGGAGAGGATCAGCTGGGTGTCATCAGCGTAGGAGATGATGTTGAGGTTGTGTTGGCGCGCGATGGATGCGAGGGGACTCATGTATACGTTGAAGAGGGTGGGGCTGAGTGATGATCCTTGTGGTACGCCGCAAATTACTTCGGTGGCTTTTGATTTGAAACGGGGGAGGCGAACTCTCTGGGTTCTTCTGGTAAGGAACGATGTGATCCAGTCCAATGCCTTTCCTTGTACACCGATGTTGCTGAGGCGATGTATGAGGGTGCTATGACAGACTGTGTCGAAGGCTGCGGAGAGGTCAAGTAAGATGAGAGCAACTGTTTCTCCGTTGTCCAGTAGTGTTCGGATGTCGTCTGTAGCTGCGATGAGGGCGGTCTCGGTGCTGTGTTTGGCTCGGAAGCCTGATTGAGAGGAGTCGAGGGATTTGTTGGATTCGAGGAATGTGGCGAGCTGACTGTTGACGGCTTTCTCGATGGCGGGGAAAGGGAGGAGCGAGAAGGGGAGGTAGTTCCTAAGTTCGGTTGGGTCAGCTGTGGGCTTCTTCAGAAGGGCGCTGAGTTCGGCATGTTTCCAGTTTTCTGGGAAGGTGGCGGAGTTGAGGGAGCAGTTGATGATGTCTCAGAGATGGGGTGCGATGATGGAGTCTGCTTTGTTGAAGATGTGGTGGGGACAAGGGTCGGTTGGCGATCCTGAGTGGATGGAATTCATCAGGCGGATGGTGTCTTCAGTGGTGATTGGGTTCCAGGTGCAAAGGTTGTTAGAGGGGAGTTTTGGTTCGGGGGTGGGTGGAGTGGGTTGGTCTTCGGACTGGTTTTGAAAGCTGTTATGTATTTCGGCGATTTTGTTGTGGAAGAATGATGATAGAGAGTCGCAGAGGACTTGGGAGGGGGTGATGTCGTAAGTGCCTGCGGAGGGGTTAGTGAATTCTTTGACGATGTTGAAAAGTTCCTTGCTGTTTTGGGCGTTGTTGTCAAGTCGATCCTTAAATGCTGATTTCTTGGTGGATTGGATTAGTTGGTGGTGTTTGCGGGTGGCGTTCTTGAAGGAGGCCAGGTTGTCAGTGGTAGGGTTTTTTCTCCAGGTTTTCTTGAGAGTCCGACAGAGCTTCTTGGATTTCTTAAGGTCATCGTTGAACCAGGGGGCTTTTTTGTTACCTTGCTTGATTAGATGGTTTTTCAAGGGTGCTAGTTCGTCTGCGCTGTGGGTGATCCATTGTGTGAGGTTGGTGGCTGCATGGTTAGGGTCCGATGAATTGGCAGGGGGGTTTTGTTGAAGCGACGAGAAGAGCTGGTCGGTGGTGATTTTGTTCCAGTTTCTTCGGGGAATTGGTTTTGGAGGGTTATGGGTCGTGGATTTTTTGTAGTGGAAGTGAACGCAGCTGTGGTCCGTCCAATGGAGAGCTGTGGTGTGATCGAAGGAGAGGTACTTGCTGGAGGTGAAGATAGGGTCAAGCGTGTGTCCGGCCGAGTGGGTGGGGGTGTCAATGAGTTGTTTGAGTCCGAGATTGGCCAGGTTGTCCAGAAGGGTGGTGGTGTTGTTGTCGTTTTTCTTGTCCAGGTGGAAGTTGAGGTCTCCCAGTAGAATGTAGTTCTCGGATGGGAGGGCATGTGGGCTGATGAAGTCGGCGATGTCTACACTGAATTGTGAGCATGGTCCAGGGGGTCTGTATATAAGGGTGCCTCTGAGTGTGGTTTTGGGGTCGGTGTGAATCTGGAAGTGAAGGTGTTCGGCGGTAGTGAGGTTATCGTCGGAGCTGGTCGTGATGCGGATGGTGTTCTTATGGACGATGGCGATGCCTCCTCCTGTTTGGTTGATGCTGTCCTTTTGGGTGATCTTGTAGGTGTCCGGGATGGCTATGGCGATGACTACCACATCTTTAAGCCTTCCCCGATGCTTACCCCATCTGAGGAGGCACAGTCTGTGCACAATCGGAGCTTCAATGAACTCTGTCTTCATTTAGGCAGTCCACCACGTAGGCGCACCAAAAATGGGTTTTAAGGCCTTATTAGATGTTCATTTCAAGAGCACTAATTACAGCACACTTACACAACTGGGAAGGGGGTGGGCGCATGATGAAGCTTACCCGGTCAGCCATGAGTAGACACTTGCCTTCCTGCAAAATATTAGTCTGGTGATTATTGCGAGGAGGGCAGAAGACAGGAACTTGTAGATAATTCTGAGGAGCTCTTGAGAGGATTTAAATTCCTGCTGCACTGTGCTCCACTCAGCCTACTGGGATCTTTGTTATGGTTTATTTAAAGAGTTGCTGCCTTCTTGGATAATATTGTGCTGCCTACAGCAAAAGGCCTTAGTGGGTTGCTGCCTTCTTGGACCATGCTGTGCTCCCTACAGCCAAAGGCCTTAGATAGTTGTTACCTTTTTGGATCATGCTGGGCTGCTTACAGCAAAAGGCCTTAGAGGGTTGCTGCCTTGTTGGACCATGCTAAGCTGCCTACAGTCAAGGGCTTCAGAGGGTTGCTGCCTTCTTGGACCATGCTGTGCTGCCTACAGTCAAAGGCCTTAGAGAGTTGCTGCCTTCTTGGATCATGCTGTGCTGCATACAGCAAAAGGCCTCGGAGAGTTGTTGCCTTCTTGGATTTTGCTGTGCTGCCTACAGCAAAAGGCCTTTTAGCACCGCTGCTTCCCTAAACCCCTCTTTTAGAGGTCAAGGCGTTTTAGGGAAAAGTTTGGGTCAAGTGAGCTCATTGGGGGCACTGGGTATCAATCCTTGTTTTTTTTAATGAAATAATATTGAATACTATTAAACTATCCTAAATGGCCTAAAGAAATATAGCGCATTTTTACATCAATTCTCGTAGAACCATTCTGCGTACTCAAAGGCAGAGTTGAGCTGTTATATTTCTTATGACTCTACATAATAAGATGGAATTACAGTTTTACCCTTGTCCTGGAAAGCTATCCAGATCTGAAGCATTTCTCCATTAGTTATTCTGTATCTGACACTTCTATATTATGTAGTTCAGGTGTGCTAGATCCTTCTAAAATCTATTTTCTTGACTCACCGCAAATATCTACATGACATTCATGTGTTGGCAGTACTTCCTTGTGCAACAAGTTTATTTTTTGCCTATCACCTTCATCACCAAACCTGGTGTAGGTTCATTACTTCACAACATAATTGAGCAGTGAGTGGGACTTCTGTTGCATTTGTCAACACACAAAAAAGGGCCACCCAGTTTCTACAATAGCAACAAACTACACTATAACTTATGATCAGCCAAGGGGTGGAGGCAGGTCACCATCTGCCCTGTTTAGAGATCATTATGGCCTGCAAGGTGTCTCTGAGCTTTGAAGGAAGCCGCTGCTGAAGTGGTTTCCTTCATATCAATGAAGGCTTGTGTCGTGTCCTGATTCGAATAACGACAGACAATAACTTCTTTTATCAAGAGCTTTATTCATGTGCTCCTTGTCCCTACTCTAACTGCCCCTTTCCTGTCATGACTCCTCCTCTTCCTCCAACCCCTGGACTCCTCCCAACCCAACTACTAGAACGTGTACAACATCACATCTCCCCCCTAGTTAACAAAAGAAATTTAACAGTTCTAGTCCATTTCTTCAATCAGTCTCTTTGGCTTGAGTATGTCTCTTCGTGGTCGGAGATGCATTCCAGCATCTGCAGGTGCATAGTCCATTGGCCTGTCAGGTCTCAGGGTGGGACTCGGTTGACTCAATCCACCAGCATCTTGTTGGGCTGTATCCCTGTCAAGTGTCTTTTTCATGCCCGGGGTACATTTCTGAAAGTGAGACACATTTCGGGTGATCCGTCTTTGCTCCGACTCGGCGGTGATCATGGTGCCTTTTTGCTGAGTGACGATCAATGGTTCTTCCTTGAACCGGCAATCCGTTTTCTTGGTCTGTTCTAGTTTGACCACGACACAGTCTCCTGTCTGAAGGGATGGAGAATTGGAGCGCCGTCTAGCATCCGCATGTGTTTTCATTCTGTTCTTCCCCGCTTAGTCAGCCCTTGCCGTTTCTTTATGGATCAGTGTTGGGGACACCGGTGTCAGAGTCCCTTCCCGCGTCGGGATCCTTGTCCTGATGGGTCGCCCCAGCATGAGTGTGTCAGGACATTTGCCGGTGGTGGCATGAGGGGTAGTCCGGTACGCTCTTAGCACTTCGTTCAGAGCTATTTGTAAGTCTTTCTTTTCCAACGTGGCCTGTTGAAAAGTCTTTTTCAGGGTGGCCATGAACCTCTCGATGGTGCCATTGGCTTGTGGCCACAACGGTGTAATCTTCCTATGCCGAAAGTTTAAATGCTTTGCAAATTCACTGAACTCATGACCATTGAAAGGAGGACCATTGTCTGTCTTTAATTCCTTGGGAACACCCCATGCTGCAAATACTTCATCTAGCACAGCAATTGTGCTGGAGGCATTGGTGGAAGACACAAATTGAGCTATCGGGAATCTCGAGTATTCATCCATGATAGCCACCACATACCTGCCTGATTGGAGGGGTCCAAAGAAGTCCATGGTGAGTTCCTGCCATACCCCTTTGGGCAGCGGGGTCATTTGAAGGGGAGCTGGAGGCTCTCCCGACTTCACCAGTTGACATTGGGGACAGTCCTTCAGAGTGAGCTCAACCATTTGATCGAGTTGCGGGAGTCAGACTCTTTCCCTTAAAGCTCTCTTTGTGGCAACCACTCCTCGATGACCTTCATGCGCAAGGTTAACCACTCGTTGACGGAGCTGCCTCGGGATGACAATCCGATGGTCTCTCAGCAGGAGCCCCTCTGAGGTAGCTGACAACTCGTCTCTGATATGTCGGAAAGCTTGCATATCCTGACGCATTTGGGGGTCACTCGCTTCGTCCTTACTATCATGTCTCCAGCGATGTGTGTGAAGACGGCGCACTACCTTCTGAAGGACATTGTCCTGCGCCGTAGCATCCTTGATCGCTTCTAATGGAACTGCCGGTGGTCGGGCTACACTTACCACAAAGTGTATAAATTCCTCAGCCATTGACGGATGTGAGTCCTGGGATGCCTGAGGGTGTCTGGACATGTAGTCCGCCGGATTCTCACCTTTCCTGGGTTTATGAATGATGGTGAACGTGTATTCCTGCAGACCCAGACCCCATCTTTCAATGCGGGCGACATCTTGGCTTTGGGGTTACCGAAGATGGTGACAAGGGCCTGGTGATCCGTGATCATGGTGAAATGTTTGCCGAAGATGAACACATGGAAATGCTCACATGCCCACACGACTGCTAGGCTCTTTTTCTCGGGCTGAGAATAAGCCTTCTCCGTGTCGGAGAGGCTACAACTGACGTATGCCAGAATGTGATGCCGCTCATTGTCACTGTCGTATTGAGCCAAGATGGCACCCAAACCCACTGGACTGGCATCCACCGTTATCTCCGTCTTCGTCTTGGTGTTGAAATAGGCCAGATTGTTCACTGCTTGCACCGCTTGCTTGATTTCTTGGGAAGCCCGCTCACACTGAGGGCTCCACACAAACGGTTGTCGTTGCTTAGTGAGGGCACGAAGGGGGTGACTGATCGTTGCATAGTCCTTGATATATCTGGAGCAATAGCTTGCCATGCCCAGAAAGGATCTGACATCGCTGACGTCTTGAGGGCTCTTGGTGGTGTTGAGCACAATTACTTTCTCAGGGTCGGGTTTCATCCCTGCTCCGGAAAACACATGACCGAAAAACTTAAGAGTGGACTGATGGAATTCACACTTGTCCTTATTCAAAGTTAAATTCGCTTCCAGGAGAGCATGGCATACTTGATCCAGGGCTTTGTCATGTTCTTGTGTGTTTGATCCATATACTAAAATATCGTCACTGTAGTTTAGGGAATTTGGGATATGCCTGATGGTCTGGCGTATCACCTCTTGGAATATTTCTGCTGCAGAGGAAATGCCGAAACTCAACCTTTTGTAGTGAAACAGAGCCAGATGAGTGGCAAATGTTGTAATGTATCTTGATTTTTCGAGCAAATCCAACTGATGATATCCTTTGTTGAGATCCAGCTTTGAAAACACCCTGGCTCCATTTAGTGCCGATATCATATCACTCAGATGAGGCCCTGGATGCCGTTCCCGTTCTATGGCTGTGTTGGGAAGCCTCATGTCCACACATAACCTTACTTTCTCCGGG
This sequence comes from Lissotriton vulgaris, assembly GCF_964263255.1. Classification (NCBI taxonomy): domain Eukaryota; kingdom Metazoa; phylum Chordata; class Amphibia; order Caudata; family Salamandridae; genus Lissotriton; species Lissotriton vulgaris. The sequence continues at coordinate 2,124,793,559 of NC_141685.1, forward strand.
GTACCCTTTTTGGGGACAATTACAACCGGTGAAACCCATGGTGTGGGACCGTCCGTTTTTTCAATAATGTTCGCTTGAAGTAGTTCCTGAATTTTGTCCTCGACTGCCTGCTGAAGGTGGAAAGGCACTCGCCTCGGGTGCTGAGCAACAGGACGTACTTGGTCGTTGATGTGCAGGTGAATCAGACACTTATTCATTTTGCCAAGTCCACTGAACAACTTGGGGAAGTTCCGAACAATGTCTGGATTGTCATGAACTCGGTATAGGATTTCAACCAGTCTGAGTCTATCTGCCGTGGGCAGACTGAGAAGGCAATCGGCCTCCGGTCCCTCAATGATGTGGATGTAAGCTGGTACTGCTGTGGACTTGTGCTTGAGCATCGTTGCAAACTTGCCCAGACAGGGAAGTGGTTTCTTTGCCATCCAGATAAATACTCTGACATGCACGGGACTCAGGACAGGCAGTGGTTTCATCTTGCGATATTCGGTCACAGGCATGTAATTTAATGAAGCCCCACTATCAAGCATAAATTTGGTGTCATGGGTCCCTACTTTGATGTCTAGCGGAGGATACTTTTTCAGCTGGTCCGGGTCAGCCACCATACATATATATTCATCCGTGAATGTGGTCTCTTGAGAAGCCGACCTCGATTCCCTCAACGGTGACCTTCTGATCCATTGAGATCTGTGAGATTCCTTGCTGGAATGTGACGAGCCAGAAGACGACAGTGCCCTGTCTTGCACAGCCTTTGCGTGGTGTTTCTTTTCTTCTGGTCGGGATCTGGTTGTCTCCCTCCTTCTCTCGATGCTGTACACTCCACACATGGCTTCGAAATGGTTCTTGCGCCCGCATTTCCGGCACTGTTGGTCCATTGCTGGACAGGTGTCTGTATGTGGGAAGTCATACCCACATCGGTAGCATTTCCGAGGACGTTCTGGTTTCTTGGTGTAACTCGACTTCTTTTCTCTCCTTCTCGAGTCATATCGTCGATGACTTCGGTGTGTGTGTCTGGACGCTGGACGAGAGCTTCTCTGATGATCACTTGATCTTCTCTGAGTATTGGAGCTTTGAGTCCAATATGCTTGCTCCTTTTTCTCGCCCCGCCCTGTTTCCATGGTCTTGGCGTGTTCTTCTGCCTGGTCATATACTCTCGTCATTTCCTCAATCTCGTCGAGATCATGGCTCTTTCTTAGCAGTCGTCTTCGGAGCGTCTCTGAATGACAGCCCTCAATGACTCTCAGTCGGATGGCATCCTCCGTTGAGAATGAGTCAAAATTGCAATACTGCGACAGCCGGCGCAGTCACGATATGAAAGTGCTCATCATTTCATCTTTATCCTGACGTGCCTGATGAAACACGTACCTCTCGTAGTCCACATTTCTTTTGTGCACAAACTTTCTGTTGAGTGCATCACGCACTTTGTCATAGGTCCCTTTGTCATCTGTTGGTAATTCTTTGATCACTTTCCCAATTTCTTTGTCAACTAGATCACGGAGTGCAATTAGCTTGTCTCGGTCTACTGTGACCTTTGACCCTTCTAAGTAGTCCTCAAATTCTTCCAGCCACTCCTGCCACCGAGGGCACATGCTTCCGCCCGCTACCAGCGTCAGTGGTTCCGGAGGTCGCAAGTGTGAGACGATGGGTACGACAGGGGCAACCACCGCTGCACCACCTCCATTCCGGTTCGGCGAGTTCGACATGGCTGGGTTGAAATGTCAGCGACGCACCTGTATTCTGGCTAGGGCCCGCTTTTGCAATGTCCAATGCTTGTTTCTTTAGTCATCACTGTTTGCACTTGCACTCAATAATGCTTGTTTTGCAGTTATCAATACTTGTCCTTGCACTCACCAGTGCTTGTTTTGCAATTGTCAATGCTTATTTCTTTAGGTCATGTGCTGCCTGAACTCATAATGGCCGCCAGTAGTTTGCACATGGAGGTTGTCCTAAAAGTTGCCTGACTTTAAGATGGCCACCGTTCTTGAACTCTCAGCCCCCAGGAGACTTCACTCTCAGTCATTCTCTCGAGGCACACATGTTCTCCCGGACTCACCGGCGAATACTTGCAGCATGCAGTCACGTTTCCTTGATCCCTCAACGCTTCTGGCACTTCAAAGCATCCAGGTACGATCAGGGGAAATCCCACGCTGCAGCGCGTCATTGGGACGCAATTCCTCACGCAACGGGGGTGAGCTGGGTATTTTTGCGCGCACGGGCGCTCCATGTCAGGACACTTCCACTCATCCAGGGCAGCACTACAGACGCTCCTTGAGCACCGGAGCATGGGCAAGATCGGGATGGGCACCCGACTTCCTCTCATTCGTCGCGTGCCGATTTGCACGCAGCGGGAGTGAGCCGCAATTTGGCGCGAACCAGCGCCCGGCTTCAAAACGTCCCGGCGCTCGATGGCGTCTTCTTCCCTAGGCTCTACGCGACCAGCACGTCGCGGAGCAGGGGTAATTTCCGCTGGCCTCTTGATCTGGGCGGCGGACCCACTTAAGACAGACGTGTCTCGACAGCGTTTTCTTCTTTCACGCTGCTAGGGACAGGGACGCTTCTTCGTGGGTTTCTGTGGGTGGCAGACTGCACCATCCCACCCTCGTCGCCAGTTGTCGTGTCCTGATTCGAATAACGACAGACAATAACTTCTTTTATCAAGAGCTTTATTCATGTGCTCCTTACTATTCTGTGTCCCTACTCTAACTGCCCCTTTCCTGTCATGACTCCTCCTCTTCCTCCAACCCCTGGACTCCTCCCAACCCAACTACTAGAACGTGTGCAACATCACATCTTGCAGACCTGGTGCTATGGTTAAATCTGGCTCACCAAACATATCTGTTAAGTAAAAAAAAACTATCCAAAGCAAGACAAAGCAATAATGATAATTATTATCATGATGGTAAGAATCTCCATATGGAAGTGAGAAGGCGCAGTGCAAATGAGTTTTAATAGGGTGACTAGTAATAATGAATCACAACTCTTTGCATCAGTCTAATTGGTTATGATGATGAGTGCTGCTTAGGACACAGTAGATTCTTCCACTGCATAAGCTATTCGAAAATATAGTCCAGCGATAAAGTTACTGTTTTGTCCTCCAAATGAATAATTTATATAGTGGCCTTCATTGGGACAAAGATGGGCATAGGAGAGATAGAAAATTCACTGAATGTGTCAGCAAAACTACAAAAATGCAAAAAATGCACCTAAACTACCATTTCTCACCTCTGTGCTAGTGGAAATGTATGCCACCAAGGCAGTGAGAAACAGAAAAAATCATTTCAAAACGAGGATTTTGGTAAAAGTGATCGTGATTTTGAGAGTGGGCTAACCAACGAGATGGTGTTAGAAGCCAGGTTCACTAGAATTAAACAGATTGCAAAATGGAGTAATGTACCTAATTTATTTGAGTGTGGGGTCAATGGTCTTTATGATGGCAGCTTCCCAGTCTATATTGTGAGAGTTCCAATGGCTGAATGTCTGTAAAATGTGTCATTTAAAACATTGTTTTGGTTCTAAGGTGGTCATTGAGTCTGTTGTGCAAGACAGTGATGGTAAATTGTTTTGAAAAATCATCCGTGGGACACTAACGGGCTGGGAGGGCGAAAAGCTTCACATGTGTTGTGTCTAAGCTCCCATTCCAACACTGCAGGGCTGGACCACCTGCAGAAAAGCAATGAAGATCTTAATGTATCATGGCCTCACACTTCGGAGATATGAGCTATGCATAAAACACATGCAAGCTGCACTGGAGGGGTGCAGGGCAAACAATTATTCTAAAAGAAATAGCTATTGGTTCAAACCAAGCACATAAATCTGCTAACGTCATAGCATTTTTGCGGTACTTCTGTCTTCTGTGGTGATGCAGATTACCGGACATTACATTGAACTACAGATGCATGCAAAAGAGCTATCCCCTGTATATGAATCACTGTCAACCCAAAATGACAGACTCTGGGTGGATATAGAGAACAAAACACAACCTACCCCCACTTCAATTGATGTTGTGGATGTTCAAAAGTAGAATACGCCGGTTTCTTCTCATCAGATATCCAATATATCCTGACACATACACAATAAGCTCTGATTAATTTACCACCATAATGTAAATATTTTTTGCTGGAATTGAACAAATGCAGATCCTAGAGATGACCTCCACCACCCATATGTGGACTTTTTTTTATAATAATTTCTATATGGATATGATCTGCTTTTTCACAATGCACATCAACCTAACATGACCGGACACTCTAAAATTTTGACAGTCCCCCCTCTGTACGCTAGGGAGATCGGGCTTCTTTAAAGAGTCTATTGGATGCGATAAATACTTGCTTCACAGTTCAAAAACATTTACTTACCTTGAAGAAGCTGTGCACAATTTCATATGTCACGAAACAACTCAGCGCTCTACTGAAGAAACCATCAGCGGACCCCACAAACTCAAAAACTACCGCCCCATCTCGCTCCTCCTGTTTCCGGCCAAAGTCATTGAGAAGACCGTCAACAAGCAGCTGGCCGCCTTCCTCGAGACGAATGGATCCCTCGACCTCTCGCAGTCTGGCTTCCGGGCCAACCACAGCACCGAGACCGCCCTCAACGCAGCCACCGATGACATCCGAGCCCTGCTCGACAACGAAGAAACAGCGGCCCTCATCCTCCTGGACCTCTCCACAGCATTCGACACAGTCTGCCACCCCACCCTAGTGCAGCGCCTCAGCAAATTCGGAATCCAGGATAAGGCACTGGAGTGGATCATCTCCTTCCTTGCTGGAAGGACACAGAGAGTCCGCCTTCCCCCGTTCAGATCAGAAGCCACCGAAGTCACCTGCGGCATCCCTCAGGGCTCCTCGCTCAGCCCCACCCTCTTCAATGTCTACATGAGCCCCCTTGCGGCCATCGCACGCCAAGACAACCTCGCCATGATCTCCTACGCCGACGACACTCAGCTGATCATCTCCCTCACCAATTACCCCGCCACCGCCAGAGCCAACCTGCACGAAGGGATGACAGACGTAGCCGAGTGGATGATGACCAGCCGCCTGAAACTGAACTCAGACAAGACGGAAGTTCTCATCCTGGGCTCCTTGCCCTCCGCCTGGGACGACTCCTGGTGGCCCCCCACCCTGGGCAGCGCACCCAAACAGACCACGCACGCAACCTGGGCTTCATCCTGGACTCCTCCCTCTACATGACCAGACAAGTCAACGCCGTCTCCTCGTCTTGCTTCAATATCCTGCGCATGCTACTTAAGATCTTCCGGTGTATCCCCACCGAGACCAGGAAGACGGTCACCCAGGCCCTCGTAACCTGCCGACTGGACTACGGCAACGCTCTCTACGCCGGAACCACCGCCAAGCTCCAGAAGAGACTCCCCCCGACACAGCCACATCTCCGGACACCTGAGAGACCTACACTGGCTCCCGGTCAACAAGAGAATCACCTTCCGTCTCCTCACCCACGCTCACAAAGCCCTACACAGCCAAGGCCCAAGATACCTCAACAGCCGCCTCAACTTCTACACTCCCACCAGCCAGCTTCGATCGACCAGCCACGCCCTCGCCGCCGTCCCCCGCACCTGAAGAGCCACAACAGGAGGAAGGTCCTTCTCCTACCTGGCCGCCAAGACTTGGAACTCCCTCCGGCCCCACCTCCGCCTGACCTAAGACCACCTCGCCTTCAGGAAGCAGCTCAAGACCTGGCTGTTCGAGCAGTAGCGGACCCCCCCTCCCCAGCGCCTTGAGACCCTCCGGGTGAGTAGTGCGCTATAGAAATGCTATTGATTGATTGATTGATTGATTGAGTTGGCCTTCTGAGAAAATTCCTAATAAAATATTTAAATTTTAGACATTGTGTCTGTTTGATAAAAACTCCAGATCTTTGTCCACTGTCATATTAAATTACGCAGGATTTGGAAGGGTTCTTGCATCATTTTGGAAGACTGCAGATGGTCGATTAAAGGTTCCAAATAAACCCAAACAATTGTTCTAGAAATCTATAGTGAGATATTTATTTCAAGTAATTCGTCAGGCCTATTATAAGTTTGTTTATGGCCAGGTTTCATGCCATCCCACAGAGATATTGTTCTACATTCTGGAGAAAAAGAGATAAGAAAACTTGATTGCCACAGCATTGGTTCTCAGACTTGTGCAATGTAGATCAGCTCAAGTGGCCCAGGCGGTGGCAGCTTATACTCATGGCAGCACAAACTTGATCATCTTTAGTTTGACAGATCCGTTTGGTACAGCCTTTGCTGCCATGCAGGGCAACTTTTTTTGATGGTGCAGCATACTGTGCTTTTATAGTGTTCTTTGTGTGACCAGCCCATATTATCTGTGTAGAATTTGACTGCTACAGATTAACTCGGATATCCTGAGCTAATAGCCCATTGCATGCTGGTGTGTGTGCTATACTTGTCGAGTGAACCAGAGACCTGTGGCTTCTATTTTGAAAGCCCAAAGCCTGCACAAATGGACTCCACTAGACAGTGGAAGTGTATTGCTGACATTCCTGTGACTGGAGGGGGCACACCTACACAGTTGAGTGCGGAAAAAAATCATACAAGCTCAGAGAGATGTTTACTAGGTTAGGGTGAAGGGTGGGACTGCTTTTGCTCTTGTCAGAGTCTTAATGTTCCTTTAAAAATGAGTCATCCTTGTCTCTCCCTTCCTGATTGCTATCAGGTGTGGCTGTGATAGCCATGTTCAGGATGCTCACACTTTTTTGTGCCTCTGTTGTGGGTGCTCCAGCCTACAGAGAGGCTACTGTGACGAGCATCACTCTAGACAAAGGTAGAGTCTAGTACATATCCTGAGAAGGACTGACCAAAACTGTTCTGGAAGTGCAGAGAGAAAACACATATTCAATCTGCTTTATCTGTATAAAAGTGGGAGCTGTCGACCCACATGTTGTTCCAGTTCCAAGCTCTCTTAAACCACAGAGTACCCAGAGGACTACTGCACAACCAGGATTGGTGTCTGCTCACAGCTAGATTACCCGAGGTGAGGGGACATCACCTGGAGTCTGACCTCAAGAACTGTTCCTTGTTCTAGATTGCCTGGAGAAGGATCGAGCCAACTCTAGATGAGGAGCAGACTACATGGGCAAAAGCATGACACCGATGCTGTGGGTCCGTCTGAGAGAGAGACCCGTGAAGCATAAATGACTGGTTTTATGCTCGGAGCTGTTCATCACTCTCATAGTGGAGAATTTGTGGCACTGCCGAAGTATGCCTGAGGGATCTGCTCTGTCAGTTGTGCTGTCGCAGCCATGGCACTTGCTCCACTGTTTGCTCGGGCAGTCTGCACCGCTAAAGAAAAGACTAAGTGGCATATTATCAAGAAGGATGTTAAAATGATCGCCGCGTTACCGGCAGGAAACTGCAGCTAAAGCGGCGATAATGGGCTTGATAATTTGCCGTTGAGAATTCCCATAGAAGCCCATGTTCACACCAGAACATGGGCTTCTATGGGAATTCACAAGGGCATATTATCAAGCCCATTATTGCCGTTTTAGCGGCAGTTTCCTGCCGCTAAAGCAGCGATCATTTTAACGCTGTTTGTTATTAATATGCCCCTAATGCCTTATGTTGGCACTTGCCATGTTTGCAGCTAGAGACTCTACTGAAGCTCACAGGGCGCTACCTATAGACTAAAAAAGGTGGAATGGGGCAGAATGGGACATCCTCGCTAAGGGGCATAATCCTGCCCCAGAGATTGTGAGTACCTGATCCCTCTGTGCCATGTGCTGTGTTAAGTTTTACTGTGTATTAAAGTACTTTTCTTTTTACAAAGACACTGGACTGGTCAATCAGTAGTTGAGTACTGAGCCTGTTGTACTCCTACTCTAGCCTCTTTGAAAAGCCTGTGGCTGCTCGCCATCACTACTACCGTGAGCCAAGTGATGAAGGGTTCACTCCCTCCATTTTGCAGAGCCATAGTGTGGCCCAGTGGTCCCTTGTTACCCCGTGGGCTCCCCGAATGGGGTCTGACAGTGATTTCAATATTCTAATTCTGTAAGGGAGAAAACAGCACAGGGGAATAATATGTTTCAGTGTAAGAGCGCTTACACTGTATTATTTCTTGAGATTAGGTTACGTACTAACTACGAAATACCTTTAAAGAAATGGTGATTAATGTAAAGGATAACCTCCAAATCGAAGTGGTGGCGACTAAAAAGTAAAAGAAACCAAAAAAACAATGTCCATGAGCAGAAATGCAACAGTGACACAACTGGAGACCTGTGTGTAATAGGCAGAGATGCCCTGGGTCTGACGAATTGGATGGGGCTGGCAAATACATTTATGCATCTATATTATTTCGCTTTGCGTTTCCTTGTTTCTATGAATGCTAGAATGGCTTCTGGCCTCTATTTGTGATTGCACAGATAGTTAACACGACATGATTTTAAGATGGATAATATTGACACACAATGCAATGGGAGTCGCGTTTCAATGTTATCATGCTCAATCTGTTGAGATTTGATAGGCATCACTTTTGTTTGTGCTTTTGTCGATTGGCGTTAATCACAAACAGTGCTGCCGGCTTTGTAAGACGAAGTATGTTGTACGCAAACATTGCCAAATTCAGGTTTGCGACCTGACAGCCAGCACTATAGATCATTGAAGCAGGATATTAGGAAAAGACAATCTCTCAGCCTGGTTTGTAACTGCTCAAGTAACCAGGATTCTGAAACACACTCATTAGACCTTGAAATTGAAGCTAAATATATCAGTCTGCAGGACAGACATTTGCTGCGCTCTGCTGACAAAAGGGGAGAGAGAAACATATCCGAGCACGCTGCTGCCGGTGGAAACCACGACGGCAGTCACGCTTTGTTCTTCTCAGGTTTCTTTTGCTTAGCGTGCATCACAAATCCCAGGGATAAATCATTTGCAACCATTTGTTATTTTAACGTGGCGCAAAAATACACTGTCATTGGGATTGTAAAACAGAGCATTATATACGGAAGAGAAAGTTTGTGCATCTAAATGGCTAACAAAAAGAATAGGTGTCAAAATGTGACACAGTGTCACACACACCAGGCAAAGTGATCGCACCAGTGAATGGCACCTACTCAGGCATAACCCAGGAAGCACCCTCACATGGGGAGTAGCCACCTCACAGGAGCGCTGCTCAAGCGTGAGGGAGCAGTGGTTGCCATCAGATACACTCTCCGACACTTGAACATATGTACCCAGATATTGCAAGATAGGAAGAGGAAATGAGGGAACAGTGAAATAGTGCAAGGATGCACTGTAGTGCCTGCAAGGTTCTTCAGCAAGAACAAAAAATCCACACTCAATTGTTTATCCTTTTATGCCATATTTATCTCTGGCACGTTTTTGGCATCGCCGGAATCCAGGTGCCAAATCATAGATCCACATCAAGTCGCAGGATGGAGCGCCTCAGGTGTGAGGCTGATTCACGCTAAGGTGCGCATCTTCTTCAATCCTTCTTCTTGCGTGTACCTTCCACAGCGCAAGGAAAGTACCAACCTAAGCTCAGGAAGCCACGTGCAGCGCATGCGCAGGCGGTTGACAGGACACTACACTAGCACTTACCAACTGAAGCAGTATCATCAGAACGTCAAATGCCTGATGCACAAGAGGGAGAAACAATATTTTTGGTTATTGATTGTCTTGCATAACCAAATGAAGGAGATACACAGGTGAACCTAAGCAGCGATTTAGTGGGACAAGTTGTCTGTAAGAACGTGCATCCTCCCACTGCTCCCACAGACCTTGTAAATACACGCAATGACGTTGTTAATTCCTAAGTCATGACATTTGTAGTAGCTCCTGAAAACAAGCATGAGTGATCAAAGTCCAATGATCACGGTATACAGACATCGGAAGGAAGCTATCAAAAGACAGCATTGGAAGGGACCGCAGTGATCCTGGAACAAATTTCAGCATGGGTTGCTGACCAGTGGCATCAGTTATGTACATAAATCATTGTATTACTGAATCAGTGAGTGCAACAAGTGAATCAAATCCCTTCAGTAGGGATACGTGAGGAAGAAGCGCTTCTTCCCAAGGTCTTTTTCTAAAAATAGAATCCATGGCTTACATATGAGTGTATTTATAAATGTATGAGTACATTTAGGTATGACCATTAGCAGCAGTACATGCTAAGGAATTTCTCACCTCAGCAAAATTCTCATCATCTTGGGGAGAGGAAGGGTTTGCTTCCTTAACTTGCCATGTTCAGAGCTAAACTCACATTTGATAAGAGGTCTCGTCCCTATTTTGTTGTTCTGCAGTTCAAAAAACCTTTTTTTTTCTTTCCAAAGAAAGGTTATGCTTTTGGGAACCCTGGATGCAAGTCAGAAAAATGCTTGTACAGCACCTGAAATCATGACCACCTGAAACACTGATCGCCAGCAGTGGTGGGGAGTAAGATCAAATCCTAAATAAGCACAACACCGTCACTTGAGACATGCCTTTTCATACACTTGGCCGTGAAATTGTTAATATCGGTAGCTGATCTTTGTAATAACCCGCAAGCAAATTAAATTTTAAAAAAATCAGAACGGGATTATTGTCTTCCCTGATAAATTCACAATTGCCATAGTGTGCTGAAGGCAAGCACATCTGCTTTGAAAGAAGTGTATTTCAATTTAATTATCAACTTTATTTCAGTTCAATGAACCATAAAAGTGCACAGTGCAAAAGCATTATACGTAAAACATGATAAATACAAATCACAACTCATAGCAGTGTAAATATATAAAACAATTGCAATTATAAAACACAGTTTGTTAAAATGCACCACCATACTGAGACAAAGCCAAGGGAAGAAAAACCTCAGGAAAGTCCTTAGAGATGGATTCATAAAAGGTCCGTCATGTCACCCGGATCATCTATAGTATTTTCTGGTATGGGCAGCTTAAGAATAGTCACTTAAATGAAAGTATTGCAGTTAGATGTGTTTGTATGCTTTCCAGGATTGCAGAATAATTGTGCTTGCTATGGAGTCTGAAGAGTGACACATTCACAGTGAAATAATATTAACATCCACAAAATCTGATGGCAATTTTGAAAGAGATCAACCCAGTTATACTGCAGAGGTGATGACCGCACTGGACTGCCGTACTATCGCTTGCTCGGTGGCGATGGTATTTATGTTTTAGTCCAATCTAGCACTTGCTGATTCCAATTTATTTATTTATTTGCGGGTTTATAACGCGCTTGAATAAACACCCTCGAAGGAGTATCTCCGCGCTCCAGAGACAGCAGAAGCAAAAACCAGGGCAACAATAATAAGAACAAAAGTCATGTGTGACTACCTCATGACCTGACTTGTTTAGACCTGAAACATAAACATCAACTCCCAATTACAAACATGAAATGCTTGGTCCAGTTATAATTACGTTTGTAGTCGCTATCTGGCGTCAAGCAGATCGGGGAGACACTGCCACTGTCCTCCCTAGCTGCCAATAAAGAATATACTGTGATCATGATGCCAAAGCTCGTAATGAATGTCTGTGGATTGTGTAATAAAATCACTCCCGCCTTCTTCCCCACGCAGCTACTTGTAAGAGTGTAAGTGCCATGATCACACCAGACATTTCTACGCTCCCAAAAATACATGCAAATGCCCAGAGGTGCCCAAACTACAGCAGCAATAAGCTGAAATTAGTTAGCTGATGAGTGCCAAGACACTATACTGTGCACAAAGCACAGCTTCCTAGAAGCATCTGAGCTCAATGTTAGAACAAAACCAGGTAGAGATCCTGTATGTAAAGCAAGAAGGGGTTAGGGCTCAGCATGGATAGGGAGAAGAGGGATGGTGCTGGCTAACGGGCAGGGCACAAATCCTAAAAAACAGAAGTGGGAGACTAACCAAGTTAGGTAGTATGCAAGTAACATCATGACATCTCAGCATGTGACATCATGGCACATGAAGTGACCTCACAGGAAGTGACATCATAAGAAGTGACATCAGCTCTTAACCCTCATGCATATCTTTAGCAGGTCTCTTATTGGTACATATGAGTACATTATGAGATTTAACAAATTAGATTTTGCTTCGGGTTGTGCCAAAAAAGTTTTGCAACCCTGACACAAAATCTGAGCTTAAACCTTTACATTCATCTTTTAAAAACTCTGCCACAAAGAAATTAGCAACAAGGACATATCTGGCACTAAATTGGTTTTGTTTATTTGGTTGGCTGCATTTCAAAATATCTTATGGGGTTAACGCACCCACTGCAGAGATCTTTGTGTACCCAGTAAATCCCAGGTAGAAATAGTAATGGCACGATAACTCTGGAGGTTAACACATTTGAGGAAGAGATCTGTATTTTGTCTAGTCTCAGTTTTGAATCAATGCAATATAGAGGGTTACAGGAAGAATAAAAAACATTATTTTATGTTGCTAGGTAAGGGGGTTACAACTTTTATCACAGAAATCCTTTTGTTAATTGCAGTTCATAAATTGTAATTGTTAGGAATGGGGGTCTCTAGTTGGCAGAGGTAGGTACATTTGTCCAAATAAGGACCATTGTTTCTAGTCAGGGTACGGTGGATATACTCCTAAAATAACCCCTGCTCACCCCCTTGGTAGTTTGGCACAAGCAGGCAGGCTTATCTCAGAAGCAGTGTGTTAAGCATTGTGAACACATACAGAAAAATAAGTAATCTTTATCTAAACCAAAACAAGACCAAACAACAAAAATCCACAATACAGTAATAAAAATATGACTTTCGAGTGGTAGAAATAGTTCAGTTCAAAGCAAATTGCAGATGCAACACTTTTCACACACAGTACCTTGAATGCATTGCGAAGAAAAACCAAACGGGCAGCAGGGAAGGTGCTGAGTCGGTTCCTTACACTCAGAGAAGGTGATGCGTCAGTTCCTTTATCCGGGGAGGTGATGTGTCGGCTCCTTATTCAGGGGAGGTAATGCGTCGGTCCTTACCGGAGAGGAGGTGATGTGTCGGTTTCTTACTGCATGCGGAGGTGATGCGTCGGTTTCTTACTGCTTCCCCCAACGATGTGACAGACTTGGTGCCTCAATGCGATGCGTCGATCCGGGGCGATGCATGGATTTTTGCAGCCACACAGCAGAGCTTTGATTGGAATCGGTGCGGTGATCTCTGACAGCAAACAGCACAGGGGCAGTCTTCCTCCTCAGCTTCTCTAGCTCTTCTCCTTGGCAAAGGTTCCTCTTGATTCCCAGAAGTGATCTAAAGTTCTGGGGGTTTGGGCCCCAATATTTTTACTACAAAGTCCTTTGTTCTTTGGTGGTAGAGAAGCCTTGTGCTTGGTCAAAACCGGTTCTGTCCTCTCTGGTGCAGATTCCTCTCAGGAGGTGGAGACAGCATTGTGGAAGGCAGAACAGGCCCATTCAAGTGAAATGAAATCTTCTCCCCTATTCTAAATTCAGCCCATGTCTATTCAGCCCAGCCCTGACTCATCAGGCTCTCTGGAGCCACTGCTCCTCTCCAGCCCCTGTCATCCAAAAGCCAGACATGCAATGCACAAACCTAGAAGAGGCCTACAGGATGGCTAAGCAAGAAAATACCCACTTTCTAAAAGCGGTATTTTGAAACACAAAATGTAAAAATCACCCTCACTAAAAGTTGGATTTTAACATTCTGAGTTCAAGCATACTAAACTGTATTTTCCTACCTTGTTCCCTGGGGTAGTTATGTTTATAAAATGTTATAACCAAACTCTCAATTCTCTCCTATGGGAACAGGTAGCCTTGCAACGGTGAAAAAAAATTAAATTGGCAGTAATTCACTATCAGGACATGCCAAACACACCAGGGCATGTCCTACATTTCACATACACTGCACCCTGCCCACAGCGGTGCCTTGGGCCCACCTTAGGGGTGACTAACATGTAATAAAATGGAAGGGTAGGGCCTGGCAAGTGTGAGGGCACTGTAAGAGGGACTGACTAGTAAATCAAATATGCCAATCATGGAATCATCAATCCATAACAATAATTTACAAAGGGAGCATCTACACTTTGGCACTGAACAGCAGTGCAAAGTGCCCAAAGCATCTAGACCAGCAAAATGGAGTACAACACAAAGAAAAAACACTGGAGGCAAAGGCAAAAATGCAGGGGAAACTCACCCCAATGGTGCCAGGTCTAACAGTAATACTTCTAATATTGCACATGGAGCTATGAAGACATGTGATTCCTACACTTTATAATCCTCACTATCTTTTGTTACACATCCTATACATTTATTTACACACTTATATGATTTATTGTTGATATATAATAGGAATGTGTGATGTAAAGTGCTCTGACACGCTGCATTGGAATGAATAGCTCTATAAAACAAATAAAAAAAGATAGTAATATTTAAATTGTTATTCATGTAAATACTGGGATATACTAACACATCTGACATTCTTACAGTACATGCACATCTCTTTTATACAGGAACTGAACACAGAGAAAACCATGCCTCTCGAATGTACTTGTGAAAGAATAGCAAGCTGTGTGCCTTTGTTTCTCCTCAATTGCATTTGCATCAAATGTTAGATACCCCCCTGCCAGGGTACTCAAACAAAAGAAGGCCTGATGGTCCCTTAACTTCAGCCTTTGTTTTGGGCCCTGCTCGAATTTGAAATAACAAAGCCTCTCGCTGCCTACAGATTGCAGTTCAGAACAAAAACAGGCAATGTGCAGGTACTGCTGAATGTTTTGAGGTGTCAGAAAATTACACTGGGATGGGTTCAGCATATTTCAGTGGGGACCAACTTCTTGGCAGAATCGACAGCGGAAATAGTGGGTGGAGGCCATCTACCTGGGTGCACTCCCGACTTTTGCCCTGCTAAAAGGACAGAAAAATGAGCGGAAAGGAAACCTAAAAGCGGGCTCCATTTATCAGACGGTCACTGAAGGAGAAATGCTAATTGGAAATCCCAATGCATATATCCAGTTCGACCTGCTCTTCGTTTCCCAGGCAAATCTTTAATGGCCAGGAGCAGTGACCCTGTAACATCAGCACAGGCTTTCCCTCATTAGCTACGGATATGCCAGAAACAGTTGCACACCATGTCTCTTGTTTGCTTCACCCTGTGCACTATAGACTCTATCCTAGCAAATGACTGTTGTGCAAGAGGGGGAGGTAAACCAGGTGGCAAAAGAAAACAGCAGGCATTTGCAATGCAATAGTTATTGCATTTTTCAGAGTTAGGGCTTTTGGCGTTGTAAATAACAATGGGGCATATTATCAAGGGAGTTTATCTCCGCTTTTTTGGCTTTAAAAGCCAAGAAAGCGGAGATAAAATTATCTCCCTATTACCAAGCTGTCGCTAACACCAGTTAGTGACAGCTAATAGGAGATAGCGACCAACTTGGGCCCCGCTTTGCATGTCAGTGATATTTATCACTAATGACATGCAAAGTGGGCGTGCCAAGATGTTAGCGACTGGAAACAGTCCCTAACATCGCTATCTCCTATTACCAACTTTTGGAGATATTCGCGCTAAGCGCGAATATCTCCAAAAGCTAACACCTGCCCTGAGCAGTTCTTAGCCATGTTATCCAATGGGAGGTGGATAACATGGCTAAGAGCATTTGCTCGATAATGCATGAATATCGCTGACTTTTCAGCGATATTCATGCATTGCGGCCGTTTGGTTTATCTGCGATACAAATCGCCGATGTGCGGCGATAATTTTTGTCTCTAAACAAGTTAGAGACAAAAATTATCGCTAGTTGTTGGTAATATGCCCCTATGTCTTTTATCTATGGGTTTTGGTTTGGAGTTCAGTGGATGTATGAACAGAGTCATATGTGCCGCACTGCCTAGAGGACTTGGAATGAGGAATTACCACTGGGACCAGAGAAGCAGCAGCAGCACTGTCTAGAGAACTTACATTGAGGAATTACTGATGAGACCAGAGAAGCAGGTAGCAGCACTGTCTAGAGGGCCTAGAGTGAGGAATTACTGATAAAACCAAAGATGCAGCTGAAGAACTGTCTTGAGGACTTAGAATGAGGAATTACAGATGAGACCAACCAGAGAAGCCACTAGGAACACTGTCTAGAGGACTGAGAATGAGGAAGTACTACTGTGACCAGAGACTCAATTGCAGCACTGCCTAGGGGATTTAGAATGGGGGAATTTCCAACAGGACACGAGTAGAGTGTTAGCAGCACTGTCTGGAAGGCTTAGAAGGAGTGATTACGAGTGGGACCAGAGTAGGAGTTGGAAGCACTGTCTGGAAGACTTCGAATGAGGAATTACTGACAGGACCAGAGTAACAACTAGAAGCACTGTCTACAGGACTCAGAATGAGGAATTTCCGACTGGACCATAGAAGCTGCTAGAAGCACTACCTAGAGGACTAAAAATGAAGAATTACCACTGGGATAAGAGACACAGCTGCAGCACTGCCTAGAGGACTTAGAATGTGTAATTACCGATGGGGCCAGAGTATCTGCTGGCAGCAATGCCGAGAGGACTTAGAATAAGGAATTACCATTGTGACCAGAGACACAGTTGCAGCTCTGTCTAGAGGACTAAGCATGAGGAATTAACACTGGGAACAGAGACACAGCACTGCCTAGAGGTCTAAGAATGGAGAATTACCACTGGGAGCAGAGACACAGCAGCAGCACTGTCTGAAGACTTAGAATGGAGGAATTACTGACAGGACCAGAGAATCAACTGCAGCACTGTGTAGAGGGCTTAGAATGAGAAATGACCACTGGGAACAGAGACGCAGCTGCAGCATTGTCTAGAGGACTTAAAATGAGGAATTACCACTGAGACCAGAGCAGCATCTGCAGCACTGTCTAGAGGACTAAGTATGAGGAACTACCACTGGGTTACCAAAAAGTACCCACGAAGGGGTGAGAGGCGCACTCTTTGTTTAACCCCTTCGACGCTGATGATGAGCTGGGCTCGTCATGGCGTAGCCTCCTCGCACGCTGATGACGAGCCCAGCTCGTCACGTAAAGTGCGTTTCCGCAAAACCCAGCGTGCGAGCGGAATTCCGCTAGCGCGCATGGTGTTAAACTATCACTTACTATGTATTTAACCAATTTAGACAAGGGTGCTACACTAATAACATGTGTTGGCTTCACATGTATATGTCTACTCAAAGCTGGAACAGGAAAACCTGCTCTAGTGTGCACTGTTCCTAATGAACTCAATGTTCTCAATTTCAATTCTTAACCTTTAATTAAATTTGAAATAATTCTCATCGTACCACAACTTCAGTTTGTTATATACATATATTTACTAGTTCTTCCCTTTTTTTTAAACCATAGTTATATAACTAATATAAATGCATATTCATCATCATATGACATTCACAATGGTGTTTTCATTGTTCACAATAATCATCCATATATTTTTACACATTCAAATTTTCTCCATAAATTCCTCTATGCACATGTTATTACTACTGGACCATATTTAGTGTCTGGCCCAATGCATTTCGGAACGAAGTTCCTTCCTCAGGGGCTGTATTCTGTACAGCTCTCTGATTTTATGGTGACTGTTGCTTTGAGGAATGTACAGGATACAGTATCTGATGTCTCTGCAACAACTCGGAAGTAAAAACGACTTCCCTCACAGTCTAAGGCTTCTCTGGTCTGGGTTCGTTCACCAATTCGTCAATTGACGAGAAATTTTGCCGGGAACGCCAGCAGATACGGACGAGGTTGAGAAGAGCAGTGTTACTCAACCGAATACACTGGTGAACGAACCCAGACGATCTGAAATAACCACCCTGCTACAGCGGTACGAGCTCACATCACATCTATAATAACAAGCGAACAAAAGGCATTCAAAAATAGCCTTACACTGTGAGGGAAGTCGTTTTTACTTCCGAGTTGTTGCAGAGACATCAGATACTGTATCCTGTACATTCCTCGAAGCAACAGTCACCATAACATCAGAGAGCTGTACAGAATACAGCCCCTGAGGAAGGAACTTCGTTCCGAAATGCATTGGGCCAGACACTAAATATGGTCCAGTAGTAATAACATGTGCATAGAGGAATTTATGGAGAAAATTTGAATGTGTAAAAATATATGGATGATTATTGTGAACAATGAAAACACCATTGTGAATGTCATATGATAATGAATATGCATTTATATTAGTTATATAACTATGGTTTTAAAAAAAAGGGAAGAACTAGTAAATATATGTATATAACAAACTGAAGTTGTGGTACGATGAGAATTATTTCAAATTTAATTAAAGGTTAAGAATTGAAATTGAGAACATTGAGTTCATTAGGAACAGTGCACACTAGAGCAGGTTTTCCTGTTCCAGCTTTGAACTACCACTGGGAACAGAGACGCAGCAGCAGCAGCACTGCCTAGAGGACTACGAATAGGGTATTACCACTGGAAGCAGAGACACAGCTGCAGCACTTTGTGGAAGACTTAGAATGGGGGAATTAATGACAGGACCAAAGAAGCAGCTGTAACACTGTGTAGAGGACTTAAGATGAGGAACTACTGATGAGACCAGAGAAGCAGTTAGCAGCCCTGTCTAGAGGACTTCCAATGAGGAATTAGCACTGGGAACAGAGTCACACTACAGCACTGACTAGAGGATTAAGAATGAGGAATTACTTTCGGGAACAGAGACAGGGCTGCCAAAATTGTGATCAAATAAAGAACCAGTTTTACAGCCCTGTTCACAGAAACAGAGCAACATATCTCTGAGCAAGTGAAACATAATTATTGCTAGAAAGAAAAGATTAGGTGAAAGGGAGTTATCGAATAAAGCCAAATTTCATACATTCAAACTTTTTGACTGCTCTACTCGATCTTCAGTGACCCAGACTCTGCAGATCATAAGTGAAAGTTAAATTGCGAAGGGAAGAACACATGGAGAAACGGTGGCTGGGAAGGGAAAGCAATAGCACTGGTCACTGTTTGTGTTTGCAACATTTCCAGAGCGTGAGGCAGGCAATTGGAAAAAAATTCTGTGAAACAAACTGAAATGGACAGAAGCAAAATGAGCCCTTTAACAGAGCCAGTCACTATAGGAGGGCACAACAGACCAAAATGAGGTAGAAATGGGCAGGATTTACCATTCAAAAGTAAGGAATGTAGAAAAGCACCCGAAACAACCAATGACAGGTGATGGGTCGGCTTGAAGCCCATGTACTGAATACACCATGCCTCGCTGAACAGCTCATACGCTCTGCTACACTCGACCTAAAAAGTACTTTATTTAAATGTGATCACAGACATGCTGGCCTTGCTGACCCCAGCAGGCCACCATCCCTGTGATGTAATGTAATGTAAAAAATATTTTTCAAACGCAACTAACACCTGGTGGTTTCTTGGCGCTCGAGCACAAGGGGGTAGACAGTCCGCAGGACAAAAGGCGTTAGTGATAAACATTACAAAACAGGTGAGTTTTAAGAAGGGACCTAAAACGAGTGTGGGGGGAAGCAAGTCTCATACCTAGGGGAAGAGAGTTCCAAAGGGAATGGGCAAGAAAAGAAAATCTCAAGCCTCCGTGTTTCTTGCGTTTAATAACCGGAACCTTAAGCAAGGCAAGATGGGAGGAACTGAGGTTGCGGGAAGGGACATAGGGGTGCAGTAGTGAAGAGAAAAAAGATGGACCCGTTCCGGCAAGGGGCTTAAAGATAGTACAACCTAGTTTAAATGTGCAACGCTCTGGCACGGGAAGCCAGTGAAGGGATTTTAACAAAGGACGGACGTGTTGGTGCCTGGGTTGATGATAAATAAGACGTGCAGCCTGATTCTGAACAAGCTGCAGCCTCTTCATTAAGTATGCCGGGATGCCAACATAAAGGGAATTGGCGTAATCTGACCTTGAGATAACTAAGGCTAACAAAACTAAAGTAAAGGCCTCAATGGTCAGAAAACGGGCAATCTTTCGGACTTTCCGCAACTGGAAGAAACTGGACAAGAACCAGCTCTGTCTTGTCGGGGTTACGTTTGAGGTGGTTAGCCCCCATCCAGTCACTGATGTGACAGAGGGTTGACTGAAAGTTTTGCAATGGACTGGTCCGAGGAGTCGATGTTAAAGACTAGCTGAATGTCATCCGCGTAATTAAACGCTGTGACATGGCTACCTTGCAAAGAACCAATAAGGGGGATCAGTTATAAATTAAAAAGAAGGGGTGATAAGGAGGATCCCTGTGGGACGCCACAAGACAGTTCGACCTTGTCCGCGGTAAACTGCGAGAGCCGGACCGCCTGGTGGCGATTACTCAAAAAGGAGGAGATCCACTCAAGAGCCGTACCCCGAACGCCAGCCTCCCCGACACGGTCGACCAGAATGTCATGGTCGACTGTGTCGAAGGCGGCCGACAAGTCCAGGAGCACCAGATCCTGACTGATGTTAGAGCCCGCTCCTCTTCGCAGTTCCTCCATGACTGACAATATGACAGACTCCGTAGAATGGGCGGGTCTAAAACCGGCCTGTTTGGAGTCAAAATATTGAGAGCACTCGATGAATGAGCTCAAGATGTTGGTAACATGACACTCGAGAATTTTACTAAGGTAGGGAAGAAGGGAAATGGGACGATAGTTGTTCATGACCGAAGGGTCCGCCGTGGTTTTTTTTAAGATGGGCACAACCTCTGCAACTTTGAAAGAGTTGGGTACCAGGCCAGAGGAAAGAGACTTATTCAAAAGCCCCAAAGGGGGAAGCGGACAGGCTGTGAAGGCCTCACGAAGGATTAGAGGGGGACACTAATCAGTGGGGGACCAGAAACAACCATATTTAGGAGAGCTGAAAATCCCTCCTCCAAAATAGGAGGGCCCTGAGTCAATCGCTGAGGGTTAGGGGAAGACAGGGAAGAATTAAGCATAGGGGAAGGGAACTGTTTCTGGCCATGAGCCCTGCAAACCATTCATCAGCCATAGCAACACACAGCACTGTCTACACAGTAAATAACAGAAGAATTAAATGGTCAACTAGCTCAATTTATTACCTTTCTGAATCAGCAAAAACTTTGTTCTTGGCATAGACGTCTGAGGTGGAGGGCTCCCATAGCACCAGGGACCCATTCACTACTCAATTTGCCACCTAACATGCCACCTCTGAATGAATCTCCAAGAAGCAAAACGGAGGCATAAGGATAACTGCTCACAGAAGAATAAACCACTTAAAGTGCTCCATAAATTAAAACCTTAGTGCCCTTTAAAAGTTACCAAATAATTGCTTCTTGAAACTGGCAAAAACAAAAAAAGCTAGGACTGCCTATAGAAAATGCAGGTGGGATTTAAAAAGGGAGTCTAACAATAGCCCATAACCTTGTGATCCAAGTAGACTTTATTAGCATATGCGTGTCAGTACCGGCAAAATAAGTGTCACAACATGCAGACCAATGCAGCAGTATGTCAGATTGAGGAATGTTGCCAAGCGATGCTGTCCACTCCGGGGGAGTGCCTCACCTTTCACAAGTGTGTGTTAACCCGCGCTGTTGTCTGCTCATGTATTCGGGGTCCAGGCAAATGCAGCCATGTCCACTGTTGTCGTGGGATATGTGACCAGATCTCCAAGATGCATCAAGGTGTTTGGACATGTGCAATGGGTTCCAATCTGTTGTGGCTGCAGGTACGTATTTACTCGTCCATGAAAGCGATTGCAGCTTTGTAGGCTATCATTTCCAACATGAGGTTGTTGTCAACTTCATCAAACAGGATGGCGAGGCGATCCATTAGCAGATCCAGACAGATATGGTGCCCCCTTACACCAATTAGCACTACAGCCCAATAGGGGACCAGTTCAATGTAGTCACTGCACACGAGGAGCTGTGCAATCTCCTAGGTCCAGCTTCCAGCATGTATGCTAAGTATCAAGGCATGCCATAAACAGGTATCACGGTGACACTCCTGGTCGTGGGCCAACAGTGGACGCACACACATGTCAAAATCCAGTTCAGCTACCATCCTGTTGGATAGGTTGGCATCCATGGACCACGCGAATATGCACGATCAACAAAGCAACAAAGGCCGAACGCAAGACGTTGGCAAGACGGAAGCTTAACCAGTAACTGATCCGCAGCACTGCCAATGGCAGTACCCCCAGTAAATGCAGCATATGTGCACTGTACAGTTCCACGTGACAGGGGTTGTGCATGTGTCTGGGATGTTCTGCTATTGCGTTAGTGGCTCTGGTTGAAGCGGCACTATTCTGTCCTGTGCCAGTTCTGTGGATGAAATGCCACAGCTCGGATCAATGAGTTGTTTTAGTGTGCAACGGTTGTACGCCTGGGATGGTGTGGGAGTAAGTGTGAAGGCCATTCCATGCAAGATAGGCTTCAAGCAAGGACTTCTGTGTGTGGGGTGTGTATACATGGGTCTTTTGTCGGGCTGTGCGTAGTGTGGGAGTAGTCATCAGCTGCTATAGTATCTGTCAGGGGGCGCCGGGCACATGCAATTCCGAGGTCGGAGGTGCAGATGTGCTTCCACCTGATAGTTCAGACAAATGAGCTTTCATCCCTAATGTTAGTATTTCATCTGCTTGCATTCAGGAAATGTGATGTGGCTTGTTGGGGATGGGGTGGGATGTGTGCAACTTTGGGATTCCTGTTTGACATGCCTTGCATGTGGCAAATGTGCGGCATCACTGTGTGTTACATTGCCTCACAGCTGCTCATCCCTCCCCCGTGCCTATTTACTTGTGTGTGCTGCGCGGTTGCATCACTTGCACTCCTACGGCATACCATTGTCATGCCTGTCTGCTATGTTCCATGGTATGATGGTGCAGAGGTTTTTACCCAATGAATGTCTACTATGGTTCACCTGGACCAGCGATTCCTTTAGGTCGGTATGTAAGGGCACTGTAGATTTCCTTGGTCCCGGGCCACTCAGTCAATCACAGTGATCAAGGTAACCAAGCGGCTCAAATTAATTGAATAAAGGGACCGGGGGCAGATGCTGAGGCCATCCAGATGGAGTGGGGTCACTGAATTCCTTGAGTGTGATGCCATGGATGGAGGTGGATAACAATAACCCAAGGGCATAGCTCTTATAGAGGAGGAAAGACCTGTTCTATTACAATGGTTGGCGGCGTGGAGAATCCTGTCTGCCAGGTGCGGTCTGTTAAAATTGATGATTATAAAGTCACCATCACTACTCTTTTTTGAGCCTCCTATCCAGAGCACCCTCCTAACCATGAGGATTTTCCTTTACACTCTAACGCCCTGGGGAGTGTTGTTGTTAAGCCTGCATACCTCATGCTTATACAAGCCAAATCGATATTGCTTTAGATACCAAAGACTATTGTGTGACATACTTGACATGTCAGCAATAAGCAGAGTTCGATCTAGTTGTTGCAAATTTTGCCTAATAGCCTAAAAACAGCACAGTGAGATAGAATACGAATGGGACGAATATCCCATTGGTCATATTATAAGTGTCAAAGGATCTAATATGCTCCTAATATGGAGGACGGGAGAGCAATCACATTTGTGACAGGGTGTCCCATCTGTCAACCTCTAAATCAGGCTGTAAATCTACTTTTATTACTGTGCAGTAACCTTGTGATATTCTGTGAACGTGTGGTTGCCAATGCCCAACAATCCTGATGAAATCTATGAAGAAATATCAAATGCACAGATCTAAAATAGATCGCACTTGGATTTATTATGAGAGCAAGAGTTAAGAATGTGCTTCTGCACTCGGCGATCTATCGTAAAAAAGCTGACTCCACCATAACAATCGGACAGATAACCTGTAATTATGAGTGTCTGTTTCTGACAGTATTGGAGATAGGAATCATTTCCTCCTTATCAGTCTTCCTCATCCCAGTCCATCCATTTTGAGGCTCACTGACTCGAGACTGCCCTCATTATAAGCTTCTTGTCTAAAGTGAATATAGGTTTCTTCGTTCTAAAGAACATTTCTATAACTTCCTCCTCCACCCTTGTGACTGCCTGTTTTTTCTCCTGTCTCTACGGGGACGTTTTGTTAGAACACAAGTTATGTCAATTTTAAACAATTTTGTTTTGTGTAACTCAATTTAAGAAACAAATGGAGTTTATATAAATTCATTTGACAAATATATGCAAAGAAAAGCTCACCTTGTGCTTCCGTTTATCGTTTATTTTTTTGCTGAATGGGAGACCCTAGGCCAGTGACATTCCAGCAGAGCTGAATTTTATCCCTCTTTACCATGCCTCCATATTCTTGTTTAGCCCGGCTGTAGTAGATTGAGATGGCTGGTAAGGTTTTAGGTGTTATTAAAACCGTAAGGAAATGACAGACATGTCAGTGCATCATGAGGGGGACCAGTTAAGATTAACTAATTGGTTTACACAGCCTAGCAAGCTATATAAATGGAAACTAAGCAGAGCAGGATGTTTACATAATGGACAAAATGGGCTTCAGATAATGCTCTGAAAAGAGGTAGCTTTGGAAGCCCGGCATAAATCAAAAGGCAGAACCTACATAATAGGGTGGAGCACATTTTGTAACAATATTCACCAGGGAATCACAATTCGTGGTCGATGGGCTGAAACAGCTACCGTGCAAGGAGTTCAGCCTTCTCCTAAGCACCTTAGGCTAGAAGAGGAGGAAATACGATGACCTTATGGATCCATTACCAAAGGGACCATATATTCAAGCTGCCCAATTAGAGGTGGTAGTCTATATTAGTGAACATTTGTGTTGCAAACATCACAGACAGTACTAGAGGATCTTTTCAGTCAATACCAAACAGAATCTTCTGATACTATTTTGCCACATTGTCATAAGGTCTATGATATAGAAAGATGTAGGTTGAAAAAAAGCTTTTCCTTAGGATGCAGATGATCATAAAGTACATCCCAGCTTAAAGAGATTTTATTCTGCAACTAACTTTTCATTCCTTGTTGCATCATAAGCAGCACGTGCAGTACAAACCATGTTTAAAGAGTTTCAAGGCTTGTATGAAGGGGAGACATTCATGACAACACAGGCATTACAACGCAATGCCTTTACAATGCATACATTAAAATACAGACACCATGACATTGTATGCCATTACAACACATATAACCGCGTTATAAAAGCATGCGTTGTAATGGTTTGCCCTGTAACATCATATATTGTGTCCTAAACATTTGGTGCCTGTAGTCTGTTCCTGGGTCACATGACTAGCCCTTCTGTACTCCTCCCAGACAGCCCCACATTAGATAGTATGGATGTTGGCAAGATGAGACATATCTGACTTGATAGTGAGGCAGAGCTTTCACCTACCACTTTTGCACTTCAAAGCCACTGGCTCATTGTACAAACAAATGACTTTGAACTAACCTATTGACAGACAGACTGGGAGCTTGGCAGGGAGGCAGGACATTTCAGGCACCTCTGTAAGGGTGTAAGGGGACACTCCAGAAGCCTCTCTCAAAGTGAGCACAGTTATAAGTATTGAACCCTCAGACCCACTCTTCAGATCTCTTCTGGACCTGCGGAAGACTCAGAATGACTGCTCTACTTCAAGAAGGGTTGCTTTGCTGCCATGCTGCACAGTGCCTCTGGGACAGAAAAGGATCCAGCCATCTTGAACCCTGCACCTGGACGCTGCCTGCTGTTAGTCATAACCCCCCAAGTGGTGCCTCTCCAATCCTGAACCCAACTGTGGTACCCATCAGACTGATGCAGCTCGATGCAACCCTCGCACTACTCATCAGAACCGCTGTAGCGAGATGTAACTTGCATTGCAGCCCACACAACTCTCTGTCAGAACCAATGCAGTGTGTCACAACTCGATGCTGCTTCTCCTCATAACCAAGGCAACTCAACGCAGGACCCTACATCACTCCTCAGATCTGCCGCTGTGCGGCGCAGCACAGGGTACCGTATCAGGCCACAAGGTACAATTCGGTTAAGTTCCAGCTATATGAAACTGCAAAAAAGAAAAAAATCAGGGGCTGTTGTGTTCCATACACCTAGCTGGCCTTGATACTTTGCGTGACGAACCAACCTCTCACTTTGTGTGAGAAATTGGCTTGATGGTTGAGGAGGGTGTGAGCCCTTCTTATGCAATAGCCCCAATCCCTGTCAGGGTGAACCACAAAAGTCACTAAATACATTAATTCATAATCTTCTGGTAGTTTGTTACAAAAGCAGTCAGGCTAGATTTAATGACAATGTGTAAAGCATTTATGCAGCAGAAAATCAGTAAGAGAAGAAAAACACAACACAAGAAAGGTCTTACACCAATTTAGAAACATAGAGTAACATGAAATTTGTTTTGAAACTAAAACAACAAAAATACACTCAGAGGAACCTGAGAGCTGCAATTTTAAAGATTTAGGTCAAAATAGTGCTTAAAAGCACAAAGTCCTAAATGTGGTCATCTGGTCGAGCTGGACTGGGACAAAGTCACAAGTTCTGGCTAACCGCGATGGGGCGCGGGACAAATACAGGGAGTTGGTTGGGCCCGCTGAGAATTTAATCGAGCACTTTACAAGAGTACAATAACAGCGCATATTCATTCATCTTCTTTTTAAAGGCAGAAGGGGGTGGGGGTTGTGATTAGCCTAGAATGACAGGATGTTCAGCTGTCCCTGAATCACGAGCCTGGTTCCCCTTACTCCACATCCTCTCTCTAGCTGCTAATTAATTAAGTAATATTATACAAGACAGTGGTCCCTACTTGTGGACAGGATAAAGCACAGAACCAATAATCAAAACACCTAATAAGTGTTATGTCTTTTGTCCAGCCGGAAAAGAAATTTTTATTTTAGCTAAAATAAAAATTTCTTGTCCGGCTGGACAAAAGACATAACATTTATTAGGTGTTTTGATTATTGGTTCTGTACTTTATCCTGCCCACAAGTAGGGACCACTGTCTTGTATAATATGATACTGCCCAAGGTCCCTGCGACATACCTTTAGGGTTCCCTTGTTTTTTGTAAAATTAATTAAGTAATGGCACAAGTTAATTAGATGCAAAGGTGTAGCAAGTTTCACTGCCTTTACAAACGTCTTCCTTGGTGTCAATCTCCACACAATAACAGACAGCTCTGTTTAAGGAGCTACATTTCACATTACACTCCCACGAAGGCTGCATTAAGTAGTGAATGTTACTAAGAACAGTTAAGTCGCTGCTTTGTCTCTTTGTCCCTGGGTCTGGAAGACCAGTTCTGGCAACAGTGAAACGTCGAACAGACAAAAGAAAGAGCGCACATTAAGGTTAAGGATGACAGATGCCTCCCGAGAGCAGTCATACCCGGGATTAGATGAGGCTGTGATTGTGCTGAAGGTGAAGGGGGAACAGCAGCCAGGCTTGTTTGATGCTAATAAATGAGGCTCACTGGAGACGAATGAAGCTGCACAATGAGATGCAGTAATGATCTTATTAAGAATGTGCGGGGCGAGTATCAGCGGTGCTTACAATGATATATCCCCTGTCTTTGAGTGTACCGGGGACCCAGCTTTTCGTCGGCAGAAGACCTTTCCTTCCCAGAGTCACAGGGCAAGGATGAAGGCGCCTTCAGCCGCATTGTTTATCTGGCTGAGTAGAAAAACAAAAACCCTATTTAGGTCCGGAAGCTCTCGCCTATCGTCCTAAAACTATTCGACAGGGCAGCTGGAATTATGCGACAGGGGAGGACGAAATTATGCAGCAGAGCTTACTAATGCGCCACGAAAGGCAAATTACACTGCATAATGTGGCACATTTTGTGTTAGTAGTAACTATGTTGTCACCTTCACACATGTTAACACTATCTGGGCAAATGTTTCACCACATTAGTATCAATTTAACGCCCAAACAGAAAATTTGACATCTGAAAGATGGCCATTTAGACTTTGCAGAGGGCATTCCAGTGTTAAATGCATGTGTGTGTGTGTGTGTGTGTGTGTGTATATATATATACACACACACACACACACACACACAAACACATATATATTCACTGAAAAAACCATAGGTTTCACACCAGTTATAGTGTGAAAGTTATAGTTAGCTGGAAATTTTACTGACATAAAACCATTGAAATTCCCACGTTATAGTTAGTTGGACTCACTATAACTTGCGCGCCTGCAATGCACTGCTGATGACGTCACATATTACATCACTCATGACATGGTCAGTGACATCACTCATGACATCACTGATGACACCATCCAGTGAATGTGTGTCTTTCTGAAAAATAAATATGTTTTATATATGTATTTGTAAAGGTCGATGGAAGAATAAATGTTTAAATAAGTGTGTAAATGGATGTTTTTTTAATAAAATATTGATTGGTTAATTGGCTTATTAAGTGTATCTTAGTGAATATATATATAAGCGAGTAACTTTTAAATATTGAAATGTATGTATCGGTGTTTCACTTTGTGTATAAGTGGCTGCATGGGTTCGTGACTGACTCACTGTTTGTATGTGTTTTGAAGACAGCATATGTACAGGACTATATGGATGGATGAGTGTGTATATGTGTGTGTTAGTGAGTAAACGACTGTCTCACTATTGTCTTTATCAGTAACGACATATTTCTTAATCTAGTATATTTGAGTATTGATATATATATAAGTGAGTATATGTGAGAGTGAGAGATTGTAAGAGTTCCTGTTTAAATAAGTATGTGTTTCTATAAGTGATTGTTTAAGAGAGTAAGTATGTGTAAGTTTCCTTAGAAGTTAGGTGGTAGTGTGTGTATAGTTGTATATGCAAATAAATGGATGTTCAATAGTTTTTTTGCATGTGTGAGTATGTGTGTGAGTAACTTTTGGATGACTGTCGGTGTGTAACAGGATGTATAGGTGTATCACTACATATGATGAGTGAGTATATGTATGAGTGACTATATAGAACTGTTGCTGAATGAGAGGATGTGTATATAGATGGTGGATTACTGAATTGGTTGTTGTAACTGGAATGGGTATCTCAATTTTTTTGAAAATATTAGTTTCTATTTTTGAATATGTGTTTCAAGGCTTACATTACACTGAAAGGAGGTCTGTCAGTCTGTCACAAGGATGGTGTCATCAGTGATGTCATGAATGATGTCACTGACCATGTCATGAGTGATGTAATATGTGACGTCATCAGCAGTGCATTGCAGGCGCGCAAGTTATAGTGAGTCCAACTAACTATAACATGGGAATTTCAATGGTTTTATGTCAGTAAAATTTCCAACTAACTATAACTGGTGTGAAACCTATGGTTTTTTCAGTGAATTTAATTGGTTTTTAAAATGCTAATTCCTAACTATATATAAGGCCCCAAACCTATGTTTTTTTTTAATTTCAAAATTTTGTTATTAGCAAATGTCTATAGCTATGAAATGTAATATTTTTGAAAATGAATGAATCCTATATTTTATTTGTATTTAAAACAATTTTTAAATGTATGTATATTTTGTATTTTTTTATTTTTTTACCCTGGAGCGCTCCCGGGGCACGCCCCGGTGAGTGCCCCGGAAAGCGTAGTCTTTTGAAGCGCCCCAGGGCGCGCTCCAGAGAGCGTCCCGTTAGCGCTATTGCCGCGAACGAAAACATCATCGTGACGTATCGCATAGCCGCGTCCACGTGATACGCACGGCGTAAGCGCACCCGGAAGCACTCGTGCGAAAACGATTGTGCAACGTAAACATCCGACGCGCTTACGCGACGCGACCCGGGGCGCGCCTGGGGGCGCGCCGCGTAAGGGCGCCGGTCATGTGACCTGAAAATAACACTTTTAATTGGTGCCGAACAGTATTGGTTTCATAATGATGAAGTCCCTGGTCTTGTGACCTGAAAATAACACTTCTCATTGGTTCAGGCCTTTTTTTTTTTCCAAATGATGAAAGACCCCACCTTTTTCCTTATTCTGACTTTGTCCTTTGACTGAGGAAGACCTGTTTTGCAATCTTTGAGGTATATTTTGTACTTTGAAATGGCTTCAGTAGCAGCAGCAGCTGGAGCATCTGCACCACCACCACCACCACCACCACCACAACCACCAAGAGGACCACCACAAGATTACATTGGTGGTCAACCAGAGGAGGAGGAGGAGGGGAAGAGAAGGTGGCTGCAAGAACACAATACCCCATACCAGCCAAAACCACACATTGTATGGGAGTTTTTTTCGATCCCAGAGGGCAAGAAAAAAGTCAATGCGGCCAAGGTGACTTGCCTAATCTGTGGCACGGAACTTTCAAGGGGGAACCCTAATAAAAAATACTCTTTTGGAAACAACACCATGATTCGCCACATGCAGCACAGGCATCCGATGAACTATTCTGCTGCAGAGATGAGGAAACTGGCCAGTAACCCTCCCCAATCTTCAAGTACCACCTCCAAAAGAAAGCAACCCTCTCCATCGGGACCAGAGGCAAGGGAGACGATCCCTTGCATTCAGCCACGGTTTGGGGATTTCCGTATAACATGTATTCATTGTGGTAAGACCATTTCCTATGGTGAACTGAGCATAAAGCTCATCGTCCTTCCTGGGGACAACCACAAATGCCCCAAAAAACCCTAATTTTTTCTTATTTTTTGTTGTTGCTCCAGTTGAGCCATTTTCAATTCCCTGTTTTTTCGTTTCTCCCCATAAAAATAAAAAAAATATAAAATAGTTCATAAAAGCCAAAAAAAGTACAAAATGTTCCAAAAACACTAAAAAAATATAAAACAACAAAAAGAAGAAAAAAACAGTTCTTTTTAGAACTACCTCCAATTTATAATAAAAGGCTACATTTTTTAAAAACTATGTCATTCTTCTTTCCCCATGGGCCGCTCCCCGGTGCGCGTACCGGGCGCTCCCCCCGTGCAAATAAAAAAAAAATGTATTTTGCACCGCGGGGCCCTTTTATAGCCCCCACATCAAACCTAGGGGGTCAGGGGGTCTACCCTGCCCCCTTATGGTCATTTCCCCCTTTTTTTCCCACCTCTTGTGTCTCTATCCTACCGAGATACAAGATGGTGGCCGGTCCGGACTGTTTCGAATGTTTACAGACACCCGAGAGCCAATCAGCTTTCCGTGCGCACCTCGTGTGTCGCGCCCGCTGCGCTCCCCTGTGCGCGTTCCGTGGCGCGGCCATAGATATATATATTTTTTTGAACCTAAATTACTCAAAATCCACTGGAGCACATATCTTGAGACATAGGAAAGGCACATCGGGCTACCAGTCCCTACAATTTTGCCAAGTTTCGTGGAAATCCATTCAGCCGTTCGGGCTAAAAGTGAGTTTGAGCGCCCTATGGAAATTAACATGGGAAAACACGTTTTGGGACCCCCGTTTTATCTCGGCCCCCGCTTCACAAATCCCCCCAAACTTTTAAGGAAGGACCGGAGCTTCGCGAGGCAAATTTGAGGAAATTTTCAGGCAGATTCGTCAACCGGCGCCAAAGTTATTCACAATAGAATTTTGAGATTTTGCATTGAAAAAAATCCTAACTATAACTACCTACTGGCGACCGCCATTAGGTAATATATATATGTATATATATATATATATATATATATATATATATATATATATATATATATATATATATATATATATATATATATATATATATATATATACACATATATATATACACACATATATATATATATATATATATATATTCACTGAAAAAAACATAGGTTTCAGGCCTTATATAGTTAGGAATTAGCATTTAAAAAACCTTTGAAATTCACTCAAAAAACTATAAGTTTTAGGGGTGTTATAGTTACCTGGACATTTCACTGATACAAAACCATTGAAAGTGGTCCTATACAGTTAGTTGTACTAACTTTCGCGCACCCGCAATCCACTGCTGATGATGTCACATATTACATCATTCATGACATGGTCAGTGACATCACTGATGACATCTCAAATACATCACTGATGACATCACTGATGACATCATCCAGTGAATGTGTTTTGCTTCATTATTTAAATATGCATTATATATATAGCAATTTGCATTGAAGAATGAGTGGATATATAAAAAAAATATTTGGATGGAGGATTTAGTAGCAGTGTAATTGACTGTTTACTTTACCAATTTACAGTGTCTCACTAAATATAGTGGATAGTGATTAAACTGCGTGAATATCTGTATCACTTTGTCAGTTGTTGTGTAAACTGGTTCTCCAGTTGGTTACTAGCTATGTGAAAGTCTATATTAGTTATTGATTAGTTAAATGAGTATTTGTATGGGAGAGTGAACGCGTGTGTGGTCCGGTGGGGGGTGTGTGACTGCCCAAAGATGTGTGAATAGTTGATTCAGTAGATATATGAAGTTAAAACTACATGTTCTAACAGTTTCTTGGGTGAGTGAATATCTTTATGGGTGTGGTGATGAGCAAATATATTTCTCAATGGTACATGTCCAACAAACTACAAAAATAAAAGGCTGTGTATGTGTCAGTTGTATATAAATAAGTATACATAAGACTCAATAAATGTGTGAGTGACTGTATGGATAACTGTATACTTGCAATAATGATTTTATAATACACTAAGTATGACTTACTATCTAAATGAATAGATGAAGTGGTGTTTGTATAAGTGTGGAGCTAAGTAAGTATGTAAGTATGATCCATTGTTTGCATAAGTGAATAGGATGACTTCATATGTGAATAGGTTGTGTGCTGGTGTGTAATGTCGATATAGGTGTATAAGTATTTTTGATAGTGTTCTATTGTTCATTGACAGCATGTATGAGTGAATCTACAGGTAAGTGATTAGATGTGTGTATACATCTTGGAATCACTGAGTAGGTTTTTAGATACTTGTATTGCTGTGTCAATGGATTCAAATATGATAGTCTGTATTTTACAAAGAGTGATGAAAGATTTTACTAGTGCATGAAAAGGTGTATGTGATTCTCACGTGGATGATGTCATCAGTGATGTATTCAGTGCTGTGATTTGAGATGTCATCAGTGATGTCACTGACCATGTCATGAATCGATGTAATATGTGACATCATCAGCAGTGGACTGCGGGTGCGCGAAATATAGTTGGTACAACTAACTATATAGGAGCAATTTAAATGGTTTTGCATGAGTGAACTGTCCTGCTAACTATAACACCCCTAAAAAAAATAGTTTTTTGAGTGCATTTCAAAGGTTTTTTAAATGCTAATTACTAACTATATAAGGCCTGAAACCTATGGTTTTTTCAGTCAATTTCAAAGGTTTTTTAAATGCTAATTCCTAACTATATAGGGCCTGAAACCTATGGTTTTTTCAGTGAATTTGCAAGTTTTTTTTAATGCTAATGCCTAACTATATAAGGCCTGAAACCTATGGCTTTTTCAATGAATTTGCAAAGTTTTTTTTAATGCTAATTCCTAACTATATAAGGCCTGAAACCTATGGTTTTTTCAGTGAATTTCAAAGGTTTTTTAAATGCTAATTCCTAACTATAAAATGCCTGAATCCTATGTTTTTTTCAGTGAATTTCAAAGGTTTTTTAAATGCTAATTCCTAACTATATAAGGCCTGAAACCTATGGTTTTTTCAGTGAATTTCCAAGGTTTTGTAAATGCTAATTCCTAACTATATAAGGCCTGAAACCTATGGTTTTTTCAGTGAATTTCCAAGGTTTTTTAAATGCTAATTCCTAACTATATAAGGCCTGAAACCTATGGTTTTTTCAGTGAATTTCAAAGGTTTTTTAAATGCTAATTCCTAACTATATAAGGCCTGAAACCTATGGCTTTTTCAGTGAATTTGCAAGGTTTTTTAATGCTAATTCCTAACTATATAAGGCCTGAAACCTATGGTTTTTTCAGTGAATTTCAAATGTTTTTTAAATGCTAATTCCTAACTATAAAAGGCCTGAATCCTATGTTTTTTTCAGAGAATGTGCAAGGTTTTTTAAATGCTAATTTCTAACTTTATAAGGCATGAAACCTATGGTTTCTACAGTGAATTTGCAAGTTTTTTTAATGCTAATGCCTAACTATATAAGGCCTGAAACCTATGTTTTTTTCAGTGAATTTCAAGGGTTTTTAAAATCTAATTCCTAACTATATAAGGCCTGAAACCTATGGTTTTTCATTGAATTTCGAAGGTCTTTTAAATGACAATCTTTAAATGTATTATTTGTTATTTTTTTTATACTGATTTACTACATTTTTGCAGGCAGGTGTTCAGAGGGCACGCCCCCTTTTTACAACACTCTGCAGCGCAGCTCCATGGCGCTTACTGGAGATACCTGTTGGACTAGTTCCCTCTAGGGGACCTCTGGATTGAACAGGAATTAATTCCCCAACCTAAACTGTGCAAACACGCCTTGTCGAGTATTCTAAATTGGGGGATTAAGTTCCCTTGCATACTGAGGGTCCCTAGGGGCCAACTAGCCCACCATGAGCCTCCATTATGCACCAGGGGGCTGCGTTGCTTTTCCCCGGGGGGCGGCAGTCCCCGGGGCAGTGTAGAGGGGATTGGGCCCCCCACACACTTCTTTATCACTATGCCCCCACGATTTTGCCCCCCCGGGTGGTAATATGAAAAAAATGGGTTTTTATTTAAAAAAATTGGCCTTGGGGATCCTTGTGGGACCACCTGGGCAGGCCTAGGGGGTCAGGGTGTTTCTACCCAGGCCCCTTTTTGTGTTCCACACGTTTGTTTTTCTGCTTTGTTGTGCCTCGGTCTACCGAGCACAAGATGGCTGCCAACACTTCCTGGTTTGAAGTGTTCAAAGCCAATGAGCATGCAGCTCGTGCTTGGAAAGTTTTAGAACTCAAAAAGGGGGCAGGGTAGAAGCACCCTGACCCCCATAGGCCTGCTCAGTGGGTCCCACAAGGACCCCCAAGGGCCAAAAAAGAATTTTGGGGGGTTAATCGTGGGGTGCACGTACGGTGCGCGCACCCCGTGATTTTTAAAAAAACAATATTTTTTTTGCCTCGGGGCTCCCTGTGGGACCCCCTGAGCAGGCCTAGGGGATCAGGGTGCTTCTACCCTGACCCCTTTTTGAGTTCTACATGTTTGTTTTTCTGTTTTCTTGTGCCTCAGTCTACCGAGGCACAAGATGGCTGCCATGAATTTCTGTTTTGGAGTGTTGACAGACAGTGGCAGCCAATCAGCATGCAGCTCGTGCATGGTGCGCGCACGGTGCCCGCTTATAGATATATACATTTTTTCACATTTTATTTTCTCAACAACTACTGAAGGGATTTACACCATTTAAACAAAAGGGCGATCTGCAAACCAGACTCTACCATTTTGCCAAATTTGGTGTAATTCCGTTCAGTGGTTCGGGCTGTAGCCGTGTCTAATCATCCTGTGGAAACTAACATGGGAAAAACTAATTTTAGGACCCCCTTTTTTCTCAGCCCCCACTTCACGAATCCCCCAAAAACTTTCAAGGAAGGAGCGGGTCTTCTTCTTTGAGAAAATCACAAAGATTCATCAAC
This sequence comes from Lissotriton vulgaris, assembly GCF_964263255.1. NCBI lineage: Eukaryota > Metazoa > Chordata > Amphibia > Caudata > Salamandridae > Lissotriton > Lissotriton vulgaris. The sequence goes on from NC_141685.1 coordinate 2,124,828,819, forward strand.
CGGCACCAAAGTTATTCCCAATAGAATGTTGCAAATTTCCTATGGAAACTAGGTCCTAACTATACATACCTTTTGGCGACCGCCAGTAGGTAATATATATACACACACACATATATATATATATATATATATATATATATATATATATATATATATATATATATATATATATATATATATATGTATATATATATATATATATATAATTTTTTCTAAACATCCAAATTATGCAGATGATAAATTCTGTTGTGAGTGAGGGAATGTATAACTATCGGAAAGCGCCACAGAAGCAGAATTACATTGTTCCAAAATTGCTTCAGAGTGGCGTCAGTGGTATGAAGTACTGAATAAATGCAACTTCACTACAATGCAAGCATTCATTGGGCGGGGTCTAGCGTACGTTTGTGATACTGTACTGTATTACATAACATTTTATAAATATATATATATATATAGATATATATATATATCTATATATATATATATATGTAGGGCTCAAGTCCGAGTACCACGCGTGTGGACGGCGTTCCCCCACTTATTTTACCGGGAGCTTGGTAACTATAAACTGCAACTGAGTGCAAGCCACCTTTGATGTCACTTCCTGTCGTGACGTCAGCGGCCCCCCACTTCTTTTTTTAGGACATATATATATATATATATATATACACATCTATAAGCGGAGAGAGACCTACACCTACAATTGTACTTGATGCAGGAGAAGAATTGGATTTTTTAGTTGCAGAGAGACTGCGGTCCTTGAGACCGAGAAAGGACAGCAAACCACAGCAAAAAATACAAGAAAAAACAGACGAAGAAAAGAAAGAAGAAAAATCAACAAACAAAAAAGGAAAAAACAAAAAGAAGAGCAACTGGACAAGGAGAAAGTAGATTTGGATAAAACCATCATTAACTTGTCTAAAGTACCTTTGTCTGATGCTGAAAAAACATTGCTGTCCCTGGGTCTTAATTTCTGTCCCGGCCATACTTTCAATTATAGCTCCACAAGAATTGATGTCTTCAAGTTCGTGAGAAAACTCAAATTGAAAAAGCATTTCTTTTTGAAAAACGCCAAAGACAAAGACGGGGAGTCACAACAAGGAATGACAACTCATGTAGAAAGTCTAGGGATAAGGGCAGCAGACATCCCTATTTACCTGGACCTCCATGACTTGCATGTTGGCGAAGCAGCAGACAGTGATAATGAATGTGACCCATCTACTCAAACCAGAATGAGCAACATCAATCTGCTACAGAAAGGTGCTGGGATCAGCCCTTTCAAGAAAAAATCCAAATATATCCCCATGATGCCGAGGGATGCATTAGACACGTTCCACGACTGTGTGGTCGAAGACATTAAAAAACTGAATAAGCAAATACAGTCTGAGAAATTCAAACAAAGAAAACATGTTGAGCAAAAGAAAAGGGACTATGACAATCTGATGAAGAAATTAGGAAAGAACAATGAAATCATCATAAAAAAATCGGACAAAGGGGGCAATTTAGTCATCTGGCCCCGGGAAGATTATATCAAGGAGGCAAAACGTCAGCTTGGCAATACTGATTGTTATGAGCCATCTAACATCAAAAAATACAAGCAGGCTACAGATTCACTGAAGAAACTGTTAACACAATTGCGCAGCGATGGCCTTATCTCCAATGATGAGTTCAAGTTTATGCACAATGAAACTCCAATCACACCTGTATTTTATTTAATACCAAAAGTGCATAAGTGTGTTCTCCCCACTCCTGGCAGGCCAATCATTTCCGCTATTGGCAGCGCAGCGGAACAGGTGGGCCAATACATAGACTTCTTTTTGCAAAATCATGTAACAACACTGCCTAGTTACATCAAAGATACTGGTGACTTCCTGGGTAAAATTAGGAATATTCAATGGTCAGAAGGGATGTATTTAATTTCTTTAGACATTGAATCTTTGTACACTAGTATAGACCACCAGGCAGGATTATCAGCTGTTAAGTTCTTTTTGGACCAAAGACCGTGCGAATTGTATCAGCACAATAAGGCTATAGTAAGCATGATGCAGTGGTGTCTCCACAACAACTTCTTTCTTTTTGGAAAGGAGTTGTTTAAACAACTTAGGGGTGTGGCCATGGGAGCTTGCTTCTCCCCCAGCTATGCGTGCTTGCACGTTGGCTGGTGGGAGGAGCAGGTGCTCAAAAAAGACTATTCTGCTATATATGAGGAAAACATCATACACTATTACAGGTTCATCGATGACATTTTCATCGTGTGGAGGGGTAGTAAAGACAAGGTGGTGGAATTCATCAATAACATCAACAAAAATAATCTGAATCTCCACTTTACCCACCACATAGACAGTTCCAACTTGGAATTTCTTGATGTTAAGCTGTATATAGCCAATGGCAGAATAGAGAGTACATTATTTAGAAAGCCCACGGCTGGTAATGTCACACTCCATGCCACAAGTGCCCATCCCAGGCACTTGATAGCCAGTATCCCCTACGGGGAACTGCTACGCTTAAAACGGATATGCAGCACGGAAGCTGAATTTAATATCTGTGCAGCAGAATCCATGCGTCGCATGAAGGCTAGGGGCTATTCAGATAAAATTGTGACATCTGCCATAGCTAAGACAATGGCTAGATCTAGAGCCAGCCTGTTACCTGATCCCGTCGGGGAAGAATCTGTCCCGCAAGACCAAGCTGTTCCATCGATAACATCTGGGGCAGTTGAAAAGGTCCATTGTCCAAGACTGATCACAGCCTTCAGTGAGAACGAGCGCAAAATTAGATCCATCATTAACAAGAACTGGAGAATAGTTCTCACTGATCCAGTTCTGAAAATGAGCTTGCCTTCCAGCCCTATAATAACATTCAGTAGAGGAAGAAACATGGGAGCTGAATTAGATCTTACCAGTCCTGAGATTAGAACTAGCCCCAACTGGTTAAAACCCAAAGACGGTTTTTTCAAATGCTCCTCATGCCGGGCGTGCAAGTTTGGGATTAGCACTACAGAATACAACACCCCATTCAGCCCTATACCACATAAGATAATGGGTAACTATAACTGCAAAACTGAGTTCGCAGTATACGTCCTCACCTGTACCTGTGGGCTAAATTACATCGGGAGCACGAAGCTACAGGTACATGAGAGAATACTCCAACATCTCCGTGCCATCCTACATAGTGATCCCAATTATCCGGTGGCACGCCACTTCAAGCAAGTTCATAATAACAACTTAACTTGTTTGAAATATTATGTGGTATCAGCAGTCCCTAAACCACGGAGAGGGGGCAACAGAGAAGCCGTGCTAAGGAGATTAGAGACTAAATTCATCGTAAACTTCGATAGCAAATGCCCTAACGGTCTGAATAACACCGAAGACATGTACACGTGCCTGTAATTTAGTATTCGGTATGCAGCCCTATATGAAAAAAGATACATACTGTACATCATTTGAATTTGAATTTGAATTTGTTTCTTGTTTAAATCGTGATAACATTATCCGATTTATTGAATGTGTTTAGATAGTCATACTCGTGATCAAAATAGAGACGTAGATTGTCCTTGGATATACGAATTATGACGATTATTTATTATTCACCTCACTTTTTGTCACTATGGTAGAGATACTGTATTATGTCTCGTACTAGTCGAGGTTGGGTTGAAAGATGCAACTGCATCTTTCCACTATTTTTAATACATTTAACACGTAACATATTATTTACACTGGGTATTTGTGTTTTGTAGAGAAATCTAGAAAGCAGCTTCTTTATGCACTTATCGTTTTGTATATCTCCCCCTTTCTTTTCACTGAAGTCACAATTGAGAGTATAGCAATATGCATTCATGCAGTTGAAATTGTATCATTGCACTTTTTTAAGTGTTTGTGGATTTAACCAGGAATGTTTGGCGAAATGCTATAAATGCAATATGTGTTTTTGAAATTATTTAAATTATAATTTCATTTTAAACTGCTATGACGCCTCAATATTGCAAATGAAATTTCAGATGTATATACCGATATATTTGGAATAATAGTGTCAAGGTTTTGCAGAATTGATTTACGCCTTGATGGGACAGCCTAATTACATTGATGAATTATAAATCATGCAGTCTTTTTGCTATGTCCATCGTTTTGTTCTCTGAACATGTGACCCCGGTGGGAAGGGCATTTTATTTAAAAATGGCTTTAATCACACACAGCCTTTATGTGAACAAGGGCGCCTGAGCCCGAAACGCGTCATCTGTCGACTGCTGTTTGGTTACATTAAACATCTTGCCTGAATTCAGAAGTGGTTCATGTCTCTTTCTTCGCCGCCGGGGCGTTCTGGTGGAAGTGGAAGGAGAAACCTGCTCGTAATATATATATATATATATATATATGTAATATATGTATACACATGTGATCAAGCTCCGTTCACGGAGCGAAATGCGTCATGGAGGACAATCGTCCTAGAATATGCAAATAAATTGAAATACTGCTCACACAATCCTGTGATTTGGTGGCCTGTCATTGTACTTGAATCCTTTTTTGGGGAAAGAGGTCCGCACCTGCTTGGTTCCGCCGTGGCATTGGCGGTCAGGAATTGTACTTCGACATATATATATATATATATATATATATATATATATATATATATTTTATATATATATATATATATATATATATATATGTATGTATATTATCTTGCTAATTTTAGAGACAAATGTAAATAGCCCCACCTCTGTCAAAGATGTGTCCTTTATTATAAGCGAATAAACAAAGTAATAATGGTTCCGTCGGACAGAAATACACACTGTTTTAGTATTTCAATGTTTCCTTCCTTTAAGTCTCGTACCTAACCAGGATATCAAGACAAGTGTGCCAATACATTCACAAACAAAACACGCTGACCATAAGGAAAAAATGAAATATACAGTCCTGATGAAGACCCGCACCTGATGCGTGAAAACACTGCATCGCCCCCCAGGGTCGAAACGTCGACGCAATCCTCTCTTTTGGCGTGAACAAACTATTCAAAATCCTGTAGGATCCAAGATTTAATTGATGTGTTTACAGGATGATTGTACATGTATAGTTGTTTAACCCAAATGTATATGAAGTAACACATTTTACTTGCTGTTTTTAGTATTACTTTAGCACAAAGTTTTCGTGCCTTATATATTTTAAAATGTTTGTTAGGGACAGTGATTGAAGTATTCTGTTTTCATATGTGAAAGTATTTGAGTAAAATTTGCTTTCATTTTTTCCTTATGGTCAGTGTGTTTTGTTTGTGAATGTATTGGCACACTTGTCTTGATATCCTGGTTAGGTACGAGACTTAAAGGAAGGAAACAATACTAAAACAGTGTGTATTTCTGTCCGACGGAACCATTATTACTTTGTTTATTACCCACCCAGGTTCTGAGGGTTACAGGGTCACCCCATTATATGTATTGCTTTATTATAAGCGGGCTGTGAACTTTCTGAGACAGACCTAATGAGAACAATTATTCCATTAGCTAAGTTTTTGAGCATTTCCTTTGAGGCAAAATCGAATATTAAAATAAGAAATTAAATCGTCCGATTAAGACCTGAACTAACCCGGCAGAAGTACTGTGATTCTACGTCAGGACCTGAGGCTCTGGTTATGCATCTCTTTCTTTACTCTTGCTTGTATTCAGTCCTCTCGACATAACGTTAATATACTAATTAACATGTTTTGTCCTATTAATATTGCAATACATGACATCTAAGTGAAGTTTGCATATGTGTTTTACTAACGATAATCCGCTTGCATTAATATGGCTGCTGCTATGCGGGATTTCTTACTGCACATGCGTCTGTCACACTCACGTGACATGACGTACTATCTGTTTTGGAGGGAATCTTTTGCTTCTGCGCACAAGAACTAAGATGGCTGCCTGTGTCCTAAAGCATGCATGAAGCTTGCACTTATGCTAAGCTGTTTGTTCTGCCTAATTTCTAACGCAATAGTTAAAATAAAGTATGGGAATAGAGTAGAGATAAGTGGTATATAGTACATTCAGTTATTCTTTGTTCTAAAAGTGTTCCTTTTCTATTTCTCATATGTATCGAACTTTGGGCCTGACATATATTTCTGAACTCCATCTTTGGAGGAACTGCGACTGCTCAGAAAAACTCAAGTCCATGAAGCACTGACCTTTGAAACTCGGCCAACTCCTGACTTGCTAGAAGATGTTCATGGAAACGTCAACTCCTGACCCCTGTGAAGGAAGCTGAACTAAAATATGGACTACATTGTAATCATTATTGATACATTCACTGCCGGGTGGAATAAAAGTGCATGGGAAAATAAAATTGATGGGCGGAAACGCAATCATTAATATTCATTCTAAAAGTTTCATTTTGGTATGGTGTGATGACCTCTCCTCATCTTTTTGTCCAATCGAAATTGGGGAGCCTTACACTTGCAACATTGGGGGTGGTACACTGACCTGGAAAAATAGTATAACTAGGGTAGGCTTAGCTAGTTAATTTGTCCGATTTGTACAAATAGCTGACCTGTCACTGACCCAACTCACTCAAAAGGCAATCGGGAGCAGAGGTGCGGCAGAGCCCTCTGTCAGAAGGTTTGAAACCCAGATCGGGGTTTGAGAGCTGAAGTGTTGGCGAAGCACTTTGTCAGAGAAATCGATAACTCTTACCGGGTTCTGTCTATTAGCTGCAGAAAGGGAGTAACGCAGGTGTCGCAACTTTAACTGCAGGTGCTGGTCTTAGCCCTTGGTGGTCCTGTCCTGATCCAATTTGACTTTACCTGTCCGGATACTGATCTGTACCTGCTTGCCTTTATGGTGCCTGCACTCGGAGTTCTGTCCTTTAAACTCACCCGTGGCCAGGGTTAGTTCTTCACACCATTCTAGGTAAATATTCAATGTGGGTATGTCATTGTATTGTTTCCTTCTCTCTTTCTTCCCTAATGCCAAATGCGTAAAGACTGCTTTATAAAAACTCTGCATATTTTCATCCTACTCGTTATTTTCTTAATTGAGAATTTTCTATTGTTAAATGCTTGGATTATGACATTTTAAAGATTTTAGATACAGAGTTTAAACCTTTCCCGAGTTGTGGTTATTTTACGAGTGCAAATGTTCTTATTCTACCTATTATTCTAACACCTTTGATCTCTTAGGACTTTAGGTACTGATGACGAAGATTGGTAAGACAATAGTATAGGTCCTAAATGAAATTTATAAATCACTGATTAGAGTAAGTGCACAGGTTACCTGATTAAATATCATCATGAGTTGTTTATGGGCCCAGGTGAGTATGGTAATCTGAGTCGGGTGACCTGCACACTCTATCAGTATTTCTATTGGTAGCAGCATCATGTTAGGGTTTAGTTAAGATAGGTAGTTAGTTGTAGTTAGTTGGGTAATGAAATTTTTTTGTTGCATGTTTGAGATTGAATTATTGATTGTATTGATTTATGTATTAACCAAAATTGTTTGTACCTGTTATATATTTTGTCTTGGGGCAGAATAGCAGTTGGTAAATGGAAGCCACACTGCAGTGAGGTCACTTACCTGTAGGAAATAAATGCATGGTTAGGTAAAACCGAAAGCACTATTTAGGGTTTTTTCTGAATTAATGTGTGAATAAAAGATAGCAAAGAGTTCGCCAGCAAAACTTTTGGTGTGATATCACCTAGAAAGGGTCACACGGAAGGAGTAGCAGGTTCTTCTGAGCTTGATTGATAGCAAAGGGGTTCGCTGGTGAAACTTTGGCCTCAGTATATCCCAGAAGGGATAAGTCAGAAGGAAATAGCAGGTTCTCTAATGCTTGCGTGAAGGGTAGACGGAAGGGCTCTACTAGTAGTATATGAAGAGTAAGCGGAAGGGATTTACTCGTAGTAAGTGAAAATTTATCTTTCATTTAATTTAGTCACTCAGGTACAGTGGCAATTTTTTTTACGTTGTTGAATAATAAAATCTGCATTAAAAGTGAAAAAAATTAAGTTTTCGTATTACCTTGCAAAGGAGGGAGTCAGTCGCAGAGCTGCACTGACGTCACTCAGAGCCGCACTGGTATTAGTTGAGACAGCGGTCATGCAGCTGAGGTAATATTTGTAAAGGAGGGGTGAGTACAGGAGCGTGAGAACTAGTCTCACGAGAAAAAGTCGCGCAACTATTGGTTGGATTTATTTTGAATTCAAAATTTTGATTGGTCACTGAAAAATAAAAGACACACTGGTATTGGAAGTAATTTGTGAACAAATTGAGAGTTATCCTAAAGATTTGTGTTTAAATTATATGTAGCACATAGGTCCGATTGTAGGAGGTAGACCCGATAGGAAATATCTAGGGTTTGCACAAGAACAGTATATAAGAGGAAGACCTTATATCATGTACGGAGAAAAAAGTAAAATGTCATTCATTAAAAGAATTAAGAATTATTTCAAGAAAGATAAAGCAATTAAAACAAGAGAAGGGATTATTATTCCACCACCAAATACCGATCATACATGATGGTCAAAAGGGGCTACCACACTTGTGATGGTGTTTTAGCCTTTCCAGAAAATGGTAGCGTTTTGTACAATTTAAGAACTCGCATGAATGAATTAGATTCCAGACCTAGAATAACGCAGTATGAGGCATTGGAGGAATGGGAAGCGGAGGCTTTTGAGCGAGATAGACCCAGAAGTAACCGGAATTGGAGTAAGTTTTATCCCCGATTTCCAAAAGAGACAAGAGACAACCAAATGAAACAATGGAGACAGTCCATGTTAGTGGAAGGATTATATCCTGTATTAACTTTAGAAGAACCCACTGGAAGTAAAAGGACTGAGAAAACGAAACATTTAATGAGTAGTGGTGAATCGAATTATGATTATTTGGAGGATTTATTAATGAAAAATCCACCACCTTATAATGAGGAGCCAAGCACAGTTAATCCAAATGCTCCGTTCCTGAAACCACCTCTTATTCCGCAAGTGGTACATGAGACTTTGTTAGAAAAAGTACTACAAGACAGGGAAAGAGAAGCATTAAATAAACAAAAGTATTGGATATATTTAAATTAAGAGTCGAATTAGAAGAAATGATGGCTGGAAATGTGGGATTGGACAGATTAAATACATTCAGTGAAGATGAATTGTTCATATGCAAAAGTATTACTAGAAATACAAGAGTGTTTCATGAAAAGTTAATGGATATGGCAGCTAATATGGGAATTGACATTGGCAAATCTGAAGTGTTACAGAAACCATATCGAGCTGAATTTTCGGACAAAGATTTGGTAAATATGAATGTGTCAAGTAGAAAAGTACAAATTAGGGAATTTATGGCATTATTGCAGAAATGGGGTGACATAGAAAAATGGAAAACTAGGTGGGCTAAGAAAAATGAAGAGGCCCGATCAAAATAAACTGGATCCGAATATGTGGTAAAAGAAGCAGACAAGGTGAAAAGGTTATGTCCCATGAGAGAGGTACCAGGTGGAGGTTATGTACATGTCCCATGGTCCCAACAGGATATTTTGTCATTCACAAATGATTTCCCAAAACTTCGAGAGAAGCCTGTAGAATGGTATGGTACAGACAAGTCGAGAGACTTGTGAAGGTTTCAAAATGTCTTTTGAAAGATTTAGATGGATTATTTGACATTGTTGTTCCTGTAGATTTGTGGACAGAATGTAAAATTGCTATTGATTGGCCGAGTTATGAGTACCCTAGAGATCCAAAGACAGGAGCACCTTCTGATGAAGTTACGAAGAAATACAACCAGGTAATACTCTACCTCAAAGGGAAGGTGCCTGCAAAAGAAACTGATTGGACTAGAATAGATATAACCACTCAGAATAAAGATGAATCTGTGCATGCATATTATGAACGCCTGTTACAAGTATTCAAACAGTACAGTGGATTGAATAATATCGATATGAACGACATGATGAATTTCATCTATCGGTTTGTGTCAGGATTAAGGCCAGAAATTTCACAATGGATTAAAGATCATAAAATTTGTTAGCTGGCCAAGCCGATTGATGAAATTCTTAAATATGCAAAGTATTGTAAATATGCAAAGTATTGTGAAGATGAACTTGACAATAAAAGAAAATAATTAAAAGAAAAGGTAATGTGGGCACAAGTGAAATTAGCAGAGCAACAGGAACTTCAATTGAGCCAAATAAACAATAACCCGATTCAAGGGGATGGTAATGGGGGTAAGCAAAGGGGAAAATTCAATAGAGAAGAAGCCAAAAAGAAGTTCCCTTGTCACGGGTGCGGCAAGTTGGGGCACTGGAAGAACGAGTGTAAGGCTGTGCAAAACAGTAATATGCAAACTAATGATTTAAATCTACAGACGCAGAATCAACTAAAGCAACAGCAGCAGGTAATACAAAACCAGTTACCCCTTGCACCTATGCCAAATTTTAGGAGCAAAGCACATCAGAGTGTGGATACCACAAATTGGGAGGGAAGTGAAAGGAGAGGCACAGCAACATCACAATTTCTTTTGAGTGATACGTTTTTCAGTGAGCATAAATACTGACGGTGCCTGAGAGGGGAGGACGAGGAGTGCCTACTTGGCGCCTCCTTGTCGGTAGATCAGTCAGGTCCATACATTGAAGGAAAAGTTGAAGGAAATGATGTCATTTTTCTATTGGACACTGGTACTACTCGTTCTACTGTGAGAACAGCAGATGTTCCAAACCTACCCCTCTCGGGAGAAGCGATCCAAGTAGTGGGGGTTTCTAATAAACAAATCAGTACCCCAGTTACAGAACCAATGGAAGTTAGAATAGGCAATTTTAAAGAAATGCACAGATTTGTTGTGTTGTGATTCAAGTCCAGTGAACTTGTTAGGCAGAGACTTGTTGTGCAAAATGAATTGCACCCTCTTTTGCACCCCAAGTGGTGTTGAAATTCAGACCCCAGATGAAGATGGAATTTATAAATTAATGTTAGCAAAACAAGAAATAGAGAATAAAAAGTTAACTGTTGAAGACCTACCAGAACAATTACAACATACTGTAAATCCTAATGTAAGGTATTTTACTGGAAAAGATGTAGGATTAATGGCAAATGTTGATCCAATAAAAGTGACAGTAAAAGAAGGTGCAGTTTACCCAAATATTCAACAGTACAAAATGAGTACAGAAATAAAAGCAGGTGTTGCTGCAGAAATAAAGCGTTTGTTTGAAACAGGCATTTTACAAGAAATAATGAGCATTCCATGTAATTCACCCATAATTGGCATAAAGAAGCCAAGTGGGAAGTATAGGGTCGTACTCCGAAAAATCAATAAAATTGTTGTCCCATGCTGTCCATTTGTGCCAAATCCTGCAGTAATTCTGTATCAGATACCGTGGGAATCTGGATGGTTCACCGTAATAGATTGGTGTCACACATTTTTCTCGATTCCATTGCCCCCAGATAGCAAATTTCTTTTTTATTTTGAATTCGACAGTCATGTGTACGTCTGGAACCGCGTTCCTCAGGGGTATAAAGAGAGTCCATCGATTTTTAATCAGATTTTGAAAAAGTGCCTTGAGTCTTTGGTGCTGCCTGGTCAGTCAGTCCTGGTCCAGTATATAGACGACCTATTGGTGGTGTCTAAAACTCGAAATGACTGTGTTGTTGATACCATTGCTTTACTAAATCATTTAGGTGAAGGAGCACATAAAGTGTCCCTGAAAAGTTGCAATTTTGCACCACAACAGTGAAATATCTGGGGCACCAGATAGAAAGAGGTGTCAGAAGGGTTACCTCAGAAAGAATCAGAATAATTAAAAACATGTACCTCAAACTCAGAAAGAAATCAGAATGATTCTCGGAGTTGTTAGGTTACTACAGGCAATGGATTGTGGGATTTGCAGTCCTAGCAAAACCATTGATACAAATGGCAAAGAAAAGAGCAAAAGACCCAGTAGAATGGGATGACAAAAGCATGACTGCTTTCTTGAAATTACGAGAATGTCTGTGTACAGCTCCAGCATTAGGGATGCATGACTATTCAAAGGATTTTGCACTATTCTGTGATACACAAGATAATTGTGCACTTTCAGTTCTGACCAAAACTCACGGTCTAATGAGAAGTCCTGTGGCATATTTTTCTTCCTCACTGGACCCAGTGGCATCTGCATTGCCAGGATGCCTGAAAGCAGTAGCTGCAACCTGCATGACCCTTTGAGCAAAGTGAGTCAATTATTATGGGACTTCTAGTGACAGTATATGTTCCACATGCAGTTGTGATTTTGTTAACAAGGACTAAGACTCAGTACCTCACTCCTAGTCAGCTGACTAAGTATGAGCGAATTATTGTAGGTGCAGGAAACATCACCATTGCCAGGTTTAATATTCTGAAACCAGCAACACTGCTACCTGATTCACACTTTGCAGAAGTGAAGGGAGCAGTCGAGCATGATTGTATCGACTTGACTGAATACAGTACAAAACCACGTCCAGACATTAGAGAAGAGCCATTAACTGATTCTGAATATTAACTATTTGTAGATGGTTCATGCATGAGACATGAGGAAGGAGGTTTGAGTGCTGCCTATGCAGTATGTACTTTGGGGGTCCAGTCGAAGCATCCTTTTTACCTGGAGTCAAGTCTGCACAAGTAGCCGAATTGGTTGCATTAACAAAAGCCTGCAAACTTGGGAAAAATTGGAAAGTAACCATATACACTGATAGCCAATATAGTTACAGGGTTGTGCATGATTTTGGCCAGCTCTGTATGCAAAGGGAGTTTCTGACTTCTTCAGGTACTCCTATTAAAAATGGTCATTATGTAAAAGATTTACTGGAAGCAAATCAATTGCCAAAAGAAGTGACTGTGGTCAAGTGTGCTGCTCGCCAATCTGGAAATGACAACGTGACAGCTGGTAACTGATATGCTGACCAGTTAGCCCAACATTGTGCAAAATTTAAAATGGCTATAAACCAGAAAATTGAAGTGGGTGGAAACAGCTGCCAACGTATGTTGCTTGAAGGTGTGAGAACATGGGAAGAAGTGAGAGACTTGCAATATGAAGCAGAACCAAAAGAAAAGGAAGAGTGGAGGAAGATTGGTTGTCAGAGAAAGGTTGAAGATGGTGTCATTGTTTACCTTGATGGTAGGCCTGTGTTACCAGACTGTTTGCTTGCTCCTATGGCTAGGATGTTTCACGGAGATTCCCATTTGGGGAGAGATGCCATGATACGTTTGTTCAGACAATCATGGTTCAATGCGAAATTCAGGAACATAGCAGAAGCACTTTGCCATAGATGTTTAATTTGTCAACAAATGAATCCTGGAAAGAAAACTGTAGTATTACCAGGAAAGATTGGGAAGGCAGAGGGTTCCTTCATACGATTGCATATTGATTTAATTCAGTTACCTCCTTGTCGAGGACTAAAATACATTCTTGTCATTGTCTGCCTATTTTCAAAATGGGTGGAAGCTTACCCCACATGTAGGAATGATAGCATCACAGTAGCCAAACTCCTACTTAGAGAACTCATACCTAGGTTCGGTTTTCCAGTAACAATTGAATCAGACCGAGACTGTCATTTTAATAATTAAATAATTTGCCTAATCTGTGAAGCATTCAACATTAAGCAGAAGCTGCACTGTGCATACTGCCCAGAGGCTTCTGGAGTGATAGAACAACTGAATGGCACAATCAAGTCAAGATTAGGAAAGATGTATGAATCTACCCGATTAGAGTGGCCAGATGCTTTTGCTCTTGTTCTGATGGGACTCAGAAGTATTCCAGACCGGAACACAGGCTTGAGTCCTCATGAAATACTAATGGGAAGATCAATGAGGCAAGCATGGGTGCCAGGACACAAGCTGATAAATATATCTGATGATTTAGTACTGGAGTGCTGTAAAGAACTGGCTGATCAAGTGCGTTTTATCTCTCACCAGGTTGGGGAAGACGCTGTTGCCAGACAAGCAACTCCAGCACATGACCTGAACCCAGGTGGTTGGGTAGTGTTTAAGAAACACACTCGAAAATCTTGCCTTGCACCAAGGTGGGGAAAACCACGTCAAGTAATTCTGGTTACCACCACAGCTGTAAAATGCGAAGGAGTTCCACACTGGATCCATGCAAGTCACACAAAAAGAGTGACTGAACCTGATGAAACTGAAGCTGAAGGTTGTACAGCTGAGTGGTCTCAAGATATCGATCCTGAAGTAGCTGAAGAGAAACAACCAAGCACCAGTCAAGATGATTGAGTTCCAGTAGTTGAGATACCTGCAGAATACGTGAGAACCAGAAGTCAGACTTACCTAGACAGTCAGAGTGATAGTGGGGACGAGATAGGTCTAGAAGAACGTACTCAGATTACAGAAATCCAAGCCAGTAGTAATTCTGAGGAGGAACAGATAAGGAAAGATCAGAATACTCAGACAAATGACACTCCACCAAGAACTCTTGAGTCTGAGGAGGGACAGATAGGTAATAGGACGAGAGATCAGGCAGAAGAAAATCAAGGGTTCGAAGAGCTTGAGCTGGGCCAGATAGGAGTAGAAAAATGTGTTCAGGAAGAAGAAGGTGAATCAAATCAAAGTCAAATTCAGCAGATACCTGAACAAGGCAGAAGAAACAGAAAGAAGACCTGGACCTAGTCAGATAGAGAGGGATACAGAAGACAGCATTGATATAGATGTGCCACAATTGAATGAAAATAAGAGAGCTCTGGAAGAAGGTCAGAGCACAGTGCCAGTTAAAAGGCTCAGAAAAGGAGACAAGTGGCATAGGTTTGTCAAAAGATTTAGATTTTGTCTAAAGACAATAAATGAAGAACCAGAACAAGTAAATGAAATAAGAATTCAAACTGAACAATCTACAGTACAACCAAGAAGGAGAAGTCCACAACTGAAAAGGCTGAATGACAAATTCAGAGGTCCTGAATCGACTTACATCGTCCTTGATGATTTCGAAAACGTAGAAATAAGTGACGACGAATTGATTGCTGATCAGACTAACGGACCAGTGAGACCCACTTGAAAAATTTCACAGGTTAAAAGACTGTGTAAAAGCTACAAAGAGGGGTTAAGTCTCCTTGGTCAGAAATGGCTGATCATACTGTTAAGGGAAGACCGAAAAGAAACTGTTTGAAAACATGCTGTAGAATATGCACATGTAGTGTAGTGATAGTACTCGTAGTATGGTTAAGACTGACAATAGCCATTCCTTACATAATGAGTAGAGACATGAAGAATAATACTAATGAGCTACAAACGATAGATACACCTAGAAAAATAGATACACAAGAGAAAGCACTTAGCATTAAACAACAGAAGGTAGGCTTAGAAGCATCAGATGAGGAAGGACTACATTATACTGGAATTAAAAACAGAACTCACTTAAATGTATTTGCAAACCTATTAGTACACTATGTAGAAGCTATGGAAATAGAAGATTGCTATGTTTGTATGAAGTTACCTACTTCGGTAGCCGAAGGTGTGACTTACCATCATTTACCACTAACCTATGGTATTTCATGTAGTATTTTAGCTAGTTTATTCTATAAGAAATTACCTTTGCAGTATTACTATTCTAATTCAGATGTGATATTTTCTGAACTTCCTATACGTAGTAACCTGAATTCTGAACATACTAAAAGTGATGTAACACGTTATATGGGTGAATATTTTCTAACAATAGGTACAACAGATATAACTGAAGCACACACGAATAATTTAACATGCTTATTACGTGAAAAAGAGAAAATATTTTTGAATATGGTTGAGAAAAGGAGAGAGAATTTCCAAAGAAAGGCAAATGATAAGAACCATAAGATTCCTAAATGGGCTGAAAATATAGGGTTCATCCCAAATGGCAAGACTCATACTGCTATGTTGCTGGATTTTGAAAAGAAAGGGAAACTCTGTCTCCACAGAGAAAGAACAAGTTATTATAACAATATAGTCATTGGTTTCAGGGAATGTGAACACAATTGTAAGGTAATTGGGGGTTGGGGATTCAAAGATGGAACTGAACCTGTGTTTCCTGGAATTTATTTTATATGCAGAAACAAAGCTTATTACAAATTGCCGTTATTTTGGAATAGTATTCCCAAAGATATATCATGTAATTAAAATCACTGGAAACAATGAAGAAGCTAATGAATCAATACGAAGCAAAAGAGCTAGTTTGGTAGAACTAGTAGGTGATATATTTAGTGTATTGATACCTACAGTGGGAGTGGCTCTGAATATGCAAAGAATTTGCAAATTGTCAACAGTAGTGGATCGGTTATCGACTGATACTGCTGGAGGGTTTTTAATGGTCAATACCAAATTGGTTGCGATCAGATCAATGGTTTTACAAAATCAACTTGCTCTTGATACATTATTAGCAAAAGAGGGCAGAGTCTGTAGAACGTTGAACGAACAACATTGTTGCACTTACATACCTGACAAAAGTGTTTAAATTAAAAGGTATGTAAGAAATATTACTAATTTGGAAAAAGAGCTAATACCACTAGAGGTTGATAGTGCATGGAAGAGACTTACTGATGGTCTCTCCTCTATAGGGAGAATACTGATGCCAATGGTGGGAATAGGCCTACTGATTTTAGGGATAATAATTTGTTGCAAATGTCGGAAGCACAAAAAGACATATACAGTAAATAAGAGAGCGGAAAAAGAGATATATTGATGAACTTGAAATAGAAGAGTTGAATGGAAATATATACAAGAAAGTGAAAAAATTTCACACTAACAATGAAAAGAAACAAAATAGAAAGTTTGAAGAAATTGAGCTGGGTGATATGTGAAAAGTTGCCATTTGTTTCATTAATTGGTGATGTTATAAAATATCATCAAAGAGGGGATTGATGGAGCAAGGATTCGCACGTAATGCGACTTGCTTGTATTCAGTCCTCTCGACATAACGTTAATATACTAATCAACATGTTTTGTCCTATTATTATTGCAATACATGAAATCCAAGTGAAGCTTGCATATGTGCTTTTACTAACGATAATCCTCTTTGATTAATATTGCTGCTGCTACGCGGGATTTCTTACTGCTCATGTGTCTGTCACACTCACGTGACATGACGTACTTTCTGTTTTGGAGGGAATCTTTTGCTTCTGCTCACTAGAACTAAGATGGCTGCCTGTGTCCTAAAGCATGCATGAAGCTTGCACTGCTGCCTATGCTAAGCTGTTTGTTCTGCCTAATTTCTAACGCAATAGTTAAAATAAAGTAATGGGAATAGAGTAGAGATAAGTGGTATACAGTAAATTCAGTTATTCTTTGTTCTAAACCTGTTTCTTTTCTATTTCTCATATGTATCGAACTTTGGGCCTGACATATATTTCTGAACTCCATCTTTGGAGGAACTTCAACTGCGCAGAAAAGCTCAAGTCCATGAAGCACTGACCTTTGAAACTCGGCCAACTCCTGACTTGCTAGAAGATGTTCATGGGAACGTCAACTCCTGACCCCTGTGAAGGAAGCTGAACTAAAATATGGACTACATTGTAATCATTATTGATACATTCACTGCCGGGTGGAATAAAGGTTCATGGGAAAATAAAATTGAATGGCGGGAACGCAAACATTAATATTCATTCTAAAAGTTTCATTTTGGTATGGTGTAATGACCTCTCCTCCTTTTGTCCAATCGAAAATGGGGATCCTTACACTTGCAACATTGAGGGGTGGTACACTAACCTGGAAAAATAGTATAAGTAGGGTAGTTTTAGCTAGTTAATTTGTCTGACTTGTCTGAATAGCTGACCAGTCACTGACCCAACGCACTCAATAGGCGATCGGGAGCAGAGGTGCTGTCGGAGCCCTCTGTCAGAAGGTTCGAAACCCAGATCGGGGTTTGGGAGCTGAAGTGCTGGCGAAGCACTTTGTCGGAGAAATCGATAACTCTTACCGGGATCTGGCTGTTAGCTGTAGAGAGGGAGTAACGCAGGCGTTGCAACTTTAACTGCGGGTGCTGATCTTAGCCCTTGGTGGTCCTGTCCTGATCCAATTTGGCTTTACCTGTCCGGATTCTGATCTGTACCTGCTTGCCTTTATGGTGCCTGCACTTTCGGGGTTCTGTCCTTTAAACTCACCCGTGGCCAGGGTTAGTTCTTCACACCATTCTAGGTAAATATTCAATGTGGGTATGTCATTGTATTGCTTCCTTCTCTCTTTCTTCCCTAATGTCAAATGCGTAAAGACTGGTTTATAAAAACTCATATTTTCATCCTAATCGTTATTTTCTTAATTAGGAATTTTCTATTGTTCAATGCTTGGATTATGACATTTTAAAGATTTTAGATAACGAGTTTAAACCTTTCCCGAGTTGAGGTTATTTTATGAGTGCAAATGCTCTTATTCTACCTATTATTATAACACCTTTGATCCCTTAGGACTTTAGGTACCGATGACGAAGATTGGTAAGACAATGGTATAGGTCCTAAATGAAATTTACATATCACTGATTAGAGTAAGTGCACAGGTTACCTGATTAAATATCATCATAAGTTGTTTATGGGCCCAGGTGAGTATGGTAATCTGAGTCGGGTGACCTGCGCGCTCTATCAATATAACCCTCTTGTAGCAACCCAGCTTCCTCGTTCTTTGCTACTTCGCAGCCAGTTCAGTGCATTCCTCGTGTTTTGCATGTTAATGTTTTGAATTTCTGCATTTCATACTATGGTGTGCTTTGTTACTCACAACGGGTCTTTATTGTTACATGCTACGTTACACGGCGCATTGCACCTGTGAGCACCTGTTAGGTTGCTCATGAGTTATGTGTGAGATATACAATCCTCCAGTCAGGGCGTCTTTCCACCTTCGTCTTCTTTGTGTTGTGGAAAAAGGGGAGCACAGACACATTACTGGCTTCTCGGGAGACCCTCTTTCTATTTCTACATTGGGGGGCCAACGCGCATGCGCAGTGGCCATTTTTTTTGCTAACCACAATCGGTGGCTTAAATGGTTAGCAGGGAGATGTTTCTAAGTCTCTTGTCAAGGCCCTATGTATTTTGACTGCTGATTATGCCCAGTGGCCTCTGATATTGCCTTGGGGTTGGAAAAACTTTATAGGCTCTGCCTCCACTTTCTAATTGGCAATATCCCTCGTGGTTACTTTGGCCTGCTTTTGGGATTTGATTTCAATACTCCCCGGATTGCTCCTTATTAGAAGATTGGTTTTCCTCTTCTGGCCCTTTGGTCTTTTTTGCCCTCCTAGGACACCTATTACTCTGCTGCGCAGGCATTCAGAACAGGGCTAGGTACTATGATGAGGGATATTACTCAGATGACCTGACTTGTTCTTTAGAGCAAGAACCTGTGGATGCACTTAGCATGGGGGTGCAGCATTCAGTGAACATGTCCCTGGTGAGAGCCATTTAACCCCTAAAGCGGCACCTGTGTGGGTATGCTGTGCAGCAAGGTTGGCTGCCTACTCCCTCTTTTGGCAGGCAGGGGGGTCAGTCATCCTCCCATGCTAAGGCAGGGCGAAGGATCATGACTACAGTGCTTCAACAAATCATCGATCCTCAGCAATATGATGATTCTAGTTCTTCTACCTCCTGGAGCTCGGTTCATGAGGACAAGCCTGGTCCTAGTTAGCGAAGATGGAAGACACGTTACGTTGACCCCATTCCTCAGGGTAAGGCACTTATCTTTGAACCGAAAGAAATTGTCCACCCGAAGACAACAATATGGCTCCCTCTGCAGGAGGTGGCGGAATATGTCCAATAACATATCCGTCAGGATTTTGACAAGGAAGTAAGGATTCAGGTATGCTCGGAAAGTCCAAGGCCAGACCTTCCTGGCAAGGTCACTGACTATCCTGAGGTACTTACCTCAAGAAGTACTTGAAGGATCCAAAGAAAGGTATTTGATGGGGCTGGGCTGGAAGGACTATTTGCCAATTGGGTAATGTGTATGAGCCACTTCAAGCAACAGTGTTGATTCATCCACCTAAAGTTCGACCCAAAGCTCACCGAGCTTGCAATGTCCAAGTCGGGCCCTGTAGTTCAGGGTCTGCTGTTCGGTTAGCCTTTTCCTGAAAGAACTACAAAAAGAACAGATGGTGGGTGGAATGCTGAATTAATCAAACATTCACCCCATCATAGATCTGGTTTAAATCCATCGTTTGTTTGCACGCCACACCATTCCAGTTTAGACCCTGCCATATGCAAATCAGTCTTGACCCTGATCCCCATAAGACATAGGTCTCCAAACTGTGGGGCGCGCCCCCCTGGGGGGCGCAGCATCCCTTCAGGGAGGGTTCAAGGGGGGGCGCGCACTTCACCCCACCACTTCACCGCCAACCGTGTGTCTCAGCCCAGGCTTCTGCAGCACAAAAAATGGGTGGAGGGGGGGGGGGGGGGAGGGGGGAATTCTTCCAGCAATAGGAAGAGTAGACATTCAGGGGCTCTAAGAAGGGGTGAAAAAAACAAAGCCTTTAAATCCCAGTCACAAAGGTAGAGCAGAATTTAATAACACAGAGTAAAACTTTGCTTTTATACTTTTAACAGAATGTCTCAAGATGAGGGGCACCATGACGGATAAGGATGGGAGCGGACCAGAATAATTAGCACAGGTAGATGTTAGGAACATAATTTATTGAAATGGAGACTTTTAAATTATTTGCTTAGCTTGAACAGATGGCTTTCTGTTGGACCTAGGGTCACACTTACTACAGGACCCTGTTCTTCACAAAGTGTGTGATAACAGTACATCAGTGCTGAATTTGTGCCGGTGCTTTCCGGTGCTAAGCACCGGCGCTTCATTTTCGGGGCCGGGTCTACATGCGATATTGGCTGTTCACTAAGTTCACACGGGTCTCCACCGTGAACAGCCGACATCACACATGATTGCATGGGTAAAACTTTTCAAATTGGGTCCTGCACCTGCCTTGTAAAGCACACACGCAGTACCAGAAACTAATTGTGTCCCTGCCTCATCCTAAATTTCAGGTCACTCGCTCCAAACAATCAATGATGAGCGCTTACAAAATATATTAGAAACCGGCTCGATCCCTACTTGGGAATCGTCGGGTGTGTGTCCTGATCGGACCAATGGAATCAGTGCTTTCACTACGGCCCATCTTAGCATACTGCGCAGCCGCAATGCTTTTCTGTCGACGACACAAGAAGCAAGCAGCATGGTGCACAGCAGGCTTTGGACTACATAAAACTGAAAGGCGGCAGTTCCAGTAAATAGTGATTTTGAAACATGATGCCAGTAGTGTGTGAACTGTGAGGCAAGTAAGAAATGAATGTCGCTAAGTTGCTGGTTGTATCATTGTGCAGTAGGGGAGAACTCACCATATATGCACTTTGAATTTCACACGAGATAGACCCCAAGTTCTTTTGCAAATTATGTGTATTATTTATTTGGTCCTCCCTTTGTTTTAAATCTCCTCTCGCGCATCACCTCTGCCCTGGAAGGATGGCAAAATGTTTCTCTGACGGCAGTCGGGCACAAGCTGCTCGCCCCCTCTCTTGAGGTTGAATTGAAGAGCCGTGTGGGGCCCCCCTGTGTGTGCTGGCGCAGCGCGGTGACGCTGCGCTGGACAGAGGGACTCCGGACACCTTGCTGCTTCTCCGCGTGGTCCGGACTAACCCCGAGACCACGCCTCCTTTATTTTATAGGACGCGCGGACGCCACGTACCACGTCCGCGCTGGCGCACGACTACGTGCGTGAACACTAGACTGCGCAGGGCAGTCTTGGACATTACACTCCTTTCCACCTTTATTGAAAAAAAACAACATGCAAACTGAGAGTCAATGGTGAGCATGTGGAAACAACAAACAAAAGTGGCCGGCAGGCCTGTTACCAGTCTGACGCTCATGGTGTACAGTCTCAGTCCACAGCAAAGTCCGCCAGCTGTGATGAGGGGGCTGGATTTCTTCTTAGCCCATAGCCAGCGGCCTCTCCTCGAAACATTATTCTCCTCGGGGTGACCTGCCGGGCTGGGGTTGGAGACAGCTCGTCCCCAGAGGGACACCGACTGGCTATGCCGGGCCTCTCAGACTCTGGCGAGCTCGCCTCTGGCTGGTCTGCTGCGTCGTTGTACCCGCTCACCGGGGATCTGGTGCTTGGAATCGTCGGGCTTGGTGTTGCTCTGTCCGGGTCTCTGCTGGGCATGCCGTTGGGCGGGACTGCAGCCCGCTTGAAGAAGGACACGTTGCGGGTGACGGTTTCTCCGTCGCGTTGGGCCGTTACCATCGTGCCTGTCCTGCGGGTGACAGTCCAGGGCCTGGGTTCGAACGGGAGCCTGAATTTGCTTCCGGGATATCGGTCTCGCACGTATACTCGATCTCTTTCTCCAATGTATGATTCCTTGGCTCGGCGTCGGAAACTCGCGTACTCGTTTGATCGCTTCCTGTTGAGCAAAGTCTGCTGAGGGTTTGCTTCCGTCGGGGTCCAGGTGTGGTGGTGGGGGATCGTGTCTCGGACAATTCGCCCCATGGCGGCTGGCCCTGGGGCCGCTGTAGTGGTACGGTGGGGTGTCAGCCTGTACTCCCTCAGGAACGTGTAGATGGCTTTCTCCAGGGGTGTCTCCTCTGCATGAGCGATCCGAATCACTTTATTGAGGGTCCTCATGAAGCGTTCTACCTCCCCGTTGGCCTGTGGCCACCTGGGGGTGACTTTCCTGTGCTGGATGCCCCACTCCTGGAGATAGTCCGCAAATTCTTGGCTTTGGAATGGCGGCCCGTTGTCGGTCTTGACCAGGTCGAAGATGCCATGGGTGGCGATGAGTTTCTCGTACTTCGTCGTTACTTCCTTGGCTGTGAGGGTAGGTATTATCTCCACCTCGGGGTATTTGGTCAGGTCATCAATGACAACGAGCATGTACCGCCCGTCCGGGAGGTGTCCAAAATCGGCGCTCACTCGTTCCCAGGGTCTCTCGGGGTTCTCCTCGGTGATTACCGGCGGTGGCGGTTCGGGTGGACCTGCGGCCTGGCACCAGTGGCACTCCTTGACCATTTGTTCGACCTTCATGTCCAGGTCTGGGAACCACACTTTGGCCCTGAGTCTACTTTTTGTCTTCACTACTCCCTGGTGGCCGCGGTGTGCCAATTCGATTACTTGTTGAGTCAGGCTCGCCGGCATCACGATCCGTGGTCCTCTAAGTACGCATCCTTGACTGTCTACTGACAGTTCGTCCTTTACCCTGCAGAGGGTCTCTAGGGCTCGCCTGGCTTCCGGTGTCCTCTGACTCAGCGAGGCCTGGAGTGTTCTCCAGTCGTTGTCTCTCGGGGCAGTGTTCACTAGCTGCAGGACTTCATCCTTGCGGGTTGCGTCCACAATCATGTCAAGGTTCATGGGCAGCGGGCGTGATCTTTCGAGGATGACTTGTACATACTCCTCTGTCTCTTCGGCATCTTCTCTCTCTCGGGTGGTTGCCGCTCGGGGGTGCCGTGAGAGGTAGTCGGCCGGATTGGACGCACCGGGCTTAAATTCCAGTTTGTAATCATACTCTTGGAGTTGTAGAATCCACTTCTCGATTCTCGGGGGAGGCTTCGAGACTGACCCTCGGAACAGGGGAAGTAGGGGCTTGTGATCCGTGGAAACAGTGAACGGATGTCCATAGACGTAAACGTGGAAGTGCCTGCAGGCCCAGTGGATCGCAATGGCCTCCCTCTCGATCTGAGAGTAGCGTTGTTCAGTTTCTGTTAGGGACCTGCTGGCGTAGGCTATGGGTGCCCAGTCTTCACCGTTTTGGCTTTGTGTCAGTACTGCTCCGAGTCCATAGGGACTGGCGTCCACTGCTACGTTCGTCGCTTTGGAAGGGTCAAAGTACGACAGGGTCGTGTTGGCTGACAGGGCTGCCTTGGTGTTCTGAAACGCCCGCTCCTGTTCTTCTCCCCACTGCCATGGGGTGAGTTCCCTTAGTGGCCTGGTGAGATTGGATAGGTCGGGGATGAATCGCCCGCAGAAGTTTACCATCCCGAGGAAACTTCGAACTTCTGATGTGTTGTTCGGCGCTGGGGCTGTCTGCACGTCCTTCACTTTTTCAGGGTCAGGGGCTACTCCCTTGTCGGAGAACGTGTACCCAAAGAAGCTGATGGTGTTCTGCAGGAACTGACACTTTTCTCTGTGTAGGGTAAGGCCCGAGTCTTTGATCCTTTGTAGCACGCATCTGAGTCTTCTGTGGTGCTCTTCTACTGTATCGGCGTATATCAGCAAGTCATCGCTGACGTTTAGGACGCCTGTGATCCCGCTCAATACTTCTCGAATCGTGTTTTGGAAGACCTCTGCAGCGCTTGATATTCCAAAATTGAGTCGCCGATAGCGCCGGAGGCCAATGTGAGTGGAGAAAGTGGTGATGTACCTGGAGTCCGGGTGCAGAGGTAGCTGGTGGTATCCTGATCTCAGGTCCATCTTGGAGAACCACTTCGCTCCGTTTAACTCTCCTAGAATGTCGTCTATGGTAGGCGTCAGGTGTCTTTCTCTCTTCACCGCTGCGTTGGGGAGGCGCATGTCGACGCAGATGCGGACCTGTCCTGGTTGTTTGGGCTTCCGCGCTACCACAATCGGCGACACCCAGGGGGTGGGCCCGCTGACCTTCTCGATTATCCCCTGTTTTTCAAGGGTCTCCAACTCCTGTTCCACTTTCTTTCTTAGGTGAAATGCTATCCGTCGATGACGGAGGGCTACTGGCTGTATGGATTTGTCAATGTGTAGAGAGACTTCTTTGCCTCGGAGGCACCCAATACCTTTGAATGTGTCTTCGAATTCTTCCAGGATTGTGTCTAGCTCTTCTTCCAAGACGGGCATGGCAAACGAGATGAGGTGCAGGTCTTCCGCTGCTTGGCCACTCAGGAGCATTCCGCTACCTTCTTTGGTCACGTAGATGGTGGCTGGCGTCCTCAGTTCTTGGTGCTGTATGTCTGTCTGGAAGCACCCTATTAACGGTATTGGTGTCTTTTGTCCATAGGCGAAGACTCTGATCTTGGCTGGTTTCAGGATTGGTTTGTCTCGCAGTTGGTTGTAGACGTTTGCCGCCATCAGCTCTATCGAGGCCCCTGTGTCAATGGTCGCTCTCACTTCTTGGTTTAGTACCTTTATCCTGCACTTTGGGAGTCGCCGTTTTTTCCTCAAAGGCTGATCTATGGCGAACACATAGTGCACCGGATAGCTGTGAGCGTCATCGTCCATATCTTCGCTCTCAGGGTCTTCCCTTATGGCATGGGCGGCTTCAGGTTTGGGTTTGGATGATCTGCACACCGATGCGAAATGGTTCATGCGCCCGCATGACCCGCACTTCCTCCCTCGTGCCGGGCAGTCTTGTGCTCTATGTAATGCGCCCCCGCAGTATCCGCACTCTTTCCGGCGTTCTGGCGTTCTTCCTCTCCCCGCCGGGCGTTGCTTCGGTCTCACCACGTTGACGTGCTCTGCCACGTGAACTTGCTCTGCCTTTACTGGTCTGTGAAGCGCTGCCTCCATATGCGACGCCCTTGCGTGGGATAATTCCTTTGAACGGCCTAGCTTTAGAATGTCGGCCAGGGGCTTGCCGTCCTCCTGGAGGATCTTTACCCTCAAGTCAGAGGAGTAGCAGTTCTGGATAATCTGGCCGCGGATTTCTTCTTGTTCATCCTGGAACCCGCACGTGCTCGCGAGTTCCTTCAGGCGACCATGGAAGGCATCGAGGGATTCATCTGCTTCCTGACGCGCTTGCCTGAAGATGAAGCGCTCGTAGTCCTTACTTTGCATCGGCTCAAAATGGGCATTGAGCGCGTTGAGGAGCGTGACATATGTCCGAGGGGTGGCCTCTACCAGGGTTTTGTATATCCTGTATATATCTTTTCCTCCGAGGTGCAAGAGGAGCGCCCTGCGTCGGTCGCGCGCCGTCCCTGCTCCTTCAAAGTAGAACTGGAGCCTCTCAACCCAGTCTTTCCAGCGAGGGGCCAGGGATGCTGGGGCCCCGTCAACAACAAAGGGCTCGATTGGGGGGATGGACGCCATGATGACGCAGTGCGACTAGCCTCCACTTCACTGGCACGTGGGGCGAGGGTTGTGGGAATCCTCAGCCACCTAGGCGCAGATCTCGAGCCAGGTGAGAAGTCAATCCAGTGGCCAGAAGAGGGCAGTATGCTGGAGCCCTGGCTGCACTGCTTGGGATTGCGCGGGGGAGGGGCTCATAGGAGTAGCTGTGGCCCTGAGTAGATGCACGGCGCTGGTACCTCGGGTTGATCAAGTCCTGCTCCCATCATGTGCTAGGGCTGAAAGCACTCGAAGTATCCTCTGGAAGGCAGAAAGCACTGAGGCCAGCCTGCGCCGTCGAGGAGATGCAGGGCCGGCAGCTCCGTACTCGGCAGCCACGTGTGTGGTCCCAGGAGGTCGGGGACGCCTGGGCGCACCGGCGGTGCAGGCGAGATAGCCTTTCCTCATGCAGCGTGGGCACACTACGCCCTCGTCGCCATTGTGGGGCCCCCCTGTGTGTGCTGGCGCAGCGCGGTGACGCTGCGCTGGACAGAGGGACTCCGGACACCTTGCTGCTTCTCCGCGTGGTCCGGACTAACCCCGAGACCACGCCTCCTTTATTTTATAGGACGCGCGGACGCCACGTACCACGTCCGCGCTGGCGCACGACTACGTGCGTGAACACTAGACTGCGCAGGGCAGTCTTGGACATTACAAGCCGGACGCTCATTTTGTTTGTCTGCACTTGGATGGTGAAAGCACTGCCTACTCACGCAAGACAACACCTGGATCCTGAACACTAGAATGTAGACATTACACATGTTACATGCATTTACAATTGTGCAGACATAGAAGGTGCACCAGCAGTCACGGAGTAATGGTGATCTCCTTGTTCTGCGATTGAAAGGTCGGTTTACACTTGCCATCCAGGCCCCTGACACCTCAGCTGACCTTGGGCGCACAGATATCTTAGTGACTATGGCCTCAAGAGTGTCAGCTGCCCTGGGAACATTTAATCTGCATAAAGCAACATTTCACAATTTTCATTTTTATTTTATAGTGGACTTCAAAATAGTATTATCTTGAATACTAGATCCACCAGAGTTGGACTGGCCTGCATGGAAATCGAAAGATTTAGGGCTAGATGTATCATTGTTCCTATTTGCGATTTCTTGATAGAGATTTTTAGCGAATCGCTATTTAGAAATCGCAAAATGGGATGTATGTTTAAAATCGCTATTTTTTTGCGATTTCTTAATATTCTTTATTTGTGAATTCGCAAGTTGCGAATTCGCAAATAAGGAATAATTTCCCATTCATTCCTATGGGCCAGGAGGCCCATAGGAATTATTGTGAAATACATCTCATTTTGAGATTCGCAATTTGCTAATCGCAAAATGAGAATGATTTCAAGGGTGCAGGGGTGTCTCAAGGACACCCTGCTGTACCCCTGAAATCAGCATTCGTGTGCATATGGCGCACATACACGCCCTATGAGCATGTATGTGCGTCATATGCCACATTTAAAAATGCAACATTTGGGATTATTTTAAGATTTCGCAAATTACCACCAACTTCAAGTTGGTGGTTATTTGTGATTTCTTAACCCAAAATCGCAAAATTTAAAAGTTTCATACATAGCATTTAAGGAATCGCAAAATTGCGATTCCTTAAATGCTATAGCAAAATAAGGAATCGCAAATTTTTGCGATTCTTTATTTTGCGATTTTTTTAATGCATCACAAAACATGCAAAAAGACCGTTTACGATTCGCAAAGGCTGAAATTCGGCGAATTTCGGCCTTTGCGAATCGCAAAAGGCTTGATACATCTAAGCCGTAGTGATAGATCAAAACGGATTAAGACAGAAAAACTGTGACAAAGAAAAAAAGAAGGGCTGAAAGGAAACCTGCAGGAGTGATATAAAGCGGCAGGGAGAGTTTTGGGGGTGGATTAAATAGGCATGAGGTGGATTCAAGATTATGCAGCCTTCAACTTCAGTCTTTGAGCTTGTAAAAAAAGTTATACAAGTAATTTTCAAGCTATTTCAGTTGGCAAGGATTTGAGCTTGCTGCAGATAATGTTTGCTTGAATACTAAGGAAATCAATATGAAAAACCTACCCCAGTAGAAAACAAAACACTGCCAGAAGCAGCCAGAAAAAGGCCCACACACTCAGACCAACTCATTGGTTACTACCTAATTGCCCTATAGGCTAGTCCAGCCCTTGTTGCTCTGGCATTCTGCACGTCGACATTCAGTAGCACTGGCCAGTCTATTCTAAGTAAAACTTTGAGACTTGGCACCTACTGTTTCAAAAATTGTAAGTAAACCGTATCCGAATAACTGGGTCTCTGGGGCTGCATTGTCAGGTAGTGGGGGTGCAGGTTATTAGAGAAGTCTGGGTCTGTGGATAAGTGAGGGGTACAGGTTAGAGTTACGTTTTTCACCAGTCTTTGACTATCCTAATTTTACTAAAAAGGGTTTGTTTGTGTAGAAATAAATTGTTACTGGTTAAGTCAACCCTAACCACTGTGTTATGTTGCAGAAGTTGCATTGGTTATTTTATCAATTATTTTCCAAAATTGTGCTTTGAATGCCCTTTTGCTTTCCTTTTTCTTGGGTGGGGGGAAACACCTATCAGAAACTTACTTGAGGATGTCTCCCTTCTTGGAATTTAGATCAGGTATTACACCTGGCTTTCAGCAGTGCCTGTTAAGGATGTGGGTGGAGCCAATAGAGTACGTGGGTGGAACTGGGGGAAATGGGTATGGCCTCCTAAAAAAATTGAGCACCTGGACTTAATATTTTACAAATTAAGCACTGCAGTACATGCATGTGCCTTAGAAGGGTACAGCAAGATCTAAACAGCCTGTGCAAAAAATGTATAAAGACCTCTGTAATTTTATGCAACTTGAGTTATTGAGTGGATACTATCTAATTTTATTATTAAATCTAGTTTTTCCTACGCTTACACTGAACTCGCAATTTACAATGGTAGGATACTAATTTTGAGCAGAAAATGTCTTGTGACAAGTGTGTAGCTGCATATCTGCTGCGTCCGCATGTTCTGTGCTGGTCAAGTTCACAATGTGAATTTAAGATCTATACGGAAAATACATTAAGCAGGTTTCTCAAATGACTTCTGAACCGAATTACATACCACCGGGCATATTTATGAAATTAGTGGTGCAGGGCAACGCAGCAAGCCACCTTGCTGCGCTGCCCTGCGTCACTAGGAAAGTACAGGAATGTGCCGAATTTATCCAGCATGGTGCATTTTTATCCTTTTCTCTGGCGTTGGTGCCAATTTGTCAGCCTAGTGCCAACACAGGTACCCGTGCAAGGATTGTTTTTGTGTAGGAAGGGCAACCTTCCTGCACAAAAACAATACTGAGAGGCTTTTACCTCTTTCTATATGTGCTACAGAATTCAGCACATATAGAACGAGGTCTTATCATTACGCCTCTCTGTGGGAGCATATTTTTTAATCATTACCATGTTTAGAAGTCCTTGTAAATCTGGGAATGTGTCAAAAACCACAGGAGCTGTGTGGGAACACTCACTGCAATGCCTATAGAACATAGGTCTTCAGACTGTGGAGCACGCTCCCCTGGGGGGGCGCAGCATCCCTTCGGGGGGCAGGAGGGGTGCGCTCTTAAGCC
Source organism: Lissotriton vulgaris (assembly GCF_964263255.1). Classification (NCBI taxonomy): domain Eukaryota; kingdom Metazoa; phylum Chordata; class Amphibia; order Caudata; family Salamandridae; genus Lissotriton; species Lissotriton vulgaris. The sequence continues at coordinate 2,124,858,329 of NC_141685.1, forward strand.
CATCCCTTCACCACTAGCCGTGTGTCTCAGCCCAAGCTTCTGCAGCTCCAGCGGCTGGGGGCTCGGCTGAGAGTGTCTGGAGTCACAGGTCAGAGTGGTGGGGGGGCTAATTCTTCCAGCAATAGGAAGAGTAGATATTCAGGGCCTCTAAAAAGGGGTGAAAAAAAACAAAGCCTTGTTAATGCGAAATGGTCTTTTAAAGACCTGTGAAGTACTCTGGTGCAGCTGGCAGCTCCAAAACTATCAGTGTGTGTGTGCCCGGGAAGCTGTCTCATACCGGGCTGACACACATGACGAAGCCCTTTGAGCCCTATGGGCATTGCACACCTGATGTGCAGGCATTTTTATCCCCAGGTCTAAGTCAGAAGCATCTTTATGGGCGGCACCTTTATCTGGTCAAAATACACCACTGGGCCCAGCTACCTCATCCCTCTGGTCTTTGCAACTGAAACTATTCAAAAGAGTATGCCTTTGTTCCGGATTTTTCTTATCTCTGACCCACACTTTGGGGACCCTCCTGCACCCACAGGGTGTGTCCGAACTGCAAACCTTTGCAAGTCGAAATTGGTCAGACAGGAGGTCCTGTATGTTTTTTAAGGCCTTTCACATGGCTGCTGCCACCGATTCAGATACTGTCAACTGTCTGATAAAATCCGTGTCCATAACATATCTCACTGTTGTGACCTGCCTCATGTACCCATGCTCTTCAGCCATGTCTGCGTGGAGGTGAGTGACAAAGGGGGACTGCAGATTATCAGTGTTCAGCAATGCAATCAGACCCCAGGGCCCTATCTGCCGTTGGAACTTGCAGGGAGGGCAGAGATTGAAATGGGACAGCTCATAGGGGAGACTGCCCACTGGAGCTCTCCTTGAGCCATGTGACGTCTAAATCCGGAAGCATGGCAACACCTGGCCGTACTCCACATAATCAATTTTCAGTTGTGTCAGAAAGCATGTTATGTGCAACTTCTTTTTCTGATACCTTGTTTAGGGGCAAGGATGGGGCACAACAGCCAGATCTGATGACTGTAGAGCTGGGAAACCAGTTTCAATTCTTGATGTCTGCTTAACATCCTGTGATTCCGGGCAAATCACTTAATTTCCCTGTGCTTACAAAAAATGAATGTGTGCTTGTGTAATGTAAAAGATGCTCATGTGAAACGCTCCAAAACCTTTGGGTCATGTTCGCTCTATATAAAACTGCAACAAATATATGATAAAATGTTGTGAGCACTCATGTTTCAAGGCACTGCTCAAGACTGGAAGTGGGGCTCAACCTAAGAATGGCCGACACATTGTCTCTGTGGAGAAAAACATGCACTCCCACACCTGTGTTTTGGGAGTGTTTTGCTAATCTATCCTAATTGTTTTGTTTTATGTGAAAAATAAAGCACCAATTAAATTTTTGGTGATAATTTTATTCTTGGAGACTTTTCATTTGAACTTTAGAATCAGCACATGGACTACCAAAACTTCAGTTTACTAAACACTCTACCTTAATTTAATATTGTTTGCCCTATACGACCTGGGCTCTGCAGGAGGGAATGGCCATCAATGATGCAGAGTGCCAGCTTCCAGAACTTTTTTGTCAGCTGGTGGTGGCTGTGGGAGGGGGCTCGATGTGTAAAAAGGTTCGATTGGGGGGCTCGGCCGACCACAGTTTAAAGACCTCTGCCATAAGAACAGTCCAGCCCGAACAATAGATTTAACCCAGATTTATTGACTGGGGGTGAATTTTTTGATTTGCTCTGCATTCCGTCCATCATTTGTGTGTCTTTTGCTTTCTCGCCCTAAGTGCGGCGGGTATGCCCAGACATGGGTCCCATGCTCACTGTGCCACTGGATTCAAGCTAGTCTGGCTTATGAGGGGTGAAACCCCAAAACTGGTCCCAGGTTGTTTTATTCTGGTCCAGGGATGACCAGGCTTGGCAGTTCGGGCTGGACTGTTCCCATGAGAAACAGAGTCAAGACTGATTTGCATATCGCTGGGTGTAAATTGAGGTGCCATGGTGAGCAAAAGAACAATGGATTTAACCAAGATCTATTGACTGGGATCAATGTTTTGATTTGTTCTGCATTCTGTCCATCATTTGTGTGTCTTTTGCTTTCTGAAAGAACTGTCCAACTATGTGGTGACTTTCGGTAGCATGAACAAGGCTCAAGGCATCTTCAGAAAGTCTTTGTCCACCTTGTGGCAGAGCCAGTTGTTTAGAGGGCAAGCGTTCAGCCCTGGTTCCCACCAAGGATCACAGAGAGGATCATATCAACAAACTAAAGGTGGTTACCAGAATCCCTCCAACAGTTACACTTCCTACCTCTCACCCCGAGCTACCAAGAACCGTTTCCGGAGGGGGCACTATGGAGGATCACACAGGTCTTCCCAAGAGTCTGGTGCCACATGTGAGACTGATTCCACTTTCTAGTGTGTTGCAGGGAGACAGGAGCAAGTTATTTCTACACAATTGGTAGACTCTTACGCAGGATTTATGGGTTCTAGAAATTGTTCAAGGCTATAGACTAGAGTTTTACAGCTCCCCAAGACAGGTCCTCCATGATGTTTTCCCAACAAGAGCATGATTTTACCTGCTCCAAAGTTCAAGTTCTCCCACGAAAGGGCACCAAAGAGGTGTCTGTCCCTCACCCGAACGGGTTTCTCAGTGGCAACATCCAGGTGGAGAAAGAGGTCGACGGGTCTCGTCTAGTTTAAAATCTCAATGATTTCAGTGGTTGGATTGTTTACAGCCATTTCAAGATGGAGAGGATCCATCTCCTTCAGCAGGAGGATCAGAGGGTTTGGTTAGATTTGAAAGACCCTTACTTCTCCGTTCCCATTTTTCCACCTCACAGATTTTTTTCTTCAGTTCCTTTGGCAAAGTCACTGTTACGAGTACAAGATCCTTCCCTTTGGCCTTTCATCCGCTTCTTGGTGCCTTTTTGAAACTCCTGATACCAGTGGTAGAATCCCTGAGAGCACAAGGCATGAGTCTAATCATCTACTTAGACGACATCCTTATCACGGCCCAAAGTCTACAGTTAGTACTTGCATACTTAGAATGAATGATTATCCTTTTCCAAGATCTCAGCTTCATCGTAAATGCTCAGACATCGGTCTTGAGTCCTTCCCAATGTGTGGAGTTTCAGGGATTTTGGCTGTACTTGCTCCTTTACAAACTGAGTCTCCTTCCCCAAAAGGTCCGACAAGCAGGAAAGAATTGAGGTCGACTCACAGCACACTGTATCCTTGAGGTCGATAGCTCATATAGTGGGCCTGTTAGCCTCATCAAACCAGGCCATTTTTGAGGGTTCCCTCTATTATTGTTCCCTTCAGGGACAAAGATTCAGCTTCCCTGGTAAGGCTTCAGTTACTCGGAACAGATTCTCTTTTTAGAGGAGGGGAGGTTGGAGATGTCGTGGAGGTTGGATCACATTGAGCCCTGGAATCGCAGAGCAATTTTCGGCTCAACTCCTGAGATAGTGATCAAGCTCAATGCCAGCCAAAGGGGTTGGGGCACTCGTTGTGGTGTGTTTCGACCAGAGGTTGTTGGTCCCAGGAGGAACTGACTCTCCACATCAACTGGGTTTGTTTGTGATTCACAGCCTTTCTCTGGAGAGGTCAGATTGTTTTTGAATGGACAAAACCTTGGTGGTTTGTTATGTGAACAAGCTAGGCAGTGCAAGATCCACCTTCAGAGATAGCCAAGGACTTTTGGCATTTGGTGGAGGCGGAATATCTCCCGGGCCAGATCAATACAGTTGCGGATTGGCAGTCCCATCACCTTCGAGATTTTAGCAATTAGAGGCTCCATCCATGAGTGTTCAGTGCACTGCAACGCCTGTAGGGTTCTTGTTTAGTGGATTTTTTGCATCTCGCCGCAACTGTCAGCTTTAGACCTTTTTTGGCTGACATCCAGATTCAGAAGACCAAGCCATGGAGGCTTTTCAGGACTGGACTCTAGGTCTGTGCTATGCTTTTTCACTATTCCTATTGATTTCCTAGACTGTGACTCAAATGCAAAGCCAAAGAGCAGAGCTGGTTTTGGTGACTCCATTTTGGAAAGGGCAAGCATGGTTTCTGGTCCTTCTGGAGATGGGCCTGTACCTGTCCGATTCTGATTCCTTTTTTATTGGAATCTACTTCTGGATTCAGGGGGTTCTCATCCGTTGATCCTGTCACAACACCTCTCTCTAGTAGCATGGACAGATGGATTCTCCTGGACTGCAGGAGGCTAATGCTTTCGTCTGTCAAGCTTGATCCTCGGGCACTCACCAGCGGTAGTTTTCTGCTTGGAAATGCTGGAGTGGCTGGTGTCGTGAACGGGGTACAGATCCAGTTGGAGCAGATTGCAGTTTGGTCATAAGTTGTTTGTCCTCTTTATCTTCTGCTGGCTTGGTGTATAGATCTGTTAACAATTTGAGGTCTGCCATTTTGGAAGGTGTTTTGACCCTTGACAGTACACCTGCTAGTCTGTAAATTGTTGAGCGGTACCCGTATGGTTAGGTCCCCTGTTCCTAAATTTTCTGTTTTATGGGATATTAATATATTCAGAATATTTTTAGACTCTTTGCCGGATGATAAATATCTGTCAAGAAAACAATTGTTAGCCAAATTGACTATGCTCTTATGTCTCATCTCTTGTAAACCAGTTTCTAACATATGGGCTCTAGATCTCGCAGGAAGCATTTGTACTCCTGAAGAGCTTACTTTCTTGATTTCTCATTGCTTCACATGTAATTCCATCTAGCCTTTCTGGACAATCCTAAACTTTGCGTTGTGCAATGTTTGAAAGCTTATGAGGTGAGCACAGCTGAGTGGCATAGCAGGGGGGGTCCGTCCCGGGCAGCACAAGCTGTTACCTGCAGCCATCACGGGGTGGCAAATGAATGCAGGAATTGCTACTCATCCACTCTTAACCTGTGGCAGCTGACGGCAAAAGCAGGGGCCGCCACGGTCTGCATAGGGTCTAGCTACACCACTGTTTGCAGAAGCCTTTTCTCTCAGTGGCCTCTGCACTCATGCCATATGGATGCAATGGCTTATGAATGAGGCCGGTATTGATACCTTCATGTTTGGGGTTCACTCTGCTCAAGAGGAGATGGCTTCCAAATTGTTTGTTTCAGGTTCTAGTTTAGATGACATTCTCAAGGCAGCTGATATGTCAGCAGTATCTACCTTTAAGTCCTTTTACTATAAATATAATATAGATGCTGCTTCTATGGGGATGGCTCAGCTTTAAACAGACATAATCAGAGGCTCCGGTCCTGACATAGAATTCAACATTTTCAAGAATGTTTAATTCTATTGAGGACACAGGATTATCGCCCATTTCGTTATATTTATTTGCATAAAGTTAGTTGCATAGTTGCCTATTGTAATGGATTCTATATGTTTGCCATTTTTTCTAGGCCTGGCCGGTAAATTCCGTTCAGCTCGCAGAATTTGTGGAATTTGAGTAATTTTGCATTCTGCTGAGAACGCGGAATTGCCAAAAATTCTGCGATCCACGGCTTTGTGGAATTTTTTGCTTGTTCGTGCTTTTAACATGCGTGTTCACTAGATATTCCCCCCCCCCCGAGTGTGCAAATAGCGTCCGTGAACTGTAAAAAAGCATTGTGAACGGGTGTAACGAGCAATTCCGCGTGTTTGTTGAACTCTGTGTGCTCACAGAGATTTTTTACCGTTTCGCAGAGCTTTGCGTATCGTGACTACGCAAATTCCGCCCACCCCTAATTCTTTCCTACAAGATGACTTGGTTATGTATTTGGGAAGGCCTGTGTTTACGGCTTTGATGTTTTAATTTCTTACAAGGAACTGGAGACTAGTGATTGCTAGATCGACAATGTTCTGAGGTTGTGGATGTTCCCTGATAATTCTAGAGTCTGTTTTCGGTGGAGACACTCCTGAAGTTTCAGCTAAAGGACGTTGGGACCTGTTGAACAGAGCTCTCCGACTCCTGCTCCAATTGGGGCAGATGGTGAGGCTCGCTGTTGGTTGAGGTCCTGTTGTTACAGGTCTCGAACAATTCGTTGTGTGTCCTGGCATAAATAGATAGGCATCGGTCCATAATAATACTGAAACTGAAACACTGTGATTGATGCTTACCCCCCGCATTTTGCCCATTAAAAATAACCGGATATCCGTAGGTTTGAATGAACAAATGGGGTTTATTAATTTAATTTCTTTTACCAGAACAGTTTCATTTAATATCTTTTAATTTTTTTTGTCTTAGTTGAAACCGGCCACTGAACAACTTAAGTAGAACTTTGATCCCCGGCCAGCAAAAAGATGATATCACAAGTTGGCATAGCATCCTCTACGAGCAGCCCTCCAAACATAGGCCAGTCAGCTTGACCAATAGAATCTCGGAATGACAAGCCGAGATATGTAAACACCTTAGCCTCTAGCCGGCATATCCTTTACTAGTAGCCCTTCAATCATTGGTTCGACAGCCCGACCAATAGAATCTCGGCATTACAAGCCGTCATAGGCAAATTCTTTAGCTTTGAGGCTTGCGCTTTGATTGGCCCTTTTAAGAACGTATCACGTGCCAGCTGCAACATTAAAACACAGGTGCCTCGCATTTTTATTTTATTTATTTGCGTGTTTGTATCGCGCTGGGATCGACTCCCGAAGGAGTATCTCCGCGCCTTTGGCAGCCATAATGCAAGTAACAGGTACTGACAGTGAATGCTAGCAGTTTTGGAATAGGAGAGTTTTTAATTGTTTCCTAAACGGGATGTGGTCCTTACAGAGTCTCAAAGTTAGTGGGACACTATTCCATAGGATTGGGCCAGCAATTGTAAGGGCTCTATCTCCTTGCCGTGCTTTTTTTGCTCTGGGGACACGCAACAAGGCCGGTTCACTAGATCTTAGAAAGCGCGTGGGTGTGTAAAAGGAGAATTTATTGGACAGATAAGCAGGGCCCTTCCCCTGTAAACATTTCTGTATTATACAGCAGGTTTTAAACTTCACCCTCTGTTTAATGGATAACCAGTGCAGCATGGTCAGAAGGGGTTTAGATGGAGTACGAGGGGGCCGGTTTAGAACAAGGCGAGCAGCGGTATTTTGTACCATCTGAAACCTGGAAATTACTGCTTCATTTGCTGACAGTAGTAGCCCATTGCAGTAATCCAGGCGACTCAATACTAGAGCCTGCACCAAGGTTTTTCTAGTAGAGCCTGGCAGCAAAGGAAATACTTTCCGTAGCATCCCAATAATATGGAAACATGAACCCACCACTTGATTGCCATGTTGTTTTAGGGAGAGCTCCTGGTCCAATCGGACACCAAGGTTTTTCACCACCTGCTTGGGCTCGGGGACTGGGCCAATATCTTGAGGCCACCAGTCAGCGGTCCACAGGAGTTTAGCCTCACCGAACAGCATCACCTCCGTCTTAGCAACATTACATTGCAGGAAGTTAGATGCCATCCAGTGAGCCACTGCCTTCATCCCTTGAGCAAAGGAATTCCTGACCTCAGCCGTGAGGATTTTAAAAGGAAAGAGGAGTTGGGTGTCATCTGCGTATGACACTGGGATGAAACCATGGGATCTCATGATGTTAGGTAGGGGGGCCACATAAATGTTAAAAAAGGGTAGGGCTCAGACAAGAGCCCTGTGGCACCCCCTTAGAGATCCCCAACTCCTCTGACCGATAAGCACCCAGGGTAACCCTTTGGGTGCGATCTGTCAGGAAACTCCTCAGCCAAGCCAGCGCCTTATCTTTCAGGCCGATGTTAACTAGCCTGGTGGTCATGATGTTGTGTGACACGGTGTCAAACGCCACAGACAGATCTAACAGAACCAGGATAACAGAATGTCCTTTATCCTGGAACATGTGTAGATTGTCTGCGACTGACAACAGAGTGGTCTCGGTGCTGTGTCTTGGCCTAAAACCTGACTGGGAAGAATCTAATCCATCTACTTGTCCAATGTAATTTGATAAATGTCGATTTACAAATTTCTCTATGATTTTGCCCAAAAAGGGGAGAAGAGAGATGAGTCTTAGATTAGCCAGTTCCATCCAGGGAATAGCAGTGTTTTCCTCAGCGGTCTCACTAGCTCCCTTTTCCAGTCTATAGGAACCTCCCCTGTGCTAAGAGAGAGGTTGACAAGATTCTGGATTCCAGATCCCAGAACTTCTGCCAGCCTAGGCATGATGTGGGCTGGGATGATGTCCTGAGGGCTACCACTCCTAATTTGAGTGACCAATGAGGTTACCTCCTCTAAGGAAATGGGGGGGAAGCTTGTAAGGCATTGAATAGGTTGCACCTGTTGTACATTAGTCTGAGGGATGTTGTTATCTGCTCCCGCAGCTGTATTCGAGGCCATTATCCTTTCATTGATTGCATCTATCTTCTTCATGAAGAATAGAGAGATCTCATCGCACAAATCTTGGGAAGCAACCTCTGCAGTCTCACAAGCTACAGGCCTGGTAAACGTTTGTAAGATGTAATACAATACTTTAGAGTCTTTCCCAGCCTCTGTTAGTTGTGCTGCAATATGACTTTTTCGAGCAGCCCTAATGGCCTTATGGTACAACTTAAGGGAGGATCTGTGAAGTTCTTTATCTTCCAGCCTCCGAGATTGTCCCCACCGTTTTTCCAGTTTTCTATTTTTTTGTTTCAGCGATCTCAAATCCTCAGAGAACCATATTTCTTGCCTACTAGCCAGGCGGGGTTTATATAATTTCTGCGGGATAATGATGTTTATTGCTTCTCTAACCGTCTCCTCAAACCTACTCAGCTCAGTTGTTACATCTGCTGTAGAGTTATTAACCAGGGGAGCTTTATACTTGTCTCTGAAGGCTTCCGTGGTTAATTTATGTCAAGGTCTCCTTTTGGTAGCCAAGGCGGTCTGAATTCGTGGCTTATCAATGACAGCAGTGTAAAACTTAAGGATGAAGTGATCTGTCCATTCTACCTGGGTGGATGTCACACATTTGGTTAAAGATGAATTGGACATAACTAGATCCAAAGTATGACCTGCCTCATGAGTGGGTCCATGATTGATCTTTTTCAGTCCTAGAGAGTCCAGGTCCATTAGGAGGGTTCTTGCCTCCTTACAGTTCTCTGACTCACTATGGACATTAAAATCCCCTACCAGAAGAAAGTCATGGTTTTCTTGTACAAACGGTGCTAAGGCCTCTATGAGTGCAACAGAAAAATTCCCACTCGGGCCCGGTGGGCGGTACACCAAGGCACCCCTCCTTTGTTCCCTGGGGGTAGAGCTAAGTTTAAAAATTAATAATTCCATCTGAGGAGTACTAATTTCCTCAAGAATGACTATGTTCAGTTCCTCCTTATAAACAATTGCCACCCCCCCCTATTTTGTTAGGGCGGTCCATCCTGGCTATTTTATATCCTATTGGGATACCCAGTGTAATAGCTGGAACTGAGTGGGGCTTGAGCCACGTTTCTGTTAAGAAACAGAGGTCGGGTTCCTCCGTGGATATAAGGTCCCAGACCTGGGTGGAATGCTTCACTAGCGAACGAGTGTTGCAAAGTAGGTTTTTACTCCCCAGGATGGGGTTATCCCCTATGATATTTGTCAGGGACCGTTTCGCGCGCTTTAACTTGCGATGCAGCTATTTCCCACATTTGTCTTCTTTCCTCCACATAGAGGTCAAACTGTATATGGCATGCCTGACAAGCAAACGGCCCTTCTAGGGGAGTTTCAATGATAGTATCACATACAATAGGGAGGTGATTACGTAGCTCTAACAATACCTGTGAGGTATATGCTCTCCGGTTGATGTAAGGGATTCTGGGGGGTTTTGATGACATCGCCATAGCCTCTTGCCCCTAGCCCCGTCCTGTCGCGGACGGGCGCAGACGGGCTGGTCTTCGGCTCGTCTTAGGCGCAGGAGTAGGCACCACCCAGCGCGCCAACGCTGCGCGCTGGGACCGACGAGGGGCTAAATAGCCCTGAAATGACCAAGGGCTAGAGTGCTAACCGCTCGTCTTCCTGTGTGGCCTGTCTCTGCCCCGCCCTCCACACACCAGGATTGGCTGCCGAGCGTGCAGGCCCGGTTCAGGGTTCAGGAAGGCATCTCTGGGATACCTTCCGGAACCAGAGAGGTAGGCAGTAACTGACGGAACAGCAGGTAAGCAGACATACGATCACAACCCTTAACGGATTTGGGGCAGAGAATTAGAAAAATGCATAATTAACAGCTGCTCTCGAATTTATTCTCTCGCCTTCCAGTGATATACGCCTAAGCGCCACAGGGACATGACGAAAGTGCCTCTGGTACCTTTTTTGGAGAAAAAAACCCTAGAACCAGGGAAGCAAGCAGTCCCTCTGCGCCATAGTGGTAAGCAAATTTTGAAAATACCAGAATTATCTTAAGTTGTATTTAAAAACATGACACTTCATCCCTTAAGATACAAATTTATCTGTGTCTTTGCCTTTAGTGAAACATTAATTCACGACGCAAGAACACGACTGAAGCGCCTCTGGTCTTTTAATAAATAAATGAAAACGTACCACAATGCCTAAATAATAGACAACAGCTAAAGTCAACGCCTTCAAGTCCCAATATCAGGTATGCTGGGCTTTTCCTTCATTAAGTAGCACGTGGGGTTTTTCCTCCATAAAGTAGCATGTTTGCCCATAATAATTAAAATCTACAAGTCAAGGATGATTCTCTATTTATTTCTGTCTTTATCATTTGAATTTTCAGGAGTCTATTGCATATGACTTTTTTAACCAAAGAGTGGAATATAGAAAGCCCAAATCTTTATTAAAACACACTCCGGTGTGATTAATAACGAAAATCGGACCACATTCAAAAGAGAATCTCAAGGTAACCTTAATTTAAGTTATAAGTCTGATACGATGTTAACCCACGAGGTACTTAAAACCATTGGAAACAGGTGCTTTGCGCAGTTGACCTTACTTCTACATAAATATGAATATTAACAAACAATAAGGAGGGAGTAACATTATACTAGGCTCCTTAATCTGGTATAATATGATTTAGTCCACGCTATACTACTCTCGTCCCCCTTTTGCAACTCCCAAATCGAAATAGGAGTAATTGGGTATACAACTGTTTCACCAGAGTTGAGTGTTTGTAGACATTAAAGTAAACATAAGCCCCAGTAAACAAAAAGATGAAGAGACGCTACAGAACAAGAAAAATATGTATAAACATAAACAATGTGTTTAAGTCAACTATCAATGTTTGTTTTCTGAAGGCCACCTTGGAGAATACATAAATGTATAGCAAAAAGACATGTTGGAGGAATTTTGTATTAAAGAGTAAAAGCAAAAATTATCTGTTTTGTGTCATCCCCTCGAATATATAATTGTATGATGAAGAAGATATGTATAATGAGGGTCCTTAACCTGGTTATCTGTTCGGATACAACTACCGTTTAATTAAACTAAAACACTATAGGTGTTCTTGTAGAAAAGAGTCAGAACATAATGCATTTTGAATTAATCTAATGTGTCTCCACTTTCTAGGGAGATCATATTGACCCACTCACTACGACAAATAAATGTTGTCTTGACAAAGGTGGATAAAAACGTGGAAACCCACCGAAATGCGCCAACACACCATAACAGTATAATTCATGACTCATACACCTTTGTTGATATGCTATTCTGTGGTGTGCACAACATAGGTGTTGGAAACAGAGTTGGAATATACATTTAGTACTGTACAAGCTTCATGTCTCACTGTGTTCTGTCTTTATGTTTCAATCTTGCTGGTCAATATTGAATGTCAAACAGTTTTATTGTTGTTTTTTTAAATTTTGCTACAGTGGTTCTCGTATGTCCACTTTTTTAACATTTGTATTTTCAATAAATTGTTAAGAATTCTTTTTACATTAGTGAATCTTGTTATTGTTTTTTTGACCTTCGTGCCCTGTTTATCTAGTCCTGTTCAAGGGAATTCTTTCTTTGTACATTGGTTGGTTGACCCTAATTCCCTTGACCTTGTTTAAGGGGTACCTCTCATACTCATCCAGATTGCTGGGTCTCAGACTGCTTATTTGTTTCCTTGGACAGGAGCAGAGAAAGAGGAACCTGGGTTGCTACAAGGTGGTCATATAGCGCTGGGTCTCTATGGTTGATGAGGTCACTGTGATGGAGTAATGGGAAATGTGGTGTTTTGAAAGTTTTAATTTGATTGGCTGCTGTTTTTGAAGAATAAAAAAAAAGTAAAGCATAATCCTCGCATACGTGTCCTTAATAGAATTGAAAATGCTTATCTCAACTGCTGGAAAATATTTATTTCTTGGTGAATGAGACGACCGGTATATCTCAAGGTTGCCATTTGAAAAAACAAACACAGCAGTGGTGAAGTGGCTGTGAATATGGGGGACCACTTTCGAAGAATGTCGGAGAATGTTCTTCATGTTACACTGAGGGACTCTAGCAATCCTTGCTCAATATTATTTTGTGTTTTTTGTTCTTCCATAAATCTCAGTGCCATGAAGGTTTGTAAGATTACAGGCAACACTTTCAAAACACCTAAATAAATAATAAAAACTTCACAATTACATTGATTGAACTGATGCGGTGCAGGTTTGGTATGCTCCATTGTGGCACAATATCTTTTTTTATACTTGTGTGGTTTATGTGTAGTTGCAAAATTGCACTGTCATGTAATTCACAAATGTGCATGCCAAATGGCACGCACAGGTGCGGTAAACTAGCCGCTGGCTTGTTTAAGGTCCCTTGATCTGGATTTGAGTGAAATGTTCTTTGCATATTAATCGACTGTAGATAGGTTTATGCATTTATAAAGGGCAAACCGGGATGGGGAGCAAAGGTGAGATCTTCTAAGTGGGAGCCTTGGGGGAGAGAAATCCAGAAATGTTCAGTAATGTGAGGGAAAGACTAAGAAAGGAAGGCTCATCTTACATCTGAGACTTGAGCCAAAGAGGTAGATGTGCCACTCATAATCATGGATGCACCCTTCAAACATTGCAGATTAGCTACTTGTAGTGTAGTCATTATATCAGACAACAGCCCCTGTGGTATGTTATGTTATGGTCAAGTATATTTGTAAAAGCCACTCTCACCCTGGAGGGCATTATGATGCTGAGCAGGTGTGAGGAGACTTACCCATACTAGCGCCAAAAGTGATTACCCGAACAAGCCAAGTCTTCAGCTTCTTGTGAGATTCAAGAAGTGAGTGGGAGTCTTGGATGTGCAAAACCAGGTTGTGCAACACTACAGTGATGTAGGAGACGGCTTGACCACCAGATATGGCTTTCTGAATGATTGGGAAGTGTGCATGTAAGGGTCTAGCAGAGTGGAGGTCTCTGAAGGGTTGGTGGAAGCAGATGCGATTGTTGAGCTATGCAAGGCCAGAGTTATGTAGTGCTTTGAAAGTATGGTTGAGAAGTTCGAATTGTTGTCGTTTGTGTTTGTGGAGTCAGTGTAGCTCCTTGAGATGAGGTGAGACGTGTGCACAGTGTGAAAGATTGGGAGTGATTTCGGCCACTGATTTATAAATGGTCTGCAGCCTCCTGGTGAGTTGTTTGTTGATTCCTGTGTAGAGGGTGTTCTCAAATTTCAGTTTGCTGGTGACAAGGGCATTGGTGACGATTTTCTGGTTGTTGATTGGTAGCCATTTGAAAATCTTTACTTTTTCAGGGTGTGGGATGTCAATGACTTGGATGGTCATGTGGAGTTTGCAGTTGATGATGATCATGAGGTTTTTGGCATGGGTGGTGGGAGTAGGTGTAAGTCCAAGCTCTGTTGGTCACCAGGTGGAGTCCCATTGTGAGGAGATCTACCCAAAAATCATGCATCTTGTCCGTGACGGAGAGGATACGTTGCTTGTCGTTGTCACAGGAGAGAATGTTGAGTACATGAGAGTGGATGATGCTGGCCAGAGGGATCATGTAGCATTGAAGAGAGTCAGGCTAAGGTAGGATCCTTGTGGGACTCCGTAGATGATGTCATTGGTGTCTGAGATGAAGGGTGCCCGATTGACTGACTATGTCATGCCAGTCAAGAAGGAGCAGATGCAGTGAAAGCTCGTATGCCGATGGATGAGGATCGGGTGGTAGATGGTGTTAAATGCAGCTGAGGGGTCCAGGAGGATGAGGGCTGTTGGTTCTTCTCTGTCTAGTATCATGTAGATGCCATCTGCGGCGCTGAAGAGGTCTGTTTCAGTACTGAGGCTGGGTCTAATTCTGGACTTGGTGGACTCAAGGAGTAGGGGTTCCTTGAGGTATTTACTGAGGTGTTTACTGGTGATTTTCTTCAATACCTTGGCCGAGTATGTAAGCAGTGAGATCAGTCTGCAGTTAACAAACATAGAGGGGTCCGCTGATGGTTATTTCAGCAAGGGGAAGACTAGTGCATATTTCCAGGCATCTGGGAATGTCACTGAAGAAATGGTGGTGTTTAGGATGGGTACACACCGTTGATGGGTAGAAGTCCTATGAAGTAGGGCCGATGGGGGCAAGTGTCCAATGGGGCCCCAGAGTGCATGAATGTCTCATAGTCCACTTTACTTATGACTTGAGGGATGGTTTTCTGAGTGTTGGTTTAAAATTCTCCTTAGCATTTTCAGCATGTGGAAGTAGAAGGCAGTGATACCATTGACTTGAGTGGCATAGTCAACTTTGCAGTTGATGATGATCCTGATCTTCTTGGAGTGGGTTGTGGATTTGGGTGTCAGTCTAAGCTCTCTTCAGTAGTGTGGATAGGTTGCTGGGTAGGGCCCTTGTTTCCAAGGTCTCTAAGGAGGATGAAATTGCTTGTGTCAAGGACAAATGGCACCTGGTGCATAGTCCTAGAAGTCTGTAATTGAGAGTGTCTCTCAGGTTGAAGTTTGCAGTGATGTGGAGGTTGAACAACAGGTGTTCCATGTCATTGGATGATGTTTCCATGGCAAGGGTGCAACCGATTTTGATTCTGACTCCAGGCTTGTGCTGTCTGTCTTGCTTGGAAATCTTGTGCCATGGGCGTATGCCTGTGGAGATGTGGGGAACCGTAGGTCTAGGGTGTGGTCATGCAGCAGGTCTCAGATCTTTATGGCATGTCCGGTGAGTGAGTGGGTGTTAATGAGCATGCATGAGAGTGTGGAACGTTGTGTGAGTGGTAGCGTGAGTAATTCAGTGTGACAGAAGCTAGTTGTGGGTGCTGGCAGTGTGGAGCCTGGGATTTTGAGTTGCAGGTTGCACATGAAAAACGTGCTGGATGCTCAGAAGAATGTTCCCTTGGTGCTGTGCCGTGGGGTAGCAGGGAGCGGCAGCCATGATTGAGGGCATGGAGGGTTGCGGGAGAGTAGTATCGGGTGGGAGCAGGACTAAAGTTCATGGCACTAGGCATGGATAGGTCACAGACTGGTTAGATAGACTTGCATTAGGCACACATTTAGCTCATCAGCAGCACATCTGCTGCATGCTTTCACTGCACATCTGCACTGTGGCTGCCATTAAGTTGGTCCTAGGAGAGGTAGGAGCTCAGGGAGTGGCGGAGCTATGAAGGGCATGAGAGGCATGAAGAGGAAGAATGGGAAGTTGGACACCATTAAAATGAAAGGAGCGCTCCAGGAAAAGAAAAGGGCAGGAAAAATGAAGAGCGGAGACAAAGAGAAGTGATTTGAAGGGCACAAATAAAGGGCAATGACATGAGAAAAAAGGTACAAAACAAAGATAAGAGGCAATTACGAAGGGTAATGGCAAAAAAGAATTAGAAAAAGCAGTAAACATAGAGAAAAGGCACTAAAAGAGAGCAATGAGAAAAGGCACAAAGTGCAGACATAAATAGAAAGAAAGGGCACAAATAGAAAAGCATTGACAGGGAAAAATGGCACACAACAGAGCAAGAAGACAAGTGAATGTGTGAAGAAAAGAGATGAGAAACAGTAAAACAGAAAGGTTGGAAGAAACCTAAGGAGGAGCATGAGAGCTAGAATGATAGACAGTGATCTGGGGAGGAGAGATGTGGAAGTCTCAAGGTACTGGAGCAGCGACGCAAGGGCATTGTCTGGTTAAAGGTGCCGCACAGATAAATGCAACAGAGGTCTAGGAATGGAGTCTGCTTAATGCAGTCTGGCAAAAGGTGGATTAGTCTTTAATTCTGTGAAAACATTTTTTGTAAATATCTGATACAGCTAACATTTCATGATAATCCCATGGAAATTGTATAGATACAAATGGCAGACATGGAATGTTTTCTGTTGCCAAACAGGCCACAGAGCAGGGGTAGGTGCAGAGGTGCACACAACACCGCAAACAAGTCTTGCGTGAACAGTTTGCTCTGTTTGGTTTCCATCAGACCCCCACTGACTAAAAAATAAGTCAGTTTGCAAAACAAGGTAGAATCATGCTTTGTGATTTATGGTGTGACTTATTACTGAGATTCCCATGACAAAATGATGAATTAGTCACTCAGCAGTGTACGTTGCTTTTTAGGTCTCGACTATTTTATCACGTAAGTGATAAATATACGAGAGTATTGAGGGCCAAAAAAGTTCTGAAAACAACGGCAGATTTGCCACAGTTCATGTGCTCCGTGCGCGTGCACAAACCAGCCACGTCACAAACCACCATTTGTCTGTCAGTGCATCACACGCTTCAGAGGCTCCGCTCCCCGCCCCCCGCCCTCCCCAAACCCCCTGCACATCGCACTCTCCTACTTCTTCAAAGGCTCCGCTCCCCGCCCCCCGCCTGCACTTTGCACTCTCCTACTTCCCCTTCCACCTCCCACGGCCGCTCTTCTCATTCCCGCGCTCTGCAGGTCACCATTTGCCAGCATATGTCCACCGCCCTGTTTGCTGCCAAACTCATCTTTTCTCTTCTCTGTCGCTTCAGGTACTTCCTCCCTCCCCCTTTCTTGCCCATTTTCTCTTGCTCCTATCTCTTTTCTCCCTGTCCTCTCCTCATTGTTTTTAAGCCCCCCTTTCCTAAACCCTTCCTTTCTTCGCTCGTATTCGGTCTTTTTTCTCTTTGCTTGTTTTTACAGTTACTTTATTAGCTGAAACTTCGTCCGACGCTTATCTTTCCGTGCCTCCCCTCACCCCTCCCACAACACTGCTTTCAGGCCTTCCCATAATCTCCCAGTGCATTCACCTCACACCTCCCACCTCCCACCTCCGACAACAATACCCCTCCGAGGCCAATTGTCCTGTTTTCATACAATGTTGATGTTATGAAGGGCGGCCCATGGCCTCTGCTCTTTCCCCGAGTAGCTTCTTTGCTGTCCATGGCTTCATCCATCCTCACCCTTCACCTCCACCTGGGAGATGCAATTACTGCTACTGCTATAACTTAACAGGAGGTACTTTCTAATTATCTAATTATATTAGACAACATGTTTTATTTTAAAGAAAAAATATCGTATCATTTACTGTTCTCACACTGGGTTAAAAGGATGACTGAATTGGGGTTTGTGACAATAATGTGTTGTTTTCTATAAAAACCTAGGCTTGTTTTATTTTGGCAGTGCGGTACGCTTTAACTATACCGACCTAGCGCCTTTATTTTCCGCGTAACGTGCTAATTTTAATCTGCTTTTTTTTTTTACATTTGATTTTTTTGCAAGCACGGCACGATTTACCATTGCGGCCGCTCCCCTTTTGTTCTTTTTTTGGCGCTTTGGCAGCTTGCTACTCATTGCCATCCTGCCCCTGGGGGCCACGAACAACTTTCAGTATTAACAACACGGTGGGTGCCACACTTTAGGTTGCAGGCAGCTCAGCGCTCGCTTTTCCACTCTGCTGATTGCTCCTAATCACTTTACCGACCCGGTAGTGCACTAAACTTTCGACACTCAATGACTCTGACCTCACAGCAGTAAGGGTCAGAGTGTCAATACTTCCTTTAATGTACGTCAACTGCTGATTAGGAATTATTGTTGTATTATTCTTAAGAAACATTCTACTTTGGCCACTCCACATTAGTAAACAATAGTTCCGAGATGGCAGCCCCGTTAGTGTGTTTATGATACAAAAGGGGGTGGTAATGGACAGAGCATCTGAACCAATCAAACACTCACACCCAGTCAAAAGATCTGGGTTTAATCCATCACCGTTCTTTAGCCGACTCTGCCACCCCAGTTCAGACATGGCTATATGCAAATCAGTCTGACCCTGTGCCTCATGGGAGCAGTCCAGCCCGAACTGCCAAGCCATGCCTTCCCTGGACCGGAAACAAGCTTCCCAGGACCGGTTTCTGGCATTCCAGCCGTCTTCAGCCCGGCTTGCTTGAATCCAGTGGCAAAGTAAGCAAGGGACTCACGTCTGAGCATACCTTGCCACACTTATGGCGGCCAAAAGCGGTACAAAAGGGGGTAGTAATGAACGGAGCATCTGAACCAATCAAACACTCACACCAAGTCAAAAGATCTGGGTTTAATCCTTCACCGTTCTTTACCCCACTCTGCCACCCCAGTTCAGACATGGCTATATGCAAATCAGTCTGACCCTGTGCCTCATGGGAACAGTCCAGCAAGAACTGCCAAGCCAAGCCTTCCCTGGACTGGAAACAAGCTTCCGAGGACCGGTTTCTGGCATTCCAGCCGTCTTCAGCCCGGCTTGCTTGAATCCAGTGGCAAAGTGAGCAAGGGACTCACGTCTGAGCATACCCTGCCACACTTATGGCGGTCAAAAGCGGTACAAAAGGGGGTGGTAATGGATGGAGCATCTGAACCAATCAAACACTCACACCAAGTCAAAAGATCTGGGTTTAATCCTTCACCGTTCTTTACCCCACTCTGCCACCCCAGTTCAGACATGGCTATATGCAAATCAGTCTGACCCTGTGCCTCATGGGAACAGTCCAGCAAGAACTGCCAAGCCATGCCTTCCCTGGACTGGAAACAAGCTTCCGAGGACCGGTTTCTGGCATTCCAGCCGTCTTCAGCCGGGCTTGCTTGAATCCAGTGGCAAAGTGAGCAAGGGACTCACGTCTGAGCATACCCTGCCACACTTATGGTGGTCAAAAGCGGTACAAAAGGGGGTGGTAATGGATGGAGCATCTGAACCAATCAAACGCTCACACCCAGTCAAAAGATATGGGTTTAATCCATCACCGTTCCTTAGCCCACTCTGCCACCCCAGTTAAGACATGGCTATATGCAAATCAGTCAATATGATTTGCATATGGCCATGTCTGAACTGGGGTGGTGTGGAGTGCAAAAAAATGATGGATTTAGGCCCAGATCTCTGTACTGGGGTGAATGTATGACATTGTTCTGCATTCTGTCCATCAACTGTGGTTTTTGCATTTGTCACTCCGAGTGGGATGGGTATGCTCAGACGTGAGTCCCATGCTCTCCACACCACTGGATTCAAGCAAGCCGGGCTGAAGACGGCTGGAATGCCGGAAACCGGACCTCGGAAGCTTGTTTCTGGTCCAAGGAAGGCATGGCTTGGCAATTCGGGCTGGACTGTTCCCATGAGGCACAGGGTCAGACTGATTTCCATATGGGCATGTCTGAACTGGGGTGGTGTGGAGTGTAAAAAAACGATGGATTTAGGCCCAGATCTCTGTACTGGGGTAAATGTTTGACATTATTCTGCATTCTGTCCATCAACTGTGGTTTTTGCATTTGTCACCCCGAGTGGGATGGGTATGCTCAGACGTGAGTCCCATGCTCTCCACACCACTGGATTCAAGCAATCCGGGCTGAAGATTGGAATGCCAGAAACCGGTCCTCGGAAGCTTGTTTCCGGTCCAGGGAAGGCATGGCTTGGCAGTTCGGGCTGGACTGTTCCCATGAGGCACTGGGTCAGACTGATTTGCATATGGCCATGTCTAAACTGGGGTGGTGTGGAGTGCAAAAAAACGATGGATTTAGGCCCAGAGCTCTGTACTGGGGTGAATGTATGACATTGTTCTGCATTCTGTCCATCAACTGTGGTTTTTGCATTTGTCACCCCGAGTTTGATGGGTATGCTCAGACGTGAGTCCCATGCTCTCCACACCACTGGATTCAAGCAAGCCGGGCTGAAGACGGCTGGAATGCCGGAAACCGGTCCTCGGAAGCTTGTTTCTGGTCCAGGGACGGCATGGCTTGGCAGTTCGGGCTGGACTGTTCCCATGAGGCACATGGTCAGACTGATTTGCATATGGGCATGTCTGAGCTGGGGTGGTGTGGAGTGTAAAAAACGATGGATTTAGGCTCAGATCTCTGCACTGGAGTGAATGTATGACATTATTCTGCATTCTGTCCATCAACTGTGGTTTTTGCATTTGTCACCCCGAGTGGGATGGGTATGTTCAGACGTGAGTCCCATGCTCTCCACACCACTGGATTCAAGCAATCCGGGCTGAAGACGGCTGGAATGCCAGAAACCGGTCCTCGGAAGCTTGTTTCCGGTCCAGGGAAGGCATGGCTTGGCAGTTCGGGCTGGACTGTTCCAATGAGGCACAGGGTCAGACTGATTTGCATATGGCCATGTCTGAACTGGGGTGGTGTGGAGTGCAAAAAAACGATGGATTTAGGCCCAGAGCTCTGTACTGGGGTGAAGGTATGACATTGTTCTGCATTCTGTCCATCAACTGTGGTTTTTGCATTTTTCACCCCGAGTGGGATGGGTATGCTCAGTCTGAGTCCCATGCTCTCCACACTATTGGATTCAAGCAAGCCGGGCTGAAGACGGCTGGAATGCCGGAAACCGGTCCTCAGAAGCTTGTTTCTAGTCCAGGGAAGGCATGGCATGGCTTGGCAGTTCGGGCTGGACTGTTCCCATGAGGCACACGGTCAGACTGATTTGCATATGGGCATGTCTGAACTGGGGTGGTGTGGAGTGTAAAAAAACGATGGATTTAGGCCCAGATCTCTGTACTGAGGTGAATGTATGACATTATTCTGCATTCTGTCCATCAACTGCGGTTTTTGCATTTGTCACCCCGAGTGGGGTGGGTATGCTCAGACGTGAGTCCCATGCTCTCCACACCACTGGATTCAAGCAATCCGGGCTGAAGACGGCTGGAATGCCAGAAACCGGTCCTCAGAAGCTTGTTTCCGGTCCAGGGAAGGCATGGCTTGGCAGTTCGGGCTGGACTGTTCCCATGAGGCACAGGGTCAGACTGATTTGCATATGGTCATGTCTGAACTGGGGTGGTGTGGAGTGCAAAAAAACGATGGATTTAGGCCCACAGCTCTGTACTGGGGTGAATGTATGACATTGTTCTGCATTCTGTCCATCAACTGTGGTTTTTGCATTTGTCACCCCGAGTGGGATGGGTATGCTCAGACGTGAGTCCCATGCTCTCCACACCATTGGATTCAAGCAAGCCGGGCTGAAGATGGCTGGACTGCCAAAAACCGGTCCTCTGAAGCTTGTTTCCGGTCCAGGGAAGGCATGGCTTAGCAGTTCGGGCTGGACTGTTCCCATGAGGCACAGGGTCAGACTGATTTGCATATGGCCATGTCTGAACTGGGGTGGTGTGGAGTGCAAAAAAACGATGGATTTAGACCCAGATCTCTGTACTGGGGTGAATGTATGACATTGTTCTGCATTCTGTCCATCAACTGTGGTTTTTGCATTTGTCACCCGAGTGGGATGGGTATGATCAGACGTGAGTCCCGTGCTCCCCACACCACTGGATTCAATCAAGCCGGGCTGAAGACGGCTGGAATGCCAGAAACCGGTCCTCGGAAGCTTGTTTCCGGTCCAGGGAAGGCATGGCTTGGCAGTTCAGGCTGGACTGTTCCCATGAGGCACAGGGTCAGACTGATTTGCATATGGCCAAGTCTGAACTGGGGTGGTGTGGAGTGCAAAAAAACTATGGATTTAGGCCCAGATCTCTGTACTGGGGTGAATGTATGACATTGTTCTGCATTGTTTCCATCAACTGTGGTTTTTGCATTTGTCACCCTGAGTGGGATGGGTATGCTCAGACGTGAGTCCCATGCTCTCCACACCACTGGTTTCAAGCAAGCCGGGCTGAAGACGGCTGGAATGCCATAAACCGGTCCTCAGAAGCTTGTTTCCGGTCCAGGGAAGGCATGGCTTGGCAGTTCCTTTGTGGGTTAGAGTAGGCAAGAAACTTGTTGACCTCACGTTTTAAAAATCAATCATGACTTCTCTTTAGGACCATTGAATCCTATATGAGTGTCACTGTTTTTAAATAGGTTAGTGAGCTTCACTAGTGACGTTTACTCAAACCCAGCATCACTAGACCTATTTTAAATCACCTTTTTCACCACACTACACATGCTTCACACCCCACATACCCACACTTCATCATACGCATAGTCAAAAGATTTCCAGCAAAGGGTGCCCATCTTGCATTGTAGCGCCGGCCCGAAGAGGAGCATGCCCAGATGATGAAGCATGACACCTTTTGGGGTGCGTAAGGGAACTTCATCCTATTGGAGCGTATTACACTGACCTGACATACCACTAGAACTCAACCTTTGTCTAAGGAACGGCTCACTCCTGTTTTTAAGTTACTAATAAAGGGAGCATGTGTGCTCGATCTCTCCAAATGCTCCTGGTTCCTCTTGTTTAAATAAGGCAAAGTGGGATGCTCATATGAAGAAAGCCCACAGTTGGAATTGTCCAGATGATGTAAACAGCACACCATTTTGGTTATCAGGCACTTCTCTATAGTCATTTGATTCATTATTCAACCAGAAGGCATGGCTGAATGAATGGATAAATGAATAGTTAGATGGGTGAGAAGTGGATAGGTGAATGAATTAAAGAATGGCTGAAAATGAAGGAAGAGCTATTGGGTGCAAATGGTCCAAATGCATTGGCCGGTGGTGGTGGTGGTGGGGTGCTGTGGTTTTCATTTTAGCTTCTGTACTAAAATTTCACCTTCCGCAAAAACTATCACCACCAATCCTTTTGAAACATGCATGCATACACAGATGTATTTAAGAAACACTGATATAACATCTCAAAGAATTCAACACAAAGCATTAAGCTTACATCTAATATAGGAGAAAGAGATAATCACTTAATTGCTTAATTGCACAACACAAATGTAGGAAACTTTGCATCAATCCTGGCTTCCAATTGTATAATTCTAGGCAATTAAATTTTTTTCACAGCTTTTCCTTTTCCTTCATCACATGCGAGAATTTAAATATATCAGTTGAAGCAGTGTGAAGCACAAAAACAATAAGCTATAATGTTAGTCCATCTGCAGCAACACCTTTGAACTGATAAAGTGGGAAAAAGATAACTGACTTTTCTCTTGATTCACTAATAGTATCGTACTCAGGGTAGGGGCATGAATGTTTCAAAGTTCATGTTTACAATCTATCACTTGTACTCTATGCAGTGCTACAACTTAGCAAACTGAATTGAAATGTGTTGCAATGCGTTGCAATGATCACACATACGGCCTGATTACGATGACGATGAACCCACCACTGGCAGGCTGCTGGTGACGGGTTCACCGCCGCCGTAAGGCCGATTTCCGCCCGCCACATTGTGATGGCGGTCGGTGTGCATTGCGGACGAAAAGCCTGTCCACCACGGGTCCAACAGCAGTAGTCTTTACGATTGGCTGATAGACTGCCCTGCATCCACATAATGGTGGCGGTGCCTAGCAAGCACTGTCCGCCAGATTAGGATGCTGCATCCCCGCCAGCATTTCCATGTCCGTTCAACCACCATGGAAAGGCTGGTGGGGATGTACATTTATGGGCCCATTGCGGGCCCGCTTGTGCTTGGGCTGGTTGTTTGTGCACGCATGGTGCCTGCCACCTAGTGCAGGGTAATGCAAACAATGCATTTTTAACATTGCGGTGGGTGCTGCAGCGTCTGGTGTCAATCCCAGGGACAATGAGGGACGAACTGAAGTCCCTCCACCATCGTAATGAGCCCCAAAGTTTTGAATTTTGAAAGTTATTTGTGAAATTTGTACTGGATTCAGAATCTGGATTTAAATTCTGAACCGAGCATCAGCAGACTCCACACTCTACTTCCTCTGAAAGATCTGTGCTATTTGTGGCTATCCTGTAGAGACAGGCACTAAGCAAATGGCTTTGAAGTGATCATGTTCCGACTGGGCATACTTAAAAAAAATGTTTTGCATTTTTAGGTTTTAAAGAAACTTAGTGATACAGATATGCATTACTCCAGCCCAACCCCCAGCAACATAATCACACCCGCCCCAAACAGCAACACAAACATTACAATTGCAATGAAGTATGAATATCCAGCCTAGGTTGTGCATTACACAATACTATAATTGTGCCTCATTATGTGTTAAATATGTTTACAGTATAAATGATAATCAGAAATTAGAATGCAGAAATGCAAGATGTTCGCCTAATGTTGGCACTCTAACAAGGCCGGGGGCAGTTAGGAAAATTACTACGGCACTCCCTATACAAAGACGATTAAGTGAAGAAAGTTGTCACTTCTTCCTGGGAACATCTTAGCATTTCAATACTTGGTTAGTAATTGATTCTTCTAAAGATACTTCGATTTTACTAAACTTGGTTGTGGCTGCATTTTGTTTCACCCAGAAAATTCTAGTCATCGCACTACAACAAGGAGCAAACGCTCTGCACTATGACAACTTCAAAGATATTTGGTTGGAAAAGGAAACTTCATTAACATTGCCTCAGTAGTTTATAATGAATTGCGGTGACATTTTGAATTTGTTTACTTTGACTCACATGGAAGTGTGGATTTAAGTCACCATCCTTCATTTGTGAAGCATAAATGAACATATAAATATCCATGAATTGTAATGTATTTCAACCTCACATTCATGAGCAGTGGCCACTTGCATCCAAGGGTTAGCTATCAAGATCTCAACACACAAGTGGAACCAGGTGGCTTTGAGGCAAAGAGTTCAAGCCTGACCTAATTGAAGCTCTTCATGTGCTTCCTCACCTGTCAGTGCTAGTAGCAAAGAGAATCACGTACGCTCAAAGAGATTATGTAATTTTGTGGAGGAATGGTGGACAAAAGTAAGATTGAAGTACAAGCAATGACAGTTCCAGGAGCAATGCTGATTACCTACTAAAATCAATCAATCAATATCAATAAAAAACTTTATTTCGGTTTTTGTTCAAACCATAAAAGTACATATAGGATAACATCACAATTCAAAACTCATTAGTTATAAACACATATCTGACAAAGTGCAAAAGGTACAGGGATGTGCTATCTTCATTACATTGAGATCACAAAGAATTAGTGCATTCATCACAAAGGTCCACTACTGATCCAAACAATTTCTCCTCTTGATGGTCAATTTAAAAAAAATCCGTAATTTGGAGAATGTTGTCACTATGTAAAAGTTGTAAATACAGGAATGCAGGTCTGATCTGAGTAAAATTAAGTCTTTTTAAAAGAGTCACCAGATAGCACTTCCGTGGATATTCATAAAATCTACATAAAAATATAAAATGCAGCATGTCCTGTGGAGACTTTCCGTCGCTGCCGCAGGGTGCTGCGGAGCTTTTAAAAATATCAGTTTTTGGCCTAATCCGCAGATGATGAAAGAGATTCAACTTAAACCTACTAAAATCATTGTTGGGGCGACAATGAGACCTTTGTCTACTTTGTGAAATATTGGTTCTTCTCTGCATTAAAAGGTGGTATTTTACTGAAATATTGTCTATATTTTGCTCTTTAACACAACAGTCATCAACATTTCATACCCACTCTAATATCTTGGGGTTATATTCAGCCAATTTATATTTAATATTACTTACTCTATGAGCAAGACAACTAATTTTAAACTATATAATAAAACATCCCCAGAGAGATCCAACTCAATCCCTTTCTTATACACAAAAAAATTAGGTTCTTCTGAAATACTCAGCATGGAAGACCTGCCTACCCAGAAACAAGACACTTTGGGCCTAATTACGATTTTTTGACAAGCAGTGGTGTGGCGGTGCCAACCGACGTGCCACCGCTCTGCCGAAGTTCGCTGCAGCCCATGTGCCAGATTCCAACCAATTTTGTGGTCTGGAGGTGGTGCCTTTGAAAGAGGCACACCAATGGGAATGGTACACAGGATTCCTGCATGGACTCAAAAGTCCATATCATGCACCAACTTGGGTACAGGCACACAGGGGGAGGCACATTTTGTGCCCCCTGCATGCAACCCCTGGCAGAGGGGGTACTGAGGGCCCTGTAGGGCCCCCTCTGTTTTAGCACCGCCAGCCTTTTCATGGAGGAAAGACCTCCAAGAAACCACTGGAGGTCCTGAAACGTGTAATATGAATGGCGGAGCAGAAGTAGCACCACATGCATATTACATAGCCTCTGGCCACCACGCCATTGCCAGGCAACAGTGGTTCCCTGGCAGAGCCAGCAGTCCAATTACAGTCTGACTGTGTAAGTCGTAATAGGGCAGTCAGCTTGTCAGTGCGGCTGTCCGGCAGACTCGTAATTAGGCCCTATATCTTCAAAGCTACCTATGATTATAAAACTCCTCCAATCTCTATAATTCTAATACCAAAAGACCTAAACGTGACCCATCTTCTCAAGACAAGGACATATTTCTTATTTCAATGTAAATTCTTTTAGAATAAATAAAGACCTTACATTGATAGAAAGATGAAAGAAATAAAAAACTGCAAATCCTTTATGATTAATAGTCCTTTATTGATAATAATGACATAGTTGAACAAAGAGAAAGTGAATTGCATGATGAATCCATTAAAATTAAAAAGCTACAAAGAGAATGTGATTATTTAAACTAAGCAGAGGACTTGGAGATTAGAAATAGAAGAAACAATCTTCAAATTCTTGGTCTTCCATAAGTGGACGGGAGTGATCCCATTGCCTTTTTCAAGTGCTTTTTTAAGTCTAAAGCATAAAGCTCTATCATCATCTAATCTAAAGCCAAGATAGTAATTATTTTCTTCTTGGAATATACCCAGTTGATGAAATTCATTTATGCAGCAAAAACAAAAGACCAGATTTTGTGCCCGAGTCATAAATTGTTCATTGTGCAGAAAGTTGTGAAAATAACAGTCTACTACAAAGACAAAACCACAACCTATGAGGATCCTTCCAGGTTGAGAACATTTCTTTTTCACTGTAAAGAAGTGATGACACTCTCTAAATGTATTGTTACTTGAAAATTGATAATTTAAAAGGTTATATTTATCTTATAACTTATATTTTATAGTTAGAATGTTGTCTAAAAAATTAAATAATAATGGATTAATTATCTATTTATTATTTCGGCACTATAGGTATCTCCAGGTCTTTCTACTAATGTTTGCTTGTTGTAATGATTTTATATGATATAGTAAACCTCAAGAAAAATTTAAATTTGATTTAACTAAAAACCCTTTTGTAGATGCATAGAGGCACTCAAATCCCACACTTAGAGACTAAGCTTTTCATGTACCCAAACACCAAATCCAACCCAGAATTGATTAAATATTTTTAAATATTAGATTGTCACAAACATTGATACATGCTCAAATTGAGGCAATGTTTACCCCAGACCATGAACGAGTGATGATACATATAGAGCTTATCGCTTAACAAAAAAGCACGGGTCATTTGAGATTGAATAATCCTATGTTACCAGATCCTTTTTTCCCAACAAATTCCATTATTTTGAAGTTAATGACAATATTTCTGAGAATGTATCCATTCAGAAATCTGTGAGACATTCAATGTAGCCTTTTGGGGTTTTGTAATTAATTGTGTAGCTACCAAAAAAAGGAAAACAGCGGTACATACAAAAGCTACTTTAGACAGAATGTAAAAGTACAACATAAATTATTGAGCTTAAATTTAGAAGAACATTTGAATTAATTGATTAAAACTAAGTTTAAATCTAATACAATGTTCACAATACAGCAGCCATATTTTTATTGAAAAGTAATTCAAGATACTATAATGGTCAAAATAAAGCAGGGAAATGACTAGATAATACTGGTGCAGAGCAAAAGTTGCCCATTCTTCACATGCCACAAAGTCTGAGAAAGAATGCGATATGACGCACAAATTGAATGTGCACTTAGTCCTACGTGTCTTTTTGATTCTTACGCACAAACACCTGACACTGTGGATGCAGAGAAACTTTTTTATAGAATTTATGGTCTTCACATCTAATGTTTACTAATGTCCAAAGAAAGACAGTTGTTGTTTAACTTAAGAACCATCTTAATTAGATGTTCTGAATTGAATAATTTAAATAACAGTTGCCTGATGTTGATTAATAAAGGTGGCTGACCTGTAAGAATAAAGTATGCGCAGTTTTTCAACTAAAGGACTTGCATTCGTAATATTTGATATATTGAATAATGAAACATTTGCAGTTTGTAATTTATTCTAAAAAACATCCTTTTCACACTTAATCCATAAATATGTGCTAATTCATCACTGTAGCTGTTAGAAATGTTGTTCTTAGACTTATGTGATCCTTATATGGGTAGGATGTTAGTATAAATCAAACGACATTAAATTGACAAAGTATGCATATATGTTACATGTCTGTACTTTTAAACATTTTAGTACACAGTTATACCTAGCATTGTACAAATTGATTAGTAAACGTTTGGTAATACAAATTGAACTAAAAGTATTAAAGCAATCTTATTTACGTTTATGTTTATATGTGCACATGCATATTAAATATGTATTATGTGTTTAATGTCTGAACATAGCAGGGTTTCACTCAAAAGACCTGAATCTTGTCCCATGGGACCGTACTGTGCTTCTATATTTTCTGCTGACTTGCTTTCTTTGCAGGTGCTCTTACAAGCACTAGTGTTGGGTATGATACTTTATTTTAACAGTATTGGAGACATTACCTGGGACCGAAATACCGCTGACGAGCACTGGGAAACCTGTGAACAAAGAAAGGGACATTGCACTCTGACTTGAGCATGTGACCAAGACGATGTTTTCATGACTGGTATGGGATATTTTCATTATGTGTGCAATGTGAATCCATACAAAGATTGACACATATACAATAGACTGCTATTGTTGACACAACTAAAGGAGAGGTGCTGATGGACTCTATTAATTATCATTTATCGTTGCCCTAACTTGGAGGGGCAGATCTCTCAGTCTGCTGAGGGCAGATGACTTTCAACTTGCTAACTATATGCTGCACTTGTGTTGAATCCCTTTCTGCAGCCCATCCAGAACTTTCTTTGACTCCAACCTGAACCATTTCCTAAATCCCATTGCCCCTTGAATGGACTCTTAAAAGACTTTCCCTAGGTCCTGTTATTTCCTATAGGTGTGTTTTTAGACCAGCACTTATCTTGGACTTACTGAAGACTCTTGACTGAGCTTCTGCAATGTTACTGCTAATAATTCTTGTGCTCTTTTACCTTATCCCCATCATTTTCCCTATTTGAATTATTTGATTTCTGAACTCTGAATATTTAGGTGCCTTGATCTATGCCTTAGAGACTAATGCCCACATGCATCAAGGTAAATTGCATTCGCAAACGGTGCAAATCGCAAAATTCTTCCGTTTCCGAATGCAATTTCCTTTTTTGGGATGCATTATGTTTTTTTATTTTTTCGCAATTTAAGGAATCGCAATTAGGTTGCCATTTCTTAAATTGCGATTGCATTTAAGAAATCGCAATTTGTGATTTCTTAAATGCAATCCATGAATATTTTTTTTTTGCGAATTCGTAAATAGGAAGAGGTAAATTACCATGAAGATGAACTTCATGGTAGTTTGCTAAAACTTTCAAAAATGCACAAAAGTGCATTTTTGAAAGTTTCATTTTACACACACATGCCCTTGGGGCATGTGTGTGTGAGAAATGTTCTTAAAGTTAAATTTCAGGGGTGCAGGGGGGGATTCTTGGGACCCCCCCTGCACCCTTGAAATAGCATTCTCATTTTGCGATTCCTTAATTGCGAATCGCAAAATGAGAATGGCTTCCCATTCATTCCTATGGGCCTCTAGGCCCTTAGGAATAAATGGGAAGGGATTCCTTAATTGCGATTCGCAAATTGTGAATCACAATTAAGGAAAATTAAGGAATCGCAAAAAATATTGCGATTTCTTACATAGCATTTTGTGATTTCTTAATTGCGATTCCTTACTTTTCGCAATTAAGAAATCGCAAAATGTAACAATGTTTGCCGTTTGGGGCTTATTATGACGGAGGTGGGAATGACCGTCTGACCGACGTGGCCGCAGTGAGATTCCAACTGACTAATCCACAATGTCTCCCCCTGCCGTATTATGATGTATACCAGTCAAATTTCAGACAGCATCGGTCACAGATGACTCCGACACAACCGCTTCGGACAGAAATGACTCCAACACGACTGCATCTGTCGGAAAGGCTGTACAATATGGATTCCACACCGCACATGCATTGGTTGTACCGCCGAGTCAAATATGATGCATCTGGGATGTATGCGGTCCCATGGCAGATTGTTTGCCACATGGCAAGTGAAAATTTGAGAAACTCAAGCTAACTAACACAACACCAACCATTGTATACTTTCACAAAACTACACAGCTGATGTCAATTTAAAGAGTAAACACACCTACCAATCCACCGACAAAAAACCCCCTTATCAGACCATGATCCTTTGCTATCACAATCCTCCAGAGTCTCATGGAGCACATTGCTTTTTCCTGTTACACTGGAGCCAGCCCTTCACACACTCACGCACTGCAATAGCGCCACTCACTGCACATATCACAATTTTTTTTTCTTGTACAGCCCTTGATTTTCACACTCACTAATTCACTATGTCAAAAAAGAAACAGCCACATTTTTCTGATGAGGAGTTTACATTGCTTGTGGTTGAAATACTCAGTGTGGAGCCACAGTTATTCGAGATCCAAGTCCAACAGATTTCCATCACCCAGAAAACCCTGACGTAGGACAGGATAGTGAACAAGGTTAATGCAGTAGGCAGCACCCTGTACACAATGAAGGATATCAGAAAGAGGTGGTGCGAGGTCAAGAGGAGTTTCAAAGCCCTGCCAACAGAAACCACCTGGCTGCACAACAGACTGACAGTGGCCCTCCCGTGCCACCCGTGCACTTTACTTCCTGGGAGGAGAAGGTGCATGCCACCCTGCTGTCTGAGAGCATGTTTGGAATCAGTGAAGGAGTAGGAGTCTGATAAGTAACAACTCAGCATCTGGCACAAGGTATCCATGACACCTTAACATACATCACTGTAATGGTAATAGTTCGGTAAATAATAAGATATGTAACTAATGCTGACATCCTGTATACCTGCACTGAAGATCACAACTTACCAAAACAATGACATTTACAAATGTCTACCTGTAATCTGGAAGTGTATAGCCATTAAGTCAGCATGGCAGCAACAACAACATCTGTTCACATCCCAAGACATGGCCCATAACTAGAGTAAGTAGTTACCAGGTATGTTATTCCAACCACTTCATCTACAGGCACCTGTGTCAGCCATCTTGCTACCACACTCCCTCTCACTGGCAGGAAGCTATAGGCCAGGTGGACTGAGTGGGCTGGGTGGGAGGAGGACTCACTGAACTGATCACAAATGCCAGGCCTTGTACTCCAAACTACAGGCACAAGCGTCAGCCATCTTACTACTACACTCCCCCTCACTGGGAGGAAGCCATTGATCAAGTAGTCAGGTGGGGGGGGGAGTGATTGAAATGACCACAACTACCATCAGGCCTTGTACTCCAAACTACAGGCACCAGTGTCAGCCATGGTGCTACTCCACTCCCCCTCACTGGCAGGAAGCTATAGGCCGAAGGTGGACTGGGTGGACTCGGTGGGAGGATGACTGACTACACTGACCACAAATCCCATCGGGCCTTGTATTCCAAACTACAGGCACCTATGTCAGCCATCTTGCTACTACACTCCCCCTCATTGGCAGGAAGCTATAGGCCCAGGTGGCCTTGCTGGGAGGAGGACTGACTGCACTGACAACAAATTCCAGCAGGTCTTTTAACACAAGCTCACAGAAACAGTCCCCTGTAATTTATCTCCAAAACCATTTACCTCACATCTTACTATGGAGTGTAAGGTAAAACTCACTGAGCTGTGTATACACAATGCTATGCACATACATGTCTGCCTTCCAAGGCTGATATACCCCATGCTCTTGAGTAGAAAAGTATGAGCACATCACTCACACCATGACTAATGTTTAATGGAAAATACACAAACCTTTCAGGGTTAGGCTTTCACTTCAATGTGCTTGTGATACATAGATCATGCACACCACACAGGACTATCAACAACTAACATTTTTAATAGATGAGTATGTATGGCATGCTAATTATTTAGATGTGGAGCTCACTAATCCTCAAGTGTCATCTACAGAGTGTCAGGTACACGTCAATGTCAGTAGACATGTTACAATAACATTTGAGAACATGACCATATCAGCACACAGGTGGAGCAAGCCCATAATCCACATCAGGATAAAGCTGCATTGTTTATGCCAAATAAAGGCTAACATCATGGGGATAGGTGCCAAATCATCGATCTAAAGCTGTTTTGGGATTCAGGCATTTATTTATTGTGTACCAGTGGAGGTACAATGTATAATCACATAATTTACTGTGTCATATCTGTACCAACAGGGTGATCTAGAAACACCTCCATGCTGAACGAAAAAACCAGCCACCCACAGACTCCAACCCTGAATGAGCTTCCCAGTAAAGAAGACTCTCCTGTACCGTTGGACGAGGAGGAGGAACCTGGTCCTTCAGGTTTGGCTCGGCAGAAGGCAACAGCATGTCAAGCAGGGTCCACTGTGACATCTACCACCTCAGCTACCAACACACAGCTGACACCAAAAGACACACTATCAACCATGGGCAACAACATTAACACAGCAACATGGTCCACTCTGGAGTTGACAAACACAAACCCAGTCAATGAGTAAGGAGAATCATGTTCAGCTGTGCAGGCACAAACTGTGCCAGCCCGTGGGGGTAGGGGTGGTAGAGGACGTGTGGATTCTAGTCAGCAAACAGCTGGTGCCACAGATGCCCAGGTCACCCTCTCCCTGGTACTGGATGCCTATGAGGGGTACCAGGGAGCAATGGGCCAGGTTTCTCAACACCTCCAGAACATAGAACAACTGCAGGCGTTCCAAGACAAAAGACTTGAGGGTTTCATTGGCCAAATGGACAAGGTCATAATGGTGCTGAGGGGGGATCAGTACCACCCTCCACCAGGCATTTTCACACCTTTGTACCCCTCCTTGTGGGTTGACTCCATTTGTGCCTCAACATCTGTGCATGCCAGAGGGAGGGAAGTTAAGCCAGGTAGAGAATCCTCAGTACCCCATGATCCTGCAGTTGTGCCTCCCCCCGACGTGAGGTGGGTTATCCAAAGAAAAATAAGGGAGGGTTGGATGGCAATGCACAACCCCTAGCCAGTAAAAATATGTGCATCCTTCTTTGTGCACTGACATTTCACTTTGTTGACTATTCATACCAAATGTTCACATCAGATGGAAGTACACTATTGGACTTTAAACTAAACAGTGGCTATTCTTTGTTGGACTTCAACTAACAACATTAAAACTTCACTAATTTTTATTTTGGTTCTGTACAATATTGTGTGCCATCATCTATTCATCATGTTTGTTAAATAAAAACACTTTGCACATCGATATTAGCTCATTTGACATCTTTGCCATCTATTTCCAATTGTTATAATTATCAATTGATCACTCTGCTGAAAGAGTAATTAACCTAGGTCAACAAATACATGTAAATTGTAACTTAAGTGCCACACAGTCATTTAAACATGGCACCACAGATAGAGATACATATTCAGTGTATCATACAAACTTCAGTGCACTGTACCTATTCACAGATAGTCAATTGTATAAACAATCATCCCAAGTTGACATGCCACTCAACAATCTGTGGCCACTAACCGATTTTGTCATGTTCAATCAACAAAACAACAATTTAGGAGGAGCTACATCAGACACTGCAAACTTTAATGATGATGGTACACATTTTGCAAACAAAGTACGCACAATGGGATGGAAGTCTGTTGGCCTTGTAGCAACTTCCATTCCTACTATTGCAAGGAGTTGTCATAACAGATATGTATGATTAAAGTCTGTGCCAGACATTCCCCAGAATCATTCCATGTCCAGGTTGGACTCAGAAACAGCAATATATGCCTGGTGATGGCACAACTCAGAAACTCCACTCAGTTGATTGCAAGGCAAAGTAAACTAAAGCAACAAAATAAAATAGGATAAGGATAAATCATGTCTCACAAGTAAGAACAAACAAACTGAAACTTCAGCCAGAACAATGTTACTGTTAACACTAGTAAGGCATGAATGACACAGTGTCCATGTAACTATAACCATATCCAAAACATGTCTTGCACAAACATTAGCACACTTATCCTACACTCTTGTTTGTACATATACATAGTCCACACAGCTACAAAACAACACGCACTATAGAATTGGAAATACATCTCAGTGCATACTTACAGTTATTGATAAGTTTTTTTCGCAAGGCAGCTCCTTCCTCCTCACCACTATTATCATTGTGCAGTGCCAGATCCTCAGCCGGTGGCACCTGCTGGTCTCCTTCATCTTCAATTAGAGGGATGTTTTTCCTTTTCCCCAGGCTGTGGAGCATGCAGCAGGCAACGGTGATCTGGCACACCTTTTCAGGTGAACATTGTAGGGCTCCTCCAGTTTTATCGAGATAGAGGAATCTTGCCTTTAGGAGGCCAAATGCCCGCTCCACTATCCACCTTGTCCTCCCATGGGCCTCATTGAAGCAGACTTCTCCTGAGGTGACTGAATTCCGAAATGGTGTTAGTGAACATGGCTGGTTGGGGTATCTTAAGTCTCCTACATGAAAGATAGACATGAGGTCAATGTTCAGTGTTTAAGCAATGTTCAAGAAAACATTTACCAAATTGACACACAAAACAACTCACAACAACCTTCATTAAAAACCATACTCATCAATGAGCCATGCCCATTATGGAAGTAGTTGAGTCATCAAATGGGGTCTGATGCTGCTCACAGACGTGGGAAATACATGTATCAGGCAAACACACCACCTGTACATTGATTGAGTGGAAGTGCTTCCTGTTCCGATACACTTGCTCATTGGCCAGTGGTAGAATCAAAGCCCATTGATGTGTCCCATTGATTGCTCTAATGGAAGTGGAATTTACCTAAACCCATAAAAATCAGCTTTAATATTGGCTAATTCACCTGGATTCAGAGACTTGATGTAGCTAACCATGTGTCTGGCCAATGCCTGCAATACATTCCAAAGTACACTGCTAAACATAGGCTGCAACATTCCTCCAGATAATGCCACTATGTACTGGAACAAACCCGTGGCCAAGAAATGCAGTCCTGCCATCACCTTAACTTTTGGGTGTCAGTTATATTGGATAGTTGCGATGTAGACAAAATGAAAGTGCCAACTTCTGGCACAAATCATTTATTGTCGCCTTAGTGAGACAATATTTACGGATCACATCTCTTTCTTTCATGGTTTGGAGGTCAGGAAAGGGCCTGTACATGGGAGTTTGTCT
Source organism: Lissotriton vulgaris (assembly GCF_964263255.1). Lineage (NCBI taxonomy): Eukaryota > Metazoa > Chordata > Amphibia > Caudata > Salamandridae > Lissotriton > Lissotriton vulgaris. Next base: position 2,124,893,745 of record NC_141685.1, read on the forward strand.
TTCGGCTCTCCGTGACACCTATGTGTGGAGTGTATACACACTAGGTGTTTGATCATAATGTCCCCAGCAACATGTACTCAGACAAACACCGAAGACCAGGTAACTGCACATGACGGTCCTTGTATGTGCAAACCTGATTTCACAGAAAAAAAAGATTCTGAACATACCACAGCACACATGTCATTTACAAATGAGTTTTAAATGTTTAGCAACACAGGAATTAAAGTACACAAGACTCATATCACTAGTGACAGATTTTTAAAGCAAAGTCAAGCAGGAGATAGTCTAAATCTCACAAGCCAAGAACACTTGACTTAGGTATTTTTAATGACTGAGCGATTTTTGTCATCAACACATGATGATCATGTTATGCATAGCATCCTGAATACCACATATGACTTGAATTTCACTCAGCACTTCATGCAGACAAATGTTACATGATGGACACTATCATGTTGTCATGTCTGCAATGCACATAAAATGACTTACACAACCCATTGACAATGTATATCTTTCTTAATATGCAGATGTACACTTAAGTATAGTACACAAAGACCACTTACAATGTTCCATTTATTTGCAATGCATCAGCTGGGTGCTTGGAGTTTGAGTGTATTGACCCTCTGGGAATGTTGGATTCTGTACATCATCAGACACAACCGCACGGTAGGCAGAGTGTCAGGTAGCAATTAGAGCCATTGGGTGAAGCAGACCTATCCCTTCAACCACTGCACAGAAGACCGCCTATGCGGTCTAGATATGTCTTGCGTTTTGCAATACAGATCACTTGCCTTCAGAAACTGCACTTCTACAGACGTATCCATCTATTTGCTCCTGTCCACATCCTCTGAGAGCTACAATGTCTCGGTGTACAGGGAACAGGGCCCCAGCTTTCACACCATAGGAGCTGAAGATGCTGGTAGATACGCTCTATGGCACACCAGAAGAGCAGGTGAGAGCAATTCTGATAGAATAAATATTGTAAATGCCAGCTAACCATGCACATAGGGGAGACATTTTCAATGAGACACAATTTGATATCTGCTGCTAATTGTTTAGAAGCGTGTTTGTAAATGTTATGGACAAGTTTACTGATGTATGATTGTCAGTACTGTTCTCATGTGAACATCTCATCATTGACCACAAACTTTGTATGGTGTATTAGTTAGGCATGCACACATCAGTTTTACATAATGATGATTTGTTTTCTGTCATTTTTCAAAATAAGCATAGAAGGTGGCATATACTGATATCAACATTTTCAACTATAGTATGATATTGTTCATGCAGAGACTAAATTGTGAAGAAAAACTTTATAGAAAAAGCAAACAGTGCCACGTTATATCTGTTTGAAGAATAAAAACGTATCATATGTAGGCAGAGTTTTAGCCACCCATAACCACATCCAGCATGTGTATTATGCATAATCCAGTCCAATACATTCATATGAATGATTCTTAAGTAGTAGACAGTGGGGAATGAGGCTCCAGATAATGCCTCCTATAATCTGCCCACCTTTTCCAAATTTTTAAGTGTTTCTGAGGGCATCCTCTTGTTTTGAAGACCGGGATTTCTAGGCTCATATAAAAGTCTGTGCCCTTCTTCGATACCCCAATCAGCAGTGGGGATTCCTCCTTACAGGCCCGGGCAATGTCTCTTTTCGCCAACGTGAGGCCAAGAAACAAGAGGTGACACTTGTACTTGTTCCCGCCCAGATCCCCTGTAATAGTTAGCATGGCTAATTTCGGGCAGGATGGAACGTCCCATCCCAGAACCTCAGATAGACATGTAAACACCCCCCTCAAGAACCTCAACAGTGTAGGGCTGGACCACACAAGATGCAGGAAGGTGCCCTCCATAGACCCACATCGTAGACAATGCGGGGATGTAATGAAGCCAGAATACCACAGTCTGTGCCTAGTGTAATAGGCTCTATGTAAATATTTAAACTGGATAAGGCGCAGGCAGGCCGCTATCACTGCACTGTACGGGGAATCCAGAGCGTCTACCCAGTCATCTTCCTCTAAGGGACCCAGATCCTGCTGCCATGCCACTCTAGTTTTATGTAATGTGATAGGCGTGTTATTGATAAGTGTACAGTAGATTTTGATTATTTTGTGGTCTCCCAACTCACCCATAAAGACCTTTGCCTCAACAGGGTTAAATTCAGGTATCCCTCTTAGGTGTGATATATAGGGAGTGAAGGCATGTCTAAATTGAAGATAGCAGTAGAATTGTGTATGGGGCATAGCATACTACGTGTGTATTTCAAGAAAGGATTTGAGGGTGCAACCACGTACAATTGCTCCCACCATGTCTATCCCAATGGCTTCCCAGCCCTGAAAGCTGGACAATTGAGCCAGCCGTGGTAGCTGCCCGTTATTTCACAGCGGAGTTTCTCTGGTAAGCCTCCCCACCAACCCATCAGACAAAGAGCAGACTTTCCGATCTTGAAGATCGTAGCAGTTGCGGGTGGCAGCCCCCTAAGCAGCACCACTGAATAAAGAACCTTGTGTATGGCATTATCTCCCAGCAGCCAGCGCTCCACGTCATATAACTGATCTACTTCACTTATATAGATACCTTCCTTATTGGATTCCCATTTACTTTATTTTTGTGCTAAGTATCAAATATAATTTTAGTCCTGGCTGATTTATAGGAAATCCTTATTTCCTTTTTAAACTTAGTGACGTCCATATGACGTGTTAAATTAGACTCCTCCTTTGATGTGAATCTGCGTCTTTATGAGGAGCAATATTTTGAAAAGAATTTATCCGTCACGACAATCCCTATCTTTAAGCTGTGGACTGCTGAAATGTCAAATAAATGGCTACAATCTGCCATTTTTGTGTATTTTGTGAGTATTCCCTTTGCTCACACTGAGGCCCTTTTAAATTGAGTGGAAGTAACGGTTGATATTGGTGTGTTTAGTGGCTGGCCTCGAAATATATAGGTCGCCAATATCTACTTTCATAAGCAAGAGTTTCCTATTGTTATACTATTGATCAGGACCAATTTATGGAATGTTTAAAATATCGTCCATTTAGTATATCATTTTTCAATTTGAATGTCTAAATCGATTTAGATGTTTGCGTTTTTTGGATTTAGCCCCATGTCTATTATTATTATTGGCCCCAAACTATAGCCAAGTAGTATTACGCCACTTAGTACCAGGTTCGGGAGTTTTATTTAGGTTACAAATAATAAGATTCATAATTACGTTTAACACTCGGTGTTATTTTTTCAAGAATGGCGTCTAGAATGCTACAATGTTGTGGCTAGACATTGGAGGTTGTTTAATTACGGGTAATCTTCCAGTTTTACACGACTCCTTTGATACCTATCAACTGCTCTGTTACCGAAGAAGAAGCAGGATGCCGTGGTTTTGTCAAGTCGCCTCCTACCATCTGCGGCGAAGCTTTATCCTAGGTAAATATTCATCCATGTGCATTGTACGTTGGGAACTGGTATTTACATGTTGAAACATCAGGTTTAATTACTGACTACCCGACCTAGAAATACGTCTTAGCTGCTCTGCTTTTAAATATCTAAGACCTGGTCTCTTCTTTTTAGTTGTTTGTTCTGCCTAAACTGTGGCGAGTTATCGTAAACAAATAATTTATGAAGGTTAGTGTAGTCACCGGTATTAAAGTGTGTGTGTTAGCATAATAGATTAAATATATAGAGCCATGTAACTTTGAAGAACAGAACGCTACAATTAAAAAACAAGCAGCAAGTTGCGCTATTATTGACTGCCCCTTGTTTTAATTTTCAGCTTCACAGATTATCATTGCTCTTTAAGAACCGGGAGGTGACAGGAATATAACGAAAAAATATTAGGTAATTTGGGCCCTTTATTAAAGGCTATCGGGTTAACTATAAAAATGACAAGACAAAAATAGTCATGTCAATATGCTAATCGTATATACTTTTGTTTATATACTCTTGTTTCTCGTTATTTTCCCCCCCTTTTTTCACTAGAATTTATTTATACATATCTACATTGTGGCGTTTTCTTTGCGATCGTCCAATCTAAGATCATTTCTGTCAGACATCGATATAAACCTTAAAAAGGTAATTTGATAGTATAATGTGTTCTTTAAAAGATTAGTCATAGAGCAACATTCTGAGGTTATGTCTAATAAAACGATAAAATGTATGTAGTTTAGAAAATTGTTGGTTTATTGGTTCTTCCAATTGATATGTTTTGATCTTGATGGTCATCGTACCTAGCAAAATACCCTAGCTCAAACGGTCTTTGTTTCACTAAGTATAGAAAGGTTAAATTATTCCCCTTCTTGACCTGTAATATGCATAGTTGTCTCACAATCTGATGGTGTAAAATTATTCTTGTAATAATCCGGCTCCTGAATCTAAAATTGACAATTTTTCATCCTTAGGTTGAATTTAAAAAAAAAGTTTTGTTAACCCCGCAGAACGGGTGTCTCCAGCTAAAATTAAGAATCGTAGCAGCACGTCTTTACTCAATTTAAGAAAAATTAAATCAGAAATTTATTGTAAGTAAAGGGATTTCAAATTAATCGATTGAAAACAAATGTCCCCACTTTTAGGTCATTTATAATTATGTTCTCCGATTCATTTTTCAGACAAACTTCTCTACATATCATTAGAGATACAAAGACTTTTTTAAACAAACCCTCAATACAAGAGGTTACTAGTTCCTTTTGAAAGTAAGTATTATCATGCAATCTTGCTTAAGTTTAGATAAATGATCCTTTTTACAGTAAAATCATAAAAGAAGGAGTTTATTTAAGCAACGTTTATAAGTCAGTATGAGCACTGAATTTAACCTTACTTTATAGACTCTATTGGTCTGCAGTCTCTTTTGTCTAATTTGTTGGGGGCGTGTAAATCAGATTGATTAAAAACATTTCGATTAGGAGCTTTGTAATTATGTTGTTTCCAAATGTATTTTCACTGGTTTGATTGTTATAAAAAGTTATTGAAATCATTAGGATGGAATTTCAAATAGATAATAGATGATTTTCATTGTACATTTTATCTTTAGGTTGTACGTGGCTTGTCCTGAAGAAGGCGCTGGTTCGCCGAAACACGCGTCGAGTTTATTATTGTACCCCTATTATTTTAAAGAAAACTTTTTTAATATATTTCTTGTCATTCTGTATGAATTTTATTGTACAAATTTGCATTTATTGTCTTTAAATGTTCGATAGACTTAAATTCATGTACTCAATTATGTATTTTACTATATGTTTTTAATATTTTGTGACAATAAAAAGCAGAACTCTAATTGTTAATGTTTTCATTCCCCCATTTATTATCATATAAGACAATACAGTATAAATTGCCTAGGTTGTTATTTTTCATATATATAACGGGTCTCTGCAGTCGTTGAGGGCGAGAAGGTGTGCGGCCATGTAGTACGCCTGAACGTCTGGGGTGGAAACTCCTCGGAATACGTAGATTGGAAGCAGGTCCTCAGGGCTACTCGTGACGCACCGCTCCCCCAAAGAAAGCGGGCTAGAATAGCATTTAGTTGGCAGAACCAGGTTGGCTTTATTGGATAGGAATGATTTTGCAATTGCTATAGAAGACGGGGTGAGGAAATCATTTTTAAAATGGCAGACCTACCAAAGAGAGATAGGGGCATGTAAGACAACACACGCGTCTTATCACTTACCTGTATTCACAGGGGGTGAGCTTCTTGTCCCACACCATTGTCTGAGATGTTGAAAGAAACAGGCCCAAATACTTAAAGCCGTCTGGGACTACCACTACCTCCCGCGACCAGTCACCCAGTCGATCCCCACCTGCAGCTGCCACAGAAAGGATTTCCCCCGGTTCATATATAGGCCGGAGGTCTCTCTAAAGATCTGCATAATGCGAAGGAGGCGCGGACCAGTCTGCTCAAGATTCGTGAGGAAAAATAAGGCATCGTCCGCATACATCGCTATGCGATCGGAAAGTCCTGGTACCCATTCGAAGCCGCTCATCTCCCCGTCTATTCGAATCCAAGCTGCAAGCAGCTCCATGGCGAACGCAAAAAGATAAGGGGAGAGCGGGTTTATTAATGCTACTAATCTTCATTCTGCAAGTGACATTATGCATATGTAATGTAACATAATGCTTAAGCTTTATATTATTTTTATTTTATATTGTGCTGGTTTATTTTTCATAATTATAATAAAGTTTACACATTTAAAAAGACTTTCAAATGCGTCTAACACACGATAGACACACATAGCATGGGAATCACACAATGGATAGAAAAACCTCCCAATAAGAACAATAATCTAATTTATTCCCTGCTAGGTTTTACTTCCTGGGACTTGGATAGAGACCATGCTGAAATCTGTTTTTGATGACATCAGATGGTTCTGGAACTTGGGTACCTCACAGTACTTAAATAGGCTTTATATTATTTGCTCTAAATGTGGCGTTTAATATGATGGATCATTTCAACTTGATCCATGGATGGCAGTAATAGCCTCTGTTGGGACAGACGTGTCCTGCTTTTCATCATTCCTTTGAAGGTAAAAAAACACCTGGGCTGGGTTTTGCTTCCATTTCTAACGATAATGGCATTACTCCTAGTCCTACTCCCTCGCCTTCCTTCAGTACAATTGAGGCCCCGCCTCCCACCCAGACCCACCCCCAGCATAAAAACTCTGCCCGCCCCCACCTCCACCTGTACATAAACAAGCCGAGCTAGCACTCAGTTGAACCGCACCGGGAGGGAGGGAGGGTCCTTGAAGGAAGGCGAGGGAGTAGGACTAGGAGTAATGCCATTATCGTTAGAAATGGAAGCATTACCTCCCGTCCCTCCCTCGCCTTCCTTCAGTACAATTGAGGACATAGCAAGCAGAAGAAAACAGGGACGGACAACTGAGTGACAAAGAACACAAAACAGTGCCCAAAACACAGCAGAACAACATCCCCGGCCTCGCAAAGAGGACAAGACCCTGAGGCCCGAACCCCCAAAGGAGGAACCACCCCCACAAGAGGAAGAGCCACCAAGAACGCGGACCGAAACCCACAACCAGTCTCGGACCACAGCGAATAGACAAAGAGACCCCCACCCGGAAGGACTCCACAACCAGCAGGCCCCACAGCAAAAGATGCCGGACAGCCAAACCGAGCAAACGAGACTCCACAGCCAAGAAAGGAGCAGGACAGAACACAGGCAAAAGCAACCTGCGACAGAGCCAAAACGCCGAGCCACCGGAAGGGACAAAGAATGGAACCGGACCCAAAAGCAACAGAGTCGAACAGCCCAGACAGAAAGGAAACATCCAAAAACAGGGCCCAGAACATCCCCAAGCGCCCCGCAGGAGCGATGGCAACCAAAAAACAAGGCCCAAAGGCAAAAGCCGCAACCCAAGACCCCCAAGGGGCCCAAAGGGAGGACCGGACAGGACATCCAACACCAGCAGCAAAGACCCCGAAGGGAAGGACCCGACAGGCCAGGGAATAAACACCCAGACCCGGAAAAAAAGAACCAGGCAACACGCAAGGAAGCCCGGAGCACCAAGAAGCTGGAAAGCAACACACTGCACTCGCAGAGGGGCCACCGCCAGAGCAGAACAGCAGGACCAAAAAAGGCCAGCAAACACCAAGCAGAGGACAGCCAAGAGGAGGACCGAGGGAAAGCCCGCAAGCCACCGCCAATGAAACAGGAACCCCCAACACAGCCAAGACCAGCCGCACAACAGCCAGGCAGCAGGGCAAACCCCGCACAGAACCCAGGGGAAGGACACGAAACTCCAAAGGGCACGAAGCCACCAGAAGGAACCTCCACCGAGCGACACACAACCCGGACAGGAGAGGAAAACAAGGAGCCCAAGGCCAACGGGGGGCAACCAACAACCCCCGAGCACAGACCCACAGCGCCCGCACCAGAAAGGCCAGAGGAACGTAAAAGGCAGGGCAGGGAAAGGCACACCGAAGAGCCAGAGGCCCAGGAGAGGGCCAGACGCCCCCCCAAGACCCGGGACCCCAGCCCAGAGACCCTAACCGGGCCACCCAGGCCGACCCCGGCGCCACAAACAGGACCACCACAGGGAGGCCCCAAAGACCCACCAACAGTCCAGACACAGGGAAGGAAGGACCCAGCATAACAGAACTGCCAGCACATAGGACACCCACAGAGGCAGAGAGCCGACAGCCCCAGCACCCAGACCAGAGTCCCCAGAAACAGGACGCAGGCAACCAAGGAACAAGGACCAGAACCTGGACCCAGCCAGGACGCGGCAAAGGACAACGCCACCGGAGCGTCAGACGGAGCCAACACGCACAGACCCGCAGAGAGCCCCGAAAGGGCACCAGGGCAAGGCCAAAAGGCCGCAACAGCAACCAGCAAGCGGACCCCCGGGAGAGCAGCAGGAACCAGAACAGGAACCCGAACCCAGCCAAGCCCGAACAGGCCGGCAACCGAAGCCACCACAAGTGGAGCCAGAGGAGCCAGCGAACACCGAGCCAGAAGGCAACAGCGGCCGAGCCACCAGGAGAGCCCCCCCCGTGGACCGACCGACAAGGGAAGCAGGGACAACAGACCCCGAAGACCAACCCAACAGGAGCCAGAGGGACAGGCCGAGAAGAAGAAAACAAGCCCAGGGAACACCGCAGAAGCCAGGCACCCCGGCACAAGCAGCCGCAGGACAAGCCGGAGGAGCCCCCGGGGCCACAAGGCCCGAACCCAAGAAGGAAGAGAGGCCAGGCACCGCCGGACAAGGGAACGGGGCCGAGCACAGACTGAACGAGAGCCACCCAATAGCGCCCGGACATGCGGGAAGACCCAGGGCGAAGGCCCGAGGCTGAAGAGGAAGGAAGCAGAAACGGGCATACTTCGCAGGAAATGCAGAAAAGAAGCAGCGACCGGGAAGTGGAGAGAAGCGACCCCAAAATACAGGGCATGCCAAAAACCACCAGGCAGGGCCCGCGGAAAGGCAGCCCGAAGGGCCAACACACGGAAGGGCACCAGCCAAATCCAGGAGCAGACCCCCAGGAGAACCAGGACAGGCACAAAGCCGCCGGACACCCCAGCCCCAGCACCAGAAAGGAGCGGGCCCAAGACCCAAGCCCCACCGACAGGAACCCAGCAGACGGAACACACGGCAAGCAAACAGGACACCCAGTCCAGCAGAGCCACCCAGCAGGAACCGTAGACAGGCACCGGAGACAGCCAAACCCTCTCCAAACCGGAGGAACCCGCACCAAGCCGACCCAGCACCCAAGAACATACAGCAGTGACAGGAACCCAACAGGGCAAGGCACTCTGACCAAGAGGCAGTCAGCCAGGGCAAAAGAAACGGTCAAAACCGCGCCCACCCGAAAGACAGAGGAGAAACCCACAGCAGGGACCACGGAGAGGCCCCAGTGCAAGGCACGTGAGAAAGGCAGGACGCCCCAACTAAGGCAAGGCAAGCAGAGGGCCCAAGGTGGCGACATGCAGCCACCACGAACCGCCACCGCAAACTCCACGAAACCCAGCACCAAGGAAGGGCACAGAAGAAGCAGAGAACAGGCCAGCCAGTGCCACGGCAGCAGCCAAGCAGAACAACAGGCCCACCAAGCAGCGCGGCCAGGACAGAGGTCAACTGCACAACTGGAGGAAAGGGGCGACCCCCACCAAGAAGCACAGCCACAGGAGGAAGACAGGGACGCGCAGCCCAGAAGCAAACGCCCCAGCGCAAACCGAGCGCGCAGAGAAACCTGAAACCAATCAGGACCAACACAGTGCAGAAGGAAGAAGGAGGGCTGGGAAGAGACCGCCAACGGCAGGCCGCACAGGAAACCGCCAATCAACTGGTAGCAGGGCAGCACCACAGCGGACAAAGCCACACGCACCACGCACATACAACAAGTATGAGCAACGCACGCAACACACAGCACCAACCCCCACCCCGGCACAAAGGGGCAAGCCCAACCAGGAGGGCCGGGGACACCATGGAAAGAAACCCACAGGCCCCGCCCAGCAGGAAACAGGAAAACCCTGCCGACCAGCACAGGAGTCCAGCGACCCACGGCCCGAACGCGCACCACCCCGGAGCCACACACAGAGCAGAGGCGGGAGAAGGATCCACACCCAAGGACCCAGACGGGAACCAGTCGCACATAGGACCAGCCGGATGAGGAAGGGACGCGGAAGGCATCAACCAAACCCCAGAACACAGGACAGTGCAGCCACCATCAAGCCCAGCACCATCATGAGACAAGAAAGGCAGAACACCCCCCACGGAGCTTCAGCGCGACAAGGGCACCCCAGGGGGACCGGAGACCCAGCAGCAGAGGAAGAGGACACCAGTACGCCCCCAACCAAACCCCAGGCGACCCAGTCAGGAGCAGACCCAGTAGCAGACAACCACCAAGGCCACCACCAAAGGGAACATGGAGCAGCAGGACAAGAACCGAAGCCAACCAGCGAAAACCAGTGCCACCAAAGGTCTCAACTGAGGCACAGCACCAATGGCCTGTATACATCATCCACAGGGCAAGAAAAACGCACAAGCAGGCCGTAGAATCCACAGGTCGCAAACTGTACATATACTCCTCAGTACTGCGAAGAACCCGTCAGCGGCACACAAGTCCAGTCGGCACGAAAAGGACACGTGAAGCCGAGGAGCCCTGGATGGAAAAAGGCACAGGATAATACACAGTGCACTTCACAGCAAGGAGGCAGGGCTATGCTCGGCCCCCACCGGGCAGCCGGCAGAGTGGCAGTCCCCGGGGGCAAGAAGCAACGCGCCCTGCCAAGAAACAAAAAAGAAAACGGGCACAAACCCGTCCTACCTGGACTCCTGTAAGACAGCACACCGGGAGGAGGCAGCCACGCAGCCCGACCCGGAAACACAGCCCCAGCCACAGGAGGACCGCCAAAACACCGCAGCGGATTCCCGAGCCACCTCTCCGCCCCCATACCACGAGGGAGACGAGGAGAGGAGGCACAGCCAGGAGAACACTGCAGAGGACACCGTCGCCGCAGAGAACCAGCACGAAGACTCCCCGGCACCGCCACAGGGAGGAACTGACAGGGTGAGTCTCACTAGTGAGACAGAAAAAAACAGGTGGAGGTGGGGGCGGGCAGAGTTTTTATGCTGGGGGTGGGTCTGGGTGGGAGGCGGGGCCTCAATTGTACTGAAGGAAGGCGAGGGAGGGACGGGAGGTAATGCCACTATGGATAATTTCATGCAGCAGCATCCCACAGAGAAACATGACCTTTAGAAAAATACGCCAATAATGTGACTCTTACCATTGAATATCCAATGGGTCTTTCTTTTTGACTTAGAGGTGGATAGAGTTACCATTAATCAAACATTGTAATCCATTTGGCCTCACAATAAGGGCCAGGAATCAGTATGATAATGAGGTTAAACGGTTTGTTACAAATTAGCAATCAGGTTAAGGTATATAAATATCAATACCATGCTATAAAGATACAGAATAACAACATGATAACCTAACATCCTAAAGAAGTTCAGGTGCATCAGCATAAGACAAACAAGTTCAGTTACAGCAATACACAAGATTAATAATACAATCTGAGGCTCAGAGAAGAGTCTTGGGTCCTCTTTCCTCTCTCCTCAATATGAGTAAAGTCTAAAATCATCTAATTTAAAGTCTAAACTAAGGAGGATGGTTAAGTTTAAAGGGATCTCAAAAGATTGGGAATATGCAGGGAACTTGAAAAATATGGGAAGGTGTCAGCGTTTCAGAAGCGCTGTCAATGGACAGGGAATAAGTGTCAGCCTAATCCACACTCAGTAAAGAGTCAAAGGAAAAGAATAGAGATCTGTACCTCATAAACTTAAAAGGAAAAGTGGCCAACATCAACTTGTGAGAACACCAGTTAGTACACACAAACTGTCTTGGGTAACACCCCGTGCTCACACCATCAGGGGCTCCATTTTCCTTTTCACTCTCATGTTGTGAGCTACAACATTAACTGCTTCTCCCAAACCAAACGATATCGACATTGGTCAGCTGCAACTCTTTGCAACATTACTGAATAGAGACTGTCAGTGAATGCTCTGGCTCTCCATCTACTTTGTCAATGTCTTCTTCTCAGACTCTCTATCATAAATACAGTGGCATATCTATTCCCAAACTAACAAACCATGTGAATGCACCTGCAAGAAAAAGACACATAGGCAGAAATGGAAAAGTAGTATTTCATGCAAAACAGAAATACAAGCCTACTCGAGTCAACTTAAAAGTGTTAACTCAATGGTGCATGTGTACTATTCAGAATTAGATTCATGTTACCGTCTAAGTAGTTGTAATGTATTTTTAAATAAATTAACATATATGTAAATACAAACTACATTTTAAATTGAAATGTGAAAACATTAGTGCACATGTTTACATTAAATATTCTCGTTTCTGAAGTAAATACGTTTTAATAGGGTGGGGATATAGAGTCTAAGTGGTATATTTCATTTTAATGAGGTTAAGGTAAACAGTGTATATGAATTCATAATTCTACAGTGAGTGCACTTCATTACTGAGTTCAAGTGCAACAAGTTACATTAATAACATTAAAACACTATACATATGTAGTGCTAAGTGCACATATATGTTGCGCATTTGTGACGTGTAAGGGTGGAGCCAAAATTACGCTGCTCCAAATGCAAGCAGGATCATCAAATGAAACCTTGCTGTGGCCAAAACAGGAAAGGCAAGTGGGAAATGGGATATTATGATGGGGTGGCTACTCTCATTAGGGATGTTTATCAAGGTACAGAGATTTTTGGACCATTGTTGCAGAGGGAAAGTATTGTACGATGTGAAACAGCCCCACTTTTTAAAATCTTTTGTAAAGCTTGCAGAAAAAACAATGTGCAGAGTTGAAAGTTGCTCAAATTTACACCTTGCACACTTCTGTTAGATGGCAGGATTGTTAAACTCTGGATTAGCACAGAGACACATACATGCCACATGCATGCCAACATTTTAGACAAGAAAAGTGGGTGGTTTTAAAACAAAAAACAGGAGAACATATTTCCCATATTGACTTCTATTGAGGCCTGAACTGGGTTATTTTCATGTACGGCACTTGGAAGTTGTGGATATTAGAATTGGATATCAGAAATGCAAGTGTACAGGTTTTTTTTCTTACCTGTCTAGAGCATGTAGAAAGCGCAATGGTAGGTGGAGAGAGCGTGATAAAATGTTGTGCACTTGCCTGCAGAAACAGGTTACTAGTAGTTCACAACTCAAGTCACCCAAAGACCAGTCCTTGTCGGCTGAAGCCCACATAGGAATCAGGATTTTGTATGCAGGAATTGGAAGGTGGAAGACTAGCCTTGAAATTGATAGTCTCCTGCCAGAAACAGGAGGGTTAGCATGTATGGTGAGATACATTGAACTAAAAGAAATGCTTTTGTAGCAGTTGTGGGTAACCCAGTGCTAATCCGATGCTTAAAAATTCTGCTAGAGAAACTGACATTTGAGGTGGGCAGAATATTGTTGTCTTTCAAGATGTGTGCCATTAAAAGGAGCAGCTCTCCACCTACAGAAAGGGAATTGCTCTTGCTTTTGATTTGGCTAATTTAAACCTGCGAATATTAAAGAGTGTCCTAAGCCAATATGTACTTATAGTTAAGGTGACCAGAGATAGGGATTTGTTTTAATTTTTGTCTCTTTATAACTTTGCACCAGTTTGGTGAATATGCATGAAACTTTGTCAACCTGCTGCTCCCGTTTTATTTTAGGAGAACTAGAAGTTTTGAGGTGTTTGTTCAAGGGGTTGCAAAGAAAAAAGGAGAGTCCCAAAACAGGCTTCAAATCCAAAGTATTTTCCCTAGACTTTTGTAATTCACATAGCACACCCATAGATTTTTATAAAATGTCTTGTATCACATATTAGGAGGTGCAGATTAATCTGTGGGGGTGCTGCAGGTACTAAGAGTAAGTAAATGTTAATTATAAGGCTTTTTAGCTTAGTGATATCTTGTAGCACAATACTACTAAAAGTATCAAGGAAGCCCCAAAAATAAACTAGATTGCATATGTAAGGTTTCAGATTTACTACATGAAAAACTGAAAGACCCTATATGGTCACGTGCTAATAGAAACTTATAAACAAAAGCATACAAAATATAATACAACTTCTATCTACATACATTTTCTTTGCATCCTCAAGACAAAACTGTAAGATTTGCAGCGAGATATTTTCAGGTTTCTGGTGAAAACATCCTCTCTGAGTTTGAAGATTATTTTCCCAGGGATTGGTAATGAGGCTTGCTTTGTGTTGCTAATAGGTATTCCTGGATGTATGATACACAATTAATCTTCTCTAAATTAGGCCCAGAAATAATGTGAAATAAAGGTATGACAGATCAACTTAAATAACAATAAAAAATAACTTTTTACAAGAAATTTACATTGTACAGAAGTGCAATAGCAATTCCATGTAGAATAAGAAAATCTGGAAACGTGAAAGAAGGTGAACTTCTGTATTCTCTACCTGTGTTTCTACCTGAACGTAGCTTGGGACTGGCCGAACAGCCAGGCTACTTTTCTCCTTTATAAGAAGATGTGAATCACAGTGTTAATCCTTAACTTTTGCTGGACCCCATCTGCATCTGCCTACTGATCCAGCGAGTTTTACCAGCTTGAGTTACTCATAAGCTGCCATACTTGCCTGGGCCCACAACATTCACATATAAGCCGGTAATAACTGCTGCAATCAATTTAATATTCCTGCGTGATGAATTTACCTTTACCAAATTCTTACCAACCCTATCACCTTGGGTTTTAATTTCCTCTGGTCAATAGATCTGGTTCTTAATAGAATAGGTAGAAATGCCATTAAACCTTTTCTTCAAATGACCACAGACTCGAGAGTGTTTTAAAAGTTTTATCTAATCAATAATTTTGTGAGTTAAATACCAATACCTGTCATACACCGATTTCTTTAGGAAACTAATCAAGAATAGGATTAAATGAATTGGTTAAAATTTCATGATGACAGTACCTGAGGGTGGAAACAGAGAGCAGTACAAGTACATACTACACAGAATTATATTTACATTGAATGGTGTGAGGACCAACCCCTGGCCACAGATTTGGATAGGGACCCCTGGGTCAGTCAGGAGCCAAGGGATCAGGACAGGTTCAGGACAGGATAGGTGACCTCTTCTAGATGCAACGCCAGTGTCGCACCCCTCTCTGGCACTACTCTCTTCGATTCTTCCCCTTCCTTGGATGTGCCTCCTCGAACTTTTTCTGTGTTCCCCTTCTAGATAATCGTATTTCTCTCTGGCAGTAGCTGCATCTCTTTTTCTCTCTCGTGTCTTCTATCAGAGTGCTCGGACAGCATTTCTGACCACTGTGGCATCCACTGTCGTCTGCGTCGGTGATGGGTCTTTGACATCTAACTGACAAAGCCTACTTTAGTTATACTATTCTATGTGTATGTACCACCCCCCAATGTATCAATATCGTGAAACCCCTACTTCTGATTGGGCAAGGAGATGGGGAGAGGTCGTCACACCATACTAATGTAATTGCTTTTTCTTTAGTTCATTGTTCAATATTCCCCCACCCCTTAATTTACTTTCCCAAGCTTTTTTCCCACCCGCATTTAACATTAGGATCAATACATTTTATACCAATTTTGACTTCTTTCCTTCCCTTCCAAAGCGCTTCTTTGCTAGAGCGACCTTGGCTGATTTTCAACAGACTCATCATGGTTCCGGACGTGGTTTGGGTGCTCTTGGGCACAAGTCAGGTGGGGAAGTGATTTTAATCACCCTCCAGGCCCAAATACTAACAATCAACAAAATCAAAGAAAACCATGTTAAAATGCAGAAATAAATGAATGCACTTTATTTCTGCTCTAATTTCATTAACTTATTTTAATCATGAGTTTTACAAGCTTGAGTTACTCATAAGCTGCCATACTTACCTGGGCCCACAACATTCACACATAAGCCGTAAATAACTGCTGCAATCAATTTGATATTCCTGCGTGATGAATTTACCTTTACCAAATTCTTACCAACCCTATCACCTTGGGTTTTAATTTCCTCTGGTCAATAGATCTGGTTGTTAATAGAATAGGTAGAAATGCCATTAAACCTTTTCTTCAAATGATGGTTAAATGACGCATTAGCGATTTCACAAAATGTGAGAGGTTTAGTTTAGCATAGCATGTGCATTAACAAGTGAGTTTCAAGCGGCCATTTTAATAGCTATTGCGAAGCTGCAAAGTTTTCAGCAGACATTTTAAGTCACTCTGGTTACTTAGTAATACACATAGGCAACTTCCCCTAGATTCTGTATAAAGAATGTAATGCAATATTAGTATTTACATCTCAGTTACAGTATTACACGTTATTTGAGAGGATTGCATCCAAGCAAGTCTCTTTCATACAAAACTTTGTTCCATCACTACAATAGGCAGAAATAAATGTTAGGCAGTAAATTCAAAGTGAACCACAAACCGCTGCAACATACTGGTTCGAGTCATTCCACGTTTCGATTTAGGGTTGAATTTTAGTGTTGAATGGAAACCATTGCCTAGCATCCTCCTGGAGACAATCTGTCTTTCATTGAACAAGTCCGGGAAGTCATATCAACCAAAGATGATTCTCAAGTTACCCAGATCTTCCTTGGAGATTTTAATCTTCACTGGAATGATATGAATGACCATGTAGTGAACAGCTTTAAATTCTTTCTGTCAGTCTTTGAGCTGACCCAAATCTGCGACAGCCCTACTCACAACAAGGACGTGACCTTCGACCTTATCATTGCAAAAATGGACAACACCACATGGAGTGCATTATCCCCCTGTGACTGCACAGACCACACCATATCACCTTCCTCATCAACGTGGTTGCGATCCTGAAAAGAGCTCAACTAAAGAAACCAAAACAATGGAAAAGAAGTCTTCTGAACATAAACCTTAACAACTTACTCAATTTTAAACAGCCTTAACTTCATCACCCCCTTCAACTAAAAAACATATCCTTCAAAGTATCTACACCTTAGTTCAACGACAACCTGAATACTGAAAGACAAAATCTGAGTGTAGCAGAAAGAGTCTGGAGAACCTCGTCTTCCATAGAGCACCCAAAACGCTTAGGATCAGTGACAAACACATAAAACAGAAGTATTACAAGCTTGAAAGCCAACTTCTTTAGAACCGAGGTGGGCCAAGCTAGAAATCGACCCAAAAGACATTTTGAAATTGTCAAGTCACAATCACTCAACCTAGCAACCACACTTGTCACTTGGTCAAACACGCTCTCAAACTGTGAGGACTTTTCTTCCTTCTTCTTGGGAAAAACGAAAATCATTGAAAATGATTTGCAGTGAACGAGGGAACTCCTACCGTCTATCTCACACATCATTCCACATCCCTCCAACATTGCTGATCCTGTTGATCACCCTGGACATTGCCCCAAAAACAATGTCTTCTGGCACACTTTCACATTCCTAAATGAAAGTGACATTCGCAACATGTTTATAGCGTTGAAACCATCTAATCACTTCATCACCCACTTACATCGGAATATCTTTAAGGAGATCTAATCTAATATTCCTCCCTTATTGACTAAGATCATGAATGCCTGGCTCTGCTAAGCCCTGATTGCCTAAAAGCAGGGCAGGTAACCTCCATCTTGAAGAAACCAACTTCTGATTTCTCCGACGTTAACAACTTCTGCATAATCTCCAACATTCCCATTCTGGTGAGGCTTCTGGAAAAAAAATTCCAGACCCAACTTTACAACCAAGTAGATAATGTACAACTCCTTGAACAATGCCAATATGGCTTGTGTCAACGTCACGGCACAGAATTAACACTCACACACATAGTGGATGAAATATAAAAAATGTTGGACCAGAATTAATTGTGTCTTCTTACCCTCATTGACTTATCTTCTGCGTCTGACACTGTTAAACACGACACTCTACTGAACCTACTTGAACGGAGGATGGAGTTATCAGGGTCCGTTCAGAATTGGTTTATTTCATTCCTCCACAACAGAACACAAAGAGTCACGGTTAATCAATTCCTGTCCAGGACAACCACAGTCACCTTTGGGTTCCCACAGGGATCCACCCTCTCTCCCACTCCACCTCCACCAGACTCCTTGACATCCGCAAAACATTCATTTTCACATGAATGCAGATGACACCCATTTTATCTGAAAATATCCTCCCCAGAAGACATCATGCCCCTCAACCCTACTTTACAAAATACTCAGAATTGGCTCACTGGCAACCCTCTCAAACTCAACGTTGTCAATACAGAATTCGTACTCATTCCCCCTCCGAACTACAATCTCAGGATTGACTTACGGATGAAGCATCTAACTGCCCTCAACTTCTCTCCTCACATTATAGACTCTGCAAGATCCTTGGGAATTACACTAGACAAATACCTAAATATGCAGGATCACATCAGTACTGTCATAAAAGAACTGAATTATCAGATGAGCATTTTAAAGAAACTAAAACCCTTCCTACCCCAGGATGACCTTCAATTTGCGGTCCAAGCTCTTGTCTTGTCCAGGCTGGTTTACAGAAGTGCTACACTCTATGACCTCCCTAGATACGAGCTGGCATCTCTAAGGGCCTCCCTTAACTCTGCTGCCAGACTTGTCACTGGAAGAAAAAGAAATAATCACATCTCCCTGGATCTAACATCCCTGAACTGCTCCCTTATGAGGCAAGAATACAACAAAAGATTGCATGCATGACTCATGAAGCCTTACATTTCAATAGCCCTAGATATTTGGCACAAAAGCTAGAACAATCGGGGTGAATGTAGATGATCGTGAAGTTCAAGCCCTCTGCTAAAAACCACAGTTTTTCCACAAAACAAGCAACAGAGCCTTTTTGAGTATCGCCCCAAAAATCTGGCATTTTCTGGCTCTGGATATCCACCTGATTCCGTCTACCACCTTCTTCAAAAAAGTGAAAACATTTCTGATGAACACATTTTTACCCTAAGATCAGACCTTTTGCTTCTTGATCTTATCCGTGACTATTATTCATTTGGTAATTATGACTACTATATTTGCTGACTTCCTATGCAGGTAAAGTTTATCAATTTTCTTTAGTGGAGTTTTATATAGTGCAAACTAGGCCTGGAGGTATCGGAGCACTTTACATGAGCACTGGTTACGTTACAGACGGACACATTCTATTTTGTTAGGCACAGGGAGATTAAGTGATTTGCCTAGAATCACAGAATGTTGAGCGCCCCTGCCGAGACTTGAACCAGGTTCCCCAGTTCCTAGGTTGACTGCCCTAGCCAATAGGCCACATTCTCTCACCAATTTGTTAATCTTCTTTGTTTGTAACTCGTTTGTAAATGTGATTGTTTCTCTTGTCTCCTACTTATCGCTTACCTCTCCCGCCTGTGAAGCGCTCTGATACCCTCTCTGGTCATGTTCACTCTATATAAAACGTTATAAATAAATCAATGTAAAGTTTTGAACACATGTGTAGTCTTTTCTCGATACTGAGAGTCTAATCCTTCGGATGCAGCTCTCATTAAGGTGCCAGGTCTTTTATTTTGCGGTTATTGCTGAAGCTGAGCAGCTGACATAACTATCTTGCAAAGGTCACGTCCAGATGAGTAAGCCAAGCAGTTGACAGCATTCAGATCAAAGGGTCTAAAATGACCTCGGTAAACCAGAGGCGATTATTTCATCATATGCTGGTGACAGATCCCAAGACACAGCTTTTAATAATCTCTTTTAATGACAAGAAGAAATGGATAGGATTTAGAAGAATACCCAGATCAATACTCTAGAAATGTAATATTGATTCATTTATCTTCCTGCATTAACTCCTCTGTGGCAAACTCACTTGCAGAACATGTTCTCCTCGTGTTGTTTTGGAAGAGTGCTCATTACCAGGCGGCATTTGCCTGGGCGCGTCACCTCTGTCACCCCCATTAGTTCCATGTGCTCCTCAGGCTTAGGCGGAAGCCACGAGGTTGCAGGAGGATAACGCGAGAGCTTGTTTGTGAAGAACACGGTTCGAACGAAGGGTGGGGGCGTGGGGGCTCTTGCATCTACGGCTCGTGGAGTTCACCCTGGGCATGCTCTGGCGGAAGCGGGTTATATATAAAAAGCAGCCTGCGCATTAGAGTGCTTCCTATGGCTCTTATGATTATAACCCTGCTGAAAGTGCATGCGAGACGCAGGTCTCTACATCTATGCTAAAAAGATATTTTTGTATTTGAATTCAAATACAAAAATATCTTTTTAGCATACATGTAGAGATACGCCAATGCAGATGCATCTTCGCTCTGTAATATCTGGTTTAGCTAATACTTCATGTATTTATTGAACTCTGGAACTCGTTATTGTATTTTGAGCATCGAAGCTAGGGTGAGATGAATGGTCTTGTTGGATATGACAATTGTATTCAATAAAAAATCCACAATTGCAAAATACTAAATCATTCGGGATTATCAAACTGGATAAACACTGTGAGACAGATATTCTGCCAAAAATGCACACAGCATTCGAACACAGTGATCCTGCTCACACGTAAGTAGGATGTAGGAGGCAAGAGAGAGTGGGTATATAATCCTCCTATAGAGAAAAACTTTGGAAATTGTGCTAAACAAAGCACTCACCGGCAATTCACATCTTCTGAGAATGCAGTCAGGCACTCCCCTATCGTTTTCACAAGATAAAACACACAGCCCTTCACTCCCCCTTTGCTTTTTTCAGATCCTATCCCTTCCAAGTAGATTCTCAGTCATATAATAGGAATGTGAATCTACTTGGGGTGACAATTTATCAGATACGACAGCTCTTATCGGCATGACAGAACTAGGTTACATTCATTTTACAGGTTTAGGCTTGAGAGATCAGTGCCTTGTCCA
This sequence comes from Lissotriton vulgaris, assembly GCF_964263255.1. Taxonomy (NCBI): domain Eukaryota; kingdom Metazoa; phylum Chordata; class Amphibia; order Caudata; family Salamandridae; genus Lissotriton; species Lissotriton vulgaris. The sequence goes on from NC_141685.1 coordinate 2,124,914,581, forward strand.
CTAAGAAAAAGCAATCCTCACAGCCAGACCTCAGTGGTGATTGGGGCGTTACTCTGTCCAATTTGTTCCAAGACAGCGAGCAAAGCAAGAGATCTCAAACTCAAGTAAGGGGACAAAAACAGTGGATAACTGTTCTTACTGCAGAAGAAATACATTTAAAATGGTGCCATATAATGCATTTACACAATGTATTTACAGTGCATATATATGTGTATAGATAGAGTGTGACAGACCTTTATTTATTTATTTATTTATTTATAAAGTTTTATATAGCGTGAACAAGATCCCGAAGGATATCAGAGCGCTTTACAATAGGCAGAAAGAAAGAACAAGGAGGTAGTATAAACATCAATTGGGAAAGAGTAGCAAAAAAAAAAGATAATACAGTAAACAGGTTTACACATTTGAAAATAAATAAATAAATAAACAGAGGAGATGATCCATTGTAGCTGGAGGTACCATGGTGAAAAGAACAAAGTCAGACGAATTGGGTGTGCCTCCTCCCCTTACGGTAAGAATTTGCACGTTAGGAATCTTTTGGCTTCCAATTTGAATGCTGTCGCGAGGAGAGGCTGCATACTTCAGGTGGCAGAGAGTTCCATATCTTTGGGGCAGCACCGGAGAAGGCTCAGTGACAAGTTCTCTTTTTGTTAAGGACACGAGGTTTCAAGAGGAATGTAGAGGCGCTTCTTGATGCCCTCTCACCACAAGACAGTTCAAGTTTTTGCGCCAGGTATGTAGGAGTATTAAGGTGAAGGGCTTTGTGCACCAAGACTGCAATCTTTAGCTGAATTCGGGCTTCAAAGGGCAGCCAGTTGAGATATTTAAGGACTGGGGATATGTGCTTGTTTCTTTTGGCACCTGTAACCAATCCAGCCGTGGTGTCAGTGATACCCTAAGTGGGGCCAAGGCATATTTGGGTAGGCCACATAGAGCAGCACTGTCATAGTCTAACCATGGCAAAATAAGCGCTTGGACCACCTGCTTGAAATCACTTAGAGGCAGGAAAGGTTTGATATTTCTGAGGGTTCTCAACAAGAGGTTTGCACCCGTACATACATTGCTGATATGAGTCTTCATATTGAAGTGCTTGTCTAAGGTGACGCCGAGCGATTTGGCTTAGTCAATGATGATCGGAGTTCAATTGAAAGCCGTGAGGGGAGACAGCCAGAGATCTAGCTTGGGGATGTGGTTCGGGGGAAATGAGCATGTACTCTGTTTTGGAGGCGTTGAGTAGGAGATAGTTCTCAGTTAACCAATTTTGCGTAAACGTGAGTATAGAGTTAAGTGAGATGATGCTTTCTGGGTATGAGACTTTCAGATAGAGTTGTGTGTCGTCGGCATACATGTGGAAGAGAATGTTTGTGGAGTTTAGTGCGTTAGCGAGAGGTTCCAAGAAGAGGCTGAAGAGGATCGGTGAAAGGGCGGATCCTTGGGGGACCCCCATGTGTACTAGAGAGGGCTGAGAGAGAGAGTGATTTGCCTTGACTCTTTGTATTCGATGCAGAAGAAAGGATGAAAACCATTGAAGCACCCGATCCAAGAAACCCATTCTGTTTTGTAGGATGGATAGGAGGATGTTATGATTAATCATGTCAAAAGCTGAGGAAAGGTCAAGGAGGATCAGTAGACAGGATTCATTTTTGTGTAGTATTTTCCAAATGTCATCCATAACGAGAGTGAGGGCCGATTCAGTGCTGTGTCCCTTCCGAAAACCAGATTGATGCTGGTCAAGAAGTTGGTAAGTCTCTATGTGAGCACAGAGTTGGTATTGCACACATTTTTCACGGAGTTTCGCCAAAGTGGGGATGTTGGAGATAGGACGGAAATTATTAAGATCAGATTTGTCAGCATTGTTTTTTTTTAGAATGGGTGAGACCTGGGCTGCTTTTAGGCAGTCAGGGATCAAGCCTTGAGATAAAGAAGCATTTACAATCCTGGTCCAGGTGGGGATGAGAGCGCTCTTGATTTCCTCGAAGATAGCCGGAGGCAACGGGTCACTGAAGTGGTTAGACGGGTTAATAATCTGGAGAATTTTTTTGATGGCACTTTCACTAAAAGGGGAAAAGGTGCCCCAAGACGCATTGTTCTTGGCTATCATGAGGGTCGAGTTGCACTTTTCAGAGACGTCTTGGGGTGAGGCGGCAATAGAGGAGGGCAAAAGCGCCTTCTTAGAGGCTGGGTCAATAGTGATGAGTCGTGATCTCTCTGTGAAAAAGACTGCAAATCCCTCACAGGAGGGTGGATTGCCACAATGATCAAAAAGGTTAGGACCGTTAGCCGATTGCTGTTTGACCAGCTCGAAGAGTTTTCTGGGACGGTGTGCTGCTTGGTCTAGTTGTAGTCTGAAATAGTCAGACTTAGCTCTCTTGACTTGGTTATTATAGAGGCTACTGACCTCTCTCAGGAGTTTTAGTTGGTCCGAAGAGGGATTGGATCGCCAGGAACGTTCAGCAGCTCTAAGGTTGCGACGTTCTGAGTTTAAGCTCTCATTGACCGACGGTTTGGATATTTTTGATGCAGTATTTTTAAGCTGGAGTGGAGCAACGTCATCCATGATGACGGCCATGGTCGAATTGTAAGAGTTCATGAGAGTTTGCACCTCGACCAATTCGGCTTGGGTGGAGAGGACAGACATACATTGGGCAGCTAGATTGTCAAGGTTTATTGATCTGAGATGCCTTTTCCATATCTTTGATTTAAGAGATTGAGCCTTCTTCAACACCACCTTCCTGTTGATATAAAATAATAATAATAATAATCCACATTTGTAAAGTGCACAATCACCCATAAGGGTCTCTAGGCGCTGTTGGGAAGATTAAGCAAGCTATTGCCCAGAGTCACATGGTGCTGGGCTAATCTGCCGCAGGTGCCGGGGATCGAACAGTGATCCCCAGATTCCGGAGTCAGTTGCCCTAGCCGCGGCTCCACACCTCTTCCGAGGATGCTGCGATGGTCCGACAAGTCACAAAGGGTTGTAGATTCGAAGGTGATGGTCTGTTCTTTGGAGATGATGAGGTTTAGGGTTTCACCTTTAATGTGGGTTGGTTGGTCACAGTGCTGAATCAAATCCTGGTAATTTAGAAATGATTCAAGGCAGGATACCGCAGGGTAAGTGAGGTTGGACCAATGCAAGTTGAAGTCCCCAAGGAAGATTTGTGACACAGCAGAGTCGACATTGCTAGCAATGATATCAATTAATTGCTCAATGAAAGGAATATTGTCCCTGGTTGGGTGGTAGAAAGTGTGTATTTTACAGATCGGTAGGTTCTTACTTGCGATGCTAAGACAGAGGTATTCGCGGAAAGATGGGGGAGACGACTCCAAGTGCGAAATCGAGAGAGTATTCCTGTAAATACAGGCTAGACCGCCACCCAGTTTCAGAATTCTGTCAAGCATGATTATGTCATGAGTGGGAGGTACTAGGAGGTCTAGGATAGGATTGGAAGCTGGATTTAGCCAGGTCTCAGTGAGAATGATAATATCTAAGTCATTGTGTTGAATGAAGTCTGCTTAATAATGCACATTTGAGACGTTGGGGTTTACGGGGGAAGGGGTCTGGGTGAGTTACACCCTGGTCAGGTTGTCATAGTTAATGCATCTCAGATTGCGGGGAGGGACTCTATTTGTGTTGGAGAGGATGGAGTGTATCTGCCTCGGCGAGGTCAGGCTAGAGTTAGTCCGTGAAGAGCAAGATTTGAGATGATCTTGAAGATCAGTGGACGCCGAGAGGGACTCATTGCTTCTGGGGCATACTGTGGAGTTTGGCGAGGGAAAATGTTTCGCAAAGGAGGGGGCTAGCACATGACCTAAGTGATCCATGCCCCCCGTGATGCCTCTGGGCCAATTTAAAGGACTGAGCATGTTGAAAAGATCGTTTGAGAGGGCTTTTAGGTCATGTATCTCAGCCGTAAGACGGAGCAGTTGTAGAGACATATCATCTAGGTGTACTGCTAAGTCTGAATTATGGGCAAGGGATGTAGGGTGTGCCGGAGAGGCAAGCGGCGTCGGAAGGACTTGGTGAAGGATTGTGAGGACCACGTTGGTGGTGAGACATTCCGGGATAGGAGACTGATCGGAGAGTTCTAGAGGGCCTTTTGATGGTGAGGATGGAGCCATGGCAGGGGGGGGAGGCAATTGTGCTGAGGGTTGGGTAGAACAGGGCCTGAGAGGTCCACCGTGGTGGTGATAAATTCCTGGATAGGAGATTGATCGGAGAGTACTAGAGGGTCTTTTGATGGTGAGGCTGGAGTCTTGGCAAGGGGGGGAGGTCAATGCGCTAAGGGTTGGTTATATCCAGGGCAGAAGGGTAGCGTTGCACAAGTTCTAGCCTAGCCGAGGGTAACATTATGGGGAAGATGGGAAGGTCATTTGATGGGGAAACGTTTAGGGAGAGTGAGGAACTCACAGCAGTTAATGGGGGAGTACTAGGTAAACCCATCTAAGAGGTGGTGGATGAGTAGGAAACAGTGGCGTTGGCATATACCGCTTTTCTGAGGGTGGGGTAAACATTAGCCATCTTAGCAAGGTTGTCATTGGAGGCTTGTATTAGAATGATCGCATTATTATAGGGGGTGATAGGGGTGGAGGCTTTGAGGGAGGGCGAAGTAGACCATGAGGAGTTTTCTTAGTACCTGAAATATGCAACTTGGAGTATAGCACGGTACGCCAGCAAGCACGTTTCCTGGTATAAAAGATGAGGTTATTAACCACAGTGCCCTTGTTAGTGCAGAAATAGGGGTCAGAGAGTAGAGTTTCTAGATTAGCTTTGAGGATTCGGTGTCTGTGTTTTCTTGCTGCATTCTTAGAGAGGTTAGATGGGTAATTGATGATGAAGGCATTGAGACTTTTGGGATCTGGCCTTATCTCCATTTTAAACAGATCACCTAAAGAGGATGGGATCTCAAAGATGAGAATAAGGAGGAGAGAGTACACAGCATCAAATCTAGAAGTCCCAGTGGAAAAGGTGAGGTGGTGTAAAAGTCACACTTTTGTAGGCGGGGAGTACTTGCTATGCAGGTCCAGTGACAGAAGCCGCCTAATTAAATTATTAGAGTGGAGAAGTACACGTAAAACATGCAGCTCTTTTCTTTACCCTTTGACATATTTAGATTTTCCCATCCTATCCCTTCTAAGCAGATTGCTAATCATAAAATAGGAAGGAAAATTTAATTATTTAATTGGGGTGACACTAACATCAATTCTCTGCCTTACACATAAAATACTTTGTCAGATTAGAAATATCTTATTGGCATAGCAGAGTTAGGTTACTTCTATTTTGCAGGCTTAAGCCTCAGGGAACAATTATATATTGAGATAGTAAATTAATAACCAAAATGCTAGGTTATCATATATTTTTTGAAAATAAACACCTTAAGCTCTTAACATCAGTTTCCCAATTTCTAAAATTGTACCCTTTTGGTCCCAAACCATCCTGCAATTTTCTGTAGACAATGAGCATTTTCTGTAAATATTCATGCTTTCCCCAAGTACCAATGTTTTATTTTTGCTAGATGAAAATATACAATCAACAATATGGCAATCAGTGCCATTACGACCAGAACTATGCTCCTTTTTGGGCTAGTCAAAGCCTCTTTGTGCCTACGTTTCCATAATGCCAGCAAATATCACCACATGGGCTGCTATACCCCGTTTTATACCAATCAATGCCATTTGTTAGGTGCTCTCTCTCCATTATATGCCAGTCAATTCACTCCAGTGAGCAGTCATATGCAAGTCAATGCTATTGATTCCTCAATGTGTGCCAACCAATGCCATATGCTTCTGTATACCACTGTTATGTTTTCACAGTGTGCTCTGAACACGACCCAGAAAGATCCCTTAAGTGAGTGCAGGGAGACGCTTCGTTGAGAGTGCTACTTTCTGGGTGGACTGCTGTTGTTTGCTGGACTCAAGGTCCCACAAGCCCGAGGGGCCATGCCTGCTGCCCTGACCACCCTCACCTGTGTTTGGAGCTAAAAAAACTGCTCGCGCCTCCCGCTTTGCGGGAGATGCTTCGTTGAGAGTGCTGATAGCGGGGCGGACTGCTGTTGTCTGCTGGACTCAAGGTCCCACAAGCCCGAGGGGCCACGCCTGCTGCCCTGACCGCCCTCACCTGTGTTTGGAGCTACAAAAACTGCTCGTGCCTCCTGCTTCGCGGGAGATGCTTAGTTGAGAGTGCTGCTAGCGGGGCGGACTGCTGTTGTTTGCTGGACTCAAGGTCCCGCAAGCCCGAGGGGCCACGCCTGCTGCCCTGACCACCCTCACCTGTGTTTGGAGCTACAAAAACTGCTCGTGCCTCCCGCTTTGCGGGAGGTGCTTCGTTGAGAGTGCTGCTAGCGGGGTGGAGTACTGTTGTTTGCTGGACTCAAAGTCCCACAAGCCCGAGGGGCCACACCTGTTGCCCTGACCACGCTCCTCCCATTGGAAGTGCCTATGTAACCGATCACGTTATCCGCTCCGCAGGACGCACGCGGGCGCGCGCCGGGCAAAGCCCGGGTCAAGGGGGGGCCCGTTTGAGCCCTTTCGAGACTGGAGACCCACAAGCACAGCGGTGAATCTAATTGGAGTAGTAAATGAAAAGGGAGGGACACTAAGGGGAGAAAACATGATGCCTTCAGAGACACACGGGAGAAGTAATACTAATGACAAAGATGGGGATAAAAATGTAGCAAGGAATCGGTGCCCCCCCTACACTTACCCCCGGATTGTACACCTTATGTAGTGGTTTTGACAGGTGTCCCAGAATTGGAAGAGGGTAAGGTGGAATGGTTCGACCAACTAAAAAATAAGGCGATATATTGGTTAAACAGTAACATACCTCTGCCCGAGATGTAAAATGTAAGATCCTATTCATAAGGAGAGTGAGTTGGGTAGGAGGAAGGCCAAAAAAACAAAGAGGAGATTGCATTGTTATTAACTTTAATGACCCTAAGGTGGTGGATCACGTCTGTGGGGAAGCCCGGACACACCAACGATCCTCCATTGTAGCTAGGAATCTCAGTTATTTTTATATGCCAGCAGACCATATATACAATTTGAAGAACCCCGAAGGCCACATGGAAAAGACCGGTCATCCTGGATGGGGAGGAGGAGGGGAGGGGAGGGTGAGGAACGAGCCCTTGGTTGTAGCATCAGGAGGATGAAATCTATATGACCGGCAGGCGGTACGGTAACATTGTTATAGTGTCGCATTGCACAAGCTCAGGAAGATCAAAGTTCCAGATTACCCTTTGGGTGACAGTTAGCGCTATATAAATAGGCGATACATACATACATACATGTGAGGGGGGGGTGGTTCGCCACTTCCATTGTATAACAGATATGCACCACTTCATGGGGGAAGACACCTTAGTGAAGTCGACTGACTACAGAGGGAGAGGTCAGGTCTAGAAAGGGTGTTAGTTGTGGCTTCCCCAAATCAAAGGTTAAAAGATGAGGAGCAGGAAAGAGGAATTGCAGTAAATACATACCAGTCCGGCCTAGAAAATACCAAGACTCCTAGAGTTGAGGTATCCCAGGGAACCTGGAGGTCAAATACTGGCAATTGCTTAGATGTAAGTACGCCAGGGAGTACCATAGAACTAATATCCTGGAATGTAGCTGACTTGTCAGCTAAGTTTCGGAACCAGGAATGGTTGGAACAAATTAACAACTTTAAAATAATCTGTTTACAAGAAACCTGGGAAGTAGAGCACTCTAACTTTCACCTTGCCGGACACAAATCGTTTGGGATCTCCGCAAGCAAATCCAGCACTGGAAGAGCGAGGGGAGGTCCTTTAATATTTGTACATTTGTGTCTGGGAGGGGAGTGGACCGACCTGAACTGGAACTCAGAAAATATGATAAGCCTGGGGTTCAGAAGTAGGGACCTTAATATAATTTTGGTGAATTACTACAATGCGGGAGCTAACAGAGTGACAGAGCTGGATGAGGGAGCAGAAGCAGGGGCAATTGGAACCTATGTATTTAATAGCAGGGGATTTTAATTGCCATTTATGCCCCACATTGTTACCGGTCAAAGAAGTTTGTAGCTCATGCAACTTAGAGGAGGGTCCACATTTCGAGCACACAATGGAGGGAAAGGAGCTGACCAGTGTAATGGAAAATCATATGCTCGAACATACAATGGACTTATTGGTGGTGGAATCTAATAACCCGATTACCCCGACCTTTAAGGGGAGGGGTTGTAGCTCCTTCATTGATTTTATTCTGGTGTCCGAGTTGCTTAAGAGGCGGTTACTGGGATTCTCAATTGAACTGAGCGGTTTTAGTGATCATAATCCCCTAGTACTGTCCTTAGCAGATCCAGTAAGAAGGAGGGTCACTAAAAAGGGAAAGGGGCTCAATTTAGTAAAAGCCACTGACCAAGGCAGGCGACTGAAATGGGCACGTATTAATGAGGAAAAATTTTACAGATCACTAGTAACAGAAGGGAAGCAACTCTTAGAGGAATGCTATGACCTGTCAGTGGCAGGATAATTGAACAACAAAATGGGGTAAACCCAGTATCCCTATGAACCTGGGCAAGTAATCTGTATACACAACAATTGGTTCATTGGGGATCAAAAACTTGCTGTTACTGTCTCATACACTGTGCAGACATTTGAAACACAAACCAGAATCCAAAAACCATCAAATTATTTATATACTGTTTTATAAATTTCAGTCATTTATAGATACTGATTTCATAAGTCAATCACAAAGAAGGCTGTACAAAATAGTGCAAAGTGCAGAAAGTGACTCAAAGTGCTCAGTGCTTACGGCGCAAAAGTGAAAGAACTGTCCAATTAATATATACAAGGGGGAAATTAACATGTGGTTTGTGCGTATCATACAATTATCAACCTGTACTCCGTATTAATCAGTACTTAGTACATGATATCCATGCACGTAATCCACTTATTCGTAGTCGACGTTTCGACCCTTAACAAGCAAGCATTTGTGGTCAACAACGGGTCTTCATCAGGACTGTGGGGGATAGCAAACAGCCTAGGGAATTTAAAAAGATGGTATATTTAGAAATGGATTCTGCTAGGGACAGGTTGGGCCATTTGTTTGGGTGCCCAAGATAACACTCACCTTCATTCCACCCAGTCGGGTGAAGTGGAGGATGAGCTGTATTAATCTGTTCTGTCGGTGAGGCTTAAAGTTCCACCACGACTAACGTGTTATTTTGAGGCTCATCAATATTGAAAGCCCATCTGTAAAGGAGATGGCATCTCTTTTATAATATATCCGCCATTATAAATATGCAAGCGACTGAGGCCATTATACATCAATATGGCTCACCTGTGTATGGGTGTATGGGTGTGACTATTCTACCCAGTGGGATTCCGGAACTTCACAAGACTGGAGTTCTCAAGTTCGTGATCAGATGTATTAATCTGCTCTGATACGGAATAAGGAGTATGGATTAGTGCTGTCATATTACAAAACACTCATGCTGTGTATCGGGGCATTCATATTCCGTTTCTTACCTGTCGGTGTAGCGTGTGATTCTGCCCCGACTGGTATTCTAATTGTAAAGCTCGCCGAGGTTGGAACCCCAAACTGCAATGAAGGGGGTAATTGTTTACTTATCTGTGGGGCCATTCAGAATTAGCATCAATTAGTTATAACTAGTACCAAATAACGCTCACCTGGGTGAGGTAAGGATGTTCCTCCCAGTGGGGTTCGAGGGTGGTTAGAGTCAGCTGACCCGTAAGAGAGTGACTGAGTCCTCACTGTAAGGGAAAATGAATTCATAGTCGTGATTCCGTCAAAAACGGAAAAGGTGGTTGCCCTGTCTACCCAATTACGGCCCACTGGCGGACCATGGCTCTTACCTTATCTGAATGGTTTGATAGGGTAAAACAGATGCTATTCGCCGAGGAGAGAAATCTTCCTTGACGGTGCTGCTCGTGAAACCTAAGGTGTTCCGCGGCTTTGGCACCGGTAATAAACGTCATTCGCGTCTTCACTGGTGCGCATGCTCCAGGGCGACGTCACACGTGACCGAGCACGTCATGTTGCTCGTTGTCATGGGGAAGAACGCTATTTAACAATCTCCCGTGTTCGAGTCTGAGTTACAGATTGAGCATTTAGTGGACAATATATGGATATTTTAAATTCTAACTTGGACATCTCTGCATTATTCAAGCACGGATATATGAGTTGGCCCATACATAAAATTCTCAGAAATACACCTAGGCGTATCGAACCTCAATTCATGATGTCTTATTCCCAATACCAGCAAGGGGACAATACTTATGCAATTTTTAAGCATTAATGGACCTGTCAGTGGCAGGGTCGCAGTTAGTGGAGTCATTTGAGGAAATGGGCCACCTAATTGACAGCCTTTTAAAGACAACAGGTGCAGGTGAGCTCAAAAATGACCCCAGATGGTTGACAACGAATGTTCCGCCGCACAGAGAAAATTAAGAGCAGCCCTAAGATGTAACCAGAGGGATAAATACAGGGTTACGTAGTGCAGACTAAATTACAAGAAGGCAGTCAAACGTAGGAAGGGTGCCCTCCAGACACAAACTTGGGAGGACCTGGGAGAAGCGGCTGAAAGAAAAGATATGACTTCCTTTTGGAAGATAATTAATAATCCCTGCTTCCAAGATGGGAACAGTCCGCAGATAGCCTGTAATATCCTCCAGGAACAATGGGTGGAGCATTTCACAGGTCTCTACAAACGGGGGAACTGTGAGTCAGTGCATAACGGGGAAGGGAGGGAGAATGTAATACTTGAGTTTTCGCTGGAAGAAGTCACCGCTGGTATTTTGGGTTTGACTAGAAATAAAGCGCCAGGGCCGGATGGGATTCTTCCGGACCTTTTTCTAAGCCAGTTGGACCTATGGGCGCCGATTTTAACAAGAATAATAAACGCTAGCATAGCCACAGGGCTCCCTTGCTCGTGGTTGACGGCCACAATTGTCCCCATTTTCAAAAAAGAGAATAGAGATAACCCACAGTGCTATCGCCTCATTTCTCTTATAGATGTAACTGCTAAAGTTTTGGGACGAGTTGTTTTAGATCGTTTGATGAACTGGGCTGAGGAACACCATATTATTTCAGATGTACAGTACGGATTCAGGGCTAAAAGATCTACCATAGACCAATGTTTAAATTTATATCTATTGGTGGCAAAATATACTATCGGCAGTAATGAGGCGGTCTATTTAGCCTTCATGGACCTTACCGCAGCATTCGACTGTGTCAACAGGGAGAAGCTGTGGGCCGTATTGAGCACTCTAGGGGTAGATCAAGAATTGATCAAGATTATGAAAGCCCTACACTGGAACACCTCGGCCAAAGTCAGATATAATCTAGAGGGCGGATGTACTGAACCCTTTACCTTCGCCAGTGGTGTGCGGCACGGATGCATCCTGGCCCCATTCTTGTTCTCCCTATATATAAACGGCTTAGAACAAGCCCTAGTCAGCCTAAATGTGGATTTCCCTAGAGCAGGCCGAAGAGTAATCCCAGTCCTGCTTTATGCAGATGACGCGGTATTGCTGGCACACACACCACTGGGCCTACAGTGACTAATAGATGGCTTTGTGGACTTCATGAATAATCTAGAGTTGTCAGCTAACCTCACTAAGTCATATGTAATGGAAACCGGCACCAAGTCCAGGAAATTTTTTAGTTACAGAATAGGTGATCATAAGTTGGAAAAGGTGCAGTCATTCTCTTACCTGGGCATTTTATTCGATGGGCATTTACATTTTAAGCCATTAATAGATGAGCGTTGTAACAAACTACTGTCTAGCACAGGGGCAATAATGAGTTTTGGGCGCAGATTAGAACGCTGGTCTCCGGCCGGAATGATGAGACTTTATAACTCAATTTGTTAATCTAAAGCTGCATATGGGGCGGAACTCTGGGGGTTTATTGACGCCAGAAAATTACAAGTAGAGAAGAATATGTTCATGAGAAGGCTCCTCAAAATCCCACAATGCGTCCCCTCTGTTATTGCTCATGCAGAATTGGGGGAGGCTTGGTTAATTGAGGACAGGCGCCAGGTCAGACCTCTGAAAGCATGGTTAAAGATCTGGGACAATTCAGAGGCTTCATTGTCGAGATCAATAATCATGGACTGTCTTGCAAGAGACAGTGGAATGAACATCCCATGGCTGAAGTACCTAAAAGGGGCCTTTGCAAAAGTTGGCTGTAAAGATCTCTTTGCGAACCCAGTCGGAATCGCAGGCCGAGATAAGGGCAGGGTGAAGCGGAAGTTTCTTACTCTCAATGCCCACACAAGAGAACAGAGGGAATGGCGGAAACAGTCAATCAAAGATTATAGTTTAGTGAGGTCCAGCGAGTTAATGGAAACATACCTCGCCCTTATATACAACGCTCAGGACAGGTTTTTAATCACACGTTTCAGGCTCAACCTTTTACATTATTTATTAGCTGATCCGGCAGGTTTTACAACTGTAGCTGAGCCAAAGGGTCCCTGCGATCATCAATCTCCGCAGGATACCCTTCATTTTGTATTACTATGCCCTTTGTATGCAGTGCCCAGGCGCCACTTTTTAGTCAGCCTACTGAAAAAAAATTATTTCAGACACGCTAAGGTGGCCCTTTTATTCCTACAAATGGCACAGGACCCCTTGACCCTACTCTCTGTTATGGGCTTTTTAGGAATGTCAGTTAAATTAAGAGAGACAAGAGGGCTCTGTTGAAAGGGGGCACGAGAAAATTAATCAACACAAATCGAGGGAGGGACAAGGGTTTATTGGAAAGCAATGGAATCAATGTAAATGTGTATTTAATGTTATTTTAAACTGTACTTTTATGGTGTTTTCTAATACTGAATAAAGATATGTGAATGAATGAATGAGTGCAGTTATTAATCAACTTAACATCATGAGTAAAGAGGACAGATAAGTTGACATTCAGGCATTTCTCTGGAACTTATCTGGTGACAATGAGTGTCGGACATGTACCAAGCCTGTCAGCGACGGTGGGGCATTTATTTATGTCATGTTGTGAGTTCTGGCGACCTTTCGCCGCAAGACATCTTCACTGTTACTTGTAAGCCTTTACTCTAAAACAATTTTAGTGCACAGTAAATCAAGAACATAACTTCAGAAATCAATAAAGATATAGGGAATGTGAAAGCACAGGATGCAAGTAGAATAAAAAATAGATAAAAGATTACGTGGTGCATTTTTAAGGATCCGTACTTGTCTAATATTTAGCAAGAAGATGTGCAATCATGAGGGTTCAGTTTTTCAATGCTGTTTACATATGCGTACCTGAAATGCATTTATTGTTTCAGTTCACAGCCTGCCTGTGTCTTATGGAATTGAGTCCCCGTGACAAGATTGTTGTGAGATGAAGGCGTTGACGGCCTTGACCACTGCTCTCCGTTGACATGAAGAAAGTATAAAAGACCCATCCTCTCTGACTGACAGGGCTGTGAACGGCTATTTTATAACATTCAAATTGTTCGAGCAAAGTAAACATCATGACCAGGATGTCAGTTGGGCAAAAAGACCTTAACATTACTTGCATATTTATGTAAAAGCCAAAAAAATGCTAAGCATTTTCCTAAGCTTCATTCATTTAAATGAGCAGGAATATAAAAACTAGAAACCTATCAAGCTCAAAAGGTCCTCCAAGCAAGCCAGTTGGTACACTCTCGAGCTAAGAACCATCAGTTGCACCTGCAAATGACTTGAAAGGAATTGGCACACCAGTATAGAGCCCACAGAACGAACAACATTCAAAACTGCCATCAACCATTACCACCAGCTCCTGAAAAAACTAAAAGAAGCACTATGGCCGTCTACATCTAAGCAAGCTCCAACCACAGCATAGAACTATTCAACATCATTAGAGAGTTCCCCAGTCCTTTAGGCACCAAAAACGTAATCAACCCTTCAGAGGAACTTTGCCACTCCCTGGCGAACTTCTTCCACAACAAGATATCCACCATCTACAGGAATTTTGAACCCCAACCTACCGACCTCAGCCATTTTGACCCCACAAATCAAGAACACGACCACCTGCTCACCACTTGGGACCAGCTCACTGCGCAAGACACCACAGCAATCATGATCTCCAACCACACAAGCACACCCACGGACCCCTGCCCCCACCACATCTTCAACCTTGGGAGCAAGACAATCAGCAACAACCTCACCGCTATCCTTAACGCATCCATCACTATGGCCAAATTCCCCAAAGAATGGAAGCATGCAGAAGTCAAGCCCCTACTCAAGAAACCATTTGTCGACCCCAACAAACTCAAGAACTACCACCCCATCTCTCTACTTCCCTTTCCCACCAAAGTCCTAGACTAGTCCATCAACTGCCAACTCACAGAACACCTAGAGAACAACAATCTACTGGACACTTCCCAATCCGAATTCTACACCAGCCAAAGCACCAAACCCGCCCTGATTGCAGCCAAAGATGGCTTCAGATCCCTCATCACCTATGGAAAAATAGCAGTCCTGATCCTCCTCGACCTCTCAGCAGCGTTTAACATAGTATCACACCACACCCTGCTCAAAAGGCTTCACAACATTGGCATCCAAGGAGACGCCCTCAAGTGGATTGCCTCCTTCCCCACAGGTCAAACTCAGAGAATCTGCCTTCCGCCTCTCACCTTTGAACTCAAGAACACGATCTGCAGCGTCCCTAAAGGTTTGTCCCTCAGCCCTACCCTGCTCAACGCCTACATGACTCCCCTGGCCAACGTCATCAGAATACATGGACTGAACATCATATACTACACCTACAACACCTAACTCATCCTCTCACTATCAGAAAACCTTTCTGTCATGCCGACCAACTTTCACAGGTGCATGACAATCATCGCTGACTGGAAGAGAGACAACTGCCCTACAATTCAAAACAGACAAGAAGGAAGTGCTGATCTTCTCGAACAACACCACCCCATGGAACAACAACTCCCCACCACCCCCCTAAACTAGGACCCTCACCCATTCCAAATGACCATGCCCGCAGTCTTTGTATCATCCTGGGCAAAAAGTTCACCATGAAAAGACAGATAAATGCAGTTTCTTTTGCCTGCTTCCTCACCCTTCACATGTTCTGCAAGATTTTCAAGTGGCTCAAAATACTACAAACTATACGGAACTCTGCGGCTAGACTAATCTTAGACCTACCTAAATGGACCCACATCACCCCTCACCTCAAGAAGCTCCTCTGGCTCCACATTCAGGAGAAATGTCGGTTCAATATGGTGATTCTCACTTTCAAAGCCCTCCAGAACTAGGGATCAGTGCATATCAATCAGCAACTGAACTTCAACCTAGCCTCCAGACACCTGCGCTCATCCTTCCTCTACCTTGCCAACCCCCGCATAAGACACAGCAACAGTGAAGGACACTCCTTCTCCTACCTTGCTGCGAAATCCTGGAATAGTCTCATACTTCACTTACATATCTCATCATCTCTGCTGGAATTCAGAAAAGGATTAAAAAAACTCGCTGCAGTAATCTCAGCGCCTGGGTACCCTTATGGCTGATTAGCCAGGCTATACAAATGCTGTGAAACCTTCCACACTTCATTGTTACTTGCATTGAAAAAGCACTTGTGACATAGTTTTGAGGACCTAACAGAAAGTCCTGTAATCCCATGTCATCAGAAAGAAGGGTCGAGTATTGTTTCATCTGAGACAATATTGAGGTTTTCAGCCAATCTAGGCATAACTTCCCAACACTGTAAGTTGTTACCACCCAAGTGTTGTGTCTCCATATAAAGGGGGTCAGGTCTACTGATCTTAAGCCCGCTGGTGTCACCCAAGAAACGTGCCTGACATCCGTTAGTGACTAACAGCCATACTAACCATCCCTTCTGATTGGTACATGATGAATTGTATGTGCCCTTGCAAAGCAAGGTGTCTAATGTCTCCTGTGTGTAATTTGTGAATTGTTGCCAGTTCGCAAATTGTGCAAAGGTGGGAATGTTTGGTGTGTTTAAATATTTTAACTTGGCATTGCCAAGACAGGATGTTTGCTGCACAGTTTTGTTCAGGAAAATCATTTGGTATGGTAAAAGGCATGCTCTAAATAATGCCCTTTTCCCCTGATTCTGCCAGTCTTTGGATGCCCACATAGATTTTAAATCAACCGTGTCCTTCCAAAAATCATACCCTTGAACAGATAGCCAAGAAATAAAAGATGCAGAATAAATCACCTTGGTGTCAGTGAGCATAGTTTTCTCATCACTAGAAGGTGTCAATTTGTAATAAAAGGACTCTGGGTTGGAAGAATTCTGATCAGAAAAATGTGCAAACATCTGTTCAAATGCTTTAGAACTAACTTGTGGTGAATGCAGTTGAATAGAGATAGTACTAGGGGTCAAAATGTAATTTAAAGAAATGTGAAAAAAACGAAGTATTTTTGAACATTTTAGTTGGTCCAATATATCATAGGATACTCAGTATTGCAAATCTTATTAAGGTAATGCTGGAATGATTTTGGGGTGTGTAGGAAGGTAAGATCCTTCTGCATTTTTAGCCCCACTTTTTGCCTGGTGCTAAGCTGTATTTTGACTAGTCTGACTGGAATCCTACTAATCAGGACCCCAGTCTATCTGCTTTCTCCCTAAACTGTTTTGTTCAGGACTTAGGTACATCCAAGATTGGATACTGGAGTACCCTTATAAGTCCCTAGTATATGGTACTAAGGTACCCAGGGCATATGTACCCCGGAGGTTTCCCATGGCCTGAAGCATGCATTATGCCACCCTTGAGAGACCATTCAAAATGGATCTACAGGCCTGCCATTGCAGCCTCTGCAGGATGGTGCTAACATTACTTACTAAAGATATAGGTTTCCTATATCTAGGGTCACTGCACTTAAAACCTATAAGTCATCCCTATAGCAGGCCTTTGCAATCCTGAAGGCAGGGTGCATTGGTGTTGGTTCTACGTGAGAGGGTGCCCTGTATGAGCAGGACACCCCTGCAGCCTACGGAGTCCATTCTCTCGGGTTGTCAGTGAAGCAGCCATATACTATATAGAGGGGCACCGGGTAATTACGCGATGACCATCTCGAAAAGGGGAAGGGTACTCTCCGTGGGGTCCCTATCTACTCACCATGAGTGGTTCCTGGGGTCCCCATTGCTTCTATGTCCTCTTGACATTATCTTGACCCGAGTCATGGTTCTTATACCACTTTCTTAGTATATGGTTTTGTCCCCCCACGGGGCACTGTGTATTTTGTGCTATTTACTTTTTTTCTTTGCTAACATATTGTGTGCATTGTGCATATCTCCGGGTAGGAGATAGTTCTATGTGTAAGAGAGTATTATATAATACATACCTATTTTTATAACAACTTTGTGTGGTTCTTTTTCACTTAATCTATATTATAAGATTGCATTCTGGTCAAACAAGCTGCTCTACGCTCTTTCCGGACTAAGCCTGAAGGCTGCCCACCACAGCTACCACTTGAAGAGCTTTCTAAGGTTGTCTGAGACCTCTTAAATCCCCAGTAGTGTTGTCTGGAATGGTGCAAGGTGTCCACTTACATGAGTGTACAACATATACCAGGCCAGCTTCTCACAGGGTGTGTGTAATTTATCGTTCTATTGTCTCTAGGCTAACGCTAATGCTTTTGTATTCTCTCAGATTGGACTGAAAGGGATCTTTACCTACAGTTATATTTTGTTGACTCATTTCTTTCAAGAGCACATTTAAATCTAATATTCAGTACCCTGCTGAACATTTCTTTTCTATCCAGAGTGGGGCCTAGATGTATCATCGTTCCCATTTGCGATTTCTTAATAGCGATTTTTACCGAATCGCTATTAAGAAATCGCAAAATGGGATGTATGTTTAAAATCGCTTTTTTTTTGCGATTCCTTAATATTCCTAATTTGCGAATTCGCAAGTTGCGAATTCGCAAATAAGGAATAATTTCCCATTCATTCCTATGGGCCAGGAGGCCCATAGGAATGATTGTGAAATAATTCTCAAATTGCGAATTCGCAGTTTGCTAATCGCAATTTGAGAATTATTGCAAGGGTGCAGGGGTGTCTCATGGACACCCTGCTGCACCCCTGAAACTTACATGTGTGTGCATATGGCCCACATACATGCCCTATGGGCATGTATGTGTGCCACATGCCACCTTCAAAATTGCTTAATTGTGAATTTTGAATGGAATTCGCAAATTAACACCAACCCGAAATTGGTGTTAATTTGCGATTTCTTAACCTGAATTTGCAAATTGAAATTGCTTCATACATGGCATTTAAGGAATCGCAAAATTGTGATTCCTTAAATGCTTAAGCAATATAAGAAATCACAATTTTTTGCGATTCCTTATTTTGCTAATTTCTCATACATCCCAAAAGATGCAAATTTCGGCCTTGACGAATTGCAAAAGGCTTGATACATCTAGGCCTTAGTCTTTCCAGGATTTAATTACTTGCTGCTACTTTGGTCAATTTCATTTTGTCAAACCAGTTCTCGGGTTTAATGGATAGAACAACCATGCAATTTGGTATGGATATGGACAATGCCAAGTCATTTTTAAACTTTTTCGATAATCGATTGCACAGTCTTTGGGAATAGTGCACCAGAACGAGTGGGCATAAAAAGAGAATAGGGTGATGGCCTGCCCACACCATTCTCAGTAGGGAAGGATCCGAATCAAGTGGTTGGACACGTGGCAGGATGTAGGGCATAGTTAGCTACATGCATAGGACCTGGCATCACTTTCTTTGAACCAGGAGATTCAAGACTAGCTAGGAATTTAACAGTAACAGCTAATATAGGTGTTTCATTGTACTTGTGTGGGTATGTGTCTTAGAGTTGCCTTCTTGGTGGTGCTATGGACAGCAACCCCTTATAATGTTGCTATGAATTCTTATTACAGGAGGTGGAGAGTCCAGTTAAAAATAGAAGCCGTCTGCTTCTACTCATTATCAGGTACAGTTAGAGGATAGACAATCACATAATCATCAATTCTCAAATAGGTTTTCAGGTACGCAACTGGAAAAGGTCACACCTGGTTATGTCAAAGCACTATTAACGACTTTATGAGACTCGAGATCGGGAACAGGATAATAAATGAAGAAAATTGAACCATTACTAAATATCACTAAATTCGAACTTGCACTGCTGGTCTAGGCATTAAAGGCAGCGAATGTCTCTGGTCGATTATATGAAATCAGCAAGCTTTCAAAATGCCAACGAGGGTAACAATCTGAAGACAGCAAGAATGAATACAGTAAACAAGCAGCTACAGCTTTTTAAAATCAGATTATACAATTACTATATTTGGTCATTTTGTTTCCTTTGGCGACTGGGGCAGGTCTTTTTTTTCAACAACCTGTGGCAAAGCCAATAAATCGCAGCTTCAAACGTCCAAGTCTCGCCTTTGCAATATTTTTGGAACTGGCTTGCAAGCACTTACATCACGATGCTTTCACATGCATAGCCATGAATCTTGGATTGGGCTTTATATTAAAAGAAGTCCATTTTAAGATTGTTGCCAACACAGCCATCTTTGAATACATTATGACGCATGCACTGAGCAGGGCTGAAAAAAGAGAATGAGGGGTGCTCCTTAGGCACGGAGAGAGCAAGGAAACGCATGCACTCCATGGTGGTGTATTGCCAGTCTATCTGCAGACGGTGTCCTATTCTCTATGGGTGCATTCGCGGTATGGAGTGGGCGTGAAGGCAAGGGATTCCCTCATTTGCATGATGCCATACCATGCATTCAAAGGACATCGCCTTGTTGTACATTTATCATGGGTCGTGGACTTGGGTCAGCGGACTGGATAATTCTTGCTTCGGTGCCTACTCTAATCAGGGGTCCCGCTCGGCAACTCTGGGCATTAGCTTGCCTAATCTCCACAACGGCCCCATCAACGCCGGGGATGCCTGGCTCCACCTTGGGGACTCCCAGCAGGGACCATCCCACAGGGAAAGCCAGGCCGGGTTCCCCAGCGTTATACAGCGCCAGGAAACCTACCGGTAGCAGTGCGCTTTACAAGCTCAAACATTAATTAATTAATTAACATTAATGTGTGTGGGTCATATTTAAGAAGGAGCTAACAATCATGTGTGTCCCCTTTCATATAACCTATGTGCACTATGGGTACAAAAAGCTGGAGCACATGCACGCTGCGCCCTGGTGCACTCTGTATAATGCACCCCATATGTGGTTTACATTTCACACAGAGCAACGCAAAAATATTCAGAAGCACATTATACAGATATGACTTTACCCCATTTACTTATCAAATTGTTAAATATTGCTTTTGAGTATGCCCGTCAGGTTTACTGGCTGAAAAGGCCATTAAGTTGATGCAGTGGCGAAGAAAGGGTGCCATGGGCTCTGCTGCAGGCATGATAAATGGGCTCCCCATCAACTTGTTTGATAGAAACAAAATACTATATTTGGGATCCAGTGAGGCCCTTGCTCCTGCACCAGTGCACTGCACTATTGATATCCACCCCTTCTCAGCAGGTCTCACTCCTTTCTTTCTCAAATTTAGGAAGTATTCAACCATGTCAAAAAAAATGACTGCAGAAGTATGAGCTTGGAATACCCCTTTCTGCTCCTTTGCTTTGTGGAGGAGGACCCCATTTGGCAGAACCATTTGTGCCTGCCATTTACAGTATCTGCCATTATGAAGTCAATACTGTCTCTTATCTTAGTCTCTGAATGTAGAAGCTCTTGGCTTACAGACCAGTTCATTTTAGACAATCTTGGCTATGGATCGAGTCGAGGCCCAGATTTACAGAGTTGATGCAACGCTGGATAGCAAGCAAACTTGCTGTGCTGCATTGTGTGAAATGGAGAGAGCAGAACTGCGTAGAAAAAAGGTTACAGGTGTCCACTCTCCATGTGCAGGCCAGTGCCGGTGCCGAAATCTCTGCTCAGAAGCTCCCGCCAGGTGCAATAGAATGTTTGCACACCAAACAGCAAGGCTGCAAACTCCTAAACTCACCGCATGCCTCAAATCCACTGCCAGACACCCTCCCCCACTGGCAACCATCAGCATAAATTCAGCACTGGCTCTGGAGCACTTTCACCAGCCATGTGCCAAAGCAGGCACCCTTAGGCTATAGTGCAAGGGGGATTGTGTTGTGGTCAGCATATTTTGTGTGCAGGAAAGGGACCCTTCCTGCACAAAAACTGTTTTACGGCAATTTCTTATTTTATGTGTGCTGCAATACTTCTCCTCGTTACGCCGACTCAGGCAGATGCACGATTTTGGTACAAATCCATGTCTACAGTTCTTTGGATTTGCATCACCCATGGAATGCACCCTTGACGTAAAGTAACACAAGGCAGTACCTTACGTTACTTTTGGTTACAAACTGTTGTAAATATGATTTTACCTTGTTTGTCTTGGCGTGTCTCTCTTCTATGTTCTTAGTAGTTACTTTATTAGAATACTGTGAATATTCTGTTCTGTGTGTGACCTGGCTAGCATTCCAGTTGTGGGCATTCCAGTTGAGCCTAGCCAGATGGTGGGAGGCTCGTTTGTTCCTGTGCTGTGAATAAACTCCTTAACTACATAAGAAGTCTCTGCATGATTCTTGCCAGCTTATCTACAACAATTTGGCGAAGAGGACGTGTTAATATCTGGCTGGGAAGTGGAGAAGTGTGGCTCAATGGTTAGAGGCGGCAGGCCCAGAGGCAGAGGTCGGCCCGAGACCAGGGTTCAATTCCCGATGCGGCGGGGTGCAGGACCAATGTCAGCAGGCCTGATAAATATTGCCTCGGTACCATTCTAACCATGGGGTCCCAAGCTGAAACTCTGGGCAATAGCTTGCTTAGTCTCCACTCCGGCCCCATCACTGCCAGGGATGCCTGACTGCACCTTGGGGATGCCCAGTAAAGGGACCATCTCACAGGGAAAAGCCAGGACGAGTTCCCCAGTGGTACAGCGCTGGGACGCTCCAGGGTAACCACGCACTCTATAAATCCAACATTCATTCATTCATTCAAGTCCGTTTGATGAGCTACACAGCGGTGTTAAAGTTACAGAGAACAAACGGTGCAATCACCGGTAACGGAACCACGACGTGTTATCGTGAGTACCTATAAAAATTACATCTATCGGAAATGCAGTGTGGATGAAATTCAGCATTTTTACTAAGCGGATGGACAATATTTGAAAGTGAGCGATATTTAAACTCAGGCGCGAGCATTCCTTTGCCATTACCGGCAGCGTTGCTAAGATACAGTGACATTGTTGATTCCCGTGAAGTCAGTGACGCACCTACCAGCCAGCGCAAAGCGACCTTCAAGGTGAAGTCTCACAGCAACTGTGGTGTTCTGGAATCGAGCGCATCATCTGTACGCACTCTCCGCAGACACATGACTTTTGACGCTTACGTGAGCGCATAAGACGTTGGCGGCCATCCTTGGTAACAATCTTCATTACACTTCAGTTTACCGACGATAATTTTAAATCTGCTCAGCTTTTCTTTAATTAATTAAGAAAGAAGGTCAGCGGGGGAGGAGCTACGTTACCAACCAAGATGGCCGCATAGTCTCCCGGCTCCGCTGACCTCCGTCCTTTGCTCTATTATCCTGTCGCCTATCCTGGTTACCTGCAACGGATCCGTGTGTGTGATCCGACCTGATCTCCAGTGGTGCAATCCCGGAGTTTCTCCGCCGTCGTGGAGCGGAGTTACGTCGATGATCGTTTGAGGCCTAACCCAGCGGGGACACCGGGGTCTCGAGTGCGGGCTCCGCCGGGTCCGAGTTGAACAACAACAGACTGCTGAATGAGGTCGGGTCCGCTCTCTGGAACACTCGGACTTTTTGATTGGTCTGCTACCACCAGCTGCCTGACGCCCTACAGTAGGTGAGGTGACGAGTGACGCACGGTGCTGTGTCGCGGGGGTCCCTGACTGGGGGGTTCGGCATTTGCATCGTCAATCCCCCTGGGTCGGTGCCTCGCTGCGTATTACTGCTTGCTAACCGTCAGTCCCTCATGGCTTACTCCTGCTCCGCCTAATTTAGCCCCGGAGAAGGCGCCTCTCCTTGGGGACCATCATATTTGAGGAAGAAAGGCATTTAGCGGAGCAGGCTCGAACTGGCCCGTCACTGCGAACGGTGCTGGAGGCACTCATTGCACTTAAGGGGACCATTGAAGTCCAGACTTGCAATTTGTTGTCTGCGACGGATGGACTCACAGGCCTGAGAGCGGATCCTGACTCGACACCCGTGCCCCGGCAGCTAGCCTGCATTTCAATAGATGTTTCGGAGACTTGTTTTGACCCGGCGCTGGAAGCAGAGTTTGCCCCTATTGTACTGGATCTATCTGACTGTTCTGTGCCCGATCACCCAATGAAGCCGTTGGAACCCCCAACTGTGTATCCCTTGGAACATTTACATGTCGTCCCCATTCTGGAACTTTCTACTTTTCATCCTTTGCTGTTTCGGACCTTGTCGACTCCCCTCCCCTGTCGGTCTTTCAAGATGGCGGATGGAGTAAAGTTTGGCTTCGGAGACAGGGAGGGGCAACATTGGCACCAACCATCTACATTGAGATCTGCCGTTCTTTTCTCATCTGTTTACTCCTTTTCTGTAGACTTTGGCAGTAATTTGTGGAAGGGACTTTCTTTAATTGACGTATTTAGTGAATTTGATCGACGGGGCCAGGGTTGAGATTGTTATCTGGGTCTCTCACTGTGGTACTAGGTTTAACGGGATTGCTTTCTTGACCTAACAGAGTCCGGGGTGGGGCTGGCTACGACGGGGGAAGGAGACCGGGAGTCCGTAGAAATATGCCCTCCTCCGATTTCCCTCACCGAGTGGGGCTCTTTGCCTTTTCTTTCTTTCTCTTCTTCTATATTTCGGGTTCTGATTACTGGGCGACAGGCACGCTGCAAGGGGGGTGGCCGTAGTCATCAGCAGGGGTGCAGGGTGGGGGGGGTGTGGGGATGGGTGTTCGTTTTTATTTTTGTTCTATGGCCTCTTTTCTTCCTTCTCTTCCCTTGTTTTCTTCCCTTTTTCCTTTTCCGGGTTAGTGTAGTGGGTTCGGCTTTCTTGCATCCTTGTTTCTATATCTATACCTTGACTTTTCTGAGGTTTTGGTGCTCTGGGGCGGACAACAATGCTGGAGTAGACGAATAATAATGTGCTAGTTTATCCTTATGTCTTATGTCTTCACTCCGTTGACTTATTTTATGGCGAGTTTATTTTGGACACGTTGTTTCTTTGCTCGCCCCCCCTTTTGTGATCCGAGACACTGTGCGACACCTGACTCTTCCTACTTATTATTTTAAAATGAAAACCTCCTATCCTGTGCCCGAATTGAACTACCTTTGCAACCGATCCGCTTTGCGAATTAAGATCCTATGCTCTCCAGGGAGGCGGGTTTGAAATTTGCTGGTAATAAGGTACTAAAATGCTTAGCGGCCAGCCCTGGGGGTTGTAGGCCCTTGTCTGTATTTGATTGCAAAATGTTAAATACAGGTTTTCAAAAAAAAAAAAAAGAAAGAAGGTCAGCGAATATTCAAATGGTGTACAGACAAAATATCGACTCCAAAATATTGACTGGACATAATATCGAGTTTTAAATATAGACTGGACAAAATATCGACTGGACATAATATCGACTACAAAAATATCGTTTTTCAGGTAAGTGAAGTAATATCGACTGTATAAAATATAGATAGCAAAAATATCGAATTTTTAATAATATATAATATTTTATAGTGTATTTTTATGTAATAATATGTGTGAAAAGTGTGTCTTAATGTTATAAAATATTTTATTAAATGAATTTTGTTTTTATAATAATTGCGTAATGTAATTCTGTAGCGGGTTGTGGGTTTATAGGGGAATAGGGTGGGAAGTAATTTAATAATAATTAATTAATTAATATATGTTTGTTAATATTTTTAATTAATAATTAATTGATAATTAATTAATATTAATTAGTTAATTAATTAATATAATTTTGAACATATTTTGTATTAGTAATTAATTGGTAATTAATTAATTGGAATTAGTTAATTACATTAATTAGAGTAAATTTTTAATATATATAATTTTATGTTATTTTTAAGTAATTAATTTGGAAAAAATAATATTAATTATTAAAATAATTACAGCTAATGTGCTAATATATTTACTTTATTGTTATTGTTAATTAATAATTAATTGGCAATTAAATAATATTGATACATTTTGGGTAAAGGAGCATTTTTAGGGTTCAGGGTCAGTTTTCAGTTTTAGGGTAAAGGGGTATTTTTGGGGTTCAGGGTCAGTTTTCAGTTTTTGGGTAAAGGGGCATTTTTAGGGTTCAGGGTCAGTTTTCAGTTTTAGGGTAAAGGGGTATTTTTAGGGTTCAGGGTCAGTTTTCAGTTCATGGGTAAAGGGGTATTTTTAGGGTTCAGGGTCAGTTTTCAGTTCATGGGTAAAGGGCTATTTTTAGGGTTCTGGGTCAGTTTTCAGTTCTTGGGTAAAGGGGTATTTTTAGGGTTCAGGGTCAGTTTTCAATTTTTGGGTAAAGGGGCATTTTTAGGGTTCAGGGTCAGTTTTCAGTTTTTGGGTAAAGGGGTATTTTTAGGGTTCAGGGTCAGTTTTGGGTTTTGGGGTAAAGGGGTATTTTTAGGGTTCAGGGTCAACAAATAAGATTGTAAAAAATTATTTTTATTATTTTCATTTATTATTTAATTATTATAATTTAATTTAAGTATTTTTAAGTATATTTTAGTAATTAAAATTTAATATTAATTTAATTTAACACTGTTTTTAATAAAGTCGATATTTTTTACATCTATATTATTGTTAACGATATTTTGTACTCGATATTTTTGTACTTACCTGTTTGTAGATACAAACTCGATATTTTGACTGTCGATATTTTGTCCACGATATTTTGGCAAGTCGATATTTTGTCCCTCGATATTATTTCAGTGATCCTATTCAAATATTTACCTCAAGTGCAGCCTTCTGGCTCCCAATCTGCTCTGGATGAGTTTAAGGAGGCTATTGCTAGACTTGAAACAAGATTTGCGAAAGAGGAGAACCTGGTGATGAATAACTCATCGTCCAATGCAACAATCGTAAAATACAGGAGAGATTGTGGGCAGCGAAAAACCCAACTTTGAAGGTTGCAATGGACTTGGCGAAAGTTGTAGAGGAATCCGAAAAGTGTATGAAGGAACTACAAAAAAGCAGTAACGAAATGAAAATAGCTGAATTGTCTCACAAATGTCTAACCAATAGTGACAATAGGGATAATGAGAATGGGGCTGTGGCTCTTGTCAGGAAAAAAGGATATGTTTTACAAAAGAAAAACTGCAGTCAGCAAAACAACAAATGGCAAAGCAAAGTATGCTCAAGGTGTGGCAGTAACACGCATACTTCAGATGCAAAGTTTTGCTTTGAAAATAACAAAGAGTGTTTGAAGTGTGGCAAAGTAAGACATTTTGCTAAAATGTGTAAGAATAAGATTAATGCCAGAGTGACTGTTGTGAATGATCCGCAGGATTTAAAAAGAGATGTGAACAAAATTCTTGTCTTAGAAGACACCATGGTAGGTTCTTGTCAAGAAAAGAGGGAGAAGCGTCCAAAAGCTGATTTTGTCATTGATAACAGGAAAATAAGTCTGATGGTTGATTCAGGATCCAAATGGACCATCATTCCTGAGTCATATTTTGAGTAGTGATATCTTCCCCACAGGTTACCAGGGTGAAAGGATAGATTTACTTGGCTATTTCGAGAGTGAGATATGTTTCAAAAACAGATCTACATTTGGGAAGGTTTACATTTCAGCTGATGGCCCAGCTATATTAGGTTGGATGCATCAATACGATCTTCACATTATTGTCAACCCCAGGGCTGAAGAACCAGTTATGGTTGTAGACGATTTTAGCATCAATGATATCTTTTTGAATTTCAAACAGGTTTTTAGGGATGAACTGGGTGAGTTGGGGGGGTATGAACATAACATTTTATTGAAAAAAGGTGCAATTCCAATTCAACACAAAGCTAGAAGAGTGCCGCTTGCGGTCAGGGAGGATGTCAAGGGTGTACTGGAGGAGATGCTTCAAGGAGGGATAATTGAACCTGTTGAGGCTTCCTCATGGGTTTCTCCAGTGGTCATTTCCCAGAAAGCTGACAAAAAAATTAGGTTTTGGGTGGACCAGAGATCTCTAAATAAATGTGTTGTGGCTGATGTTTTTCCATTGCCAAATATTGGTGAACTGGTCTCTACTTTGAAAGGAGCAACATTTTTTAGTAAACTGGATCTGACACATGCTTATCACCAGATCCAACTTCATGAAGAGACAAAACATCTCACAGCCTTTATAACTGGTGAAGGGACATTTCAGTTTACACGATTACCATTTGGGCTGATATCTGCAGCCAGTGTGTTTCAGAGAATGGTTTCGGAAATTTTCAAAGGTATAGAGAAAGTCATCTTCTTTCAGGATGACATACTGATTTTTGGTGACACTATGGAGGAACATATTGAGGTTCTTAAATGTGTGTTACTTCGGATTGATGAGGCTGGCCTCACCCTGCGTAAAGAAAAATGCTCATTTTTAGTTAGTGAAATAGAATATTTAGGTTACGCTCTCTCTGCTGAGGGAGTTAAACCCAAAAAGAATCTACTGTCAGCGATTAAATTAGCACCCTATCCTGCTGATAAAGATCAGTTGAGGTCCTTCGTGGGCTTAATTGAATTTTATTCCAAGTTTGTGAAAGATTTCTCTAGCAAGACTGCTGTTCTGAGGGTTTTGCTGAAAAAGGGTGTTAAGTTTGTTTGGGGAGCAGAACATGTGTTAATGTTTTGATTTGATCAAGAGTGAGTTATCCACTGCTAAGGTTTTGATGCCTTTTGACATTAAACGATCGTCGATCTTAATGGTGGATGCAAGTAGCATTGGGTTAGGTGCAGTACTTTTACAAAGACATGGTAATGAAGAAAAAACTATAGCGTTCGCTTCTCGAGCTCTGACTTTGTCTGAACGTACTTATTCTGTTATAGAGCGTGAAGCACTTGCTGCTGTATGGGGCACATACTATTTCAGGACATACCAGTGGGGAACCAGATTTGTGTTACGTTCAGATCACAAACCATTAGTGAATGTGTTAGCACCCGGGGGGGTGGGGAAAGGTTCACCCAGGTTAGCAAGGTTAGGTTCAAGACAGCAGGACTTTCAATTTGAATTACATTTTATTCAGGGTTGGAAAAACATTCAGGCTGACTGTCCAGGCTCCCTGTTCAAATAGAAGATAGTACTAGTGTTATGTTAGGGTCTCAGGAAGAAAGTGCTGTTGCATTTACTCAAGATGTTATTTCTCTTAGTGGTGGTTCTTTCACCTGGGAAGAGTGGTCTTTAGGTATGGAGAATGATGTGGTTTTAAAAAAAGTCAGTGATCTTATCAAGTTGGGGACCAGAAGAGAGAGTACAGTTGAGCCTTCTGTTCGACCTTTCATCAAGGTGTTGGATGATTTATCTCTTTTAAATGGTGTGGTGTTGATGAGGGGTGATAGATTTGTTCCTCCTTATTCTTTAAGACACAGACTGCTTACTCTGGCTCATGGGGGGCATTTAGGGAAAACACTTACTCAGAAAAGAATTAAAGAGAATTTTTGGTGGCCATCTGTTGATGCGGATGCTGTTGATTATGTTGAAAACTGTAGTTTTTGCAAAGAGGGAGAGAAGAGACTAAAAATTGTGGGTGCTCAAAATGTCGGTGGAATTTCCTTTCTTAAGCAACCATGGCATAGTATTCACTTGGACTTTATAGGTCCAATTGATGAATTGCCCATTAACCAACGCTTTGCCATTGTAGTTGTGGACTGTTTTTCAAAATGGCTCATTGTTAGTTTTGTTAGAGAGATCACTACTGATTCCACTATTAATTTTCTTAAGAGTGTTTTCAGTAATGAGGGTTTCCCTTCTGTAATGATAACTGACAATGGGACCCAATTGACGTCCAATAAAATGAGATTATTCTTAGAGAGTTGTGGAATAACTCATCATCGGACCAGTTTGTATTATCCTCAGGGAAATGGTATATGTGAGAGGGTTAACAGACTAGTAAAGGGCATTATCCAAATGACGAGTGCGTTGGGTTGTTTTTCTGATGATCGAGTTCAAGAGATGGTGTGGGCCTATCGCTCCACTCCCCACAAGCAGGATCTCAAATCTCCTTTTGAATTAATGCGAGGTAGACCGCCTAATTCAAAATTGACTTCCTCTTGGTTAAAAAATGTTAATGAAAAGTACTACTTTCAAGTAATGCAGACAACATTTCTTTGCCTATTGCTGTTGGGGATCTCGTTAAAGTTAAACCTGGTGGAATTTCAAAAGGACTTTCTAAGTTTAGAGGCCCTTTCTCTGTCAAACAAGTTTTTCCTCATTTTGTACTCTTGGAAAACGGTGAGAAATGGAATTATCGCAGAGTTGCTTTATATCGCACACTCTCTAATGTAAATTCTAGTGATGTTATGTTTGATTCATGTTCAGACAGTAATGGTTATATGTTGTTTACCCATAGCAATTTGAATTCATCTGTTCTTCCTGCAATAAGAAGGGAAGAGGGTGGTGGAGATGCTTCATGTTCTGGAGGTGTTCAAGATCAAAGCTTCAGTTTTGACAACCACAATGATTCTACCAATAACAGTATGAGGAGTTCTCATACTCGTCGTCCACCTGTATATCTTGATGATTATATTTGTTGATTTACTTGTTTTATTAGTTATCTTTTGTTTATGTGTTTCAAGGGAGGGAGATGTGTTGTAAATATGATTTTACCTTGTTTGTCTTGGCGTGTCTGTCTTCTATGTCCTTAGTAGTTACTTTATTAGAATACTGTAAATTTTCTGTTCTGTGTGTGACCTGGCTAGCATTCCAGTTGTGGGCAGTTTGAGCCTAGCCAGATGGTGGGAGGCTCGTTTGTTCCTGTGCTGTGAATAAACTCCTTAACTACATAAGAAGTCTCTACATGGTTCTTGCCAGCTTATCTACAACACAAACCAATGGGTATACATTAAAAAACGAATGCAAACCGAAGCAAAATCTCTGTAAATTGGTGCCCAAATATTTTAACCTGCAGTTTCTAAGTATATTGCTTTTTTTTACGTCTGAAGGCTTTTCCGTCCTTTGACTCGATTAAGGTTACTGGATATAATATGCATTTCTGAGCAAAGGTTGTAAAGTGGAAGATCTGAAAATCCGGGCACTATTTATGAAAGCAAGTGTAATTCATGATTTACGCTAAAAGTTAGTCTATTGGAGGCATCTTATCAAGAAGGTTATTAAAATTATTGCCGCTTTAGCGGCAGAAAACTGCCGCTAAAGCGGAGATAATGGGCTTCATAATATGCCCTTGAGAATGCCAATAGAAGCCCAGGTTGACACCAGAACATGGGCTTCTATGGGAATTCACAAGGGCATATTATCAAGCCAATTATCGCTGCTTTAGCAGCAGTTTCCTGATGCTAAAGTGGCGATAATTTTAACGCCATTTCTTGATAATATACCCCTCCATTATTTACAGCATTTGGAGATATTCAATAACCTTCCATTCCATCCAGGCTTAATTATCTTAAGGATCGCTCTAGGGGGCATATTGTCTGTTAAACTGCCAGAAAACCAGAAAACTGCCACTAAACGGCGATAATAGGCTTGATAATATGCTCTATAGAATTCCAATTGAAACCCATGTTAAATGTGAAGGACATCTAACATGGGCTTCAATTGGAATTCCATAGAGCATATTATCAAGCCCATTGTTGCTGTTTTAGCACCGTTTTTTTGTCCGCTAAAACTGTAATAATTTTATCACCAGTCTTGATAATATGCCCCCAAGTGTGCTCTGATCACTGATATAAGACACCTACATGTGGAATGCTGATAAAATACTCTAGTTTAAGATTAGGAAATGTGCACATTTTAAATTAAATTTAGAAATCTTTTCTTCTCTCTAAAAATATTCTACCCTAATATGCCTTCTTTCTCCACACTTCATGTGATCAATGGGGTGATAAGTGCATATTCCCTAGCTAAATGTGGAAAATGTATTTACAATGTTTATGAATATCGAAAAATTACACCGGAGTGTTTGTACCACATTTGTGTGAGATTGCCAACCGTCCTCTGAGTGGCGTTCATGAGTTTAACGTAAGAATGCATGTGCTGCTGGTACTTACGTGAGTTAAACACTCTTAATTCACTGATTTACACCAGTTTGTAAATATGGTATAATTGAGGCAAGAGTAAGTTATATATAATTTACAGGTGTAAATCAGTCATAAGTGAGAAAATGTTCTTTATAAAATGGGCCCTAAGTGACCTCCCGTCGCCTGAGCTTCGGTTCTTATAACTGCTGTAGCTGTTGGTTCACTTTATTTGTTGCAGCAGAAAATAATAATCCAGGGGAAGGAACTCACTGCATGCTAAAGGCGCGCGAGACCCGGAAAGAATTCCCGTGGGGAGAAGCCCGGTGAAATGGAAAAAGTTCTCTTAAGAATTGAAATTAAAATTACTGGTGGGAAGCCGTCAAGAACGGGTCTGTTTATCACACTGGGGGGTCCAGAAACAATCAGAAAGACGCAAAGTGAGACTGGAACTGGGGGCTGCTTCGCTGGAGCCAGGAGGTGAAAGTCCGGATTTGATCAAAATGTCAAACAGCTTAGCTAGAACTCAATTTATCGTCACAAACGACAAAGAACCGTATACGTATAACTCACCCCCTTTTCTGTTACAAGAAATAGTATAGGAGCAATAATATTTTCCAACAAAATGTAAAATAAACGGAAATTAAGGAAATACTCTCTCACTGAATTGTGTTCGTTCTTCTACAGTTTAAAATGTGGTCAATTCAAACGCCAAACCAATCATTCAACTTTTGAGATCTTGCTTTAATAATATGTGGCAGAAGTAAATAGTCTTGTTTCAAAACTCATCATTTCGAAGAGGCCTTCTAAACAGGGCATGCTATCCCCTGTACTGTGCACAGAGTTGCTGGTGAAACCCGACAGTGCTTTCTGTGGTGTTTACAAGTCTACAAATCAGGTATATTGAGGCATCAACAACCAAAGTCGCCTTTCATGTTTTTATGTAATAGAAATTGTTAGACCTTACATCTTTGGCGAGTTATTGCCCCAAACAGTTTTCCTGCACTCTTGATTTTTGCTCTACTCGTTTTTGTTTGCATTAGGACTCTGTGCACTTTATCCCTGCCTATCTTTGCTAAAGTGCTTGCTCTCTCTCCGTAGAACATGGAAACATTGGCCTACACCTAATTGGCACATTAAATTTACTTGTAAGTCCATAATAATTGTGACTACCTTTACCCAGGGACTGTAAATTAAATGCTAAGTTGTGCCACCTACTAAAGTAGGCCTCTTAAAAAAACATGACTCAGGCCTGCAGCCTGAAGAGCAGTTTTAAACTTATATTTTGACTTGGCAAAATAAACCTTTTGCTGGGCCTAAACCTTCCTTTTCAAAAAAGTCATAAGTGACCCCCAAGGTAGGCTCTAAAGCCTCATAGGGCAGAATGCATTGTATTTAAAAAATAGGGCATGTGCACTTAGATTTTACATGCCCTAACGTTGTTTTTCACTGTTGAAAGGACTATCTTTCCCATTGACTGACAGTGGCTTACCGTATTACATTTTGTAAGCGCTAATTTAGATTGGGAACACATGGAGATTTGCTGCTTACACTCAATTTAATTTTAATTAAAAATCATCTTTATTGGTTTAGTTGGATTATAAATTAGACTTCTGAAAACGCCACTCTTAGAAAATTGTCATGTTCTTGTTCAAACCACTTGTGTTGTCTGCTAGTGTCCTAGGTCACATCACTGTGAAGAGCTCAGCTGTTGATGTTTGAGTATTGCTTCCAGATAGTAACCCAAAGGGGTTTTAGATGTGAACAGGATTCGTCCTGGTCTGGATGATTGGAGAGAGGATGCACCCAGCCCCACTTACACTTCAAAGGGCTTTGTCTCCTGCACACAGAAAAGTAACTTGACACTAGGCTGCCCTGCGTTTTGCCACGCTCAGACAGTTTGGACCCTTGATATGGAAAGAACTTCCCAGAACCAGATGTGGGTGTAGGTCAGTGAGTCCTCTCAATACAAAGGCTGGCCCCAGGTATTAATACTGGACCTCCCGAGCCATCCATCTGAACACTCCTGGACATGTGGAAGTAACATGCGCCTCTGCTGCCAGAGGACTGCCCTGCCGCTTGAAGGAGTGACTTGCTGTCTGAGAAGAAAGATACTGGACCTCCCAAGCCATCCATCGAAACACTCCTGGACATGTGGAAGTGACAGGTGACTCTGCTGCCAGAGGACTGCCCTGCAGCTTGAAGGTGTGGCTTGCTGTCCGAGAAGAAAGATCAGACTTGCTACCCAGAGTGGA
Source organism: Lissotriton vulgaris (assembly GCF_964263255.1). Classification (NCBI taxonomy): domain Eukaryota; kingdom Metazoa; phylum Chordata; class Amphibia; order Caudata; family Salamandridae; genus Lissotriton; species Lissotriton vulgaris. The sequence goes on from NC_141685.1 coordinate 2,124,947,937, forward strand.
TGTATGATGTTACAGCGCAATCAAAATGACAGCAATACATTTACATTATTGCTTTTACAACGCAAGTCGTTACAACGACTTGCGCTGTAGGGCGCTGGACTTAGGCATAGTATAATTTACTATTCCAACTCCGGCCTACGTACAGTAGGGAAGGTGTTGGAATAGTAAATCACACTATTCCTTAGTCTAGAGTGCCCTCCAGTGCAAGTCGTGGTAACGACTTACATTGTAAAAGCAACAATGTAAATGTATTGCGGTGTTTTGACCGCGTTGTTAAGGTTGTTTCCCCCAGAATGACTCCAAGGGTCAGTTAGCTGACCTGTTGTATGTGCTACAGGGACACAACTAGGTTCGGAGGCCTTTGTGCTACTGTCCAGCTGCCCTGCGGCAAATGGAACTGCCTGGACATGCCTTAGCCATGCTGCTTGTCTCTCTTCTGGAGTTAACCCTGATCCCCAGGAGGGGCCACTCCAAGTCTTGGCCCATTGGCTGACATCATTGAGAGCCCCTCATAAGAAAATACTGAAATTTGGGCTCCTTACAACCACAAACAGAAATGTCCTCGCCAAAACTCTGCTGCCCGCAACAACCACCCAGGTGAACCATCGCTGAGACCAGCTGTTCTCATCGAAAGTGACTACCAGCGATGAGCGTCAATGTGAGATCTGCACTTCTCTCTACAGCGACGGACGTCCGCCACAACCAACCTGCTCTTCGCACTACAGCAACAACCATCCGCAATGCTCAGCCTCCTACTTGTGGCTTTCTCCACCAGGAATGGAATTTGTCGTGAAAGACTAGAAGGTACATTTTCAGCGGGACTAACCTGGTCCCTGATTCCGACCTTTGCTCCATAGTGGTTGACATGAACTTGTGACTTCCCCTGGTCTAGCACAACCAGTAAACTTTATTAACTATTTTCTAAATGGGCTTATGGTTTTTCCTGTGTTATGTTTTCACTTCATTACTGTTTTTGTGCTGCATAAATACTTTATTTGCTGGTGCAATTAACCTGTGCTGTACCAGAGGGCTAAATACAGGTTAATTGAGTGACTTTTGTGGTTCACTCAGACAAGGATTGTGGTTGTTTTATGAGTGGGGTTTTCACCCCCTCAAACAATAACCTAATTTCTTATAGCTGTGCGGGTCAACAGCAACCTCCAGCGACAACTGACAACACAAGACCTGCACTCTGAGCTACAAGTATGACTGACCTCAATGCCTGACCTGCTCTTTGCGCTACAACAACAACCGTCCACGATGCTCTGCCTCCTCCTTGCACCGTCCTCCACCCCTAAAGGAACTCTTTGCTCCAAACTTACAAAGTAACTTTCAGCTGAACTAATCTGGTCCATGTATTCCACTAACGCTATCCGACCAAAGTTCCATCGTGGTCAGCCTGAACGTGTAACTTTCCTCCGATGTAGCATGACCAGATAACAGCGAATGGTGCTTTGTGTTGTTAGGTGCTATTTTTATACAAAACCTTTCAAATTGAATATTTTCGATTCCATTGATTGGATTTCTGTTGTTCTGATATCATTTTCTTTTTTAAATGTGCTCTATTTTCCTAAATTAGGGGGTCATTATGATTGCGTATTTTCCGCATTCTCGGGGCCGGCGGAAGCCACCGCCGGCCCCGAGGATGCGGAAAATCCGCAGCGGACTGACCAAAGACCCACCGCCAGATTAGGATGGCTGGTGGGTCCTGGTTTCCGTCCGCAGCTTTTCCGCCGCGGTCGGATTACAACCGCGGCGGAAAAGCTCTAATATGGTGACGGTGTCTTCCAGACACCGTCCACCATATTAGGATGGCCAGTAAAGTATGCTTTTCCGCGGCGGGTTTTCCGCCGCGGAAAAGCATACGGAACTTCACTGCGGGGGCCCGTTGCGGGCCCCCTAGGTGAAGGAGGGGGTGGGGGTGCACATGGGGGGTACCTATGGTACCCCCCTGCATTTGCATGCAGAAAGCGGCAGGCACCGCGCGGTGCCTGCCTCTTTCTGCATGCAAATGCAATGCGTGCATTTTTAACATTGCCGCGGGTGCAGCTTGAAGCTGCACCCGCTGCAATGTTAAAAATAGAGGATGTGACCGCCAGGGTGGCGGTCACATCCTAATTGCACAGGAGGGAACTCCGCATGTCATGCGGAGGTTCCCTCCTGCTCTGGGGTCGCGGACGGACTTGCGCCCTAAGTTTGGGTGTTTCATGTGTTGTGTTTTCACTTTATCACTGTCCGGGTGCTGGATATTTCCTTTCAAATTGCCTGACTGCTTAGTGCCACAGCTCACAGAAGATGAAGCACATGTTAATTTAGTGACTTTTGTGGTTCGCCCTGACAAGGATTGTTGTTGTTTTCTTAGTGAGGCTTCCACCCACTCAACCAATAACCTGATTTCTTACACTCTTTTACATATTTTTTGCAAAACTGATTAATGTTGTCATGGTTGTTTAAGTGCTATTGAGTATTTTACATATTGAAACATCATCATGGCATGTGGAACCTACCTCGAATTCCTGAGCTTTTGTGAACAAATGTACGCTGTAAAATATTGAGTAAAATGAATTGAACATGACATTAGAATTAAAGTGTAAAATGGACACTTTAACTACGAAGAAAAGGAGAGTAAATATAACGCAAATGATTCATTTGATTCAAACCTTAGAGTTTGGTAGTGCAGCCTGAGCGAATCGTACTGGAGGTTCCTTGTGGTTTCATCTGTGAGAAACAGGACATCTGGTCCTTCCTCCTGGATCAGGTCAAACACATCGACATGGTGCTTTACTGAAGAGCGACAACTGAGACTAAGGAATTTAAAAGCAAGGGAGGAGGGCATTGCAACATGGCCATCAATTCTGATTTTGTAATTGCAGTGTTCTCAGTAGAACATGCGATCAATTGGGTCCCAGACCTGGTTAAAACAGGGATTCATAGCGGTTCTCAGTAAGTAAAGGTCCTTTGGAGAATATATCTGTCTGTGAGTGTTCAAATTAGCAAAGTGCCTGGTGCCCTGCGACGTCCAGGCGCGGATGGGCGAAGATGGGTTTGCCTTTGGCACACCAGCAGCGAGCCTGCTGAATGCGTCCACGCTGCGACCAGCCTGAAATTGCTGTGGGGCACAACTGGCTCCTCCGGACTTTGCATCTGATTGGAAAAGGCCACCCAATCAGTGCAGTCCACAGCAGTGAAGTCAACACCCACATCGGTGAGGTAAAAAAATCAGATTACCGCGTCCGTGTTGCAACTCACCTGAAATGGCCGGGGGTGGGGGGGGAAGGGGCACAACTGGCTTCTCCTGACCTTGCTTCTGATTGGGCAAAGCCACCCATTCAGTGCAGGTAGTGTAGCAAGTGGAGTTTAGCCACAAGTGAAACACATCAGTAACAACAATATACAGAGAGATTTAAAAGCTAATTAAAACGGACTGTAGACCACTACAGGGACAACTAACATGCACTTCAGTGAGGTAAAAAAATGCAGATCACCGTGTCCGCGCTGCGACCAGCCTGAAATGGCCGGGGGAGGGGGGGGGCACAACTGGCTCCTCCAGACCTTACATCTTATTAGGCAAGGCCACCCAATCAGTGCAGGCAGTGCTGCAGGCGGAGTTTATGCAAAAACCACAGTTGATGGACAGAATGCAGAACAATGTCATACATTCAGGCCAGTACAGAGATCTGGGCCTAAATCCATCTTTTTTTTGCACTCCACACCACCCCAGTTCAGACATGGCCATATGAAAATCAGTCTGACCCTGTGCCTCATGAGAACAGTCCAGCCCAAGCTGCCAAGCCATGCCTTCCCTGGACCGGAAACAAGCTTCCGAGGACCAGTTTCTGGCGTTCCAGCCGTCTTCAGCCCGGCATGCTGGAATCCAGTGGTGTGGAGAGCATGGGACTCAAGTCTGAGCATACCCATCCCACTCGAATGACAAATGCAAAAACCACAGTTGATGGACAGAATGCAGAACAATGTCATACATTCACTCCAGTACAGAGATCTGGGCCTAAATACATCGTTTTTTGCACTCCACACCACCCCAGTTTAGACATGGCCATATGCAAATAAGTCTGACCCTGTGCCTCATGGGAACAGTCCAGCCCGAACTGCCAACCCATGCCTTCCCTGGACCGGAAACAAGCTTCCGAGGACCGGTTTCTGGCATTCCAGCCGTCTTCAGCCCGGCTTGCTTGAATCCAGATGGAGTTTAGCCACAAGTGAAACACAAAAGTAACAACAATACACAGCGAGATTTGAAAGCTAATTAAAACGGGACCGCAGTCCACAGCAGCAAAGACTAGCACGCACTTCGGTGAGGTTAAAAATGAAGATTACTGGGTCAGTGCTGTGACCGACCTGAAATAGCCGGGGGGCACAACTGACTCCTCCCAACATTGCATCTGATTGGACAAGGCCACCCAATCAGTACAAGGAGCCTTTTGTATTCCTGGGAGTTGCTTCTGTCAATTATAGCGAGCCATTGTTGCATTATATTGTGGCGTTTGCATAGTGCTTTACACCACATGTTGGGCCCTGAAGCGCCTTTCCATATGGATAGCAACGTACACCATCTAGTGTGTGTGTGTTTGGAAGCAGATTGTGTTTTGAGCCTATGTTGGAAGTGGTTCATGCTGTGTCTGATTACCAGTGATGTATGATTATTGTGTTATGGGATGCCAGGGTAGGCAGATGGGAGTGAGTATGTGAGAGATAGATGTACATATTCTAATTCTAACAGACAACATACACTAGGCATAAATGGTGTCAAATGAGTAAAAAGATGCAAAAAGACCAACAATGGGAAATGGTGACATGAGCAATAGGCATGATTTTTTATTAAAGTAGTGATGAAGCGAGCTTCAGAAATTATTTTATTCTGACTCGTGAATTCACCTCCCTGTAACATGAACTAATATATTAATGAACTGTTGTATGATTTGCTTTATTAATTCAACATTAGTATAAGATTGCAACACACTTGAACACGCGGGAACTAATTACATGTGCTCTTGTTGCATTTGCGAGTCTGTTTTGTAACACAAGATTAATATTGTTTTGTTTGTCATGCTTGTCCTTTTGTCTTTGTCATTATTATTATGCGGCTGATCATTCATGGCATAAGCTTTATTATATGTGCTTACATGTTTGTCCTATGTCGTGATTGTCTGTCTGTGTATCATTTAATCATCTTTTTACTTTTTCAGAAACTTAAAGCTGGATTATATGAAGAATGGTAGATATTTTATGTGTTGTTTTATTTGTTTGCTTCTGCTAGATGTCATTTATTAGTGGGTAAATTATTAGCAATGGTCGGGTGGGTAACAGAAGGGTTTATTATACCTGAATTAATCATTCTTTTGTGTTTGTTTAAATACTAGCCCGAGAGAAAGGCTTGAGGCCTAGTTTTGGTTCTGAAGAATATTGGTCGGCCTGTACGTGAGCAGAATCTGAGCCAAATGCAGTCATCTTGGAACTTTTCCATGGAGAGTTTTACCTTTGAAAAGACTGTGGCTCTGACAATAGAGACTTGTACATGGACTGCTCTGAATGTTCTTTTTACAAGGCCGAGGAAGTGACAGGGATGTTTTTGCCGAGCTTTGGTGGAAGTCAGAGAAGCAACTTTTAAAATTGTTGCAAAACGCTCGGAAGCCGGAGTCACTCCATGTCAATGAACAATAATGTGTGACGTCCACTCCCTGGAAGAGGTGGTTTTGGTGGTCTGACAGTCAGCAACCAATCAGGGTGCTGAAGTTTACAGAATTATTACATTTAGTTAGATTAGCGAGCAAAAATAGTATAAAAACTGGGCCTCTTGAGGGGAACGGGGCTGACTGTTTCCTGAGGGCGAAGTGCTGTCCGATTTCCAATGGACTGTAAGCATTCAACTGTTTATTACATTTATTTTCCTTTTCAGGTCAGAAAGCTAACTTAGGGAATAGGGTTAATGTTTCTTTAAATTCATGATTTTGTGCAATGTTGAACTGTCAGATTTTGAGCCAATGATTAATAAATTAAACTGAATTAATAAAATTAAATGTTTGATATTAATAAATAGCTAATAAAGTTTATGCAATTTGAGAATCACTAAATAAACTTTTAAAATGACAAGCTGGTCTTGTTTATTGTAGAAAGTTTTAAAACAACATATTAGATTTGTTCGCCTCATGATTCAGCTGCTCTGTTATTTCTTATGGGCCTGGTATTGATGGTAAGTCTGGTGGTAGAAAGTGACATCATTTATGCAGAATTTTAGTAGGAGCGCTGGATCAGTTTTTGGTAGCATTCGTACGGTTATATGTTGTTTTTGACATGCATGTTACATATATGTTGGTATAGTCATAGGATCAATGTTTGACAAATGTTGAGGTTTTTGATTTTGTCAGATTGTTATATGTAGTCGTTAGGATTTTTTCCAGCAGTGTGAAAAATTCCTGGTTATTTGCCGGCAAAGGTTGTGACTAGAAGAGTTACACAGTGCATTTGTCTGTTTCAAAATTGTGGTATAGAATATATCACGTGTTGTGGACGTACAACACAAGTTTAGGGACATTAGATTGTCTGGTTAAATGTTATAGTGAGGATTGCCTATGAAATCGTAGCATTAAGCATAGGGACTTGTTGCCCGTTTTAAAACTTTTTGTGAAAAGAGTAGTAGTATTTATCCAAACTTGAGAGAAGGGTGAGATAGCGTTGTCTATTCTTATCAACGTTTGACGTTTTCTGTTGTTGGTTCAAGTCCTGCCAAGATCTCGTGTGTGAATGATCAGGGTTTTCGTATGAAAGTGTGAATAAATGATCGTATAGAAATAGCGTCGTCTATTTTATGCGAAGAGTGAATTCTGAATGATTGTAAAGCTATCACTTTGTTAGCGAAACAGACAGGTGGTTTGTTTATTCGTAGTTACTAATTAAAATTCATTGGAAAGTTTTGCTTAAAATGGCGCCGTGAAAAAGTTTTGTGAAGGAGGGGTGAGTTTACGGAGTAACACACAGAGAAGCTGCAGCTGCATCATACGTCATTTCGGTTCGCGCTGTGATTGGCTAACATACGTCACAGAAAGCGCACTGATTGGCTCACGTGACCGATTTCGTTAATAAACACAGATGCGAAATTATATTCTAAAATATGGGCTAAAAGGCTAGGAAAGATTATAGGCCAACTTGTCTCACCCTGGCAGCATGGGTTTGTCCCAGGGAGAGGTACCACTGAACATACAGCTAGGGCTATTTCATTATTCGATGCTGTCACTGCTACAGGTGGAGACATGGCCATGATCCTTTTGGACGCCGAGAAGGCGTTCGACCATGTGGTCTGGGACTTTATGTGGGAGGTGTTGGTCAGAAGGGGTTTTGGAGAAAAATGTAGGAAAGCTATTAAAGCAATGTATATGGGCCCAGTTGCCAGAATCACTACAATGGGGCTTCAATCGGATGAGGTAGTGATTAGAAGAGGCACCCGTCAGGGGTGCCCTTGCTCACCCATACTCTTTTCATTATATATAGACCCGCTAATCAGGAAGATTCTTGCTTCAGATAAAATATCCCCTGTTATATCTCACGGACATACCACCAAATTATTGGCGTATGCGGATGACCTGGCAATTGTTACCAATAATCCGCAGATGGCAATACAGGAATTAAATCATTTGGCTCAGCAATTTGGGAATTATTCAGGTTATAAGCTCAATACAGAAAAGACAATAATAATCTGTACAAAGAGCATTCAGAAAAGGGATCAAAGATATGTTGACTCTGTGGTCTATCTAGGAGTTAAAATCAATGCAAATGTGGGTAAAATCATTCAGGAAAATGATGTGCCTTTACCAGTGTCAATTGATAAAGATCTGAGAAGAATTGATGTACTACATTTGTCTTTGATCGGTAGAGTGAATGTTCTGAAAATGACAATGTTCCCAAAACTATTGTATTTATTCCGTGCTATACCGTTACTAATTGATGAAGGATTGATGAAAAAAATGGAAGCAGTGTTTTCACAGTTTTTATGGCAATATGGTAAAGTTAGAAGATCGTTAGCTCGACTCTCAATTCCACTAGAGGGAGGAGGGCTATCTGCACCTAACTTAAGACTATATCATTGGGTTTGTTTATTGTTGCATATGAATCATCTATTGTGTTATGATACTCCTGTGTTGCCGCCTGGCACTCATAGAATGTCCACAATATACGAATTACTAATTGGTGAAAAAAGCTATGGGGACTTTAACTCGTGAAGTTAACGTTCGGTATTATAAGAGGAGCAAAAGTAAAGTGATGTTAAGTGCTTGGGGTGTATGGAAGTTGATGCTGAAATTTCTCAAGATTCCTAAGATTAATGGTACTATAGATCTTTGGAACTCAAGCCCATTCCTACATCTTGGACAGAACAGGAATAGCGCCCTTTGGAAGAGTCTGGGCATTAGATGTTTGGGGGACGTCATGTCTAAGGACGATCTGTTAGGGTTTGAGGTCTTGCAACAAAGATATGGTATCCCTATGAATCATTGGATGTTATATAAGCAGCTAGAACAAACAGTGAAATCACTAAGACCTAGGATTTCTATCCAGGAGTTAAATCCGATTGTGCAATATATAATGAATGGGGGCAGAAAGATCAAAATAGGATATAGCCATCTTTTACAGGGCATGGAAGAGGATGTTGGGCAAATAGAAAATGCCTGGGCTCTTAGAATAGGCGACCCAAATGTAGACGTGGACTATGCCCTGGCATTAAACAAGAAAGTATTAAGAGCAACCAATTTAAAAGCACAACATTATAAGATGATCGTTAATCTCTATTATACCCCCGCAAAGCTGTTTCAATGGGGTAAAAGGGATACAGACAGCTGTCCAAGGTATAACCAAGGTCCGGCAGATCTAACCCATATGTTTTACTCTTGCCAGAATCTTAAACCTGTTTTAACTGAAATGGAGAAGTTTTTATCGGGGCTGCTAGAGTGCCAAATTTCTCTATCCCCAACCACTGTTTTGATTGGCAGGGATGAAAACCTTAAAGTGGAACAGGAAGCCGAAGCTTTTATCTTTCTGTGTGTTGCAGTGTTTAGAATTCTAATAGCGGCAGCCTGGAAAGATCCGATAGCCCCCACATTTCAGATGTGGCTAACGAGACTGCTTGGGACCCATAATATTGAGGAATGTTTATATAATTTTAAGGGTAAAAAGAAGAAAGAGTATGGCACAAAAATATGGGCTCCTCTTGGTAACTGGAGGGAAATTAGATGATCAAATTGAAGAGTCCCTGTCCTATATGTATCGTACTTAAAGGTAATGTCCCTTTACAATGTCAATTGCATTCTTTTTTAAGCCAATCGACGCAAGGTGCATAAGAAATATTTATATCTGCATATGTGTTTTAATTCGTACGTCTGAATTTTGTCATGTTTTTTTATCCAGCTGATATCTTAATTGTGTATGTTATCTTTTTTGATATTCTGATCCATCTCAATAAAAAAAAAAAAAAAAAAAAGATTGGCTCACGTGACTGTGACGAGCTGGTACCAGATTGGTCAGTTCTGAATACTGTATTTCTATTGGAACAGCAAAGTGGTGACGTGGCTTAACCTGATTGGCTTGTTGGTGTCTTTCGCGCACGGATTGGTTGGAATAGCGGAACACCAGAAAACATTTTCGAAGCTTACGGAACAACGATTTTAACTTAAAATCATGAGTTATTGGAACGATAGTGAAATAAAGAAGCCTTCATGGTTTCAAAAAGTGAAACATTATTTTAAACCTGACAAGAAAATTGAAAAGCGTGGTGGTAAATTACTTCATAAGTACAAAACACCCGCAGCATATATGGAAGGCGAATATGGCTATCATACTGTAATTTGGTTTGATAATTGGAAGCATTACACCAGAAATGATGGCGTATTAGCCTGGCCAGAAGATGGGTCATTTAATATGAAAGTTTTGAGAAACCTGAGAGGAAAAATGATGGATCTTGTGCCGAAGCCAAGACCTACACAATTTGAGGCATTGGTTGAATGGGAGGTTGAGATGATGGAACTTGAGCGTGAAAGTAAATGCCTAGCACCTAGAAATTCAAAATATATTCTAAATAGAGAAACACATGAAGACAAAGTGAGACGCTGGAGAAAGGCAGATATGTAAGATGGTCTGTATCCAGTGAGAATAATGATTACTGAAGATTTAGAACAAAAGACAGCTGGAAGGAGAATTGATGAGGAATTAGATGATGCAGTTTTAGAAGACATTTATGCTACTAAACGCAGACCGCCACCTTATCAAGCAGGTTCTCAATCTGCCCCAAGGGTTTCTACAGGAACCTCTCCAAGTGCACCTCCTAGAGAAGCTGAGGAAGGTTCTCCCAGATTTTTAAAATTGCCTGAAAGAGTAGGGTCAGTAAATAATTGTAGTACACCCAGAGAAAACAGATTCTCGCAACAGGAAAATAATTTTGTGAGAAATCAAGAGAGAATACCTGCTGTCATACCAGAAATTTCTAGTTACAATAAAGCAAAGGAAGATTTAATTCAACAATTGACAAAAGGCATGGAAGCAGTGACAGTACCAGTAACTATTGGTCCTGTTGTACCGGTTTTTGATCAAGGAGAAAATAGACAAACAGCTTTGACAGTTCCATTAAATGCAGAAATTCAAAAAGTTGCTGAGAGATTTTATTCAGAACTTTCAGAGATACATAGAGAGAAATCTATGATGCCAAATTTAACATTAAATGGAAGTTTGTCTAGTTCGCAAACACCATCAGTGGCAGATTCAGATTCAGGTCTGTCAGAGAAAAGTTTAAACAGAATAGAATTATCCTAAAATGGATTGTCCTCTGAAGCTCCTGATTATAAAAAGCTTGATGTTGCTAAATTAAAGGCTGATTTGGAAGAATTAATCATTGGCACAATTGGTACTGACAATTTGAAATTGTATCAAGATGATGAATTACTGTTTATCTGTAAAAGCATACAGTGGAAAACGAAAAACAGGTATGAACAACTGGAAGAAATGGCTGCTGAGTTAGAAATTGATTTGAGTAAACAGAAACATTTGCAGAAACATTACAGAGTGGATTTCTCTGAAAGAGACATTGATAATCTAAATGCTGCTGGAATTCGCTTCCTTTGGAAATCCGCCTTCTAGAGGATCTACTAGCATTTCGCAGGGCCGTGAAAACCTACCTGTTTTAATCCTTTTATGTTGACTCTCACTTTTTCCGCGTTGTGTTATGCTCACCTTTTCCATGCGCCAGGACGCTCCTTCGCTGGAGCAGCTGTGCGCAAAATAAATGCAGCTAACATAACATAACATAACATAACAGAATGACACATATAAGAGAATTAATAAGTTTCCTCAGAAAATTAGGTGAATTAGGTAAAAGGAGAATAAAATGGTCAAAGAAAGAACAGGATAAAAGATTAAGAAACGATGTAGTTTCTGAATTTCCAATGAGGGAAATAGCTGGAGGAGGGTATGTACATGTTCCCTGGTCCAGACAGCATATTCTCCTGTTTACTAATGATTTTCCACGTTTGAGAGAAAAGCCAGTCGAATGGTATCGACAGGTAGACAGATTCATAAAAGTGTCAAAAGTTCTGTGGATTGATCTAGATGGATTCTTTGACATTGTTTTTCCGTCAGATCTTTGGACAGAATGCAAAATTTCTGTGGATTGGCCAAAAGAAGAACCTCCCCGGGACCCGGTTACAGGTGCCCCAGCAAAAGATGTCATGGACATTTATAATAAAGTAATTTACTGGTTGAAAGGGAAAATTCCCCCAAAAGAAGTGGACTGGGTTAAAATAGACAGAACAAACCAGGAACCAAAAGAATCAGTACACTCATTTTATGAAAGGTTACTGTTAGTTTTTAAACAGTACAGTGGCTATGAAAAATTAAGTGAGAAAGACATGGGTCACTTTATATACAGATTTGTATATGGCCTGAGACCTGTAATTGGTGACATGATTAGAAATGGAATTGTCTGTTGGCAAGCACTTTCAATTGATGACATCCTGAGAAAAGCAAAATATTGCAGTGATGAGATAGACGCAAAGCAAAAGAACCTCAAGGAAAAAGCAATGTGGGCACAAGTGAAGGTAGCAGAGCAGCAACAACAACAGTTAGCTTCTATGCAGCAGCAGAATCAAGGAAAGTTCAGGAACAACTTCAATAATAATAATAAGCCAAAATGTTATGTAAATGTTGAAGAGCTCAAACAAAAGCTCCCATGTTTTAATTGCGGTGAGATTGGACACTGGAAACGAGAGTGTAAAAACCCGCCCAGAAATTTTAAAAATAATTTGTTGAATCCACAGGTGCAGTGTGAGTTAAATCCGCAGCAACAGCAACAGCTACAGCAACAGTTAAACGAGTTAAGTCAGCAGCGACGACAGATAGCGAATCAGCAGAGCCAGATACAGCAAAGCCAGTTTCAGCAGAACCAGGTACAGCAGAGTCAAATTCAGCAGAGTCGGGTACCTCAAGCACCATTCCCTGGTAGTGCTAACACACAGAGATTTTCTCCTGAAACAGGTTTCTGTGGAGGTAATTCGGTAAATAATGTGTCAAAAGTTAACATGTCAAATGCTTCTCAATTTTGGTTGAAAGACAAAGAAGAGAGTGATTTTTCAGAAGATTACTCATGACGGTGCCTGAGAGAGGAAGAAGAGTGTGTGCTTGGACCCACTCTTGAGGTAGATCAGTCTGGTCCATTTGTGAATGGTAAAGTAAATGATGTCGATGTTACCTTCCTTGTGGATACAGGTGCTACCCGTTCTACTGTTAGATCAGCAGAAATAGAAAATCTTCCTCTCTCTGGGGAGTCCATCCAAGTTGTAGGTGTAGGTAATCAGCAAATTAAAACAAATTTAACAGAACCAGTGAAAGTGGAAATAGGTAACTACAAAGATAGGCACAGATTTCTAGTTTGTGACAGCAGTCCTGTGAATCTGTTGGGTCGTGATATATTATGCAAAATGAATTGCAGAATATATTGCTCACCAGATGGCATTGAAATGCAAACTGCAGAAGAAGATGGCCTTTATAAATTGACAATGCTAATGGTTAATGAGGAGAAAACATCACTGTTTCCTGTGTTTGTTAAAAATGATTTGCCAGAAGAGCTTAAAAAGCCAGTTAATCCAGCAATTTGGGACCTAACAGGAAATTATATGGGTCTCATGAAAAATATAGATCCAGTAAAAATCACTGTTAAGCAGGGAATTGATTTTCCAAATGTTCCTCAGTATAAAATGAAAGCTGAGACAATTGAGGGTGTCATTCCAGTAATTGAAAAATTCATTAGTCAAGGTGTGCTAAAAGAAATTTGAAAGTAGCCCATGTAATTCACCGATTATGGGTATTAAAAAGCCAAACGGAACATACAGAATTGTTCAAGACCTAAGAAAAATTAATCAGATTGTTGTTCCAATTGTTCCAAACCCTGCAGTAATTCTTTACCAGATTCCGCCTGATGCAGAATGGTACACGGTCATTGACCTGTGTAACGCCTTCTTTACAGTTCCATTACACCCAGAAAGCAAGCAAATTTTCGCTTTCAGGTTCCAAAATAGGATCCTAGCATGGTGTTATATCCCTCAAGGGTATACTGAGAGTCCATCTATCTTTAATCAGTTGTTAAAGAAATCCCTGGAAGATCTGATATTGCCTGGTAATTCCACACTGGTACAGTAAATTGACGATTTGCTTGTGGCAGCTAAAACACGAGAACATTGTGTTACTGATACCATTACCTTGTTAAATCGTTTAGCAGATGAAGGACATAAAGTGTCACCTGCAAAACTGCAGCTTTGTAAACAAGAAGTGAAATATCTTGGTCACAGAATTGCAAAGGGAACCAGAAAACTGACAGTTGAAAGAATTAAAATGATTCGAGCAATTCAACCACCAACAACACAAAGACAGGTAAGAATGTTTCTGGGAATGGTTGGTTACTGTCGGCAATGGATTAGTGGGTTTTCAGTAATTGCAAAACCACTTCAGAGATTAATAAAAGCAGATGTAAAAGATCCAATTACTTTGTCAAAAATTGAACTGGAAGCTTTTGAGCAGTTAAAAAAGAGCTTATGTGAAGCTCCTGCTCTGGGTATGCCAGACTATGAAAAGGAATTTGAACTCTACTGCAGTGAAAGAGAGGGTTGTGCGTTGTCTGTGTTGATCCAGAGGTATGGTAAGTTGAGAAAACCAATTGCATATTTCTCAGCAGTTTTGGATCCTGTTGCAAAGGCTTTGCCAGGTTGCTTAAAAGCAGTGGCTGCAACAAGTGTAAGTCTTGAGCAATGTGAGGGTATCATTATGGGATTTCCTGTAAAAGTATATGTACCTCATTCAGTTGAAATTCTTCTTACCAGAAGTAGGACTCAACATTTGACAAGTAGCAGATTGACAAAATATGAGAAAACAATTCTAGGATCAGATAACGTTTCTATTGCGAGGTGTGTTAATTTGAATCCTTCCACACTGTTACCAGATGGAGTCGTTACTGAGGTAAATAATGAAAATGACATTGATCATGAATGTCTGGATGTTGTAGATTACTGCACAAAACCACGACAGGACATAAAAGATGTTCCTTTACCTGAATCAGACATAGTCTACTTTGTATATGGGTCTTGTTTGAGGAATGATGAAGGGATTCTGAGAGCAGCATATGCAGTGTGCACAGTTTCGGATGTTGTTGAAGGTTCACCCCTGGATGGAATTCGTTCTGCTCAAATTGCAGAATTAATTGGTTTAATCTGAGCATGTGAAAAAGCAGCTGGCAAAAGAGTAACCATAGTGACTCATAGTCAATATGGTTATGGTGTGGTTCATGACTATGGACAGCTATTGTCTCAAAGAGGTTATTTAACCTCTGCAGGAACACCAATCAGAAATGCAAAATTGATCAAGAGATTGATTGATGGCAGTCAGTTACCAGAGCAAATTGCTGTAGTCAAATGTGCAGCTCACAAGAAAGGTGATGATTACATCACCAAAGGGAATGCGTATGCAGATGAAATTGCAAAATACTGCGCTAAGAACAATTACTCAATTAATCGGGAAAAAGACAAAAGTCACATGATGAATTCTGTCATGCTGATTTCTGTAGTTGAAACATGGCAGGAAGTGAAGGATTTACAAGATGAGGCAGATGAGGAAGAGAAAAACACATGGTTAAAAAATGAATGCAGGCAAAGAGAGGAAGATGGAATTTGGGTTTACAAAGATGGAAGGCCTGTAATGCCAGACTGCATGATTGCTGATATGGCACGGATGTACCATGGTCCAGGACATTTAGGGAGAGATTCCATGATTAGACTGTTCAGAGAAACATGGTTCAATACGAAATTTAGAATTATTGCAGCATCACTTTGCCAGAGATGTTTGACCTGCCAACAGATGAATCCTAACAGAAACACTGTTGTAAGTTTGGGAACCATAAGACTGGAGGGTGGTCCTTTTACCAGATTACAAATGGATTTAATTGAGATGCCGATGCACAACAGACTAAAATATGTATTGGTATTTGTTTGTCTGTTTTCAAGATGGGTGGAAGCTTTCCCAACACGTCACAATGACTCAGTCACTGTGGCAAAATTGCTTCTTAGGGAGATCATACCTAGGTACGGATTTTCAGTTACCATTGAAAGTGATTGTGGAACTCATTTTGAAAACAGATTGATAAAACTGATTTGTGAAGCTTTGAATATTCAACAGAAGCTGCATTGTGCTTACAGACCAGAAGCATCAGGTGTTGTTGAACAAGTAAATGGAACTATCAAGAATAGAATTTCAAAAATGTGTTTATCCACAGGAGTGAAGTGGACGGATGCACTTCCACTTGTTCTGATGTCAACGAGAAGCACTCCAGAGAAAAAGACAGGTCTTAGCCCACATGATATTGTGATGGTTGAGTGATGAGGCAAGCATTTGTTCCAGTTGGCAAATTAATGCGTATTAATGATGGTGCAATCATTGAATATTGCCAGAACCTGTCTGATGTAGTCAATTCTATATTTCATCAGGTGGGGACAGATGTAATCTCAAAGGAGAAAGTGCAAGCCCATGATTTGTTACCCGGAGACTGGGTAAGGACCAAAGTTCATTGAAGAAGAAACTGTTTAGTCCCAAGGTGGCAGAAGCCAAGACAAATAATTTTGGTTACAACAAATGCAGTCAAATGTAAAGGGCTGAAAAGGTGGATTCACGCAAGCCATACGATTTGTGTACCACCTCCTGAAAATCCTGATGAAGACAGTGACACAACAACTGATTCAGATTCAGAAGGAGATCCAGAAAATCCTGAGTCTGATGATCAACAAGAAAATCAACATCAAGAAAATCTAGATGAGAATCAGAACTTGAATGAAGAAGATCTGAATATCGAAACTGGAGATCGAGGTGTTGATGAAGATCTGCTTGAAAAAGAGTCTCTAAAAGAAAAGGGAGATTCAGAAGAAGCAGAAGATTCCGAGTAAGACGAAAATCTGAGCCAACATATTGAAAAGCAAAAAAGTAACTATGTGGTCAGGAGCAAAAAGCCTGAGACTGGGAAGCTGAAGGTGATTCCTGAAGAAGAAGAAGAATTACCAAGTACCAGTAAGGATATTGTTCCGAATGGAGTGAAGCTGCAGAGTAAAGAAGTTCCTAGGTACAGATTTGAAGTCTCAGATACAGATACTGATGAAAGTGATAAAGAATCTGAAATAAGAAAATTCAGAAAAAGAGCTTGGAAAGCTGAATGTAACGAAAGTGTGCCAAAGAAAAAGATCTTGAGAAAGGTGATATTTGGCCTGAAGACAATTTGAAATTCAAACTGGTGAAGAAATCAAAAGATCAAATCAACGAGGTATCTAGTCAGGGAAGTGAGCCTGAAAAGAAAAATGAAAATAAGAAAATAGAAGTAATCACTCAAAAGACAAAAAGAGTAGTAAAGCCAAATCAGAAATATAAGTCCCCAGAGTGGACTTATATAATAATCCCACCAATTGTTGAGGTTGAGAGCAGCAGTCAGGAAGACTTGGAAGAACTCAGTGACAAAGATTGAAATTGTTTAAAATTATTGATTAGGGTTTTGTTTCCTGGCATAAGGCTGAAGAAAATTTGTTAGGTGACTCTAGGTCGAGGAAATTGTGTTTAGTTGGAGAGCACATATTTATGTGACACAAGGTCGAAGAAAAGCTCTTTAGGGTTTTATTCTAAAAAAAAAAAATTTAAAAGGGGGGATATAGTTTTTAGTTTATTTACATTTTAAATTTTTGTTTTAGATTTTTAGAATGCCTAGATCAGATTCTTCTAGGTGTTCGATTCTTAAGAGATGTTGTAAAATGACTTCAATTTGTGTGATATTATTAATCCTACTTTGGTTAATATTAGCTGTGGTTTATCCTTTTGATGTTAATAAGCAAAAACTTAAGACTAATATAACAAGTAAGGTAGAGCCTAAACATGAGAAACATGCTGGCAAGTCTAGCAGAGTTATTAATCATGATCCAGAGACTCATCAAGATAGATCTGTTGGAGATTTCTCAAGCAATTCATTTTCAAGGCTTTTGACTGAATATGTTAAAGTAATGAATGTCAAAGACTGCTATGTTTGTGTGAAACTGCCTGCTTCTGTTTCAGAGGGAGTAACCTATAATATGTTACCTCTCACTTATGGCATTACTTGCAGTGTAATTGCTTGCTTGTTTTATCAAACTGGTCGTCTGGAATATTATTATTCAGACGTTGATGAGGTTTTTGCAAATCTCAAAGTTGTAAATAGCTTGAACAAAGTGAGACCTGCGAAACTGATGAGGGAATTCTTTTTAGTTACTAATGAACTCAATTATGAATACGCTTATAGAAATAATTTAACATGCAAAATGAGAGCTGAAGAAAAGACTTTCCTGAACATGGTTGAGGAGAGAAGGGCTGTTTACAAGAGAAATTAGATCCTTAAGCATGCCAAGTCTAAGTACTGGCAAATGGAGGATGCTAAATTAAATGGTGTTAATACTAATGCTGCAATTCACATAGACAAACCAGTTAGTGGTAAATTTTGTATCAGAAGAGACAATACGTTGCATGATAATTATTTTGTGGGTGCTAGTCAATGTGAGGATACATATCGTATCATAGGGGGTTGGGGATTTAAAGGTGGTAAGGATCCAATTTTCCCTGGGATTTATTTTATTTGTGGCAATAAAGCATATTTTAGCCTCCCAGACCACTGGTATGGGACATGCTATCTTGGTTTGGTCTTTCCAATTTTTTTTCATGTTGACAGAAATGAAAAGGGTACTTTTGAATTTGGTGAACATCTGAACCTGAATAGATTCAAAAGAGAAAGTTTTACTGAAATTCTGGGAGACATCTTTGGTGCTGTTATTCCTATGGTAGGAATTACCATGAATTCAATCAAAATCAGAAAGGTTTCTACAATTGTAGATAGGTTGTCAACAGATACTGCAAGTGGTTTTCAATTAGTTCATACAGAACTTGTTGCTACCAGAAGTATGGTTATGCAGAATCGTCTTGCCTTAGACATTCTGCTTGCAAAAGAGGGAGGAGTCTGTGGGGTCTTACATGTCCAACATTGCTGTACTTATATTCCTGACAAGAGTCGGAATATAGAGTCACTGATTAAAAATATTACTGAGTTCCATGAGGAGATAGAACCCATGGAAGAAGAAAGTTTTACTGAAAGAATTGGGAAAAGAATGGAGGCTATCAAAAAATGGTTTTCTGAAGTTGGTAGCTCCATCATTGGCAAAGTGCTCTATCCAGTAATTGTCATCATCATAGTGATAATGCTGCTAAAAATTCGTTGTTTGATTCACAAAAGGAGAAAGCATCAGAAAGAAAAGAGAAGAATTTACAAACTCAGAAAGGAGCAAGAGAAAGAATATGAGTTAGAGGAAATGCGAAGGGTTCAGTTTGAAAGAGATGATCAGACAGCAGAAACAGGGGTTTAGGGAGACTAATATCGAGAGAATCCAATGTGTGTTGTCTCCAAATTGGGTGAAAAATTTCCTGAAATTTTTGGGTGTTATTTGGTGATTTTAAAATCACCAGATGAGGGAGTTGATGAAGCGAGCTTCA
The DNA here is from genome assembly GCF_964263255.1 of Lissotriton vulgaris. Taxonomy (NCBI): domain Eukaryota; kingdom Metazoa; phylum Chordata; class Amphibia; order Caudata; family Salamandridae; genus Lissotriton; species Lissotriton vulgaris. The sequence continues at coordinate 2,124,967,017 of NC_141685.1, forward strand.
GAAATTATTTTATTCTGACTCGTGAATTCACCTCCCTGTAACATGAACTAATGTATTAATGAACTGTTGTATGATTTGCTTTATTAATTCAACATTAGTATAAGATTGCACCACACTTGGACACGCGGGAACTAATTACATGTGCTCTTGTTGCATTTGCGAGTCTGTTTTGTAACACAAGATTAATATTGTTTTATTTGTCATGTTTGTCCTTTTGTCTTTGTCATTATTAATATGCGGCTGATCATTCATGGCATGAGCTTTATTATATGTGCTGACATGTTTGTCCTATGTCGTGATTGTCTGTCTGTGTATCATTTAATCATCTTTTTACTTTTTCAGAAACTTAAAGCTGGATTATATGAAGAATGGTAGATATTTTATGTGCTGTTTTATTTGTTTGCTTCTGCTAGATGTCATTTATTAGTGGGTTAATTATTTCAATGGTCGGGTGGGTAACAGAAGGGTTTATTATACCTGAATTAATCATTCTTTTGTGTTTGTTTAAATACTAGCCCGAGAGAAAGGCTTGAGGCCTAGTTTTGGTTCTGAAGAATATTGGTCGGCCTGTACGTAAGCAGAATCGGAGCCAAATGCAGTCATCTTGGAACTTTTCCATGGAGAGTTTTACCTTTGAAAAGACTGTGGCTCTGACAATAGAGACTTGTACATGGACTGCTCTGAATGCTCTTTTTACAAGGCCGAGGAAGTGACAGGGATGTTTTTGCCGAGCTTTGGTGGAAGTCAGAGAAGCAACTTTTAAAATTGTTGCAAAACGCTCGGAAGCCGGAGTCACTCCATGTCAATGAACAATAATGTGGTGACGTCCACTCCCTGGAAGAGGTGGTTTTGGTGGTCTGACAGTCAGCAACCAATCAGGGTGCTGAAGTTTACAGAATTATTACATTTAGTTAGATTAGCGAGCAAAAATAGTATAAAAATTGGGCCTCTTGAGGGCAACGGGGCTGACTGTTTCCTGAGGGCGAAGTGCTGTCCGATTTCCCATGGACTGTAAGCATTCAACTGGTTATTAAATTTATGTTCCTTTTCAGGTCAGAAAGCTAACTTAGGGAATAGGGTTAATGTTTCTTTAAACTCATGATTTTGTGCAATGTTGAACTGTCAGATTTTGAGCCAATGATTAATAAATTAAACTGAATTAATCAAATTAAATGTTTGATATTAATAAAGAGCTAATAAAGTTTATGCAATTTGAGAATCACTAAATAAACTTTTAAAATGACAAGCTGGTCTTGTTTATTGTAGAAAGTTTTAAAACAACATATTAGATTTATTCGCCTCATGATTCAGCTGCTCTGTTATTTCTTATGGGCCTGGTATTGATGGTAAGTTGGTGGTAGAAAGTGACATCATTTATGCAGAATTTTAGTAGGAGCGCTGGATCAGTTTGTACACTGTCTACTGCTAACAAATACACCCTAGGAATGAGGAAGGAAGTGGAAGAGACCTCTAGACTAGCAATGTAAGCAAAAACAACCAATTTATATAAGGCCTAGGTTCCAATGACTCCTGCTAGGCCAAAGGAGGCAAACATTCTGAACAGGGGGTTACCTACCCCAAATCCTCTCAAGCTCCCAACGGCAGATGAAAAACAGTTGCACGAGCCCTAGTGAGGTTGTGGCTCAGACCCTAGTCAGACTTGCACCCTGCAAACGTGTTGGTTAAAGACAAAGCACTTGCTGACCTGCTATTCTACTGTCCTCGTCCCTCAGTGCAAGCTCTGTACTTTTCTTAGATCTCGGAGACATTGCTCCTTCTAGTTTACACAAGGAGGCATCTTCCTGACCTACAATTTTCTTCCAGACAATTTCCACTTTCATTATTAGTAGTGAATGACATTTCAGGTTAAGAAAGAGAACATATGGTTAAAGGAGACTTAGCCTGTTGTTTCGGCAAGGAAAGCAGTATGGTATAAGTTTGTTAGTTCTCATTTAGCTCAAAGTAGTCCAGCTGTTCTCTAATAATCATAAACTAAGGGACTTTATTTGTTTATTTATTTTTAGTTTTTTATTAATGCATAATTAACAATAATATATGAAATAATTACAATTCGTTATCACAAGAAAGCTGGAAGAAAAAGAACGCTAGAGTGAAAAACAAAGAAAGGTAGGCACTACTTTTTTCCCACTTTTTAATAAACTCCCTAGAAACCTCAACCCTCCTTCCCAACCCACCCTCAAAGAATTGGCCTCACTCTGTTATCTTTAGTTTTTGACTTAAAAAATAAAAATGGGCTATACATCTTACCCGTTCTTCTCAATATATCTGGACAATGGTGCCCAGATTTTTAAGCCTTTAGTTCGGGAACGCAGTCCCCTATTTGCATAAATAGCTTTTTCGAAATTATAATTTGCTAGTAGACGAAAAAGCCACTGTGAATCCCTGGGGGATTCGGATCCAACCAGGCGGATGCAAGACGTATGCGAAGTATCGCCATGCTGTTAAACACAAATTCATCTCCTGGCTTTCCCTGCATATCCTGGTCTATCCCACGTCCAATCAAGGTCGGAGAGAGGAAGCATTCAGCGTCCAGCACCTCCTTGAGAAAGTTGGTAATCTCTTGTTTTAATTTCGTTAGAACTTCACAGGAGGAAAGATATGACTTAGATCTGCCTGAAAGAATGCACACCCGGGGCAAAGGGTTCCTCTCCCAGTCCCCCATTTGGCGATCTTTTTAGGGGTGAAGTATGGCGAAAAGCAAGATTTATAATATTGAGCCTGGAGTCGGGCTGGAATTAAAATATTCTGTGCTAATTCAGCTGAGTGAAAAAATAGATTTTCCGGGAATCCTGTCTCCGCGTTCCATTTTAATGCCCGAGCTTCCATGTCATCCGGCATTAGTGAATTAAAAGAATTATGCATGACTTTAACAGATAAATCTTTATTCTTTCATAAATTATCTATTATATTATTGTTGGCAAAATCTGTTGGACCACCGCCTTTCTTGTTTAGAAAATACTTGATTTGCAAATATTGATAGAAATCCCTCTGATCTAATTCGTACCGCTCTTTAAGATTTTCTAAAGAGGCTATATCGAGCTTAGTCAAATCTATCTTTTGATGATTGGGTCATAAAACAGTTCTGGTAAGTTGGGGTCATTACAGAGTGGTGTATAGTAGTTCAGGCGGCCTAGACACAACAATTTCCCCACTGACCTCATGATTCTGTGCCCCCCCTTGCAAAGTTTTAAAACTGACTTTCTTGTAATGGCTGTCATTAAAAAATCGCTACACTCAGCCCTATGCATCTAACCCCATTATAAGTTCTATTGGGGTTGGTACTTCTTTAATAGCGCTATGTCTTGGCTTTTCTTGTAAAAGGGCTACATTAAATAATAGAGTAGTGTCAGTCTAATATTTGGTTAGGCTAGTCCTCCCCTTTCCCTTGGTAAGGATAGATATTTATATGCCCTTGTGGGCTTCTCATATACCCAAATAAAGCAGGAAAATAAATCTTAAATTCTTTTTAGGCAATTAGTAGTAAACTCTAACGGGATGGCCCGCAACAGATATATAAACTTAGGGAAAATAGCATTTTAATGATATTACATCTGCCAATAATCGATCAATGTAAATGATGTAATCTCACCAGATCTGGTTTCGTTTTGGCGACTAAAGGGTCGATGTTAACCTTCACAATGTTGTAGATATTAGCAGTAATATCAACTCTGAGATATGTTGCCTTTTCTACTACTTGGGTGTCATTAATTGTTACTTTATCATTGCACACAGTTTGAGTTTTGCTGCGATTGAGGGAATACCCTGAAAGTAGCCCAAATCGCGCCGCCTCTACCTCAATCTTGACTTTAGCTGTTTCGGGGTTGGGAGTCACTAGAGCGATATTGTCGGCATATGCCAAAACTTTAGTGTCCCAGCCATGAGTTACAACAGGTAACTGTTTTCCAATTGGCATAGGAAAGGATCTATATAGATTGCAAAGAGAAGCAGCAAGCTTGGGAAACCCTGTTGGGTACCTCTAGTTATTTTAAAAGTGTCTGTGAGTGCACCATTTACAAAGGGTCTTGCAATAGGATGAAAATAGAGCATTTTAAAAGCCTGTGGAAGTCATTTTCCAATTCTGACCCTTGACAGGGTCTCCCATAAAAAAGCCAGGAGACCCTGTTGAAGGCTTTTTCTGCATCTAGCGAAATTAGTGCAATTGGGTCCCTAGAGATGTTTGCAGCATCAAAAAGTGAAATGACCCTTCTAATGTGGTCCATCGTACCACTCCCTGGTATAAATCCATGTTGTCATATAGAGACTACCTTGTGAATTACAAAGGCTAAGCGAGTGGCAAGGATTTTAGAATAAATCTTATTATCAGTATTTATCAATGTTATAGGGCGGTGAGAGCAAGATTCCAATGGTGTTTTATGCTTTTTAAGAAAGACTATTATTTAGGCCTGCGCCCAGGATTCTAATGGTCTTCCCCCTTAAATACTTGTAGAAATAGTTGTAACATACAATCTTTCAGTTGAGTCGAGAATTTCTTGTAAAACGCTAGGGGTATATTATCTAGGCTGGTGGCCTTACCACTTGAGAGACTGTTAATACATAGCAATATATCCACCCTTTGAGGGAGTTCCTCCAATTGTTGCTGGTGCTCCTGAGAAAATTGTTCCATTGGAGTCTGATTAAGATATGTTGTAACATCTCCCAAAGGCCTGGTGTAACCTCATGATACAGATCTTGGTAGTATGAGTAAAACACATTGCAAATTCTCTCTGGGTCTGTGATGCTCCCTCGCACAGGATTGTTATTTTCTGCTATTATATTCCAACTGGCTTTTTGCCTAGCTCTGGTTACGAGGTGATGCCCAACCTGCTTGCTACATTCGTATGCTTCCTCCCTCCACGCTGCTAGTATATCTGCGGCCCTTTTTGAGTCTCGGCCTGATCCAGCGCATGCGCTGGTCTTGGCCGAGACATTTTGGGGCTCTAAGAAATGCTTCTTTGATGGTGATCAGCTTTCTAGAACGAGCACAAGAGCGCGCATGCGCATTATAGCAAGCTGATCGCCGGCAAAGTAGCACTTGCTGTGCCACTCGCATCACCACTCGCGTTTTTTTTATTTTTATTTAATTTCGCGGGCGCCAATGCTTGTTACTTTTGCTGTCAAGCGCGCCTCGCTTCTTTGTCGGCGCACGCGACCCCTGCTTTCACTTTTGCCGTCTGACGTCTTTTTTCGACCCCTGCTTCCACTGTTGCCGTCTGCCGTCTTTTTTCGACCCCTGCTTTCACTGTTGCCGTCTGCCATCTTTTTTCGACCCCTGCTTTCACTGTTGCCGCCTGCCGTCTTTTTTTTTTTTTTACGAATGCGGCCGCTCACTTTTATTTCCTTCCTAACGCTATGATTTGTGCTTTCTCACGAGCGTGCCCGATGCTTGTTCTTTCGCTCTTAGCCCTCAGTCCCAGGTACTTATACACCCTGTTCCTTGCAACAAGTCAATGCTTGACAGGTTTTTTCTCGGCTAAGGTCTGCTTTTTATATGCGTATGCCTGTGGTCAAGAATTTCAGCATAGCATTCCCCATAGCACCTGAGACCCACTCCCCCCCTCCTCTCTTCTCGTGCTCCCTCCTTCCACTCAGCATTGAACATGTGCCCCAGTGCCTTCAGAGGAAACCAGGACTCTTCAATCTTTTTGGCCAAAGTCCGCTCATCTTATTTTACCTCTCCCCCTCCCTCTGTTGGTCCGTCACCTCTTGCTTTCGGGGACAGTTTTATGGCTGCAATAAAGCACAGCAATGCATCAATAGCAGTGTCAATGTGCATGAATCATTGTAATGTAAACTTAATAGGCAGTATCCTGACTCCCAGGGGGCACTTGCTCTGCCCCCACCACCATGGTCTACACGGCCTGCCCTGCCCCGCCACTATGGCCCCCATGCTCAGGGTCGTTGGCAGCTGATGGGTCTCTCTTCAGGCCCCTAAAGCCTCTTCCACAGACCCGTTATCAGCTCTTCAAACCGCACCCTCTGGCTGTGCTGTGACAAAAGGAGCTGGAAGAGCCCTCCGCCCGCCCCATGGGGCAGCCACTTATCCTGATAGCGGGGCACTTACTGGGCAATAGTATCTGCGTCCCTGCAAAGGGGATTTACAGAAACGAGGATTTAATGGCAGATAAGCACATGCAGCCTGACCATTTCCAGTCCAATTGGACATCAAGGCCCCATATAGACATGAAGCTTTAGCACATGAAGCAAGGAACTACTGCACAGGCCAACTAGATATGGCAGGGGTCACCTTTTTATTCATTCAACCTTTCCGTTTTTACATTTACTTCCTGCCCTACCTGTTACGGAAACGTAGCCTCCCTGCCCCTGAGAGTGTGTGAACCTAGTGGGGTTCTCTCGTAAAGCGCTCGAGTTGGCGCTACATAAAGCAGCAATATATATATATAATTGTATTATTAAAAAACAAAACCACAATAACCAGTTTGTAGATAGGCACATAAGCTGGAAAGCCAGAATTGGAACATCTCACATCTACAATTGGGACAGTCGCAGAATTACCCTATGTGGTAGACTAGTAATGCGTGACAACGTCAGCCTGGCTTTTAGCTAGCAACAAGTTGCGGTGTGTGACTTGTAGTTTCACTTTTAATATAACAAGTTTGCTTAAATATTGAAAGGTCTGACTGAAAGAGCCATAAACAGCATTTCGACTATGAGCGGGCCAAACGTGTCCCTGAATTAAAGGGTGTGCTCATTTAATCCTAGACATATCTTCAGTGCCTGCATACCCTCCTGGGTGATTAGCCACTATACCAGTCTTGATTAATTTATTTTAAATAGCTTCTCTTTAATCACTCCTCCTGAAGCTATTTGCTTAGGACTTGATGGCTAGAGTAAACATGAACTTTTCACTAAGTATAACCCATAACCGGCCAGCCGGTCCATCCCAGAGCCTTTCATTTTTTATTTTTTATTTATATAGCACCTACTAACTAAACATGGGCGTAAAATCCGTTTCGTTCACAAAATGTGCGGATTTTTGGCAACTTTGCGGTCCGCGAATCGCGCAAATTTGCTAAAAAATCCGCAATTTCGCAAGCTGCAGATTTTTTTGCTTGGTTGCGCTTGAAAAATACAATATCGCGCGCGCTGCATTGACTTAGCGTGATTCTGAGTTCGCCGAGTTGTTTTCCTCCCGGTTTGCGTGTGCTGCGCCATTTTGGAACTTGCTGCGTGATCGCGCAAGAGTTTTTTGACCGCGATTAAGTCATCGCGGACCGCCATCTTGCACAGCGAGAGTTTAACAACGCGAGTACGTCATAAGGGCCCGCGATCTCGTATCGCTGGAGTAAACAATGCCGAACACGTAGATGCAACTCTGCACAAGAAATCCACCGCAGGCAGCATAAACCTTCTGAAAATTATGATTTTGATCAGAATAAATCCTCAGATTGACATTTGGCTGCACTTTTTGGTGCAAGGAGTCAATTTCGGAGGGTGGGGGTGGGGGGGGGGGTGGGAGGATTGGAAGTGTCCCAGAGTCTCCAACTTCCTGTTCCTGTCCAGCAGGCTCCTCCTAGTGCTTTGTCCATGTCCTGGTAACTTTTCATTTGGATCAGGAGCTGGAAGGATTACTTTTTGTGGCTGCTGCTGGATATTTGTATTTGAGGACTTTTTGTTTGGATCACTTTTGGATTACTTTTGGATTTGAGATTTTACAAGTAAGTAGGTGTTCTTTGCTTGGGGCATTGCAGTTGCTGCAACTACAACTGTTAAACTTTTTCACAACTTTAAAAAATATATATTGTGCGTAGCCACAGTATGCAGTAGGCCCAGGGTTAGTCATGTGTGCATGATACAACTGTTTCTGTGAGTTTTGTTGAACTTAAATATCAAATATGTCATGGAATTGAATAGCTCACTGTTATATGTGGATTTTTTTTAATTTTGGGGTGCGTTTAAAGCCACACTAGCCTGTTGGCCCGGGGTAGTGAGTGGTGCATGGACCAAGTCTTTCTGTGGGGTGTCTTGAATTTAAACATCATTGAGGGCATGGAAACAAAATGGAAGGTGCACTCAAATAAAGTCAATAAATAAAGTAATTTGTAAATGTCTTCTTCTTTATTCAAAAGGTATTCATGAAGTAAAGGCACAGCCAACGCGTTTCGTTCCCATTTTTTGCCTTTAAGGAACTTCGTCAGGGCTGTAAAAATTACAAACATATATATACACATAAATATACATTAAACATACTACATATAAACAAAAATAATCACGGCACTAAACTGAATTAGACTAACCCAACAAACAACAAATCACACAAAATATGATACAAGATTTGATATAACCAAATTTAAAAATATTAATAGCCAACCAAAAGTAGAACAGTTAATGAATAATGAGAAGATGGCATGCAGTGGACAGCAATGGCTGTCTGGCTCTGTTGAAACCAATAGCTGTTTGTTTTTTGTGCATGAAATGAATCATACGTCTTGCCTTAGTTAATATTTAATCTTTTACACAGTAATTGTAACTCATGTCTGCTACTCTGTTTTTTTTTACCTTGTTTAATTCAAATTGTACTTTAACTTCATGGGCCACTACGTTGCATTTCCCAATATGCAAAATGTCCTTGGAGTGGACTCACTTGCCAACATACCATGATGATTGATTAAATATTATATCTTGTTTCTTTACAGTCACTCACTGGGATGGATGGATCATCAGCGTTGGTTTACGGAAGAACTATGGCCAATTCGTGAGTGGCAAACAGGTAAACCAGTCTACAACAACTACTACAGCAGAACTACATGTCTGTCTATTCGTGGTATGTATTGGTCGAGGGTGAGGCAGTGTACTGTTGTTGTTATGCCAGGCAGAGTCCACTCCGCGCCAGACAGCAGTTCATGTAAAATTGGGGCTATGTGGCTTGCTGCATACAATTAGATATGCTTTGTCTGTCTGACAAAGAGCCTACGTATGCTACATCTGGATGCTTCGCTCAGTGGTGCCTGCCTTGACCGTCTGCATGGCCCTGCCCCAAGCTTGGGCCAAACATCCGTTATGTTTGCGAAATTTGCTGTTTTTCGCGAATCTCGCAAAATCACCGAAAATTCACAAATTCTTGAGCGGAACGGATTTTTGGCCCATGCTTGCGGCAGGGTCAAGCAGACGGTCAAGGCAGGCACCACTGAGTGAAACATCCTGATGTAGCATATCTAGGCTCTTTGACACTGACAGACAAACCATATCTAGGGTTTAGGGTTCAGTGCGATCTACTAGGGTTTTTGGGTTTAAGTTGGTAGGGTTCCCGCTGAGTCTAGGGCTCAGGGCCCAATGCAGCTTGTTCATAATGATGTTGGCAAGGTTTTAGGGGGGTTTGGCGTTCTTTGGTCCAGAATTGGCAGAATGTTGGCCTTTTTGGTGTTTTGCAGGCGCGTGTGTTTGGGTGAAAAGTGAAAACTAGTCGTACACCTTTTTCTTCTTCTTCTTCTTCTTCTTCTTCTTCTTCAAAGAGCGCAGTGATTCGATTTTGTTCTGCCTTGCTGAGATTCTTGGGAATCTCTGGAACAAGTGTCTAGACTCCAGGTAAGTTTCAAGAGGATCGAAGTAGTGGAAAGCTGAAAACAGCAGTTTTTTGTTAACAGTGCAATTTGCCATGTTTTGGATATACCTTTATTGCATGTTTTTGGGGGGCTGTTTGGGGGTGTTCTAGATTTGTGGGGGCTGGTCGGGGGTCTTGGAGTACTGGTGGGAAAGTCTAATTTTGATTGCAAGTGGTTTGAAGAAAATCCATGGTGGAAAAGGGGGGTTTGGGCCTAGCTGCAGACAGCGTTTTGGCACAATTTAAACTGAGGCCTAGCAGTATTGCATGTTTTTGGGGTATGTTTGGGGGGGGGTTATAGGTTTTTGGGGGTGGGTTGTGGGGTCTGGGAGCACTGCTGGGAAAGTCTAATTTTGTTTGCAAGTGGTTTGAAGAAAATCCATGGTGGAAAAGGGGGGTTTGGGCCTAGCTGCAGACAGCGTTTTGGCACAATTTAAACTGAAGCATAGCAGTATTGCATGTTTTTGGGGGGCTGTTTGGGGGGGTTCTAGGTTTTTGGGGGTGGGTTGGGGGGTCTGGGAGCACTGCTGAGAAAGTCTAATTTTGATTACAAGTGGTTTGAAGAAAATCCATGGTGGAAAAGGGGGGTTTGGGTCTAGCTGCAGACAGCGTTTTGGCACAATTTAAACTGAGGCCTAGCAGTATTGCATGTTTTTGGCGGGCTGTTTGGAGGGGTTCTAGGTTTTTGGGGGTGGACAGGGGGTCTGGGAGCACTGCTGGGATAGTCAAATTTTAATTGCTAGTGGTTTGAAGAAAATCCATGGTGGAAAAGGGGAGTTAGGGCCTAGCTGCAGAGCGCGTTTGGAGTGATTTTGAGGTAGGCCTCAAATTTTCAAAGTGTGAAATTTTCCATTTTTGCCTTTGGCCTGTTTGGGGGTGTTCTACTTTTTTGCGGGTGGGTTGAGAGGTCTGGGGGCATTGCTGGGAAGGTCTAATATCGGAGGCAAGTGGTTTGGAGAAAATCCATGGTGAAAAAGTTTTTCCTTTTTAGCTTACTTGCATGTTTTTGGGGGGCTGTTTGGGGGTTGTAGGTTTTTGAGGGTGATCCGAGTGGGGGTCTTGGAGCACTGCTGGGATGGTCTAATTTCGATTGCAAGTGGTTTGAAGAAAATCCATGGTGGAAAAGGGGATTTAGGGCCTAGCTGCAGAGCGCGTTTGGAGTGATTTTGAGGTAGGCCTCAAATTTTCTGTGTGACATTTTCCATTTTTGCTTTCGGCCTGTTTGGGGGTGTTCTACTTTTTTGTGGGTGGGTTGAGAGGTCTGGGGACATTGCTGGGAAGGTCTAATATCGGATGCAAGTGGTTTGGAGAAAATCCATGTTGAAAAAGTTTTTCCTTTTTAGCTCACTTGCGTGTTTTTGATGGGCTGTTTTGGGGGTTTATAGGTTTTTAGGGGTGGTCCGGGGGTTCTGGGAGCACTGCTGGGATAGTCTAATTTTGATTGCAAGTGGTTTGAAGAAGATCCATGGTGGAAAAGTGGAGTTAGGGCCTAGCTGCCGAGCGCGTTTGGAGTGATTTTGAGGTAGGCCTCAAATTTTCTAAGTGTGACATTTCCCATTTTTGCTTTTGGCCTGTTTGGGGGTGTTCTTCTTTTTTGCGGATGGGTTGAGGGGTATGGGGCAATGCTGGGAAGGTCTAATATTGGATGCAAGTGGTTTGGAGAAAATCCATGGTGGAAAAGGGGGGTTTGGGCTAGCCCTAGTTGCAGAGAGCATTTTGGCATGGTTGAAAGTTAGGCCTAGTAGTAGTATTGCATGTTTTGGGGGGACTGCTTGGGGGGGGTTCTAGATGTTTGGGGGTAGGTTGAGGGGTCTGGGAGCATTGCTGGGAAGGTCTACTTTTGTTCTAAAATCTCAGTTTAAACGTTACACCTAGCTTGAGGGGAAAGATACGCAAATTTTGCCCACACTTATTTATCCTTGAAAAGGAGACTCAGAGTACGCACTTTAGAAATGATGCTTGTATGTATTGTAATACTGTCGATTCTGAAACTAAAAGCGTTATTTTTGCACTGCACAGCGTACCTTATATTTTTTTCTCTGTGGTGATTTAATATCACTTCCTGTTTTTCCATCAACAATTACAGGCCGGCTTTTACCCCGTGCGGAACTCAGGCTTACAATTAGCGATCCGCAATTCAGCATCCGCCAGGCAGGAAGTGGACAAGTTGTCTACTGGTCCCCAACATTGATCAACGGAGCGTCAGATGGAATGGAGGAGTACCGCGAAAAAGAGGAATGGCTGGATCCATGCAACTTCCCAAATTCAACAGGACAACTACAACAACATACAGTTACAGTATCCATCTTCATTTCTACTTATCTTTTAAGTAATGTTATTGCTCTAAACTTCTATGTGTGTGACTCTGTGCATTTGTTTGCTCTCTGCTTCAATTCATCCCTCCAGCCGTTGTATACTTTTGTCTTTGCTATTTTTTAAACTAATTTAATGTACTAAGTGGTTCTTCTCTCTGAGGCAAGTGAAATTGCGTAATTAGTGCAGCCCTGTACTGTCACATTGTTTCTTCATAGTTAATACAATGTAGAAAGTACTACTTACTTTTCAGTAACCTATCCATTTAGCAAACAACTTCATGCATGCAGTAGTGCATGCACTTCCTTTATGTCCCTTAAAAGATTTATGGATAGCTTTGTATCCAAAGATTTGTTTATCTTCATTTGTTGTTTGTCCATGCTGTGTTTTTTTTCCTCTCTCCACAAAACTTTCCCCACAAACCCCATTCCCATCCAAGTTTTAAACCCTAACCATCTTCCCCCGGGCTGTGTGGTTTTCATTGAGGTGTGAGTAAATTACAACAATAATTCCAAACACTTGCTGGGGAGGATAAGGTGCAAGCAACCTCCTCAAATCAATTTTAAGGCAGCTAGATGAATCCTAGGATATTGTGATTCTGGTGAAAAAAACAACAAAGAGTATTTTAAAATAAATTTCATGCCCACCATCCCTCGTCAACATCATCCTCCTACATGTCAAGAAGACTTGTTGTTACGCTGCTGTGTTACTGTTCTTGTTGTAGCCATAATCATCCATGCAATTCTTTTTTCCCCATACTTATCTTCAGCATTGCTTAGGATACTGCTCCTTCTAATACTCCTCTCAGGCCACTCAATGTCTAATTTTTTCACTTTGTTTTTCATATGCTGCTACTGCTAGTGTGGTACCACTCCTACTAACACCACAACAACGGAATTTCGGTCCAGGATGGCGTAATAACCATTTGCCATGCAGCCAGCGCTGTGCCTAGCTCTATTCTCAAACATGAATCACAGGTAAGATAAGCATTTTGGGGAGGTAGAATAATGGGCTAGGAGTCGGAGGAGTCGTAGGAGAGACTGACAGTAGTACTAGTAAAGTACTAGTATGCCAATTGAATTCACTAACTCTGTTAGTGGAACTTTTGAACATTTTGGGACATTTTAGATAATTCATGCTGGTAAATGAATGAATGAATGAATGAATGTTGGATTTATAGAGGGCGTGGTTACCCTGGAGCATCCCAGTGCTGTACCACTGGGAAAACCCGTCCTGGCTTTCCCTGTGAGATGGTCCCTTTACTGGGCATCCCCAAGGTGCAGCCAGGCATCCCCGGCGGTGATGGGGCCGGAGTGGAGATTAAGCAAGCTATTGCCCAGAGTTGCAGCGTGGGACCCCATGGTTAGAGTGGCACCGAGGCGAGATTTATCGGGCCTGCTGACATTGGTCTTGCACCCGGCCGCGTCGGGAATTGAACCCTGGTCCCAGGCCGACCTCTGCCTCTGGGTCTGCCGCCTCTAACCGTTGAGTCACACTTCTCCACTGGTTAGTTTGAGGAAACCAAGCGTGCCGTAACCTCCGCCCACCACCCCACAAAATAAGATCAACGCGTACACTATGTTGAAGTGTGTAAAATGAATAATGATATATTTCCCCTAACAAAAATAAACTAGTCCCACCCCTCCCTAATAATCCCCAACCCCCGATTCCCACCCCCCAACAGTCTTTAAAAAAGGGGCAAGGAACACAGTCACTTCCGGCGGTGTCTGACCAGGCGGTCCCGCAGCTCCTTGTGAAGGTCCCAGAGCTGTTTTTCGAGGTCGTCCACCTTGCGCTCCAGGTAGTCCATTCTTAGGCTTAGGCGGCGCATGCGTGCCTTCCAGGCTCTGGGGGAGCCAGCTGCTGGTGTTCTTGCAGCTGAGCGGTAGCGGGGGGCTGTCCGAGCAAGGCGCCGTGCTGGAGGCTGCTGGCTGGTGGACACGGGGGCAGTGCTGGAGGAGGTTGTTGACGCTCCCTCCTCCTGTTCCCGAGCCCACAGCCGGGAATATTCCACCCGAATGGCCTCCAGGTTCCGGGCCCTGACCGGACAGCCATCTCCCTTCTGGTGAGCTTTTTGGGAGCATCTATATGAAGAAAGAAAGAAAAATAATGTAACCAATACTGTTTAACAATAAGACAAAATAATTTCACAGAAAGTTGTCTCACAGTAACACTAGCAATTTGCAAGCACAGTATAACATTTTGGCATGTATCTTTCTGCCGTCTTTGTAGGCCTGTAACAGTGGGAGTTTCAGGAGTTCTACTACCAAGCAGCACTATGGACTCAATACATAGTCAGAGAGTCAGAGAGTACACCAGTATTCTTCTTTTTTTCTCTACTTTTGCGAAAGAAATTACTTGTATGTGAACTTGTGGTAGCCGGCATAATGCCAGCTCAGTCAGCTTGCACCCAAGAAAAAGAAACACAAGCCATGATGACGCAGGCTTGCATGCATTACTTTAAGCAGTACATGCAGGTGGGGATAGGGAAGCTCTTACTTTTGTATAGGGGTGGCACTGGCCATACTCGGTTACAAAGGGCTGCTGCTCAATGTAATTTATATTTCGCACTGCCCCCCCACGCCCCCGGGCCTTCAGTACTACAAAAGGAAAATGAAGATTAATCATTTCTGATCATGTATCCAGCCGATCACATGATCTCTTTGCTTATATGATGGATGACTTTAGGTGCTTTGTTGTGATAATTTGAGTGAACAGCAGCGATAGTCCACCCATGACTAACACAGCAGAAAGTAAATTATGAACATAGGGAGTCAGTGTGGTAACTATAATTGCGAAAGGAAGGGACTTGACTTGATATAATTGTCAACTATACAATACATACACAATATATGCTGTGCTTGCAAAGTAAACTACTGTACTGTTACTTTGGGCAAGGGAGAGTTTCTGAACAATCACAACTTGTAGTATTTGGATTTCCTCTGCTTTGCTACTCTGGCACGGACATGCTATTCGAACAAAGAAACACTCTTCATGCACTGAGCGTCTGCTCTACATACACCTCTGCTATGTATGAGGAAGAAGATACCATCCAGGCTTCCAAAGTAAACATCTATCATTCTTCTTAATGTCTCAACTGTAACAACTTTACTTTTTCTCAACAACCAAATAACACCCTTTTCATTTTATTTGGTAAACCGCTGTCTTGACTTGCATTTGAGTTTCACCAAAATGATATATTGCAATGCACACCACACATGAATTTTCTGATTGACCAACACAGGTAGACATTTTTTCTTTCTCCTCCAACCATCCTTGCTTCAAGCA
Organism: Lissotriton vulgaris; assembly: GCF_964263255.1. NCBI lineage: Eukaryota > Metazoa > Chordata > Amphibia > Caudata > Salamandridae > Lissotriton > Lissotriton vulgaris. The sequence goes on from NC_141685.1 coordinate 2,124,982,198, forward strand.
GCCATGCATCTGATTCCTTCCTATCAGCCACCTCTGCCTTCATTCAAAAACACGTATCATTCTTTAGTCATAAATGTTATGACTCGCTTGTCCTTCCGTTGACCCTAAGTTCTTTCCCTTTTCGTTCATCACATCCCTCAAGTTCATCTGATATGGCTTGGCTTCACGATAAAAGTTTCCCAGCTGATTTGAAGTCAAATAGAGGGGGCCATTGCTTACTCGAGAACTACCACCGCTAATGCTATTGCTAAGTCAAGGGTGACTGTCTTCTGCGTGATTGGCTAAAAAAATGTAGTTCTAAATCATTAACTGTTCTTAACAGTACAGTGTACTTGTAGTAGTGTACAGTCTACTGTACAGTACATCATACACTGCTTTGCGAGTCTACTCTGACATGTCAATAAGTAAGGAGTATAATAATAACTTACCACCCTCCGCCGCTGCTGAGCCATCCCCCTCAGCTCATCCTGATGGCACCGCCGCATCCACCGCTTGAGTGGACCCCTCCGCGCTGCTGGCCCCGGCACTGGTGGTGGCAAGTGCTGCATCCGATGTTGTGACGCCTAGAATAAACATGTCATATTTTTAGATGCCATACACCACCCCCTACTTCTTCTCATGATGGAAGAGAAAATGTTAAACAATTTTTAATTATTGGGACTGAAAAGAAGTCACGGTTTTGGGGAGGGTGTTAACTTATTTGCTTAGCGATAACATGCAACTCTTTTTGGCACAACTGATGAATGCTTGTTCTTTAACGTGCAACATTTTTATAATTACAGACAGAACCAACTACTCCTCATCACCACCAGGAGGACTTGAAGTTCCAACAAGGTGAGGGCTACCGAGTCCCGCACAGTTACTTCTGACTGAGGTATGTGGAAAATCAAACTGCACCTATCATCAACAATGTCCTATTTCTCTTGTCCATACTTCTGTATGTGCATATTAGTCCCTGAAACACTAGCGGTATGGTATGTGCTACTATCAAATCAAAAAGCCAACTACTAGCTTATTATTGGTGGACATAGACATTTTGTTGTTGGAAATTGTCAAAGCACTAACATTAAGAAGACTGGTCTAGACAGCAAGGGCAACTCAGAGGACTGCACTGAGTGCCTCTAAAGATATTGCTGGATCAGAGTTTTGTTTAACACTGTTTGCTGACTGGGCAAGCTTAGGTACCTACACAGACCATCACACTACTTTAGGCCACACACAATGTGCCCTCACAAACTCTGCACCCTCACACACTCTGCACCCTCACACACACTGCACCCTCACACTACTTTAGGCCACACACACTGCGCCCTCACACTACTTTAGGCCACACACACTGCGCCCTCACACTACTTTAGCGAAAAAGAGAACAAGGCAATCCCTACTCACAACGGAACCAGGGTAATGCGTTTATCCAGAAAACAATGGTTCCTGTGGCATATTACTTATATAGTATGTTCCAATATGTAACCCATGCGTGAAGAAGTAAAATAAATTTATTTACAGTGAACCCAGCCGGGCGCACTGTGGATAACAACGGGCAGTAGTCCTATTTTAGATATGGCGGTCAGTGCCATCAGTGCGAAGAGTATTCAGGGGAATGCCCCTGCACGCAATTTCGGTTTAGCTCAATCGCTTCTTCCGATCGTCTGTGAGGTTACAGAAGTGTGCCTGGCTGGGTTCACTGTAAATAAATTTATTTTACTTCTTCACGCATGGGTTACATATTGGAACATACTCCACTGCAAGATGTCCCTCACTGCCCAGTCCGGACGAGACCCCTACCTTAAGGGTCGAAACGCCGTCGACGTAATAGGAAATGAACCAGACTAATACAGTGTCTATGATTGTAGATAGCTGCTGATTAATAATTGGTTAAATTATTGTTTTTGGTCAATTTTCCTTCCTTGTAAATATTCACAGCTGAAACTTGTATAGCTCACTTAATTCTACACGTTTTTGTTTCGCTCACAATATCACTTGGGACACATTGCACTTTTATATATTGTGTGTATGTCGCAGATATAATTGCAGTATTATCTGTCTTGTTTGAAATACAAAAAAACATTATAAACTGGTACAATTGTGTTTCTTTCTTTTTGCCAACCTCCCTCTAATAATTGAATTGCCATTGTGCCATTGACTCACACTACTTTAGGCTGCACAAACTGCACCCTCACACTACTTTAGGCCACACACACTGCACCCTCACACTCTGCACCCTCACACTCTGCACTCTCACACACTCTGCACCCTCACACACTCTGCCCCCTCAATGCAACATACACTCCAAATACCACTCAGTGCCACATAATCACACGCCACATAATTACACTGCACTCAATGCAACATACACTCCAAATACCACTCAGTGCCACATAATTATATGTTACATAATTACAATGCAACATACACTCCAAACAATACCACTCAGTGCCACATATTTACACGCCACATGATTACACTCTACTGAATACAACAAACACTTCTCATAATACCACTCAGTGCCACATAATTATATGCTACATATTTACACTGTGCTCAACGCAACTACACTCCAAATACCACTCAGTGCCACATAATTACACGCCACATAATTACTCTATCTATCTATCTATCTATCTATCTATCTATCTATCTATCTATCTATCTATCTATCTATCTATCTATCTATCTATCTATCTATCTATCTCCCTCACTCTATCTATCTATCGCCCTCCCTCTATCTATCTATTGCCCTTCCTCTATCTATCTATCGCCCTCACTCTATCTATCTAGCATCAATCTGTGCAACCATTCAACAACAACTGGTTCAAAAAGGTTCTATCAATGTTTCAAGCTTTATTACAAATGTCACAAAAAGATGTTAATATTTCACTTCTGTTCTTGGATTTTCATCACAATAAAATACACTGAACATGATCTTCACAAAAGTTATTTACAAAAGTTTAAGCTATTGCCATTATAAATTACAAATTACAATAACTTTTATTTAAGTATTAATTTTTAAAAGCCATTGTTATTTGTAATATCAATACATCTAAGTCACATAAATACAACACATATTGCATTGCAAATGCTATAGGTGTCACATTTGCGAAAGTTATAACTATTGGCATTGCAAATGAAAAAGCTATTAATTTTGCTATTTTCAAAACCAACACATAAATAAAAAATGTGTCATTTACAATAGCAATAGCTCAAACTTTCCTAATGCGAGACCTATTGCATTGCAAATGCTTGTTGCTATTGTCTCCCTAATTGCTGACTTGGCTACCATTACTTTTGCTTGTGCTTCTGCGGAGTCACCCCCATTCTGGAGCACAGTTATCAATTCTTCTTCAGCAGCGGCCAGTCTGTCTTGCATATCATTTACCGAGAGACGCTTTCTCTTGTTCAGGGATAGTGAGAATCTGAGTGTCTCCCCACGTATTCCTGCTTTCAACGTATCCCAAACCACTTCGACCCCTGCACTCCTTATGTTCTCCTTGAGAAATTGGGGAATCCACACCCTAATGTGATCACAGTATTCTTCATTAGAAAGGAGAGTTCGCTCGAAACTCCAAGAAGGAGCACCTGCATTTTTTTACACTTTCCCCTTAAGCTCTACAATGAGGGTGTTATGATCAACCAGTATAAGTGGGGCTTTCTCAATTGAGCAGACATGAAGAGTGTGAGATAAAATCTATTCTTGCGTGTTTATTGTGTGGGTAAGAAAAAGAGATAAAACCAGGATCTGAGGGATTCTGCCAATTCCAAATATCTGACAGTGCCTGCTCATGGCATAATGTACTCAATGCTCTATTTACCTTTGGTTTCCGGCCAATATATATTCGGTCAGTATCCAAGCTTATATTCTGATCGGCATGCAAATTTATATTAAAATACAAGCAGTTGATTTTAGGTAGTGGCCAGGTAGCTAGTTCATTATTAATTCAGTGAAATACTGCTGGGTCATCTAAGATACTGCCGTAGATTGTACATATAGTGAGTAGGTCTCCGGTATTTCTGCGGCATTCAGTGATTACCCACCTCCCATGCTGGTCCACTGATGTTCGCATGAATTGTAAAGAGTTGTTATAGGTCAGAATTTTGTGTCATAGCCCCCAAGGGATTCCAATAGATAGATCTGAACTCTTTTGATATGCATTTCCTGCATACAGATAACATCAGCCTTCAATAAGCGTAGCCAAGCTGCATTGTTTCTCCTTGTTTTTAGATCATTGAGACCGCAAATATTGATTGTGGCTATACACAGTTTACTCATTTATGATAGGTAAGCAACTTTGTCTGAAGAAAAACTAAAACCTACAAAGCTTGATCACAATTGGCCAACCCCTTCCCCCATGAGCCTGCACCCCCCCGCCCTCGCCCTCCCACCTATCACCACCCACCATCTACCGCTAAGGTTACCTGGCGCTACTGGAGCCAGGAAAATGGCATCTGAGCAATCGTGACCCTGCTCTCCCCACCGGTCTCCCCCCCCCCCTCATTTAAAACACCCTCAGTGAAAAAAGAAAGAAAAAAAAGATATGTACTTCTTGGACAGGACTTTCAACTGCCATTACTAATGGTCAAGATTTGTTTCAGCCGTTACAAGCTGTTTCAAGATTCTTGAGCAGACTGACCCATGACTTTAAAGAAAGGGGAAATGACAGATTGAAGGAACCAAAGACAATAGACAGTGTAATAAGTCTACATTAAGACACAGTTTTTGACTCTTTAGGCCCTAGTTTTTGCCCCCCGTTCGGCCAGTGATCTCTTGTAGGTAGGCCTTTGCCTGAATTTCAGATATAAAGCTTTGCATGACCCCTTTAAATATGACCTTTAAGTGGGCTGGATTATGTAAATAGACATTGGCACCAAGTTGTTGAAAGGGGGAAAAAGCTGTCTAAGCCTCCATCTGTTCTCGACAGTGGCATGGGCTAAGTCGGGCCTTGTGAAGAAGATGATTCCGTGGAATTCTTTTTTGGTTGTTGGCCTTGCCAGGCCATAGAGTAATTGGTGAAAGAGGAAGTTTCCAAAGTATAGGAGCATTGCTCGTCGGTATTGAGGAGTGGATGAAGGGCGTTTGGATGGTATTAGCGGGAATCGGTGTGCTCGCTGTATCTCAGTCCCAGGTGTGCAGTTCCGGGAAGGCTCCCTTAAGAAATGTAATCATGAAGTTCCTGGAGTTGTTCCCTTTCACTCCCTCCGGGATGCCAAGAACGCGTAGGTTATTGCGCCGTAGTCTATTCGCCTGTTCCTCTATATTCAGCATTAGGTCTTTGACTATACCATCATGTTCATCTCCTTGTGTCTACAAAGTGGCTACATCCTTCTCAAGATTTTCAGTTCGTACTTCCACTGAGGCCATTCTATCTGCGATTTCGACACACGTTCTGCCCACTTTCCTCACAGTGCCTTGCAGTTTTTAGTTGCGAGGCGTGATCTTCGGTTGCCTAGTTTGACCTCCTCATGAAATCACTTAAATGAGTGTAACACCACTGCAAGAGCAGGCTCATTCTTGGGTCCAAAGCCTCCATCCCCTATGTTGCCTGTGATTGTGCGGTTGCCCCTGAGCATAATGTTGGGTCGGACAAAGTTGATAATTGTGAGGCAGAATAGTCCCATCTGAGGTCCGCCACGCTTCCTCAATTGGGGTTCACATTTCTTGTGCCGGCTACCCTTTTTCCTTAGAGACTTTTTCTGTGCTTGGGCTTTCATGGATAATTCTGAGTCCGAGCTGCTATTCCAGTTATGCCCCTCTCCTTCGCTGGAGGCGGACATGTTTATGTCTGAGATTTCAGATTAATCCATTTATGAATACCATTTTTCCATATTGTCAGGTGTTTTAGGCAGGGGCGGGAGCTTTTTCAATTTCTTTGGTTTTATTAGAAGCAGCAACTTCATTGCTGGGTGCTCCGGACTTTCCTCTAGCATTTGCATTGTGCTTTTGTAGGTCAACTTGGGAGCCAGGGGTGGAGGTTTTCGTGCTGATCTCTTCAGAAACCAATTCCAGGCTAGCAGTTGGGTTTGACTGTAAGTTAGTAAAAATACATACCTTCGGTGCAGCAATGGGGGCAGCAGCAGCATTGGTAGCCTCAGTTTGCTCGTTTGGGCCCTCTTCACATACTGCTCTGGCCAACGGCTGTCTATGTACTTTTCCCTCACTTGGGCCAAATATATTAAGAGATCAGTGGCTGACAGTTGTAAGTGGCTTGACAGTGTGTTAGAGACTCTAGGGTTTTTCATTTGCGCTTTTTTTTTGTTTGACCGTTCTGTCTGCGAGTTCGCTTTTTTCAATCTGTTCTTTACCGTTGCTCTTAGCCCCGTGCGTATCAATGCGTATTTGCTGATTTTCGGTAGTCGCGGATCTGGGCTGCGAGGATTCAGTGATCGCGGGCCGCGGGGGTAGAGAGCTGCGTATTTCTCCCTTTAAGCGGTTTCGCCCCCCGCCCTGCCATCCTTACTTGTCTGGCTTCAAGTCCTTTGAAACACTGTATCCTCCGCGCGTAGACTGCAGACAGGGAACCACCGCCACGCTTGGGTGGCCGATGAACTTCCTTCGATACCGGCAATACTCTGTAGATTGCCGAGAGTATCTTCCTCAAAAACCGCATCACGAGGAATCCAGCCGCAGGGCTGAGAGGGTCGGAGAGGCTGGATCAAAGCGAGCCGACGCAGAGGATGATGACAGGGGAGGTTGCTTCAGCTCCGTGTGGAGTTCAAATTGTTAGTTTCGGTTGGCGAAAGTTACCACAATTTGCAGGTAATGAAGCTGATCCATGTATGAATCTTTTAGAGATATTTTAATGCAGCTATGCGGGCATATCAGAAGCTTTACACATCTTTTGAGGGTCTGTCTGACCGGCGTGGCTGTGCGGATGCGGCATTACTCAGATGCCATCTTGCCTCCAGAAACTGAGGGACTTTAGAAGAAAAGCTAAAAACAAAATCTTCATTTATTTGTGAAGAGATGAAGACAGAAATGAGGGAGTTCAAGGTCTGATGTTTCAAAGAGTTGTATGCATCCTGTGTCTATTGGTGGAGAAGTGTGGCTCAATGATTAGAGCGGCAGACCCTGATGCAGAGGTCTAGCCCGGGACCAGGGTTCAATTCCCCGCCTCGGCGGGTCTTGGGCTCAAAATTCCACGGACCTGATAATTCTCGCCTCGGTGCCTATTACAATCATGGAGTGCAACTCTGGGCAATAGCTTGCTTAATCTCCACAACGGCCCCCACAACGTTAAGGAAGCCTGGCCTGCACCTTGGGGGTTCCCCAGTAGTGGACGCCTCACAGGGAAAGCCAGGATGGGTTCAACAGCGGTATTCGTACAAGCGCCTTGAGACCTTTGCGGGTGAGTAATGCGCTATACAAGTATCGATTTACATTGGGAAATGCATTGATGCAAGAAGACCTTAGTTCTGAAATAGAGACCTGAGTCATATTTCAGGTGTTTACATGTTTCTTCAGAAAGTGTATTTTTTTTAACTAGATTTTGGCTAACGTTAATGCAATTTATAGCGTAGAACAGCTTGTTGGCATAGCTGTCTAATATTTTCAAGATCATTAAATAACCCTTTTAAAAATACATTGCACACCACAATTGGGCCTTCTTATTCGTATATTTGTTACCCTGCCACAAACAATATTTGATGATGTCCACCTGATGGAGAGCCCTGTATATACTTTTTTATTGGGAAACCCTACATTTTACAGTGAGTTGGGGCAAGGCCTAGTCTAGAAATTGTTACTGAGCAACTCAGATGGTTGAGACTGAGAAACACATGCTCTTTCTTCGTCCCCTTTTATTCTAACAAACAACAAATTGGTTAAACCTCACTTGGTTGAGTTTAAATGTCCTGGTAAACATTCTGCTCTAAAGCAATGTAAGAAAATAGAGTCTAAAAAGAAGGATGGAAATATATACTGCAGAGGCTGAAGAATTTTTATTCTTGAAAGAAAATGTAATTGTGGAGTGTTTCCATCGAAGAAGAGATATGTGTTTTAATTTCTTTTCAAGAAAATTATGGGTATTTTAAAATACGAAATGAATCATATATAGGGTTATAGATGGATAACAGTGAAGTATGGGGCTGTTTTTCAACAACTGAGTGACATGATAAGAGAGTGGAGCTCAAGGTGTCTAAGTTGGCACTCTGAACCCCGAGGAGAAAAACATCCCTGGAATTTACTTTTTACCCATATATGATTTTAGGTTATGATTGGCCCCCAAAATAATTCGCCTTTAATTTTAACTGCTATGCAGGGGCGAGAGGAATAATGGGGAACTATACATAGCAGGGGCTGTCCTCACTGTCTCAAAAAAAAAAAAAACATACCTGGCCCCCTGCCACCCACCCCTACCCCTCTCTGTGCCTTTCCTTCCTTCTATTACAGACGATGTGCTCCCTGATTTCAAGCACTGCTCTGACAAGCTTTGTTAGAGCCCTAACAAAACAGCTTGGAATTCCTATAAGACGTTACAACAGTGGATTGCACCCTTTGTTGACAACTGTTGCTACATGATAGCACTGAATGTCCTGATTTAAAGAGTCTGGCATTCAAGCGAGTGGCTCTCAGTGAATATGTTATTTTGTGTCCTGATGCATTATGTTATCTCTGCATTTTATGAATGTTTTATTAGTCTGGAATAAACATATTTGATTGACTGGTTGATTGATTGAACATGGATCTGTGTTAATTCTATATCGAATACATGGGATTATTTCTTACATACTGAAATGGCATTGCTTTGTGTGTCTTCACATTACATTTTTTAGTATGATTGTGTCGCCTTAGTGTTTGCCCTGTGCCTGTGGCTGGCGCGATTTGATCACTGTGATATGTACCTTGTGATGCCCAGTTCCCTTTTCTAGCGATGTTCTGTTTCCAGCTCTCTACCGTTTCACTGTGCCTTCTGTCTGTGCTCTGCTCTGTAATGTCTCCATTTTGAAGTGCCCTACTCTCATTTTCTCTGTAGTTTGCTGGGTCCCCTTATTTGTCCTTTCTAAGTGCCTTGTTTTACCCCGACGGTTCAATGCTATGGTGCCTACCCTCTTTCAACCTTCCACAGTATCTTGTATTTTTATCTAGTGCTCTGCTTTGTGTCTTGTTTCTATGTATGCAATGAGCCCTATTATTGTTTAGTTATGTGCCCTGGATGCCTGTACTCTTCACTACCTTCATTCTGTGCCATGTTTTATGGCATGTGTGTTTCTTGTTTCAGTGTCTTTTTTCTACACCCCGACTCTATGCCCTGTCCCTGTGCGCTGCTTATATGTACCCATCAGTTCATTTGTTCTATGTCTTGTCTCTGTGTCCACTCTATTTCGGTGTGCTTCCCTTCCTGTCCTTTATGCCTATATGTGTGTGTCCTTTTGGGCCTCTCTTACATGTCTTTGGTCCATTATCTCATTGTTCACTATGTTTTCTCTGTCTTTGTACAATGTGCCCTGTTTCCACAGCCATATCAAAGTGCACTCATAAATGACAGATCCTCCAGAAACGTGCTGGACACTGCTGCAGAGGGCTTATCGTGCCTCTTTATCCAGACCTCGCGGAACCCGCTTCGCGGGTCCCGCAGCGCTATCTCGGACTGCTGGGAGCTACGGGCGGTGAGGAGGATTTTCACTGAGCAGGCAAGGCTGCGAGCGTCAGGGGCCGGACTTCGTATCCCAGAAGTCTCGGCTACCCTCGCCTCCCGCCATCGGGCCGCTCTCCTTGCTTGCCACGCCCCATTCTCTCCTCATTAGCCTACATACTTAAGAAAAGACATTCCCCCGCGGCGCGGGAGCACGCGGGAGCGTCCCGGGAGAAGCCCGGGACAAGGGCGGGACCGTCTGTGGCCGTCAGGGGCCGAAGGAGGCCAGGCTGGGCCACCCCCTTTGATAAGTTGACTATTTTTGTGGGATTCTGTTATTATCATTCGTTACCCTTACTGGTTGTTCTTGCTTGGAATAACTGATTGTTATTTTAATTGATTTTAATTTTATTTTATTTTAAAATGTCTTCCTCAACCCCAAATTCCCTTCCTGACCGTGTGAGTATTTCTATACTCGGCCCTCTTGATAAATTTTTTGCCAAAGCAACTAAGGATATTGATCGTGAATTATTACTGGCGGAAAGAAGGGCCGAACGGCGCCTATCTGTTGAGGCACTTAAGAGACAGGCTCCTTCCTTTAATAAAGCGACACTTTCCGCATCCACAGCAGAACAGGCGGACATGGATGCAGAGCTTTTTAATACAGATAGCATTCTTCTAATTTTCCAGGAAAGCCAGCCACCCCTGGGGGCCCGAGATATGACGGTGGAAAGTTTGAGCGACTTGTCCACGGTAATATCAAACAATCTTATAGACCTTAACACCCCGTTGCCCCCGGAAATTGATACCCATTGTCACAGCAATGTTATACCTCCCCCCCTGAAGATACAAACAGAGGTTATTACGTTGCTTCCTTCCCCGCCCTCCTCTATAACGACCAATGTACATCATGATCAAAAGCGTAAAAGTGATGTATCTTCTCCAGTTAGGAAAAGAAGGAAGAAGGGAGGGAAAAATAAAAGCAGGCATACCAACCCGTGGAAACCTTCCGAGATGGTAGCCCCTAAACCAACCTTGCCAGCAGATATAGGGGATAAGGCATCAGAGGGGATAGAAGCAATACAAAGGAATGTAGACAGGGAGCACAAAAATATTTCTAATGATGAGCTCCAGGAAGCGGTTGAAAAACTGTTAAAGGTTCTTTTCCTTCCTCTTGTAGAAAGACTGAAAAGGTTGGATAAAAAGCTAGATTGCCTCCTTCCCCAGACTATGCCCCCAGAGAACGTAACACCAATTACCCCAGCCATTATGCCTATGGAAAAAACCACTAATAAGCCACCTTGTCAACATAATTCCCCTAACAAATCAAAAAAGTTATCTACCAATAAAAACCCTGTTCCCACATCAGATACACCAGTAAACCCAGCTTAAAAAAACCAGGCTAAAGAAAAACCGCCTGCTGTGGTCTTGAAGCCTACCCAAATTAATAAAGCATCTACCTCACAAACAACTCACACTAATAAGGCTAAATTACACTATAAAAATACGGTACAATTACCGCCAGAGTCCTATGGCTTTGTTATTGTTTTAACAGGAGTTCCAGTTGTTATGGAGGGAGATATAGAATCGAACACAAGTTTAAAAAATAAAGTGATTCATTGGTTGCGCATGAACAGGCCATTACCTGTACATTTGAATGGTGATATTGTATCAGTTAGAAGGTGCCAATGGGTAGGCATACGCCCTAAGGATATAGAGGGTGACCTGATTATAGTGAATTTTAAGGACCATAGGGTGGTATCTTATATAAATGATTGGTTTGTTAGTGGCAATGATGGTGGAGTTTCCACACGAAATCTGACATATTTCTATCCTGAAAATATGATGTTTCCTACAAACAAACCCCGGCAGAGATATGGTTTAGATTTCATCCATCATCAGAAACCACTCACAAACAACCCAACTTTCAACTACTCTAATAGAAACACTAGATTCTACCCTAGGGTAAACCACCCAAATTTGTACCCTGGTTCAAATAGTCACTACCCCACTAATCCTAGGGAACTCTGGAATATACCATTGTCAAACATGATCTACCCCTTGACTCCAATGAACTTAAACGATTGACTTTATTTAACTGAACAACAAAATATATTAGGTGGGGATAATAGATCAACCTTTTCCCCTTTCATGGAAGAGAATATGTCCATGCAGGCCTCGAACTATCACCATGTTATCCTAGGTAGATATAGGAAACTAACAGCTAATGATGATACTAATTGTATAGAGACTTGTGCAAATCCTCACCTGGACCCAAGATGGGGGGACAGTACAGATACTTGTAGAGTTGCAAACACGGGCGATGATGATGCGGATGTGGGAAATGATGATAAAGATACTCATATATATGAGGCTGTTGATTTGGGATCTAATGACATAGGAAATATGGCAGATGAGTGTGCGCAAGCCCTTCCCCCAGATAGATTGCAAGTGGAAAAAGAGGGTAACTGTGAGAAGGCTAGCAATTTCTGTGAGAAGGTTAGCAATTTCCGTGTACTTTCTTGGAATATAGCGGGTTTTGGCCAAAGGTTGGAAGATCCGGCCTGGGTAGAATTTGTAGATTCTTTTGACCTAGCCTGCTTACAGGAGACTTGGAGTATTGCGGATTTGAGTTTGGATGGTTTTCAAGCATTTAACATCCCAGCAATACCATCACAATCAGGGCGAGCTAAGGGTGGGTTTAAGACAGCAATCTCTGTAAAACATAATTTAAGATATGTTAATAGAGTGGTGGAAACACCTTTGTACCAATTACTTACCATTAAGAATCTTTTTATTGAAACTGTTCTTCTTATTAATTGGTATTATAACATATTTGATCCTAATGAAACGGAAATTATTGATAATTTACAGGAAGAGATTGCCAATGTGAGAAATAGAGTCTTCCCTCTCCTTATTATATGGTTAGGTGATTTTAATTGTGAGTTATGCAAGTTTAGTGGGTCCAGAGCCTGTGGCATGATGGATTTAAATGACCATCCTATGGCCCATTTCTCTCACACAAAACAAGGGGAGGCCATAAACAGTATTCTAATAAACAATAATTTATGCATTCTCGATATGATTAGTTTTTCGGGTAATGTGAATATACCTACCTTCCAGGGCACGAGGGGCAGAACAAGTACAATTGATTTTGCAATTGTATCTATGGGATTTTTTAACTACTTGAAAGATTTCAAAATTGAGGCAAATCCAGCTAGCGACCATAACCCCCTAATTCTGAGTTTTACCATTGCTTCTGACCTAAAACTGTACCAGGAACAACCCATAGTATACACTCAGAACCAGGGTGTCACTGTAAGGTGGAATAAAGTAGCCGTTAGGTAACTGGAGATGGATATTTTCAAGGAAAACGTGGCCCAGATAGATACCTGCCTATCACTTAATCCTGATCCAGTCCATATAATTACGAGTTTCGAGAAGCTAATGGAAAATGTAGCTACCCATCTACTTGTAAAGGTAGGGGGGAAGAATCAACACCAGGGGCCCAAATGGTTCAATGCTGAATGCTCTGCAGCTCAAACTACCTTAACTAAAGCATTGCACCAAAATCCAAGAGATAGAAACATGGTTATACTGGCTAGGAAACAATATAGGCAGGCAATTAGAAAAAGAAAAAATGAACTGAAGACCAAAGCATGGGAAGACCGTGACAAAGCAGTTGATTTAAGGGATAATAGACTCTTTTGGGAAGTAATAAATAGGCCCTTTTTAAAATCAGGGGAAGAAAATACTATTCGAGTTCATTTACCAGAGGAAACCTGGGTAACTCATTACAATAACATTTTTAATCCCAAAGAGATATTACAGATTGCTACCTCGGAGGAGGATGATTCCTGTTATATTAATATGGAATCAGCTAAGAAGCTTAGCGAATCACTAATGCTCTCAGAAGTAGAGCTAGCTTTGACTAAGGGGGCGCCTTTAACCACATGCGCGCTAGCGGAATTTTGCTCCTACGCTGAGATTTTCAAAACCGCATGTTACATGACGAGCTGGGCTCGTCATCAGCGTGCGAGCGGGCTACACCATGACGAGCCCAGCTCGTCATCAGCGTTGAAGGGGTTAAAGGCCCCTGGCCCTGACTCAGTACCCTTAGATCTTTTTAAATATAATCGAGAGGTTTGGTCTCCACTACTTATGAATGTTTTTAAGGCATTAATACTTGGGCCTATTCCGACCTCTTGGAAAGAGGCCGTTTTGGTTCCAATTTTTAAAAAGGGTGACAAGTATGATCCACGATGCTGTAGGCCAATATCACTAATAGACTCAACATGTAAGCTAATGGGTAGGGTGATATTGGCACGGCTGGAAACATGGGCTGAGTCGTCAGGGGTTATTGTAGAATCTCAATATGGTTTTAGGAAGGGGAAAGGAACTATCGAGCAGTGCCTGAACCTGGCATTGATTATGGGCAAGTACATGGGTGCCAAGAAGGGTTCTATACACTTGGCATTCATGGACTTGTCCAGTGCCTTCGACACGGTATGCAGGGACAAATTATGGCGTATGATGGACTCTATGGGTTTTGAAGAACCACTGGTCACCCTGCTCCGCAGGTTACATACCGCTACAACGGTTAGGATTAGATATGGCCGTGGAGGAGAGAAAACAAAACCTATATTATCCACTGAAGGTGTCCGACAAGGATGTATTTTAGCACCTTTTTTATTTTTGGTCTATACGAATGGCTTAGAGGGCTTCTTATTAGAAACGACTGCGGATTTCCCAAAAATAAACGGAAAAAGAATCCCAATGTTGTCTTATGCAGATGACACTGTTTTAATGGCACTTACCCCCAACAGCATGCAGATTTCTCTGAATGCTTTTGACACATTTATGGGCAAATTAGATCTAGGTGTCAATTTTACTAAATCTTTTGCCATGACTTGTGGTCAAAATTTTTTTAAAATACAGAAGTATGTGGTGAAGAACGCTACTATTGAGAAAGTGGATAACTTCTGTTATCTGGGTAACCTTTTTAACAAAAAATTGAATTGGGAACCTTTGTTGACAGCCCGGGTTCAGAAGGTTGCACAGTTAATTGAAGCCCTCTTTCGTTTTGCCAGTAAATTAGGCCAGCGACGTATAGCTGAAATTACATCGTTATACAAAGCTAAGTGTGTTTCTGCCCTGACCTATGGTGCAGGGGTTTGGGGCTCACAAAACTGTGAAAAAATACAAATTGTGGAAAATAAGTTTGTAAAACGTTTATTATCTGTTCCATGGGGCACATCTAACATATTTTGCCACGGAGAAGTTGGAATTGAGTTTATAAGTGATATTATTCACGTTGCCCCTTTAACATTATGGGCTAAAGTTTGGCGATCTGAAGAATTGAAATTAACAAAAGATATTATTCAAGATTGCCTTAAACTTGAACACTACACCCAAATCCCGTGGCTACGATATGTCAGAGAGACTTTTAATAAAATAGGTTTAAGTAAGATGTTTGCAAATCCTGAAATGCTTGGTAAGGATGCTAAGGAGATTATCAAAAATGCCTATAGTGTTAATCTAGGTTCCTTAAAGACAAATGATCATGTACTAAGTGTACGAGGAAAACTAGTTCGCCAGTTTTATTTGTCATATATTATGAACACGCAATGGCGTTTTTATCTTACAAGATTTCGCCTTGGCACTTTACACTTTCTGTTTGCATTTCCAAAGCAGGGGGGTTGGTGGGAGAAGCTACCCTGCTGCCCCTGTAATAATAGGGTTTCGCAAAATACTCTTCACCTTCTTCTTTTTTGCACTTTGTATAAAGTTCCAAGAAACACTTTCATCAAACCATTATTAGAATCATTTGGAACGCGTTATTATAAAGAAGCGTATTACCTCTTATTATCTTTGTCAACTGCACATATTTGTAATGCCGTTTTAAACTTTATTCGATCAGCTTTGGTGATTAGAAATAGATACTGAGTTTTGATGGAAATTTAAAATTGTGTAAACATGTATTGTGATTTTATGGTGGATTAATTGCAATGTCTTTTTAAAATTTTCTATGTACACTTTTATGATTTCTATATGGAATCGAAATAAAGTTATTTGACTTGACAGATCCTGTTCCTTGCATTGGGGCATGCTGGTGCCCTGTTTTCGTGTCCAGTGTACCATTTCAATAGCCTGATTCTGTGCCTTAGGCCTATGCCTTACTCTGTGTGTTGTGTATGTGCTCTGATCAGTATCCAGCCTTCTTCTGTGCCCTTTATGTATAACTAGCTTGGCTGGTTGCCACACCCCCTTTATATCTTTGAGTCATCGATCTATCGTCTTCTAAACCTACATTTGTGCTCATTTGTGCCTCGTTCTGCTATAGGTTTGCTCTGTGGGTTGCATTCTACTGCTAAGTTATTCACAGTTGAATAGGGTTAAGCCAACGGCATTGGAGCACATTCTCTTTATGGGCGCACATTCACACAGTCTGGGGAGGTTATCAATTAAACTCAAGTCCCTTGTTTGAGTTTCTTTTTTTGGTTTCTGGTTGCTCGTAGTTAGTGGAGACTCTGCACAGAGATATGTTTTAAAATTGAAGACATTTTTGATGTTATATTGTATTTTGTATGAAGGATTGGTGCACAAGAAGTGTAGCTGGTGGTGTCCATTGTCCGGGGAGCTCTGTTGCTGGGCGGTACCGTGTGTTCTGATCATACTGGGAGACTCTCAAGAGGCTGCTGCAGTGCTGTGGGTAGTGGCTAATGACAAGCGCATTGGCAGTAAGCTCTGCTGCTCCTGCTGAGGGGTAGACGGCCCAGGCCTCATCATAGCATTGCTTTTTAAAAAATGTTCAGTCATGCTCTGCTTGTGTCGGGCATCGCCTCTATTTTGGAACCTCTTTCCAAGTTCGCGGATGCCTTCCTAAGACCTTTGGTACAGGCCACCGATACGTATCTTAAGGATACAAAAGCGGTCCTTCAGTTACTGAAAGACCACCCTTTCAACCCAACCTCACAAATCTTACTGAGCCTCGATGTGGAGAGCTTGTACACCAGTCTCCCACACGATGAAACCTTGAACATTATTGAGGAAGTCTTGTATAGTAAGCAGTGGCGTTACCACACTCCACGAGGTGTGGTAATGGAATGCATCTCAATGGCCCTCACCAAAAACTTTTTCGAGTATGAAGGTACCCTCTACTTACAACGCCATGGGACTAGCATGGGGAGCACCTTTGCTCCAAGCCTGGCAGGTCTCTATGTCCACCACCTGGAGACTACCAAGATCCTTCACCAGAACAATCCGTTCAGGAGCAAAATCCTGTCATGGAAACGTTATATAGACGACGTCTTGGTCATCTGGGAAGGCAACAACCAATCTGTCATGGATTTCATGCAATGGATCAACAGCCAGAACGAATTCCTAAAATTCACTCACCAAATGTCCAATGAGTCCATGGTCTTTTTAGACCTTAACATTTATCACGAGGCTGGTTATTTAAAGACAGAGACACATTTTAAACCGACCGCAAGGAACTGCCTCCTCAGGTTCGACAGTTTCCATCCACGTCACCTGAGGGAGAACCTACCATATGGACAGTTCCTCCGCCTACGTCGGAACTGCAGCGATGTGGGCAAGTACAAAATCCAAGCACTGGATCTGAGCAAAAAATTACAACAGAGAAAATACCCTGACAAGATCATTAACCAGGCAATGAAAAGAGCACGGAACAATAACCGGGAAGCTCTTTTAGATGACAACCCACGGAAAGAGGAATCTGTCAGACCAGTCTGTGTCACAACCTTCAGCCCCGTGTCAAACCAAGTGACCAAGCTGGTAAACAAACACTGGCGCATCCTTACAAGTGTGAGTCTAGATCTGGAAAAACCAATCTTTGCACATAGGAGAGGGAGAAACTTGAAGGATATTCTGGTCCATACAAGACCCCAAACCAATGTAACACAGCAGACGAGGCTAAAAGGACTGCATGGGCATCACCCATGTGGGAATTGTAATAGTTGCCACCTGACAAAGAAAAGCCTGTCCCTTGAATTCAGTAATGGCGAGAAATGGGAACAACGCGCTGTCACGAATTGCAACAGCCGCAATGTGGTGTATCTTATCACATGCCCTTGCGGTAAGGAGTATGTAGGAATGACCACACGTGCGGTAAAAACCAGAATTAATGAACACAAGAGCAATGTGAGATGCAAAAAACAGACAACGAAAATGGCATCTCACTTCCTAGAGGCACAGCACTGTGTGAATGACATACATTGGACTGTTATTGAGCAATTAAAATCTGAAAGAGGTTTGTTTGAGAAGGAACAAAGATGGGTGTTCCGTCTGGGCTCAGATGTGACCGGGTTGAATGACTCCATTCCATGGAGCCAATTACGCTAAATAATAACCCCCTTTTTCTGCTCAAAAAAATCAGAGACCTTTCAACCATCAACTCCATTGCATGAAGCAAACTGCGTTTAATAAAACCAGCACCCTTAGATCTGTAAACCATCTTGCCCTTCAATCAGTTCCCCATACCATTTATTCATTCCACTGGAGGACATCCAGGTAAAACCATGATGTTCCTATTTGGCTGATAGGGGTTCAGGTTTTTGCCTATTAATCTTGCCTACCTCATGGCTTGCAGGCTTTTCTTAATATTTCTTAAATATTTGCTGTTTTACCCCAAATGCATGTGGTCATAATTTTATCAGGACCCCCGGGTATAGGCGGCTTATACTTGGCGCCTTTCGCTGTCACCATAGGGATCACAACTCGCCCCTTGGTAATACATGAGGTTTCTCAGCAAAATCGAGTCGATTACAGGCCACAACACCGTCACTGCGCATGCGCGCGGTGGCAGACACTGGATCTAGATTTCGCGCATGCGCGAAGCGACTCAGTGCTGCCACTAACCGAAAGAGCATGGGCGCATGCGCAACACTGCTCCTCCGCACATGCGCATTCACACGGGAACACCCTTCCCGGTGCACGCAAATGCGGATAGCAAACCAGGGGACCGGACCAAGTATGGGCTTTTTACGTTTTCCATTAGGGGCTAATTGAGGTCTTTTGAGACTATTTAAACTCGCTCCCTAGTTCACCACCTCACTCGTCGGAGCCGCGTGGAGGGGGAACAAGCCAGACAGCCCTGTGCAGAACCGTGAGTGTGTATGGATGTATGAACAAACCTGAAGGTGTGTGATCTATTTTTTCCGAGGTATTACTACCTTTTGATCCATTCCCTTAAATACCTCACAGGTTGCCATATCGGGTAGAACGGACCACGCCCCAACACGCTGTGGCTCATGAGGCCATTGGACCTCTATTAATAAGTAAGCTACGCATTTGGGTCACAAACCATACCCTCTAAGACCTATCTGATATTTTGAATGTGTGTGTGTGTCTCAATCTATATGTAGTTCGTTTTTTTCTTTTTAGGGTTCCTGGACCTTCACTTTTGTTCCTTGTTACCCTTCTGTGTATTTACACAGTAGTAACATAAAAATATGTATTATCTTGCTTAGTAGTAAAAATTTTTTTTTTTTTTAGGGTTCCTGGACCTTCACTTTTGTTCCTTATGACCCTTCTGTGTTTTTTAGCACAGTATGGACACAACAATATGTGCCATCTTGTTTTACATAACCTTTCTGTTTACAGGTATCCTGAACCGCCAACTGGGCGCAACGGACCGTACATCCAACATAGATAGGTACATTATTCACCATATCTATTTTTGTAGAGCACAATTTTTAATATCTACACACATGTGAGTAAGGTGGGGATAAGTAGTGCATATTCCCGTCCTGAAGAAGGAGTTCCAGTACTCCGAAACATGTCGACGCACTAATTTGGTTGGGTTACCCTAATTAGTAAACCACAACCACTCTAGCACTTTTTTTAATAATACCAGCCGGAGACTAAATAAAAAATTTTTTCAGCACTCACGTGCCAGGTATTTTTTAATTCCTCACTTTTCACCTCACCACTCACATTATTGGTACCTTCACACACCAAACACATAGTTCACTCATAAAGTGCTCCTGCGTAGTCGTGAAGTCGTAGCACGCCGCATTCCGTAGAGGTTTGCGAAGACCCCGATGATGAAGCATGACACCAAGGGGCCTGTTGGTGTGTGAGGGGTATTTTAACAACACTGGTTGCTCCCCACCATTGTGGTAACAACCGCCGTCCACCTAGTGGATTCCTTTTGTTTATGACAGTCATGCTCTGCACCATGTGGCTAAAAACAACGGCCAAGCTAAAGGCTTGCATAAGTGATGAATAGGTCAAAAAGATGTTAGAGTGGAGCAGATGAAGCAGCAGAGGTAAAACAGTCATGCTTAATATATTAAACCTTCATACAGTATGGTGCTCAAATAATACGACACAAATTATATGAGCAAAAGGTTGTATTTAAGAGGTATACAATGCAATTTAGAAAGGGAGGTGTGAGAAATGGGCTCATTGGTTGCGGGGATTTTGAGCCCTTCGCACGTAAAAACCACAATCTCTTTCAAGTGGAGGAAACTGGGTTCCTGGGTGCGGGGGTGAAACACAGCTTCAGCATCAACCACAATTCCTGTTTGAGTGGAATCACAAGCAAACCCCAAATTAACCTGTGCTTTATCCTCTGGTCGCTTGGCACAAGCAGTCAGGCTTAACTTAGAGGTAATGTGTGAAGTATTTATGCACCTCTTTATACCTTAATGAAGTGAAAACACAACACAGGCATAACCCCACACCGATTTAGAAACACAGAGTAGAATTAAATACATTATTTGAGACCTAAAGGCAAAAAATCTAATCAGTAAACCAGAGAATAGCAATTTTCAAGATTTAAGTGAAAATAATGGCTAGAAGTAAAATGCGCATACAGTGGTTATCTAGTAGAGCTGGACCAGGACAAAGTCACTAGTTAAAGCCGACCATGATGGAGCATGGGCCGGATACAGGAACCAAGTTAGGTCCCCTGAACAAAGTACTTTAAATCCTGGTTTCGGAGCGTTTAGCGATCCTGCATCAAGGTTGTTTT
This sequence comes from Lissotriton vulgaris, assembly GCF_964263255.1. Lineage (NCBI taxonomy): Eukaryota > Metazoa > Chordata > Amphibia > Caudata > Salamandridae > Lissotriton > Lissotriton vulgaris. The sequence continues at coordinate 2,125,002,763 of NC_141685.1, forward strand.
GGGCAGTGTCAGTTCCAAGGAGCAACAGGGCTTCGATATGGAGCTCTGCATCATCATAGAGGATGCCATTGACAAGAGACTTGCAATGAGAAGTCTGACGTAGATTATGCATCATCATGCAGCAGTTCTGAGGAGGCTGTGAGCTGCAATGCGAGGTTCTACTTTGGAGTTGCATCTCGTTGTGGTGGCTCTGCAGCAGAGCTCGAGGGGGTGCATTGCACTGTGACAGTTCTACCCACATGACCACAGCTGAGCTAGCAGAGCACTGTCTGGCCCACTTCCAAGGGCCCAGGTCTGGGTTGGCACAACTTGTGGGGGGCTACTCACATCAGACAGAGTCCAGGTGCTGGGTTCAAGGTTGCTGGAGCCTTTTCTGTTCCTGAGGCCCTGATTAGGATGCCAGCCAACTAGCCCATGGAGTCACTCTGTTGTTCCTAGGTTGAAGATGCAGGTCATGTCTTTGCAGGGCAGCAGAGTAGCAGTCGTTTTTGCAAAGCAAGCCAGCAATCCTTCTGAGTCTCCCACAGGTCCATAGGTGTTAGAACTGGGAGTCTCTAGTTGGCAGAGGTAGGTACCACTGTCCAAATAGGGACCCTTGCTTCTACTCAGGGTAAGAAGGATACACTCTTTAGATAACCCTTGCTCACTCCCTTGTTAGCTTGGCACGGGCAGTCAGGTTTAACAGAGGCAACATGTAAAGTATTTGAACCAACACTCACAGTAACATAGTGAAAACACCACAAACCGACTCCACAACAGTTTAGAAAAATAAAGGTATTTTAATCTAAACTACACAAGACCAAAACGACAAAAATCCAAAATACACTGTTCAAGAACATGGTTTCAAAAGAGTTGTTACGGTTGCGTTAAAATAATCCACAGTTGCATCATGTTTTGGCCAACAGTACCTTTAGATGCGACAAAAGTTCCAAGTGAAAGCTGCAGCGTTGAAAAGCAAGCAATGCGTCACTCCTGAGACCCTGGGGAGGCGATGCGACAACCAAGCTGGACATAGCGGGCGTGTTGCGATGACTCCGGTCTGTATGGGGAGGTATACTATACCTTGTGTGGATTCCGGTGCGCAGGTTTCGGTGGAAGCGGCTCGCAAAAGGTACGATGCGATGATCTTCGGGACGGTCACGATCTCAGTTGCGGCGGCGATGCGCTGCGCAGCGTCCATCTTCTCCTCTCGTGGCCCCTCGATGCAATGGCTCTGCAACGACTCTGGCAGCGACGTGATGCGGTCCGCAGGCAGGCGGTGCGACGATCTCACCCAGTGACGACAGGCTCTGCGACGATGTTCGCAGCGATGGTACTTTTCCCGCACCAGAGCGATGCGTTCCGCAAGCGAAGGATGTGTCGGTTCTTACAGCGGCAAAAGGCGCTGTGACGATCTCGATCTTCATGGCGGAGGGAATTTCCACGCACTTACGGGGATGCTCTCCGCAAGCAAGCGATGCGTGGAACTTTGCAGAAAGTCTTTAGTATCTTGATTTCCAGCTTCCCAAGCACAGGTACAACTTCCAGAGGCACCACAACTGGCCCAAGCACTCTGGGAAGGACAGAACTCTCTCAGCAGAGTTCAGGGAAGGTGAAGGTGAAGTCTTTTATTCCTAAGACTTCTTAACAGGGAGCCAGCTCTTCTCAGGCCCTTGGAGATTCCTTCAAGCAAGGGGATACAGCACAAAGCAAAGTCCTTCCCCTCTCCTTGGCAGCAAAGCAACTGCAGGTCAGTCCACAAGCATGGAGCAGATTAGTCTTCCTTCTTCAGTCTTCCAGCTTTCTCCTTGGCAGACGTTCCTTCTTGATTCCAGGGTGATCTAATTTTCTGTAGTCTGGGGTATTGTACTTATACCCCTAAAAGTCTTTGTTCCCTTTGTGCAGGAGGGCTCTGAGCCCGGTCTGAACCAGTTCTAAGTGTTCCTTGAGCACTTTGTTTTCCTGGCCTCTCCTTTCATTTCAGAGAGAGGGGCAGGGTCGTCAGCTGCCAAGCAGGAGGTGGAGGCAGCTTTGTGGAAGGCAGGCGCAGCCCTATTCAGGCCCAGGTGCTACCCCTCCCACCACTCTAGATGCAGATGGAGCTATTCAGCCCAGGGATGGCCCACTAAGCCTCTGGGAGCCACCCAGTCCCTGTCACTCACAAACCAGACAGTCAATTCACAAACAGGCCAAGGCGCACAGAAAGGTCAGACAGGAGAACAACCACTTTCTAAAAGTGCTGTTCTCAAACACAGGATTTAAAAAACACCTTTTCCAAAAAATGGGTTATTAAATTCTGAGTTCAGGGATACCAGACTTTTATGTCCTATCTTGCTCCTATGGGAAGATATGCAGGTAACCACTGTCGCATTTGCCAGCATTTGCCATGATAGCCTATGGGCAAGATAGCCTTACAATAGTGAAAAACGAAAATGACTGTAATTCACTACCAGCGCATGTCACCTGCACTAGTACATGCTCTACCTTTCACATACACTGCACCCTGCCCAAGGGGGTACTATGGGACTTTCATAGGGGTGACCAATATGCACAGAAAGGGAAGGGTTAGGCCTGGTCAGTGGGGACACTGACCAGGTTGACATGGCAGTTCACAGACTGCACACTGGCACTGTGGTGGCAGGCCTGAGACAACATTTTAGGGCTACTCATGTGGGTGGCACAATCAGTGCTGCAGGCCCACTAGTAGCATTTGTATCACCAGCCCTGGCACACTCAGTGCACTTTACTAGGGACTTCTTGGTGATACAAATATGGCAATCATGGATAACCAATTACAATACCAATATGGCCGGGATGCCTGTCACCCCCTCCCAACACAATCCCCAAGGATGGGAAGACGGACGCAGTTCTGAACTTTTGGAAGGCGGGAGGGAGTTACCCTCCCGGCGGTATTTATTAAAATATGAAACAAAATTAAAACATTAAAATAACAGTTTCATATCATGTACAATTTTCATTTATTACATTTCGATGAAGACATGTTCTTTGGCTATCCTTAACAAATCTCTAGTACAGAGGATTTCCTATCCGAGTCTAACATCCTGCAAAAGCATACTTTCTAAATTAAAATTGTACATCCTAACATTACGGGCCAACGGCAAGGTCGCAACCGGTGTCAGATCCCTACTACCAGAACTCTCCCCCTCACGGTGTGAGGGCGGGCGCGCAGAGGACTGTACCTCTGTGCCAACTCCAATTTCCCTTGTCTTGTGGGGGCCCCCTATTTTAACTCGACGCCATCTTAAGGGTCGTCCGAGGACTCGTGTGAGGTGTCCGTGAGAAGGTAGCGTGGACCCCCCTCCCACCCCACACTGTCTACCATATCCGCCGTCGCGGATATCTGGGCCCCGGGAAATTCGTAGGAGGGGCATCTAGCCGCCTCCTCCCCTGGAAGAGGCCTATGACCGTCTTCCCTTAGGCGACCCATACTTAGTGGGTGCCGCCTCCCCGTGTGAGGGGCCAATGGCCGCCTCCCCCCGGGCGCTCCCATCCATATTGGGTGGCGCCCCCCCCTCTAGGGACCTTGAAATTACTGCTCACCGATCATGACCTTACCGCCTGACCAAAAAGAATAAATATGACATTTGTTTAACTACTAAGGGAGAAAATTACACTGTACATAGCAATCTCTGTCACTACTACTAGACATTCTTCATATCAATAAACTCAGACCGTTATCGTCTGCTAAACCAAGGAGAAAAATTATTATCAAACAAATTCCTTTATTTGCAGAACTAAACATCATCCTGGTATCGATCGAAGCATATCACTTTATTGCAGTACTAACGTTGCCATAAGGGGCTGGTGGGTGGGTCAAAATTGCTCCTTGTTCCGTCGAGGGCTCACGTGCAACGAGTTGGTGCAGCTTCCAAGCACAGGAACAAGAGGATGCTTCTTCGGATTCCCGCTCTCTTTATTCTTCTCCGGGAGGGCGTGTACCCTCCTCCGATACGCCTCCTGGGCGTGGCCGATGATGTACGTGTCTAGGACAACCCTTCTTGGGCGGGAAAAGGCGCGCCCCGGCTACGCCACTTCGGGCATACCAGCCGTGACACGCCCCCCGCCCAAAATGGTTTCCCGGGAGGATCCGGGCCCCCTACCATACGTTCGGGGGGACCGAGTGGTCGCCCCTTTCCATATGGCCGGGATGCCTGTCACCCCCTCCCAACACAATCCCCAAGGATGGGAAGACGGACGCAGTTCTGAACTTTTGGAAGGCGGGAGGGAGTTACCCTCCCGGCCGTATTTATTAAAATATGAAACAAAATTAAAACATTAAAATAACAGTTTCATATCATGTACAATTTTCATTTATTACATTTCGATGAAGACATGTTCTTTGGCTATCCTTAACAAATCTCTAGTACAGAGGATTTCCTAGCCGAGTCTAACATCCTGCAAATGCATACTTTCTAAATTTAAATTGTACATCCTAACATTACGGGCCAACGGCAAGGTCGCAACCGGTGTCAGATCCCTACTACCAGAACTCTCCCCCTCACGGTGTGAGGGCGGGCGCGCAGAGGACTGTACCTCTGTGCCAACTCCAATTTCCCTTGTCTTGTGGGGGCCCCCTATTTTAACTCGACGCCATCTTAAGGGTCGTCCGAGGACTCGTGTGAGGTGTCCGTAAGAAGGTAGCGTGGACCCCCCTCCCACCCCACACTGTCTACCATATCCGCCGTCGCAGATATCCGGGCCCCGGGAAATTCATAGGAGGGGCATCTAGCCGCCTCCTCCCCTGGAAGAGGCCTATGACCGTCTTCCCTTAGGCGACCCATACCTAGTGGGTGCCGCCTCCCCGTGTGAGGGCCAATGGCCACCTCCCCCCGGGCGCTCCCATCCATATTGGGTGGCGCCCCCCCTCTAGGGACCTTGAAATTACTGCTCACCGATCATGACCTTACCGCCACAGGCCGGATAGTTGACCGGCTATCCGGCCCCCCCACAAACTCCTATTAAAGGTCATGTTTTATTCAAACCTTTTAGCCATGCTACGAAGTCTCCTATGAGTAAGACATTCCCCTCCCGGGACAAATGGACACCATCCTCGAGATACATGTTATCTCCCCTAATACATCCGTGCGGAATACAGTGCAATTGCGACGAGCGAAACAACCTACCGAGTTTATTATTGACTTTTTTACTGAATGGTTCAATGCTGACACAGAGAAACCCCCCCGCCATACCTTCCTGGGAATCATGTGGGACCATCCTATCGTGCACCCCGGGATTCTCCTCGCCAGCCAGCTAACAGTAGATAAAACTCGCTCGAGTAATACTCGCTTCCCGAGTGTCACCAAGTCATTGCCCCCCAGGTGTACTATGAGTATAGATGGCGGTGACCTCTGCCGCCCTAACAGACCCTCAACAAAAGATTCAAACTGGTCAATACAGAGCCCGCCCCTTCCATGGAAGGTCACCCTGTACCCGTATTCCCCAGCTGCGTGAGTCACGTCACCTGTTTTGAATACGTCCCCGGCCCGTCTCACGTATGAGTGGCCCACGACCCACACCACTTTTTCCTCAGCCGGTGATTTCTGACCGCTGCTCCCCAGGTGCCGGGTCGACTGCACAGTCCGCCCCGCATAGCATGCTCGCGAAACTGCAAACCAAACAGAAGACAAGAAGCGTGAGTGCATGCATATGACTTCACAACATGTGCAAACGCACGTACCTTTTATAACAATCTGAGGACCATCGTCCCAGTCGTTTCACCTTCTCAACACTTTGATCCCTGGCTGTAGCCTCTGTTGCAGCCCCTATCCTAAAGGAATGGGTCCCAAAATCGCCCGGGTCCAAGCCCGCTGCTGCGATTGCCATTGTCAACACCCTCTGGAACTGAAACCTCGTCAGTGGGGTGGCATCGATGTGTCTCAGCAAGCTTGCCCCCCATGTTTTCCCTCTTTGTGCCAGATATTCCTCTACACACTTTACCGGGCACACGGGGGACCCTCGCATGCGCTGGACAATAATACTGTCTCCCATAGCACTGGGGTCGGTCTTGGACCTGGTGATTGTGATCATCATTGAGTCACCCTTAATCAGAATGCGGTCCCGACACAGACCTCCTTCTACATCATTCTTATTTCTAGCCACCAGCTCGCTAACCCGCATCGCCCCATAAAACGCTAATGCGAAAGCGGCCCGGAACAGCACTGCCTCGAACTGGGAGTAGCATGTCGTGGGGAGTATTGCTATCAGGAGAGACAACCTTTCTAACCCAATCGGGCGTCTCTCGTCGACTCTACGACCCTCAAGGCGTTGCCAACCCCTAAGGGCTTTCCTCACTAAAAAGGACGACGTCGGGTCCTTGATGCCATGCGCCTGCGCCATGAATGAAATGGCGGCCCGGTGTCTATTGGCCGTTGCCACTGATCGGCCTGCACTGTGGAGAGCCACTAGAAACTTCAGAACATAATCCTCCTGCCCCCAATATTCCCCCCCAGCCGGACCCAAAAATGCACAATAGGAACGAAACGCTCCCTCGTATGCCTTCCATGTCCTGGGGGCTAAGCTTGCTGCCACGAGGTCTTGTAATCCAGGGCACCGAGTAGCCAGAGTGCTTCGGGTATGGTGCCGCCACCAGGTCCGCAGAAGGTAGATAACCCCTGAAAGCCTGCATGTGTGAACGAGAGAGCGCATCAGCCGCGTGGTTCAGTACACCGGGCACATGCTTTGCCCTGAATTGTACGTTCAGTCTCATGCAAAGCAGTACAATTTCCTTAAGCAATCTCAATATCCACTTGCAGCGAGCTGCCTGATTATTTATACATTCAACGACAGTCATATTGTCAGACCAAAACACAACTGAGCGATCTCGGAACTCCTCCGGCCATGCCCTCAGAGCCACCAATATGGGGAACAACTCGATGTTACCTGTGAGACCGCTGGTGTGCCACCACGTCGGCCATGTTTGCGCCGACCATCGATTACCAAAGATGGCGCCAAATCCCGCGCTCCCAGCCGAGTCGGTCCACAAACCCAGCTCGTCCGAGGATGCAGGTGGCTTGTTCCACACCACTTGACCGTTGAAATCCGCCAGAAATGCCAACCAAATGCGCATGTCCTGGCGAACTTCTGCAGACAGTCTCGTGCAGTGGTGTCCTTCCTTGAGACCAACCATGGCTTGTGCAATAGAGCGGGAAAAGGGGCGGGCCATTGGTATCACCCTTAAGGCAAAGTTAAGCTGGCCCACTGCTTGTTGCAATTGATGTAGGGTAACCTTCTCTTTGCTAATGCACAGTTCCAAGGAAGCCCTGAACTTCGTAACTTTCTCCATTGGTAAACGGAAACATCCTTCCACTGAATCGAGCTCAATTCCCAGAAACTCGAGTGAAGTAGATGGTCCTACCGTCTTACCCGGTGCCAATGGCACCCCAAACCTCTTCATGAGTGTGCAAAAGTCCTGTAATGCCTGCGCACATTTCCGGTCGCCGGCTGGCCCCAGAAATAAAAAATCATCTAGGTAATGCATAACCTGGGCATGGCCGGTGGCCTTGGTGAACGCCCATTCCAGAAAACAACTGAACTTCTCAAAATACGCGCAAGAGATGGAGCAACCCATTGGCATACATCTATCCATGTAGTATTGGCCCTGGAAAACGAAGCCTAACAAACGCTGATCCCGAGGGTGTACCGGGAGCAACCGGAACGCAGACTCAATATCTGATTTCGCCATCAGCGCCCCGGGCCCCAATTGATTCAGCATGGCGACGGCATCATCGAAGGATGCGTACCGTACCGAGCAAACCCCCGGGTCAATGGCCTCCTTCACTGAACGACCCCTTGGGGCCGACAAGTTATGGATCAGCCTAAATTCCCCTGGGTCCTTCTTGGGAACAACTCCTAAGGGGGAACAGATGAAATTAGTTACTGGCAGGTGTCCATATGGGCCAACTACCCGGCCTAGGGCAACCTCCTTTGCAATCTTCTTTTCGACCACCGCTGGGTTATGCCGAACCGACAATTGGTTTTTACAAAGTGGTTCCCCCTGAAAATCCCCCGCCGGGATGTGGAAACCATATGAGAAGCCGTTCCTCAACACCCCAGCGGAGACATGATCAGGGTATTCATTTAGCCAGGGGATCATTGCCATGATATTAATAGGGGTAGGTAGCGGTATCCGATGGTCTTGCTCAGACCTGTTTGGCCCCTCCTCTACCCCCTGTATCACCATTCTTGGCTCGGCATGAGCTCTCGGGATGTGAAGAGTTTCCGCAACCTGCACACGCATGTTTGAACTTACATGTCCCTTGTGGTCTAGTGCAATTGCCTCTGTTAAAATTCCAACAGACCCCTTTCCTACCCCCATTTCCACCGTTCCTTGGTTGCTGGTCGCCTGTGTGGCTCGCTCGAAAGGGCGCCGCAGGCTGCTGGCGGGAAGGTCCCGACCCTCTCCCGCCGAGCGAGGACGACTTTGTCGCGCCCGGCAGGAGCTGCTTCTGCCAAGAAATAGAGTCGAGACAATCCCACGTCAGAGATGAATCGTGCTCTTTGGCCTTACGAAACTTCATATCGTACCCCATCCACTCATCACCCTCATATGCATCATAAAAATCCATTATTCGTGCCTGGTAGCATGATAATTCGGACAAAACCTCAGGCTTACGTTCTCCAATAATCGCAGAAAACATTGCAAAGGCCCTGGCCCAATTCGAGATTGTCTCATCCACCCTAAATCCCGCCATTTTGGCTCTCCATACACTCGGGTGCCACAACTCCTTTTGTGCCTTAACATACTCCATCTCTCGATGGTCAGTCAGCAGGGAAAACATGTTTACATACTTATCAGCCCATATCAATTCTTTAGTGGCCAACGGTATATGTTGGGCCACCTTCTCCCGTCTTGAGGGTAAAGACCCCTCCCTTGCCATCGGCAATGCTTGCTTACCCGGTTCCGGTGCTGTTCCCGCGGCTGCTCCGACACCAGCTGCCGGTCCTTCCGTGATCGCCTGTGGGGGAACAAAAGGAACATTCGCCTTCGCGGCCTCTCGCGACTGCCGCAACTGCTGCATTAGTAACTTGGCCTCCTCGGCCGTGTCTGCCGGTGCTGAAGCACCCCCTGTCTTTTTTCCGAGCCATGCGGCCAACTGGGCGGCTAATTCCGGAGGCATGTCCTCCCCGCTGGCGGGCGTAACAACAACCGGAATTGGTTGACCCGCGTCTGGAATCGGTCCCGGGGTCTCGACTGGGACAACCGGGCTCGCCGGGGGTAACTCGTGGACCGGGACTTCACCCCCCGCCGCCCTATTCCTAACCCGCTTCCCCCTACCCTCGGGGACCACCTTCGGCAAAGCCGGACCTATTACCTTTTTTGGTCTACCCGGATTGTTCATCGCAGCCATCTGCTTCTTCCTGTTCGCCATATCTCTTACCAGCAAGCGAAGCATCTGTTCGGTTCCGGACTTCTTTCCTGCCTTCTTGCCCGGCATTCTTGTCGAGTATCGAATCTACGTCGATCGACACGGTCCTGAACCTTGAGCCTCGAAGTCGCTGAAAGAGAAACACAAGAATTACAAGTTCTCAAAATTGCTCCTTGTTCCGTCGAGGGCTCACGTGCACCGAGTGGGTGCAGCTTCCAAGCACAGGAACAAGAGGATGCTTCTTCGGATTCCCGCTCTCTTTATTCTTCTCCGGGAGGGCGTGTACCCTCCTCCGATACGCCTCCTGGGCGTGGCCGATGATGTACGTGTCTAGGACAACCCTTCTTGGGCGGGAAAAGGCGCGCCCCGGCTACGCCACTTCGGGCATACCAGCCGTGACACGCCCCCCGCCCAAAATGGTTTCCCGGGAGGATCCGGGCCCCCTACCATACGTTCGGGGGGACCGAGTGGTCGCCCCTTTCCATTTACACAGGGAGCACTTGCACTTTGACACTGATCAGCAGTGGCAAAGTGCCCAAAGCATCTGAACCAGCAAAAACGAAATCCAGCACAGTGTCCAAAATACAAGAGGTGGAGGCAAAACGACAGGGGAAACCACACCAAAGATGCCAGGTCTAACAAGAGGTGTACTGAAAACTTTGGTCTGAGTCCAATATTTATACTTTGTGCCAGCTTTGAAGTAGGAGAAGGTTTTGGAGGTTTCCACCCGCACAAGTGTATGGAATGCTCTGCCTTCCTGTTCTGGCCCCAGGTTGTATCGGGGCACAAAAGACTAATGCCAAACCCTTTTTGGAGTGTACTCGGGCAGAGGCTTTGTGATATGAAATTGTGATAGGTGACAGATCCTCCCTCAGCAAGCCAGAGATGGCTTATCCTGCCAACACCTATTCCCCCTTTTCTCACTGCCTGGGAGCAATACACAAATAATACCTGTAAGCTACTTCTAGTAATGTGATCCAGCATACATTCTACAGGCACCAAAGGAAAGGAAAGGAAATGAAAATGTCAACTTTCTGAAAGTGGCATTTTTAGAATTAAGACTTAAAATCCGACTTTACGATTAAACAGGGTTTAGATTACAGTTCTTTAGACACCAAACCTGATATTCCTGCTTGCTCCCAGATTAAAATTAGAAATTATGAATTATTTAGTAGGTAATTAAAGGGAAACATAACAGTGAATGCAGTCAAACAGGGGAAGAAGCACATTGCAAAGCCTTTCCTATAGACTCTGTATATAAATGGCAGGGGTGCACTGTCAGACTGCACGGAGGAACTACGCAGAGAAGTTTAGAAATGTGTTGTGACAGACTGGGAAAACTATGGGGCATATTAGCAAGAAATAGCGATATTTATCGCTAAATCCGCTTAGAGCATTTTTTCTTATCGCTGCCTATCACTGGATATGTTAGCGGAGAAAACATGCTATTAGCAACGTTTGTCTCCATTGTGCTAAAATATCCAGCGATAGTGGCGAAATGTGTGAATATCGCTGGAAATCCAGCGATATTCAAGCATTAACGCCAATAGGGACTTAACCTGAAAAACCACCTCCCATTGGATAAACAGGTAAGTCATGTTTTTAGCAGGCTTTAGATTACAGCCATAATCGCGCTTAGCACATTTTTTTTTATCGCTATGCCTGCCTTGCTAATAGGCGATAGCTGTGTTAGCGACTGCTTTCAGTCGCTAACAGTTTGGGTACGCCCACTTTGCATGTCATTAGCGATAAATATCGCTGACATGCAAAGCGGGCCCCAAACCGGTCACTATCGCCTAAAAGCTGTTGCTAACAGGGCGATAAAAATATTGCAGCTTTAGCGGCAAAAAGTGCCGCTAAAGCAGCGATATGGCCCTTGCTAATATGCCCCTATGTTATTATTGTATTGTCATGTTATACTATGTTACACCTGAACAAGCTATTCAGTTCTACATCAAAGTATATTACATACATCAGAGATATAAGTCAGTGTAGTGATATAGTACATAGAAATATTAACAGTATACATATGTTTTTAAAAGTATGCTAGATTACATCATGGACAGTTTCTCTAAAACAAACGCACAAACAACAGAGCAATATTTGGCCTCACACTAATATTTAAAAACCTACTAGATTTAGCAATCAAAAAATATTTAAGTCAGATAATTGCCACTCTTTTGTAAGCCCTTTTTTCCTACTAAAGCTGTTTTCAACCTCTGAAACAGCATATTACGGGGCATATTACCAAGCAATAGCGATAATTATTGCTATTGCTTGGTTAGAGACAAAAGTTTACCGCTGACCTGCGGCGATGTTTACCGCAAATAAACCTTGGTATTACCAAGGTTTATCGCAAATGCGATAAAAATCGCCGCAATGCATGAATATCGCTGAAAAGTCAGCGATATTCATGCATTACCGAGCTAATGCTCTTAGCGATGTTATCCACCTCCCATTGGATAACATGGCTAAGAACTGCTCAGGGCAGGTGTTAGCTTCTGGAGATATTCGCGCTTAGCGCGAATATCTCCAAAAGTTGGTAATAGGAGATAGCGATGTTAGCGACTGTTTTCAGTCGCTAACATCTTGGCACGCCCACTTTGCATGTCATTAGTGATAAATATCACTGACATGCAAAGTGGGGCTCAAGATGGTCGCTATCTCCTACTAGCTGTCGCTAACTGGTATTAGCGACAGCTAGGTAATAGGGAGATCATTTTATCTCCGCTTTCTTGGCTTTTAAAGCCAAAAAAGCGGAGATAAACCCCCTTGATAATATGCCCGCTGATCTTCGGAGTAAAATGAGTGCTGGGTGCAGATCGAGCATGATAGCCAAGGTGCACAGTAAAATGTTTACTTTCCACCAAGAGAAAGCCCATGATACAGGGTCCGCATTATGCTAAGGGTGCACTGCCCTGGTTTGAACCACAGTGCACTGTTCACAGGGCATGCTGAGCAGAGATTTAGTCAGTGCACTTTATGATATTCAGTGCTATGCCCCAAGGGAAGCTGCAAACATGCACCCGCCATGAAGGCAGTACATTACCGAAAGGTAAGCAGACTTTATGAAGCTGCCGATTCACCTTTTACTTTGCAGGCAGCAACATGGACTACCTTTCAAAGAAAGACAGTGACCCCCTTGCAGGCTGGTGCCGTGAACGACTACACCAGCTTGCAGGGAGATTTGTGAGGGTCCATGGAAACCTCTTCCCCCACGGACTGCAGTACTTGTTGTGCCACCATGAAGCAAGACTCCCAGCCTGCCATTGGTGGCTGACAGAGCAGTTTTTGAACTGCTCGCTCGACTTTGCTATTTAAACTAATGACAAAGTCCAAACCTTTCTTTATAATATATGTCACTCATAAGCCAGGCCTATCGAGCCCTAAGGTAGCGTGCTGTATATTAAAAAGTTAGGCATGTGTTTTTACATGTCCTAACAATAAAAACCCCAAATTATCCTTTTTGCGGCAGAAGGGCCATTTGCCTCATTGGTGCATACAGGATTATACGTTGACACCTCAGCTGTGCTAACTTCTGGGTGGGACTGCTACAGTTGGCACTTCATGGTATCAAAATAATTATTTGATTAAACCATCCTTGACGCTCAAGTCGAAATTAATGTAAAGTTTAAGTAAATGGCAACTTTAGAAAGTTACAAAACAAATGATGAAATGCACATCAGTTTTTAGTCTAATATCAAGTTCAAAGAATGTGCTCTCAGGCAAGATATTTGGCATGCAGCTCATGACATGCTCTGTCCCAAAGCATGTGTTATGTTCCAAAGATATCTGGTATGCCGTTGCGCACTAGTTACAGGCTGCACTGCCATATAGGCAAAAGCCCTCAGAATTAAGCGGCATAAATCCAAATTCTGTTTTAATCCATAATTTATCCACATTACTCAATAACATCTGAGTTCACATGGAGGCCACATGACTTCTAACCTTTTAATGCACAGGAAATACCCATCAAGGTAGAAGATTTAGAAAACCGCCAGCGTAGGCGGAACTTGAGACTATTTGGCGTTCCAGAGGGAAAAGAAGGCGCAGATCCTCGAGCATATTTGGTACTGCTTTTTCAGAAGGCTTTCCCAGCTCTGCCAGATTGGGACTGGGACAGCCAGATACAACAGGCACATAGGCTTCCCCTTTGGCCTCAGCGACAAGGCCTATGTTAATCTATTTTGGAAATTTTTTGCTGCCTCAAGCCATATATCTTAAAGCCTGCCCAAGTTCTCCTATAACAACTGACACTGGTACTTTTTTTGTGCTTTCAGATTTGTGTAAAGCCTCAATGGATAGTAGATGGCTAATGAAGCAGTTATTCGAACCTATGAAATCTTTAAATGCACAAGTGTTTTTACAAGAGCCAGCACGGCTGAAGGTCTTGAGGGGTGGTCAAACTTATTTTTTTTCTGTGGTCGAGGAGGCTAAGGAGGCTCTTATCAAATGGCAACATGAGAAGGGTGGGAAACATTGAGCTGAAACGAATACTAAATTAATTATTATGAAGAGATTACTAAAATTTCCCCGCTTAAGGTGCGGGGTTTTCCGGTGAGGGGTTTTGTTTGGGATGTACTGTCTCCCTCTGGCTGCTGTTGTAGCAGCTTTTGTAAGGGGAGTAATTCCCCTCCTAAGGAACGGGATGGGCTGGCAAGTAGGTTCTTGGGAAGGGTAAGCTGGGCGAAAACATGGAAAATGAAATCAACACGACAGATAGAAAAGAAATGAATTTGTTTATAGCAGGACAGGAGGAAACAAATCGAAAATAACAAATACAATGGGCTACATGAAAGGGGAAAATACATATTTTGATGATGAGTAAAATCAATGTATCATTTGGAACGTTGCCAGTCTAAATAGTAAACTCAAGAGGCAGCTGGTACGGGAAGAGTTAAAGACATATAACCCTCAGTTCGCTCTAATAATAGAAACACATCTTTCTTATAAAGATCGCAAATTTTTATCGCAACTTGGTTATGAAATTATTATTTGCACTTCACAGTCTTGCTCTAATAGGGGAGTGTCTATCTTAAAACAAAAGGGATTTTGGTGTGTGATACTAAAAACTATGACTGATCGGGAGATGGGCAATCCCGCAGGCTGAAATACAAGGCAAAAAGTATGATATATGTGGTATATATGGTCCTAATGTAGATGAACCATCATTTTTTGATTCTTTAAATATGGAACTATTAAATTGGGATGGAGAGAAAGTGATCATGGGGGACTTCAACTGTATTATGGATCATAATATAGATACTAGTAGACAGACACCCACCCGGTGGGGGACTTCAACTGTATTATGGATCATAATATAGATACTAGTAGACAGTACATCCCAAACAAAACCCCTCACCGGAAAACCCCGCACCTTAAGCGGGGAAATTTTAGTAATCTCTTCATAATAATTAAAATATTAGATGGCCTTTTTAGCAGCTTTATATGGGGCTACAAGAAGGCACGTAGAGCAATGAACTTACTGAAATGTCCTTTCGATCAGGGGGGTATAGATTTTCCAGAAAAATGTATTTTTGGTCTGCATTCGCAGGTCGTTTTCGGAGTCTATTAATTCCTTTATGCACTACCTTTTTCCAACAACAACTATTGGCAGAAAACAGTTTGATGTATCTGTATAAAACTACTGATCCGAATTATTTCAAGCATCTAAAATTCAAGACTTTACGGGACACTATGTCTATCTGGAAAGCTATTTTGATCAGGTGTGATCTATCATACTACCACGATAAACTTCCTTTGTGGGGGAATCCAATTTTTCCTAAGACTTTTCAGCTATTACACTTAAACAATGGGCTGATTTTGGTATTTTTACACTCAGGGTTCTATATGATCATGGGGGTTTTGCTTCATTTGAAAATTTGCAATTTTTGTTTAAATTACCAAGGCATATGTTTTTAAAATATTTGCAAATTAAGAGTTATCTGTTGACGCTTCTAAAATAGACTAATATAACTAAGTCGGAGATATGGGACAAAGCTAAATTTATGATTAGTTGTATGTACAAAACCCTCATTAGTTTTAGAAAGGGGGATGGTAATACATTAGCTGACAAATGGAGTATAATATTGGGGGGAGGCGACGGTAAACAACATAGAGCAAAGTTTAAGGGTAGTCAAGAAATCTGTACATGCTACCAATTTACAAATGCAGCAGTTTTGTACTATCTGTACCCTTTATTAAACAACTGAGAAAATAGCTAAATGGGCCAGTATGGGGACAGCTAGCACGCAAATAAAATGCCCTAAATGTGATCTCTTTGTGGCGAATATGAGACATATGTTTGTAGAATGTCCTAAGCTTGATGACTTTTGGCAACAGGTAGGCCAAATCTGTTCTCAGAAGCTAGGGATAGATTTTTCCCCTACCGTGAGGGACATTATGCTGGGGCCTGAAATGTTTAATCATAGACAGAATCAGCTATTACTGATTCTGTTGGTAATAGCTAGATTGGTGATTGCCCGAGTCTGGATCAGTTTGCACCCTCCAAATATCAATGATTGGTGGATGTTGATGAAGGAGATATATGCAATGGAATACACTCTGGCGAATGCAAGGGAAACACAAGCTTTAAATAAATTAAAATCTATATGGGACTTATTTTGCAATGTTTAGATTAAAATTAGGATTGAGGGTACTTACGTATCTACTGCCCTTTGTTTTTCCTTTTTTTTGTGCTTGATATATTTAATCATGTGGTCTATTGTAATTGCTGACTTGTTGAAGAATAAAGATATTTACAAAATAAAAAAGGAAATTCCCATCCAGGTTTTCCTCAGTAACCTGTTAGAAATCACATGACATCCCAGCCAGGTAACCATATAAATGTCCAGCAAGCCTGATACAGAAGAAGTGACTCCAAGAGTCAGCTAGCTGAATTCCTGTCCCAGCTACAGGGCCACAAAAGATGAAAAAGTCTGTCTTGATGAGTTAATAGTCACAATCACTTGACCACCGCTGACCGCTGATGTGCAGCTTGTTAGAGCGAGTCCCAATGCTCAAAATTTGCACCAGAGTCTGCTGGACTCGTAGAGTCATTGGCGTGCAGTTTTGTGATCCAAGACAAACACTATCCTCAATGAAAGGAAACCACTGGTTTTGCTGTAACCGTAGACCAGTAGAACGGTGGCATCTGGTTTTTGGCTGGGCTTCAACCTGACTTTGAGAACACTGACCTTTTGTGGCCAAAGTTACACCACCCTATTTGTGGACTGAGGGGTGGCCACAAGAAGACCCCTTTCACTGGATCAGCATCCTCGCCATTCTGTATCCCTTGAATAGGGACCACTCCATTAATGTCTTTAGCCATTCGTCCATAGAACCTGGAACTGGACTTGAGATTGCTTTGACTGCAAGGTTACTGTCCTGCAAAGCCTCGTTGGCTCTTATGACTCATTCAAACATTTTCAAACGTTTTCCAAGTAACTGCTAACTGCAGGTAGTTGCAATTTGAATGAAAAGCAATGATGTATCATTTGCTTAATAATTTGTATCCTGGAACCCTTTGGTGGATTTTGTTTGTTTCGGTATCTAAGAATTCATTAAAATAAGAGCTATTTTCATAAATTGGTGTTGGATTTTCTTTGTTTCATATTTATTTCTTCTTCAACTGTTTGGTACTTCTCATTGCTTTGTACTTGTTCCTCTGACAAAGCTTGACTGCTCGAAGCCGCAGCTACCCAGGGTTGAGCTATGGTTTTGCAAATGAGCCTGTTTGGACACAAGAAGGGTTTGCGAGTTTATTACATGGTCAGGTCGCACAACCACACCACATAATAAACTGCTTTTCTCATACCTAGAGATAATGATAAATGAGCACTGCGCAACAACATGTGATCAGAACTGGATTGGGAACTCACTCAATGACTGACATTGCATGCATACTAGAGACATGGTCCAACAAATCTTTTGCGGTGTGTCAGGCTGTTAAACCATAATAATAAAGGCAGAACCATTACAGGTGAATGTAACATAAAAAATAACCTTGCTGCCTGACATGCCCCTACTCTGATGCGCATTTGTATGCCTAGGAAAGAAGCCATAAAGCATTTTTTTTATTTGGGTTATTGATGTAAATTGAATCAGCCTTGCTAAAAGGACAAGCTACTGGGCCTTCTGAATACCCCTCTGTGCTCCTCGAACAATAAAGCTGGTAGGAAAGGTCTGAATTGTTCACTGTTAGTCAGCAGCTCAGGACTACCCGCCAGAACTACCATCAGCCCAAGGGAAGCAAGATCAATTATTGACCTTGTGTTAATTGATATTTATTACTTCTCTTCTGTGAGAAGCTTTGCAATAGTCCAGAGACAAAAAGGTGACCATGAACCAGCTCAGTTACTCTTCCCCTAAATAAACTACCTGATCTTTTGAGCTAATTCTACAGTTGAATGCTGAATCCAGCCTTTACATTTCCTATTCTTATTTCATTTCTCAAACGATTAGTCCATAATGAGCATAGAAGGTTTTATGCTCATGGGGAACATGCAGGTTTTCTCTATTAACATCTAATTCCTTTTCCATGTTTACCTATTTAATGTTTTTTAAACATATGTCATATTAGTGCTCAACTTTGAGAAGGAAAAAAATGATAAAGCAGTAACAATGGAGCAGCATTAGCAATATTGCGTTTGAAGGAGGCATTACACCCCAGCCACTTTACCCAGACAATCTTGTCTGAGGATGGAGTACTGAGATGGATACGAATGTCTATGATGGGTTAACAGAAGTTATGCAGGAAACAATTTAAAATAAGGTTGCTTTTACAGAAGAGAAGTTCGATGAAGGTGTACACTGATTCTAATACTACTTTTTAGGCGATCATCTATTGACCCTTAAGGATGGTTTGCTGCTATGTGTAGATTAATGAAGTGCCGTATGACCTCTTCCAAGATGGCCCCAGTGGAAGCATAGGACCAGTTGTACTAACATTAGGAGTACCGATTTCCAAATTGCGATTCTCGTTGATCGATGTTAGGAAATCGGTATTCCTAATGTATGAAACTCCATTGAGTTTTTTTTGCGATTCCTTGCAGGTCGAAATTAGACCTACCTCATGCATATTAATGTGCGATCCATTAGACCACCATGTCTGTGATTGCTTTTTAATAAAGTAATCTTTTTTTTTAATGCAGCCTTTTTCCTTTAAGGAAAAGAAGCAATTATACTTTGCACTTTCAATTTTTAAGAGCAGTTTTAAGAGCAGGCAGTGCTCTTGTTTTCCATTCTCCAAGGGGTACAATGGGGAAGCCTCTCCCTTTGCGAATGGGTTATCACTTCCTTCAATGAGTTGGTAAAATATGAATGTTTTGCAACCGTAAATCAGTTGCGAAACATTCATGCATTTCATTCGGATTCAGTATTTGGAAGGGACACCCTAAACATTACCCTTCTAAATACTGTATCACAAACACAAATTCCCTCAGCATCCTTCTCTGCCTCTGCTCTTGGCATGGTGTCAACATTTTGAGATGGAATCCCTTTTTGCCCAGTAAAAACTGTCTTCCTTCCTCTGGGTTCCCCTGGCCTCCACGGAGCATGTGAAACGGCAATTGCTGATTCTGAGGTAATCAAACAGTATCCAATCACAATTACCTCAGTTTCAATCAATCAATCAGGGGTTGGTAAAGCGCGCTACTCACCCATGAGTGTCTTAAGGCGCTTGGGGGGGGGGGGTCGTGGGGGTGCAGCTCGGGTTCAGTCGAAGAGCCAGGTCTTGAGGTTCTTCCTGAAGGTGCGCAGGATCGGGAAGCATCTGATGTTAACTGGGTGTTCGTTCCAGGTCTTTGCTGCGATGTACGAGAAAGCGCTTCCGCCTGCTCTGTTTTTGCGGATGCGGGGGATCTCTGTCAGGGTGAGGTCGGCAGAGCGACGGTACCTTTTGGGTACATGGAAGGAGACTCTCTCGTTGAGGTATTTGGGTCCGATGTTGTGGAGGGATTTGTAGGCGTGGGTGAGAAGTTTGAAGGTTACTCTCTTCTCGACGGGGAGCCAGTGGAGGTCTTGTAGGTGTTGGGTCATGTGTTTGTGCTGTGGGGTCCTGAGGACGAGTCTGGCTGCTGCATTATGAATGGGCAATTAACCGATTCGGTGTTTGAGTATCAGTAACTTGAGAATGCCAATCATACTGAATCACAAATCAAAAATCTGAATGTATGATACATAGGGCCAGATGTCTCAAAAAAGCATTTTGCGATTCCCAAATAGCGTTTTCTACTGAATTACTATTTAGGAATTGCAAAATACTATGTATGTAGGAATCGGTAAAACTTTTAATATTCTTTAATATTACCTAATAGCGATTCACAAAATAGTGAATCGCTATTAGGTAATATTACTCCATTCATTCCTATGGGCCTACAAGCCCATAGGTGTGAATGGCTTTGCATTAGCTCATTTGTGATTACCTAATTGCAAAGTAGCTAATGCAAAGCCAAGGGTGCCTGGGGGCACAAGGCTAACCTGAAGCACCCCCAAAAAAGAAAGTGTGCACAATTAAAGCACACACATGCCATGTGGGCATGTTTGTGCTACATGGCACTTCGAAAAATGCATTTTTGTGCATTTTCCAAAGTTTGGACATGGTTGCCATCAATTTGAAGTTGATGGTAATTAGTGTTTCCTAAATGCACAGTTTGCATTTAGGAAAGGCTTCTTACATGTGTATTAGGCGTTCGCAAATTGCGATTCCCTATTTGCATTTGCAGTTTAGGTCAATCCAAAATATTGCGATTACCTAAATTGTGATTCCAAAAGCCTTTTATACATGAGAAAAGGCCATTTTGCATTCGCAAATGGCCGAATTTTGCGATTCGCACTGCTGGCGAAAGCTAAATGTCAAACATCTGGCCCATAGTGAATGCTGGTTCCCGAATTACAATTCGGATAGTACTGCAAATTGTGAGCTGGTACATCCAACAGTCTCTGCCTCAGCGGCAGAGAAAGAGAAATTGGAGCGACAGCTCGCTGCTCGTTGTCTCTATGCTCCGGAGTGGCAGGTAGGCTAGAGGTGCCGCGGGGCAGGGTTGAGGGCAAGGATTCTATGGCAGCCACAGCCTCTGTAGTGGAAAAAGTAAAATAGGAGCTGATAGTGGCAGATCGCATTACTCGAGCTTCAAGGAGGGTTAGAAGTTTCAATAATACATGTTGACTAAACAATTATGAACAACACAATACGAAGCTTCCCCCAACAATATTATTTTTAGCAGCCCTCCATTGTTATTTATGAAACGTCTGATATGAAAAACCCACAGCTTGCAAAAGTACAAAAAAAAGAGCACTGAAGAATTTTAATTAGTTTGGCTGCGACTATGACATTGTTTTCAGCTTCATTTGGGTGGACACAGAAAATAATTTCCCATTTCTGTGTCTAACAAAAAAAATGGCATTACTTTTCAGTGCTCTAGTTTATGTCAGTTCATTAAAGTGGCTTTATTTCTACTTCTTTGTGAGTTGTGAGCTGCCTACCATCTGTACTAGTCAGACATAGCCAGCAATTCTCTCATAACTTGGGTTTTTTGAAACAGCCTCGGCCTTTGTTTAAAGGCACAGACATCAATTCACAAGGAGTAAGTGGCAGTAACAACACATGCCCAGGCTTTCCTCCCCTGTTGACATCCTAGGAAATGATGTGACATTACATTTGGCCCTGATGATATCACAGAAAGTGAACCACTAAACGTTTGAAAAACCTACAATTAATGCACGACTACAGCAGAATAGTAAATGCCTTCAAAAAGCAGTTCAAAATATAGCTTCATTAGAATCTATTTGTTAACTATTGTGCTGCTTTAGGTACCAATGCACAACAAAAGGGTCTGTTGTAGCTGGCCAACTTTTTGACATGTAACTATAAATATCGGTACAGTCCATATACCCGTGGCATATTTATAAGAAAACAAAATGGACAAGGCAGCAAAAAAGTTACATTTCAAATATGTAAAAAGCTTGTACAGTTGCATTCATGTTATTGACCTCAGAAGGGTGAAAGACTGAGACACACAGATAAAACTCTCCACGATGATAAAGGGGGGAAAAGGGGAACGATGGCAGACATCATCAGGTATGCATCTTTCAGCAGCGTGATTACCTTCACATTTAACAGTTTGTTAGGCATCATCTGAGCATTAGCCTGTAATGTAGTCAGTGGGGGACATTATTAGATTTACCGAATATAGGCAACACTCAGGGGCATATTACCAAGCAATAGCGATAATTATCACTATGGCTTGGTTAGAGACAAAAATGTACCGCTGAGCTGCGGCGCTTTTTATCGCAGATAAACCTTGGTATTACCAAGGTTTATCGCAAATGCGATAAAAATCGTCCGCAATGCATGAATATCGCTGAAAAGTCAGCGATATTCATGCATTAGCGAGCTAATGCTCTTAGCCATGTTATCCACCTCCCATTGGATAACATGGCTAAGAACTGCTCAGGGCAGGTGTTAGCTTTTGGAGATATTCGCACTTAGCGCAAATATCTCCAAAAGTTGGTAATAGGAGATAGCGATGTTAGCGACTGTTTCCAGTCGCTAACATCTTGGCACGCCCACTTTGCATGTCATTAGTGATAAATATCACTGACATGCAAAGTGGGGCCCAAGATGGTCGCTATCTCCTACTAGCTGTCGCTAACTGGTGTTAGCGACAGCTAAGTAATAGGGAGATAATTTTATCTGCGCTTTCTTGGCTTTTAAAGCCAAAGAAGCGGAGATAAACCCCCTTGATAATATGCCCCTGTATTCCTCTATTAAGTACCACATTCATCATACCACAGTTTCTTGGTGCTGATGAAAGACCAGAATGTGCATGGGTCACATCTCCATATGTCAGGCATGAGCAACTCATCCAGTCGTGCTTATTCCTCAGCATTTTTGAACCAACAGTTGCTCATGTATGACGTGAAAAGCAGAACTACAAGAACCAAACTGTGAATCACTTCGCCGCTGGATAGCTTAAGATTTCCAGGAAAAGGTGACTTGCTGAAGAAGTACGGAAGACTGTTGTGGTGATGATAAGGAACATGTGCACAATTATTTTTCACATATGTATACGGTGGCCCTGATTACAAACCAGGCAAAGCCACGTTATTGCGCGTTTTAATGCACTCATTTTATTCTACCTAATTATGATTTATTCGCTTTTTCCTCACCCCGTTGTATCGGGTGTGCCAGTACCTGCCTCTTTTTTTCCTGTCATTAATTCCAGGTACGAAAACAGTAGGAGGTTATGGCTGCAGCAGGAGCCAAGCCTCATTCGGCATTTATTTGTCGAACAAGGACCAGCATATGATGCACCCCACTGCTAGCAGAAAGTTTCCCCTCTCCTACCCTACTCCTAACCCCTCCGTTGCCTCCCTCCCCACCCGCATGCCCACTCGTATCTTTATCACCTACTCAGAACAAGCAGAAAATGTCTGCTGTAAAAACCCGTGGAACTGCAAATTCCTTGTGGTTTTCTGACGCAAAAATCGGGCGCACGCAGTAACGCTCCATTTCATGGGTTCAACTCGTAGCTGCACAGTAATGAGGCGATTTTACAAGGCAGTAAGGGCAAGATGACTTGTGCTGTGATGTGCTCCAAGTATTGTGCAACTTGTAATCAGGGCCTGCATCTTTGTTCCAGTATTTCATATTCTGCAGTGAAGTAAGTGGTCAGGTTTTTTGAAAAGCGTAATCCGAGCCAATCTCACTTTACTTACTGAGTCTAATTGGAGGGCCAGCATGGGTGGATCCAAACCACAGTCCTCATACTGAAAACCAGCACACAATATGACCCAAAAAGCACAGGGGGCATGAAAGGTGTACTCCATGCAGAACAGCTTCGCTCTTCGTCAGACCTCAGCACATCATTTACTTTCATCCTTGCATATGGGATGGGCCGTTTTCTTTGCAAATACATCACAAAGCCAGCATACAAAAACCATAAGTGGATGTGCTATACAGGCGTTCTATTCTCTGCAAGAAGAGACTAAGAGGAGAATTAAAGGGCAGAATTAACATCCCGAATCCCAATACTGCAGTATTCACTAACATACAAGTGACAGCAAGGTTAGTGCCACAACCAGAGTAGTGCCATCAGTGCAATTTTCAATTGAAATGAATCATGACTGTGTTCCCAGAATTCATTAATATTTTTTACAGGAAATACTTAGGACTGTACCAACTATTTTTCAGTGCCATCATAAGTCATATCATAAAAACAAGTATTATTTTCTACACCTCAGATGGAGGAAATACAAAAACAACAAGGTGATTGATGGAATTAGTCTCTGCCACTGGTAATCGCTCGGGCCGCATCCCAATCCATCATTTTTTGCCCACCCTGCCTCCTTAGTTTGGATCCAGCCATATGCAAATCAGTCTTGACCCTGCTCCTCATGGGAACAGTCCACCTCAAAAAGGCTGGCCAGATCCTCACTGAACCAGAACACAAGTAACCTAGGGCTGGTTTTACCCTCGTTAGGACTCTTCAGCCAGATATAGCTTGGTTCCAGTGCACCCTGTGTCACTGGATCCAATCTGTACCAGGTGGATGAGCTCATAACTAGGGTGAAACTGGTCCTGGGTTGTTTGTGTCCTACAGGTTCTACAGCTGATGATCAATAAAGCTGTGGAGGAGGTTTTCCTGCACGTGAGGCACACTCTCCAGCCAAGGTCACCAGGATGTTTGCAGAGGATAAGGATGTTCCAGACTATTTAGAGGATGAGGGAAAACAGATTAGAACATACATGAACATTGCTGAGCTCAAGGAGGTATTGGCTACCCTTAGGCACAACCTTTCATTCTCGTTTTTTTTTGCCAGAATGATGCTCCTTATTTCTTCAATATACAAAAAGGCAGTCAGAGTAGTTACCCATTCATAGGGCCTTAGGAAGACTACTTTCCTGAGAGTGGTCAGACATAGAAAAGACTTCTTTCCCCAAATTTCTGGCTCAGCGGTACCCTTTGATAACATTCCTGAAATTAGAGGTGAATTCCCCTTATGGGAGCTCTGGCTTGTTGTTCCATAATTTTTGAGGAAGCCACTCTATCTGACCAAGTGGACAGGAAAGTAGGGGCTGCAATTAAAATATCTTGTTCTGCTGCCAGTTTTGTAATTAAAGCTGGAACTCTTCAGTCCGGATTTCACGACTTCCAAGCTCGTGTTGAATAAATCAGCCAAGGAGAAAATAGAGCTTCAAGACTGCCCATCAAGTTTAACTCCCTTTTGGTTGCTGTGGCTTCTGCAGGCTCAAATATTGCTACCCGAAGGCACACTTGGATGTGGGTATGGAAAGGGGATGTTGTTCATAAAGCCTGGTACGTTGTCTTCCATTTAGTGTTGTAAAAAGGTCGGTCCTCACCTTGAAGATCTTGTGAAAAGGTTGGTGGATGTTCTGAAATTCCTCACTCCTGTTAAACCTCCTCAAGAGAAAGAGATCTTGTTTTTCACAAAGCCTTTGGTCAAAGATCTTCATACAGAGGAGGTAGTCGACCCTTTCAATGAAGGGTTCATGGCTGGCGTGCTCACTTCCTCAAGAAATCCAGACAGCAATCTTCAGTTCCACACTCTACCTCTTCATTCTTCAAGGCCTGACTATCTAGAGTGAGTGAGGGAAGAATAAAGACTTTTTTTTAGCAGGCTGCAAGGCGGATGGGTCAGATGCCTGGGTACTCCACGTGGTTGAAAGAAGAGACAAAATTGTTTGTTTTTCTCCTCCGGAAGAGTTTTTTGTTCAAACTAACTGAGGTTTCAAGGATTGCAGAAGGTACACTAGGGCACACAGGAAGCAACAGGGGCTTATTAGGTCCAGCATACATGCCCCAAGTGTACGATAAAGAGAAAAAGTATACAATTCCTAGGGGTGATGGGGGGAGAAAAGGCAAGGTGGTGGGCCACGACAGTGTTGGCTGGTTCCCAAAAGGTGCTAAGTAGAGTAAGGATGGGTTTACTCATCCAGAGATAGCTCCTATAAGGAGCAAGCGCCCTCACACACCCCGAGTGGTGTCATGCTTAATCATAGGGCAGCTCTTCTTTGGGCTGACGCTGCAAGGCCAAACGGGCACCGCAGGGGGGCTCTTTGCAGGAGGTCTTCTCGGTTTGTCGGCGTTGAAGCTAGATGGTATATATGTGAGGGTGCCTTTATGTAGTGAGTAGAAGTGGGATAGTGAACGTGCAGTAAAAATGGCTTCTGGATTCTCCAACCCTTTTATTCGAGGAGTACCTGGGCCTTGATTAAAAACAGACTAGAGAGTCATGGACCTGAAGGGGAAGATTAAACCTGTGTCAGTCCTAGTGAGTTGTGCAGGGGGTCAACATGTTTCTTGCCTCAAAATGGCCAAAGGGATCCAGGCAATTCTTCAGGACCGTCAAAATCCTTGTCTACTCTAAGGGGGCGGCATGTGGTGTTCTGCCTTTAGGAACTAAGGGGTCCATTAGGATGGCAGTTGGAAAATCACCCGACCACCATGGTAGCGGGAATCAATTGCCCGCCGGCCCCGTGCAAAACCGGCGGTACGATTAGGATCAACCGCCCAAAAAATTGGACCGCGGCAGAACGAGGTCACCAAAGACTGCCTGTAGCGGGTGAGCAGGTGGAAATCCGTCCTCAGTGGTCGTATTCGCGGCGGAAACACACCAAACCGCTGCAAGGCCAGTGGAGAGACCGGACAAAAAATTAGGATCCCCTGCTGTGACAGCTTGACTTTCCGCTGTTTCCGACCGCTGCAATCGCAAACAGTGATGAATGGGAGAGCCGGCAGAAGGGCTATTGCAAAGCCACCGCCCCATGTTCCGTGACAAATATGGCAGTCATCCAAAAAAAACGCAACAAGGCCACCAAGTGCACACAGCAAACTAGCCCTGTCCCCAAAAACACCTAACACATCTTAATGACACACCCCCATGGCAACTTCAAAAATACAAATCCCAGGACAACCCACACAACATACCTGACAGCAATACCCCATTTTGACACATCCACTTAGCTGAGTATATAACCAGCCCCTTCCCTGACCAGAATACTTTGCACCACTCCAGCCCTGAAGGAACTACAACCTGCAGCACATTGAAGAGGCAAAACACCACACATCTCACCTGCACAACAGCACACACACACACACACATCACCTACACCACCCCCACCACCTGCACAACTGCACCTCAACACATTAGCACATCATAAATGGTCACATTCACAGAGAGTGAGTTGTCAGTCATTGTAGATGAGATAACCAGAGTAGAACCACAAGCATTTGGTCACCTGGTCCAACAGTCACCATTAGCAACTAGAGCACAAATGTGGGCAAGGATAGTCGACAAGGTCAATGCTGTAGGGAACACCCCGCGCTCCAGAAATGAAATAAGGAAGCAGTGGCGTGACCTGAAGAAGGTTGTGAAACAAAAGAGGTACAAGAACCATGAGCTGGGTCAGAGGACTGGTGGTGGCCCTCCCATCCCACCAAAAACATTCACTGCATGGGAGGAGAAGGTGCTTGCCATACTGCATCCAGAGAGTCTCACAGGAATAGCCAGGAGAGTGCAGGCTGGTAAGGACAAATAAATGTCTACCATTACACTGCCATGTACTGTCTTACACAAATACAAAGCTACAACTCCTAGACCCAATCCCATTAATCTCCACCACCATACCTAACACAGGTCTCACATATATAACATTCACTCCATCTGATTCACCCAAAAGGTTCCCAACTACATTTCCAGGGTTCTATGGGTACAGGCAGCCAGCACTACAACTCTCACCAGGCCCCCTGTCCCACCCATCAGCAGGATGGAGCACTCCCTCCCAGAAGCATGTGTTAGCCATGACATTGCCCTCATCAAACTAACAGGTAGGTAGCCATCTAAACAGGCAGGGGTATCTGTGGGTGGACAGCCATCACTACAACTCCCAACAGTGCCACTTGTCCTACCCCTGAGCAGGATGGAGCACTCCCTCCCACCCAGAAGCATGTGGCAGCCACTGCATTGGTCACTCTCATCTAACTGGTAGGTAGCCATCTTCCCAGGTTGTGCTGTTTGGGGGTGGTAGGCCTGCAATTCTACTCCCACAATGCTCCCTTGTTCCCCAGCGGAGCACCCACCCAGAAGCATGTGGTAGTCATTGCATTGGTCACCCTCATCTAACCGGTAGATAGCCATCTTCCCAGGTTGTGCTGTGTGGGGGTGAGAGGCATGCAATACTACTCCCACCATGCTCCCTTGATCCCCAGCTGAGCAAGATGGAGCACTGCTCACCCACCCAGAAGCATGTGGCACCCATTGCATTGGTCACCCTCATCTAACAGGTAGGTAACCATCTTCCCAGGTTGTGCTGTTTGTGGGTGGTAGACCTACAATACTACTCCTACAATGCCCCCTTGTTCCCCAGCTGAGCAAGATAGAGCATTCCTCACCCACCCAGAAGCATGTGGCAGCCACTGCATTGGCCACCTTCACCTAACTGGTATGTAGCCATTTTCACAAGGAAGGCTGTGTAGGGGTGGGGCACCTGCGCTACAACTCCCACCAGGCACCCTTGTCTCACCCCTGAGCAGGATATAGCACTCCACCACACCCAAAAGCATATGGAAGCCATTGCATTCGTCACTTTCACCTAACAGGTAGGTAGCCATTTTCACTAAGACGGCTTTGTTGGGGTGGGAGGCCTACACTACAACTCCCACCGGGTACTCCTGTACCACCCCTGAGCAGGATTGTGCACGCCACCATACCCAGAAGCATGTGGCAGCCATTGCATTGGTCACCTTCACCTAACAGGTAGGTAGCCATTTTCACAAGGAGGGCTGTGTTGGGGGGGGGCTACACTACAACTCCCACCGGGTACTCCTGTACCACCCCTGAGCAGGATTGAGCACGCCACCATACCCAGAAGCATGTGGCAGCCATTGCATTGGTCACCTTCACCTGACAAGTAGGTAGCCATTTTCACAAGGAAGGCTGTGTAGGAGTGGGAGACCTGTGCTACAACTCCCACCAGGCACCCTTGTCTCACCCCTGAGCAGGATATAGCACTCCACCACACCCAAAAGCATATGGAAGCCATTGCATTCGTCACTTTCACCTAACAGGTAGGTAGCCATTTTCACTAAGACGGCTTTGTTGGGGTGGGAGGCCTACACTACAACTCCCACCGGGTACCCCTGTACCACCCCTGAGCAGGATGAGGACTCCACCACTCCCAGAAGCATGTGGCAACCATTGCATAGGTCACCTTCACCTAACAGGTAGATAGCCATTTTCACAAGGAGGGCTGTGTGGGGGTGGGAGGCCTGCACTACAACTTCCAACAGGCACCCCTGTTACACCCCTGAGCAGGATGGAGCACACCACCATACCCAGAAGATGTGGCAGCCATTGTATTGGTCACCTTCACCTAACAGGTAGATAGCCATTTTCACAAGGAGGGCTGTGTGGGAGTGGGAGGCCTGCACTACATCCCCCACCAGGCCCTCCGTCCCACCCCTGAGTAGGCTGGAACACGCAACCACATCCAGAAGCATGTGGCAGCCATTGCATTGGTCACCTTCATCTAACAAGTAGGTAGCGATTTTCACAAGGAAGGCTATGTAGGGGTGGGAGACCTGCGCTACAACTCCCACCAGGCACCCTTGTCTCACCCCTGAGCAGGATGTAGCACTCTGCCACAAACAGAAGCATGTAGCAGCTATTGCTTTGATCATCTTCACCTAACAGATACGTATCGATTTTCACAAGGAGGGCTGTGTAGGTGTGGTGGGCCTGCACTACAACTCCCACCAGGCACCCCTGTCCCACCCCTGAGCAGGATAGAGCACTCCATCACACTAGAAGCATGTGGCAGCCATTGCATTGGTCACCTTCACCTAACAGGTAGGTAGCCATTTTCATAAGGAGGGCTCTGTAGGGGTGGGAGGCCTGCACTACAACTCCCACCAGGCACCCTTGTCCCACCCCTGAGCAGGATGGAGCACTCCACCACACCCAAAAGCATATGGAAGCCATTTCATTGGTCACTTTCACCTAACAGGTAGGTAGCCATTTTCACTAAGATGGCTTTGTTGGGGTGGGAGGCCTACACTACAACTCCCACCGGGTACCCCTCTACCACGCCTGAGCAGGATGAGGACTCCACCACACCCAGAAGCATGTGGCAACCATTGCATTGGTCACCTTCACCTAACAGGTAGATAGCCATTTTCACAAGGAGGGCTGTGTGGGGGTGGGAGGCCTGCACTACAACTTCCAACAGGTACCCCTGTCCGACCCCTGAGCAGGATGGAGCACTCCTCCACACCCAGAAGCATGTGGCAGCCATTGCATTGATCACCTTAACCTAACAGGTAGGTAGCTATCTTATCCTCCCTCGTCCCACCCGTGAGCAGGATGGAGCACTCAACCACGCCAGCATACCCAGAAGATGTGGCAGCCATTGCATTGGTCACCTTCACCTAACAGATAGGTAGCCATTTTAACAAGGAGGGCTGTGTAGGGGTGGTAGGCCTGCACTACAACTCCCACCAGGCACCCTTGTCCCACCCCTGAGCAGGATAGAGCACTCCACCACACTAGAAGCATGTGGCAGCCATTGCATTGGTCACCTTCACCTAAAAGGTAGGTAGCCATTTTCATAAGGAGGGCTCTGTAGGGGTGGGAGGCCTGCGCTACAACTCCCACCAGGCACCCTTGTCCCACCCCTGAGCAGGATGGAGCACTCCACCACACCCAAAAGCATATGGAAGCCATTGCATTGGTCACTTTCACCTAACAGGTAGGTAGCCATTTTCACTAAGATGGCTTTGTTGGGGTGGGAGGCCTACACTACAACTCCCACCGGGTACCCCTCTACCACGCCTGAGCAGGATGAGGACTCCACCACACCCAGAAGCATGTGGCAACCATTGCATTGGTCACCTTCACCTAACAGGTAGATAGCCATTTTCACAAGAAGGGCTGTGTGGGGGTGGGAGGCCTGCACTACAACTTCCAACAGGTACCCCTGTCCCACCCCTGAGCAGGATGGAGCACTCCTCCACACCCAGAAGCATGTGGCAGCCATTGCATTGATCACCTTAACCTAACAGGTAGGTAGCTATCTTATCCTCCCTCGTCCCACCCGTGAGCAGGATGGAGCACTCAACCAAGCCACCATACCCAGAAGATGTGGCAGCCATTGCATTGGTCACCTTCACCTAACAGATAGGTAGCGATTTTAACAAGGAGGGCTGTGTAGGGGTGGTAGGCCTGCACTACAACTCCCACCAGGCACCCCTGTCCCACCCCTGAGCAGGATAGAGCACTCCACCACACCCAGAAGCATGTGGCAGCCATTGCATTGGTCACCTTCACCTAACTGGTAGGCAGCCATTTTCACAAGGGGGCTCTGTAGGGGTGGGAGGCCTGCACTACAACTCCCACCAGGCACCCTTGTCCCACCCCTGAGCAGGATGGAGCACTCCTCCACACCCAGAAGCATGTGGCAGCCATTGCATTGATCACCTTAACCTAACAGGTAGGTAGCTATCTTATCCTCCCTCGTCCCACCCGTGAGCAGGATGGAGCACTCAACCACACACCCAGAGAGATGTGTCACAAATTCCACACCAAATGTGACAACAGAACAGGCAAGTAGACAGTGTATGCCTCCCACCATTCCTCTCAAAAAGCATGGAGCCAAATGACAACACCAGCCCTCACATCCCACCAACATTTACACATATACAATTGCCACTTGCAGTGTGCAGACAGCTGGGCTTATGTAACTGTCACAGAAACAGAAGTGTGACTCAACAAATCCCATCTCAAAGCAAATCAGGACACAAACATGCACAGCACTGAATGTTATCTGTAAGTTACACGGGGCTGAGCTTGAAGGACCATATGAAAACAAACCAAGCATGGTCTGTCTAACCAATAAATCCAAGCCCAGGACATGACAAAGGTATGCATGAGATGACAATGCCTGGTACATGCGCAAAAGTAACGCCTGCCAAGCAGAGTAATCAGCAAAGATGCCTCACATCAAGTTGTATTGCCGGCAGTTGTCAGATGACAACATGTCCTCGTAATCACAGAATCTATACGTAGGGCATGGTATCTATTGACATGTCACACCACGGAAATGTAATGTATATACCTATAAATCATGTCATGATGCACATCACTGAGCAGACATACAATGTGTGAAAATATAAACTGTGTGTTGCAGAACCAGTAAATAAGATACATCGACCAAAAAGCTTTAGGAGTGTACATCAATAACCATTTCCCCTCTGTCCCACAGGTGAGCAACAACTGACTGCAGAGGACGACAACATCACCCTGCAGGGCTAGTCTCTACCTCCGGAACATGGACTCTCAGATGAGGACTCCCTGGATTTTGAGGATGCGGAGCTAGAAGCCGGCCCATCTAGTGTGCCAGGGTGCAACATGTCCCAGGACCCCACTGTCCCCCCACCATCTCAGCAGCACCAATACCAACTACGCTTACCCCTGCTGAAACAACTTGTGCGGCCTACACCACCACCACCACCGCCACCATTGCTGCCAGCAATACTCCCCCTGCCCCAGAGGATGACCACCCTACCCCACCAACTGAGGAGGGCAGGGAGAGGAGGCGGGTTCCCACAGTGTTGAGGCCACAGGTCCGTGACAGCAGGGCAGGTGGTAGGGCAAGGGGGAGTCAAAGTGAACTGGACACTGGGATAGAAGCCATGGATAACATCAACAGAGTCCTTGGGGCCAATGAATGGGCCCAGGGACGAACAGGCCAGGCTGAGGAAGATTAATGTGAGCTCCACCTGGTGCTGTGGTCTATCGACACCGCATGGGCCAAATCGTGGACCTCTTGGGCCAGCGAGGGACAGGCCTGCACAAACAACACTTCCACCTTGCTCTGGTGGGCCACAGGATGACAATGACAGCAGAGGCCCCCCTACAAAACAGCAAAGGGGCCGTCCAAAGAAATCCAAAGGAGGAACCCATGGCAAAGCACCTGCCAAATGACAGTCAAGAAGCCAGCCATGATGGCAACCCTCTTCACCATTGCATTGACTTTGTTGACTGTTCTTCCCCACACTGCCTTGTTAATAGTATCCGTCTATTGGACTGGGTCACCACATCAATGTGGTAACTACTCGATTGTGGTGACTACTCGATTGTCTCATCTACAATCAGTGACAACTCCTTGCTTCACTATTCACCTTTTCATAAATATTCACTCCCCAGTCACATGTACCCATTTTAAATAAACACTCCTTACACACACATGTTATTATGTCTGCTCCGTGTTTATTACAGGATGTGCAGTCTTCACCATGATTACAATGTACCTGGAGTACGGATTCTTGGTCGGAAAGGAGAAGCTGAAGGGACCTAGGAAAACACAACAGAATAATATTCACTAGTCAGAGGGTGGCATCACAGCCATGACACAACACTTGTCATCAGGGTACTCCAATCTGCACATTCTACAATGAGCAACAGTACCGACCTGAACATCCGGTATCTGTACCAAACTACCCTGTCCCAGGAACATTGGCACCCAGCACTGAGTCAACAACAGGCTGCAGTCACAAAGCTCACATATACCTTTCCACCAACAACGACATCAGCAAACAATGGCGACGTTATACATTGTCACTCACCTTCAAGTGAAGTAGCGGTTGATTAGCTGTTGACGCAGGTCAACACCTTCCTCTTCTCCACTATCCACGTCACTGGACATGGGTTGGTTAGAAGGCGGGGGCCTTCGCTGCTCATCAGCATCCAGGAGCAGGGGGATCTCTTTGCGCAAGGCCAGGTTGTGGAACATGCAGCATGCAACTACATTCTGACACACCTTTTTGGGCAAGTACATCAGTGCACCTCCGGTCTTGTCCAGGCAGCGGAAACGTGACTTCAGTAGACCCAAAGTACGCTCTACCTCACGACGAGTCCTCCCATGGACATCATGGTAGCAGACTTCACTTGGGGTCCTGGCATTCCGGAGTGGGCTCAACAACCAAGGACGGTTGGGATATGCAGAATCACCTAGGTGTGAGATACCAACCAACTTTGTAATATGACTGTGGTAGAGAACAGCATGTCAAACACACAGCACGCTACCTGACTATTCATACTCACCCACAATCCATGCATGCTCTGGAAGCAGATTATCCATCAGCTGTGGGACAATGCTTTTACGCGTGTCATAGGCTGAGCCAGGGAATTTGGCACAGACGTGTGAGATGATCATATCCGCCTGGCACACCACTTGCTCATTGATGGAATGGAAATGCTTCCTGTTCCTGTAGATGTGCTCACGTGCCTGTGGTGGAACTAGGCCAACATGTGTACAGTTAATGGCACCAACAACATTGGGTATGCGCCCAAGTGCATAGAAATCTCCCTTCACAGCCGCCAATTCATGCCTCCTGGGGAAATGTATATATCTGTCCTTGTAGATCATCATAGCGGACAGGACATCATGTAGCACTATGCTGAATATAGGCTGCTACATCCCACCTGCGCTGCACACCGTGTACTGGAATGATCCAGAAGCAAAAAAATGCAGGGCCGCCATTGTGAGAAGTTGGCCTGGCACATGCTGTCTACTATTCTAGTGGGCACCTTGCACCAGTTCAAACAACCCTTATTGATGCTAGGTTTAAAGACAACCTACATAGAACTCTACCCTAGTGGTAGCTATGGAGAGCAGCCTTCAGGCTAAGTCTTGATGGAATGTAAAGCAGCTTGTTTTACCAGTCTATAATCTCATGAATGACCAAATGAAAGGAGAACCACACCAGGTATATATATAAGATATATGTATTTATTCTAAACACATCCCTCTAGTCTCTTTATGAGGCTAGAGGCAAAAGTACATTCAGTAAACCTATTTAGCACACAGTAAATTAGCACAATATACATTGAGCCCGTAGGGGCATCCCAAACCATATATTAATAAAGTGGTATAAGAACCACAACAGAAATAGATACAAGCCCTAGAGCCCTTAGAACCACTGGGGCAACCAGGAACCACCCTAGGTAGTGACACAGGGGACCCACGGGATGCGTGCAGTGTCTAAAAACAGCAGCGAATCACCATTAACTTCTATGGGGAAAGTCAGGGTTGGAATTTCAAAGATTAAGGACACTTAAAAGAGAACTTGGAGCAAACCACTTTATAACTAGGAGGTTCTAGAGCCAACACCCACGGGAGCACCGGAGTACTCAAGATACCTCACCCAGGGAAGCCAGGTGCATAGGAGTCTTTTCATGTCGGGCTTTGTCGTCAATTTCAATGGAGAGCTGCTTCAAAGTGCTGCTGGCATCTAAGTGTAAAGTGTCTGGGTGGATCCAAGGGTGGATCGGAGATGTGAAGAATCTGAAAGCAGAGGGGACATAGTCTGGGTCACTTGCCAGTGACCAGGAAGGCGATGAGCGGATGCCCACCATTGTCGGGTGATATCAGGTGAAGAAGGTGAAGCTTGACTCTTCAGCCACAAGAACCAGGAGGCATCGACGCCAACCAGGAGCTGGATTCGAGCTGTACCACACAGGATGTCAAGTGCTATTGGTTTCTGGGTTGGACCCAATAAGCCTTGGCAACAGCAACCCATGCAGAAAGCAAAGATTGACTTCGGTGCAGACCAGCAAGGTCTGTGGGACTCACCTCTTGGTAAGGAGTCAGGGCACATCTGGGGCAACTAGGGAAGCTCAAAGGAAAGAAGAGTTATTAGGGAAGCTCAAAGGAAAGAAGAGTTACCTTTGTGGGGACCTACCAGTCGACGGACCGAGGATCGAGAAGGAGACTCTAGCAGAAATGCTAGAAGCAGGCTCACGGAACACTCATGGAGTCTAGGCCCTCAATCTTCAGTGCAAATGGTGCTCGAGGCTTGGACTACAAGTAGCTCAATGCACAACTTCGGGAAAGTTTGGAAAGTTGATGCACTTGCAAATGTGCACGGTGTCCAGGAGTTCCGGTCCCAAATCTCTCGTGAGGGCTGCGGGTCTCAGCTATTTTGGGATGTGGCGTCGGTCTCTGAGAAGTCTGGAAGTCCATTTTCTGAGTCACAAATACTTTGGGGTTTGGCAGGAGCCTCAGAAATGCAGACCAGCAAGATGTTTCTTGGTGCCTGTTTGAACAGGGGAGTCACTCCTTGACCCCAAGGGAGATTCTCTCGTCTTCTAGTCGTGTAGAATGTCGAAGTTCCAGGATATATGTTGCAGAGTTTCATCCAGGTGTAATCTGACGTCCTAAGGACTGGGGTCCCATACTTAGGGGAGGTTGGACATACTCTGGGGACCCACCTATGGAAGGGTCTGGGGAGAGGGGTGGTTACACCCCTTTCCCTTTGTCCAGTTTCACACCAGAGCAGGGGCTGAGCACCCCTGCAACCAGTGTGAACTGGGGTATGACCAGGGACACCAAGTGTGCCCCCAGCACTGTCTGAAAAGCATTCTCTGAATGCACCCACTCAGCCTCAAAACACCAAAGCCTGTCTGGGAGGTGGTTACACCTCCCTGTGACAGGAAACGTATAGTCCAGGCCTCCCCTGCTGGAGTTCCGTCCAGCAGCAGGAGGTCATAGCCATGTCTGTGGCATCCATTTTGTGATGCCAGTGCTCGTTTAAACTTTTACCGGTTAGACCAGTGTGTACATGTCTCTCTAGAAGGGTGGAATTCTACCCCCTCTACCAGGACTGGCGGGGGGTAGGATTCTAAAGTGTGTGACACCAAACACAACATGTTTCCATGCAGCCAATCCAAAGTTAGCATTTACTGCAAGGTTATAA
Source organism: Lissotriton vulgaris (assembly GCF_964263255.1). Taxonomy (NCBI): domain Eukaryota; kingdom Metazoa; phylum Chordata; class Amphibia; order Caudata; family Salamandridae; genus Lissotriton; species Lissotriton vulgaris. The sequence goes on from NC_141685.1 coordinate 2,125,038,905, forward strand.
TGAACTTAAGAGTATATGGTCTGGCAGCATCCCAGAACAGCCTCAGAGAATAGGCTCTGAACGCTGCAGAGGGGCCCAGTGAAGTAAACAGGTGCACAGGATGCAGGAGAAGTACTTTATTCAGTACCAAGGAAACAGCTTATACAACCACTTGCAGGCAAGGCTCAGGAGAGAAGAATAACTACCACATAGAGAATGTGGAATGCACATGGAAAACATAACAATTCTAAAGTGATGTCAGGTGATGTCATCTAAAAGCAGTACTACACATCTAAAGGGGATACTACACCCAGCTCATGTAGGGGCACCATCTCACTCAAAACCAGGCACTCTGCCTTCAGGATTGATAAGGCCTGCCATAGGAGTGTCCTATAGGTTTATATGTGTCAGTGATTAAAGGTAGATATAGGGAGCCCATATCTTAGTAAGGAGTGCATGTACCACCTTACCCAGGCTGCAGTAGCAGACCTGTGGTGCCATTTTGGAAGGCTTCCTAGGTGTGGCATAATTCTTGCTTCAGCAACTGGTAGGCCACTGGGGTACCTATGCCCTTGGTGCCTAAGGTACCATATACTAAGGACTCATAAGAGTAACCAATATGGAGTGTACCTAAAGTACAGGCAATCATTTTAGAGAGGAAGCAGCTAGGCTGGGGTCCTGAATAGCAGGACCCTAGCCAGACTAAAGTAAAAAAACAGTGAAACACCAGCAAAAAGTGGGGTTAACCATAGTAAGCAGATCCTACTCTCCTACAGCCATCACCTTAGACGTTGTTGTGAAAGCACTATGATATGTCCTACGAGGCTGCAGGTGGGGCTCCAACATAGCACATAGGTCTTGTAGGGTGGGTCGATCCAGACAGAATTTCCGTATGACCTCCTCATCCTCCATGTCTACCAGCACTGTGTAGGGACAATGCACATTTGGCCTCCTCCTAGGTGAGATGAAAGGAGACATATGTTAATGCAATCCACCAGGAGATGTATCCGACATCTTACGTTTTGACTGACACAACGTCAACAATGACTGTCACCACAGTTAGGCTCACAGCCCAACTTAGATGTAGGGACACCTTCTGCTACACCATCTGTACACCTGTCCACTTTCAAACAGCTAGCACCTCCCAAACAATATCCGACTATGTGAATGCCCAAAGGTACATGACCACATCTTGCATGTGCAGCTCTGAGAGTAGTTCAGACAGCATGTGTGTGAAACAGCAACACTACTGTCTAATACCTAGCTGCTGTACCTGCCACACCTTCTTGTATAAGTTTTTTTGTTTTTATTTATAAATTCTCAAACATAAACAACAATGCAGCTGTTCATTATGAATACAGTTTGTACCCCATACACGGCCTTGATTAGTAAAATCAGTATATAGACGGAATGCAACTTGAGTTCAGAGAGTCAGCCCAATCCATCAATACCTTCTTTATCCACAAATTGAAGATCAACAGTCAGCAGTATGATTTAACATGTAGGCAGTAAAGGGACTCTAAACATCCTGCGGTCTGGAGGCACTTGGTAGCTCCTCTGCATAACAGGTGAGTTGATCATGACAATAGGCAACATCATGCAACCATTGTGACAGTGTGGGCGCCGGCCTACCATCTCAATTTAATGCAACTCTACGTTTGACCAGCTGTATAGTCATAGCCACCAATTTTCGATTACTAGACTTAAACTTCATTATATTAACCAGCAGGCATATCTTCATATCCCATTCGATTGATTCACCCACCATTTCTGTTAAGGCTATCACAACCTTTCCCCAGAAATCTGCCACCTTTGGACACGTCCATGCTAAATGCAGAAAATCAGCGTTATCAACACCACACCTTTTACAGCAATGCGATTCCCTCAGACCATATTTATTAACCCTGGGCAAAGCACTACGCTACGCTCGCATAGTTTGCGAAGTTTCCTCTACTTCGCACTACGCGAATTACACATAGCACAGTGCAAACACGCATAGCGTAGTGCAGCAGTCACTTTTTCCTCGTTCGCAATCAACAACATCAAATTGCCGATCGCGAGCATGGAAAATAAACCTCCCTGCGAGATTCTCAACGCGGGGAGGTCAGGTTTGTCATTGCGAGTGGTCGCATATCCTCGCGACCGCTCGCGATGAGAAACTACCAGTCTGCATTGAGAAAGCTGCCGCTCGAGTAAAAATCTACTTGAGCGGCAGAAAACTACAGCTCGCACTGTGCAAGATTCTGTTTTCAATGATTGCACAGTGCCAGATGCTTTTCCGCACTGTACAATCATTGAAAACGGCATCTTGCATAGTGCAAACAGGCTACTACGCAGTTCGCATAGTGCTACGCGTAGCTTGCATAGTGTGAAGTGCACTTCGCATAGCTACGCATTGCGCTACTTCGCAAACTACGCCCAGGGTTGATATTTATGAAGTTGTGCTGGTGTATAATACATCTGATGAATGTATTTATAATGGATAAGTTTGAGATTTCCATTAATCGCAAAACGACCTGTCAACCCACAGCATTCCTCCCACTCTTCTTCCGTAAGTGGCTGTGACAGAATAGCTTTCAATTTGTCCCTAGAGCTCATTGCACCAGTACCTTCATCTAGTGGCGAGGCAGAATATAAACGTGAAACGAATTTAATTTTAGTTTGCGCAGTGTAAATGAGTTGCAAAACCCCTAGGGTTGAGGGTTCCTACGGGAAGCATGGATATAGGGCTCACATGGCAGATCTCAGCCTAGTGTAAATAAATGTTGACATAGCAACATTCTCGCCATTTTTTATGAAATCCTGCCAGCGAATAAACGTTTCAACAAGAAACACATCCACCATAGTTCACATCCCAGCATTGTGCAGCACCCTAAGGGAGCCCGTTTTGCCTGTCACAGAGATCGCCATATGATGGAGTAATGGATAACTGGCGCATACTGCGGAAGTCGCTGAGCAAGCCTCCCCAAGTTTTGCCCGGCACGTGTTGTACATTGTACTGTGTCAATTTCGCCACGCTCGAACACCATGTGTGTATTCACAGTCATTACTTTTAAAGGTATTGGGTGTACGGCGCCAGCCTCAACCGCCACATGCGGCGTGAATGGCGGCGCATTTTGCCAGTAATGGGAGTATTGCGCCTGTGCACATAGATAATATAGGTGCATGTCAGGCACTGTGAAGCCGCCCATCGCATATGGTCTCGTTAAGGTCTCCCATTTAACCCTTGGCTTCTTACCCCCCCATGCTAGAGTAATCAGCAAGGACCGCAATGTAGCGAAAAGGTGATGTGTGAGAAGAATAGGTACATTTACAAACAAATACAAAAATGTTGGTAATACCACCATTTTAATCAGTGTGACCCTGTCAGCAAATGTCAGAGGTAGCCTTATCCACCGGGCCACCTAGTCCTCAAGCTTAGATATTGCTGTACCATAATTGAACTGTATAACTTCCTGTGGAACCCTGTGTATCCAGACACCTAGGTACTTAACAGGGTCTGTAGTCCGCTCTAGGGGGTATCCGAGCACAATATGCTCGGTGCATTCCATAAGTGAGAATACTATTGTCTTATTCCAATTAATAGCTAGGCCAGAATACCTCTCTAATCGGATATACTCTCTGATTAATTGCTCCAAATGTTGTGCTGGTTCCCTCACATACAAGACCCTGTCATCTGCATACATGGATATCGCCAACGGATGCTGTAGAAAATGCAACGCCGCCCTCCCATGCCTTTGTCTCAACACACAGACCAACACAACCGCGAACAGCAGAGGCGATAGTGGGCAACGCTGCCAGGTGCCACGTTTAATTGGGAATGTGTCGAACGTCTGCCCGTTTACTCGCACTCCTGCGACAGGATCTGTGTAGAGCAATTTAATCCAATTGGTGAAAAAGTATGGTACACCCATACAATGCAACACTGCAAACATATAAGTCCAGGCAATTGAGTCGAACGCCTTTGCGGCTGCTGGCAACTCATGATTTAAAAGATGTATTACATCAAACAACGTTTGCTAATTGTGCGCCGTAGAACGGGTGGGGATAAACCCAGATTGATCTGGTAACACCATCACTGGTAGCAACAGACGCAACTTGGTCGGCAAAACCTTCGCCAGTATCTTTGCATCGGTGTTCATGAGCGACAGTGGCCTGTAGGAATCACAGAGATCTGCTGACTTACTCGGCTTCAATAAAGTGACAATTAATGCCTCCCTAAGCATGTCAGGAAGCTTCTGTTGTTCAAAAGCCTCGTCATACACGGCCGTTAAATGGGGCAAAAAAAATCTATGTACTCTTTATAAAACTCTGCTGGGAGCCCGTCAGTGCCCGTTGCTTTACCATTAGGCATGGCGACAATGGCATCTCTAATTACGTCAGCTCTCAGCGAGTGCATAAAGAAATTCTGCTGGCCTTTCGACAGCCATACCAAAGCCACATCTTCCAAGTATTGCGCTATCTCATCCTCGCTAGCTGTGGGCCTGCTTCCATACATATCTTTGTAGTGCGTAACAAACTAACCAAGGATAGCTGCAGTGTCAGAATAGGTGGTATCCCCCTCCGTCATCCCCTGCACTTTGCAGTGCTGTGCCCAGGGTTCTGTAATCTTAGCAGCTAGAGCTCGCCCTGGTCTGCCGCCCTCCCCATAGTACTTAGCTCTGCAGCGCCGTGACATATACCCCACTTCCTGTTCTGCTAGTTCGTTATTTTCAGTAACTTGTGAGCATATGGCAGCCAATGTAGCATTATCTGGCACGTCTTCGTATTGCCGTTCTAGTCTCAACAGATCTTGCTCTAGCCTTTTCATTGAATCACACAGGGATCTCAGCACACCAGCTTGCAAGCCTGTACATGCCCCTCGGACAGTCACCTTAAAAGTTTCACATAAAGTACAAAGAGTCTGCACCGAACCTACATTGTCAGTGAAGTATTTTTCTATTACCTCTCGCACCCCTTCCCTAAAAACTTGATCTTGCAACTCTGAGGGTTGTAGCTTCCACTGAAATGGGGCCAGAGTATATGCAGGCATCTGCATGGTAAGCAGTACTGGTGCATGGTCAGATAAGGTATGAGGCAAATGCAACACCCTGGAAACCCATGCATTAATGTGTTTTGTGGTTAGCCAATAGTCTAATCCTGACCATGTGTTATGGGTATATGAATAACATGTTCCCTCCTGCACCCCAGGATGTCTCAGCCTCCAAACATCTGTTAGGGATAGATCCTGCATACCATCACGAACGGCCTGTGCAGCCTTTTTAATAACAGGATCTACATTAGAGTGCTCATCCAATGCCGGGGTAAACATCACATTAAAATCCCCCCCCAAATATGAGGGCAGAGGGCGGTGCCTGTATATTTTGTTCCACAGCAACTTAAAAAACTCAGGAAAGTCTATATTTGGCCCATAGACATTCACTATCGTACTCAAGGTACAGCTTAGCTTGCCCTGTGCTATTACATATCGGCCATTGTCATCAATGTCTTCATGAATACTAATAACTGAGATATTTCTTTTAACTAACACCATCACCCCCCCCATCCATACATGGAATACTAAGGAGCAAAACGTGCTCCAGCCTATTTTTTGGCTATTAAAGACGCTGCATATCTATTGAGATGAGTTTCTTGTAATAGTGCAACTTGCACGTTATGTCGATCCAGATATGCCAATACCTGCCTAGTTTTCTTTGGATTGTTAAGATCTCTGATATTCCAAGTAATCCAATTAATTTTCCCGACCTCTGCCATTACCTACTCTGCTGATGTAGTGCATGTAACATTAGTGTCATCTTGTTGTGTACAAATGGTAACGGAGCAACAGCTATGTATCCTGTTTTGCACAACTGCACATCTAAACACCCCTGCAAGAAACCCCCCCTCCCACCCCAGCATCCCAATCATGCTGAGGAAACCCAAAACACTCAACATATGAATAAAGCAAGAAAAAATCCCTCCCGCCGTGAGCAGATAGCCCACTCACATAACAATAACCCAGTAAAGATCAACGTGGAGTGTACCCTCATGGAGGACACCAGCCGCGCAGCGATCCCCTGTGTGAGGGGAGGTCAGGGCAATCTTCAGTTTCCCTCCTATAAACATCCCATAAAGCAGTATCACAAGTGTCAAATCCAGAAAAATATAAAGGAATCATTTAAACGAGAACACGTCCAGTATAGCGAGCGACTCCTATAATGTTACCATTCGCGCCAAAAGCTGGGTGCCAAGGTGCTCCAGCATGCCAATGTTTATGGCAACTTCTGCAAACCAATATTACATCTCTTCAATGTCAAGCTATCAAAAATTTACAATTGAAATGCCTTCCCCCATAGTAACATCGTACACAGCACAGTTCTCTGGACAATATTGTTTGACATAGCCCCAGAGTTGTACTCAGTCACCGCTTACCATGTGAGGCACAGGTGCCATACCTGAAAGAAAAAACACACATGTGGTGATGGATACAGAACCCAAGGATATCAATGAGTGCAGATAAGTGGGTAGTTCACCCTTCAGATCTATCAGTCCTCATCATCTGCCTCAGCTCCCATCTCTCTGGTCGCTTCCTTTTGCTCCAATTGTTTGACAAACTGCAGAGCATCTTTGGGAGTAGTAATCAGCTTTGGCTTGCTACCATGATGGATCCGCAACTTAGCCGGATAGAGCATTGCGAATTGGATTTTTAATGCTTGCAACTTCTTCTTCACCGGCTGATATTCTCTTCGGGCCTGCTGTACCGCCGTAGTAAAGTCCGGGAAGAGAGCGACCTCCATTCCTTGATACTTGGTAGCGCCCATTTCTCTTGCAAGACAAAGTGCTGTAGCCCTATTGCGATAATTAAGGAGTCTGGCAATAATGGGCCGAGGAGGGGCCCCTGGGATCGGGCGCGGTGCAAGAGAATGATGTGCCCTCTCCACCACCATCAGAGGCGAAAAATGCTCCGCTCCTAACATTGTCTTGAGCATCTCCTCCATATACAGCTCCATTTTCCCAAGATTTGTGGACTCCAACATCCCGATTATACATAAGTTGTTCCGTCGCGATCTGGCTTCTAAATCCTCGTTCTTTGCTTGTATCACAGCCAGTATCTTGTCCATTTGCGTGCAGGATCCTGTGACCGGTTCCACCTTATCCTCCGCATTGGAGATACGCTGTTCAGCTTCTGCTATGCGCACTCCATGTTTATACAGTTTGGAGGCCGTATTGTCCATGTGCAAATTGAGATTGTCTATTTTGATGTTTATGGTGTGCAAACTTTGCTGCATGGCCATCATCATACGCTCCAGTTTCCTACTGCTGCTAGCTTCCATCTCAGTCTCGGTATCCGACACCTCCGGCGTGGCATTTTTTTTAGGCATTTGGACATAAATGTCAATTTAGACTATAGCTGATTACCTGGCTAGCCCATCTTAGCTCTGTGCGAGTACCAGCACTCTCTCCAACACAGTGTTACTAGCGAGTTCACAGGCGTAAGGACACAACACACCACAACAATTTGTCTCGCAGCTGCTGGGCAACTCCGCTCTAAGCAGTAAGCGCCGGTCTCTCAGTTAGTCCACTGCAAAACAGCCAAGGCCTCCGCCAATATTCCCAGCAGGTCACCAGTAGCGCCAACGCTTCCGTCTCCCACAGGCAGCTTGTCACACAAACGCCGCAAACAACATGGCCGACAGGTCCTTATTGTGATTTAGCTGGTTCCAATGCGCAGCATCACAGTGCTTCGCAGCTCCTCACAGTATTAGGCTGCAGTAGTCCCAGGCCCCACCCACACTGACCTGTAATCACCAAAATAACCACGTCAGGCAGCTGCATGCATCAGAGGCCACAAAATGGCGGTCTGCAGTTTTTCTTAAGTGTTCACTAGACTGCTGCCCGAGAAATACCACCTCTCACTCGTCATGTAGTGTGAAAATCCAGATAACTGCAGCAATGCACATAAGCAGCAGTGCCACAGCTTTCACTTACTGTCCATGGTCAGTGTCTCCCGCACGCAATGCATGGCAATCTCTCCACAGTAACTGCCTTGCAGCCGGTATATGTCATCACGATGCTGCTTGTCTCAATGCGTGCAGGGTGTCGCTATCTCCCCACCACTATGCCGCGATAGAGCAGTTATTGCACGGCCAGTGTACCGAAACACCGCCGCCACCGGTTGAACACCACACCTCCGATCCGGCTCTCAGTGTAGCGACAGCGGCATCACGATGCCACCCGTCGCAGCGCCCACCTTGACTCGTTGATCTTGTCCGATCCGCCAACAGTCACAGCACCGCCGCACCGCACATCAACCGCAGCACGTCCCAGTTAGATTCTGCACTCCTCAGCCGCGATGCAATCCCGCTTGAGCGCCGACAAACCTGGCTCTCGCAGCTCTATCTTGCTCCATCTTGCCTACAGAGGCAGCCAAAACGGCTTTTATCACCCATATCACCCACAACGATGGATTGCGATTGAATCAGCCCAATGCTGGAAGCAAGACTTTTCAGGTATGTGTTTTTAATCCCTGGATGGTAGGGGAAAAAAAGGATAATTGCTGGATATTGGCCCCAACCAGCTGAGCTGCACTAATGTGCAGCTTTCTTGATTCAGGCTCGCTAACGCCCCCACCTTCTTGCATGAGTTGAACCGGGCACACATCTACAACACAATGAGCCCAATCTGTGAGTAAACAATAAGTCTGTGCATTAGCCACGAAAAGTAGATAGTCAAATATGCACATTGGGTAGTCAGACATTCATCACTGTGAGTTGCTCTGTCCTTTCACACATTACCATGTACCCATTGAAGAGTCAATCACAACACTGTTCTGTGTACATGCCCAGCAATATCATAAATGATATGTGAGGGAGTACATGCCAATGTTTAGAATCAAAAAACACAAACATGGCATGTATGGTCAGCAGTGAGGTAAATGTTACATTGGCACTGTGTTCACAATCATGTGCCATAAATCATGTGGCCGCTGTGCATTGTTGAAAACTTCCCATTGGCCATTGGCACAGCATGATGTGTCCATAGGTGCTGTCAAAGTGTCCCACCACCCAAATCACGCTCATTCTCAGCAATGTATAGCAGCCATATCGCTGTAGCTACCACCTGGCTACAATGGTGTGTCACCGCCAATGGCAAAGCCAAAGCCACACTTGCGGTAGTGATAGGCATATACCCATGGTCAAATGGCGGTTGGCATGCTTTGCCACCCAAATCACGGTCACTGGCTCAAATTTATGGCAACCATATTGCAGTAGCTACCACCTGGCCCTAGCAGTGTGCCACTGCCAATGCCAAAGTCACACTTCCGGTAGTGATAGATACATACCCACGGTCAACTGGCGGTTGGCATGCTCTGCCACCCAAATCACGGTCACTGGCTCAAATGTATGGCATCCATATCGGGGTAGCTACCGCCTGGCCCCAGCAGTGTGTCACTGCCAATGCCAAAGCCACACTTGCAGTAGTGATATATATATATACCCAAGGTCAACTGGTGGTTAGCATGCTCCGCCACCCAAATCACAGTTACTGGCTCAAATGTATGGCACCCATATCGCGGTAGCTACCGCCTGGTCCCAGCGGTGTGTCACTGCAAATGCCAAAGCCACATTTGCGTTAGTGATAGTGATATGTGTATTGCCAAATTCCGGTTGGAATGCTCGGCCACCCATATCACGGTCATTCTCAGCAATGTATAGCAGCCATATCGTGGTAGTTACCGCCCGGCCTCTGTGGTGTGTCACCGCTACGGCCCATGTAGACTAATGCAATTTTGAAAATCGCGGTGGGTGTGCTCCGCCACTGCCGAGCCGGTCATTGGATGCAATTGAAAAATGCACGATCGCGGTAACGACCCCTGCGGTGTGTCACCGCCATGCCCCATGCCCTTACAGCCAATGGAAACTGCAATTGTGTTAGACTAATGTGCAGCCGGTCAATGGATGCATTTGAAAAGGGCTGACCTGGAAAACCAATTGCAGCAGCTTAGAGCCTCTGAAACTTACCCCGGGGGGGGGGGGGCATATATGTGTGAGAGAGAGCCTCACATTTCCACAGCTTCCAGAGCCTGCTGCCTAACACCCCTCACCACCAACTGCTGCTCCTGTCTCTAGAGCCTGCAGCCTGACACCCCTCACCACCAACTGCTGCTGCTCCTGTCTCCAGAGCCCACTGCCTGACACCCTTCACCACCAACTGCTGCTGCTCCTGTCTCCAGAGCCTGCTGCCTTACATCCCTCACCACCAACTGCTCCTGTCTCCTTGACCCAGTGATGTTGAGGACTGAGAAGAGTGTGAGAAGGGTGTGAGATTGTAAGATCATGTCCCTCAATGTGACCTCCATGACACAGTGAGCCATTCACAGGACAAGGACATTGATGGCTACGTAGTGTTGGACACAGGGTGTCTCCAACCGACGGCGCACACACTGTCACAAGCGGGGGATGACATCTGCCGGCTGAGCAAAAATGTGGCAGAGATGACGCTGGGGCTGCTCCCTCGGACTGGCAGGTTGGCACGCAGGAGCATGACACCACTAATGGCTCGCATCTTAGCTGTGACACAGCCTGAGATGGATGCACATTTGAAGGAGCATCAGCAGCAAGCTGTCAATCAAGCGTATGTCAATAAAGAAGGAGTAATGTGGGCCAGCCTCATGGTTGCCAGCGATGGTCTGCGGAGGCTGTAGGGGTTGCGGGACTGTGGCTTGCCCCGGCTCGTGGTGGGCCCTCTTTGACACACAACAGTGTTGTGTAGCTGTGGTGCCATGATATATCTACATTGTGTGCAGGAGTAGCCCAGGATCACCATGGAGTAGTGTTGTCATGTCTGGTAGGTGGGCATGTTGATTGACATGTTGTATGTGGTTTGGTCATGTGTGCATTCCCACAGTTGTGCGTTGTGTGATGGTGGCTTTGAGGTGTGTGGTGTGTTGATTTTGCACTTACCAACGAGCAGTCCAGTTCCGTATGTGCCATCCTGGAAGCGCTGGTTGATGATGGACTGTCGGAAGATGTAGGAATCGTGCACACTGCCAGGTAGTTTGTGACGACATTGGTGAAAAGTCTCCGGTGGTCCACTATTGCCTACACATTGATGGAATGCGTGTGCTTTCTGTTGCGGTAGTGGTGTGAAGTATCTACAGGGAGCACAAGTGGGACATGTGTGCAGTCTTTTGCCCCCAAACAGGCCGGGAATCCAGCTATGGCGTAGAAGCCTTACTTGGTATCCTGCTGTTCCTGTGCAGTGAAGGTACTGGGGAATGAAGCTGAGGATGGCATCCAGGACAGGTGTGATGAACTTTGATAGGGCTGGCTGTGAGACCCCTCCAACTCTGGCAGTTATTGTTTGGAAAGTACCAGAGGCCAACAAGTGCAGCACAGCTAGCAGCTTTGTCTGCGGAGGGTTGTTCGTTCTCCGCTGCGTTGGGACCATCAAACTGTGGGCGATGTGGGTCATGATGGGGATGATTGTTGCCCTTTTGAGTCTGTAGTGGGCAATGACTTCCTAGGGTGTTAGGTCTGTGAGACTGGTGCATTTTTGATAGGTCCACTGTCTTACTTTGCGCTGCCTCTGTGGAGGTCTGGGGGAGGGGGGGTGGGTCCAGGTCCTGGTGGCGGTGGGTGTTGTGGCCCTGTTGGGGCTCTAAGCTGCATGATGAGTAGCTCCATGGCATTCGTTTGTCCTTCGGGTGTAGCTGTGTGTTGGGGCTCCGTTGCCTACCGCAGGTATTCGTCTGGGTTTACACCTGCAGGAGGCAGTTGTTAAATACCTGCTGCTACTGCGGCTTATCGCGTGATTTTGACTCGCATCGTGGATCTGCCAGTTCGTTGTGAAAGTGCTGTTGTGGTTTTTTCATGTGTTTTTGCACTGGAATGCCAACTCTGCATCTCATTAGAGTTAGTTGGTGGTGTCCACCGTGGAGATACATTTTGGGGCAGGTATCGCAAGAATACTGGCTACGTCTGCAGTTTGCACCAGCTTGTGAATGAGGTGCTAAATCTATCTCCACTTTTGATGCGTTAAGGTGGAGATAAATCTGAAATAAGTCCTTGTGAATAGCCCCCTTGATGTTGTGGAAGGAGATTATGTGCGGGTGAAACTTCCTTTTAGGGGAACAAAGACGTCTGATGTGGGTAATCAGGATATCATACAAGAGCAGGATGCAATCCTGGATGTGTTGTCAGGAGATCAAGCAGGAATTCTAATATGACTTCCAGGGTGCAGGATAATGTGCTAGGTTGAAGGTGAACAGGTTTCAATAACTAGTGTACATAATATTTAGACTCTTAGGGGCGGATGGATTTGATCCTCTCGCCACTGTAGCAGTGACCTTTGCCCCTGCCTGCAGGGCTGGTCGCTCCACTCACCGCGCAGCTCCCTCGCTGAGTGCCGGGACCCCCGTCCCCCCCCGCTGCTGCCTCGCACAGACGTGAGCCGGGACCGCCACTCTACCGGCTCACCTCCTGCCGGTGCCCCTGAGCGCCTTAGCGGTATTTTCGCCCGTTTACAGCGTTGTTGTGACTTTTGGTAACTGTCTGCTTTCACCTGTGCTTTTCTCTCCCCTTTGTGCCTCCTGTGCCGTCCTCGTGTCCTCCCCGCCACTTGTCCCCCTCCCCGCTCCCCGCCGCTGCTCCCCTGCGGCCCCGCCCAGCTTCGCTAGCTTGGCCGCCCATTGGCCCACCCCGCTCCCGCCTCCCAGCTGCCCCGCCCTCGCTCCGCCCCCCACTACTCCATTTATGGCGGAGTCCACGCGTACGCGCAGCATGCAAGCGCAGCGGGCACGCCGACTGCGCGCCGAAGGTGCACCAAAGGTAAGCCCGTCTGCGCCCGTCCGCACCTAGACCGCGCCCAGGGCCAGGACCCCTGGCCCCCGCAGACGCCAGCCCACCCGCCGGACCTACGACGACGCCACCCTCAACGCACTCAACACCGGCCGAACCCCGGGATGCTACCGAGCCACCCCGAGACGAACCCACGGACCCTTCAGCTGCCACTCCTGCAAGTTCACCTGCATCCGGACCTGTCCCGCACCAACACCCGCCAAGCCGAACACCAGCAGCAACCACCTGAAGTGCATCCTCCTCAACACCCGCTCCGTCCACAGACACGCCATCGAACTCTGGAACCTCCTCGACACCACAGCCCCTGACGTCGCCTTCCTCACGGAAACCTGGATGAACGACTCCTCAGCGCCCGACATCGCCATCGCCATCCCGGAGGGCTACAAGATCACCCGAAGGGACCGCATCAACAACACAGGAGGAGGCATTGCCATCATCTACCGGGACACCATCCGCATCACGACCAACACCGACGACACCCTGACAACCGCCGAACACCTGCACTTCCAGATCCACACGGACCCCAAAACCACCCTCAGAGGCACCCTGATCTACGCACTCAATTCAGCGAGGACATCGCCGACTTCATCAGCCCGCATGCCCTCCCCTCCGCTGACTATATCCTCCTGGGAGATGTCAACTTCCACCTGGAGAACAACAACGACCACAACACCATCACCCTGCTCGACAACCTCGCCAACCTCTGTCTCAAGCAGCTGGTATCCACCCCCACCCACCTCGCCAGACACACACTCGACGCCGTCTTCTCATCCAGCAAAGACATCGCCTTCAGACACGCCACCGGACTCCACTGGACAGACCACAGCTGCGTCCACTTCAGCTTCAGAAGGACCACAATCCACCACCACCAGCAACAGGTTGCACGAAGAAGCTGGAACAAGATCACAGCCGACCAGCTCGCCGCTTCCCTGAGCCAGCACCCCCCCGCCAGCTCAGCAAACCCCAGCCAGGCCGCTGACAACCTCTCGAAGTGGATCAGCAACTGCGCGGACGAACACTGAGGACCCCGCCCAGCAGACCCGGCAGCAAGAAGGCCCCATGGTTTACCGACGAACTCAAGAGCTCCAAGAAGAACTGCTGAGCCCTCGAGAAAGCCTGGAGAAGGGAACCAACACCGGACAACATGACCACACTCAAGCTTGCCACCCGGAAGCACCACCAACTGATCCGCGCCACCAAGAAAACTGCATTCAAGGACCGGCTGGACAACAACGCACACAACTACAAGGAACTCTTCAACATCGTGAAAGAGCTCTCCAACCCCAACGCCGGAAACAACGACATCACCCCATCGCAAGACCTCTGCAACTCCCTCGCCTCCTACTTCCACAACAAGATCGCGGACATACACAGCAGCTTCAGCACTCAACCGACGCATGCCACGACCGAACCACCGCCCCCCACCACCACCCTCCGCGCCAGGACTCCGATCAGCACCGAAGACACCGTCCGCATGATGAACTCCATCCACTCTGGATCTCCAACCGACCCCTGCCCTCACCACGTCTTCAACAAAGCCGACGCTGTCATCGCACCCTACCTGCGGGACATCATCAACACATCCTTCGACACCGCCACCTTCCCGGAGAGCTGGAAACACGCCGAACTCAGCACCCTACTCAAGAAACCTACAGCGGACCCCACCGAACTCAAGAATTACCGGCCCATCTCGCTCCTCCCGTTTCCAGCCAAAGTCATCGAAAAGACCGTCAACAAACAGCTGGCCGCCTTCCTCGAGACGAATGGATCCCTCGACCCCTCACAGTCTGGCTTCCGAGCCAACCACAGCACCGAGACCGCCCTCATCGCTGCCACCGATGACATCCGAGCCCTGATGGACAACGGAGAAACAGCGGCCCTCATCCTCCTAGACCTCTCCGCGGCATTCAATACTGTCTGCCACCGCACTCTAGTGCAGCGCCTCAGCAACGTCGCAATCCAGGAGAAGGCACTGGAATGGATCATCTCCTTCCTCGACGGAAGAACGCAGAGAGTCCGTCTACAAGTCAGAGGCCACCGAAGTCATCTGCGGCGTCCCTCAAGGATCCTCGCTGAGCCCCACCCTCTTCAACGTCTACATGAGCCCCCTCGCGGCCATCGCACGCCAACACAACCTCAACATCGTCTGCTACGCTGACGACACCCAGCTGATCCTCTCCCTGACCAACGACCCAGCCGCCGCCAGAGCCAACCTTCACGAAGGGATGAACGACGTAGCCGAGTGGATGACGACCAGCCGCCTGAAACTGAACTCAGACAAGACGGAAGTCCTCATCCTGGGCTCCTCGCCCTTCGCCTGGGACGACTCCTGGTGGCCCCCCGCCCTGAGCACCGCACCCAAACTGACAGACCACGCACGCAACCTGGGCTTCATCCTGGACTCCTCCCTCTCCATGACCAGACAAGTCAACGCCGTCTCCGCGTCCTGCTTTAACATCCTGCGCATGCTACGGAACATCTTCCGGTGGATCCCCACCGAGACCAGGAAGACGGTCACCCAGGCCCTCGTCACCAGCCGTCTGGACTACGGCAAGGCCCTCTACGCCTGAACCACCGCCAAGCTCCAGAAGAGACTCCAGCAGATGCAGAACGCCTCAGCCAGACTCATCCTCGAAATCCCCCGACGCAGCCACATCTCCGGACATCTGAGAGACCTGCCCGTCAACAAGAGAATCACCTTCCGTCTCCTCACCCACGCACACAAAGCCCTACACGACCAAGGCCCGAGCTACCTCAACAACCGCCTCAACTTCTACGCTCCCAAACGCCACCTCCGATCGACCAACCACGCCCTCGCCGCCGTCCCCCGCATCCGAAGAGCGACAACAGGAGGAAGGTCCTTCTCCTACCTGGCCGCCAAGGCCTGGAACTCCCTCCCTCCCGACCTGCGCATGACCCAAGACCACCTCTCCTTCAGGAAGAAGCTCAAGACCTGGCTGTTCGAGCAGTGGCAGCACCCCCCCCCCCCCCCCCAAGCGCCTTGAGACCCTCTGGGTAAGTAGTGCGCTCTACAAATGTCTTGATTGATTGATTGATTGGGTCAGACCGCCATGCGTGCGGCAGTCCCGCCTATTCAATTACGATGGGACTACCACCGCTGCGGTCGGATTTCACACCCTTAACATTGTGGCACTGGCTGCTGAAAGCAGCACCGCTACGATGTTAAAAAGAACATGTTGTACATTTTACTGCATTACGTGGCAGGCTCTACACTGTGCCTGCCACTTGGTGCAGTGAAATGCAGGGGGTACCATGGGTATCCCCCAGTGCACCTATACCTCCCCCAACACAAAAGGGTCCTGCAACGGGCCCCAGTAGACATTCTCCGCCAGACGTTCGATGGCGGTTCAACCACCTTGGAAAGGATGGCTTCTGCCAGCATCATAATTGTGCCGGCAGAGTCTACTTGGCTCTGCCGCCATTGTGAGCATGCTGACCGGTCCGGCGGGCAATCATGACGATTGCTACCGGCGGAAAAGAGGCGGACGGACTTTTCCTCTGTCGCGGTACGCACTGCCATCCTAATTGGTTGGTGGGTAATTCCTGTGCAATTGCGGAAGGAACGCCACCGTCGGTGCAGCGGTGGCGCTCCTCCGCCATCCTAATCGACCCCGAAGTGAGGCTCCATCAATACTTTTCTTTTGTTATGTATGTTTTGTGTTAAATACTAATATTGAGTTTCGTTTTTGAATTTATGATGCTATGTTTATGTGATTTCCATCTGTAATTTCTGTTATTTTGTATTCTAATTTATCTGTTGTTTAATTGCCTTGTGTACGGGGAAAGATGTGTTGGGTTCTGTTCTTTCTTGGGTTGGTGGAACCTAGAATGCCACATTGGATCTTTTCCATGTGGGTGAAATGTATATTTTTGAATAGGGAGAGGCAGTTGTTTTGAGCCTGCTTCCCTGCCAGTCTATTTTCTAAGATGCTACAGAATAAAGGAAAAGCTTTGACTTGACTTACTTGTACTGCAACTTTTCACTTTCCCTCTAGTTTTCTACGCTCCTTCCTCCGT
Organism: Lissotriton vulgaris; assembly: GCF_964263255.1. Lineage (NCBI taxonomy): Eukaryota > Metazoa > Chordata > Amphibia > Caudata > Salamandridae > Lissotriton > Lissotriton vulgaris. Next base: position 2,125,055,761 of record NC_141685.1, read on the forward strand.
GCACCCCTCTCTCTTTCCAGAACCAACTTAATGGAGGCTGCAGCGCGACCCCCTTGAGTATGTCAATGACTTTGCACCCCCTCACTGCTGCTTGCCCTGAAGGTCTCCTGATTAAACTGTGGGATCCACTGCTGCCCACCTGCCCATTTTAGTATTGTACCTGCATTGTATTTTGCTTTGTATTCAGCTAGGATTGTATTCTGCCCACATTGTATTGATAAACATGTTCTGCCAATAACCTTGCTCTGTTGTTTTGCTGATTCCAGCTGCCACATTGTATCTGGCTCACAGACTTCGCTTTGCTTGTTGTTTCCAGCTGCTTGCCCTTTCCCACCCGTTTTTATTGATCCCGCTTCCCTGCACTCCTCCTTCCTCCCAGGACTTAATGGAGGCTGCAGCACAGCCGCACTGCTGGTGCACCATCGGTGCGCAAAAGGCAAGCCCATCTGCGCCCTTCTGCACTTGGACAATGCCTAGTGCAAGGATTCCTGAGTCTTATACCCCGCAAAGCTACACAGCCGAAGACCTCTGAACCCTGGATCCCAGCAGCAGCAACATCTACCGTTACTGCACATCTCCACACACCACCAGAAGACCATTCTCCTGCCAGTATTGCCACTTTATCTGAGACACCGAAGCAGCCAACAATGCCGGAAACACAGCGAGCACAGCTGCATTCACCACGGCACACCTCTAGTCTCTAGTGCATCCTACTCCATGTACAATCACTCGACAAGCTTGCCACAGAGATCTGGGACACAATCTTATCTCTCACCTCAGATGTCATGTTCCTCACAGAGGCGTGGCTGACCCCAGCCTCTACTCCGGTCATTGCTATCGCACCCCTGAAGGCTATAACATAAAACACCAGGATTAGACCAACAAACACGCAGGTGAGATTGCCATAATCTACAAGGAAACCATCCGCTGCATGACCTCTTCAGATGACTTGATCCCAAAAATGGAGCATCTCAACTTCGAACACCACACAGATGGACAAAGCACCATCAGAGGCATCCTCACTAACAGACCACCTGGACCAGACCCCAGCTCCTGCAACACTAACCCTGAGCTCATAGCCCCGATTGCCATCGAATCTGAACACAACATCTCCCTTGGGGATCTTAACTTCCAACTCGATGACCCCAGTGACACCAACACAACTGAACTCCTGGAAAATACGCAACATCGGCCTCAAGCAACTTGTATCCAACCCTACCAGCATTGCAGGCACACACCTGACCCCATCTTCATGTCCAGCAACAGAGTCAAGTACAGCCGCTTCTCGCACCTCATTTGGACTGACCACTACAGAGTACACTTCACCATCTCAAGACCTACTGTTAGACTTGGCATCCTTGGCATGGTTTCCCCAGACTTTTTGCTTCTACCTCCTGTATTATTGCTGGTTTAGATGCTTTGGGCACTTTGCCACTGCTGATCAGTGTCAAAGTGCAATTGCCCCTGTGTAAATTGTTATTATGATTGGTTATCCATGATGGGCACATTTGATTTACTGGTCAGTCTCTCGTAAACTGCAGTGTGTCGGGGATTGAAAATCAAATGCTATTAGTGGGCCTGCAGCACTGATTGTGTCACCAACATGAGGAGTCCTTTAAAGGTATCTCACAACTGCCACAGTGTCTGCAGGCATATTTAAACTGCCATATCAACCTGGCAAGTGCACCCGCTTGCCAAACCCAAACCTTCCCTTTTCTTTCCCCCTCGCCCGGTCAGCTCTGTGAAAAGCCTTGGAGAGGTCATCTCTGATGATCTATCTATGAAATCGCAGATCTCGGCTGTAACATCTTCCTGCTTCTTTCAGCTACGCAGGATCCGTAAGATCCAGCGATTTCTTACCAGAGAGGCACTAATTTTAGTCGTCTTGGCTCTGGTCATCTCCAGGGTTGACTTTGCAAACATCTTATATCTGGGTATTCCTGTCTACCAGCTCCAAAGACTTCAACTAATTCAAAACCAGGCCGCTCGCTTGGTGTTCCACCAACCTAAACACCAGCATGTTTCCCCTCTTTTGAGGAGCCTTCATTGGCTTCCAGTGGCCAAACGGTGTTCTTTTAAACTCGGATGCACTATCTTCAAATCTCTCCATAACCATGCACCCGCTTTCATCTCTTCCAAGCTAAAGCGGTATCTACCAACCCGCAACCTCCGCTCCTCCGCTGACAATCTTCTGTGCATTCCATCCAACCGCCGTAAGAAACATGGCGGCCTGCGCTTCTCTTTTCTTGGCCCTTCTTTTTGGAACTCTCTCCCTTCCTCCTTTCGTCACTGCTCTTCTTATGAACTTTTCCGTAAGACTTTAAAAACTTATCTCTTCAAAGCTGCCTTTGAGTAACCACCTGCCCTTGTCCGCTATGTCTGTTATGAGCGCCAAGAAACCGTTTCGGTGTACGTGCGCGGTATAAGCTTTTTAACATAACATAACATAACTTACATGTAAGACACCCCTCAGATATGCCCAAGATAAACCCATGGGCAGGGTGCAGTGTATGTGAAAGGTGGGACATGTACTGGTTTGTGTGACATGTCCTGATAGTGAAATACTGTGTATTTTGTTTTTCACTATTGAAAGGCTATGTGTCAGATAGGCTTGGCTGGGAGTTAGTTTGTAAAATCTTAACATAGAACTTTCCATTGGGACAAGATATAGAAATAGAGTTTAGGCTCTCTGAACACAGAATTTAATAACAAATCTCTTTAGGGATCTGGGGGCATATTATCAAGGGGGTTTATCTCCGCTTTTTTGGCTTTAAAAGCCAAGAAAGCGGAGATAAAATTATCTCCCTATTACCAAGCTGCCGCTAACACCAGTTAGTGACAGCTAATAGGAGATAGCAACCATCTTGGGCCCTGCTTTGCATGTCAGTGATATTTATCACTAATGACATGCAAAGTGGGCGTGCCAAGATGTTAGCGACTGGAAACAGTCCCTAACATCGCTATCTCCTATTACCAACTTTTGGAGATATTCGCGCTAAGCGCGAATATCTCCAAAAGCTAACACCTGCCCTGAGCAGTTCTTAGCCATGTTATCCAATGGGAGGTGGATAACATGGCTAAGAGCATTTGCTCGATAATGCATGAATATCGCTGACTTTTCAGCGATATTCATGCATTGCGGGCGTTTTTTATCGCATTTGCGATAAACCTTGCTAATAGCAAGGTTTATCTGCGATAAAAATCGCCGATGTGCGGCGATAATTTTTGTCTCTAAACAAGTTAGAGACAAAAATTATCGCTAGTTGTTGGTAATATGCCCCCTGGTTTTTAAATTGTGTGTTTGAAAATATCATTTTAGAAAGTAGTCATTTTCTTATTTAACCATTCTGTGTGCCTCAGCTGGTTTGTGTACTGACTGGTTTTGGAGTGACAGGGGCTGAGAATGTGCATTAACTGTAGACAGCCACAAGGGTGGGTTGACATGTGGCCTGCCTTTCCTGAGTTACTCAGAGCTGAGCCTTTGCTGTGTGCTCTGTTCGGCTGGCCTGCAGTGACTGCTTCTGCCAAGGAAGAGGACAAAGACTGGAACTTCACTGTGAACCTGCTTCAAGAAGAATCTCCAAGGGCTTGTGTGTGCGCTGGCCTCCTGTTCTGAAGTCTCAGGGACACACAGACTTCACCACCAGCTCCCCACAAACTAGACTGCTGGGAGTCCTGACCTACCAAGAGTTGCCTGTTCCAGTTTTGGGCTTCTGGAGGTTGTTCCTGCTGTTGGGAACTAGAAAAAACGTAATCAAAGCAAGAAAAACAACTCCAACACCGTCAGCGCTTCCGGCAGTCATGCTACGACCTGAACCAAGGCCAGGGGCACTGCTTGTGAAGTGCACAACGCATTGCTTCACCTGCACCATAGCTCAGATGCCCTTCGGCGCCTGCAGTTATCAGCATTCCTGATGCCAGCACTCGCACCAACGCCATCAGCACCAGTGCCTGCATCCTGTTTTCGTGGAGCCGATAACCAACAAGGGTGACTTCACGAACTCTTCAATTTCACATTACCTCACCAGAACCAACTCCTCACGCCTACACCACAGCCCTTCTCTGTCCTGGACTCAGCACGTTGGCTCCTCGTGGACACGATGCCTCGCCTCTCCCGTGACAACCAGGGAATCAGCCTCGACCTTGGCACCAATGCCTCGCCTCCACAATGCTGTGCATCATCCATAGACTTAGTTTTCCAAGGTACTGTTGTTAGGGGGTCCGTGTGAATCCGTGCCTGATGCCACGCATCTTGCGTTCTACATCATACTTTCGATTTATGCCTGTCACAACATCGTAATAGCCCCAGGTGGAGCTATTTGTTATTACAAGCGCTATTTCTACAAGTAACTATTTTTAAGTACTATTTTGTGATAAGTATGTTGGATTTTTTGCTGTTTTGGTCTTCTTTGGTTTGGATAAAGATACTTTATTTATCCAAACGGGTGTGGTGTCCATTTGTGGTGTTTTCACTATGTTACTGTGTGTTTGGAGTACAAACACTTTACACATTGCCTTTGGGATAAGCCTCTCTTCTCATGCCAAGCTAACAAGGGGTTGAGCAGGGGTTATCTAAAGTGTGTATCCCCCTTACCCTGAACAAAAAAGAATACCCCAGCATACCACATAGAAGCCAGCACAAACTGAGGAAAGCAGCTGTTTGCCAATGTCAAGGAGGTACCCAGCCCCACAGCTGCAAAAAACGTCATCATACCCTCCCAAGATCTGAGTGACACCCTGGCAGGCTTCTTTCCTGACAAGAGTTCAGTCTTCTACAAAAACTTCAACCTCCCGCCACCGACAGCATCAGCGTGCTCACATCCCTTAAACACAAACATCGAACACATGCTCATCCATTGGGGCCCTGTCACAACTCAAGCCACTATCTCCATCATGAACTCCGTGCAATCTGGAGCAACCACAGACCCCTGTCCTCCCCACATCTTCAAACTTGGGAGCAAGAGGATTTGGGACGAGCTCAAGAAAGTAATGAACACCTCAATCATCTCAGCCTCTTTCCCTAAAGACTGGAAACATGCTGAAGTGAGGCCCGTTCTGAAGAAACCATCTGCCAATGTAGCAGAACCGAAGAACTACTGGTCCATCTCCATGCTCCACTTTCCAGTGAAGGTGCTTGAGAATGCACTCAATCTTTGGGAACAACACCCCACCATGGAACACCGCATGGTGGTGTAACTCGGCCCATCCGCCGCCCGACAACCACACCCGCAATCCTGGCATCATCTTGGACAGCAAGCTATCTATGAAGAAGCAGTCTCATCCTCCTGCTGCCAAACCCTACATATTCTCCATAAGTTCTTCAGATGGCTCCAAGTCAACACTAGAAGGGCTGTTTTGCAGACCCTCATCACTAGTAGGCTGGACTACTCTATGTAGGAATCAAGGCATTATTTAGTACTGAGCTAATTTATTGCATTAATTACAATAATTAACAGATAACTGTAGACTGGGAGCATATAGAGATATGTTTGCACTCAAATTATTTGTACATTAAAACCCTCATTAATGGTAAAGCTGGAGTTTCCATTACAGTTCAGAAAATGCCACTTTTAGAAAGTTTGCAAAAAATACGGAGTTTGGTCCTGGGACAGAGGGTCAGCTGGACCTTATAATATTGAAAAAACAAAAACAATTCTGGCCCTCCGGGTAATTTTACCTCAATATTTATGAGAATACAAACAAGGGAAAACCTATTGTTTGTATGGGTTATTTTATTTAAACCCTTTTATCAATTTTAAATCATTTTGAAAAACATTTTCAGGGTGAGAAAAAACACTAATTACAAACATTTACACTATTTACAACTATCATACATACGAATCTCATACACCAATCAATAACAAACATATATACAAATGAATCCACAGTTATATACAAGCTTCTTTTACAAGAGAAAAACAACAATTTTTTCAACACAAATTATCAATCTTTGTGAAACTTCAAATCATTAGAATGCCCCACCAGGGTCAAAAAACAGAAAAAAGGCAACAATAAATTGAATTAGAACTCTTCAATCAGTTAAGGTTGACAAATAACTGTTAGCTTTGCTAGGTCAAAGATCCCTATTTGCCGTTTTGCCGACGCGTTTCGAATCTGGAAACAATCTCAGATTCTCTTCCGGGCTCTGTCAATGTGGCATTCTTATCGTATGGATGACGCGGTCCCGCGGTCCAATTAATAAATGGGAAAGGGTTTTTTGTTATGCAGAAGTTCTTGGGTTGTCAAACGGGGACAATATTGTTTCCCTTCGCAATCTGAATTCTCCACTGCCAAATCAATCGCGCTGCCGCCTGGGGGTCTTAGTGAGGGGCAGGAGATGGTTGATCCCAAGGATCCTTCGCTATCGGGCGGGGAACAGGCTGGAGTTACCTCCGCGGCGTGTCACAGGGCGTGCTTCAATCGCGCTAGTGTCTCACTATCCAACCAAGGACCAGGAAATGCGAACTCGTCGCATTTCCTGGTCCTTGGTTGGATAGTGAGACACTAGCGCGATTGAAGCACGCCCTGTGACACGCCGCGGAGGTAACTCCAGCCTGTTCCCCGCCCGATAGCGAAGGATCCTTGGGATCAACCATCTCCTGCCCCTCACTAAGACCCCCAGGCGGCAGCGCGATTGATTTGGCAGTGGAGAATTCAGATTGCGAAGGGAAACAATATTGTCCCCGTTTGACAACCCAAGAACTTCTGCATAACCAAAAGCCCTTTCCCATTTATTAATTGGACCGTGGGACCGCGTCATCCATACGATAAGAATGCCACATTGACAGAGCCCTGAAGAGAATCTGAGATTGTTTCCAGATTCGAAACGCGTCGGCAAAACGGCAAATAGGCATCTTTGACCTAGCAAAGCTAACAGTTATTTGTCAACCTTAACTGATTGAAGAGTTCTAATTCAATTTATTGTTGCCTTTTTTCTGTTTTTTGACCCTGGTGGGGCATTCTAATGATTTGAAGTTTCACAAAGATTGATAATTTGTGTTGAAAAAATTGTTGTTTTTCTCTTGTAAAAGAAGCTTGTATATAACTGTGGATTCATTTGTATATATGTTTGTTATTGATTGGTGTATGAGATTCGTATGTATGATAGTTGTAAATAGTGTAAATGTTTGTAATTAGTGTTTTTTCTCACCCTGAACATGTTTTTCAAAATGATTTAAAATTGATAAAAGGGTTTAAATAAAATAACCCATACAAACAATAGGTTTTCCCTTGTTTGTATTCTCATAAATATTGAGGTAAAATTACCCTGAGGGCCACTTTTAGAAAGTTGGCATTTTCATGTCCTAATCATTTGAGCCTTCTGCCAGCATCCTGGGTCTCATGACAGTGAATGGCTCTGCTGTGGGGGTTTAAATATTCCTTCCAGAAAGAGACACTAAGGGGACCAAATGTTGACAGGGTGGAACATCGTTGCAGCATGACTTGGAGCAGAGCTGTGCCTTGCCTCACCTAAACTTCAAAGGGCTTACCTCCAGCACAAACAAAGGAACCGGACACTAGTCTTTTGTCACCCCAGACCTCATGGAGCCATGTCAGAGGAAGAGAACAACTTTCCAGAACTAGATGTGGGGAATGCCCCCACTTGAAAGGCTGGCACCAGCTATAACTATTGGATCTCCAGGGCCACTAATCAGTACACTCATGGACTCTTGGAAATTAAAGAAGTACTGCTTTGCTCCCCAGAGGATTGCTTTGCTGCTACTAAAGGGCTGCCCTGCTGCTAAAGAACTAGCTTGCTCTCTGAGAAGGAAGACTGAACCTACTCGCTCCATCCCATTCTAACCTGGGTCACTTGACTGAACTTCTGTCTAAGCTACAGGGACACAACAAGCTCCAGAGGCCTCCTTGCAACTGCCCAGCTGACCTTCTGCACTGCACCTGCCTGTACCTGCCTAAGGCCTGCTTGCCTTTGGTGGAATACATTTCTGATCCCCAAGAGGTACCCCCCAGGCTCTTGGCTTGCCTCAGTTGAGCTCCTCCTGTGAAGACAGGTGAAGTTCCTGAACCAGTGTTGCCCACAACAACAGCCAACACAAAGCTCCAGTGAACCCAACTCTTCATGCCTTCGCTCTACAGTAACAACATCCTCAGTGGCCCCCAACGTGAAGCTCCGGCAACGACTGTCCATGACACCTGACTGGTTATTTGCGCTACACTTAAGACAGTCCATATTGCTCGGCCTGCTCTTCGCATTACAACAACGACCATCGGGAATGCTTTACTAGCTCCTTGCTGCATTCTCTGCCATGTATGGAACTCTTCACACAAGACTTTGAGAAGGTTACTGTTTCAGCAGTACTAAACTGGTCCCTTTATCTGGCCCACGCTCCATCGCGGTCGGCTTCAACTAGTGATATTTTCCTGGTCTAGCACAACTAAATGACTGAGAATGGTGCTTTATGCTTTAAGGTGCCATATCTACCAAAAACCTGAAATTGCCTATCTCCGGGTTTACTGATTGGATTTTTGTTGTTCCTGTATCATTTTATTTATTATATTGTGCTCTATTTTTCTACATTTGTTTGGGATTAGTTGTGTGTGTTTTCACTTTATTACAGTTTGGGTGCTGTAAAAAAACTTTATGCTTGGCCTCTAAGTTAAGGCTGACTGCTTTCTGTCAAGCTACCTGGGATTTAAGCACAGGTTAATTTAGTGACTTTTGTAGTTCACCCTGACAAGGATTATGCGTTCTGCCTTCCACCCCCCTCAACCCATGACCCTATTACTTACAGTAACTTTCACTTGTAAGCCAGACCAATTGACTTTGCAATGTTTGTTTTTTAAACTCTGCAAGCTTTTTACATCAAGAAGCATGCAATGGATAATAAAAGAAATACAATACTGCAGCGATTTCTTTTACGAGCCACATGGAATTACGCCTATTATGAGCTAGACTAAAATGGGACATAACTGTGTATTCATGAATTTACTGTACAGATTCTGCATGGTGTTCCCTATTCAAGGAGTTTTACACTCTTGTCAGGGGGCAGAGGCAGGAGACAGGAGCTTCACTGAAGGGTGAGGGTGGAGGAAGGGTGCTCGGAAGGGTAGGAAAAGGAAGGAGAAAAGGAGAAAGAGCGTGCTGATAGGGACAGGGATAAAAACTTAGCTGATATTATTGCCCAGAGCAACTTATGGAGTTTTGGGGCAGTCAGATCTGATTTCTGCGTGCAAAACACCAGGCATTTTGTAATTGGATGGAATGGAATTCCACACAGGAATTCTACTCTGTCTGACTCACAATAAGGCCCTAATTTGTGAGTCACCAGACTTTGTAAATTCACACATCTCTAGTTTGAACGCTAGTATTAATGTAGACATTAAATAAAATACTAAGACATAAAAGATAAACACATTTCTGAAAATCCTAATTTGCAATGGTTTCGCTAATTCCAAATGTGATAGGGGAAAGACTACGTAAGTATCATGAACATGTTCTCCTCTTGACCAAATGTGCAGAGAACAGTGGTTTCAGTCTACAGCAGGTGCATTAACACGGTATCTCTGTGTGTTAGTGCATGTGCTGACGACAGCATGGTTCAGAAATGCAGAGCAATTGATGCTGGATCACAGCTCCATTCTGTGTTCAGGCTAATACAGAGAAAGCAATATTGATTCTTCCCCCAACCCTCATGTTTGAATATTCATATAAAAAGCATGTAGTACCCCAGGTCCCTCCTGTTTTTGTCCCCTTCATATTAACAAGTGAGGTAGTCTATCTCACCAACAGAAAAAAGAGAGAAGAAATGCTGGTACCACCCCTCCTTCTCCCACTGGGAATACATAACCGTACTCTACCAAGCATTCTTCCTGTTCTTTTTTCCGTCTACCGACAGTATGAAGGAGGTTCAGGAGCCTTTTGGCTCCTGGGACTTACCTGCTGCTGGGCGGCGGGTGAGTGGCTGTTTTCGTTTGATTCCCTCCTGGGTTTGGGGGGTGTCAGGTTGACTCCTCGGCTTACTTGCAGTTATCGAGATCTCCTAGTCTTTTCCTGTTCTTTGGATGTGATGTCTTCGCGCGCCTCCCGGGTTGCCGGGCACGTCATGGGCACAGTGGATCCAGCTCAGATTCTGCGGCAGCCCTCAGGAGTCTGGAGCGCTTCCTTCTGGGCATTGCCTGACTTCCAGGTTGTTGGTGCAGGAAGTCTGGCATTCTGGTGCCGTGCGACTGGCGGCTGTGGTGCTGGTTTTTGCCTGCCGGCGTGTAAGTACAGCACAGCAGTTTTTCTTTATTATTCATGTGGCCATACTATGGAATCTCTGTAGCCTGGTGGTTGAGGTCGCAGACTCTTACTCCAAAGGAAGAGTCTGCCAGGTTCATAACAAGTTCTGTAGGCTTATGTGGATTGCCTATGCCTACAGTGTGTGGCTGCTGTGCTTCAGCTGTGAAGTTCTGGGTGGGACTCCTCTGTGCTGCCCTCTGCTGAGGATTTCCCGTTTCCCTGCTGGTCCTTGCGGAGGTTCTCCTGTGTTGGGGACTTTTTCAGGAGTTTTTTCTGGTATCTTGCTGGAGGGTGTGGTGTGATCCTACTCTTTACAGCTTCTGGGTCCTGTGACCATGGGTAAAGATTCAAGGAAGAGCAGACATGTGGAGGTTTCCTCCTCTTCCTCCTCCGTGTCTTCTTCTTCGCCCGCTCCTTCGCGCTCCAGGCGGCATAAGGAGGGTAGTGATGCAACAATTAAACGTTTGTTTAAGGAGACCTTGCTGGAGATGAGTGGCACTTATTGGTCCATTAGCTCTGGTCGCACTCTGCCTTCTCCTTCTTCTGGATTGGAGGAAGAGTGGATGGGGTTTATGAAGTTAAGGGCAAGTACATTCGCAAGTATATGTTGCCGGACTTTTTGAAACATGTAAAGTATAATATGAGGTTTCCTTGCAATGATACCCCCAGCAGTTCTGGGGGTTCCTTGCTTTGCCAGTTTCAAAGCTCTTCTGCTGTTGATGTTCCGGTTCATCCCTATATCTGTGAGGTTCTTAACTGGGAGTGGAAGGACCCTCATTGCATTATGCTTTCCCGGTTCATGGCCAAGCTCTATCTTCTTCAGGATATGGCCAAGGACTTGCCTGACTCTATTCCGATTGATTTTTTGGTGGCCAGTCTGGTGGGTCGTACTTCGTTGGCTGAGGAGGCGGTGGTCATGGATCCCGTGGATAGGAAGGTGGACGCTTCCCTTCGAAAAGTTTATTCTGGTTCCCATCTGGTTCTCAGGGTGGGCATTTATGGGACTTATGTTGCTCAGTCGCTTATCTCGGAATTCAAGTCTCTTTGTGGATCTATGGATGATTCTACTGACTGTTTGGGACTTCTGGAACATATTGAGAGGCAGGTGGAGTTCCTGTCTGATTTTTCCTTTGATGCGGTCAGAGCGTTGGCCCTCTCTTGGGGGGCTTGTTTGGCGGCTCGCCACAATTTGGTTCTGAAGGACTGGAAAACTGATTCTGCCCAGAAGTGCCCTGCACTTCAGTTGCCCTTTCAGGGTACCATGATGTTTGGGGAGGAGTTGAAGGGTAAACTGCAATGTCTTTCTAAGGAGAAGAATCATTCCTCCTCGTTCAAACAGTCGTCCTCTGTGGTGGTTTCTATTAATCCCAAGTCCTCCTTCTATCCCCCCTCTCATAAGCAGTTTTCTCTTGGTCGTGGTCAGTTTGCTCATGGTAACGGTTGGTACAATAAGGCGAAGTCACCTCCTGCAAAAGCCTCATTCCTGACTATATGGCAGCCAATGCCGAATTCTTGGTCGGACGTCGGCTTTATTTCTTTCTTCCAGCTTGGATGCGCTCCTTTTCCAATTTGTAGGTCCTGGACATTGTGAGACTGGGGTACCTCATTGAACTCACAAAGCCTCCTCTGAACTCAGGGGTCCTTCTGACGCCCTGGCAGTCTTGTCCGACCAAGAGATCAGAGCTGTGTTTGGGGATCCAGGCTCTTTTGGACAAGGGGGAAGAGCAGGAGGTTCCTCCTGTGGAGAGGGGAAGGTGGTTTTATTCTGTAATTTTCCTGGTGCCCAAGATGACAGGGGGTTTCCATCTAGTCCTGGATTTGAAGGCCCTGAACAAAGTTGTGTTACATCTGCCATTGAAAAAAGAGACTCTTCAACAGGGGATTTCCCTGGTTCTCCCGGGTCATTGCATGTGCACCATGGATCTTATTATCATGTCCCTGTTCGCCCCCCTTCTCGTCGATTCCTGAGGTTTTGTCTTCCGGGGTGGCATTATCAGTTTCAGGTTCTGCCCTTCGGTCTGAGGTCGGCCCCCAGAGTGTTCGCCAAGTTGGTGGCTCTGTTTGTGGCTTCATTCCATCTTCAGGGTATACTGATTCACCTTTACTTGGATAATTGGCTCCTTCATGCTTCTTCCAGGGATCTGTTGATGCGGAATCAGGACTATGGTTTTCTACTGAATCTCCCCAAATGTCAGCTGTTGCCTTCTGAATAAGGTTTTGCTGCCTGTGTCTTGGGCAGTGACCTTGTGCTCTCTTGCTTGCTGTTTTCTGGAGGGTTGTTTCTTTCCTGTACGTCTCTGGTTGCGGCTTCTGGGTCTTATGGCGGCTATAGTGTTCACAGTGCCTTGGGCACGGTTCCATCTGTGGCCTCTTTGGTTATTGATGTTGTCTTGTAGGATCCATTGTCTCGCAATTTGTCCCTCTTGGTTCCAGTGTCCCTCTCGAACCTCCCTGCTCTGCACTGGTGGATGGGGTCAGACAATCTCGTCAGGGGTCTGCCTATGCTGCCCTCCCCTCCAGTTGTTCTCACGATGGATGCCAGTGCAGAGGGGTTGGGGTTGACGTTAGGGTCGGACTCCCTTCAGGGTTTTTGGTCCCTTCTGGAGGGTTGGAGGTCTTCGAATTGGCGCAAGTTGCCTGTAGTGTTCCGGGCGGTCATGGGGTCCTGGGATCGTTGTTGAACCACAATGTGCTGGTTTGTTCAGACAACACAGTGACGGTGGCCTATATGAATCACCAGGGGGGTATCAGGTCCAAGTCCTGAAATCTGTGGTGTACCCACTGTTTTACTGGGCGGAGAGGCACCTCTTGTCTCTGTCAGCTGTTCATATCCAGGGGTGGACAATGGGGTAGCAGATGTCCTCAGTCAGTATTTCCCTGCCTCCCAGGAGTTGGCCTTGACTCCTGTGGCCTTTCATCCGGTGTGAGTGAGGTTTTATTTTCCTTCTCTCGACTTCTTTGCTTCCCGGCTCAATGCTCAGCTTTCCTGCTTCTGCTCCCGGGCCCCTCAGGTGGGGTCTTGGGGGTGGATGCTCTGACCATTTCTTGGCTGACTCAGCTGCTGTATGCATTTCCTCCTCTTGCTCTGATCTCTCAGTTTCTGTCTCGCCTGGTGGTGGAGGTTTGGGAGGTGGTGGTGGGCCCTTCTGGCCCCGCCAGTCCTGGTTTCCCACTCTGAGGTTGTTAGCAGTTCAGGGTCCTTGGTTCTTCCCGTTCCCTCCATCTCCCTTGCAGTTCTCTCCGATGTTGTCCCTTCGGCGGCTTTGTCTGTCGGTGTGGAAGTTGAGAGGCAGGGGTGGAGGGATCGGGGTCTCCCCAAGCATTTAGCTTTGGCAATTCAGAAGTCCAGGAAGCAGTCTACTCTCAAGTCCTACAGTTGTCATTGGGGTAACTTCCAGCATTGGTGTCAGGGCCTGACATTGTCTCCTCTGGTTTATCCCTTGCCTGATGTCCTTCAGTTTCTCTGGGAGGGGTTTGAGAAGTCTCCACTAGTGGGATCAGTGGGCTGCTACTTGAGCTTTCTGTTTCCCTTGGGGGAATTTGTCTGATGTTGAAGACCTGATTTCTCGTTCGCTTTGCATTTTTTCCTTGTTGCATCCTGTGGTGCGGCATTCTTTTTCTCTGTGGAACTTCCCTTTGGTGTTGAGAGCTTTGGTGGCAGCTCCTTTTGAGCCTTTAGAAGATGTTGATCTGAAATGTGTTACTTTCAAAGTAGTTTTTTTGGTGCAAATTACTTCGGCTAGACGCCTTGGGGTGTTGGGGACTTTGATGGTTTGGGAGCCTTTTCTGTCCTTTTCTAATGATGGAGTGGTACTGCGTTTGGTTTCGTCCTTTGTTCCCTAACTTCCTTCTCAGCTCCATCGCTCCCAGGAACTGATCTTGTCTGCTTTGTGTGGGGGCAGATGGAGGGGGTGATCTTCCTTGGGCTTTGTTGGATGTTTGCCGGGTGTTGCGGATCTATGTGGACCATACTTGCCTTTTTCGGCAGTCTGACTCCCTGTTTGTTTCTTTTGGAGTTGGCTCTCGGGGTCCAAGGTTTATTCTTCCTCCATTGGTCTCTGGCTGAAGCAGGTTTTCATGTTGGCCTACTCCCTTTCGGGCTCCCCTCCTCCGGCTGCGGTTCAGGGGCATTCTACTCGTGGGGTGGCAGCCTCTTTGGCAGAAGTACATGTGCTTTCCCTGTCTGAGATAAGTAGGGCGGCAACTTAGGCTTCTGCTAATATGTTTATTAGGCATTATCGTATTCAGAATGTTTTGGGGGATGATGCTAACTTTAGTCTGGGTGTGCTTCAGGCTGTGTGCTCCTGATTCCCCTTTGTTTCTGTTCTGTGTCTCAATAAATCACTGGGTTTGCTCTTTGTTCCCTGTCCTGGTGGTTTGTTGAGGGATGATGGCCGGTTGCTGCTTGAACAGCAGGGACCTGGGGTTAACGTCCTATTACTTACCGGTAATCTTCATTACTCCTGGTCCTGTTATCCTCGTCCCCTCGTTATCCTCGTCCCCTTCATAGCACCTCCTAGACTTGCTGGCCCTCATCTGGGGCCTGGTGTTTCAAGAGGAATGCTGGGTAGAGTATGGTTATGTACTCCCAGTGAGAGGGGTGGTACCAGCATTCCTTCTTTCTTTTTTCTGTTGGTGAGATAGATTATCTCATTGTTAGTAAGAAGGGGATGAGGAGAACAGGGTTCGGAGTAATGAAGATTACTGGTAAGTGATAGGACATTATTGCAGAAGGCTAATACTTTGAAATATAAATTTAATTATTCGCACAATTGTGTGTCTGATAAATTATATACCCCCATCCTCCTCTGCTTAAACCTATCTCATCTATATGCCAGTGGTCAGAAAATTAAGCCTTAATGTTCTGACAGAGATCAAGTGTCTGAAGACACGTTCAACTCCAAACAAGTGTTTAGGAGTGGATGGAATGAGGTATGGTTTTCCTTGTAAGGTTGGGAATGCAAAAAAGTCCCATAATTGTGCCATCCACAAGCTTTGATCTAATCTTTTCGCACCCTAGACAGGGCAACGGGCAGGAGTAATTCCATTTCAAGGGTGAGAGGGGGAATGAGTTGCCTCCAAGCTTGGAAGAGATGTAGGGAAAAGGTTTATCCATTATTAAAAATCATTTCTACATGGAGAAAAAAAGAAAACTTTGCATTTACACATCGGGCTGCATTCCCCTAGTGTCTAATTAAGTTTCAAGTTTAAGTTCATTGTCTGATTAATTAAATTCTTCAAAATATATTCACAAAAAAAATGAAAAAAATATATATATTCCATAGACAGCAATCATACTCATTAAAACTAAGCAAACTAAGATGCAGTGTTATCTTAAACTTGGGACCATAAGTGCTAGTTGAGAATATTGTAGTCATTAAAACAATACAGACTAAATTGCATTCAGAGTTGTGAACGCGCACATGGTGATGTAAGCTCTAAAAGCGTCATATTTTGGTCTAACCAGTGCTGTAGAGGATCCTAGCGACATCATCCATCTGCTAACCACCCTTTTAGTCTTAATGCAGTAAAAAGAAGCACCAAGTTAAAAACCATTCATGAGGGTTGGAGCTAGGTTTGCGATCTTCGCACAAGCAAGCTTAACAAATGCAGGGCCATATTATCAAGGAACTGTGATACGATTATCGCCGCTTTAGCGGCAGGAAACTGCAGCTAAAGCGGCGATAAGGGACTTGATAATATGCCCTTGTGAATTCCCATAGAAGCCCAGGTTCTGATGTGAACCTGGGCTTCTATTGGAATTCACAAGGGCACATTATCAAGCCGATTATCTCCGCTTTAGCAGCAGTTTCCTGCCACTAAAGCGGAGATAATCTTATCGCCGTTCCTTGATAATAAGGCCCCCAGTTTGGCAAAGTTACAACTCATTAAATTAATACAAACGAAAGTGCAAAAGGGCTATATGGCGCTCGTAATAGCGGTTTTAACAGCGTTGTTTTGAGCCCAGTGCCAAAGATGTAATTAAACGGTATTAGACTCATTGAGGCCATACAGGGTAAAGTGCATTGGAGAAAAATGCCTATGTGTGAAGTAATGGTGGTTTTAGAAACATTGTCTTGAACATGGTGTCACAGATATGATTTAACATTGTTTGACTCACTGAAGGCTTCGAGGCTAAGGGTGTGGTCAAAGAAATTGAGGTTATGTATGCAATAATAATTACAGTTTTAGCAACATCATCTTAGGCCTGACATCACAGATACAGTTTGACATTGTCTAGCTCACGGGACCATATAGGTTACAATAAGTTCAGGGGAAGGAGGAAAATGAGAAATATATGGACGGATTTTAGGGCATCATATTATAGTCTTACATACAGCCTTCCAGGGTTCACTCTCATTCGCGGTTCACATCAACTCCAACCTCCACTGCTCTTTAGAAGGAGCCAGAAAGCTAGAGTAACTAGCTTTGGAAGACAGTGACAATAACTAGATCTGGAAAGACAAGACAGTGGCTCTGATCTTTATACCATTACTCAATTGGTAGATACCAATTAAACACAATTTACACACACTGTGATAAGTGGCAAGCATTAAATATTGCACTGTGCCCAAAATGTGCTGGAATAGTCCCCTTTAGACTCCAGTTAATATCATACCTAACTCTGAGCCTATCTACTACTATTCTACCTGTGTGCAGATGCCAGGCTAAGTCAGGTATGTTCCTACGTGTGTAAGTTTAAGAGCAGCATGTGCAGAGTCACATCCCCTATTTTAGCAAGTAGTCAATGGAGGTTACAGCTCAAAGGTATTTTACCATAAAGCTTAATGTAGGTGAGACCTTATTGCAATGTCTCAAGGTCACAGATGTGTCCAATAAAAAATTCCAAAAGTTAAAAAATACTGGTGTGCTTATGATGTTTTAATGTATAACGTGCAAAAGAGACTCACAAAATTATTATGCAACGATAATGAGTGGTAAAGGTTTAATGAGCCCCTATACGTACGTGAATGAATTACAAATATATTGAAGCAATGTTAATCTGCTTAATTGAAGAATTAATGCACTGTTCTAACAAACATGAGATTTATCTTTTAGCCGAAATTCACTGTGCACAAGCTGTATTTCATGATGGCCTCAAACTTTGCTTCCCTTTGTAGTATGAGCTTATGAACTGAATAGTCTGAAGCCTATGGGACGTTTCCACTTGTGCTTGAACACTCAATCGTCTCCTTTCATGTTTGTAGCTTATTTGGGTAGACCTGCAACAAAATTGTTACTTTCCAGAGCAGTGCTTGAGAATGGATTGACTCAGAGATGAGAGCATGGACTTGTCTGCTTTCTAAATGCAACAAATGCAACAAGTGATCATATGAGATGACTACATTGTTCTAAGGAAATTGCTAGTAATGGATAATTTAATTGTTCTGGATTTGTATTTTTTTTATAACCTGTAATCGACAGAGTATAATTTCCTACATTTTGAACTAAAGGGTGTCTTCCCTTTACCCATCTTGTTGTAAAATGACTGACGATTTGGGATTTTCAGAACAATGTGAAGTGTGATGAAATACTGGGTTTGCTGACAGCTGGTGTGCTATTGTGGGGGTAAGGGATAAAGGAAAGAACATCCATGCTCTATATCTTAGGTGCAAATGTGGGAGTAGCAATGTGGAATGGTTGGTAAAGAAGGAATGTCTACTGCAAAGTGGGTATAGAAAAACAAAAATGAAAGAGGAATATACTGATGGATGTGAAAATGCAAAAGCATACATATGAAAGGGTAAGCCAGGTGCACTTTTTAATATTTAAACAAACCTCCTTATGTTGTATTACAGTTTAAGCAAGATCAAATTCACTCAAACTAAGCCTGGCGTGGATTTCCCCTGTATTTTGTGCCTTGACCTCTTGTGTTATTGATGCGTGTTGGACTCCGTTTTGCTGGCCTAGATGCTTTGGGCACTTTGCCACTTCTGTTAAGTGCCACAGTGCAAGTGCTCCATTTGTAATTATTGTTATGGATTGGTGTTTCCATGATTGGCATATTTGATTTACTAGTCAGTCCCTAGTACAGTGCACTGTGTGTGCCCAGAGCCTGTAAATCAAATGCTGCTAGTGGGCCTAATGCACTGATTGTGCCACCCACATAAACAGTCTGTAAATGTGATTCAGATTTGTCTCTGCAGTATCTGTGGGTAGTCTAGTACTGCCATGTCGACTTGGCAAGCACACCCACTTGCCAGACCCTAACCTTCCCTGTTCCTACATATTAGTTACCCCTAAGGTAGGCCTAAGGTACCCCTGTGGGCAGGATGCAGTGTATGTGAAAGGTAGGACATGCCCTGGTGTGTTTGGCATGTCCTGATAGTGAAATACTGCCAATTTCGTTTTTCACTATTGCGAGGCTACCTGTTCCTGTAGGATTGAATGGGGAGTTTGCTTATAACATCTTATAAGCCTAACTACCCCAGCGTATGTGAAAGGTAGAACATTCCCTGGTGTGTTTGGCATGTCCTGATAGTGAAATACTGCCAATTTCATTTTTCACTACTGCGAGGCTACCTGTTCCCGTAGGATTGAATGGGGAGTTTGCTTATAACATCTTATAAGCCTAACTACCCCTGGGAACAAGCAGGGAAATAAAGTTTAGTATGCCCGAACTCAGAATGTTAAAATGCATCTTTTATTGAGGGTGATTTTTACATTCTGCTTCTGAAACTGTCAGTTTTAGAAAATAGGTATTTCCTTGCTTAGCCATCCAGTGTGCCTCTGCTGGGATGTGATTGACTGTCTGGGTCTGGGGTGTCAGGGGCTGGGGAGATGCAGTGGCCCCAGAGAGTCTGATGATTCAGTGCTGGGCTGAATAGACCTGGGCTGCATTTAGAGTAGGGAAGGAGATTTCTTTTCACCTGAATGAGCCTAGTCTGCCTTCCACAATGCTGTCCCTACCTCCTGCCAGGAAGCTGCATCAGAGAGGACAGAAGTGTTTTTGACTGAGCACAGGGATTCTCTTTAATTAGAGAACTAAGGATTTTGTAGTATACATATTGGGGCCAAGACCCTAGAACTGTAGTTCACTTCTGGGAATCAAGAGGAACCTTTGCCAAGGAGAAGAGCTGGAGAAGCTGAGGAGGAATACTGCCCCTGTGCTGTTTTCCTGCCAGGAGTTGGCCTGCAGTGCTGCCAAGGAAAGGAGAAGGACTTTGATGTTTGCTGTGTCCCCTGCTTTCGGAAGATCTGCAAGGCTTGAAATAGAGCATGCCTCCTGTTCTGAAGTCTCAGGTACACAAAGACTTAATTTCTTCCGGCACCAAAGTCGTGGGCACCGCTCATGAAGAGCATGACGCACCAACCTGACTTGCACCATAGGCCTGACGCAGTGCAATCACTAAGGCTGCTGCTTGCACCGGAGCTGAGGACACCGCTCATGACGTCCACAACACACCGTCCCAACTCACACCGCAGCCCGACCTGACTGACCCCAGTGCTTTCTCAACACAGAGCTGATACTCGACTTCGGTGACTCTTGAATCCATTGACACCGCACCATCGTAAGGAACTGACACCTCACTGCCACCGTGATGTCACCTCCTCGCCACAGTAAGGAACCGACGTTTCACCTCCGCTGCATCACAGACACTGTGAACCGTCTTTGCTTTCACTGTTTCCAAGATACTGTTCTTTGGGGGTCTGCTTGACTCCGCACCTGATGCCGTGCACTTCATGGTCGATGCCGTACTTTGGTATTTTTTTATCTGTCACAAAGTCGTAATAACTCCAGGTGGAGGATTTTGTTGCTACAAACTTTATTTGAGTGAGTAACCTATTTTTAAAGATATCTTAATATCTTGTATTGTGGATTTTTGTCATTTGGTCTTGTTTAGATAAAGATTACTTATTTTTCTAAACTGGTGTGGTGTTCATTTGTAGAGTTTTCACTGTATTACTGTATGTGTTCACAAATGCTTTACACACTGCCTCTGAGATAAGCCTATCTGCTCCAAGGAAATGAAATGAAATACCAGTATTTGTAAAGCGCACAGCTACCTCAGAAGTGGTGTCCCGGTTATTTGGGCCCTCTGGAAGATTAAGAAAGCTATTGCCCAGAGTCACATGGTGCTGTGCTTACCTGCCCCCAGCACCGGGAATCGAACCGTGAACCCCATAGGCCAGAGTTAGGCACCCTGGACACGGCACCACAAGGGAGTGAGCAGGGTTTATTTTAGAAGTATATCCCTTTTACGCTGACTAAAAAGAAGGAAACCTACTTAAACAAAGGTACCTACCTCTGCCAACTAGAGACCCCAATTTCTAACAGTATGTCACACGCTATACTTGCTCACTCAAAAGTACAGCAAGTGAAGCAATGGATTCAATCAATGGAAACGCATGTGCAAGCTGCCAGCTGATGTAGCAAGGTGGAAAATAAAATTGTGTATACCCCTTGTGAAATTAACTCTCCATAACAGTAAAAAGTACTAAAGGTGTGGTTTTGAAATTAACCAACATAGAATTAAGTGCATACACAAATACACGTGGGATACTAATTTGCATGGTTTTGCAAAAGCAGAATTTACTAATTTATCGTATATTGTGTCATGAAGCGTACGCATTTGTTATAATCTAATAGAGAAATGCATGAATGTGCTTCTGTCTGTTTATTTGTAGCATGAATCATGAAGCTTGGTAAGTCAAATCACGCATATATGTTGCTTAAAGCTAGGCAAATACTAACTGGGATATCATTAGAAGGAGGGAGGTAAAAAGAAAGGGCTCTATTTCATAAATTTACACCTATTTGTTTTTGTTTTCGTAATAGTTCCTAAAGTGAGGCCTATGCGAGGAAAAGAGAGATGGATGCTGACTGAAATTCCGAGATGGCGACAGAAGTGTGCCGGACCCAGATCGGAGATGCGAGCTGCCTGTGACTGAGCAGTAGGGGTCAAGGACAGCATGGCCATTTTGTGGGGCCTAAGCCAAGAGACAGTGAAGTCAGCATTTGGTCCGTGGGAAAAATACGACAAATATCAATTTAAAGGACACTTCAAAGGAAGTAGAACATTTGGACAATGACACCCCAGTTGTGGCAATGTGATGATGACTATGCAAAAAATGATAATGAAAGACAATGAGGTGATGCTCATCTGACTCCAAATTGACTAATCACAGACATTTTAGAACTTGAAAGTTACGAATTTAGATAAATAAGTTAGTGAAAATGGTATACAAGAGGACATTTGGGACTTTGAAAAAAGCTCACTTTTTGACTTGATCTTTGCACCCCGAGATGCTGTCGGTCTGCGCAATTTTTCTCGAGGCGCAGGGACTTTAACATTTTTCTCGACTTTAACTTTTGAATGGGTGCGAAGTCCAGAGAGAGAGAGTTAGAGAGAGACAGAGAGGTTTTCATTTGGGACTATTATATTCTACACTGATGTCTTCGCTTCTACATTTGGGTAATATGTTGCTATCTTATTTCTTTCGAACTGTCATGCTAATAAATGAATGTTATTGAAATTTAACTTTTCTTTCAGGATTTATTGCATAACTGAATTATTTCTAGTTTAATAAAATGTAGAGATCATGCTAGGAGATTAAAATTTGTAAAATAAAAATTAAATAAATGGAGAATTAAGCGGGTCTTGATATCCTTTTAGTCAACTTTTACTAGCAGATCCAAATCATCAATGAATAGTGGGGTGATACTATTATTCTTACTTTAATGAAAAAACCATGGTATTGAAATAAAACTGCAGTTGTAAATAATGTATAAAGTTTAGTTCAGGCACTCCATTATAGCACTGCGACTCCTCTTTTGGACCCATACTGAATCCTCGGAGCAGAGTAAATGTGTTTATGGATGGAAGGCTAGAATGATGGGCCCAGTTGTGAGAAAATAGTAAGTAGCTCCGTGGGTTAAAGGTGATGGTTTATAAAGAATTTGTGGAGCTGCGCTGCAACACAGCACAGAGCCAAACACCAAACAAATCTAGTTAAAAATACGAAATTACTATAAATGTTTCAGATACCCAAACAAAATATATTGTAAAAATGCTAACAGAGAAGATGGGCATAATAACAAAACAAATATTACCTTTTTTTTAAGCGATCATAAAAACAATACACATGATGATTCTGACACAGCTCACAACTCTACACATGTGCAAAGACACAACCGCACACAAACAAAATGAAATATAACACAAAAAACATATACAATGCAAATAAACGGTCACCAAATAAATATATTAAAACATTTCAAAACCCAATAATCATGTACCAAATGTTTTCCATCTGCATGCACAACAACAACTTAAATTATATTAGTGTTTGGATCAACACACACCACAAGTACAAACATGCACCTAGAGGTGTTAGAATTACACTGCTAACACTGTGAAGTGCTTCTGAGCACTGGACTAAGGACAGTTGTAGGCATACTTTCACACTTGCACATTTCTAGGGTCAGATACTTACCATTGTGAATTGGGCCCAAGAAGATTTAACACAAAGAAAAGAGAAGGACTGTGACAGTCATCTAGGACAAAGAGACTCATATTGGATGTTGGTCTGCAGGTCATGGAGCAGAGATGTTATCATTACAAACTTTGCATAAGAAATTAATTGTAACACTATTTTATCTGATGGTGACAAAACGTTGATTCTGTTCCACATTTCAAGAAACACACAAATGATGTTCTGATTTAGATACTGCATCGTAAAAACATGCAGAATGTTAGAAGTACATTTCTGATAACACCCAAAAGTCAATGAGTAGATGTGAAATGTGATATTTTAATATGTGTTCTTATGCTTAAATAAATGTGGTAGGTAAATGATAGCACAGAAATTTATATGTAAAAATAAAATGCTTAATGTCTTGGAAAACAGATAATAGCACTAGAATGTATAACGTGAGTACTGACAATGACAAGAAAAGTAGGTGTTACACACGGTAGGTTATGTTGTGATTTGCACTTCGTAGAAGTTTATTCCTGATGTGCTTATGATGTTTCAATTTATAACGTGCAAAAGAGACTCACAAAATTATTATGCAATGATAATGATAGTTAAAGGCTTAATGAGCACCCTATACTTACATGAATGAATTACAAATATATTGAAGCAATATTAATCAGCTTAATTGAGGAATTAATGCACTGTTTTAACAAATGTGAGATTCATATTTTAGCCCAAATTAACCGTGCACAAGCTGTATTTCATGAAGGCCTCAAACTTTGCTTCCCTTTCTAGTAAGAGCTTATGAACTAAATAGTCTGAAGCCTTTTTTGTGAAGTTTCCACTTGTGCTCAAACACTCACTCATCTCCTTTCATGTGTGTAGCTTACTTGGGTAGACTTGCAACAATATTGTTACTTTCCAGAGCAATGCTTGAGAATGGATTCACTCAGAGATGAGAGCATGAACTTGTCTGCTTTCTAAATGCAACAAATGATCATATGACAAGAATCCATTGTTCTAAGGAAATTGCTAGTAATGTATAAATTAATTGTTCTGGATTTGTATTTTTGTATAACCTGGAATCGATGGAGTATAATTGCCTACATTTTGAACTAAAGGGTGTCTCCCCTTTACCCATCTTGTAGTAAAAAGATTGACGATTTGGGACTTCCAGAACAATGTGAAGTGTGACTAAATACTGGGTTTGCTGACAGCTGGTATGCTATCGTAGCAGAACCTTTTTTGGCTAAAAGGATTCATAACAGAGCAGCTGTGGCATTGATGATGTAGTGCAGACAGAGGCAGACAATTCTGTCTATTAACTGGAAATGGTAATGTGATCATCACTGAACTTTCTTAGAGGGCGGTTTGAGATTCAATTGATTTTTATGAAATGATATCCTTTGGGATAATCTCTTTTGACTGAAAGAAATGTTTCTCTTGATATTGAATCTCACAGATTTTGTTAATGCTTATTAAACATGATCTAATTTGAAAAAAAAGGCTGTTTGCTAATCTTTCTATACTTATTCAAAACATATTGCGATAAATTCTCTGCTGATCTGCATCACTTATTTGGTCGTGGCAAATTTCAAATTTGATTTGATGATTAACTTGTGTGGGTTTTACATGAAAATTATTCCTGTTCTTGCATATTAGCAATTATCTATTCCAGGTCATCGTATGATAATTGCCCATCTCCTAACATATTCCAATCCTTTTCAGGACAGAACAGGATCCAGTGGAGGATCTAGCAGATTTGAAATGGTATCAGAATTTTTGGGAGGACAAAGAGAAAATACATCAAATAAATTTTCAAAGCCCAACACATTAACGCTACAACACAGGCCTCACTGAGACATTGAGAAGTTGCAGCCTCTGAGACTGATGGTGAACTGAAGGTGAGTAAGAGTGTGATACAAGCACTAACCTGAGTATCCAGGACTGGCATAAGTGATTAATTGTACCTCAATTCCAAAAGTGATACTGGTGCTGAAGGGGAAAGGGCAAAGGGGAAGGGGAAAGGAGAACGGGGCAAGACTGGGATGAGAAGTAAGTCAACATAGCCAAACGTTAACAGTCTGTCTACTGTTGGCATGTCGATCAGGTTCCCGCACACTAAACCCTCCCTACTTCACCTACTAAGGAAGATTATCATTAGGATAACTTGATGCGCCATTTTTGTTCCTACCATATTGAATGCAATTAAGTAAATATCTGGCGGCTGACTAAAACGTGTTCAGCGTATTTGCTTTCTCTTTCTTTAGATTGCTGCATGCCCTTTTGAATCATTTCTTCGTCTAAGCACTGTTTAAGTATTCAAAACATTAGCCACAATAATAATGTTGAAGTTCCATTCTTTTATCATATTTAATCACATATTGACTTCAAACCACTTTCTGTGCAAAAGTGATGCTGGTTGCTAATTGCTTGTTTACTCAGTACTTTCTACATCAACGTTTAATGCAGCTCTGTTGCCTAACTAATCTTTTCTCTTCTCTGACGTCTCCGATTT
This sequence comes from Lissotriton vulgaris, assembly GCF_964263255.1. NCBI lineage: Eukaryota > Metazoa > Chordata > Amphibia > Caudata > Salamandridae > Lissotriton > Lissotriton vulgaris. Next base: position 2,125,080,942 of record NC_141685.1, read on the forward strand.
ACAAATTGCAAGCTCTCAGCATCGCTGAGCGCTTATTTTCATGCAACAAAGTAGCTAGGCTGGTTTCAAGTAGATGAGCTTTCAAGTGCCATACACAACATAAGTTCAAAGTTTCTATACTCCCACGCTTAGGACTCCAAAACAATACAGGGGGCCAGATGTAGGTAGCATAATACCGGTCGGAAAGGGCCGAAAATACCGATTTTCGGCCGTTTCCGACCGGTATTGGGCTATGGAGATGTAGTGCCCTTGAAAACATACAGAATCGGTAATTTTACCGATTCTGTAAATATACCGATCTGTAAAATTACCGATTCTTTATGTTTCCAATGTAGGTAGCACTTTTAACACTGCTACAGGGATTTCAGGATTCTGTATTTACCATGCAATACAATTGCATGCTAAATAACGAATTCTTGTGTACATGCACATCTGTGCATGTACACCTGTGCCATGTGGCACACAGACATGCCCTTAGGGCATGTCTTTGTGCCACATGGCACACAAGCCAGAAACAGGGGTGCAACAGAGTGTCAAAGTGACACCCTGTCCCCTTGGCAATTCGGTATTTTTACCGATTCCGTAAATACTGAATCAGTATTTGCTATTGAATCCTGTGGGCTTCAAGGCGAGCAAGGCGGTAGCGGGCCAACAGAAAGCGCCCGACGCGGGCGGTGATGTCCAAAAACCGACAGTGGCAGTCAGAAACGCAGCGAAAAACAAGCCATCTTGCTTGGGAGGCTTGTTTGGGGGTGGGGGGTCTGTACCATGACTCCCACCATGCCCCATGTCCCACACCCCAGCAGCATGGAGCACTCCCCCACCCAGGAGCATGTGTCAGCCATTGCACAGTTCACCAAACAAACTTACAGGTAGGTAGCCATCTTGTTTTGGAGGCTTCTTTGGGGGTGCGAGGCCTGTCCCACGACTCCCACCATGCCCCCTGTCCCACACCCCAGCAGCATGGAGGCCTCCCCCACCCAGGAGCATGTGTCAGCCATTGCATTGTTCACCAAACAAACTTATAGGTAGGTAGCCATATTGCTTAGGGGGCCTATTTAGGGGTTGGAGACCTGCCTTCCAACTCCCACCATGGCCCCTGTCCCACACCCCAGCAGCATGGAGCACTCCATCCCACCCAGGAGCACCTGGAAACCATTGCACTGTTTACCAAACAAACTTACAGATAGGTAGCCATCTTGCTTGGGAGGTTTGGTTGTGGGTGGGAGGGCTGTACCAAGACTCCCACCATGCCCCCTGTCCCACACCTGAGCAGGATAGAGGCCTCCTCCACCCAGGAGCATGTGTCAGCCATTGCATAGTTGACCCTCACCTAACAGGTAGGTAGCCATCTTCACTGGGATTCCTGTTTGGGGTGGGAGGCCTGCACTACCACGCTCACTATGCCCCCTGTCCCACACCTGAGCAGGATAGAAGCCTCCCCCACTCAGGAGCATGTGTCAGCCATTGCACTGTTCACCCTCACCTAACAGGTAGGTAGACATCCACACTGGGAGGCCTGTTTGGGGAGGGTGGCCTGCACTACTACTCCCACCATGTCCCCTGTCCCACAACTGAGCAGGATAGAGGCCTCCCCCACCCAGGAGCATGTGTCAGCCATTGCACTGTTTACCCTCACCTGACAGGTAGGTAGCCATCCTCACTGGGAGGCTTGTTTGGGGGTGGGATGGCTGTACCACGACTCACACCATGCCCCCTGTCCCACACCCCAGCAGGATTGAGGGCTCCTCCACCCAGGAGCCCCTGGAAGCCATTGCACTGTTTGCCAAACACACTTACAGGTAGGTAGCCATCTTAACTGGTCTGGCTCTTTGCGGGTGTGAGACCTGCATCACTACACACTTCACCAATTGCATGCAATGCATCGATACCTGACATGTACGAGCAATTGATGTACCTCTGCACCATGTAACAACACCCACTATTGCTCTTAACAATATTAGTGAAGTTGTCTTAGTTGTGTAGTGTACAGACAACGGAAGACATGCAGCTAACAGAATACTTGTACAGTGCCCAACACTGACCATTCCCCATCTAATCCACAGGTGATGAAGAACTTGCTGCTGAGGACAACAACGACCAGCAGAGTCTGTCTCCACCCCGGTACATGGACTCTCGGATGTTGACTCCCAGGATAGTGTAGACGATGAGCTCCAGGCCAGCCCATCTGGTGTGCCAAGGACCAACAGGTCCCAGGACCCCATCCTCCCCACCACCACGTCTGCTGCACCAGCAACAGCACAGCAGACTCCTGCAGTCACAGCCTGTGCCTCCACCGCTGCCACCTCCGCCACCACCACCACCAGCACCCTCCCTGTCCCAGGAGATGACCAGGACACACCACCAACTGTGGAGGGTAGGGAGAGTGTGCGGGGACCCACCGTGGCGAGGCAACAGGTCCATGGCAGCAGGGCAGGTGGGAGGGCCAGGGTCACCCCCAGACCTCAGGAGGTTGGCACACCATCCCTGGACCACTTCACCAGAGTCATCGGGGCATATGAATAGGTCCAGGGACAAAGTGACCGGTCTGACGTACTATTACTTGAGCTCATCCTGATGAGGTCCGTCGACACACGCATAGGTCAAATGGTGGACCTCATGGCCCAGCGAGTGGTGTTGCTGAGGGACAGGCCTGTGTCCCAAACAACACCTCCGCCCCCTCTGTTGTGCTGCAGGATGACAGTGCACCATCCTCCCCTGCAGCCACAGAGAGGGGTGAGTCCTCAGACGCCGCTGGCCATGCAGCAGGCCTCCCCCCCCAAAGCGATCAAGGGGGCGTCCAAAGAAGAGCCGGGTCTCTGGAGGCAAAGCACCAGCCACACGTCAGTCACGGAGCCAGCCCTGATGGCAACCCTCATCTCCACTGCATTGACTGTTTGGACTGTCCTTTCCCACACTGCCTTGTGAATGGTACCTGTCTGTTGGACTAGGTCACCACATCCATGTGGTGTCTACTCTTGCATCTCATCTAACATGACTGTCAACTCACTACTCCATCACCACCTTCATGTAAATATGCCCGCACCCCTCACATGTCCACTTTGTAAATAAAATAGCTTACACACTTGAATTTGTGCTGTTTTGTTTTTAGTGACATATTTACAGTGTTGAAAATGTCCATGATGTATCCAAAAGATGTACAGTATGTAGGGCTGGATAATTTTGAAGCACGTAGGGAGACACAACAGAACAAAAGTCACTGGTGTCAGTGTGCCATCACAGACATAACAATGCACAAAACATACGCATACGTCTACAGGAAGACAACACAATGTGCTACAACTGTTCTGCATACGTTCACATGTGAAATGTCACAGCCACTTTTCCACACACAGGTGACTCAACATGTGCCTGTCTGTACCATCCCCCGTAGCCCTTCACAACAACAGCAATCACAACAGACAATGTATGTCGTACCTCTTCAACCACCTTCAAGTGAAGTAGAGGTTGATGAGCTGTTGACACATGTCAACTCCTTCCTCCTCTCCACTGTCCTCATCACTGGACTCAGGTCCTTGGGCAGGCAGGTGCCTTGGGTCCTCGCCTTCATCCAGGAGCAGGGGAATCACCTTGTGAATGGCCATGTTGTGCAGCATACAACATGCCACAACGATCCTGCAGACCTTCCCAGGCGAGTATGCCAGTGCACCCCCAGTCCTGTCAATGCAGCAGAATCTTGGCTTGAGAAGGCCAAAAGTCCACTCAATGACACGTCGGGTAAGGGTGGGCGTAGTTCGCGAAGTAGCGCTACGCAAAGCTACGCGAAGCTACGCGAAGTGCACTTCGCGAACTTCACGTAGCACTACGTGAGCTATGTAGTAGCATGTTCGCACTGTGCAAGATGCGTTTTCAATGATTGCACAGTGCGGACAAGCACCCGGCACTGTGCAATCATAGAAAACGGCATCTTGCACAGTGCGAGCTGTAGTTTTCTGCTGCTCGAGAAGATTTTTACTCGAGCTGCAGCTTTCTCAACACGAACTGGTAGTTTCTCATCGGGAGCAGTCGGGAGCATGCGCAACCACTCGCAATGAGAAACCTGACCTCCCCACGTTGAGAATCTCGCCGGTATGTCATTTTGCTTGCTCGCGGTCGCGAACATGATGTTGAGAACCGCGAACAAGCAAAAAATGACCGCTGCACTACGCTACGCTGCACTACGCGTGCTCGTAAGGTGCTACGTGCAGCTTGCGTAGTGCGATCATACGGGGCACCATGCTGTTCCTCAGGATGTACGACTTATGGGCTGAGCCGGGGAATCTTGCATACACATGGGATATGGTCATGTCCGCAGGGCACACCACCTGCACATTTATCGAATGATAATGTTTGCGATTTCTAAAAATGTGCTCAGTCGCCTGTGGTGGCACCAGACCTACATGGTGCAATCGAATCTATGACAGAATTTCGACAGACAGAATTTCGACCTACACAAATATCGACGTAATTATATCGATTGCAAGAATATCGACGCCCTATGTACAACATGGTAAGTACCAAAATATCGAAAAAATAATATCGATGTTAAAAATATCGTTGTCGAATATATTGTTTTTTTGGGGGTTTAAAATAACATGAAAAATACTGTAAATAATACTTATAAATTACTTAAACATATTTAAATATATTTAATAATGGTAAAAAAAAAATAATAATACATATTTAATAAAAATATAATATTAACAAATCATATATATTATATACTTACTTAACAATAATTACTATTCCCACTCCAGAGGGTGCAACAGTAGAGAAAGTGTTGGATAGCGTAGGGGTAAAAATTACTATTCCCACTCCACAGGGTGCAACAGTAGGGATAGTGTTGGATAGCGTAGGGGTTAAAATTACTATTCCCACTCCAGTGGGTGCAACAGTAGGGAAAACTGACCCTGAACCCAAACAATATCCCTTTACCCAAGAACTGAAAACTTACCCTGAACCCTAAAAATACCCCTTTACCCAAAAACCTAAAACTGACCCTGAACCCTTTACCCAAAAACTGAAAACTGACCCTGAACCCTAAAAATACCCCTTTACCCAAAAACTGAAAACTGACCCTGAACCCTAAAAATACCCCTTTACCCAAAAACTGAAAACTGACTCTGAACCCTAAAAATACCCCTTTACCCAAAAACTGAAAACTGACCCTGAACCCTAAAAATACCCCTTTACCCAAAAACTGAAAACTGACCCTGAACCCTAAAAATACCCCTTTACCCAAAACTGAAAACTGACCCTGAACCCTAAAAATACCCCTTTACCCAAAAAACCAAAACTGACCCTGAACCCTAAAAATACTCCTTTACCCAAAATTAATTAATATTACAATTAAATTACTTCCCACCCTATTTCCCTATAAACCCACAACCCGCTCCAGTAGTAAAACATATAATTTAGTTAAAAATATACATAAATTATCAATTAATTATTCAATTAATCAATTAAAATAATTCATTGCCAATTAATATTTAATTTCAAAATAAATTAAACATTAAAAAATAATTATTTAATTACAAATTACTTCCCACCCTATTCCCCTATAAACCCACAACCCGCTCCAGTAGTAAAACATATAATTTACTTAAAAATATACATAAATTATCAATTAATTAATCAATTAATCAATTAAAATAATTCATTGCCAATTAATATTTAATTGCAAAATAAATTAATCATTAAAAAATAATTATTTAATTACAAATAAATTACTTCCCACCCTATTCCCCTAAAAACCCACAACCCGCTCTGGTAGTAAAACATATAATTTAGTTAAAAATATACATAAATTATCAATTAATTATTCAATTAATCAATTAAAATAATTCATTGCCAATTAATATTTAATTGCAAAATAAATGAATCATTAACAAATAATTATTTAATTACAAATAAATTACTTCCCACCCTATTCCCCTATAAACCCACAACCCGCTCCAGTAGTAAAACATATAATTTAATTAAAAATATACATAAATTATCAATTAATGAATCAATTAATCAATTAAAAGAATTCATTGCCAATTAATATTTAATTGCAAAATAAATTAATCATTAAAAAATAATTATTTAATAACAAATAAATTACTTCCCACCCTATTCCCCTAAAAACCCACAACCCGCTCTGGTAGTAAAACATATAATTTACTTTTATATATTTTTTATTTATAAAAACATATTAAACACATATTATAACAATTAATTTAAATACTTAACTAAAATTTCTAACACATATTAGTAAATCGAAATTACTTACATCGATATATATGCTATCGATATAAGTAATGTCGATATTACTTACATCGATATATATGCTGTCGATATAAGTAATTTCGATATTACTTACCTTAAGGTCGATATTCTGGCCATCGATATTCTGGACATCGATATTCTGTCCCTTCGATATTAGCAACTCGATATAAGTGTAAGTCGAAATTAAAGATTCGATATTTTGACAGTGTACCGGTGCAATCGATAGCACCAACAACATGGGGGATGTGCCCAAGGGGATAGAAGTCACCCTTCACACCGGCCAATTCTGATCCCCTTGAAAAATGTATGGATCGATCCTTATATATCATCATGGCTGCAAGAACATCCCTCATCACCATGCTGAACAGAACATGGGTTGCGACATCCCTGCAGCGCCGGCCACGTTCTCCTGGAAGGAACCAGTTGCAAAAAAGTGGAGGGCTGCCATCACTTTGTATGTGGGTGTGAATGCTGTTGGGTAGTGGCGACAAGGCTGCAGGTGGGGTTCCAACATATCACAAAGGGTCTTCAAGGTCGGTCTGTCGAGGCGGAATTTGCGAATGATCGCTATATCCTCCATGTCCTCCAGTACTGTCAGGTGACGTATGAGATTAGGCCTCCTCCTAGTTGAGATGTAAATGTTCAAGTGTCAATGACAACCATCATGAGGTGGCTACAATACATACCGTTACGGATGTAACGCAAAAACAAAGACTGCCATGAGAGATGCGTGGCACACCAGGTTACATGGGTGGACATTTGAGACACACCGAGGGCACACCTCTCCATTTACAATACACAAGTGCCGCAAACAGCACATAGGTCAATTGGAATGCACACATACAGAACACCACATTCCACATGTGCACACCTCGTACCGTACCATCCACAAAAGTGTGTCAAATGACCCTGACTGGCTCATACACATCTGCTGTACCTGTCACACCTCAATGCATCATGTAAACTTGGCACACATCAAGAGCCCAATGATCACAGTATCAGGAAAACTGTCACTTGTGTGCATGAGCTGATAAGTAAGCAACAACACCATACAGTGAGACAAGCCTTGCCTAGGTCAGCACTGACCCACAAGACATTGATTTGTCACACATCATTGACATCAGCTTAACACTGTGAAGCTTCATCAAACATCAAATGCATAAGTGACATTGCAGGCACCACAGACCAATGTGCGTCACACATAATGTGCGACCACCTGTGCATTATATGGAATAATGGCATTGTGTGAAGAATGATGTGCCCTTAACTGTGTACTGCTGTGTACTGATGCAGTGTTCACGATGGACATTGCCAATGCATGTGCCCAAAATCGTGGTAGCTACCACCTGTCCACGGCGGTGTGACACCAGCACCACCCCCTTCACAAGTGCGGTAGCCATTGGCATGGAGACATGGATAGATGGCGGTGGGCATGCGCCGCCACGCAAATCGTGGTGGCTAGCTACCGCCTGGCCACGGAGCTGTGACACCAGCACCACCCCCATTCACAAGTGCTGTAGCCAATGGCATGGAGACATGGGTAGATGGCGGTGGGCATGCGCCACCACCCAAATCACAGTAGGTACCGCCTGGCCACGGCGGTGTGACACCGCCATGGGGCATTACCTACAACCAATAGGAGGGAGTGATGATTGCGGTGGCATGATGCACCTGCCAGTACAGGGTGTGATGCTGTGCCCAGGTATGCATGCAGGTTGGGCAATGTCATGATGTATGTGTGTTATTCCTGTTTATGTGCCCAGCTGTGTATGTGTATGTTCATTTTGTGTTGGCCCTTAGTCCTGGTCCCCTGGCCTACATGAGATGTGTGCTCTTGGGCGGTGAGGAGGTGTGCAGTGTGAAGGGTGTGACTTTGTAGTGGGTGTGGGTGTGTGTGTGCCCCTGTATTGTGATAGACACACATGTGTCACACAGGAGTTGTGTGCCTGTTGTTTGGATTGTCCTGCCCTGTGTAAATGATTGTATGCACTAATGTGAGTTGTATGTTGTGCACTGTGCAGTGTGTTGGTGTGTCCATGCAGTTCTGTGTGACTCCTCCTTGTTGTTTTGGTCATTTATAAGTGTGCAACATGTGTAACTTGCACATCAATGTTGTGTTTGTTTGATCATCAATGTGTCTTGAGTGTGTTTGGTTAGACTGTGTGGCCCTGCTGCTCCACACTGGCATTTTGTTTGTGTTTCTCATGCATTGCAGGCACATGGTGCCTTTTCTCCTCTTGTATGGCAGGGTGTGTGTGGTGTGATGCCATCCCCTATGTGTGCCACTTGTGCCTAGCCATTGTGGGTCTGCACTCCCTCTAGTTGTGCATGGAAGAATCCCTTACATGTTGACTACTGACATGCAAGTTGGTTGACTTTGATGTCAGCTGTCCCCTTTGTTTACATGTGCCTCCCCATCACTTCATTTGTGAGACTGTGCCTTGGAGTGCAGTTCTTGGGCCAAGAGTGATGTTGCGCAATGGACATTGCCCCAATGGTTTATGTGTGATGTTTTTTGAGCTATTTATCAGTGAGGATTGCCCAAGTGCACTTGGGCTGTGTGTGCTGCCCAGTGCTCTGGTGTAGGTGGTTCTTCTCTTGTATTCCAGAGTGGTGCATCCTGTTGTTGTTGTGTTGGATGTCTGTGCGTTGGCTGTGGTATTGCTTCACTTCCTGGATGTGCTGTTGTTTTTGTGCTGTGTTGATTTGGGGTGTGTGTGTTGAAGTTGTGTCAGTCATGTCTGTGTCTGTGTCTAGCTGTTGCGCTTGTTATGTAAACACTGCTTGTTGTGCATACAGTGCTGTGTGTGTGTGGGCTTGACATTGCCTAATGTGCATCCCCTGATGTCCTGTGGTGTTTGATGATTTGTGCTTTCATTTGCATCTGTGATTGGTTTGTTGTGGCAGTGTAGGTATGTGCAGGTGCACTTCTTGTGTGATTTGTGGTATATTGTGTGTGTGTTTTGTTCTTGAGTGATGATGTTGTGCACTCATGTTGTGTTTGTGCTCCCATTGCCTTTCCACAGTTTGGCTGACAGGGTATGTATGTTTCCGTTGGGGTTCTGTGTGTGTTCCTGTGGTGTTTGTGTGTAGTTTGTGTGCAGGCATCTGTTCAGGTTTCCCTGTGTGTTTGTTTTGTTTGTGGATACACCCAGGGTGTGTAATTGTTTGTGTGTGTATGTGCTGGGAAGTATTGGCAGCCTTCAGTGTGTGAGGCACTGGTGTTGTGTGTTCCTTGTCAGACACTCCTGCAGTGGCTGTCTCCCTAGTTGTTTGTTGTGTGGTGCAGGGTGTGTATTATGCTTGCTTGTTGCTGTGCTTGTGGCTTGTTGGTGTGCATGGGGGTGCACAGGATGGGCACCTGGCCGGTGACTTGATGGGGTGTGTTGATTTGTGTTTGGGTGTGTTGTGTCCCTGTGGTCTTTGTGCCCTGCCCATGCCTTGTAGTGGCCCTGCCTTCTGCATTGTGCGCATGTGTTGACCGCGGCGGTGACATGACTGGGAACGGGACGTTGCTGCTAGTTCGCAGTCGATGTGCGTCCCAGATGCAGAGGGGTGACTTGTTGGCAGATGGGTAATGTGTGGGTGCCCTTGTGGATGTGTTGTGACCCCCAGCAGGGTGTCTGTGGTGGAATTGACCCTGTGTCAGCCTGTGTGTTGTGTGCTGTATTTGTGTATTTGCGTACTTGCGGTGTCGTCCGCGGTGGTTCATTTGATGGTAGTGCTGTAGCAGGTACATGACCAGATGCATATTTAGAGCTGGGTCCATGGCGTTCATGACCGGGTGGAGAGGACCGGGTCTCTGCTGTGGCGCTCCGCAGTTGAGTTTCCGCTATCTCTGGTTGGGCGGTGTATCTGCTGCGGTGCGTCTGCCTAATTTGTTGAGGGGGCGGACGTCATTCCGCATGGCGGTGAGTCTCCATTGGCTCCTACCGCCGCGGTGGCGGGCGCACTTTGATGGCGGTGTGCGTCGCTCCGCAGCAGTTGGGAAATGACCTATGATTTGCTATATTAATATGGCGGACGTGATTACTGCTGCTCGCTGGCGGAAAAGGGCTTTTTTCCGGCCTGCCAACACCGCAGTGGTGCCACTGCCCGACATCCTAATTAACCCCTTAGTGTTGTGCTGCTTCACTGAAGTAATGTTTTAAAAGGCTTAGTTTGTGACTCTTTTTCTCTTTTCTGTATTACATTCACCTTGTGCTTGAGATAACATTCGGCAATAGACACTAAACTGTCATGATCTCACACTCCAGAAAGTAAAAGTTAACCTCTCTCTTGCTGTCTTTTTTCGTTTTTACAGATTTTGCTACAACTGGATAGCCTCCTTAAATAGGGTCTGATTGAAGCAGAACTCCATGGCAATGAACAGGTATGTGAAGGTGGCTTCTGCTGGACTAGCCTATTGGGCACTCATTTTTTAATCCCATCATGGCCCACAGGACACACACAAAAAAAAACTACACTGGCTCTTTCAACCGGGTCACCAAGCAGTGAGCCAATTAGTGACTGAGTGCCCAACAGACCATTCCAACACTGGTCACTAGTCTTTATGCCCTTGAAAGGCAAAGATAGAAAGAGCCTGGTTTACATACTGACGGCCTTTAACATCGCTGCCAACATTTTCGTGTTCACAAGTGTTTGACAGAAATAAAAAGCTCCACTGAAATCAAACAAACTCTGTACAAAGTGACCTTGCCTTCGAATCTGTTGAGGTCGAAAGTGCCATCAAGCTCTAACTCCAGTCCCCCATAAGCCCTTCCCAAATATCCATCATACAGACCTGGCATTTTTAAATAACTATCTACAGTGCGAGGAGGCTGTGGAGCCATGGAGGGGGCAGAGCTTTGTACTGAGCGCTGCCTAAAAAGCACATAGCCCCTCCACTCCAACTACCTCCCAACAGAAAATAAAACAATAAACAAAAAAAAACACAAACGCTTCTGAGGCGATCCCATCCATTTGGGACATCACCTGTGTTGAACCCCAAAGACGAGCTGGAAACCCTTTGAAATCAACTCTTTGCAAAAGATTCCAGCTCACACTGTGGTCACCATGTGATATCAGCTCTTCACAGGGTGACTTTGTGAAGATAGCTGACACAGTGTGACACATGGTGGCACCATGTGAATTGGCAGGTTTGCTTCACAAGAAGATAGACAATTCTTACTCAGCTGCACAAATGTGCCAACATTGCACTGATTGGTCCTCTTGGGGGTGCAGAGCAGTTCACTTGGGACTTAAGAGCAGCATGCGATCAGCTGGGCAATCCTGCACCAGAGTAGCACACTAACACACATGCTTGGATGGACACATCTGACAGTGTGATGTAGGAAGTTCTTAGAGCCCAGAAGGACATAGTTGGGAGAAATAACAATTAGACATGTACATTTCTGCCTGCATGTGACAGCTGGTGCGTTGCTTGTCCCCAGAATAACCCTCTACTCTCTGTAGAATGTACCTCTTGTTAGTTTACTCCATCTTTTTCACAAATGGAAAATTGGTAATCAGTCCATTCTATTTTTTCCATTATGTGTTGCTAAAATGAAATTCCTTTTTCTTGGCTGCTGTGTCGCTATCTATCCACAACCAAAAAAGAACGACAGAAAAACAGAACAGCGAATTATATTGAAATTCTGACATTTGGAATCTAATTTGGGAATTCGCAGCACAGCAGTGATTCTGGGCTTTGCTTGTATCAGGTGATGAAACATCAAAAATGACTCCCCTTGATCGTGAGTCTTTTGGATGAATACAATTTGCATCTTGCCAGGAGCCTGCACTGCCGCAGGTATGAAGCTGCCACTGGCAGAATACAACTGGGTCTATTTTCAATAATATTCATTTTTAAACTATAGAAAATCAAGCTCAAGACTGGCACATTATATTTGAAATGCTTTGTATGTCATATTACAAACATTACTCAAATTTCAGAACAGTGGTGACAGCCTGCCTTGTTTAATGAGCTGTTAACCGTGATTTTAAGCCCCAGCTCAAGAGCTGTATACACCGTATGATCAATGGCCAAATATTTAATGCTTTTTTTTCTTGCAATTTCCAAATATACATTGGTACCTCTTTGAAGGGCTTTTGCTGAGGAATTGGGTGCTGGATACAACTGAGTTATTCTTTCATGTATTCATCGGGAGGGCAAAGTTGCAAAGGCTTGGATCTTTCCAATATCTTTTAAGATGCACCAACTTTGCAAGCTCCCAAGTTAGCAAGTTTCTCTTTTTTTAATAAATAGGTAAAAGAGGGTCTGCATGGCAGTTGGATCTGTTCTACTATAGCACAGTGCTGGAAGCGGTAAGCGCTTACCTTTTAAATGACTGGGCCACCCTCTGCCTCCTTTCCTCACTGCCAGAAGTACCTCAGTGGCACTTCTGTTAGTGGGGAAAGGAGATGACGCTGCTCAATGGCTACTATGGCATTTCATCGCTCCTACACTGTTGACAACTGGGAAACACAAATCCCTTCAGCCTGACAATCCGTCCATGCTGGTCAGGATGAAGGACTGGGTTTTAGAACCCAGCGGCGTCAGGGAGAACGCCCGATGCCTTCGAGTTCCCCTGCCTTGGCAAACAGAGACACAGGATACTTCTTGATGACGTCAAAGACCAAAGTGTATTGGCTGCAACCAGGAACAGAGATCTACGAAGCACACACGGGTGGTTCGCTAGAGACTGCACAAATTCAATGTTGGCATAAAAAACAATGGCCCAACCCGAAATCGATTATGAGCTCAATCAATCAGTACTACTGATTGATTGAGCTCATAATCGATTTCGGGTTGGGCCATTGTTTTTTATGCCAATATTGACTACCCAGGTCCAAAAACCGTTTTGGGTTACCCCATTTTTTATAATGGTGCACAAATTCAATGAGCGGAGCATGGTCTTTTATGCCAAAAATCAAGCCTCAGGCAACATTCAAAATTAGCATTTGGTTCATACAAATTGACCAATGACAGTGTGACAATTTAAAAGTAGTGTATGATTACAATCTCACTTTCCGTTGTCCAGCCCACCAGAAATGACCAAGCACATTCCATTTTCTTGTTCCATCAGGCCGGACAAACCCATCATACAACCCTCCACCCAAATCAGTGATTATGTCGTAAAGGAAGGAACAGAAACAGATTGGAAGCAAGATAGAAAGGTGGGAGCAGTGTACTGTAAACTCGGGCATGTCCTGCTCTTTGATCTTTATCTGACCAGCTGCTTAACAAGGAACTGGCTCAGCAAGGTCAGCCTCGGGCAAGGAGTCAGTTCGGCAAGGTCACCCAGAAGTCAGCTAAGGCATAAGTGTCTCAAGGACTTGTTCGGCCGCAATCATCGGCCTATGTGAGGGCAACCACTCAAAATGGCTGCTGTACACAAAATGGAACCCGAGGGTTCAAACGAAATCCCCAAATATGTAGTGTTCTCATAGATCGATTCATGCGAAAACACTCATACATGCTACACTCGCCATTTGCGGTCTGCTGACACCAAAATCGTCTATTTCCGACGACCTTTATTGAACGGGTTCGGAACCACCGAACCAGACCCACAAACTCACGGAACTACAGGCCCTCCTTTTGGCCTTACATAGGCAACAGACCCAAACCCATGTCAATCTGAATCCGGATCTATATTCATCAGATCATCGATGTGTTGCTGTAGCATCATCATATTACTTAGTACCTCTCTCGGGACAGATCTCTTTGCACACGCAGTAGCACAGAGGCCACAAATAGCAGGAGCGCACTGTACACAGAGACAGAACAGGAAAAGGATAGCTAAGACCATCCCTATGACCATCAGAATCTTCCAACCCCAAGTGGATATCAATCCCCATAACCATCCCATCAACGACCAATCTCCTTTTTCCAAATGGACAGAATCGGAGATCTTATGTAGCTTGGAAATGGCCTGGAAAACTGACGGAGCGTTGTCTGGAATGAAAACACAGCAGCTTGATTGAATCAGTTTACAAACTCCACCTCGATCTGCTAGTATGACATCAAGGGCAACTCTATTTTGGAGTGTCATAAGTCTATCCGACTGGAGCTCAGCAGTCAAGTTACTTAGGGCACCAGCAGTTTCGACTATGGTGGACTCAACCACTCTCGTCAACTGGCGGATATTCCTGCTATTAGCCATTGGTCCCCAGAACGGCAGAAAACCCTTAAAGAAATCACCCAACTCTTGCCCTGCAGTGTCTTCTTGGCTAAAGACACATCTAGCAACTCTCGTCTTATGGTAATCTGCCGCAGCTGTAAAAGTGGGAGGTAACAGGAAAGAAACAAAACATGTGCCCGAAAAATCAGGGGGCAACCATGTATACGCTTTGTCATAACAAACAAAGTAGGTACCCTTAGCAGCTAAAAATGCTGGGGAAGACTGAGACATAAATACGTAAGTATCAGTACAAACGCTCTTCCCTAACTGAGCTCTCGGATTCTTGCCATTACCCTGCAGACAATAGCGGCCCTGATGGGGCACTATCCAAATTGGTGGAGAACTTTTCGCTCGCTGGTTAACACTCAGACTACGTCCATATCCAGTAATATCCCAACCACTATAGGGTTGCTTCTCATCTATCGGAATAGTTTCAACGGCATTAGTCCCTTTGACCATGTCGACTATGCCTCTTGCAACAGCACTATTCTTCGGGTTGTCCTTTGGTGAACCTAGGGGATAAACACTATGGGCATAAATAAACATCGCTCTGTAAGCCCAAATCGAACCATTTAAACTAAAAGGCAAAACTAAATACGGAATACCCCTATCAGTTGTATGGGGCATAAGACCACAAATCCAACAGTTTGTCGTGTTCATCACTAACTGGTGTTAGTGCAAAAGTTGAATAAAGGAATTATTAGCAAATTCCAATCGTCTAACTACCTCATGTTCAGGCAAAGGGTGAAAAGAATGAGAAGAAATAGTAGGTGGAGGTGTAGGTTGCACAGTGGGAACAAATGTTACTTTGAAAGAAAATGTCACATAACCAATTATGAATGTCATCAAACTCAATAGCAAAAATACACACAGTATTAGAAAACGTTGCTTTGAGATCAATTTACATATCTTCTTTCTAAAAATCATTGTCCGTGCAGGTCTCTCCAACTCGAAAAAATCCATCCTAAACTAAATATGGTGCTGGCGATGGTAGGGTGTTCTATGGGTACACAGACAAAATATCGATTTTTAAATATCGATATACACAAATATCGAAGTTTAAATATCGATGGGACAAAATATCGAAGGTAAGTAATATCGACAGTCTAAATATCGATATTAGTATGATATCAGTAATATCGAAGTTGTAAATATCGATGTCAATAATATCGAAATAAATAACTTCGATGTTACTAAGATCAATTTTTAAATAAATTTAGTGTATATTATATTGTATTTATTATGTTTTATTATTTATTTTTAATGTAATTTAATTAAATATTGTCTTTTACTACTGTAGCGGGTTGTGGGTTTATAGGGGAATAGGGTGGGAAGTAATTTAATTATGTTAAATGAATTATTAATTAGTAGGAATTATTAATTAATTAATTGAGAATTAATTTTTAATTAATTTTAATTAATTGATTATTTGATAAATATGTTCTGTAGCGGGTTATGGGTTTATAGGGGAATAGGGTGGGAAGTAATTTAATAATAATTAATTAATTAATATATGTTTGTACATATTTAAATTAATAATTAAATGGTAATTAATTTATATTAATTAGTTAATTAATTAATATAATTTTGTAAATATTTGTAATTATTAATTAGTTGGTAATTAATTAATATTAATTAGTTAATTACATTAATTATAGTAATTTTTTTATATATATTTTTTTTTATTCTTAATTAATTAATTGGGAAAAATAATATTAATTATTAAATTAAATTAATTACAGCTAATGTGCTTATATATTTACTTTATTGTTATTGTTAATTAATAATTAATTGGTAATTAAATAATATTAATTAATTTTGGGTAAAGGAGTATTTTTAGGGTTCAGGGTCAGTTTTCAGTTTTTGGCTAAAGGGGTATTTTTAGGGTTCAGGGTCAGTTTTCAGTTCTTGGGTAAAGGGGTATTTTTAGGGTTCTGGGTCAGTTTTCAGTTTTTGGGTAAAGGGGTATTTTTAGGGTTCAGGGTCAGTTTTCAGTTTTTGGGTAAAGGGGTATGTTTAGGGTTCAGGGTCAGTTTTCAGTTCTTGGGTAAAGGGGTATTTTTAGGGTTCAGGGTCAGTTTTCAGTTTTTGGGTAAGGGGGTATTTTTAGGGTTCAGGGTCAGTTTTCAGTTTTTGGGTAAAGGGGTATTTTTAGGGATAAGGGTCAGTTTTCAGTTCTTGGGTAAAGGGGCATTTTTAGGGTTCAGGGTCAGTTTTCAGTTTTTGGGTAAAGGGGTATTTTTAGGGTTCAGGGTCAGTTTTCAGTTTTTGGGTAAAGGGGTATTTTTAGGGATAAGGGTCAGTTTTCAGTTTTTGGGTAAAGGGGTATTTTTAGGGTTCAGGGTCAGTTTTGGGTTTTTGGGGTACAGGGATATTTTTAGGGTTCAGGGTAAGTTTTGGGTTTTTGGGGTACAGGCGTACAGGGTAAAAACAAAAAAATATTACATTAAATCAATTAAATAACATTAAAAAAAAAAATTACATTAAATTATTAAGTGTTTTATTTATTTTAAATGTATATGTATTAGTTTTAATTATGTTTTAATATTTTTATTTAATATTTGTAAAATTATATGTATTTTAAAATTATTTTTACATTATTATTAATACATTTAAAAAAACTATATTTTTAATTCCAATATTTTTGTACTACGATATTTTTTTTCGATATTTTTGTACTTACCTTTATGAAGATAGGATTCCGATATTTTTGATGTCGATATTTTTGTTCCGATATTTTTGTAGTTCGATATTCTGTCTGTCGATATTATGTCAGACATTCGTTCTATGCTAAGGAATGCCTCTGTCAACCCAGGGCAACTCCCTTAGGCCAACCAGAACCCTCGACCTAGTGTCTCAGGCTTGCACTCCAAAGACTTTCGGCAACCGCGACCCTACAGCTGAACCCGGATGGTGGTTCGAAAAACAAAAATGAGTAGATCCTCGGTGGAGAGTTAACCTGCAAACAACAAAAAATCATAAAAACTTTATTTATATTTTATTTGTCCATGACTCTCGGTCGCTAATTATAGCGGCTTCTTCCAGGCAATTCTTGATCTTTAAACAACAAATCAGGCTCAGTAGTGTTCAATCGATTCGAAGGTGACACAGCTTCTTGTAAAAGATCGTCACTTTGTCTCTCAGAGTTCGTACCAAACAGACGAGCATCGCTGAATGGCAAAAATCGTGGAACAGTTTCTGTTTCAGAATCTGGAAGTCCTTCCTGGACCCACTTATCGTACGGTAAGGGCAAAGGTGCTCGCTTACAGTGTACACCGTGGATCCAGTTTCTTTTGCCCTGTACCCGAATTGCAGAACGTGTAGACAGAAGTACTTGGAAGGGTCCTGTCCAGCGGGGCTGATCGTTCTTGTTCCGCTGGAAATTCTTGATGAAGACCCATGAACCAGGTTCAATAGTGTGGCCTGGATCTTCTGAAGCTTGTGGCAGGCTTTCATGCACCTGTTGGTGTAAGACACGCAATTTAGTTGTCAGTTCGCGCAAATAGTCAAGCAACACAGGGTACTCAATCTCACTAAATCTAGTTGGCCTTGGCACACCCCAAATATTCGCTGGGCGACCAAAGACAACTTCATAAGGGCTCAGACCCATTCTCGAATTGAGGAAATAGAAATTTTATGGTCAGGAATGTTCCCTAACGTGTACCCCACCGTCTCCATGTACGAGCTTAAAGTGCATGTAACTTCCCTCCTGTGCCAGCTATGAAGACGCAAATACATTTGCGTCCAACGTTAACATATCCTCTTTCAGATCCACCCTGAATGGGTCGGATATTCCGTTCCTAAGTATGCCTTGCCACCGTCTTTGTATGGTGCACTTTCTGTATTCCTGGCTCTGTGTGAGCTAGGCCCCGATTTCTGTCATCGAGCCTTTTCTTTTACAAAGTCATCTCTGCCTCCTGAAACTGCAACGTGGGATGCCCCCATGAACTCTGTCCTACTCCCTGCGAGGCGAGCGGGGCCTGGCTCGGCCTGCTTGCCTGCTTGCCTGCCAAAGACAGTATTTTACCTTCACGTTATCAGCATAGCCAAGCTCAGCTTCCCGAAAACACATTCCAGTCTAGCAGGGTAGATAAACAACCCCTCAGCTGCAGAGCAAAGGGCCCGGCCTTTCTGTTTCCATGCAAGTAATTCATAGCTCCCGTTACCATGGTAGGCCCATGGCCCCCTCGCTTTACACACAGACACGTAGGCACATATGCACGCATTCATAGTCAGTATAGGATAGCCTCTGCCCAAGAGACCTTTCCTTCTAGATAATATGGTTCCCAAACATCAGATATCAGATATGATATAGGAACGAGTTGATCTGACATGCCAGACTTCTGTCTCTTTCCTCTAGTGTAAATGTCAAGTCCCCTGCACCCTCCAGCTTCACGTCAATCACACGTCATGCAGCTGCGCGCGCATCCAGACCCCAGATTTCTGCTGACATTGCAAGATTCTGCTATGTACCCACCCACTTGTGACACTTTCATGTGACGTTTCTAGCACACACCCCTGTGTACGCCCTAGTTCACGCCTTCTGATTACGTATTGCCAACACGTGTGTGTTCTTATCTCATTTCTCTCAGCTGTTACGCCTTCTGTATTGGTTACCATTCTGTACATTAACTATAAATGTTGTGTTTTGTCAAAAAAGTATGCTCTATCCCTTCCTGAACCCCAGCGGTGTCAGGAACATGATATCCGGTTCAGAACCATTCCTTTTTAAGGAATAAAACCCCTTAGAACTCTAACACCACGGACTCTGTCTCTTTCTTTCCGACTGAGTTATTTTATAGTACTTACCTGCATAGAAATTAGGACGGTAATTAAATATTTACCACATTAATTTGGCGCCCGAACAGGAACCCCTCCCCCACCCCACGCGCCGGTAGGTGCGTTGCAGCCTTTGCCCCCTGCCACAGTCAAGACGGACAATTAAGCGTACCCGCAGGATTTCCTGTATCTCCCTCAGGCCTACGGAGGTGACGGAGACTGCGATCAGCACCCAGACGAGGCGGTGAGGAGTGCGGAGGATCCCGACCAGAGCCTAGCCGAAAGAAACAAGGTCCGAGGTGTCAAGAGGCCCACCAGTTCCGAAGTATTCACGTATCGAGTCGAGTCGAGTCGAGTCCAGTCCGGTCCAGTCCAGTCGAGTTGTCCGAGGCCTTCCGTTCCGTGCTTCCCGGTGAGTACCGTTGCTGGGGACGCATCTAGACGGGTGCATTATTATGTATCCGGTAAAGACGGGTTTGGGTACACAAACACGGTCTGCACTGTTTTAGACAGTGTATCTGTACTGTTTAGCAGTACATCAGGCATTCAAGGTCTTGCACTGTTTTTGGCAGTGTATCTGTACTGTTTAGCAGTACATCAAGTACTCAAGGGTTCGATTTTTGTTCTCGTTTTCTGGAGTTCAAGGGTAGTCCATATGTGTTCAAAATGTTTCATGTGATTAATGTCGTGGTATGAGTGATTGTTTTGATGTACATTACTGTGTTTTTGTATATTAACTGTGTCCGAGTTAGAGTAAGTAACAAGTATCGAGTATCAAGTACCAAGCAACAGGATGCCATTATTCAATAAATTAAGACAGTTAGGAACTAGGAAAGGGATACTAGAGGAAGCGATTCCTGTCCCACCTAGGGACACTCCCGGAAATTTTATGTACCATAAACATGGCCTAGATGCCATACTGTATCTAGATTTATGGGCCGATTATACCAAGCACCTAGAAGAGAAACATAGGTGGCCTGTTACAGGGACATGGGATGCCGAGTGCATCATGAGAGTAGAGGAAGCACTATGGAAAAAGAAAGCCAGACAATCTCAGAAAGACGCCATAGAATTGTGGCGTAAAGAATCGCATAAACGTGCAGAAAAAGCATTCCGAAAAGCAGAAAAACATAGAGAAGAGTCGGATGAGGTCCGAGAAAACGAATTAGTTGCTGAAGGTATCCGAGTACAAGCAGAACAAGTAGACCGTATACGAAACACTCTTGCAAATGGCATGTATCTAGTGGCCGAGGGTTCGTCTAAGGCAACTCCAGAAATACCGAAAAATCTGCCGCCACCATTGGTTCCGACTAAAGTAAGGCACAAGACCACAAAAGACATATTCCTTTCTTCCTATCTAGACGATGTAGCTCCTGCTTATACAAATCCACGTGCCCACGTACCGCCTACTGACGGTGACGGAGATGGCAACCTACCCCAAGACAATGCCCAGCCAGTACCGCAACAAGCTACACCCGTTCAACATCCTGTACCACCTATTCCCCCACCACTTCCCGCTCCTACTATTAATTCACTAAATCCTTTTGGGCCTGATCCTGGTAAAAGACAAGTTCCGTTACACATACAGACTCCACAGACAAGCCATGTTCAAGCCTCCGCCTCAGGAGGTGCGACAGGAGGTTACCAGACCCCGCCACAAACACACAGATTGACCCTTCGGGACCTAGCAAAGCAACGTACACCCCGAATACAGAGTTACGACCTACTTAAAGAACCCCTTCCAGATTGCAGATACGATCCAGTACCCGGTAAAGCCGATAGAATGGAGCTAGCATCACTACGCCTACGACGAGTTACAGATTATTTAATGTTATTACCAGGAATGACTGATCATCTAGACAGAATATATCATTTTATCCAGACAGGGGAAGGTCCTGAAAGTATTAAAGAGGCCATGGCTCACCAGAAAACTGACACTCAAGGTTGTATATTACGCTTCTTCATAAATTGTCTAATAAGAGAACGAGACAGGCCTGGTGTAGACAAGGACGAGATGGATGCACTAAACAAGTGGGGCCAGAATATAGCCGACGGAAAGCATGATAAACAGAGTTGTATAGCAAATATGTACAAAAGAATCAGGAAAGCAGTAATAGAAATACATGAAAGAAAGGAACCAGAAAGGGAAGGAGATAGCGACAAGATTGAATCCTCAGAGGAGGAAGAACCAGAGGATAACGACACGACCAAAGAAATGATAGCATATGTAGGTAAGGGAAATTACCTTAAGAAAAGCATTCGTCCAGAAAGCAAGAGAGTTTTTCTCTCTGGCATCTCAAAAACGAGCTCTCCTGAATATCTGTTTCAGGTTACCGATAAAATACTTCAAGAACGAATGGGGTACCATGTACTCAATTCTATGGATGAACAAGAACTAGCCCGGTCAGCAGTACAATGGGCTGACAATCCTAGCACATATAATGATGATACAGTAGCTCAGACATTTTTAAATCTTTCCCCAGACGAGCAGAAATTAGCTGGTATATACATGATTCAGCATCTCATTACGTTATACAGAAATCAACATTCTGAACCAGGTCCCCTACCTGATACATTAGAAGCACTACTTTTAAATAGATGGAGAGGCCTAAGTACCAATTTAATTAGAATAATTCTAGAACAACAGCACAGATATAACGCTTTCTTAGGCCCACAATATGTTTCAGCTCCGCCCCCAGAAAGAAAAATGTTTTACCTCGACAGACAGAATCCTTTACGAGAAGTACATCCAGTCAGAAAAGATGATAACACGCTAGAACACGTATTTGTATATACACCTTTAACTAAAATGGAATTACTAGAAATGAAGAAACTAGTACCCTGCCACGATAAAGACCCGGCAGGTTTCCACCGAGAAATTAAAGACATGTTACTCATGGGAGATTACACGTATACGGAT
Source organism: Lissotriton vulgaris (assembly GCF_964263255.1). NCBI lineage: Eukaryota > Metazoa > Chordata > Amphibia > Caudata > Salamandridae > Lissotriton > Lissotriton vulgaris. The sequence continues at coordinate 2,125,103,073 of NC_141685.1, forward strand.
ATTATGAAAATGTTAAAAGTACTGTTGCCCACAGGCATTTACGAGAAACTCAAGGAAAAAGAATGGGAGGTGGGAGATAAAAAGATTATTTGGACTGAAATAGAAGACGAGGAAAAAGGTCGCACTCCAGGGCTGGGCCTTGGGGAAAAAGCTAAAGCGTTACCAGGTTTAATAGTACAGGTTTTGCCAAGACTATGGACAACTAAAAAGGAAGACTGGGACGCAATCTCAGCCTGTAAACAGAAACACGATGAAGATACTAGTGATTTCTATTCAAGATTCGAGAAATGTTTTATTATTAATAGTGGCCTGAAACCAAGTAGCGAGTCATACCCGCACCTTTTTGTAACAAAATTAGTCGAGAATTCCCTGACACAGGTTAAGAATCGTGTATATAAAGTCAAAAGCACTTGGCAGGCAAATACGCCATCCCAGATGTTACAAATGTTACAATATCACCAGAACAGAATTAGAGAAGAACAAGATCACGAACAGAGACGTATGAAAGACACGAAAATGAAAATGCTAGTTGCCCAGTCAGTTCCAGCTGACGGTCAGAAAAAGGGTGTGACACAGACAAGTAATTCAGCGGCTCCCGTTAAAGGGACATGCAACTATTGCAAGCAGCCAGGTCACTACGTACATGAATGTTCGGTCCTAAAACATAATATAGCAACAGGTAAAACTAAAGAAAGACCACGTCAGCCTAGACAAGATCAGGTCCAGCAACAGACTTCACAGAACATACAGCCTATGCATGCTCCACCACAGACAGTACAGACCGTAGCGGTATCACAGCCACAGCCTATTGCCGCGACGCAGCAAGTTTCACAGCAGATGTACCAGTATGCCCAATCTGATTATCCCGATTATCAGCGATACACATGAAACAGCCTAGAGAGGGAGGTTGGCTTGCCTCTTATTGAAATTCCTGTAGATCAAGAGGGTCCTTATGTACATAGTCAAGTATTGGGAAAAGACAGAAAGTTTCTAATTGACACAGGGGCAAGTCGCACCACGATCAGTCATGACGAAGTTCCAGGGGCACCCCTCTCAGGCTCACAGAATGTTTCCCTTGGTTTTTCAGGTCAGCCAATTGTAAATGAAGTATCAAAACCTGTCCCCCTAGCAGTAGGTCCATTATCACGTGTTACAGACCTGTTACTCACGAAATCATGTCCAGAAAACTTGCTAGGTATCAAGACACTGAAGGCTCTAGGAGCAGTGATATGTTGTTCTCCGGAGGGAGTTAGACTTTTCTTACGTGACTTTAAGGGACACTATGTACTGCGAGAGTTTGATGTCAGATTGAAAAATGTACCGAAACACCTGTGGGCACAAGGCCCAACCGATGTAGGTTGTATGCACATCACACCATACCGTGTTACACTCAAGCCAGGAGTTGTATTACCCCGAATCAGACAATACAAGTTACCACCCGATGCTGTAGTGGCTTTACTGGAAATCATTGAAGAGCTCATTGCCCAAGGAGTGGTCGTAGAAACCGACTCCAATATCTGTAATTCCCCTATCATTCCGATTCTTAAACGAACTAATCCCAATGCACCGCCTGTATATCGGCTGGTGATTGATTTACGAGAACTAAATAAATGCATTGTACCACAGTATCCTGTGGTTCCCGACATCTCATCATTATTGACTGCTATTGATTCAGAGGCGACGTTCTTTACTGTAATTGACCTCAAGAACGCCTTCTTCAGTGTACCCATTGATCCGGAGAGCCAATATCTCTTCGGATTCTGTTTAAATGGCCGAAGCTTCAAATTTTCACACGCACCTCAAGGATTCACAGAAAGCCCCAGCATCTATAGCCAAGCACTGAAAAGACAACTTGACTGTATCCAAATGCCAGTTAACACTGCCTTACTACAGTACGTCGATGATCTGCTGATCACCGCACGAAGCGAACCCGAATGTGAACAAGCATCACTGACAGTTTTACATTTTCTGGCTGACAAGGGACACAAGGTGTCTCCTTCGAAGCTACAATTCTGTGTTCAGCAAGTGGTGTACCTTGGGCACTTGCTGTCCAAGTGGGGGAGACAGCTCACACCTGATCGCATTCAGTTAATTGCACAGTTACCGCAACCCAAGACACAAAAGGAAGTGCGGGCCTTTATAGGCCTCACCTTGTACTGCAGACAATGGATTCCTCAGTATGCATTTCTAGCTAAACCACTGATACAGTTGACAACACAGGAGGCAGCGACTTCGACTGTCCTCCCTTGGACTCAGGAACATACACAGGCTTTTGAGGAATTAAAGAAAGCTTTATGTCAAGCACCAGTTTTAGCGACACCATGTTACAGCAAACCTTTTACACTTTTTGTTACAGAACGTGATGGTACAGCGTTGTCTGTCCTCACACAAGATTAAGCAGGTTCACATAAGCCTTGCGCTTATTTTTCAAGTACATTAGATCCAGAGGCCCAGGCTCTGCCTGCGTGCTTAAAATCAGTTGCAGCGACAGCTCTAGCAATCAGACAAAGCGATTCAATAGTATTAGGACATCCATTGACAGTACAAGTTCCACATTCTGTAGAAGTCCTGCTAAATAGAACACAGACTCAACACCTGACTATAGCACGACTGACAGGTTATGAATTGACGTTATTCCAGCCACACATAGAAATCAGACGCTGTAACATACTCAATCCTGCCACATTGTTACCCTCGATTATGACAGATTCAGCCCCGCATGATTGTATAGAGATCATTAATGCAGTAACAAAGCCCCGACGAGACTTGACAGATGTTGCACTGACTAATCCAGACCTGACACTTTACGTGGACGGTTCATGTTTGAGAACAAGCACAGGAGAATTAGTGGCCGCATATGCAGTGACCACTGAAACTGAAGTCAAAGAAACACACCGTATTGATATACTGTCCGCTCAAGCAGCAGAGCTTATCGCTCTGACCCGAGCCTGTATACTAGCCAAGAACAGGAATGTTAACATATACACAGATTCACGTTATGCCTTCGGAGTTGTACACGACTTCGGAATGTTATGGCAAGAACGAGGTTTCTCGACCTCTCACGGAGCCAAGATCCAACACGGTCCCCTCATTCAAGCACTGTTAGAAGCAATACATCTGCCTTCAGGCATATCCATCATGAAGTGTAAAGCACATACTAGAGTTACAGATTCTATTTCCCAGGGTAACGACCTGGCAGACCAAACAGCAAAACATACAGCATTGACTCACACCCAGACAACTGATGTGACAAAGACAATAGTACCGACACATTGTATGACAGTTAGGGATCCCACACTAGATGTAATTGATATTCAGACGCATGCTACTCCAGACGAAATCAAGAAATGGACTGAACTAGGAGGGATCCAGACAGACCAGGGATGGGTGACAAAGGGGAAAGCCACATGGTTTCTCCCCGACTCTATGGTTCAAGTCATAATTAATACAGCACATAGTCCAGCACACTTAGGAGAAAAAGCTATGTTAGACAGTTTACAGAATCTCTGGTACAACAAACATTTACGAGCAGCAGCAAAACAGAAAGTGCGTACTTGCATGATCTGTTGTCAGTTCAATCCAGGTAAAAGCGTCCCTGTAGAGCAAGGTGGATTTCATCCTCCCGATCACCCTTTTGAAGTCCTCCAGATGGATTATATCCAGATGGAACGTTGTCGAGGATTCAAGTACATCCTCGTAGTTGTTTGTGCACTTTCCCGTTGGACAGAAGCATATCCAGTCCCAGATTACACTGCTCCGACCACTGCCAAGCAGCTGGTTCGAGAATTCTTCCCACGGTACGGCTTGCCTCGTATCGTGTACTCAGATAACGGACAGCCATTCTCATCCGAGCTTATGAAGCAGGTTTCACTCTTGCTAGGATATCAGTGGAAATTCCATTGCGTCCGACATCCCGAGGCAGCTGGCCTTGTAGAGAGGCACAATCAGACACTGAAAACACGTCTTGCTAAAATCTGTAAAGAGAAAGGGGTCGACTGGATAGTCGCCCTGCCAGTTGCACTATTCTATATGAGAATGGTCCCACATTCGAGATCAGGACTATCCCCGTATGAGGTGGTCTTCGGCAGGCCACCAAATATGTGGGGGACGCCCATGCCTAAGAGAATAACTGATGTTGATTGTAATATGCTGACAGATTACCTTGCTTCCTTGATGTCTGCACTCCAATCATGTCGTTCACAGGTTGCTTCAGCTTTTCCCGACAACACTGATGTAAAGCCACATGATGTCCGTCCCGGTGATACTGTCCTAGTGCGAAATTTCGATAGAAGAAGTCCGCTGGAGCCCCGCTGGCAGGAGCCGAAGCTCGTCCTTCTGACCACGAGGACTGCAATCAAAGTTGAAGGCCGTAAGGGGTGGATCCATTCGAGTCACGTAAAGAAATGTAATGAACTGTTGCCAGAGACTGACTCTTCCACCCCCTTAAAGGACTGCCCAGATTCTAGTGACTCTAAACTTCCCATGGTAGAGAAAACTCCGCAAGAGGAGTATAAATCAAAGTTGCGGTCTAGCAAGTCAGACAGTTTAATTGTTTAAGTCCTCCCCTAGGTGAATCGGTTAAATAGTTTCTGACATGTATCCCCTAGACCCCAATGGAGAGAGAGATAGAGAGAAACAGATCAAGAAGCAACGATATTGCAAATCTCTCAAAAGTTACTGTATTGTTACCTTATGGATCATGTTTTCTTTAAGTCTTACGATTATTGTCACAAGTGTAATTTTGCATATCTATTTTCCTATTGCTACACGTGCACATTCTTCTTCTAATAACACTGCCGAGCATTCTTTCAGCGAATTACCGCCTCACGAGTTGTCTTACCGACTTGCGCTGCGCAACAATACATTCATTAGTATGTTACATCACTCTCATCAGACCAGCAACGCTACAAATTGTTGGATATGTGGCCGACTCCCTCCCTACCAGAAATATAAGGGAGTTCTGCCCCTTTTCCCGTACCCGTTCACACACAATGGTTCATGTGGTGCATGGTTTAGTTTGATTAATTCTTTAGATTCAAATTCCGTAGTTTATCAGGGTAACTGGGTAGCGGGAAACCTGAACACAGTTCTGCATAAAGTATGTTATCCTGACAAGGAGGGACTTCCCAAAAGGACCGGGACTGATCTAGAAAATGAAGTATATGGACTAGGAAATTTTACACTTAACCTCATGATTCTGAATGTTGAATCCGAAACCGAGCCAGGCTTGCCCACTATGTCAGTATTACCAGTCAAGGGTGAATTATGTGTCAGAAAGAATGGTTCAGTACACCTGGGTCATAGTAAATGTACTACTGTGATCGAATTTAGTGATAAGGGCAAGTCCACATTCAAAGCTACCCGTCATTCCTATTTCATTTGTGGTCAGACAGCATACATACGTTTGCCACTAGATTGGGATGGCACCTGTTACATTGGATTCTTACTGCCACCTGTTTTCCTAGCTCCACCCGATTATCATAGAAATTCCCGTCTAGTTCACAGACCCAAAAGAAATCTCCCAATTGTCGACTATACTGAGACAGCATGGGAACAGTACACAGATTTCAATAAAGGTTTCTTTCCCTATTTGGGTGCTATCTTTAATAGTAAGTCTATCCGTCACTTGACCAGAACTCTCGAAGCAGTAGTGAAAGAGACTACTTCCGCCCTAGGTAACTTGACCGAAGAACAGTCTGCTATGAGACTTGTCGTTCTTCAAAATCGTCTTGTTCTTGACGTCATACTAGCCGATCGAGGAGGAGCCTGTAGGGTCCTCGGGTCAGCTTGTTGTGTTTTCATTCCAGATAATGCTCCGTCCGTATATAAGGCTATTACCCGTCTCCATAAGATAGCTAGTCAGATACATCAGAACCCAGGCACCTGGACTTGGTCCGGTTGGCTCTGGACTACTATTTCAGCTTGGGGATGGAAAATACTGTCACTCCTTGGAATAATACTACTTATAGTATTCAGTTGCTGTCTATGTTTACAATGTGGGCCAGCGATTTGCGGCTTGTGCGCCACATCCTGCACTCCCCATTCAAGTCAACGTTCTAAATCCCGTTTGAGAAAGGATGAGCAGATGATGCTCACTACACAGATAAATGGATTAATGAAGATTGATGTATCATGAAGGGTCCGTAGGGAACAAGGAGGGAATGAGGAAATAGAAATTTTATGGTCAGGAATGTTCCCTAACGTGTACCCCACCGTCTCCATGTACTAGCTTAAAGTGCATGTAACTTCCCTCCTGTGCCAGCTATGAAGACGCAAATACATTTGCGTCCAACGTTAACATGTCCTCTTTCAGATCCACCCTAAATGGGTCGGATATTCCGTTCCTAAGTATGCCTTGCCACCGTCTTTGTATGGTGCACTTTCTGTATTCCTGGTTCTGTGTGAGCTAGGCCCCGATTTCTGTCATCGAGCCTTTTCTTTTACAAAGTCATCTCTGCCTCCTGAAACTGCAACGTGGGATGCCCCCATGAACTCTGTCCTACTCCCTGCGAGGCGAGCGGGGCCTGGCTCGGCCTGCTTGCCTGCCAAAGACAGTATTTTACCTTCACGTTATCAGCATAGCCAAGCTCAGCTTCCCGAAAACACATTCCAGTCTAGCAGGGTAGATAAACAACCCCTCAGCTGCAGAGCAAAGGGCCCGGCCTTTCTGTTTCCATGCAAGTAATTCATAGCTCCCGTTACCATGGTAGGCCCATGGCCCCCTCGCTTTACACACAGACACGTAGGCACATATGCACGCATTCATAGTCAGTATAGGATAGCCTCTGCCCAAGAGACCTTTCCTTCTAGATAATATGGTTCCCAAACATCAGATATCAGATATGATATAGGAACGAGTTGATCTGACATGCCAGACTTCTGTCTCTTTCCTCTAGTGTAAATGTCAAGTCCCCTGCACCCTCCAGCTTCACGTCAATCACACGTCATGCAGCTGCGCGCGCATCCAGACCCCAGATTTCTGCTGACATTGCAAGATTCTGCTATGTACCCACCCACTTGTGACACTTTCATGTGACGTTTCTAGCACACACCCCTGTGTACGCCCTAGTTCACGCCTTCTGATTACGTATTGCCAACACGTGTGTGTTCTTATCTCATTTCTCTCAGCTGTTACGCCTTCTGTATTGGTTACCATTCTGTACATTAACTATAAATGTTGTGTTTTGTCAAAAAAGTATGCTCTATCCCTTCCTGAACCCCAGCGGTGTCAGGAACATGATATCCGGTTCAGAACCATTCCTTTTTAAGGAATAAAACCCCTTAGAACTCTAACACCACGGACTCTGTCTCTTTCTTTCCGACTGAGTTATTTTATAGTACTTACCTGCATAGAAATTAGGGCGGTAATTAAATATTTACCACAGAATGCACAGTCTTACTTGTGGACAGGAGCGCTAAAGGCAAAGCATCTAGCCACTGTAGACCAGTGCTCGCTTGGATTTTAACTAACTTAAGCTTTAAGGTGCCATTATAGCACTCGACTAAACCAGCTGATTGGGGGTGATTTGCAGCATGGAACTTCTGACGAATACCTAGTCCTGCACACACTCTCTTCATGACTTGATCCACAAATTCACTCCCATTGTCACTCCAGATAATTCTCGGCATTCCAAATCTCGGAAAAAACTCTTTTATCAGAACTTTCGCTGTGGACAAGGCAGTATTGTCCTTAAGGGGATAAGATTCAACCCACACAGAAAAAGAGCAAACAACCACTAAAACATATTTCAAGTTGTTGCATCTTTCCATATGGATAAAATCTAGCTGCAAAGCCTCGAACGGATACGTAGGAGGAGCAAAATGACCAGCTGGTGTTGGAGTTCCCTTACCAGGATTATACATCAAGCATACCATACAGTTTCTAACCAAGTTCTCTGCACATTTTGGAATTCCCGCATTCTGCCAAACCGGAGCCAACAACTTACAAATCCCTTTCACTCTGATATGTGCCATTCCAAGAGCCATTGTAACAACCGGAAGCACATACGCGTTTGGCAACAACCATCTTTGATGCTCGGACAAATCAGTCCAACAACCATCTGAATCCAATCTACCCTTGCTTTCTCTCCATTCATTCAACTCTTTCTCTGTAGCTTCAGCTTGAATGGATTTCACACTCTCAATCGTATCTTCACACATACTCTTCTCTGGAACCCATCTCGCCAGACCCGCAACATACATTCGGCTCATCAAATTTCTCGCAGTTTCTATCGCAAACGCATTTCTGCGACCAACATCATCCGTGACTTTCTTATGGGCACTGCATTTCACAATCGCTATTTGTAATGGCAAGGTAAGTGATTCAAGAAGTTCATTCACCAACTGTCCATGCTGGATCTTCATCCCATGTTCACGCCACAAACGTCCAAAGCTATGAGCCACGCCAAAGGCATATTGGCTATCGGTATACACATTCACTCGTTTTCCTTTCGCCAACAAACATGCTCTCGTTAATGCAATCAACTCTGCTGCTTGTGCTGAATTATGTGGAATACGTGCAGCTTCAACAATCGTATGCAAAGTCGTAACAGCATATGCCGCAGTCGTATCACCATTCGGCAACTTAAAACACGAACCATCAACCCACAAAGTACCATCACACTCAGGAAGAGGGGTGTCTCTAAGGTCTACTCTCCCTTTCGTTTCTTCTTCAGTTCTCAAAAAACAGTCATGCTGTTCTTCACTATCATCTGTCTCAACTGAAATTGGCAACAACGTGGCTGGATTCAACGTGTTTCATCGTTTAATGTGCACATGACTCGCTAACAACGTCAACTCGTAACCCGACAACCGAGTACTAGTTAAATGCTGTGTCTTCGTATGGTTCAACAAGGTATCCACTGCATGTGGAACCATAACCGCTAACGTGTTGTCCCTAACTAAACCAGTAGACTGTCGAATTGAAACAGCTGCTGCCGCTGTGGCTCTCAAGCAACTCGGCTACGCTCTAGCTACTGGATCTAAAGTCGACGAAAGTACGCACATGGGCGTTGCTTATCGCCAAACTGCTGAGTCAAAACTGACAATGCACATCCCTCTCTCTCGTGAACATACAATGTGAAAGGCTTACTGTAGTCGGGAGTACCCAACACAGGAGTCGAACACAACGCATTGCGTAATTCAGAAAAGCTCTTCGGACATTTGTCAGTCCAAGGAATATGATTCGGAGTATCCTTAACAGTAAGAGCTATCAAAGGCTTCGCTAACAAAGAAAAATTAGGAATCCACTGTCTACAGTACGACGTAATACCCAAAAATACACGTACTTCTCTCTCTCTGTGTCGTAGGCACACTCATTTTCGCTATAGCTTGAATTCTCTCTGGGGTCAATTTCCTTCCCTCCTTCGATAAGAGGTGACCTAAGTAGGTTACTTCTTGTCGACAATATTGCAACTTGGAGAAAGAAACTTTGTGATGACAATCAGACAAATGGCGTAGTAACGACAAAGTAGCTTCCCTACAAATCTCTTCAGTATCAGCGGCCACTAGCAAATCATCAAAGTACTGAATAAGGGCTGCACCATCAGGTAAAACCAACAGATCAAGTTGTGTTTTCAAAGCTTGACTATAAATTGATGGACTTTCACAATAGCCTTGAGGAGCGCGCTTGAAGCGGAAACTGCATACTCCTAAACAGAATCCAAAAATGTCCCTTCTCTCTATGGCAATCGGGATGCTGAAGAAAGCATTCTTCAAGTCCATCACCGAAAACCATGTGGCTGTAGCCGGAATCAGAGTCAACAAGGCAGTGATATCAGGCACAACAGGAAATTGTGGAACAACAATCTTGTTCACTTCGCGAAGATCGATGACAAACCTATATACAGGAGGCTGTGAAGAATCAGTTCTCTTCAGAACAGGCAAAACAGGACTATTGCACACATTACCTCTTGTTTCCTCAATGACACCCTTGTCGATCAAATCATAAATAATTGCTAAAAGTGCACGCTCACCATCACTCGAGATTCGATACTGTGGAATGCGCGGTAACTTAGCATTCGCCTTCAGTGTCACAACATATGGGGGAATTTCCAGTAGGCTTACATCATTTGGACCAGTAGCCCACAATAAATCTAGTAAAGAAGACACTTCAGAGGGAAGACTATCTTTCGATATATACATCGGAGAGATCCCTCTCTCACCCAAAGTAAGATGAACTCCTGATGGAGAACAATACAGTGTCACATACAATCTCTTCAATAAATCCAAACCCAACAGATTCTCAGTACAACCTGTAGTCAAAAGTAGGGGTGCTTCGATCTTACACGGTCCAACAGAAAGAGACAATGGAGCAGAAATCGGATTCGTAACAGGGGCGCCAGAAAAACCTACAGACACATTATCAAAGCCAGACAAAGGTGCGCCAGGGAGTTTAGAGTGCACAATAGAACTCTTCGTAGCACCAGTATCTAGCAGAAAAGGTTCTGACACACCTGATGCAATCACTTCAACACAGGGTCCACTCTGATCTACTGGAACTGAAACAACTCCCTCTCTTTGTCCATGGCTGTCCTAACAATCATTACCATGCACTTCGTCACCTTCAACATAGTAATCATCCATGTAGTGCGGTGCTGTCCTACCAGACGAACCTTGCTGCTGATCAAAACTATTCATCGAGTTTTGTGGAGGCAAAGGACGTACGTTCTGTCCGCGACCTCTACCTCTAGGTACTTGTTGAGCACCTCGACCTCGTACACTAGAAACACCATTTGTGCGCTGTAACAAAACCGGACAACTATTCTTGTAATGGCCCTCTTCTTTGCAATACGCACACTGATTAGGCCCATACGGGAAACACTGCTGAGAAGACTCGTTCCTTTGCGAGTTTCTCGAATATTGCTGAGGTTGCTGATAATGCGCTGACTATTAGTACGGGGTGGATAAGCTTGCTGTAGAAGAACTTTAGTCTTCAATTCCTTAGTCTTCTTATCCACTTTCTCTAACTCATCTTTGCGCCTATTTTCATAATACTGGGCCGTAGCTAAAATCTGTGCTGACGTGGAAACAGCCCAAGCACTCTCGGAATCCTTCAACTTAGTACACAACTCGGGAAGCAAATTATGCACGAATTTGTCAACGAACAATCTCTGGCCAGCCTCGGTAGCCATATCCTGACCACTATGATCTACAAAAGTTTCTTCAAACCGCATGAAGAAATCAGACACAGTCTCGTCCTTCTTCTGCTTACATGCAGACAACTTGTCCCAATTAACACGCACTTCCGGCATCAAGGTCTTCATGAAATTAATAATCCTACCAGGGAGTTGAGCAATTAATTCTTCAGGCTTAGCACCTCCAACTTGTCTATTTTTCGCAGCAACAATATTAACCCAGGTATCACCCAATTCATTATCATGATCCGTATGTCGAATCACATTCCAGATAGGCTGTGGAACAACATTACCAAACAACATGTCTATGTCTGCTAAAGTCATGACGCACGAACCCACAGTTTGAGTGAGCTCTTTATAATATCCCGCCGGATTTTTGCGCGGATCAGGTAAAGTCTGCATAATCGCTAGGACTTCAACACGCTTCCAAGGAACATGTACCCATACTCGCTGAAATTGCGCAGGCGCAGCTACAATACCCAATCCAGCATCAGCCTGTACTGCTTCTATCCATACTGGAGGAACCTCACGCATCGGATACTGACGCGCTTTTCTCCTAACCGACGAATCAGGCTCAAACAACCGCTCAGAAGGAGCATTATTACGAACCGACAACAACACCGCTCTTTCAATTTCGAGAAGACTCACAATCGTCCCTTTCGCAAACTCGGAACGCACTCGATATAATTCTTCAGGCGCTTTACCCACTTCGTCCATCCATTGTTCATGGAGGAACACACACATCATTTCAAAAACGTATCGTTGCTTTGGTGCTCTCCATTGTCGGAAAACATCCATAATACCCTCAAGATCATACTGAGAAGTGTACGTAACCCATCTACGTGCCATGTGATCCAAAACTACGCGCTCATCTGTGTCAGGCAATTGACTACGTGATTGTCTATCCTCATTAACTGGAGACAAACCCAATTGTCCCAACAAAGGAGTCAGAAAACCAGAAAAAGCAGCAGTCATTCGCTGCCTAGTAGAAGGAGAAGATGGAAGAATAAGGGAAGACGGAACAATAGTAGAAGAATCCAGAGTTGGAGCAGAAGGAGTATTAGAAACAGGCGTAGGAGTAGCAGACAAAGGGGGAGGCAAAGTTGGCGGCCCCTGAGGAGGCTGCGCCAAAGGAACAGTAGCCAAAGGAAAAGGAGCCGTCTTTCCTCGTATACCTTACCCAAATCTCATTATAACTAATAGGACCTACACCATGCCTCACGTATAATTCATATGTAGGAGTTCCAATTGGAGGAACCGGACACGAATCCTCTAACCGGGAATCCTTAAAACAACCACAATCAAATACCTTTCCAAATCTGCTAAGACCAGACATCTTGCTCACTAGTCTAGCTTCAAACAACAAGGGAAATCTCAAAACGATAGTCTCGCGAATACACGAGTCCCTTGGCTTTGGGGCCTGCAGGTACCAAATCAAAGCGATCCACTAAAGGGATATCAAAAACAAACTAAGGACTAGTTTGTTCTTCGTAGCCGTCGGAAAGCGAGAAACCTCGCAGCAAAGACTTTCGGACCACACCGACATACAGGGGGCGATGAAGTGGTAGGCCTTCCTCCAGAATTTTCACACGAAGCTCCTCATGATCTTCGGGCTTGGACCGGTACCGCTGAAGTCGCCCAACGTTGGGCGCCAACTGAAGGACCGGGTTTTAGAACCCAGCGGTCTCAGGGAGAACGCCCGATGCCTTTGAGTTCCCCTGCCTTGGCAATCAGAGACACGGGATACTTCTTGATGATGTCAAAGACCAAAGTTTATTGGCTGCAACCAGGAACAGAGATTACGAAGCACACACTGGTGGTTCGCTAGAGACTGCACAAATTCAATGAGCGGAGCATGGTCTTTTATGCCAAAAATCAAGCCTCAGGCAACATTCAAAATTAGCATTTGGTTCATACAAATTGACCAATGACAGTGTGACAATTTAAAAGTAGCGTTTGACGACAATCCCACTTTCCGTTGTCCAGCCCACCAGAAATGACCAAGCACATTCCATTTTCTTGTTCCATCAGGCCGGACAAACCTATCATAAAACCCTCAACCCAAATCAGTGATTATGTCGTAAAGGAAGGACCAGAAACATATTGGAAGCAAGATAGAAAGGTGGGAGCAGTGTACTGTAAACTCGGGCATGTCCTGCTCTTTGATCTTTATCTGACCAGCTGCTTAACAAGGAACTGGCTCAGCATGGTCAACGTAGGGCAAGGAATCAATTCGGCCAGGTCACCCAGAAGCCTCAAGGACTCGTTCGGCCGCAATCATCGGGTTATGTGAGGGCAACCACTCAAAATGGCTGCCGTACACAAAATGGAACCCGAGGGTTCAAACGAAATCCCCAAATACGTAGTGTTCTCATAGATCGATTCATGCGAAAACACTCGTATATGCTACACTCGCCATTTGCAGTCTGCTGACACCAAAATTGTCTATTTCCGACAACCTTTATTGAACGGGTTCGGAACCACCGAACCAGACCCACAAACTCACGGAACTACAAGGACATCCGCTGCAGGAGTCCGATGCAGCAGTGGGTGAAATTAAACTTCACCTCGCTTGAGCAAATGTAGGAAACTTTATACCTCTCAAAGTGCCAACGTCTGTGATCTATGCAGAATTACAACTTCAACCACCACTCTTTACCTAGTGAACCACAGTACTTACTTTTTCAATTAGGCATCTACTATCGACATAAACCAGTAAATAAATATAGGAGCGGATTTTGATTTGTTTTAAAGAGAAAAATGTCATTATTTGTAGGAAGGGGGGAGATTTTTTTTCAGCTGCCCCTAAAAGAGATGAAAAGGAAGTATCTGCACCTCCAAAGCAAAATTGGATTATCAGTTATGACCTGCATTTAGATTGATTTTGTGACAATGTTAAATCATGCTCTCGCAATCATGGCGGTCTCTGAAGAATCCTCTCACAGCAAATACTTTGTAATGATGTGAAAATGGAGGTAACTTTGGTACATAGGTAAGGCCCTTCTCAGTGGCCTCATTCTTTTTGATTAAGTCAAACATGCACTGTAACCCCTTCCCACCGAACAATCCCCAGCTCCCTCCCTCTCGTGAACGCCGCACCCCAGAACCTAAACACACATGAGGTAAGCTAGATCAGCATGTGATGTTATATGTATTTGTAAAGCTCGCTATCACCTGTGAGGGGATGCTGGGGATGAGCATGTGTGTGAGCCTACCCCTGTCTATAGTAGATTGATTAATTGAAAAGCCATGTCTTCAGCTTCTTGTGGAATTCATGAATAGAAGAGGAGGCTCTGATGTGGAGTGGGTGGCCATCCCACACTAGGTTCGATATGAGGGAATGCCTGTCCTCATGATCTGGTTCTGTGTGGGATGTGTGTGAGTAGGAGCTTTTTGGTTGCTTAGTGGAAGCATAATATTTTGTTGTAATAGTAGAACTGTATAATAATTCTAGAACAAATGTAATATGTTTTTGAAGAAGCTGGAAATATTTTTACCCAAAGACACTTTGATGTAACCTTAAGGTGACATAAAGCATTGCACATATAACTAACATAACACTTTATTCAGAAGATTACATCTAGACAGTTGACCTTGTCTGATTTAGCTTAAATGGACACTTTATACACTTCTTTAACACTGTACGTCTGAAAATATTTGAAAAGTGAAATGCCAAGATCGTTTTAGAGATAGGGATAAGACATTGAATTGTGAGGTTTCTAGCCAAGTAGAATTTTATTGTTTAAATCCATTAAACAGACTCACAAAGCTCCTCCCTTCTGGCTGCACCATTCTGGTTACTCTCATAACGTCTAATCCGATGCTCAGCTATCTCTCTTCCAGATGAGAGAGGTACAATGCCTCCCTGCTTTCCACTTACTCAAGCACCTCACAAGTATCAGGTAACTGTGGTGCCAGTAGAACGCAATGGCAAGTAGTGAAATGTCGCCTACTCAGACTTTTCACTGGACATCTGTGAAACAGAGTAGTCTTGGCACACTTTGACTCCAAGAGACTTTGATGGTCTCTCCTCCTTCTCTTCTTCTGTTTCCTCCTTGCACAAATCCTTTTTTTTGTTTATAACAAATTTTATTCGGTTGTTCCAGTGAAATATGGGCTGCAGCCCTTCAAAAGTCTGTAAAGAATAAATACAGCAGGAGTACCAATGTTATTTTCAGTAAGAATTGCAAAGCCCGCAAAATATGCAGGTTACGTAATGTTAACAAAATGCAGACTGTGCCAGATTCTAGTAATTGTACAGGTGATACATGCACAGAATGACAGTCTATTACATAATATGAAGTGGTTCAGTCAATAAATGTATGCATAGGTAGTAATTCCTATCAGGGGTCTGAGGATGGTAGGGGGGAAGATCTATCCCACGATATGTCGCCAACCGGGTCCAAATTTACATACGTTTTTTAGGGAAGCCGCTGGCCAGAAACACTGCGATCGCTGCAGCCATACATCTGTCTAATTCGGTAGTCCATTTGCCTATAGTTGGGGGAGAAGTCCCTTTCCACATCCGAGCAATATCACGCTTGGCGATATTGATGGCCAAGAACAGCAGATGTTGTTTGTACTTATTTCAACCAATGTCGTCTGTACTCTGCAAGAGGCAGAGTCGTGGGTTGAACGGGAGTTCCCATGATAATACTTCGCTTAAGCATGATGATACACTGCGTCAAAAGGGCTGCAACGTGGTGCAGCTTCAAACTGTATCCAAAAATGTCCCATCCTCCCACTCACATCGTTAACATGTAGGTGGCTGGATGACACCCATCTCCCAAAGTTACTTGAACTGTATGAGACAGTATTGTGTGGACACGGCAGCGCCACAAGGGCTAGCAATGGCTTCCGCCCAGTTGTCATCTGTCAAGTCAGGGATATCTACTTTCCTCTTATCAAGCTTCATCCGTGTGTGAGTCGTCAATGTTTGGTATATTTGCCTGATTTTATATAGGCCTAGATCCCCGATCAGTAGGTCGGCCCTTCAGAGGGTGAAACTCCCGAAGGATCTCCAATGCATGGATCAAGGGGGTTAGGGCATGGCGGAATTAGAGGTATTTGTACAATTGTGTCCAATGTAGTTGGGATTCTACCTGTAATTGTTGAAAGGATTTCAATGTAGTGCCTTGCATCACATCACCCAGGGTCAATATCCCCACCAAGTCCCATCCGCAAAACCCATCCAGAACAGCCATCGGCTGGAGGTATGTGCCCTGCCACAATGGAGTTGATTGGCTTAGCGTCCTGTACCATCCCATTTGTAGGACCGTGTTCCGCCAAAGCTGTATCACTACTCTACTTGCCGGGGAGTAAAATATGTAGTTTTTTGGTGATATAAAGGAGCTGGAGAAGGGGAGCCCCCTCCATTGCCGTGTGTTCTATCGCAAAGGCCGGGTCTACTAGGGAGTTATACCACCATTCATTTATTATCAATATATGAGAAGCCAGGTAATTTGCATGTATCCTTTTGTCCTTTACAAGCATGACTGGTAATCTGTGTACAAATACCTCACTTGGAAATACTTTGGGGAAAGGTTTTGCAGATATTTCACTGGATATATGTGAACATGTTGCGATTAATCTAATCCAAAGCAACCAAGAAATTAATTTATATTACCCTGTAGTTTGTATACATCCATACACGAAGAAATGTATGCAATGAAAATAATATGAGATAAACATTGTTTATATTTTACAAATGTATATATTATTGTAGCCAACTGAGAGCTCTATAGCTGGTTTATGTTTAACTTGGTCTAATGATTGCATTATGTTTATCACTCATACGTGTCCCAGATTAGAAGGTGACAATAGCAACAGAAACCTCTCTAATCAATATGTTCATAGATATGAGTGGGGCAAGACTTTACAGGCGCAACCTAATCATACTGACCCCAGATAAAGATGTACATATTAGAAAACCAGATCTTGATTGGTGTATAACATGGAGAGCTGTACCCAATCAAGGTACACTCAGATATGATCTGAAAAAATGTTGTAAGATGTTGACTCATGAGACAGAATGCATGCACAATAAAACCAATGTAGCAAATGAAAGCAGGTTGGTGTGCATAAGGAGGTAATTGTGTAATTCAGAATTACTAGTGAAAGCTGCCATTCTTGACAACTGTAAACCACAACAAACAGACCCCAGTATATATCAAGTGCAGTGCCTTAAAACACAAAATACAGTGTAACATGCTAATCAGAAGCAATTGTTAATGCATTGATGCAGAACAGAATAAAAAGTCATTTTATAGTGGAAATTGTCATCTCACCTCCATTTATAGTCAGTGAAAGTCCATGCTCCATTTATAGTCAGTGACAGTCCATGCGTGTCAGAGAGATACAATACATTTATAAACAGAACGTTATTGCCTCTGGAGCAGGCAAATGAGGGGTTAATCAAGACACCACTAGGACAGCACAAAAGCTCACACAATGTACCTCCATTCAGACCTGTATCTTTCATCGCTGTACCAGTATGGAGGCACTCGGAAGGCTTGAATTGAACCATGCACTGTTATCCCAAAAACAAAGACTTTAAAAATTCATCTCTGTCCTGACCATAACTGAGAGTCTTCCAAGTCATGACAAACCAACATAGTTCCCAGGACACACCTCTTTTATGACATTCACCATACAATAGGTCGTCAAGTGATGAAACATCCACCAACGTCTAATAAGGCATTGTCATCCCTGTATGGAGACGTATACAGACTACTTACAATACCCCTCTGATTTTGGATTAACCACGCTTCAATAGCCAAGTATTGAAACATGACTGGGCTCTCACAGTGGACATCAGCACAACCCTGCGTGATGAATCAATCAATCAATCAGGATTTATAAAGTGCGGCTAATCACCTGATGGGGTGTCCAGGAGTTTGTAGGCTTGACCCTTTTTGTCAAGTTCACCCCTGAACTTTTGCCTTGTCTGTAACCCAGTGTGGTGATTTTAGGCCTCTGGGCACGTTAACACTGGTCCAGTGTAAAGTGCATGCACTCTCTGTGTATGTGTGGTGAGATTGGCCTGCCCTCCCATAGGAATGCATTGGGGATGAGTGTGTCCGTGGTAATTTCTGGTATGCGATGAGCAGCAGGGGGGAGTGTAATATGTATAAACTCTTGAGAATAAATTCTGCGCAATGGTGTGCGCAGATTTATGATGACTGATGAGAGAAATGCCACTTTTAGAAGTTGGCAGTTCTGTGTGCTATGTGTCTGCCTGCCTGATGTGAATTGCATGGCTGGCTTGTAAGTAACTCCAGAACCAGTTAGAACTGGTTCCCCCAAACCCTATGCACTGCAGAAAAACAGAAATGGTGCATAAATGTAGGGGCTGTGACCCCATGAAGCTGTTCAATTCTTACCTGTCCTGTTTTGTTCTGGGAGCTTGCTGCTGCTGGGACCCAGGAGGAATGGCCATGGGGGCTTGCCTCCCTGCTGGAGAGCCAGTGTGCTGGCCTCCCTGGACCCAGCTATGTCCCATAGACCTTGGACTGTGCTTTGGACTTTTGGACTTTGTGCTGCTTGGGACCTGCATGGACATTAAGGACTACTGGGGCAAGGATGTACCGCTGTTGGACCCAGCTGATGTCTCCTGAGGGTCCCTACATGCTGGCCTGCCTGTGCCCAGCTCTGCCCTGGTGTGAGGGGTGAATTGACTTGCCTCAGGCTGCTCCTGTGTGGGCCCAAGAAGGGCTGGACTGTCTTCCTTCCTGGTTATTTAAAAGGAAGTATGTGGAGTGCTCAAGGGTACTCCCTCGTCAGTACTGTGAGTTTTGGGCGAAGGGCATGTGAAAAGCGCTATATTTTAATTGTCCATGAGAGGGAGAGCGTGGGGGCCCTGCGGCACAAGGCTGTGACGCGCTGTGAGGGAATCCCGGTGTGGGGATTCTCCTGTGTTGTGAGGGGGAGCGGGAGCCCACCCGCATTGCGGCTCATCTGGCGGGAGTCTACCCTGCATTTGAATTTATTTTTATTGGCGGGAGCCTTACCCGCATTTTGCCGCCGACAAAGGAGACGCTGGGAGGCAACCGCAACGGGCCAGGCCAGAAGTCAGGCGGAAGTTGCCTGGCTGTGGGCGTAGCGACAAAAAGGAAGCAGGAAGGAGCCTTGTGGGCTCCACATTGTAGTCCCAGGTCCCAGGAGGTGGCCCGGGTGAAGTCAGAGAGAACAAGCGCATTGGCTCTGCAGCAGGGACGGTGCAGGTCGAGGCACATTGGCAGTCCCTGCCTCGCAGCATCAGAAGAGTCCCGGTGAGTGGGGTCACAGAGATGGGGTCCGCCCGGAGCCTCGAGGGCTCGGTGTGCTGGTCGGCGGAGTCCCAACGTTGTCAGCAAGGGGTTTGCCCATGCGGGAGAGACCAGAAGCCCCGGTGAGTGGGGCACAGCGGTGCCAGGTTTTGCTGAGTGGTCCCCGCAGGGGAGCAGGCCGCTCCAATGTTGGGGGACATTTATTTTTCTTGAAAAGTCCTGTAGTGGGACTTAAGGGCAATTTGCTGATAGAAGCCCCAGAGTGGGGCCCCAAAGGCACCGCAGGTGCCAGTGCTAATTTTGTTTGCACAGCTGCCCTGTGACAGCGCTGGCCAGCTGCAACCTTGGGGGACAGTTCATGCTAGGTGAAAAAGGGGGTGAGTGCTTGGCTGCATAGGCAGCAAGAGGGCCAGTGGGAAGGGCCTAGGATTATGCCCTGATTTTGCAGGACATAGGGCATTTGAGCCCTAGAAAAAGCCAGCTGGCCTGGGGGTCAGTTTCTAAGAGGGGCCCTACTGTGATGGTGTATGCCTAATGTGATGTCTATGCATAATATGATTTATGCATAATGTTAGGCCTAATGTATTGCCTAGGACATAATGTATTTATGTTTAGGATGTTTAGGTATACTGTGTTTATGCTGGTGAGGCCCATTGCATAATGAGTTTATGCTGATGAAGTTTGGGCCTAATGTGGGTTTATGTCTAAGGCTATTAGAATAATCATCTGTGGCGTCCCTCAAGGATCCTCGCTGACCCCCACCCTCTTCAACGTCTACATGAGCCCCCTCGCGGCCATCGCACGCCAACACAACCTCAACATAATCTCCTACGCCGACGACACCCAGCTGATCCTCTCCCTGACCAACGACCCTGCCGCCGCCAGAGCCAACCTGCACGAAGGGATGAAAGAGATAGCCGAGTGGATGACGACCAGCCGCCTGAAACTGAACTCAGACAAGACGGAGGTCCTCATCCTGGGCTCTTCGCCCTCCGCCTGGGATGACTCCTGGTGGCCTCCCGCCCTGGGCACCGCACCCAAACCGACGGACCACGCACGCAACCTGGGCTTCATCCTGGACTCCTCCCTCTCCATGACCAGGCAAGTCAACAACGTCTCCTCGGCGTGCTTCAAGACCCTACGCATGCTACGGAAGATCTTCTGGTGGATCCCCACCGAGACCAGGAAGACCGTCACCCAGGCCCTCGTCACCAGTCGACTGGACTACGGCAACGCCCTCTACGCCGGTACCACCGCCAAGCTCCAGAAGAAACTCCAGCGGATCCAGAACGCCTCAGCCAGACTCATCCTCGACATCCCACGAACCAGCCACATCTCCGGACATCTGAGAGACCTGCATTGGCTCCCCGTCAACAAAAGAATCACCTTCCGCCTCCTCACCCACGCACACAAAGCCCTACACGACCAAGGCCCGAGCTACCTCAACAACCGAATCAACTTCTACGCTCCCAAACGCCACCTCCAATCAGCCAACCACGCCCTCGCCGCCGTCCCCCGCATCCGAAGAGCGACAACAGGAGGAAGGTCCTTCTCCTACCTGGCCGCCAAGACCTGGAATTCCCTCCCGACCGACCTGCGCCTGACCCAAGACCACCTCTCCTTCAGGAAGAAGCTGAAGACCTGGCTGTTCGAGCAGTAGCGGCACCCCCCTCCCCCCAGCGCCTTGAGACCCTACGGGTAAGTAGTGCGCTCTATAAATGTCTTTGATTGATTGATTGATTGAATAATGCTTAGGTCATGGTTTGCATTTACTTACCTGTATTTTGATGGTTCTGCCCGTGGCCGATTGTCCCGGTCCTGTATATAATCCCCTGTGAATATTGCCCGTGCCAATTGGCACAATGTAAATGTGTGATTATTTTTCTAATGTGTTTATGACAATACAAAGGCTATTTTTTTATATAACCTTGTGTGGAGTTTATTTTGTGGTGTGCCTGGTGTGTTGCTGCTGTGAATGTGTGTTGCGCAAACGCTTTACACATTGCCTCTGAGATAAGCCTGACTGCTAGTGCCAAGCTACCAAGGTGGTGAGGTGGGGTTATCCTCAGTGTGTAACTCCCTTGCCTGACTAGAGTGATGGTTTCCGCCTGGCTTTGGCGCAAGCCAAAGCCAACCAGAAATCCAATTTCTAACAGAGGCTTATTCGAACAGCCAGGTCTTGAGGGGATCACTGAAATAATATCGAGGGACAAAATATCGACTTGCCAAAATATCGTGGACAAAATATCGACAGTCAAAATATCGAGTTTGTATCTACAAACAGGTAAGTACAAAAATATCGAGTACAAAATATCGTTAACAATAATATAGATGTAAAAAATATCGACTTTATTAAAAACAGTGTTAAATTAAATTAATATTAAATTTTAATTACTAAAATATACTTAAAACTACTTACATTAAATTATAATAATTAAATAATAAATGAAAATAATAAAAATAATTTTTTACAATCTTATTTGTTGACCCTGAACCCTAAAAATACCCCTTTACCCAAAAACCCAAAACTGACCCTGAACCCTAAAAATACCCCTTTACCCAAAAACCCAAAACTGACCCTGAACCCTAAAAATACCCCTTTACCCAAAAACTGAAAACTGACCCTGAACCCTAAAAATGCCCCTTTACCCAAAAAATGAAAACTGACCCTGAACCCTCAAAATACCCCTTTACCCAAGAACTGAAAACTGACCCTGAACCCTAAAAATAGCCCTTTACCCATGAACTGAAAACTGACCCTGAACCCTAAAAATACCCCTTTACCCATGAACTGAAAACTGACCCTGAACCCTAAAAATACCCCTTTACCCTAAAACTGAAAACTGACCCTGAACCCTAAAAATGCCCCTTTACCCAAAAACTGAAAACTGACCCTGAACCCCAAAAATACCCCTTTACCCTAAAACTGAAAACTGACCCTGAACCCTAAAAATGCTCCTTTACCCAAAATTTATCAATATTATTTAATTACCAATTAATTATTAATTAACAATAACAATAAAGTAAATATATTAGAACATTAGCTGTAATTATTTTAATAACTAATATTATTTTTTCCAAATTAATTACTTGAAAATAACACAAAATTATATATATTAAAAATTTACTCTAATTAATGTAATTAACTAATTACAATTAATTAATTAACAATTAATTACTAATACAAAATATGTTCAAAATTATATTAATTAATTAACTAATTAATATTAATTAATTATCAATTAATTATTAATTAAAAATATTAACAAACATATATTAATAATTAATTATTATTAAATTACTTCCCACCCTATTCCCCTATAAACCCACAACCCGCTACAGAATTACATTACGCAATTATTATAAAAACAAAATTCATTTAATAAAATATTTTATAACATTAATACACACTATTCACACATATTATTACATAAAAATACACTATAAAATATTATATATTATTAAAAATTCGATATTTTTGCTATCTATATTTTATACAGTCGATATTACTTCACTTACCTGAAAAACGATATTTTTGTAGTCGATATTATGTCCAGTCGATATTTTGTCCAGTCTATATTTAAAACTCGATGTTATGTCCAGTCGATATTTTGGAGTCGATATTTTGTCTGTACACCGTCTTGAGGGCCTTTCGGAATACCAGAATTTAGGTGATGGTGCGCGGGGAGGCTGTTCCATGTCTTCGCTGCAATGTGGGAGAAGGAGCTCCCTCGACTTCTGCTCCCGTAGATGAGGGGAATATAAGCAAGTGAAAGGGAGGTGGAGCGTAGTCTTCTTGATGGCTGGTGGAAGTTCAAGTGGTAGTTAATGTAGGCGGGTCCTTGGTTATGCAGAGTCTTGTGTTAGTGATGCATAAATATCTCAGTACTGAGACATTAGCTAGGTTCACACTGATGATGTGCCTGTCTATCTTAACCTGTACAATTCACTGTTTTCGCAACACTAAGATATTCATCGACCTCTGATTGATGAATCTGCCTCTGATCAACCACTATATTGACTTCCATCATGCACTTATATCAGAATATTGAGACTTAAACAGAGATCACGCAATGCACCTCTATGCCCCCCTTCACCATGCAGTCGTCTCCCAGTTTTGAGACCTTCACACGGTCTTTCCTGCACCCTCGACTAGTATCCCAGTGCAGTAGTGTAGGAAATCCGGTTTAGGCCCCAGCCTCCAAAGTGCTACCTGTGTCATGAGCAACCTATTCAAAGCACAGGAAGAAGACCTCAGGTTAAAAATAGGCACTGAAGGGTCAGCTCCAAGTCATTTTACACAGAGCACTTCGGTGAGTTAAACTCAATGTGGGAGCTTCGCACCAGTGAAGAGATAAAACACAGAGTTCCAGAATTGAAAGAAACAGTGGTTTTCATGAGCTTGCTACCAATAGTAAAACCATACTTTAACAAAATAATAGCACAATGAGTAGAACACCGGTTGTCAAATACTAAAAGTATAAGCTAGCAAGGTAATAGCACAATGAGAACACCTGCTGTGGGACATGTATAAAGTAGCTTGCAGAATATATCATTAATTCCAAAGAGGTTGCTGAGGGGCAGAGTGTGTATGCCACGAGGAGTTGTGTGTACCTTGCAGGTTAAAGTCTTCAACATGAAGTTTAGAAGGTTAATGACCGGCTGCAAATACTGGTTTCAATATATTTGGGGCACCTAAGAAGTGGCTGCTCCCTAGACCTGACTGTAATCTGAGGGTGACACATTTCAATCAAACTAAAATCGCACAGAATGTTATCTTGCCCATTGCTCAGATGTATTTATTAATATATTATTTGGTGGCAGTTTTACATAGTAATAGCAAGACCTGTAGGGCATCAGGGTGGGTTGCATATGGAGAGATGCAAATACATAAGCAATTTCTTTTCACTACATCACATTTTGTTGAGGATAAATTACAAGTTGAAATTGGCAACCAGACAAGATTCATACCTACGAGGCAGTCCTTGTGTGGGTTACTAGATGTCAATGAGAGATAGTCTGCCTCTTTTCTTGGCAGGCTCGCCCACTGCCATTGAGGTCCCACCAGGTCTACCCGTGGTCACCAGTCACCAATGTGGCTGGGAAAGAGGCGCAATAATACAGTGGAGCTGCATCCCACATTTGTGTTGTTGAAGGACAGCTCTGGGGTATATAGATTCATATTAATTTGTTGATTTATTTTGTGTAATGTCTGGTTATGGTGTGTTGCGCATCTCTGTAGATTTCTAAAATGGTCATGCAGATTGCTTTTAGGGACATCAGAAAGTGTCTAAACTGTGGTCGTTGTCTTAAATAATCAGTGTTTTTAGCTCTACAAAGCATGCAGTCTAGTTGTCATGTTATGAGGCAACAACATGGCGGCCTCCAGGGGAATCGCAGTGAAAGGAGTGATTCAGGATAAAAGTTAGCAAGGTGCTCCCAGCTGAGCCGAATAGCACCATGATTTTTGTTGTGGGACAAGATGGCCCTAAAAGTAGGTTTTTAAACAGCATATCTGTTTGTCTAACACTTGAGTTTTGTGACATTATGCATGTAATATAAAGGCTGACATGATATTTATGTATTTCATGTTTGTAATTGAGTCTAACTTTTGTTTTTCTTTAGATAAAAGTGATAAATTATAAGGAAAACAATTAATCTGTTCTTAGTACTAGATTTTCGATCTCGCATTTGATTACTCTAGATCTAAATCCCCACTTAGGTCGACTGAATCTTTGTTGCCTGTCATAGAGTAAAAAGCAATCCACTACTAGGTTAAGCAAACCAAATATTGGCACGACTCTGAAGAACCACTTACCACGAATACGTTTTAAAGTTTTATTATAAAGCCAAAGATAACTGGAGATACAAACATCTCAACAAAAGGTTCATCAGGTATACTGGCACCAAAACAAACATAAATTCTCTGAATGATCTTAGGCGACAGAAGAATATCACCAAAACCAGCTCGAATATCAACAGGTTTACAAGAATAGACACAAGTTGTAATTTAAGCATCATTTACAAAAGAGAAAATTCAGGTTAGACTGTCCCTACACTAGACTAAGTGACATGCCTACTTAACAGAATTTTAACCAAAAAGGTGTCAGCCGTGGTGACTTCCAAAGAAGTTCACTCACTTTCCCTTAGTCTCTGATGTAAATCCATGCATTGCAGTCATGCCCTCTCTGCCTACCCATCCGCTCTCTAAGGGTCCTCAGGCCATCTGCTCTAACTCCACCCCAGGGTGCTGTCCCTAATACAAAATCACAAGTACAGTTGAAACGCCCCTCAGAGACGCCCCTCACGTACACCTCTCACGTGGTTTCGGTTCTGGCTTTTTCCATACTGATACTCCTCTGGGCCTCTTGTTAGCGTTGACCTTGCTTCCCAGGCTTCTTCTCCGCTCGCCGGTACCCCCCAGTAAATTCCTGGAGCCTCCTCCAGGCCTGTGCCTGTCTCCCCGGACAGAGCTCTATTCATCACTCTCTTGATTGGAACCCCCTCACACCTGCAAACAGACACCCATGAATTGGGCCCCAAATTCCGACCTCCAGTTTATCTTTCAAGTCGTAAAACTTCGAACATGGTCGGCAATTTATGCTTAACGAGACCTGAATTTAACTAGCACATGCAGATCAAAGAAGCAACTTTATCTTTCCAGGCCTACTAAATTACTTTGCAATAAGTTTGCACTCTGTGAACCTTTATTTCTTAAGTTAAAACAAATTCTAACTATTACACTCTGATTATATGAAACACTTCTATAAAACATGATTTCTAACGCATGATCAATAATATTCTAAATAATAGTAATAATAATAATCCATCTTATGTGAACTGCAAAGGCACATTTTCGTTCTTCATACATTGCCATGAGGCCTGCACATTTCTACGTTTAACAGCATTAGATCCTCTTCTGCAACAGCCACATAACATGGAGTCTTAACAGCACTCTAGCATTTCTAAACATAACTACATTAGCTTCACTCTTTAAGATATGCATTCTACATTGATTAAACACTCACAAGTATATGTATTTCTATGTATTTTCGACACTTCTAAATGCTTTAACTAAATTCATGCATCTAAATTGTAAATATGGTGCACTTATACATTTTTCTCAAATTGCGCTCTCTCAGTTCCCCCCTTTGATGACCTTTAGGGGTCATCACCATCACAACACCAATATTGAATTGGATCAGACAGAACTCGTTGCAATGCTCCCTCGTTTTAGCATTTCTAGAGCCCTCAGACTCCTGTACTGGTTGTCCTGCATTGCAGCTAGTCTCTGCTCCTGTTCTCTCATGGATCTTTGCAACCTATTTGCCCTATACCATTGGTACAGCCTCACTTACCCCCACAATATGATTACACAGATCACTATTATGATGATAGGCTTCAAAATGTACCATGTAAAGCTTTTCCCTAGCTTGGCGAACCAACCGCCAACTTTACCCATTCCGTGACCCACTTTTTCCCACACGTTTACTCTTGTCAAATCTTCTATTTCTTGGTGTATCTCAGTGATATTTCGTATGTACTTCTCAAGAGGTTTTGAATTGTCTGGAATGTAAGTGCAGCATTCCTGGACCTTCAAAGCCTTACAGACTCCGCCCTCTTTTGCTAACAGAACGTCTAGAGCAAGTCGGTTTTGAAGAACCATTGCCCTTATCGATTCCATCTCTCCCTCCACCAGCATTAAAGATCTAGCAGTACTGGCAGATAATCTATCTACAACCGTTGCCAATCTCCTGATCTTGACATCATTCAGTATTAACCCCAAAAGAGGGAACATAGCGCCGAATACATCTCCAACTACCTCAGCATCGCCTACATCCCTTCTCCCTCTGGCTTGAGCTTTTCCCTCTATGATTTCTAAATCCTTGGCATGATATATTTTGGGGAAGACAATTGCCAAATAACATGAACCGTACCAATTGTCTGGCAGTTTCACGTAGGCATTTCTTCCACAGACAAAATACACATTTGGGATCACCTGCATTCCCTTTAAGAAATCTTTCGTGTAGTATTCTAATTGGAAGGCATGTTCACAACTTACTTCGCCGACAAATACATTTTCATAGTAGGTCTTACCCCTATGTATACATAACTTTCCTTTTTGTGTTCGATCTAACGCTATTGGACCGTTACTACCCTTTCTTTTGTGTGACTTTTCCTCCTCAGTCCAATATGTTTTCCATTGGCCAGAAGCCTTTAGAATCTTCTGCCTTCTGTACCGATCATCCACTTGCCCTATAAACTTTTTCTCAATTTCTGATACCTTGCAAGTCAGATTATTTCTTCGGGCATGTGAAGTATCTAAAGTTTTCCAATGAATGAAAAATGTCCCTAATCGATCCTCACTCTTATAATAGTCCCATTTATTCATATGCTTGTAAGCTGGGACTTCTGGTAACACAGCATCAAAATTTGAAAAATAGTATTCAAAACTATCTCGTCCATAAAATATACTAAGCAATAAACTACATGTAATCCCATAAGTCAATGGGAGATGGTGATACCTAATACCTTCGTCTACAGAGGCTGGTAACTGCATACAGACGTAGCAGTCTTTCGCCTCCATAGCATCAATGTATTCATACAGCAATTTGGCATAAGCGTTTGATTTAAAGTTTCCCTGTGACTCATCTACGTGTAACCTACGAGCTTCTGCTGCTAGTAAAGCCTTCTCCTGTACTGCATTGTCCTCCTTTTTACTAGCAGTAGTAGGTTTTGATGTTACCACGACCTTTGCTTCTGTTGCCTTCGTTTCATTTTCATGTCCCACTATATATGATACAGTAACTACTAAAACTATAAGAAAAACAACTCCCTCTAAAAGTGTACCTATTATGCATTTCGCTTTGCGGTTCGAGTTGCCGGCCTCCATGTTCTTCAGACAGTGTAGTTTTTATTCTTCTTTCCAATGCAAAGTCCTTTCTTTTTATCTCTTCAACAGTCTCTTTTTGTTCATTCAGTCTTTCTTGAACTACACCTCAGGAAGCTGGCAATCTCTTTTGAAATCAGTCCTTTGAACCGCAACAACAGACAACCCTAGCCCTTCTCCGTCAACTAAATGGAAAGGTCCCTAAATTTTTTCTTCTTCCACTTGGCGCTAGGTTATTTTCTCAATCTTGCTTATTTACAAAGTCTTTAGGTGTCTACGATCACCCGCGTTCCAGCAGCTCTAATCACGTATTCTAACAGTTCTAGGCGAAGAATGGTCTCCTCGAGTACTGATACTGTTGTGCCAAAAGTCGGAAATTCTACTCTGTTTAAAACCAGTTCTATTATTGTGCTCAGGTAAGGAGGATTGGGAATAGTGAGTGTCAGCAACCCTTCAGCTTCAACTCCAGGCACTAACAACGCCACTTCCAGCTTTATGGTGGGATCAGTGCTGGTCACTGTCACTTCCCTCACCCTCCCGGATCTCTGTGCACAAGACATCTGCTGCCAGGTAGGTCCACTCAGGAGTGGCGTATCTTCTGCAGGGCACACGCACCCTCCTTGATCTCCTTGGACCCTCCGCTTCTGGATTCTGTGCACCTTCGTCCAGGTCTGAGTCTTCGGATATAGGAGCAAGGGTTCTCTCTGGAGTTGACTTCAGGCTCGGCCTTTTTCTTCTTTCAGGCCAACTGGTCTCTCCACGCCTTGTTCTCCTGCTTCTTGTCCTCACCCCCGACTCTTGATCACTTGCAGCTTGATCAGTGTCTGTTTCGTACTCACAGCTACTTTCTCCTTCTGTGGCAACGTCAGTTTCACTGTCGTCCTGTCCTTCTTCCACTGGATCTGACACGCTCCCAGCTTCTTCCGACACCCCCACAGCTTGGCTGGTCCCCTCTATCAATTCTTCGTCCACAGCTGGATTTTCATCCGAGAGAGGAGCTGTTTCTTCCAGGGGTGCTGGAACTCTCCGCGTATGGGAGGCGTGTATCCAGTTGGGCAGCCCTCCAACCTTAACAGCAGTATTCAATGTTAAAATGATCTGGTAGGGTCCTCGCCAACGCACATCTAAGCAATTCTTTCTGACGTGCTTCTTCACCACGACCCAATCACCAGGGCACAGGTCGTGGCACAAGTCTTGGGACGATGGGATTTCAGCAGCCTGCACCTGAAGAGACACAGAATGAACGGCATCAGAAAGTCCCTTGCAATAATCCAGGATCAGATCATCTGTGATATTCAACAAAGCTGCAGTAGGAACTGATGGCAGTCTCATTGCCCTCCCCATTAAAACTTCATGTGGAGAGAGGCCTGTTCTCCTGTCTGGTGTGCTACGTATGCTCATAAGTACTAATGGCAGTGCATCAGGCCAGCTCAAATATGTTGATGAACACACTTTGGCAATTCGGGACTTTATCGTCCCATTGAGATGCTCCACAATTCCTGAAGCTTCTGGTCGATAGCTGCAGTGTAGCTTCTGATCAATATTCAATGCTGAGCAGAGCATCTTCACAATTTCGCTGTTGAAATGTGTTCCCCTATCTGATTCCAACGAGGCCGGCACCCCGAACCGCGGTATTAACTCCCTAAGCAATAACTTTGCTACTGTGAGTGTGTCACACCTGCGTGTAGGGTAAGCCTCGACCCATCTGGAAAATATACAGACAACCACCAGAACATATCTGAGGCGGTTACATTTTGGCATTTCAATGAAGTCTAGTTGCATCCGATTAAACGGACCCCCAGACCTCCTTATGTGACTCAACGTGACTGATGTTCTCTTTCCTACATTCAGCTGTTGGCAGGTTACACATCGCTGGCACACTGCTTCTGCGGCTACTCTAAACTTGGGATTGTACCATGTTTGTCTAAATACCCGAAGCATAGCATCTCTGCCTAGATGTACCGGGCCATGAATCTGTCTCGCCATTGGACTCACTAACTCATTTGGCAACACTGCCCTTCCATCTGCTGAAACCCAAAAGTCCATTTCGCTTTTTACACAACCTGCGGTTTCCCATGTCTTTTTCTCAAAATCTGTTGCATTCTCTTGTATGCCCTTTAAATCGTCCCAGGTGTCTACAGTTTCCAACATCATAGTTAACTCTGTCTTTTCTTGTGTCCCTCCTACTTCTACCTCTGTAAAAGAGTATCCCTGCTCTGCACAGTAGCGTGCGACCTCATCAGCGTATCTGTTTCCCTGGGACACAAAATCAGTACCTTTGGTGTGGGCTGCACATTTAACAACAGCAATTGCTGCCGGACCTTGTAATGCTTCTAACAACAATCGTACAAATTCCCCATTTCGAATAGGTGAACCTGAAGAAGTCATGTAACCTCTTTGAGACCACAATTGCCCATAGTCATGAACTACCCCGAAACCATATTGGCTGTCGGTGTAAATGGTGACTCGAATTTTGCTGCCTGCTATACAGGCGCGGGTCAATGCAATGATTTCAGCTACCTGAGCGGAGTGTACTCCTTCCAGGCAAGTGGCTTCCACAACTCCAGTAATGGTGCAAACAGCATAAGCTGCTCTCAACTGACCAATATTGTCTCTTGCACATGAGCCATCGACAAAGAAAATTTCATCAGGGTCAGTCAACAGCTCATCTACAATATCTGGTCTCGGTTTGGTGCATAGTTCAGTCACATCAAGGCAATCGTGATCTTCACATTCTTCATCTTCTATATCATTTGGAAGTGGCATCAAAGTAGCAGGATTCAAGACAGAGCATCTCTTAAGGGTCACGTTCTCTGCAGCAAGAATAACTTGCTCATAGCGCATGAGCCTGTTATTTGTCAAATGCTGTGTCTTGGTCCTGGTCATTAACAGTTCCACAGAATGAGGTACATACACCACTAACTGGTGTCCCATTACAATACTTTCGCACCTCTCAATGCTGACACCCGTTGCAGCAACGGATTTGAGACATCCGGGCAACGCTGCAGCTACTGGATCTAAAGTAGCCGAGAAGTATGCAACTGGTCTACGGGCATTTCCATGAATTTGGGCCAGAACTGACAAAGCACAACCTTCTCTTTACCAGCAGTAAATTAAGAATGTTTTTTCGTAATCCGGCATTCCCAGAGCAGGAGCACAACACAAGTCCTCTCTCAGCTGCAGGAATGCCATCAAATAGTCCTTGTCCCATGGTACCGGATCACTCACCTCCTTGTGCGTCAGTTTTTGTAAAGGTTTTGCTTACAGGGATAAGTTAGCTATCCACTGTCGGCAATAACCAACCATTCCTAGAAACATTCTGACCTCTCTTTGTGTCGTGGGCGAATTCATTTTCATGATCGCCTCTATCCTGTCTGGTGACACCTTCCGTTTCCCTTTTTCAATTCTGTGACCCAAGTACTGTACTTCTGTCAGACAGTATTGTAATTTGCTCGGAGACACCTTGTGTCCGTTCTCAGCTAAATGATTCAGCAAGGTAATGGTGTCTATTTTACAAGCTTCCTCGGTTTCTGACGCAACAAGTAGGTCGTCTATGTACTGGACTAGAACCGAGTTCTGTGGCAGTACTAGACTTTCAAGATTTTTCTTCAGCAGCTGGTTAAAAATCGATGGGCTTTCTGTATACCCCTGTGGGATACGACACCATGTTAATACGCGATTTTCCAGCTTAAATGCGAAAAAAAATTGTCTCTCTTCATCTAATGAGATAGAAAAGAAGGCCTGGCAAAGATCTATCACTGTGAACCACTCAGCCTGGAATGGTATCTGAAACAATATCACTGATGGATTCAGTACCACTGGACAACATGAAACAACTATGTTATTAATCTTTCGGAGGTCCTGCACTATTCTGAATTTCCCACTAGGTTTCTGCAAACCCATAATCGGGGAGTTACATGGACTACCCACGATTTCTTTCAATATTCCCTGTCTAATCATGGAGTCAATCACGGGCTTTATTCCTGCAATCGTCTCCGGGGTCAATTTGTATTGAGGAGTTCTTGGATACTCAACATTTGGTTTTATCATGATTTTCACTGGCTCCACTCCTTTGATCAGTCCTATCTCTTCCCCAATGAAATCCCACACTTCAGATGACACCGTATCTCTTAAGTCCCAAGGGAGCTCTTCCACCGTTAAGGTAGGATACAACTCTATGCATACCTTTGAATTTGCAACCTTAAAGGTGGCATCATCGTCGTTAGTCTGTACTTCCACTCCCTGACGCGTGCAGTATATTGTGCAATTTAATTTACACAGCAAGTCTCTTCCCAACAAACACTCAGGGCTAGAATCGCATACTACAAACTGATGTTCATCACTGTATTTTCCTATTCGCACTAGTACTGGCTCCGTCAAAGGACTAGTCATTCTTCTATTTGCGACTCCTACCACTTGAATGGTTTCCCCTGACATTGGCAGGTCCGGAACCACTGCTGATCTCAGAGTGGATCGAGTGGCCCCCGTGTCCATCAAGAAGGTCGTAGGACACCCTGCTACTTCTGCCTCTACATACGGTCCCCTTTGGTCCACCTCTAAAACTGCCCCGAGGGTACAGTCCTCCGTTCTACCCACACGCTGTCCAGTTAATGGATCAACATAGTAACACTCTTCTCCTCCTACAAAAAGTGGCATCTGTCTATAGGTCTTTCCCCCTGTCGCTATTCTGGGTGGTTGAGGGAACTGGGCTCGAGGAGCTGAAGTCCCCCCTTTGATCACCTTTCCCTTGTAGCAGGGTTTCCGTTCTCCCACAGAACTGTGCATAGAGATCTAGAACCTCAGTGAGTTAGGATGATCCAAAACTCATCTCAGTGTCAGAAATCTCCTTACCTAGCTAGCTACAGTGTCTCATGGATCATTATGGAATGAACCATGTCTTAGACAAACCAGAACATGATCTTTAGAATACCTCAGGAATCGTGGAACACATGAACACTCTTTCATTATATAATCATTTCAAACCAAAACTGGGAGTCAAAGAACACAAGTGCAAGTTTGAAATATTTATTATTCAATGCAAAGTTCTCAAACGCAGTATCTTGTATAATACCAAAATGCAGATTATAAAAATCAGAGTCAGCAGCATAGTCACTAATCCATAGTAAGCAAAAGGTGCTAGCATGTTATAATGCAAAACCTATAGTAATCGATATCACCTATATTTCGCGCACCCTATCTAGTATATTATTTTATATCTAAGAAGGTCTCATTCGGGCTTTAGCAGGGCGGCCCCATACCTCTCAATGTCAGTAGGAGCAGTTCACATCAACAGCTACCAGCTCTCTCCATGCGCAGCACCAAGTGTCTACGTTCATTCCGTGTAACTCTATCTTAAACCCGCGTAGAGCCCAAAATGTTGGCATCAACATTATTTGTGTTATGTCTAATGTGGTGCGAGGATCAGGCCTCTCAGCAACCTTGTGTTAGGTTAATCTTGGAGTGTGCAGCTCTCAGTGTGCAGACAGTTGTACCAAGTGTACCAGGCAAAGCTGATAGCATAGAAATAACATATTATTCTCAAATAAACCACCTCACCGCTTCTAGGGTGAAAGCTACAACAACAAGTATGTGTCGTGTGCAAAACTGAAGCCGAAGGCAAACCGGCTGTTTAAACATGTAATACACTCATGCTAACTTAACGCAATATATGTAATGAAGTATCCATATGACACCCCCCCATTGGTCCGAGCACCGTCAAACATAAGGGAAAAGGCAATACTAAATCAGACACAACAATTGAAAGCAAAGTTCAATAATCTTGAGCTAAAATAAGCTAAAAATATGTATGAATGAATATGTATGAATGCCTACAGTGGCCTCAAATCTAAAAATAATAACAAAACTTTTGAACCAAAAGTCATCCACCAGGTCTCAAAAATATGAAACGTAGGACCAGGTTTCATCAATTCAAATGTTTGGAAGAGAAAAAACAAGGCACGTATCCGATTTCCAAAGTCATGTGCCACATTGACGTTATCCCCAGCGACATCACATGATTGTACTCTCCATCAGCTGAACATAGTCCATCCCTCCAATCCAGCGAGGGGAAACTCATATTTCACAACAAAGCATTCCTCCCAGGCATCTCACGATTGGAAAGTATATGCAAAGAAAGTTGCCACAGCCTCCAGCATGAAATCACTGCCATCATCCGAAAATAGTTCAGCAATCCAATTTAGCAATGGGAAAGAACATACGTGCTCCTCCAGCATCGGATCCTCCTGTAACGTCAGAGGACAACTCGGTGGGTTCACCAGATCGCTGTGTGTCAGAAAGGCATCCGCCGCTGCAGAAATCTCCCATTGGCCCAGAACTCCATTTATCGCTGCCAAGGCCATAACTCTCTCGCCAGAACAGATCAGCTCGTGAGCCACCACGGGACGCATTAGCTGATCAAAATCGACGTCAGGAGCAGTTCTCAAGCATAGGCACAAATCAATGGCCCAATCGAACTCGCAGCTCAGGCAGTGAAACACAGGTTGGACACACGTGAAGTCGGTGAACCGAAATGACAATCTATAGGCCGTGCTTAATGCTGCAAGCGGCAATGTTCCATAGTAATTGAGCATCCTATTACGGCACAGTGTCAGGAGGCGTTGAACGGCGTCTTGCGCAGGATGGGCATCCATGTTTTATGAAGAAAAACACCAACAGAATGCCTGCGGCTACAGCCAGTAACACAGGTAATCCACCAAACAAACTCGAAAAAATAGTGTGGAAAAACGTGGGAATGATACCAAAAACCTTTTCAAACGTAGTCACGAGGCCACTGCTGACTAACTTGAAAAAATGTGCCAGCCCAGTCGTTGAAGAAGCATTAAATATCTGGTGTACCAGCTCGCAGAAATGAAACGGCAAATCAGTATTTAAAAGCGCCTGCACCTCTGTGCGGGTGTTGGCTATGTGAAGGACATAAGTTTCCCGGGCCGAACTCAGGGTCACTTGTTTTTGAGACAAAAGGGCCCTTATTCTGCTTAAACCATTGAATTTTGCTTCCAAGGTTGGAATCCGTGGCCAGATGGAGACATCTGAAGAACCATGCGTGGGTGGGTATAGAACATTCTTGCAGCACACTACACGCTCTGATACAGTTACCACATATGCCACACCAATTAATAAACCACAACATAATTCGTTGTTCAAAAGCAAATAACTACCATTAGCTAATAATGTAAATGTGGGAACCACTGCTGGAACTGGCGTGCCTTTTAAAACACATGCTAAATTTGGGCGGTCCTGATTACAAGAACCGTGTAACTGAATGTGTCTGCATATTAATGAATGGTCAGGTGACTGTGTGCATTCCTCACCATTAAGATTCACTTCTTTCCCATCCTTCAGACATCTGTATGTGTATGGTAATGACCATGCCTCATGTAGGAATGCATTGCCTAGTGGTTCATATCGTCCTATAGCAATATACCGCATACAGTTAGTACATTTATATAAAGGAAATGGTAATGTAATTAAACCATGAATAAGCCACGTGGCAGTAGTGGTTTCAGCAACAGAAAAAGGCAAGGATTCTAGCTTCTCAATATGTAACATAGAAAATGATGCATCACGCATTGAAAGCATGCGCTGTTTTTCAGTAAGATTAAAAGGGGCGAAAAGGGATGAAACGTTCAATGAGGTCCAGGGAACTCGACCAGCCTTAATTGTCTGTAGAGTCCAGGCAAACTGCATTACAGAACGCAATTGATTTTGACCATGGTATAACGTGGACACTTCATCATGTACAATATCAACAACAGAAGAAACAATATTATCCAATGTGTAAATTCTGGAAGAAAGCATGTTAATACTGTTATCGACCACTGCAAGCACCTTTTCCAAATTTGCTTGATCAATAGCTCTCAGTCGTTTAGCTGCCTCAACTTGTGAAAATTTCCAAATCTCATTGTATATAGCATAAAGAAAGCGTTTAGATCTACCCCTAGCTGGGCCTTTTATAAAATCATTTAGGTCAATATTTTCATTCAACTGGGACAGATGCAGTTTAACTGCATCCAAAGTGGAATGTTGTAACCAGTTCTGACACAATTTGCCTACTGAATAAGTAGTAACAGTGTGATCCGTTTCAAACCTGGGATCCGGCCTGATGTGTGTAAAACCTTCAGACAAACCCAAAAAACGACGTTGGCAAGCATCAGAGCTTTTTTGCCACAAAAGCCACCCCTCTGGATCAAAATGGGAAATATTAAAAGAGGAATTCTGTAAAAGTGTTTGTATCCCACTGATGGATAATGTAGTGTAATTACTCCAACCTGAATATTCCTCCAAGTCAGGGATAGCAGGGGTATTTAATTTTTTAGATGTAGCCAATCCAAAACATGTTGTTTGGGAAATAGTTGAATTTAAAAACAACATGTGATTCGGGATGAGACATGCACGATGCAAAGCCTCAGTGCCTCGTACCTGCCAATCTTTGGTACCCCAAACCGATTTAAGGTCAACAGTATCCTTCCATAACTCATAGCCATCCACAGATAACCTTTCTAGAAAGGACTTTGAATACAACAATTTTGTGTCAGTTAGCCTAACTTTGGGCATGAATTTCTGGTTCACTTTAAAATAAAACGACTCAGGATTTGATTGATTAAAATCTGTAAAATAAGAGTATTTTCCCAGAAATGTACTTGAGCTCCCCTGTAAGGGAGTAGGGCAATGTTCCCACTGAGTGTAAT
Organism: Lissotriton vulgaris; assembly: GCF_964263255.1. Taxonomy (NCBI): domain Eukaryota; kingdom Metazoa; phylum Chordata; class Amphibia; order Caudata; family Salamandridae; genus Lissotriton; species Lissotriton vulgaris. The sequence goes on from NC_141685.1 coordinate 2,125,140,073, forward strand.
TCACAGGAACCCTCCTGGAACTTGTCTTGTGTAAGAAATGATTCCCATAATGTTGATAACAAAACAAATCACCATAATTGACAGAATCTAAGTACCAATCCTCAGCATCAAAGGCCGCATAATATTTCAAATCAGAGAACAATGCTTCTACAGCCTGAAGATCCCAGTCATCAGAACGAACATTTTGTTTAATCACATCTCCCATGTTTACTCTAAGCACATTAGGAACATTAATAATTTCTGTGGGGCCATGTATCTGAAATCTAACCGCATCCCACACAATCCCATCAAGGACTGGCCAAGCAGTAATCTGTACTGAATGTAAGTCTCTCTTTAGTCTGTGTACTGAATGTGAGGAGGACAGAGGGGCCAATGTTCCATTAAGGTACCGAATTCCTGTTCTTTCTATCACATAATGGCCATCGATCAAGCGGAAAAAATAAAACACAAAACCAATTGACATAAAAAGATAAAATGAAAATAGTATCAGCCAAACATATGTCCAAGGTGGAATTAGAAAATGTTTTTTAAACAACGTGGCATATTTTGCAATAGTCGATGGTTTCTTTGAAAGTTCCGAATCAGAGTCAAAAGAGAATCTGGATTGGTTAGCCAAACGAGCTTGTAAATCGGACATGGATAAATCAGCAGGATCTGCATAGGTCAGCTCATCAATGTTAGCAAGAGGAATAGTATTTAATAAAGGACTGGATAAAGCAGGCATCTCGAGGGACACCTCCTGATCTGTACCAGATGTAATAGCCAGCACAGAGTTCCTCACCATGGAAGGACAGGATGCAGCCGGTGTCATGCTATGAAGAATCGGCCACCCTGTGTGTCTTGACATTGTCAATACAAATAAATCTGTTTTCTTTACGACCTGGAAGTGGTGGTAAAATGACTGTTCTTGTGCCCTTCACTCCAAGGACTCGAACCGGCGGTCGATATGAGGGACCAAACTCTTTCTTGTTATCGATCTTCTCTCGAACCAGTTCTCCAACTTGGGGTAGCCAGCCAACTACCGGGATCTGCAACGCATCATCCGATGTGGAGGGCAAGTGTTCCTTTGCAAGACTGTCTCTGGTCTTTTGTAGATCCTGTAAAACATTGCAATGTTCATCTACGTCAAAGGCCGCGGCCTGGGCCTGGCAGTCTGCACCATCAAGGTCAGGGACGTACATCTTGATACCAAAGAGCATTTCGTATGGGGTCCGCCCACCCAGAGACCTTCTAGGGAGATTATTAAGCGCACGCTGCACGCCATAGAGGTGGGTCAGCCAGTTTCTACCAGTGCCTATAACACGGGCTGTCAAAGATTGCTTTAAGTCGCGGTTCATTCTTTCTACTACAGAATTGCCCTCAGGCCTGTAGGGGCTTGAAAACTTCACCTGTACTCCCAACGAAACCATAGCATCCTTATACGCCTTAGAGGCGAAAGCCGGACCCTGGTCCGAATGGAAAGTACCACAAGCAAAGATTCCCACAAAGACACGCAAATCCTTAATGACAGTTCGCGAATCAGCGCTTCGATGCGGCCATACCCATACAAAGCGTGTGCATGAGTCAACTGCTACTAAGATGTATTTATAAGCAGTATCAGAAGAAAAAGGACCGCAGTGATCCAAATAAACGCAACCAAGCGGTTTATTAGAGATGCACAACTGTGTCTGAGGCGGACGCGCAGCAGTAGAAGGCTTAATCTGCTGACAAATGTCACACATAAGGACATAATCGCGCGTCTGTTTGTACAGTCCCCGCCACCAGAACCTCTGTTGTAGCTGAGATACAGTGGCTGAGACGCCCGCATGCGCAGACGCCACACCTTCATGAGCCGCTGTAATCAGAGAAGCTCTGCGATCCGAGTTGGGAACTAAACGCTCTCCAACTTCAGGAATTTTCACATAAGGAACCTTATCGGGACTTAAGTGGTATGTGTACTTCGAAGGGAACCCCGCAGGATATTTACCTCCCTTCGCCGTGGCAGCAACAGCCGCCAAGATGTCATCATCTATTTTGCTTTTGGACCTCGTGACCGCTGCAACTAAGTATTTTGATACCGCTGACTTCGCTGCTTCATCAGCAAGCGAGTTGCCAACAGCGTGGACTCCCACGCGCTGGTGGCCGAGAGTATGAATCACAAACACGAGCGGCAGTTTCTCTTTAAGTTCCGCCACTCGGACCCAGATCATTTTATGTTTTATTGTGCTACCTTTGGAATCACGAAAATCATTCTGAATCCAAAAGAACAAGTTCTCATTGTAAGACTGGACACAGTAGTAAGAATCACTTACGATTAAAGTCGTCACACAAGGATCAGCGTACTCCAATGCAAGCATTAGAGCACGCAGCTCAGCTAATTGTGCGGTGCAGTCCTCAAGCGTCTGCGTGTGCACGACGCTGGACTTGAACTCATCGTTCACCATGGCACCGACCACAATGGCGCAAGCGGAAACGTAGGCATGTTTAGAGCCATGCGCAACCTGCGCCGAACCATCCGTGTAAATGATACAGTGGAAATCCTCCAACGGTCGCATTGCTAAAGGAGCAGGATGAACAAATTCATACTGTAAATACTCCTGCGACCGTAAAGCGGCGTCAAAAATAAACGTGACATCCTGAGATGTCAAGGATGTAGCCCACTGAATCCACCGAGGGTGCAAAGCTTTAGAATTTGGTACACTGGCTTTCGTGACCGCCTCCAAGGCTGGACACGGGGTGACAACCAACATGCGCTTTCCCTGCGACAGGGCACGTTCCTTAAGAATTGCCATCTGCACAGCCGTTAAAACTTTCTCCACAGTGGAAAAACGCAGTTCAGCCGAAGTGTACAAGTGTGACTTGTAAGCAATAGGTACAGTATCCCCTTCATTAAAAGTCAGGTACGTGAAACCTACCGTCCCAGGGATAATTCTTATCACCAGGTTGGTCTGGTTATCACGGGTCTGTAAGTAGTCAGAAGTGAGCAAATCAGCCTGCAAGGACTGCAGAATGGCTGAATGCTCAGGCAGCCAGCATGATTTGGAAAAAGATGGTTGTACCAAGGCATATAAAGGCCTGATACGCTGGGCATATTCCGGAATGTATGTCCTCCCGAAATTTAAAAAACCCAGTAAAGACTGTAATTTTTTCAGAGTTGTCGGAGAGCGCAACTGCGCGCACTTCTCCAGGAAGTGAGGAGCCAATCCCTTTCCTTCATGGTTAAGTTCATAACCTAGAAACAACACTGTGTACTCCGCAATGTGCGATTTTGCAAAGTTAAACTTGTAACCCATGTCTGCAAAGTTACAAATTATGCTGTTTACTCGACACAGATGCACCCAAAGCTCGTCGTCTGTGAGATAAATATCATCCACATATGAACATGCAACTGGATCGAAACTCTCTAAAAGAGAGACTATGCGGGCGGAAAACACTCCAGGACTATTTTTATATCCCATTGGGAGTCGATTAAACTTTTTTTGTACGCCGCCGCACGTAAAACTGGTCCATTGGGAACTTAGACCATCTAATCTATGTGCATAAAAACCATTGGAAATGTCAAGCGTGGTTTTGAACCGTTTACGCTCAAGACTATTCACTAGGGCAGAGCCGTGAGTATTCTGTACTGCACAGTTACGGCAATGCGAGTTCAAATGCCGGTAATCCAAAACCAGACGATATGATCCGTCCGGCTTGTTAACAGTAAAAAGGGGATTATTCATCGGTGACACACACGTTTCAATTACACCTTGATATTCCAATTGTTCAAGGATAGCCGCGACCGAAGCTTTAGCTTCACGCCGTATGGGATACTGGGGTTGTGGCTGCGGCTGTGACCGTAACGGAATCTCATGGCTAGGGGACAATTTATCCCAGCCACACTGATTCCGGTACACAGCCGGCGCAAGCGCCAGAGCCCACTCTTCTGCAAAATGCAGCGCTTCCACTCTCGGCACAGTGTGCGCGAAACTGGGGAGGATTACCTCCTCCCCTCGTGGAGCTGCGAGAACAAAAGGTGGGGGCCAGTCAGCCTCCGAAAGCAAAATGTCATACGTATCCGAAAGATTCTCCCAAAATACCCCTTTTACAGTTCGCTGCATGTCACCTTCAATTAACAGGACAATTTCAAAAAGTCTTTCAGGGGGAGCAACATGTGTATCAGCTGTTTCAATCACAATAAAAGTCTCAGTCGCTGTCACCTTCAACAGTGGACGGAGGGCCTCTCTCACTATGGTAATCTCCGCCGCGCTGTCCAGCAAGGTCAGAGCCCACGTCAGATTCCGAAGCCGCGTTCTCACTATCTGGGGCATATCGATGCGCCGTTAAGGCAGCGACTTTCTTCTTCGCAAACTGCGGTCTCTTTGGCGTAGAGTCGTCCCGCTGATCCCCTTCACTTCGTGTGCGGGGCTGGCCACGTCCTTGCTGGCCACCCCTGCCCCTGCCGCCCCCTCCACCACCGGTTGACGGAGCCGATGAGTCCTGAAAGGTACGAGGAGAGCGTTGGTCAGATGCCTGATATCTCTCAGGCGATTTAATCGTAGCGCGATCGCGCAATTCATAAACTCGCTCTGACTGCGCAGGTTGTGAAGGCGCCGGACTCGAAACCTGTGTCTGTTGTTGTTGTTGCTTACCCTGATTCTGCTTTTTAGGCCAATTCTGTTTTTTGGACTTGGGATGTCCACTTGTTTCCGAAGACTGTCCCTGGGGCTGCTTCTTTTCTTTTTCAAGAAAAACCTTTGCACCCTTAGAATTGCGGCCAACCGTTTTATAAGCCGCCACAATAATTCTTGCCAGCTGACGAGGTTTCTCGGCATCGGGAATTAACGCCAGACCATTGGCCACTTGAAAGTTCACAGCATCCCCTTTTACATTGGCAAGGATAATACCGCAAACTGTCTCAAATGAACCGTTCAGGCGCATACCCAACTCAACCGCCGACTCAGGTCCGTGATCATCCTGAACACGTTTGAGGATCGCAGACAGGTTCGACACTGTCGGTGTGCCAAAGCACCTCGAGTAAACCGCTGCAAAAGTCTTACCCCATGTTTCACAGTCAGCAAGTTCAGGGGCTAAATCCTTCGGTAAACTAAGCGTAAGAATCCGGTGTTTTTCACCCGGAGTCGTATTAGGAAACACAGCCTCCAGCTGGTCGAATTTCTCGGCAAGCCAGTAAGGAAAATCATCCTTATTGTCTGGCTTTCTGCCCATTACGGAATTCACCAAGACAGGACTGATTTTCAAACCAGCCTGTTCCGCTCGAAGCTGCGCACCTGCGGGGGCTGCGCCATGTATATTACGACCAATGTAATGAACAAGCGCTCTAATCACGTCAACCGCGACATCATGCAGACGCCGCAAATCACCCACATTACAAGTGGCGCGATTAGGATGAGGAGTAAATCCGCCCAAGGCGGGCCAGGCTGTGCCCGGAATGGACAACGGACCTAACCTCGGAGCCGTTAAAGAGTGGGGTAGGACGCCACCAAACCAAACTCCGTGCTGCCAAGCATCGATAGGTACTTCCAGTGCCCTGTACGGAGCATAAGCCGCCGGTACAGCCGAGGCAGTGTATGAATGGTAGACGCCAGAATTAGCGTTTACTTCCGGAAACGTCACCCAGGAATAAAACAATTCGTACGGGTACGCGTGTTCCGCACTCACCACTAGAACCACAGCCAAACCTTCCGCCGGGACATTATATGCCCGTAAGTGGTCGCGAACCGTGACGCGGCTATGCTGCGCTATGTCCACGGCCATGGTAGCACCGGAAGTGAAAAAAGGACAAAGAACACTTTGTAGCACAACTGGGTAGTAATTCAAAGAAACCGTTTAAAGTAGAATTCAAGCTTGAAAAGACCTATTTCAAAAATAGGTAGGTTTTTCCGACACCACCGTTTACCGGAAACGGGAATGAAGGTGTTAAGGTTTGAATGATATACTACTCGAGTGTCATGAAATACGGCCAACCAATCCGTTGGGCGCCATGTAGCAGGGTTTCCGTTCTCCCACAGAACTGTGCATAGAGATCTAGAACCTCAGTGAGTTAGGATGATCCAAAACTCATCTCAGTGTCAGAAATCTCCTTACCTAGCCAGCTACAGTGTCTCATGGATCATTATGGAATGAACCATGTCTTAGACAAACCAGAACATGATCTTTAGAATACCTCAGGAATCGTGGAACACATGAACACTCTTTCATTATATAATCATTTCAAACCAAAACTGGGAGTCAAAGAACACAAGTGCAAGTTTGAAATATTTATTATTCAATGCAAAGTTCTCAAACGCAGTATCTTGTATAATACCAAAATGCAGATTATAAAAATCAGAGTCAGCAGCATAGTCACTAATCCATAGTAAGCAAAAGGTGCTAGCATGTTATAATGCAAAACCTATAGTAATCGATATCACCTATATTTCGCGCACCCTATCTAGTATATTATTTTATATCTAAGAAGGTCTCATTCGGGCTTTAGCAGGGCGGCCCCATACCTCTCAATGTCAGTAGGAGCAGTTCACATCAACAGCTACCAGCTCTCTCCATGCGCAGCACCAAGTGTCTACGTTCATTCCGTGTAACTCTATCTTAAACCCGCGTAGAGCCCAAAATGTTGGCATCAACATTATTTGTGTTATGTCTAATGTGGTGCGAGGATCAGGCCTCTCAGCAACCTTGTGTTAGGTTAATCTTGGAGTGTGCAGCTCTCAGTGTGCAGACAGTTGTACCAAGTGTACCAGGCAAAGCTGATAGCATAGAAATAACATATTATTCTCAAATAAACCACCTCACCGCTTCTAGGGTGAAAGCTACAACAACAAGTATGTGTCGTGTGCAAAACTGAAGCCGAAGGCAAACCGGCTGTTTAAACATGTAATACACTCATGCTAACTTAACGCAATATATGTAATGAAGTATCCATATGACACCCTTGGGTATTGTCGTCCCCTTTACTGGGCTGCTCTGAGCTTCCTCTTCCTCTATTTCTAGTTCTCCATTTTCAGGGTTATAGGGACACTTGCGTTTCCAATGTCCCACCTGGTGACACTGGTGACACTTTGTCGTCTTTTTCAAGGTAGCCAGGTCTACTCTAGGTCTAGGATTTTCCTCGTTGTCCCTATTCTGATTATTCGATCTCCTTCCCATGGTCCCTGTTCCCTGTTGCTGCTGTCCACCCTTTCCAGCTGACTGCATCTGAACCAACATCAGCTTCTCCTTAAGTTTTTTTGCTTTAGAATCAATTTCATCACTACAATACCTTGCATACCTCAAAATTTCATCTAACGGTTTGTTTTGCCAGCAAATTAAATGTTGCTGAATCATCAAGCAAATATCAGGTCTCAATCCCAAAACGAATTTTGACACAAACTGTCCTATGTCTTTGGGATCCATTACATCCAGTCCACTGTATTGTTTGAATGTTTTCAGTAGTCTCTCATAATATTCATGGACTGTCTCCTTGGGTTCCTGCCTAGTTCGGTCTATTTTCACCCAATCTATGTCCTGTGGTGGCACCTTATCTTTCAGCCATGTCATTACCCTTTCATATTTCTCCATGACTCTTTCAGACGGTCCATTGGTCTGAGCATCCCTCTCTGGTTCAGATGTGGGCCATTCTACACTAACCTTGCATGCAGTCCATAAGTCTCCTGGAATACGATATCAAATAGGGTGTTCAAATCAATCCACAGTACTTTAGAGATTTTTACAAACCTCTCTACCTGCTTGTACCACTCCACGGGGTTCTCCCTCAGTTTAGGAAAGGAATTGGTAAAAGCGGCTAAATCTCCCCTACTCCATGGCACATGCACATAGCTCCCATTCGCTACTTCTCGCAAAGGGTAAGCTTCCATTCTCTGTAGCCCTCCCTCCGGGGACATCACAACTGTGCTCCGCCTGACAGTCCCTTTCTTGGACCACCTTTCTTCCCACTTGTCCAGATCTCTCCATGTCCTTATTTCTGTAATCAGTTCTCAAATGTGGGTTTTCAATCCGATTGTTCTCCTCTCTTCGAGATCCTGATCTGAATAATGCAACCTATGGTTACCCTGTAATGCCTTTGTTCTCGACAAGTCTACCATGTACTTGTCTGCTAATTCAGATAATTTCTCATGTACTGCTCTCGCTTTCCGAGTGATATCCTTTGCTATGAACAGTACCTCATCTTGCTCGTACATGTCAATCCTCTCTAAGGGCAACGTGCCATCTATTATCTCATCCAAGTCAGATTTTAAACTGGTCACATCTAGCCATCTAGCTTTTATCTCGGCTGTCAATGAGTGATTTTTAGAGGGTCCGTTGACATCTCTCCCATCCCAGCTCCGAGCCCTACGCCTGGGCTCAGGCAAGTTATGGGGAGTCCTCCCATGTTTCCATCTTTCGAGGTCCCATGCAGTTCCGTCCCCTCTTGGCATGTGATGAAATGATACTCTATTTCCCACAGTCTCACTCTGTCTATTCTGCTCAGTCTCTCTAAATGCATGATAGGACCTTCCATTGTTTCCCCCGCTTTCGCAATTCCCTTGCTGTCTAGTATCACTCAATACATGGTAAGACCCCTCGCAACTCCCTGTGTTCCCGCGATCCCAGTGTTGTCTATTATCGCCAGGTGCATGGTGAGTGCACTTAAAACTGTCTCTGTACTCTTGTGTCCTTCGGTCTCCCTCGCTGTGAATGAGACAAGACACCCTTCCACACTCTGCACTTCTATCCTCCTGCCCCTGTCCATTTCCTTTAAGGGAATGACGTATAGCCTCTCTATTCTCCTGACTTCTGCCATCACACTCCTGACCGCTTTCACTAGCCCCGCAGTGAGACAATGTTCCATCACCTCGACTTCCCCATTCTGCTTCCGCTCCTGACCTATTACTCTGGGTTCCCGTGTTAGCATCCCACTCTCTCAAGTCAGCCCTCAACTCCTTATAGGACTTCGGCCGTGGTCCCCTCAGATCCATCGGTCCTCTCGGACCCCCCTGATCTATTTTGGGGTCCCCTGCTTGATTTAATGGGGTGCTCCAATCTCTTGGTCCTGGCAACTGCCTTCGAGAATTAATCATATTGTTCCTGTTTTCCATTTCTGCTCTCTCCCTGTCTAGCCGTACCTGTTCCTCCTCTCGTGCTTTCTCTGGGTCATAGATCGATACTATAGGACCTATAGTAACAGGTACTTGGAGAGCGTCTGGCAATTGATAGGACTTGGCACGCTCCATTTCTGGCACCTTTTGTACCACGAACCTTCCGACTACTCTCTGTACTGGACTAGGCTGAGGTGTTTCCTCACCTTTGGCGTATCCTCTATCTGTTATCGGAGGTGGTCTATACTCTCCTGTACCAGTCCCATCTCCCCTTTGAAGCTCGGCACCTTCCATCCCTCTATTGTACGGAGGCGGTCTGTCTATCAACAACCTATTTATCAGACTGTCCTCCGTCTCGCTCTCATCATCCTCCTCTGGTGGTCTCTTGTCTCCTGCAACTTCTATCACTGGATACAGTTTATCTACTTCAATAGTCTGCACTCTCCACTTTTTAGCTTCCTCATCCCATTTGGCATCCTGCACTGCTCTTACCAATCGTCTCACTCTTTCTTGACGCCTGTTCTGGTTTCTGTCGTGCGCCGCCCTAATCCACGCATTAAGGGCTTCAAACTGTGTTGGTCTGGGCAGAGGTCTCGTTGAGGTCATAACTGCTTTTAACTGGTGCAATACTTCTAATCTAAACGTTCCGTATTTTGGAAACATCAGTTCCTCGTTCCCCGCTGTAATCTTGCTCCACTCAGAAATCCACAGTATAGTATGCAACCCAACATTCGTGGCCATATAATGAGCTGGTGTACCCTCTGGCGGGGCCTCTTCCCCGTCAACAGATTCCCTCTTTTCTCTCTTAAAGATCGCTCTCAAGCATTTAAAACACTTCATGATCAAATCTGCAATTTTCCCTAATTCCCTGCGTTTGTTTACTTCCTGATGACAATCCACCAATCCCAGCGCGGTTCTTGCTAACTGGCCTATCACAGCGCGGCTCTTGACAACCGACCTATCCCAGCGCGGTTTCACACCAACCGGCCTATTGCAGCGCGGTTTCACACCAACCGGCCTACCACAGCGCGGCTCTCTCTGACGTCACTCGTCTCCCCTTCGCAGCAGTTCCCCTCCTTTCTCAGCTCGTATCCCGGTCATGCATGCGTCCCATTCATACTCTGAAAAATGATTACTTCCGACCAAGCGATCACTTTTCTTGACTGTACGTCCACAGTCTAACTGTAATTGTCACCTCAACTGACGAAATGTCTTTCCGTAAAACTTCCAGACAATCGCCTTAACTGATAGGTTACTTACACACAGTAACTTCCGACCAGCGTCCGTTACTCATACACTCACTCTTGCATTTCCCCTATCACGGTCCTGCGGGCGATCAATGGTACCTCATGACCCCCTTCACAACGGTTGACAATTACTCTGGGTGTCCGATACACCCGAACCACTTAAGCTCTTCTCTGAACTTAAGATTTTCACCAGGTTGCGCGCGCTCACAACCCTGCCTCAATCACACTACAGGCATTCAACTCCGCATGACATTACAACACAAATACAACACAAAACACCGCAATCTGACAACGCATGACCCTTATTATACTCACTCTCGACCGACTCTGCTGCTTTTCTCGTGCCGTCAGCACCTTCTTCGGCAGATGATTCTTCTGCTGGTCATCTCTCGATCTCTAGGGGCCTCGGGGTAATCTTAACCTAGTCTAGTTCACCTTCCTCTAGAAGGCAACCATCCTAATTCTGCTGCCAACTGAGAAGGCGGGATTTTCGATCTCGCATTTGATTTCTCTAGATCTAAATCCCCACTTAGGTCGACTGAATCTTTGTTGCCTGTCATAGAGTAAAAAGCGATCCACTACTAGGTTAAGCAAACCAAATATTGACACGACTCTGAAGAACCACTTACCACAAATACGTTTTAAAGTTTTATTATAAAGCCAAAGATAACTGGAGATACAAACATCTCAACAAAAGGTTCATCAGGTATACTGGCACCAAAACAAACATGAATTCTCTGAATGATCTTAGGCGACAGAAGAATATCACCAAAACCAGCTCGAATATCAACAGGTTTACAAGAATAGACACAAGTTGTAATTTAAGCGTCATTTACAAAAGAGAAAATTCAGGTTAGACTATCCCTACACTAGACTAAGTGACATCCCTACTTAACAGAATCTTAACCAAAAAGGTGTCAGCCGTGGTGACTTCCAAAGAATTTCACTCACTTTCCCTTAGTCTCTGATGTAAATCTATGCATTGCAGTCATGCCCTCTCTGCCTACCCATCTGCTCTCTAAGGGTCCTCAGGCCATCTGCTCTAACTCCACCCCAGGGTGCTGTCCCTAATACAAAATCACAAGTACAGTTGAAACGCCCCTCAGAGAAATTTTTTAATTTTTTGAAAACCTTTATTCAGAGTGGAGCACACAGCTATTCAGCCTGACATCCCGGAGGCAAGGCAGCATGGGTAATATGAGAGCAGTAGTGCAAAAAGATCCATACATAGTCATCGAAGGTTAATTTTATATTAAGATGAAGAACTCAAGAAAGGAGCGCCCAGGGGCGCGAAAAGATGGCAATAGAGTCAACATGAATCAGGGCGTCAAGGGACGGGTAGGGGAGGAAAGGCAGGGAAGCGATCATCAAGGAGAGGATATCAGAATGGGAAGGGGGGGGGAGGACAACAGGAGAATGAGGTACATCAAAGCTCAGTTGGTGTTACAGGTCAGAGTGACACATGTTCGTCCAGGGAGACTGGTTCGGGTGGTAAGCACACGTCTCCCCTATATTCATTCCAGGCCCCCCACACTTTATTCCATGTACGGGGTCTCCCTCTTGCCACATAGACAGTCTTCTCCCGGAACATGCACCAGTCCATATTGGCTTTCCATTGTACCACCAGGGGGGCCATGGACGCACCCCACTTCTGAGCAATGTCCCTTTTGGCCACCATGTTCCCCAGGGTCACCCACCTAGTCTGCGCTGCGCTGTGATCAGAAGGCTCCCATACGTTCAGGAGGCATCTACGAGCTTCCGCGTGAGCAATCACGCCAGTAACTTCTTCCATGATTCGGTGCACCCTCCTCCAGTAGGAGGCTATTACGGGGCATTCCCAAAGGATGTGTAGGGAGGTGGCGAGGGCCCCACAACCTCTGCGGCAGAGCCCATCAGGCGAATATCCCATGCGCATCAGTCGGGGCCCCGTCACGTACACCCGGTGCAAGATCTTGAACTGCACGAGGCGGAGACGAGAGGAAATTGCGACCTCCTTAGGGGAGGAAATTGCGCTCTGCAAATCCTCATCGTCGAGTTCCAGACCATCCGCCACCCACTGGTCCCGCAAGCCAAGGAGGAGATCTGTGCGCACGTTTATCAGTTTCTTATACGATAGGGAAATCGCGCTGTCCGGCATGTGCCCATCCAATATCCTATCCTCCAGAGGGGAGCTTTCAGGGATGTCGCCGTCCGGCGGTGTGGCCGAGAGCAGCGCATGCTTCAGCTGGGCGTAACGGAAAAACTCCGTCGCACCCAGTTGGTATTCGGTCTGCAGCTGGGGGAAGGTCTTAATCGTGCCCCTGGAGAGCATGTCCTCAACTCTGCTAATACCGATGAGGTCCCATTTATCAACCCCCTTGGTGTGCCACAGTCTACCCAGGATGTCCGAATCAAAGAGGGGGGTGAACCTAGTCAGTCTGTCTTGCCAACCTTGCGCCTTGGTGACCACCCGCCAAACGTGGATCGCCGTCCGTGTAGGACCCGTCAACCGTCGGTCGAAGGACTTCGAGTACAGGGCCCGATAATAGTTGCCGTCACCCACAAGCCATCTATCCATGGCATAGCCGGGACTATCCACAGGGCCATAGAACCCGTGGTTGAGGGCAGCAAGTTGAGAGGACCAGTAGTAGCGGCGCACGTCCGGAAGGGCGATGCCGCCGTCGTACCATGGAAGCGTGAGTTTATGGATGGCAACACGAGGTCGACCATCCCAGAGAAGGTTTCGCAGGAGACCTTCAAGGTCTCGGAAGTAGCGCGCCGGAACCGGATCTTGGGCGTTCTGCAGGGCATACAAGAACCTGGGCAGGGACATCATCTTAAACAGCGCAGCACGGCCAAGGAGGGAAAGCGGGAGCGTACGCCAGCTATCCACATCGCGCTGTAGACGCTGGAGAGGAGGGAGTAAATTGAGGTCGTACCGCAACTTGGGATTACCGGAGATGTAAATGCCCAGGTACTTGAAGCCACGTACGGCAATCTGAATGTTGCAGCCCCTGGGGAGCCGTGGAGTATCTCCTTTAAGGACGTACAAGGACGACTTGGCCCAGTTTATGATCAGGCCAGAATAGCGTCCAAAGAGTCTGAGTACGTCACAGGCCACGATGAGGGACTTGCAGGGGGAAGTCAAATAAAGTAAAATGTCATCGGCCTACAAGGATACCCTGTCTTCAAGACCAGGGGCCCAAGTAATACCGTGTAAATCAGGATGCGTACGCAATAGGGCTGCGAGCGGTTCAAGGGCCAAGGCGAACAGAAGGGGCGACAGGGGACAGCCCTGTCTGGTACCCCGATGTAAGGGGAATGGCGTCGACAGGCGACCGTTAACCATGACGTTGGCCATCGGTTCAGCGTACAGTAGCTTCACCCAGCTCATAAAGACTGGCCCAAATCCGAGTTTGGACAGAACTGCCCAGAGGTATGGCCACTCGAGAGAATCGAAAGCCATCGTGGCGTCAAGGGACGCGAGGACAGCTGGCTCTTCGAGGGTGTGGGCTCTAGCCATGACACCGTGAAGGCGGCGTAGATTGAGGGCGGTATTCTGGTGGGGGATGAAGCCCGACTGATCGGGGTGTACAAGGTCGTCAATGACACCAATCAGCCGGTTGGCGAGCAACTTGGCAAGGACCTTGGGTTCCACATTTAGGAGAGAAATAGGACGATACGAGCGGCAGACGTCTCGTGGTTTACCCTCCTTGTGGATGACCACAATAGTGGCCAATCTTTGATCCAGAGGGAGACGACCCCTCTCAAAGGATTCCAGGAACATTTTCCGCATGTGCGGAGACACCGCGTCCGGGCGGATTTTATATAGTTCAACCGGGATACCGTTAGGTCCCGAGGCCTTACCGGTGCGTAATGAACGGATCGCCAAGGCAATCTCGTCAGCGGTGATCTCTCTGTCTAAGTCCGCACTTTCGTCCTCGGAAAGGCAGGGAAGTTCAATACCCGAGAGGAAAGCCGACGAGTCCGCCTCAGAGAAGTCCGAAGCGGACTCATAGACCCCCCGAAAGTAACCAGCGAAGGAGTCGACAATGGCACTCGGTCCGTAAGGACCACTCCGTCGTCTCCCAAGAGTCCAGGCACCACTCGGCTGGCCATCTCCCTCCTGTCCAACCAAGCCAGCAACTTCCCCGCCTTGTCTCCTACATCATAGATACGGCCTTGCTGCTCCTTAGCCAAAGTGAGTGCGGCATTCGTGGCAAGATCGTGGTATTCCGCTTGCTTCAATGAGAGGGTATGCAAAACCGAGGGGTCTGGCTCGGGCCCCAGCTGGGACTCGAGACGTAAGACCTCCTGCTCAATATTCAGCAAGTCGGCATCCCTAGTCCGACGGGCCTCCGCAATGAGCGCCTGGGCCTCGCCCCGGAGCACTGTCTTAAAGGCCTCCCACAGCGTAGCGGCCGAACCGACCGAGCCCACATTTTCAGCAAAGTAAAGGTCAATGGCTTTGGCCAGGAGGGAGCGGATCTTGATGTTGCGAAAATACCACGGATTGACCGTCGCCGGTCGCTCCGACAAAACCACGCCAAAGTCAAAGGAGACCCACAAAGGGGAGTGGTCAGAGATACCCCGCGCTAGGTAACGGGCTTCGGAAACGGCCGATGCGTGCGATGCCAGTGTAAGGATATAGTCAATGCGTGAGAGACTCCCATGTGCACCCGAGAGAAAGGAAAATTGACGGAGTGTCGGATGGAGAAGGCGCCAGCCGTCCACCAGGCCCATGGATTCAAGAAAGGAGGGAAGCCACATCTGTGAGCTGCGGAGGTCCCGAGACGGTCGGCGATCAAGCGACCCAGAGCAAACCGAGTTAAAGTCACCCCCCACTATCAACAGGCCGTCCGGCATAGACAAAATGGCACCACCAAGGTCCTGAAAGGTACTGGATTGCAACCCCGGGGGGACGTATACAGAAAACAACGAAAGGGAACGCCCTTCCCATCTACCCGCCACGGCAGCGTACCGCCCCCTGTCGTCAATCATGGTGACATCTATCTCTAGGGGAAGGGACGCGCGCATAAGGATACCCGCCGGAATAGAACCCCCAGTGAGCCACCATTTTGTAGCCTTTACGATTCAAAGCTTTACACGTGTTACCCACCAGATGTGTCTCTTGAAGGAGGACAATATCAGGCATATGACGTTTGATCAGCTGTATCACCACCCCTCTTTTGACTCGGTCACCCAACCCGTTGACATTCCAACTGAGAATTCTTAACTTCCTACCCCCCATCACCCCGCAGCCCGCCCCACCCAGTCCCAGAAGACGCCAATCTCAGATACAGTTCAGGAGCATAAGTGACCCATTGCCAGACAGAGAAAAGAAAGAAGAAACCAGCAAACAACATAACTCTTCCCAACATACCCCCCACCCTGCACCCCTGCATCAGACTAAAAAGCCCTCCCAACCAGCAGTGTGCCTGTCGCCCCATTAACTAATCTACGAAAGACCCAGAGGAGTAGGGAATCTCCATGAACCCGTCCCGCCACCCACCATGTAAGGAGAGGAGAGTCAGGTTAAGTTACGGATACCAGCTCCGGCAGTCATTCGAGGCGGGGGTGCCGCCAGCCCCCACTTAGTCTCACTGTTCCGCTCCACCAGAGGCACCTCCATCTCTGTCTTCCTGTTCATCCCGATGAGGCGAGACTGTGTCCAACCATTCACTGACGTTTTCAGGGAAGTCAAAGAAAAAAGCACGTCCCTTATGTTCAACACGGAGTTTAGCGGGGAACATCATCGAGTATTTGTAGCCCATGTCCCTGAGGCGCCTCTTCACTCCCGCGTAGCTCTGGCGTTGGCGCTGTACCGACCTAGTGAAGTCCGGATAGAAGTGCACCTCCGCATTCTGGTAGTGGAGTGGCCCATGCGATCTAGAAGCTTGCAGGATCACGTCCCGATCTCTAAAGTTGAGGAGGCGCGCCACAATCGGCCGTGGCGCCACCCCTGTCTTTGGCGGGCCACCCGGTACCCGGTGGGCACGTTCCACCGAGAAAAAGTTGCTCAGGCCAGAGGGTGCCGAATGGGTTTTAATCAAGTCCTCCACGAATAGGTCCGTCGCAGCATCTTCGGATCCCTCCGGTACGCCAACTATGCGGACGTTCTGCCGCCTGGCTCGTCCCTCAAAGTCCTCCAGCCGCCTCGAGAATAGGTCCGTGGTCATCCGCAGGTTGCGGACCTCGGTCTGCAACTCGGAAACGTCAGAGGTCAGGCTGGAGGTCTTAATGTCCAGCGCCTTCACACGCTCGTTGGTCTTGCCCAAGTCGGCCCTTATAAGAGTGATATCAACGGCCATTGAGTCGACCTTGTGATTAAGAGTTTCGTGCTGTTGTTGCATATCGGCCCGGAAGCTCGTGATGGCGCCCATGATGTCGCCGAGGGTAGGGTCCGATCCATCCGGCGGGCTCGTCGATGGGGGCCCCTTAGACACGGCCCCCGATGTAGGCGGTGACTTTAGGTTCACATAGCGCTCAATGCGACTCTGTTGCGTTTGCGACTTGCCCCGGCCACCTTTGTTCGATGCCCTGTCCGTGTCGCCTCTGCCCGCCATGATGGGTCCGAGAGAACAAAGGCAAGGCGCCCCTCAAGTCCGGGTCCTCAGCCGACAGGCAGGCAGGGCCGAAGAGACAAAACCAGGGTGTAGAAGGCACAGGCTGGAAACACTATCACTCCGCCAGTGAGGACAGCGGGCGGCCACTACGCAGATCAATCGTGCGAAGTGGCGAAGTTCGAAGGGACAATGGCACCGTCCCGGCGCGGAGTTCAGCTCGGCGTAACTCTACACAGAAACCACCGATTTGGAAGCCGAGGGCAGTCCCAGCCTCAGCAGACCACCAGCAATAAGGTTCCACCAACGTGGATCAGGATTTCAGGCAGGATATTTGCGGTGGGTCGGACGGTCCACGGAGCTCCGAGCTTACGCGGCCATCTTGGTTGCCCGCAAAGCTCCTCCCCCCACTCTAGCATTTCTAAACATTACTACATTAGCTTCACTCTTTAAGATATGCATTCTACGTTGATTAAACACTCACAAGTATATGTATTTCTATGTATTTTCGACACTTCTAAATGCTTTAACTAAATTCATGCATCTAAATTGTAAATATGGTGCACTTATACATTTTTCTCAAATTGCGCTCTCTCAGTACTCTGGCATTTGGTTTTTTGTAATTTTTAAATGAAGGTTTGTTTATTGTAGGAACGATGGATATTGTATGTAGAATAATTCCAGATCTAGCTTTGAATGTACACCAAGATGTATATGATTTTAATAATCCAATAATCACCTTAGTTTGATGTGTACATCTCCATTAATTGCTAGGCATACATAAGCATGCAGCATTCTTGAGCAGATGTATGTGTGCAAGGGCAAATTGTCATTCCATTTTTGCAAAGGCGCATATTGGTTTTCAGAATATTCACATACCACAAATCCCTTTTTCCACACCTGCGTTAGCCCTGATGAGAAAAAGCTTTGTGACTCAAGCCCTAAATTTGTGGGACTTAGGGCAGAGTTTTGAGGTCATATATACTTTTTAAACTATTTACTGGAGGCATTATGAAAAAGGGTAATTATTTATAGAAACGAAGGCTGCAGGCCAGAGTTGGGAAACCTAAGTCCAGAAGGTCAGTATGAAGGGCAGTTTTTCAGTATGCGGACTATTTAAATATAATACCTGGAGAACCTACCATCTGATATGGATCTGTCCCATATGCACCAACGTTGGATAATCCTGTTTTAAAGGGGTTCGAAAATCTCTTGCAAAAATCGAACATTAAAATACCTCTCAAAGAAAGAATTTTTTACCCAAAATGAATTGGCAATTTATCCAATTTTATCATTGTGTCCAGTTTATAAAGAGACTCATCTTTTTTTAAAAATTAGGAAATGTGCATGTAGCAGGGTTAATGGTGTATTTATTTAAATTATGAGTGATTACAGCGATATAAAATCTAGAAACGAAAATCCATAGGAATTCATATAAGTCAGGGCTCGATAAAGCGATGCTTGGATATATTGACTACTGTGAACACCAGAACTCCAGAAGTGCTCTGAGTCCTGTGTACCCGCGACTGCTGCAGCCTCACAGGCGAGCTCCAAGGTTTATTCGTGAATTCCAAAAAGTCGAACTTTTTCTCCAAACCAAGCCCTGAGAGGTTAGTGCGTTCATTTCTAACCTGATGAGGCTCGTTTTAGTCCAGGTCTGTTTGCAGGGATTTGTGCTTGCGGTCGCTGCCTGCGTCCCTGTGACCTGTCTTATTGTGTGTGGCCTCGAAGCCCTGGGTCCCCCGAGACCGGCTTCTCCGAGAAAAGTGCCGAACAATAATTCCTCATGTTTTTGAAGTCTCTCCACCCCCGCGGTGCGCCTCGCCTCCTGTGCTGTCGGGCAGAGACAATTCTGCTATCTCCTTTATGACGAACCGAGATTTTCTGAAGATGTATTTTTGTTATTATTCCGGCTCAGTTGCTGGAGGGGGCAGCTCAACACAATTTTCAAGCAGCTGAGCCGAGGGACGCTTAGGTCGCTGGCATCCTTGCACCACTTTTTGAAAAATTAAATCAGGATTTTGATCATATCGACGATGGAGCCTCCATTATTAGCCTGATTACATACATGCCATGCATTCTGTTGTGTTTTACACCTTCCCTGGCTTTTTCATCGACTGCACTTTGTAAACTGGGATTTGCAGCTTAGTTTTCTTCTTTCCTATAGTTCCTGCAGTGGGCTGATGGTTTACAATTTGAGGTTTGTTGCAGGTGCCACAGGCTGCGTGAGGCCATAGACAGCTTTGGCAGGGTGAGTGCTAGGAAGCGATTCTCCACATCGCGGCATCATGCAGCAGTGACGTGGAACTACTGCTCTCCTTATCAACCATCCCATTGGCAGCAGCGTCAGTGCACAAACTCTTTTGTTATCATGAAGCCCAACTAAAGCTTTACCAGGTTGAATGAATACATGAATGAAAAAGACTTTTAAAGCTAAACAAATGCCACATGGCGTCAACCAGCTTTACCAGCACGTCTCATTATTGAAGGGCATTGGGAACGCTATTGTAGATATGTTGTTATGTGGAGCTCTGCCAGTAACCTTCACTCCAATCCGGCCCTACAGCTGCCATTGAAGTCAGCATTCTAAGCGTTGCCCTACCAGTTACTGACGCTCATATCCACAATCTGTCTCATTACTATATTGTCAATTGAGCCTGCAGATCTTTCCTCTGTTTCTATAATTTTTGTCATGGCTATAGAGCTTATTTGATTTACAAATGTGCTATGAAATGGATGGTATGACGCCAGTCTTTGCACAAAGATTTATTAGAGGAATTGTGTTGAGGCGTTACACTTGCCCACACTGCACTCTGTGTCGTGGGTGTTACATTTTTGCCAAGTCTGCTTTTGGTTCGAGTCCTTTCTGCAATTGTTAAATGTCTGAGTAAAGTTATAAGATCCATTTATAAGGATTCTCTGGATTTTTTCTGGCAATGAAATACTTTACCTACATTTAGTATCAGTTTTCAAAGATGGTGTCAGACTGTTGGACTATACTTGTTAGGATTCCTGGTGTCTGTAACACATCACACTCCACCTTTTCCCCAAAGAGAATCTTTTCAACAAGCAGCAAAATTAGCGGTGTTAGTCGCTAATAAGCAAAAAATCTCAGTGTGACAAAAGTGTGGCAGGTACAAGAATATCAGAGCCTGTCTGCTTAATTTTAATTGAAAACACTACAGCAATCAGAAGTTACTATACGTTATTTCTATTGTGCCCCCTCAAACTAAAACATAGATACAGACCACGGGGAAAGATGTTGGTCCTGCTCCCAAAATCACCAAGCAACAAAGCCAACATAGAACAGTATTTTCGAGAAAGGGCCACAGTCATGAAGGTAATGTCAGAACGTGGGTTATTAATTGTAAAGGGATGACTTATCAACTTAATAAACACCCCGTGGCTAAGTCTTAATACAAGTATCAAAAACTCTGCCTAGCTCTTACGGCACAAGCACCAGGAAGCCGCAGTTCCTCAGAGAAAAGGCTGTTAAGTTTAAGCAGTACCAACAATTTTCAACTCAAGTAAACAATACTATAAAATCCCGAACGAATTTAGAAAAATAGAGCATAATCATTTAACGAGCAAAAAGACACCATGAACATTAAAATCATATGAGGGGAGCCAGAAAGAAAAAATATTGAAATTAAAAGTAAAAGAAATAAGCTTAGGAAAAGTTATACAGCATTGAAAAACAACAGCTCGTCTGTGATGGGGGACCTAGGCACGATTTCAGGCTGACCACGATGGAGCAGAGGTCGCATTCAACCTGTGGGTCATCCTATGTGGACAATACTCAAATAATTGTTTCTATGTCTGGCGATTGGGTTGGAGTTGAGGACAAGTTTTGGTCTTGTATGGTAGAAGTCAGCACGTTGGTGGAAGAAAATAGGCTCAAGATGAATGACAAGAGGACGGAGATTGTGGTCTTCTGGACAGAGAACTCTGCTACCTGTTCTGGGAACTTGAGCTAAAAACATGGAGGTGATTTTCAATAACACGCTGATATTCGAGTCACAGGTCAATAGGACAGTGAGCTCTTGTTTCTGGATCATTAAGAGCCTGAAGAAGATCTTCCCCATCCTTCCTGAGGAGTAAAGAGTTCCAGTGTTCATTGTGCTTATAACATTGTGTCTTGACTATGGTTTGACTGTGTTTGAACAACAACCAGTATTCACTTAACAAACGTCAGGTTTCCCAAAATGCAGTATGTGTTGGGCAGTCCTAAACATCTCTTGGTCAGAGAGGGATTGTGAACACTGCACTGGATCCCAGTGAGAAAGCAGTTGATCTTTAAAGCCATGTGTCTGGTTTATAATGCCCTCAACCAGCTTGACTCTTTTTACTTAAGAACCTATTCCTACTGGTATCTTCCCAGCAGAAATTTGATAGCAGATGGGCAGAAAAAAGTGATTTCTCCCTGTTTTCAGGATGGCGACATGGGATGAGCATGCCTTCTCTATGGCAGCGGCCAGGATATGGAACACTCTTCTTGCACATATTGTTACCATTAATTCTTACTCTGTTCTTGCAAGTTATAGCACTATGATGCCTGACGGCTATATGCGCTTTACAAATTAAAAATTACAGTTTTTCCCATTGGACTTGATTTCTGAAATGGAAGTCAAAACATTTCAGCAGAGCAAGGTCTAAGGGTGAGGCTGGTTAGGTTCCCTCATAGTCAGAGACATCATGATTGAACTCTCACTCAAGTCGTCAGTTTTGACCCCAAAAAGTATGAGTGAGATAAATCTGGATTTTTTAGGTAGTGTTCCAGCAGAAACTTTTTTCTACTTCAACAACAGCACTGGGCCCATAAGACTGTCGTTCTGAATGTCTACTGAGCACAGATTTTACACCATACCCACAGAGGCATTGGTCCTCTGATTAATAATTTTCTGTCGCAGCGAAGGGTGACACTTCAGGGTGCCCAAATTGTTTGCCACCTAATGAGAACCGTTAATTAGAGTCACAGGTTCAAAATGAGGTTGAAATATACTACTTTCAGGATCATACTGTAGAAATAAGTATTGAAGTTGGAAGACCTAACCTCTAAAGAAGTTTAGTCTAACCAAAATAACACAAACCAAAAGCTCTGCAGTCGCCACACAAAATAAGTGCAGCAGAACTTGATGCTCTGAAAACGATCTATGACTATCTCGGTTACTGTTGGAAATGGGGGGTCTCTAGTTGGCAGAGGACCTTTGTCCAAATACGGACCCTTGCTTGTAGTCAGGGTAAGGGGGATAGACACTCTAGATAACCCCTGCTTGGCATGAGCAGACAGGCTTATTCCAAAGACAATGTTTAAAGTATTTATTTATTTTATTTTATTTATTTATGCATTTTTATATAGCGCGGACTTTCCCAAAGGCGTCAGAGCGCTTCACATTAGGAACAGAAATGAAACATAATGAGAAACATTACAAAAGAGCAGATTACAAAAGCATACGTTACTTACATAAGGTAATAGTGACAATTGTGAGCAAACAAAATACATGAGGTAGTAAAAATTGTGAGCAACCAAAAAAACATGAGGTAGTAAAGGTAAAAGTGACAATTGTGAGCAAACAAAATACTTCAGGTAGTAAAAATTGTGAGCAACCAAAAATACATGAGGTAGTCAAAAGTGCACAAGAGGAAAAGTGACAAGTGTGTAGTTATAAGAGAAAACAGAGTATAATTTGAGGTATAATACTGCAATAAGTGCTAGGCACAAGAACAAGCGTTACGTAGGCAAGGTGGCACTTGTGCAAGTATCAAAGGTAAAAACATGTGAGAGGTAGCAACCGCGTGTTACAAGGGCAAAGTGGTGTGTGCATGTTACAAAAGGGCACCGAACACAAGTACATGGAGAATACTGCAAAAAGGCGGACACTCCAACCACTGGACAAACACTGGGAAGGCACTTCCATGGTCATGGAAAGTAGAAAATATCAGTAGTGGGAAGTCTTCCTCCAAATAGCAAAAGGACGTGAATTACTTTTGGAGGTGTCTCTGGAGGAGGAGAACTTTGAGGTCCCTTTTGAAGGCCTGGGAAGAGGCGGTGGTCCGGAGCTGAGGTGGAAACAAGTTCCAGATTCTCACTGCGTTGCCTGAGAAGGATTGGGCCATTGTTCTTTCCTTCTTGAAAGTGGGAGGTTCAAGCAGTAGATTCTCCGCATTGCGTGAATGTCTAGAGCCTCCAGAGAGTTTCAGTTTATTCGCCAGGTAGCGGGGAGAGGAGGAGTGCAAGGCTTTGTGGGTGATACAAGCGTTCTTGTAGATAGCTCTAGCCTCGAAGGGAAGCCAGCGGAGGGTGGATAACATCGGTGTGATGTGATCGCTTCTGTTGGCCCCATAAATGAAACGAGCTGCTGAATGGAAGACAGACTTAAGTGGGGACAGGTGAGATTTGGGGTGGCCAGTAAGAAGAGAATTGCAGTAGTCTAGTCTGGAGAGGACCAGCGATTGCCCCAGGATTATAAGGTCCTGCTCCGGGAAGAAGCGGCGGATTCCCCAAAGAAGGCGCAGTTGGTAGCGAGCAGATTTTGCAATAGAATTGATGTGGGGAGTTAGATTGAGTTTTTTGTCTAGAATGACACCAAGGGATTTTGCGCTGTCGACAATGATGGGTTTATTGTTGAGTAGATTCATCTGATCCATCCATGATTGAACCGGGGGAGGAGAGAGTGAGGAGGAGAAGAGGAGGAATTCAGTTTTGGAGGGATTCAGAATCAATTGACGAGATGACATCCAGTTTTGAATGGAGTCGAGAGTGGAGCTTAGGATGGAGAGGTCATGAGTGGAGGCAACCTTGAGATAGAGTTGAGTGTCATCTGCATAGAGATGATAGTGAATCCCGGATTTGCTTAGGAGGTTTCCCAGTGGTTCTAAGTAGAGATTGAACAATGTTGGTGCAAGTATAGAGCCTTGGGGAACACCTTGACCCACCGCCACAGGAGAAGAAAGACTGTTCGCTATTTTGATCATTTGAGATCTGTCAGAGAGGAAGGATGCAAACCATTTAAGCACAGTGCCCTCCAAGCCCATTCTCTGTTGAAGAATATTGAGGAGGGTGTTGTGATTAACAGTGTCGAAGGCTGCGGAAAGGTCAAGGAGAATTAGCAGACAGGACCCCCCTGAGTCGAGTATCCTCAGCGCATCATCAACCACTTGCAGTAGGGCTGTTTCAGTGCTGCAGTTTTGGATGAAGCCGAACTGACAATTATCAAGAAGATCATTGTCCTTGATATGACGAGAGAGTTGTTTGGCTACACATCTTTCCGTGATCTTCGCAAGAAAGGGAAGGTTGGTGATGGGGCGGAAGTTGTTGAGGTCATTCGCATCAGCAGTGGGCTTTTTCAGCAGAGGGGTGACCTGCCCAGTTTTGAAGGAGACAGGAAGGGAGCCTTGCCAGAGGGAGATGTTGATCAGAGTGGTCCAATAGGAGAGGGAATGGGTATAGAAGTCAAAGGCAATGGCACTGGGGATAGGGTCAAGAGAATGGTTGGAGGGCTTAGTTTCGCGTATGCACTTGAGAAGGGCATCTTCAGATATGGGGTCAAAGCTCTGCCAAATGGCTAAGGATTTGCGCTCCTCTGGAGGTGTAGGATGAGCAACCTGATCCACAAGTGATTTCACCTTTCCATCGAAGAAAATAGCGAAATCTGCTGCTCTCTTTGTAGAATCCTCCACCTTGGAGGTTGGGGGAGAGCAGCTTGGAGTCTTGATGAGATCGAATAGTTTTTTGGGTCTATTTTTGGCGGAATCAAGGAGGGTTTTGAATTGCGTCGCTTTCTCAAGGAAGATGTGCTTGTGGTATTTGGATCTTGCTGTGCGAAGCAAGGCTAAATTGTCAGTGGAAGGCAATTGCCTCCATTGCTTCTCCAGGACTCTTAGCTGCTTCCTTTCCTCATAAAGGGATTTGTTGAACCAAGGTGCTGAGGGAGTGGGCCTTATCCTTTTGCTTTTAAGTGGAGCGACGTTATTAATTTCAGCTGCAAGAACTGTGAGGCATTGGGAGGTGAGATCGTCAACAGCTATGTTAGGGTCTAGCCTTGGAAGTGAAAGCAAAGCTGATTCACAGAGGGGACCGACATCAATGTTTTTAGTATCACGGAACCAGGAGATGGCCCTCTTGGGTTGGCCAAGAGTTATAGAGTGTGAAAGTTGAAGAGAGAATGGGATGAGGGGGTGGTCAGACCAATCTACATGAATAGGGGTAGTAGTAGAAAGCATGCCTGCTTTAGAAATAACAAGGTCCAGGATTGCGCCCTTAGAGTGGGTTGGTTCAGTGCAGTGTTGGATAAGATCATTTGCCGAGAGGAAGGTGGCCAGTGAGTTCGCAGAGGAGTCTTGCGGTGCGCCCCAGTGGAGATTGAAGTCACCCACGATGGTCTGATTGTCACTTTGAGAGTATTGGTCGCTGATGAAGTCTTTGAGATCTTCTATAAACGAAGAGCTACTACTAAGAGGCGGGCGGTAAATGATATGGAATCTGAGCGGTGAACGGTGTTGCAATTGAAGTTCAAGAGAAAGGCATTCAAAGGTGTGTGAGGAGCTGCTAGGAGACGCCTTAAGTTGGAGGGCGTTTCTGAAGATGACTGCAACACCTCCCCCCGTGTTTTCAGTTCTGTCATTCCTAAATATGGAATAACCTGTGGGTACAAGGAGATCAAACATAGAGTGAGAGGTATCTTTGAACCAGGTCTCTGTGAGGAAGAGCATGTCAAGTTTGTGAAGGGTGATGGTGTCGGAGATTTCAAGTTTGTGTTTTACTGCAGATCTGCAGTTGTGAAGCATACAGCGCAGCTCTGTCAAGACTGTTTTGGTGACGGGGGCACTTGGACTCTGAAGGGTGATCGGGATATTGTACATTTGCGGGGGTGCTCGGGAGGGTTTAGGTGGACGCTTGGTTCTGACAGAGGTGATGGTCGGAATAGTGTAGACAGTGGGGTTGCTAGGGTATGCCTGTTGAAGAAGGGTGGCGTTCAAGGGCTTGTGTGAGTTAACGACATTTGCAGACGAAAGGTTGAGCTTGGCTGTATTGGGGTGAGGGGGCGAGGTGTATCTCTGGGGAAGTTGGGAGGGAGTAGAGGTGCATGGAGGGGTGGAGATCTTAGAGCATAAAAGTGAAATGGCAGCTGTAAGCTGAGAGATGGAGGCGATCAGAGAGCCTAGCGTATTTTCCAGTGAGAAAGAGGCAGAGCACAGAAGGTTGGGTGGCTCGATTGAAATAAGGGGGGTGGAATTGGTGGTGGACGGCAGGGAGAAGTGGGGGGACAGGAGGTGTGTTGGGGGTGGGGTTCACAGGTGGAGAAAGGTGGAGGTTGGGAGCGGGAGTAAGTGAATTGGGGGTTAAGAGAGAGTTGTCATTGTTGGTGTTGCAAGAGGGAGAGGAATTAAGGACAAATTTAGAGGGAGAAAGGTGCGGAACACGTCGGTAGGGAAGTAGGAGGGGGAGGCCTGTGTGGCGTCATGGGAGTGTAGGAGGTTTGGGAGGAAAATAGGTGCATTGGTTGCGGAGGTCCTGTCAGTTAGGAGAGGTAGCACTGAGGAAACGGTCATCTGGCAGAGTGAGGGGGTTGAGAGAAAGGGAAGTTGAGGAGGGGAAGTGGTTCTGCTGGGCCCGAGTGAGGGAGATGGAAGGTGTTCCTAGGAGTGGAAAGGGGGTAGTGCGGCAGTACTGGAGGAGTAGGAGGGAGGAGAGAGATGCAGTGGGAATGTGGCAAAACGGGGTGAATGACGAGGGGATTAAGGGGTGGAGAGGAGGGATGGAAGGAGGGCTAAGGGGAGCATAGGGAAAGTTAATTGGGGGAGAGTGTTGGAGGAGAGGTGGACTAAAGAGGGGGGTGATGGGAAGAAGTATGGGGGAGGAGAATAGATTGGAGTGTCGTGAAAGTGCAGATGGGACGAGGAGCGTGTTAGCTAGTGGTAAGGCTGAAGTAATGCGGGAGGGGACATACTGTGGGGGAGGAGGATTAGGAGATGAGGTAAGTTGGGGGGAAGGGAATAGGGCCGACCTGCACTTCTCGAGAGTGCAGCCAATTGGAGTGGGGAGGGGTCGGCGGAGGAGAAAGGGAGTAATGGGTGGAGCTGGAAGGAGAGTCAAGGGGAAACCCGGTTGCAGAGACGGGGAGTAAGGAGGGGAAGAGGTGGTCAAAGATCGAGAGACAGGAGTCTTTGCCTTGGATCATGACAGTACCGTTGTTATAGAGTGAGATAGTGAGGTAGCCATTGAAGCACCCAGAGGGGGACATTTTTTGTTGTTTCCCATAAGGGATAGAGGAGGAGGAGGTGACGTTAAGGGACTTGTAAAAACTGTTGGACCAAGAGGGTATGTCGCGAGTGAAGAAGATGAAATCGTTTTTGAGCCTCCCAAGACGACCATTGTAAAATTGATCCACAAAAAGGGAGTCCGGGAAACTTTCAATAGTGTTATGCTTAAGTCGTTTTATTGTAGCTTTAGTCTGGTCTGGAGGATAAATGATTTTGTAGCAATTGGCTCCAGACTTAACTCGAGAGGTGGCCATGTTGGGAAGCTGAGGCGAAGGAGGGTGGGGGAGAGATGAGAGGGGTGTTGCTGAGAGAATGGTAGTGAGGAGAAAAAAGAGGGCAAACAGGGGGCGCATAATCCAAACGTTTATGGTGGAAAAACCGGGTTAATGTGCCGTCAGGCACTACTCCCAGTATTTGTACCAACACTCACAGTAACACAGTGATAACACCACAAATGGACACCACACCGGTTTAAAAAATAAAGCATCTTTAGCTAAAATTTAACAAGACTGAAACGACAAAAATCGAACATACAAGTATTAAGAAAAATGACTTTCAAAAGGTTTTAGCAACTGAGTCGATAGAAAACTATGGATGAATGATTTCTTGGAAAGTACCTGTCGTTGCCACAGAATTCACCAAGCCAAACTGCCACAGCGATAGAATGGGTAAAAAAACAAAGAGATGTGTTGATTCCTGAGACCTTCGTGGATGCGATGCGACAGTTCCCCATGACACAGGGGAACGGTGAATTGGGTCCAGTCTGTAGGGGGAAGCGATGCATCGATTCTGAGACAACTCAGATTCGCAGATGATGCATCGGGGAAAACTTGCCACACAGGGACGATATGTGGAAATCCGGGATGCGTCGGCAAACAATGCGGTGGCAGCGACCAGCACTGCGTCGATTTCTTCAGCTGCGAACCCTCAATGTATAGATTCTTGTATCTGCGACAGGCGCTGCATCGGTTTCAGCAGTGGTGCAGGACATTCTTCTCGCACCACGGCATTGCATCAGGAAAACTGTTGCAAGAAGTGCGATGTGTCGATTTTCTTGTTGTTGCATTGCTTTCCAGCTCACAGCAGCAGAAACAACCTCCAGAGGCCCCACACAGTCACAGGCACTCCTGGCAGGTCAGAACTCCCAGCTAGGATGGTCAGGGGAGCTAGGGGTGAAATATTTTTGTTCCTTAGACTTCAAAAAAGGAGGCAAGCTCTACTCAAGCTCATGGAGACTTTCCTCAAGCAGGGGACAGGACACACATCAAAGTCCTTCTCCTTTCCTTAGCAGAAAACAGCAACTGCCGGCCAACCCCAGACACACAGCAAGGGCAGTACTTCTCAGTTTCTCCAGCTGCTCTCCTTGGCAAAGGTTCTTCTTGATTCCAGAAGTAGTCTGAAGTTCAGGGGTTTTAGGTCTAATATTTATACCCCCAAAATGTCTTTGTTCTCTTTGTTCAAGGGTCTCTGAGCCCAGTCCAAACCAGTTCTGTCTTCTCTTGTGCAGCTGCCCGGCAGGAAGTGGAGACAGCATTGTGTAAGGCAGTAAGGCCCTATTGAGACGCAAGGGAAATCTCCCACTACTCTACATGCAGACCGGGCCTATTCAGGTGATAGTGAGAACTGGTCCCCCTACTCAGAATGCAGCCCAGGTCTCTTCATCCCAGCCCTGACTCATTCAGGAAAGGCAGGGCACACATCAACCATCCCCCCACCTCATCTTCCAGTGGCTGTCTGAGAGAATGCACCTCCCCAGCCCCCATCACTCCAAAACCAGACAGTCAATACACAAACAGGCAGAGGCACACAGAATGGTTAAACAAGAAAAGGATGACTTTCTAAAAGTGGCATTTTCAAACACACAATTTAAAAACCATCTTTAGTAAAAGATGTGTTATTAAATTCTGAGTTCAGAGAGCCTATACTTTATTTTCCATCTTATCCCTATGGGAAGATATGCTTGTAAAATGTTACAAAGCATACCCCATTCTGTCTTAGGGACAAAATAGCCTTTCAAAAATGAAAAACGAAATTGGCAGTATTTCATTATCAGGACATGTTACACACATCAGTACATGTCCTACCTTTCACATACCATGCGCCCTGCCCACAGAGGTACCTTGGGCCTACCTTAGGAGTGACTAGCAGGTAAGAAAAGGAAAGTTTAGGGCCTATCAAGTGGGTGCACTTGCCAAGTCGGCATGGCAGTTAACAACTGTGCACAGACACTGCAGTGGCGGGTCTGAGTTACCTTTTCAGAGCTACTCATCTGGGTGGCACAATCAGTGCTGGAGGCCCACTAGTAGTATTTGATGTAACAGCCCTGGCACACTTAGTGAACTTTACCAGGGACTGACCAATAAGTCAAATATGCCAATCATTGATAACCAATCATGTTCATAATTTACACAGAGAGCATATGCACTTTAGCACTGATTAGCAGTGGTAAAGTGCCCCGAGTCCTAAAAACAACAACAACAGGTCAGGAAAAAATAGGAGGAAGAAGCAAAAAGTTTGGGGATAACCCTGCAAAAAAGGGCCAAGTCCAACAGTTATGCATTTAGAATCAAACTAATAGTACAGTTTAAAGGAAGAACATCAGGACATAATAGCAAACTCAGGCAATTTAGATTTTTTTTAAATATCATTTTCATTAGCATTTTTCATTAATTAACATTTTACATTTCAACTTTCAGACCATGTGCACAGTTGCCTGCACTGAAGGATAAAAATCTGATTTCGCCGTACTCATGTATGAAATATAATGAGCTTGTACTGTCAATGTATATTGTATTAGCATGATGTATCAATAAGTATTTACCTTTGAATTAGAAGGATGTATTCGTACTTATTAGAATGTATTTTGCATTCATTCGTTCTTAAAGAAGTATATCTATTGTTCTTGTAAATAGGCTAGGCCATCGCAAGACCAGCGCCATGTTGATATGTTGTTGCTTAAGCTTCAGTGGAGATCACATGTTATTCCTTGCACAAATATAATGTGTTATAGTGGACAGCTGAATGTGGGGAGTTCTCCTCTCTGTCTTGGGAACCAAGGTCGCATCTGGCTGCTAGTGCGATAAGCGCATTCCTGAAGGAGCCGTTCTTGCCCTCCCTAGCACGAAGACGAAAGGGAGTCACCCCTACTGACCTACACCCACAAAAGCTGTGTCTAATAATGAAACTAATTATGTGTGCCATATATGGTCATTCCTGGGATCTCGAGGGCCGGCTGGTACTTTTCCTATTATAGTGTTTCATGTGTGTAACGAAAAGGTATATAGGCCCTGTTTGAATGTAAGCCGTCAGTCTTCTCTGCGGACCTCGAGGGTAGAGGCCGTGGGGAGGCTCCTCTGCGTAGAGTACTTTGTTAATAATCGATTGATCTTTCCTCACTACCAACTGACTGATTATTGGTAATTGGTATAGGGGCTATTGGTAAGTATAGCTCCATAGGTATACATTATTTACATACAACATGTACATTATAATTGTTCCATATACAGAGGGGAAAGTAAGAGAACAAAAGATAAATACCTTAGAATACAATTTGCTTTCGTATTCCTTATTTAACTTTTTCCTTACTAAGCATGCTATTACTTATGATCTGTGGACATGCTCCTGGTATAATAATTGTTTAGTTGTGGAGTTTGTAGTTTTTGCTAATATCATCTTTTTCCAGTCTCTTCTATTTATGATAATTAAACTAATAACATCTACTCTTTCCCGGGGTCAACACTCACTTACTTCTGCATTTGTTTCTCGTAAATCCTGATTCTCAATCACATCAAGGGAGGAGAAGCAGGGATCGTGGGGGAGAGGGTCCATGCAGACCCTTCTGCTGGTAATATACGCTATCTTTTAGTACAGTATATCCCTTGTGGCTTATTGGGGTGAAACATAGTTGGTGATGGACTTAGCATCTACAGCAGTTAGGGGTCTCTAATAGAGTTCTCATTGTCTAATGATCCTCTAGTATCCCAAGCCCTCATTAATTCGGCCCAGGGTTGAGCTAGGGTTTTACACCATTTGCTCATTTTGTCCTTTCGGGTCAGCGCTCTGTCCTTGGCTCTGGCCCAAGTTGAAGCATCCTCAACCAGTTACTCTGGGGCCAACATTCGCTCCCCATCTGCGGGCAATTTGTCTTTTGGCTAGGAGCAATGCTATTCCCCATTTATTTGGCCTTAGACCTAGGGAATAAACCTAACAAATAAACTTCAGGGCAGTTCATCAAGGTGCGCGCTAAGACTCCTTTGAGGACCTCTATGACTTTTTGCCAGTATGTTTGTAGTAATGTGCAACTCCAGATCTTGTGTTTAAAATTGGCATCTAATTCTTCACATCTAGGGCATTTCTGATCCTCGACCCCATCCATGATGTTAAGCCTTTGCGGTGTGAGGTAAGTCATGTGGAGTATAATTGAATTCTAAAAGTTTAAAATTGGCATTCCTTGAAATCTTCTTAGGGCTCCCCAAGGTTTTCTTCCATTCTGCATTAGTCAGGGGTCTACCAACCAGGTCTTCCAATTCTTCTTGCAAGTGAGTCAGGATCTGTTCTGTCATTGCCATTACCGCCTCGTATAACCATTTTACCAGATGTCTGGCAGATCTCAACATCGCCATTGCCTGGAGGTCCGGGTGCGTGCTGGGCTTGTGTGCACCCTGCCATAGAATGTGGCCAGAGTTCCCCGGACATTGTGATAATTTAGGAACTGACCTGGCCCTCTCTCATGATACTCTAGTATTCTGGAAGGGGGAGTAATTCTCCATCTTGGTAGCAGTCCCTGACTGTGGTCACTCATGCCTCCACCCACTCCCTCAACTGACCCTGTGTGAAGGGGGAACAGTTACCTTTTTGGGGCAGTCCAACTATAGGTAGGTCAGGTGCATAGAGGTGCAATCCTGCTCCATGTTTTGTACACCTGTCCCAGCATTTTAGGGCCACTTTTAACAGTACTCCCATATTTTTAATCTTATATTTGGGATTCAGCATCCTAGGTAGTAGTAGCCCATGTTTGGGTTGATATGGTAATGCCAGTGTCTCTGGTACTCTCCCGTCTAGCCGCTGTGCTAACCACTTTAGTTATGCTGCCAGTTAGTATGTCTCTAAATCCGGAGCACCCAAAACCCCTTTGCCAAGGGTTGTCTTAGGACCATGAGTGACACTCTTTTCCGACCACCATTCCAAATTAGTTCCCTCAGCAAGGTGCCCAAGTCCCTGAACCATCTCCTGGGGACCACCACAGGGAGATTCACAAAGTAATATAATAATCTAGTTACAATAACCATTTTGGAGAGCGTTATTCTGGCCATGACTAAAAGTCTGAGGGAGCGTCAGAAAGACACATTTGCTTTTAATGCACGAGGAGCCCTGCCTAGGTTCCCCTCCAACAAGGCAATCTGGCTATGAAACACCTGTATACCTAGGTATTTAATGGAGCTCGGTGACCAGGCAGGTCTCTCGGGTAGGTCAATGGGTCTAGTCAGTGCGGGCCTTGCTGGGAAAATCTGGGTCTTCCGAGTGTTAACTCGGAGACCTGACATTTTCTCAAACTCCTCTAAGATGTGCAGCGCTCTCTGTATACCCTGTGTTCCATCCTTGATGTATAATAACATTTTGTATGCATATAATGAGATCATATGCACTGACCCATCCAACTTTATTTAATGGCTCCCTCCCTCACGGCTGAATTGTTCTGCTAGAGGGTCCATTGCCAGAGCGACGA
The DNA here is from genome assembly GCF_964263255.1 of Lissotriton vulgaris. NCBI lineage: Eukaryota > Metazoa > Chordata > Amphibia > Caudata > Salamandridae > Lissotriton > Lissotriton vulgaris. Next base: position 2,125,172,903 of record NC_141685.1, read on the forward strand.
ACAGTGGTGACAATAGGCAGCCTTGCCATGTCCCCCTGTGAATGGAATAAGGCAAGGACACCACTCCAACCCATCACATCCACTCATCTCCCAGCCCCATTATCTGCATCACCTATAGTAGAAAATCCCACCTCAGTGAATCGAAGACCTTTTCCAGGTCCACCGCCACCACCACGGTGTACGGGTATTTTGTCAGACCATTATGAAATAAGACATCGTACAGTCTCTTCAGGTTGTTAGAGGTCGACCTGGTCAGGATAAATCCATTTTGGTCTGTCTGCATCAGACAATGCATGTGTGGCATAAGTCTGGTGGCCAACACCCTGCTTAGGAGTTTAAAATCGACATTCAGCATCAACAGCGCTCAAAAGTCCGCCATACTGGGCATGTTCAATTTGTTTTTGGGTAGTTGGACCACCAATGCCTCTCTAATTGAGACCTGGAGGAAGCCTAAGTTTCTTGCCACAATATACATTTTCTCCAGGTGGGGGCCAGGAACGCTACGTAAGTATAATAGAATTCTGCCGGGAGGATATCCAATCCTTTTGTCTTCCGTCTGGCCATTTCCCTAATTGTTGTACTAATTTCCTGTGCACTGATAGCCATCACTAGATTTCTCCTAGCTGCCAGGTTCACACTATGTTGTCCCAAGCCCTCCAGGTAAGCCTCTATTTTTTCCTCCTGTACTTCTCCTGGCCTTCCATACAGTTTAACATAATAGTTTCTGAAAGTGTTGTTAATAATTTTGGGGGAGAAGATTATCAACCCCTCCGGTGTTAGTATGCTCGGGATCGGGAGCCCTTGTTCTCGGGTTGAATCAACCATGCTAGCATTTTCCGAGCCCTTCCACATGCTGCCTCTCCTGAAATATGCCGGATTCTAGGAGCCTCAGTTGTTCCCAAGTTTCATTGTATTTACTTTTTAAGTCAGACAGACGTTCCTTGTCCTCTTCCCCTTTCCCGGCGGTCTTATCTAGCATCTGTGTCTGTGCTTCTAATGTCTGGAGCTCTTAGTTAATCTCTCTTCTGGCGCCCAAAGCCTGGCCCATTAATTGTCCCCTCACCACGACTTTAAACACGTCCCATTCTATTAACGGGGTGCTTTCAGTGCCTCGATTTTGTTCAAAATAAGTTGAAAGGGAAGTGGACAGCTACCACTTAAAACAGTCATCTTCGAGTAAGTTGGGGTCTAGTCTCCATAATGGGATATGGGCTCTCTCTGGAGTTTGTGCGAATTTCAAAAGAAGAGGACTATGGTCCGAAATGGAACATCCTAAATATTCTGCCCCCATCATGGTGGATGCTACTTGCTCAGAACAGAGAAACATAACTAATCTGGTGTGCAGGCCATACAGTGATGAATAAGCCTCTAAATGTCTAACAACTCCCACCTGGATATCCATTCCCATAGGCCCCGTGCTGTCATCGCTGCAGTTGTACCCCTCAATGGTGGCATGGATCTATCCGTGTCAAAGTCAACCACACAATTGTAGTATCACCTCAGTATTAAGTAGCCTGATGTTATTTCTGACAGAGGTTTAGAAAGCCCCTGTAGAAATTGAATCTGATCCTGATTCGGGGCGTATATGCTCCCAGTGTTATTTCTCTCACTTTGAGTCTCCCTTTCACTAAAACAAATCGCCCATCTGTGTCAATAATTGTGCGTGTTTCTGGGAAGGGGGTGTCAGGTCTGATCCATGTAAGGGCCCCTCTGGCATATGCTGAATAGTTTGTCGCGAACGACTGGCCTCGCCATCTACGCTTGAGTCTGATAACTTTCTCCGTTGTCAGGTGTGTTTCCTGAAGCATCACTATCTGTGAGCCTCTGAGTCTAATGTAATTTAGGATACTGTTACATTTAGAGGGGGAACCCATGCCCCACATGTTCCAGAATAACAGCTTAAATTCCTCTACTTGGTGGGAAAACCATGAGTTATGTTACATGACCCACCCTCTCCCCTCATTCTCCACATCAAGTCTCGACCTGGACCAGGTGTGGTGAACCCTAGAGCAGCAAACAACAATCCCAACACTACAACTCCCAAACCCAAGAGGGGACCGGCAACAGCCAGCTGCCCAAACCTGCAAACAAACATCAGTTCAGTTACAATGCCGCCTTCACCTCCTCAGGTCGTTCATTCTGGTGGGGGGTGGGTAAGACAAAGAACCTTGGAAGAGCATTGCTTCAGTCCCGGTACCCCAGTTCGCGGAGGAGGCCGATTAATGCTCGCCCCATGGAGTTATGATGTCTGAAGTCTCTGGTTCCCAGGTCCTCATGTAAGCAAAGTCCTCCAGATGTCGTCTCTGTTAAATTATTTCATCCACCGTGTGCAGAGTAACTTTTGGCAAGTCTGACTCATTTCCTGTGCTCTCATCCAAATTGGATGATTATTCTAATTGTTCTGAGGATGAACCTATCAGTTTGTCTTACTTTTGGGGCAACATCAGCAATGCCATTGGTTGCAGAGCAGCTTTTCTGTACTGTTGCCTCTGAGAGGTTGTGGGCTTCTGGAGTGCACTCACTTTCCTGGGGCAACATTGTCTGTTCCTTGTTACCCGTTTCATCCCACGGGGCCCTGTTGCGATCTGGGCAGGGGCGTGCCTTTTTTGTAGCCTCCAGCCAAGAACATGTCTCCTCTGGTGTGTTGCAGAAATGTGTGGTGCCATCCAGGATGATCCTGAGTTTTGCCGGGAAGATCAAAGAGTATTGCAAACTGGCCTTCTTGGCCTCGATAAAAGATGTGTGTAGTGCTTGCACGCTGGCTGTGAAGTCTGGAACCATCAAGACGTTGCTGTTGCCCAGGATGTAATACCCGTGGTTGCGTGCTTGTTGAAGGATCGAATCCCATCTCTATAATGTAGAAGTTTGGCCACCCCTGGTCTTGGAGTCTTCCCTGGGACAGGTGCACACCCAGGTACTCGGTGTGCCCTCTGCAGGGTGAAGAACTTGGAGAGGGAGTCTGAGGGCATTTCTCTCTCAGCCATTTCTCCCGGAACATTAACATGTCCAAGCCTACTGTGCCCTCCGGGATGCCCACTATCCTGATCTTATTTCTTCTATTTTACTCTTCGGCGTCCTCGGCCCGTCGTTCCAGTTCTGTCACTCTTGTGCTGAGGTCATCTAGGCATGATGCTTTTTGTTTGTGTTCTGGTAGAAGTTTGGCAACTGTGGTTTCAACTTTTTTGACCCTGTCAGACAGCCTACATTGTTCCGCCTGTAATGTTCCCAGCCTCACCGACACTGCCCTTATATCTTGTTGTCTAGGTGAATGTGCAATGAGGTTTCCATGTCCGCAGGTTCATCACCATCTTTTTCAGTAGGCAGTGGTGAGGGTTCATGTGTGTCGGGTTGGGTGTTCCCTGTCTTGTTCTTTGGTTTTGGCATCTTGGTATCCGCTATTGAGGGTGAGATGTGGAAAGAAAGTTTTAGTTCCTCCCTTCTATATCCTTGTCGGTCGGGGGATCTCTAGTTGCATATATCATTAGTGCCGCCACTGATTTGGTTGTCCTTAGTAGTTGAGTCATCCAGTGGCTAAGTTCTGCGTTGTCTTGTATGTATTCCTTTCTTCACCTTCACACCAGCGCCATTAGCACCTCTGTCAGCTTTGCATGCCACACTTACCCCTCTCAGATTGGCCTTTTCTACCTCTCTGCTAGTGCTGCTCCCGGGGGACCCTCTTCCTCTTTGTTTGATTCCAGGTCCTGTCCCCCATTCTTATAACAGGCTTGTCATATTCGGTGTCTTGGGGGTTGGGGACTGCTTATATTATCTATCAGGCCTTGTCTCTCCCTTGATCAGGCCCAGTAATACTCAGTCAGGTCTTATTGCGCCGCTTTTGTGCACTTGCCTCGCACCCTGGCCTTTCCTCGTTAGCAATTGTGTCACTGGTTTCTTGTATGTCTTCCCCCCCACAGCTCTTGTTTTCCCCTTCTCATGAGGGGTTCAGTCTCATTCATGTAGCTGCTGTCCTGCTTGGGCCGCACACCGGTTTTATTGCCGCCGGACTCACCTAGATAGGGGCCTCTTAGGTCTCGAGGATCCGATCCCCATCTCCCGGCCACTCTCTGGCCTCGCCGTCGCCATCAGGCCTCACCGTTTTCACCAGATTGTGCTCAGGTCTGCTGGGCACTTGGGAGCTTAACTCCCTGCTCCACGCCATATCGTGTTTCGGTTCAGACCCCACCCAGGTAGGAGCCTCTGGGGTCTCAAAAACCCGATCCCTGTTCCTCAACCGCTCGCTTCCTGTGCCGTGGCTGCCCGGCCTCACTGGTCTCACTGAGTCATGTTTTCGCCTGCCGGGTACATCTTCTGGGTGCCTGGAGTTGAGCTGTGTGCCGATTTCTGTGCTGGGCTTTGGACCAAGGATGTGAAACTGTGTCTACATAAGGAACACCTGGTTTCATCCCGAAACAACACTGATCATTTAAAATTAAGTAGCTTCTGTTAGAAAGCAACAAAAAGTCCAGAATAGGGCGTAAGCACCTCAGCTACAAGTTCTGGAGGAGTACTATCCAGGAAATAGCGTCTCTTCAAAAGGAAAAAGAAACTGTAACAAATCCAATCCAAATAATGAAAGAAATTCCAAACAGTATGACCACACACACCAGGCACACCACTCAACGATATATGAGAAGAATTTGAAGAAAAATCACCAACATAAAAAAGAATTGTTGGAGGCAGTCTGAGTAAAAACAGGTACCTCGTCGAACAAAGGAGAGCAGGTAGGCACCTCCAACAGTGGTTGATAGTATATAATTTAATTGCAATGTACAGCAGCAGAAAACACACAACCAGAAACAGTTCCTGTATTTTTATCATTAACTGGCACAATCGAAAGTTTAGCATCCGAAGACCCCAGCCGGGAAGTAGAAAGATTTAAACTACTAAGTGCATATGGAGGTATTTCATGTAGGGTAGGGAGAGGTGACAAGGAACTACACAGAAACTCTGTGGCAAACTATGGAGAACTGTCAACAAGGTATAACTTGATCAAATCAATGGATATTTTTCGTATCTGTTTACAATCAGCAAGCAGTAGCAAAATCTCAGTTTGAGTACTTTAAACAACAAGGACAGGCTCCGGTGCATGTGAGGACAGGCCAAACTCTATTTTATTTGCAATCTTCTCTTAGACTGAATCCCTAACCTTAGAAATCCAGCCTGAAAACAGTTATTTTTACGTCACTTCAGCAGAACGTTTAGAATTCAAATTGGAGTGCTCCTCTCGAAAGCTTTGTAATTTCTGTAAGATCTTGAACAAACATTTGGACACCAAAGAATACCTCATATGGAATCAGTCCACCCAACAACCATCAAGACAGATTATTTAACTCTCTCTAGACTTCACACAGGTGATGGATTCAACCACGACCTGAACCTAATACTCTAGATTTAAGGACTGTTTTAAGTCACGGTTGTTCTACTCTGTTATCAAAGTTCCCTCAAGATAAATGGGGATAATAATGCACAGCAACACCCAGGGTGCACATAGTATCCCAGTAAGCCTTACATGAGAAAGCCTGTCCCTGGTCTGAGTGAAATGCTACAACTGCATATGAACCAAGAAAGACTTGTAAATCTTTAAGAAACGTTTGAGTGTCAGCTGATCTTTGTGCTACACCCTTAGGAATCGAGAATAAGAATCAACAGCCACTAAGATATGTTGAAAGGCACTATCCGAATGGATTGGTCTGCAGTGATATAAATAGACACATTGCAATGGTTGAACTTTAAATTTGTTGACAAATGGCACAGCTGAGGACACATTTTTAGTCTGTTTATAAAGACCTTGCCGCCAGTAGCGTGTTTGCCGTAAAGAAAATGTAGCCAGTGCATCAGCATTGGCAGAAGCCAATCCCTAATGAGCTGGTATTGTTAAATCAAACCTGCAGTCCCAGTTGGGTATCATTCGATCACCCACCGTGGTAATGCGGACAAGAGGAATATTTTGAGGACTACTTACATACAAATATTTTGCTGAATAACCTTAAGGTTGGGGCTAGCCACTAGCCAAAGCAGAGACTGCAGCCATTATGTCATCTATCCACGTATGTGTAATGAGTAATCACAGCTACTAAAACTATAACCGCTTTGGCAGCTTCATTAGCCAGCAATGTGCATACCAACACGTTGATATCTCAATGTGTGGCTCACATGAGCCTGTGGCGAATCATCCTTTCAGTACTGCAACCTTCCCCCAATGACGTTTATTCTTGAAAGCCTTTCCTTTAGAATTTGAGAATTCATTCAATTGCCAATAAGTTAAATTATCATTAAAAGCCTGGAAAGATAATAGGAATTCCACTCTATCAGTGGGAGAAATTCCGAATCTGTATTCTGCAACCCTAGAACCAAAGCTTTTAATTTAGCCAGCTGAGTGGTACAGTCACCTAAAGGTTCTGTATTTGATTTCTGTACCTGAAATGCACAATCTTTCATGACACCTTTACTGCAGGGCTTGTAGGTATAACATGATAAGGTGAGCCTTTAGCCCAACACGCTTGATTGCGATTTAAGGCTGGAGCCTGCATAAGAGCCCATTCTGCAGCATGAGTTGCTTCAACTTCCTCTGGAACAAAAAGGAAAAGGTAGATATTATTACAACCTACCCTTGTGAGACTTTTCTAACAAACTCTGGTGACCTATCTACCACAGACAAGAGAATGTCATCTTCATTAATAAAATTCTGTCAGAATATTACCGCAATATTGCGGTATGGCAACCTGAATTTGCATGTCCAAAACATGAAGTCTACCAAGGGGGCTTAGACTGTGATCTGGCGTTTCTATTTGAAAATAGTCATTAATTGGACTACCCACCAAAAATTCTTGAGCAGGTTGGTGAACTATTGTGACCTCTGCTGCGCTGTCGGGAAGAGTTCTCACCCATGGCTTGTTCCAAAAAAGAGTTCTGAGTATTTGTGGCATATTTAGCAGAATTTCCTGCCTCTTTCTTCTATTTAAATTGTGCTTTTTGTAGAGGAAGTTTCTCTTACTTTTGTATGATGACATCAGAGGAGGGCTGTGAGTCCAGTTTTGATGTCACATACTCTTCCTGTCTGCAGTTGCTTCGTCCCCTCTCTATGACCACTTGTGTGCAGAGTCCTGCAAATAACAAGAAGGATGTGTATCAGAATACTGTGCCTATCAGGCTGTTTAAGTGCATCAAAGGTTAAACAAATTGTAATATTTTTCCATAGACTCCTGTTGCAGAGATCTTGTTCGAGTTTTAATTTTAGCTCTGTCTATATATTTATCCCAGAACTTTTAAGACAAGATTTTTGTTGAATTAAAATTAAATTTGATCACATTTGGTGGGGAATTTACCCATAATGGCATTGATGGTAATAGGACTTTTTGCAGGGACATCTAACTGACCCTGACCAGCTTGAGGAGCCCCTACTGGGAGCATAGTTAACATATGTATAACATACTGCATCTGACGTCTATTCAGCCTAACCAAATGGTTCAAGGGAGCATGTTTATCACACTGGTTTAGTGCATTCAAATGGGGATAAGGCGGCCAGGTTGCCTCTTCATTACTTAGAGGGCCAAATGGTATAATGGTGTATATGGCATGGCGCCTTGGAACATAACATGAAGTTCCTTGTAAGTTAATGTTTTTTTTAGATAGTCATAAGGTCTATATGCAGCTGGAACTGCAGCCTTAGTGTTTGTATGAAATGTTTGTAAATTGGCATCCGGGAGCAGCGGACCCAGATAGGAATGGCAGCAGGGTAGGACTTTTGACGAAGTGAGTCTCTGAATGTATGCACATAGGTATGAGGATGTGATGTGTGTCACATGAAGTGAATGCATTTTTTTTTTCAATACCTTAAACTCCATTGTAAATACAAAGAGTGTGACTACAGGGAGACCCTCGTCTCCAGGCTCTCCAGAGAGACGATAAGTTCAATAACAATGGGTGAGTACAGTATCTGTATGTGTATTTCTACTGCATGACTAAATTACGCGAATCTTAACAATAATTAGACATACCTCACACAAGAGGCATGTTTTGACCAACGAAGGCGTCTTCAGCTCTTTAACTGGAATTGGATGGATGTTTGTTTCATGTATAGGCATTCACTGTTAAGGCTATTATGATCAGGATTATATGATATATGAGTGATACACTAATAACTCTTGCTGAATTAGTGGTTACTCAACACATGTGTATTGCTACAGAAGACCTGATGAGTAAGACTCACATTCAGGCACTCTATTGATGATAACCTAGTGGTTAACTTAACCACAACGTGAGCTTGCACTGGATGTAGCCGGTTATGATATGGATTCTCACATTAGAATTCGATATAACGCGCCAGCCATTCACATTCATGAAGAAAATTCTACGAATACTGGTATGAAATATGGACTTTTTAATTACAAGTTGGACTCACAAAGAAAAAAGAAAAAGTAACAAGAAGGGTAAGTATACACTTCGCTCCTAGATGCAGTCAGTTACATGCATCTTTTGTGTATTAACTAGATACTGCACACAACGCACACACCAGGGAGATGATTCTAATCACACTGATGAAAGCCCTCAACCTTTTTGGGCCATAGAGTAGGGCTGAAACATGTTGGTAAAGGGGTTTAGGCCTAATACCCTCCTTATATTCTTTTTACTATCCCTGACTGCACCACAAATAAAGGAATACCTTGGAGTAAACCGGAGGATTTTTTATCTTTATGCCCCCTGGTCTTTTTCTTTCAAGTGCTCCCTGGAACATGTCCAAGCCCACCCTGACCTTTAGGACTCTGGGTGAACCCGACAATGAAGCATGACACTATAATAGTGTGGGAGGGTTATTTAAAGAAAAGGAATTCTTTCCTTCCCCACCTCTAGGCAGGCGAGTTGCCCCTGATAACAATAGTACACAGTAACGTGTTGAAATATTAGTTGAGATACTTTGTGCGTGTGAATTGGCATTGACTGCTGGAAAATCAACCCAGGAATAAAAAAACTTCACATTTATACCCCTGCTAAGCCTCAGCCATGAAGGTAACCTCTCCACCGCCATTGGCGAGACCATATCGAGTTAAGTAAGCAGTTGCTGCTTGCGTACAAGTAATAGGAATAATCTGTTGATTGCACCATATTTTATTATTGGATTCAACAAAAGGAACACTATTGGGGACAATCCTTTCAAAAAATCAAGCTTGATTAACATACAGCAGAGGAGGATACGCCTTTATTAACATGGACATCTCCTTATAAAGGTTATAGAGGAGCCTTGAGCACATGCAAGAAAAGTTATCAGGAGAACCATTAAAAAGGTACCAAACCTGGCCCCATGTTTATACGGTTCCTAGGACTAAGTATTAGGCACATAATACAGACACTGAGTCTTCATATATAATCAGAAAATGTTGGTTTGTTAGGCTAACCTACAGTACCACATCTAAACTCCTAACCATACATATTTATAGATGTAGTCAGTAACCTCAAACATGACTCTAATTCCCAAGTAATTTGTGGAAATAGATCTAACCTTTTAGTTTGAGACTATTGCATGCCCAAGGTGTCACAAAAAAGATATGAAAATACGTTTTGAAATATTTATTGAAAAGCTCTAATCTTTGTAATTAAAACATGAACTGCAATTATTAGAAAGATAATATCCATACTCATTGTTATGAGCGTTATTAGAATGGTGGAAAAACACTAACTATTCAAAAATGTTTATTGTTCATAATGTTACTAAGACTACTCCTATCTATCACCAATACCTCCATGCTAAAGGGAGCATGTCAGTACTACCCATCTGCTAGACCTGTTGGAATGATCTAACCCCAGACCTTGGTACAGTGTGTCATGAAACCGGGCTCAGTTCATTAGTGAATGCACCCCGTCTGAGTGTGCATGCCTGCACACTTTTTTCACAAGGCTATCTTCCTTTTCAGGATGAAGGTCAGGGACTGCAGCGCTGTATCTCAGTCACAACTCACAGCAGCTTGCATAGTAACTCTACTGGGAAGTGAAGAACCTCTCACTGACTTAAGCATAAACGCTGTTTATATGAGAAAACAGAAAGCTTATCGTACTGTGCCAGAGGCATGGAACAACTTCTTTAGCTATTCTGATGAGGAAGAGTTATCTCCTATAAGCAAAATTAAAACAAGGGCACTGCGTTCTAATTTGTATGACCCTGCAACTAATTGTGCACACTGAAGGGTGACAATGCCTACCAGTAATAAATGTGTGTATGACTCATTCTCGTATTAGGGGAAACATGTGCAAACCACTGTCAGATAAACATGCTAAGTTAAAAAGGAAAGCCAAAATGGAGACTAAATATAATCTCTACAGCACTGGTTTTAGTGTTGTTCATGATTAGGCAACTATGGTTCCCAGAGTGGTTTCATGGCATCTTCAGGAGCTCCGATTAAAAATGGACTGTCTATATTGGATTTGGGAAATGCAGCTAAAACAGATGAAGAGGCTGTGGTTAAACGACTAGCCCATAAGACTGGCGAGTATATGGTCACTCTGGGAAATATATATACAGACCAGATGGTCAAGTATCATGCCCTTCAGGAGGAGTCAATTGTACAACAACATGAAAAAGGTGATTGAATTTGTAAAGAGTGCCACCAATGTGAGTTGTTTCTTAATGGATTTGATGCAAACATCTCTAAGTTAGTTAAAAGATATTCAGGCCAAATACTCCTTAAAATGAGAAAAGAAAATGGGAAAGGTTAGGCTTTAAAAAGAAGCATTAGGATTTGTACGTAAATTCAGGACAAAAATGTTTTTTGCCAGATCCGATGTTACTACCTCTGTGTAAATATTTGCATAATCAGATTCATGCAGGAAGAGATAGCATGGTTAGAATCATCCTGAAGTACTGGAAGAATACAGGATTTTGAAATGTTGCTGAGGGTGGTTGTAGATTATTTTGCTAGGTTGAAATGGATACTTAGGTGAGTGGCACAATAAGAGCTGCAGGCCCATTAGTGGCATTTAATTTACAGGACCTGGATACATAGTGTACCACTTTACTATGGACTTACAAGTAAATTTAATGTGCCAATTGGGTGGAAGCCAATTTTACCATGTTTTAGGGAGAGAGCATAAGCCCTTTTGCACTGTTTAGCAGTTTAGTTGATTAGCCAATGAGAACAAAATTCACAAAATGTGAAGAGTGAAGGCAAAATGTTTGGCGATGACCCTGCAGAGAGGGACAGTTTCAACATGACACCCCTCTAGCCTAAAGCAATGGTAGAATAATCAATACCTAGATGGGCTTCCCTGCTTACGCAATGGAATCTCGACAATTTTCCTCTAATACAGAGGGCCTTGACATGTCTATGCCGCTCTCAACCCTGTTGCACCCTCCTGTTCACAGTTTCCAAAGCCACTGGTCTGACCAATAGGGAACCCTTCTCCTCACCTGTGAACCTCACCTGTGAAGCTCATAACCTTAAGTTGCTCACAGATGCAGGTACAGTAGACAGTACCACCATGGACAACAAAGAGATGTGCCCCATTCCGTCACTACGATCCCACTTCAGTCCCCAAAACAAGGAAAACTCTGGCCATAAGGACAGCAGCCAATTATGGTCACTGACAGCTGTCAGCCTCATGAGCCAGTCCCAAGGCCATCCCACTCCCAGATGGAGCTCCAAGCGGGGGCCTTGGGTATGCCTCATTTCTGGCCTAGCGGCTGGCAAAGAGTTACCTAACTGCTCTTGAGGGTTCTCTGACCTTTGAGGACTCTCAGAGCGGGGGGGATCCCTGGGTGTTACACCACTCTAATTCCACTATCCCTCCCACCAGTACAGGGGTGGGAGCCTGATACTGGTTCTCCAGCCGAGGATCGCCTCCCTGAGGCTGAACATAGAACAGGGGTGAGTCCTTCCAAACCTATGCACCTCATCTGGACCCTGTGCTATATGGGAGTGATAGCCCTAGAAACCTGAGCTTTCAGGGCACCATGGGCAGCCACACATTCCAGCTGTTATAGCAATGGTGGAAAATGAATTTGACAGAATACAGTCAATGGGCACCTGGTGACTAACTGTGAATCTTCTCTGGGTCATCTCCCACCCCATTCCAGGACCAGAGCCATGGGGTGGAAAAAGTCCTATCCCTAGGTCTGAGTTACCCTACACAACTGTCCGATGGACTGCTCTTGGGCAACCATCTTTGCAGTACCATGGTTTAGCTTGCTCCGTTGTCTCTCAGAGCAGTGACAGGGATCCCATTTATTGTGACCTAGTGGAAATGATGCCTTACATCCTCAGGAGACCCAAGTCTACCCTCTGAGTGCACCTCCTAGCTTAGGAAGACCATGGCATGTTCTACCACCTGCCCCTGGGACTACGTACACTTAAGGCAATATTGGCCACCCTCTTAGGGATCCCATGAGTGGGTGGGTTCTTAGGACAGACAGAGTCCCCCCCGTCCCACAAATCTATGTATGGGACTGCACAAACACCAGTACTGTATCCCACCACTGAACACCAGTGTTAGAAATTGAGGTATTGATTGGGTGAGAACCCTTCTCAAGCAACAATCACAATCCGGGTGAACCAAAGTAGCTAAATTAACCTGTGCTTAACCCTCTGGTAGCTTGGCAATAAAGAAGTCGGACTTAGCTTAGAGGCACTGTGTTTAGTATTTATGCAGCACACAGTAATAGAGTGAGGACATAACACCAGAAAGAGAACATTTTACTAAACTATTTGACATCAAAACAACAAAAATCCTAAAAGCAGCAACCACAGACATAGTGGGTCGAGATCGCAGCAAAGTCAAAAGTTATTATTGAACGTGATGGCACAGTTTGGATATATGAGGTGGAGTAGCCATGTCTCAACTTACCTTCAGACTTCGATGACATTTTGATGAAAAATGTCTGAGAAGGCAAAGAGTTCAGTGGAGAAAGGCAGCCAGTTATGTCTGTGGAGGTGGCGTAGTCGACAGGGAGTCGCTGGATTAAGTTGTGGTGAAGATTTCTACTGACTTTGGTACTTTATTGAAAGTAAAAAATATCCTGCAGGACAAAGCTGCAGGCTGTAGCCGAATAAGACTTCACGAGACAGGAAACTCCTTCTGTGTAGAGTCTCTGAACAAGATTTGCTGCTGCAGAGAAGACCCTGGCAGGAGCTACCCCAAAGTCTGGCTGACCTGGGTGCACCTTGGGTGGAATGGCAAACAGGTAGGTCTCGGTCTCCTAGCAGTCCTCAGAGCACATTTTGGGTTAAAATTCCCAAGTTTTTAGTTTTGGTTGTAGGGACACCTTTAGCACCTCTTCCAAGGGTCCAGGACTTGGTTGGCACCATTTAGAGGACAGGAATCACTTTTGGCAGGGTCCTGGGTTGGGTTCCAGTTGTTGGAAATTTTTGTGTCCCTGTAGCTCAGAAAAGGCCAGTCAACTAGCTCTTGAAGTCACTCTGCTATTCCTGGGTTCAAACAGCAAGGCAGGATTCAAGCAGCATGGCAGTCCTCTATGACCAGCAGGGAAGTCCTCTGAAGTATAAGGCAGGTCTTCTGAGTACATCCGCAAGTCTAGGAGTGACCTGAAGAGTGCATCTGAGGGCCTCTTTTTTATACATGGTGCCAGCTTTTAAGTGGAAGAAACTTCTAAAGTTTCCCGCCAACAGATGGTTCTGGAATTTCCTTACTTCCTGCATAGGCGCCAAGAGGTCTTGGGTGACAAAAGACTAGTTTGAAGTTCTTATGAGTGTGCTGAAGTAGCTTCTTTCAAATGTAAGACGGACAGGGAACAGCTCTGCCCTGTAGTGTAGTTCCTATATTCCCAATAGGCTCTGCGCATTGGAATAATATATACTGTAGTTTAGACGTAGGACTGAAGTCGACTAGGTCTCTACCATATATATTAGACTTAATTGTGAGTGCCAGCTAGCTCAGAGGTCACTAGAAACTTTCTCGAATTCACAAGAAGGGATTAGTTTCTGACAACCATATAACATGACAACTTTGTTTCCCCAGAATGAAACATATCTCTAGAGTCGCGGAAACAATAGATAACTATTTTACTCAGTCAATCGTGCATGCTTCGTTTCAACAGAGATGCAGAGAAATAGAGAGACCGGCGTTTTCAATAAAAGTATTTATTGAACAGTCTTCTTTATCAAGCATTGGAAATGAACGGCTACAATCGTTATACTGGTTATAAAGAACAAGGCATATGATACACACAGTATTATAAAGTAGTACTGTAAAAGCATGATTTGGTTTCGAAGCCATAAAGTGCATAAAAGGTATAAAATACATACAGTAATAAATAATGACTAAAAGTACTCAACTGGTGCTTCTAAAATACGCCTACCCCGGTGTACGTAACCTAAGTCTAGTACGAGGGAAGAAGTAAGTGAAGAGTAGCCTAAGTTTAATAGTTCTCTGCCAGGAATCTATTCCAAGAATTCTCTAAGAGGTTTAATCAGCTCCGTACCTTGGTTTAAGAAGGTTTAAGAATGAAGGAGGTCTTGTATCTCTCTCTCAGGACTCGATTTCCCAGATATTCGCATGGGTAAGCCGGAAACACTGGAGATGGATTTCTCGGTAAGAGAAAAGACAGCGTCTCTCTCAGTGCGTCAGCAGGAGGGTCGGCTTCCTTCGGCACTTGCTGCTGCAGGGTGTCGGGCAAGTAGATAGCCGATCTGCTCCAAACCACCATGTGTTTGACTGAGCAAACCTGAGCCTATTTGTACTTTGAAGGTGCCGAGTTTGACGCATGTTTGGACTTAATATCGTCACTCAAAGGCTAAATTCTTGGAAAACGCCAGGAGTTCTTGGATAACTTAATATTCAAGCAGGGGGAAGTTCCTAGCTGCTGAAGGCGGGTTTTTCCAAGAAATTGTTGTTAATACTCAGAACCTAGTGGAAGTAGCCATGCCGTATTTGGGCTGTGTGGCTTAGACCAAATAGGGTAGTGATTTCTATGCCTATATAAGGATGCAATGAAGTATACCTATATAAGGGCATGAATCGGGAAAATTACACTAGGGGCCTAGATTCGATTACAGCAGCCCTTGCCAACCTGGCAGGATGTCCTATTCTGCCAACACCTTGTCCCTCTTTCTTTCACTGCCTGGGAGGAATACACAAAAGCCAACTGCCAACCATTTGTGGCCATGTGACCCAGGCTGAGTGCATCAAATGGTTAGGACAAGAAAATGGCAACTTTCTAAAAGTGACATTTGCAGAATTGTGACTTAAAATCCAACTATACCATTAAAGAGGATTTTAAATTACAATTCTTTTGAGACCGAGCATGACATTTCACTAATCAAATGTAATACAGTAACCTAATGTTATCATCTGAGAGAGTTAAGGCCTCAAAGCAATGAAGAAAGATTTTGGGAGTTTTTCACAACCATGTCATGTAAAACTTAAAGGTACTTGCCCGATATTTTAAATTGACTGCACCTTGTTCTATGGGCTGTTTAGGGCCTACCTTAGGGGTGACCAATATGTATTAAAAAGAGGGTATTTTTGGCCTGACAAAAGAGTGATTTTTCCAGGCTGAATTTGCAGTTTAAATCTGGACAAAGGCTACAATGGCAGGCCTGATGCATGTTTTAAGGGCTACTTATGTGGGTGGAACTACAAGTGCTGCAGTCCCACTAGTAGTTTTCAATTTCAACCCTTGGGTACATGGGGGGGCGGAGCTAGCCATGTTGGGAAAGGGCCGCGCTGTAGGCGAGCTCTCCCGATCAAGTCAAAATCACTTATCCTGTGTGTCCAGCTGTTGAAAACAAGTGGAAATCCCTGGATTGCAAAGGTGCTGGCTGCATAATGCAGTGTTTTTCTGCTGAAATATATATCCCCCAACACGCTGTGATCCCCAGCGGCGAGTATCATTGTGTTATGTGGGAATCTAGGACCCTAGTGTAACTTTTCCCGATTCATGCCCATATATAGGTATAAACCATCCAGACTTTATATAGGCATAAAGAATCATTGCCTTATTTAGTTATAGCCGGCATGGCTACTTCCACTAAACTCAGAGATTTCGTGGTAAAACCAGCCCTCAGCAGTCAGGTACCTCCCCCTGCTTGAATACTTATTTATTCAAGAAATCCAGGAGTTTTCAAGGAACTAAGGCACTAGTGACGATATTATGTCCAATCGTACGTCAGACTCAGCACCTTCAGGGGTGTAAATATGCCTACATTTGCCCAGTCAAACACACAGTTGTTCCGGAGCAGATCGACTAACTACTTGCCTGACGCCCTGCTGATGCAAGTGCTGAAGGAAGCCGACCCTCCAACTGACGCACTGAAAAGACGCTGTCTTTTCTCCTGCCGAGAAATCCAGCTCCAGTGTTTCCAGGCTACCCTTGCGGGTTGCTGGTAGATCGAGTCCCGAGAGAGAGATACAAGACCTCTATCTTTCCAAAACCAAGGTGCGGAGCTGATTAGATCCCTACAGAATTCTTGAACACTTGAACATATTCTTGGCAGAGAAATACCAAAACTTAAACTACTCCTCACTTACTCCTCCCTCGTGCTAGGCTTAGGATAGGTACACTGGGGTAGGCGTACGTTAGAAGCACCAGTTGAGTACTTTAAGCCATCATTTTATCACTGTATGTATTTTATGCATTTTATGTATTCTATGTTTATGGCTTAGAAACCATATCATGCTTTTACAGTACTATTTTATAATACTATTCGTATTATATGCCTCGTACTTCTTAAGTAGCATTTCAATTGTAGCAGTGCATTTCTTATGCTTAAGAAATAGGACTGTTCAATAAATACTTTTATCGAAAACGGCTGTCTCTCTATTTCTAAAGCAACTCTGGTGAAACTAAGCATGCACGATTGACTGAGTGAAATAGCCATCTATTGTTTCCGCGACTCTAGAGATACGTTTCATTCTGGGGAAACAAAGTTGTCATGTTATATGGTTGTCAGAGACTAAACCCTTCTTGTTTATTCGAGAAAGTTTCTAGTGACCTCTGAGCTAGCTGGCACTCACAATTAAGTCTAATATATTCGGCAGAGACCTAGTCGACTTCAGTCCTACGTCTAAGCTGCAGGGTATATTATTCCAATGCGCAGAGCCTATTGGGATTATAGGAACTAGACTACATGGCGCCCAACGTTTGGTAAGGCGATAATTTAATGCTAGATACTAGAGTAACTCAGTTGTGCTTTTCACACAGACCCCTTTTTCCCATAAAATACTCCGATAGACGTCTGGAGTGGGTAAAAGGTTAAAATCCGCCGAAACTGAGTAGGACGAAAATCCTATCTATTAGTTTTTGGTAAATTCAACGTTGAAGGATACAGTGTTCCAAAATATTGTGCACCTAATTTTTGTTTCCTTGAAACTTGTTCTGCAAACTTTCATTAAACAATGTCGAGTAACGGTGACAAGAACGCAACCGGTGGAGCTGCAGTAAATGCAAACTAACCGGGTTCAGACATTACAGGGTTTAATGAAAACGACGATGATGCTGTAATCATCGCGGCAAACATAAGGAAAACCATAACTATAAAACTTATAGAAAATGGGGTATCATCGAGAGGTGGTAAAGTTATATTTGTAATAAAGGCACATGAATATCGGCAGACAGAGGTATTCTATTCATGGATTACTTTTCCACAAGCAAACCCAGTAACACGGGAGTTCCACTACTACAAAGCAGAGGAACCTCCAGCAGAATACGTTCCTTTTGAGGACGTTGAAATTCCACTAACTTACCAAGAGCATCAGCTCTGGTTTAATGGCGCCCTAAAACATGAAAATCACACTACCTGGCTCGGTCTACTAGGTAGACCAGGAGCTACATGGCCGGTACTAGCCAGCTTTACACCTCATCCAGACATTGAAAGTATGTCAGATGTAGAATTATTAGCTCAGCTAAAACAATAAAATAAAATACATGGATAATTGGTTCAATATGTCATGCGGACATTAACAGTCCAACCTGCTATAAGAAATCCACAGCATACCCCTCACCAGGGGAACACAAACAAAATCACACCACAGTCTATACAGTCAGTCATTGGTAAACTACCAGTGAAATGAGAACAGATTCCGTTCTGGTTAGCATAAAAAATTACTCAAATAGAGGCAGTATTTCCTGATAGTACACCTCATGAAAAACCCAGGATTCTGACAATCTGTTTACCCATGGGGATTGCACCACACGTAGAGGATTGTGACACTTGGGGTATAGTCTTTGCTTCAATCTACACTAAAACACATGGTGTTCCATCCATGGCGGTAATACCAGACGTTCTAAGACAGATTCAAAATGAATACGGTCCGGAACCGGCCTTGAATCTAGGTATGAAATTAGAGAAAGATTTAAAACAGGTCTCTGCTATTCTATTAGCCAACATCAGAGGAGAAGCAGCATCAGTGGCAATCCGCTAGAAATTTAAAAGAAACAGACATTTCTGAGCAACCTTATGAGCTTGCCAGAATTATTGAAAAATCCTATGCAGAACTAGGTAGAGATAGTTTGGGTGGGAAACCAGTAAAACCTGAATTAACAGAAAATCCTGAATAAGTGTTCATTAAAAATAATCTCACTACTCCGAAAAAGAAATGGGAAAATACTAAACAGACACTTCCTAGAGAGAAGAGTTCTCAGTCCAGAGGAAGGTCTCCCCAAAGGAGAGTTAGGTCTCCTGAACGGGGAGGTAGGTCTCCCCAACGGGAACCCTCTGAAAAAAGATATAACCTTAGAAATAGGGATACTTTAAGAAAACCTGATAGATATCAAGATAATGACACACGTCCCTCACAATCTTTTCAGACTTCCTCGCAGACATCGGAAAGAAGAGGACGATCAGAACACAAAGAAGAACGCGTCAAGTCCAAAGACAAAGAACCCGTTCATCAAAGTAAAAAGGCTCAATTTTCGAAAAAAAAGGTAGCAAGCATAAAGGTCAGACATGCCAAGGATTCTGAGGACACAACTCAAGAATGGGGAATGGGCTCAGACAATGCTAGACAGCGCAGCAGAAGTAACCATAGTTCGAAGGATCCTGAAGGATCATCTGGAGACAGTGGACTTGAATGAAAACATTCTGGTTGAAACTGCAGACACCAGGGTTAGTGTACCCCAGAAATTATATGAAGTAACACTCCGGATGGAGGGGGATATAACTAGAAAAATAAAAGCTCTCTTCTGGGACAAGCTTTCCAAGGGTTATGACATACTTCTAGCTGAAAAAGACTGGCCACCTGCAGTTGTTAGGGAGTGCCCACACGGCGAAGAGATAATTATGCCAGCCTTCTCAAATCAAATTCCAATTCATAAAAAATATACATATGCCAGGAAATGGGCAGTGGCCCCTGCCCCAGCATTTTATAAGAATCATGTAGGATGGGATGATGACTCTCCTCATCACAAAATCCAGTTAAAAAATCAACCTACTGCTCAAAGACAGTATCCAGTTAAGCATGAAGCAAAAAACAAGTCAGGGAGATCTTAGATCAACTTGAATATCAAGGGGTGTTTGAAACATGCACCTCATCTATGAACAATCCTTTGTTTCCTGTCTCCAAACCAGACAATACACATCATCTAGTTTTGGATTACAAACACCTGAACTCTTGTTGCAAAACTTTTGCAGTACAAATTCACATAGTACAGCACTGATGAATAACATCGTGCCCAAAAAATATAAAACCACATTAGATATTTCAAATGGGGTTTTCTGTCAAAATATTGCACCAGAAAGCAGGCATTTGACCGCTTTCTCAATCTTGGGGTCACAGTGGCAATTTTGCCATCTCCCCCAGGGATTTAAGAATAGGCCGGAGGTATTTTCAGCCAGAGTAGCAGAAATACTACAAATGTATGATGATTCAGGCATTATCGTATGTCGATGACATCTATATTACAGATGACGATTTAGACAGGCACTTGAAAAGAGTAAACACCATCTGAAGGGTATAAATTTAATTTTAAGAAATCACGAATTGCCCACCTCAATGGCCTATTCTTAGGATACAAGTTATCAAGTGAAGGCAAAAGCCTGGCAGCAAACTTCCTAGAGAAATGTGCGCTGCTTCAACCTCCAAAAACGCTGAAAAACTTACAGTCAATTCTAGGTTTCCTGAATTTTGGAAGAACTTATGTTCTAAACTACGCAGAAAGGGTTAAACCTCTCTACCAACTAATCAAACCTAATTTCAAACAAACTAATTGGACTCAAACACATACAGAAATTTTACGTTCAGTACAAACAGAGATGCTAAGTAAAACAAAATTAGATACACGCAATAACGTGCGCAATCTCGTGATCCGGGTAATCCCAGGAAGATGCAGATTCACATACCTGACCTTTAACGAAGGTGAAAAGGTACCAATAGCATACAAGTCACACTTGTACACACAAGCAGAAATGAAGTTCACTTCAACAGAAAAAATTCTGACAGCAGTTCAAACTGCAGTAGCTAAAGAAAGAACTCTGGCGAAGGGTAAACGCCTATTGATCGTTACACCTGTACCTGCCTTAGAGGCAGCAACAAAAGCTAGCATTCCTAATGTTAAAGTTTTACATCCAAGATGGATTCAATGGGTTAATTCTCTTGCTGCTACAGACGTTGAATATGTCTTTGACCCTAATTTAAAGACACAAGAATTCCTACAATACGAATGCGAATGTCCTATGCCGTCTGAAATTCTGCCTCTAGAACATTACGGATGTATAATATATACAGACGGATCAGCATAGCCCGCAATTGGGGTTAAACAAGCCTATAGTGCTGCGTGCGCGATCGTTAAAGGTCGTTGGCGCGAAGGAAAATTCAGACCTATGGTTACTAAAACTCAATCACTCGGAGACTGTACAGCTCAGCGAGCTGAACTACAGGCTTTCAAGATGGCGCTTGAAAATACCGATCGCGAATTCCCCACACTAATAGTGTGCGATTCGTATTACTGCGTACAATCTTACAATGAGTATCTGCAGAACTGGGTTCAAAACGGTTTCAAAGCTGCAAAAGGTTGCGCAATTAAGCATAAAACGCTTTGGGAACAAGTAGTTCTTTTACAGAAAGAATGACAAAAGACTCACGTGATTCATACACTGAGTCATCAGCGTGATGGCGTTCACATTGCAGGGAATTCATAGGCTGATGAAGCCGCGAAGGCAGCTGAGCAAACGGCATCCGTAGCTGCGATCACCCGGTCAAAAATAAAAATAGACAGCGAAATAATACAAGCTGTGACTGCTTCAATCAAAGACAGTGGTAAGACACTCCTGAAAGGCTTTCCAGTAAAGTACTCATATATAACTGATATGAATAATGTTCCTTTTGCTAGAATCCCTGGAGTGGGGGACAGAGCCATTCCAAACATGGAACACAGGTTAGGACTAATCTTAGCAGCACATGAAGGGCTCGCCTCTGCACACGCAGGAGTTTCCGCCACAGTATCTTTATTAAAACAGAGATATTGGTGGCCGCGCATGAGGAAACAAACTAGAAACTATGTTCTAGAATGTGAAATCTGCCAAAAAATGAAAGCTTCTACAGTGAAGCGACCTGCTCAGACACACCTTCTGATTTCAGATAAACCACTAGCGTGCGTTTACCTGGACGACTGTGGTCCCTTAACCACTTCCATGCTCATGACAAGCTCAGCTCGTCATGAGGCACAGTGGAGCTGTGCTGATGACGAGCTGAGCTCGTCATGTACAATGGTAAATCTGAGAATCAAGCACCGGGGGGGAAACCTCTAGCAGCCAAGGTGTTAACAAGGGATGGTAATTATAAATATATCATGGTCGCAATGGATTACTGCACAAGATTTATTTGGATGTGGCCCCAGAGCTCGGCTGATGCCAGAACTGTTATAAAGAATTTGCGAGTGTTTATCGGCACCTATGCAATTGGCACGCTACATTCTGACCTGGGTCCTGTGTTTAGCTCTCGAGCTTACAAGGAGGCCATAGCTAGCTTGGGCATTGCATTGCGGTATTCTAGTCTCTTCCATCCTGAGGGTACTGCGGTAGTGGAAAGAAAAAAACGTGACATAAAGCAATCCATAGCAGCTAAGGTATTAGGTTCAGGTGATGGGTGGGTCAAACATCTAACAAGTGTCCAACGTAGTCTTAATAATCTGCCAAGAAATTCTCTGGGTGGAGTCACTCCGTATGAATTAATGTTTGGTACTAGAATGATAATCAAAGACCTCGATAGTCAGACTTCAGTGGTGAAATAAAAACTCTTTGATGTCAAAGATCGTTTGACTGTTTTACAGGACTTAAATGAAACAAGAAGAAGTCTGAGTAATACCATACAGAAGCAAATGCCCACTGAAGAAAAACCACCTGTCCCAGCAACCCCTGCCTGGATTCTAAAGATTGTGGATCTGATCAGGGAGAAAATTGCAGTGAAGAAGGAATTTGGGCCTTCTTACAGAAAAGCAGTACCAGTCTTGGCCGTCCAAGGAACAAGATCAGTAGTACTACCGCCCCTTGCTGGTAAAAGGGAGAACAGAGTTGTATCTATCCACTTGGTCAAACCACAATCATGTGGCCAATAATAAGTAGTAGGCCCAGTGGTCTCCGGAGAAGTAGCAGACGACCAAACCTTGCTACAATCCAAGAGGTTCAAACTGAAAGACTTATCACTTTTGATAAACCACCAGTAAAAAAAGAAGGACTATGCAACAAAGCCATGGAACTTGTACCTCTGGAAACCCAAATAACAGTTCGTCAAGAAACACCTGTCTACAATGATGTGCCATCTGAGTATACAAATATGACAAAGAAAGAGAAAGCTCCAGTGACTTCAAGTAATCCTGATGCAATCCCAACAATTGACAGAACTGCTTCTGGCTACTTTATCAACTTCAATAACTTTTCTGAGGATCCCAGTGAACCTGAAGATGAGCCAGCAAACAAAACTATCAAGAAAAAAGTAACAGAACTCCTTCATCTACTAGAAAAAACAAATCTGGTTTCACCATTGGTGGGATTTTGGATTGGATTGGGTGTACTTTTCATCCTGCTCTGGCTCGTGCTAGTATTGAGCTTGGGAAGGATGATTGATGGAAAATACAGCTCTATGGACACAGCAAGTAAGAAAATCAACTTGGTATATAGGAACTACACTACAAAGGAGTGGCGGCCGGAGGCCTGACATGGCATACGTCGCCACGTAATCTGCATGCAGGCCAGAAGCTCTGATGGTGCATGGTAGGCCTGAGGGTGATATCAGAGCTGAAGTGCCCGGAGTGTGATGCGCGCTGTCTGATCTATGGTGAAGTCAGGAATCGTGCACCCGGCACGAGATTGACCGCAACTGCCGTAAAGACGTGGAGCGGGCCTGCGTGCGGCAGCGGTCGAGGTGCAACATCCTGGACGGAGGCTCCCGCAGCGGCACAATGCCTCGTCATCGCTGGACCGTGGCCGTGCTGAAGAGGTAAGGGGATTCGCGGTGGTGCAGGGGCATTAGTGACCTGCTGCCACCCTCCCCACACACCCCTGAATCAAGTGCAACAGTTGGGAAGCAGAAGGTGCCGGCGGAGCGCCTGTAATGTCAACTCCATTTTCATGGGAGGTCGGGGATACATCAGGTGCCTGTAAGACCCGGCCATGTCACAAAATAGCCTGCTAGTCTGCACGTAAATGAGCACCCATGGTGAAATATTAAGTGGCTGCTACAGATGCGGCGGAAGCTACTGGGATCTACACTAGAGGCTGTGATCCTCCTATTACTGATCAACAGACCCAGACAGGCGCCCACATGAATTGAGAGGTTGGAAACTGGTATCTTTACTGCCTAATACTTAAGCCACAATCTGCTGTCTGCATGCTGATCTGCTGTGGATAGGCCTCGCGATACCTGGTGCCCCAGAAGATATATATTGCTCAATCTCTAGGTGGGACGCTGTCTCAACAGTACATTGTTCAAACGCTGTGGCTTGAACGGAAACACAGACACAAGAGCTTTACCATTTTATCCCTAACTTGGTGTACCTGCGGTGCAGATAGCTCCACCTCCAGGATATCTTCACAACCTGGGGTCATTGTCACGCTCCACTGAGGCACCCCCTCGGGCAAAGGAGATGGGGAAACCAGATAAGACTCATCCCAAACTGCAGTTCGAGCAGCAGTGAAAGGTCCTGGAAATGACCGCCGAGCCACCCGACCAGAGTCAAGCAAATATGACTGCAACAGACACAGCACCAGCATGGGAGGTGCATACAATGTTCACAACAATACAATCAACCCTCTCCAATATTGACGGGAAGATAGATTCTCTAACTTATCGTGTTGTACGCATATCGAAGCGTCTGGACAAACATACGGAACAGATAGACATGGCAGAACGCTGAACATCTGACGCGGAAGACTCTCAACACAACTAGAACTAAAACACAAAAAAGTGGACAAAACCCTGCACACCCTTCTGGCTAAAACAGAAGATTTAGAAGCCAGATCGCAACGCTGCAACCTACGTATTATGGGGGTCGCGGAAATGACATGGACAGGAAATATGGAGAAATACGTTGAGACACTACTATCCACAGTGCTTGCCAGGGACCTTTTCTCTGAAGTATTTATTGTGGAAAGGGCACATAGATCTCTTGCACCAATGCCTGCACCTGGAGTACGACCCCGGCCCATAATCGCCAAAGTATTAAACTATCGGGACAGAGACGCGGCGCTCTGCAAGGCCAGGGAACTAGGAACTATCAATCATAAAGGAATGAATATCTCTATCTACCCGGACTTCATATCGCAAGTACAAGAGGCAAGAAAAAAGATCATTGATGTGAAGAAGAAACTGAGAGACAATAACATCCTATATGCTATTCTATACCCGGCTTGTTTGAGGATCACGATTGACGGGAAAAACACCGTCTGTAACGACCCTCAGGAAGTGCTCAAATTCTTACAACTGCACCATCCGCAGGTTCTTCGACGAAAATCTCCGCAAGGACACAATGTTGAGCACGATCACACTTCGGACGTTGAATGACGAATAGTCCTATTGTCCTGTAGAACGGCAATGTAGAGACATATGGCATGATATCCAGTGGGACTGTTTACTATGTTTCCACGCTCATGGCCCTTTAGCCACATACGGATTTTGTAAGTGTAAACGCATGTGTAGCCGACGAAAAACCCCTGTATCATTTATAATACTATGTTTTGGAAACGCATATATGCATGTGAAGCATACTTAGATTATAACACACCCCTATCATAAGGTCACAATTTGTTGTGATGTAGGCTTGATCCCTCAGCCACACAATCGTTGGAGTAGTTGACGGGAAGTTACCGCACCCCTGTGTGTCCCACATTGCTTCATCCCTTCCTGTTGGGAACTACCTAGCGGGAAAGTTTGCGGGGAATGGGTTTTCTTAGTTAAAAAGTTACAGGGAATTGGCTTTGCCATAATTGGGATGGCAAAGTGGGTGGGGGATGGGAGGGGACGAAATGTTAGAGTATTAAAGGTCACCGACATATTGAGATTGATTCTCCATGACTACACCTACACATCGACGTTACATATTACACATATAAGCGACTCTGTGCGGACACCGGCAGGCACAGCCACAGTTTTATTGGGCATGATTGTAATTACAAGTATCACATAGTATGTCTACTGCTACACCCCCAAGATTCATAACATGGAATGTACTGGGCCTGAATTGTCCCAAGAAAATTAGGCAGGTTTTCGCATATTTGGATAGTCACTTGATTGACGTAGCACTACTTCAGGAAACGCAACTATTCCCTTACAAGGCAGACAAACTGGGTAACAGATAGGCCGAGCATGTAGTGTCAGCAACCTATTCGTCGTATGCACGGGGGGAACAACCATCATATGCAGGGGTACCGACTTTCATCTAGATCAGATACACACTGACCCGCACAGCAGGTATGTTATCCTCACAGGTATACAGGGGGCACCAAAGTAGGTATTATAAATGTCTATGGTCCGAACACAGATGACCCGATTTCTTCATGAATCTCTTTGCCAAAGTGCGAGATCTCCTGTCTCTAGAGCTAATATGGGGGGGCAACCTGAATGCCGCTTTAGACACTCAGTTAGACAGATCTTTAAACACCACTAACACCATAAGCGGCCGGTCTCAGTTCTTCTCAACGGTATGATAGAATTTCACATACATGATGTATGGCGAACAAGACACCCCACTGCACTGGTAAGCACTCACTCCTCAACAGTACATAATAGCTGGTCTAGGCTTGATTATTGGCTCCTGACCGACCACGCATCCACATGGTCTAAGGATATTACTCATCTTCCCAAGACGCTGTCGGATCATAAGTCTGTCATGCTGACTTTACAAATTCCGACATACGCACCCCCCCATTTATATGGCGCTTTAATGCCACTGCCCTATTAGACCCCCTCTACAAAGAAACAATTCATTTAGCGATAGAAGAATATTTTGCAAACAAGGTATTTTAAAAGATATAAGGACCCAGTTAAAAAACTGTGAGGATTGCATAAAACTAATGGAAGCAGAATAGAATGCCACTCATAGTGCACTCACTTTAGGTGACCTACGAGAGGAGGATAATCAGTAATATGATCTGGCCGACGACCGAATCATATATGCATCTTGACGTCACACAGCACGCAAAATGGGTGAAGGTGGCAGACCGGGCCACGTACTAGCACAAAAAACATGTACTGAACATAAACAACATACTGTCCTACAAATAGAAAATAATGGTGGACAGATGCACTATGACACCTGGGGTATACTGGCTACATTTGTGGACACATACATTGATTTTTATAAAACACAGCACACAGTGCTTGAATCTGAGATCCTGAACTATGTTGCAGACATAGCGCTGGTGGGGTTATCGGATTTGCATCGCGAATACCTAGCTCAGCCCATAACAGAAGATGAAGTACAGCTAGCTATAAAAGCACTACCGAATGGTAAGTCGCCAGGTCCTGACGGTTATACTGGGGAATTTTATAAGGCATTTTCAGAATTATTGATCCCACATCTCCTTGAAATGTATGATGAAGCCTAACACGACAAAATTCTACCCCCAACGCTATGTGAGGCGCTTATTGTAGCCTTACTAAAACCGGACAAAAATCCTATAAAAGCGGACTCCTATAGGCCGCTTTCGCTAATAAATACAGATGTCAAGATATTAGCGAAAATAATCGCTACAAGACTGCAACCACTCATGTCCACTATAGTCCTCCCCGATCAATCGGGATTTATTCCTGACAGTTCCACCACACATAACCTGCGAACTATCTTTGCCCTTTTACATCAGCTAAATTCAGAACTACAGGCAGTGGCAGTTCTCTTAGATGCTGCTAAGGCCTTTGATTCTGTTGAATGGTCATATATGTTCACGATCCTACGACAAATTATCGTGCCCTCAGTGCTTGTAAATTGGATTGCCCTATTATACACTAAGCCCACTGCACGCATCAAAGTTAACAGGTATATTTCAGATGAAATATAGATACAACGTGGCACCTGACAGGGCTGTCCACTTTCCCCCTTTCTTTTCTCAATTGCGCTAGAACCACTAGCTTGTACAATACGTCAGAAATATGCACACACTGCACTACTGTTTACCTTGCGACCCATTAGTATATCACTATACGCGGATGATATGGTTTTATACCTCCGAGACCCCAAAGACAACCTCTCACGGCTATTGCGTCAATATGTAAAATGTGGACGACACTCAGGACTGCAGATTAACCGCAGTGATACCGTTGACAGGGAATACAGAAGCACCTCATATGGAATTCCCTCTTGTCTGGCAAGTAGATCCCATAAAATATCTCGGGATCTGGTTTTATAGAGACTCTGAGCTGGTACTTAGACACAACTATGGCTTTGCAATTGATCGCATAGAAACGCAGATAAATAGATGGATCACTCTACCCCTCACCTTAGCTGATCGTATCTCCTTAATAAAAATGGTAATACTACCCAAGCTGCTGTACTTGTTTATCAATATACCTATAACACCACCCACCTCAATGTTCACCAAACTCCGCAGGACCCTTATCAAACTGATATGGGCCTGTAAACAGGCTAGAATAAGCCTCCAAATAATGACACTCCCATATACCGCGGGTGGATTTGTGGTCCCTGATATCTTTCTCTATTATCTATGTGCTCAGGCACACTACGCATACTATTGGTATCACCCAGTGAAATATCTGCCGCACCTTGCAGTGGAGGATGGGGTTGCACATCCCATACCACTATCTAGTATACTTACACATAAACAACGTCATCTAACAAAGCAGGAAATAAATACGGTACAAACCACCTTGGAAGTTTGGCAATACATTGGCCAATTAGCAAATAAGACCCCCATATACACCCCTAATTTCCCACTGGCAGACCACCCGAATTATCCGTTACGCGAGAAAAAAATAACATGATGCTGCTGGAACAAGTGGGTATTGCACAGATGGGAGACCTATACCCTAACAGCACCTTCATTACCCAAGAAGATCTAATATATGTCAGCAATCAATCACCGCTCTTCCGATTCTTTTATCACAGATTGAAGGCCGCTATCAGGGTACTGTATCCATCCTTTCCTATTAAGCCTCCTATCCTGCAACCACTGCAGGCCCTGATAGCCACCACCACCAACTCGAATATAATTTCACGACTATACAGATTGGTACAAACAGAATTTGGGTCTAACACCACGAAAGCTTGTGATAACTGGAGTAAACTGATAGACGCCCCCTCACAGACGAGGATTGGGCTGCTTGCTGCACATTGACTACACTGATCACACCTAATGGCAATCTCCGTCTTATACATTACAAATATATACATCAAATATACTACACACCAGTTAGACTTTATAAATATGGATTGCGGGACAGCGCATGTTGTAAGAGATGCAGATTAGACCAGGCAGATTTTCCACATCTTGGATGGTGTTGTGGGATGGTAAAGAAATATTGGGAGGCTGTGCCTCACCATTTGGGAATGGTTGTATCCTGT
The DNA here is from genome assembly GCF_964263255.1 of Lissotriton vulgaris. Lineage (NCBI taxonomy): Eukaryota > Metazoa > Chordata > Amphibia > Caudata > Salamandridae > Lissotriton > Lissotriton vulgaris. Next base: position 2,125,201,854 of record NC_141685.1, read on the forward strand.
ATGTTACCCTGCACACCACAACTATGCTTATTAGGCCTCAACATACCTCTGAAATCTGCAAAAAAGAAACTGGTTGCTATAATGCTATTACTTGCTAAACGGAGAGTAGCAATACATTGGGATAGTAGGCAGGCCCCTACATTAGAATGTTGGATACTGGATGCTATTTACTGTAGAGACAACTTATTACTATATGTGGAAGAACTGCCAACTGCTTCCAAGCCCACAGATATTTGGGAACCACTCACTATTTACCTGTGTGAACATCCTGATCTCCTTAAGAAGACTCTCTAGACTCATTGTTTGATGGGTTAATGTGGTACTGCTCTGCTAAGTGTTTGCTCAACAGTATGTTATTGGATGCTATGATGTATTGGATCTCTCATTATGGTTTACCTATTGGAATTGTTACAGATGTGACCATTGTTATATAAGATCATCGGAATAACCAATAAAACGAATTTAAAAAATAACACAGTGAGGGGTCTGTCACAAGGCTAGAAGCCTCAGCAGAGCACACCATAGGATTGTTGGATGGCTCTCCCCAATACGTAATACCCACACCTCAAAGCACTACTTAGCTAGTTTCAGAACGGTGCAGCCTGCGGGCCAGGTGTCTTTCGGGTGGGTGAGTGAGGCACCATGAGTTGGCCTGCCCCGGCTCTGCCTCTACAACAGGCTTCTCTAACGAATAGCTTAGGAGCTACTTGTAGCTCTCCAGTTACCTGCAAGTAGCTCTTCTGGGTCCAGTCCAATCTACTAAATGAGAATATTCTGCTTGGTTGTTTTGGTTTGTACACCAACATTGAAGAGTGTGTATTCAAGACAAAAATGTATGTATTTTCAAAAATATTAATTCAATGTTTGCAAAAAAATGGTTGAATTAAAAAATATATGTAAAACTGAAAAAAGGGGGAGGAGCTACGCGCCTGAGCAAGATGGCTGCGTGAGCTTTAGTCTCCTCTGGGTCCGTCCTCCAGCCTCACCATCCTGGCATTTACACAGCCAACTGAGCTTGGCAATGGCTTGATGAAGCATTGCGGTGCACCGGGAGTCCAGTCCGACCTCCCGGAGATGCCGTGGACCGGAGCTACGAGCGGAGCAGTTCTGGCCCTGCTCCGGTCCTGAAGCCGGGGACTGGAGTGGGTAGGAGACCACTGCGCAGTGGAACAACAGCGGGGACCCAGGCCGGAAGTTGCTGGTCGGGTCCACCCGTGGAGAAGAGCGTCACAGAGAAGCGGAGGAGGTGAGCAGCGGGGGTGTATGGGGTGCAGACGGCGCTGGGCGGGTCCCCTTCGAGCTACTGACTGGAGCACCCGGGTGGGCTGGTGGAGCCCGTGTGAGACGCTGCGGGAGCAGAGGGACTCAAAAGAGCCGGGGGCACTGTACATCGCGGGGGCAGGGGGCGGGTGGCAGAAGGGCCCCCACATCGCACTACAGACTGGAGGCGCCCAGGTGGGCTGTAGGAGCCTGTGTGAGACACTGCAGGCACAGAGGGACCAGAGAGAGCCTGGGGCACTGCACATCGCGGGGGCAGGGGGCAAGTGGCAGAAGGGCCCCCTCGCACTACTGACTGGAGGCACCCAGGTGGGCTGTTGAAGCTTGTGTGAGATGCTGCGGGCGCAGAGGGACTTGAGAGAGCCTGGGGCACTGCACATCGCGGGGGCAGGGGGCGAGTGGCAGAAGGACCCCCCTCGTGCTGCTATCTGGAGGCACCCGGGTGTGCTACTGAAGCCCGTGGGGGACACCGAGTGAACGGAGTAGCTTGGGGAGAGCCTGGGGCACTGTACATTGCAGGGACAGGGGGCAAGTGAGTACAGGGGCCCCCGCCCATCGCGCTGCTGCCTGGATGCATCCAGGTGAGCTATTGGAGCCCATGGAAGACGCCGTGGGAACAGAAAGACTTGCAGAGAGCTTGGGGCTCTGCACATTGTGGAGACAGGGGCCCAGTGAAAGCAGGGGGCCCCACGCAGCCAATGTATGAGGAGTGAAGAGGACAGGAGTTGGCCCATCCTGGAAATAAAAGGGGCCCAGGGTGGGGTCACTGGACAGCTTGAGAGGCCCCGGGCGGCGCATGGGCCAGGGTAAAAGGGACCCCGGCCGGAGAAATATTGCTTCAGGGGTGCACCACATTGTGTTGACCTTGGAAGCGGCAGATTGACCGTGGTGTCCCCCCCACTGGTGATTCTTGCAGGGCTAATCCTCGGGGACCCAGTGGTCCTGTACATGGGCCCCAAGTGGGGACGGAAATATATGATCTGCAGTGGCTCCCTGGATTGCGACAGTTGGGCGGCAGGAGCAGCTTAAAACATGGCGACTAAAACGGACAGCGAGAGGCACTCGTCCAGGGTGTCAAAGGGGCTGAAGCCGGTGCAGATGGACAAACACGACTGCTACACGATGCCAAAGGGCTCCCCATCACAATTGAGGCACAACGTCGCGGGTGGAGGAGATTCTGCGGGCCCGGGGACGGAATTGATGCTGTCGGATGTCATGGTGGCAATAGAAGGAATTAAATCTTCTCTTGGGCAACAAATGGTGGCCCTGGACACTAAGCTCGACACTGTCGCGATAGAAGTCAACCTCATTTGTGTGGATCTTACGAAAGTCAATGAAAAGGTCAAATCTCTGGACATCAAAACTGCTAGTTTGGTGGACGACGCTCCACAGTTACAGCAGAAAGTGAGCACCCTTAAATCGTCCCACGATCTGGTGGAGTGCAAGCTTGATGAATATGAAGAGGGGGTTCGGCGCAATAACGTCCGCATCTTAGGAGTGCCTGAGAAAGCTGAAGGTTCGGCCCCAGACTTGTTTGTGGAAGAGTTAATTCTCCAGCATATCAAGCCCAAGGGAATAGGAAAATTCTTCACCATCGAGCACGCACACAAGGTTGCAGGCGGAAGACCGAGACCGGAGCCCCCTTGTGCCCTATGATTGCTAGGTTGATGAATTTCAGAGACAGAGATGCTATCCTCCAGGCTGCCCGTCAGGGAGGAACCCTACGGTATGAGAATGCTACGCTCTCCTTCTTCCCTGACTTTACTCAACTGGTGCAGAAGCAACGCCGGGATTTTCTGGTGGTCAAGAAAAAACTGCGAGACAGGGGGTATGTCAGATTTACAAGCACTCTTACCTGTAGGATGCTTGTTAGATGATTTCGCAGAGACGTTATAGACCAACTTCCCTTGGCTCTCAGTAATACCCAGTGATGTATTATTTAACACTAAGATTATTAAATAGAATCTAGGGAGGAGGGCTGGATCGGGGACGCTACCTGTTCCTTGATTGTCGACCTGCGAAGCAATAAGGAAGAATATTGTAACTTCAACTCCTTTTTGGCTATTTGATTGCTATTCTATTCTAAGATTTGCACTCTTGTTATTTAAACCCAAAGATGAGCCTACCTGCGACTTCTGAAGTTAGGCGTCGCGTCCGTGTTGTCGTTGTGAAGTGAGATGGAATAGGAGTTGATGGTCTCCGTGGAGATCAAGGGGAGGGCAGTCTTGTGGAGAAGTTTGTATACCTACAAGAAAATGCAAAGGGTTGAATAAATTACTGTTTTTTCTATACCTAAGAACTGCCACTTTAAAACTGTAGATTAGAACATTCCATTCTCTAAGTCACTTACTCTTTTTACCCTCTTGAATTCGTTCCTTCACAACCTATATGTTGTATGAGAAAATCATGAAAAGAAATAACACACTCTTAACTGTAACAAAGCTCAAAATACAAATGTTCACTTTAAATCACGAAAGCGTTCATTGGTCAAGTCTTTAAGTCTTAAATGTTTTCTGTTTCAGGAACAAAGAATGTTCTAGGGCAAGATTCAGATGATCATCTTTGAATCATGCCAGGTAAGTATTTTCTCTTTGTTGCTGCTTGCTTGCGGTGGGCGCCTGCATTTAAGTAGAAAAATGTTCACTTAGCTTTTTAAAATATTCTTCTTTCTTCATTGCAGCTAAATGAAGGTCTTCGTGATGTCCGTTGACTCCAGGGCGTTACCTTGCAGAAGAATACAAAGGACCAGCAGGACAGGTTAGTCTTCTGGAAGTCGAAGGAAGGCAAAGCCTCTTGGTACGTCGGGTGTGGCTCTTTATACTTGTGCCACACCTGAACGGCTGCTGACACATCGCGCTCGTTTACTTACATGCGTATGCGTTTGAACTGTTTCCTCTTATGCCTGTAGCTCCAATGAGAGTGCCCCAGGCTCTCTTACCTGTGCGAACGAGTTTTCCAATAAACTATGAGTCCATTTTTGTGCAAACATCAAGGCTGCATATTTCCCTATACAACGAGCAGTTACAAACATATCACATAACGATTATGTTACAACGAGTAGTTACAAATATATCAAATCACAATTATGTTACAAAATCAGTATGCAGAATATGCACACAAGTTAATACCACATAAACCATTGGTGTGCAGGACGCACGGGACAGGGGTGGGTTACAAAGTGGGATAAGCTCCTTTAGGAGCACTGCGCCAAACTATTGGTGGCGTAATAGGTGTCAAGACATGTTACAAGTATGCCATGATGTTCACGGCACGTCTGAGGGTGGAGGCCGTGGGAAGGGCAAGGTTTTTTGATAACCCAGACTTTGTATCCGACTGGATTGATAGCCGTCCCCCTTGATGGCTCTGAGTCTCGGGGTTGATATGGGGAGGAAGCGGCCTCAGATTAGGACTGAGTCCGGGCCTAACCATGTGAGCGTTCTGCAGACTGTCAGGTACTGGGTCGACGCTTGGCTGACTGCCTGGTAAGAACTTTCCAGGGAGCTCGGAGCTGTAACTACGCCTCCCGAACTCAGACGGACAATCGTGTTTATTGAAATGTGGGGTTGTGGGGGGGGTACGGGATGCCGCCATTCCCCCTTTTTTCTACATTTAGTAGCTTAGAAGTTGTGTGTTTAGAGCGACAGGCACTCTGCTAGTTGGGGATGGGCTTTTGCCGTGTGCAGGGGGGCAGGGTGGGCGGGTGTGGGTAGGAGTTGTCTTAAGTATTGGTTCAGAATTATTTATTTTATTTTTCCTTTTTGTATCAGGTGACAAACGCTATGATTGTATTGTGTTCGTATTGGTCAAATGTCAAATGTTAGACGAGGATTGGGGATAAATGTGCTTAGCTGGAATGTGAAAGGTCTTGGGGACAGAATTAGGCGGGTGATGGTCAACCAGTTGATTAAATGACACTCCCCGGATGTAGTGTTGCTACAGGAGACTCACCTCTTTGGAAATCGTTACATGGCCCTACACAAAGGGGGTTATAAGTTGGTAGCACACGCTGGGTTTACCACGGGGTCTAGGGAGGTTGGAGTCTTGGTGAAAAATAATTTTCCCCTAAGTATTCAGGCCACATGGTCTGACCAGAGAGGTCGATATATTGGAGTATTAGGGCAGTGGGAAGGTAAGACAGTTACTTTTATGACCATTTATGTTCCGCCCAGGCTTCAGTTCGACACTTTCCGTGATCTGGGGCTGTCTTCCTCACCTTGCCTTTGGGCATCCTAGTGATGGGAGGAGACTTTAATGCGGTGGTAGATGGGGAGGTGGACAGACAGCCGGGCCGAGCACTGAGACCGGAGCAGCAGTGGCTTCTAGAAACCACGGGGCTTGTGGTCGGCTGGAGGATACGTCATCCGACTGAGACACACTATACACAAGTGTCCACCTCACATCACAAGCTTGTAAATAGTGGGAGGTGCACAGCTTGGAGATTGGTGGATTCCGGTGAAAAGTGTAAGTAGAATTCAGGGTGCTCTCGAGGGTGGTGCAAACCGTCACTGCACCTAGATTAGAGAAACTCAGTTGTGTATACAGAAGGCCTTCTGATACATCCCCTCATGAGGCACACCATTGGCGTTCATAGAAATGATTCGCAAAGTAGGTTGAAGAGCCCTAGGGGCGTACCACACCATATATTTAGAAAGTGGTATAAGAACCATGACTTGACTAGACACAAGGCCTAGAGCCTGTAGTATCGCTGGGGCCACAAGGAACCACTCAAGGTAGTGACACAGGGGACGCACGGAGGACGCGTGCAGTGTGAGAACACAGCCGCAAATCACCGTTAGCTTCTATGGGGAAAGTCACGGTTGGAAATTTAAAGAAAAAGGAAACTTAGGAGAGGACTTTGAGCAAACCCCTTTAGACTTATGGGGTTCTAGGGCCAACACCCACGGGAGCACTGGAGTACTCGAGTTACCTCACCCAGGGAAGCCGGGTGCATAGGTGTCTTTTGGTGTCAGGAATCGTCGTCGTTTTCAATGGCGATCTGCTTCAAAGTGCTGCTGCCGTCCAAGTGGAAAGTGTCCAGTGTGATCCAAGGCTGGATCGAAGATGAGAAGAACCTGAAAGCAGAGGGGACAAAGTCTAGGTCACTTGCCAGTGACCAGGGGCACGATAGTCGAATGCCCACCGATGTCGGGTGATTTCAGGTGAAAGAGGTGAAGATTGACTCTTCAGCCATGAGAACCAGGAGGTGCTGATGACAACCAGGTTCTAGATTCGAGGTGTCCCACAAAGGATGTTGAGTGCTGCGGTGTCAGTGTCCAGATTGGACCCAACAAGCTTTGGCAACAGCAACCCACGCAGGAATCAAAGAAATGTTTTGGTGTAGACCAGCATGGTCCGAGGGACTCACCACATGGTGGAGAGTCGGGGCACATCTGGAGAAACCAGGGAAGCCCAAGAAAAATCAGAATTCCCTTCATGGGGACCAACCAGTCAATGGACCAGGGATAGCAAATGAGCCTCAAGCTGAAATGCAAGAAGCGGGCTCATGGAACGCTTGTGGAGTGTAGGTCCACAATCTTCAGTGCAAAAGGTGCTTGGGGCTTGGGCTACAAGTAACCTAAAGCACGACTTCAAGAGACATCGAGAAGCCAATGCACTTGCAAATGTGCACAGTGTCCAGGGGTTCCGGTTCCACATCACTCATGAGGGCTGCGGGTCTCAGCTTTGCGGCATTTGAGAAGTCTGGAAATTCTCTTCCTGTGTTGGAAATACTTCAGAGTCCTGCAGGAGCTTCGGAAATGCAGACCAGCAAGATGCTTTGTTGGTGGCTGCAAAGCAGTGGAGTCACTCCTTGACCGCAAGGGAGATTCTTCCATCATCTAGTCTTTAGTAGAGCATCGAAGTTCCAGAATTCGGGTTCAGAGTTTCGTCCAGATGTAATCTAAAGTCCTGTTGCCAGGGGGTCCTTACTAATACCTAAGAAAGGGGTTGGACATGCTCTGGGGACCGACCTATGGGAGGGTCTGGAAAGAGGGGTAGCTACACCCATTTCCTTTGTCCTGTTTCCCACCAGAGCAGGGGCTGGTATCCCCTGCAACTGGTTTGAGCTGGGCTATTCACAGGGACACCAAATGTGCCCCTAGTACAGACTTCAAAGCACCCACCTAGCCCCAAGACACTAAAGCCTGTCTGGGAGGTGGTTACACTTCCCTGTGACAGGAAACCTATTGTCCAGGCCTCCCCTGCCGGACTTTCGGTCAGCAGCAGGAGGCCAGACTTGTGTCTGTGGCGGCAGCATCCATTTTGTGATGCCAGGGCTTTTTTTTAAACTATTACCGGTTATACCAGTGTGTACATGTCACTCCCTCTAGAATGGTGGAATTCTACTCCCACCGCCAGGACTGGCAGGGGGGAGGGGGGTAGGATTCCAAAGTGTTTGACACCAAACACAACAAGTTTCCATGCAGCCATTCCAAAGTTAGCATTTACGGTGAGGTTATAATGCACTTAGGAGTATATGGTCAGGCTGCATCGCAAAACAGTCTCAGAGAATAGACTCTGAACGCTGCAGAAGGGCCCAGCTCATGCATGGGCACCCTCTCACACAAAACCAAGCACCTTGCCTTCAGGATTGATAAGGCCTGCCATAGGGGTGACTGATAGGTTTCTATGGGCAGTGATTTAAGGTAGATATTGGTAACCTATATCTTAGTAATTGGTGCATGCACCACCTTACCCAGGCTGCAGCAGCAGTCCTGTGGTGTCATTTTGGAAGACTTCCCAGGGGTGTCATAATACATGCTGCACCCCCTGGTAGGCCTCCGGGGTACCTATGCCCTTAGTACCTAGTGTACCATATACTTGGGACTCACAATGGGTACCCCAATAACCAAACTGGAGTGTACCTATAGTACATGCAATCAATTTAGAGAGGAAGCAACTAGGCTGGGGCCCTGGATAGCAGGGCCCCAGCTGGACTAAAGTCGAAAAACTGTGAAACACCAGCAAAATGTGGGGGTAACCATAGTAAGCAGATCCTTCTCTCCTACACTTGCATACTCAGATTTTCTGTACTGCTGATAATAAATACAGCTCTAACTAATTTTTAGGGATTATTACATTGAAAATCTCATTGTTTTACAACCATTGTGTTGCACTTTTTCCTGGGTGGGATGAATGTTGTGATCCTTCTGAAGGTAACTTGCTTGTCACAGCATAATACTAGTGCCCCTTAAAGACATAGCATTTTTATCAAAGGTCTGTGAAATTAGTGTTGTAAAATGCAGCTTTGTGCCCGTTTTTTTCTTCAAAATCTTCTCAAGGGGAGAAACAACTCCCTCAAATCTTCCATAAGGTGTTGAGGCTCGCTCAATTCAGGCGTTCATTGGCTCCAGTTAAAGAAAGGGAAATACGCCCTCCACTTTCAAAGTTCGGTGGCCTCCACTGTGTACAAGTATTTTCATCAAAACAATTCTGACGTTGTCACAGATGTTATAAGCTTAACGTCATGGAACCTGTGAGTAAAAGAGGTACTGTCAAACTGAAAAAATAATATGGCCTTGAAATAAACAATTGAAAATAGGGTGAAAGTACTATCTGACGTCTAACATACCTAACTTAAAAATAAGAGTTACTGTCTGTCAACAAACAATTAGGAGTAGCTGGGGGTAGCAGCTGTTACCCCTAGTTTGTCATTGGATACTTCTTGCACTGCTCTCCTTAACCCTGATCTCAGGCGTGAAGAAGGGCCTTCTTGCTCTTTACATGGTCTCTCAGTGTGAATGGCAGTGGCTGCTAGTAATTTTAAGGGGGTGGATGGAACTAAAGCGTACACATACACACCCACTCACACCCATGCATTCACACACACGTGTTCACTCATACACACATCCATTCACAGCACTCATTACCAAATATTCAAACATACATGCATGCATGCACCTAACATTCATTTGTTTTAAAAATCACTTTTACCCGTGGCTCACCCTTAGTGGTCCCCGGGCCATTGAGAGTGCTGACTCCCCTCATTGGCTGACATCAGCAATCCCAGCCTCATTACAGTGGGATGGGGTCACTGAGACTGCTGACCCTATCCCACTCTATGAAGAGGCATCCCTGAATGACACTTGGCCCACGGACCTTCAGGGTTTAAAACTGAAGCACCCAGGTCTCAAGGGGGAGAGCCTCAAGAACCTTTACTGAGTTGAGGAGGTCATGACCACTGGAGCTGTTAAATCTTCAGCCCAGCAGAGTTCAGCTTAGGCATCCAGTAGCCTGCACATTTAGTGCATGTCTAGCTTCTGGCTGCCTGTCCTGAAAATGAAGAGTGTCTGTGTGAGAAGGTCGTTCTGACCATCTGAGCTGCCCGGACTATTTGCTTTCTGATCACCTGACTTTTTACCTTTGATTTTAGGTAGAGCCTCATAACCTGGGACTCCCATATGGAAAACTCATGGCAAAATGGACAGCACGTGTTTTCCGCCAGTGTCTGCCTTGTGAGGTAAGGCCGCTGCGTTGCGGCCAGAATAAGGGGCACGGGGCTGGTTACATGTGGACACATGTGCACCAGTGTGAGGGCTGTGCAGGGGAGATTTCTGTCTTGCACAGCTCAGGAGCTGGGTACAGCTAGACTGGCGCAGAAGAGACTATGCAGATTTGGGTGGTGACATGAATTAGGCCTTATAATGTGGGGCTACACATGTTATGTTATGTTATGTTATGTTATGTTAAGGTGTGCTTGTAGAGCGCACTGTCACCGTGGGTTTCCTGGCGCTGATCTGATGCTGAGGGGACAAAGGGATTTAGCTGGATTGTGGGAAAAGCCAAGTTTTTAGGGATTTACGGAATTGAATGAGAGAATTGGAGGTTTTGAGCGGGGGAGGGAGAGAGTTCCAGAGTTTAGGGGCCAAATGTGCGAATCTCCGACCTCCAGATCTACAGAGTTTGATAGAGGGGACAGCCAGGAGATGGAGGTGAGAGGATCTGAGATTACGTGAAGGACAGTAGGGCCTGATGAGGGATTCCAGAAAGGCAGGGCAGGGACCGGTTAAAGATTTGAAGGTGAGGCAGCCGATCTTAAAGGCTGCCCTCGAAATGACAGGGAGCCAATGCAATTTGGTGAGGAGAGGTTTGGCGGATTGCCATTTCGGGATCCCGAAGGCCAGTCTCGCCGCTTGGTTCTGAACAATTTGTAGTCTGAGGAGAAAAGATTTAGGCAGACCGTGATAAATAGAGTTCGAGAAATCCAAGCGGGAGAGGACAAGGGCCATGATGACTTGGAGCAGGGCTTCGGGAGTCAAAAGACAGGCCACCTTCCTGATCCTGCGCAGCTGATGCATGCAGGAAGAGACCACCATCCCTATCTGGGGTTTGAGGGAAAGCTCGGAGTCAATAGTGACCCCAAGACTTTTCACCGAGGCCACAGGGATGGGGGAGGGCCAAGCTCTGCCGGCCAGAAGTGCGGACCCCAGTGGGTAGAGCTCTTACCCGGAAGAAGGAGCTCCGTCTTTCCGGGGTTCAGTTTGAGTTGGTTCTGGCACATCCACTGGAGGATATGAGACATGGCTGCCTGGAAATTAGGGATAGCAGAAGAGGAGTTAAGAGGAAAGATGAGTTGCAGGTCGTCAGCGTAGTTGAAGACGGTGACGTCCCATTGCCTCAGAGAGAAAAGAAGGGGTCGAAGGTAGAGATTGAAAAGGAGAGGAGATAAGGAGGAGCCCTGGGGGACCCCGCAGAGTGAGCGCTCCCTAGGTGCCCTAAAAGTGCCCAAGCTGAGTGTCTGGGACCTCCCGGTCAAAAAGGATTCGACCCATGCCAGCGCCAGGCCCTGGATGCCGGCCTGCTCGACACGGTGGAGAAGGATGTTGTGGTCCAACGTGTCGAAGGCGGCCGACAGATCTAAGAGTACCAGGGCCTGGGGGGTACCCTTGTCAGCGCCATCTCTCAGAGCATCCAACACGGCCAAGATCACTGCCTCCGTGGAGTGGCCGGGTCTAAAACCGGCCTGGTTGGCCTCGAGAAAGTTGGAGCTCTCGATGAACTGTGAGAGACAGGCGGTGACGTGAGCTTCCAGGATTTTAGAGAAATAGGGCAGGAGGGAGATAGGTCGATAGTTTGCCAGGACTGCGGGGTCGGCTCCAGGCTTCTTCAGTAGGGGCACCAGGACAGCCTCCTTGAAAGAGCTGGGCACCGTGCCAGAAGAGAGAGAGGAATTCAGAAGGGGGAGGATGCAGTCAGGTAAAGTAAGGCAGATGTCCCGTAGTATGGATGGTGGACAGCAGCCGTCCGGTGATCCAGACTTGATGCGAACGGCCAGTGTGGCCAGGGATGCAGGATCTAGGGGGGGAAGTGTGTGAAGGAAAGAGCATTATGAGGGGGGGGGGACAGAGTCAGCGCCAGGGAGGGTGACCGGGATAGTTTCCTTAATCATAACAATTTTCTGTAAAAAAAACGTGCTAAGCGCATTACATGATTCCTGCGTAGGGGCCAGGGTCGGGAGCGTCCTAGAGTCAGAAGTGAATTTGTCGAGGACTTTAAAGATCTCCTTCGACTTGCAAGGGGCTGATAGGATTCTTTCGGAGGCATAGGCTTTTTTGGCCGCAGAGATAGCTTTTTTGTATTTGTTGCGAATGGCCACATAAATATCTCTGCTTGACGGACAGTAATCTCTCCTCCACTTGCGCTCCAATTGGCGAAGTTCCAGATGTAAGGTTTTAAGTTGGGAGTCGAACCATTTATGAGAGTTGCTGTGTCGAGAGCGGGGGAACTTAGTTAAAGGGGCAAAGATATCGCTAGCTGACGTGAGCCAGTCAGAGATGTTACCGTCTAGCTCATTGGTGCAGATATCGTTGGGGAAGAGGGGACGGGTTAGTGACAGGTGAGATAACAATTTAGAGGAGTCAGCTGCCCTCCACTTGCGGGCGGTACCGCCCTCCCGCGGGGGGATCCTAATCTGACCGACAACAGAGATTGTGGTCTCAATCAGAGAATGGTCAGACCACACACTAGGTGTGATCAGCGGGCAAGAGGATTTGACCCCATGGACCCAGATGTGGTCGAGGATATGACCACCACTGTGAGTGGGAGATTTGACTAGTTGAGTGAAATTTAAGCTCGAGAGGGCTTCGAATAGTTCAGTGGCATGAGGTCCGGCATCCTTATGCTGGAACCAGTAGTTAAAATCCCCAAAGATGGTGATGCGGGGGAGGAGGTAGTGAGATTGACAAGCTGTTTGGTGAAAGATGAAGGGAAGGAGGGCATAGGGTGAGGGGGGCGGTAAAGAATTATAAAAGTGACTGCGCCCACTTCAGTCCCAAGACTGAGAACCAAGTTATCCACTTCAGGGAGAGTCATGGAAGCGGTGGCAATGATCTTTAAATTCTTACGTATTACCGCTGCATCCCCCCCCCCCGGAGCGGCCCCCAGGGCGATTAGTGTTCAGCAGATGGTAATCTGGGGGTAAAGCCGCCAGGATGTCAGGGAGGGAGTCGTCGGTGAGCCAGGTCTCAGATAGTAAAAGAACATCTGGCCTCTCAGCCATGAGTAAGAGGAGAATGTCAGTTTGATGTCTGACAAGAGAGCGGGTGTTTAAGTATAATAAACGAATATGTGACTCGATAGGGGCAGGTGGAATAGATGGCCAATCCGACCCCAGATGAGAGGGGATGTTCCCTGCAATTCCAAGTGTGGAAATGCGAGTCCTGATAGCGGGCGGTAAAGGACTTGGGAAGGGTTGTAGGCTCATGAGGGCAGAGGAGGTGTAAGAGTCCTGAGGCGGAAGCCGGGAGCTGGAGGTACTCGTTTGATTGTTTTGATTTAAAAAAAACTGTATACAAACTGCTATTTTCGCTATTCTGTGTGGTGTCACTGTTGTTTTGTGCTTTTAAAATAACACTCACCCAAGCGCTTCCTCTGCCCTCTGCGCACAGCTGATTTCAGAGCTGCCGCACCCTACCACGCGCTTTCTCAGCTGCCGCCATCATCCCAGGCGTGCGCGCTGACTCCGCCCCCTTTCAGGCCACGCCCCCTGCTGCATGTATTTAAACCGCCGATTCCTGGCGATTTCAGATAACCCATGACCCAGTCCTGAGGCGGAAGCCGGGAGCTGGAGGTACTCGTTTGCTTGTTTTGATTTTTAAAAAACTGTATACAAACTGCTATTTTCGCTATTCTGTGTGGTGTCACTGTTGTTTTGTGCTTTTAAAATAACACTCACCCAAGCGCTTCCTCTGCCCTCTGCGCACAGCTGATTTCAGAGCTGCCGCGCCCTACCTCGCGCTTTCTCAGCTGCCGCCATCATCCCAGGCGTGCGTGCTGACTCCGCCCCCTTTCAGGCCACGCCCCCTGCTGCCTGTATTTAAACCGCCGATTCCTGGCGATTTCAGATAACCCATGACCCAGTCCTGAGGCGGAAGCCGGGAGCTGGAGGTACTCGTTTGATTGTTTTGATTAAAAAAAAACTGTATACAAACTGCTATTTTCGCTATTCTGTGTGGTGTCACTGTTGTTTTGTGCTTTTAAAATAACACTCACCCAAGCGCTTCCTCTGCCCTCTGCGCACAGCTGATTTCAGAGTTGCCGCGCCCTACCTCGCGCTTTCTCAGCTGCCGCCATCATCCCAGGCGTGTGCGCTGACTCCGCCCCCTTTCAGGCCACACCCCCTCCCTCACCTTGATATGTGTCAGTACAGGAAGCGCAGCGGACGAGCGCAGCGGGAGCACCGTTTGCGCGCCAAAGGCGCGCCTAAGGCAAGCCCGTCTGCGCCCGTCATCGCCAAGTCATCGCCTCTCGCCAGTCCCCCTGGCCTAATCCCGTCACCACCCCTTTCCTATGACAGAGAGCTACTACTTGGACTGAACCCTGGACGGTCTTGTGCCAACACTACAGGTAGGCCCGGCCTCACCTGCCTACAATGTCAAACCTGCACTTTTACTACAACTGAACCCCACCCCATTCAACAGCTCCTAGCTCCGGAAATAAACACCTTCGTCTCGATACTTCACCTCAACGTGAGATCGCTAGCCAAACATCACCCTGAGGTTAATACCCTCATCCTGGAAGAAAATCCAGACATCCTCTTCCTCTGTGAAACTTGGTTATGGGACGGTACTTCCACCATCCCCAACCTCACGCTACCAGACGACTATCTGATGTCAACCATTAACAGAGATGGAAGAGGAGGCGGTATCGCCATAATCTATAAAAAAATATTCTCCTGTGCATTTGTTAAGGAAGAACTGCCAAACTCCGAATGCGCCCATTTTAAAATCACCATAAATCCTAACTTCACGGTGTCGGGTCTTTACATCTATCGCCCACCTGGCCCTACCTCAAAATTCATTGAGGCCCTCCTTGAGACAACAACTTCCTTAATAACCAAAAACTCTAATTTCACAATTCTGGGAGATCTTAATCTTCATTTCGACCAGCTAAATGACTCCACGATCAAAATGCTCCTTGCAGATCTCTCCGCACTGCAACTCAACTCCTTCATTTCCACTCCAACCCACTTAGCCGGTCACATCCTAGACCCAGTTTTCTCAAACCTAGAGAAACTTACTTCAGAGCCACCCTTACCAATGGGATGGACGGACCACTCCCTTATCAAATTGGCCATTCCGGTCAATAAAAACAGACACAACACGGCCTCGACTCGCCGATTAAAAAGGCCATGGCATAAACTATCTCTTAACGACCTGCATACGACCTTAGGGGACTTCCACCTGGACACCCATTCCGATATCAACGCTAACTATAGCGCGTTTCAAGAATGGATCACGGGCGGACTAGACAGTCTCATTCCAGCTAAATGGGCTAAAGGCCGCAATTCCCCATCCAATCCCTGGATTAACGATATCCTCAAAAATCTACGCAAAGAATGCAAAAAGGCAGAACGCCTCTGGCGCAGAGACTACAACAAAGAGGACAAAGTAAAATATCTAGGTCTACAGAAAACGTATCACAAAGCCATCCGTGCGGCACGTACCGCCTTCTACGCCGACAAGATCGAATCTAGTCCCATCCCTGCTAAAGAAATCTTCAAACTCGTACAAGAACTGCAGAGCAGTAAAGCCCCCCTCCCTACTATCTCCTCCGAGCAGCAGTGCGAAGACCTCGCCAGTTTCTTCGTCGATAAAGTACGGAAGATTTACACCTCCTTCCCTCAGCTCGCCCCCTAGTACTACCAGCACCTCCTCTTCCCCCAGTTACTCGAACATGACGCACATCCCAGAAATCACCGATGATATCCTCCTCAGACTATGCAAAAAGGTCAAATCTGGTTCCCCCGCAGACCCTATGCGCCCGGCTCAATTCTTGGAGTCACTCAACTTCTTTCTACCAGCACTTACCGCCATTCTGAACCTCTCCTTCACTTCAGCGTGCGTACCTTCAACCTGGAAGCAAGCTTGGGTTTCGCCTATCATCAAGAAACCCACCCTAGACCCATCTAAACCGGAGAACTTTCGTCCTATCTCCCTGCTCCCATGGCTGTCTAAACTCGCCGAAGCTCATGTCAACAGCTCTCTGTCCCAGCACATGGTCAGAAACAACATCCTTGACCCATCGCAAAACGGGTTTAGACCAGGTCATAGCACTGAATCTGCTCTCTTAGCCACCACAGAGCACCTCCGAGCGATCTTAGATGCCGGTCAAAGCGCTGCGCTAATCCTTCTGGATCTTAGCGCGGCCTTTGACACGGTATCCCATGTCATCCTTCTCAACCGTTTGGAGGCCTTTGGAATAACTGGTCATGCCTTGAACTGGTTCAGATCTTTCCTCGAAAACAGATCCTTTCGAGTTTCCGCCCCTCCCTTCCTATCCAAACCCCACCCCATTGCACAGGGAGTTCCGCAGGGCTCTGCACTGAGCCCATCCCTTTTTAATCTCTACGTCCAGCCTTTGGCGGCAGTGGCCAAAGAGTGGGGATTGACAATAGTATCATACGCCGATGATACACAGCTGGCCATCGCTCTCTCAGAAGGTCCTTCCAACCTCTCCTCTAATTTCAAAAACAGACTTTCTGCAGTCGCCCAGTGGATGACAATGAACTGTCTTCAGCTTAACGGCGGAAAGACAGAGGTTCTTCTCCTGGGAAATAACACCAACCTTTGGAATGAACATTGGTGGCCGTCTTCCCTGGGCACCATCCCCCCCCCCCAAAAAACCTAGTGAAAAACCTGGGCGTCTGGATGGACGACTCACTCAATTTCCGGTCCCACACCAAGAAAGTGGCCGGCACCTGCATTGGCCTACTGAGAAGCCTCAGCCACATACTAGGCTTTTTCAACGCCAAAACCCGACAACTAATTATTCAAGCCACCATCCTCTCGCGACTAGACTACGCCAATGTACTCCTTCTTGGTGCCAACAAATGTGAGATAGCACGTCTCCAACGTGTGCAGAACTCTGCGGCTAGAACTCTGGTCGGCCTCCCCCGCAGATGCTCAGCCAGAGCGACCATCAAAAAATTACACTGGCTACCCGTTGATTCTAGAATCAAATTCAAGACCCTTGTTATGTCCTTCAAAATTCTCAGACTCAACACCCCTCCCCTGCTTCAACCCCTCCTCACTCCCTACGCCCCGGCACGGAACCTTAGATCCTCCAACCAAAATCTTCTATGCGTTCCTCGCATAAAACTCAGCCGCATGGGCGGCCGCTCCTTTAGGTTCCTCGGAGCCAAGTTGTGGAATGACCTGCCACAACATATCCGTTCTATAGACAGCCTACCAGCATTCCGGAAAGCTGTGAAAACGTTTCTATTCCCTTGCCTGTAACCCCCCTTGTCCTGTCCTCCTCTCAGACCAGGATCTGAGTTTCTAGCGCCGGAACGCCTCATTGCTGGGGCAGCTGTTGCGCTTTACCAAAACTATAGAATAGAATAGAGATTGCAGAGACAGCATACCTGGCCCCTGGGCCCGTCTGGCCGTGGACGGGCGCAGACGGGCTGAACTTAGGCGCGACTTCGGCGCGCTGACGGCGTGCCCGCTGCGCTCCCTGTAAAGGGGCGCCATTTTATAGGGCTGAGGTCGCGAGGGGCTGAGCGCTGCACCGCTCACCTACTCACCCTCCTCACCCAAGATGGCGGCCAACAGCGAGTCCCGGCAGGAATTGATCTCCTGCGAGGACGAGTAGTGGCGAGAGGGCAGCGGACAACAAATGCGGCGAGTAGTACTGCCCAGCGCGCAGTAGGGGTAATGCCTGCACAACAAAAAAGGTTAATCACAAACACAATCTTTAAAATGTTTAAAATAATGCGCGGAGGGCGCAGAGCACAGCGCGAGTCAGGCGAGTGGCTAAGATCCCACTGACCGGCTCAGAACATCCAATCAATTGGGTGCTACAGCACAATAGTTTTTATAAGGCGGAGGTCGTGAGGGGCCGAGCGTTGCACCGCTCACCTACTCACCCTCCTCACCCAAGATGGCGGCCAACAGCGAGTCCCGGCAGGAATTGATCTCCTGCGAGGACGAGTAGTGGCGAGAGGGCAGCGGACAACAAATGCGGCGAGTAGTACTGCCCAGCGCGCAGTAGGGGTAATGCCTGCACAACAAAAAAGGTTAATCACAAACACAATCTTTAAAATGTTTAAAATAATGCGCGGAGGGCGCAGAGCACAGCGCGAGTCAGGCGAGTGGCTAAGATCCCACTGACCGGCTCAGAACATCCAATCAATTGGGGGCTACAGCACAATAGTTTTTATAGGGCTGAGGTTGTGAGGGGCCGAGCGCTGCACCGCTCACCTACTCACCCTCCTCACCCAAGATGGCGGCCAACAGCGAGTCCCGGCAGGAATTGATCTCCTGCGAGGACGAGTAGTGGCGAGAGGGCAGCGGACAACAAATGCGGCGAGTAGTACTGCCCAGCGCGCAGTAGGGGTAATGCCTGCACAACAAAAAAGGTTAATCACAAACACAATCTTTAAAATGTTTAAAATAATGCGCGGAGGGCGCAGAGCACAGCGCGAGTCAGGCGAGTGGCTAAGATGCAACTGACCGGCTCAGAACATCCAATCACATACATACATACACATGTAAAAGGATAGTCAGTGTGCTTTACTGTTTCACTGTAGGACCACTCCATTATCCTCCTATGGAAAAGGAGACCACAGAGGTAGTTTATGTTTCCTTGGGCCTACAAACTCAAGACACGCAGGAAAGTAAACTGTAAGTTATGTGAATAGAACTATTCCGCTATGTCCAAAAGCATATCTGTGCCGCTTATGGGTCATCAAGAAATTTCATATTCCCCTGACTCGGCTCAGAACTAGAGCCCAGGCCTTGTTTGACCTTGCCAGGCTGGATTAATTACCTTCCTCCACAAGCTGTAGCATTAGAGGCCTAGCCCTGCTTGACAAGCATTCCCTAGGATGGAGTTCTTCTCTCCAGGAGTACGAGATTGGGTTAAGCTGCGGGGCATCAATCAGCCAGCTATCACCCAGTGCCAGGCACCAGGAATGTTCCAGGCCCGAGTTATGATGTCAGCGAGTGGAGGAAGGAAGTAGCCTTTTAAGAGGCCACGGGGCAGAGGACCCCTGAATGCCGCCATATTTAAGTATTCCAGAGGCCTGTTCAGGAAGGGGGAAACAAGGGCAGAGAGGTGATGTGGCACTGCAGGATAGGCTTGAGGTGCATTCCTACCAGCAACCTCCACCCCTCCTTAAAAGGCCATGCTCAGGAAGAAGACCTTTCCCTGGGATGTGTTCTTGCTGAGGAACACTGGGACTGGAGGACGGTGCCATGGACTGTCCTCAGGACCCTGGACTATGCCTCTGAGGGAGTCCAGGACCAGTGAGAGAAATCCTGGGGTTCTGCGGAAGGAGAGAAGCCCAGAAGAGGAAACCAGGTGAGCAGTGCAGGGAGCCAGTGAAACTGCTCCCTGATAAGTGCATCATTTTTTAGGCCAGGAGGTAGTGCTCCTGGAGGATGGGGCTGGCCACTAGGAGCAAAAAAAGGCCAGGATCGATTAAATTGGCCCAATGGGGACCAAGATATACCCCAGAAGGTATGCTACCTTTTACCTCTCCTGAACCGATGACGAAGAATGTGGAGCTCCACTGCAGGTCTCTGATTTACCCCCCAGGGTGGGTCAGGTCCCTGGGGCTGCCCCCAGAGTGGGATAAAACAGGGGAATGCTATTGCGCTCCCCTCGAAGTGGCCCAAAAGAAGATGAAGTTGGGGAGAGTTATTGTGCCCCCGTGAAGGTACTCAGGGGTCCAGGATCTCATCCGTGGGCCCAAAGAAGATGAAGTCAGGTGGCGCTGTCGCGCTCCCCTGAAGATGATAGGGGGACCCAGGATTCAAACCTAGGGCCCCAGGGAGGTGGCATAAGTCAGGGAGCTCCGTCCAGCTCCCTGTGAAGATGACAGTGGGTCAGGTCCCGGGGGCTGCCCCCAGAGGAGGACAAAACCTGGGAGCGCTATTGCACCCTCCTAGTAGTGGCCCAAAAGAAGATGAAGTCTGGGAGAGCCATCTCCCCTTCGTGAAGGTATTCAGGGGCCCAGGAGCTCATCCCTGGGCCCCAAAGAAGATGAAGTCGGGTGGTGCCATCGCACTCCCCCTGAAGATGACAGAGGGGACCCATGATACCAACTGTGACCCCCCAGAGAGGTGATGGAAGTCAGGGAGAGCCTGTGAAGCAACCTCAGATGCCCGCTGGCCCGGCTGCTCAGAGTACATCTGCCCACAGGAACGTGCAGACCAGAGTGGAAGAGGCCAGTGCACACCTGCCCACAGGAATGGGCAGACCAGAAGAGGAGGGGCCGGCTCCCACAGCCACACAGGATTGTTCTGACCACGCAGGGGAGCCGGCAAGAGTGGCCGGGGGTGGGTTTCTCGCGCTGCTCTCCCACAACGAAAATACACAAGGGGTACTCAGGTGAGACCGGGCACCCAGAGGGAAAGTAGAGTGGCCTACTCGCCACCAGGAATTCCAGTGTGGCTCGCCCCGGAGCAGCTGGGGAACCACCGTTCAGTAATGCACGCGCTCACGAGGGAGTGCCCCCTAATGCCCTCTAGAGACTGTCAGCATTTGTTGACTGGAAGGGCTCGTTTTTGGCTTGTCGTGACACCAGGTAGATGTGGCCACCACCTACATGAAGCAAATTTGCAGGGGGGAGCTGCATGAACAGCGCAGACTCCCTTCTCAACGATTTGGAAGTCCCCACTCTAAGTCTCTGGTGACTTGGAAACAATAACCCCTCAAGAGTTTCAGAACTGTTACAAGTCTTACTAATGCTGGAACTTTTGTTCTACAGCTTGGATAGATGAGGATTAGGGCTACACCCAGGTGTGAGAGGGATAATATGACTTATATTGGAGACATTCTCTAAGGGTGTAATTGTGCAGAGATGCATTTATGCTGAAGTTGTACCTTGGAGATTAAAATGCACATGTAGTATGTCATGCTAAACGTGAGCATATGCTGCTGGTATTCTTTAGGGGTGTCTGATTATAGTTGCATAGTCATGTAATTATAAAGGTGATGCCTTTTAGGGGCTGTGATTGGCTTGCGCTACTCATGTCAACATTTATGATAAGGACACCTCATTCCAAGTCATGCTTAGACATGTGTTCTTGCTAATGCTTTAGTTGAATAACATGACTGTCAACCACTATGATTTAAGTTTGTGTACTTTATTGTCAGTATTAGGTGCTCTTGGTCAGGGTTATATGTAACTATGGTATGTGATCCCACTATGAAATGCTGGTTGAAATAATGCAGTGAGCAGCTACTCGCTTGGTGCCAGTGGTAAGGGCCCTCACTCCAAGTTATTGTCAAACCGTGGTATTTGGGGACAAGATAATGTTTATATATGTGAGTGATGGTACTAGACCTCCTCCTGCCCCCTGGAAGAGGGGTACGAATGTTTATGCAATGCCATCAAGAAGTATTTTCATCAGCTAATATATATTTGTAAATTGTTGTATAGTATTGAGTAGTGTGTGTGTAATAAATGTACTTTTCCTTTTTTATTTTAAAGAAAAGCACAGACTGGACAGTCAATTATTGAGTGTTATTACGGCGTATCTGTAAATGGTGATTACTAGCCCACATCAACCCTCTTCAGTAGGCCTTGGACAGCTCAGCAACGCTACCCTATGAGAGTCATGCGCTACAATGGGGTGTTTGGTTCCCAGCAGAGAATAAATGTAGTCCCATTACTTGTGCAGGTCACAAAACTAAAGCCTAGCTTTCCAACCGTCTGTCAGACTGACCTTGGCTCCGCCTAACAGACACTCTTCTTTAGGTAAAAAAAGTGAGTTAGCGTGGCCCCTCAACCCCTATGGACAGGGCGCAGAGGGTAAACGGGAGACTTTTGACTCTGTGATGCCATTGCGAGGCAGATGGCACAGGTTGTCACTTCACTGCTACTGGTATTATGGAATAAGTCTCCATGATACTGATAAGTGTTCAATATAGAGGAATGTACGATTGGCTTGTGCTTTCCTATAACACATTGGATGCATTCCCGTCAGTTTGGTCATTAATACGTCTTTAGTTGTTTGAAGTACCTGCTGAAACCAGTAAGGACGATAATCAACAGTCACTTCAGAGTGATAGTCGACCATCAGTTCCTCTAAAATAATTTCAATAATGCAGGCCTATCACATCTGACGCAAGAGTAGGATGCACGGATTACTAGAAGGCCCAATGGGCTTTTTGCCAAAATAGGTCATTTTTGCTTGTACAAGATTTTAGGCAAAAATAAAGTCTCTCGTCAATTTCGGTCCCTAGAAAATGTATATACAGGACTGGCTGCTTATTTAACAAGGTCTATTTCCTCTGGACCAGTT
This sequence comes from Lissotriton vulgaris, assembly GCF_964263255.1. Lineage (NCBI taxonomy): Eukaryota > Metazoa > Chordata > Amphibia > Caudata > Salamandridae > Lissotriton > Lissotriton vulgaris. The sequence continues at coordinate 2,125,223,885 of NC_141685.1, forward strand.
AAAATGAGTTTAGTAGCCTTTTGTCTTTGCAAAGCAACCAATATGGAAAATGCCTCCCAGGTCTATTCTGCAACGAAAGCACGGACACCCAAATTCCCTTTTCCTTTCTTGTAATTGTGCTTCTATTCTTGTCACGACCTTTGCGCCTTTCTCAAGGCTTCTGATGCTTAAGGTCGTCTGGGACAAAAACTGAAAAGGTTGAACTGATGAAAATTGGGATGGGGCGGGAGACAGCTTGTTAAGTGAGGGGCTGGGAGAGAAGACAACTGCTCACTTCAATCTAAAGGCGAATGAAGATGGAAGGATTCAATCAGCGGGCAGGAGTGGACGGCCAGCAGCCAGCGCGCGCGGGCGCAGGCGCAGGTGCAGGTGCAGGCAATGACCTAGGGTCTGGCATTGGAGGGGCTGGAGAGGCGCTCACGTGGAAACTGATGGCCGTTTGAAAGGGGGGTACGTAAGTGACGTGAAAGGCTCTGATTATCAATTCATGGGATTATTCAGCCCCTTCGATGATAGAGGATCAGGTGGTGAGAGAGCGCAATTTGAATGCAAAGTACATCGTAACCATAATTAGACGTATATGTTATAAATGTAGGAATAAAACGTATATCGTAATGTAAAGTTGACAATTATAACATAAAAGCCAACGAATGTGATAACATGTTATAGGAAACGTAAATGTATTCACATGTTAAAATGCATTAGATTTAGAAGGCCTGTATACATGATGGGTAATGTAGAGATGCTTATGCAATATAGAACGTGCACAGTAGAATTCGTGTACGTGTGTAACTTTAAAATGGAGAAGCGGCGAGAAATGTAATGTGGAAAAGCGTAGACGTAGAGAAATGTAACGTGGAGAAATGTAGGGAACGTACATGATAATGTAACCAAGAGGAATGCATAAGTTATATTCTATGTAGTCGTATTCTATGTATTACATATTTGATGTAGAATGTATTTAAGTATAACTAGGGCTTTTCCTAAAAGTACGAATATATAAATGTATGCCAAAGGTTATACTGAATAGAGGGTTTCTGTAGGAATGCTGGAAGGGTTTAGGTCATTTGTGTTTGTAACCTAACTGGTCAAGAGTTCGAAGGAGCATAGTCACAAGAATGTAATTTAGAGGGTTTGTAAAAGTCGTAAATAGCTTGATGTGGACGTGAGAGCCGAGAAGTCTAGCACTTGTTAGATTTAAGGTGACAATGCCGGACGGAACTTATTGCTCGAACGTGAGGAGAGGCACTTGTTGAGGTAGACTATGTTTTGACAAGACCATTCACATGATCTAGAAGGTTAAGAAGTGTACAGATAAGTTAAGACCTTGTCTAAGTTCCTATGACATTTGAGCTGAAAGAGTCAATAAAAGTCGACGATGAGATGATGAAGATGACATCGAAAGGAGAAGGGTCAACTTAACGAACGACGCAAGGAATGGACCAATGGAAGAAGCAGGAAGTTGACATCATCGGGGGAAGTCCGTGGTGGGCGTCAAGGGGCGTTCCACCCACACGGTGATTGTGTATTTTAGGGACAGCACCCCGGGGAGGAGAGAGCAATCAGGGAAGAGCAGAGCAATTAGCATTAGGCTAAGGCGAGAGCAAGGGCGAAGGGTAGATGCCTTGAGCAGATGCGCTAAGACATCAGAGCGCAAGGGAGCAGTAGGCCGAGGACCCTTAGAGAGAACGGATGGGTAGGCAGAGAGGGTACTGCTTCTGGAACTTAAGATTTCCTTTAGAGGCTAAAGAGAGTTTGAACTTCTTTGGAAGTCAAACTGCTGACACCTTTTTAGGGAAGAAACTTGCGAAGTAGGGTTGACACATAGTATAGAGTAGGGACAGATTAACTTGATGATTGTTTTTATCTTACTGCAGATGACGCAGAAGGAACCACTTCACACCGAAGCTTAAGAGGCTGATATTGGAACTGATTTTGTATTTTGTATACTTTGAAATTTTATCCTGAGTGGATTGTATCGCATTCAAATTAATCTTTATATAAACTCTTAAAACTTTATCAGTCGTAAGTGGTTCTTCAGAGTGGCGTCAGTTAATGGGGTTTGTCTAACCAATGCGGGGGTGGTCCTTTCCTCAATGACAGATACGAGCGGTCCAAACAGATGAATGGGATTCTTTATTAAATTTATCATAATTATAAATTGGTATCAAAATCTCATTCCCCGCAGTTGGTAGCAGAGTATGATGGTTATCTTCTTGAGGAAGACGACCTAGGCCAGGTTAGTTTACCCCAAGGTCCCTAGTCATCGTTGACCAGAAGAAGAATCGCAGCCGAAGACGGTGCTGATGGTGCGTCGAGAGAAAAGCAGCAGAATCGGTCGAGAGTGAGTATAAGGGTCATGCGTTGTAAGATTGCGGTGTTTTATGTTGTTCCTGTGTTGTAATGTCAAGCGGAGTTGAATGCCTGTAGTGTGATTGGAGGAAGGTTGTGAGCGCGCGCAACCGGATAAAATCTTATGTCCAGAGGGCTTAAGTGGTTCGGGTGTATCGAACACCCAGAGTAATTTGTCTACCATTGAAAGGGGGTCATGAGGTACCATTGATTTCCCGACAGACCGATGATAGGGGGAGCGTATGTGTGAGTGAATGAGTAACGGACGCTGGTCGTACGTTTACTGTGTGTAAGTAACCTATCAGTTGAGGTGAACGTCTGACCGTACGAGGAAAGACGTCTCGCCAGTTGAGGTGACAATTACAGTTAGACTGTGGCCGTACAGTCAGAGAAAAGTGATCGCTTGGACGGAAGTAGTCATTTTTCGATGTATGAATGAAAACGCATGTGACAGCGTGAAACGAGTTGAGAAACGAGGGAAGCTGCTGAAGAGACAAGTGACGTCAGCGTAGAGCCGCGCTGAGATTGGTCGGTTGGCGTAGAACTGTGCTGAGATAGGCTGATTAGCGAGAGTCGTACAGGGATTGGTGGTTGTTATCAAGACCCAAATAAGTAAGAAATATCGTAAGTTATCAAAATGAAGTGTTTTAAGGGTTTAGGGAAAATCTTTAAAAAGAAAAGGAGAAATTTATATGCTGGAGAAGAAGCTCCACCAGAAGGCACACCAGCATATCATATGGCAGTTAATGTAGGCTTACACTCGATATTATGGATTTCTGAGTGGCACAGGCTAACTGAAGGGCAAAAAGAACTGGCGTTCCCAAGATTCGGAACGTTTAAATTAGAAGTGTTGAACCAACTGAAGGCGACGATGCTTTCAATGAGACCTCTACCGAGGCCAACACAATTTGAAGCTCTTGGTGTGTGGTTTAGAACAGCACACGAAAGGGGCGTAAAGAGGCGCCAAGAAAGAGTGAGAAGATCGGTAAAGGCGGTGCAGGAAGCTAAATGGGACGATGAAGCTAAGAAATGGAGGGTGCAGAAGATAGAAGCAGATAAACTGTACCCGATGTTGGAAGTGACGGGAGAAAGGAAACCTCGAGAACAGGAAGATGAGGATAGCGAGTCGGAGGAGGATCTGATAGATAGGCTATTAACAGACAGACCACCTCCATACAGTGGTGAACTTGCGAGCCCCATATTACCGCAAACAGACGGAACTAGGTGGGGGGAATATAAGTCGATCCCAGTAACAGAGTGGGACGCTACCAAGGCTGAAGAGATACCCCAAATTAGTTCGGAACAGAGAGTAGTGGGAAGATTTGTGGTCCAGAAGGCTCCAGAGACGCAATGCGCTAGGTCGTACCAAATGCCGGACGCTTTGCAGGTCCCGGTCACCATAGGCCCTATTGTGTCAATCTACAACCCGGAAGGGGTCCAGCAGGATGAACAGGCACGATGGGACAGTGAAGGAGCAGAGAATAGGAATGCCACAATGAATACCCGCAGGCAAATACGAGCACCAATAAGTCGGAGTACCCCATTAGATTCTGCAACGGGTCCCAGAGTAGAACAGCGAGGTCGAAGAGGGTCAATGGATTTGAGGGGTCCTAAACCGAAAACCCATAAGGAATTAAGGGAATACCTGAGAGAATGGGACGCTGCCGAAGAAGCGCGGAATAGAAGCTTAGAAACGGGATCCGAGTGGAGAGAGCAGGATAACAAGATTCTCTCTCATTGTGGAGCTGGCGAAAGCAGCCCCGAGTGGGAGAGAGGAAGTCAAGAAAGCAGAAGAGACATTTGTCCTACTGATAACAGCAATAGGCTAATGTGCGAAGATAGAAGTACAGGGTGTGGCGAAGTGCCTCGCGTCACCTTCAGTGAAGGGGAACGTAGGACACAGGAGTACCAGAATACCTTTAGGTGCACACACCATGCCCCGGGTGAGGAAGTGAGACATTGGAGTCACGGAAACATGGAGAGTCGCGAAGCGTCTCGACATGCATCTGGTGATAGCGGTCGGAGACATGAAAACATAGGGAGTCGCGAAACGTCTCGCCATCCATCCGGTGATCACGGAAGAGATCACGGGAACACGGAAGACCGGCGAGGGCCTTTCATATTATTAAGCGACACCAGACAACAAGCAAGTTATAATGGGTTAGAACAGAACGGTGGATCCTATCTCATAACTGGAGAAACCGAGCCTAGAAGACGGAATGTAGGGTTGGAGGATGGAGCATTATTCCACCATACCCCACGTGAAGACGGAAAGGCTTGGGATCTCGAGGGGTGGGAACGAAGAGAAGGAAGCAGAGCTCCTCATAGCTCACCTGTGCTCAGGCGTAGGGCGCATAGTGGAGGTGAGAGAGATATGAGAGAAGAACACAGAACTGAGATGCTGAAAGCGGAAATAAAAGCAAAACGACTTGACGTAATGAGTTTGAAGGCAGATTTGGATGAATTGATTGATGGTACAGTGTCGTTAGAGAGATTAGCCTCATATACACCAGATGAGATACTGTTCCTGTCCAAGGATATTACTCGAAGAGCGAGGTCAGCTCATGAGAACTTATCTAATTTGGCCAACAGGTACATGGTAGACTTGTCACGAACTAAGGCTTTACAGAGCAACCATAGGCTAACTTGCACGGATCAGGATTTGGATGAGCGTAGAACGATCGCGCTGAAGGTACACATAAGGGAATTGATCATAAGTATCAGGATATGGAGAGATCTGGATAGATGGGAGGAAAGATGGTCCAAGAAGGGCTCCGTTAGACGGAGTGTGCTTGGAAACTCCCAGGACGCAGACTTGATGCGAATGGAAGCCTTCCCTTTGCGAGAAATCGCGAATGGAAGCTACGTTCATGTGCCCTGGAGTAGGGGGGATTTGGCGGCATTTACCAATTCCTTCCCAAAGCTTAGGGATAACCCTGTTGAGTGGTACAAGCAGGTAGAAAGATTCGTGAAGATCTCGAAGGTACTGTGGATCGATTTGAACACACTGTTCGATATCGTAGTACCCGGAGACTTGTGGACGGCGTGCAAGCTCAGTGTTGAATGGCCTACCTGTGAGCCACCGAGAGATACTCGGACAAATGGTCCATCACTTAGAGTCATGGAGAAATACGAAAGGGTAATAACATGGCTAAAAGAGAAGGTGCCGGTGCAAGACATAGACTGGGTAAAGATAGACCGAACTACTCAGGAGCCGAAGGAAACAGTTCATGAGTTTTATGAGAGATTACTGAAAGCATTCAAGCAGTACAGCGGATTAGACGTAATGGATCCCAAGGACATTGGACAGTTTGTTTCAAAGTTTGTCCTCGGATTGAGACCAGAAATATGCCTAATGATCCAGCAGCATCTGATCTGTTGGCAAAACAAACCTTTAGACGAGATTTTGAGATACGCAAGGTATTGTAGTGACGAGATAGACTCTAAGGCAAAGAAGCTTAAAGAAAAGTTAATGCTAGTGCAAATGCAAGCTGCTGGGAAGGATAAACAGCGGCAGCAGGGAACAGGAACGCCGGCAAAGAAACAGAATAATCAGAGCAGAGATGAGGAAGAAAGACCAAGACCGAGAATGGATATCGCGACACTGAAAAAGACGACGAGATGTCATCAGTGTAACGAAGTGGGACATTGGAGACGCGAGTGTCCTTACAATGTTGAGTCAGGAGAATTAGAGCAGGAAGAGGAGGAGGTTCAGCACAACGTGGTTAAGGGAGCCACAGTCCCGAAGGGCAAGTTTGTCAAAGGGGGGACTCAGACTCCTCGAGCCCCGTTTCCTCAACCACCTCGCATCTCAAACGGAGGGAAAACCTACAGACAGATGCCATTGTTTGTAGGAGGAGAGGAATGCTACTACGTTGATCCTCTTACAGGGCAGCTGGCGAGTAGGGAAGAAGACTGCACTCTAGGAGCCGCCTTGGAAGTAGATCAGAGAGGACCGTACGTAGAGGCGGAAATAGCGGGATGTCCTACAACCTTTTTGGTGGATACAGGGGCCACTCGATCCACGTTAAGATCTGTGGTAGTCCCGGGTCTGCCAATATCAGGAGAAACGGTACAGGTGGTAGGAGTCGCGAACAAAAGGATGACAAATCCCTTGACCGAACCAGTGTCAGTAAGAATAGGGAATTACAGTGACGAACATCAGTTCGTGATCTGCGATTCTAGTCCTGTGTGCTTACTAGGGAGAGATTTGCTGTGCAAACTAAATTGCACGATACATTGCACACCAGAAGGAGTAGAAGTGCAGACCAATGATGAGGACGCTGATTTTAAAGTCGTAAACTCAAAAGAGTGTGTGGAACTTTATCCTACCTTGACAGTGGAGGAGCTTCCACAAGACTTGAGAGAGAAAGTCTCAGCTGAGGTATGGGATTTTACTGGGGAAGAAATAGGATTGATTAAAGGAGTAGAACCGGTAAAAATCTTGGTAAGACCCCATGCTGAGTATCCAAGAACACCACAGTATAAGCTAACGCCAGAGACGATTGCAGGGATTAAGCCTGTGATCGAATCTATGATTAAGCAGGGAATACTGAAGGAGATCGTGGGTAGTCCATGTAACTCCCCGATCATGGGTTTGCAGAAACCTAGTGGAAAATACAGGATAGTGCAGGATCTCCGAAAGATTAATAACATTGTTGTTTCATGTTGTCCAGTGGTACCGAATCCTTCAGTGATATTATTTCAGATACCGTTCCAAGCTGAATGGTTTACCGTGATAGATTTGTGCCAGGCTTTCTTTTCGATACCGTTGGATGAAGAGAGCCAATATCTTTTCGCTTTCAAACTGGAAGATCGCGTCTTAACATGGTGTCGTATCCCTCAGGGGTATACAGAAAGCCCGTCGATCTTTAACCAGTTATTGAAACGAAATCTTGAGAGTCTAGTACTGCCCAAGAATTCAGTTCTGGTCCAGTACATAGACGACCTCCTGGTTGCGTCAGAAACTGAGGAAGCTTGCAGAGAAGACACCATCACCTTGTTAAATCACTTGGCCGAGAACGGACACAAGGTGTCTCCAGGTAAATTGCAATATTGTAAGACTGAAGTGCAATACTTGGGCCACAGGATTGAAAAGGGAAAACGGAAGGTGTCTCCAGACAGAATAGAGGCGATTATGAAAATGAATGCGCCTACAACACAAAGAGAGGTCAGGATGTTTCTAGGCATGGTCGGTTATTGTCGACAGTGGATAGCTAACTTCTCGCTGAAGGCAAAACCGTTATTGCAACTGAGGCACAAAGGAGTGAGTGATCCGGTACCATGGGACAAAGACTGTTTGATGGCATTTTTGCAGCTGAGGGAGGACTTATGTCGTGCCCCGGCTTTAGGAATGCCTGATTACACAAAACCATTTTTGCTTTACTGCTGCGAGAGAGAGGGATGCGCTTTAGCGGTATTAGCACAGGTCCACGGAGATGCGCGTAGGCCAGTGGCGTACTTTTCGGCTACATTAGATCCAGTAGCCGCAGCGTTGCCCGGATGTCTCAAATCCGTAGCTGCAACGGGTGTCAGCATTGAACGATCTGAGAGCGTAGTTATGGGTCATCAGTTAGAAGTGTATGTACCACATTCTGTAGAACTGTTAATGACCAGGACTAAGACTCAGCATCTGACGAATAGCAGGCTCACACGCTACGAGCAGGTCATACTGGCTGCCGAGAATGTGACCCTAAAGAGATGCTCTGTCTTGAATCCTGCAACTTTGATGCCACTTCCGAACGAACTAGACGATGAAAATTGTACAGAACATGACTGCCTCGATGTGACTGAACTATGTACCAAACCGAGACCTGATATCGTAGATGAGCCATTGACAGACCCAGACGAAATTTTCTTCGTTGATGGTTCATGCGTAAGAAACGATGTCGGTCAGCTGAGAGCAGCTTATGCAGTATGCACGATTACCAGAGTTATAGAAGCCGCTTGCCTGGAAGGAGTCCACTCCGCACAGGTAGCTGAAATTGTGGCTTTGACTCGTGCTTGCCTAGCAGGCGACAGACTTCGAGTCACTATATACACCGATAGCCAGTATGGTTTCGGCGTAGTTCATGATTACGGGCAGTTATGGTCTCAGAGAGGTTACATGACCTCCTCGGGTTCTCCTATTAGGAACGGAGAATTCGTGAAACTTCTGTTAGAGGCTTTGCAAAAACCTATGGCCATAGCCGTGGTCAAATGTGTAGCACATACCAAACATGTTGATTTTGTATCGCTAGGAAACAGATACGCAGATGAAGTAGCGCGTTACTGCGCAGAGCAGGGATATTCTCACACTGATGTGAAAGTGGGGGGAATCCAGGAAAGAACTGAATTGACTATGTTACTAGAAACTGTAGATACTTGGGATGAATTGAGAGCAGTACAGGAAAATGCACCAGATGAGGAGAAAAGGAGCTGGGAAGCAGCAGGTTGCGGGAAAAGTGAGATGAACTTTTGGGTTTCTGCCGACGGAAGGGCAGTTTTACCAAATGAACTCATTAGTCCAATGGCAAGGAAATTGCATGGATCAGCACACATAGGAAGAGATGCTATGGTGAGAGTATTCAGACAAACGTGGTTCAATCCTAAGTTTAGAATAGCGGCAGAAGCAGTGTGTCAGCGATGTACGATCTGTCAGCAACTAAATGTGGGAAAGAGAACACCAGTTACCTTGAGTCATATAGGAAGGTCTGGGGGGCCTTTCAATAGGATGCAGATTGACTTCATAGAAATGCCTCCATGCAACAGACTCAGATACGTTTTAGTGATTGTCTGCATATTTTCTAGATGGGTTGAGGCTTACCCTACACGTAGGTGCGATACACTTACAGTAGCAAAATTGTTGCTTAGAGAGTTGATACCGAGGTTTGGGGTGCCATCCTCTTTGGAATCGGACAGAGGAACTCATTTTAATAGCGAAGTGGTGAAGATGCTGTGTTCAGCTTTGAATATTGATCAGAAGTTACACTGCAGCTATCGACCAGAAGCTTCAGGGATCGTAGAGCAAATTAACAGTACTATCAAGTCCAGACTGGCTAAAGTTTGTTCGTCGACATCCCTGAGTTGGCCAGACGCACTTCCAGTAGTTCTTATGAGCATACGTAGCACACCTGATAGAAGAACAGGCCTCTCTCCACATGAAGTGCTAATGGGGAGAGCCATGAGATTGCCATCGGTTCCGACTGCAGCGCTAGTGAACATCACAGACGATTTGATCTTGGACTACTGCAAGGGACTATCTGATGCCGTTAATTCTGTGTCCCTCCAGGTCCAGGCTGCAGAGGTTCCGTCAGTACAAGACTTGTGCCATGACCTGAGTCCAGGAGACTGGGTCCTGGTGAAGAAGCATGTCAGGAAGAACTGCTTAGACGTGCGTTGGCGAGGACCGTTTCAAGTCATACTTGTAACGAATACCGCAGTGAAGTGTGGAGGTCTGCCGAACTGGATACATGCCTCACACACCCGAAGAGTGCCAACACCTCCAGAAGACACAGCTCCTCTCTCGGATGAGAATCCGGCGGGAAGCGGAGAAGCCATAGAGGGGAAAACCCAAGCTGTGGAGGTGATCGAAGAAGCTGAAACTGTGCTGGAACAGGACGACGAAGGTCAGGACACGAGTGGGACCGAAGTCGCCTCAGGAGAAGAAAGTAATTGGGAGTCCGACACAGATATTGAGCAAACTGAGAGTGACCAAGAGACGGGTCCTGGAACAAGGAGCGGAAAGACGGAAAGCAACGAAGCCATTTGGCCGGAGAGAAGGAAAAGGCCAAGTTCGGAAGGAAAGAACGAAAGAACTCTTGCTCCTGTCGCTGAAGGGTCGGATCAGGAGGAAGAAACGACAGATTCAGGAACTGAGAGTCCACGAAGATCAAGAAGGGTACGTGTGCCCTGCAGAAGGTACGCCACCCCAGAGTGGACTTATCTAGCAGATGTATTGGGGACAGAAATCTGGGAGAGTGAAGAGCGTGAAAGTAATCGATCTCGATCCATTTGTGGCAGTGGAGATATGGATGTTGGCACCTGGACTCGAGACTGAGGGGTTACTGACTTTCACACTTCCCATACCCCCACGTTTGAGTAAAATTCAAGATCTAGTGCTAAAAAGATTACAGTTTCCAACAGCTGGTCAACCAATGACAGAAGAAGAAGAAAAAGTTATTCGCTTTGAACTATTAATAATTGTTGTGAAAGCTGCAGGTCCGAAAATAATTGTTGATGCATAAAAGACTTTTGTACGTATGTTATAAAGAAGAAGATAACCTAGCGCCGAGTGGAAAGAAGAATAAAATTAGGGATTACATTTAGAGGACGGAGAAGAGCTAGGGTTGTCTGCTGCTAAGAAGAGAAAAAGACATGTGGTGAAAAAGATACCTGTTGATAAAAAGCACTTTAAAGACTGTGAAAGCAAACAAGCAACCAAAGATTGGAAAGAGAATTTTCGCTAGAGAACGAGGTACGCTGTTTTGATAACATGGAGAACGGCAACCCAAACAGAAAAGCTAGATGTATAGTAGGTACACTTATAGCAATAGTGATATTCCTTATAATTTTAGTAATAACGATATCTTACCTGACAGGACATGAGAATGATAAAAGAATAGCAAATGTAAAAATTGTAACGACCTTGAAACCTGCTCTTGTGGGAAAGAAGGAGGAGAGCACTGTTATACGTGAAAAGGCGTTACTTGCGGATGAAGCTCGTAGATTACACATAGACGAGTCACAGGGAAATTTTAGGTCAAATGCGTATGCAAAATTATTGTACGAATATATCGATGCCATGGAGGCCAAAGATTGCTACGTTTGTATGCAATTGCCGGCTTCTGTAGACGAAGGCATTAGATATCACCATCTCCCATTGACTTATGGGATAACATGTAGTTTACTGCTTAGTATATTTTATGGTAGAGAAGGATTTGAGTACTACTTTTCAAATTATGATTCGGTACTGCCTGAAGTTCCGAATTATAAACAAATGAATAAGTGGGACTACTACAAAAAGGAGGATAGATTAGCCAAATTCTTTCTTCCTTGGGACACATTAGATACATCATATGCACGTAGAAATAATCTGACTTGCAAAGTATCAGAAGTGGAGAAAAGATTTATAGCACAAGTAGATGATCGATGCAGACGGCAGAAAATTCTAAAAATGTCAGGACAATGGAAAATAGACTGGACAGAAGAAGAGAAGGCACATAAAAAGAAAGGTAGCAATGGTCCAATAGCATTGGATAGAACGCAGAAAGGAAAGTTATGTTTAGCTCGAAGCAAAACGTATTACGAGAGTGAATTTGTAGGTGAGGTTAGTTGCGAGCACTCTTTTAAATTAGAGTACTATACGAAAGATTTTATGAAGGGAATGCAAGCTATTCCGAATGTGTATTTTGTATGTGGGAGAAATGCCTATGTAAAACTGCCTGACAATTGGTATGGTTCGTGTTACTTGGCAATTGTCTTCCCCAAAATATATCATGCAAAGGATTTAGCGATTATAGAAGGAAAGGCTTCGAGGAGGACGAAAAGGGAAGTAGGAGATGCAGAAGTAGTAGGAGATGTATTTGGAGCGATGTTTCCATTGTTAGGTTTGATTCTTAACGATGTTAAGATTAGAAGGTTAGCGACGGTCGTGGATAGATTGTCTGCTAGTACTGCAAGATCATTAATGTTAGTAGAAGGTGAGATGCAGTCGATTAGAGCAATGGTTTTACAGAACAGACTTGCTTTAGATGTGATATTAGCAAAGGAAGGCGGAGTTTGTAAAGCTTTGAAAGTTCAGGAATGTTGTACTTATATTCCTGATAATTCAAAACCACTTGAGAAAGTCATACAGAACATTACACAGATTCATCAAGAAATTGAAGATTTATCAAAAGTAAATGCTTGGGAAAAGGTAGGAAATGGAGTGGGAAAGGTTGGAAGTTGGTTTGCTAATCTAGGCAAAAGTATAGTTTGGTATATTTTAAAGCCTGTATTAATAGTATTAATTTGCATAATTACATTATTAGGATTAGTAAAACTGTATAAGTGGTATAGGTCGAACCAGTTACAAAGATCGATGAGAGACCAAGAAAGAAGACTAGCTGTCCTACAAGATCAACAGTATAAAAGTCTGAGAACACTTGAATCGATAAAAAGAGGAACTGATGTAACTAGTTCGGTATAAATGATGTATTCAAATTGCTTTTAGTGATGACTCCTAAAAGTCATCAAAGGGGGGAACTGAGAGAGCGCAATTTGAATGCAAAGTACATCGTAACCATAATTAGACGTATATGTTATAAATGTAGGAATAAAACGTATATCGTAATGTAAAGTTGACAATTATAACATAAAAGCCAACGAATGTGATAACATGTTATAGGAAACGTAAATGTATTCACATGTTAAAATGCATTAGATTTAGAAGGCCTGTATACATGATGGGTAATGTAGAGATGCTTATGCAATATAGAACGTGCACAGTAGAATTCGTGTACGTGTGTAACTTTAAAATGGAGAAGCGGCGAGAAATGTAATGTGGAAAAGCATAGACGTAGAGAAATGTAACGTGGAGAAATGTAGGGAACGTACATGATAATGTAACCAAGAGGAATGCATAAGTTATATTCTATGTAGTCGTATTCTATGTATTACATATTTGATGTAGAATGTATTTAAGTATAACTAGGGCTTTTCCTAAAAGTACGAATATATAAATGTATGCCAAAGGTTATACTGAATAGAGGGTTTCTGTAGGAATGCTGGAAGGGTTTAGGTCATTTGTGTTTGTAACCTAACTGGTCAAGAGTTCGAAGGAGCATAGTCACAAGAATGTAATTTAGAGGGTTTGTAAAAGTCGTAAATAGCTTGATGTGGACGTGAGAGCCGAGAAGTCTAGCACTTGTTAGATTTAAGGTGACAATGCCGGACGGAACTTATTGCTCGAACGTGAGGAGAGGCACTTGTTGAGGTAGACTATGTTTTGACAAGACCATTCACATGATCTAGAAGGTTAAGAAGTGTACAGATAAGTTAAGACCTTGTCTAAGTTCCTATGACATTTGAGCTGAAAGAGTCAATAAAAGTCGACGATGAGATGATGAAGATGACATCGAAAGGAGAAGGGTCAACTTAACGAACGACGCAAGGAATGGACCAATGGAAGAAGCAGGAAGTTGACATCATCGGGGGAAGTCCGTGGTGGGCGTCAAGGGGCGTTCCACCCACACGGTGATTGTGTATTTTAGGGACAGCACCCCGGGGAGGAGAGAGCAATCAGGGAAGAGCAGAGCAATTAGCATTAGGCTAAGGCGAGAGCAAGGGCGAAGGGTAGATGCCTTGAGCAGATGCGCTAAGACATCAGAGCGCAAGGGAGCAGTAGGCCGAGGACCCTTAGAGAGAACGGATGGGTAGGCAGAGAGGGTACTGCTTCTGGAACTTAAGATTTCCTTTAGAGGCTAAAGAGAGTTTGAACTTCTTTGGAAGTCAAACTGCTGACACCTTTTTAGGGAAGAAACTTGCGAAGTAGGGTTGACACATAGTATAGAGTAGGGACAGATTAACTTGATGATTGTTTTTATCTTACTGCAGATGACGCAGAAGGAACCACTTCACACCGAAGCTTAAGAGGCTGATATTGGAACTGATTTTGTATTTTGTATACTTTGAAATTTTATCCTGAGTGGATTGTATCGCATTCAAATTAATCTTTATATAAACTCTTAAAACTTTATCAGTCGTAAGTGGTTCTTCAGAGTGGCGTCAGTTAATGGGGTTTGTCTAACCAATGCGGGGGTGGTCCTTTCCTCAATGACAGATACGAGCGGTCCAAACAGATGAATGGGATTCTTTATTAAATTTATCATAATTATAAATTGGTATCAAAATCTCATTCCCCGCAGTGGCCATGATGATAATACATGTTCAGAGGTAGGGGGCGTGGATGCAGTGGCGGAAGGCAAAATGAACCCCTCCTCCCTCTCCCCGTGTAGAATGTGCAGAGGGGCCCTGGAGTCCCCCATTTCTCACGAAAATGAATTGCCTTTCAAAGGAACGCCCCCCACATCCCCCGACTGAAAAGTTGAGGAGCTACTGGAGGATAGGGGTCCCCTCCGGCTCAGGAGCTGCAGGGACCTGCAATAAGCCTCTGAGTGGATGGTCATTACAGATTGGTTTTGGTTCTCCTAGAAGCCCACTAAAGGAGTGATATGCATGGCTCCCCAGCAGCTCAGGAATGTGTTATAACAAAGGCCATGAAAAAGAAGAGAGGACCAATGAATCTTAAAACAGTACCCACACATTACTAATAGCAGAGTGTGGTATGTGGTATATATTGTATATATTAATCAAGGTATTCCAAAAGTCAATTTCCTGATTAGGTATGACAGCTAGAACTAAAACCAGATAAGTCACCATGTCAGCTTTAAACCAGGACACGTACCAATACTACTCTGTGTTGCCTTTGATAAATAATGCCAAACTTTTTTGACTTAACAGTGTTGAAATGTTATGATAGGAATATCTGCAGCTTCATAGATGTGGATTCATCAAAATGACGGGGGTAACATAAATTACATCACTCTCTTTAAACTACTGATTGCTTCACACGGCTGACCCCTTATCCCCCCCCCCCCCCTTTCATGCCCAACAGCCCTCTATTTGCTGCAAAGGAATTGGGCACTCGCAAGGATAAATCAGAAAAAGAAACCATTGCGTTTAGACCCCTGTTCACCTTTAAGGTCCCAAAGAGGAAACGCAATATCTCTCAATGTGCTATGTCAACATAAATATATGTATATCTATCTATCTATCTATCTATCTATCTATCTATCTATCTATCTATCTATCTATCTATCTATCTATCTATCTATCTATCTATCTATCTATCTATCTATCTATAAATATATATATATATATATATATCAACGTAGCTCGTCACTCAAACCAGGCAGCCACCGAAGTTCTTCGCACAAATGATGAAAGCAGACCCGAATTCTGTGCTAATTCAAGGTGGTTTTATTTTTCCAGCCAGCCAGCCGCCATTACGCGTTTCGCTTCCAACGAAGCTTGATCACATATATATTGTCGCTCCAAGGTTTTCCACCTTTGAGTAGCACACGAGCAGCAACTTGATTGAATGTATGGGTGAGGACAGGGATCCGCTTGTAGATGCCGCACCATAATGGATCTACCCGATGCGTTTCGAAGCTCCATATGCTTCTCTTCAGGGGCTTTAACGGAAGCGGTGTGCGCAACCGCTAACCCACTTCTCCATTTTCCATATGACACACCCACCAATGGGAGGCTCAAATGAGACTGTGTATTATGGAAAGTGTGGTGCGGAAAGCACACAATCAAGTCCTGTATGGACCCCGCAAGTATACATAAATCAAGCTGCTGCTCGTGTGCTACTCAAAGGTGGACAACCTTGGAGCGACTATATATATATATATATATATATATATATATATATATATATATATATATATATATATATATATATATATATATATATATATATATATATATATGTATATATATATATATATATATATATATATATATATATATATATATATATATATATATATATCTATACTACTATAATAAAGGAAGAACTTTCAGCCTTTGAGGCGGGTAAACTCGGGAACCACATCGCCAATCCAAACACCCGATATGCTGTTGGAATCGTCAGGGTGTGTAAATGGTTATAGGCTATATAAATTTTAAAAATAACGTTATTTAAAAAATTTACAGTAAAAAAAAAAGTAGTCCCTCCGAAGTAGCACCGGCCACGACGTGCGTGCTCATGGCAGGAGCGCGGGGAGGAGCGGTGTCCAGGAGCGCGACGAGGAGCGGCGGACATGGCGCGGGGGAGGAGCGGTGACATGAGGAGCAGCAGACAGGCCAGCGGCGGTACGAGCAGCGGACAGGCTGGAGGAGCGACGGCTGAGGTAAGGGAGCGGCGGACCTGGCACGGGGGAGGAGCGGTGACGTGAGGAGCAGCGGACAAGCCAGTGGCGGTGCGAGCAGCGGACAGGCGGGAGGAGCTGCGGCTGAGGTAAGGGGACCCATGTCGGGGCAGGCTGGGGTCGGGGCAGGCGGGGGACGGGCCGGGCGGGGGCCCGGGCTGCTGGACAATGTCGGGGTGGGCGGGGGGAGGGGAAGCCTGTTGCTCCCGGACAAGGTCGGGACGGGCTGCTAGTATATATATATATATATATATATATATATATATATATATATATATATATGCTTTGAGCACTCTCCTACAAAACAGCAAAGGCGGGCATTCCAGGCAAGTCAAAGGTCTCTGTATTTCTTTAAATCTTCATCACCATGTCCATCCTGGTGCGTTTCGGCTGATCCCAGCCTTTGTCAAAGTCATACTGCATTAGGAGTCGATCATTTTTAAAGATACAGTCAAGCATTGACATAGAAGAAACACCTCTGTTACCCTCTTTGTCATAATCATTTTGAGACTGCTTTGTTTAGATGGCTATTACATATTCATGTATGTTCCTATTTATATAATCATTTTTATATTTATGCTATTTTTTTAAACATTTATAAAAATTGGGCTTATCATTTCATCACATCTTATACATCTTGCTTGGATGTCGGAACCTCGGAGGTTGGTGAAGCAAACTTTTGGTCCAGTGACTTAATTAATATAAATACATTAAATGTACAAGGCAATTGTACTAATTGCTTATATATATGTGTGTGTGTGTGTGTAAAGTGACCTGTCTGTGCTGCCTGTTTCACTGGACCACCAATGATATCCAGTCATCATTTGCAGGAAATCAGTGTGGGGGGAGGCTGCTTAACTACACATACACATACACACACACACTCACACACATGCATACACACACACACACTGCCAGTTGCCACTGTGTAGGTTTAATTAGGCCAGATTTTCTGTAAGGATTGGAGTATTAATTGAGGGGAGTGATAACCCACCTCAAATATTATTCAAAATCCATGCCAGGGTGAACCAGAAAGTCACTACAAAAACATGTGCATAACCCTTCAATATCTTGGCCTAAAAGCAGTCAGGCTTAGCTCAGAGATGATGTGTAAAGTGTTTATGCAGCACTCAAACACTAGTAAAGTAAAAACACAAAATAAGAAAAATTGTTGAACCAATTTAGAAACATAGAGAATATTTTATTACATAAAGTGGTACCAAATGACAAATATCCAATCACTAGAACTGGAGGTATGATATTTTAAAGTATGATTAAGAAATACGCCAAAAAATACAAAGCGCCGATTGTGGTAATGTGGTTGCATTAGACGGAGGTCGAAGTCAAAAGTTATCGCCGACTGCGATGGAGTGTGGTTTGTAAATACGGACCAGATCCATCCCAGTGGAAAGTTTACCTTTGGACTGACATTTTTCTGGAGAAAAGTAGTCATTGATGAGTTGTCTGCGAGGCAAGCTGCAGGCTGTATCTGAAGCAGGTGCTCGATGACGGCAAGTTACTGAAAAGAGGGGCTCCGGTGGGGTCATCAATAAAGATGGGAAGGCACAGACTGGAAGAAGCCCAAGGTCTACGTCCAGGAAGGCTTCGGTGTTGATAGGATGTCACTTGGCCCCCATGGACCTGGTGAAAAAAATAAAATGTAAACACAAGCCCTTAATCTGCCAAGTCCATATTATGCACAGCCTTTGCCTCCAGACACCTACGCCCCATTAAATGGCCAAACCCCTACTATGCACAGCCTTCACCTTATGCATAGGTCTTCATGGAGAGCCCACTCTCTCCAGACAGCCAAACGCCCTTAGGTGGCCATGCCCTTATGCACACAACCTTAACCCCCAGACACCAAACCCTCATTAGGGGTCCAAGCACCTCCTATGAACAGCCTTCATCTAATACAGAACTCTTCAGGGAGAATCCACTCCCTCCAGACAGATAAGGCCCATTAGGTGGCTCACCCCTGACTGTGTACTCCCTTCATCTCCAGACACCCAAGTCCCATTAGGTGGCCAAGCCCCTACTACCGATGTAATAGAAAGCCCATTTTCTCCAGACATCCAAGCCTCATTAGGTGGCCAAGATCCTACTATGATCAACCTCTCCCTGTGCACATCTCATTTTGCTTATGTGTCAATGGGTAATGATTACACTGCCAGAACTTTGAACTTTGTCCTGTGCAACCCTTGTAAGGCTTCTTCTGCATGGTAGTCTTCCTAACATTGATTGTAGACGAATAAGATGCAATGTAGATGAACTTACATAGTACAGCAACAATGATCTGAATTACCTTTAGATGGTCTTATAGGAACGAGTTTCAGGTGGGGTATCTAATAGAAAGGTTTCTGACTGGTTCTCCATTGCAAAACCTGCTTAGCGTAATTCTACTTGCTCTTTCCTGGTTCTACTCTAACAGTTATTTGGCCTTAGTCCCTTTTCTCTATGTCATTGATAATCCTGACAAAATACCAGCAATGTCTGATTACCGCCAGGGCCGGACTGGCCATAGCAGGCACCGGGCCATCCCCGGTGCGCCACACGGGTGGAGGCCGGTTTTGGGCCCCTGGGGGCCGTTTTTGTTACAGGGCAGTGTTTGCAGCATAGCTGCAAAATCGGCCCTGTAACAAAATTGGTTAAAAACCGGGCCCGGCAAAGAGCTCGGCGGCACCTCCAACCTCCCCCCCAGAGCACTTCGCCAGGGCCAGTTATGGTTCTTAGTCCGGCCCTGATTACTCCTCCTCTTTCACTGTCTCCTCCCCTTAAATAGATGCCTGGTCGCAATCCTGTTGTTATTACACTTTCCCATCACACAAAATGGATCTGCCATCTTCCCTAGCTTAATATCCACCAATACCCACCCTTTATCTCCAGAGTGACAGACCTCATGTATAGTTTACGTTTTAAGAATCAATATGAAATACTTCCACTCCTGTTTTTGAAAGTAGCATGCCAGTGTGTTATAAGTGGCTGTCCTTTCATCCAGGCATTTGTTGTTTGTGTATGTGTGTGTTGTGGATGAAATTACACTCGTGGATGTGTGCTTGTGTGTGTGTTTATTGCTCATCAGCAGAGGTTTTTGGAGCTTTGATGAAACCCTTAAGAAGGAGGTTGGATAATTACGTGGGGCATGTTTGTGTATTCTTGAAGAAGGGGTTGAGGGCTCCAATGCTCTTCCCTCGTTGTGGTGTACTCTCCTATAACCTTTGTGCACAAGTCCTGACTAGAGGCATTTTAAGTGCACAAATGCACCCTAGGGAGTTGCTTATTTTGATCACTGTGTAAATAAAAGTCAAAGGCTTAGGGTATGTGGTGTCTACTTTGTGCTGATTTTTTTTTAAAGATTATGAGATATAAAAGAATGAGGTATTACATGCTGCCTTCGTTGGTGCAACTCTTCATGAATGTTAGTACACATAAATGTATGGTAAAGGGGTTGAGAACTTTACAGGTGCACCAGCTTTTTAGGTTAACCAAAAGTGTTCACTAGTTTCAGGTTTGGCATTAACCAAGAAATTTTGATGTTACTGAAATATTTAGCATATACTTACATACAGAGTATTTCATCCATCTCTCTTCATCCATTAGTCTCTTGTTGTGTCATTCACATTTTGCTTTCACCTACTACAGCATACTGCATGGAGCGGTGGGCCGGCCTACCTAAGCCCCTGGTTAACTTCACTTTGAGTGACTGCATTCGGTCTCTCACAAGGAGCACAGCCTCGCACAAGGTAGTTCCCTTCAGTGCTCATGTTTTTTGGTTTTACTTTATAGTTACTTTATTGTTGCCTTTGTGTTTAGGACCTGATGTGATGGCAGTACACTTCTGATGCACATTCCATCTTTATTAGATCCCACCTCCAATGCTGTTTTAATTTCGTTATAAATTGTTTAGCTTTTCTGACTGCTGCTATTTCACAGCATACAAGAATGTGCTAATTTGAAAGTGTTCTTTCCTTCCTTTTTTGCTTTCCTTCCTTCCCTTCCTTCCTTCCGTCTTTCTTTCTTTCTCTTTCCTTCTAGCTTCTTCATTTTCTCTGGACCTTCTATAGTCTTCTTTGTTTCTTTGTTTCTTTTTTTCTTTCTTTCTTTCTTTCTTTCTTTCTTTCTTTCTTTCTTTCTTTCCTTCTCTCTTTCTTTCTTTCTTTCTTTCTCAAAAGCAAGAGGCTTGCAGCAAATGCCAGACTGTTTGACTTTTTAAGTACTTCTCATCAGGTTCTAGGAAGTACTGTGGTAATGTGTGCATCTTTTTTAGACCAATTAAGCTGTTCTGTCTGTACTAAATGGTTTGTGTTTTAGATTAATAAGGGCCTTGCATATTCTCAAACACTGAAGTTTTGCAAACCACAACAAAACAAGAATTGCCAGATGACTGGTGTCCAACGCCAGGCATATTGGCTTTTCCAATGCTTGTTGCTTTAAGTTATTGCATGACAGAGGAAGAGTGCTGCACAGGGTAAACATTTCCATTCCACACTAATGATGCTCTATTTTTCTATGTTTAATTACTACAGTACATTGTGAGAAGCTGACCAATGACTAATCTCTGAGGGGTCACCACATTGCCACTACAGCCTATTTGGGGCAGTTTGAACTGTAATGTTGCACTAGACACCGCCTCGCCTAGCTGCCTGCCTTTGCAAATATTAGCTAAGCCTGCATTTTCAAATATTAGCAAGACCTTTCCTGTAACTCATTGAACATTATTTGTATTCAGTGCCTGCATGATCCCTGCGAATTATTATAATGAATAAAAAGTCAAAAACACGAGTATTTAAAAGTAAATAGTGGCATAATGTGGTAAAGAGAAATGTAAAGAATGTTCGTGCTACAGGAAGTCGTTGTTTAAAAAGAAGTGGGTAAACAATGCTCGTTGTATAGCATTCTTAAGGCAGGCGTGGTTTAGGAAGGTCCACGGAGGTCAATTCTGATCCCAGCGCCTCCCTTTCCCTGGCACTTTGCCGATTCAATGCGTAATTGAGGGAGATGCACTCCTCCCGGAAGATTGATTTAAAAGCATCCCAGGTGGTAAATTCCGACATGTCGTCAGGGTTGTTAATATCAAAGAATTCGGCAATGGCCTCCCTTAGTTTGGTACAGGAGTCCTTATCCCAGGCCAGAGCAGACAGGAAGTGGGAAAGATCCTAAACAACGAATTTGGAACAACGACTTACCTTAACAACGAAGTCAGTACAAAGACGAATCTCGAACAACGAAGACCTAAACCACGACTTTCAAGAACAACGAAGATGTATCGCAACGAGGAATACGCCACTTTCAGTCCCCACCTTTATTAGGATTCCATAGTGTTGAGTGCTATGTCACACATCTCCGGCCCGGCGCGCCCTCATCACTATGAACAGCACATGAGTGCAACTCAAAAGGCATGTCAGTTATTCTATGACACTGCCACAATGAATGGCACGTCACCTTTATTTCCGAAAAACACTCCTCTTCGTCAACGAAACTGAATTGCTGCAATCAGGATGGCGGGCCACAAGAAATTCTCTCAAACCAAAACCCACTCGGATTTGGAAGTGTTGCCTCCTGGCGGCGGACTCTGAGGAGTGTGGGGAAGCAGTTTGCTATCATCATGCTTTCGTCGTGAGAACAGCGTCTTTGGGAATGCACTGTCATTGTAAGGTGCATTTCTAATTCATATTAAAAGTTCCTAAAGCCTCACTTTTATTGAACAATGCAGTCAGCATTGTAAAAATAGATGATTGACTGTTATTTTTGTGAATCCATGCGGAAAAAAAATGAAAGTATTACTGTTCAACCAATATTGTAAAGTATGTCTTTAAATTAGAATACAAGAAATGTAAAAGATTACTCACTTACAAATAAATTTAAAACAAGTATTTAATACATTATTAAAATGAATAAAAAGTCAAAAACATGAGTATTTAAAAGTAAATAGTGCTGTAATGTGGTAAAGAGAAATGTAAAGAATTTTGGTGCTACAGGAAGTCGTTGTTTAAAAAGAAGTGGGTAAACAATGCTCGTTGTGTAGCATTCGTGGTTAAGGCAGTCGTGGTTTAGGAAGTAGTTGTTTAGACATACAATCAACTCTGCTCCTGAATCTGTATTCTAGAGTGCGGAGCCCTCATGTTGCCCATTTCTTCTTGTCTACACCCCACCTGCAGCCACTATTCAAGTCTGTTGGTTCTCCCCATGCATAACAGCTGACCTGGCCCTGCATGTAAAGCATCGTCCGCTGAAGGACACCTGAGAATCCTAGAGACCAAGGAACCATCCTCTACCCCTGTTCAGGTGGGAGTTTGCTGAAAAATCAGCCTCAGCAATAACTCATGTTGGCAAACCCCTCTACTGAGCTGCTTAAACCATCAAATGCAGTGAATATTTAGCTGTAAAGTCAACTTTCATAATAAATGCAGCAGAGAGGGGACTGTTACTCCCGCACATGTAAGAAAATGAAATAGATAATATAGTGTGACTAATATTCAGACAGCTATAGCTAAATACACGTGCATTAAAAGTTGTGCAGCCTTCTCAAATAAACCCACACGTATTTTGTTATTGCAAAATAGATGAAATACAATAAAGCCCTCTTTATAAAACAGTAATTATTTTTATACTTTTATACTACAAAAATATTTAAATGTGGGATTTAGAAATATGAATATTTCAGAATACTGCCACACAGTCAGTAGAATCCATTCTGCACACGTCAACGTTTTGATCTCAAAAGATCAAGCTGGCAATTTTAAATAAAGCGAGATGCTTTGAGCACAGTAAGAGATCCTGGACCACATACTGAGCTTTTTGAAACATAATTTTTTCCATTAACACAAACTTCAAACCTTAAAACAAAATACGCGGCATCTTAATATGTAATATATTATCTAACACAAATCCACATTTTCACATTGAACCCTCAGACATTGCATCACAAAAACGCATCTAACTACTCACTTTGAGAGGCTTGTATTTTAACCGAGTGCAGAATAAAGTCAAAGTCAGCAATGAATTACATCCCGTAAGGTATTTATATCAAAAAGCGCATGTTCACAAAATAACTTTGACATAGAAATATTTTCCATGAAGCCAAGGCTCTCATCGTTTTTTTTTAATACTAATGTGTGGTATAGTCATTCTCATCATGACAGTCATCTCTGTGCATGCTTTTGTATGAATCCTTTGTCCAGTCTGCTTTATAGATTACCAATTTAATCTTCCCTCATACAAAATTCTATGTGGTTATATTGTCGAAAAAAGACTTGTATTATTTTGCACAAGACAAGGAAACCAATGCAGTATAAGAAATAGATTTGGATGTCATGCTTGTCCAGCGCTGGGAAAAGGTGAAAGGCGTCCAACTAACACAGATGTTTCTTTTTTGGGTTCAAATCTGAAACAACCGAATTTAGAAGTAGACAGTGATTTACCGGATCTTTTAAAAATTGGCTGTTCTCACTAGTATCGCTAAATACAGCCAATAAGGAGTTTGGATATTTTATGGCAGTCTGTTGAAATTTCCCATAACTTTTGTTAACTCTGTGCAGCACTGAACCTTAACCCAGACTGTTGTAGAACATTTACTTGTCCTTTATAGCGAAGAGTTCAGGGGCCTCATTTATGAAAAGTGGGCATCCTTGCGCAAACGCAAGGATGCGTCACTTTTCCGTACGACACGCTGCGTCAGAAACTTGCGGCGCGGATGCGTCATATCTACGGAATGACGCACCGTGCCGCAAGCGGAGGCGCAAGGCGGGGAAAAGTCACGCAGACGCGGCCGTCCTGACGTAGCGAAAAGACACGCAAGTGCGCGAAAAATGCCGTAAGTCGCATTTGCGGAATGACGCAAGTGTACGCATCGCTGCGTCACTATTACGTTGCGTCAGAATCCGGAAAACGCCAAAAACACGCGCATCTATCACCTAATTCTCCCGCAAATGGAAAAAATTGCCACCATGGAGCCTGAAGGACAGAGCAGCAGCCAAGGAAACCTTCCACATGGCAGCCAGGATGCCCAGCCTGCAACACAGGGAGAAACTCTTGGAAAGAGGAAGCGCAAAACAAATTTCAGTGCTGAGGAGAACGATACACTGATAAGTGAGGTAACAGACCACCAGCACCAGCTGTTTGCCAGTTCCAAATTGCCACTAGCCAAAAAAGAGGCCATTTGGCTGGACATATTGACCAAGGTGAACAGTGTGGGCCAATCTAGGCGGACAGTCATTGACCTAAAAAAACGGTGGAATGATATCAAGCGCCGCACTAAAGAAAAAATGGCCAAAAACCGGAAAGACTCTGGGCTTACAGGAGGAGGCAGCCCATCACAACAAGAAGAGCTGGATGACCTTGAGGAGCGGGTTGCAGCGGTCATCCCAGAGGAGTTGGTCGTTGGAATCCCAGGGCAGGACAGTGCACTGCATGAGGAAGTGGAAGAGACACAGGAAGACGCACAGGGTAAGTCCCTACAAGGGGAAATGTGCAAATAAGGTAATGTTGTGCTGTGCATAAAGTAAGGTGGCTGGTTCAATTACTGACGTGTTGTGGAAAGAGAAATCATGCAATGTCATGAACTGTGCAGGGTCTACAAAAAGTATTGTACCACGGACATGCACATGTTACATTTGGGAAACAGCTACCCCTGTGAAAGTAAACATATATGCCCAAAGTGAAGTCCCAGCCCACTGCTGCACCTGACAAGTGCCACACGCAGGTGCAAAGATATAACTACCCTCCTGAAAAGAAAATCACACAACATCCTGCAACAGACCGAGTGTCACACTTGTATGACTTGGACTGCTACCACTGTGCTGGCAGGATGTAATTTTGTTCATGTAGTGGTGCCACAATGTGCCACACCCACAATAATAGGCCACAGACTGCCATGTAACATAGTACAACATATCATGTCATTGCATCATTCCCACATTAAAGTGTCAGAAAGCGCACTTCAAGGGCTGTTGCTAAGGGTATACCCAGAAACATCTATGTCCAATTGACAATGTACAATAGGAACATCAAAATGTAACTATCATGCTGCGCAACAAAGATATGCATACACAGGGTCTGTGTAAGGCATGCACAACCTGAATTAAAACGTAATCTCCCCTCCATGATAAAACCAACATATCTCTTTTGCATTCAAGTGGACACATAGAAAGGTTAAAAATCTTTTCATGACTGCATCATGCACGAATGTGTCCCTTCCATGCACACAAACACTGATCCCCTGCACAGCTGGACCCCCTGCAACATGGTGCAAGTCTGCCTGGGTTGGCGCATGCCAAGCATTGTGTACCTGTGTTGTTGTGAAGGACAGGTGTGCTGCTGAGTATGGCCATGGGCCTGGTCACGATAATGTAGTTGTCGTAGTACATGGTCAACCTTGGCACATTAGAGTGCCTGCTCATTCTGAGTGTACCAGTGTATGGGTTAACAATGCCTCTTTGATGATTGTCGTGCTGCCACATGCAGGTGACACAGAAGTTGTCAGTGACAGTGATGGTGATGTTTGTAGCAGAGTTATGTCCTGGCAGGTGAGGTGGCATACAGGGTTGAAGGTGAGGAGGTACCTGACATTGTATGCTTGCAGTGTTCAAGAGGAATAAACCTTTGTTCACAGTGTGTACCTGAGGCAGCCAAATGCAAACAGCGTACAGTATGGTAGCCGTTGTGTCATGCGATGACCATTTCAATGTATGCTGCACAATGTCAACTATGCAATGCATGTGTTCAAAAATAATATATCCAAATTCTACTTCTTTGTGACCCAATTATGTTGTGATATAAGTACCACATGTGGTAATGTGTGTCACTATGTTAAAAAAATAAATATTTACAAATGTGAAAGAGTAATAAAAATGTTGTGCATTTATGTGTCAAACAATAACAATTGGTTGTGTCATGGGGGATATATGTCTGAACTATTATTTGGATAGGTGTACATCATGAGAAATATGGGGTAACATCACAGATTATGAACCAATGCTGTGTACTTAATTTTTGGCTATGAAAAATGGTGTGTGAAGCACTCACTAATCTGACTCCATTGTGTGTGTTGTGGTTGTTCATAAAGGTATTGAATGCTTCAGGTCTGGGTGTGTGGTGACAAGGAAACTCAATCCATGTACTCACTGAACTTTGAACAGTGTATTTAAAGTCTCCGCTGTGAAACACCTACTCTACAGTTGCAACATGCCTAGTATGAACAATGAATGAAATGGAATGTCATGACACAGCATGTTTTGGTATAATGCATGTGCCTTTTTGTACAAGAGTGTCACACCTGTTGTCCATGGGGGCACAGTGTCAAACATTGGCTATTGTGGAGGGAGAGCTGTGAGTTAACAAATGCAGGACAGAACAGTCCTGAGTGTGGCTCAGGGGTTAGAGGCGGCAGATCCGGAAGCTGAGATCGGTCCTGGACCAGGGTTCAATTCCCTGCCTCGGCGGGTCTTGGGCTCAAAAACTCCACGGACTCGATAATTCTCGTTCCGGTGCCTACTTGACTCACGGGTTCACACTCTGCGACTCTGGGCAATAGCTTGCTTAATCTCCACTACGGCCCCTCGCGGCGGGATGCCTGGCTTTCACCTTGTGGATACCCTGCTGGGGTTATCTCACAGGGGAATACCAGGACGGGTTCCCAAGGCAAGCGCCTTGATGCCTTCGGGTGATACGTGCGCTATATAAATCGCAATACATACATACACAACAATCAATGTCTCATGGTTGCAGGGATGTGTGTGTGAGTGTGTGCAGCAAAACATATAGAGGCCCATTCACAGAATGAACTCAAGACTCAATTCTAATCTTACTACTATATTGTAATTCACAGAATGCACTTACTACTTTTTCACATTCACAGAATGAACTTAATACTTTTGGCATTCACAGAAGTAACGATTTTGCCTAAAGTGTCTCTGAAGACAGACTTAAGATAGAGTAAAGGCAAAATCCTAACTCCTGTGAATACCAAAAGTACAAAGTTCATTATGTGAATGCCCAAAGTACTAAGTGTATTCTATCAACACCAAAAATGTATCAAGTTTACTATTGAGTTTCAAGTTTGTTTTGTAAATCTGGAAAACATTGAGGGAAGTCACGCTCTCATCTGAGCCCACAATCCACATATGGTCTATGAACTACCACTAAGGCAACCACCCCTGTGTTCATGTGTTCGGTCATCACTGAATATTGTAAGTCACAATTAGCCTACTCAATGTCAGCTGCTGTGCAAGCCCACAGCAGACGGATGTACATGGTGTGCTGAAGCCACGCCTATGGGAAGTCTGAATGTGCCCATCTGGGTCTCAAATGCAATCATTTTCAGCAGCATCTGATATACAGTCATTCACTGATGCAGCTCAGCCAGCCTCCATGCACTCATACATGGAAAACATTTGAGAATGACAACAGGCCTTTCCAAACATGACCCACAGACATTACACATGCCTACACTGCTGAGAAACCTCTAACACCACCCTGGTGTCAAACACAGCCTACACCAACGTTACTGCAAGTGAAAGTCACACCTGGATACACAACTGTGCATACCACACCTCCACCCTCTGCAAGCCTAACAAACAGCACTACAGGGACACGGCATGGTAGAGCACTGATCTCTAAGAAGCAAGAGGCACCAGCAGATACCTTGGTAAGAAATGTATAAACCAAGACACCTGAAATGTAAAACACATACATGGCCCCAATGAGGGAGAACCACAAAAAAAAATCCTACATAATGGAAAGTCCTGCCAACTAGTCAAGGTCCTGCATTTATACAACAACCTATGCTGCAAAGCCACGGACATCACCCTGGCACTACAGACCTGTGATAAGTGTCCAACAAAGTTCACCATAAACAACAACAATTTCACTACAATAACTTTCCCGTACACATGAGATGACACAGGCAGCACCACCCACACCTCTCACAACACAACAGCCATACTACCATACCCACCGGGACACCAGTCACAGCTCAATGCACACCCTCAAACATGAGATACAGCCACCTGTGGGATCAGTACAGCCCTGTCCTCATTATATCAACAACAGCACCAAGATCACCATATTCACAGCCACAGGTGACATCTCCACCCTCCGGGACCAGGGGCTGTGAGTGTGCTCCAACACAGACTAACAGCACACAGATTTGCCACACTACATGATGCAGGATTCTAAGGAACATTGCTTAACTGGGTCACTCACCCCACCAAGAGGTTCAAGGATCAGACTGACAACCTTCGCCTTCAAATGCACGTTATTCCAATGCTGAATGCAAGAGGGACCATCTATGTGTCTGACCCCTGTCAACATCAACAGGGCTGCCTCAGCACCATTACTAACCAAATACAGCCTCAACATTGTATCCATTGCTGATGACAGACTACGCATACTCTCTCACACCTAAGACTACACCAACTAAACACATGAAAAACAGTGAGGAATGCAGTACGTCCCAGTCTGCATCAACCACAGCTGCATGTAATCAAAATCAGAGAATACCGAATTCTGTGTCCTTGGAACAACTCCTTCAGCATGTGAAAACACATGTTGCATCTACCACTCTGATGGGAAGGGGCTGCCACTAACGCTCAAAGAGATACGTCTTGATGAGTCCTCTGAATGGGAGTAGGTCCTGGGTGTGCCGTAGATGGCCTGGGAGTGCAAGGTCTTGGCGGTGAGGTAGGACAGGGAACTGCTGCTGGAGGTTGGTCATCAGATGCGGTGGACAGCGGTGAGGGGGAGGCTGGTGGAGTGGACGTGGCGTGTGGGGGTGTAGAAGGTGAGTCTGCTGCACATGTAGGGTTGCCCGGCCTAATGGAGTGCATTGTGTGTCTGGTTGTGGAGCTTCAAGCTGAT
The DNA here is from genome assembly GCF_964263255.1 of Lissotriton vulgaris. Lineage (NCBI taxonomy): Eukaryota > Metazoa > Chordata > Amphibia > Caudata > Salamandridae > Lissotriton > Lissotriton vulgaris. The sequence continues at coordinate 2,125,253,047 of NC_141685.1, forward strand.
CCACTTGCTGATGGGGAACCAGTGTAGGTCTCACATTTGGGGGATGATGTTGCTGCGGTGGGGGACGTTGACAATCAATGAGCCGTAAGTGCTTTGGATGTGTTGCAGTAGTAGTAGGTCTTTTTCAGGGAATCCTGCCTACAGTGCATTGCAGTAGTCCAGTCTGCTGGTGCTCAGGGCCTGTGTCACAGTTATTTTTGTCTGGGGTGGGGATCCACTTGTGGATCCTGCATAGCATGTGGAGGCAGTTGTAGCATGAGGGGAAGATGGCGTTGACCTGCTCAGACATGGAGAGGGAGGAGTACTGGAAGTATTGTAAGTTGCGTGTATGGTCAGTGAGTGTTGTTGCTGTTCCCAGTGTGGTTGCCCGACAGGAGTTGTCCCAGGCTCAGGGTGTGGGTCCGAGGATGATGACCTGTGTCATCTCCAAGTACAGTTTCACACTGCTGCTCCTCATCCAGTTGGTGAGGGACTTCATTTCCACGTGGAGGTTTGTTCATGGTGTGTGTGGGTCCCTGGTGATGGAGTGCAAAATGCCACATGCACTTCCTACTGTGCTGGAATGTGTCCCCAATACACACCAACTAAACAGACATCAGGACATGCACTCAAGTAGAATGTTGCAAGTGTGCAAGCACTGTCTGCCCATGTGCCATGTTTTTTTGTAAAGTTCGTATCCATCAAATGATTAATGCCATGTCACTTTTTGTACACTTGAGTGATGATGTGTCGCTTGAACTTTGACATGTTGAAACACAGCAAAGTCAAAAACGATAGGTGACTCTAAATTGTGCATTTGTACACCACATGTCAGACATGATCATAAACATACATCTATTTTTTATTTCAGGCCATGGTACACCTACTCTGGAGCTGGAAGCCATGTTTGAAACGGACAATGAGGGTGGTGAAAGTGTAACAAGTATGGGCCCAGAAATCATCCAGGACATAATACAATCACTACAAACTCCCTCTCCACCCACAAGAAGGCAAAGCAGCCCAGTGGGATCTCCGGTTGGCCAACAGGGAAGCACTCCTATGCCACCTCCCACAACATCTGTGCCTCACCAATCGCCAAACACACTAAATACATTTGAACAGCGTGTAGTGGATGTGCAGAGTCAGTTGGCACAGGAGGTGCGTAAGGGCATTGAGAGCATGGCAGGGACCCTAGAGGGAGTGCTCCGGTGCCTAACCTCAAATACTGCCAGTGCGGAAACTGGTAGCACCACTGAAGCACCACCACGCACTTTGTTTGACGCCATGACAGAAATTTCCGAAGTCATGCAGCAGAGGCACAGACAAATGCCCACCACAAGTGCCAGCTCTGAGGTGGCCAACACTCTGAAGGAAATACAGGACACCCTCAAACAAATGACAGCCAAACAGGATGAATACCTCACAAAATTGGCTGACTATCAACGAGATGTGACAGCTGTGCTTGAGAGCCAGCAAATAATGCTGAATGCATTTATGCGGTACCTGATGGGCATCGAACATGTTCCAGGTCCAACACCATCAACATCTGCAGTCCATGAAGTGGCTATGCCTACTGTGTCGACTGCCCCACTGGTCACACCATCAGCTGTGACAAACCCATCTGATGAAGATGAATCTGAAGAATTCCCAGTCCTCCGCAGAACAATGCGTTAGAAGCACATATTGTCAGTGTTATATCTTTGTAATGATGTAATGTTCTATGGTCTCTGTGCTCACAGGATTCCAGAGTGTGGAATCCAGGGGGCAGTACACAGATGAACAGTTACTGTGAGAGTTGGTCCTTGGATCTCCCTGGGGTTGTTACTTTGAATAAACTACATTTTCTTCTACAATCCACTGTACTTCAAGTCATTGCAGTCAGGAGTTGGATTTTCCTTCACGAGCAATTGTTGTCATCACAAACTACATGTTCCACAAACCCTGTGATCTGGGTGGAGTATATAAGGGTGGAACCTACGGAGAAAGACGTAGGATTATTTTTGTACCTGACCCGTAGGTGGAGTAGGAGGTTCATCCTTGGGAGTGCTTCTTCCTTGTGTTTCCTTGTCTTGGTCCTCTCTCCTGCTCCATGACAAACAGCATCAAGAGGTCCCTCCTAGACGCCACAGCAAAATCCACACAATCCTCAAAGTCGGTCACACTGCCAATCCATAGACAATATACATTGCTTCATTTCCAGAAACAATGTTCCACAACACACTAGCTGCCACACTCCACTATGGCATGCGGCAAGGTAATACACCGCACTGGATTGTCTCCTCCCTTGCAGACCAGAGCAGATGATTCTGCATAACACATTTCACAGTACAACACACAGAGTACTGATGCTGAGTCCCTCAGTGACTGTCCATCAGTACCTTTGTCTACTATGTGTACATGGCCCCACTTGCTGAGAACATCAGTGGACATGGACTCTGCATAGTACCCTACGCCTAATACACCCAGCTCTGCCTCTCCCTCACCAAGGTACACAACATCACAGGACACAACTAACCACAATGGATGCAAGATGTGCCAACAAGTATGTGCTTCAGCTGGACAAATCTCCATTTGTTGTCAAAAGAGGACATCACCCTCACAACAACCACTACCACATGGGACTATACCTGGGGGTACCCTGGGCTGGATAAACAGTTCACCACTCATATGTCTAACACAAACTATACATTGTACAGAACACATCCCTCACCCTGTCAGTATGGATACTAGTAGTATCCTCACCATAGTACTTCACCCTCTGCAAACTGTGCAAGAGCATCAAAATTATTGTCAACTGATGCATTGATTAGACCTGCCACACATCCATCATCATCATCCGGTTCAATGTTAATGCCCTCAATATCTGTATCAAAAATACCCTCCGGACAAAATTGATTAACGTCCAGACAACCGTAGGTAGACGTTCCCAGTGGCTCCCATGATTATACCACTACCGCCAGCACATACAGGAGCACTACTGCATCCACACCCATACAGATATACTGACACTAAAGGAGTTCACACACGCCTACACAGTCAGCCACAACCCTGGGCAAGCAAACCTCTACCAATGAATCTGCTTCTAGGCCCACAAGACATACGTCTGCAATACAGACCTAGCCATGGTCACATTTCCCTGCATCTACATAGCCAGCTTGTGAACCAGCTTTCTTTTCCACTTGCAGGAAAGACGTGGGTCATACTGGCCCTCAGCATTGTGAAACACTGCAAACATTGAGCTACAGTCTCAATACCAGGTGGCCCAATTAATGACGGCCATTGTGCCATCTGACCCTCACTTGTTGTGACGTTGTGTGACGCCTAACCCTGCCTAATAGTCATCATCCATCACCAAGGCACATGGTCATGCGATAATGCAGCATGCATCAAATCTGACCCTTACACGCCTTGTTCTGCGTTACAGGCACGTGCAATGGGTGTTGCTGGGTGCCTTGCCAACAACATCCATTTGCGTTTCACACTGGCCCAGATGTAATAGGAACATGAAATGGTAAGCTCTGTCCAGAAATACACTGACCCAAGGCAGGCTTGACGAAGGCTCAATGTTGAGAATTATGAAGAAGTCTACTTGTCTCACCTTTATCACACAATGCAGTACATATTGTAAGAGGAAGAGCCCGTTGTGATGATTGATTAACTGAGAGGTGTCCGTTCATGTACAAGTCTGATGGTCCCCGCAAGGCAGACACACTTGCCCCATTGTGCAAAGGTGACTGCGTTAGCGAAGAACAGGACATTGTACAACAGTGATGGTGAGAACAACAGGACTGCGCTGTATCTTGCAGACATGGCACGGTCCTGCCCTCCCTCCTGCAAAAGGGTAGCGCAACTGGAAGGGCTGCTGTGCTCCACTATGGCGAAACTTAATGAAAGAGGTCCCACAATCTTTACACATGATTGTTGTTCACATGGGCTCACCTGAGACGCATTAGCTAAAGTCCCTCAAGGGTGAGTATTGGCCTGTCTGAATTAGTGATAGTGTAAGAACAACTGGCTTAGAATAGCCAACACGTAATGGTAATCTCAGATATGAGATCATTGTTGACATTCCTTGTCCAGCAAGGATAACGCTCACCCAGAGCTTATTTCACATCTTCATATGCCTACAAGTCAGAGTCATTGTGAAAGAAAAATATGATTTATTTGCAAAAAAAGTTCACACTAAATAAAATCTATGCTAAACTACACTACACTTATCAAAACTATAAATCACATCCTACACTAAGCTAATCTAAGGCGCTAACATCTACACTTATCTTGTCTAACTTATCCTATACCTACCTCACACATACTACACAACACACAGATGACCCCCCACCCCCTATTCAACAATCACACATCAGGCACACATACACTTAATCTAAACACATACTAATTAACCTATCTAACTAAACAAGGATATATTTTTTTTTCATTTTTTTATTTTTATAAACATTTAACATACACTATACATCAACCCCCCACCCACTCCTAATAACTTAACTCTTATCCTAACACTATTCCTAAGTACTAAAACTATCCTAAAAACTATCTGACTACTTTAACATTTAAACAAGAACAAGGTCCGTAACTTGACAGGTGGTACACCATGTCATCAACAACAACCACAGTTCTTCAATGTCTTTATTCCTGCTCGTCCATTTGAGCAATGGTGGCCTTCAGGTCAGCAACCATGGACAGCAGGGTGGCCAGCTGCAGCTGCATGCCCGCAACCTTTAAAGTCAACTCCTTTTGGCCCTTTTCAAAAGTGTCCATTTTGGCCTCTATTTTGTCTATCTTGGCCATCAGGAGCACACCGTCTATGTCTGCCTGCGCACAAGCCTGTTTAGGTGGGGCTACTGCAGCTCCACCTGTCATTGTCCCAAGGGCCTGTGCAATGTTGGTTCCTGATTTAGGATGAGTGCCTGTCACTGGGCTCAGATTAGAGGCATGTCCAGATGTGGAACAACCTGCTGATCCTGCAGATTGACTGTCCATTTGAGGGTCTACATCTACATGTGAGCCAGTTGCTGGTCCTGAGTCAATGTGTGACCTTTTCCCCTTTTGCTTCCTGCTCCGCATGTTGCATGGGGAAGTGGGAGTTGGTGATCTCCAGGCCCCTTCAGCACGTAATGCATCATGTCGGCGTCCCATCTGTCTGAATGCACGACCAACATTGCGTATGTGTCTGTATCTTTCCAGACGGATGCGATAATGCCTCTCCTCCTCTTGTGACATGTTGTCTGTAATGGAGCAATGACATCCACATCAGTCTGCACTTACACATTGACACCTGTACACATGCACATTATGCGATCTTCAGAACATTTTGGCAAGGGCCTATCGTTAACAGGGCATCTATTTCAAAGCATGGGGTCATCATCATCGATTGTGATACACAGGGATGCTAAGTGATGTTGCGTAATACCTAAGATGATAATCACTGTAGATGACATGTAAGGCATCAATACATATGAGATGGTATATTCAAATGCATTTGTCCTGGGCATGAACCCAATGCCCCCCATTCACATATGCAAGCTCCTTCTCAACATGATGCAAGAGCATCTGTGTGCAGGCAAGTTTTCTCTAGGCATTGTAATTTGACACTTCATACGCAGATACAAAGCAAGGTATATGGACCATCAGCCCTGTATGCTGCACAAGGCAACACACATGTGAAAAGCACCATGTAAACAAAACATGGGCACATTAGCATTGTATTGGAAGGAGAAACACAGGTGTGCACTGCAATAGATTTGGGGACTGACTCCTATCATGTGACTCTTGTACATGGGGTGCTGCTTGGGAGTAAATATGTGGTGTGTTTTCACACAAGGCAACACACACTGCACAACACTTCCATGGTAGACGCTTCTTGACAGGGGACAACATATAGACAGCATTAAGGGCTGGTATGTGGATTGACTATGCATGATCATTGATGCAATGGACATTTAAGCACATGTACATCATACCATATCAACTACTGATGTCAATAGGGAATTGTGCCGGTGACCCTTTCAGTAGCATAGGTAAGTGCATGATTGTTGTGCTAATTAATGATGGACTTGCAGCACTGTTCCATCCCTATAACAATGGCAAGTACTGACACACGTGGGGCACAAGGAAATCGAACTTGTAGGAGGAATATCTATGTACTACTACAATGAGCATGTCTCATGTAGCCATGGTATGAATACACTGACTGTCACGTACCCCAAGGGTCCTTGCTCAGCACAACAGTCTTCGACATCTCCATGAGCACACTTGCCACCATGGCATGCACACACCACCACAACATAATATCCAATGCCAATGACACCCATCTGGTACTGTGCCTCACCCAAGACCCAGCCACAACCAAACACAACCAACATGAAGGAAAGATAGCCACTGCAGAATGGAAGAAGGTCAGTCAGCAGATACTGTAGACACACAATACAGAGGTTATCAGCCTTGGCTAATCAACTAGCGCCAGGGACGCCGCCTATTGGTCCACAACAATGGTCACTGCAACAACACCCACGGACCATACACCCCACTTGGGATTCTTCCAGGTCTACTCACTCACAACTAACAAACAAGTGGACATCATGTCATCCTTCTGAATTTTCACCCTGCGCATGCTCCAATGGATATTCAGGTGGATCACCATGGGAACGTGTGAGACGGTCACCCAGGCCATCATCGACACCCAACTGTACAAGGGGAATGCCCCATACACAGGAATCAATGCCAGACTTCACTTAGAACTACTACCCATAGTGAAAGCATCGGCACAACTCTTCTACGACATCCTTCACCACTGCAGCATTTCTACAGGCCATAATGACCAACACTGGATCACCGTCAACACAAGGATCACGTTGAGGCTCCTCACACACACACACACACACACACACACACACACATGACATGGGCCCAGAATGACTCCTCAAGGGGCTCTTGTTCTCTGATCCTACCGGCCACCTCTGCTCCACCAGCCACCCACTAGCCACCATACCAAGGATTGACTGCTCCACCACTGGAGGTAGATCACCCTCCTACCTGGCCACAAAGACATGAAACACCCTTGGGGCACAACTACGACAGACCAGGACCATCTTACCTTCATTTAATAACTGATGACCTAACTATTTCATGAGTAGCAGCACACCCCCTCCCTTCAGTGACTTGAGACCCTCACACCTGAGTATGGTGCTCTATGGAGGGCTAGATGTATTGTTTGAATGTGGTCTATTTTTGTGTGATGTATACTTACAGCAGCACAATAAGTGTTACTGTGTTCCATGCACACTGTAACACCTCATACATGTGACCCTAATATTTGTGTTCATGCATTTCCACATGGTGCCATTGAGTCGTTGACACTTCCATGCACATTTGATGTGTAAACAGGATGCATGCAAGAATGATGCATTTCGACTGTCTGCATACATGTCATGCATGAGGAGACATTGTAAGCATACAGACAAAGATAGTAATGATTTCACACTCACCAGTGGCCTTAGGATCCTTGAAGGACTCTACCTCTTCCCTTGTGTATGGTGGTGGCCCACCTACAAGTGAAAGACAATATACCAGAATGTCAGCGTATGCAGCATATTTCCACACAGTACAGACATTACATGAGAGTCAGTTGTATCCTCAAGATTGGCTTACGTGCGTCCCATGAGTCAAAGTAAATCAGACAACAGTCTATGGCTAACTGCTTCACATGTGAAGCACACTCTTGCAATGCATGTATTACACACATGTGATCCCTTGTTTGTGTTGTCACATTGAGATGGCATTTGCTAAAAATCTGCACACTAGGTCCATTGAGAAAATATGTTATTGTCATGTAGATGTATGTGATTGTGCTTTGAAGAATTTATTTCAACCGTATGGGATACCTTCCTGTACGTTAATGGTCAAACTGCATACACATGTGTTGTTGTGTGCTGCACAATGCAGCTGCACACAGGGAAATATGACATACATGGATACATTTAAACTTCACTCCCTGTGGCGCCTCACTTACACCTCCCCAGGGCAGGCATGTGCTTTTTGCGCTGCCTCACACTCGTACATCTCTGGCCTTATCTTCATAGGGCTTGCGCCGCCAGAGCGTTACTTTGACACATGTTAATGAGTGTTGCTGCGGCGCCAGAAGGCCTTCATTACAGAGGGCCCTGGTGCATTGACTAAGGTCCATGGATGTTGGTGTGAAGATGGCAAAGAACACACATTGCACGCCCTTTTGACACATAACAATGCATTGAAAGTGCTGACCTTTATCATGCATGATTATGCCTCAATGAGCGGCATAGTCCAGCATAGTGAAGATCAATCTAGCTTGTGCGTTACCACTACGTCAGTAGAGGCCATGTGTATCATGCCTTTTGTGAATTGCTAAGTCTGACAATTGCAGGATTTTGCAGTTGGAGCATTTCAAACTGACTACGTCCATGGCTTAGTAAGTATGACACATTTTGCATTTACGGAATTTGAACATTTTTATGAACAACAATTTGCCATAGCATGTTGGTACTTGCAAATTTGCTATTAGTTAAGTGCTATGGGCCTCATTTATGACTTTTTGCCGTAGGGAAGCGCAGCAGGCCTTCCTGCTGCGCTTCCCTATGGCAAAAGAAAAGGGCAGAAATGCGCCATATCTATTAGATACGGCGCATTCCTGTCCTTTTCCCCTGCGCCAGTGCACAATGTGCTGCCTTCGCCAGCACAGGCACCCTTGCACAATGGTGCAAGGGTGGCTGCGTTGCGGGGAAGATCATTTTTGTACAGGAAGGTAAACCTTTCAGTACAAAAATAAGCACAAGAGCCTTTTCCTCTTTCTATGTGTGCTGCAGAATGCAGCACACAAGGAAAAAGGAAATACGAGGAGAAATAACGACATTTCTCCCAGTTGCGCATCCCTTACGCCTCCCCTGGGGAGGCGTAAGCTTTTGGCACTGCTTCAGAGTTACGATTTCTGGTACATGTGGGGCAGTGTCAAAAGGGCATGGTTGTTGCTGGGAACGCCCCCAGCAACACCCATTGCACGCCCCTTTAACGCAGAACACTGCGTTAAAGGGACTGATATTTATCAGGCAGCAGTACGCCACCAAAACTGGCGTACTGCTGACTGATAAATACCACGCAGGCTTCTGCGCCACGGAACTTCATGAAAAGTGATTTTTCGATGGCGCAAGGGGCCTCATAAATGATGCCCTATGTATGTATTATTTTTGTGTATCAAATTATGTTTCAGATGTAGCTAATTGACAACAACCTGTATTTGATGGTAAGTAGCTATTTTAGGTAAATATGCTCCATTTCACATTTTTGAAGGTGCCAGGTGATGCACACACATGGCCATAGTGCATGTATGTGCACCATATGCACACACATCATTTTGATGGGTCCAGCAGGGTTTTTTTGAGAAACACCTGCACCCTTTGTAGAAATCACAATGGCTGATTTGCTATTACAGTATTTATTGAAAAGTGATTCCTATGTCCCTCCTGGGCCATGGGAATGAATTTTGATTGATCCCTTACTTACATATTAGACAATGCAAAGTTGCAACTATGGGAGATTATCGAATTCCTACAAAGTAGTGATTTTTCTTTATACATACCATTTTGCAAAGAAAAAAAACAATTACATTAGAACCTACATTTATTTGTTTAGAAAGGGTTTGTTGATAGATATGGCCCTATGTCTGACTTTACAGGGGCACAAGGGGATCATCAGTGAGGCCGCTGTGGTTTGACATTTGGTTTGCTTTACCTTAGGATACCGTTGTTAATACATGAAATAAATATATATTGACTTACCAATTGTTCCATCAACCTCAATGCCAAGGTGGTCCAGGAGATCCTGCTCACGGTTTATGAGATCTGCCCACCGGTGTTTGTACTGTCTGAGGGTCCGGTCCACTCCAAACATTCTCAACATCTGGTAACGGACCCTCTCCCACCTGAGCTTCCTTTCTTGGGTTGGGTAACCCTGCACTACCCTGCCTCCACTCCCAATCATATTTGGGAGGTAGTGGAGTATCAGCCACAGTAGCCCCCCATACTCCTTCTCACTTAGGTTCCTAGACCTGGGTGGCATTGCAAAGCACAAGCCACGCTGTGTAAATGCCACAAAGAAAATTTTTCTGGCACAGAAATTCAAAAAATACACAATTTCTCCACTTAACAGTACACTACTCCCCCTATTACTAACTATGTAACAACCCCTACACAGAACAGTAATCCCCCTATGAAAAAAGTTTTAAAACCCCTAAACAGACAGACACCCCTTGACACACAAGACACAGTTAGACAATACACAACACTACAGCCACTATTTGGACACACTTACCAAGACACACACTGTAAAACAACTGCAGGACAGGACAAAACTCTCAAGCACTTTCCAAACACACTCCTACACCTCTCAGAGACTACAAAGGAGTGAAATAGAAAGTGAAAGTATCATATAACTTCCTGTTTGTGAGCAGGGCAGGCTGGGAGGCTGGGTACATCATTTCCTGTTGCGATGCGACTCGTTTCCGCAAATGCGTCATTTTTTGACATGCGAATATAACCGATTTCTGTCGCATCGTAATTTTAAGCATGGTACACTGATAATACATTTTCCCTTACGGTGCGACCTGTTATCGTGGGAGCGTCATTATTGTGATGCGACCAAATCATTATTGTGTCGCATCGTTATTTGAAGCATGGGTGACTGATGCCATATTTTTCCATGAAGGTGCGACCAGTTGCAGTAGAAGCGTCACTATTGGCATGCGACTGAAACCTATTTATGTCGCATCGCTGATTAGACGCCGGGTACAGAGATGACATATTTTCCCTTACGGTGCGACCTGTTATCGTGGGAGCGTCATTATTGTGATGCGACCAAATCATTATTGTGTCGCATCGTTATTTGAAGCATGGGTGACTGATGCCATATTTTTCCATGAAGGTGCGACCAGTTGCAGTAGAAGCGTCACTATTGGCATGCGACTGAAACCTATTTATGTCGCATCGCTGATTAGACACCGGGTACAGAGATGACATATTTTCCATTACGGTGCGACCTGTTATCGTGGGAGCGTCATTATTGTGATGCGACCAAATCATTATTGTGTTGCATCGGTATTTGAAGCATGGGTGACTGATGTCATATTTTTCCATGAAGGTGCGACCAGTTGCAGTAGAAGCGTCACTATTGGCATGCGACTGAAACCTATTTATGTCGCATCGCTGATTAGACGCCGGGTACAGTGATGACATATTTTCCATTACAGTGCGACCTGTTATCGTGGGAGCGTCATTATTGTGATGCGACCAAATCATTATTGTGTCGCATCGGTATTTGAAGCATGGGTGACTGATGCCATATTTTTCCATGAAGGTGCGACCAGTTGCAGTAGAAGCGTCACTATTGGCATGCGACTGAAACCTATTTATGTCGCATCGCTGATTAGACGCCGGGTACAGTGATGACATATTTTCCATTACGGTGCGACCTGTTATCGTGGGAGCTTCATTATTGTGATGCGACCAAATCATTATTGTGTCGCATCGGTATTTGAAGCATGGGTGACTGATGCCATATTTTTCCATGAAGGTGCGACCAGTTGCAGTAGAAGCGTCACTATTGGCATGCGACTGAAACCTATTTATGTCGCATCGCTGATTAGACGCCGGGTACAGTGATGACATATTTTCCATTACGGTGCGACCTGTTATCGTGGGAGCGTCATTATTGTGATGCGACCAAATCATTATTGTGTCGCATCGGTATTTGAAGCATGGGTGACTGATGCCATATTTTTCCATGAAGGTGCGACCAGTTGCAGTAGAAGCGTCACTATTGGCATGCGACTGAAACCTATTTATGTTGCATCGCTGATTAGACGCCGTGTACAGTGATGACATATTTTCCATTATGGTGCGACCTGTTATCGTGGGAGCGTCATTATTGTGATGCGACCAAATCATTATTGTGTCGCATCGGTATTGAAGCATGGGTGACTGATGCCATATTTTTCCATGAAGGTGCGACCAGTTGCAGTAGAAGCGTCACTATTGGCATGCGACTGAAACCTATTTATGTCGCATCGCTGATTAGACGCCGGGTACAGTGATGACATATTTTCCATTACGGTGCGACCTGTTATCGTGGGAGCGTCATTATTGTGATGCGACCAAATCATTATTGTGTCGCATCGGTATTTGGAGCATGGGAGACTGATGCCATATTTTTCCATGAAGGTGCGACCAGTTGCAGTAGAAGCGTCACTATTGGCATGCGACTGAAACCTATTTATGTCGCATCGCTGATTAGACGCCGGGTACAGTGATGACATATTTTCCATTACGGTGCGACCAGTTATCGTGGGAGCGTCATTATTGTGATGCGACCAAATCATTATTGTGTCGCATCGGTATTTGAAGCATGGGTGACTGATGCCATATTTTTCCATGAAGGTGCGACCAGTTGCAGTAGGAGCGTCACTATTGGCATGCGACTGAAACCTATTTATGTCGCATCGCTGATTAGACGCAGGGTACAGTGATGACATATTTCCCCTTACGGTGCGAGCAGTTATCGTCACAGCCGCATTATTGTCATGTGACCAAATCATTATTACGTGGCATTGTAAATTTGAAGCATGGCTGAGTGATGATATATTTTCTCCTCAAGGTGTGACCACTTTGACTTAATGCAACATTATTGTCATGTGTTACAATATTCAGTAATGGGGCATTGCATTTTTTTATCTGTCAATGTTGTTGCATATATTAGCTGCTGTTTTTTTGATGTTGGGCAAAAGATGCATGTTTACGCTTAGCATGGAAGTGTCTCAACAGGGACAAACCATGTTAGCCTGCAGAAAATGTGTTTCAATATTCAGCTGAGTCAGACTAAGACATATGTTGACCATAGTCACTTTTGGGCCTTGTGTTATGTCACTTTTGTGCCTAGAGTCAGCAAAGCATGGGTCAGTTTCAGACTTATGCAGACCTAACGTCTCCCATCTCCCTCCTTTCTCAACATTAATGTAGGACCATGTTACCCGATGTCTATCACACTACATCGAATCCTCCTGTCACATGGAGCCCAATCAAGGCGGCTTCAGACCTGCCCACTCAACAGAAGCAGTTATCTTGCCACTCTTGTACACACTCAGGGGCAACGCGGACGCAGGGTCCCCCCAAGCCCTCTTACTCCTGGACCTGTCGTCCGCATTCAACACGGTGGACCATAACATCCTTCTCCACCTTGGAAGACATGCAGGCATCCAGGGACCCACTCTTGAGTGTGTCGAGTCCTTCCTAACTGGAAGGACTGAAATGGTCCGCCTGGGACCCTATAGTGTAACAAATACCCCCACGTCCTGTGGAGTCCCACAGGGCTCCTCCCATTCAACACTCCTGTTCAATCTATACCTTTGGGCGCTGATCCATTCTGTACAGAAATGGGACCTTATTGTGTATTACTACGCTGACGACTTACAGATCATCCTCCCGCTCAATTCACCTCCTGCCATCAAGACGTTCCACGCTGTCATGATCCACATCCAATTATGGATGTACCAGTACCTATTGAAGCTTGACCCCGTTAAAACAGAGCTCCTCCTCCGTGGACTCAGTCATGGCCACTGTGGCCCTCAGTTCTGCCCTCAGAGCTAGGTTCCCCCCCAGCCCTGGTAAAATCAGTCAAGGGTCTGGGAGTCATCATTGAGGCTGAACTCTCCCTCAGGCCACAAGTGGGTGCGCTACTTTCTTCCTCTATGTACCAGGTCCGGAAGATCGTTACAGTCAGTCACTTACTCCCTCCCACCGCACTTACCCAAGTGGTGTTCTCACTCGTGCTCTCACGCCTGGACTTCTGTGAGTCCATCATGTACGGTCTCCCACGATCCCTGCCACACCGCCTCCAAGTTGTCCAGATTCAAGCAGCCCGTCTAATTCACATTACACCCAGATGGCAATCAGCCAAACCTCTACTCCACAGTCTTCACTGGCTCACAATAGACCAGAGGGCATCTCTTAAGGTGACCTGTCTCACATTCTAAGCCCTCCACTGGTCCCGCTCCACGTTTCTCAATTATCTTATCTGCCCTCACCGCACAACACAAACACTCATATCAGCTCACCGTCATCTGGTAGTCACGCCCAATACTAAAACCCAGAATTTTGGTGGTTGCACATTTTGTCATCTGCCTCCTGGGCTTTGGGATCTCCTTTCTCTCTCCTTCAAATCCTCCCCTTCCCTTCTGGACTTGTGGTAATCGCTTCCAACACACATTTTCCCTTCCATGTGCTAACTCTCGGCCACTCACGCTTCCTTCCTCACTCACTCTGTCTTATGGCGCCAGCAAGCCTATGGTCTCTGTGCACTCTATGAATTTCACCTATGAGAAGGTTACATCAGATAACGTTGCTTTTCTGCTTTGAGTCAGGAATGCATGGCTCAGATTCTGACGTTGTCAGACCTATCGTCACTTATGTGCGTGGAGTCAGGAATGCATGGGTCAGATACTGAGGTAGGCAGACCCAACGTCACTTTTGTGTGTTGAATCATGAATGAGGTTCTGAAGTATGATACATTAACTTCATTTATGTGCCTACCACATTTGTTTATTTGTGCAAACTGGTGTGAGCACTGAAGGCTACTTTTTGATGGATGGTCAGATTTTGACGCACACCCACTGTGTAACATGTTGATGATTGTAATTTTTGACATATTACTTATTTACTTTCATCATGACTTTACAACATACAAGTACTTTGTTGTTATTTTTCCTGCTGTGTGATTTCATTATGTGGACTCCTCTTCACCAGTGCTTTATTAAATGTCTGCACCACAACATATGGATGCTAAATGTTGCTTTTTGACAATTGTGAATGTACAACCTAATTTATGACGTATTTGCGTATAATATTACTGCATGCATTCCTGCGGCACTTCCCTACAGCAAGCAAATAGGGTGTGAAGGTGGTGTGTCTATGACATATGGGAGATTCATGTGCTTTTGATGTGTGCTGACGCGCAATGGGCGGCCTGCATACCTGCAGTATGTTTGCTGTGTTGCATGGAGGAATACTTTTGTAGAGGAAGGGTCACCTTCATACACATGTGCATTCATACCCTGCACACCGAGACACATGCACTATGGTGCCAGGGTACCTGTGTTGGCCAGACACTGGTGAGTGTCCGCATTGCAGGTGAAATTGCAAGCCAGTACTATGTAAATGGATGTGTGGGCTGATGTATGTCTGATGTCAGCCTCCAGACATGAGAGTAAGTGTAATGTATGAACTCCACATATGAGATTGTCATGCAAATTGCAGTGTGAATTATTGTCAAATAATCATGCACAAGGTACATAAGGTTGTGTGAAGGATTTTTATTTGTGCAAACACAAATGTAGATGCATGATGCGGATGTTATTAGTGACATTCTTAGAAAAAATTGCGTCTCTGGATGCCTGCTGCTGTGCTTGTATTTACAGGAGCATGGCCATCCTCCTGGTCATCCTGTGGCATTTCTGCATTCAAATCTGGATCATCGTCCCTGGGAACACGTGTGAGAACACAAATATTGTGCAGTATTGCACAGGCCAAAATAATTTTGCACACTGTCTCTGGTGAATAGAGCATGCGTCCACCAGACTTGTCCAGGCGCCGAAACCTGGCCTTGAGCAGGCCAAATGTTCTTTCCACAATGTTCCTGGTCCGGCTATGTGCTTGATTGTATGCAACTTCCTGTGGTGTCTGCGGATTTCCATACGGTGTCATCACCCACGGCTGAATGCCATACCCCTGGTCAGCTGTAATAGAATAAATGAGAAGGTACAATGAAAAGTTTGATATGGTTGGGGTAAAGTAGAGGCCATATGTTGTGGGTAATATTTCATTTGTCAGTGTCCATTGGGCATGGATGTTGCAGATAACACACCCAGGGACTCACATGCAAGACACATTTGCAACATAGTTCTGCTGTGCAATGGACACATATTTGGAAGAGACAGGTAGTGTAGGCAAACCACTGATATTAACAGCATATCATTCCATAACATAAATTTATTTCTTAAAGTAGATAAGTATGAAGTCCTCCTATGCATTTTGGCCAGGAGGCCCTTTGTCATGGAGCGTTCATATCCACGCATTGCAAGGACCGTTACTCGGCTGTTCTAAGACCGGTGTTCTGTTATGCTGGTCTTGGAACAGCCAAGTAGCAGTCCTTGCTACGCGTTGGTATGAACGCTCCTTGACAAAGGGCTTGTAGAAAAGTATTTTTGCTATGGATTGATATGCTGTTGATATCATCGATAACCCATTCACTTGAATACTTGTGAATTAAAAACAGAACTTGCATTACAACTTCTTTGAATCATTTTCATGATCATGTACGGAGTGCCTCGCCAAGGGAATGTATTTGCAGTGGTTTGTGTACACTGCCTGTCTTGCACTTTTGTTGCTTTGACGGAAGCACCACCCTTGGGAGCACCCTCAGCTGAACAAGATTCTACATACTTCTTTTACTACCGCTATGCACCACCCACATCCTTTTGTATTTTTTCAAATTTGGAAGGACATGCATTGACTCCCTATATGCCTCTACATGACCGTGGGCCTCATTTATGAGGGACTTGCACCACTGGTGCGTGACCTTTTGCCATTTTAGTTTTGAGGCACCAGCAGTGCATGACCGTCATTAATTATGGCCCTTCTATTAATGTCTATGTATATGCTATTACATGGGTACTCACAAACTTTATATCGGGGCCAAATTTACAGTGTGGCTTGTGGCCGAGGGCCGCAGTGGTGGGGCCGGGGTCAGTGGGGGAGTGGCCGGGGCTAGAGCCACAAATACAAACTGACCATGAGGTTGGACACAGGCCGCAGCGACAGACGCCTTTGTCTACTGAGCGACCAGACCTGGCATACACATCTCTCACATTCACTCTCTCACACTCACTCACTCACTCACTCACTCACTCACTCACTCACTCACTCACTCACTCACTCACTCACTCACTCACTCACTCACTCTGTCTGTTTCCCTTCCTCTCTCTCCCTCTGTCTGTCTCCCTCCCTCTCTCTCCCTCTGTATGTCTCCCTCCCTCTCTCTCCCTCTGTGTCCCTCTGTCTGTCTGTCTCCCTCCCTCTCTCTCCCTCTCTCCCACTCTGTCTGTCTGTCTGTCTCCCTCCCTCCTCTCTCTCCATCTGTCTCACTCTGTCTGTCTCTCTCCCTCCCTCTCTCGACCTCTGTGTCTCTCCCTCTGTCTGCCTCCCTCTCTGTCACTCTCCCTCTCTGTCTCTCTCTGTCTCCCTCCCTCTATGTCTCTCTCTGTCTCCTTCTCTCTGTCTGTCCCTGTCTGTGTCTGGGCCTGTCTCTGTCTGGCCCTCCTCCCCCTCCCTCTGTCTCTCTGTCCTTGTGTCTATCTCTGTCTGTCTCTGCCGCTATCTGTCTATGTATGTCTGTTTCTGCCCCCATCTGTCTCTGCCCCCATCTGTCTCTGCCCCCTTCTGTCTCTGCCCCCTTCTGTCTCTGCCCCAATATGTCTCTGCACCCATGTGTCTCTGCCCCCATGTGTCTCTGCCCCTATCTGTCTCTGCCCCTATCTGTCTCTGCCTCTGTCAGTCTGTCCCTGTCTCTGCTTTTCTCTAGCCCTGCCCCTATCTGTCTCTCACACTATCTGTCTCTGACACTCTGCCCCTATCTGCCCCTCCCTCTATCTGCCTCTGCCTCTATCTGTCCCTGACACTCTGCCCCTGTCTGCCCCTGTCTGCCCCTGCCCCTGTCTGTCTCTGCCCCTTCTGTCTCTCGGGTAGTGCACACATACTGTGTGTACACGTCCCCGTCACCAGCCCAGAGACAGCCTCCCCCCCTGTAATGTACAAGCCAGCTAGTTTTCTTTCAGAATTTGCTGCTTTGTAGGGTCTGTGTCCCACCACTTGTCACATCATGGCACCCCCAGCAGTGAGGCCAACGCCCCCTTGGCACCAGTCAGCGGAGTATTTCACGGCTCTTTGCAAGACCATTTAATTGTTAATGAGGCCTTGTTGATTTTGATCTCTTCTTAGCGCCCCTGCATCTCCACCCTATGCCTGAAATCACCCGGCCCCCATAAATCAACAACCGGTGGTGTTTGCAGACACTTTTGAATGAATTTAAATTTAACAGAGGTACATGTCTGCAAGGTCCGCGGGCCGCACAGGAAGGCTTGCCGGACCGCAGTGGAAGGCTTGCCGGGCCGCTGACGGCCCGCCGGCCGTACTATGGGTACCTGTGTGCTAGTACAACATTATTACATCCTCAACCTCATTTATGCATCATTACAGCAATATTAGCAGCATGGTAGCATGGATGGTGCATTGTATCATACTCTTTTGCTTACCTACAAGTAGACCATTTCCATACTGGCCATTCTTGAAACGATCATTTATGATGCAGTTCCTGAAGATGAACGCATCATGGACACTGCCAGGGTATTTTGCCAGCACATTAGTAAATAGTCCACGGTGATCCACGATGGCCTGTACATTAATTGAATAGGTGTGTTTCCGATTGATGTACAAATGTGCAGTTGCTGCCGGAGGAACTAATTGCACATGCGTACAGTCCATGGCACCCAGCACATGGGGTAAGCCTGCTATGGCATAAAATCCTTGCTTTATATCCATCTGCTCTTGTGCATTGTTGGGAAAATGGAGGTAGCGGGGTGTGAGATGGATGATGGCATCCAGGACAGTTGGCAGGAATGATGAAAAAGCTGGCTGGGATATTCCTGCCAGTTTGGCGACTGTTGTCTGAAAGGAGCCCGACGCCAGCATGTGTAACACAGCCAGGAGCTTTGCCTGTGGCGGTATGTTTGTAGGCCTGTTGCTTCCTACCTCTAGCCTTGGTCCAATGAGTCCCAGTAGATGTTCAATGGTCTCCTTCTTCAGGCGGAATAGAGTTATGACCTCCTCATCCCTGATGCCTCTCAGGACGCTCCTTGGACGGAATAACCGCTCCTTTCTGCGGCGTTGCCTTGGGGGTGGGGGTGGATTTTGTGGTGCAGGGGGTTGTGGTGGTATTCCTGCAGCTAGTTGTCTCCGTCTGGCAGCTACTCTCAGCATAACGACCTCCATGGTGTGGGTATGGTTGCAGCAAAGTTCAATGGCCTCCTCTCCTCTCTCCTCTCCTCTCGCTATGTGCCGATGCGTCATTTCCTGCGCATCCGTTTTGTAGGCGCACCAATTCCGACGCATCCGCAACGCTGCGCCATTTCGGTCGCGGATGCGTCAAAAGCGGGAAAGTTAGTAAATGCGGATGCGTCACTTTTGCGCAAATTTTTCCGCGGTTACGCCCACATTGCATACATTATTATTTGCGCGTCGCAGGGCATTCTGACGCAGTGGGTTTTGTGGCGCAGTGAGGTAAAAGTGACGCATCGCTGGAGATGCGTCACTTCATTAATATGGCGCATGCGGTGCGCCGAAGATGCGTCATTATTTTTGACGCATCTTCGGCGCAAGCTGTTCATAAATAAGGGCCCCAGGGAATTATCTCAGTTCTTCTTGTGCAGGAGAGCTAAGTACTGCCCTTTTTATCACCAGCCCGAGCCATGGGAAGCCAGCTAGACAGTGGTGACCAGGGACAGCCTGGGTCGGAAAGCAATTGGGAAAGATCAGGGACAGAAAGTAGCTCTGAGAGAAAAGCGCATAGACAAAGATTAAGAATCAAAAACTAGGAACCAAAGACCTGTGGCTAAAGAGGAAGGGCCCACGACATGGACAGTTGATTGCCAGTGTCAATTATCCTGCCTAGGGTGTCTACTAGGACAAAGAAGGTACAACATCAAAACTACAGTCAAATAAGAAAGCATTTGGGCACAATTAGAAATTTGTGAAGATTTGTTACAAGAATTCAATAGGTGCAATTTAGGATTAGTAAAATGCAACAAATTTAATTTTAAATGCTGGTGTTGTTGTTGTTTAAGCTTTATTTTGAAAACTAGTGTCATAAAAGCTAATTACGAGAGTTATACCCACTCCCAGAAGGCTCTCAATAATTGGACAGTACAGGATAATAGAAAAAATCAAAAATAGGCTAAGGGCTCGATTTATATGCTGCCAGTGCCAACACATTGGTATGCCCACCCCGTTTTAACGCAGGCAGGCCTTAAGTTTGGCCTTGACGGTGATTACTTTATCACTGCTGTGGCCACATTTCTCCATTGGGCCGACAGAGTAAGGGCCGGCGGAGAATTGGCTATACGTCAATACACCCAATTAGGATAGTCGGACATATAGCCATTGTTTTACTGTCTCTCACCGCCAGGAAAACCCTGGAGGTGAGGGATAGTAAAAAATAAATAATGTCCCCCTCACGATAAGAGATGACTCCAATGGTGAGGATGGTATTTTTTTTATTTAAAACAAAATTGAAAATTAGATTTTCCAATCTAGGTGATGTATGCCATCTTCTAGACAGTCTTGGCTTCTTTGAGGTGCCATTGAAAAGTTAGTAGTACCTGCATGATGTGATCAAATCTCTTACTTCCAGTAACAAAACTTGTGGTGGCACGAAGCACAGCCTTCAGCGGGCAAGAGATACGTTAGGAAATCTATACAAGAATGAGTTACCATAATCAATCCTTGTCAGAATGAGGAATTGAACAAGAGTCTTGAGAATGGATTCAGGAAAGCGCTGGTGAATTCCTCACACAAGAGGAAATTGAAAAGAGGGAACACTTCCATAGTGTTGATGTACGTTTCCAGTTTGTGTCTATTGTCAAGTATAAATCCCAGATATTTAGCATTGTCAGTGATGAGTAGAAATGTGTTTTTCAGTTGAGTTTAAGATAATAAGAGGTCAACCCGTGTTGAGCTGTTGGCGTTGTGTGGACAAGAAGGCAAACATTGTTGTGGGTGGAGATCTAGAGATAGATTTGGGTACCATCAGTATATTGATGCTACCTAGGGTTTGCAGGTATTGGTTTTAACAGAGAACAAGATGTGAGAGAAGAGGAACATCTGTCTGTCAGCTGCACATGGCTGCTGCTGTGTTCAGGCAGAGTACTGCCTTAAACTTTTCCGTAGTAGCCCCACGGTCAGATTAAGGTTCTTCATTCATCTCTGTTTGGATTGAAATCTGCACTGGAGAGTTGGTGGGGAATGGGTGGGAATTGAAACGGCCATGTCAAGAGTGGGGGAGCTTGGAGGATCTAAATGGCCAGCATGCATGTGATTATATTTCAAGAATACAGCTACGGCACATCTCTTCTGTCACACAAAGCCAATTTTTGCCACTTTTCTGTGAAGGGGTTCTGCTACTCTTGCGTATTTTTGGCAGAGGCTGTTTCTTCTTCAGTTGTGCCCCACGAATCTCACAAATGTTTGGCCACTTGACATGCTTTCTTTTTCACTGTAATTAATGTATCTAGAGATTACACAAATGAATATGCAAGTCAGGATATTCTCTGCTTCCAAGATACATGGGCTAGAGATATGCTACATATTAACGGATATAGAACCTTACACACCGAAGCAAGAGAAAGTAAAGGTGGTAGATCAAAGGGAGGTCTCTGTACATATATCGCAAACACTCTGAATTTTAGTAAAATAGAACCTAGGCTACATAATGCTTTCTTTCAAATTATTAATATTAAGATCGACAGCAAGCGAACAATAATTCTGATTAATCTGTACAATAACATTGCCACGCTTGAATTAGAAGCTGTTTTTGATAAGTTAATAATTGAAGTTCAATCTCTATGGCGTAAAAGTGTCTCTGATACTAGGATCCTTTTTGGAGGAGATTTTAACTGTGGTTTATGTCCTATTGATGATTCAAATGTGTGTGGATTCAATATGGAGGAAGGGCTCAGTTGCATTCAGTGTACTCACTCAAAAGTTGGGGAGCGGTTAAACAAACTGTTATGCACCCTGGACCTAGGATTTGTAAATGAAATGTGCTTCGAACCAGTATCCATGGGTTATACTTTTAGTGGGCTGGGGTTATACTCCACAATTGACTTTTTATTGCTGTCAAACCGCTACGCCTCTCAAGTTCGCTCATTTCACATCGGAGATATATCTCTGAGTGACCATTTTCCACTATGTGTAACACTTAAAGGTTGTTCAAAAAGTACAAAAAGGGTCAATACTGCTCCACATTCTGGAGTCACTTGTACTGGATAGAACAAATGGTTATGCATTGAAATGGGCTATGGTTGACCCTGATCGTGTTTTAAAAAACTGTGGTGACTAAGTTCGAAGATGAACTTGATATTTGTACTTAGCAATCTAGCTGGCCCAAGTTGCATATTAGAGGTTTTTGAGTCAATATCTAGCACTGTGAGGGAGGCCCTTTTTGTTCATAAGTTCAGGAAAGCAAAACAAGTGGGCTGGTTTGACTCACAATACACGAAAGCACACACAAATTAAAAGATTGTCCACACTATCCCGAGAGATCAGGAGGCCAATAGGGTGGCAAGGAGAATGTACAAGCTAGCAATTAAGGAGAGAAGAGATAGCCTGAAAAGGGAAGCCTGGGAGTCCCTCAATTCAGCTGCTCAAAGTAGGGATAGCAGTGCTTTCTGGAAGGCGCTAAAAGCACCTTTTTTGAAACCAGACAGGGCCCTTCCATTGAGATTGCCATTTCAGAGGAACAGTGGGTTGAGCACTTCACAGAGGTTTTTAGGAGGATAGATCGGCTTGAAAACAACACCTTATTAATTATTAGATCATTTAATACTGATCTTAAATTCACCCTAGAAGAAGTGGTCACGGCAATCTCCAACACCTGTGGAGGGAAGGCACCCGGACCAGATGGTGTCCCCAGTGATCTCTTTAAATCCAATTTATCTCTTTGGGGCCCAATCGTTACGCAAGTAGTGAATGCTGGTTGCTACGTTCCATTTCCTGAAACCTGGACAGAGTCAATTATAGTCCCCATTTTCAAAAAAGGAAACCGCCAAGACCCTAGATGTTACAGGCCCATCTCATTACTCGACTCATTGACAAAAACCTAGGTCGTGTAATTTTAGTAAGACTAAAAGCCGGGGCATCTGATAATAGTATTCTTTCCGATTTGCAGTATGGCTTTTGCGAGGGAGCGGGCACCATTGAGCAGTCTCTTAACCATACCTTATTGGTGGGAAAATATGTCTGTGTGAAAAATGGTAACTTGTTTTTAGCTTTTGTAGATTTGACTGCAGCTTTTGATTCGGTGCGATATATCAGACTGTGGGAGATTTTAGAAAAGATAGGCGTGGACCATCACATTATCCCCTTCTAAGGCGGTTTTATTGTAAAGCTCAAACCAGAGTCTGCTTTGATGTTAAGGGTGGGACCACAACTGCAATTCCAATTCGTAGGGGAGTCCGTCAAGGCTGTGTCCTCGCACCATTCCTTTTTAACTTGTACATAAATGATCTGGAGGGCGCTTTACTTGAGCAAAAAGTTGACTTCTCTAAGATTAACGGTCGTCCAATTCCTGCTCTTTTATATGCCGACGATGCGGTTTTAATACACAGAACACAAGTCGGTTTACAGAGAGTTTTGAATGGTTTTAACAATTTTTTGCGGGACGTAGGACTAACAGTGAACACCTCCAAGACTTATGTTATGAGATGTGGTGTGAGAAGGAAAAGGAAAACTTTTTGTGAAATGTTTATTGCGGATCAACAGCTTGAAACAGCAAAATCCTTCTCATATCTGGGTGTCTTGTTCCACCAAGAAGACATGTGGCACAGGCAATAAGATCTAAAACACTTAGTTTTATCAACACCATATCCGCACTCACCTAGTTTTCAAAAAGATTAGGGAAACGACCGCCATTGAAAATTTTACAAATTTATCAGGCAAAATGTACTTCTACTGCAACCTATGGGTCCAGGGTCTGGGTATTGCAAATATTAACTCTTTGCAAGTAGTGGAAAATACATTTTTAAGATATTTATTTTCTGTACCCAGAACAACACCTGCCTACATTTATCACGCTGAATTGGGATTAACGTATCTGACTGAATTCATTAAACTCAAGCCAGTCTTACTGTGGCAAGTGTATGGACTAAAGAACAACCCACATTACATAGGGATATTTTAAAGGACATTTTCAAATTGGAAAACGTTTTAAAGATTCCCTGGCTTTATTATGTTTTTAATTTTATGCAGAATCTGGGTCATCCTGAGTATTTTACCGACCCTGAACCCCTGCAATCAGTAAGCAGGAAGGATTTAAAAAAAGAAGGTATTGAGATGCTAGAAATGACAAGGCTGACGACTGAAATATTTAAGCCCTTGGTATTGGAGAACCAAATGATTTTAAGCGTTTTCAAAATACAGCCCTATTTAGCCATAGTTCCATCAGGGTGTGACAGGTTTTTACTAACAAGATTTCGACTCGGTATATTTCACAGACTTACCAGCTTTCCTAATATGAATAACTGGAGTCGCTCCTTCACAGCCTGTCCTTGTGATGATAGCTCATGTCAATTAACTATCCATGTTATCTTTTTTTTGTGGTTTTTATTCTGCAATGAGAAAAGTGTGGATCCTACCAATGTTAAAAATTATGGGACTTAGTACATGTCGACCTACGTATATTGCATTGCAAACCCTGGATAATGTGGATATGATCTGGAACGTTGCAATGTTTTTGAGAAGGGCGTTTGCCTACAGGAGGAGCTTGGGGCCAGATGTAGGAAGCCTGATTCCGGTCGGTAATGGCCGAAATTACCGAATTTCGGCCGTTACCGACCGGAATTAGGCTTTTCAGATGTAGGTGGTCGAATTGTAGGATTCAGTAATTTCCTGAATCAGTAACTTAAGGAATCGGTAAATTACTGAATTCTTAACATACCGATTTGGTAAATTACCGGATCCCTAATGTAGAGAGCACTCAAGTGAGTGCTTTTTACATTTAAGGATTCGGTATTTACCACCAACTATTAGTTGGTGGTAAATTACGAATACCTTTCAAAAAGCAATTTTTAGCTTTTTATTCAGTGCCATGTGGAGGACATACATGCCCTTAGGGCATGTATGTCTGACACATGGGCACCCATGCACTATACAGGGGTACAACAGGATGTCAATGTGACACCCTGCCACCCTTGTAGGTCTACCCCCTATTACCGATTCGGTATTTACCGAATCGGTAATTACAGAATTTTACCAATTCGGTAACATTTACTGAATCATTACCTACATATCATTTACCGATTCTAAAATACCAAATCAGTAAAATTCGGTATTTTAGAATCAGTAAATGATATTTACCTACATCTGGCCCTTAGTGTTTTAATTACCTTTGGATTTTAATTCTGTTATTCCCGATTACATTTATGTCTTTTTAGTTTTCATGTATGATTGATACTAATGGAGCTACATTACTTTTATATTGTCATTTTGATTATATTGTATGTACTGCTTTTATGATTGCACAATTTTACAATCGAATAAAGCTACATTTGATTTGATTTGAATATGCAAACTAAGCATACAAAAAGTTAATTCTCAAGTTATAATGTGCCTTTAGCAATGCACACATTAAAACCATACCAGCATGCTAAAAATGTAACAAGTGTTGCACTTTGTAAATATTGTCACTGCATGCATGAAGACTGGGGCACAGATCTGCTAATATTTCATGTAAAACAGACAATAACTTGCTGTGCTGTTTTGAGTGAAAGGGAGAGAACATGAATGTGTCATATTTATTAAGATATAGCACGCTTCTGCTCTCTTTGGACTGGCACGCTTGGGCAGCCTAATGCCAATGCAGGCCCACTTGTTTCATGATGCAAGGGTGCCTGTGTTGTGGTAAGGATTATTTTTTTACAGAAAGACAAACCTTCCTGCACAAAAAATCCTCAGAGGCTTGTTCCACTTTAATGCAGCACACATGCTGAGAGTAATAAGGAGGAGAAGTAAAGGTATTTCTCCTTGTTACACCAGCCTCAGGTAGGTGCAGCATTTTGGCGCAAACCCAGGTTTACTGGCTTTAGTAAATCTTGGGTTGTATCAAAATACATTGGTGGATGCAGGGAAATGCTCATGTTCCATCCATGCAATGCCACCCTGACGCATGGCAACACACGTGCTGCCTTGGCTTGCTTTTTGGGGACATGTGATGCATTAACCAGTAAATCAAGAATTACGTGGCTTTGTAAATCCTGACTTAATTTTTAGATCTCATATGTGCTGAAAAGGTGGTGCAACTATGACGCAAAATGTTAGTAAATCTGGCCCTAAGAGTTCTGATTGAGTCTGTGCAAATCTACAGAGTGCAATGTCTGCATAATGCGTCTCAGGCGCTATCATTTTTACACATGCATGACCAACCAAATTCCAATGCACAATGAGCACACAAAGCAGAATTTTCCAAATATGAATATGTGAATGGAAATTCTGCATGACTCAATTGAGGTTATCAGTATCCTTCACTGAGCAGAACAAAGTTCTTGGTTCATGTATTACGCCATGTAGCTTCAGCAGTACACAATATAACATTCAGACCCACCCCAGACTCACACCAGGCGTGACGCCCAACTCGACATAGAAAAACTGGGCACATTGCCCTCTCCACATACACACTCTGTCAGATGCCACACACATCACATGCATTTTACCCCCCACCTCACAATCCTGCCCACAACAGAAGCTATTGGTAGTTGAGAGGTCTCGGCTGATCTCAGAAAGGCGCTGATAGACAGATGGGCATGGCTAAAGGTGGTAGGGAAGACACGTGAATACCTTCACTTGGAAGTCATCCTTTAATCCTGGGGCTTGGCATGAAACCAGCATCTCTTCAAAAAAATACACTGAGGATATATTTTACTTATTAAGAACACTTCTTTTTTCTTGTAGCAGCCAAGATTACCTCCCTTTCTTTTTCATAATATTGTTTCTTGTGTGACATAAAAGCACACATTCCATTAACATGTGGAAATGGCACAGGTCGATTTATTTAAAATCAGTGTTTATAAGTGCTTTTCTTAATTTCATGTGTGTTGTCTAGTTTATTTGTAGCTTCAGTATAGCGCTCAAAATGTGAGAAGGCCACCTCAGAGCACTAACAATAAAGACACAACATTATAACTACCCTTAAAGTTCCCGCAGTGGGAAACTACAGGCATGTGCATGGCACACTTTCTTTTAATGAATCGTAAACATTTGACATGACATGTCATGGCGTCACTGACATTGATCCATACACAGTGTAAATGGGGATTTGCAAAGAAATGTGCATTTGCTTGTGGTACGATCATTGTGTGGTGGATACTGTTTATGTATCTGACATAGAGAAGACATATATATCACACCGTAAAGTGATTCTCTCTCTCCCTCCACTCCCCCCTCCTCCGAATGGAGTTTGTTTGGTCACCTACCAATATTATGACACTGATTTTTAAGTTAAGCATCAGAGTGCATGCGCTGTCTGCAAGACATGCTGCATTCAATGAAACCACTTTATTCCCGCCTGCTGCTTACCATTCATTGACCCCTGTATCACTCTTCTTTGCTGGCTCGTATGTGGTTCCAATAGCCGACACGCCAGTTGCGTTGAAGGCTTTGAGCACTGGGGAAATACAGTTTCCTTACGCCATCACTGTTCATCTGTTCTTTGGGGGCACTCTTATTCTTCTGCTTCCCTTCCTCAATTGGAACCATTGAAACTCACATGGCCCTTATCGCCCGTATCTTTCATTTGGGGCCCACCCAGGAGGGTGCGGGGGGGAAGGACCGACCACAGACACTGTACTAAGGTGTGACAAAGGCCGCTTTATTGAAAGCAGGTGCATCCTGAAAACCAATAAACCTTGGCCTGCGCCGAACAAAACTAAACCTCACTAAATAAGCAAATACCTCAACGCCACCCCCGACTCCCTCCCCTAAAATATATCCCCCAAACACAACATACTCATAACATAACCACAACATCTCCTCCGCCACATGCCTCCTTTCTGAATTAAACATTCCTTGCCCCCTGCAAAGACACCCCACCCATTGAACCAGCCATCCCAGTGCTCAAACTTAGCCCCTTTTCTCTATGAAAAGCGCCACTCGAAAGCCACGTAGTGACATTCGACCCCCCCTAAGAGCCCCCGCTTTGGATATCTGCGCACCCCCAACGCTACATCTAAGGCCTCCTTCATCTGTACAAGGTATAGCTCCATCCCATAGCGAGACAAGTGTACCCCATCCTCACTGAAAAAATAGAATGCCCCATACCTCAGCTCAGGATGTTCCATGCGCCCAAATCCCTCCTTGGCACAAAACTCCTTCATCTCTCTGTTGATTTTTCTCCTGGCCCTGTCTATCGCCCCTGGACGCTCCGCCCCCGCCAGACCCTCCTAGGAATGAACTCCGACCATATCACATGACATCCCGCCCATTTTGATCGAATTTCCAACAGGTCCCGCTTCATCTGTTTCATCAGAGCCAGTCCTTTGCACATCACCAGGTCGTTTTCCCCCACATGAATGAGCACCACAACCGGGCACACACTCCCCCGCACCACATTATTTAACACCGGCACCAACTCGTGCCAACGCATCCCCCTTTTCCACACCAATTACACCTAAACAGTCTGTTGTCCAGTTCCAAATTAAGGTTCCGATGCCTGTCCCACTCGGCCCTCTCCGCTCGCTTTACAACGAAATGCCCCACAATGTAGATTTGCAATGCCGCCACAGCCGACCCGTCACAGCACCTGTAAAGACACACATGTAAGAGGGCGGCAGAACCTGGACGTCATTGCATCTCGCCTATCCCCCCCGCAGCCGGACGTATGTCTTGTAACAGTCTAACTTCCACGGCCCCAATCGTTTTATGTCCTCCGTCCCCCATCCCTTGCGTGCAGCGTCCATCGCCGCGCCTATTCTAAAAGGAATGCGTTCTGAAAGCCATGGGGTCCTCACCCATCCACCGCAGGACCCCCAACACCTGACCCGTCTTGGAGCGCCTCAGGCGTACTGCCACCACTCTCGCCTGCACCTCCACATCCTCCCACAGAACCCCCTGCCCGTCTTTCGGGCCCACCAGCTCCGACACCCAAAATGCTCCAAAAAGCAGCCATGACATGAGCGTGGAAAACAACAACGTCTCCCCCGCACCGCGGCACACCGCCGGCAGTGTTGTTAACAGGCCTCCCAACATCTCTTCCGTAATGGGCCGCCGCTGCCGTACCCGTGCGCCTGTCTCACGTACCCAGCCTTCCAACAGCCTCGTCCCCAACTCCCCCGCCGTCGGCGTGTGCCCCCACCACAACTTCCCCATGAAGGCCACCACCGATAATTTCCCCGCGATCGTCACCTTAGAGCCAACACACTACCTGCTCCTCCCTCTGCCACCGGTCCCCTCGCCTTACCGCTCCAGATTGTCTGAATTCCGCCCACGCCTGTTCATACGCCTTCCACGTGGACGCCGCCACCGAAGACTTCACCAGCCGAAAGGCCCTGCGTTTCCCACCAACCACATCTCTCTCGGCACCGGCGTCTTGGACTCCTCCACCTCCGTGGCTATCCCATGGAACCTCTGCCACTGTGAACGAGACAAACCCTCCGCGATGTCATTGTCCACCCCAGGCACATGCTTCGTCTGAAATAAGATGTCATGCTCAAGGCAGCGAAGCACGAACACTCTCATCAATTTGAGAACCTGCGGGTCTTGCGCTGACTGCCTATTCACCACCTGTACCACGGACATGTTGTCCACTCTGCGGTACAAAAGGGGGTGGTGATGGACGGAGCATCTGAATCAATTAAACACTCACACCCAGTCAAAAGATCTGGGTTTAATCCATCACCGTTCTTTAGCCCACTCTGCCAGTTTAGACATGTCTATATGCAAATCAGTCTGACCCTGTGCCTTATGGGAACAGTCCAGCCCGAACTGCCAAGCCATGTCTTCCCTGGACCGGAAACAAGCTTCCGAGGACCGGTTTCTGGCATTCCAGCCGTCTTCAGCCCGGCTTGCTTGAATCCAGTGGCAAAGTGAGCAAGGGACTCACGTCTGAGCATACCCTGCCACACTTATGGTGGCCAAAAGCAGTACAAAAGGGGGTGGTTATGGACCATGGACATGTTGTCCACTCTGAACAGCACCCGCTTGTGCGCTAACTCCTGCGCCCACACTGTCACTGCCACCACCAGCGGGAACAACTCCAGAAACGCGATGCTGCGACCCCCTGCCTGCCACTGCGGCGGCCACAGCTCCACGCACCAGGGACCTGCCCAGTAGAAACCAAAGCCTACAACACCCGCCGCGTCGGAGTACATCGTGACATCCCACTCCCAGTCCTCTGGCAGCACCACGGGCACCCCATTGAAGCGCTCCAGGAATGCCAGCCACATCCGCAAATCCTCCTTCGACCCCGCCGACAGTCTCACGTGGTGATGCGGCAACGTCAAACCCGACAACGCCAGGCCTAACCGACAGCAGAACATCCGCCCCGCTCGCACAACTCGACAAGCAAAATTTAAGTGCCCCAACAACACCTGCACTTCCCGCACCATCACCTTCCTCCTTTCCAACATGCCGCTTACCAACGCCACCATTGCCGCTTTCTTGTTGTCCAGTAGGCGTGCTTCCATGGCTGCTGAGTCAAGCTCTATGCCTAAAAATGACAGCACCAAGCTGGGACCGTGCGTCTTCTCTGGCGCGAGGGGAACTCCCAAGTAGCCCATTAGCTCCTGGAAATTGCGCAGCTGTTGCTGACAATCCGTCGAACCGGGCCGTCCCACCAGAAAGAAATCATCCAAATAGTGCGTCACCGTCTCAGAGCCTGTGCACCAGGAAAAAAACCACTGCAGGAAAGAGCTGAACTGCTCGAACACTGCGCAGGAGATCGAGCACCCCATCGGCAGTGCCTTGTCTACAAAAAAGCTCCCTTCGAATTGGAATCCCAACAAGTGGTAATCTTCCGGGTGCACCGGGAGCAACCTGAACGCTGATTTGATGTTGCACTTCGCCATCAGAGCACCTGGCCCTACCTCAACCCCGATCTTCCGCGCCACATCCACCGACGAGTATGACACTGACGCGAGCTCCGCCGATATGAAGTCAGCCTGAACTGCCCCGGCTCCTTCTTGGGCACCACCCCAATCGGGGAGATGATCAGATTCAGCACCAGCGGCGTATCAAAAGGGCCCACCATCCGGCACTCCCTCACCTCTTTGAACAATTTCTCTCGCACCACACCCTTCCGCACATTCACCGACTTCAGGTTGTCCGCCCAGCGCGCAATCCGCGGCCCCTCGTACCCCAACTGAAAACCGCCGCATCATCCGCCCGTGGGTGTGCCGCCAGCAACGGCTCCAGCCTATCCAGTCTAACTGGCATGCGAGCCCTTTCCCAGAGCTCCTGCCCCCCCTGCCACTCCCACCCCTCCCCCAGCCTGGTTGCCCGCCGCTGCCTGATGGAATCCCGCTGCTGCATGCTGTTGTCCTGGGTAGCCTCCGACACCCCAGCAGTGCACCACCGGGTGTCTTCACACGCACTTGGAGCATTCGTGCCGTATAAACGGTGCCGACGAACTTCGCACTGCCCATCGTCTGCTGGTACAAATCTGAGTCCAGCTCCCCCCATTGTGCCTCCCGGTCCGACGCAATATGTGCCCAAAACTCCTCGTCGTAATGTGACCATGCGAAACCGCCGTAGGTCACCTGAGCCCTCCGCACGACGTCCATGTACTTGAACAGCGCAACTGCCCTGTCTGGGTACTTCTCGCAATAAACTCTCGCGTAGACGAGGAAAGCCGCCGACCAATTGTCAATCGTAAGCGGTACTTTGGGGCGGCTGGCCAATTCCTGTTCCTCTTCCTTTGACCCCTCCTTAGATGTGAGCTCCCTGTGCAGGAGCTTCAGCATCTCCACGTGCTCCCCCTTCCATATCTTCTCGTTCGTCGCCAGTGAAAGGTGGGCAACCAGCAGTTTTGCCACCCCCATATAGGGCAGCTTGCGCACCGCTATCACACAACTCTCCTTGCCCCCAGCGGCCGCGCCAGCCGGGACCGCGCTCGTCGCCGCTCCAGAGCCCGCTGCCCCCACCGCCGCCACCGGCGACACTGCCGCCGTGCCCCCCTCGCTGACCGCCTCGGCGCCCGCCAAATCTACCGCCGCCACCACCGGAGCGCCCCGCCTGTGCCCACCCCTGTGTCCGTCACATAACGTCCCTTCACCAGCCGCACTAAGTCCTCCCCCCGTGCCTCTGTCCCCACCGCGTCAAGGCCGGCATCCGCACCGGATCCCGCCGTCTAACCAGTGGAGCTGGGGGGCCGTCACTCTGGGCACGTCCAGCGGCGGTCGAACCTGCAACACACTGCCAACAGCATTACTGCCCCCCAATCCCGGATTTCCCCTTCCTCCTCCGACTCTCCATCATCATCCCCTTGCATCCATTCTCGATCTCCAACCTGGCCGTCCACACAACTCAACCCCGCTTTCTCCCTTCACACCCTCATCAACGCACCCAAGTCCACGCTCACTCGTCTCCCATCCGCCGCATCCAACTCGTGCTCAAAGTTCACCACATCCTCTCTCACTCCTCGCCCCCCGGCGGCTGTTCCGACCCTTCGGGTGAGGGCGGGCGAGGACCCCATGCCCCGCCTGCTGCCATGATCACCTGCCACGTCCCTCGTTGGAGCGCGACCGCCCGTACCAGGCAGAGCCAGCCCATCCCCTCGGTGGACTGGAGCCGCAAGCTGCTCACCCGAGAACCTCTCCCACTGCTCCTGCCAAGGAAAAAACGGGGAGTCCAGCATGCCGGGGTAAAAATGCCCCCCCTGTACCCCCACTCTCCGCCCGCACCCCAACCCCCTCTGCGGCCCCCTACCCCAACCCACCGAGTGACCCCCTCTCTCTGCCGGCCGCTCCTGCCACCCCGACGTGCCCCAGTCACCCCACGCTGCCCAACGCGGGTCCCCCACCCCCCCAACCCGCCCCTCCCAGCTCGCCCCCCGCCCCGCTCCCCAACCCCATCCCGGAGTGCACTGACCCTCCATCTCCCCACTCCCCATGCCCCCACCAGGAAAACCGCCCCCGCCCACTTCCCCCCAGGCTCGCCCCTGTGGCCCTCTTCACCCCTGCCTAACCCCCCCGCCCCCGCTCCCTCGCCGGGGACGCTAATCTGCTGGGCCCCACCACATTCTCCCCCTCCGCCGAAGAGGATCCCCAATCCAGCTTCATCTCCCCCCTCCGCCCCTCCCCTCCTCCCCCTCCCCCTCCACCTTGGATTCCTCAATGAGTAAGGGGGAACCCCCCACATCCTGTCTTGCCCCTCCCCAGCACCTTGACCCCCGTCAATAGGCCTCACCCCACTACCCCCCATCGCCTTTGGCACCGCGCCTGCCCCCCCTCCTCCTTGCCCTTCCATCTGCCGTGGAGCGCCCACCCCCCTCCCCACCACGTGGCACCGTCTGCAAATTTTCCCCACCCGCCCTCTCCTCCTGCCCCCCAGCACCTCCTACGAAGGCCAACTCCGCTTTCCTTCCCCCCACCCCTCTCCTCTCCGTCCCAGATCGCCACGCAGCCCGCCCACGCCACCTGCCCTCCACGCCGCTCCTGCCCCTCTCACCAGTACCATGAGCACTCCGCGGCCGAGACCGTGGAGGGTTGCAAGCCACCACAGCTGCCGTGGCGCCGTTGGCAGCGTGCCGCGGCGGCCTCACCTACACCTCCGGCCGGATAATGTCGAGCCGCCCCGCCTCCCCAAGCAACCGCAGGGCCTCCAACACCCGGGGATCCTTGCTAACCGCCATGACTTCACGTTGCTCCACTAGGGAAACGCACCACAGGTACCCGAACACTTTCTGCCGCGCTGAAATACAGGGCAAATCCCGCTGCAACGCGACCAAGTCACGACCAATACCGCCAAAAAACACAAGCCCAGGTGCCCCCTCCGGCCGCTGTGTCACTGCCACAGAAATGGTGGACAGTGACACAAAATGGCTGTAGAAATACCCCTCCCCCAGCCCAACCAGCCCAACGCCCAGCCCAAAGGCAGCCCAACCCGCAGACAGGAGCCCCGGAAAACCAGAGTTCAGGCTCTCTCGCACTCCCCCTCCTCCGGGCCCCAAAGCACCCCGGGAGGGCAGGCCTCCCAATGGTCAGCCGCCCCCCCCCCCCCCCCCCCCAAACCCCATTTTCATACCTTTCCTTTAAGGGTCTGACACCTGATCCATGGCCGGGATCGGGTTATCGTTTGTACAGCTTGGTCCGTCGCCCCGGCTCACACCATCTTCCCCCCTCTGCTCTGATTAATGACAGCCTTTTGATTTACACGGCTCCAGGTGAAAGGGGCTCCATGCAGGGACCTTTTGAGCATGGTAGGTATGCATATGAGCACACCATGTATCTGCCCACTCATTAATTACCCAGCAACACGGTGGAATTTGTGCTGTGGTCAAGGTGTTAAAGCACCTGTTCTCTAAACTTTTTTGTTTATAGAAAAAAAAGTCCGGAAGTGAGCCACTGAGTTAATGGTTACCGCCAGTGGAGAAAGGGAACACTTTGCCAGTGTAACACCGCGGATCCCCTACTCTAAACAGAGTGGGGAATCACAGATTTGGCAGAGTGGAAAGACTGTCTCTTTGTGCCAAATCCTAAATAAGACCCTTATGGCCTGATTTAAGGTTTAGTAGTCAAAGTAAATGCAAACAATGTTGCAGATAACGTAATGTTCACCACCCTGTCTTTATTATGTACTCCTCAATTGAGCGATGTCTGTAGTCCATGCAAACATCTTTTTACATTTACAGGAGCAGCCTCCATTGTGGTTTCTGTCTACTTCTTTTATTTCCTGCTTGCCTGTTCCTAGTACCAATCGCCATTTATTTAATCACCACAGCACCCACTTCACGGGCCGCAGCGCACATAACTTTTAAATACATGGATGCCGGGCTTCATGTTTCACCACGGCACCCGCTTTCATGTTTCTGCCTCAGCATATAATGGTGCATTTCATTTCATCACCACGGCGTCCGCTTCACCAGGCACCACGCACACAACACATGTGTAAAAGTCATTGTCATTTACAACACCAATAGCCCTAACTCACGCAAATGCAAGACCTGTTGCATTGCAAATGCTTGTTACATTAATGGCCCCAGCTGCAAACTTTAATAACTCTGCTTCTCCCCATGCCTGCCTCCGGGCTTCACTTCCACTGTGTTTAGGTAATGAAAGCCCCTACTGGCGCAGGGATTTTGCACCCACACAGAACTATGCACAGGAAAACAGGACCTCAGTGTATAGGGGTGTACCAACCTATCACCTTAGTACCCAAAATCCCAAAACTGACTAGCTAAAGTGTCTCATTTGTTCTCCTCCAAAAATCACGATGCTACACAGCGCCATGAAACCGTTTGGTGTCCGTGCGCTATATAAATAATTTTTACATTACATTACATTTTCATTACATTACACATGATTAGACAACCCAGAACACAACTCTCGCGACTCTCTAAGGAATTGCGGTAGCAAGACATACCCTTTCTCTCGCTTACTAGTACTTGTCCACAATAAGAATTGGCAGAGTCACTGAAATAGTTCAACATTTTTATTTTAACTATCGTGCTCTACAATACAGTATAGGAGCCACTACCAGCAGCAAAATGCATAAACTCAAAACAATTAGCATTGCTACGATTCCGAAGGGGAAGTCATTGTATAAAGACAGTGAAAAGAACTAACACCCCTCCCCTTGAGTGGAAGACGTTTATTTATATAAAGGTAGATCTCTGGACTTTGACAGCAGACCCCATACCTAAAAACTTGGATGTAAGGTTTACATCATAGGAACAGCGTAGCTCTCCATTGAAAGGCTTTCTCACAGTGTGTGTTAAAATAACATGCAATCCCGTAATATCAAAGCACTAGACTCCAGCATTGCAGCTGTGTTTAGCATGTTATGTCTAGGTGCTATGGACTGACCAGAACAGAATAACAAGGGGGATTGTTTGTCAACCTTGCACATCGTGTTCACTCTAAACCCCAGGAACTTAGAGGAGAACATGAAAAGCAGATTGCTCTCATGTGAAAGGCACAAACAGAGTCTTGCAAAAACAAAGTCATGTAGTAACATGCGCAAAAGCAGCATCATGGCAACAAAGTTCATGCTAACTTAGCAATGTCGACAATGTCCCTAAGGGCTATATACCACCCTCCCCTTGGGAAGGTCATAGGACAAAAGAGTTCAAAAAGCAAGCAAAGTTCAAAGCGTTTGAAAAAAACAAATTGGAACAAATCAAAATAAAAAATCTGAACTCCTATTAGAGCTTATTGAAAGAGTGCTGGAAAGGTAAGACAAATTTAGGGTGGGAACGCTTCCAGTCAACTCATTTACCGGCAAATAGCATGCTAATAACAGCACAAGCTGTCCATTTTGTCCATCTCAGCCGGAAACTATAGCACACATTCTGTTTTTCTGTCCAGTGTACAAATATCCCAGACACACTTGGCTGAAGCCTATTTACCTGTTGAAGGGCATGACCACTGGTACAGAGGCGCTAAGGATACTTAAAACAGAATGTTCAGAACCTACTGTCATTGCTGTTGCCAAATTTCTACATTGGATGTGGGCAACTCGTGCGCGTAGGTTGAGCCGGAACCAGCAGTGTTTATTATATACACACATTTAAATAGTCATATTAATTCAGTGATGCTTATTGTATTTTGAGCCAGGATTTTCTACGTTTTTATAGTTCTTATCCTGTTTTTTGAAAAATTATTGTGTAATTGGACGGATTAACTTGATGATGTAATCTTCTGCTGTGTGGTCCTGTTATTCTTATGAGAATGGAATGCTTAATTTTTTTAAACCTTTTTATATTCTACTGTATTGTCTTTTATGATATGCGCATCGAAATAAAGACTATTTGAAAAGTGAAAGAGTGCTGTCTCCGGGATAAGAAAGTTATTATGAAGGAGGTGGTGAATCCATCAAAGTATGTGAACCTAAGAATGCAATTCCCTCCAAAAGATCATCCCTATCGTTGTTAGAGAAAAGGAATGCCATCCAATTTAGTAGTTCGAAGGAACAAACATGCTCCTCGTAATCAGATGCTTCCAAAAGCATAACCAGACAACTTGAGTGATATTCAATGAAACTCCGATGCAGGATGTTCCATGCAGCCGCACAGGTATCCCGTTCATCCAATACTCCAAGTGCTGCTGCACGCGCCATACGGCCATCCCCAGAACAAGCCTGGTCATGAGTCTCTAACGGACACATCAACTGGGTAAAATACGGAACTGGACATGATGTGTTGGAGAGGTATAAATCCATAGCCCAATAGAAGGGGCATCTTCAACAGTAGAACACTGGTTGCATGCAAGTAAAGTTAATCCATAACTCACTCCAAGCGTTGCTAATGGCAAGCATCCAAAAACCTGTGAATCCGATTACGGTATAGCTGCAACTAGCCTGGTCTGTGCCTTACAACAAGATGAGCAGCCATTGCACAGCAGGAATAGAAGAAGCAGGATACTTCCACCTAATTATTATTATTATTATTATTATTATGCTGTTTTATAACGCGCTCCATTACTGCCGGAGTATCCTGGCGCGAAGAAGAAAAAACAGAATAAACAGCCTACCCTACACAGAACAAAAACTAAAAGGCAAAGTTCACAGTAGCTCGCAAGGATAGAGGGAGCCCATTCCAAGCCAAAGCGGCCTTCACCGCCACTGATTGCCCTCCCAGCCGAGAGCGCCGGAAGAGCGGGACCTGAAGCAGATGTTGAGCGGCAGAGCGCAAAGGTCGCTTAGGAGAGTAGCGCCTAAATCGTTTCATCAGGTAGGCGGGGCCTTGTCCATAGATAGCTTTGTGGGCCAGGGTCAAAATTTTAAAAGTAATCCTCTGGGAAACTGGCAGCCAGTGCAGGCTCTGCAGGTGATTCCTAGCGCTGACCCGACTGGGGATATTACCCAACAGTCTGACGGTTGCGTTTTGGATCACCTGGAGACGTCTCACCATATAAGCCGGGGATCCACTCAGCAGGCCATTGGCATAGTCAAGTCGCGAGAGAATTAAAGCTCTAGCAACTGACTCTCTTGCTGAGGCAGGCAGATAGGGAAAAAACTTCCGCAACGCCTTAAGGGTCCCGAAACAGCCTCCTGCCAGCTTCTTGATATGCCCCTCAAACCGGAGGTCTTCCCCGAACCAGACCCCTAGGTTCTTGGCGAGGACATTGACTGAACCGGGCATCGGGAAACCGGCCGGCCAAAGTGCTTCTCTAATTAGGGGGGAATTGACCGTAGAGCAGTATTTCCGTCTTATCCTCGTTGCACTTCAGTTGCGCGGAGGCTAACCAGTTGAAAACCGCGGATAAACAAAACTGAATCCGCTCGGTATCTAAGACAGCACTGGGCCAGGTGAACAACAGCTGCGTATCATCGGCATAGGCGATGATTTTGGCCACCAAATATTTGGCAAGCTCAATCAAGGGGGTCAGGTATACATTGAAGAGAAGAGGGCTCAAGGTGGAGCCCTGAGGGACCCCAGTCATGAGGGGCTTAGCCGAAGATGAAAAAGGAGGGAGCCAAACCTGTTGCGATCGAGACGAGAGAAAGGAGCGCAGCCAGTCCAAAGCGAGGCCAGCAATCCCAATGTCCGCAAGTCTAGTGAGGAGGCGTTGGTGCGGCACCGTGTCAAACGCGGCAGAGAGGTCCAATAAGATTAGAGCTGCTCTGCCGCCACAGTCCAGACACTCCCAAACTGCCTCAGAGATCTCCACCAAAGCAGATTCCGTGCTGTGCGCAGCACGGAAACCAGATTGAGCAGGATGGAGAGCCCCAGATGATTCCACAAACTCATTAAGCTGCCGGCAAGCCAGTTTTTCTCCTATTTTTGCCATAGCCGGGAGCAGGGAAATTGGTCGGTAATTGGCCAGCACTTCAGGGTCTGCTCCAGCCTTTTTCAGCAGGGGAAGTAACTTAGCTTGTTTCCACTCAACAGGAACTGTGGCTGATTTAAATGAAAGGCTGACGATATGCGTCACTTCCTGCACCACCACTTCCGCTACCCCTGCCAACACCCGCGCTGGACACGGGTCAGAAGGTGATCCAGATTTCAAGGATTTAATCACGGCCAGTGTGTCAGTAGCCGTGGGAGGAGTGAGCTCCACTATCCGGGGAGATGAACCCTCTAAGGGAGGTGAAAGATGGAAAGAGCCATCCGGAAAGTGGCTAGAGCTAAAACTCGCCTGAATAGCCGCTATTTTTTGCTCAAAGAACCCGGACAAGCTCTCACACCATACTGCAGAAGCTGGAACCGCCCGTTGCTCAGCACAGGGAGAAAGGAAACTATTAACAATCGCAAAGATCTCGCGACTGCTGTTGTTAGCTTTGTCAATCCGGCTAGTAAAATATTCTCCCTTAGCTGTTTTAATGCTGGCATAGTAGATTCTCTGCTCCCTCCGTAAAGCAGCCTTAGCTAAGGGGCAATAAGATTGCCGCCAGGCCCGTTCAAGCTTTTTACAGGCCAACTTGTGAATGCGTAGTTCGGGGGAGAACCAAGGCTTAGAAGAGGAGGATCTAGTTCTACCGTTGCTCCCCCTTTAGATGACGCAGTCACCCCCGCTTCCACCCATTAATTCCAATACTAAGAGGAACCCTCTGAAGACGGTGTAAAAAATAGAGGGGCATATTCTCAAGGAGTTATCGCCGCGTTATTGGCACTTTATTGCAGCAAAAGTGTCGATAAATCTATCCCCCCATTCACAAGTTGGTGCAAAAAGCCGATATCACCAGTTTGCTGCAGCTGCAAAAAACATTGCCACAGATGACCAAGGCAACTATCGCTAATAAGATGCAGAGTAGGCGTTCCCGTGCAAAAAGCCATGACAACACCACTCAGCAACATTCTCGATGACCAGCCAGTTCAGCGATAAGTTCAGAAAACAGGCGATAAGGTGCGTTAGCAGCAGGAATTTAACACCTGCTCTGACCTGGTGTAAAGTTGGGCGGCATCCTGCACCAGAAAAGGGAGCCCAGCCCAGAGCCACACCTGAAGAACAACAGATGCCATGAAGCTACTGAACATGTAGCCGGAGCCCCAAGAGGGCCACAACACCCACTGCCACCACCCACAGGCACCCCCCCGGGGCCCTACCCCAGGCACCCCTGAAAGCCCCCGGACAAAGATATGTTACATCAACGCCACAAAATCGTGCACAAAACAATTCGTCTGACGTCTCACAATTACAACAATCAACATGCACGTGTGTTCAGAAAAAGGAGAATCACTCATTTATATTTGAATCACCAAACAAAACATTCTATAAAAAAAACTCAAAACAACTATTATGAAGAGTCGTGGCGTGTCTTCTTAGGACAAGCGGTAGCTGTAGGTTACAGCCTGCAAGACAAAATACTAGATGAGAATGTGTGTCCTGCGTACATCAAAGAACAGAGAGAGTGAGCAAAAGAGAGAGGCAGAGAGAGAGGGGGAGAGAGAAAGAGAGGGAGAGAGATAGAGAGAGAGGAAGAGGGAGAGAGAGAGAAAAAGAGGGAAAGAGGGAGAGAGACAGAAAGAGAGGGAGATAGAGAGAGAGAAAGAGAGGGAGAGAGAGAAAGAAAGAGGGGAAGAGAGGGAGAGAGAGAGAGAGAGAGGGAAGGAGAGGGAAAGAGAGAAAAAGGGAAAGAGAGTAAGAGAGATAAATAGAGAGGGAGAGAAAGAGGGAAAGAGAGGGAGAGAGAAAGAAAGACTGGGAGAGAGAGACAGTGAAAGAAGAGAGGGAGAGGGAGAGAGAGTGACGACACTGCGGACCCAGGCATCACTGCTCACCTGCTGCCACCGGTGTGTCTCCAACCACGTGCCGGTATACACTGCAGTCCAACAGGTTCCTTATCTGAAACAGAGTTCAGATTTATGAATGACAGAGTCCATACAATTGCACATGCCATCATCGCTTGCCCGCCCCTACGCACACAGGATGCTGCAACCCAGCCCCTCCCACCGCCCAGCTGTAACTGCCCGCCCCTGCGCACCCAGGCTTCACAGCTCAGCTTCCCCGACAAGTGTGTCTCCAAGAGGGCCCACCACGTACTGGTGCAAGCCCTAACCCTAGGGCCCACGAACATGGTACCCCCCACATCATGCATCCCTGCTCAGTGGGCCACCAGGTCACACATTTGATTCTGGGTCTTGATTTTGCTATGGCAGAGATCATATCAGTGCACAAGGCATCATTGCAGGCTGCACACCCGCTCAGCCCTTTAGGTGTCACTAACTCTGTGAACCGCATGCACTGCCCGCTGGCTCAGGCCTACACGGTGGTCCATCAGGGCTCACATAAATCCTCACCAGTCCGGCCCGCCAGGACGGGGCATCATCGCAGGTTGCACGCCCGCTCAGCACTTAAGGTGCCCCTACCTCAGTGCACTGAAAATCACCATCCCATAGCAGTGTGCCCTTATGATTGAGTCCCTTGGTGCGGATGCCATCATGTCGCCTCCAGCACAGGAAGATGTGAAGTGGCATGGCCCTAGGCCCTCAATCATACATAATAACCACACGGATACACCCAGATAGAGAGTGGAAATGGCGTCCAGCACGTGCACCCGGTCCTTATTATTGGCAGGGTCACATATCCTGTGACGCCTGTGCTGGATGGGTGTGGTGTGGGTGTAAACCAGCCATGAGGGAGTGGCTGTGGCATGCTGACACCTAGACCTGTGATCGGCAGATCACCACAGAGAAGAATTGGGACATGTAGCGTCGTCGTCCCCCCTGTGAGCGTAAGCGGAGTGGGCTGGCCCTACGTATGCCAGCCCAGCGTAAGGGTGTGAACAATGACCCTGGGGCTCTTGGTGTGGTTCCGTCCTGGGCTGGACAAGGAAGTAACTAATGCGTGTGTCCCTGTTGTAGTGCCGGCACCAACCAGACCGCAATCGGCAATGTGTCACCCTGTGACACAAGTCTCACAACATGAGCAACATACCCATAAGGGGGAATCACTGACCCTACATTCATCCACACTTCCACACTTGAATGATCATAGACATGACACATCTGTGTGAATATGAATGTTTAATGCACATTCAGTGGAGTGTTGTAGCTTGTGCAGTACAGGGCCATGCAAACCCCACTTTACATTGTTGGCCCCTGGAGGGCCAGCCAGAGTCCTTCAGGGAATGACATGTGCAACGGAAGGTGAAGAGCTCAGTCCGCAGTCTGATCGCTGTGTCATTGGTGACCAAACAGATTATGGCAGTCCTTGTCGAGGGCCAAGGTGAGTTTCGCAGAGTATATCAGGGGACAGTGGAAGATGATGCAGAGGGCAGAACCAAGCAGAGATGAATGCTACTGCGTCCTTCTGACCACAAAGGCAGATTCTTCCGCATCTTCATCCTCTGTTGTTTCATGTGCCTCACATGCGGGTGGTGGGTTTCTGTCTCCAGCACTGTGTGGCAGTGACACCTCAGGTGCCAGAGGTGGAATGTCTGCCGCACCTTGTGGCAATGACACTTCAGGGGGCAGATATGTCGATGGAGCGGTAGCAGCAGCATGCATCAGCGCCAGGCCTTGTGGCAGCAATGCCATGAGGAGGTTCTTTAGGGTGTTGAGGAACCCTGCTACCTCTCGCTGGTGTGCAGCCGTGGCAGCCGCTCTTTCCGCCTGCATCCGTTCTATGTTCCCCATGATCTTCAGCATGTGTGCCAACTCCTGGGTGACATCGCTGGAGCCACTCCGACTAGACAGTCATTCTTGTCCCGAGTCAGGACTCCAGCGATGTCAGACATGGTTTATTGTAGAGCATGGAGCTGACTGTGGGTGTCCATTAGGGACTGTGAGTGGCCCCTGATGGGACTTAGACACCCATGTATGGTTTCGAGTTTGGCTGCCATGCGGTCGAATACCACCTGCACCTGTTCAGCCAGCTCATTCTGATACCCCAAATGGCATTGAAATTCCATGTGTTCTTCCTGGGCGTCCTGGGAGGCTCCCGTGCTGGTGGGTGCTACTTGCTGTGTGGTCTGTGCAGGGGGTGGGGTCTCCTCGTAGCAGCAGGGCTGCCCTGGTCCTGGAGGTGGGGTGCAGAGGCTCTCCACCAGCTGTTGGAGGGCATCGGACTCAAAGGTGTGGTGATCCTCTTAATCATCAGAGAAGAGAGGTTCGAGCTGTTCTGCAGGAGGTGTTGGATTTCCCTCTGCAATATGAATAGGAGATGCATTTTAACAATGTTTTCACATGTATGTGGCTGCATTTGACAAGTTTACATACAGACTACTTGACAATGTACATTGTGACTGTTTGAGAGGAGCAGCCTATCTGATGTAGGAAGGTGGACATTTCGACAACATCACAAATTTGTGTTTGTACTTGTACAATGTCAACTCACATTTCCCTGCAATGTCAAATGTGACTGGCCAGTTTCTACAGACAAGCAGCACCAGTTCTGATCTCTCTTCTGTTGTGGACCTGTTGCGGTTTGTACCACATCGTTGTTAATGTTGATGTGCTCTGCATGTTATGTGTGTGTGCCGCATTTAGGAGGAGTCACCCCTGCAGCTCTGATTGTGCTATACCATATCCCTTTCATGCGCGTGCCTCTGACTTCTGTGCTTATACAGTGCAGAGATGTTGCATACATGGGTACATTGTTCTCTTGGTGGGTGTTGGGGGATCTGTGGCATGGTTTGTCGGCAGATGTGCTTTACTTAATTGTGCATGTGTACCATTGTGCCCATCTCCCCTGGTCCCTGGTCGTTACTCACCCTGGTGCTGTTGTGTCCGGTCATGTTGAGCAGTGTCCGGTCACCCACCTCCTGCCATAGCTCCCCACTGATGACTGTGGACACGATTTCCTCCATCTCATCTAGGTCCTCCTGTGGCGCTGGACTCCCACCTCCAATCTGCATTGCTGCCTTCCAGTTGTTGGCGAGTTTCTGCTTGGTTTTGCGCTTCACATCATTCCAGCGCCTCTTGACCTCTTCCATTGTCCTCTTCAGCACTCCGACTGCATTCACCTTGTCTACAATGGGCTGCCATATTCCATTTTTGGTTGCCAATTACACAGTGGAAGTGACGAACAGTAGTTGATGGTGTTCTACTACCTCTGTTATCAGGATCTGGTTTTCCTGGGACTGAATCGCTTCTTCCTACTCTTCTTGTCCTTGCCCTTCTCTGACCCCGAGGTCCCAGGCTGGTCCTCCGGGAGGCTTGTGGGGTTCTGGTTGTCCTCTATACTTGCTTCAGCTACCTTCATTGTGCTTTGCAGTTTTTTGGCTTTTGTATGTATGTTTTTTTTCTACTTTTAT
This sequence comes from Lissotriton vulgaris, assembly GCF_964263255.1. Taxonomy (NCBI): domain Eukaryota; kingdom Metazoa; phylum Chordata; class Amphibia; order Caudata; family Salamandridae; genus Lissotriton; species Lissotriton vulgaris. The sequence continues at coordinate 2,125,297,287 of NC_141685.1, forward strand.
AGTGGGTTTTCCCGCATGCCACGTGGGAATTAGAGGCCTGTTGCTGGATTTCACAGATTTTAGTATCGCGATTGGCCTCATTGCTACTATTTCCGCGTTTGTGTTTCCCGTTTTTTGGCATTGCGTTAATTATTACGCGGTCATTGGACGCGTTGGCGTAGGACTATCGCATGGTACTCTCTTGTTGGGAATACAACGTTAACACTGAGTTCTTTTCCCGCTATAGGCTGTGATGTGAAGAGTTGCGTTAAGCTTATTTTGTGGTAATTATCACACATTCTTGAGAATATCCCCCAGAATGTATTACTCCAAATATCGGCTGAAAAGAAGTCACAAGACCGGATCCCTCTTGTTTAAAAAATATGCAAGGCCTTAGTGTCAGACGCATTAAATAATTGATGTATGAGTTCCCCAAAGTGAAGTGGGAGGTTAGTGTTCAGAAGGAACTGAATCTCGATAGATGTTCTAGCCACCCGTAACTCCAAGGACTCTTGAGTGGTAGTGAGAGACACTTCTTGTTGGAATAATAGCGCTTTGAGCCGGCTCAATTTGTTGAAATCTGTTTTCAAAGTCAGAATGGAAACCAAATGTAACTATCTAGACTTCCATGCGGGGGTGGAAAAAGAACATTGCTACAAGGTACTCTCTGTGAAAATGTTACTAACTATGGGATTCCTGCCCGTAAACCACAGCAGTCTTGGTTGTTCAAAATAAGATAACTGCCATTAGTAAGCAAGGCAAAAGTGGGAATTATTGACAACAGTGGGGTTCCTTTAAAAAAACAAGTGAGATTAGGTGCTGATACATTACACGCTCTGTGCAAGTTAACGTGTTTACAAACCAGAAAATGTCCTTCTGTGGAATCGCAGTCCTCCCCTGTCAGAAGAACTTCTTTATCCTCCAGCTGACATCTGTAAGTGAAAGGCAGGGACCACAATTCATGGAGAAACACACTACTGAGTGGTTCAAACGGCCCAATCAGAAAATTTTGCATGCATGATTTCAATTGAAACAGCGACAAAGGGAGAGAGATAAGCCCATGAATTAACCAAACAGCAGAGTCTGTTTCTGCTACAGAGAACGGCAAGGGCTTCAATTGTTCAGTATGCAAAAGTGTATATGCAGCATCTTTCATGGACATAAATCTCTGTTTACCAGTTAGATTAAATGGTAAAAGCAAAGCAGAAGCATTCAAAGAATCCCAAGGTACTTTACCCATTTTGAGAGTCTGCAACATCCATGCAAATTGTATAACAGATCTTAATTGATTTTGACCATGGTGTAACACAGATTCAGCACTTTGAACAATATCATTAACAGATGAAACAATATTATCCAATGTATAAATGTGTGATGAAAGTGTATTGATGATATTGTCAACCAAAGCAAGGACACTTTCTAAATTAGCTTGATCAATTTGGAGCAGACAAAGAGCTGCCTTAATCTATGAAAGTTTCCAAATTTCGTTGTAAGCGGCATAAATAAATCTCTTAGATCTAGAAGACCTAGGTCTTAAAATGAAATCAGCCAGATTGATGTTATTCAACAAGAGTGTAAGGTGTTGTTTCACTATGCTAATGTGCAATGTTCCAACCATTGTTGGCATAATTTACCCACCGAGTATGTGGTGACTGAGTGTATAAGTGGATAACGAGGATCTGGTGTAGTCTGAGTGAAACCAGGTGTTAGATTATAAAAACGCAATTGGCATGCATTTGTATTAGTTTGCTACACCAACCACCTGGATGAATCAATTTCAGAGACATTGAAGGTCTCATTTTGAAACAAAGCTTGCAGTGCATCAATAGTATAATTTGTCTGAGTGTGCCAATTATCATATTCCGCTAAGGAGGGAATGGATGGGGTACATAGTTCCCTCTAACATGTACAGGTGAGCGTGCGCCCACAAGCCTTCCTCCAGCAAGCACAAAAACACTTGCAAAGCGCGCATATTACCAGGAGTCCATTCCTCAACCACGTATGTAAATATACATATGCAGATGAACGGGATAAAACAGTCACTTTCTGGGCAAAGTGCGGGAAGCAGTGGAGGTGCTTTTGCGAAGCCAGACGGAAGAGCAGCTATTCTGCCACGGACACTCCGGGTATGCTGCAGATTACAGAGCTCACAGCTTCTACACTTGATACTTGTCTTATAGACCGCCACAAACTACAACGACCTGGACCGGCATTATGCCTGTTATTTAGAGAATCCTTAGGAGTAATTTGACCAAGACGACTTGATTTATACTTTAAGCTCATAACCGCCCTAAGGAAGCCCCAGGCCGGATGGCCGTGTAAAGTTGTGAAACACGTGTTGGCTGTTTCTTCACACTTACGGATAGTGTGACATCACTATCATAAATACCTTACAAAAAAAACAGTGCGTGATTGGAATCTTTTCCAGAAAGGACTCATAAAACTAATCTTGTCATGACAAGTTAGTTTAACCTTGCGTATATTAGGGGTCAGGGGTTTTCCCCTGTCAAGGGCAAGAAACAAAAAAGAGAATATTCGCTCATTTTACGGCTAGTAAGGGATTGGGACCGTCTACCCCTCATCTCTAAAAAAGACACTTGATACGTGCTCTGTTGATGTTAGGAACCAGAAAAGCTTTGCACAGGTGGCCTGGTGTAATGGCAGCGCTGCCCACTTTGAAATGGAGGAGCTGTGTTTGACTGCAAGTAAAAATATATACATTTTTCTTCGCTCCCAGAAAAGCTTCTGAAATTGCATCCTAATATACAGAGATTTTCATTCATCTCATTCGGCGATTCTGTATTAAACCTAATGGCTCTGGGTGAGAGGCGGCGATCAGGCTGTAATTTGAAGGCACTCCGAAAAATAAACCCAGGGGCAGCCGGATATGCACGTAGAACTTTCCCTACTCTCTCATTGAGGGGGAGGCAGTGTTAACCCTCAAGGGAAAATGTTTCCAAGCTGTGAATTTTTAACATACCTTGACTCGGGCAAATTACGTTATCTCCCTGTATCTTAAAAAGAAATCTTAATGAGTCTTTGTGCAATGCAACAGGTGCTCATGCAAAGTGTTCCAGTGTCTGTACCAAGTTAGCGCTATATAAAACAGAAAAAAACTAGCAACATTTGGGGGCACAACGCAGGAATGAAAGTATTGTAGACAGCATATATGTATTTAGTGTCGTGGAACTGGCCTCCATTTAATTCACAGAAGTGTAGCTGTCCCTGTTGAGTGATAGACTGTTCCTAAGCGCATGTTTAAAACCATTCACCTTTATTAAATACTTTCCAAATATTTGGATGCATTAAAGAGAAACACGTCCACATGCTAAAGAAATACCGTTTCTTGAATATTGAATGCAACTTTATCAAATTCTAACATGTTTGTTGAATGTTGCACATTTCAAATATTTTCAGGGGTCAGCTAGTACAAATAGGAGTGCAGTCCTTTACCTATGGCGCTTTTAGAATTTGGAGTGTTAGGGGAATGAATGGCTCTGTCTGGCATTTTTTTTCAAGTGGGAGCTGATCTTAGAACCACATGCACTTTTTTGCCAATTCGCCATGAAACCACCACAGAGACCTCAATGATGTGCAAACTCAGAAAGGGGATGCAGTCTCAGAGTCATGCAAAGCAGAATTACTGGCTGTCAACTTAAACTTGTTTTAAACTCAGGGGCAAAGAATTTGGCAACAAGAACAAAGGTGATAGTAAATCTGTTCTAGTTTAATTGATTACAAAAACTGCATTTTAAAATATCTCATGGGATTAAGACACCCTCTGCAGAGATCTTTGTGTGCCCAGGATACCTTTAAAAAACATATGTATATATCAAAAATTGACATCGTCATAAACAAAATAAAAGAAACGGAGAGCGGCCATGTACAAGATCTAATCATGTGGGAGAACAAAATGTTAAAAAAATAATAAGGTAGTGGGCTCAGCCGTTTACATCACAGTGTTCAAATATGGCAGTTGCCATACATAAGACACAGTTATGCATGACGATATACATTTGACAGAAGTATACAATGGATATCCATGCATTCTTCAAGTAATGCATACAGAACAAATCCTTCCAATCTTTAATGCGTGCCTACAACGAGGTGTAAATTTAAAAAATAAATAGATTATTCAGACCCAACAGTAGTATCGACATCCATGGCATCATCAAAGCCGTCCGACCTGGTACGGGTCCAGTCAATAAAAGGTTCCCATAAATCCCTGGGTCTTGAGGTAGGTGGCATTAGTTCCCAGAATGTAGCAATTTGAGTCTGCCTGTACGTGACCTCTCGAACCCAGTCCCTGATTGTGGGTTTTCTCTTCTTCCCCCAACATATAGCTATCTTATGCTTGGCAAATAACAACAACATAGCATGCAATTTACGTTTTCTTACATGTGTGTCTCTGACATACCCCAGCATACCAAGCAGTGGGGACGGGTCCAATGCCAGTCCTAGGATTTTGTTTATGGATTCAAAAATTTGAGTCCAGTACCCCTAAATAACCGGACATGCCCAGGCCATATGGAGGAAAGAGGCCACGGACGCACCACAGCGCCTGCAACAGTCGTCCTCCCTGAGTCCCATTTTAAATAAACTAATCGATATTCTGTAGTAGCGGTGTATGAATTGAAAATGAATTAGTCGAAGTTTATAATTAGGTGATAGTTCAGTCATCTGGGTACCGCAATACGACCATTGGTCATCTGTCAGAGGTGGGGTCATCTCAGTATCCCATTTAAGACGAGCGTAGGAGGCGATCACGGGGGCATTATTCTGCATATGAGAATATAGTTTGGTAATAAGTTTACGTGGCGATGGCGTAATCAGAGCATTTTCTAGATCAGTCAATGGGGTAGGTTGAGATGGGAAGTCTGCATGTAACTCTTGACAGGCTGCACGAAGTTTATGGTATAAAAAAGTCTCACCGAAAGATAACACCTGGCCGTCCTCTGCATTTGGGGGGTCTCTGAATATACCGCCCGGGTAGAGATCAGCAAACGGATGAAGCGACATTGCCTGTGCTACCTTAGTAGTGATCTCATCTCTGACATTTGGGAGCATGGGATTCTGCGCCAGAAGGATAGAAGGTGCATATAAAATCTGCGCGCCTGCTCTTCTACACAGCCCATCCCAGGCCCATCTGAGAGTCTCACGGCACGGGTGTCTATGCAATCTGTGGGGGCGTTTGTACTTCTGATAAACTGCCACCTTAAGCGGGACAGGCGCTACTGCATCTTTCTCGACAGCCACATGTGGCTGAAATGGTGTCTGGTGTACCCAATATTGTAAGAATTGCGCCTGTGCACATAGCGCGTATAGCTTCATGTACGGGACACCCAGCCCACCCTGCTTGGTCGGCAAGGATAAAAGCTCCCAGGACACCCTGGCCTGACCTCCTGCCCATATCAAGGATATTAAGTTAGACCTCAGTGTCTTAAAAAAGGATTGGGTAAGTATAAGTGGGAGATTCACAAACAAATATAGGAATTTAGGTAGTACAATCATTGTTATCAATGCAATTTTCCCTGCAATAGAAAGTGGGAGTTTAGCCCACATGATCACCTTTTCCTCTAGCCAGGCAATTGCTCTCCCATAGTTTAAGTTCCATAGCTCTTGTAAATTCCTGCTAACCCAGATCCCTAAGTATTTTACAGTTTAATTTTCCTACCTCAGTGGGAACTCCGAGACAACTGCCTTAGTATTATCGGTTAGAGGAAAAACCACAGATTTAGACCAATTTATGGTTGCCCCTGATAGTCCGCCGAATCTAATGAGTTTGCGTAGCACTACATCCAAATTGTAATCAGGGTTCAGGATATATAGAGTTATATTGTCAGCGTATAACGATATCAAAAGACTACGAGCTCCAAACCCAATGCCCCTGTCTGTATGATGTTGCCTGATGCGGCTGCCAACGGCTCCATTGCAATGGCGAATAATAACGGGGACAGCTGGCAACCCTGCCTTCTACCCCGTGTGATGCGGAACGGGGCGGAGATCACACCGCACCCTGGCCAGTGGTTCAGTGTATAGCAATTTTATCCATTTAAGGAAATGAGGACCAAATCCCATCCTTGCCAAGATTTTGAAAAGATAAGGCCATCCGAGCGAGTCAAATGCTTTTGTGGCATGTAAGAAGACCACCACTGCCTGTATATCAGGATGTAAGTAATGTAGAGCTGAAAACACTGTCCTAAGGTTGTGGGAGGTAGATCTCCCGGGTATAAAACCTGATTGATCCGGTAGCGCTATCAATGGGAGTAAAGGTTGTAACCTAGTCGGTATCAGTTTTGCCAAAATTTTGAGTGACGTCCACATTGATAAGTGACAATGGTCTGTAGGAATCTAAGTTGGTATCAGGTTTGCCTGGCTTCAATAAGGTAATGATGATAGCTTTGCTCATCAACTGAGGCAGTATACCTGTGTCATGCGCCTCTCCATACACATTAAGGAGCATAGGTGGCAGTTCCTCTACATACTCTTTGTAAAAGGCGGTAGTCAGACCATCAGAACCTGGTGCCTTATCTAGTGGCATGCTATTAATAGCATCCTTGACATCTTCTACAGAGAACGGTAGGTGCATATACTCACTGTGTCTATCATTAAACCACACTAGCATACCCTTCGGACAATCAGGTTGTTGGGCAGTGTAAAGATTGGTATAGAACGATTGAAACTCATTCAGGATGTCTGAGGAGCCCCTGACAGTGATACTCTGTGAAGTTACGATTTCGGGGATAAAGCCCGAAGAGCGAGGGGCACGAAGCATACCAGCCAGTGTTCTACCCGGTCTATCACCGTCTCCATATCTTCGAACTTCGGCATATTTACCTAGGAATTTTACCTCCCTTTGCGCTTCCTCTTCATATTCCAGCAACTTAACCTTCAGTTCAGCCAAAAGGGCGACCTCCCCACCTGCCTGTATACGCATTTCCAGATCTTTAATTTGTGTCTCAATATTGCTCAAGGTTGTCCGTATGGCCTTAAGAACACCCGCCTGTCTGGAGATGCATTGACCCCTGATGACCACCTTAAACGCCTCCCAAAGTGAGGCCACTGTGTCGACGGTACCTGTGTTAAGTGTGAAGTAATCAGTAATGTCAGTAGGTATTTCTTCTTTAAATGTCTCATCTGACAGCACAGTGGAGAAAGCCTCCAAGAAAACGCATTCTGTGTGGTGTTGGGCAGTGAGAGAGTCAGCATGCATGGAGAGGGGTCCGATATGGTTCTCGGCATGTGCCTAACTTCCAAGACCCAGCTGGCCACGTCCTTCATCATTACCCAATAGTCTAACCTAGACCAGGCGTGACGGTGCTCCCAGAAGCAGGGATACCTTCTTTAGTCAGGGGGTTGCAAAGTCTCCAGATGTCCACCATGTTCCCTTCCTCTACTAAGACATTTAAAACTTTACTAGCTGCGGGATGGTGCAACCGAGCTGCACCTTGTCTGTTTAGGTCATCATGAATAATGGAATTAAAATCCCCACCCCAAAGAGTTGCAGTGCAACCAGTGGCTCTAACCTCTAACTTTAGCCCAAATGTCCTTGAAGAACCCAGGTGAGTCTGTATTGGGGCAATATAGTGCTACAATTATCAGTAGGGTGCCTCCCAAATAACCCAGGAGTATTATGTAATGGCCATCAGGGTCGTGTACACCTCCCTCTCTTTCCAGTCTATGCCTCGGCGAACCAGAACTGCTACACCTCTTGAGAAGTTTGAGTACGCTGACATATATGCTGAGCCCCAAAGGCTATGTCTCAGTTTTGTCGAGTGTTGGGGTCTGAGATGCATCTCCTGCAGCAGACATATGTCAATATTGTGTCGTGTAAGGTATGCATGAACTAACCTCGTCTTCCTACTGTCATTAAGGCCTCGAATGTTCCATGTTAGGCAATTCATCCTGTTATCGTGAAAGTCAGTAAAGTAACACGTGTGTCACCGCAGCCCCTCCCCTGATATATGTGCTAGTCATTAAGTCTTGAGCCAATTTTATACTTCAGTGGCCACACATCAACAAACAACCCCAGAACCAACCCTACCCTTACCCCCCACCCATATCAACCCCCCAATGAGGTTGAGGCAATACCCCCCCCCCCCCAGAAAGATTTGGAACCGAACATTTCAAGGAAATCTCCCAAGGGGAGGTGTGAGTGCCGGCCTACTCCCCTACCGTAGCAGGGTGGCTGAGATACTGCAAGAGACCAAACCTGCAATACAGTTATTCCAAAAAATACATGAGGACGTAGGGCAAAATTCATCGTCGCCATCTTCCTATCTGTAGTTACGATCACATAGCCCTCCCTGTCCGCCCCAACCCACTATACTAGCCAAGCAGAAGAGTGTGGGTGCAATTGGAATGCCCAACATATAGTTCTGTGACACTTGTCTCATTATTACTGCAATAGAAAATGACAATACTGTTGTGCGGAACACAGAAAGGCAATATACCATTTATGGATCCAAAATACGAAAAATAACATGGTATAGATTTGCAAACAGTGGTGTAGAGAAAAAAATAAAAATTAAAAATAAACAAAGTTTCAGAAAGGACACGATCATTTCACATTCAGTCATTGTCACTTAGCTGCCTTTCTACTGCTCCCACTGATGTCGGGCCAGTCTTTCCACCAACGTGTTTGGGGAATTTGAAAGTGGACTTGGCGTCAGTGGAAAAAATGAGCTGAGCCATCATAGGAGACTTTGCGCTTGTCAGGGTAGAGCAAAGAATAAGGGTCCTGTGCCTGCAGTAGGAACTTTCTTGTCTGCAATAATTATCTTCTGGCTGCCTGCACCGCCGGGGTGAAATCTAGGTAGAAGGCAACTTGGTTCCCCTGGTGTGGTATTGTTCCCATTGTACGAGCCTGACGCAGCACCGTATCCCAATCCTGATAGTTCAAAATTCTCGCCAGTATGGGCCGTGGAGGAGCTCCTACTGGCGGTCTCGCTCCCAAAGTACGGTGGGCCCTTTCCACAGCAAAAAACGGTGATAGATGCGCAGCGAACAGGTCTCTAAGCAGATCCAACACATAGACTTCCATATTCGTAATCGCCGTGGTCTGGAATTCCTGTGATGCGTAGATTATTTTGACGCAACCTGGCTTCCAAATCCTTGTTCTTAGCAATAATCACATAGAGGAGTCTATCCATCTGAGTCATTTGGTCCTTGGTCTGCACTTGAAACTCGTGCATGTCGGTGTGTTTATTTTCTAAGACGTCCAGCCGGTGCTCATGAGCTCCGACCTGCGATTTCACCGACTCCATTTGCGAAGTTAAGGTATCCAATTCAGTGTCAATAGTGCGCAGGCTTGAGCGCATCTCCAACTTGAGAGCACATATGTCCTCACTCTGGTCCTCCTGCAACCCATCAGCTGACCCCCCTGCGGAAGTTTCCGTGTCAGATTCCTGTTGTCTGCTGGAGTGGCGCAGTTCAAAGCCGAATTTGGGGTGTTTTGCGTCGTGTTTGTCCAAGCTTACGCAGTATAATCAATACTTCTGCGAATTATAGGTGCCCAGTTGACAGTCTTCCCCCGCTGGAGTCGCAATCCACCCACCCAAATGGCAAGTGTCCAGAGCTTCAGGGCATTGGGTATATATCAGGGCGTATGAAATGGCGCTACAAATAACTCCCCAAGCACCTATAGCAGTGCCCACCTTGTGATTTTCCTCCTGGCACAAACAGTGGCCGGGTGTTCACAAAGGTGCAGCTATCACTCCAGTGGCAATAGATTTACCACGTCCGGTACACGAAAATAATGTCAGGGCCCTTGCTGACCTGATGATGAACAATGCACGCTGTTCGATGCGCCCATAGTACCAAGTGTCCACGTAGCAGCCCACCCAGCACCCTGGATACTCAGCAAATGTCGGGGGACCAGATACACCAATATCACTGTGGCTTCAAATCCCCAATTCCCACATTATAAACTTCTGTAGAAAATAAGAAGTATTGATGTACATAGGCAACGTTCATTTCCCTTTTCCCACTCCCCTCCCTGCACGCACCATGAAATATTGTAAAGCATTGACTGCATCCCTCAGCCCGCAAAGGCCTGTACCCATGCGTACATGACAGCCATTTTTGGCACCTTGGCCTCATGCCCACTCATTAGAATCACTGGCTTCCCTCCTGCGCGCATTTGAGCACCCCCCCCTCTCCCACTCTCACATACATAGACCATGAAACCCAGCACTCTGCGCGACCCTGCTATGAAAGGCAACCCTCCTGCTTGACCCAGGCACCACCCCCCCCCCATTTCCCTCTTGAAGAGGCATCCTTCGCCTCAGCTGACACAGCCCCCCAGTTGTATCTGACTGCCCCTGTTCTCTCACATACAGGTCATAAGATCTCTCTCTCTCTCTCTCTCTCTCTCTCTCTCTGCGCGACTCTGGCCCTGCATGCACCCTGACCCCCCCCTCCTTCTCCTCATATGAGCAAGTCATAAACCCTCTTCTTTCGCAAAGCCCTGTCCTTGAGAATCACGGCCGCGCCTGACCAGCACCTCCTTCCCTTCCATGAATGCCCCTCTATTGACGAGCCCTCCCTCCGCGCTCGATTGTCCACGCAGGCATGAATACCACTCCTTTGATGACCCCTTCCCCCGAGTTCGGCTGACCACACATGTCCGAGGCCATCGCCTAAGCCAGGAGATACCATTTACTGCCCTTATTGTATGCCTAGCCACCCCACCCCCTGGGCCATGATCAGGCGCACACATCCTACGACACACTCAGCTGCACGATCGCCCTTCCCTCTTATCAGCAGGTCAAGGGTCCCCATTGTGAACGTATGTGGAGTAGGATCATCACGAGGATTATAGGAATGTTTTCCTTTTGCGACACACTGACCTGATTGTATCATCAAATGTTCTGCAAATGTATAAAAGCCAGAGTCTCAAGCTCACTTGTTAGAGCACCTCCCGAAAGACACTGTGTTTCGTGTCCGAAATGACTGGCTCTCCTCATGAGAAATAAACTCTGTTCTTGATTCCTGCTCCCAGCGCCCGTCTCTTTATTTGGTAAATTATTCGGAATGGAAACTAAGAGGCGGTTTGCGCCAGCAGCCTGGGCATCGATAGAATTATGGGCTCACCTTCAACAATTGGCGCCCAACGTCGGGCCCATCAGTGACATAAGGTCCAGTGAGAGAGATCCAGACGATGAGGTGAACATCTAAATGATCGGAGTATACCTGCCTTGAGAGGGCCCTCGTCCGGCTGCCGATTGAATGAACTTCACCAATTCTGAACGGACCTCTCTCGAGTGACCCACTGTCCTGACTGGAATCCCACAGGACTGCTGCGGTAAAATCATGGAGTAAGAGAACGATCGGGCGCTGGAAGGAGGAAGACGAAGAACTGCCCACACGGTCCGGTCCGGGTAAGGTCGCGTAAATGCGACAAATTGTGAAATGATTGTTTGTTGGATAATACTAGTATTACGCTTTGTTGAAACCCTCTGGAGATTCACCGTCTGCAAACGGAGAAAACAACAGGCTCTCTCTTTGCAAGCAGTGAAGGATAGGTAACGCAGACTTTTGTCCCCATTGTAATCCGTCGTGCCTATCTTCCTCCCCCACTGTTTCCCGAACTGTCGTTCGTGGATTATTGTCTGGAGATTCTTTGTCTGCAAACAGGGAAGAACAAGGTCTCGCTTTGCAGGTAGAGAAAGAGTGGGTAGCGATAACTTTTCGTGCCCGCTTATTCTCCCCACTGAATTGTTTAATTGGCCGATTATTCGGTATTGGTTCGTTTGAGGTATTCACCGCCGCCAAACAACGGAGAATAGAAATATTCTGCCTAGTCTTTGCCCGCTGTGATAAGATAGGTAATGCAGACTTTTGTCCCCGTTGTAATCCGTCATGCCTATCTTCTCCCCACTGGTTGGTAGCCTGTTTTAGCCCGGACCGCTTATTAGAGTTGAACTATCCAGCTCCACTGGAGGGCACACCTAATAAGGACCTGTTCATTAAGTGTGGACTAGTCGCTATGGCTCATAATAGGTTATGGCATAAAAATACAAGAAAAGGAGTTGGGCGAAATCAGTAGGCCACTGAGGAGTTATCAACTTCGTTAAAAATAAAATAAAAAACGTTAGAAATAACTAGCAATAAGAAACATAAAAATGGCGAGGGAAGACAAGCCTGACACCAAGGCAGCCACGAGGTAGCTAGGTTCCGTTGCCTATTTCTGCCCTAAACATGTCTGCCTCATTGCCCGCCCCGCCCAAATAACGGTCACATGAAATAGAAACAACTCAATAGGTACCTACCCCCATTCCGGAAGCTCCCGAAGTGCAACAGGTCCGCGGTTACGCCCATCCGGAAGGCGAGGCCTGGAGGCACGAGGGACTCGCCTGGCCACGGTCAGGAGGAGATGACGTTGGGCAGGCGGTCCAAAGGATGACAAGGACCTCTCCGTCTTCTCCCTTCTGCCGCCCTGCAGGCCGCGGGGAGAGAGGGGGCTGTCTTGCCTTGGCCACCGACCACCCCTCTCTCTCACCCGATCCGGCTTTTGCCAAAGGCCGACGCCAAGGCGAGAACGGCGGCGAATCAAGTAGTCCCGCCACATTTCAAATTCGCCGCATGCCATCGCCTGCTGGTCCAGAGCCGAAGCCAAGGCAAGAACGGCGGCAAATCAAATAGTCCCGCCAGATGCCAAATTCGCCGCCTGCCTGCATAGGTGCAGGCAGTCCCGCCACATTCCACGCTCCCTGGAGAGTTGAAGGTAGTCCCGCCACATGTCGCCAAGGGAAGGGGGGGGGGCTGTCTTGCCTCAGCCGCCGACCACCCCCCCCCCCCCCATCATCAATGGCTGGCACGGCCAATGTCGAAAACGATGGAGCCGGGGAACGGCGCGGGGTCGCTGGAAGGGGGAGGTGCCGCGAACGACCCTCCCCCACCTCCCTCCAGGTGGAGGCTTCCAGCGACACCCCAACACTCTTTGCTTAAAGAGGGTCAACATCAAAAAACGGTCTTCTGCCCAGGACGGGCACACGCTCCATATCGCCTCTCCTCGACCTTGAAGATTCTATAAGAGCCGGGGGGCCCCCGACCCTCTGCATGGGTGCCCCCGCCCCCTTCACTGGGAACCACGACATCGGTGCTACTCCTGCCGGCGCCAGACTCGGATCGGAAATGGCTAAGATGCTGCCACGGCACAGGCTTGTTCAGTTCCGGAGGAACACCAGAATGACCCGGTAGGAAAATTGTTGCCGCCCTTCCCACTCTTTGACTCATGGTCCATATTTGTTAGATTGTTAACCACATTGCACGAGACTTTCTGAACTGCCAATGGAAAGTTCTGGGCCAACCTTGCGAGACTAGAGACACTCTGACTGTGCTAGAACTTGCCTGACCCCACCCAAAATGGCGCCGACCCAAAATGAGACGTTTTTTAATGAACTTTGTTGCACCCTGATTGCGCAAGCTTTTTGCCCCGAGATATATATAACGTTTTTGATAATGAAAGTAGATATGAAGGATATTGAGTATGTGCTTGGACAATGAATTGACTTAAGGGTGGGTACCGATTATGAGTTGGGAAACGAATTGGTGTAATTTAAGGTAATGAATGAACATTGGATGATGTATTTATGAATGTATTAAAGATGAATTACTGACATGCATCATGCTTGCTCTGTAGGGGAGTTTAATATGATTTTTATGCACTGCCGCACTTTACGCAATGAACTGCCACCAGCTTCGTTCTTCCCACGTACAGTTCCAATCTGCCCCGTGGCTAGCCCACCGAGTTGTAGGCCTGTATTTATGTGTCAACCCTCTTTATTAAAGGTATTTTAGAAACGAAAGCATCGTTGTAGCGGATTGCATTAATGAGTTTTGAATGTTTTACTACTATGAGCAACGAGAAAGTATGATGAAGGCTAAAGGTTAAAAAGGGCCCGATATTTAGCAGCCACACTATGTGTGACAGGCAGCCGGAAAGGTGCTTTAGAAGCCCTAAAACGACACCACAGAAATGCCACCTGACCGCCACCCTTGTACCCGATCAAAAGGGGTTACGACCAAGCAGCTCATGTCGCACAGATCGTCAATGATTATCTGTCTGACCTTTCTGGTCCATCTGGGCTTAAACGCCGTGATGGTAGGGAAATGCACTACGTGAAAATAGGTCGAGTATGTGGTAGGTAAAGCGTTTCCGGATTACTGCATGTTGATGAGGTTTTGAATGTTGCCCCCCACCCCTTCTTTTTCCTCCCTTCTGCAGGTCACGTCGGGAACACTGGCTGATGTATGGATGGACGACGACCGAACCGCCGATGAGAGGGGGAAAAAGGGAATGTGAGCATGGTCCTTAGGACAAATAAAAGTTTTTTTTTTTTTTAAAAGACGTAGGCTTAAACATGACTGTTCCTCCTTAGAACATAGCAACGGGAGGATGGACTGACATAGAGACTGGACAAGTACTGAATGACAAAAAATTTGACTAGAAACGACGCGTTAAATAATGTAACTGGACGTTTTGACTAGGTAGGGAAAGGACAAAGAAAAATTGTACGGGTAAGGGTTGCCACGGCACCACCCGCCTAGGAAGTTAGAAATGTTGCCGATGTTCAAAATGCACTGCCCCCCTTTCTCACACTCTTACAGATATAGCCAAGCTGTCCGACTGTTTTCCCGATCAATACTTGCCGTTGCCTCAGCCTGGAGAACTTCCCACCAAAGGAGGGAACAGAAAAATGGTTTAAGATCCAACCATGGGTAACTAGCGCGACCAGGTTAATTTCCGATCAACCAACCGAGGTGTGAGTATTGGTAATTGGGAACGCTCGCAGGCGTGACAAACGAGAAGGAAAAGGGGGGAAGGGCAGAAAGAGCTAAGCACGTAGATAAATAGGATAGTAAAGATACGTAGGATATATATAAAAACAGATGTTGTAGACTAACAATTGTTTTCTGTCTTGTTGTGAATGTCTTGTATATGTGTAATACATGTGCCGTCTTCCCTGTCCGAGTTTGTGTGTGTGTAACGTACGAATATATGTCTCCCCTCTGTCTATATCTGCATGTTACCTGACCTTTGCTGTTCTGTGTTGTGAGCGCACTAAATGACCTATTTTCGTACACGTCTCTCTCTCTCTCCACCCCCTTTTTTTCCTCTCTCTCTCTCTACATGTCATACGTGTACCGAATGGCTCGTTTAGATTGCGGACGACTCTCACTCTCTATGAGAGTCTCCCTATTTTATCTCCATTCTTTTTGGTAAAATTGTGCCCCACCGGCACCAGTCTGATTTGATACATATTGAACACGAAGGTGTTCAGCGAAATTGACCGAAACTAAAATGACTGTATCTCGCCATGTTACTGCCTCTCCTTTCTGCAAAATGAATGAACTTGAATTGGCTGAGAAGGAAAGGACAGGTAAGACGGCTAAGGTCCCCCAATTTGGCCTCTTATAGGGGAACTATATGCCAATGGCATCCTAATTTTTATTGTTAGAGACAAGCGCCAAGGTCCAGATTGACCCCCAATGCCCGGATTGCCCCACCCCTTTGCACCCAAGCACGAATGCCCGAAGCGTCCCCGCCCCACTTGATCGACCCCAGCTACTGTCCCCGATATATATATATGATGACCATGAGTAACTGCCGCCCCTCGAGAAAAATATGTTTGACTCTGTCTTTCAATGATTGCACCCCCGCTTGTTTTAAAGAGTTAGCCAGCTCTAAAGGGAAATGTAAGACTGTTAAGGCTCGAATTAGAAGGACGAGTCTCTCCTGAATGTTGTCAATCTTGGGGTTTTTGTTGAAATACGCAAGTGATAAGAGTCCGACCTCTGTCCATATATGTCATGAACGAACGCCGATTAGACTTGGTGCGAACGCAGTAGAAATACCCACCTACTTACTTCATGGTAATAGACTTCTGACTATGACCAATGAGCATAACGCCAGGTGCTAGGATTGCGAGTGGAATTCATATGTAAAAATCTCTTCTCCTGCCAGTTCTCTAAAACTTGTTTTTACCCATTTAAAGATACTCAATCACCGGAGGAGAAGGGCCGGATGTGACGCACAGCGTGGCTGCAGATCATGAGACACATGCGACCTCAACCAAAGGTGGAGCCGCAGGACAACAAGAAACGGGACGAGGCAGCACTCTCAAAGGCGGTAAAAGAAAGAATGAAGGGCTGTCCTGAAGCTCTCTGCCCGCCAACCCACGTGTGCCTGGAGCCTCCGTCCCTCTTTTCAAGCCCGATTGGTGGGCCTGCTTGCTTGTTACCCATTGCTCCCTTGGTCCCTTTGGTGTGTCCCGGGAAAATCTGCCCCCACTCCGCCCTCTCACTCCCATCGACTAACGAAACCGCACACCCTCTTTTCCATGCGACTCTCTGCTGAAAGGAAGAACAGCATCTAGATGGAAATGGGGTTACACCACGGAAATATAGGTGCCAAGCTTAAGGCGCCACTCAAAGGATTGGTTAGGGAACAGGACTGTGGTCTAACAGCAGAGGACTGACCGCACCCTGCAACGCGTAAGGATAGAACCGAGCTGGACCTATAGCTCCACCGCGGGTGCTCAACAGCGCCAACGAAAGGACACGGACTAGAGCCTACCAGTGATGGCTCACTGATAAAAGACACTGTGACGAAGAGATCTTGCGTATTGAACTGAATTCCTCCTTTGACTACTTGGTCAAAATGTTCATTGGTCACATTTTTAAGTCAGAAGCATTTATGCTATGTAGTGATTTGAAATGATAGGAACTCGACAAATGCCATCCCCTATGTGCTGCGTTCTGCCAAATACATCAACTGTCCATGATTATATGACATATGTTAGTATTGACAAATGCAAATTCTTCGATCGCACCTGTTTATATGTACCTTCATCGACTGCAAAAAAAAAAATGAACTTTGCTATGTAAAAAGGGGCGACTGTAGAAAATAAGAAGTATTGATGTACATAGGCAACGTTCATTTCCCTTTTCCCACTCCCCTCCCTGCACGCACCATGAAATATTGTAAAGCATTGACTGCATCCCTCAGCCCGCAAAGGCCTGTACCCATGCGTACATGACAGCCATTTTTGGCACCTTGGCCTCATGCCCACTCATTAGAATCACTGGCTTCCCTCCTGCGCGCATTTGAGCACCCCCCCCTCTCCCACTCTCACATACATAGACCATGAAACCCAGCACTCTGCGCGACCCTGCTATGAAAGGCAACCCTCCTGCTTGACCCAGGCACCACCCCCCCCCATTTCCCTCTTGAAGAGGCATCCTTCGCCTCAGCTGACATAGCCCCCCAGTTGTATCTGACTGCCCCTGTTCTCTCACATACAGGTCATAAGATCTCTCTCTCTCTCTCTCTCTCTCTCTCTGCGCGACTCTGGCCCTGCATGCACCCTGACCCCCCCCTCCTTCTCCTCATATGAGCAAGTCATAAACCCTCTTCTTTCGCAAAGCCCTGTCCTTGAGAATCACGGCCGCGCCTGACCAGCACCTCCTTCCCTTCCATGAATGCCCCTTTATTGACGAGCCCTCCCTCCGCGCTCGATTGTCCACGCAGGCATGAATACCACTCCTTTGATGACCCCTTCCCCCGAGTTCGGCTGACCACACATGTCCGAGGCCATCGCCTAAGCCAGGAGATACCATTTACTGCCCTTATTGTATGCCTAGCCACCCCACCCCCTGGGCCATGATCAGGCGCACACATCCTACGACACACTCAGCTGCACGATCGCCCTTCCCTCTTATCAGCAGGTCAAGGGTCCCCATTGTGAACGTATGTGGAGTAGGATCATCACGAGGATTATAGGAATGTTTTCCTTTTGCGACACACTGACCTGATTGTATCATCAAATGTTCTGCAAATGTATAAAAGCCAGAGTCTCAAGCTCACTTGTTAGAGCACCTCCCGAAAGACACTGTGTTTCGTGTCCGAAATGACTGGCTCTCCTCATGAGAAATAAACTCTGTTCTTGATTCCTGCTCCCAGCGCCCGTCTCTTTATTTGGTAAATTATTCGGAATGGAAACTAAGAGGCGGTTTGCGCCAGCAGCCTGGGCATCGATAGAATTATGGGCTCACCTTCAACACTTCTTCATGAACACCGGGCAGCATAACAGTGACTGACTTCTTCCCTATGTCCCAGAACCTTGTGCTTTGGGCAATATGGTCCATAGTTGGCAGGTGGGGAAAACGACGCCATAGCGGTACACCTAAGATTGAACCCCAGTGTAGTTTCCTGCTATTTCAACCCTCCAGGCCACTTCGAATCTACATCAGGTATTGGCTGTATGCGCCAGCCCCCACGCAGCTCCTCTCTCGCCGTCGCCAGGCACAGCAGGGTCAAATGCCCCCTCTGTTGAGGCCCACGTCGGGACCGCGGCCCAAAATGAGACGGGCGGCCGCAGCACAGGCACACATGGGACAGGTCTCACCTCACACAGCTCCCGGAGGCTCCTCCCGCACAGTTCAGTCCCTCAGATGCCATGGCACCCATCCGCATACACCAGCACCACGCCACAGCACGATCCCAAGGAGCCTGCACCCACGACAATGCCAGCTGGATGCGTCTGGCCCGCCCAGGCCCGCAGTCAGACCCCGGCCTGAATTAGTCTTGGCAGCCGGGTCACGCCTCCATTATCAAACGGGTAGATCAGCAATATGGCAGACTACACTGCTACTGCTGTCCCAGATGGTCACCACATGCCATACGCCTCAAAAGATGACAAAAAAGCAGGAGTTCGCCTCAGATGAATGTGCGGATTTAGAAAGGATCAGGTTTCAGCCGGCGGTGCTCGTTCACAGAGCAGCTATTCCGCAGCCTGGCAAGCCACGTCCCCCGTGCCCAGAATACTTTAGGGCATAATACTAATGGTCATATAACTCTGGTGGTTAGTGCAATTGCTGGAGAGATATGCATTTTATCGGATCCCAGTTCAATCTCAATAATAACTGCCTCATTCTTCTGACTGCTTGCATCAACCCTCCTAATCAGTAAATATTTATAACAGTAGCACCTTCTGTGTCCTGTCCTTTTCTAAAACTGCATTGCAAAACAGTTTCAAGACTGTATTAAATAGAGCTTTATGTGTGTGTAATGCACATGTTTTGCTCTCATTGTAAACAAAGGTTTGGAGTGGTGATTGCCACAGATTTATATTGCTGAGCGAAGCACTCAAATGCATGATCAGTTGCTTGGTGCACATAGCCTTAGTTGCAGTGCACAGAGACTTTGAACTACTGCACATTTGTGGGGACCTTGATGGGGTATTTAAACTTTTTACAGTTGCCAGGCCAAAACAAATGGTTTGGTACACTGTATCATTAAAAAACAAAATTTGAGTTGGGATCAGGCAGGTTGGTTCAGTTCCTTGAACCAGCCAAGGCATTGTGCCCCAGACTGGTTTTAAATCAACAGTCTCTTTCCAGTGAACATAACCCTTTGTAGCTAATTTGTCCTAAATGAGTTGGTGTAAATCAATTAAGTGTGGGTCAATATAACTTTGGATTGAAATGACAATTGTAGTTTAAAAAAATGGATTCCGGATTAGAAGTGTCATAATCTGTGAAATAAGTATACTTATCTCTTAAGAGTTTTAGAACTCCCTTGTACAGGAGTAAGATGTTCCCATTGATTGAAACATGTTTGTTTTGTATACAAAATGATGCCCATAATGTTGAGAAAGATCAGCATAATTGGCAGAATTTAAATACAAATCTTCAGCATCAAAAGCAGCATAATACTTTTAAATCTGAAAACAATTAATGTACTTCTTGCACATTCCAATTATTAGAATGTATGTCCAGTGTTACTACACCTTCAAATGAGACATGAAACATCAATGACACCCTGAGCACCTCAGTCGGACCATGAATTTTGAAGGCTACTTTGTCCCAAACGATGCCATCTGCAACCAGGAATGCTGAAATGTTCACTAATGTCTGATCACATTTCATGATATGGCACGATGGGTGAGGGGCCAGAATTCCATTGACCAAGTTCACAGCAGAACGTTCTGGCAAATAATGACCATTGATGAGTGAAAAGAACATAGTCACAAATCCAATTGACATGAAGAGGAAAACAAGGATAAGCACCAACCAAATGTAGGTCCATGGAGGGACCAGGTAAGTCTTTTTGAATCAGGAAAAGAAAATACCTAATTTAGTCAGTGGGACTTCCAAACTGGATTTTGAGAAGGATGAGTCAGAAGAGAAGCTGGCATGATCTCCAAAGTAACCACTCGTAGTTCTATTAATCAGTGGTGGCAGTGCAGGGTCCGCCTGATGTTGTCAAAGACTGGTTAGCACCTCACTAAAGGACTCATCTGTAGGATATGTGTACTCGACGTCCGTATTGGAAGATAAGTCTTTAGGCAAACTTATTGACAAAATCCTGTGTTTCTCCACAGGAGTAATATTTGGGAAAACAGCATCTAGTTGTCCAATAAGGGAACTCATCCTTATTCTGTGGACGCTTGCCCATCACTGAATTAAACATAAGGGGACTGATGGTCATGCCACTAGGACCAGCAGGTTGCGCATCAACGCCAGTTGGTTCCACCTGGAAGTTGCGTGACATGAAGTGTATGACAACTCTATGCACACGTTTCAAAGAAGTATGTAATACTGCAAAGATTACAATTGCAAGCTTTGCAGTTGTAAGGTAACGCGGGTGTGGGGTATACCCAGCCAAAATGAGCCAAGTGGCCCCATCTGTCGATAAAGGGCATAAAAGGACCTACGTTATTGGGTGAGAAAGGGCGCTATTAAACCGAATTTGGTGTTGCCAAGCTGTGAGTATAACCTCTAGAGCCCTATAAGGCTAATAAGCTTGAGGCAGGGCTGTGGCAGTATATTCATGAAACAAATGATCTTTTCCATCCACCGCTGGAAAGGTGACCCAAGAATAAAACACCTTGAAGAGGTATGCTGCATCCGCTTCTACAGCAAAAACTAGCGCAGCCCCAGCTTTAGGGACTCCATGTTGAGTCAAATAAGCTGTGACTGCAGCCCGATGAGGCGGAGGAATTACGACCGCCATAATGAACATGAACAATAAAAAATGACAAACTAAAGCGTGGCAGCACAATAACGGGTTAAGAACAAAGAGAAAGAACCTTTTAAAACTTCAAGCTTGAAAGAACCTATAAAACACCAATATAGGAGATTTCACCATCACAGCTGTCTCTGGAAACAGAAGTGAGGGTTATGTGGACAAGCACAAGCACGACTCAAGAGTCTCGCAGATAAGAACCAGACCAAACGTTGGCAGCACCATATTGCAAGGATTCTGCACCCACACAGAACTATGTGCAGGAAAACAGGGCCTCAGTGTACGGGGATGTACCAACCTATCACCTAAGTACCAAAAATCCCAAAACCGACTAGCTATAGTGTCTCATTCGTTCTCCTCCAAAAATCATTAAGCTACAAATGATTAGGCAACCCAGAACACATCACTCCCGACTCTCTCACGAATCGCGTTAGCAAGACATACCCTTTCGCTCGCTCACTCGTACTTGTCCAAAATAAGAATTGGTAGAGTCACTTAAATAGTTCAAAATGTTTATTTTAACTAGCGTGCTCTACAATACAGTATACGAGTCACTAGCAGCAGAAAAATGCATAAACTCAAAACAATCAGCATTTTTACAATTCCATAGAGTACAAAGGGGAAAGTCATTATATAAAGACAGTGGAAAAAGAACTATAAGGCCTAACCACCCTCCCCTTGACTGGATGAAGTCTATTTATATAAAGGAAGATCTCTGGGCTTTGACAGCAGACCCCATACCTTAAAGCCTGGATGTAAGATTTACATCACAGGAACAGCATAGCTCTTCTTCATGCAAAAGCTTTCTCCAAGTGTGTGCTAAAACAACATGCAACCCCGTAATATCAAAGCACGCGTCTCCAGCATTGCAGCTGTGTTAACATGCTATGTCTAGCTGCTAGGGACTGACCAGCACAGAATTACAAGGAGCATTGTTTATCGACCTTGCACATTCTGTTCAGACTAAACTCCAGGTTCTTTGCAGAGAATGCGAAAAGCAGACCGTTCTCATATGAATGGCACAAACAGAGTCTTGCAAAAACAAAGTCATGTAGTAACGTGCACAAAAGCAGCATCATGGCAGCAAAGCTCATGCTAACTTAGCAATGTTGACAATGTCCCTAAGGGCCACATAACACTACCTCTCATTTAATGATATCACCTTGCCGATTATAAGCAGCTTTGTGCCTCAGTAAAGAGGCTAAGTATCTCAAGGTTCTAAGTTCTAAATATATATCTTTGTACAGAAAAAAAGAGAATGGTTGGAGTTGGATTATAAACTGCTGAAGGCCTAACATCCTTAATCATAGAAAGGCCAGACTTATCAAGGTTTTGTGTCACTCTTGCATCATGTAAGGGGGCAAAAGGGCGACGCAAAACCTAAGTAAGATTATTCAAGCTACACAAAGCCACCTTGCGTGGCCCTGCATGGCTTTATAAATCTGGAGTAATGGAAGGCAGCTCAAACCTCTGCCTTACATTACTCTGCCCCACAAAGGAATTCCATGGGTGTGGAAACGCATCCAACCTTGGATTTTGGCACATTCCCAGATCTACCTTCAGTGGTAGACCTAAGAATGCTTCAAAATGCTACGCCTCCCCAGGGGAGGTTTAATAAGGAGAAATGTCTTAATTTCTCCTCATTGTTTTCTCTTTCTGCAGAACACATAGAAAGAGGAAAAAGCCTCTCAGGATTTTTTCTGTGCAGGAAGGTGCCCTTACCTGCACAAACACAGTCCTGTCCTGTGTACAACGCAGGTACCCTTGCAAAATGACACACGGGGGCATGCGTTGGTACTAGGCAGCCAAAATTGCATCAGCACTAGGAAAGGACAGGAATGCACCATATAGTGTCACATTTGGTGTATTCCTGCCCTTTCCCTTTAAAGCAGTGTAGCGCATGAAAGTGCCATGCTGTGTTGTGCTGTGTGAAAGCTTGATGAATATGATCCAGAGTCTTCAAGGCTCACAGCAAAGAGTTCAGAAAACAAATAGGCTGTGCACTCGTGAAAATCTACAAGACATGTAAAACACTGAAAAACACAGATTTTCACAATGTTTGAAAACACTGTAAAGCACTGAAAAAACCTCATCGATATTCACAACAAACAGAAACCGAAAAACAGGACACTCTATTGATAGTGGAGTTGAGTTCTTTAGTAGTACTCTAAGTGGTTTAAAATAGGTGTCGAAGAGTAGGAGCTAGACGGGATCTTTGCAGGACATCCTACTTTAGCACAACCAGTTTGAACAGGCAATCGTCAACTGTAATATGTTGCGACTGGTTTGAAAGTTATGAGTTAAGTAAGTAAAGTTGTATTGCATAGTAATAAAAACTATTACAAAAATCGAAGGGTTTAATTCAATTCACTGAGAGTAAAAATATAAGTGCTTTGTTACCATAACATAAAACAAGCTGCAGCAAATTAAAATAACTGAAACGTGCAACCTGGCAATCGTACATTTTCAGTTTCACCAATACACAACCATAGTCACCGTGCTTTGTGCTACAAGTTATTTTTGCCCAAATTAGCTTATGTCAGAGTTCATTGATACTATAATTTTCCCAACAATTTCTTCACCTGATTCCGGATGTACCGCAGTAAACTAAGGGGCTTTGGGATACCGCTCAGCCAGGTGATGACTGCTTGTCTGAAGGTTCAAATTCATAGTTGAAGAAATACTGGTTTTACTAACTTCCTTCTTTGTTCTAGAATAGCTGGACAGGTGCAGAATATGTGGGAGATGTATCTTGTTATATTCACATAACAGCACTGTGTTTCGATTGGGCAACTCTTCCAGGGTGGTACAAGGTCTTTTGTATCAAATTGGCTGAAGCGAAACATCAGGAAGTGATGATTTTGAGCCAATGAAAAGTGAATGATCAGATATGCTTGGGACTCCATCTTCTGATTAGTGATGACTGTCCAAGCATGACGATCCTTTGCAAATGCAGTTTTTACTGCAATTATGACAGGGTTTTTGTCTCGATGTTGCTTATACGGGAGAAGGCTGCCCTTCCCTTGGGGACGGCCCAGGCAACTCCAATAGGCACGAGTTAAACTATTTGGGAACTATACCGTTCAACCCATACATTCATGAATTCGATTTAGACCTGTTTTGAAGTCTAATTCCAATTGGATTCACCAGTGCCAGAGAATTCTACTCTTTATGGTCAGTGCTACACATTGTGGACAAAACTCCTTAGTTTTTAATGATCTCTATTCTAAGCATCCAAATATTGGTAGGAACAGGTTGACCCAGAAAAGTTTACATTCTAAAAAAGTATCAGTCTATCAATCAATCATTGTAAGCAAAATGACTTAATTCATATATTACTGCTTTTAGGTACTATTCCCACTCCAGTCAGTGCAAAAGTAGGGAAATTGCTGTAATGTGGAGAGGTAAAATTGACTATTACTCAGTGGTGTAGCAAGGGAGGTGCACGGGGCGGTCCACCCCGGGCAGCACGAGTTTTGGGGGTGGCAGCCTCCACTGCCCGCTCTTACCTGGGGCTGTCGAAGGACGGCAAGGACAGGAATCGCTTGCACCCCTCTCCCGCTGCTCTTACATGCGGCCTCGGGCTGCAAACTCAGTGCCTGCGACGGGCGGCAAAAGGTCTTTCTCCACCACTACTATAAGTACCTATGGTTGCTCTTCATGTACTTTACCAATTGCCTCCTTGTTATATTTGAAAGTATATATTTAGCAGTGCTTTACTTCCCATATTGTGTAGAATGGTGTTGCATTCCTAATAAAAACCTATCTCCTCAAAAATGAAACATTGTTCTTGACCTGCTACCAGTCATTTGGCCGTAGGTGGCTTCCAGGAAGGCACCCTTGTCTGTGCTGTCCTCAGCCTGATTTTGGCTGGAGCATAAGGCCAGAGCTTACAGAATAACAACACAATTCATCTTTCGAGAGGACGAAAGAATAACATGAATCTGTAAAGAAGCCAATTTCATTTCTCATGCAGATACAAACAACTTAAACATGTCAATGTTGAGGTACATGTATATAAAATAGGTTGAGGTACATGTGTATAAAATAAGACCATCAAAGGTTCTTACAAACCTGAGCTTAAGACACTTTTATTTCTAAGTCGGAAATGAATGGGTTTCTGTCTCCACTTGAGATTGCCAGGCAAGGTAATGGGAACAAGTTGCTTTATGAAGAGGAGCGTGCGCAATCGCTTCTACATTATTTTGGGATGGCCAGCACACATGGTCAGGCTTCTGTGACGCTTAAGTGCTCCCGATACAACACAAGCTCTTCTGAGGCAGGTTGTAATCCTCGTTTATCCCACGGCGCAGACACCTCTGTCATTTACTTTCGTGTCATGGCACCTCGCACCCTCTTACTATAAACAGGAGCTAGACAGAGAGTGAAGTGACATGTGTTGAGCTTATTTTACCCCTTTGAATACAAATCATCTGTCGCTGCACAGCTGTGTCCCCCGAAAATCTGATGAAATATTTCACCTTTCCATTTCAGTGGAAGCCTGATGGAAAATGCTTGTGTATTGTAGACAATCAGCTATGATATCTGAGCACTATAAAGTAAGGCACATTCATAAAGTCAACAATATACTTAGTGCTACCTGGTTTCCTTTAAAGCAACGCATAGAAAACAGAATAAGACGAAAACAGATTTATTAAAAATGTAGAAATTTGGCACTTTTAATCTGTCTTTTTAACTCAGCGGTCGCCTCGTGTAGGCTGCTTTTTGTATTGTGACATTTACAGTAGATTTGGATTTAATTGGATTCGGCAAATCGGCACAGTGCAAGTGATAACAGCTGAAAATGTTGCAAACACTAATTTATGCAAATGTGAAATGTGGAAATAAGTTAGGTCCACAGCCGACTTTCGAGACTCTTATAGGAAGTTGTCTGACCGTGTCTGCGTTTTTGACATTTTGCACGGAGTCCATCGTTATGCACCTCTAAACACTTCATTTTTTACTTTTCTAGCATGTGGTTTGACCTACAGGAGGGCGCTTCATCGACTAAACTGGATGAATGTGCACCCAGACTTTATTTATTTACTAGCTACCATGGGGAGTAATGTATAATCCCGTATTGATGTATCAGATCCCCCCTCCACACACACACACACAACACACACTCTCTTCTTCTCTTCTCTCGCGCCAGAATTTATTCTGCTTAAATATGGGGGTGGGGGAGGGCTGTTTGCCTGGGCGATCTGACATCTCCACTATGACAAAATCTCTAACCGCACTCTGGAGTCTTCCTGTGGTACAGCACACTTCCCTAATTTCCTCCCCTTTTGTGGTAAGTGTAGCCCCTCTGTCCTTGAGACATTTAATACTAAACCTATACATAGGTGCACGGATACTCTGCGAATGGGGGATCTCCACAAAAAATAAGAGAGGTGCAGATGGAATGTATTCAACCATTGGGGTACAGCCCTGGCCTCAGGAAGGGGGTGGAATGCATAGACGGAATTAAGGGGAGATAAAAGGCGGTAAATTCAAATAGTTGTATCTTAATATAGATGAAGTAGAACAGGCAAATGAGTCCCACTGGCTATGACAGGAGAACACAATGGAGGGTAAGAAATGGCATACGATTAGGCATGGGCGGAAAATCCGTTCCGCTCGCGGATTTTGCGGATTTTCGGGAAATCCGCAATCCGCGAGATTTGCGAATTTCCCGCAAAATCCGCAAATCCGCGAGCAGCGGATTTTGCTCGCACTGTTCGCGTGAGTTCGCGCCCCGCGAATAAGTGCAAAATTGCAGAAATACGATCTTAGCAAAACTGAAAGTAACTACTTACCAGGTTCAAAAGTTCAGGCACATCATTAGTAGCCATTTCCTGTAGTGCTTCCTGAGGGGCCCCTCCAGAGTTCAGTTGCCAGTTGAAACTATTATGTGACCCTGCTCTGAACCTCAGAATAGTTACACATATGCCACAAAGGTCCTGAATTACAGCTAAGGGAGACAAGCAGGAGCCAGGCTGGAAGTTAAAATCCATTAATCAGCCCCTAATTCATTATTGTCAGTTGGGGCAGGGCAGGTGTTGTAACTAATTTTGCAACAATGAAAGCACTTAGCAAGTGCAAAAGATCACTAATCAGGGCGCACTAAGGAAGCAGGTGCCAGCTAAAAAAATATTCTGTGACACATTAATCAGCCCCAAATTAATTCAGGTCACTTGAGGCAGGGAAGGTGTGCTTTGCTTTGCCGAAAATAATGTACACTGGACAACCAGAGGGTGTGGTGATGAAACAGAGGGTGGCATGGGTGGGCCAGAGGGTGGCATGAGTAGTCAGAGAGTGGCAGTGGTGACAGAGAGTGGCAGTGATGAAGAAGAGTGTCCCAAACAGGCTGGACACGTAGAAACAACAAGTTCGCAAAACTTGCGACCCGACAGGTAAGTTCGCAAATTGCGAAATTGTAAAAACCCTCGCGAACTGGCAGAAACACGGGCGAACACAAAAAAAAAAATCCGCAAATTCGCGGGAATTCGCGGATTTTGCGGATTGCGAATCCGCAAATCCGCAAAATTCGCGAACGCGAGATCCGCAAAATTCGCTCATGCTTACATACGATTCATGTAGCAATATAATAAGCTATGGGAGGGGAATATAGATTATTAGTAACTAAAAAAAGAGAGAGGGAGGCAATCAAAAAGGGAATGACATGATAAGTTGAAGTAATACTTATGTTATAAAACCTCAATGATGCATCTCTACGAAAGATGGCAAGGGAAAGCAAAATATTATAAACAACTGAAACACTCAAACATGTTATGGCTTCTGAGGGTACAGGAATTGGTGCCCATGGAGAGAGCCCCATTGGTGTGTTGCTCCTTGGAAGCTCATCATTTAGTGACAGAGTTCAGTCTTTCTTTTTGCACAGCCAGTTCTGCATCATCATCTCGCCTTGAAGCATGAGGACACGGGAGATTAAGGACATTAATAGCGATTTAAGGCGGGGATGTGTCCATGGCTCCTACATCTGAACCTTTAAGGAAAGTCTCTGGATCCTCCAGCTCACAAAATTCGTTGTTCTTTCTGTCAGTTAGCTGGCGGTTGGCTCTAAACAAGCAACAGAGAATTCCCTTATTTCCTCAATTGTAGGTCTATGGCCAAGAATTTTGCCTGCTTCTTGTTGGTTTATTGGGACATATCTCCCAAAAAGGAATACACTGTTGCTTTGTAAAAGGAAAGGTCCATTCTTGCATTTCATGCCTGCGATAATCAGTCTAGCCTGTAGATGATGGAGAAAGCTGGCCAGGATCTATCACAGAGTCTCAACCTTGGTTCACATCTTGAGTGGACGTTCTGGGCCATATGGAATTCCAATGGAGATGAAACAGTCAAATTCAGTAGTTCAAAAAGGTAGGTTCTCAATAGGGACGGAGTATCATCTCCCTCTTCTATCCCTGGGACGCCTCAGATCCTGACAATATCACACAAGTTTCTGTTGTCCATGACCACTGATTTTTTGTGACTGGTCTAAAGCTCAGGGCCTGAGTCAACCTCTCTGTTAATGGGCGCTGTTAGAACCGGCTGTCTCTAGTTGGCAGAGGTATACACTTCTGACAAATAGGGACACACCATTTCTAGTCAGGGCAAGGGGATCACATCCCTTTGATAACCCCTGCTCACCCCCTTGGTAGCTTGGCAGAGAAGACAGGTTTATCTCAGAGGCTGTGTGTTAAGCATTTATGACCAGGTTTTCAGGTTTTAATGTCTCTATTTCAATGATAAAATCATAAAAGACAAAATGGAAAAACATTCATAAACAAAAAGGTCACCACATTGTACAAACACTTATTAAAATCAGTTTGAGTATATTATCAAATTTACAATAGGACTAAGATCCACAGTTAAAAAGTTATTAAACATTTGTAAGTGCCACAAGACATTAAATAAGACTAATCCTGAAAATGCAATTAACACATACACAAAAAACACTTTGCATGTTACAGATTGTGGTCATGAAACGGTTAGATTCCTTCTAGCTCTGATTGCCCAGGCCCAACCTAAATACTTGGCCAAACATATCACAATAAAATCAGAGGTATTTGTTTTTAGGGCCCATATTGCATCCAAGGATTTTCTACATGTCAATCGTTTAAAAATGGGTTTTAACCACTTGGAGCGGGGTTCTGTATATTGAGGACAGGCGAACAGAAAATGGCCCTCAGTTTCCTTACAATCAGGACAACAACTGCAAAGGTTTGGGGAGGTTTTGTCCCAGGATGAGGTAAAGGAATTCAAGGGTAGTGAGCCCACCCGAAATTGATGATACAATTTTTTATCCAATGGCCTGGTAATAAGATCCCAGTATGTCTCGCGGGCAGGATCCAGCTTAAAGCTTAGAAAGCGCCCCGTCAGGAAAGGCGGGTTGAGGCCCAAAATAAATCCTTAAATTCCTTTTTCGAGTGGAAAGTATTAGTGCCTGGGGAGACCCACAGATGGATTAAGCCCATATCACACAGGCTCTTTTTCACCGAGCGAAGCCATGGGATTCGCTCAGACCCCCCCATGGCCTTCACCTCTGATAGCTCCTTTGCAAAAAGTACAAGATCCTCCGAAGTCCATAGGCGCCTCCAGGTGGACACTACTCTGTATCTTGCCATGTCCATTATTGGAAGACAGCCCATGTCATGGCAAAGAGGGATCAGTGGGGTTGATTGGGGCAACCCTACCAGGTTACGGAGAAATCTACACTGAGTTCTATATAGACTCGAAAGGTCCATGAAACCCCATAGCTCTTCCCCATAGAGTGTGGCAGCATTAATTTTGGCATCATATATTCGCAGGGCGGGGATGACCCGTTTTGTAATAGATTTCTTTTGCTCACGCAGGAGACATCCAGTCAGTTGGGCAAGTTTTAGCTGCTGGGTCTCTATTTGTGCTTTCCAGGACAGCCGGCAATCCAGAGTGACCCCCAGATACGTCATGGTGTCAACTTGTTCCAGGTTAACCCCGTTCAGTTGTACACTACTACGTATTGTTTTTTTCCTGGATAGAACCATAAACTTAGTTTTTCCCACATTTATCTGGAGATCATTTTTATTACAATACTCCTCAAAATGGTTTAAGGCCCGCTGTAAGCCTCCCCTGGTCTTTGATAGGAGAAGGGTGTCGTCGGCAAAGATCAACATAGGAAATTTAGTCCCCGCCTAGGATGGAGCATCGGTATTGGTGGACATGAAAAATTTGACTACTTGGTCAATAAAGAGTAAGAAAAGGGTGGGGGCGAGAACGCACCCCTGGCGAACTCCTCGTGATACCGGAAACGAGTCCGTGAATTGCCCTTGTGCTCCCCATCTTACCTTAGCGAAGTTGTCATCATGTAGTCTAATAATCATCTCAACCAATTCACCCGGCATTCCTAAGTCCCTTAATACCTGCCATAATTTTCCCCTCGGTACCAAATCAAAAGCTGATTTCAAATCTATGAAGGCAGCAAAGATGGTGCCACCACCAAGTATAACAACCGTCCAAAAGATCATACAGAACCGTAGGACCTGGTCAATGGTACTTGTACCAGATCTAAAGCCCGCCTGTAATGGGGACAGTATTTTTTCGAGTTCCAACCACCCCTGCACTCTCGCCAGGATCATGCGAGCGAAAACGTTTTGAAAGCAATCAATTAAGCTGATCGGGCGATAGTTCCCTGGGTTTGATCTGTCTCCCTTTTTGTGTATAGGGAGAATCTCCGCCCCCTTCCATGTTTTGGGGATACGGGCTCCTCTCGCTATGGCGTTAGCTATGTTTGTTAAATAGGGAACCCAAAGGCCTGTGTTCGCCTTAAACAGGTCCGCTGGGATTTGATCCAACCCAGGTGCTTTCCCCCGCTTTGTTAGACCTAGGGCTATCTCCGTTTCTGTTTCAGTGAAGGTCAAAATCACATCACCAGGGGGTATTACATGTAACAGGTTCAATGTGGACAGGGAGTCAATGACCTCTGAGCAGAATTGGGAGGAATAATGATTTATCCAGGCTTCCGGGGATACATGGTTGGATGGAATACGGAAGTCACCATCCTTACCACATTTAACAATATCCCAGAATTTGGTCTGGTTATTAGATTTACTAGCATCCAGAAGATCCGCCCAAAAATCATCTTCCCATTCCCTCTTTGCTTCCCATTGAACTCTTTTGTACCTTTGCCTAGCCACCTTTATAGCACTCATATCTCTAGATTTGACTTTCTCAATTAGAAAACTATGGGCCTCCCTACACTCTCTATTGTACCATTTTGCTCTTGGGGCATTCAAATGCCCAGTACTTGGCTTGCACGGTTTCGAGAGAAGATTTTTGAGCTCGGAGAAACATTTATCATGCATGCCCATAATCTTATCTAATTCGATCTGACCCCTCTCAACAACAACAGTCCTCATATTATTTAACGCATGCTTCACCACATTTTCTATATTAGCCTGTATAACTGCATCATTTGATATGGTTGACCATTTCAGTCTCCTCCGGTCATTTGATATGGTTAAAACCCCTTGCCCCCTTGGATCTGGTTCCGCTAGTCTTATCAGATCATGCATTTTAAGTTTCATAGACAGCGGGTTATGATCACTTTCCGGACGCATAACAATTTCCATGTCAACAATTAGGCTCCAAAATTCAATTTTTAAGAAAATATAGTCAATACGACTCTTTCTCACGCCATTGTCAAATGTGAAGTTGGCTCCAATGTCCGATTTGGTACGACCATTTGCGGCCCTTAATCCCCAGGTGAGACAGAAAGCAGTCCAATTCAGAGCAGCCTCCGTTGCTTTAACTGGTATTTGGTTCGATAGTTCTGGGATTTTCCATGTGGCGTCTTCTGCAATCCCCCAATTATCCTCAGGCAGATAGAGTGGCTCGATTGTGCAGTTTATGTCACCAGCTAGCATAATAAATGTTCCTTTGTTCCAGCCAGTTAAAAGGTTGTCTAAGACGCCTATCAGTTTGGGGCATCGCCCACCAGGGAGGCCTCTAGAATATATATTGATAATGAGCATATCCTGACCCCCTGCCATGCGCAACCTTATGGCCAAAATATCAGGGTTTTCCACATACAATTCGGAAACTGAGTAACTCCAGGCCTGTTTTACCCATATTGTCAGTCCCCCTGATGCCCGCCCTTTGGTACTCTTTATTGCTGGTTTAAAAAAGTTTATAAAACCAACCTTATATATGGGTGTTGTGGCCCAAGTTTCTTGCAGTAGCACAACCTCATATTTATCAATGAACTCCAACCAGTCCTCGGAGTCCAGACGGGTCTTAGCTCCGGCTACATTCCAAGACACAATGTTTGATATCAATGTATCTGTTTCTACAAGATTGTTGCTGGCAATGGAAGGGGAAAGGGGACTCGGTAAGCTAGCGCTTGTTAGACTATTATTCGTTCTGATGGCTTCTACATTAACAATGGAAGCCCCTCCCCAACTGGCCCCCCCGGTGTTCTAGTTTTGTTATGGAACATAGGCTGTTGGTCCATGTTTGGTTCCGCGGCAGGGATGTGTAGATTTTGCACTCCTTCCCCGTTCTCAGTAGACAGAATAGGTGACGGGGTCGGTGCACGTAGTCAGTCAATCCATTCTAAATCTGACAGTGCCTCAAAGTGGTTAAAGAGCGGGGGGTACTGTGGGGGGTAAGGAGTTATGGGCTCTCGGGGCCTCCCCCCTCTGGTTTTCCAATGATTGGGGCCCATTGGATAATTGAGGTATGTATGGGGGTAAAAGTAACCAAGGTGCAAGGTCTGAACGTCACCAAGACGGGCAAATCTTGCTTTCCTTTGGATTCTGTCCACCACCCAGGGGTCTTTAAATGAAATCAAAATGCAGTCCCCTTCTAGGTCTTTTACACCCTTACCTACCCAATCAACTCTCCTTACATAAAGGATTTCGGTGGGGGATGAGGGAGGGAGGGGGCGATGTTTGTTTAACCAGAATATAACCTTATTCCGCAGGTCCCCTTGGGTCTCTTTAATGCCATCTCTTAAAGGGGCCACCCCAGTTAAAACGATGGTGTATTGGGACGCTTCAGGCGGTAAGTTAACTCTAGGTATTTGTCGTGTGTTTTGATTATCCGTCTTCTGATTCCTATGTGATTGGGGATTTTTCTTCTCTTTACCCATTATTGGTGTTTGCACTGGGGTATTATTTGATTGATTTAACGTGCCATTCGCCAAGTGTTGTTTCGCTGGCGCGTTATTGGCAGCTATTGGGCGTTTGTCCTTTGGTATGTCTTTTGTGGGAGCTCTACTGACGGTGGTCGAAGTAGCAGCTGCTGATTTTGCCCCTGTTAGCGGTTTCTTATTGTTATTAGCTGTTGATGTCCCTGGAGGGATCGTTGTAGTTTTTCCCGCTCTTTGGTTAACACCCCCAGTGGAATTACAAACCCCCATCCTGATACCGGATTTTGTTAATTTTTGCAAAAGGCCCAGGTTGATATTGACAGCTGATTCCAAAACGTCTATTTTAGCGGTCATTAACCTGGTTCTCTCTAGAACCGGGAGCAATAAAGTTTTAAACATTGCTTCCATCTTAGCCAACAAAACATCATCGCTGCTAAGACAGGTTGGGCAAGGGTTTGATGACCCAGAGGGAGCTAGTGAGGGACAATACACCATTGGGAGGTCTTGGTGGGTCTGGAAGTGGGAGGAACTCATCCTGTTGGCAGGATCCATTTTGGGTTGTTTTTGTATCTTTTCCCCCTGTGGACTTGAGACATGTTTTCTTTTCCGTGAAATGGGGTTAGTGATATCCTGTTGTGGAATGGACATACTGGGGGAAGTGGGAACATTAGAATGTGAAGCGTCAGTCGTACTATGTTCGTCGTCCTCAATATGTTGGCTATCAGCCTCAAAGCTTGTCTGATTGGTATCGGAGTTCAGTTCCCTATTTTCATTGGGCGGGGATATTGTTGCTCCATCACCATCTACATGGACTATCGCTTCTGTCTCTGTGGTAGAAATACAGTTAAAAGCAGCGTTGGTTACAGGTCTTTTTAACGCGTGCCAAGGCACCAATTGAAGAACGTTTCCCGGTGACTAAATCCAGGGACAGTCTGTGTTCTACCATTTCTATTTCTTTTTCTAGTATTCCTGTCGCTCTGGTAATAAAAGCATCAAGAGGACCAGAAACAACACCCTTAGAAGTTTGTATATGCACTAGGCGCTGTTTACCAGATCTTAATGCCATATTTGGGGGATGATGTTAATAATGCAAGATACGACTATATGGGGTAAGACAAAATGTGGTTTTAACCAGGACTCCGGGCCCAACCCAACCTCGTCCGACCACGGACGGCCAAAGACGGTCCCGCCCTTGTCCCGGGCTTCTCCCGGCGCCCTCCCGCGCGCTCCCGCGCTGCGGGGATGGTACTTCCTTTTTATTGCTTCACAAGGTCTCCGAGTGGGCGTGGCCGGCAGGGAGAGGAGCCCAGCTGGTAACGGGCGCGCGGGGACTCCTGGTCCGTGGAGTCCACCGCTGTGTCCTCGCAGCCCTGCCGGTGAAACAGGTGAGGCCCCTTAGTGTCAGCAGCCGCTGCAAGTCCGCGAAGCGGGCCCCGCGAAGCGGGTCCGGCGAGAGGTGGCGGCTTACAGCAGGCTGGGTCAGCTGTGCTCCGTGAGGTCCGTAGTTGCTTTCTGAAGGAATCCGCCGATAATGCCCCTGGATCCCGTTTAAGTTCTGCGGGTGGAAGGGCGGGGCCGGCAGGGAGAGGAGCCCAGCTGGTAACGGGCGCGTGGGGACTCCTGGTCCGTGGAGTCCACCGCTGTGTCCTCGCAGCCCTGCCGGTGAAACAGGTGAGGCTCCTTAGTGTCAGCAGCCGCTGCAAGTCTGCAAAGCGGGACCCGCGAAGCGGGTCCGGCGAGAGGTGGCGGCTTACAGCAGGCTGGGTCAGCTGTGCTCCGTGAGGTCCGTAGTTGCTTTCTGAAGGAATCCGCCGATAATGCCCCTGGATCCCGTTTAAGTTCTGCGGGTGGGAGGGCGGGGCCGGCAGGGAGAGGAGCCCAGCTGGTAACGGGCGCGTGGGGACTCCTGGTCCGTGGAGTCCACCGCTGTGTCCTCGCAGCCCTGCCGGTGAAACAGGTGAGGCCCCTTAGTGTCAGCAGCTGCTGCAAGTCCACGAAGCGTGACCCGCGAAGCGGGTCCGGCGAGAGGTGGCGGCTTACAGCAGGCTGGGTCAGCTGTGCTCCGTGAGGTCCGTAGTTGCTTTCTGAAGGAGTCATTTATGACCACATACAGTAATAAAGTGAATACACTACAAATGGACACGACACAGTAGTATTATAAAAATAAGTATTTTTATATAAGGCTTAGCACAAGACCAAATAACGACAAAAATATACCACAATCTTAATAAATACTCTTGGAAGGAAAAATAATAGTTCAAGTGTAGTTTCTTCTTAGCACAAAGTCTTTAGTATCAAAAGCAACTCTTCTTCTTTAAAACACAGTTCTTGGCAACAATGTAACCCACACGGGAGTCACACGACGTCGAGGCAAAGTTAATCCAAAGGGTTCGGCGTCGACCGCGAGGAGCGCTACATCGAGCCCGGAGTCGCACAGACCCCCCCAACACAGTACCTTGGAAAAGCGAAGCACACGATGATCAGCGGCGACGAGATGTCCGGCGTCGTGGCTTCGGCGTCGATCCGGCCTCGGAGTCTGGGCGACCTGCAGCGGCGTCGACAGATGTCAGGCAGGAGCAGCGCTCACGAGGCGAAGCAGGATACGGCGTCGTCGTCGATGTCGATGTTGACGTTGCAAGAGTGAGCAGCGCTCACGGCGTCGAGAGGGCATGAAGTCGATGCGATCAGCAGCGGTGCAGACACGAGGTCCCTTGGAGCTGGAGCCAAACTCACTACTCACTG
Source organism: Lissotriton vulgaris (assembly GCF_964263255.1). Classification (NCBI taxonomy): domain Eukaryota; kingdom Metazoa; phylum Chordata; class Amphibia; order Caudata; family Salamandridae; genus Lissotriton; species Lissotriton vulgaris. Next base: position 2,125,333,157 of record NC_141685.1, read on the forward strand.
GCGTTGCTGCTGGCGTCGATCAGGCCCGGCGGCCGGCGTCGAGGAAGCGGGACACTGGAGCCGTTACTCACGATGTCGAGCTGGATTCGGCGACGTCCATCGGCGTCGAGATTGCTGGATTTTTTCAGAGCGGCTGGATTCACAGGTTCCAGCAAACAGCACTTTAAGCAGATGAAGTCCTTTAGCCCTGTGACTTCAACAGGAGACTGGCACTCTTCCAGCCCTTGGAGATTTTCTTAGCAAAGTTTGAGAGTACACACACAGTTCCTCCCTCCTGGTTCCTTGGCAAAAATAAAGAAGCAATGCAGGATTCCCCCCAGCAAACAGCACACTGGCAGAAGGGGTAGGCAAGTCCTTGGATCAGCAGGCTTCTTGTCCTTGGTTTCAGGGTTCCTTGTCAGAAGTGATCTAAATTCTTGGTTCAGGGGTCCTTCTCTTATACCCCTTTTTGGCTTTGACCCCTTTGTCCATGCAGGGGAATTTACAAACATCCTGGGCCTGTTGTGGGTGTAGCCAGGCAGAGGCACCTGGCCTATTCACTGAGCAGGGCTGGGTCCTCAGACGCCCAGCAGGAGGTGGAGCCAGCATTGTCACTGGCAGGAGCAGAGCTATTGGCCTCCTGGTAGGAGGTGGGGCCAGGATCGTCCCTGGCAGGCACAGAGCCATCAGTCGCCTGGCAGGAGGTGGAACCAGCATTGTATCAGGCAGGGCAGGCTATCAGCAACTACTCTCTCCCTACTCTCAACGCAAATGTCCCACTCATCCCACACTGACTCATCAGATCTCTGGAGCCACCCAGCTCCTGTCACACACACACCAAACAGGCAGAAACCAGAAATAGTTAGACAAGAAAATAGCCACTTTCTAAAAGTGCTATTTTCAAACCCAGAGTCCAAAAACCATCCACACAAACGGATGCGTAATTAAACCCCGAGTTCAGGGATACCAAACTCGACATTGCACCATGCTCCCCGAGCCAGCTAGGATTATAGCATTAACAATCCTGGCGGCCCATTCTAACTAATGGAGAGCCGGTTACCTCGCAATAGTGAAAAACGAATATGGCTGTAATTCACTATTAGGACATGCCAACTTGGTCAGGCCTGTCCTACCTTATACTTACAATGCACCCTGCCCGTGGGCCTACCATAGGGGTGACTAACATGAAGTTAAGGGAAGGTTTAGGGACTGGCAAGTAGGTGTACTTGCACAGTCAGCGTGACAGTACTAGACTGCACGTGGGTCTGGCAATGGCAGACCCTCAGACATACTTTTACTAGGCCGCTCTTGTGGGTGGCACAACGTGTGCTGCAAGCCCACGAGCAGCATTTGTATTTACAAGCCCTGGCACTCCTTGTGCACTAGACTAGGGACTGACAGTAAACCAAATTAGCCAAACATGGAATTCAATCAATACAGTAATTTAACATAGGGAGCACTTGCACTGTGGCACTGATCAGCAGTGGCACAGTGCCCAAAGCATTATCCAGCAAAAACATCGTAAAACAGTGGAGGCCAACAGAAAAAATGGAGGAGAGACTCAAGCCAATGATGCCAGGTCTAACAGGCGCTAACTAGTCCTCTGCTGTTAGAGTCTGCCGTAGATTGGAAAGAAGAGATATCAGCACAGATATATTGTATTTCTGTTTGTGCCACAAAGCTGCCTTTATGTACACCTAGAAGGAGGTAAATTGATTGAAGATTGATTCCTATGTGACATTCGCCATGTCACTGGTGTCTGGGGTCCCCTGATTTTTTTAGGTGTGCAGGAGGCGACTTCTGTGAAAAACAGTAGCCGTTGGGATTTTTTTTGGTACATGTGGCCAGTCAATGAATCAGATCTGTACTATCCTGTCCAGGAATCTAGAGAAAGTGAAGTGGGTTTCACATAAGGCCCTACCATGGTCTGCACTTCTGATAGAGACGTAGAAATAAGCCAGACCAATCAGTTGAGGTTGCAATGCACAATGATCATGTGTAACTCCCACAAGGGAACTTCTACTCGACAGGTAGCAATAAGTGCCAAAGGCAGATTTCCGATAGCATGACCAAAACTGCTAATTTGGGTGGAGAGAATAACAATCAGTCACATACACGCAGGAGTGAGTAACAATTACAGTAAGTGCAGATGAAATACATCAAACAATCAACAGTCAATGCTGAACCTCCATTGTAGGAACAGCTGAATCATCATACCTGGACATCTGTTAGGAAGGAGGTGGCACCACTATAATAATCCTTTCAACATTCTATCATTTCTGTTGCATCGTTGTATGCATACTTTCGCAAGAGTCTCGTACATGCAGCCTTAAACAACAAAACCATACAGAGAACCAAACATGTTGTAAGTCAGACAAATTTACCTCTATGGTGACTTCATTCGAAATTCTAAAGATGTAACCCAGCATGTATCATTAGTTGACACAGGTTCCCATAAAAAAAGAAGTAGTCAAATTTATATAATTAGATTTTTTTTTGCATCTGGCTTTTCTGAGCTGTTGGGCACAATTAACATTTGGATTATGCACTTGTAAGACTTGAAATAATAAAATAGAAGGAATGTGCACTGCTTGCAACACAAATAGACAAAGACCCTTTGTAGAAGATACATTAATGTTACATTTATGGAGCAAATTCTAACAAGTTCTCCACTTGGAAAACGGATAGGAAAAATAGAAAAGGAACAAAGGAGAATGTACCAGATTAAAATTACTGTTGAAAAGTCTCCTGTTTCATTTAGTTTGTTTAATACATATATGAATATAGAATAGATAAAAATATATAATTTCTGTTCGAGAGGTGTACCCTTTGTGCAAGCATAACCAAACATCCGTAATTAACTACAGGAAAGGCAATTAGGTATGGTCTCAGTGACTTGGAACAAATAGGTCTACCAAGGTAAAAGCCCACCCCTTAGAATAATGAATAGCAAGGACTAGTCAGGGTATTATATAGGATAGGGAACAATCAAGACATACACAAGGGCAGTAACATAGTAGAAAAGAGGAAAACAACTGTGTGACCCTTATGAGACTGCACAAAAAAAGTCAAGTAAGAAAACAAAGCCGAAAAAAACAGTCACAATCAAGTTAGAATTTAAAACATCAAAGCTCAAAATTGAATTTTGTTTTCTGCTGAGGAACCAAAAGGGACACTTTGCTGTATTTTAAAGACAATCATCTTCGCAGAGCATATTTGGATAACACGCTGTGTAAGATTTGTGAATTTAATGGGATTTTTTAGCTTGTCTTGCTTGTGGCTAGGTCGGGGAATTGTCTTCAATTGATAATAGCAGGGAGTGGCATCTCACAACAGATCCAAGTAGCAAACCATACCTCATGCCAGAACGCATCTGAGCTTTTTCTCCAGGTATTGACTGCAAGTGTTGGTCTGTGTCGTTCCCCATTTAATGTTAATGAGAGTTCAAACATACAATGACCAACTTCCTTTTACGTATAGGTGGTGCAGATGGCTAGAGGATACAGCAACAGTTGAGCTGAAGTTCTGCAGAGGTTAAGGGAGGCTTCCATGAGGTAGCTTGCAGGGTAACCTTTCAGATCATTGGACCATTTCTTTGCTCCCTCGGCTCTTCCTATGGTTACTGAGCTCATTTCTGACAATTTATGGATAATGTAAGGACGGTGATGACTGCACACTCATTCATTCTATGGTTGGTAGCACAGAAAATAGGTGCACACTACTGTAGGAACACATAGCTCAGTCTATCAGTTGTACTACATCTCCAAAATGTGTATCCACCTTATCTGAATCCCATGCCATTTAATTTCTCTCCATACCTTGGGCTTGATTAGGATCGCGGTTTTCCCGCATCCTTCAGGCCGGCGGAAGCCACCGCCTGAAGGACCAGGTTTTAGAACCCAGCGGCGTCAGGGAAACCGCCCGATGCCTTCGAGTTCCCCTGGCTTGGCAAACAGAGACACGGGACACTTCTTGATGACGTCAAAGACCAAAGTTTATTGGCTGCAACCAGGAACAGAGGTCTACGAAGCACACACGGGTGGTTCGCTAGAGACTGCACAAATTCAATGAGTGGAGCATGGTCTTTTATGCCAAAAATCAAGCCTCAGGCGCCATTCCAAATTAGCATTGGGTTCATACAAACTGACCAATAGAAATGTGACATTTTGAAGGTAGCGTATGACGACAATCCCACTTTCCGTTGTCCAGCCCACCAGAAATGACCAAGCACATTCCAATATTCTTGTTCGATCAGGCCGGACAAACCCATCATAAAACCCTCAACCCAAATCAGTGATTATGTCGTAAAGGAAGGAGCGAAAACAGATTAGAAGCAAGATAGAAAGGTGGGTGCAGTGTACCATAAACTTCAGCGTGTCCTTCTCTTTGATCTTTATCTGACCAGCTGCTTAACAAGGAACTGGCTCAGCAAGGTCAGCCTCGAGCAAGGGAGCCAGTTCGGCCAGGTCATTCAGAAGTCAGCTAAGGTGTACGTGTCCCAAGGATTCGTTCGGCCTCAGTCATCGGCCTATGTGAGGGCAACCACACAAAATGGCTGCCGTACACAAAATGGAACCCGAAGGTTCAAACGAAATACGTAGTGTTCTCATTGATCGATTAATGCGAAAACACTTGTACACACTACACTCGTGATTTGCAGTCTGCTGATACCAAAATCGTCTATTTCCGACGATCTTTGTTGAACGGGTTCGGAACCACCGAACCTCACCCACAAACTACGGAACTACACGCCGGCCCGGAGGATGCGGGAAAACCGCTGCGGAGGCACAGAAGACCCACCGCCAAATTAGGATGGCGGTGGGTCTCAAAATCCGTCCGCTGCTTTTCTGCCGCGGTCGCCTTCCGACCACGGCGGAAAAGCTCTAACATGGCTGGCGGTGTCTGTCAGACACCGCCAGCCATATTAGGATAGCGGGAAGCATATGTTTTTCCACGGCGGCTTTTCCGCCGTGGAAAAGCATACAGTAATTGCCTTCGGGGGCCCGTTGCGGGCCCCCTTGGTGATGGGGGTGGGGGGTGCACATGGGGGGTACCTATGGTACCCCCCTGCATTTGCGTGGACAAAGTGTCAGGCACCGCGCGGTGCCTGCTGCTTTGTGCACGCAAATGCCGTGCATGCTTTTTTAACATTGCGGCGGGTGCAGCTTGAAGCTGCACCCGCCGCAATGTTAAAGATTGAGGATGTGACCGCCACCCTGGCGGTCACATCCTAATCTGCACGGAGGGACCTCCACAGCCCCTGAGGACAGTCTCTCCTACTCTATGGTGGCGGACGGACTCAGGTCCGTCTGCCATCATAATCGGCCCCAAAGTTCCGTCTTTGCCACTGTGCGGGCTCATCATTAGCTCCATTGCTGCCCCTCAAACTGACTTCTGGAGAATGGACTCTTGCCCAGCTCTACTATTTTAACTGAGCAATGGAGTGGAAGTTGAAGATGGTTTTGGAGCTCTCCCATAGACTCCGAACTGTTGGCAGCTTTAGATCTAGGGTGGCACACACACAGAGACCAACCATTATTTTATATTTATTATTTATAATTTTTTATTCTGTTTTATTCCCATTTAATTTAAGGGAGTTTACATTCATCATTTTTAATACGATACCACCAACACCCAAAGATGCTAATTTTGCTAGCAGGGTGTTGAGGTTAACCGTATCAAAGGCTGCCAACAAATCAAGAAGAATGAACACTTTAGACTGACCACTGTCTACCTTAATGCACATCTCATCCATGGCACTCAGTAAGGCTATCTCTATGCCATGGTCAGGTCTAAAACCACATTTTTCCTTTTCTAGCAAGGACTGCACTTCATGGTTATTGAGATAAGATCCTGCTGCCATGACATTCCAGTATTTTCACCCGAAAAGAAAGGAGAGAGATAGGCCTGTAGTTACCCAGAACTGCTGGGTCCACTTAAGGCGTTTTCCATAGAGGCATAATTATGGCCTTTATACAGCATCGAGGTACCACCCCTGAATTCAGCGATTAGTTGCAGAGTAGTGTAATCAGTGACATTAGCTTATCTGCCCACTTTTTCCACTCTCTGGGAAGAAGATCTAAGGGAGATCCAGACATAGTGACCATAACAATACTGAGGACATTTTCCTCTGAAATTGGATCGAAATATTCAATCTTACAGTTAGAACTCCTGGGGAGATCCTGTTTAGCACCATTCTTGGGACTAAGGGGCTCATTAGGATGCCGCCCGCCATCCTGTCGGAATTCGGGACAGCCTGCCCATTAGGGCGGGGGTCCCGTGGGGGGTATTAGGATGTGCCCGCCACAGTGACGGGCATATCCTGCATTTATAGCATTGTGGCACTCTGCACCGCCTGCCACAATGCTATAAATGCATTTGCATAAACAAAGTGGCAGGCGCCGCGTGGTAAAACACAAACAATTGAAGGAGGGTCTGAGGGAAATTTAAAGACCTGCCCAGTTCATATCCCCCTAACTGTAATCCTAACAACAAAAGAACCGGGGGTCTATAACGGAGCTTCAAGTACTCCGAGCTGCTGCAAAACTCCTACATAAGTGAGTTAGGCGCTAATAGAGCTACATAAGTCTCTATATCAAAATGTGTGCCAGGACAAACCTGTCGAAGGACCTACTGAGATTGTTGGTAAGACCCGTACAGAGATGTGTTGGATTCCCATCAAATAGGTATGTAGATCAAGTGTTCTCATTTGGTCATCCAAAAATGGGGTGGTATGTCTCTTGATCAATGAGACCCATCCATCGCCCTTACTCAATTGGGTCGCAACATCAATCGCTAAGGTACCCATGAACAAATGATAAAGATGGGATCGAGTGCAGTGCAAAAATCAAAAGATGTGTGAGTTAAAAACAAGGGGTAAAAGGATCAATAGGTGAAGAACTCTAATGTAATTTGTCCTTTCCCTCAAACAAACAAGAACAATGCAGAGGAAGCAGTCTAAACATATAACTGCATATACAAGGCCAACATGTTTCAGCCGGTAGGGACAAGATCCCATGGCTTTCTTCAGGGCCAGAGTTCTAAGCATTAGCTACTGCATACATAAAGTGAACGATATACATAAATAGTCCAAAATCGTGTTCCTCTGTACCAAACGGTGTCTCTTACATCTGAATAGTACAGGGAGTGTACCTCACCTTTCCTGGAACCCAGCTCAGGAAAAAGGAGGCCCCGCTCTGTCCGGCGTTGTCTCATCGCAGGACCCGAGCTTTGTGGAAGGCGCCGCGTGGTGCCTGCCGCTTTGTTTATGCAAATGAAGGGGCTACCAGTACCCCCCCGTGTGCAACCCCCACCCCTCCTTCACTCTGGGGGCCCGCAGGGGGCCCCCGGAGTGAAGACCGCATGCATTTCTGTGGCGGCATTGCCGCCATGAAAAGGCATTAGAAATAAGGCATCCTAATATGGCAGGCGGTGTCTGACAGACACCGCCACCAAAGAAACCCTTTTCTGCTCCGGTCGCCTTGCGACCGGGGCAGAAAAGCGGCGGACGGTCTTTCTGTCCGTCGCGCCCCCCCGCCATTCTAATATGGCGGGGGGAATACTGGAGAGGATGTCGGGCGGATTCCCCCCCCAGGCCGGCAGTGGCCACCTCCAGCCTGGCGGGAGCAATCCGCCCGACATCCTAATGGGCCCCTAAATGTCTAAATGTCGAGAGGCAGCAGATTGATCTACATCAGGGACTCTTTCAATATCCTCTAAGATCATGCTAATCTTCTTTTCAAACAAGACCGCCAGATCATCACACAGTTCCTGTGAGGGTATTATTTTGTGTTTCAAGCAGTGGGGATTAGACAGCTCAGAGAAGATATCAAAGATCTATCATGCGCCATTTGAGGCAGCTAGAATATAGTCTGTGTAGAAGTCAGTCTTTGCTTTTTGAACCTCATTTTTATAGCAATCCAAAGCAGACTTTAAGTACTATTTTTCTTCTTCCAAATAGTCCAGACGCCATTTCCTTTATAGTTGCCTACAGACGAATTTAGCTGTTTTTATGACCCGCTATACCATGGAGCAGATGGACAGTGGCGGGACTTTTGATTGTTGATGGGGATCATTTTATCTAAACTTGCAGTAGTTTCTTCAACAAAGATTTTACAGTTAGTTTCAATGGAGTTCCTGGGATCAAAAGAGTTAGAGATATCAAGAGCAGGACCATGAGAGGGCCTGACAGGTTTGTGCCATGCCCTGACCCTAATAACAGGGGTCACAACCTTCTTGAAAGGGAGTAATTCTTGAATATGTAGGTCAAAATAAATGAATGCTTGGTCAGGCTAGAAAAGAGGAATTATCCTATTTACCGATATCAGGCTAGCAGTGGAAAAAAAAAGCTCTAATGTATGGCCCCATTGAGGAGTGGAGGCATGTACCAATTGTTGGTGTCCAGCAATTTAGCAGGAGCTCCATTGTTCTTTACAAGGGGAAGACAGGTCACCCTCTGCCCATATATTAAACCTCATCACCCATCAATCCACCAAACAGCCACCATCCAACACCCACCACCACACAAGGTGGATGAGGAAGAGCAGAAGCCATGCTGCACATGGTTATTTGCAAGCAATCTCTTTTCCACAGTGATCTGATTAGCTTGTCATGCATTCCATGACACAGGTGCAGTCAGTTATGTGTAAAAAATATTTTCAGCATATGATTATGTATTTGTTTGTGCAATTTCAATTCCCAGGATCTCTTTTAAAATGACAAAGAGCTTTGGAGAGCAAGGGCATTCTTGCTTCATACCTTTTGACACTAGACGTGAGATGAGATGTAATTGTTTATGCTTTATTTCTGTTTTAAAGGCTACTTAGGTAGCACTAAAATTAACTTTGATGGTATCAGAGAGCTTGTGTAATAGGGTCATTGGGCGAATGTTACAGGGTGTTCTATGTATAAAACAATATGTATCATATGCCTCACTTCCGTCACTCATGCTGTGGAGTTACAAATAGGTTACAGAGTAGGAGTGGAATGTTTTGTATGAAATGAAGAGGTCTCATTTTGATATATGTGAAATGTTTAGTCTTCATTTTCATGGCTGTTTGTCCAGAAGTTTGACAGAAGAGGTAAATAATGCTTATTTCCTTTCCTTGCATTTCTTTTAGATGTCAACTCTTGCTGGTATGTAGTTCTTTATGAACAAGGGTTACCATAAATTGGAGATTTTCTAACCTCAAAGATACAGATAGTCTTTATTTTAATTGAGGCTGCAGCAAGTGAGTGAGTCATAAGGGTGGCACTATGTACTCCTTCCTGGGTTGTTTGTACTGTCACCAAGAGAGTGTCTGAATGGTGTACGGTCTAGGTGATGTTCAGGATATCAGTGAGCAGGGCATTGCCTTTGACTAGATTTAACCAGATTAAGGTTTGGATAATCGAGTGGAAGTTGTATAGTGGAAAGTTGGATTTTCTAACTGATTTGTTTTGTCTGAACCCTCACTGACAAGTCATTATATTGGAGGAGAATACAGACTGATGAGTCTCTCAATATTCCCAAAGCCTGAACACTTCATACATGAGTTTAGATAATCAATACCAAATGTAACTAATACAGTATGTAGGTTAAAAGAAATTGTGCATGTACATAAAATAGGAAGCATAATAATAGAAGAAATGTATACTTATATTAAAAAACTATTGAACTAATACAGTAAAACATTTAGAGACAGAAGAAATAAAGGAAACAGTGCAGAAAAAGACACACAATTAAAAGAATCTACGAGTAAAATTGCTAAGCTATAAAAATGCATATGCACATTCTATTTATAGGAACAATAGAAGCAATTCTTCTAATTATAAACAATGCTTGCAGGGCATTTGATATTCAAAAACTGAATAAATGGTAAACAATGTAGACCTTTCCTAATGTTTTTTTGAACCGTACATGCAAATGAAGAATCAACTCTAGGAATATCAAAGACCCCATTACCCAACCAATGAAAGATGAGATAATATAGATAAGGTTCCAAGAATATATAAGCTGTTTAAACACTATTGCAATACATAGATCAACAATGTATTTATACTGAGATCTAGTAGGATTTTGAAAGGCAAACGGACCAGGTAAAACATTGTGAGGAGAACATTGAATATTGTTATTCAGAATTTCATAAAATGTATGCTATACTGTTAGACCTATCATCCATAGGGTGGTCTTTGCCCAACTTTTTGCCTGCTTAGCTCCACATTTTGCTGTTTCATTTTGTTGGCCTTAGGACCCTGAGCAGTTTCCCACTGCTAACTAGTGCTAAAGGGCATGCGATTCTCCCCTAAACAAGGTGACATTGGTGTATACTTGATTAGCATATTTAGTTTATATCTAAGTGCCTTGTAAAGTGGAATACCATATACAGAGGGCCTTAATATAAATGCTAATAGTGAGCCCAAAGCACTGATTGTGCCACATACACAAGTAGTCTTTAAAACCTGTCTCAGGCCTACCATAGCAAGGCCTGTGTGTGGAGTTTACTGCCACTTCGACTTACCACTTAAAATCAGTTGCCAAACCTTAAACTCCCCTTCTATTAAACATAAGTCACCCCTAAAGTAAGCCCTAGGTAGCTAAAATGGCAGAGTGCTATGCAAATAAAAGCTAGGACATGTCCTGGTAGTGAAAAACAGCTACATTTGTTTTTCACCACTGTGGGGCCGACTCCTCTCATAGGCTAGCATTAGGAATTCCTTAAAACATTTTTAAGCTGTAGTTCCTGATTAGAAACGAGTAGCTATATCATGTTTTGTATCTTTGGAACAGTAATGGGAAATCCTCTTTTGTGGTTGAATTTCCCATTACTATCTTAGAATCGCCACTTTTAGAAAGTGGACATGTCTCTGCTCTTAACTTAGCTCTATGTGTCTGCAGTCTGTCTCCAATACATGTGTGGGGTGCATGACAGCTACACTTTGTGCATTCCCTCTAGACAGCCACAAAGGCTGGGTATGACAGAGAACTCATCTGCATTCATCTGCATTCTGATAGCTCTTGCTGGGCAGGGAGACGGAGAGGCAGCTGACACTTCCATCTGAATAGACAGTGTCCTGTTTCCCATACAAAGGGCCGAATAACCCCATAGATAGCCTGGCAGACAGGGAAGTACTGGGGCTCTGACCCTACCAAGACAGTGCACTACTAGATCTGTAAAGAACTCTGTCAGAAGTAAGGACCGCTGTGCTGCAAGGATTGCCACTCTGCTTGACTGACTGTTCTTAAGGAACTGCTTCACTTCAAAGCTGCCCAGCTGCGTGCTGATCTTTGCCCTGCTGAGGACAAGGACTGGACCCATCTCACTTGAACCCAGATGACTCCAGGGGCTTTTACGCAGTTCTGAAGTCTCAGAGCAATCAAAGACTTCCTGCAACCCTCATCTGCTGGTCGACTCTGCCATCTGTGAGTGCTCCCTTGCCTGAAGTGCCAATCCAGTCCTGGGCTTCAGAAGTGGGTTCTGCAGTTGTTTTTGCATCATAGCAAATACAGAGGTGACTTTACATTGATCAGAACCGATAAATTACTCTTCAACGTCGATGCAGGAGCCAATCGATGACATTGCTTCGGCAGACTGCGTGGCTCAATGACAACAGACAGCGCAGTTCGGTGCCGATGCTTCACTTTTATCCATGGGATCGATGACAACGTGGCGACTCATCGCATCGAGTCTTTGACATCCGCGCATGCTCCATCCAAGGTACTTTGTCAACTGGCCTTTCCTGATTTCTAAAGCCAGCCTGCACCCCATCGCGGTTGGCCTGAACTCTGGATTTACCCCGGTCTAGCTCGACCTCAAGTAATCCCTTAGTGCTATTGACTACTAAGCACTATTTTTGATTTATTCTTTAAAAATATATAAGTCTAGTTCTACTTATTGAATGTTTGTCATTGTAGTCTTGTTTTGCTCATAAAACTATCCTCTATTTTTCTAAACCTGTGTGAATTATTTTTGAGGGGGTTTCTTTGTGTTACTGTGTGTTACATAAATACTTTACACTTTGTCTCTTTAGCTATGCCTGATGTGATAAAGCACGTTAGCAGCAGGAAATTAACACCTGCTCTGATCTGATGTAAAGTCGGATGGCAGCCTGCACCACAAAAGGGAGCTCAGCCCAGGGCGTCATCGGAAGGGCACTAGATGCCATGGAGTCACTCATCATGCAGCCCGGACACCCAAGAGGGCCACAACACCCACCCAGCACCCCCTCGGACCACCATAGTGGCAGTGCAGACAAAGACAGAAGTCCCCCAGGAAATGCACCTGCCACACAGGCCCAACATCTGACAATTTTTTGTCCAATCTTTTGTCAGTTTTGCAAATCCAGATGAGGGATTACCACTGAGATGCCGACTGACTATACATAATAGCAACATTGGCTGTTATGTTGGCCCTTGGATTCTTCTTCCAATACCCTGAAGTATAGACTAAAATCACATTACGCAAGGAACATTGGCTGCTATATTGGCCCTTGGATTCTTCTTTCAATACCTTGAAGTATAGACTCATATCACATTGCGCAAGGACTACCTTTGTTCTGTTGAGAAGAATTGATTAACTTGGACACCTGAGGAATGCTGAGCGTGCTTTAAATATATTCCTGCCCTGATGAAGTTCCACCAGGAACGAAACGCGTTGGCTGATGTCCATACTTTTAATTGAAATTCTAATAAAGAACCTATTTTTAGAATACATACGGTTTATTTTGACTCCATCCTGGTGTACCGTCCCTCTTCTTTTAAACAACATCTGACAATGTCACTGTCCACTACAGGCTGAAAGGGACAACCATCCTACGCATCCTGACCATCATCGCCTAACAGGCCAATGGCACCAACACAGCGGACAACCAACATCCCACCCTACACCAAGCTGCTGGCTGTGCTGTACCTGTTGGCCCCTGGCACACTCCAACCAACAATCGCCAGAGTCTACGGAGTCTCACAGTCAGCCACATCCAAGTCCCCACCACACCTGTCCTGGACCTCACCATCACCCTGGCAGCCCAGTCCCCATATGTCTAACACAATGTGCAGTGACCGCTGAAACCAAGCAAGGACCATACGCCAAAGCCAGAAGCAGGCGCGTGTTGGTGGCAATCCACTGCACACATGTCCTACCTGTGCCCCCTGGAGACACAGCACACAATCATGCAACAGGAAGCACACGTCACACATCAATGTGCAGGCAACATCAGAACACTGTGGACCCTTCACCAATGTCGCCTCCAAATACACAGCCATTGTGCATGATCCCTTCACCATCCGACAATCCATCAGCAACCAGCGTTTCCAGGATGGCACCAAGGGAAATGCACAGCCCGTTGTCAAGTTCCAAATTAACATCCCACTCACCTCAACTCCACAACCATGCAATCCACAACTCTGGCAATGCACACGTCACAAAATCACAACCAACATGCACAACAACATGCTCACCCACCAGACACGACAGAACAACTTACAATGGTAACCTGGGCAAGTTGTGAACATGACCAATCAATGGCATGGCACCTCAGCCACACAATAGCCGAATGTGGGGAGAGGTGGTAACCAGGCATGTGTGAAGGATGCAGTAGAACCATGAATGGGAAAGTACACAATGCCAAGAGTGGCAGAGATGTGTTGGACAGACCGCAGCATGCAGAATACACCCATATTCACGGTGACGTACACCTCTGGTGTATGGAGTGTAGTGGACAGTGGATGCAACCATGTCACCCTAGCCAGTGGGGATCCTCACGGAAATGTTGCCTGTTATGCCCCCCATAAGCGTGAGCAGAGTGGGATGGGCTGGCATACGCCAGGCCAGTGAGGCATAGTTCCATATGGGCATCTTGCGACACGTGGTGCCACTAACACCAGCCGGCGACTAGTGGTGCCCCAAACCCTGTTCAACGCCAGCCAGCGACACGTGCTGCCACAAACCCTGTTCAACGCCAGCCGTCGACACGTGGATGAGGCACCAGGACTACCCTGCGAACCAGTAGGTCTCACATCCAACACCTAGTCGCGAATCACGAAACGCAGAGTCCACACCAGTGGTCGCAGGGATAGGAGTAAGAGGAAGATGCAGCTCAGTCCGGATGAAAGACGGGTCACAGTCACGGAGGCGACCGAACACGTGGTGCCACTGAACCTGAACTACGCAGGCCGGTGGGGCCACCCAACCTATGCCAGCGACACTCGATGAATGGACGGTGCTGACTGATGCCTTCGGCCTACACTGCTCTCGGCCTAGGCTGCGCTCGAGTAGGTCACAGATTTGGAACTGAACATCGAGTATGCAAAGGCAGATTACATATCATTGCACCCAAGGATGGGCATAAGAGGATGACGCCTTGCATCTTTGTGGAGAGAAAAGGATCATTGTTACGGAGGTGTTCGTACACTACAGACAACTGCCCTGGTGTCACTAGTGCTGTGCATCGTAAGCCAACAAAACGGGGCTGTGGGCCACTGCTGACCGCTGCCTCCGGCCTACACTATGGTCCAGTAGGCCACAGAGTCATGATTTAGCACTGGCGGAGTTCATATCAGTATACCGGCATCATCGCAGACTGCATCCCCTCACAGCCCAGTTGCAGGTAAGTCTGTTCCTCAACATTCATGGACACTCACTGTTCGTACATTGGTGGCATCTGAGTTGATGGACTACGGGCTAGTTTTCATCCTCATGTAGCTGACACGGAATTGGTGGTGAAAACGAGGCTTGCGCTTTCCACCCCACAATTTGCTGCTTCCGGATAAAATCAGACTTTTCTGCATCAAGCCCTGGAGGACACCTTCCACTGTCCCACGCAACCCTCCGCAACATAAATCTCGGACATTGATGGTATTCCGCCCAGGTTGCATGGCCCATCTGACTGCACCGCAAGTCACTGTCCCATGGCTGGGTGTCCGTGCCGGCCACAGTGTATCCAGGGCGACTAACTCTGTGCTGGTCCATTCCAGGACCCCTTCTCCAGAGACATTGGATGGCCCCTGAAGCGTAGGCCTTGGGGTCATCAACGGCATTTCTCTGTGGCCTTGTGCTGTACGCAGCCTCTGGGCCCAAATGTGTCCCACCAGGGCTCACACAGCAAAGCGAGTCCAGACCGGCCCGGACGTCGCATCACCACAAGAGGCACACCCCACCACCACGAGGACCACCTCCAAACGCCATCTGCCAGAGTTGAAGCGGTGGTCCTGACAGACTTACGGAGTTGCTCAGACCTGTTGTGGATGCCATAATTGACCTGATACCCTTCTCTGCACTCCAGGTGCCAGTGACTCAGTGCCCTGCAGGCCGTTGTCCATTGCTGATTGTGTTTTGTGCTGTGGAGCGGTTGCGCAGCTATGTCACCTCAAACAGTGTGGAGCCCCCGAGAGGTTGATGGTGAAGATGATGCAGGTCTAACACACCCCACTGCATGTGCATCAGGAAGGTACACAATCCAAGACTTTTTCTTCACATGAGCGTGCTCATCTCAAGTGTCCCAATCACAGTGCACTGCAACTCACGGACACTTCTGCTTGCATGTTGGCTGTCCTCTTGACTTTCTCCGGCTCACTCCATGTTGCTCAGCAGTTGACTCTGTTATACATGTGTTTTCTGTTTCTGTTGCACTGGTGTCCAATGTTCAAGTGGTTGCCAGCACCAGACATCCCGTGTAGAATGGCTTACACTCACCCCACACACATCCAGCACAGGCTTCACTGTACATGTGGCACAACCAATAAAGGGGCCGGGCGCATGTGCACTTAGTCAGTTCAATTTGATATCTGCGTGCGTCCCTGTGGTCTTGTTGTATGCATGAGGGCCCAGGGCCCTACGACATTACATTGGGCTGTGTACATCGGATGCAGACATGTCACCGCAGGCAGCGGGTTGGAGCTTGGACATGTAGCTTTGTTGTCACCAACTCAATTCATAAGGGGAGTGGCCAGGGCCATCGTACGCAGAGCCAACATGGGTGTGTGAGTGCTATTTGAGCGCCCCTGGGCGTGGTTGTACTGTGACTGTGCATCTGCATGTGTCTCTATGGCAGTGTGGGTCTCCTTAGTGGGGTGTGGGTCTCCTTAGTGGGGTGCGGGTGGGCCCTGAAGAGTGATAGACACCTACGTATGTGTCCTGGTTCGCATTCCATGGGTTCGGCCCCTGCCAACACCTGTTGGGCCACCTCCTTTTGGCGTACTGACACGTGGCATTGGGGTGCCATGTGTAGGTGGGTGAAGTGTTGTGAGCAGCCATCTGTGCTTGCAGGTTCTACCTGCTGTGTGGTCTGTTGCAGGCTCGGTGTTCTCCTCTGAGTAGCTTGTCTGGCCTGGGCCTGGTGGGGGGGTTGTGTGGGATATCCATGGGCTGTTCTAGGATGTCGGTGTTGACGGTGTGGGGGTCCTCTTCGGCATCACTGATGTGTTGTATTCTGTGCTCTGCTGAAGGTGTTGTGTGCCCCTCTGCAATGTGAAGGGGAGGTGTGTGTTGACTTTGTGTTGACATATATGTTGGCGCATTGTGCTGGTTTGCATGCAGACTGTATGACATTGTATGTTGTGACTGTTTGGGGGTGCTGGATTCTTCTGCGAGACAGTATACATTTGGACTACATGACGGATGTGAGGACATATGCGTACATTTCCATTTCACGGTTTCCAGCTCTGTCAGATGTAGTAGGCATGTTTCTGTGCATGTGCGGAGCCAGTTGTGTCCTCTGTTCTGTAGTGTAGGCTATGTGTGTTGTTCCACATTCTCGTCAATGTGGATGTGTTGTTTGTGCTATGTGTGTGTGCTGCAGTGTGCCAATGGGATCTGGGACATGATCCTGGGTGATTGTGGGTGTGCAGTGTGCTACACCTCGTTGTGCATGTATGCCATTGTGCCCATCTCACCCAGTCCCCCAAGTCCCTGCTTCTTTCACTCCCTGTTGATGCTGTATCAGGTCCTCTCGAGCTGTGTCCGAACTCCCTACTCCGTGCACCGTCTCCACACTGATGACTGTGGCCTGGGTTTCCTCCAGCTCTTACGGTGGCGCTGTACTGCCACCTCCTGTCACCGTTGCTGCCTTCCTGTTGGCAGCAGGTTGGTGCCTGATTTAGATAGTCATGTAATGCCGGCGCCTATTGGCCTCCTGGATTGGCCTCCTCGGCACTCCAACTGCGATCCAGGTGGTCTGCTAGTGGGTCGGTTCGATGGTAGTTTTCTGTCACCTCCGTCACGCTGGTCTTGTTTTCCTGTAGTCTGCACCCCGTCTTCCTCTCCTTCTCGTTGGCCTTCACCGACCCTGTTGTTCCTTGCTGGTGGTCTTTGGGGGTCGTGGGGTATGAGTTGGCCTCTTTGCTGGGTCAGAGTGCATCCATGTTGCTACCTGCTTTAGCATGTTTCTGGTGTATTTTTTATGTGTTTTTTATGGTGCATTGTCCCACCAGACACGTAGGATTTGCAGGCCTGTGGCTAGTTTTCGCTATTTCACATTGCATGTTTTTTTACTTTCGTGTATTACATTTTTGTGGTGTGACGTTGATTTTTACGCAGACATTTGACGCGTTATCTGGTGTCTATCGCATGCTACTGCCGTGTTGTGAACTCCAAGTTGAGGCATGGTTATTTTCCTGCGATAGGCTGCAATGTTGAAAGTTGCGTTACGCTACTCTTGAGGTAGTTATCATGCGTTCTTGTGAATATACCCCTGAGTTGCAGCAAAGAGTAATTTGAATGTTTTAGATTAAAATCTGAAAACCTTGGTATTCTGGACATTTCTACATCCTCTGGATATTTTTAAGAAGGAAGATAGGTAGACTGGATTGTGTTGGTGGATGGTTGTAAGCACACATCAGACAAGCTTAAATGCAATTCTAGCCTTAGTTGGAAGCCAATGTAGATCACAATAGATTGGATGATGTTCGAACTTCTTTACACCAGACATTAGTCTGGTATTGGAGTTCATGAAGGCAATAAATGGCGACCAGGTGTATTTGTTGATATGGATTACAATGTAGTTTCATTAGCCCAGTCATGAAATGATGAGAGATTTGTTGAACAGGTGAAAAGCTTTGAGATGGAGAAGAGGCTTTCATTTTTTTAGGAAGAAGAGACTGGCTTTTGTATACTTTACAATGTGCTCAGTCACTCAGGTGTAAAGTCCACTTATTGAAGTCCCGATGGCCAGTTATTATCAAATTGACTTGTCTGTGAAATAAATGAATTAAATAAAATAAATGCTGTCTTGTTGGGGTGAAATCTAAAGCAATCTGAGGAATTTTCTCACAATCCACTTATGAATGTTAGATGGGCGGTTTTTTATGATGTAAATGTCAGTGATGCAGGAGATTTTTTATATAAATGTGGGTGTTATTGCATATTGATGGATTGTGATACCACAGTTCTCTATTACGTCTACATTGGCCTTAGGATTGGTCATTGGGAAAAGAAGTGTCAGCACTTGTTCCTATATCTTAAGAACCCTTAGAAAGGTGCTGCCGTATATTCCACCTGAACTGCATCGGTCCACCATCATTGCACTTATTATCACCTCCGGGACATACTACTGCAATGCTCTGTACCTCAATATCAATGCAGCGTCCCTGGACAAGCTTCAGGTTGTATAGAACGCAGCGGCTAAGCTGATCCTTAACATCCCGAAGCACCAATCAGCCAGGGAGGGGATTTGCGCCTTGCACTGGCTCCCCATTAGGCGGCGAATCTCCTTCAAGGTCCTTAGCATGTTCTATAAGGCCTTACACAGCAATGGCTCATCGCAGTTGAAAACCATGTTCCAATGGTATATCTCCGGAAGGACCTTGAGATCCTCCACTCAGAAAAAATGGGTCTCTCCGAGATTTCACTGGGATAGATGGGTTGGTCACTCTTTTAGAGTAGCAGCCACCAAACTCTGGAATTCCCTCCCTTTCTTCAGATGTAACCAATACAGTAGCCTTTTCTGCCATTCTCTTCCCTTCTTGCCTTCCTTCATTGATGCCCTCTCAGTATTAACACTCTCCGGCCCGCCGGTCTAGTCTTTCCAATCCCACCCGCCCACCCCTTCTCCTTGCTTGACCTCTGACCCCTGTGAGCTACTACATCCTCTGTGTACGTGGACGATCACTCCTTAGTGCAACCGTGCACACAGCTCAGGCAGATTCATTCAACCTACACCTCCAGATTAATGCTGGTTTCCCATCTTCTGACTTCACTCTTTACACTTAAAACAAGGTAAATACTGTACCGAATCGCATTCATTTTCTACACGCGCTCGTCACCGCCCTTCACTCCGCTTCCGCTTTGGGACCCTATTTATTCAGCTCCAAGATTGGCATTGTACCGGTCTGGATTACCGTTTGGTTGACTTACTGCATACCTATTATTCCAACAAAGCTCACGGAGAAAGCCTTTACTCACTAGCTCCATTACGGCAACCTTCTCTTACAACCACCCTATGTTGTTTTTCCTGCTTGTTATCCCTCTGACAGACGATTGAACGGCCTCTTGTTTTCCTTTGCCTCCACAGACCCTTCTCAGACACCTTTGTGGTTTGACTCACCCTTACTACAAGTTATCTGCGCTACCACAACCACTGGTAACCATTTCTCCCCTACTTCTACTATTTTCTTCCAATGCCTGTGCCTTCCCATTCTTAAATCCGCCCTTTCCCTTTAATCCTTTATACAGCACTGACCAACTCACAGTAACCCGGTCCTAATGATGAACTGAAATTGTACAGGTCGAAATGCCGTCGAGCATGAAGCGCACCTCTAGGCGTCATCATGGTTCCTAAAACAGTTTAAACTTTGTATAAATCTCCTATTGACTGTTTTTATAACCATTATTTACATGGTTTCTTGTGCCGTTTTCGCTGTTACCTCACCTTTCACATGTCACTTGCACTGTTCACTTTTCCACGAGCACGTATGTGCACAGTACTTTTGGGTTACCACCAAAATGTATGTAATGTAATGCTGATATAACTACCTTCACCTTAAAAACCTACCAACCTTTATGGTCCTCTTTAATCTATTGTGGTCTCCCTTATTTTCTGTGTGCTTGACATTGACTTGTTATACATTGTACTTGTCTTACTTAATGATCACCAGTTGAGACATTGTTGCCTTGTACAATGTTTTCACCCAGTCTCAACTGGACTAAAGGGTTTTTTCCTGCCTTTTATTTTTGTTTCTTCATCTCCAACGCAGAATCTCTTCCAGCTTTCAGAAAATTGCTGAAAACAAGGCTATTTTCATTCTAGTTAGCGGCTCTGTGCTTCTTTCTTCTCCTCCGTCTGCCCAGTACCTTGACACCCCCAGGTGTAAGCGCGCTCTACAAATTGTATCCTATCCTATCCTACATGATATGGTGCTATCTTCAATGCCCAGGCTTTTGTCTAATTATTGACATAATGTATCAGATGGAAAGCTCTGATAAACCTGCATGTCAGTGACCTCTCAGGCCGTTTTATCAAAGAATGAGTCCTAATTGTTGTGTGAGGTAATGCACATTTATTATTTGTCACACTACCCACTTGTTCTCACTCGTCAGATGGGCAGCACCATTATAAAGCAACCACTGGTGTGGACGCCGAGCAGATGCACTGGTGGTGTGTCAAAGGTAAGACTGACTAAACGCATTAACCTTAGAATCAGTGTCTGAATCAGCAGGAACATTTCTAAAACGTACCTCAGGAGCCACTGAATAACCAGTACATGGTCGCAGGTGGTATCCACAGAGGAAAGGGGAATGGAACAGAAAAAAAGAAAAAATATATCACAAAACTGGTGTAGGTTGACTTCACCACGAATGTTCTCTCTTGTGGTCAGCCTTCTTCTATTTAGTTTCCTAGCAGAACTGTCTGAGAGGTGTTGTTCATCAGCGAATCTTTTAGGATTTGGTAGGAGCAGTATATCTATGAGTTCTTTTCACTTTCTAGGTTAACTATGATTGTATGATCACTCCGTTCCTCACAGTGGTCAACACTTTAGTGTTTTTAGGATCCTCTTATGCCACAGGAAACAATATATTTGTAGCCTGTTGCACAGGTGCTCTTTAAGTCTGCTTGTTGCACCATAGACTGTAGTGTTCCGCTCTAGTCCTTGCAGTTGCGTATGACGCGACACGCAAGGACGTGAGAGCGAAGGTAGTGCGCATGCGCGAGACGCCATCAGCGCATGTGTGAGCGACCGGAGCGTGATTGCAGTAAGACGCTCGCCGCTCTTCTTGTGAAGGTGAAAATTTAAATAAATAGATTCCCAGGTGACCACAGAGTCGTCTCCTCATTTGCAGTGGAGTTTACACAACTTTACATAGACCTATGTTTTCTTTTCTTAAGCTATTCTCAGGCCATTTAGTGATGCCCAAATTATTGTTGCCTTTATACTCTTCATCACGAGGTTTATTATTTATATAATATTTCTAATACTTCACAGGTTTCTCACAAAATTATTTAGTTCACATTTCTCATTGCTTCTCTGCCTGTCATTCATTTAAAAAAAAGCCTATGTTAGAATGGTGTGTCACTAACCTTGACTTTCTGTCTTCTAAATTACATTAAATAATATGGGCACAACCAATCTTGGCTGCCAAATTTCCACTTCTGAAAGCTGGCAAAGACATGGATTTCTCAGGTACACTTCACAATGCATACGCTATTCATCTCACCGCTCACCGAGCAAAAGCATGTCGCCCATAAGTGTGATATTTCTAGCGCTGACAACCAAGATAGCTACTGATTCTTTGATGCTCACAAGACAATGTTAAATCTCGCGGGCATCTCAAAACAAACATTTCTATGGCTATTGAAACTGATCATGGGTAACCAGGTTGCATCTCCAAAGATGTATGAGAGTCCATGCTCAGGGGTCCATCCTATGCTTGTCTATAGATAGACATCTCCTCTTTACATAGATGATGATCAAGGATCATAGAGAAAATACTGGCGTATGATTTGTGCACGAGTATCAGGCTGCGATGATTGCCATGTGGTGACAACTTTTTCATATTTATGTCATGAAAAAAACATATTCCTCGTCTAACATCCAATCGCAAGGTATGCAAACTTCGCCTCTCCGTGTCTCACTCCAGTGTGCACACCTTAAATCCTCTCCACACTCATTCACCAAAACACAGTCCCCTCTCCAATAACATGTCACTCTCAACTGGCATTTACTCCCATTAATTCCCAGTCCCATTAGAAGGCAATATTTTCGACCTGATCAAGAGCTCTACAACAAAATATTCTGGTCCTCATTTATGAGAAGTAACGCATCGCTGAGTGAAAGCAGCAATGCGTCACTTCTCAGTGCGCCCTCCTTGCGACATGATTGATGGGTCATATTTACTGTATGACACATCATGTCGTAAGGAGTTACAGATACATCAGTATTTCTGACGTATTTGTATGGCGCAAAAGTGACACATTGCTGGAGTGTGTCACTGAAGTGACTCAACTTCAGCAATGTGTCCTTTCACATGGGGCAAGCCCCATGTGAAAGGGCCTGCGTCAGCTTTACGCCTGCTGTGACGCAGACATAAGATATTGACGCATTTGCATCCTAGATGTGGCACAGTGAAATCTGGTAGATTTCACTGCGTCACTTCTAAGAGGCTACTTGCATGGGAATGCCCACCCTGCACACATTATACCTGACGCAGGTATAATGTAGCGCAGGGGTTTACAAAGTGAGGCATCTGCTTAGATGAGTCACTTTGTAAATAGGGCGCAACAGGAGGCATGTTTTACGCCGCCGATGCGTCACAAAAAGTGACACAACGGAAGCGTAAAACTGTCGCAAGGCCTTATAAATAAGGCCCTCTGTTTTTTTACTGAGTACCAGAAGCAACAATACATCAGCCCCGGATCTTAGGTTCGCCTCCCCACCTGGATCCAAAGCTGTTGATGTGATTCTTAATTTATTGTGGGCCGTTTTGGGATGATACCCTAAGCTTGAGCTATCATGCTATTGTTATTTTTGTAATTTCAATGACATTATTACACCTGCTGTCGGAGGTCTCACTAAGTAAGATAGGGGGTTATCTGTCTACATCCATCTTTGCATTTCATCAGCTATTCAAGCATCTAATAATGAGCCAAACCATTAATTCACCCAACCATGTACCTCTCATCTACTTTCCATTTACTCACTTATTCGTAAATTAACCCACTAATCGATTTAACCTTTGACTCCTTCTCACATTTACTCACTTAGCCATCCACACAAGCACACACACAAACTCACCGATAAAAGATGAAGGACTTTCACGTATGAAATGGCTGGAGAGATTGGCTTTGTCAATCCTTGTTTCTGAAGCGAAAAAACAAACTTTCAAATTCCTAGCTAAAATAGTTTGAATGTATAAACTTTCTTCTTCACGTGTCAGTACTAAGAATGATTTGACATTTGCAGCTGTCAATAAGTGAAAAATTGTCTTGTTTTAACGTTCTACATAATGAAAAAATAGTTTCTTAGTTTCAGACTACGATTTGAATAATGGCAGAATGAGCGCTACAATTTACATAATTATTAACATTTTAGCTCCATTCAACAGATCACTTTGTGGGTAGAAAAAAATCTCATCAAACAGGTTTGTCATTCCCTAGCTACACTCAAAATTGTTAAAAAATGTTAACAAGTGTAAATGTAATGGGATAGCAAGAAAAAACATGGAGTCCTTTGTGGTGATTGCTTTGTAGTGAAAACACACACGGTCCCTTCTACTGAGTAATTTGTTCGACAAAGCTGTCAAAAACGTTTGCGAAGTTCAAGCTGTGAAGCCCAAATTAATTTTATTTCACCGTTATTTACTATAAACAAGACATCAAAATATTGTATTTGAAAATGTTGAAAGATGCATCAGTGTATTTGTGTGACTGTCAGTGGCTTATACTGAGTATTCTTTCGAACGTGTGTAAACTATTAGGAATGCACGTCAGTCTACACATAAAGCAATTTAGGTGACTTAACAAGGACAGAGTTGTGCTGCTCTGCGTGGAATTACGAGTACAGCGTTGAGTTAAATAAAGTTAATCACTTTGAAACGACTGCCCATTGTGCAGTGCCAAAAATAAATGAGATGTGCATTAGCCTGTGTTCAATCATTTTTCAGGCAGCTACACAAATCAAATTGTCAGGAAAACTTGAACTATACCCTCTTGATTAACTAACTCATCAATTACATGTGACAGTTATGTGCAAGATTGACAACTAAGGGGAAAAAAACTTTAGCTTGCGAAAGATTGAGTTGTGTTTTCGTCTATTATTGATGATTCACACCTCCCCAGGGTAGGATGTGGACTACATATTAATGCCAACTGTACCATATCACTTTATGGCTACTTAATACTAAAATAACTTGTCAATGATCTTGTTAAATCACTCAAGTGCCAAATAAGAGTAAAGAAAGTAAATCGCTGCAAACCATCGAGAAAGCACAGAAAACAAATCTTGATTAACTTTCCTCTATATAATTGAGATTTTCGAATTCAATCTATATTCCCAAACTACACAGTGTTAGAGCCTTGATAGAACATGGATTTTAAAATGAAATAAGCTGTGCAATATGTTTGATCCTTTATTGAACGTAAGTAGAATACAAATACCATGCTACATTGAAAAGCAAGTAGTAGATGTTTGAGGCGGGCAGGACGGGTGAAAACATGGGTGGGAATATCAGTGTTGCTTCTATTTTCATTATAAATAAAGCAAATATTAAAAAAAGGATATTTTAAATGAAAATATTTGATATTCAATCGGAGGTGGGTTCAGGAGAAAACGAAAGAAGATTATATAGGAAAAGAGATAATGAAAATTGTGCAACTTAGAAAAACATACACTGTTAAGTGAGGTAAAAGCAATAGTATAAAGCAGCCTAGTGAATAATGATGTTAATATTTAGAGGGAACAAAAATAGGAGAAATGGTAATAATAACGAGATAAATAGACCTAAAACAAATTGAAAATAAGTAACCTGCAAGTGGCACAAAAAAGTAAAAGAAAAAAATATAACTAGCAACAGATAAAAGATAATGCTAAATAAAACTACATTAAACAAACATCGGCAGGGCCAATATTTCTTGATCTTTTCGGCCTATTGTCTTTTTTCAATGTTCCACAAAATAAGTTACTGCCATATTGCAATGCTGAATAGCACCAGCAAAAATTAAAAAAGTATGCTGATGCATACATCTGCATATGTCATATGTATGTGTTATTACGCGACACGTGTGCATTATGTGCATGCATAGTGATTTAGAGGCCATTATGGTTTTTGTTTTCTTTACTGCTCCTGGGTGGTAGAAACCCATCTTGGAGTAGTAAATTAAAAAAATATGAAAGGCATCTCAAATTCATTTATTTTAGGAAGCAACGGTTTAGCAGCATAATTACAGCTGCTGGGTCTACCTAAAAAAGATAAAAAAAATTCAAACAACAACACAGAGAAAGCAGAACATATGGTGAGAGAAGTAGATGGAGTAATTTCCAATGAGTGATGAGAACAGCTAGAAGAGAAGTGTAATTTAGGCTCCACCTTTGCCACAATTTTACATTTATATACTCATATCTGACATTATGTTTACCTTGTGTCTTAACTTCCTTAACGTGTGTGAAGCATTCAAAGTATAATCATCGTAGGGATTAGAGATTTATATATGAATGCCCTAATGTTCAGTTGAAACATGTACCTGTGAGCAGAAGTTGAGCCAGCGGTGTGTTGGGGAGCCATCTACACGTCCCACTGATCCAGGGACTGTCTTTTGTATTCCTGCCGCTGCCCCTCACCGCACCCGCTCCGCGGGTGCCGCTTCGCGGACCAAGGAGGGTGAAAGCATCTTGTAGGCGCTGGGCTCCTGGAGGCGCTGGGAGCAACATCAAACCGGCGTTGGCGCTGTAGCAGGGACTCGAAGATCCAGGAGTCCCTGCTCTCACAGCTGCGCGAGCGGACGCGCCCACCACCAGCCACGCCCCCCGCCTGCAACGCTCTCTGATTTAACGCTCTCCCAGGTGCTCCGCGGGACGCGAGCGGGACGCCGAGCGAAGCCCGAGCAAAGGGCGGGCAGTCTGTGGCAGTCAGGGGCTGTCAAGGCTGGGCTGGGCCACGTCCCTTTCCTTCTGTTAACTGTGAGTACATCCACCAGGTGTGTCGTCCGTCCTGTTTCCCGTAACCATGTCTACTCGCTCTGGAAAGCTTCTTAGGAACGAAGCTGATAAGGGGTCAAATGCCGCGAGCCCTGTTATAGGAACTATGGACCGGTTCATCACCAGGGTGGCGGCGGTGATTGAAAAGGAAATTGCCATGTCTGAGCGACGTTTATCTGAGGTATACCTCCCCTCAAGACGCTCATCTCTGGGGGTTGCCGCTCAGTCGCTTACACCGGCCTGTATCCGGGCCCAATCTGTTTCCCCACCCAGTGTGCCTGGTGTTCTCACAGACCCCCCTCAGTTGGCTGGCATAGAGCAAAACATAGATAGGCTGGAAAATCTGGCCGCTCTTCTCCCTATAGTCACAGTGGAAGATGATGGCCCCAGCAAGCTGTCCATAGCATTATCACCCAATCTCCCAAGTGAAGCAATCAGTGATCCTGAGTCCCCAAACCCTTTCGCTCCCGCCATAGTTATATCAGAAGGGGAGTCAGTTAGGGCGTCCCCCAACACTCAAACTTCCGACACTAGGCAGGAGACTAGGCCCCTGAGCAAAAAGCCAAGAAAACGCAAAAAGGGTAGGCTAGTGAGTCAGGCCGCTCTTTATCAAAGAGCAAGAAGTCGTTCTGGAATGAGTACGACAACCACAAGGGGTACTCCTATAGTGAATGCAATTGACACAGACGGGGATGTACAGATCTCTCCCACGGGGCTACACCCAGACGTTAACACTGCCAAGGCCTCTAAGCTCTCTGACTTAGTAACAGTTGAAAACATCCTTGAGAAGGTATACAGCCTCTTGAAACCGTTACTATCGCAAGTCAAGGGTCTAGGAGAGAGGTTAGATAAATTAGAGCAATCAACCCTTGATGGGTTTCACTCACTCAAGACAACATTTAAACAAATAACCAGAGTGACCGAAAATAAGGACTTGGGCCCAAAGGGGAATGAACCACCACCTCAGAGAGACCCTAAGCCATCCACTGGTCCAAAAAAAGCTGTCCCTAATAGCCCATTAAATTCAGCTCTTAAATCTCCTCCCCGTCTCAACTCAGGGCCAAAACTCAAGGGACCTTCAACACACTTAGAACCTGTCAAAAATAAGCCTAAGCCTCTTTTACAAAAGCAGCCACAGTCAGCTAGTGGTAAAACGGAAGTTTCCCAAAAACCAGGGGCACACAGCATATCACACGGGCTAGCGACAGGGAAAGCCCCTAAGTCTGCATCCCAATCTACTGCCCCCTCCACCCCCTCAATGGTCCCTAGCAATCCAGTGCGACGGATCCCCCCAGTAAACCTCCCACCAGACTGTCAACCTTTCGTTGCGGTCATGGTTAACGTGCCCCCTTTAAAGGATGGCCAGGTGGAAAATCACCAATCACTTAAAAATAAGTGTATCCACTGGCTGAAGGCAAATAAGCCAATCCTGCTGGGTGTGGATGGTATTATTCTAAGTGTCCGTAGAGTGGGTTGGGTAGGGCAGGGGAGAAAAACGCAGGAGGGGGATTGCATAATCATAAACTTCCAAGACCCAAGAGTAGTTCCATCGATTTGTACTCCTATTAAAAGTATGGGGGCCCCGGGGGTAAAGGTGGTAGATCTTTCTTATTTTTACCCCAGGCAAAATGTTAGTCCAACTGAAGGAAGTTTTGGTTCCCCTTTTACTGGTCAAAACTGGGCTGGGGCCTCGGGGGGCACTAGGGAGAACCAATTGTGGGCATTAGGCCCTCACTGACTGGAAACTGGGAGCAGAGTAGAGCCCGCAGGAGTATCACTCACCCTAACAAACCTCACAAGCGAAATAGGAGCCTCTATAGCTTCCCCACAAGGTTCCTCATCCCCCCAGATGCCTGAGAAGAGGTCCGTAGATAGGGGCTTTGTAGCGCCCAACGACACTCCAACTGTGACGGACCTAGTCTTTAAGGTTTTCAGCTGGAATGTCGCAGGGATTGCAAGAAAACTGGCTCTACCGGATTTTACTGCTTGGTTTGATGAGCACTCCTTGTGCCTCTTCCAAGAGACATGGAGCTTGGTCCCGGCCCACAGGGTGGGATTTTCTTCCTATTTCTCCCCTGCACAAGTCTCGGAAACAGGGAGAGGGCGACCTTCGGGCGGCCTCCTCATCTGGGTCGCGGCTTTCCTAGACTGCAGAGTAGTGGAGTTCCCCACAGGGTCCCCGGACATACAAAACATCACCCTAATAGATCAAAGGGGAAGAATTGTCTTAAATGTTTATAATGTTTATGCCCGGGGAACCAAGGGTGGTAGTAAGTCTCCTGTAATATCTCTCCTCGAGACTTTGCTAAATAATACCCCTCACAAAACACGTACATTGGTTGCAGGTGATATGAACTGTACGTTCGAGCCTTTGGGCTCGGACGTCTCCCTCGACCAAGATGAGGAGGATTCCAGGATGGGGATCCCGGTACTAGAAATCCCACCGATTAGAAGGTGGACAGAAGTCGCGCTCCAGTTATACTCACTGTGCCTTGAATTTAACTTAAGGGCAGCAAACGGGAGGACACCCTCGGATAGGGGGGGTGCCCACACATACAATAGACCAGGACACTCCTCTAGGCTAGATTACTTCCTAATAGATGTATTCTTATGGCCTTATGTAAGGGACATGCAGGTGGTCCCCTCGACTGAAAGTGACCACAATTCACTCTCCTTAAGTATGGTCCAGTGGTGGCGCACTTTAAAGAGGGATAATATCAACCTGGTAGCCGCATCCCCGGATGAGTCCGAAGTCTCCCCTTGTGGCAGACGAATAAAATGGGCGAAACTGGTCTTATCCGAGGCAAAGGTAGGGGAAATTCAATCCCTTCTAATCCAAGCAGTAACAACCCTCGGAACCTTCATAGAGGGGGTGGGTAGAGCTAGTGGGCTTTTTGTCTCCCTGGTAGAAGCCTTAACTAACGTGTTTACCATGTATCCAAACAAGTCGGGCAACAAAGAATTTAAAAAACCAGTCGATGGTTGGTATACCCAAACCTGTAGGGTTCACAAGACAAGACTAGTTGAGGCGGTTAAACTTAAATCCCGAGGTGTGATTCAGGAAGCAAGGAAGGCCTATAATAAATCCCTTAAACTTGCTAGGAGGGAGTGGGAAGAAAAATTCTGGGATGACCTCCTCCAGGCTAGTAAGATCAGGGACTCAAGGGCCTTTTGGAATCTCATTAGCACACGGAATAGACCCGATGCATCGATGAGACCCTGTAACATCCCGCCCCAAAACTGGGTAAAACACTTTGGGAACCTATATCTCCCTCCAGATGGGGAACTGATCGTGGGAATGGACCTTACACGAGAAATCGAACCTCATGCCTATGATCTCTTCACTCCCTTAGAGATTGAGGGGGTTATAGGTTGGGTAGCACCACGTAAGGCAGCAGGCCCTGACGGCCTTCCGGGGGACCTTATGAGGGCATTCCCATCGGAGTGGGCAAGGGTGATAGCAGCTCTCCTGAACGATATCATGATGGGAGGGGCAGTGCCAGAATCCTGGAAAGGGGCAGTGGTGGTCCCGATTTACAAAAAAGGGTGTAGGGAAACACCGGGGAACTACCGCCCTATAAGTCTGATAGACTCCACCCAAAAGATAGCTGGCAAAGCTATCCTTGGAAGGATTCTACATTGGGTGGAGGAGAATAAAATCCTATCAGACTTTCAGGCAGGTTTTCGGGCAGGTATGGGGACAATAGAGCAGGTGTTTAGGCTGGCACTACTGGGGTGGAAGGTGGTGGAACTAGGCAAGGGTAGTCTTTATTTGGCCTTTATAGACCTGAAGACTGCCTTTGACCTGGTTCCCCGGGAAGAGCTATGGAGGGTACTCTATGAGTTGGGACTACCTCCCTACATCTTGTCCCTTCTCATTAGCCTTCATACCCATACCTATGCACAGGTCCGTTGGGGTAAGAACGGCGAGCTCACTGAGAAGATACCAGTGTCCAGGGGCGTAAGACAGGGCTGTGTCTTGGCTCCCACCCTCTTCTCATTATATGTGAATGGGGTGGTCAAACATCTTCAGCAAGAACCAGCCGACGCCCCCTGCCTCGGAGGAGTCCGTATCCCCACCCTACTCTTTGCGGACGACACGCTCCTGATTTCGAAGACCCCACAAGGCCTGCAGAAATTGCTAACGCGATTTCAGGAGTTCTGTACTGCAAAAGGGTTAACAATAAATGTGGACAAAACGAAATACTTAGTCCTAAACCCTCCTAAGAAACTGGGCCGCCCACCTACACTCAACTCGATCCCCTTAGAAAAAGTAGCCGAATTCGATTACCTCGGCATTCGAATTACGGATAGGATGTCCTGGGCAAATCATATTGATAAAATGGTCCTCAACCATAGGAGAGTTGGAGGAGCTCTCATGAGGGAGTTCAGGGTCTCACCTAGGAGATCACTTACCCCAGTAATCGACATCTACAAGGCCAAAGTAGTGTCATCAGCCTTGTATGGGGCAGAACTGTGGGGCCATTGTCGAATGGACGCCCTAGTGACAGCGGAGAGCAAGCTACTGAAATCCATTATCTCCGTTCCACTGAGCACTCCATCTGTACCAGTGTGGTTGGACACGGGCTGTAAAAATATCAAAGACCAGGCCCAGCTCCGCCCGCTCCTACTATGGACACGAATCTGGAGGGGCGAAGAACTAAAGTCCTATGCTGATGCCCTGGGAGAAATAATGTGCCTGGGGGGTTGGGCCAAGATAAGATGGTTAAGAGAAACTAAAAACCTCCTGGAGAAGATCGGTCTAGGTGACTGCTGGCCATCACGTTCAGCCCCTCCAAAGGAAGTCGTTAAGGCGCATTACTGGAAATGGATTTCGGAGCGTCTAAATACAAACTCTAACCACTGCAAATCCACTGTTGCCTTTTTACAAATTAAAGATATTGTGGCCTTTGAACCCTACCTGGACATGATCACCCTCCCCTTTGACCGAGCCCTTTATTTTAAATTCAGAGTTGGATCCCTCCCGCTAGGTGCTGTGGTATCGAAATGGACATCAGCGGCCTGCACTTCCCCTAATTGTGCATGCTGTCCGAGCAGGGTTGAGTCCATTGCGCATGTCCTATTCGAATGCCCGGATTATGCAAGGCCTAGGAGCTCTTGGCTGAAACCTCTTTGTCGAAATATGGGCACACGTAACCACCTAGTAGCCTTGCGTATCCTAACCACGGACACTTCCCCCCCTATAGTGTGTGGAATAGCAAAATTTTTAAAGCAGTTTTGGCTTATTCGTTGTAAGAGACTGTCAGTAGCTGTTTAATTCATTTTTTAGCTAATTTATTAATGGGCATCTCATGTCCTTTTATCTTTTCTAATGAGTTTTATACTGGCTTCTTGTAGCAATGTTTTTCTTTTTTGAAAACTGTAATGTTTGTATTTTAAATGTGCTTACAAGATATCTTGCATATCGAATAAAAGCTTATGACTGACTGACTGTTATCTTGTCTTCTTTTCTTCATGTTTTGCATTTATTATTAAAGTTATGTCTGTGTATGTATAATCATGTATTCAACGTTCATATTGACTGCTGTGTTAACTTAGCCTGACTACAGGCCTCAATTAAAATGCATTTTGCCTTGCCAGTATATTTTCCTTTCTTTTCGCAGGTGCATTTTCATACTTCTCATTAATTAAAGGTGTAGTGTTTGGTTTAGACTGTCCATAGTGAGGCCGAAGACGAATTAATGGTCAGAAGAGGCCTTCTGTTTATCATGTACCAGGACGGCGAGATGTTCATGGTTGTGGTTTACAGTCCAAGTTTTAATCTGAAGGGAACCTTAAGGGAGTGTACGGATGCTCCTCATGAGAAACTATGTGGTTAGTTCCTGGTGGTGTGAGGGGAGATAAGGATGTTTCTAAAGCTCCTGTTATTTTTATTGGTGTTCCCACAGTTAGAGGTCACACAGGCTCCTTTTAGACTTGAAGAGGGACAGATCTCTCTGCTTACCTTTTTCCTGCAAGCGTGAAGCTTTAGGGTAAACACTTATTTCCTTTCCATGA
The DNA here is from genome assembly GCF_964263255.1 of Lissotriton vulgaris. Taxonomy (NCBI): domain Eukaryota; kingdom Metazoa; phylum Chordata; class Amphibia; order Caudata; family Salamandridae; genus Lissotriton; species Lissotriton vulgaris. The sequence goes on from NC_141685.1 coordinate 2,125,365,252, forward strand.
CGTCTACCAAAGTCAATAATATGCTGAGACCTTCAAAGCTCCCTAAATAGAATTCGTGGACAGATGGTCCATGGGTTGATATAGGTTTAGAAATCAGGCAGGATGTTTCTTTTCTGACCATCTGTTTACTTTATTTTGCTTCATTATTATTGTGGCTGTCACTATTCTGTGTCTCATTTTATAATGACTCAATCTACTGAGATATTTCAGCTTACCTACTGCATCGCATGAACTTATTTTTATTCTGCTTATATGCTGGATTTATTTGTATCCTAAAATAAAATCCATTTAACCATATTTGGTGATTCCCGGTCCTGATTGTGGAGTCACCTTGGTTTCACAAGCTAGAAATTAACTATTGATTTCTTCTTCCTTACAGCGCTTCAAGTCAATCAACAAAGGTCCATGACCAACGGGAAAAAATCTTCAACAACGTTACTAAGAGATTGTGGTGTAAGTAGCAGCACACTTTCACTAGCAAGGCAGAGAGCAATAGACAAGCTTGTCAACGGAGCCAGCAATAGCAAAGCCAATAGGTCTGCTTTGGCTGACAGTTTTTTGGCGTTATCAATTCTTGTTTTTCTTTGTAGTAAGTTTTGCAAAACGTTATTGTTGGGCAAACTGTTGGGTCTCAAAACAGGTTAGGTTTCACCTAACAAATACAGGTATTCTGAGCACTCTACTTCAATTACTGCTCCACTTACATCAGGCCATTTAGAAGTATGTTCAGAATTAGAGAAAGGATATTTACCAGTTACGGTTAGCAAACTGCTAGTTTAGGCTCTAAATGATACTCAGGTAATATGATGTAAGTAGTTTTCCGGCCTACCATCTTGGCTACGGACTACAGCACCAAGATGCTCCTTGAAGCGATAGAATGCGCTTTATAAAAGCTGTTTTACATTTACATTTACATTTACATTGTTAGCATAGCCCGCTCTCCTGACTGTCCCCTAGAAATTCCGATCAAACTGCTGAAAAATCGAAACATCTGGTAGTACTATTCAGAGGTGGTTCCTCCGCTATGGTGGAAGAGCATTGCCCCACTGCCCGCAGACGCAAACGAAAAACAAAATGATCAAAATTCAGATCATTATATTTTTTGTCCTGCGGCTGAGTCGTGGGGTGGGGGCCACAGCACTGCAGCAGTGGGAGGATGATGGTTTAGCCTGCCATCTCAGTCTGGCCAAACCATCATGGGCACTGACATCTCTCCAAATTAGCTGTGATGCTGGGTGGAGAAATTAGCAGGCACAGGCTTCCAGCTCCCGTTGGAGCGCAAAACCAGTGTGCTCTGCCCAATCCCGACGCTGCTTTCATGGTGAAAGCAGCGTCATCATTGGACGCTGGGGAAGCTTTGAGCTTCAGTCTTTGTTCAAAGGAGGAGAAGACTGGCGAGCAGAATATGTTTTTTTAAAATTATTATCTCAGCTGCCTCTTGCCACCCCCTGGGCAGCCTCCCTCTGTGCAGCCCTCCCAAAGCTGCCCCACCACATTTCCCTGATACCAGTCACTACTGGTACTATTGCACTTGAAGGTGACATTTTGGAATGGAAACCTATGCTTTTGCAAATCAGGATAACGTTTTGCAATCAGCTTCAACGTTTCTGCATCCATATGTCTAAACTACATGTTGAAATAATTTTTTGAATCAGGCTCTTACTGCCCGGGAGAAATATATTCACAAAGTAACAAGCATATATTTATTATTAGCCTTAACCAGATAAATGATTCTCAAGTAAGCCCAAACCCAGGTGACTGAAAAATTAAGTAGTTTGGCGAGAAGTTTTTTTAATTTCGGATAGGAGTGTGTGGAAATGTGACTTGATCACTTGAGGTTGAGCATCAAAAAAAGGTCCATACTAGGGTTAGTTTGGAAGAGGTGTATGATGGCACAATGCAGTTAAAAATATTGCATGCCTATACAACACTTTTTTTATCCTGCATTTTGTTTAGCTTGCAGAATCTTTTACCTTGCATGCCATTACCACACATTATTAGTCTAACTAAGGTCAGTATTAGTAAGGTAAGTTTAAATACATACATGTAGGTATATATTAAAATTTTATCTTTTTGGGAAAGGACCTCCCAAACTCCTATACTTACCTTAAATGAGTGGTAAAGGCATGCATGGTAAAGGCCTACACATGGTGAATCCTTGCTTAGAAATAAATGTGTGGTGAACGCACTACAATGCAAATATCGTGTTGTAAAGATTATTTCCCGTTCAGAAGGCACCAGGTGCACATCTTTTTTTCAGTTAATCTGAGATAAAGATTTTCTTTTCACTCGTACAGAAGTCCCAATTCTTGAGCAGAATATTTCTCACAAGTCACAAGTGGATGAGCCACTCTGATTTCATAAGGCTCTTTTGCTCAAACTTCTGCAAGGTATATGGAATAAAATGTCTGCCTTGTGCCTGGATCAGAGATTTTGAATTTTGAATTTGTTTATAAAAATAGCAATCACCTTACTTCTATTAGAAGGTATGTTACTGAACAGCAAAATACAAAACTGTAATTTTCCTCAAACACACTCTGAATAGGCAGACCGTATTATACATTGTTATCCAGGAGCACAACCAACTTGTGAACCGCTTTATGCACTCTCAGGTAAGCATGGGCGAATTTTGCGAATTCGCGATCCGCGAATTTGCAGATTTGCGAATTCGCGATCCTGCAAAATTCGCAAATTTGTGCAAATTTGCAGATTTTTGTTTTTTTGCGTGTTCGCGGGGTTTTTTGCGTGTTCGCGGGGCTTTTTGCGTCTTCGCGAGCCGCTTGCATAGCGAAGTTACCCATGCAGTCGTTTATGGGAGAGGGAGAGAGAGATAGATAGATAGATAGATAGATAGATAGATAGATAGATAGATAGATAGATAGAGAGAAAGAGAGAGAGAGAAAGAGAGGGAAAGAGAGAGGGAGAGAGAGAACGAGAGAAAGAAAGAGAGGTCGGATCTCTGAAGGGCCAGATTCCTGAGTTGCCCCTACAGAACATACAGCTTTTTATTTTTAGCAAAATGCATATGAAAATTGTGCTGTAAAGGTCTCTTTTAGTTTAACCCCTCCTTACAACTCAAAATGGGTGTATTTGCCATCCTCTCCCTTCTTCCTGTTTTTTATATCTGTAAGTGCTTCCTGATGAGGTTTAATTCCTTGGACAGGTGCCTCGTTGCCTACTTGTAACTATTCTCTGACCCTGCTTCAAGGGTCAGAGCAGGGTCAGAGAATAGTTGCAAGTAGGCAACGAGGCGCCAGGAAGCAATTAGCAGCAGGTGTCCAAGTTGAAGTTAATTTGTTTGTAACCCTTTTGTAAAAGGTTACAAAGAAATTAGGTTCTACTTTTGCACCTGCTGCTGTAACCCTTGCTTGGCTGAAAATTCGTCCCCGCTGATTCGCGGATTTTACCGCGATTTCGCGAGATTCGCGGATCGCGAAATCGCGGAAAATCCGCAAATTCGCCCGCGAAACGGATTTTACGCCCACCCTTACTCTCAGGGCGTAATAGTATTCCAGAGGCTGCCAGCACCAAATAATTAGGACAAGAACATGCGAACTAAGGGCATTTTCCTCCTGCACCCAATTGTCGCACTGCTGAAAGGGAAATAGTTCCTGGGTGATTACAAATACAATTATCAAGAACAGTGTTTGACTGCTGAAATGTATTTATACGGACGAAAATAACAAGGACCCCCTGTTTGTGTAACAGAATATGTTATACAGGGAAATTAGACAGTATGAAAAAAGGCATCTGAATTGATATCACCAGGGAGAGAACAACATGTGGAAGGCACAACAATCAATTAAAAAGTACAAAATGTTGTTTTTTATTAAGTATATATACTCCGAATAAAAACATTCAAATACAAAAACAAATACATTCAACCTATTCTAATCATAAAAAACAATAATCTACACACAAGGTAAAATTGTCAATAACATAATTAATTGTAAGTTCATAAAACAGTGGCAAACAAATATAATCTTCGACGCGCGTTTCGGCGTATTAACAAGAACGCCTTCTTCAGGAGCCACATATAAAATCAAAAAGTTGAAAATACTCTGTAGTTCCAAGTGATGGCTGGAACACAGGAGAACGCTCCGTTCCTAATCGTATGGACGGATGTGGGGTTTAGTTCCTTTTGGTTATATTAAACCATCCAACCAAAATACTAATGCTGGTCAATTCAGTGTATGAGGGGAAATATTTAAAACGGCAACCAATCGATGTCAGTGCTAAAGCATACAACCACTTATGCAGCAGAACGGCTCTTCATTGATATGGGGCTCGTTGCTTTTGTGAATTTCTTTAAAACGAGAAGTAGTTGGCTCGGTTGGTAAATATACAAGGGAACGCGGTTAATAAAGCTGCTCCCTCAGCGGTATCTTTGAAGCGAAAGCTGTCTTGGATGTAGCGTTAACATCAACCTGCGGGCGTTCCGATCCGTGGATTCCTGGCGTCCCGCAGCCGTTGGAAATGATAATCAATTGAAATGTATTTATACTGCAGCCAAAGAGTGGTATTCGAAGAAAGGAGGACTAACTGCTAGATTCATCAAAGACCAGTTTTGCGAGTCTTTAATAGCGATTCATAAGGAATCGCTATTACAGACTCGCAAAACGGGATTCATGTAGGAATCGCAAAATAAAATGCGATTCCTACACATTCCTTATTTGCGATTAGCAAATTGCTAATCGCAAATAAGGAATACTCCCATTCATTCCTATGGAATGAATGGGAGTATTCCTTATTTGCGATTAGCAATTAGCTAATCGCAAATAAGATAGCGATTTCAAGGGTGCCAGGGGTGTCCAAAGGACACCCTGTAGCACCCCTGAAATGCAAATTTAAACAGGTGTTGCGCACACACATGTCCAAAGGACATGTGTGTGTGTAACATGCAACAGAAAAAAATGCACTAAAGTGCTTTTTACTATTTTTTCGCTATTTACCAAGAAGTCAGACTTCGTGGTAAATAGCGACCAAATATTGCGAATTCGCAATTTCCAATTGGTTAATGAATTGCATTTAAGGAATCTCTAATAGAGATTCCTTAAATCCAATTCTTCGCAAATATGCAATTTCGCTATTAGCAATTTTTGCATTTGGGATGGTGAATCCCAAATGCAAAAATCGCACTCGCAAAGGGCCAGATTCTCAGAATCTGGCCCTTTGCGAGCGCAATTTACCTTCATGAATCGGACTGTATGCCTTTAATTAACAAAATGTGACATGGTTAGCAACACCTGCGGGCAGTAGTTAAATGAGTTCTAAGCCAAGATGTTATCATGCACATTTAAAGGCTGCCTAGAGAGCTGAAACACGTTCCTGCAATTTTTGAAAATACGCTGCAGAATAAAAGGATAATTCCATTCTTGAGTGCGGGCTTCGCACTGAATAGGAGTGGAGGTGTTTAAATATAAAAGAGGTGTTTGTGGCATTCGCCCCTGACCTGCACCACCTGCGGTGTGGAAGCAGCCAACAAATCCACACTGGAGTTGTGTATATATATCTGTATATATATATATATATTATTTCAACAAAGTTCGCCGGTCTCCCAGCCTCACTGCGACGGCGGGCTCAAGCGAGGGGGTGATCCTCAAATACTGTTTGCGCCAATTTTTTCAAAGAAGCAAGCTTGAGCCCAAATCCATAGTGCGTAGTAAGTTTATTCAAACAAATTGTCAAAACCACCCGAAGCGTTTCGGTGCAGCCGCACCTTGGTCACGGGTGCAAATTGGCGCAAACTATATATATATATATATATATATATATATATATATATATATATATATATATATATATATATATATATATATCGTAGCTCCTTTCCTTTCGTATTTTCCAAAGAAAAACAGCACTCGCGGGAGGAGGATCAGCGTTTTTATTTTTGACCCTCTGAGCACCAGATGCGTTTCGGCTCCGCGAGGTGACCTATATTTATATATATATATATATATATATATATATATATATATATATATATATATATATATACTAGCAGCCCGTCCCGACGTTGTCCGGGTATGATTGGCTGCCGGCCAGTAGTATATTGTTTTGTAGGATTTCGTTTTGATAGCATTTCTTATCTGTGACAGGCCTGTGAAACACTCCGATTCACAGTGCACTGCTGATGCACTTAAGAGTGCGCATTCAGTAGTGTGTGAACTCGAGTTTGCCTACTTTATTTTTCCTTGCAATATTATATAGCGCAAACTCGACAACGTGGCATGAGCACAATTTACATTACAGAAGTACACATTCATTTGTGGTAGGCACGGGGAGACAAAGCGATTTCCCTGGAATCACAGGATGTTGAACTGATGCTGAGATTTTTACGTAGCTCCCAAGCTCTAAAGTTCGCAATTCTAGAACTTGTGGTGGGAGGTGTGTCTAAAAGTGTATCTTGGTGCTGGCCATCAATGAAAGAGACCTGTGCATTTTTCAAATGGGTGGTGAAAAAATATGAGTATGTTGCTGGAGATGTTGGCCTCCGTGCCACCAATGTACTTACCGGGGAAGGGTAAACACCCATTATTCCGCAACTTTCTTTCCGCATACCATCACGCCGCATACTTTCATTACGAAAGTCCCATGACTCCGCAATGCCATCATAACGTATGACATTACATTTTATATGCTTTTACAACGCATACATTTACAACGAAATTCGTTGTAAATGCATGAATGGTAAAAGCATGTTTTTTTACAATGTTTGGATAAGGTAAGTATGGGTATAGGGGTATGTATTTTGGGGTACTGAGGTATATGTTTTGGGGTGTTTGGGTATTTTAAGGGTTCAGATATAGTTTTGGGTTATGGGGTACAGGGGTGGTTTTAGGGTTTAGCGATAGGTATGGGTTTTTGGGGTACAGTGGTATTCTTAGGGTTCAGGGCTAGGTTTGGGTTTTGGGGTACAGGGGTATTTTAAGGGTTCAGGGCTAGGTTTGGGTTTTGGGGTGCAGGGGTATTTTTAGGGTTTAGGGCTAGGTTCGGGTTTTGGGGTACAGGGGTATTTTAGGGTTTAGGGCTAGGTTTGGGTTTTGGGGTACAGGGTTATTTTTTAGGGTTCAGGGCTAGGTTTGGGTTTTGGGGTACAGGGGTATTTTGAGGGTTCAGGGGTAGGTTTGGGTTTTGGGGTACAGGGTATTTTAAGGGTTCAGGGCTAGGTTTGGGGTACAGGGGTATTTTAGGGTTCAGGGGTAGGTTTGGGTTTTGGGGTACAGTGGTATTTCTAGGGTTCAGGGCTAGGTTTAGGTTTTGGGGTACAGGGGTATTTATAGGGTTCAGGGGTAGGTTTGGGTTTTGAGGTACAGGGGTATTTATAGGGTTCAGGGCTAGGTTTGGGTTTCGGGGTACAGGGGTATTTTTACGGTTTAGGGCTAGGTTTGGGTTTTGGGGTACAGGGTATATTTATAGGGTTAAGATGGGTTAGTGTTTAAGGGTGTTGGGGTATTTTAAGGAGTAAGGGTGGGTTATGATTATGGGGTGCAGGGGTATTTAACGGGAGCAGGGTGGGATTAGAACACGATATGAGACATGGCATGAAGGGCAGAACGTACCACATGCCCCCAGCATTTGTCATGCCCTCAGCACACGCCCACAGCACAACGCAGACACGCCCACAAGGGACTACTTTGCTGGCATGGTTCTTTTACCTTTTAAATGTATATGGTGGGTGTCTGCATAGCCTATGTCCTTCTGCTGCAACTGCCCTTTCCAATGCTGGATTGGGTGTTGTGATTGGTGCTGTTCCTGAGATTACCCGCCTCAAAAGTTTGGGCTCTCTTTTTATTATATTAGTATGGATTCAAAAACAAAGTTGCCCTGAGGCGAGAACAAGCCTGCTGCAGGGTGGCTTTCACCACATATTTATTAACAGAGCTTGCACAGTCCAGAGTAAAAAACACCATTCCTGACGCGTTTCAAAGCATAACAGCTTCTTCTTTAAAGGAAAGTCACAAGTAAAACCATGGAAATGTTGCCCCAAGCACTTTTACGCATGCACTGATAAATTGTTCCCAGGTGGGTTCCATGCAAAGCATGCTGGCGCTTATAGTTTGTGATAATGGGCACTATTTTACCTCTGTGGGCTCCGTTTTCATTTGTGGCACATACAGTTCAAAATAAAATGCCCCAGTGGGCCTCCAGACTGCGATGGCTGCTAATTACATCTTTCTGCCCTGCAGCGCCTTGAGTCCAACCTGAAGAATCTTTCAGTAGATAGGCCCCACAACACCTGTAGTGGCGAGTTCTCTACGGCCAGGCTGCCCATTTTTTACATCTATTTTTGGAAAGGGGTTATTCTGAGGAGATAATTGATAAAGCCATTGCCCATTTTAGAACAATTACGAGACAACAGGTTTTGATCCTCAAGACCAATACGGATATGCTATATATCCCGAGCCTGTAAATTAATTGCTATTAGCTGGCCTAGCCACCCACAGACATGGCCTTCAAACCTATCTCAGGCCTGCCACTGCAGTTTGTGCGGTTTACTGTCACTTCGACTTGGCATTTAAAACTACCAGCCAAGCCTTTAACTTCCCATTTATTACATACAAGTCAATAAATCAGGGATTTATAAAGTGCCACAAATCACCTGAGAGGGTCTCAAGGCAGTGGATTACTCGTTGTTTTGTGGTGATCTGTTCATTCAAACAGCCAGCTCTTGAGGCCTTTTCTGAATTGTTGGAGTAATGATGCTGTCTTGAGGTGCAAGGGAAGGTTGTTCCAAGCTTTGGCTGCCCGGTGTAAGAAGGAGCGATCTCCACTATTGCTTCAATGGATTCGGGGGGTGTCTGTGAGGAAGAAGGAGGCAGATTGTAAGTGTCTGGTCGGTTCATGGAAGGACAGGCATTTGTTGATGTATGCAGGTCCCTCCTTTGCAGGGCTTTGTATGTGTGGGTCATCATCTTAAATTGGTATCTCTTCTGGATTAGGAGTCAGTGTAGCTTCTTGAGGTGGGGTGTGATGTGGGTCTGTCTCGGGAGGTCAAGGATGTGTTGTGTGGATGAATTTTGTATTGTCTTTAGTCTCTTCAGGAGATGTGTGGTGATTCCTACATAGAGTGTGTTCCAGTAGTCCAGCCTGCTGGTGATTATTGCCATTGTGATGCTCCTTCTGGTGTTGACTGGGAGCCATATGAAGATCTTGTGGAGCATGAGTAGGGTGTGAAAGCAGGCGGATGAGACTTCATTGACCTGCTTCTTCATCAATTGTTTGCTGTCTAGGATGATGCTGAGTTTGCGGAGTGGTCTTTCAGGATGGGCTGAGCTGAGCAGCCCACCGCGCATCATTCCAAGGAGAGAGTTTGTTTTGTTCCCGAAGATGGAACTTCCATCTTGGCGGAGTTGAGCTAGAGACAGCTGACCTTCATCCAGTCAGCGAAGTTCATCATGCAACTGTAGAAGTTAACTCTGGTGGTGGAGGGGTCTTATGTCAGTGAGAAGATGAGCTGGGTGTCATCAGCATAGGAGATAACGTTGAGCCCGTGCAATCAAACAGTGTTGGCCAAGGGGATCATGTAAGCGATGAAGAGGATCGGGCTGAGGGATGATCCTTGGGGGACATCACATATGATATTCTTGGGTTCCAAGGTGAACAGTGGGAGACTGATTCTCTAGATTCTTCAGGGGAGGCATGAGCCAATCAATTTGAAGGTGTCTCCCTGGATTCTAATGTGATGAAGCCTGTTTGTCAGGATGTGATGTGAGACGGTATTGATAGTGGCCGACAGGTCCAGAAAGATGGAAACTGCTGTTTCCCCTCAGTCCAGGAGGGCCCTGATGTCATTGATGGCTGCAAATGGGGCTGTTTTGGTGCTGTGGTTAGCTTGAAATCCTGATTGAGAGGGTTCCAGTAGGTTGTTGTGTTCCAGGTGTACAGTGAGTTTCTGGTTGATTGCCTTTTCAAGAACCTTTGCTGGAAAATGGAGCTGGGAGATGGGCCAGTAGTTTTTCTGATCTGCTTGGTTGACAGAAGGTTTCATTAGAAGAGGCTTCACCTCAGCGTGTTTTCAGTGCTCCAGGAAGGAGGCAGAGGTGATAGAGGTGTTCAGGACTTTCTTGCGCTTGTCAGCAATTGTTTTGCTCCTGAGGTTGAAGACATGGTGGGGCTAGGGGTCGGTAGGTGCTCCCGAATGCACGGAGTTCTATCTATCCCCCTCTATCTATCTATCTATCTATCTATCTATCTATCTATCTATCTATCTATCTATCTATCTATCTATCTATCTATCTATCTATCTATCTATCTATCTATCTATCTATCTATCTATCTATCTATCTATCTATCTATCTATCGCCCTCACTTTGTCTGTCGCCCTCACTCCATCTATAGCCCTCACTCTATCTATCGCCCTCACTCTATCTATCTATCTGAGTGAGAGGGTCCCAATGGGTGAGAGTAGGCTGATGTTCTCGGCGGCGGGAGGCAGGGGTTTGAAGTTTTCATAGATTATTGAGATCTTGTCATTGAAGAAGTTTGCCAGGGTGTCACATAGTTCTTGGGAGGGGGTGATGTTGTTCTTGGTAGGTATGAGGTTAGAGAACTCCTTCACAATGGTGAAGAGCTCCTTGCTGTGGTTGGTGCTGGCTTCAGTGCAATCTGCTAGGGCGTTCTTCTTTGCTTCTAGAGGCCATGGTACTTGTTGATTGTTGTTATGAAGGTAGTGTGGTCTCTGGTCCCTTTGCTGGTGCTCTGCTTCCTTTCTAGTTCCCAGAAGTGATGTTTGGTGGATTACAGCTCTGCAGTGAACCAGCTGGTTCTTCTAGGCAGTCTTTTTGGTTTTGCTGGCTTGGTGGGGGTGATAGTGTCAATGCCTTCTGTGATCCACTGGGAGACGTTCTTGGCAGCCTGATCTGGGTTGGATGTTATGTCTGGGAGGTGGGAGTTGAGATCCTTGATCCACTGGTCTTCTGATATCTTTTTTCAAATTTCTGTACGTGGAGCTGAGGAGAATGGTGTTGTGTTGGTTGGTCCTGAAATGCTGAAGTGGATGCTGTAGTGGTTGGTCCAGGGGAGCTGTGAGCTGTGGTTGTATATGACTCTGCTGCTAGATGTAAAAATCACTTGAGCATGTGTCCTGTGATGTGGGTGTGGTTGGTGCCAAGTTGCTTGAGGCCGATGTGGCTCATGCTTTCTAGGAGGTCAGTTGCGCTGGTGTCGCAGGGGTCATCAAGGTGGAAATTGAGATGCCCTAGGAAGATATAATGCACTGAGTAGATGGCGATTGGGCTGATGAGGTCAGGGGTGGCGGGCAGAAGCTGGGAAGTGGTCCTGGTGGTCTTTAGGGGAGAGTGTCTCTGATGGTGTTTTTATCTGTCCTTGTGAAGTTGGCAGTTGAGATTCTCCAATATCGAGTCTTCTGGGGAGGTTGTGCAGCCGATAGTGTCTTTGTAAATTATGGCAATTCCATCTCTGTTTTTCTTGGTTCTGTCCTAGTGTGTTATCTTGTAGCCTTCTTGGGTGGCGAATGTGATGTCCAGCATGGAGGCTGGGTTCAGCCAGGTGTCCTTGACCTGTGAGGAAGATGATATCCGAGGTGAGGGAACAGATCATATCCTAAATCTCCGTGGCGTGTTTGCTGAGCAATCGTGCATTAAGGAGAATGCACTGGAGGTGTGCTGTGGCGGTCAATCAGTGCAGTGGACGCACTCGTGTTTGCGGAATCTCTGACATTGTTAGTTGCTTTTGTGTTTCAGGTGAAGCAGCACTACTGGCAGAAGAAAGGTCTCTGGTGGTACATGGTGAAGCTGAAGCAGTTGTTGTTGTTGGTGCACCTGGGATCAAGGGCTCGGAGGTCTGTGGCAGTGTGAAAGCATGGGATGGAGGAGCCAGGTTTCCAGGGCGGAGTGCGGTCCAGATGCAGACGGATGCAGACTGTCCTGCCTTTGGCACACCTGCAGTGCATCAACTGCACAAGTCTGCACAGCAGCATTCATATGTAGTCCTAGGAGGGCTAGCAGGTGGTGGGAGGCAGGAGGGCACATGAGGGGGAGAAAAACATCAGGAGAGGTGAGAAAGTCATGGTGCAATGAAGCAACAGGGGAATACTGAAAACTAACCTTAACAACACCAACACAGTTTAAATGAAACCACACAGTATAAACACACCACAGTTTGAATGAAGGAGTATGTTGCTAGGATAGGGGCCTCAAGCAGTCAGACACCAGCTGGTGGACAGGAGCAGCAGCGGAAGCGATAGCATTGACTCGGGGTCACCCTTAAGGGAGGCCATAGGTAGACCAAAGGTAGCCCTGAGGACAGGGTGCTATGTAAGTAAAGGGTAGGACATGTACTTTTATGTTTTGCATGTCCTAGTGACAAACAGCCTATTCTATTTTTCACTAAGGTGAGGCCTACCCCTCTTGGAGGCTAGCATTGGGAATTCCTTAATACACTGTTAAGCTGTCATTCTTGAACAGAGATTGCTAGATTTTTCATGTTTCACTTATTTGAAATGGTAATGATGAATCCGCCTTACTGGTGAAATTGAATTTAACATTACTGTTTTTTAGAAATGCCTCTTTTAGAAAGTGAATGTATGACGATACATCGCGCACCTTTTCATCGCATGCCTTTACCACGCGTCTTTTACCCCGCACAGTACATTACCTCGTCAACTATCACATCGATAGCTGTTGCAAAGCCACTTCGTCGCTTTCTAAAGGGCAGAACCACACTCAGCAGAACATGAAGTCGCATGCCATAACAACGCGTTTTGTATGTGTACTACAACAGTGTTACACAGACTGTGCTGCCCGTAAACAACCCTGTGCTCTCATTACCTCACCGTCTGCGGCGCCTCAAATATGCCGTCCGTGATGTAAAAGTCACGAACAGTAAACCTATACTTGCCTCTATACGCTTTCCTTGATGATATGTTTCTAGGGGATGTATGACGTTACAACGCATACTTTTACTCCGCATACCATTACAACGCGGTATTCACAACGCATACCATTACAACGCATAGCGCTTTGGGGTGCTGGATAGTGGTAAGTATAATTTACTATTCTAACTCCAGTCCCCGTGGACCCTAGGGAAGGTGTTGGATAGTAAATTAAACTTACCTCTTATCCTAGAGCGCCCCCCAGCGCAATGCGTTGTAATGGTATGCGTTGTAATGCCTGCGTTGTAGTGGTAGTGCGGAGTAAAAAATGCGTTGTAACAGGTGCATACCGTTTCTAGGCGATATATGTTCCAGCCGATCATTTTTCAAATACAATCAGATACATTTCAAACCCATTTCACATCCCTTCAAGCAGCTTCTGTGCATCATTTTTTGGTGTATATTTTAAGGCAGCCCCGTGGTTACCATTTCACTTTACCCTCTTATATTTCCTTAATCATCCCTCCGACTGTTACCTTATGTGGCAGCATTTCCTGCCCCCATGCCCCCCTCCTGTAACAAGTGTTTCGTTTCTAGTGGTAGTCATGCTTAAGCATGACATAGATATAAGCTTAAACTAACTCAATAAATCCTGGATGAGTGGGGTCTGCATGTGAACCAGAGATTTGTGATTTCTATGAATTTTTGTACAAAACATTTTTGGGGAATTTAAACATGTATGGAGTTTTACTGATTGCGCAATCTGCGTACTTTTGCAGAAAGATGAAGGTGACTTGATTTAGAACCGCAATTAATGAGAATTATTAATTGAAGCAGATTTTAGACCAGAAGCTACAAAAAGTGCTAATGCTGGTGTTCACTACTGAATCAATCCTACTGTTTGTTTAGTGGCTTATAAACATATGATTTGAATGAGGAGGCACATAAAAAGTAGATGTATCGCTGCACTCGTAAGTGTGGTGTAAACACATAAAAATTAGCAAGTGTGGAGCTTGTGTTCACAGTGACCAAATTTTGTACACTGAAAGGTATCTGTGTGGTCATCCCGCTACATCAAAGACATTTTGGGGTATAAGTACTAGGTCTCTGACTCCCTAAAAATACTGCAGGATCTAGATATGCACATTGCCAGAAGGACTGCTGTGCTGCCTACAGGACTCATCTTTGGACTGCTAACCTGGAAGCCAGCCTTGCTCTGCTATTGCCCTGCTGCCTGCTGCTCACTGCATGTGCTGAATTGGAGTGGGACTCTGCCTTTGACTGTAGTTTTTTCCAAGGGATTGTTGGCTTGCCCCCTGTTGAAAGAAGTCTCAGGGACAAAAAAGACTTCATTGGCACTGACTGGGCTTGCTGTGTCAGCCCTCCTAGCGAGATTGTGGTGTCTAAAGCTGTACTTGCTTTTAGATTTGACCCCACTTTTGTGGTGCACTGACTGGGCTTGCCATGTCGGTCCTGCTTGTGAAAAACACTGTCTTTGATCTTGAGCAGGTGTGGCAGAGCAAGAATAAGCCCTTCTAGTGCTGCCCCACCGTGTTGCCGGGTAGAGTTCCCCGACAACGTCAAGCATTCTCTGGAACCCAGAGGGAGGGGCCTAACCTCCAGGAGCGACCGCCACAACAGTGTTTTATTGGAACACCAAGCCTGTCTTGTCCATCCCCCAAAATCCCAGAATCTGGACCCATAATGCTTTGCTGGGCCTTTGGTTGGCATTGTATTTTTGCCCATAACTTTGCTTTGGGTGGTCCTAGGAGGATGGGACCACCACCGAATTGTTCAGCATGATATGCACTTTGTGTTCAAGGGATCTGCTTGCCCTCACCCTAGGTAAGAGGTGACCCCAAAATCATCACGTCTTTCACTGCCTCATGTTTTTCAAAGTACACTTTGTTAATTGTTTATATATTTTTTAGCATGCAAAGGTAAAGTTGATTTACCAAAGGATTGTGGGTACATTAGGTACCTCCATTGCATAGCGGAGTGGGAATTCCTGAATTAATTCTGTGTTTTCAATGAAAAGTGTAGTTACCAAATCTGCTCAACTTCTGCTAGTGGAGCGGAAAGTATTGCCCAGGGTTAAAAAATACTTTACACATTACCTCTTTTGCTAAGCCTATCTGCTCTGTGCCAAGCTACCATAGGGTGAACACAGGTTCTCTTAGTGATGTACCTAGCTTACACTGACTAGAGTGGTGGGTTTTGTGGGGCCTGGGTATATACCCCAGTCAACCAGAAACCCTAACTTCAACACACTCCGTGCTAAAGGTACATTATCAAGGATGGTGGGGAGCACACTGCTGGGCTGCAAGCATCAGTTCTTCCATTACATTAAGGTACGTGCAGTTCTCAATGAAGTTTGTACTCATAGTCATATAATTACTTGTCATCCAGTATCAGCACAACTGGTATTGGAGATTTTTGGACATGTGTTTCATGCTTATTTCATTCATCAGCAAGAAGCAGTTCTATGTACTGTGGTGCCTGGTGTTAGAAATGAGGGTTCTCTAGTTGGCAGTGGCTTGCACCCTGTCTAAGAAAGGACCCTTCCGTCTTGTCAGGGTAAGGGGATAACACAACTAAGATAACCCCTGCCCACCCCCCTAGTAGCATTGCACAAGCATTCAGGCTTATCTCAGAGGCACTGTGTGACAAAATTGATTGTATATAAACACACAGTAACACAGTGAAAAGACTACAAATAGACACCAAGCCAGTTTAGAAAAATAACCAACATTTATCTAAACCAAACAAGAACACAACGACACAAATCCATCACACACAAATCAAGATATCACTTTTCAAAGGTTTAAAACAGTTCAGTCGATATAAAAATATGGATGTGTCACTTTCAGCATAAAGTACCTGGGATGTGTCAAAATCAAAGGCGAAAACAGGCACAGGGGAGGTTAGGCGCCAGAAGAGCAAGCGATGCATTGGTTCTTTACTCGCAGGGAGGGGATGCGTCAGTTTCTTGTTCTCAGGTGAGGTCATGAGTTGGTTCCTTACTGTGGAGCTGGGAGGTGACGTGTCGGTGCCTTAAGGTGAGAGGAGGTGATGCATAATTTTCTTACTGCGACAGGAGCTGATGCGTTTGTTTCTTACTGGGAAGGGAGGTGATGCATCACTACTCCGGGCATGTGATCTCGGTTCCTTATTGGAGCCCAGCGTCGATGTACACTTGCCGCACAGGTGCAATGCGTGGAAAATCTGGACGCGCTGTGGTCAATACTGCTTGGGAACAAAAGGGGTTATTTTGTGTCAATCATTTTGTATTTTTTATATTTTCAAAGAATTGCTGACAGAAAAAGACATTGATTGCAAATATTTACAAGGCTAAACAAACTTTAACCCCTTCCATGCTGATGACGGAATCGCTCCGTCATCAGCTACAGTTGAGCTGTGCTGATGACGGAGCGGTTCCGTCATGGCCCGGCCGCCGCGCCTGCGCGGCGCTGATTTCGCGCCTGCGCGGGCGTTCTAAAGAGCGGGGCGGGTCATGACGGAACCGCTCCGTCACCAGCACAGCTCAACTGTAGCTGGTGACGGAGCGGTTCTGTCACCAGCATGCGGCGGCCGCGCGGCCGCCCCGCCCCTTTAGCGCTGCGGCGGAATAGCCGCCGCAGCGAAGGGGTTAACAAACATTAAAGGCAAAGACTATTTACACATTTAGAAACCATTATGTCACACATTAGAAAGTATTCTCACATCAGACATTAAATAAACCAATTATTGAAAAAATAATACAAACATTTTTATCACAAACAACAAAAAATTGCAAACACTGAATGAGAGAAACTAGGGGTTGGGAGGATAGAATATAAGTAATTAAATGACATATATATTTTAATGCTGGACCAGCCGGTCCTAGCTTTTGTACAACAATGATACTTTGTATCTCCCAAACAACACTGCCAACGCGTTTCTAGACCAGACTGGAGTCACTGGTCTTTCATCAGGGCTGTATGTGTCTTGTATCTGTAGGATACAAAAGCAATGTTTTGCTTAGTCTAGTGTGTGGGCTCCTTATTACCATGAAGTACCTATAATGACGGTGTGCGCTACATACCAAGGCTGCTCAATGTAGAATTTCAGAGGGGGTCTTTTGGAGGTCCATTTAAATGAATAGCGTGGCCGAACAGAGAAGCCTAGAAAGATTTTAAGGATGTTTTTTAATTACATGATTGATTCATTCATTATGCTAGTGGCTGAGTCAGTTTGTGGAAGTGAAAGCGTACCTTTTACTTTGGGTAGTGCCGAGTGCTGGCAGGATCCATTAGGAGCGGCGTACCCATCAATTTTGATTCTGAGATATGGAGAGATTGACATTCAGAGGCTTGGCGGCGTGCAAATGGTCTTTCACACTCGCTTGGACAATTCAAAGAAAGGTTGCCTACCTTGATTTGATCTCTCGTTTGCGCATGAAAGGGGTTGTTAATTTCAGCTTTCTAAAGGGAAAAACAAAGCGCGATCTTAGTGGGATGTTCTTGCAGCAGGGTGTCATGCTTCATCATAGGGCGCTCATCGTCAGGCTGTTGCTGCAATTATTGAAGAGCCTGGAGGCTCTTTATCGGAGAACGTTTGATCTGTAACGCCGTTTTAATGAATGCAAGTGGGGGGGGGGTCATAAAAATTAGGGTTGTGAAAAAAGTGTAAGAGAAAAGTAAAAGGGTCTAAGGAAACCAAGAGGATGTTTAATGGGGTAGTCGTCTCTTGGCCCAGTAAAAACAAGGGGGCTACCCTAGGGCCACAATGTACCTGATAGCTAGAATGTTAAAAGTAAGGTGGGGTCGACATGTTTCACTGCTATGTTGCCAGGAGGGTCAAGCAGCATTTCATCAGGACCTAAATTAACTAAATCCTTCCCTATATAGATCTGTGGGCCCAACTTAAGGCCATGGTCACACGTATGAACAATACATACTGCACCTGAATCAATGCAGTGGGGGTTGATTCCACCATGGACAGGTGCTGCTTCGGTCCTTTGTCCACAGCAGGCCGATGCATTGGTTTTTCAACCACATAGCTAGCTTGGGGTGGGGAAAACAGGCGGTGGAGGGCGATGCATAGATTTTCAGTCCATGAAGCAGCAAAACCACCTCCAAGGGCCCAAAACTGGAGTTGCCACCATTTGGTGAGTCAGAACTCCTAGCAGAGGGGTTGAGGGAAGCTGCAGATGAAGTCTTTGATGACCCTGCAACTTCCAACAGGAGGTAAGCACACACAAGCCCTTGGAGAACCTTGATAAACAGGATGATGAAAACAAAGTCCAATCCTTTAACTTCTCCAAGACAGAAGCAGCAAGCAGAAGATCAGCACTACACATCAACACGCAGAGTGGCCGATCCCCTTCCCACAGTTTCTCCAGCGCTTCTTCTTGGCAGAATTTTCTACTAGTCCAGAAGTGTTCTAAAAATTTGGCATTACTGGCCCAATACTTATACCCCTTTTGGCCTTTCAAGTTGTGATCATTTTCAAGACTGTTGGAAGGAGAAACTTCTGTAATTTCTTTGTTTTCTTTTTTTTTCATTATTTAAATACACTTAGCAAATGTAACCTATATGGAGGCTAAAGTATTAACAATGTAATCTTATGAATTCTGTTGACAAATGGTTTACTGAGTTCTATGGAAGGTTTTGCCTTGTGTCCCCATAATTGTTTTATTGTATGGTATGCTAGCACCATCCAGGTTAAGAGGCACGTCAAGAAAATCTCAAAGAAATTAATAGATAGATAAATAAAGTAGGCGGCTCAAGAGTCAGGAGTCCAAAATTTTGAATATGGCTGCAAATAAATATCATAACATAATTAATTGTTTAATATTGTGTTTTTTTGCTTCATTTAATTGCCGTAAAGCAGGTATGGCTAAGCAGTCTGGCATTGTGTTGTTAGTGCGTTGAACATGACTTTAAACATCCTCTGTACTACCTCTATAACTGGAAACAGCGAATGTAAAGTCCTTCCACTAAGTTCACAGAAACCATCTGGTGCTTACACCCGAGGCCTTCCTTTGCTTCCCTTTAATGGCTCCCACCTCAGGCTGCTGGAGAAGAGATTCCCCAGCAACTTCAGGTTTTTTTGTAAATGATGATCAGTACTCCATGTAAGCTGATGTCATCATTATTGAGAGTGGAAGCAGAAGAAACCTTCTAGCTTCTTTGCTGTCACTCTGTTCAGGGATAAGGGGTGCTGCTCAATACACCTGAGCACCAATGTCAATGGGAAAAGTACTGTTAGAAAGAGAAGATCCTCAGGTTTCTAACGGTACGTCAGACTAATTAATTCTTTCTCACTATAGGGGGCAATTCCTGATCAGGAATCCACTCAATGGACCATCAGAAAGGAGAATCAGGGAGGGATCATGCCCCATGCAGAAACTAACGCTTCCACACCACCTATGGCCAACACAGTCTTTCTTCCCCACGCGCTGCATATTGGGGGTCGATCCCCACTCTGCCTGGCCTGAAAGGGAGGGGGTAGAAAGGCAACTGGACACTAGGACAAAGTTCTTAAAAATAATATTTGGATGGCGATGTCCCGTTTGACTTTTACTGTCTTTTTGCCCTGGTTGAGGAAAATATAGAAAAAGGGCAAATATTGAAAACAAGAAAGGGATTGGTGGCCCATACTGGCATCCCCAGGCCAAGGCAATCCTTCTGTCTTCCTCGAGTGTGCAGATAAGCTGCTAGACACTCAAGGATAATAATAAAGATAAGGGAGTTGGAGCGTGGGAAGCCAATTTAGCAACCTGCTCACTCACATGCTCCTTTGGATGACAATTTGAGGTATTTATTTTGCGTCTCCCCACCTTACGGGTACAATGCCTGTTATATGCCAGGATTTCTTTTTTCCTAAAAATGGATGGGTGGTAAGTTTAGGGGGTTTCGTTTTAATGTGGGGAATATAGGATGGTATAGATTGCATGGACCCGACATGATGTTTCACCGAGAATGTCTTGCAGACATCCAAATGCCTAAAAATAAAATGTCCCTCCCACTCCCCTTTGGGGTTCAGAGTTAGTCGGCCCATAGGAAACCCCACCAAACCTGGGCATTTCCGAAAACTATAGAACAGAGGCAAAATGTGGTGGCATGGCCGGCATGAATCCAAGCAACATTTCTTACCCAGAATACTCTACAAATCTCAAATTACAGGTAAAAAAATGCTATTACCCACATTTTTTAAACAGAAGTCTCGGGTGCTTCAGCCATTAGCAAAAGTCGTCCCAGCATGCATTTCCACAAAATATATTTCTCAAGGAAACTACCAAACTGTAACCATGCAAAGAATGCATTGACAACATTGACTTGATATGCTTCCGGTTTTGACCAGTTCCAATACATCAGGCTCAACTTGAGATGTGGTGTAATGTTTTATTCAGAAGTGTGAGAATTCAGAAAAATATGTTTGCTGTTGGCAGCAAGTCCTGGAATTTGCTGTCACATAAATACAGGATGTTAGAACTGGGTGTCTCTAGTTGGCAGAGGTAAGTAACTTTGTCCAAATGGGGGCCCTTCCTTCTAGTCAGGGTAAGGGGGATACGCACTTTAGATAACCCCTGCTCACCCCCTTGGTAGCTTGGCACGAGCAGACAGGCTTATCCCAAAGGCAATCTGTCAAGTATTTGTACCACACTCACAGTAACACAGTGAAAACGCCACAAATGGAAACCACACCAGTTAAAAAAATATAACATCTTTATCTAAACTAAACAGGACCAAAACAACAAAATTCCAACATACAGATACTCAGTAGAATGTCTTTAAAAAGGGTTGTTACACCAATGAACTTGTAGATGGTAAATGCGACACTTTTTTCTTAAAGTAGCTTAGATGCGTAACGCAGAACAAACAAAAGTGTCGCAGAGAAAGGGATACGCTGATTCTTCCTGCGCTCCGGTTGCGATGCGACAAGATGGCGCCTCGTTGCGTTGCGATGATCCGGTGCAATGCGATAAAATAGCGTCTTTGGTGAGATGTGTCAACGTGGATGTGATGCGTGCGACAGCCGTGTGGCGAAATTGGTGGTTTCTTGAGCTGCGACAGGCCCTGTGACACGCTTCCTTAGCGATGCCGATGCAACTGTCTGGCGACACGCTTCTTCGGTGATGTGACAGCGAGCAGCGGCGATACGCTTCCTTGGGATGCGTTGGCGGCTGCTGCGGCAGCGTCACTCTTCTCCCTCGTTGAGTTGCGCTTCCAGGTCCCAGCAGCAAGGTCCTCATACACAGTTTCAGGCACCTCAGGGCAGGTCAGAACTTCCAGTAAGGAAGTCAGGGAAGCTGCGGGTGAAGTCCTTTTGTGCCTGAGAGTTCAGAAACAGGAGACCAGCCTTTGGAGATTTTTCCTCAGCTGGACACAGCACACAGCAAAGTCCTTCTTCAAGCAGGGGACACAGCACACTACAAAGTTCCTTGATCCTCTCCTCAGCAGAAACAGCAAACTGCTGGCCAGCCGCAGACACACTGCAAGGGCAGTACTTCTCCTCATTCTCTTCAGCTGTCCTCGTTGGCAACAGATTCCTCTTGATCACGAAGTAGTTTAAAGTTCAGGGGTTTCAGCTCTCATATTTATACCCCAAATTTCTTTGTTCTCTATGTGTGAGGGTTCCTGGACCCAGTCCAAACCAGTTCTGGGTGCATTCTGCCAGTGCACAACTTCTTCCTTTGTAAGTGTGGGCAGGGACATCAGATACGCCACAGGAGGTGGAGCTAAGCATGGGCGGAAAATCCGTTCCGCTCGCGGATTTTGCGGATTTTCGGGAAATTCGCAATCCGCGAGATTCGCGAATCTCCAGCAAAATCCGCAAATCCGCGAGCAGCGGATTTTGCTCGCACTGTTCGCGTGAGTTCGCGCCCCGCGAATAAGTGCAAAATTGCAGAAATACGATTTTAGCAAAACTGAAAGTAACTACTTACCAGGTTCAAAAGTTCAGGCTCATCATTAGTAGCCATTTCCTGTAGTGCTTCCTGAGGGGCCCCTCCAGAGTTCAGTTGCCAGTTGAAACTATTATGTGACCCTGCTCTGAACCTCAGAATAGTTACACATATGCCAGAAAGTCCTGAATTACAGCTAAGGGAGACAAGCAGGAGCCAGGCTGGAAGTTAAAATCCATTAATCAGCCCCTAATTCATTATTGTCAGTTGGGGCAGGGCAGGTGTTGTAACTAATTTTGCAACAATGAAAGCACTTAGCAAGTGCAAAAGATCACTAATCAGGGCGCACTAAGGAAGCAGGTGCCAGCTAAAAAAATATTCTGTGACACATTAATCAGCCCCAAATTAATTCAGGTCACTTGAGGCAGGGAAGGTGTGCTTTGCTTTGCCGAAAATAATGTACACTGGACAACCAGAGGGTGTGGTGATGAAACAGAGGGTGGCATGGGTGGGCCAGAGGGTGGCATGAGTAGTCAGAGAGTGGCAGTGGTGACAGAGAGTGGCAGTGATGAAGAAGAGTGTCCCAAACAGGCTGGACACGTAGAAACAACAAGTTCGCAAAACTTGCGACCCGACAGGTAAGTTCGCAAATTGCGAAATTGTAAAATCCCTCGCGAACTGGCAGAAACACGGGCGAACACACAAAAAAAAAAATCCGCAAATTCGCGGGAATTCGCGGATTTTGCGGATTGCGAATCCGCAAATCCGCAAAATTCGCGAACGCGAGATCCGCAAAATTCGCCCATGCTTAGGTGGAGCCCGCATTGTGGAAGGCAGGCACAACCCTATTTAGGCACTCCAAATGCAGGTAGGTCTATTCAGCATAGTGCTGACTCACTCAGACTCCTAGAGCCACCCAGCTCCTGTCACTCTCAAACCAGACAGTCAATCCACAAACAGGCAGAGGCACACTGAAAGGTTGAACAAGTATATAGCCACTTTCTAAAACTGCTATTTTCAAACACAGAATTTAAAAACCATCCTTCCTAAAAGATGTGCTATTAAATTCTGAGTTCTGGGATACCAGACTCCAGTTTTCTATCTCTCTCCTATGGGAAGATATGCAGGTAAACATGTTACACAGCATTCCCCATTCTGGCCTATGTGCAAGATAGCCTTTTAATAGTGAAAAACTAAATTGACAGTATTTCACTATCAGGACATGCTACCCATGTCCTACCTTTTACATATACCGCACCCTGCCCAGGGGGGTAACTTAGGCCTACCATTGAAATGTTACTAGGTGTACGAAAAGGGAAGGGTAAGCCTTGGCAAGTGGGTACACTGGCCAGGTCAACATGGCAGTTAACAAACCGCACACAGGCACTGCAGTGGCAGGCCTGAGACCTTCTTTTAATGGCTACATATGTGGGTGGCATAATCTGCAAGCTCACTAGTAGCATTTTAATTTCCAGCCGTGGCACATTTAGTGCACTTTACTAGGGACCTACTGGTAAGACAAATATGCCAATCATGGATAACCAATCACAATAACAAGTTACACAGAGAACATATGCACTTTAGCACTGATCAGCAGTGGTAAAATGCCCAGAGTTCTATAGCCAAAAAACACAGGTCAGGAAAAACAAAGGCGGAAGAAGCAAAAAGTTTACGGATAACCCTGCAAAAAGAGCCATTTCCCACACGGGAACAGTGTGTTTTCTATTTATAATTTGATATCTATAGTTCATGTTTGGTAAGACAAAATGGTGAGAGCCTTGCAAGTAAGCTACACCATTCTAGATGCAAAACATGCGATAAGACGTGATAGCAACAGGAAATCAACACCAGCTCTGACCTGGTGTAAAGTCGTATGACAGCCTGCACACCCACCGCCACTACCCTAAGGAACCTCACCCGGGCACCGCCCCCATCCCGGGCAAAAACATGTCACATCAAATCTACGAAATCATGTATAAAAAATCAGACTGATGTCACACAATCACTTTTAACATGCATATGTCGTCAGAAAAAGAAGCATCACACATTCACCTTCGAAGTACCAGAATAAATTTATTCCAAACAACTCAAAAGAACATCAATGAAGACTCATGGCTGCTCTCCTCAGGACAATCTGTAGGACACAGCTTGCAAAACAAAAATCCAGATGAGAAGGTGTGTCATGCTGCCATCAAAGGACAGAGAGAAAGTGAAGGAGAGAGAGAGAGAGGAAAATGGAAAGAGAAGGAGTTAAGCCCCAAGCCCAGTACCCACGAACATGGCACCCTCCACATCCTGGAGCCCCGCTCAGGGGACCACCAGGTCTCACATTTGATTCTGGCTCTTGATTTTGCCATGGCAGAGGACATACCAGTGCACCCAGCATCATCGCAGACTGCACACCCACTCAGCCCTTGAGGTGCCACTAACTCTGTGATCCAGAAGGCGACTATACGTGGCGGTGGACCCGCGCTGCCCGCTGGATCTCACTTACACTGTGGTCCAGCAGGGCAAACAAATCCTGAGCAGTCCGGACCGCAGGCTGCACATCAGCTCAGCACTTAAGGTGCCCCTACCTCAGTGCACCAAAAGTCACCGTCCTGTGGTTGTGCCGGCCGCAGTGGATCCGGTGCCAACAAGTCTATGCCCCGCAAGTCATGGACCCTGTATGAATGAGTAGTGTGGTGCGGACGACTGCATGCCACCTCCGGGCCGGGGGAATGTGATGTTGCAGGGCCCACATGAACACCACACGGATACACCCTCATAGAGAGTGGAAATGGCATAGAGCACGTGCACCTGGCCCTTTTTATTGGCAGGGTCACATGTCCTGTGATGCATGTGCTGGATGGGTGTGGTGTGGGTGTACATCAGCCATGAGGGAAAGGCTGTGGTATGCTGACAACTAGACATGTGACAAGCAGATCACTACAGGGAAGACCTGGGACATGTAGTGTTGTTGTCCCCCATGTTAACGTAAGAAGAGTGGGCTGGCCTGCCATATGCCAGTCTAGCGTAAGGGTGTGAACAATGACCCCGGGGCTCTGGGTGTGGTTCTATACTGGGCTGGGCAAGGAAGTAATGCATGTGTCCCAATTGTTGTGTCGGCGCCACCCGGGCCACATTCGGCAACGTGTCACCCAGTGACCCAAGTTCAACAACATGTGTCACATGGACGTAAGAGTAATTCACTGAGCCTTCATTCATCCATACTTCCACACTTGAAAGACCATAGACATGACACATCTGTGTGATTAGGAATGTTTAATGCACATTCAGTGGAGTGTTGCATCTGGAGCAGTACAGGGCCATGCAAATCCACACATTACGATGTTGTCCCGTAAAGGGCCAGCCAGAATCCTTCAGGAAATGTCAAGTCCAAAGGAACAGGAAGAGTTCAGTCCGCAGTCTGATTGCTGTGTCATTGGCGATCAAACAGCATATGGCTGTCCATGTCGAGGTCCAAGGTGAGTGTTGCAGAGTGCACCTGGGGACAGTGGAAGGTGATGATGCAGATGGCAGAACCAAGCAGAAACAGGCCATATGGCGGAGATGAATGCTGCTGCATCCTTCTTACCACTAAGGCAGAATAATCTGCATCTTCATCCACCGCTGTTCCATGTGCCTCAGGTGTGGGTGGTGCTGGCCTTTCTCTAGCACTGTGTGACAGTGACATATCAGTGGCCGGAGGTGGGATGTCTGCCGAACTGTGTGGCACCGACACTTCAGGAGTGGAGATGTGGATGTAGTGTTAGCAGCAGCATGCATCAGTGCCAAGCCTCTTTCTACCTGCGTCCGCTCCATGGTTTCCATTGACCTCCGTATGTGTTCCAACACCCGTGCGACATCGCTAGTGCCACTCTGACTGGACAGTTGTTCTATTCTCTGAGTCAGGCTCCGGCAATGTCAGCCATGGTCCTTTGGAGAGCATGGAGCGAAATGTGGGTGTCCGTTAGGGACTGCGAGTGGTCCCTGATGGAACGTAGACACCCATGTATGGCATCTAGTTTGGCTGCCATGCGGTCGAACCCCACCCACACTGCTGAGCCAGATTCTCCTGGCACCCCAACACACGGCGTTGAAAGGCCATATGTTCTTCGTGGGGGTCCTGGGAGGTATGCGCGATGGTGGGTGCTGCCTGCTGTGTGGTCTGTGCAGGAGGTGGGGTCTCCTTGTAGAAGCTGGGCTGCCCTGCTCCTGGAAGTGGGCTGCGGAGGCTTTCCACAAGCTGTTGGAGGGTGTCGGAGTCAAAGCTGTGGCAGTCCTCTTCGTCATCAGAGAAGAGAGGTTTGGGCTGCTCTGCAGTAGGTGTTAATTCTCCCTCTGCAATGTGAAGGGGAGATGCAGTTTAACAATGTGTCCACATGTATGTTGTCACATTGTACATGTTTTCATACAGACTGCATGACTGTGTACATTTTGGCTGTTTGGGAGGAGCTGCCTATTTGATGGGGATTAGTGGACATTTCGACAACATGACGGATGTGTGTTTGTGCTTGTACATTATTAACTCACATTTCCCTGCAATGCCAAATGGATTGGCCAGTGTCTACACCCAGTCGGCACCAGTTGTGTCCTGTGTTCTGTTGTGGACGTGTTGCGGTTTGTACCACATTGTTGTCAGTGTTGATGTGCTCTGCATGTTATGTGTTTGTGCTGCATTTCGGAGGAGTTGCCCCTGCAGCTCTGATTTTGCTGCCCCTTCTGTCTGAAGACACCAGACTCTGCTTCCAGGAAGGAATGACAAATGTTTCAGCCTGGATGAAGGACAGCTGTTTGAATCTCAACTCAGAGAAGACCGAGGTCCTCATCCTCAGACCCTGCACCACTGCCTGGGACAACACCTGGTGGCTGTTGCCCTCGGACGCCCACCCACCCCCACCGACCATGCCGAGAACCTCTGCATCATCCTCGACTCCTCCCTCTCCATGAACCGCCAGATCAACATCGTCGCCTCCACCGGTTTCAACTGCCTTTGCATTCTCTGTAAGACCTTCAAATGGATCCCCTCTGACTGCAGAATGACCGTCACCTACGCACTCATAACCAGCAGACTTGGCTATGGCAACGCCCTCTATGCCGGAATCAACAGAACTCTTTAACACAGACTCGAAACCATCCAGAATGCCACAGCCAGATTCTTCCTTGGAATGCCCCGGCGCGAACACATGATCAAACACCTACGTGACCTCCACTGGCTCCCCGTAGAGAAGAGATACATTTCCAAATGCTCACCCACACATATAAGGCCCTCAAGAACATCAGACCCAAATACCTCAACAAGAGACTCTTCTTCCACACACCCAAGAGAGACCTTAGCTCCACTGACCTCGCCCTGGCAGAGCTCCTCAGCATCCACAGAAACAAAACCGGAGGAAGAGCCTTCTCCTACATTGATATGTATAAAGTGGTCCCAGTCGAAGCAATATTAGAAATGCACAATCACAATTTACATGTAATAACTATATTATGAAAAAACTTTCCGGACAAGTTACTCTGAGGAATGTTATTTAATCCACATCCTCAATTGCAGATCAGTTGTCAAGGCATTCAACAAGAGCAATAATAGACTTTATTCTTATTGCCCAAGAGGAGAGGGGCATGGGAAAGGAAGGACAGGTGAGGGAAGGGACCGTGATCAGGATAGTGCAAGAATTAGATAAGTTTCAAAGTAAATAACAAGTGGTCTTATGTACATTTGGAATTCAGTACCACATTGACATATGTACATTGTCATACAAATATTTATACATTTGATATTCCTATCCCAATAACTCAATAACACAGCCAATAAATGTTCTGTTGTTAATGGGTGGGAACAAAGGAAAGGCGTGTCGACGTTTTGACCCCAAAAGGTGTAGGCTGAATCCTGCCCTACTGCGGAGTCTTCTTCAGGACAAGTGGGGGTGGGATACCAGGGTAGTGAAGGAGGGCACCTAAGAGTTAAAAAAGGCTATTGAGTTTGGGGAGATCAAATGTTACTCCTTATGTAGGCTGTATCAATCACACCATATTACCTAAAGAGCCACACCTGGGTCGTGTGCCGCCGTCTACAGTATATGATGGGCTGGAAGGCTCCTCCGATCACAGCGTCCTGGGGTTCTATCTGTTTCAGTGGAAAGGAGGCCGATTATTTTAATTCGGATGCTCTAGATATCGAGAGGCTTACCCCGTAACTAGAACTAGCTGACGAAGCATATCCAGCACGCGGCTACAGCGACTAATCAAGTCCTTACACTCGAATAAGGACAGCAATATAAAGCTAACCGGTGGCCCCTCCGACACAGTGCTGAATTAAAAGATTTGATAACAAGATATTATCAATCACAAGTACAACCAGTCTGATCAAGCGGGTTATTTGTTGCCTCTAATGTGTTCCCAAATCAGGACACCATTTAATATATGACCTCAGAAGGAAAACCCGAGTGATATATATATATCTTTTGAGAAACTGTCCTGAAGAAGGTTTTTTAACCGAAACGCCGCGTCGACTCTTGTTCTCAAGAACAATTTTTAATTCACTGTGTAACATATTGTATTCTGTGTAATCATGTTTTGTGTATTGCAAAGTAATTTTATGTATTTATTTTAAAAACCTATGAAGTGCAATAATTTCATGTTTAATTCTATATTACAGTTTTGCCAAAAATGTATTTGTTGTAGTATTTTTACAGGCTGTCACAAGTCCAAATAGCACAATCTCCTAGTGAGTGTTCAATATTGCATGCTGTTATCTATTTGAGGTTTCCTACATACATGGAATGTTTTTATTTAGGATGACATCTTAGGTGTGTGTGGTGACTGTGACATTAAACACTTACGGTGGGTAACCAATTCCTTTAGACCACATCTACGTCAATAGCAGATCCTAGGAACACATCTGTTTTTCTGACTGTTTATTATTGCCATCAATTATTTATTTTGACCGATGAAACTTATTAACCTACATTTCTTCGTCGCTGTTGATTGTATAAATGTTGATCTTATGACTGTAGATGCTACATAGGATACCTTTATGGTTTAACTGAATAGAAAGGAACCAAGAATTCATGTTAAAAGATACATATTTATTTATTTAAAAAATATTTTATATGGTGCTTTTTATTGCATCTCTAAATATATATATTTTAATCTTCATTTTTTTTCTCCATTTTTGTCATTACCGTCTTATCTTATGTGAGAATCCCAAACGATAACTTTATTAAATAAAAAGGATTCTATACAGGAAATATGGCTAAATATTCTTATTCAATGATGCCTTTCCTCATAGTGTTATCATGTTTTAAGACTGCTAGGGTTTCTATGTGTTATTAAGCACATACAAGGCCATTATATCTAATTTAGTGTTGTGAGTGATGTCTTCCAAAACTTACCAAATAGAAAGAAGGTAAACTCTAAATAGGAAGTGAATGTCGCATGGATGGCGAACCATTGTAATTTTTAAAACACGTTCC
Source organism: Lissotriton vulgaris (assembly GCF_964263255.1). Classification (NCBI taxonomy): domain Eukaryota; kingdom Metazoa; phylum Chordata; class Amphibia; order Caudata; family Salamandridae; genus Lissotriton; species Lissotriton vulgaris. The sequence continues at coordinate 2,125,394,431 of NC_141685.1, forward strand.
TGAATGAAAAATTCAAAGAAATATAACGCTTGCTCAACGTTCCTTAATTTGATGTAAAATAACCTCACATTGATTTTGATTTAATTAGCCTAATGTTCAATCTTGTAAACAGGAATTTACAAAGGCTTACCAAAACACGGGTAAACTACGATGCATACTGGAGATTGCATGGATGGCAAGCCGCCGTAATTTTGAAATTCCTTCCTATGTAGAAAAGTAAAAGAGAATGCAAAGCTGTACCAACCAAACTTCACAAAATAAACCCTTATTCAATTTAAATTAAACATGACGAGTGTTTAACTCAACTACTTCCTCAGAACGCTTACCTATTATCACATTAGTAAAGGAGGGCGAAATGGTGGTCTGGTGTCGTCCCGAGCATCAATATCGCTTCTAATGCGGAGCCCAATGGGTTCTCTATGGTTTAAATAATGGAGTTGGGAGTTTGTTTCGGGTCACAGAATATTAACGGACAGTCATGACAACATGACGATGCCAAGAACGAATCCACTGATTGGTTGTGTTCATTTAATAACCAATTAATGGAAATAAACTAGACTGTGTATACAATTACTATGCTGGCAGCATCGTTTACTAGAATTGGAACAGACATTTGTAAGATGCATTCGTTTCATGTCACCTTAAAAGGCATATTGTAGCAAAACTAATATTTGACTTTGGCATTTAAGGTGGAGTGTTTTGTGACACATACTAGCTGAGTGCTTTTGGTGGCTTTGGCTGTCTTTAAAAGGTGGTCCCTATCATAAAATCTTGTTCTTTTGTATGATTCCCTCACCAGCCTGTTACGGTAACTTCTAGCTAAAAACTTGGTGTTCATTACAGCAGCCTGAGCATTGAAATCAGATATATTGGTGCAGTTATGTTGCACTCTCAGAAATTGCGAAAAAGGAATGCTCTGTTTCTGAGCGCACAGATGGAAATTTTGAAAATGTAGAAGCGTATTTCTTGCCATGGGTTTAACGAACAAATCAACTTCTAAAATGCCAGAATTATGTCTAAATAAAATGTCTAAGAATTCTACCTGTTGTGCGCTAGTATGTGCAGTAACTTTCAAATTTGTATCTGCTAAATTCAGCCACTGTAGGAATTCATGTAGATTCTCATCCCCATTGGTCCAGATGAAGAAGATGTCATCTATGTATCTGGACCAATGGGAAACAGATTAAAAAAATGGGGCGACTTCCTTATGGATATATTTAACCTCAAACAAGGTCATGTAGATGTTTGCTATTGAAGGCGCAACTGAAGAAACTATACTAACGCCCTTGGCATGGCGGATTAATTGCTGCCCAAACTCAAAGACATTTTCTGTTAATACTATGTGTAGACATTCAAGTAAAAAAGACTTGAAGCAAGGTATTTTAAATTCCTTTATAAACCATGTAGTTGCTTCTAATGCTTCTTTCTGTAGAATGTTGCTGTATAGTGACTCTATGTCTAGAGTCACTAAAATATCAATATGTGGAGTAACCCTCAGGTTCTCTACTTTATTAATCATTTCTCCCGTATCTTTTATATAAGATTTAATTTGTGGAATGAAAGGTCTTATTATCTTTTCAATACATTTAGATACGAGTTCTGTAACAGTGTCAATTGTGGAGACTATAGGTCGATATGGAGGGGGCAATTTAATTTTGATGTATTTTAGGGATACCATAGATACAAGATGTTTTACTTTTAGAATTATTTAGATACTCAAATTCCTTTAACGTAATGCTGCCTGCATTTAATGCATGATTAGTCAAAATTTACCATCTATCTTTTGAGATATTTTATGTATAGGGTTAGATGTTATTTTAGAACAAAAGGTCTGATCATGCGGCATGGTAAGCATATTATACTCGTATTATTCAGTATTGACGACTACAATGCCATTGCCTTTGTCACAACTTTTTACAGTTAATGTCTTGTTGTGAATTAAAGACTTTAGAGACATAAATTCTTCCTTATTCAGGTTGTAGGTAGGTTTTGGGCTAAAATGAAGGGCTTGTTCAAGGCGATTAAGTACTACATGTTCGAATAAAGCTACTTCTGGTCCTACTTGGTCCAAAGATGGTGTAAACATTGAGGGTAACGTTAATATATTGTTTGTGATTTGCTGAGTAATTATTTCCTCTTCCATAGAAAAGAATTTCTGTAATCTAATTTTTCGAAAAAAGGAAAATATATCTCAATATAATTCAAAGATGTTGGCAAATGAATGTGGTACATATAATATCCCTTAACCCCATTCGCTGCTGCGGCTATTCCGCTGCAGCGCTAAGGGGGAGGCGGGGCCACGAGGCGCTCCCGTGCTCGTGACGGAACCGCTCCGTCATGAGCCTCGGGTGAGCTGTGCTTGTGACGGATCGGTTCCGTCACAGCCCCGCCGGCTCTTTAGAACGCCCAGCGCAGGCGCGGAATTCGCGCCGCGCAGGCGCGGCGAGCCGGTCGTGATGGAACCGTTCCGTCACCAGCAAAGCCCACCCGAGGCTCGTGACGGAACGGTTCCGTCACGAGCATGGGAGTGGTTAAGAGAGTAAGGTCATACTGGCAGTGTCTAGGGTCTGGGATGGCAAGTTAAAAATTGGTATTAAATCCTGTGTTTCCAATAGTGCCTGTTTCGGGTTTCCAATATATGTTGGGGGTCAGGTTGGTAATGGTGACTTTGGTAGTTGTCCCTGGGTTGCGTTTGGAATCTTACTCTTTGTCGACCCCTGCGGGTTCCGCGCTGGCCTAAAAAAGGTTGGCACGTATTTCTATTTGGGTTCAATATACCATATGTACCTTCAGATTCACAATAATGTGAAATTCCTTCACCCTCTGAATCGGAAGTCTCTGAAAAAGTGGTTACCTTTTGTTGTCAAGAAGTTTGTTCAGACGTGTTTCTGTGCTTCAGATTAGTGAAGGGATACTTGTGCAGGATGACACATGCCTTACTGTGTACATTGCTTGTTTTCGATTTTTGAGGCACTTTCATTATTGTTTTATTCAATGGGAGTTAGATTTTCATTAGAAGGTATTTGCATTTAAGTGGGAGTGACCAAACCGTGTGACTTACAGCAAGTATTAGTGAGGGACTTAAATGTAATTATTAGAATGTTTGGGCAGGCTTACTGGTTTGAGTGAAAGAGTGAGTTGAAATTAGGAGGTGAAGTAGCAGGTCATGCAGGGCTGACCACCTCCTAATGTTACCTGAGGGGGCCCTCTGACATTCGAGATCCCAAGGAACTACTTACTTATAGGGTTAACCCGTGCCCTCATACTTTGTAAAGGGAGGGTCCCACACTCACTGTTTTATGTCCAAAACTGGGAAACTCCACTCCTTTACCAGTAACATGCTTGGCTGAAAGATTAGCAATGCAATTATATGACAAAGCTGTATTCCTATCCTGACAAAAGCACTACAGTAGCTAGAATGGATGAAAAGCCGAGTGAATGGGGTGATTGCATGAGCCCTGAAGAACAAGAGTCTGTTGCTTCAATGAGCAATGATATTAGGAGCCAGATACAGCCTCATGGATATCCAATTCATGGGAGACAGGTTCCACTTTAGCAAGTAGGGCTTTTAATGTTCAGATACCACTGGTTGAAATAGACACCGACCTTCCATTCGGAAGACATTTTAGCCAGCATGCAATATCGGGAAGTTACCCATAAGTCCCTGCATGTGAAGCAGACACATTTTCCTGTGAAATGTTCTGATGGGCAGCATTTAATTTTCTGTACACCAAATTGCTGACTGTGTATTGGTTTGTCAAACACCAAATTAAAGGTAAAAACAATGCAGTTCTCCAAGCATCAGTAAGTTGGCACATTATTGGAAAGTGGGTTATTGGTAGGGGTAAGTTTGCACCTATCACTAGTAATAAGGCCGACGTGGTGTAGGGTTCAGTAAAGGTCTCAGTAAATTAGCCCCTTGCTTAAGCCTTGGTAGCTGACAACAAGCAGTCAGGCCTAACTTAGTAGACAGGAGTGTAAATAATTTAAAAACCCCAATACATCAAATAAGTAAGGCACAACACACCCATAAAATCCCACAGCAGACAAAAATCCAATGTAGGGAACCAGAGATATGATTTTTTAAAGATTAACCACTTTGTAGCACATAGCGCTACTCTAGGACATCTGATCTCACTCGACCGGGACAAAGTCAATGTTTGAGGCCGATCGTGATGGAACCCTGGTCAAATACTGTTGGAACTGGCATCTTTTAGCGAGTTTCCCCTGTCTTTTTGCTTTCTGACCTCCTGTTTTCAATGGTATGTTGGACTTTGTTTTGCTGGTTTAATGTAAATGTAAAATTGATACTTGTATAGCGCACTACTCACCCGCAAGGGTCTCAAGGAGCTTGTACGAATACCTCTGTGGAACCCATCCTGGCTTTCCCTGTGAGGCGTCCACTCCTGGGCACCCCCAAGGTGGAGGCCAGGCATCCTTAGCGTTGTGGGGGCCGTTGTGAAGATTAAGCAAGCTATTGCCCAGAGTTGCAGAGTGGGACTCCATGATTGGAATAGGCACCGAGGCGAGAATTATCAGGTCCATGGAATTTTGAGCCCAAGACCCGCCGAGGCGGGGAAGTGAACCCTGGTCCCGGGCTAGACCTCTGCATCAGGGTCTGCCGCTCTAATCATTGAGCCACACTTCTCCACTTCTAATGACTCTGGGCACTTTCTCACTGCTGTTCAGTGTTAAAGTGCAAGTGCTCCTACTGTACATTGGGTTTATGGATTGGTGTTTTCATGTTTGCCTTATCTGATTTACTGATAAGTTCCTATTACAGTGCACTGTGTGTGCCCAATGGCCTGTAAACCAAATGATTCTAGTGGGCCTGCAGCACTGAATGTGCCACCCACATAAGTAGCTTTTTAAGCTGTCTCAGACTTGCCACTGCAGTGTCTGAGTGAACTTTTTACTGCCATGTCGACTTGACAAGTGTCCCCACTTGCTAGGTTCTAACCTTCCCTTTTTCTACATGTATGGCATACCTCAGGTTGGCCCAGGATACCCCCATAGGCAGGGTGCAGTGTATGTGAAAGGTAGGACATGTCCTGGTGTGTGTGACATGTCCTGATAGTGAGATACTGCCAATTTCATGTTCACTATTGACAGGCTATCTGTTCCAGAGGTTAACATGGGAGTTGCTTCGTAACATCTTACAAGCCTAACTTTCCATTGGGACAAGGTAGGGAGACAGAGTTTAGTATGCCTGACTTAAAAATGCGTCTTTTAGTAAAGATGATTTTTATATTATGTGTTTGTAAATACCACTTTTATAAAGTGGGTATTTTCTTGTCTAGCCATTCTGTGTGCCTCTGCTGGTTTGTGTAAGGACTGTCTGGTTTTGTAATAACAGAGGCTGGGGATGTGCATTCATTGTACACAGCCACCAGGGGGGCTGAGGTGTGTCCTGCCTTTCTTGGGTGACTCATAATTGGGCTGAATAGGCCTGGTCTGCCTTTAGAGTGGTGGGAGGAGTTTCCCCTAGCCCCTGAATAGACAGTGTCTCCTCTGCACAACTGGTTTGGACTGGGCTTGGAGATCCTTACCACATAGAGAACAAAGAGTAAATGTGGTATAAATATTAGGGACCGGACCCCAGGGCTTTAGAACTCTTTTGGATCAAGGAACCTGCCAAGATGAAGAGCTGGAGAAGTTGTGAGGAAGAACTACCACTTTGCGGTGTTGGCCTGCAGTGGCTGCTTCTGTCTTGGGCAGAGAAAGGACTGGACTGAACTTTCTACAACTTCTTTGCTTGCTATTCTCCAATGGCTTGAGGTAGAGCTTGCCCCCTGTTCAAGAAGTCTCAGGGACAGCAAAGACTTCAAGTTCATCTGCTACCAGCACTGGGAACTGGGGGGTTTGTGCTGCACCAGAAGAAAAAGCAACCCGATTCCGTCAACGAGACCACTGCCATCTCTGTGTCCTGAAGGCACGACAGAGGTCACCCCCAAATTTCGAACAGCAACCCTTGTCTCACCAACATCAACTCCCGCCATCGCAACCGAGCTGCTGCTTGCACTGTGACCTGTGTGCACTGCACTCAGTACCACTTCGCTTCACACTATTGTCCTGGTATCCCCGACAACGATGCTTCACGCCGATCTCAACGCAACAGCTTGCACTGTGGTTCGAAGCCACTGCTTGTAAGTTACAAGACGCCCCACCCTGTCTCACTCCGCAGCCTTGGCCTACTTCCAGCTGACAACAACCCTTCAACAATGACAGTGCTGCTGCCTGCACTGTGACCTGCTAGCACCGCAGTGATCATCTCCCCACTTTGCACCACAGCCCTGTTCTTACTTACACCGCTAGACGACCGTCACTGAGCTGTTGCGTGCACCAAGACCTGAAGGCACCGCACGCCACACCGCTACACTTTGCACCGCAGCCCAGATGCCCGCACGGAGGTCAATTGGAAATTGCTTTTGACTTCGAGGAACTGACAACTCCTTCACTGACCTCCGGAACCGATGCCCTACAAGCTCACCGATGCCCTGCATTTCTAAAGGTACTGTTTTGCGGGTCTTTCCAACACCGTAGCTGGCCCGCTAGTTTGGATTTGTTGTTCATAATGCGTGATAGCCCTGGACGGAGATATCGACTTCAGGGAACTGTATTTTAATTCTATTTTAGCTCATTGATTTTTCTTAGAACGGTATGGTGGATTTTTATACTTTTTGGTCTTGTTTGCATACATAAAATATTGGATATTTTTCTAAAACTGGTGTGGTGTCCTTTTGTAGTGTTTTCATTGTATTACTGTTGGTTATGTGCAAATGCTCTACACATTGCCTCTGAGATAAGCCTGACTACTAGTGCCAAGCTAACAAGGGGGTGAGCAGGAGTTATGGTAGTAGTGTATCCCCATTAACCTGACTAGGAAGAATGGTCCCTACTTGGACATGGTAACAACCTGACAACTAGAGACCCCCATTTCTAACAGATACATTAAGTGGGAGGCTCGACATTTAGAAACTTTTCTGGATATTTTTCTTCTAAGGTTGCTTGACTCTCCACAGCAGGCCACAACCGGAGAGGGTTTACAGGCTTGACTTTCTGCGAGGCCTCAGCCAAATCCTAGAAGTCTGGAGCTTTCAGCGGTATGATCCTAAAATCCTGGTCAAATCGCTGTTGAAGGTAGTCGGCTTGACTCAAGATGCTGGGTCTGGTCGGTCATCTCATGGAGTTTTTTTGCAAAAGTTCTTCAAACTTCAGGAGGTGCTTCCTGGGGGTATCCTTGAGGTTCCAAGTATCCAAAACACCAATCCAAAGGTCTTGAATGTCCTAGATGGTCTCTGCGATGCATGGACTACAATTCCCACAATGCACCTCAACAAATGCCTAAAAGTCCACTAGATGCACTCCAGGATGGAGAGTCTTGGTGGAGATGATGCAGGTGGGCTCTGTTAACCTGTTGCTTTTCGGAGGGTCCACCACTTAATCCTTCATGAAGCAAGGCAGTCCCCTGGGCTGCAATATCATATTGTGCCGCAGGTGCAATCATTCAGAGTGCAGGCCTTTGGGTGCAGATCCAGATTCCAGCAGGACTGTCCTTCTCCTCCTTGTAGTTTCAGGCAGCAGATCTGAAAGACTATGCAGCTCTTACATATTTATTCAGTGTTCATGAGCGACAAGTAGGGGGGCACCTCTGTCCAATGAGATGCTGAGTGCCACCCAAAATCATGACAACTTCCTCCAAAGTGTGGCATTTTCTTGTACCACATAGCACTGCACTTCCAAAATCCAACATGGATGATTCTCTCCAGAGGAGTAAAAGCTGGCTATACTAACCCACAGTGTGGCTCATTTCCATTAGCTCTCCTCCCCCTTACCTCTGCTAAATTCCTGCCTTAAGCCTGCCATCTGGCTGGGGCACAGGATGTGGGGGTAGGTAGGCCTGGAATTCCTTACTGACCTGCTCTCTCTTTGAGCTCAGTTTGATTTACCCAGTCCCCTCTGTATGACCCTTCCTCGGCAATTTCAGAGCTCTCTCCATCAGATAACCTCTGCTCCATCCAGGCCACTTATCACCTAATCAATTCTGGCTAATCCTGTTAAGACTGACCAATCAACAGAGACTACTAGAAGGCTCGATTTTGGGTTACAGAAGAGAAAGTTCTACAATGTTTCTTCTTTACTGGGTATGATAAATTCAACAATGGTAATTTCTTGAATTAATCAATACCGATCTTTTAAGTCTTTGAGTGTTATTAACTCCTGTCCTATCAGTAGTTATACCTAAATAAAATATTGCAATGTTAACCTATCGAACTAAGTATACACATTAGGGAAAAATGAAATAGGCAGTTTTTCCCTTACCAGGGCAATTAAAACATCTTTTATAAGGTCCCAGCTTACAGTTACATGGCCCCACACCTCTGGGGCACTAAGAGGAGACCTTGGGGGAGCCTAATATGTAACAATAAGGTAGATTATCACATGTAAAGGGCCTATACCACCAAAGTCACATTTGAATACAATTTCCTGAAAGACAGTCTGCCAAGCAAGGCTGCCTTTAAAATGACAGCAGGCACTCAGCAGTGCACACATGCATGTGAAGGAATTCTGCTGTGCCTCTAACTTCCATGCTCTATTATACAGTAGGGGTCAGATTTACAAGCCCCTTGCAACACTTTTGCACCGCCGGTGCATCACTTTTATGATGCAGCGGAGACATTAACAATGCGCCACGTTGCAACACATTTACAACGTGACGCATCTAGAGAGATGCGTCATGTTGTAAAGCCCTGCGTCACATTATACCTACGTCAGGTATAATGTACGCAGGGTGGCATTCCGATGCAAGAAAGCCTCATAAAAGTGCCACTTCTACGATGCCTGCTTGAGGCAGGCGTAAGGAGTAATGCAGCACAATAGGTCTAGATCTTCCTGAGTATTGCTGGAGTTGCTTTGTGCTTGCGACAGGACAGCGACGGCTCGTGGAGGGAGTTACGGTGGGGCAGGAGGGCGGGGAGTGGGAGGGGCAGGGTGGAGGTTGCTAAAAACCGGCATATGGATAATTGCAGGTAAGTAAACAATTTAATTAATAAAACGAATTTCGTAGTGCGCCTTGCATCGCAAAATGCAATGCAGTGCGAGCTACGAAATTCGTTTTATTAATTAAATTGTTTACTTACCTGCAATTATCCATATGCCGGTTTTTAGCAACCTCCACCCTGCCCCTCCCCCTCCCCGCCCTCCTGCCCCACCGTAACTCCCTCCACGAGCCGTCGCTGCGACAGGACCATAGCAATGAGCGACCTTTGCGCCAACAGATGTGTGACGCATGTGTCAATCTTTGTTATGTTATGTTATGTTTTGTTAATAATTTCTTATAGAGCGCACGCTCACCAGGATGTTTCATGGCGCTGACTCTAGCGTATTATGGGACCAAGCAGAAGCTACATGTGGGCCTGTGTGAATAACCATGTCTTGAGCATCTTCCTGAAGCTCAAGAGGTTGTTGCAGGATCGGATTTCTAATGGGAGGGAATTCCATAGTCTGGGAGCCAGTGTCGCAAACCTGTGGCCACCCTGGCATTGTAGCTTAAAGGGTGGGGTGGCCAGAAGTTGGAGAATGGCGGAGTGGAGGTTGCAGACAGGGGTGTACCTAGGTAGAAGGCGTGTGATGAATTTAGGACTGTGAACGTGAAGGGACTTAAAGATGATACAGGCCTTCTTAAATGCAGTGCATTGAGGGATGGGAAGCCAGTGAAGTTTTTTAGCAGTGGTCTGGCAGACTGCCATCCAGGTTGCTGATGGATTAGTCTGGCCGCCTGGTTCTGAACCAGTTGGAGGCGTTTACTGAGGCAGAGTGGAAGGCCCGGGTATATAGTGTTGGCGTAATCCAGGTGCGATAGTACCAGGGCTATCACTACCTGGATCAGGGCCGAGTGGGTGAACATACGGCTGATTTTCCTGATCTTGCGGAGCCGGTAGAAACAGGAGGACACCACTGTGCCTACTTGGGTCTTTAGAGATAGGTAATTGTCGATGATCACCCCTAGGCTTTTCACTGAACTTGATGGGATGGGGTGTGGGCCAAGGTCTGTGGGCCAGTAGTGTGGGCCCCAGAAGGATTGGCTATTCCCATTCAGGACCAGCTCAGTCTTACCAGGGTTTAGCTTCTAATGGTTATGGTCCATCCACTGGCGAATGTGAAGCATGGTGCCCTCGAAATCCTGAATTGATTCAGGAGAGTTGTCTATTGTAAAGATCAGCTGAAGATCATCTGTATAGTTGAAGGTGATAGTGTTCCGTTCCTTCAGGGACTGAATCCGAGGTATCAAATGTAAATTGAACAACAAGGGAAAAAGTGAATATCCCTGGGGGACCCCACATGTCGTGGGTAGCTTAGGAGCAGTGAAAGGGGCTAGGCGTACCGCTTGAGTGCGGTCACTAAGGAAGGACCTGATCCAGCTATGAGCCGCGCCACGGATGACGGCCTGTTTGACACGGTCCATTAAGATGGTATGATCGACCGTGTCAAACGCGGCAGAGAGGTCTAGAAGGACCAGAGCCTAATGGGATTCCTTTATCGGCATTTCCTCTTAGAGCATCCAGCACTGCGAGGATTACCGTCTCAGTGGAGTGGGCAGGGCGAAACCCTGCTTGGTGAGGGTCTAAGTAGTCAGACTGCTCAATGAAGTTAGACAAGCATGTTGCTACATGAGCTTCAAGGATCTTGGCCAGATAGGGGAGCAAAGAAATAGGCCTGTAATTGGAAGGATTCTGGGCGTCCGCACCTGGTTTTTTTAAGAGGGGGACTACAACTGCGTTATTCAAAGCTTTAGGGACCCTGCCCTAAGATAAAGATTCATTCAGGAAGGCCAAAATAGTGAGGGAAAGGACAGAGAGGGCGTCCTTTAGAATATAAGGGGGACAGCTGCCCCTTGGCGAAACAGATTTCACCCTAGCCAGTAGAGCTTGAAGAGACTGAGCATTTATTAGGGGAAAGTGTTCGAGGGTATGGGGGTTGGATATCGTGGCTGATGGATCCTCTTTGAGACAGGAGCTAGGAATACTGGCTTTGATATTGACAATTTTTTCCAAAAAGTATGTGTTCAGGGAATCACAGAGGGCTTGGGTGGCAACTGGTTTGGGGAGGATTCTTTCAGCGTTGGATAGCTCATTTGCTATGGCGAAGATGTCCTTTGATTTATTATTCGACTTTGTGATTTTTGCCGAGAAGTAGGTGGCTTTAGCTGAGATAATAGCTCTTTTGTATTCTTTGCGGGCCATCAGAAATGGAGACTTACTTACACCACGGAAGGTAAACATCACTATGTTTACCTTCCGTGGTGTAAGTAAGTCTCCATTTCTTTTCTTTTTGGCGGAGGGCTAGTTTTTGAGCTCTGAACTCAGGGGAAACCATCTCTGAGCTTCAGAGCAACGGGCAGTTTTGAGTTTCTTGAGTGGGACATGTTTATTGCTGGCTTGTGTGACACAAGTAAACTAACGCATCTCTGCTAAAATGCAGAGATGCGTCAGTTTCTTGTAAATCTGCCCCTAGGGACTATTAGGTAGATTGAATCTCCAAGCCCTATCATATACTAGGGATTATAGGGTCTGACAATACCAATTGGTGGAATTTACTTTTAAAGACAGGTTGCAGGACATGACTTCCTTTAACCCCTTCCGTGCGGCCGTGATTTTCCCCGTGTGCGGCCGCCGGACGAACACGGGCGGGCCATGACGAACCCCAGCCGTCATCAGCACACGAGCACCGTAGTGCATGACGGCTGGGGTTCGTCACCAGCATGGAAGGGGTTAAAAGCACATCAGGTGCACAGCAGGCAAACGTCAGTGCACACATGCAAGTGCAGGAAATCGGCTGGGCCTCTAAACCTCCATGCCCTATGAAATACTAGGGACTTATAAGTAGATCGCAACCCTTGGCCCCAGCATATTGGATCTGTCATTGCCAATTATACGTGTACCCTATTGCATGTACCTTTTTAAACATAGCATTGGCCAGGGGTCTGGTTAGCAGAGCCCAGGGAAGCTGCTCGTGGTCAGTACATTTGTTGTTTCTGTGCTTATTTCCCCTGAAATTACTATTAATTATCCAAGTAGGTTTAAACGCGTAATAATTGGTAATTTATATCAAAGAGTAACGTGGAATTACCAAAATTACTCGGATTACTCTGGCATAATTGATATTACTGCCAGGCCTGGTTTCTAGTACTTTTTCTCTCCTTCTGTCCCACCTAGGGCCAGCACAAGGAGTTTTGTCATCCTAGTTCCAGGTAAATGTTGCTGCACCAGCCACTCTAGCCACAGTGCCACCTTTGTTGCTGGTACTGGTAATGTGATACCACCTGCTGGTTCCATTCTAGCCTAGGCTTTCCTGTGTCTCATAGCGTCCTCTCTTCTTACATTTACTCTCTTGAACTCTTTTTTTTAACATGTAGCCTCCCTAAGCGCATGATCTACGCACTTTACCTTCTCACCCTTCTATCCCTCTTTGTCGATCTCATACTTTTTAAAATATTTTTTTTTTGTTGTAAATTTTTTATTTTGCAGTGCACAAAAAGAACAATAAACAAATTATACCACATCGGGCGCACAGATGATCCCACACAGTGGGAAAAACAGTAGATCAGGACGAGGCAGTGATACAAGGCTAAAAGAAAGAGGAGACAATGGGCCCAAACAGTCGCAGGATAGGTGCAGTCTTGTACGTAGCTCCATAGCTGGTAGTTTCTGCAAATCGAGCTGGGAAGAGGCCAAGAGGCACAAAAATGAAAAAAAGGGGGCCTCGTCCGGTAAGCATAGGTATCCCGATTGCAGCCCGAAGAGAACAAAACATAACTTCCCACGTCCCACCCTCTACCCCCCGTGACGGCGCCACACTCACTCCCCATTCATCCATCACGCATACTTAAAGCTGAAAGAGATGTAAGGTCCTCAATGATGCTGGGCACACTGCCGAGGGCAAACCAGTAGAGAGAAAGGAGACCAAGGGGCCCCATATGTGCTTAAAGTTTTTGTAATTGCCGAGGAAGATGTCCGCCATTCTCTCTAGACTCAGGAGCCTCCACAGTCTCGCGTGCCAGAGTGAAATCGCCGGTGCCTCCTTCCGTTTCCAGGCTGCAGCCTGCGTGAGTTTGGCAGCTCCCAAGCAAAGCCATAGAATCTTCTTGTCCGCGCGTGTTTGGTGCTCAAGGCCGGGGTCCCTCAGGCCCAGAAGTACGAATGCCAAAGAGTTGTCAATAGGATACCGCAAAATATCTTTAATATGTGAGAGGATCTCATCCCAGAATGGTTTGATGATTGGGCAGTCCCACCAGATGTGGCGGAAGTCCCCCAGAAGGCCACAGCCCCTCCAACACTTATCCGAGACAGCCGGGTATATACGATGAAGCCGGGCCGGTACCATATACCACTGTGTGAGAGTTTTCAAATGCGCCTCCCTCAGGAGGATCGAGTGGTTAAATTGAGTCAGATCCCTCCATAGTGCCTACCATTCACCATCGGTGATATCCCTCCCCACCATTTCCTCCCACTGCTCCATGTAACGCGGTCTAGGGGATAAGGCGGATTGAAGCAGCAGTTGGTATAAGAAGGAGATGGCCCCCTTCATGGTGGATGTTTTCAGCAGGAAAGCCTCGAATTTGGAGGGAGGCCTCGTGGCTGCCTCCCGTATTCCCGGCGATGTGGCCCAATGAAGCAGTTGTAAATGCCTGTATTTATCAGTTTGCGGCACCTGGTAGTCCTGCATGCAATTCTCGAAGGTCAGGGGATCAGGGCCGTGAAACAGATGGAGCAGCGCCCGGCATCCTCCCTCTCTCCAAGCGTCAAAGGGGCCCTCGGCGAGTGCCGGCGGGAATGCCGGGTTGAAATGCAATGGGGTGAACGGAGATGGGAAGGTCGTCCACCTCTCATCCCCTACCAAAGTGTCCCACACTTTCAGCGTAGTTCCCGTGGGCGTACTGATGTACGCATTCACTGGGCGATCTCGCTTCGGCTTCCAGGCCAAATCCCAGATGGACCGACCTGCCACGCTTCGGTCCATATGCAGCCAGTGTTTCTCGGAGAGTTGCTGCGACCATTCCACCATGACTCTGAGTTGGGCAGCCTTATAATAGAGGTGTAGGTCCGGGAGGCCGACCCCCCCCGTCAGATCGTAGCCGTCGCAGGAGTGCAAACGAAAGACGCGCCCGACCACCCTGCCAGACATAGTTCAGGATCAACGTTTTGAGCTGTCGAAAGAATGAAGTACCCAGTGGAATGGGTAGGGCCTGGAAGAGATACAGGTATTTGGGGAGAAGGACCATCTTAATGGCGTGCACCCTACCGAGCCAGGACAGGAATTTGGGCTTCCACTTCTCCAATTCAGCCCGCGTCTTAGCCAGCAGGGGCGGAAAGTTGGCCGCGAATAACCTACCCACCGTGGGGGTCAGGTGGACTCCTAGATAAAGAATCGAGCCCGAGGCCCAAGCCAACGGTGTCGATGCCCTCGCCTGAGCAACTTCGGCCTGTGATAAGGTCAAGTTCAGAACATAAGACTTGCCATAGTTAACCTTGAAGCTGGCCACCCCCTCGAATTCTAGCAAAATATCCCGAACACAAGGAAGAGAGCTAGCGGGATCAGCCACCGAAAGCAGGACGTCGTCCGCAAAGAGAGAGATTTTGTGTTGCTCTCCCGTGAATGGTATCCCCTTCACCCCTTCATGTTCCCTCACCGCCATTGCCAAGGGCTCAATGCTGAGCGCGAATAGCAAGGGGGAGAGGGGGCACCCTTGTCTGGTGCCTCGCGAGTGTTGAAGAAAGGCCGACAGGTGGCCATTCACCGCCACTCTCGAGCGCGGGCTACGGAAGTTTGCCTTCACCATGGTGATGAACCTATCGGAGAAACCGAATGCTTGCAATGTGTGAAATAGAAAGCCCCAGTCCACACGGTCGAAGGCCTTCTCCGCGTCTAGGCCCACCAGTACAGCTGGAATGTGGAACCTGTCTGCCTTCTCAATAAGATGAACCACCCTACGGGTATTGTCGTGTGTCTGGCGGCCTTTAATAAAACCGGACTGATCCGGATGTATAATCGCCGGAAGCAGGTCCTGGAGACGGCTTGCCAGGATCGCCGAATACAGCTTCGCATCAATGTTAAGTAAGGCTATGGGACGGAATGAGGCACATTGCTACGGGTCCTTCCCCGGTTTCGGCAGGACCGTAATCACCGCCTCCGCCAGGGTCCCTGCATTCACACCGGACGTCGCCATGTCATTAAAGAGAGCAACCAAAAAGTCGCACACCTCATTCGCATATGACTTGTAGAAGACCGCAGTGTACCCGTCCGGGCCGGGGGCTTTATGTAATTTCAAATTGTTGATGGCGGAGAGAACTTCCTCCCTCGATATCGGCGCTTCCAACAAGGTGTTCCACGCACTAGAGACCTGCGGGAGCGGTAACCGCTGCAGGAACGCCCGCGCGACGCAGCATCCAGCGCGTCGCCCGTGTACAGATCGGCGTAGAAGTGGCCGAAGATGTCTGCCTTCGCCCCGTCGCGATGGTGGAGCACTCCCGCGGGATCCCTGATCCCCCCTATGTATTCTCGTTCCCTCTTGTCCCGCAACTGCCGGGCCAAGTGTCTGCCAATCTTATTGCCACTAGAGTATGAATGCCGCCCCAGCCTCAGGAGAGTAAGCTCGGCTCTGTTGGCATAGTGTGCCTTCAGCTTACCCCTGACCGCCGTCAACGGGCGGAGGGTCACTCTCGAGGGGTTAAGTTTGTGAGCCCTCTCGAGCTCGAGCACCTCAGCCTCCAGGGCTTCACGTTCCTTCCTACGCAGGGTGTTAAGCTGCGAATTGAGGCCCAGGCACGTCCCCCTTATCGTCGCCTTAAATGCGTCCCACGTGTTCGTCAAAGAAGTATCCGACGGGGGATTGAGGTCAAAGAATTCCCGGATGGCCAGGCGCAAGGTTTGGTGGAAACCTCCTCCCTAACCACCGACGCCGGAAAGTACCATTTTCGATTCGCGGTGTCAGGTGGCGACCAACGAAGAGTAAGCACCGAGAGACTGTGGTCCGACACTGAGATCGGAAGAATGGCGGCATCCAGTATGTTCCCTCTGAGGGACTGACTAAGGAAGATGTGATCTAAGCGAGAGTAGGAGTGATGCACGTGTGAAAAGAATGTGTAATCCTTCGTGGTAGGGTGAAAAAATCGCCAGCCATCTACTAGACCCAGCTCCCCCACCCCTTGCTGTGTGGAACCAGAAAAAAAACCTGTATCCGCCCTGCGCCCCCCGAGCTGTCCAAATCCCTGTCCCACACCAAATTGAAATCCCCCAACAGGAACAAGAGCCCTTCCGCAAAGTCCCCCACCTTTACCAACAGATCCTGCAAATACTTGTTCTGGCCCGCATTGGGCAAATACACCACCACAAACGTGCACAATCGACCCTGTATATGCCCTTTAACCATCAGCCAACGGCCCTCCCTGTCGTGGCGAACCTCCACCGGTTGAAAGTGCAACGCAGCCCTGAAGAGGAGTGCCACCCCCTGTGTTTCGTGACAGCAGAGGACCTGTAAACAATGGGGTATGCCCTATGGCGGAGCCTCAACTCATCCTTTCGTGCCAAGTGTGTTTCTTGCAATCCAACTACATCAAGGTGGTGATCCGTTACATATTTCAGAACCCTCTGCCGCTTCTGTGGCGAATTCATGCCCTTGACATTCCACGTTCCTACGCTAAGCAGCATAGCGAGTATAAATCCCAGAAACTGCTCTCAGTACGCCAAGCGCCCCCAACCCCACATCCAGCCTAGCCCACATGCAATAGATGACCAATAGTCTCCAGAACATCCGCGGAATGACATCTCCAACAGTGAAGTACACACACAGCAGCAGACACACAACAAACAGCCCCCTTGGCCCACCGTCACGGGTCCCCCCCCCAACATCCCGAACACCCCAACTCCCAACCCCGCCCCAAATGACATGTAATCAAAAACCGGGGCAGAAACAGAAAAAAAAGTGCAAAAACAGTACTCATCATGTCCAGAAGGCCGAAGTCCGTAGGAAGCCTCCCGTACAGGAAGCAGGCCGGGGGGACTAACACACTATCCCCCATGGCCACAGTCGAGGGTGTCTCCTCCAAGAGTACTTTCATACCCCCCAACCAGAAGGCCCGGGCCCCTCCGGCGCCGATCCATCAATCCCTCGAGGTCACGCCGCTCCGGAGCTGTGCTGCGTGTCGGCCAACGTGGCCGACGCCACCGATGCCACTGCTTCGCCCCGTTCTTGCAAGCTGGTAGAGAGATCCGGCCGCTGTCGGATAGGCGAACCACCCGCCCTTTGCCATGAAGATGAACGGCGGCGCCTCCGAGACGGAGAAGCAGTCGCGGCCTGCGAAGGCGGCACATCCTCAAGGCCTAGAAGCTCTTTTGCTGCTTGAAGCGTGCGAATTTGAGCAAGACGATTCTGCCATCTGAAAATGATCCTGAAAGGGTGCCCCCCAGGAATAGGCGATGCCTCTCTCCCTCAGGAATGTAGTCACCGGGCGGAACTCCCGCCGCTTTTGCAGGGTAGAGGCCGCCAGGTCCTGGTATAGCTGGGGGCGATGATCCCGGAACTGCAGTGACGTGAGGGTTCTGGCCTTGCGTAGGATCCGTTCCTTAAGCTGGAAATCATGGACGCACACTAGGATGTCGGGGGGGGGCCCCCTCCGCGCCGAGGCAGCCCAACCCTGTGCACTCTGTCCATCTGGATCTCCTTCGTATCCTCTTCGTCCAATATATGAAGGAACAAGTCCTGGACATATCCCCGCAGGTCCCCAGCCTCACCGTCCCATGGCACCGCCCGTATTCGGATGTTATTTCTACGGGAGCGGTTTTCCAAGTCCTCTGTGTGCAACTGCAGATCCAGGTTTTGCTCTGTGAGGCGAATGATATCCTGCTGTAGCAGGTGGACGTCGGTGGCCACACTCAGATCCCGATCTTCCAGGGTTGCCACCCTCTCGCCTAGTCCATCCACATCTCTCCGCACCTCCCGCAAGTCGGAGGCTAGCTGCGCTCTGAGTTCGGAGATGTCCTCCTTAATGGAGGCAAAGAGTTCGGACATAAAGGCTTTTGTCGCCGGAGCCTCATCATCCAACTGCTTCGCTGACCCACTGGCTCCAGGGGAAGCCGGCTGCTGGGAAGATTTTGGGGCATTATCCTTCCCCTGGCCCCGCTTGCGCTGCACAGTAGACATGGCGGCTCACAGTGCTCCGGCCCAGCGCCACGTGGCCAAGTACAATGGCGGGCCGCGTCGTTCAGTTCAAACACACACCAGATCTCGCTCTGTAGGCCACGGCTGCGTCTAGCTCCACGTGTACAGCAGTACGATCCGTGAGCCCCACCGGCGTTTAGGCAGGACAAAGTCCAGGTGCTGTCGTCTGCCCCCAAGCTCCCTCCGGCCCTCCGTGCGATGCAAGTGGCGGCGGAATCCGTTGGGCCAATACCGTTCACCTACTCCAGGCCAGGGCAGGGAGAGCGCCTCCGCTCAAGGTCAACACCCTCGGAGTGCAGATGTCTCGGATGTCCCCCTCGGCAACACCCCGAGGGCCAGTGAAGTCGATATTATAACTGCCGCCAGTTCTCCTGACCGTCGGATCACAGCGACTCTCCACCTTCCGCCAGCTCCGACCCCTCCAAGCGAGCCTCAGGGCCCCGCCCACCACCTGTGCCGGGCGCCGATGTCAGGAAAGCCCGGGGTCTCGCAGGCCGCGGAGTGCGCTCGATCCCAGGGGCAATCTCGGGGCTACCCCGCTCTAGCGACCACACCAGGGCCGACCGCTCCGTCAGGCGGACTTCCCCACCACTTTCGAGGCGGGTGCGCTCCCTCAGATTCGTGCTATTAGAAGCTTTGTCGGATCAGCGCCGGAGCGGCACGAAAAGGCGTCCTACTCCGCCGCCATCTTGGCCACGCCCCCACTTTTAAAAATGTTAACATCAATTTCTGTATTTCCTCTGACACGCTGCTCTCTATCCTTCTCGCTTCCAGTAAGCTAATCACACACACTCACTACTCTACCTAACAGTCACTTCACTGTGGTAGCTCGCACATTTATCACATCTTTCTTTGACATATATTCTAGTCTCATCTTCTCCTCATACCTTTTTTTCAAATATCATCATTTCTGTCCAACAGACTCCTTTTGCCATCATCCCCCACGCACTGACCTACCATGGACGTACTCCTGTCACAAACACCCTTGCACACATTATCTTCTCTCTTTTAAATCTTCTTATCCTTCGCAAAGCCCACTTGGTTCGGTTGCTTTTCGATCAGACCTTAGTTGTGTTATCTGCAGGTGGGAACAGTATCTGCATAGTCGGCTTTTCGGAGCTATCGCCATCGTTGTGTGTAGCGACTGTGCTTCACTTCCCTTTCAGCGTTGCTCGTTCTGCAGTCTTGTATATGTGTCAAGTGGAGGTGTGCTTCCCAGCACCTGCTACACAGAAATGTGTGATGCTGAGCAGTTGTTAGTGCAGGTCACCTGCTTCCTGTCTCACCACAGAGATGCAAAACTAGGCCAATGAATTCCTATATAGCTTTAATTGCTTAAATGCCATGATGATGGAACATTTGCAATTCAAAATGTTCTTGATGATTGAGGCACTTTTTTTAACTGGTTGATCTTTCAGATTCCTAACCCTGTGCAGACACCACATGAAAGGGAGTGTGAATTACGCTCCTAATATTGGGAGCTTCGGCTCTGCCATTTTATTGAACTATTTGCATGTTGCTTGTCTCCTGAGATGGAGCGTTGACAATGCACAGAGGAACCTCTGGCAGTTCTAGTTCACCTTCATCTGTTAAAAACTGAAGTTCTCGGGCTTATTAAAATGCTGACAAGTGCTGAGAAGGCTTTGTTAGGCCCTCCTTGGCGTGGGCCCAGCTCCCAGCAGGGACTCAGGAGCCCTCAGACTCACATGAATCTTCATGAATGGGCCAGTAGCAAGAAGGCAGCAGAAATTGAAAGCCTCCCGGAGGAGTTGGTAATAAGCAACAAGGAGACGGGCTATGATTTAGACGCCATATTGTCCATGCTCGCTGCAGGGCGCTGCTTTGGAGGACATAAACGACATGGGGAGGTACATAACAAAAAGCATTAATTTTCTATTTGTGCCATCACAGTAATAAGCAAAACTGCAGCACTTGCTTTCCATGTTCTCAATTTTGCATATTCATCTTCAGTTGCGAGTATTCATTTTAGGGCCGAAATTGTTAATAATGCCCTAATTCCGAGTACCAAGCAACATTTTAAAAAACGTTGTTTGCACCTACTTTTCGATTGCGAATGGTGCAGTAATTTTACCCTCACCCGTGGTGTTTCCCCGAAAATAGATAATACCTGGCAAGACTTGTGCAGGGGAAAAAAGCAGGAATTGCTTCTTCGAAAGGATAAAGGGTGCGCCAAGAGCGCATTATAATGAGCTCAGAGCTACAGAACACAGACTGGGAAAGGAAAATCCCAACAAGGAAAAATACTCATATTGTGGTTTGAGTGTGTCCCCAGGTGTATTTGTCTGCACCCAAATAAGCGTCTCATGGGTTATGTATGCTTTAAGTTTAGAAATGAAGCAAGAGGTCAAAAAATCAAACTGTTCGTTTTTTTGTCTTTTTTATGTCTATCTCCATTGCACGTGGCTTGAGCAAAGTGGAATACACAACATTCATTGTGTGTTCATACTTTCTCATTTGGCAGTGCACATCAAAATGTGGAGTTTTGTAATGACATATATGTTCTCGAAGAACTCCATAGGAAATCTTTGCTACATTCAAGGCTCTTCCTAATCCCCTGCTGTAGACAGAAGATCTTTGAGTTTTCCATTGTTTATTGTACCACATTTGTTCAGTTACCTCCAATGACATTAGGTTAAAAGGGGCGAATCAATATTCATGTAATGGAATAGTACTAACATAGAGGGTTTATAAGACGTTTTACAATGCAGAACTGAAATTTACCATACCAATGAAATGAAGCATTTGCTCACCGGATAATGACCTTGTAAGATTTTTATTGCTTTTATGGTAAAATTCATTACAAAAGCCTCCTGAAATAAATTGGCAGGAGACAGATCTTTGTGGTCTCTACTTGGGATTCTGCCCGAATCTCTGTCAGTTTGCTCCATAGTTTAGACATAGACTGTTCGTCAGATTTTGCTCATTATTGCATCTATTTGTATTACAGAGAGCCTTTGTGCCAATTGCTTTTCTATGCTCTCTGATTGAATTATATATTTGACTTTTGTATTATGCTTAAATATTTCATCAAACTTCATGATTTAACTAAATTACTGATCTGAAACTTCCTTTTTGCGTCAGTCCTCTCTTCTTATTCACTATATTTTTGTAATGATGTTTTGTATCTTGTGTTAGGGACACATTGCCTCATCTATTCTTGAGGTCAACACCATCCGGAACCCGCTACTGTGTGCTGCTGTCATGCAGATTATGTAAGTGATAGGCATGTGCACCTATATTAGTACCAGGGGTCTAATTTGTGGAGAAATGTGTGATATATTTGCACAAAGTAGTGAGATACCTGTTCACAATCAAATATGTCCTCAACTCTGAATATCACACAAAACAAGAAATCTAGAAGAAAAAAATAGGGTAAAATGAATTAGGTCAGGTTCTTTAGAAACAGAACCTACAACGGCAAAAAAGAGAAAAACTAGCTCTGAATTTGTTCCTCTTGATTATTCACTTCATCGGGTTTGGACAACAACAACAACTTTAATGACGCACAGTCCAAAAATACATTTTACATAGCACCCATAAAAAAACAAATCTTAAGAAATCTGTAAAACAATTGACTGAAGCTATCTCACCAATTTTGATCTTTAAGTGAGAGTATGAGTCTTTTGCTCCAAGTCTTCGTCACGTGATATTTGGTTCGGAAATGGCTCTGAAATTCTTTTTTAAAAACTTTATTTATATTTTATTCAATGCAGAGACAGGTACATGAGTAGGGCAATTGCACAGTCATCGTCTTTGCAACGTACATAGAAACATCTGAATTCCATGTTAGGCGGGCACAAGGTAGGAATGCAACTGCGACACAGGTACAGCACATAGTATTTAGAACATCATGCAGTAGAATCTATTCCAACCGGAGTCCAGGAGTTAATAGGAAAAGTAGGATCAGGAAGGAAATGTGGGTTATTCATCCTTTAAATTTATATCTTTCAGCATAGCTGCCCGTCATGAAATAACCCAGCAGCATAAGTCGTGAAATGTAATTTGTCCATGGGCAGTAATTATGCAATCTGATTCGCATTACTTTAATACACTTTCTACTAGTAGGACTGTATGATGTATATGTCACTTGTGTTCATCAAAGTCCGTGTAGAGACCATACATTGAGTCATGTACAAGATTCTTCTGTCATTGGTCGGAGGGTGTGTTAGTGTCGTCATCATTTATCTCCTCATTATTACTAGGGGTGTCTGTGGTGCTCAGTAAATATACTTGGAAGGGACCCCAAATATCTTTAGGTCTGCATTTCACTGGTAATGTATCTGCATATACCGATGTTTGCTCCTGATTATATGTGAGGTCTAATAACCAATCCTTAAATTTAGGCACTCTTCCTCGCCCCCAGCGGCACGCTACTCTCCGTTTGGCTAGCAGCAGCGCCAAGGATATGAACTTCCGATGCTGCTTGGGTATCTACATGGTATAACCCAGCAGCATAATCAGTGGGTCTTTTTCAAAGGAACACCCAGTCATTGCTTGAAGAGCCGTGTGGATTTCTGTCCAATAGGCCCATACCTCAGGGCATTCCCATGCTAAATGTATGAATCCTGCCCCTTTCGCCTTGCATCTGAGGCATCTATCGTCTTCTGATAATCAAAATCTAAGCTTCAGCACTGGTGTATAATAAAGCCATTGCAATACCTTATAATGTATCACTTTTAGACGACAACTAGCAGATATGCGCGCGGTCATCGCACAACAGTAGTGCCATTATTCGTCAGTGATTGTACCTCCAATATCTTCTTCCCATTTCATACGTGCCGGGCTGTCAACCTCTGGGCTGTGTATTCTTATATTCCTGTATATATTGGACGCTAAGTGCCCATCTTCTCCCGAGCTCAACATCTTAGCTAATGGGGCGGTTATTATAGGTTCAGTCGGGTAATCCGGTAATACCTGTCTGAGTCCCTGTGAGAGACGTATAAATAGAACACCTCTAGTGGGGTAACCTGGAGTCCCTGGAACATTTGTTTCCTTTTTTTTAGGCGTCCCTCATGAAATAGATCTCCCCATGTAGTAATCCCTAGGCGTCGGCACATCACTTTAAACCCCGACTCCTGTAACAGGGGCATCTGTGGATGATAGGTTAGTGGCATATGCGGGCATACAGCAGCTTCACCTGCAATTTACGTGCTATTCGTTGCCAGGCATCTATCGTGCATGAGACCGTGGTGGGGTTGGTGTCGAGAGCTGAAACTGGGCTGTGTATGAGGCCAGATAATGGGAGCGGATGTGTCACCCATTCCTCTGCTGCTAATTGCAGCATGAAGGGTGTCGGGGCCATCGAATGATATGCATATTGTGCTTGTGCACTCATATAGTACACATCAAAATCCGGCACGTCAAACCCCCCTCTATCATATGGCAGTGTTACTGTAGACCATTTAAGGCGTGGCTGTTTACCTCCCCAGAACAAGCGTATTAATTCGGAGCGTAGTGTGCTGAAGAAGAACCGACCTGGGTAATAGGGTATATTTGAGAACAGATAAAGGAAGCGTGGTAAGACTATCATCTTTATGATAGACGCCCTGCCTGCCAACGAGATCGGCAGTGAGATCCAGCGCGTCACTGTGTTCGTCAGGTTGGTGATTGCCGTCCCATAATTCAGACGCAGTGTCTCTTCAATGTTTGTAGATATCTGTATACCCAGATAGCGTAGGTCAGAATCGCACCACTCGAGTGGGTAGTCTAGCTGAAACCGTGTGACAGCTGTAGTAAGGGGAAAGAATTGTGACGTTTTCCAGTTTACCTGTATGCCTGACAAACCGCCAAATACAAGAAACTCTCTTAGTAATGGATTAAGGTTCATTTGGGGGTCTTTAACGTATAGTGTTAAGTCGTCCGCATATAGCGATAGCCCTATTTGCCTCTGGAAACATCTAAACGCACTTGCCAAATGTAATTGTCGTATACGACATGCAAGGGGTTCTGTTAGCACAGCAAACCGTAGAGGGAAAAATTGGGAAACCCTATCTGGTGCCTCTTGTGATCGAAAAGTGTGGTGACAGTCGGCCATTAATCAGAACTCTACCTGTGGGTTGTGTGTATAACAGTTGGATCCATGTTATGAACATTTTGGGGAACCCCATTGTGTTTAAGACGGTAAATAGGTAATGCCATTCAACCGAATCGAATGCCTTTGTGGCATCTAAGAACACAGCTGCCACAGGTAAGTCAGGTACAATGGTTTGGATTAGCGGGAAAAGGGTGTGCAGATTGTGGCTTGTGGATCATCCCGGAACAAATCCAGCCTGATCTGGGAGCACTATTTTGGTCATTAGCAAGGAGAGATGTGTGGCGAGCACCTTAACCAGCATTTTGGCATCGCAAATGATTAAGGATAACGGACAGTAAGAGTCGCAATCTGATGGATTTTTCCCTGGCTTAAGGAGTGAGGTAATAATCACCTCTCGCATCGAGCAAGGCAAGATGCCCACCTCCAGGGATTCTTCGTAAACCTCTTTAAGAACTGGTGCCATTATGTTTATGTAATGTTTATAAAATTCAGCCGGCAATCCATCGCTTCCCGACGCTTTGCCATTTTTGAGGACATTATTGCTTCCCTGATCTCGTCTAGTTCCAGGGGGGCCGCTAGGAATTGCCTGTGCCAATCCTCAAGCCAACACAGCGCTATTATCTCAAAATACTGTTCGTTACTGACCGTCGTGTGCCCTTGAGGCGTGTATAGCTTTTTATAATGCGTGTGAAAAGTACTGAGCATGCCCTCCGTATCTCGACAGTATTCACCATCCTTTGTGACTACTTCTTGCACATTATTTCCAAACCTAGGATGTCTGACAATTTCTGCAAGTGCCCGGCCTGGTCTTTCACCTTCACAGTACCTGCGAGCGACCCAATGTTTCCCTCTGAACTTCACCTCTCTATTCGCTTCTTCCTCAAAAGCCGACAACTTCTTCCTAAAGTCTTTGTGAAGTCTGCCATTATTAGTTCCAACCATCTGCACCTCTAAGGCTCTCAGCTCGCGCTCCAATGTTCGTATAGTGTTCCTAATGTCTCTCAAAATCCCAAAGCTTTTAGAAATACAGAACCCCCTCACTGTGACCTTGAATGCTTCCCATATTGTTTTGACACTATTAACTGAACCTTTGTTATGGGGGAAAAAGCTGGTAATCTCCTCTCCCAGTTCCGCGCTGAAAACAGTATCCAGTAAGGCTGTGGGTTGTAATTTCCATGTGGGTCTAACTCCATCATAACCTGGTAATTTCAGCTGGACTAGTACTGGGCAGTGATCTGAGTAAGTCCTGGCTAGGTGAAGGGCCTTGCCCATGTCTGCACTTAGACCTTTGGAGAGGAGACAGTGTTCGAGCAGAGCCCATGTGTTGGTATAGGATGTGAAATGTGTACCTTCTTTCCTACCAGGATGTAAAAAACGCCAGCTGTCAAGTAAGCCTCCCTCTTCTATAATACCACTCAGTACGTCTCTGGATTTCTTATTATATTGCGCATAGCCATCTGCTCTATCCATTGCAAGTATCAGCGCAACATTGAAATCCCCGCCCCAAAGTATGTGCTGCATGCCAATATCCACAATCTTACCCCACAATGCAGTAAAACACTCTGGCATGTCGACATTAGGAGCATAACAGTTAGCAACGGAAATTGTATCAGTGCCTAATCTCCCCCATAATAAGGCATATCTGCCCTCTGCATCACTAAGTTCACCAAGCTTTATAAACTGTACAGCCTTCTTGATTAGAATAACAGTACCTCTGGAATACGAGGAGTAGGAAGCGAATACTCTAACCGCCGCCCATCTGCTCGCAAAAGCATGATTCAATCTAGGTGCTAAATGAGATTCCTGCAATAGTGCAATGTGTACATGCTGGCGTTCCAGGTAAGCTATAACATTTCTGCCCTTGCGTGCATCATTAAGCCCCCGGACATTCCAAGACATAACAGTCAGGTGAGACATTCCATTAGTAACAGCCATAATCGAGTTCCATCCTGGCAACAACTATAGCATTGATTACTCCCTGTGACCCACCCACATGGTCCACCGAAAGTTTGGTAAGAATGACGCGTGCCATGCCCTCTACACCATAGTACCTGTTATCAACCCCGCTCTCATCGACGGACTGATGTAGTTCAGTCAAAGTAATATCCAAGGAAACTTGCGCAGATAGGTCTGTACTGTGCCCTGCTGCGCCTGGCATCTTCTGCACATTATCCAGTAATCTACGCACCTTGCATTTGAGTCTGTTACTTCCCTGTCTGTCCTGCTGTGAAACTGTAAAACTTTTCATGTCCCTAAGCGTTTCAATGCAACTCAAGAAAATACCCTCCCCATCCCCCTCCCACTGAAGCATCCCCAACTTGCCAGAGTTTCTAACCCGCCCCCCACCCATAACATTAGAAAAACACCCTGATAACAGCAGTGCAACAAGTATCAACATTGTGGTATACCCTGATGGAGGCATCTAAGGTACGCACATTTATACCCCCTACACCTTTACCCTTTGCCTCGTGCAACCCTATATGGGCTCATTCTAGGGAAGGTGGGTGGTGCCTGGAATACATTACCACCAGCAGTCCGATATCAGTCCACTCTATTTCGGTTCTTCAGCATCTGTCATTCACAATAGCAACTCATATATAGCCCTCCCTGTGAGTGCCACCAGGATAGCGCAATATCTCGTGTGCCGGTACTTTGTGTTAGAGGTCACCTGCCAGCAGATCTTCATTCTCCTGCCCATCTTCTTTGCGATTACCATTGTTTGCACGAGCTAGTTCCAGAGTTTTTAGGAAATCTTCTACTTGGTGCGGGTTCATGAAAAAATGCTGCTTCCCCTGGTGATTCACTCTCAATTTAGCTGGGTACAAAAGAGCGTAGTCTATTTGCAGAGTGTGAAGCTTCTTTTTAACCTCCAAAAACGTACGTCTCTGCTCCTGTACAATTGGTGTGAAGTCAGGATAAATGGAAAAATTAACGCCTTCGCATGATAGGTTTTGGTCGGCTCGCGCATATCTCAACGCCACATCGCGGTCTCGGTAGTTTATGAGGCGTGCAATGATGGGTCTTGGTGGTGCACCGGGATTAGGCCGTGGCCCAAACGAACGATGTGCTCTCTCGACAATAAACTGCTTAGAAAAAGCCTCAGGTCCGACCGCAGCCAGGAGGATCTTCTCCACATAATCCTCCATTCGCCCTGTGTTGGTGGATTCCGGCACACCTATAACGCAAATGTTGTTCCACCTACTGCGCGCCTCCAATTCCTCATTCTTGGTGGCAATCACTCTGAGGATATTGTCCATTCTTGTAAGCTGCGTGGCATGGGAAGCTGTGGCGTCGTTGTTGGCCGAAATGTGTCTTTCAGTTTCCGTGAGTCGTTCTTCGTGGACATCCAGCTTGTGTGCAATAGCGTCCATTCGAGACGTCATGCGATCCATCTTGTCCACAACAGTGGCAAAGCCTTGCCTCATTTCCTGCATAAGCTGTTGCATATCCGTGGTGGAGGAGCTGGCTCCCGCCCCCGTCGCCGATGGGCTTTGCAATCCACCTAAATCAGTCGTGTTCCTTGTCGTTTTTTTGGGGACCGCGGTATCAAAGGACAACTTAGTCTGACGATTATCCGTTTTGCCCATGGTGTGTCCGTGCCCAGGACTATTGGTAGGAAATAGAGTTGTCACACACGTGGCTCCTTGTGAAGGCCGGTGCTTATAGTCGTATACACCGAGTATCTAATCCTGGAGCAGCAGATGGGAAAGGGCCTGTGGTTTCTGATTGGTATCATACAAATGTATATCCGAATATAAGTGGGTCAGGAGTATGCCAGCGCCGTTCAACGAGTCTGCATTCTCTGTAGGCACTCGAAATCAACTGTGCCGGACCGCTCCCGTATGGATGTGTGAGCCGCTAGCGCTATATTTTTGTCCACCTCGTAGCGTCACATATACAATGTCCCATGAGGGATGCAGGTTATGTGTGAATCGAGCTCCAGCGAGTGGTATTATTTGGTGAGTGTGAATAGCTCTTGTCTCTGGTCTGGGCTAACTGGACTCCACGTTGCGTGTGGTTTCGGCAATCAGCAAGTCTCATCATCAGGCCATGTTTCCCACTGCCTCTTTGTGTAGCGTCATCACATCCTCACCTTACAGGCCGGGCAGTCTCGAAGCGCAATCCTGCATGAGCCCCGAAGTGGCCCCCTCGCCCTCGCTAAGCACCGCCACATCCTATCCACCAACCGCACCAACGACCGGATGGCAGCTCTCCTAGCGCGGTGTCTTTATCGAAGGAGGGGGTTGCAAGTTAGGCAGCGGTGGACCCACCGGGGCCAACCACACGTCAGCGCCGTCTCAGAGCAGGCCAGCAGTGCCACCTTCGTGTGGGATTTTCTAGAGGCTCGTGCGAGGCAGCAGCTGTCCCCCGCAACTCCGCCGCAAGCCCGGTCAGCTCGGGTCTTAATGGCGGCTCAGCCAGCACCAGCACAGCTCCCAACTGCATTGCGTGTATCTGTCCCTCCGTTGTACCGATCATCTATTTACGACAATATCCCTTTCACCTTGAGACAGTTGAAAGCAGTTCTCTCCTGGCCGCATCACCTTGGTGCCTTCTAAACCGCCATAGCACGAAAGTCAGCGCATATCTGGTTCATTTCAGTGGTGCCATTCGTCGGGCCTGTACTTACAGCTGTAAGCCGCGAGATATCGTGGCTCTCGTCTGCCGTCCTGTCGCGCACTCACGTTATGGTGTTGCTGCCGGTCAGATGCGTACACGCTTTTTTCTGCGGAGTGCCGCGGCAGATTCGCCTCAAACTTGCACCGAGTGTGGAGGTCAGCGTATCGAACACTCTCATGTGCTCCGATCGGGATACCAGGCTGGTTTTCTAGGATAAATTAAGGATTATGATTCCAGGCGCGCAGGAGCCTCACTCAAGTGCGGCCATTCTGCATGTGCGCCCTCTAGCACCCCCATGGTTCTGAAATTCTTGTGAATATTATCCTTGTCACAAGCTACTGGGGATGGCCCAGGAGAAATCACCATGTAACAACAAAGAGACAAAACAAAACGTGTCTACAAGTGACCAATGGAAAATAAAAACTTACAACTTCCCTGAAATAATTAAATCTAGATCCCTCTTGTATTTTGCCTGAAAGTATGTAGCATGTGCCTGATGTATTTACTGTATTACATCCAAAGGCTTTGATTAGCTGTGAAACATTACTGTGGATCCTTCTCAAGCACTGATTCACAAATATATTATGATTAAATGTCTATCAATCGAAAGTAAGTATTGTAGTTGTGAATCAGCACTGGTAAGTTCCATTAGCTATGGGAATTAACTGGAGGGGTCAAGTAGGACTCAATAGAACTGCTTGGTAAAATGATCTGAGCTGAAAAGTGATCCACTGGGCATATTTAGTTGCAAGTTAACATCTTATACAAGCTAGAAATATTTCAACCAGCTCTGCCCTAGACATTCATCCTTACACAAACTAGAAATCTAGTAGAAAGGCAAAGGCAAAGAGGGGGAGGTCAATCATCGCTAGGACTGCACATATAGTGAGGAATATACATTCTCATGGGGTCTAGCCAATTGACAATGGAGGAGTTTGTTTCAGAGAAGCAAACCTGCAGAAATAAAGAGATAAGAAATGATGAAATTAAGTTTACACATCGCCCATAAACAAAATCATATTAAACTCTAATGTAAATCCCTCACAAATCCTGGTAGTTTACTTGAAAATGTAGTTTTTTTAGTACCATCAACTCTGAAATCCCAGTTAATGATTTCCTTCCCATTAATGGGAATAGGCTGACCTGACAGAAGACACCACATAACAAAGAAAGCAAATAATTTTCACTTACAGAAACAGTCTACAAACTCCCCAAAGAAATGCAATCTAATTGACTGAGATAATGGTGTTCTTCCAGAAAGTACTTAGCTTTTGTTCAACATACACTTTAGATTATTTTCAGAGGGCTAGAGTGGATTTGAAACTTCTGTGCATCCATTTCATGTCTTAATTCACAGATGGAAGATCTCAGAGAAAATAAACTGTAACAGACATAAGAAAAAATGCTCCATTAGGTCCCACAAAAACTGCAAAAATATAAAATCAATTAATCTAAATACATTGTAACCTTTGCTCAATGTCCTGAATTTGAGCGTCTTTGTGTCTGAGGTCTTCAATTGGCTCTCTTTGGTAGCTAGTGGGTCTATGAAACAAACGCTCTTCCGTTCCTGTGAACAATTTCTGTGTCCATATTCACTGGGTTGGGCTCCAAAGAACAGAGTCTGTAGCAATAAGGAAATAAATATCTACTTGTTCCCTATAGAAAACTTTGTTTTGTCAATGTTTTAAATTAGAGGACTAGAGTGATTTTTAATTTCTGTGGTTACTTTTCATGCCCTGCTTTAAAAGGGAGACGTCTTATAAAAAAGATTCTGTAATGAAGAGAGAAAAACATATATATTTAAATTTCACCTACAAAATGTATAAAAACTGCAAAAAAGAAACATTTGCCCTCTTACAATTGATTATTTTTTACCTCAAAATATAGGCTTTTGTCTAAAGTATTTAGTGGGTTAGCTCCATATGGTTGCAACACACATAAACATTTCTGTGTCATACCCTGATTCACAGGGAGTTTCTGGTGAATAAACCTTATAATAAGCAAGACATAAACCAGTGCTTGATGACAACCTATGAAAAGATATGCCCAAATACTCCAACAACTCAAAGTAAAACAAATGTAGATCCATTGCAATTTATACTCTCTTTAAAAAAAATATGTAGCATTTGTCAGATTTCAATGGTTTATCTCACTGGAGTTAGAGTGATTTTGAAACAACAGCATCTTTAAATAATTATCTTGTTCCGATTTGTGAGAGAGAGCCTCACTGAATATAACCTATAATAATAAAGAGAAAATAAATAATGGTCAGCTGCGGACCAAAAACATTTACAAAACTACATAACAACAGAAAAAATCTGTCTCCATAATATGTGGTCTTTTACCTGACCGTCTGTAGCAAAGAGCCTGGTAATCTAAAACTCTTCTGGTGCCTCCTATTATTTTACAAAGCTGAAGAAGACAGCCTAGGACATAGAATACTGGAAGAAATATCCATGCAATGTGGTGATAATTAGGCCAACAATAGATCCATGTCCAGCAGGCACTGTCCATTTATGAAAACATACTTTTGCTTGCATCTGGTTTCTGCCTTAAAGTTTGGGCAATAGATATTCAGTTTACTCAATCAAGAGATTCTGAAGAAATACATTTTTATTTGCATCATTTTCAACTGGAACATTCCATTCAACCATCATGAGCATAATGGCTTCAAGGTTTACCTTAATAATTTGGGTTCTTAGTAGAGTTTTGTTACACTTCAGTTTTGAAAAACTTGTCTTGCAGGCTACTTCTGTACAAGGCAAGATCAAGATAAATTTATATACCACATACAAATTCTGTTAAGCACTTTTGAAAAGGATGTACCCTTTCAGAAGTGAGAAAGAACAAACAGCACAGTTACAATGCATATTACATTTTGTGGGTCCTTCTTGTTCCTGCTGATATTCTGTTTGGAGCACAGGGTCTTCTTCACTTTGGTCTTCTATGTCATACTGTTCAGGTAGTGTCCTTTTGAGGTTTGTCTACTTGGCTGTGATCCTGTGCTCTGTGAAACCCTCTTACCTTTTGTCCTCCGATGGGCCATTTCTTTCCCGACTGAGAGGCGATGAGAGTTAACATTACAGCAATCAGTTTCAATTAATAGTGTAACCCATTTGACAACACAATAAGGCACAGGAATCAATGACTATAATTGAGAAGGTTTATTACAAATTAGCAATAAAGTTAAGGTACACAAATCTTAGCACATGATATAAAGATACAGAATAACAAATTGGAAACTCAACCTCCTAAAGAAATGTAGGCATACTAGTTTAAGACAAACAAGAAGTTCAGTCACAGCAATAAAAAACATCAATAACAAGATCTAGTGCTCAGAGAGGAGTTTCTGGTCCTCTGAACTATATATGAGTAAATTCAAGAATCATCAAAATTAGAGTTCAAATTTAGTGGATGGTTCGATAGTCTAAGGAATCTCAAAATTCAAAGAACGACACAAAAATAGGAAAAACAATGGGAAAGTTCTGCAAGTAAGGAAATAATGGAATGTAAAGAAACGAGGGGAGGTGTCAGCATTGCAGAAGCTTGGTCAAGAGTCTTTCCTGGCTCAGGGATATTTGAGTGTTAACCTAAGTCACACTCATCAAGAGACAAAGGGAATAAGTGAAGAGGCCTAAACCTGTCAAAGTCCAAGAAAAAGTGTTGGCAAATCAGACAGTGTAGACTCCTGTTATTTGCACCAAAACTACCCAGGTGCCATCCCTTGGTTCACATCATCAGGGGTTTGATTGTCCATTTCCATTTTCATGTTGTAAGCTGCAACATTTACGAGATCTCCCACACTGAACATGGGAATGACATTGTCCTTTTTCAACCAAGCCATGTTGTAAAATTGCTGAATAGTGCTCTTCAATTTTAGAATATTAATTCAATGATGCACCTTTAATATGCGTGTACACTTTCAAACACAAATGAATAAAACTTGTCCGTACGTGAGATTCATATTGCTTGTGGCATACAGTAAAATATTTATACTCAAGTGTAAGTATGGCTCAGAACCCTATATAGCCTCTTCGCCGCTAATGACAAGGGTAACTCGTCATGGACTTTCCATTGATTTCAATGGAAAATGAATGGAAAATGGCATCAGTGCCTTAGCAGCCAAGTGGTTAAATAAATTATATGAAACATTAGTGCCCACATTACATAAATTCATTATCGTTTCTAGACTAAACATATTCTGATATTGTGAGGATGGTTTCTATTCAATCATCTAAACCAGGGGTCTCCAAACCGGTCCTGGAGGGCTGGATCCATGCCAGATTTTTGGGATATCCCCATTGAAATACATGTAGTTATTGTAAAAATCTGGCATGGATCCGGCCCTCCAGGACCGGTTTGGAGACCCCCTGATCTAAACAGTAAATCATCGTTGTGCTAGCGCTTGGCAGGAAACTGGCATTGCTGCAAGCAGATAATTTTTAAAGTGTGTTACCAATGACTGTATTTTAATACTGCTAATTCTGTGCCTTACCTACACGCTGACTCCCCGGTCCACCGCAGCAATTCATGCTGTTTGCTGTGGAGGGAGGAAAAGCGTCCTCATTTCCTGAT
Organism: Lissotriton vulgaris; assembly: GCF_964263255.1. Classification (NCBI taxonomy): domain Eukaryota; kingdom Metazoa; phylum Chordata; class Amphibia; order Caudata; family Salamandridae; genus Lissotriton; species Lissotriton vulgaris. Next base: position 2,125,427,898 of record NC_141685.1, read on the forward strand.
TACTCCACGCAGGGCGGCCATCTTTAGGAGGGTGACGCTCTAGTTTTTACCGTCCCTCTGACTACTAAAGGGCTCAGTGCACTCGCGCACAAATTGTTGAACTAAGAACATCGTTGTGCTAGCGCTTGGCAGGAAACTGGCATTGCTGCAAGCAGATAATTTTTAAAGTGTGTTACTAATGACTGTATTTTAATACTGCTAATTCTGTGCCTTACCTACACGCTGACTCCCCGGTCCACCGCAGCAATTCATGCTGTTTGCTGTGGAGGGAGGAAAAGCGTCCTCATTTCCTGATTACTCCACGCAGGGCGGCCATCTTTAGGAGGGTGACGCTCTAGTTTTTACCGTCCCTCTGACTACTAAAGGGCTCAGTGCACTCGCGCACAAATTGTTGAACTAAGAACATCGTTGTGCTAGCGCTTGGCAGGAAACTGGCATTGCTGCAAGCAGATAATTTTTAAAGTGTGTTACTAATGACTGTATTTTAATACTGCTAATTCTGTGCCTTACCTACACGCTGACTCCCCGGTCCACCGCAGCAATTCATGCTGTTTGCTGTGGAGGGAGGAAAAGCGTCCTCATTTCCTGATTACTCCACGCAGGGCGGCCATCTTTAGGAGGGTGACGCTCTAGTTTTTACCGTCCCTCTGACTACTAAAGGGCTCAGTGCACTCGCGCACAAATTGTTGAACTAAGAACATCGTTGTGCTAGCGCTTGGCAGGAAACTGGCATTGCTGCAAGCAGATAATTTTTAAAGTGTGTTACTAATGACTGTATTTTAATACTGCTAATTCTGTGCCTTACCTACACGCTGACTCCCCGGTCCACCGCAGCAATTCATGCTGTTTGCTGTGGAGGGAGGAAAAGCGTCCTCATTTCCTGATTACTCCACGCAGGGCGGCCATCTTTAGGAGGGTGACGCTCTAGTTTTTACCGTCCCTCTGACTACTAAAGGGCTCAGTGCACTCGCGCACAAATTGTTGAACTAAGAACATCGTTGTGCTAGCGCTTGGCAGGAAACTGGCATTGCTGCAAGCAGATAATTTTTAAAGTGTGTTACTAATGACTGTATTTTAATACTGCTAATTCTGTGCCTTACCTACACGCTGACTCCCCGGTCCACCGCAGCAATTCATGCTGTTTGCTGTGGAGGGAGGAAAAGCGTCCTCATTTCCTGATTACTCCACGCAGGGCGGCCATCTTTAGGAGGGTGACGCTCTAGTTTTTACCGTCCCTCTGACTACTAAAGGGCTCAGTGCACTCGCGCACAAATTGTTGAACTAAGAACATCGTTGTGCTAGCGCTTGGCAGGAAACTGGCATTGCTGCAAGCAGATAATTTTTAAAGTGTGTTACTAATGACTGTATTTTAATACTGCTAATTCTGTGCCTTACCTACACGCTGACTCCCCGGTCCACCGCAGCAATTCATGCTGTTTGCTGTGGAGGGAGGAAAAGCATCCTCATTTCCTGATTACTCCACGCAGGGCGGCCATCTTTAGGAGGGTGACGCTCTAGTTTTTACCGTCCCTCTGACTACTAAAGGGCTCAGTGCACTCGCGCACAAATTGTTGAACTAAGAACATCGTTGTGCTAGCGCTTGGCAGGAAACTGGCATTGCTGCAAGCAGATAATTTTTAAAGTGTGTTACTAATGACTGTATTTTAATACTGCTAATTCTGTGCCTTACCTACACGCTGACTCCCCGGTCCACCGCAGCAATTCATGCTGTTTGCTGTGGAGGGAGGAAAAGCGTCCTCATTTCCTGATTACTCTACGCAGGGCGGCCATCTTTAGGAGGGTGACGCTCTAGTTTTTACCGTCCCTTAATCTACATAAATTTCGGTCCTGCCGCGCAGCGGTGACGCGCAGCGGGAGCGCCTCAGTAGCGCCGAAGAGGCGCCAAAGAGAAGCCAGTCTGCGCCAGTCCGCGTCCAGACGCGCCTGGCGCTCTGATTCCATCAAGTATCATGGTAGGTCCTCGCATTACACATAGCGCTTCCTCTCTGCTGAATTTAAGATCTAGCATTAACCCTTTATGTCTACATCCGGTCTTTCCGAACAATCCGAAGGCCCACTGTAAAAGCTGCAACTGGGTTCCATCCACCTCGAGTACTCCAATATATCCTTGTAGACATGATCGGAAAATGTTTCTTCTTAACTGCAGATCATTACCTAGACACTGTACCGAATTAGCCATGTTGATTGAGGAACTCAACCCTGATGCCCTTTTTTTAACAGAGACATGGTCCAGCTGGAAATGGATCCCACTGTAGTATGGGCTATTCCCCACGGTTACACCCTAAAACGATTAGATCGTAAGATACATAGAGGTGGAGGGTTGGCCATCATATATAGAGACATCTTCCGATGCCGCATCTCCACCCCGGCCATGCGAGCATGCGAAAGTTTGTACTTTACTCTGGAGTTCTCCCCAACATCCACTTTCTCTGGTATTTTAGTTTATCGACCTCCGGGCCCGTTGAACAACTTTATTACTGAGCTGACAGATGCGGCTGCTAATCAGATGCTCCTGGCAGCAAATTTTACGCTGCTGGGTGACTTGAACCTGCATTTGGATGACTCCCAGGATGCAACAGTTACTGGTCTTCGACTTAATTTTCAGGCCATTAATTTGTCGCAAAAAGGTTTCCATCCAACGCACATTAAAGGCCACCTCCTGGACCATATTTTTAGCAATCTTGATAGTCTAACAGTGGAAATTCCTAGGCCTCTGCCTTGGACTGACCATTATTTAGTACCTTTTACGTGGCCTATTAACATTCCCCCTATGTCACAAAATAAGAACAAGCACTGGGGTAGGAAATGGGCTTCGTTGCCTCTGTCTGAATGGGAACTGGCTCTTAATGAGCACATACCTCCCAAATCAATGAACCCCAGTACAGCCACTTCTAATTATGAGAACTGGATTACTGATACTCTGGACCAGGTCCTCCCAAAAAAATCTCTACAGTCCATAAAACGATGCAAAGTAGCCCCATGGTACTCCCCCACCCTCAGAACCATGAAACAGTCGTGTCGTAAGCTGGAGAGAGCTTGGAGGCGAGAATATTCACAATCCAAGAAATCCGAGTATAGAGCTGCGATTAAATCATGTAAGAGTGAAATGAAAATTGCACAAACCCAATTTTTTGACTCTAAAATCAAGTCAGCTGCTAATTCGCCCAAAGAAATATTCAAAATAGCAAAGTCATTAATCTCCCCCCCCCCCCTGAGTGCGTTTCCCCTGTTGGGGCGCTTGCCCGATGCAACAATTTGGCAACCTTTTTCTCTCAGAAAATTCTGGCCATCTATTCCTCTTTCTCTACTGATGCAGAGAAGCGGGACATCACTGCTGACCCTAAAGCGGACGCCCCAGCTCATAGTTCGCTCGAGGGGTTCCCTCTTCTTGACTCAATTGCACCGAAGAAAATTTTTTCTAAAGTCACCTCAGGATCTCCCAATGATCCTGCACCTCCTCAGACCCTCCTTAAAGTCAGCGAGGCCATATGTCCTGTCATCTTAGACGTCCTAAATTCGTCCATTGTTTCCAGCTTGGTCCCTGCCCAGTGGAAATGTGCGATGGTTAGGGCCCTTCTCAAAAAGCCTACATTAGATCAGAACAACTTGGCCAACTTCCGCCCTATCTCCCTTCTCCCTTGGATGAGTAAGTTGCTGGAGAGACACATCAATAACATCTTGGTAGAGTATTTGGAGTCCAATGATCTGCTCTGTGCCTCCCAGACGGGATTCCGCCCTCAACATGGCACCGAAACTGCTTTACTCGCGGTAACGGAAGAAACGAGATCTGTGCTGGACCGGGGAGGGAAGGCAGCCATTATACTATTAGATCTCAGTGCCGCATTCGACACGGTTAACCATGCCACATTATTACATCGTCTAAGTGGCATGGGCGTGTCGGGCGCGGCCCTGGAATGGCTGACCTCCTTCCTGGATGAGCGCTTCTTCCAGGTGTTTGAGGGCGAGGTAGTATCCTCGAAACACCCTTTGAGCTGTGGGGTTCCTCAGGGCTCGGCCCTGAGCCCCACGCTCTTTAATGTCTACATGAGTCCTCTGGCAGGATAGTGCAGCCCTTCGGTGTGCGTAGTATCACCTACGCGGATGATACCCAACTGGTGGTCTCTTTGGATCACACAGAGGGTTCATCCAACACCTTGGGGCCCTGTCTAGAGGCAGTAGCCAAGTGGATGCATTCCTCATGTCTCAGACTCAACGGGGAGAAGACTGAGATTATGTTACTGGGCAATCTCGCACCGACCACTCTGGTTTCCATCTGGCCCGCTTGTCTTGGTGCTCCTCCCTCACCGAAACCCCACATCAAGAGCCTTGGAGTCTGGCTTGATAAAGCATTGGATTTTTCTGTGCAGGCCACCAAAACTGCTTCCATCTGTATTGGACTGTTGAGAATGCTCCAGAAGATTCTCCCACTGCTTCCTTTCCAGGCGAGGAGAATCATGGTCCAGGCCTTGATACTCTCCCGCCTGGATTATGGAAATGCGTTATATCTGGGAGCCCCGGTAGCAGTGATCAACAGACTCCAAGTTACACAAAATTGTGCTGCTCGACTTTTGTTTGGCATCCCTCGCGGGCAATCAGCAAGGAAGGCCTTAAAAGAACTCCACTGGCTCCCAATAGCTGCCAGAATACACTTCAAAGCTATGTGCATTGTGCACAAAGCATTTCACCGAACAGGCCCAGCTATCCTGCGCTCTTTGGTTGTACCTTACATTCCATCGAGAACCCTTCGTTCCAGCGTTCTGCATCTTGCCACGACAACTAAAGTCAATAAGGCTCGGTGGGGAGGCCGGGCTTTTTCACACTTAGCGGCAAAGATGTGGAACTCGCTCCCGCCAAATATGCGGGAAATCAGCAACCGGATGGTCTTTAGGAAAACATTAAAAACTTACCTGTTCGCTAAAATGTGCTAAATCTTGCTATTTGCTCACCACATTATTCAGTTCAAGCGCTGCGAGGCCTTAGGGTATGTACGCGCTATATAAATATAATTTTTCATTTCATTTCATTTCATTTCGTTTAACCCCTTCGATGCTATTGACGAAACGGTTCCATCATGAGCGTCGGTTGGCCTGTGCTCATGACGAAACCGTTCCGTCATGAGCCCGTTGGCTCATTAGAACGTTCAGCACAGCGCAGGAATCTGCGCCGCGCTGAAGGTGTTAATGAACTAAGGCACTTTGCTACGGCCAATAGTCAACTTTAGATCACTACATATTGAGTTCTGTTATCAATCTATTCACTGACTAGTGTGAGACTTTCTTCGATTCTTTGCCCAATACGAGATATCTTTCATGCATTCATATCACTTAGGACTTTTTAAAGCTTTATCATTCGAGCACATCTACTTGTGTAGACTCATATACAAATTTGTCAGCTCTGGATGCAATTGAACAACCATTACCCATGTGTTTTTATATAGAAGTAGTTCCTAAAATGAAATAGTTTCTTGTTACAGCTAGATTTGCCAATTTGATCATGGGCTCAGTGGGGACCTCATCATATATTCAGAAGTGCCTTCATAGTTTCTACTGCTGTAACTATAGGAATGTTAGTACAGAGTGCCTTTACACCACAGTTGACCATATTATATGGCTTTGCATTCAGAATTTTAGATTATCAATCTGTTCTGGCCTCTGGGGATTTAGACATTGAAGGCAGAGAGGTTTGCCTGGTTAGTCTGGCAGCTGCACTAGTGACTGCTCTAGCTGGATTGGCAGTGAGATGGTAAGTATAGCGGCATAAGCAAAACAGATGATGCTTCTTGTTAACTTGGAATACATAGGGTCTCAGTGGTGACAAAGTCTAGTTTCAGAGAGGGCGAGAGAAGAGAGGGAAAGGCTGGAATACAAGTAGAATATATGTAGAAGTATAAATGTGTTGGTTGTGTAGACCGATGATGAAGCATGAAACCCAGCGGGCTGGGTGTGTGATGGCCACCATTCTGAAAGGAAGTACTTCCCCTTCCCTCCTTTTGTGAATAACCTGTGTGCTTCCGCCTTAGGATCTCGCATTCTCATCTTTCTTTCCCCCTTAGGAACTGCATACCTATTTGTTTTGTGATGAAGTATCCCATCTACCAAAGTATAAATCAAAGCCTTCGTCCAAATCATACTGGTAAATATCTTTGATAGCTGTCCCTAATGTTAGCAAGGTAAGATTGCATTCCCTCTTCAGCCTCTGCCTGCGACTAAAGGCCTGCAATCTTTAGTTCTCTCCTTCCCACCCTTTCCAGGTTACTTGGTTCCTCCAAGAGGTACAGGTTTTCAACCTTAGCACCAAAATGTTTAATATATCTTAACCAAGGTACGTGACCTACCCTATCAAGACATAGACAGTCCTGCATTATTGCTCTGTTTAATTATGCCTCAGCCTTATTTTATACTATGTGCCACAGTAATAGAGGTTGTACCTTAATAAGCTCTTCAACAAAAGGAACTTCAAGTTAACTATGTCACAGCACTGACAGACAACTAGATTGAACTGAGAGCAGTCTCTTGAAATATAATTTTTTTGACTGCTAGTCAGGCCCCCCTATGATATTGCGGCATGGATTAACAAATTTAGCGGCACAAATATGGAAATTTAGCAGCACTAATATAGGAATTTAGCTGCATTTTTGTGGCACTTTATTTTACTCATAATCATTCATTGTCAGCCTGAAATCAATGAAAACTGTTTAAGTAGAGTATTCCACTTTTCAACTGGCATGTTTAAAGTGTCTGCAGCTCTACGGAAGCACAGCTCCAGTCCTAACCTCGTGGGAGGGAGCTGTATTTCTCCCTGACCTGTGGGCACAGGACTCCGCACCGCCTCACTTCACTTCGCCACCCTGGTTTCACCGATGCCATCACTGCCTGCTGACTTCAACACCTGTGACTGCATCAAAGCTGAGGGCACCGCTCATAAGTTTCACGACCCACTGCCTCATCCAAAACTGCAGTTTGGGCTACCGCTAACCGGCTCTGTCGCTTGCACGTGACCTGCCAGCACTGCAACAAGCACTGCCTCTCTCTGCATTGTATCCCCGGCCCCACCGATGCCGCTGGATGAGCGTCACCGAGCTGCTGCCTGCACCGCACCTTTAGGGCACCGCTTCACTTCACATCGCAACCGTGACGGTTGCCAGGACTAGCTCAAGCCAACGTGTCAGCCGCATCGCAAAAGGTACTGTTCACAAGTCTGCTGATAACCCCCGACTGACGCGGTCAGATGGAACTGTTGGATTCTGATGTTTTTAGAATCGCTGTAGCATCGGACCGCCTATGACTTTTGGTTTTCCAAGTGACTTTTTAGAATTTTTCAACGCAAGCTATATTAAATTAACCTTTGTATTTTCAGTAACTGAAAACTGAGTGACTGAGGTATGTGGTATATCTTACTTAGTTATATTTAGTGGACTCCATGTGCAAAGCCACTGTATTTTCCTGGATAAATATGGCTTCTTTTAAGGCCCTTTCATGTTTAGCTGGATGCAGGGAAGGGTATGTTGTGCGCACACCTGTACATTGGTGACTATAAATGTAGATTTGTTACTTTGAAGTATATTTGATGGTCTGTTTGGGTTCCAAACATCTGATTGTAGAGGCCTTTTTTGGGGTAAATGTAGATTGTTTTTTTTTTACTATGGTGACTTATTTGTCAGCCATGAGATGAGGGCCCCCATCACCTTATCACAAGCATCGAAGCAAGAAAGTAGTCATTCACGTCTGGCTGGGGTCTGTGCTGGGTTCTCAGTTCCACTCACAGGGGCTAACTCACATGAGAAGCTGCCTGCTGTGAAAGAAGACAAACTAAAACGACACTAGTCTAGTGCCGTTTAAGTTTGTCTCTGCATTTCTTCAATTTCGTGGGCACTTTTGTAAAAATCGCTGCATTGTTACAAAAGTGCAGATTTTGCAGCAAATCACAAAATCCTGGAGGGTTTGGCTAGTACCTGCTTACATTCATGTGTACCCAATCGCCTGCCTTGTATGTTGCCACAGATGTACATTTAGCTTGGTATATCATACATAATTCCCTCATTGATTTCATGCCTAAAATGTAAATAGAGTATTAGAGGCATTCACACATTGCTAATTTCTGGATGTTATCTGTTGTTTCCAGGATCCCTGTGAATGAAAAAGAACCCCCAAATCTTAATTTGAGCAAATTGTGCATCTTTCACTTAAAAAGGGCATGAGGTGGTTCTCTCTTAAAACCCAAAATCATGGTGAACAACTTAGAGAAAAGTTTTCTTTAAAATTAATTTATAACGTGTATGAATCACCCTGGGAGGGGTATCTTGGCACAGCAACAGGTGATAGGCAAGAGGAGGCAACTAAGTTAAAACTGCGTTGTCGTAAGTGCTTTCCTGAAGCAAAACAATTATTAGAGCATGTTCAAATATGAAGCAGCAGTTTGTTCCAGTAAAGGATGAGAACCCTTCTAATGCCAAAACCAACTTCTGCAACGCCATGACCAATGCAGCCAAATGGATGAGAGACAACTGCCTCCAACTCAACTCTTACAAACTAAAGTACTAATCTTCAGAAAGAACACCCCCGCATGGAACCACAGTAGGTGACCTGCAGAACTCAGACCCACACCCATTCCAACTGACCACACACGCAACCTCAACACCATCCTCGACAGCCAACTGACTATTAATGACAAGTTAACGCAGCTGCCTCTGCCTGCTTCCACACACTTCGCATGCTCTGCAGAATCTTCAGATGGATCCCAACCAACATCAGAAAGACCGTCACTAAGGCCTTTGTCCTTAGCTACCTCCATTTCCGCAACACCCTCTATGCCAGCAATCTCCATTCAGCTCCTCAGAAGACTCCAGAACATACAGAAGACTGCATCTAGACTGATCCTGGACCTGGCCAAACAAACCCACATCGCCCCCCACCCATCCAGAAAAGATGGCAGTTCAAGAACCTCACACACTCCTACAAAGCCCTCAACCGTCAACTGAACTCCCACCAACCTGCTGGACACCTACGCTCCTCTTCACTCGCCCTCGCACACACCCTCCACACCTACATTGGCAACTGCACCTTCTCCTACAACGCAGCCAAGACCTAAAGCGACCTCACCCTCCAGCTCTGTATGGTTCCCTTGCTGGCAGACTTCAAAAAAGGGTCAAGACCTGGCTCTTCGACTGAGACACAACACCCAGATACCACTAGGAGTGACAGAGTCACACTTTACAAATGCCAATTGATTGATTGATTGATTGTGATGCTTGCATTTCTTGATTGCAGGCTTTAGGGTTTATGATATCGTTAAGCCCTTTGCAGAGCCCTTTGTACAAATGTACAGCCTTCGAGATTTGGCTGGGGATGTAGGTTTTCTGGGTTGTTTTATGTTGCTGTGGTACAGTTTTATGGCTGTTCTTTAAGCCTCCTTATCAATTGCGTTGTTGGTTCATCGCCACCGTCTTTCTAAATTTTTACTAGTCACTTTCTCTGTCCTGAGGTCTAGTGTGTACCAAGGTGCATGAGAGCCATGTTTAGAATTGAGAAACAGTTTGAGAGGGGCAATCTTGCCCAGAGCCGAGTTTAGGGCTCTATGATAAATTTAGAGTGCTTGAATGACATCTAAGTCTGCAGATATGACAGTATACTCAAACTACTTAGCGAAAGAGTCCAGGGAGATTTTCCGTCAGTGTCTGGATACATTTTTATGAGCTTTGGAAGTTTTATCAATCTCATTTAGCTTGGGAATCCTGAACCAGATACGGCAGTGGTCCATCCAGAATAAAGTTTGGGGTTGTTCACAACTTAGAGAGATGGCATTAGTAAAGATTAAGTGTAACGCATGCCCTCCAGCATGAGTTGGTTTATTACTTCTTTGGTGCAGGCCAAGAGTAACTATATCTGCCATAGAAGTCTTCCACATGGTAATTAAAATCTCCCAACAAAAGAAACTGTTTCAATGCCAGGATAGATTCACCTTAAAGTCCAAATCTGCCATGAATAGGTCGAAAATATCCAGTAAAGATTGCAGGGTTATTGGTGTAAAGGCCATTAGGATTGCATCATCTGCGCTGCACTGTGTTCACTGTGATTTTTAATACTTCATTTTACATCCAATTGATTTGATAATTGTGTTGTGTGTTGTATTTTAAATTGCACCTTTTATATTCCCTGCGCACTCCCTCCCGGTCTCCCTGTGCCCCGTTCCACCGCGGCTTACCAGTGCCGATTGCTGTGGAGGGCCAGGTCGGGCGCCATCTTTGGTGAGTCCCGGTCCCCGGCTGGTGTCGAGTTAGCGGTCCAGCTCGGGGAGGGGCTTGGGCCTCAAATAGGATCAGAAGTTGCGGGCCCTCGCGAATAATCAGGGTGGTGGCAGCACCTTGAGAGTTTGTTTTGGGAAAGGCGAGCAGACTGCGAGAATTTCTCTTCTGCTTACTTACTCCGCGCTGCACTGTGTTCACTGTGATTTTTAATACTTCATTTTACATCCAATTGATTTGATAATTGTGTTGTGTGTTGTATTTTAAATTGCACCTTTTATACTCCCTGCGCACTCCCTCCCGGTCTCCCTGTGCCCCGTTCCACCGCGGCTTACCAGTGCCGATTGCTGTGGAGGGCCAGGTCGGGCGCCATCTTTGGTGAGTCCCGGTCCCCGGCTGGTGTCGAGTTAGCGGTCCAGCTCGGGGAGGGGCTTGGGCCTCAAATAGCGATGCCCCATCGAACGCGCAGCGGACGCGCCGTCTGCGCGCCGAAGGAGCGCCAAAGGTGGGCCCGTCTGTGCCCGTCCGTGCCCCGGACGGGCCCAGAGCCAGCCACTCTGCTCGGCGACCTTCGGGATGGCCAGTTCAGAGAAACGCAAGTACTCGCGCCACGATCTTTTGAGACTTGCTCCCCCCCTCAAAGGTTTGCCTTGTTTACGTGCGGTCCCAGACTGTGTTCTGGTTAAGTGCCCCAATTGTGGTTTTCACCCCCAACCCTCCCTTCCCCCACGTTCAGTCAATAACGCCACTGTTACCACCATTAGGGAGGGAATGATTAATGCTAGATCTGTGGTGAGACATGCCGCTGATGTCTATGAACTACTGGTGGACGGCCAGTTGGAGGTACTGTTCGTCACGGAGACGTGGATGACCAGCACTTCCGCTCCCAGCGTGGAACTTGCTGTCCCCAGGGGTTTTAAGATAGCTAGGGTAGATCGACCCCTGGGTAGAGGGGGCGGACTAGCATTTGTTTTTAGGGATGGGTGGTGCTTCGCTTCTGAGCCACCAATTGCGGGTGCAGGGGGCGAGGTTTTTCACTTTTCTATAATAATTTCCCCCCATTTCACCTTAGGTTGATCCCTGATCTACAGGCCCCCGGGCCAGGCTAATCACTTTCTGGACTCCCTAGAAGAATATATAGTGCCACGGGCCTTAGGTTTCCCTAAGTTTCTTTTGGTCGGCGACCTAAATATTCATATGGATGTTCCTGACTCCCCTGAAGCCCGCAGGCTTGGTGAAATTCTCGATCTTGCACAGCTCAAGCAATGGGTGACTGCTCCGACACATGCGGGTGGTCATTTGCTCGATCTGGTTTGCTCCAACTTCCCCATTCAGTCCGTGATCGTTGAAAAAACAACCTGGTCCGACCATGATCTGGTCAGGTTTACGTGGGAAATGGCAGAACCCGGTCTCTCACCCCCCATTTGTCACTCTCAAAAGATCAACTTGCCTGCGTTTAGAAAAGGCCTTGTCCAGAACCCGCCCAAAATCTAAGACGCTTCTGGATGAGGCTGTTTGCGAGTTCAATGAGTGGGTACGGCAGGCGGCTACTGCCTCCACTAAACAAACCACGCTGATTAGATCCAGACGGTCTCCCTCCCAACCCTGGTTCTCCCCTGAGCTGAGGGAGATGAAACTGGGTTGCAAAAAACTAGAACGAGCGTGGAGATGTGGATATAGCTCTGAGGCTAAATCCGCTCTACGTCTTGCCCAAAAAGACTATTATGCAGCCATCAAGGTAGCTAAGGGGAACTACTATGCAGGGCGCATCGCTAAAGCAGATAACAATAGCAGAGAGATCTTCGCTATTGTTAAAAGCTTTGTTTCACCTGTTGCTGATGCTGTTACCCTCCCGTCCTCTGCGCAGTGGTGCGAGGATTTGTCCACCTTTTTTATTACCAAAATAGCGAGGATTCAGCAGGACCTACTAGCGGCTCTACCCGCTGACTGCTCAGCGGCCGACTTGTGTCCCTCACTATGTCCATGTCCGGGACAGCAGCTTACGAACTTTGCGCAAACTGCTGAGTGTGCTGTTCTCCCTCTCCTCCAGTCCTTGAAATCTGGCTCTCCAGCCGATCCGTGCCCAGCCCGAGTGCTTTCGGAGGTGGCGGAAACAGTCTGCGCTGAGATCACGCAGATAGTGAATCTCTCCCTGGCCTCAGGAGAGGTGCCTTTAGTTTGGAAACGAGCCAAACGTCTGCCGCTTCTGAAAAAAACGGGACTGGATGCTACAGTCCCCGGGAACTACCGTCCCATTTCCCTTTTGCCAGCACTAACGAAAATCTGTGAGAAGGTGGTTCTTCAACAATTGGAGAGCTTTGTTGAAACCTCCAATGCCCTCCACCCTGCCCAATTAGGCTTCAGGGCTGCATATAGCACCGAGACGGCGCTGGTGGAGATGACCGAGGCGATTCGGGACTGTCTAGACGGAGGCGGCAGAGCGGTCCTAATTTTATTGGACCTCTCTGCCGCATTCGATACCGTCCCCTATGAGCTCCTCCTCGCCAGGCTGTCTGCTATCGGTATCGGGGGGGTTGTTCTGGACTGGCTGTCCTCTTTTCTATCCGACAGGACTCAGCAGGTCTGGATGCCTCCCCACGCCTCTGAGCCTAAACCACTGCTCACAGGGGTCCCTTCGGGGTCCACTCTTAGCCCCTTACTGTTCAATGTTTACATCACCCCCCTGGTTTATCTAGCGGAACAGTATGGGGCTAAGATCATAGGGTATGCAGATGATACCCAACTGCTGTTTACCTGGCCAGACGACAATCTGGATACGTCGGCAGTCCATCTGTGTTTGTCCTCTGTATTTCGCTGGCTAACCCAGGCCCAGCTGAAATGCAACGAGGACAATTCCGAAGTGCTTTTTTATGGTTCCTTTCCCCCCTCGTTCAAGAACACACTGTGGCCCCCTAACATTCCCAGCCCGAAAGAGATGGGGAGACCTGCAAAAAACCTTGGCATCTGGTTCACAGAGGACCTCAGATTCGAGGACCATATTAAAAAGCTTACAGGCACCTGCTTTGCCACTCTGAGAATGCTACGCAAATTTTTTCCTTTGCTCCCTAGGGATGCCAAGGAGACGGTTGCTCGGGCGCTCATACTGGCAAGGCTGGATTACGCGAATGCACTGTTCAGTGGCATTCCGGCCTATCTGGTGAAACGCCTGCAAATTATCCAGAATGCGGCTGTCCGTCTATTACTTAACATCCCTAGATGGAAGAGCGTCCGCGCTGAGATGCGCACGCTTCACTGGCTTCCTGTTGCACAGCGCAGTCTGTTTAAATCTCTGGTGCTTGCGTTTCGTGCAATTCATGATCAAGGCCACCTGTATCTGAGAAAGAGATTTACCAGCTATGCCCCCGCACGCACCCTCAGATCATCCACTCTGTTCAAATTGTCCCTTCCCCGTTTTAAACGAGCCAGACTCGGAGGCCAATCGATCTTCGTGATCGTGGCTCGGGCCTGGAACGCTCTCCCTCTCCATCTGCGTTCTATGCCAACAGTGGCTGCATTAAAAAAAAAACTGAAAACACATTTGTTCAAGAGTGTAATCTAAGATGCCTTCTCTATGTTTTGCTGTCTGCTTCTCCCTTACCCACACCAGGATACTCTCAAGTAACGGTGCGCGCTATAAAATGGTTTATACATACATACATACATACATACATACATCTACATAAAGAAGATTGGGGATTGGACGATGGCTAACCTGAGGCATGTTTGTGCACCCCTCCTCCAGCATCTTGTGCAAGTTGTTAATATAAATTGTAAAGAATGGTGCAAGGACACATCTCTGCTTGGCCCATCGCCCCACCCCCGGCAATATGAAACCTGCCAGTACATTGATACCGAACCGTACCCTGGCTTTGGTCCCAGTATAGATGTCTCTGAGTATATTTAAAATAGACATATCCACACCCATAACCACCATCAAGCACCATAACTTATCATGCAAAACAGACTCAAATATGCTTGGCCGGTCCATGAAAGCTAAATAGATGGTACCTTTTTTTTAACAATGATGTAATTATTAATCAGTAGGGACAGGTTTTTTGCTTCCCAGAGCCAATGCCCTTCTGAAACCCACGTTGAGTATCTGACAGAATTTGGTACTCTTCCACCCATTCTTCCAGTCTTCCTAGAAGAACTCCCTGCAATACTTTATCTAGGGCAACCAAAAGTGAAATTGGAAGGTAACAGGTTGAGTCAATCACAATTTCCTTTTTCATAAATTGTTATTATCACAAACTCCTACCAAGTAGGTCATTTTCCTATTTTGCAGAAGGCTCTTGGGACATTGGTCAACAAAGAGGCTCATAGATGGATTAACACTTCCTAAATAAAAAACATGCTCTTCTCTAAACACTGATGATTTTCAAATTGCCATGGAGCTGTACTGTGTATTTTATTACTCCCAGTGCCCAGTGCTGCCCATGCCTCCTCTTTAATCTCTTTTATTCTCTGAGCAAGTGTTAGTTTATAGTCCTTTCTTCATAAAGCCATCTCTGTCTGAGAGCTCTTTAATCTGTTCTGGGCCATCCACAGAGCAGCATGTCTAAGTATGGTCAATGCTCACAGCAGGCTTTTTAATTTCTTTACCCTCCCTCTGTGCCCTACTATCAGACATAAAACACTCAACAAGTCACCCTTTGTCCTGCTTGCTAAGTTTAGTGGGGCTCTCAAAGATGGATCGGCAGCCAAGGGCTGCGGTAGGAACTTTAAAATAATTAGGCCAGGGTGTTTTGTTCTCATAGTCGCAAGAGAGCCTATCTAATATTATCTCTTTGTTTAAAGAAGCTTGCTCATTGCACCCGATCAAACACACAATTGCAGGGGTGCTAAATGAATCAGGTCTTCAACATACTCCAATCCCAGTACTTTGTTGGGCAGCAAAGTGCGAAGGGCGAAGTTGCTAGAGGAACCCCGAGGATGTGAAAGCACACTCTTCGACTTGAATGATACCCACATCCTTAGAACTCCATATACTTTCACCACAGGTCAGAATAGGAACGTATTTTCTCTTGTAAATCTCTTCCCTATGGATAAAGCAAGAGAAAAGATCAAGCCAACTGCTTGCAGGAACCAACATTTCCTGTTCACAATACAGTGGGCCCAAGTACATGAATTATCAAACATTAACCCTAAATAGAGGAACTGTTTGACTTTCTCAATAGTCCTATCCTTGATAGTCATCCATCATGTTTTTACACTTTTGGGACCAGAGACCATGATGAAAGTTTTAGAATAAATTACCTCCGGATTCTGATGTTTCATCTACTCTGCAAAGGAAGCATTCAATGAGCTTAGACCATTTGATGTTCTAGCAAGCAAGACTGTATCAGCTGCATACAGAAGTGCAGGAATGGGTTTCTTTTTAGCGACCGGAACATTTAACTCTGTCACAAATCTTACAGAATCAACAAGGTCAGTTTGCAATGATTTCAAAAGGGCCACCAACCCTCACTCTAGTCCCATAACTGATAACATATCCCACAGTTAAGATCTATGAACACAGTTGAAAGTGCTGGATAGATCCATGGATGCACATGGAGCAAACTACATTTTGCAAACTTTATATTCACTCACTTATAGGTGTAAAGTTAAGCAGTGCTCAGTTGTTCTTAGTCCTTTCCTGAACACATATTGGACCATGGACAACATATTGTTCTCCAAGGTCCAAAGTAACGGCCTATACAGAACAATTCTACTAATGATCTTAATCTTGGAATCAAATAAAGAGATGGGACAGTAGCATTTCGGCTCCAGGACGTTCTTCTTTTTAAATATAGGTATAATTATTTGTAAACATCTGGAACGTGGAATATCAACCATACACACAGAATTAATAATATTTGCTAGTAAAGGGGCCCTGATTTTGTTGAGGGACTGTTGTTTATCGCTTCCAGCACTTCTTCTGGGTAAAATGATATTTCTAAAGGAAGATTAGAAGAATCTCCGTTTCAAGGTACAAATGTACAATCCTCAGGGCAATACATTTTACTGAAGTTACCTATCCAATCCTCAGGGCCAGCATTCCATTGCACCCTGTTCCCTGAAGCATTTGGAGAAAGATTAGCATTGATTAGCTACCAGAAAGCCTGGGTGTCTCTTAGTTTACAGGTGTTCATCAAATGTTCCCAATATTCAGTTTTTAAATCAGTCTTTCTCTTTTTAAAAGCCTTCTTCTATATTTATTCCTGTTTCTAATGGCTTCCAGCGGCGGCTCCTGCACTAAGGAGGAGGAGCGATGCCTCACTGCTTTTAAGCAGTGCAAATAAAGAAACATAAAATAATAATAACAAAGTGTTAGAAATGGGGGTCTCTAGTTGGCAGAGGTAGATACCTTTGCCAAATAGGGACCCTTGCTTCTAGTCAAGGTAAGGGGGTTACATTTCTAAAATAACCCCTGTTCACCCCCTTGGTAGCTTGGCACGAGCAGACAAGCTTATCTCAGAGGCAGTGTGTATAGCATTTGTGAACACATACAGTAATACAGTGAAAAGACTACAAATGGACACCACACCAGTTTAGAAAAATAAGTTATCTTTAACTAAACCAAAGCAAGACCAAATGGGAAAAATCCACAATACAGTAATAAAAACATAACTTTCAGATGATAGAAATAGTTCAGTTAAAAGCAAATTGCAGATGCAACACTTTTCACACAAAGTACCTTGGATGAATAACACAAACAAACAAAATGACCCACAGAGAAGGTGATGTGTCAGTTCCTTGCTTCGGGGGAGGTGATGCGTTGGTTCCTTACTGCTATGAAAGGGAGGTGATGCTTCGGTTCCTTAGCGAAAAGGAGGTGATGCGTTGGTTTCTTACTGCATGGGGAGGTGATGCATCGGTTTCTTACTGCATCCGCCAATGATGTGACAGACTTAGGCACCTAAAGCGATGCGATGATCCGGGACGATGCGTGGATGCTTACAGCCACCCAGCAGAGCTTGCTTTGGAATCAGTGTGGTGATCTCAGACTTCGGAGAGCGTTGCACTCGATGCAGCGTGCAGCAATTTCTCCAGCTGCAGCAGGCGCTGCAAAGGTTTCTTCAGTGATGTGTTGGAAACAGGTATAAATATGTCATGCTTCTCGGTGTTGCGTTGATTTATCCAGCTCCCAGTGGAAAACTGCCTTTAGAGGTCCAAAACAACATCAGGCACCTCTTTGCAGGTCGGAACTCCCAGCAAGGGCACCTCTTTGCAGTTCAGAACTCCCAGCAAGGACGTTCAGGGGAGCTGGTGGTGAAGTCTTTGGGTCCCTGAGACTTCAGAACAGGAGGTAAGCTCAGGTTCAAGCCCTTGGAGATCTTCCTCAAGCAGGGGACACGGAAAACAGCAACGTTGTTTCTCCTTTCCTTGGCAGCAAGTAGCCACTGCAGGCCAACCCCAGACAGCAAACAGCATGGGACAGTATTCCTCCTCAGCTTCTCCAGCTCTTCTCCTTGGCAAAGGTTCCTCTTGATTTCCAGAAGTGATCTAAAAGTCTGGGGTCTGGGTCCCTCTTTTTATTCACCAAACTCCTCTGTTCTCTAAAGGCAGAGAGTGTCTGTATCCAGCCAAAAGCAGTTCTGTCCTCAATGGTGCAGTTTCCTGGCAGGAGGTGGAGACAGCATTGTTGAAGGCCCATTCAGGTGAAAAGGAAATATCATCCCCCCTACTCTAATGTAGCCCAGGTCTATTCAGCCCAGCCCTGACACATCAGACTTCTGGAGCCGCTGCCCCTCTCCAGCCCCTGTCATCCAAAAGCCAGGCATGCAATACACAAAAATGGCAGAGGCACACTGAATGGTTAGGCAAGATAATACCTACCTTCTAAAAGCGGTATTTTCAAACACAGAATGTAAAAATCACCCTCACTAAAAGATGCATTTTAACATTGTGAGTTCAGGCATACCAAACTTTATGTTCCTACCTTGTTATCCAGGGGTAGTTATGCTTATAAGATGTTATAAACAAACTCCCCATTCTATCCTATAGGAATAGGTAGCCTTGCAATAGTCAAAAAAGAAATTTGTAGTAAGTCACTTTTAGGACAAGCCACATACACCAGAGCATGTCCTACCTTTTACATAATCTGCACCCTATCCACAGGGGTACCTTGGCCTTACCTTAGGGGTGACTAACATGTACAACAAGGGAAGGCTAGGGCCTGGTAAGGGTGTACACTTGCCAAGTCGACATGGCAGTACTTCACTGCACACAGGCTCTGCAATGGCAGGCCAGAGTTACATTTACAGGCTGCTTATATGAGTGGCACAATCAATGCTGCAGCCCACCAGCAGCATTTTGATTTACAGCCCTGGGCACACACAGTGCACTGTACTAGGGACTAACTAGTACATCAAATAAGCCAATCATGGAAACACCAATCCATAACAACAATTCACAAAGGGAGCACTTGCACTTTGACACTGAACAGCAGTGGCAAAGGGACTAAAGCATTTTAGCAACAAATCAGAGTCCAACACACAGCAAAACACAGGAGGCCAAAACAGTCATGCACACTTTGCATGTTCTCCATACACGCAGCAGTGCAGCCTGCATGGATAACATGCCCAGGCTCCCATTCCTTGGCTGAGCGTCGATCCACGGTGCTCAGACAAATCATAACACTGCATTGCAGTATTGTGATTGGTCAGGGAAGCCTAGGTGCATGCCAAATCACAATGCTGCATTACAGCTTTGTCATTGGTCAGTGGAGCTTGGGTACTTCCTGGTTCCTGTTGGGCACCTACAGAGTCCTGACACAGAGGAGAGGTATGGCGGAGACAAGGTAAGTTTTTTTTTTAGACCCCCACTTGCACCTGCCCCACCACCCTCGATCGATGAAGGCCGCCATTGATAGCTTCTCTGTTCCTGGGTAAACGTTTCAATTCCCTTCTATGCCTAGCGATTGCTACACTACATACCCCATTGAACCACAATGGATTGTGGACAGTTTTATTATCAAGTGGCCTAGTAAGCAGAGTCCAAGTATTAAAATTCAGCTTGCAGAAGCTACCGATAGTATGGAGCGGGTCGCTGTCATTAGACAAACAACAGCTAATCTGATTCCTAGTGCCAGCAATGTTTCTTTGCAGGTTTGAATCCATATTTGCTAACAGGCTACGACCAGAACCTTTGGTTGAAATAGGAGGTCTGGGGCCATGTGCAGCCTTAGATATGTTTTTGCATACTTAATGAAACAGTAAAGGAGGTATGATCACCATGTAATCTAGACAGGACTTACTAATTGGAGACATAGTTATGAATATTTTTGGAGATAAATATACAGTGGATTATAGAGCACCAACCTCTACCAGTGTAAATTGGTATGACCTGTTGTTGCTTGTTCATAACACTATTGAGGTCATAAGATGCCAGATAGGTGGATAACATACGCCCCATAGAGTCCAAGGTTATAAGGTTTATACTGACCTATTTAAGTTATATTTTAGTTCTGGATTGCTGGGTTTGTACAAGTATAGGGTGGAAGTTAAATAAAATTAGATGTATTTTCATGAATGCTATTTTTCAATTAAATATTATCTGATTAATAATTATATAAATTATGTAATTTATTATTAATTGAGTATTTGTACTGTTATATTTATTTTAATATGTATTTTAGTTTTTTAATATTTATTAAATACATATTTTTTAATGCTGCATTTGTTTGAGGTGAGTAGGTTGGGAAGAAAATAAATATATAATATTTCTATATCAATTGCTATGTATATGCAATGTATTATTTGGTAATTATGTATATGTTTTATATTTATTATTATTTAAACATTTTTAGTTCATTTATTGGTAAGTCTTTGTGAACATTTGTTACTGCAATGATATTTGTTACTTAAGTTTTATTTATTTTGTAATATTGATTGAAATAAAATAAATACCATTATTTCATTATTGTTTTATTGTTTGGTAATTAGGATAGTGGATAGTATTATATGCAATGTATATTTCCTTTTTTTTTTATTTATATATTATGTTTTTATTTTTTTGTTAAAAATGTATAACTAAACAATAGAACTTTTATTTATAAATGCAATCCTTTTGAAGTCAAACTCTTTCCCTAATGTTGCTTGGACTGGTATGGAAATAACATGTGTTACTCCTCCAAATTCCAACACTTTCCTGACTGTTTAGACTGGTGTGGGAAAAGTGAATCTTATTTCTCCGAAGTCGCTTTCACTGTTGTTGTTTAGAATAGAGTGGGAGTAGAAAACATAACCCCTCCGAAGTTCACCACTTTCCCTACTGTTGTTTGAACTGGAATGGGAATAGTATATGTAATCTTTTTGGAGTCCAACATTTTCCTGATACTGGTGAAATAGAATTTTTATAATTATTTGTTTATTTTTTGTATTTAACATTAGCCTTACGGCTAGAGCGGTTGACCTCGAAGCTGGGGAACTGGGTTTGAGTCTCGGCAACACCGCTCAACATCCTTTGATTTTGGGCAAATCACGTAATCTCCCCGTGCCTAATAAAAATGAATGTGTCCATTTGTAACGAAACTGGTGCTCATGTAAAGCGCTCTGATACCTGATATCTTTGAGTCTAGTTTGCGCTATATAAAAAAAAAGGACCAAAAACAATTGGTTATTCTTATTTTTCTATTTTTTAAATGTTTTATTATTTTTAGTGAATATGCTTTTGGGTTTTTTAATATTTTACTATTCTATATATTAGTGAAATAATATATTTTGTTATTGAATTGTTTATATATTGTATGTTGTTTTTTATTTGTGTATCTATTTTGTACAATATATATGTTTATATTAACATATATATATATATATATATATATATACACTTATATACATATATTAGTGTATATATTTATATGCTTTTTATAGTACTTAATTAAACATATTAAAAAATAAAAATGTGTTTAATACACAGTGAATATGTTTAATAATTATGTCTTACTATTCATATGTGTATGTTTATATACATATATATTCAGATTTATCTGTACATATATTTATTTAAACACACACATATCTACGTGTGTATTTATCTTTATAATATTACACAACTAGTAGTATTTATTTGCTTTCTTTACAATATATTCATTTTACATATTATATTTAACATTTGCACTTTAACATGAATATATATATATTATAAAAAATAACATTTTTGTATGTTTTGGATGACATTACTGTCCACAATATGTGTTTTCTTCATTTTTATTACTTCCATTATAAGTTTAGGAGCACAATATTTCAGCAAACAATATTTTTAACACAATATTTTTGTCAACGATTATTGTTTACCACGATATTGTGTCATTTAACCAAACTCTTTTAAAGCTATTGCATTCTTCTGGTGACCTAGAGTGCATAGATCCTTGTGTGCAGAAGGTGTACATCTATTATTATCTGCTAAAATGTGTATGCCAACCATCAATACCCACTTTTTGTGTAAAGTGAAGCCAATTTCAGGCAAGAAAAGCTGACATTTATGTTTAGAATTGGCACTGCAAAGTGCACAAGTTAATGGAAACAGACTGAAACTAATATTAATATAGATGAAGTGTTTTCAATCAAAAATCCCCCCAAAAATCTCAGATTGGGTAAGGAAAACATTACAAATTTACAGGGTTAAAATACAAAAATATAGTTATTTTTCATATCCTAAATATTCTCAATAGTTTCTCCTGCAAGCATAGTCTTTCTCTTTAATATGTGGCATCTAACTTAATTTTGATTTTGATCTAAAAATGGAAGTCATAGTAGTTCAAGCATATTGAGGACTATCTTACTATGAAAATACTGTCTGTTTTCTTCCCCAAAATGGCCAGCGAGTAGCTGACACCGCCGCTCAGTGGAGCAAAGCATTTTCAGTCGGAGCAAACAAACTTTCGAGGAACTGCCTTATGCAAGAGTCTTTCCTTATTACAGTTTAGGATTGCCTCAAAAACCTGCCTTTCTGAAAATAGGGGCCGACCATTCTTGCCCTGTGTCCTTTGATAATAATGGATTCTTCCTCCTGATCGTTGATCCCCTCTGCCAGCGCCAGCACTCCCCTCGCGGTAATTGTGTGCTCCATAAATGGCCTAACATTACAAACAATACACAAATCCCACAGTATCCCCGGTTGGCAACGCCTGCGCGTGTGGCAGTGGCCACCGCAACGCTTACTGCGTCTGTATTCTATTGTATTTGGGGACACTCACACCTAGAGAGCCGTGAAACTCGGAGAACACGGCGCACTCTTTCCATTCTTGAAAGTTACTGGCCCACGGTCCACATTCTACTTCCACAGTCCTTCCGGGGAAATAAATCACAGCCCATTGTTTCCCACCTTCAACCAAAATAAGCTTCTTATGTAGCGGCCACAAAGTTGAGAACAACTTCTTTCAATCAAAAGGAAACAAGGCACCGGTAGAGCTAATCGGCCAGGTTCTAATGTACCAATGCCCGCAAGCAGGCATGCAGAAATGCGCACATACTATTTGGAACATTTCTCTGTGGCAATTGCCTGTTTTATACAATTTGTTCACTGGCTACGAGTGTGCTCGCGCTGTTACCCCCCGGCTCGCAGAGCTATAGAGTAATTTTCACTGTTTTGAAATATAAATCCGACCTGTGCAACATACACAGTACAAAATCAATCGAAGATGTGGCTTGCTTTTCAAAATTTCAAGAACATTAGCCCTTCCGACAACTGATCGTGATATTCTTGAGTTTTCCATATCGAAAGTATTGCAACCAGTTCGCTGCAGTCAGGTCCACTGGAATTATGTGGCAGGGTTGAGTAAATTATGCAGCAAAAAAAGGTAAATTATGTGGCGTGATGCAGCACTTTTTTTTTATTACGTCATTTGTTTTGTACTTTTTACACTTGTTAACAATGTCTGGGTATTGAGTGCACCTCATTAGTACCAGGTCAATACCTAAATATAGCAATAAGCAACAGAAAGATGACTAGTCAACGTTTGCAAAAGGCCTTCCACTGTGCAGTTCATAGCCACACAATCCACCATCTGCTGTATAATCTGCAGCTTTAAACATCAACAAACATGTTGTTTCCAGCTCAAACGGTTCAAAAGGTACTGAAACCGCAGCAGCACATGCTACTGCGCAGTGGAAGGCCTTGCACCAGATCTCGGCCTAAGGCTAGCATTGCTGCTCCAGAGAAAGCAGGTAGAAGAGGGTGACAGAAAGGAGGTGGCATGCGATGGTAAGTACTCACTTCACTACGATTTTGATGTGATGGAGCTGGGGACTTGATGGCAGAGCTGGTTTGTATTAAGGAAGATA
This sequence comes from Lissotriton vulgaris, assembly GCF_964263255.1. Lineage (NCBI taxonomy): Eukaryota > Metazoa > Chordata > Amphibia > Caudata > Salamandridae > Lissotriton > Lissotriton vulgaris. The sequence continues at coordinate 2,125,451,427 of NC_141685.1, forward strand.
TCCATAAAGATATGGAAGGCCAAAATGATGTTATATATTATACTCAAGATCTCGCATTATGGTGCGTTGTTGCTATGGGTATCTTTATCGAAGCAGTGGCAACCTTAGAGGAGTAACCTGAAACTGCAATTGGGTTTGCAGACTGGTCCATTTCTATAAGTAATGCTCTAGTTCATGTACAATTTCTCTTAAAGGTTACAGTTTCTTGAACTACCATCGAAGCACTCCTTGGGAGGACTAACACAACTTCTCGTCAGTCAAATTCTGAGACAGCACAAAGAGGATCATCAATAAAGGGACCCAAGCAAAGCCTCTATCTGAATACGCTTTTTAGGTCAAGTCTACCAGACAGTGCAAAGTCAGGTTGCAAAATACCTATTGTTGGCTTATCAAGAGCTTACTGTGGCTTGTAGTCTGCCCATTGCTTACCATTGGTTAGCTTTCTTGTCACTATCAGTTGCTTGGATCTCATTTAATGACTTTCCTTGTCCCATTTCATGTTTGTCCATCCTCTGGAGCATAGCCACTTTACCATCTCTATGACTAGTTGGCTTTTATCCTTTCATCGCTCACTTTTAGGGAGCTAATTTTTTTCTCTGATTAAGCATTCATGAGAGTGCATGATGTTTCCAGTTCTCCCTTGTGTGTTTCTCCTATGCACCCGCCACCACTCACTCACACTCCATGTTGTCCTCGCCCTCATGTGCTTCTCCCCGCCTCACCACTTTGCTGTCTCCAATCTGCTTCTCCCACCACACCCACACTCCATATATTTTCTACCTCATGTTCTGCTTTTACCCTACTCCACCAACATTGCTTTAATTATACGTTATTCCCCCCATTCTTTCTTTCTCACCAACAACTCCTACATTTCTTCCCTCTCTCTCACAGGCATTTTATTTTTTTTGCCTTTATTTTTAGGAGCCAGCTGCTGCTTTTCTGGTAAAATGTGAATGACATCTCAACCAATAGTTGAAGACTGATGCAGCGCCCCTCTACATGTGGTTATATGCATGCATTTTTTATTTAGGATTCTTTTTAGGTCTAGCCTGAGCCAGCGCATGCGCTACTCTGGCGAGACATATTAGTAGCTGCTTTAAAAGTGCTACCTTGCCGGTCACCAGCTTGCTGTTACGCGCACAAGCGCTCGCGACATGCACAGCACATTTTCCTGTCGCGCGTGCGCGCACCACACGCCTCACCACTCATGTTTTTTTAAATAATTCATTTTTGCACCAGCGCACACAACTCCCGGTCGCACCCAATGCTTGCACTTTTTCCTGCGTGCTGAGCACAGAGCGCGCCATCGCGATTGCGATCACCTTTACTTTCACTGTGATCGCAATGACTTTCACGGCCGTGCAGAGTTACTTTTAGGGCCGCGTGGCCAATGCTTGTTGTTATGCTGCAGGCTGCAGCCCATTCTTAACAGCCATACTAAGATTATGTTTTTTGTAGGACTTCTTTTCCTTGAAATGCGTAGAATGGATTGATGTATTAGTCTGCCCTTGGCTTTGTTTGCTGGTGCTCTGCACAAACCATTATGCAGTGTGCGAAATTACATTTTTGCCAGCTATATTTCATATTTGCATTTTGCTCACTACTTGACCCAAGAAAAGTAATGCATTCCACCGTGAACGCAACTGATTACACCCCTGCCCTGCAGTGACAGAAGACTGAGCGTGAATGTGATTGTGTTATCTGTGACTATTATTGCTTACACTGTCAAAGCTGCCCTGAGTCCTCGGAACAACAGTCACGAGGCCGGATGTCCGTCTGGGCGCAGTGAGTGACTCCACGCTGCTGATGTCGAGCTGACAGGAGTGGACTGACCATAAACTCAATCGGGGCAATGCTGTTCAACCGGATGCATGAAAGCTTTTAGGACCCGTCCTCTGCTGTTGTGACTGTTATTGCCAATTCCCTGTAGGTGTTTGAGTTCTTCCTTATGGGCATCTCACAGGGTAAAAATCAAGCAAAGTCAAGCGCTCTGATCAGCATTTTGACGACTGACTAAAATATTTTTCAAAAGCCTACTGCAGTGAAAAAAAAACAATTGCTTTACGTATACATCTAAGAGATAAATAATCTAATGCACGATGATTCATTTTACTTTTTCGATTTTGAATAGTTATTCGTGCACTGCAATGTAAGCTCTCTATTGGAGATGGAACGATACGCCAAACAGACAATAACATGAAGTCAGGGTAATAATTTTGTGGGCCAGCGCCCAAACCCTTCCTATGTACATGTGAAAGAATTAGGAATAATGGGTAAACAGACAGTGGCACTTTGAAAACAGTCCTAAATGTGTTTCTAAAGCAGTCCCGATGGCACCCCCAAGTGCTGCAGCCTAAAATCCCCTGAACCGACTTTTGAAACAAAAACTATCTCCTCACGGCCCCCTTGCCACCACTAATATACACACTGCGTGCACAGCCGCGGGATGGAAATATCCTGGCTGCTCGAGGCATCCCGCGTCATCTTCCTGAGGTATTTCTACCTGTCTCTGCTCACTGCCACCTCCTCCCACGCAGACCCCGGCCTGCATCAGTGCATGCCTGTAACTCCTCCCACATGCGTCAAGCTGCACGTCCACTACGGAAGCCCATTCATTTGCTAATTATTTTACACATAAGGTTGCAAGAGCATAAAGTGGACTTTTCAGGATTTTGAATAGTTTCTTGTTTGAAGATGGTACTCTCTCCTGCGCACCCCACTCCTGTACTAAGGTTACGAGTGACCTGGCACCCGCCTTTCTGAGGTTCTAGCATTCACCCAAGTCTGGCGGGCACTGGTGCGTCCCAGCCTGGCACACACCGGGTGATGATCTCTGCACCTTCCAGACCCCATGTTCACTACTGTTTGCAGTCTGTCACTCACCCCTCACCTCCCTGGCACTCACCTTTCACCCCTCAGGCCAGGCAGTCACTTGTCGCACCTGGCACTCACCCTTCTCCCTCTCTGGCACTCAACCTTGACTCTCTGTGGCACTCAACTGTCACCTGCCTAACAGTCACCCTTGACACTCCTGGGACTCATACTTCCCCTCCCTGGCGCATATCCATCACCTCCCCGACACTCACCCGTGTCCCTCCTGGCATTCACTACTCGCCCCCTTGGCACACACCCTTCACCGCCATGGCACTAGCATTTTATTAACCCCTGGCCTGGCAGCTACCCTTCACCCCTTGCACTCACCCTTCCCCTACCTGGCACTCACCCTTGACCCTCCTGACTCTTACGTCTCACCTCCATGGCACTCAACCTTCATCTCCCTGGCACTCACCCTTCATCCCCCTGACCTGGCACTCAAGCTTCACCTCTGTGGCACTAGCCCTTCACCCCCCCTGGCCTGGCAGCTACACCTTACCCCTGGCACTCATACTTCCCCTTCTCGGCACTCACCCTTTCCCTCCCTGGCACTCACCCTTGACCCTCCTGACACTTACATCTCATCTCCCTGGCACTCACTCCTCACCTCTCTGGCACTCGCCCTTCACCCCCTGGCCTGACAGTCACCCTTGTCCCTCCTGGCCTTCACTCCTCACCTCCCTGCCACTCACCCTTGACCCTCCTGGCACTAGCCCGGTTTCCCACAAAAAATAACAAGCATTGGCATAGCCAATAGGTCTCGCCTTTGGGACCTTATAAGTGTTTAGCCACACAACAGTTGATGTTGTTGCACCATGCATATTGTGCTGCATAGCTAAATACTTAGAAGGTCCCAAAAGCGAGACCAATTGGCTATGCCAATGCTTGTTGATTACATGAATCTGGCAAGGCATCTAAAGCGGTCTATGGGTCAAACTTAAAAATGCAATATATTGCATGCATCTATCCACCTCAAAGTTAAAGGACCCTAGAGACAGGGGCCAAAACAACTGGAAGCTGAATTTGTGTGTAGCCTGAATACCGATGTTACCTGAACTTTCTTTATGAGATAGAAGAAAGATTGAACTGCTGCCGCCATTCAGTAATTCCTCTGTGTTGCAGTAAAGGTTGCATTGTGATAGCCTTGCACATCCTTGCTCTGCTGCTACTCTTCTGTGAGGGGGCAAGCTTGTAAAGCTTCTGCCGATGCTGCACCTATGCTCTATGTTAATGTTACATGGTAAAAGCCTCTTCACTTTACAAAAGCCACACTGATTAGCAGTGTTCAATGCTTTTTTCTTAGCAACTTTTCTACGTCCCTTCACTTACCCTGCCTCACAGTGCCAATGATGACCCTTGCAGACATATTCTATAATTTTGGAAAGAGCACTCTTAGTGCTGTCTATCTTGGTTGTATGACAGAGGAACGCATGGCTAAGCCACGCTTGCCTCTACCATGCAGACCAAACCACAAATGCGTCTTAACCACACATTCCTTTCCATGCATGCCTTAACCACGCAAGTTTGTAGTAAGGGGGGTGCATGGTTAAAACAGCCACTACCCTGACCGCTCGCCCTAAGCCCTATAACGCTAACCCCCTACCTCGCCCCCACCCTGAAACTAAAACCACCCCTGCCCTTGAAACCAACCCTTGTCCTCCCCCTGAGGCCTAAACTCCTGCCCCCTACCATAAACTACCCCGACCCCTGCCCTGTGCCCCAAAACCACATCACTTCTAAAAACTCCCACCCAAACCTAGTCCTTAAAACGACCATGACCTCCTCTCTGCCCTAAAAACCTGCCCCTTTCCAAAAGTACCCCAACCCTTCTGCCCTGATCCATATAAGCGACCTCCACCCATAAAAACTACCCCCCCAAACCCAGCCCCAGCCCTTAAAACGACCTCAACCTCCTCACTTCGCCCTGACCCCTAAAGACCTGCCCCTTCCCAAAAGTAACCCAACGCCCCCCACCCTGATCCCTAAAAGCTACCCTGCCCCTAAAAACGACCCCCCAAACACAGCCCCAGCCCCACTTACCTGTCCACATCTGGAGCTTCCTGCTCCAATGCTGTCTCTTCTTTTGCCCACCCATCCTGAATACTAGACCCCATCTTTCTTCACCATGCATATGTGTGGTTAAGGCAGATGTGTTGTTCAGGCAAGCATGGTTGCGTTTGCATTGTTCCCGCACTCGTGGCTCTTCCAGCATTGTTCCAGACATTCTCTATCTATCTTCAATCGATTCATTTTGATCAAACTTCTGGATTTTTTAGAACAATTCAGTGGGAAGGTTAAATTCCATTTTATTACCAGACTACATGATCGATTGATCCATATATACTTTGGTTTGGCTTTTTGCAGATAAACCATATGCACAGATCCACAGAGAAGAATGTACTATTCAACATCAATAATGATGGACGGGTGTGGCATTATCACTCATTCTCCTTTCATCTCTCTTGAGTCACGGCTCCTCCCACACTCCAATCGTAATAATTGCATTTTAAACTAAATGATTCTGAATCTATACTACTATTATAAAGGAAGAACTTTGAACCTTTGAGGCGGGTAAACTAAAGAACCACAGCGCCAATCCACAGACCCGATACATCGTTGTAATCGTCAGGGTGTGCAGATGGACATAGGCTATACAAACTTAATAAATATACGTTATTTAAAAAATGTACCGAAAAAGAAGTAGTCCCTTGGAAGAAGCGCCAGCCGCGACGTGCGTGCCCGACGTGAGGAGTGGCGTCCAGGAGCACGAGGAGGACCGGCGGACATGGCGCGGGGAGGAGCGGTGAGAAGCGGCGGACAGGCGGTGAGGAGCGGCGGACAGGCGGTGAGGAGCGGTGGACAGCCGGGGAGGAGCAGTGAGTGGCAGATGAGGTAGGGTATTTATTTAGGAGCGGTGAGCGGCAGAAAAATGAAGCAAAAATGAAAATCTTGAGCAAGAGCAAGCAAAGAGAGCATTACAAAAGTGAGCCAAACGGTGCATTACTGGAGGAAAAAGTTACGTGTGCAGGTTACAAAAGCGTACATCGTGAGCAAGAGGAAGCAAACGGAGCATTACAAAAGTGAGCCAAATGGTGCATTACAGGAGGAAAAAGTTACGTGTGCAGGTTACAAAAGCGTAGAAAGTAAACATAGAGGTATAGGAGGAAAAAGTGATGTGTGCATGTAGCAAAAGGAAGCAAACGGAGCATTAAAAAAGTGAGCCAAATGGTGCATTACAGGAGGAAAAAGTTACGTGTGCAGGTTACAAAAGCGTACAAAGTAAACATAGTGGTATAATACTGCAATATATGGAGGAAGGCTCCGGAAAAGCTTAATTGCTCTCGGACAACGTCAGGACGGGCTGCTACAAAAGCGTACAAAGTAAACATAGAGGTATAATACTGCAATATATAGAGGAAGGCTCCGGGGGACCCACGACAATGTTGGGGCGGGCGGGGGCCCTGAAGCCTAATTGCTCCAGGACAACGTCGGGACGGGGCTGCTAGTATGTAATAAAGAAGTTTCTGTTTTTACAGAAATTCAGATATGTAGAATGCATTTAGTGTTTTCATCACCAAAACATGTTCTGAAGAAAGCTTTATTTCTTTCAAGTTCGGCAAGGATTCAGGTCATTAGCCTAGAGTATTTGCACATGGAACTCCCTAACTTAAAGGTGATTAGTAGCATATTTACAAGCCCCTTTGCGTCTCTCTTGCACCACGCACCTTAATAATGAGGTTTATAAAGTCACGCAAGGTCACCTAGGGTAACCCTGAGTGGCGTCATAAATCTCAAGTAATGCAATACAGCGCAAATCTCTGCATTGCCTTTCACTGCACCAGGGAGGCATTTCCATGGATTTTCCTACGCAACATCCTTGGATTTTGACACATTCACAGATTTACCAGAAGTGTGAGTACTGGGAATGTACTTCGTAAACTAGCTCTGAAGCTCAAACAGAGAGAGGTCCAGATACACAAGGTAGGAATAACTCTGGAGAAGAAATAGCAGATCACAGTAGAGATTATCCAGTTTTTTAGGACAGCAACAGAGGAGACATCCTCAAACCTTCAGGGTGTGAGGAAGAGGGAGAATGACAAATAAACTCAGGGAGATAGGACAGAGAAGACCATACATGAGAACCCAAAGCCAGAAAGAGCGGGAATAAAGGGCATGAAGGCACCCATAATTAACCGTTCATCCAATATATTAAGAAAAGATGAGACGCATCGCTGGGCAGAAGAGAGCGCCCATAGCTCCAAGGTTGCTGCGGGGGCCGCGCACGGACTGCCGCCCCTCCCACCCTCACCTGGAATCACTTGCTGCTGGGGGGTTAAAGACTTCTCGCATCTCCCGCTCCGCGGGAGACGCATCGCTGGGCAGGAGAGAGCGCCCATAGCTCCAAGGTTGCTGCGGGGGCCGCGCGCGGACTGCCGCCCCTCCCACCCTCACCTGGAATCACTTGCTGCTGGGGGGTTAAAGACTTCTCGCATCTCCCGCTCCGCGGGAGACGCATCGCTGGGCAGGAGAGAGCGCCCATAGCTCCAAGGTTGCTGCGGGGGCCGCGCACGGACTGTCGCCCCTCCCACCCTCACCTGGAATCACTTGCTGCTGGGGGGTTAAAGACTTCTCGCATCTCCCGCTCCGCGGGAGACGCATCGCTGGGCAGGAGAGAGCGCCCATAGCTCCAAGGTTGCTGCGGGGGCCGCGCACGGACTGCCGCCCCTCCCACCCTCACCTGGAATCACTTGCTGCTGGGGGGTTAAAGACTTCTCGCATCTCCCGCTCCGCGGGAGGCGCATCGCTGGGCAGGAGAGAGCGCCCATAGCTCCAAGGTTGCTGCGGGGGCCGCGCACGGACTGCCGCCCCTCCCACCCTCACCTGGAATCACTTGCTGCTGGGGGGTTAAAGACTTCTCGCATCTCCCGCTCCGCGGGAGACGCATCGCTGGGCAGGAGAGAGCGCCCATAGCTCCAAGGTTGCTGCGGGGGCCGCGCACGGACTGCCGCCCCTCCGACCCTCACCTGGAATCACTTGCTGCTGGGGGGTTAAAGACTTCTCGCATCTCCCGCTCCGCGGGATACGCATCGCTGGGCAGGAGAGAGTGCCCATAGCTCCAAGGTTGCTGCGGGGGCCGCGCACGGACTGCCGCCCCTCCCACCCTCACCTGGAATCATTCACCGCGAGCAGATATAATTGACCAGCTCTTCCCGCCATGCGGGACGCGCGCGGGCAGCGCCGGGCTAAGCCCGGGCAAAGGGCAGGCCCTCTTAGGCCCTCAGAGGCCCGTGGAGGACGGGACGGGGCCCTCCCCCCTGATTTCGTGACTATATGCTAGGATGAGGTAAAGAACACCTACGTGGCGTTTTATCTACTGATCTTGACTCTGACCTAGGCCTTAAAATTACTACAATGCCCTCTGAGACCTCACAATCAGTAGACGCTGACCAAGCATTCTCGTGGTTAGATGAGTTAAATTTTCTATGTAAAACCACACACGTTTTAGTGGATTCACCGCTTCCTGTTGTAAACTTCTGCGCATCACCCGACACTCCCAGCTCTCTGCAACCCCTCCCACCATCTAAACAAGATGATATCCAAAATACCCAAAGGCTCGCCAATCCTGATTCCTCAAACGTTATAAGGAAATGTAACGGGATTAACAACATAGGGAACCAACCTAAACCTCAAACACTGTGCCTAAGCCCTACACTTCCTGTCAGCAACCACTCTACGATATCTGAGTCTGCTGACAAACAAGTTGTCCTACCATCCTCTACACAGGTGGAGCTATTATCTCTTATCGAACAACTGGTCAGCTCTATCATAACAGCACTGCTAGATAAAATTACTTTACTAGGGGACAGGCTGAAGGGATTGGAAGAAACCATCAAGTCCACCAAGTCCACCTTGCCAGCTAGTTCAAACACTGTAGCACCCAAATGTTCCGATCCATCTTCTGTTTCGAAGTACCCAAAGCCAACTATTCAAGGCAAAAGGGTCTTAACCCAACCAATAGCCCCCAATGTACCAGTCCCAATACTTCGCAGAACCCCCCCTACACCTACCTTCTCGCACCCTGAAGCCCCTAGAGCACACTATAACAAAGTCACTCCCATCCAACTTCCCCCGGAGGCAGCTCCTTTCGTGTGTGTCCTCGCGGGAGTACCAGCACTTCCTTTAGGGAAAACCGAGAGACAACATGACTTGTTGAACAAGGTCAAATTCTGGTTGACCAACAATAGACCCCTGCCACCCAATCTTGTGGGTACAATAATGAGTGTAAGAAGGGTGAGTTGGCTGGGTTCCCTCCAAAAAGATATCGCTGGCGACTTGGTGCTTGTAAGATTTAGGCAAAGATATATTGTCCCGTACCTGCGCACCTGCGCACCTCAAGTGGGAGACAGTCCAATCTCCGTTTGGGATTTGCATGACTTTTATCCTAGAATGTCTCGGTCCCCCACATCCAGTCTAAAGGCAGGGTGTAACACGTTGACGGACAGAAGTTTTCCTACTTATACCCGTCAAGATTTATTGCTCTACAGCTCTAAGTACTGGAACCCTTATTAAATTGCTGGTTGATCAAATTCTGACCTGTGCATGGTACATTATAACTAAGACACTTACTCGCATGGGCTGGCAAAAGTTTCTTCTTTTAATATGCAGATATTATGTATCATTGTATGTATGTTTTATTAACAACTGCTTTTTAAACTGTATGCTTTTATGATTTTTTGCACTAAAATCGAATAAAGCTATATAAAAAAAAAAAAAAAAAAAAAAAAAGATGAAACTACAATACTAGAAAAGAGATTAGGCTTTGGTCCGGGAGCTACAGTCTGTAAATATAAAATTAAAAAAGATGTGAGATCTTTTTGGAAAGATCAGAATATATATATATATATATATTTTTAATTAGAGAAGATAATATAAGTAACAAGAAGTCAGGTCTAAACCACCCCCAACGTGGACCCCAGCCAAAGATTTGGCGGGTCAGGATGTAGACACTTTTGAATAAGTGATTATAAAGGGACTAGAAGATGTTTTAAAAGATAACTTGTGGGTGAATAAAAATGTGTCAGCATAAAACTCAGAAATAGGGGATACCCTCGAAAACTAGTAAGGCGTTCTTTAAAAAGGGCTTGGTACTGCCCCAGAGAGAGTCTGCTAGAACCAAAACCAAAGAAAAACCAAGACAGACTAGTGTGTGTAACCACTTTTACCCCAGCCTCTAATGCCATAAAGAAAAGCATCTTGAAATACTGACCTGTATTAAATGCCAGACTACTGAATCTTGAGCACCCTATTTTTGCATTCAAGAGAGCAAAAAATGTAAAAGATCATTTGGTAAGAGCTTCCCTACCTCAGCCTAATTTGAAAACAACCATCAATGATGCATGGGGGTTACCTGCCCTAACAGGTCATGCAAAATGTGGCAGTTGCATAGTGTGTGACTTCACTATTGAAGGAAAAACATTTACTTTTGGCACTATTTCCTTTGAAAGAAAACACTTCACTAATTGTAACTCCATCAATGTGGTGTATGCCATTTTTTGCCCCTGCAAGATGATATATGTTGGACAAACCAGCCAGAAGGTCAAGCTACGCATCGGACAACACCGTAGTAGGATCCGGTGCCACACTCCAAATGCCCCTCTTGTCGAACATTTCAAAGAAAAAGGCCACACTGAAAATGACCTGACATGGACAATCATCACCATGGTTAAACCACCACCCAGAGGAGCGGACGAAACTCAATTACTGAACAAGGAGGAACTTCACTGGATACTGCGCACTAACAGTATCCATACAGGCCTCAATCGTCTCGAAGAATGGACATCTCTCTTGTGATCAGTCACACTGTAATACATACCTGACTTCCTCCTAGGTTTCGCGATGTTTCTTAAACGATTCCTGTAAATATGTAAATGTTTATATTGCACATGGTTTTATTTATTACCTCTTCACCTCACTCCCATACCAATCAAGCATGGCCACCGGTTTCACTGCGATTAGTCCTTTAGCCAATTTCTAAACACTTCCACACCTTTCCAGCATGGCCGCCGTATTCACCACGATTAGTCCCTCTTTCATTTCTGAATACCCCTGTATCTAGCCCTCAGGCACGAGTACGTTAGCGATCCCCGCCATCCTGTATCCTGCATAGACAAGGAGCAGCCAAACAAGGAAGTAAGTACCTGCAGATTGCTCTAATCGGCATTTCCTAACCCTACGAGGACCATAACTTACATAAATCTAATTTCTTCCTTCTCAGTGAGACACGGTTTCATCACCTTCTCACCGGTTCATTAAAATGTTTATAATCACTCTTTTCATTTTATTTCCCGCTTTTTTTGGCAGGATACTATTGTGCTCCTAAACCCTTCATTTTCCCTACTTGCTTTGATTCTGAAAGCATAGGTACTGCTTAACAGACTACTTTGTGGACCACAATATTGGTAAATCACGATCCGTATGCTCGCGCTACCTTCGTTTTAAAATTGATCACGTAGAGCTAGACGTTAATTCACAAATTTTTCCCCTTCAAACCACATGGTAAACTCATTACACGTAACCGCCGGTTACAAATACTCCGCCGCTTACACTGCGCGTCACCCATTTTTAAACTTTGCATGGCCCAACACTGAGCTCATCGAATGTTTTTAAATCTCATGCGTCGCCCCCCACAGTTCCGTCACTGCGTCGGATTTTAAATGTTGCCCCAACTGTCATAAACAGATCTTAATATGCTGCATGGAACCAAAAGCCTGTCACGCCATCACGTCACAATTCACATAATCACTATTCCTAAAAGAATGCATAACTGTCACAAACAGTTCACAATGCCACGGATGATCACTGGTCAGATTTGTATACATGCCTAGTCTTTTTGTTATTGACCATTGTTTATGTTTTGTCTCCCTTTTCTTGTTTCCCCAATATAACTGTATGTACGCATATAGGCCCTACAAACTGTTATGCTTTCAAGACAAACAAATTAATTCTTTGTCCTGAAGATGATGCAATGTATCTGTGTGTAGGCATCGAAACGCCGTCGACATAGTAGCATCATATGTACCCTACAAATAGAAAATTGTTCACAATGATGCTTTGTACTTTACCATTGTCTGTTCACTGAGATACTAGCACAGACCGCCTTTGTTGCGTCAAGTTTACCCCCCTGTTTTGTCTTGTCCCCTGTGGGTTACTGGTTGTACCCACCTTGTAAAAAATCCTTTTATGTTTTTCAATATCCCTTAAAATAAAAACCTGTCCTGCTGGACAAAGGTCATACTGACTATTGAGTGTATGTCCATCAATTCTGCCTAATCCCTGAACTACTAGGGACCACTGTCTTTTGAAATACGTAACTGCCCAAGGTCCCTAGTGATATTCCTTTGGGTTTCCCTTGTTCTATGAAAAGAAAAAAAAAAAAATTAGAACAACGTGAAGCATTAAAACATCGTCTGGATTGTGAGACAATAACTATAAAACCTGGAGATAAAGGAGGCAGTATAGTGATCATAAATACTTCAGATTATAATGAACGCATGCAGGCACTCTTAAATGTCCCATCACACTACGGAAAATCCAGCAGGGAAGAATGGAACAATCTAAACAGTAGAGTCGATAATATACTAAGATTGACTATTGAAGATTAAATAATATATGAAGATAAATATAAATTCATGCAAAATGACCAAACAACAGTATCTGCCTTGTACGGCCTCCCTAAAGTCCACAAAAATCTTATGAACCCTTCTACGCGACCGATTGTGTCCCGTATTGACTCGATCACGGATCACTTACCAAGTACGTGGATTCTTTTATCAGACGACTAGTGAAACAGCTCCCCTCATTTATTAAAGATACAACTGACATGATTTTGAAAATCGAGGGGTTAAGGTTCAATAAACAACAAGAGTAGCTAGTTTATTAGGGCATAGAGTCCTTATATACCACAGAGTGATTCAGTAGAGGTGATAAAGGACCTACTTAGCAACGAGGATGGTGAACTATCCCCAATGAGAGAGTTCATTGTAGAATGCACAGAAATAATCCTAATGAATAACATCTTTTTATTTGGTAATAATTTTTATTGTCAGACCAAGGGGACCAGCATGGGAGCAACCTGTTCTCCCAGTCTAGCATGCCTATATGTGGGCATGTTTGAGAGAAAACATATCTATAATGAAATATCTCTTTACTACGAGAATGTAAAAAACTGGTCAAGATTTATTAATGATGTCTTTTTTATCTGGGAAGGAGATAAAGAAGATCTAATTACTTTCATAGAACGGCTGAACTGTGAAGACATCAATCTGAAATTTACATCTAACATGAGTCCAACTTCAGTGGACTTTTTAGATGTAACAATTAAACACTAAACCAAAGAATAGGAACACAATGTTGCACCGTACCAGTAATCACCCAAAATGTCAAAAAGACTGTATCCCATTTAGTCAGTTTCCACACATTCTGTGAAATTGTAGTGATATGAAAGATTTTGAAAATCATGCAAAAAAAACTACAAGGGAAGTTAATAGCTTGTGGTTATCAAAAAAGATTGATCAGAAATTCATACAAGAGAGCAAAATACTATAATCGGGAAAGCTTATTTGAAGAAAAAAGTAATACCAATAGCGTAGAAAAAGGTATTGTGATGGTCACACACTTCAATAGCAGGGGCAACAAATTAAAAAATCTCATTAATAAAAACAGGTTTCTCTTAAATAATCTGGGAAAAACACCTTTGAAAAAAATATGTTTGCATACATGAGAAATAAAACAATCTGAAAATATTTGGTGAAAACATATAGAGAACAAAATGTTAAATATTAAAGTAGCATGAAAATGGCTCAAATATAATGGGTAACTTCCAATGTAGCTCCTGTACTAATTGCAAATTTGTAATAAAGGAACAGAGAGTGAAACTAAATGGTGTAAGACCTTGAATCAGTCAGCTGGTTAACTGTAGGATGAAGAATGTTATTTATCTCATCATCTGTCCTTGCTAAAAAGGGTATGTTGGGGAGACAGGCAAAGAAATTAGAGCCAGACTCAACAAACGCAGATCAGCCATAAGAACAGGGTAAAAGAATGCCTCATTGGTTGAACACTGGTTAGACAAAAAAGATAATGAACAGGATCTGAAATGGTTTATTTTAGAAAAAGTGAAAGGATCCACACGGGTTGGAAATATAGATAGAAAAAGAAAACAAAGAGAACAGTTCTTCATGTGGAAATTTAATACATATAGTCAGGGTCTCAATAACATAGATGAGTGGGAAAGACTAATTGGCTGACAATTTGTAAAAGAAAATGTATGAGTATAGGATGATTAAGAGGATGAAGTATAAGGAGTCCCAACAACATTTAATTTTGTGTGTTTCTTAATACTCCGGGACCCGTAAGAACTAATAGGCTGATTTCTTTACATATTTAATAATTACAATGAGTATTTATTAAGAACTAATCCTTTTTGTTTCTAAGGAATTTTTAATTCCTTTCAGGGTGCAAGGGAATTATATTTTGGCCTAATTGAATATCAAGGAAATATTAATAAATGAAAAAACTATATCACAAACTATGAATAAATGTTACCGAATTTTAATATACACAATGAGCTTGTAGGAAAGAAAAACATTTCTATTATAATCATTCATGATATGAAACCGACTTGCTAATGTTGAAATAAAGCGTATTTCGGTAGTTTTACTGTATACCCAATATGGGGCTGAAATTAGTCTGAAAATTGACAGGCCCTGCTTAATAATGGCCGCTACGCATGGAAATGTAATTTCAATGACTGACACCGCTGTAGAAAAAATAGGCATACCTGGCTCTATCATGGCTGCTGCATACACATACGTACGTTCAACAGAGCGGAAAGAGTCTGATAATTTACATGCCCTCCTTAATAATGGCTACTAGACAGGGAGGTGTAATTTTAACGACTGTGACACCGTTATAGAAAAATAGGCATGCCTGGGTGTATCATGGCTTCTGCGTATGCATACGTACGTGCAACAACCTGACAGGAGGAATAAAAGGGACGACCCCAAAGCTGGTTTTATAAATGGAAACTGAGGGCTGTTACGTTGAAACGGTGAGAGTATAAAGAAAAAGGAGGTAAGTGATAATGAAAGTCAATAGATTACTAGGAGTGCGCAAACCTTTATTCAAAATAATTGTAAGGGTAGGTTTATTAAGGTTTTCCCCCAATAGACTAATACACATATAACTCAGGGAGAATAACAGATTCAGGAGCACGTGTACTAAATTGTTTACTAGTGCCGGCATAGGGCAGGTATGTAGCACACCTTGGTCAGATAGTTAAATAAAATGCTCAACCAAACCTGATGTCGACATTTAAACATTTAGACAACTGAGTCTTATGTTTGTAAATGAAGTAGCAGATTGGAAGTACTTTTTAGAGAAAATGCATTTGGTCCCTAAATTTAGAAAACCTTGAATTAGATGTATAAAGGAAGAAATTAAGAGAAGATATATCTTAGGATGATGTTATGCAATTCCTAGAGTATTAAAATGGAAATATATATATATATATATATATATATATTAATTTTAATACAGAAACTGTGGATCTGATCAATTGTAAAAATATTGGATCGGAAGAACAAAGTGGAATAGAAAGGATCATAATGGACTATAAAATACATTTGAGTAAGAGATAGAAAAGATACTTTGAGGGTAAGTTTGAATTTGAGTGTAACACTATAATATCTTACAAAAAAGTAGGCATACAACTTTGTATTAATTGGACTTTCTTAAATAGGTGACCACCCTTTACTCATTTGAAATTACCTTCAGAGGGGTCCTGCTAAATCTGAGAAATACACTCTTCCTAAGTAGGTCATATGAAGGGATAATCGATTATGAAAATGGATTGATAGTAATCAATCAATCAATCAAAGACATTTATAGAGCGCACTACCTACCCATAGGGTCTCAAGGCGCTTGGGGGGGGGGGGGGTGCCGTTACTGCTCGAACAGCCAGGTCTTGAGCTTCTTCCTGAAGGAGAGGTGGTCTTGGGTAAGGCGCAGGTCGGCCGGGAGGGAGTTCCAGGTCTTGGCGGCCAGGTAGGAGAAGGACCTTCCTCCTGTTGTCGCTCTCCGGATGCGTGGGACGCCGGCGAGGGCGTGGCTGGCTGATCGGAGGTGGCGTTTGGGAGCGTGGAAGTTGATACAGTTGTTGAGGTAGCTCGGGCCTTGATCGTGTAGGGCTTTGTGTGCGTGGGTGAGGAGCCGGAAGGTGATTCTTTTGTTGACGGGGAGCCAGTGCAGGTCTCTCAGGTGTCCGGAGATGTGGCTGTTTCGTGGGATGTCGAGGATGAGTCTGGCTGAGGTGTTCTGGATCCGCTGGAGTCTCTTCTGGAGCTTGGCGGTGGTTCCGGCGTAGAGGGCGTTGCCGTAGTCCAGTCGGCTGGTGACGAGGGCCTGGGTGACGGTCTTCCTGGTCTCCGTGGGGATCCACCAGAAGATCTTCCGAAGCATGCGCAGGATGTTGAAGCATGACGAGGAGACGGCGTTGACTTGCCTGGTCATGGAGAGGGAGGAGTCCAGGATGAAGCCCAGGTTGCGTGCGTGGTTCGTCGGTTTGGGTCGGTGCCCAGGGCGGGGGGCCACCAGGAGTCGTCCCAGGCGGAGGGCGAGGAGCCCAGGATGAGGACCTCCGTCTTGTCTGAGTTCAGTTTCAGGCGGCTGGTCATCATCCACTCGGCTACCTCTTTCATCCCTTCGTGCAGGTTGGCTCTGGCGGCGGCGGGGTCGTTGGTCAGGGAGAGGATCAGCTGGGTGTCGTCGGCGTAGGAGATTATGTTGAGGTTGTGTTGACGTGCGATGGCCGCGAGGGGGCACATGTAGACGTTGAAGAGGGTAGGGCTCAGCGAGGATCCTTGAGGGACGCCGCAGATGACTTCGGTTGCCTCTGACTTGTACGGTGGTAGGCGGACTCTCTGCGTTCTTCCGTCGAGGAAGGAGACGATCCATTCCAGTGCCTTCTCCTGGATTCCGACGTTGCCGAGGCGCTGCACTAGGGTGCGGTGGCAGACCGTGTCGAAAGCTGCGGAGAGGTCTAGGAGGATGAGGGCCGCTGTCTCTCCGTTGTCCATCAGGGCTCGGATGTCGTTGGTGGGGGCGATGAGGGCGGTCTCGGTGCTGTGGTTGGCTCGGAAGCCGGACTGTGAGGGGTCGAGGGATCCGTTCGTCTCGAGGAAGGCGGCCAGCTGTTTGTTGACGGTCTTCTCGATGACTTTGGCTGGAAACGGGAGTAGCGAGATGGGGCGGTAATTCTTGAGTTCGGTGGGGTCTGCTGTGGGTTTCTTGAGTAGAGCGCTGAGTTCGGCGTGCTTCTAGCTCTCGGGGAAGGTGGCGGTGTCGAAGGAGGTGTTGATGATGTCCCGCAGGTGGGGTGCGATGACAGCGTCGGCTTTGTTGAAGACGTGGTGAGGGCAGGGGTCGGTCGGAGATCCGGAGTGGACGGAGTTCATCATGCGGACGGTGTCTTCGGTGCTAATCGGAGTCCAGGCTCGGAGGGTGGTAGTGGGCGGCGTTGCTGTGGTCGTGGCGTGGGTCGGTTGAGTGCTGAAGCTGTTGTGTATGTCCGTGATCTTGTTGTGGAAGTAGGAGGCGAGGGAGTTGCAGAGGTCTTGCGATGGGGTGATGTCGTTTTTTCCGGCGTTGGGGTTGGAGAGCTCTTTCACGATGTTGAAGAGTTCCTTGCAGTTGTGTGCGTTGTTGTCCAGTCGGTTCTTGAAAGCCGTTTTCTTGGCGGCGCGGATCAGTTGGTGGTGCTTCCGGGTGGCGAGCTTGAGGGTGGTCCTGTTGTCCGGTGTGGGTTCCTTTCTCCAGACTCTCGAGGGCTCGGCAGTTCTTCTTGGAGCTCTTGAGTTCATCGGTAAACCATGGGGCTTTCTTGCTGCCGGGTCTGCTGGGCGGGGTCCTCATAGGGGCGAGTACGTCTGCGCAGTTGCTGATCCACTTCGTGAGGTTGTCGGCGGCCTGGCTGGGGTTCGCTGAGCTGGCCGGAGGGTGCTGGCTCAGGGAGGCGGCGAGCTGGTCGGCGGTGATCTTGTTCCAGCTTCTACGGGCAACCTGTTGCTGGTGGTGGTGGATCGTCGTTCTTTCGAAGGTGAAGTGGACACAGATGTGGTCCGTCCAGTGGAGTTCTGTGGCGTGGTTGAAAGCGATGTCTTTGCTGGATGAGAAGATGGCGTCGAGTGTGTGTCCGGCGAGGTGGGTGGGGGTGCTCACCAGTTGCTTGAGTCCAAGGTTGGCGAGGTTGTCGAGCAGGGTGCTGGTGTTGCGGTCGTTGTTGTTCTCCAGGTGGAAGTTGAGGTCCCCCAGGAGGATGTAGTCAGCGGAGGGGAGGGCGTGCGGGCTGATGAATTCGGCGATGTCCTCGCTGAATTGAGTGCGTGGCCCCGGTGGTCGGTAGATCAGGGTGCCTCTGAGGGTGGTCTTCGGGTCGGTGTGGATCTGGAAATGCAGGTGTTCGGCGGTGGTTAGGGTGTTGTCGGTGCTGGTCGTGACACGGATGGTGTTCCTGTGGATGATGGCGATGCCTCCTCCCACCTGGTTGGCGGTGCGGTCCCTCCGGGTGATCTTGTAGCCCTCTGGGATGGCGATGGCGATGTCGGGCGCTGAAGAGGCGTTCATCCAGGTCTCCGTGAGGAAGGCGACGTCAGGGGCTGTGGTGTCTAGGAGGTTCCAGAGTTCGATGGCGTGTCTGTGGACGGAGCGGGTGTTGAGCAGGATGCACTTGAGGTGGTTGCTGCTGGTGTTCGGCTTGGCGGGTGCTGGTGCAGGGCAGGTCCGGATGCAGGTGAACTTGCAGGCGTGACAGCTGAAGGGTCCGTGGGAGCGACGTGGGGTGGCTCGGTAGCATCCTGGGGTTCGGCCGGTGTTGAGAGCGATGAGGGTGGCGGCGGTGTACGTCAGGCGGGTCGGTCGGGGTCCTTGTGGGCCAGGGGTCCTGGCACTGGGCGCGGTCCAGGCGTGGACGGGCGTAGACGGGCCTACCTTTGGCGTGCCTTCGGCGCACAATCGGCGCGCCCGCTGCGCGTGACCGCTGCACGTTCGCACGGTCGCCATATATGGCGAAGTGCGCGGGGGGGCGGAGCAGCTGGGAGGCGGGAGCGGGGAGGGTACACAAAGAAAAAGGGGCGGGGCTAGCGGTGATGGCGGGAAGCGGGGAGCGGGGAGGGATGAGACGGGGACGGCAAAAAACGAAGGCAAAACAGGCACAAATGGGGGAAGAAAACAATTCAACAGAACAGCTTACAAGTCAATACAAATCGAATGACAACAACAGAGACAGGGACACAGGCCAGGAAGCTAGCACAGACCACGCCGCTCGGTGGCAGGGGGCGTGGTCACGTGGCGGAGCCAGGGCAGCGAGGCAGAAGGCGGGGAGGCACACGCAGCAGCTGGTGGCCGTGCGGCGCGGGGGTGTCCTAGAACTAGGCCACACTCACCTGCGTCGCACGGTCGCCATATATGGCCAAGTGCGCGGGGGGCGGAGCAGCTGGGAGGCGGGAGCGGGGAGGGTACACAAAGAAAAAGGGGCAGGGCTAGCGGTGATGGCGGGAAGCGGGGAGCGGGGAGGGATGAGACGGGGACGGCAAAAAACGAAGGCAAAACAGGCACAAATGGGGGAAGAAAACAATTCAACAGAACAGCTTACAAGTCAATACAAATCGAATGACAACAACAGAGACAGGGACACAGGCCAGGAAGCTAGCACAGACCACGCCGCTCGGTGGCAGGGGGCGTGGTCACGCGGCGGAGCCGGGGCAGCGAGGCAGAAGGCGGGGAGGCACACGCAGCAGCTGGTGGCCGTGCGGCGCGGGGGTGTCCTAGAACTAGTAAGAGAACATTAATAATAGGTTCACTATTTATAGGATACCACCAAGGATAATAATTGAAGATAATATTTCCTTTGGAATTTCTCCGCTAAAAATTGTCTATGTGAGATTCCGTATTTTATTTTATTCTATTTTAAATAAAAGCACATATTTTGATTAAGGTTTCCCAGCTTAAAATGAGCCTGATCTAATTGTTATAAATAAAAATGATATTCAATTTCAAAACTATACTTTTTTTGACTGAGGGTGTGCACTGAACCAACAGAGATAATGCTTATATAAAAATAAATTAATGTATTGTATCTTTTATTTTTAGATTTAATGTCTGATTTTTATTAATCGTATGAAAAAGTTATACATTTTGAATAAGTCCTGAAGAAGTTGGCTAGAAAATAAAAGATTTGCCGAAACGGTGCAAAGACACAATGTTCTATGATACAATTTTTTCTATGTTTCTGAAATGGATGTTGTAATAAGAATATTGCAAAGCTTTAAAGAAAAGTTCTTAGAAATGTGGCTAATTAGATTAATTGTTTGATTATATTTTTAACAAATTTTAAATAATACAAATTGTAAGAAATTTTGTATGTATTGTATGAAATAAATGTCTCTTGATAAAATAGAATTTTTAGATACTCATCATTTGATTAAGTGGACTTGGTTCACTGTCTACTACTTGTAGTCATTAACAGGAAACATAAGGGAATTTTGTTTGTTTAAAGTACTGGGAATGTGCCAAGAACCTACGGCTCCCCCATGCGAGGTTTAACAAGGAGAAATATCTTTATTTCTCCTTGTTCTTTCTTCTTTCTATTTGTGCTATGAATTGGAGAAGGTGCAACTTACTATACTAGCCTCTCTGCGACACAGTCAGTTCCTCATGCATGCTACAGCAATCAGAGTCAAATATTTTTGTATAGCTCACACGTTTGTCATGTGCTTCACTGTAACATGTTTTACTAAAATCAAAGCAACTCAAATGAACTCAAGCAGATTTATGTACCACACATGGAATTTCCTCAGGCCACCCAATTCACTAGACACTTTATACCCAAACAGCTGTAGGAGCCAATTTAATCAGATACTTCACCAAGACGCCTTCGGGCATTCACGTGCTCTATAAGTGGATAAATCAAATCATTAAATCAAACAGTAGCCCCATACAACTCATACCGTCTCTACTACAACCAAATGGACACATACACTTGTCTTTGCAGATCTGTGCAAGGTTTGTGTTAAGAGCTTTGCATTAGCAGAACTTAAATAAACACATGCACACGCACACACACACATACACACATATGGAATGCAGGTTACTGGATTCAGTTCATTTGTAAATATAATTACAAACTTAGAAGGAGGTTATTCACAATAGTTAAATTAATTATTCCTATATTAATCATGGCAATTGGTACAATATTTCCTGCTATCTGGCATTCTCGTGAGAGCACTAATATCACCAACAGACAGTCTTTAACACTCGGTTGCTGAAGGTGTAGTGTATACAACACCGATACTTAGAGCGGGATTTGCATCAGCCTACTGCTAAACATTTTATGACTTTATTGTCAATCTCATTTACCTGCATCTTATTCAACGGCATCTCTTCCTCTTCTTGTGTTTGCTGTCTGATGGAGCATAGATTCTTTACAGTGATTTTGAATATTATCCTTTCATCGATCACATCAGGGAATTGCGTTTTTCGTTGAACATTCCATGGGACTGCATCTGTTTTCTTGCTCTTACCCCATGTGCTGCTTCCTCATCACATCCATACCTCTTGCCAAGGCCATACTGGGAACAGCAACCAGCCCTGGCTTTTTCTGCCTGACTTGCCCTAGGGGCGGAGGGTGGTGCTAGCAAGAAGCACTCTGTAGCCTTTGTTGCAGGGGGCCGATGATATTGCAGCACTGTTACAAAACAGGTCCCCAGTGGCATCCCTCCAGTGCCCACTACGGCCAGTCTGGTCCTGCCCCATGCAATCTAAGTATTGCTCACCACACCTCCAAACTCCTCCGTATAAGAAGAGCAACATGTATTTTTGCCAGGGTTTGACTAAAGAGCAGTCTTTAATAACTTTATTGAACTGATTTTCTGTTTTATCTTCTGCTTTATACATGTTGCAATAAAGCCCAGGCCTTGGCAAACAAAGGCAGAGGAAGGGGAGCTGCGGCACTCAAGTAGCTGGCATTTGAGTCAGAAAGTGTACTTAGCATGTCCTCCTCTTGTGGAGCCCCATAAATTTGCTCCTAGTACTGCAGACAAGCACCAAATGGATATAGCATCTGTGTCAATTTTGAGATCTCTGAAAAGTAAATTAGGCATTGGAAAGCGGGCCGCATAAATTCAGATACTTTCTTTTTAAATTCTGTTCAGAGTTTCCTGTGTGAAAAGTATTTGAAAAAGAAACGATGCAGTTTATAAATACTTACAATATTAAATTAATTGTACAATTCTGAGATACTTAAGATTCATGTTGGCTTTTCTTATAGTACTTTATTTATTTGTTTAGCTTTTTTGTTTAAACAATGTCTTACAAACAAGCATTGACAAAATCACTAGTTAGTCACTTAAATTATATAAGCAAGACTTATTGGCTTTGTCAATGCTTGTTTCCTCTTCGGTTTATAGCTAGGGCTCCTGCACACTGCTAACTATATCTTCAACCAAACTTAAACTCTCTACCTAGGAACTCATTGCCTCAAATACCCACAATTATACCAAGAACATATATTGAGAAGTTGACCAAAGATGAAAATCTAGTAGTAAGAGCCCATATAAACGAAGGAAGAAGAAAAAAGGGAGAAATAGCAAGAGAAGGTGAGAGGGAATCATTCGTCTGTTCAGCACTACATTTCTTTTACTGTTTTCTTTCCCTTCCTCTTACTTATAAGTTGGTCCCCCTACCATTAGATAGGTTGCAGGTACTGCAGTGGTAGTTTGCCAACCATACCCTTTATTACTTTAGAAGTTCCCCACTATAATCACATATTTCCAAAATACTTTAGATTTTTTTGAAGCTCACTAAGGGTTGACATGCAGTCTGTTCCGAATTACCAAATAGGCATTGGTATATGAGCTGTACTCCTTTTAGAGGCCCTGCAACAATAGATCAAAAAAACGTTGTTTTGATCTTGGACAAAAATTACAAAAAAAAAGAATCTTAAATTCTTTCCAATCAATTTTTGTTTAATAACATTAATAATTGTTAATATTTAGTTTTATGTAATAAAATTGTTTATTAAAATTGTTGGTTGGTAAAATAAAAAATTTATAAAGAGACAATTTGCAAGGGAGCCGGACATTTCTACTGCCTAGGTTTAATCCGGCACTGCCTGCAGTCACAAATTCTACTATTATATTAGATAGTCACACGATTGACACTTCCCAGACTGCTCCTTACTTTGGTAGCACACATCTTGGCAGTGCAGGCGGGTAAAAAAAAATTTACGTGAGGACATGGAAAGGCTCTTTTTGTCAAAAAAAATGGAAAACAAATGAGAAGTGAACCTCAAGATGAAGGTTGGCCAGGAAAGCTTTTCATGGCTTCAGCCTACCACCAATCAGCTATCCCATGATGCCGTCTTTCCCTGAAAACAGTTTCTGGAAAAGGTAGAACATGGAAATGAATAGACATGGACTTGAGGAATTGGGAACTAACCTGCTGACAGGGATTTCAGGGCAGGATAGTAACTGCCCCAAAGCATGCACGAGTGACTGTCCAACAGTGAATTGTACTAGAACCATGAATCTTGGGGAAAAAAGAATATTCATTCTCCTTGCCAGTTTTAAAAACAGCTACTACACACATCATGTTACTAATCACATTATCAAGAGGAAATGTAAGCATTATGCAGACACGTTGATCTGAATGCTAGACCTGAATCAATTCGCCATTCCTACGAATTCATCACCGCAAATCTCTGAACCAGAACCATGGTTATTTATATCATGCCACTGCTTACAATTACAAAAATTGGTCAACATACAGTTTGATTGATACATGAGAAAATCATGTGTATGGTAGTTGTATGTCGACATAAGACTCAGATAATTGATCTTGTCCTTGGGAAAATCTGCTTAAAATTGTATTTTCATCCGCTACGAGAATGGTAAAAATGTTTTGGGTTCAACAAGACTGTGGGAGACATTCCTCAGCTCTGCCGCAGAGTCCACCAATTGATATCCTAGTTGGACCAGGGTGTTATTACATAAATCTTGGATGCTTTGAACTATACTGAAACACAGACGGAGTCTCCAGCTCTCTGCTGTTTCTGCAGAGTTCCTGCTGGTGGTGAACTTGTAGTTCCCAGTTGAAACACTTCCGTTGGTGTTTTGTAGAATCCACCTATGTACATTGCTCTCCCAGTCCAGGCCTATGAAATTATATATTTCTTTGGCTTTTCTCACAGGGTACCTAGCTAAATCTTCATATCTAACAAGCATATATTTTCCTTTTAACCATGAAGGCCTACTAAATCCAGTCTCTGCTGACTTACTGAGATCCTCACAAGTTGTTGTTACATGGGACAGATCAACACTGTGAGGTTTTCTCCCTGTCCTATTCCAAATTTTCCAAGAGCGAAACTGATCCGTGAAGGTCCCTATCCTAGAAGTTAATATGCCTCTAGGGTCCCGTACCAGATGAATAATTTTCAGGTTAAGTCGAGGATCTTCTGCAAGTGTCCGAATGTCATTGATTTCAGGTATCCGTACTGTTTTTATGGCTATGTGCCGTCTTGTATGGCAGGCCTTGGATGCCAGAGTCAAGTTGACAGCCTTACACTTTTTGGCACATAGGTTTTCTTCCAAAACAGGCACATTTTCACAAACTGGCTTTGAACACAAAGCATTGCTCGCCCCTCTGCGGAAAAAGGAAAATGTTTCATGGTCTCTTGGCACTGGCTTGATGTAATTTTCTAGAAAATTGAAATCACAATCATACAAGTTATGCAGCAGATCTCTGTATGCTCCAAGCAGGGCTCTTCTGTCCAAATGACCTTTGACACGGGCACTTGAGTTAGTGAAAGCCTGCTGGACATGATAGAGTGGTTCAAAAAGGTAAAATACTTCCGGATGTTGGTTGAAAAGTTGTCCCAGAAATGATGAGCCGCTTCGGGTAGTTGCAAAAATAATGATATGTTTTCTGCTTTGTTGTTGGAGAGTGTCATGCACATTCCCAGAGTCTTCACACAATAGTCCACCACTGTTATCTGAAATGCAAACACAGAAAAAGCTGCATGAGTACACAGAAGCAATTCATTCCAGGATAGCTGTGCTGCAGTCCCGCATAGCCAGCCAGAAGCATTGTGCCAATTCCCTGAACTTGCCACTTTCGACTGGTAGAGGACTGCTTTGCAAGACTCAGAAAATCTCAAACCTGCCTCCCTAACCTTAGGGAGGGGGTCAATATTTGGATATCAACAACCTCTATTATCACCCATGTCTCGTAGAGGAGAATACTAGATGGGGAATCGGTGAATAGGCAGGGACCGAGGACCGGCTCACCCCATTAGTAGGACAGTGTTATGATTCACATGCAATAAAGTCGAGGACAGCTGCTAGTGACAGCATCACTGGGTAAGCTACCATGCAAAAGAGCCGGCCAGGGTAGCACTACAGTTACTGAGGTGCCAGTGGGCCAGGAGAAAGGTTCTTACGATGCTTCCTTCCCCTTCGACTTTAATGGTAACCTGCTACTGCACCTAGCAATCCCAATGTTGGGTAATCCAGGGGGTAACAGTTAATGTATCAAATTACGTTGACTGAACATCATAACTATTAAGATGGGATTTTCCGAAAAAATTTAAATGCTTACCATGATACCCAGCTATGCCTTGCCAAGAAGGCTGCAGCTCCGACTCTCTCTCATAAGCTCTTCAAGCAGTTCTAGCAGTCCTCTAAATTATTCCTAAATAACTCATCCTGTGAATCGCACAGTGTTTTCAAGGTGCCCCAAAACCACCTGAATGCTCTGTCCAATTTGTGGACAGAGGAGTTCAGAGAAGACCTAATACTGCATAAGTGAGTGTAGCCCACCTTAGGCGCTGTCAGCCAAAAACAGCTATTTGTCTGTTGTCAATGTTGCTATTATAAAGTATAACTGTTTTGCACAACCTCTGCACACAGTCTCATGATTTATAACTGTCCAGACTCACCCCTAATTCCTGACACCAGAGAGCTTGTCCTACTCATATTGACAATGTAACCTCATTTCCCCAGCTCATCACCCTGCCCTTGCTCCAGTACACACTGCCCTTACCACCCACTCACTATCCATCAGTTTTCCTTCATGCATCAAGCTAGCCATCCTTAAACTCTATTTCATCAATACCTCAATCACTCATGTATTCGTCCCTTCATCGACCAACTTACTCATCTATCCATGTGTCCAACTGTTGACACATTCTCATATTTGTCCATTCAGAAAATGCCACAAAACCACCAAAGAAGCACTTTAATTTACAGACCAGACCCATTGTAACACTTGTATGTTTGGTGTAAATCTAAACAGTACTTATGAGCTACCTTCAAATGAAAAAAGAAAACAATATAGCGGTATTAATGGTTATATGCAAAAACGCTAGTCTGACATCTTTTTTTCAGCAGACTGGAACTTGAGTACCCTATTCTGATAATTTGGATACAGGTGCATATTAAGCATCCATATTGCCATGCCCTGGAACAGAGTGGGTGCTGTATGCAGCAGAAATGTAAAATTTACCTCTGCAAGAAATTGGGTTATTAGTTGAGGGGAGCTGAAGCTCCACTTAAATAATAAATGCAATCCTTGACAGAGTGATTTTTGTGGTTCACAAAAAAAACCCATGCTAAACCCTCTGGTTGCTTGAAACAAAAGCAGCCAGGCTTAACTAAGAGGCAATATGTAAAGTATTTATGAAGTAATTACAAAGTAATGAAGTGAAAACACAACACAAGAAAAATCTAAAACCAATTTAGAATATAGAGTAATTCTAATTTAAGAAAATGACACCACATAACATAAATAACATAAAGTAGAATCTGAATTATGATTTTTTTCATTTTCCAAGTGGAAATAGCACCAAAAAGCACAAAGCAACACTCATTGGTATCTGGTCAGACACATGACTGGTTCAGTCATACTGGACTGGGCCACAGTAACAAGTTCAGGTCGACCGTGATTGAGCGTGTGTCAGATACAGAAACCAAGTTTGTCCTGGTGAAGAGTTAACCTTCTCAAAGTACAAATCCACGTGGGGAGTCACAGCTGGTTCACAATGGCAGGAGATGCAAGTAGGCGCTGTTTGGCATGAAAAGCAGGCCCCTGTCCAAACATTACGTTGGCAGGAGACGCAAAGATCGGTACTGCTGTGAGGAGAACACTCATGTCTGCGAAGAGACCAAAATGCCTGGATTTTCACCTGGATTGCAGCTTTTGTAGACTTGAAACAGGAGGAGTACACTCTGATGCCAACCAAAGGCCCAGGACCTGGGGTTCCCCTTTTGAGAATCAGAGGCCACTAGCAGGTCCAGGTGGAGTTTGTCAGCTGAGGGCAGTACTCCGGACTCTTGGGGTGTCAATGTAACTCAAACAGGACGTCAGACAACTAGACTATTTTGTGGATCCTGGTTTAAAGCAGGCAGATCTAGTCTTCCTTCTTCAGACAGCAGGGAAGCCATTCTTCTGAATCTTCTGCAGGTCTAAGGGTACACTCCTTATTTGCAAGAGAAGTTCTGAGAGTGCCACTTATACCTAGTGCCAGCCTTTTTGGGGGCAGGGGGCAATCTCTGGCCTACTCCCACACTAGTTCTGGCCAGTTCTTCTTTTAAAGTAAGATTCATGAAGCAATGAATTGATGCAACTATGATTTATTGTTGGTTTATTATAATTTGTTTATAGAATATCTCCATATGTCTTGTAAATTATGTTTTGTTAATGTACAAATGTATTACACATCACTAAATACACCAGCTAATCTTGGTATCACGCTTTTTAAGTGCATAGTAGTGTACACTCTGTCTGAGACCTAGCAGTCTCAGTATTTCTATTAACTTTCTAAAAGTGGCATTTTCAGAATAGTAACTTAAAATCTGACTTTACCATTAAAGAAGATTTTAAATTACAAATTGAGGAGGAAGTATCTCTCTATCTGTTCCAAAACTGAAATTATCCCTTATTAAGCGTAATAAGGTAACCCAGTGCTAGTCTATTGGAAAGAGTGTCTAGCCTCACTACAGTGAAAAAGAATTTAGGAGCTTTTCACTGTCAGTACATGTAAAACTTAGTTACACATGTACTACTTTTAAAATCCTTTTCACCCTGCCCTTTGAGCCTTTAAAATCTATCTTATGGGTGACTTACAAGTATTAAAAATCAGTGGCAGCTGGCATCACTAGGTGGATAGGAGGGGGGAGGTTTGAGGGACGTGCACCTGTTGTGACCAGACAATGGAAGGAGACGTATTTCAGCATGAAGGGATTTTCTGGAAGCACTCTACATTTACCAATTGCAAAACAAAGAATGTGGTTTATGGAATAGTCTGCCCATATCCAAAATTGTATGTGGGAAAAACTTCACAAGAGATTAGACAAAGGATAACACAGCATAAATCACGAATACACAGGAATGTAGCAAATGCCCCATTGGTCAACCACTGGAGGTTGAATGAGCATACAGAGGCAGAATTTAAATGGACTGTGCTAGCCAAAATTGAGACAGACATAAGAGGTGGTGATATAGAGACAAAACTTAGTCAACGTGAAGCCCACTTAATCATGAAATTTAATACTGCCACTAATGGTCTCAATGAACTGTCAGAAATTGCAAGGATTCATTAAGCATATCGCGGACATCTGAGTGCACTTTCTGCCACTTAATAATTGAAGCGCTGTGTGGCACTGTCAACATCTATGAAAAGTGCTGATCTTTATTGCGCTATATGCCACACTGTCACACCGATCCGTTTAGTTTACATGTGTTACTCGGACACCGGCACACTTCCGAAGGTAATGGGCACTTTAAGGGAAAAAACCCTGGTTCCATCCACGTGACGCATCACGTGGGCGCCTCCCACCAATTTTAGGCAGAGGCCATACTTCCGGGTGCATCATCCAAGAAACCGCGGTGATCCTGATGCCAACGGCCACGGTACTGCGACTCGCAATCCTTTTCTGAATCGGTAAGCCTCCACCCGAAGGGCCCTTGAAATCCTCATGCGTTCGGAGAAGTATAGCTGGTGAAATTTACGTTTTTCTGGCATTTCTTTTGCAGAACGAAGAGAGATTTGTCAAAACGCCGCCTACGCAGAAGCAGGCATTACCTGACGGAGGTGACCCTCCTCCATCCACATTTAAACACAGACTTTCATCTTGAAGTAAGAGCCCATTTTTAAACTCCTGAGTCCCACGGAATATTTTTACACTTATTTTTACAAAGATCGTGGTTGATTACAAAGTGTACCCTGTTGCTTGCTTTTAGATATCACGAGTCCAAGAGAAGTCCCAGACCGCCAGTTCCCCCTGGCCATCTTTTATCAACAGCTCAGCTCCACACCTCTCTGGAGGTAAGCCCATAGGTTGAAGGAGGCTACGTGCTATTTGTAAAAAATGAAAGGATGTAGTATATGTGGTGACTAACCCTCACAGTGTCCTTGTGATTTATTATTTTTCCTAGAATTACATATCACATACGAGTTGACTGAAGCTACTGTCAATATAAAGGTAGGAGGCTACTTGTGTATGGCAGGCCGCCATGACAGTTAATTTTAAGAATCATGTGTGATGCTAAAGTAGTTGTTTGTGTCCTCTTTTCAGATTATCTGTTGGTCCTGATGAGAACCGGACAAAAGGGTCCGGTTTGAAACGCATCGACCTTACGTTGTTTTGGTTTGATCTACGTTAATAGTCAGCTTCATTTGTTCAAATGTTTGTGATAGAAATTATATAATTCAATTGTACAGTGGCAGACCAAATTAGTGATTTATGTTTCATACTGCCTTTGTTCAGGGTTTGATTGTTTAATTGAATTACTGTGCTAATAGATTCACGTAGGTCCATCACAATTTTAAACCTTTCCTTTGCACGACCAAGTGTATGTTGGGTTTGTCTCTGAGTTTGTGTGCAGAGAATTTAGTTGTGAATGAGGGAGTGACTGTGAAAGAGGGCGTGTGTATTGAGTTGTTGAGCACCTCGATTTGTTCACTTACGTCGTTTTTATGTTTATCGCACATATTTATAAATATTTTTGTATGTCCTTGTGTTGAAAAATTGAAAAATAAAAGTCAATGTTGATGGATTAATTCAACCACATGACTAAAAATGGAAGTTTCTAGTCTGTTGATAAAAGTATTCAGTTTATTAGGTCTCAGTGCTGGCACTTGTTTTGGTTGTTTAGCAGCCCACTAATAGCATGTAATTTACAGGCCCTAGATACATGTGGTACTATTTAGAATCAATGTATAAGTAAATTAAATGTGACAATTAGGTGTATACCAATTTTACCATGATCAAGGGAGAAGGCACAAGTACTTGATCTCTAGTTAGCAGGCTTAAACTGCACAGAGTCCTAAAAGCCAACATAAATTGGTGCAGTAAAGGAAGGTAGAAATCCTGGGTGGCCCTGCAAAAAGGGCCCTATCCAAGAACCTCTATTTGGGGGCACAGTTTGCCATGATGGGTCAGTTTATGCAAATGTTTACTTACCCTAACACTATCAGTGTAACCTTATAAACCAACGTTTTAAGATCAATATTGATTTAAGGGTCCGGTCACAAATAGTAGAGAACTAAGCATTGTGTATGTGTAGAATGCCTTATAGACAGTACCAGCATTTATTACACATTTACTGTGCCCACTACGTACTGCACAATGTGCACAGAAAGTACTGACTATTAGGTGTAAAGTTTGACCATTGGTCATGCCCTCCAATATATGTAGGGCATAGCCCAATTCCATGAAATGCATGCTGTACATGCAAGGTGCATGCTCATGTGTTGCCCCTTGTGAATTATGCATAGTATGTAATGCAAACAGGATAAACCTGTACAGAGACGGCAACAGTCCTCAAACACAGATGCAGGGGAATAGTTATAATGAATGCACCTGTTGCAGTGGCAATTTGGTTTAGTGGTGTCAGACGTCTACTGGATTGATTTACAGTGCATCAAATAAGTTTTAAAATGCACAATTGCATTTGTTTCATGGGTTTATGCTATTTCCCTGCTATCAACCCACATGTGTGCACACAATAACTCTATACTGCCCATAACAATGATGTCATCAGTGATGTCATTATTTAACAGGTCATGTGTGATGTAGTATCAGATCAATTCCAACTGTATAACTCAATCAGAAGATCACTTACATTGGCTTGGGGAGACATAAACACTGAACCACAAATGCATCTGCAGACTCAATACGTATCCGTAATGGAGAATGGAAGTCACATTGTACATTGGTTGGCAGAAGTCTTACTAACTCACACTCTCCAACCCTTGACATCCCTGTGCATGCGGTGGGAGGAGGACAGGGCAGGCCCATGGATGGTCGGAGAATGGGACACAATCCTGGCTAGCCCTATGCAGATCCCACGAAACGCCAAGTTTCGGGTTATACCGATGTACATTACACACAGGGCATACCTCTCACCAGATAAATTGAACAAATACTTCCAGCTAACTAACTCAGAGTGCCCTCATTGTGACCAGGTGGGCGCTGATTTCCTACACATTACGTGGCCCTGCCTTATGCTGCAATTGTACTGGCAGGAAGTAACAGCGGTGCTGGCGGCTTACACTTATTGACCTCAATTGCATACATGGAAAAGTTTATACTGGGAGCATTCCCCAGATCCAAGAAACATAAAGCCACTTCAAGGTTCATAGATTTAGGACTCATAGTTGCTAAAAGCCTAATCACCAAATGGTGGAAAAACAGGCAACCTCCCATCCTCAACAACTGAAAAGGCACCCTTGTGGTATGGCCACAGGCAGAAAGCACTGCTTTGCACAGGGAGGAGATAGCTGGCTTACAAAAATAGCCCCATTGCGCAATTCTAGGACACGATATTGGTAGAGCTGTAACAGGCGTACCAAGAATCAGAGGGAAATAACTCACAAAACGCAGATGAGGTCAGACAAGATACAGATACTTAAACAGTTTACAATCCAGGTCCCATATGCAACAATATTGAAACTATACTATACGCGAGAGGTGAGCAAGAACACCCAGGGGTGTGGATGGAAACGAATTTCAATATAGTCTGTTCTGTGGAGGTGAGACACAGGGGTTGGGGCCGGACGCTCTCATTACACAGTCGCTAACAATGGACTGGAGTGATTCATGTGTGTTGGATTGTTGTAACAAGTGAACTTTCACATTAAATATTCATTGTACTACTCTGTGTAATAATGGCCACACAGGCCCAGCGAATACCACAGTGGACATGTCACCATATATGCCTGTTACGATATAGCAAGGTTTAATAAAATGCAATACCTTTTATGATTTCTGTTAAACACAAATTTATATTGCAATTTTTGTTGATTCATCAGGAACCGTGACAATTATTTAGCATAACTAATATGCTCAAACTTACATGCCTTGATTTCGTTTTATGTAAAGTAATGTCTACTAGTTGACATACACCATAGATCCTGTATAGTATGACATGTGGACATTGTATCAATAACCTTACAAAATTCAAATAAATATATATTTTTTTAAATGAGTGAAGCAGTATTACATGAGGTCATAAGCAGAGCATGGCAGGGGTGCAGGTTACAGTTAGCTCAGCAAATTATAATTGGTTAATTTCAGTGTTTTTTCATTTAAAACCATCGTTTTTATATTATTACAGGGACTTTAACATCACTTTAACCTTATTTCAGTGTATTTCTAAAGTTTATTTAATGTAAAGTAAGATATTATTCAAATACACATGATGCGAGGAATGCTTGTAATTCATCTAACCAATGGCAATTACTCAGTGTAGCATCCCAACCCAACATTCTTTTTCTCACCATGCCACCTCAGTTTAGATCCAGCCATATGCAAATCAGTCTTGACTCTGCTCCTTATGGGAACCGTCCAGCTCGAACTGTCAGACCAGGTTCTCCCTGAACAGGAACACACGCAACCCAGGGCCAGTTTGCCTTAATTATGGCCTCATTAGCCAGGTACAGCTTGGTTCCAGTGACACAGTGAGCAAAGGACCCACATCTAGTCAAGTCAAGTCAAGTCATAAAATTTGTATAGCGCACTACATACCCAGAGGGTTTCAAGGCGCTTAGGAGGAGGAGGAGGATTATTTGTCAAATATCCACGTTTTAAGCTGCTTTCTGAACGCTAGGTGGTTCTGGGTGAGGCGGAGGTAAGCGGGGAGTGAGTTCCATGTTTTAGCAGCCAGGTAAGAAAAGGATCTGCCTCCCATGGTGGTCTTGTTGATGCGAGGTATAGTGGCGAGGGCTTGGTCGGAAGAGCGTAGTTGGCGGGAGGGGGTGTAGAAGGACAGTCGAGAGTTGAGGCAGTCTGGGCCGATGTCGTAAAGTGATTTGTGTGCGTGGGTGAGCAGTCGGAAAGTGATCCTCTTATTGACGGGTAGCCAGTGGAGGTCTTTAAGGTGACCAGAGATGTGTTCGTTGCGTGGGATGTCTAGTATGAGCCTGGCTGAGGCGTTTTGGATTCGTTGGAGTTTCTTCTGGAGTTTGGCGGTGGTACCTGCGTAGAGGGTGTTTCCGTAGTCCAGTCGGCTCGTGACCAGGGCGTGGGTGACTGTTTTCCTAGTTTCGGAGGGGATCCAGCGAAATGTTTTTCTGAGCATGCGAAGAATGTTGAAGCAGGAAGAGGATACGGCGTTGACTTGTTTGTTCATTGAGAGTGAAGAGTCCAGAATGACGCCAAGGTTCCGTGCGTGGTCTGTCGGGATGGGTGCTTTTCCGAGGGCTTCCGGCCACCAGGAGTCGTCCCAAGCAGAGGGGGATGTGCCTAGGATAAGGACTTCTGTTTTGTCTGAGTTCAGTTTCAGACGGCTTTGTTTCATCCATTCGGCGACTTCTTTCATTCCTTCGTGCAGGTTAGCTTTGGCGGCGCCGGGGTCATTGGTGAGGGAAAGGATCAGTTGAGTGTCGTCCGCATAAGAGATGATGTTGAGGTTGTGTTGGCGTGCGATGGCCGCGAGGGGGCTCATGTATACGTTGAAGAGGGTGGGACTGAGTGAGGATCCTTGAGGTACGCCGCAGATGACTTCAGAGGCCTCGGACTTGAATGGAGGAAGGCGGACTCTCTGGGTTCTACCGGTGAGGAACGAGGTGATCCATTCCAGTGCTTTACCTTGGATTCCGATGTTATTGAGGCGTTGTAGAAGGGTGCTGTGGCAGACTGTATCGAATGCTGCAGAGAGGTCGAGGAGGATGAGGGCGACTGTGTCTCCATTGTCCAGTAGAGTTCGAATGTCATCTGTTGCTGCGATGAGGGCGGTCTCGGTACTATGTTTTGCTCGGAAGCCAGATTGTGAGGGGTCGAGGGATTTGTTGGCTTCGAGGAAGGCGGCGAGCTGGTTGTTGACGGCTTTCTCGATGACTTTGGCCGGGAATGGAAGAAGCGAGATGGGGCGGTAATTTTTGAGTTCGGTGGGGTCCGCTGTTGGTTTTTTCAGAAGGGCGGTGAGTTCAGCGTGTTTCCAGTCTTCAGGGAAGGTAGCGGAGTTGAAGGAGCAGTTGATGACGTCTCGGAGGTGCGGTGCTATGACGGAGTCTGCTTTGTTGAAGATGTGGTGAGGGCATGGGTCTGTGGGGGATCCTGAGTGGATGGAGTTCATCAGGCGGATGGTGTCCTCAGTGGAGATTGGCTTCCAGTCGTTAAGGGTGTTCACGGGGGGAGGATGGACAGCAGACGGTAGGGTGGGTTGGTTTCCGGGTTGGTTGTCAAAGCTGTTGTGGATGTCTGCAATCTTGTTGTGGAAAAAAGAGGCTAGGGAGTCGCAGAGGGTTTGAGAGGGGGTGATGTCGTTGGAGTTGGCCGAGGGATTGGAAAATTCCTTGACGATGTTGAAAAGTTCCTTGCTGTTGTGAGCGTTGTTGTCGAGTCGATCCTTGAATGCTGCTTTCTTGGCTTTTCGGATTAGTTGGTGGTGAGTGCGGGTGGCGTTTTTGAAGGCGTCCTTGGTGCTGGTGGTTGGGTCTTTTTTCCAGGCCTTTTCAAGGGAGCGGCAGAGTTTCTTGGACTTCTTGAGATCGTCGTTGAACCATGAGGCCTTCTTGCTGCCAGGTTTGTTTTGATGTTTTTTCAGAGGTGCTAAGGTGTCAGCGGTGTTGGATAACCATAGGGTGAGATTAGCGGCGGCTTCGTTAGCGTTGGAGGAGGGGGCTGGGGTGTGTTGAAGGAGCGATGCGGAGATTTGGTCCGTGGTGATTTTGTTCCAGTTCCTTTTCAAGGTAGGTTGGAGGTGGATGCTGAGTTTTGGTTTGTTGTAGGTGAAGTGAACGCATCTGTGGTCAGTCCAGATGAGGTCCGTAGTGTGGCTGAAGGAGACATGGTTGCTGGAGGTGAAGATGGGGTCGAGTGTGTGACCTGCGATGTGGGTGGGGGAAGTGACCAGTTGTTTAAGTCCGAGGTTGGTGAGGTTGTCCACGAGGGTGGCGGTGTTGCGGTCGTTGATCTTATCGAAGTGAAAGTTGAGGTCTCCCAGAAGGATGTATTCTTTGGAGGGGAGCGCGTGTGGAGTGATGAAGTCCGTGATGTCTTCACTGAATTTTGCGCGGGGTCCTGGTGGCCTGTAAAGGAGGGTGCCTCTGAGTGTGGTCTTGGGGTCGATGTGGACCTGGAAGTGAAGGTGTTCGGAATTGGCGAGGTTGGCGTCAGAGCTGGTTGAGATGCGGATAGATTTCTTATGGACTATAGCGATTCCTCCTCCTGTGTGGCTGGTGCGGTCCTTGCGTGTGATCTTATATTCATCAGGGATGGCAATGGTGATGTCTGGTGCTGAGGAAGCATTCATCCATGTTTCCGTAAGGAAGGCGATGTCCGGAGAGATGGTGTCTAGTAGGTTCCATAGGTCGATGGCGTGCCTGTGGACTGATCGGGTTTTGAGAAGGATACAATGTAGGTGGTTGGGGTCGGGTATCTGTGGTGAGGTTGTAGCGGAGATGTTGTCGGTGCCGATGAATTTGCAGGAGTAGCAGGAGAAAGGTCCATGGGTGTGTCCAGGAGCGGCTTGGACGCAGTTGGGAGCGCGACCAGGGTTAAGGGCTAGGAGGGTGGCGGCATCATAGGTAATGCGGGGGGGCTGGGGAGCGCGAGGGGCAGGGGGTCTGGCGCTGGGCGCGGTCCAGGCGCGGACGGGCGTAGACGGGCTTACCTTTGGCGCACCTTCGGCGTGTACGTAGCGCGTGGACGCTGCGCGTTGGGACATCTGACATAAATGGAGAGTGGAGGGGGGCGGAGCTTGGGCGGGTCAGCTGGGAGGCGGTAGCGGGGAGGGTAGGCGGGGCAAAGTAAGGCAAAACAAGCACGATAAAATGGATCCTGGGAAAGTGAAACTGGGGCTGAGGAAGATGCTATTCACAGCAAAGCATACAAAGCAGCACGAATGTAAAGTGCAAATGGCGGCGCTAGCGTCGATAATTCAATGTTTAAAGCAGCACACAATGCACAAAGCTTAAGGCGGCAGCAGACTCAATTAAACCAAAGTAGCGCTTCAAGGCAGATTAAAATTGTAATGCGAGGTTAGGCGCTGAAATGCGCTATGTTCAATGTCAGCCTACGATACCACAAAGACAATCAGCCAGCTCTTGGGGGCAGGGAGCGAGGTGGGAGCAACCGCTTTCACAGAGGTCCAGACGGTCACAGCTGCAGGAAGGAG
Source organism: Lissotriton vulgaris (assembly GCF_964263255.1). Classification (NCBI taxonomy): domain Eukaryota; kingdom Metazoa; phylum Chordata; class Amphibia; order Caudata; family Salamandridae; genus Lissotriton; species Lissotriton vulgaris. The sequence goes on from NC_141685.1 coordinate 2,125,488,030, forward strand.
GGGAGCGCTTAGTGTTCGTGGGTGGGCGGGTCAGCTGGGAGGCGGTAGCGGGGAGGGTAGGCGGGGCAAAGGAAGGCAAAACAAGCACGATAAAATGGATCCTGGGAAAGTGAAACTGGGGCTGAGGAAGATGCTATTCACAGCAAAGCATACAAAGCAGCACGAATGTAAAGTGCAAATGGCGGCGGTAGCGTCGATAATTCAATGTTTAAAGCAGCACACAATGCACAAAGCTTAAGGCGGCAGCAGACTCAATTAAACCAAAGTAGCGCTTCAAGGCAGATTAAAATTGTAATGCGAGGTTAGGCGCTGTAATGCGCTATGTTCAATGTCAGCCTACGATACCACAAAGACAATCAGCCAGCTCTTGGGGGCAGGGAGCGAGGTGGGAGCAACCGCTTTCACAGAGGTCCAGACGGTCACAGCTGCAGGAAGGAGGGGAGCGCTTAGTGTTCGTGGGTGGGCGGGTCAGCTGGGAGGCGGTAGCGGGGAGGGTAGGCGGGGCAAAGGAAGGCAAAACAAGCACGATAAAATGGATCCTGGGAAAGTGAAACTGGGGCTGAGGAAGATGCTATTCACAGCAAAGCATACAAAGCAGCACGAATGTAAAGTGCAAATGGCGGCGGTAGCGTCGATAATTCAATGTTTAAAGCAGCACACAATGCACAAAGCTTAAGGCGGCAGCAGACTCAATTAAACCAAAGTAGCGCTTCAAGGCAGATTAAAATTGTAATGCGAGGTTAGGCGCTGTAATGCGCTATGTTCAATGTCAGCCTACGATACCACAAAGACAATCAGCCAGCTCTTGGGGGCAGGGAGCGAGGTGGGAGCAACCGCTTTCACAGAGGTCCAGACGGTCACAGCTGCAGGAAGGAGGGGAGCGCTTAGTGTTCGTGGGTGGGCGGGTCAGCTGGGAGGCGGTAGCGGGGAGGGTAGGCGGGGCAAAGGAAGGCAAAACAAGCACGATAAAATGGATCCTGGGAAAGTGAAACTGGGGCTGAGGAAGATGCTATTCACAGCAAAGCATACAAAGCAGCACGAATGTAAAGTGCAAATGGCGGCGGTAGCGTCGATAATTCAATGTTTAAAGCAGCACACAATGCACAAAGCTTAAGGCGGCAGCAGACTCAATTAAACCAAAGTAGCGCTTCAAGGCAGATTAAAATTGTAATGCGAGGTTAGGCGCTGTAATGCGCTATGTTCAATGTCAGCCTACGATACCACAAAGACAATCAGCCAGCTCTTGGGGGCAGGGAGCGAGGTGGGAGCAACCGGACAGCAGATACACGCAAAACGTGATGGGAGGAGTGTTTGCAAATTGTCTACCAATGGCAATCGCTCGGGGTAGCATGCCAACTCATCATTCTTTTTCTCACTATGCCACTTAAGTTGGGACCCAACCATACGCAAAGCACTCTTGGCCCTGCTCCTCATGGGGCCAGTCCAGCACGAACTGCCAGATTAGATCCTCCCTGCACCGGAACACAAGCACCCAAAGACTAGTTTTGCCCTAATTATGGGCTCATCAGCGGGGTACAGCTTGGATTCAGTGACACAGTGAGCACAGGACCCATGTCTGGGCACACCCATGCCATTTAGGGTGTCATGGGTATGCTGTCACTAGGACCAAGCTGTATCCAGCAGATGAGCCCATAAATAGGGCAAAAATGGTCCTGGGTTATCACATAAGGCCCCCCACCCCCAGCAGACAAGGACTGCAACCAGGGCCCTGCATCCAACCCATTCAGTCAGACAACCCCCTGTGTGGATAGGCCCGGTCACCACCCCCTCACTCGCTGTGGGCAGCCAGCCCCTGCCATGCACAGCCCTCATCTGACAACCCACCGCAGACACTAAAGCCCTGCCCCTCCCACGGGAATCCAGGGGGCTACGCTGGCTCCTGCAGGGCACCTACAGCATTATGGAAACCCCCCCAAAAAAATATTTATGAGCATTTGGATCCCCCCACCTGATCCTGATCAGGGTACCCCTAAACTGCCCTTTTCTACCTCTTTTGTTTTATTGAACTGGTTTTAAAACATTCAGGACACTTATGAAATGGCAGGTGCAACATTTCTCTTCAAGTTGCGGCGAGTCAATCATAGCGCTAGCTTATGCAATAGTTTGCAGGAGTGAGGTGGCCAGTGGGAAAAAAGGATCCATGGCCCACACAGATATCTCTATTATTTGAAGCTTCAGTGAATTTCTAATTATTTTTTTTTACAATGTAAAGTAAGATATTCGTACAATTCCTAACTATGAAGTCACGTTAACGTTTGTTTTTTGTAGAGAATATATGTACCCCCATCCGTCAGGGCCCATCACTATTTCAATGGGGAGAGATGCATGCTGCTCCCCTCTCCTACTGTTCTGAAGGCACAGGGGACCATTTACCCAGTGTCAATAACTTTTTTAATGGGCAGCCATCTTTTCCAAGCCTTCTGAAGGCTCCAGGAGGGGACACCTTCCTGCATATAAACAATCATTCCCCCCCAATGCAGTCACCCTTGCACTATATTGCAAGGGTGCCTGCGGTGGTGCTAGGCAGCCTAATTTAGTGCCAATATGCACTGTATCTTTGTAAATACATTGCATCCACACGTTTTCAGAATGTTGGAGCGTGGCTTTAGCAAGTTTTGCTTAACGTCACGCTCGGTCTTTCTGTTGTACATATGCCCCTTAGACTTGCCTGGAGCTGTGCACTTTTTAGTCATTTTGGACCACATCCCTAACTTTTTTAATGCCAATTAAATTGAGGCAATGCTTTGAGTTCCTTTGGTCTATGCAGGCACCCATACAAAACCTTAGTAATAAACCTTCATAGCTGATTTCACCAACAGCCCTCAGCCTATACTTAGGACCTATAATAAACATAGTTCATACACACATGGTACACATATCAACATAAGACACAAACCCAGGACACACAGTTAGTATTACATAGATGCACCACTCCTCTCTGCATATTCTTGACTCTACACACTCTTGATAGACACACACGTATGACTGCTAACATGCACACTGATAAAACATATACACTCCTAACTATGTATGTGCTTCAACTGATAAACATGCGTGACACAGATGACAGATACACACATTTCACGACAGCTGATACACACCATTGACTTCTGACACACTCATGAAATTCTCACTTGAAAATCATTGACCTCAGATATGTTAGTCTAATTAGTTCCATGGAAGCAAAGCAAGACTACAACACTCAGAATATCACAAAAACGTCAAGGACTAGAAACTGTGTGCATAATGACCTGAAGCCTTTAAGATGGATACAGACAGTCCATGACACCTGAAACACAACATCATAGAACAGTAGCTTTATTTAGTAGCTTTGTTCATTATTAACAGCAAAAAGTGGCCACGTAAATGAATAATGACTCACTAATAATCTGCTGGCATCTAGCTCTCAGATAATAGGATAAAACACGAATCTGTTACAAAATGTTGTATGTAAAGAGAACTAGTAAGATAAACATATGACAGAGATATTAATCATGGTAGCTAGAGGAAAGCTTTGTGCCGCTTTTGTTGCCGGCCCCCGGTAACAAAAACTGCCTCCCAGGGGTCTAAAACCAGCCCCCACCCTGGCAGCCCAACGGAGAAACGCCCGGTGCCCACTACGGCCAGTCCGGCCCTGCACTAGGCACATGTACAAACCGAACGGTTGTCCGTTCAGATGAATAACTTTTCATAGATGAGAAATGAGCATTTAAGTGGACCTGGTTTGTCCATATTATACAGGCGCAAATCGCCACCTACTCACGTACATGCACGCAATCCCAATGTTGATGTGACCCTGCACTTTGAATATGGGTTGAGTCTGCAGGCCCTCTGTGCATTCAATGGGCATGGTTAGATTCATGCCAATGGAAATAGTGGGAGTGTTTCACCAGCTCTAACTAATTTAGACCACAATGGTTGACTTTGCAGAACTGGTTAAAGAGTAATTTATGGCAGGTGACAGCAAAAAGCGCATGATGTTTACTTTTATTTCTTCTGTATTGGGTATTAAAAAACCTTTAAAAATGTAGAACTTTATGGCAGAACTTGTCATTAATTCGTTCTGTTTGAATTAACAAATTAATTTGTTTGAATTAACCAATTAAAGGAGTCAAAACAAGCGTTATCTCAATCCTTTTAAATGCAGTGTTTCTCGATTAACAGTTTCAGGACTACATTGTCTCGTCTAACTTTGCTGATGGCACAGTGATTACTGCAATAAACTCAGTCGGATCACTGTATGGAGGAAACAATGCTCCGTCTCAAGAGCAAAGCTAATAATGAGAAAGTGGTCAAAGGGGGCCCCTTGGTTAGCACACAGCGTCTTATAAACGGACAATGACAACATTACAAAAATATGCTTGTGAAAGGTTTTAATAGCCAATAGCAACTACAATTGAAGTAATGGCTATGTGATCAGTGTCAGATCCCCGACGATCAGTAATCACTCTGGACACGATGGGGTAGGTGTACCACAGATTCTCCTTTATTACAAATGATTCTTAGTCTGCCATTACACGTCTGTCCTCGTCCTCATCCTGCAGCATAATGCCCCTTTCCTGTCCACCCACAGGAAGTGGTGTCCGGTGACCTGGTCACCGCCCTGTGACCCACAGGGTCCTAGTGTCCGGCGTCTCTGCCCTGGTCATCACATCTCCCCCTTTGTTACAACAAATGCTTTTCCCCATGTACAAATCCTTACCCACACTGCAAACTGCCTGTGCTGCAGTTCGGGAGAGAGATATAGATAGAGAGAGAGAGAGAGAGAGAGAGAGAGAGAGAGAGAGAGAGAGAGAGAGAGAGAGAGAGAGAGGAGAGAGAGAGAGAGAGAGAGAGAGAGAGAGAGAGAGAGAGAGAGAGAGAGAGAGAGAGAGAGAGAGAGAGAGAGAGAGAGAGAGAGAGAGAGAGAGAGAGAGAGACTCTCTACATTTCTTCTAATAGTCTCTTTGTCTTTTTGCATTCTCTTCTTGGTCTCTGTTCTCCGCTCGGCTCTGGTCCTCCATCTTCTTCTTCGTGTGTTGTCACTTCTCCTTTTGTTCCTTGTTCTCTTTCCTTCACTTCCGCCGTTGTTATTGCTCTTTCTTCTTTTTCCATTTTCAGCTCCTTGAAATGCGAGCTGTTTCTTGTTACAATCCGATTGTCTGATGCTGCGGTCACCATTGACCCTTTTACTCCAGTTATTACCAGCGGCTCTTTTGAAAAAGGGCTGTCTGATTTTCTGTGCTGTGTTTGTTTCACTATTACAATGTCCCCTTCTTTTAGTTGGTGTTCCGCTGCATGTCTCTTTTTGTCAGCGTATTCTTTCATTTTTTTCTTCTCTTTGCTGTCTCTTTCTGCGATTTCTTGTCTGTTGGTGTCTGCTGTTGCTTCTCTCTGTGGTAGCCTCGTCTTGCTTGTTCTTCCTAGCACCAGTTCTGCTGGGCATTTGCCCGTGGTGCTGTGGGGGGTGTTCCTATAGTCTCGTAGCACCTGACACAGTGCTTGTCCAATGGAGATCTGTGTCACTTTTGCTCTTTGGATGGCCCTTTTGATGGTCCCCATGAATCTTTCTGCCATTCCGTTGGCTTGGGGCCACAGTGGTGTTATTTTCCTGTGTTTGATCCCCAGGTATTCCATGAACCTGCGGAATTCTTCTCCTGAAAATGGAGGGCCATTGTCTGTTTTCAGTGTTTGTGGTGAGCCCCAGGCAGCGAAGATGTCGTCCAGCACTGGTAAGGTGGCATTTGCTGATGTCGATGCCACTTCCCTTACTACTGGGAATCTTGAAAACTCGTCAATGACAACCAGCAGGTATCTTCCAGTCTCTAGTGGCCCATAGAAGTCTGCCGCTAATTCAGTCCATACTGCCAATGGTAATTCCGACATCCTCAGCGGTGTAGGTTTGCTAGGTTGTCCCGTTATTTGACAGGTGTGGCACTGTGCCACTTCTTCTTCTACCATGCTGTCTAGTCCTGGGAACCACACTCTTTCTCTCAGCATCTTCTTTGTCGCTACTATTCCTCTGTGTGACTCGTGTGCTATTTTGACTGTTCTTTTTCTTAGGCGAGGTGGTATTACAACCCTTGAACCTCTCATCAGAACTCCGTTTTCTGTCTCCGACAATTCTTCGCCTATCTTTTTGAACGCCAATAGTTCTTCTTTATCGACTCCTTCTTCTGTGATGGTGTTGTTATTAATGTGTCTCCACCTTTGCAGCCTCACCATTGTTCCTATTGTCTTCATTGTCGGATCTCTTTTTGTCTCCAGTTCCAGTTCTTCGCTTGTTATTGACGCTGGGGTGCTTTGTTTCACTATGAAGTTGAGGTATTCTTCTGCCATTGTGGTGCTATTACTCCGGCGAGGGAGCGGGTGTCGCGACATATAGTCTGCTGGATTTTGATCTTTGCCTGGCTTGTGTATTATCTTAAAGTTGTAGTCCATCAACCTTATTCCCCACCTTTCTATTCTCGGCGGTATTTTCGCTTTTGGGTTGCCATAGATGGTCACTAGCGCTTGGTGGTCTGTCACTATTGTGAACGGTTTTCCATAGATGAACATGTGGTAGTGCTCACATGCCCATACCACCGCCAGGCTCTCTTTCTCTGGTTGAGAGTAGGCTCTCTCAACATCTGACAAGCTTTTGCTTCCGTATGCTACTACTTGTCGAGGTGAGTCTTTTCCTGGTTTGTGTTGTGCTAGTATTGCACCCAAACCTACTGGGCTGGCGTCTACTGTTAGTTCTGTGCATAAGTTCGGGTCAAAATATGCTAAGTGGTCAACTGCTGTCACTGACGCTCTTATCTCTTCAAACGCTTTTGTGCACTCTGTGGTCCATTCAAATGGCTGCCCTTGTTTTGTCAGTTCTCTCAGGGGTGCGCTCACCGTTGCAAAGTCCTTTATGTACCTCGCGCAGTAGCTGGCAAGGCCAAGGAACGAGCGCACGTCAGCAACATCTTTAGGTTCATTCGCTTTTTCGAGCGTGTCAATTTTACTCTTGTCAGGTCTCATTCCTTTTTGTGAGAATATGTGTCCAAAGAACACCAGTTCTTCTCTCCCCAGCTCGCATTTCTTCTCGTTTACTGTCAGGCCCACCTCTACCAGCCGTGAACATACTGCCCTCAGTGCTGTGTCATGCTCCCCGTCCGACTTCCCAAACACCAGGATGTCGTCGCTGTAATTTAGACTATTCGTTATCGGTCTTATTATCTGCCTGATCGTTTCCTGGAATATTTCTGCTGCTGATGATATTCCAAAACTCAGTCTTTTGTAACGAAACAGTCCAAGGTGCGTTGAGAAGGTCGTTATGTATCTTGATTGCTCATCTAGTTCCAGTTGGTGGTATCCCTTGCACAGGTCTAGTTTTGAAAATGTTCTCATCCCTGTCAGGCAGCTTATCATGTCATCCAGATGTGGCCCTGGGTGCCTTTCTCTCTCGATGGCTGTATTCGGTATTCTCATGTCCACACAGATCCTTATCTGTGTCGTGTCTTTCTTCGGTACAGCCACTATTGGGGACACCCATGGCGTTGGTCCTTCTGCCGGCTCGATGATATCTTGGGCCAGTAGCGCCTTTATTTCCTCCTCTACTTGGGGTTGTAAATGTATTGGCACCCTTCGGTGGTGCTGTGCAACTGGTCTGACAGCCTCGTTTATGTGTAGTGTTATTTGCTTTCCTTCAAGTTTCCCTAGGCCGTCTGTTAGCTTCGGGAACTCCTGTAGTATGCTCTCTTTTTCTGACATGTGATACATCATTTTCAGTAGTCCCATTATTTTTGCTGTTACGTTACTTAGCAGGCATGGTGCTGGAATGTCTCCTCGTAACACGTGTATTTCTTCTACGACAGTTTTGCCGTTGTGTGTCATGGTGTCCGTGAACTTTCCCATGTTGGTTACAGGATGTTGTGCGCCCCATGTGAATACTCTTACACTTGATGGTTGTAGTTGCGGCTTCTTCTTCATCTTGTCATATTCAGAGGCACACATGATGTTGCATGTAGCTCCGCTGTCCAGTACAAACTTTGTTTGGTGTGGCCCTATATCAATTGTTACCCAATCTGTCTTCTTTATTGACTTCCTGTCTATTAGCCTGATATGTTCTTCTCCATGTCCTTCATCCGTGGTCATGAGATATAGACGTTCTACTTTGCTTGTTATCTCTTCCTCCTCTTCTTCTGATCCCCCCGACGAGCTCCTCTCCGTCGCATCCATGTGCCTTACATATTTTGTTGTTGATTGTCTTGGTTTTCCTGGCCTGCCACGTTCACTTTTGAATTGGCCACCTTGGCACATGGTGGCAAAGTGGTTGCTTCTGTTACATTTTCTGCATGTTTGACCAAATGCTGGGCATGGTCCTCGGTGGGGAAAGTCCAGGCCGCATCTATAGCATTGGGAACTTTGTTTCTTCGGCGCCTGTTCCTTGTGTCCTCCTTTCCAGTTCCCTTTTCTGCCTGTGTCCGTAATTCGATGTATCTGTTCGCCCTTTCGATCCATCTGTTTCGATTGTACAATCGCTCTTGCTTCTGCCCTCGCTAGGTCAAGTATTTTCTCTAAGGTGATCGGTTCTTTCAGTAATCTTGTGCGAAATTCCGTGTCTCTGCAGCCTTCTATCATTTTGAGACGAAGTGCCTGTTCATTGTCATATTTTTCAAATTCGCAATATGCTACCAGCTTTCTTAGCCTCGTTGCGAAATCATCCATTGACTCTTCTGGCTGCTGGTATGCCATGTGGAACGAATATCTCTCAAAATCAACATTTCTTTGCGGGTCAAACTTAGTCGTTAGACACTTTTTCAACTTGTCATAAGTTTCTAATTCACTTTGTGGGAATGTTATAAGGAGGTCTTCCACCTCATCCCCCACTAAGTTTAGCAGTAGATCCAGCTTCTTCTCAGGTACAACATCAGTCGCCTTCAGGTATCGTTCAAATTTTGTGATCCACTTTTCCCATCGGATGCCCACCTGTGGCTCCGATACAACAAAAGGCACTGGTCTGCGGAATTGTGTATTCTGACTCTGCAGTTTTGTGTCTGGCATTTTGACTCTTTTGACACTTATTGATTTGTTTGATACCTCGTATGTTCCTTCTTTGTTATTCTTATTCTTCTTTATGGATTCTTGTTCTTCTTTGTGGGGTGATACTTTGTCCCCCTTGTTATTATTTCCTTTTCTCTATTATTTCCTATTTGGGACAGTCTTTCTTCCTTTTTATTCACTTTATTTCTCTTTGTTCCCTTTATTATTGCCTTTGTCAGCGTTTATTTCTTCTTTACTTTGCATTCGGCGCCTCTCCTTTTGTTTTTCGATTTTGCCTGCCTTTAAAATGGCCGCCCAACTTTCCTGCTTTCTTATTGGCTCTTTCGCCTGACTTTAAAATGGCCGCCGAGACTCTCGCGAGACTTCTAGGCCAATCCGAGCGCCGCCTGACTTCAAAATGGCCGCCGCTCTGAGTCTTCGTTTGATTGGCTCCTGCGCCTGGCCCCAATATGGCCGCCGAGACTCTCGCGAGAGCTCGCGCTGGCTCTGAGCTCCTTTAAACTTCGCGCGCTCTTCGCGCTAGCGCTTAGCGCTTACCAGCTTTCTTGCTCGTTTCTTTCGCGGCGGTTGGGGTGGGCTCCCACGTCGCCGCTGAGTGCTGGACGGCGCTTCACTCTTCCCTCTTCTCCTTGGCTGCAACGCGATCCAGGGTGGGCTCCTGGCTTTAAAATCGCGACTTCTGTGTTTCTGCACGCAGGGACCGGATCCGCCTCGTCGCCAGTTGTCAGATCCCCGACGATCAGTAATCACTCTGGACACGATGGGGTAGGTGTACCACAGATTCTCCTTTATTACAAATGATTCTTAGTCTGCCATTACACGTCTGTCCTCGTCCTCATCCTGCAGCATAATGCCCCTTTCCTGTCCACCCACAGGAAGTGGTGTCCGGTGACCTGGTCACCGCCCTGTGACCCACAGGGTCCTAGTGTCCGGCGTCTCTGCCCTGGTCATCACAATCAGGAAAGGCATCTTATACCTTTTCGCTATCACTACATGTGCTGCACTTTACTGGGAGGGAGAGCATGCATCATAAGAGCCAATAGGTCTGGCTTATGACTGAAAGTGCTTTTTTTTGTTATTGATTGGTTTAGACACCCAAAAAGTAAACATACATTCACTCTGTCACTCATTCTAGCACTCATACATCCATCCATCCATCCATCCGTCCGTCCGTCCACTGACTTATTCTTGTATTCACTGTCTTACATAACTGTTATAAAACATACACAAACTTACACACAAGATAACAAATTACTATCTCTTCTAAGAGAGGCTATCAAGTATTATTCCAGTGCTTACTTTCTATGCGCACATTTTGTTAAGGGTTCACTAACACCAAAACCCTTGTTTACTACAGTAATCTATGAAATTACATGAAAGAAAATACCTGCTTCCAGACTTTAGCACAGTGTAATAATAAATCCTTAAACGCATTACGTCTTTAACACATGTTATAGAGTGAATAAAAAAATACACAGTGAAATATAATTCCAAAGAATTTATTTCGAATCATGTGAAACTCAACATGAAGTAACTTATCATACAAAACTTTGGCTACTGCTGGGATCGGAGATTCCAAGATGCAAAATTACTTGTCACCAATGGAATAGGGAATTAGTGTTACTGCACTCATTTCAACAAATAATTCAAGAATTTACCAGTGAACAATTCACAAACGTTTTGCTTGGAAACCAGATGCAGGAATACCAGAAGTGAAATTACTTCAGTACTTCTAATACTGAAGCAGGCAGAATCCCAATTTCTGGCTAAATTAGTATTAGTGCATGTTAAAAATGGGATTTCTGGTTGACTGAGGCTTGCGCCAAAGCCAGGCAGAAACCACCACTCTAATCAGGGCAAGGGAGGTACACGCCAAGATAACCCCTGCTCACCCCCTTGGCAGCTTGGCATGAGCAGTAAGGCTTATCCCGGAGGCACTGTGTAAAGCGTTTGCGCAACACACACACACAGCAGCAGCAACACACTAGGAACACCACAAAAAGGAACTCCATACAAGGTTATATATAATATTAGCCTCTGTATTACCATAAACACATTATATCGTAATCACACAATTACACTGTGCCAACTGGCACTGGGCAGTATTTACAGGGGATTATTTACACCAGACAGGGCCACGTGGGCCACTGTCAGAAATAGCACTTCTAGAGCATAGAATAATTGTAGCACAAAATAACAAGTGTAGGACACAACCAGTAACCACTGCTAAAAGGTAGGTACACACTACGCAATACTAGTCACCATAGGCATAGATCATGCAGGTAAACATAAACTCGCTAGCATAAACCATACTAGGCAAAACAACCTCCTAAGCATGAAAACACAGTTAGAGGTATCACAGGCATAAAGGCATTGCACATTACGCATAAATCACATTAGGCATAACCACAGTAGGCAATCACTTTGCGCAAGAATCACATTAGATACTGACCCCAGGCCAACTGGCCTTCTGTGGGGCTCAAATGCCCTTTGTCCAGCAGTGTCGGGGAAGGCTGCGCAGGCAGCCAAAGAAGAATGGGCAAGAGTTTGGGGCCTAAACGTGGCAGCTGCCCACTAATTGCTGGGCAGCTGTGAGGTAGGGAAAAATACTGTAAGGGCTCTCAGTGCCCTTTAAACAAATGGTGCCAAACGTTGGAGCCCTCTAGGCTCTGGAAACAACACGTGTCTGGGAGCACGCTGGCTCTGAAATAACGGTGGCCTCGTTGGAACCACAGAGGCCCAGGGGGCAAGGGTGCAAAAATGCGGGCAAGGACCTGGGCCCCTCGGGATCCGTTAAACAATGATGTGCCCCCTCTGTGGATTTCGAATACAATGTGCCCCCAAAGAGAATAAGCGCTGGCACTGCGGGGGCTTTAGGAGTCCACACTGGGACTGTCAAACTGATTTGGCCCCCAAGTCCTCCTTCGGGACTTTTTAACAACACCACACGCACTCAGACTGCGCAAAAAGTTTAGGGGTGAACCTGCCAAAAGGGCCAAGTCCAACAGTGTAACTCTGAATAATGGCATTAGACTGCCATTTAGGCCTTTATTGTAATCAAAGAGTGTGTTAGGTAATTGTATAAAATTTTTCCTGATTGTGCAAATGGGATAAATCTATTTGTCTGATGCGGTAAGCGGCATCTTCATAGGAAACTATGTTTTGTTAGCTCAAGCGTGAGAAAGTGGATTATTCAATGAAGTGGATAATAGCCCTCCTGAAGTAATAATGGAACTAATCCTTATTACAGTGGTGGGCGGCACAAATCGTAAATTGCAGGGCGGCCCGCGGGGGTGAGGGGGGAGTGTGGGGGGAGGTGAAGGGGGGGGGAGTGGAATGTAAAAAAATACAAAAAGAAGAACGTACCCTCGCTGCTCTCCCACATCATCTCTGTTTCTCCTCTCTGGGGCCAGAGTAGGCAGCAGCCAGGCTCCCTCCCCTAAGCCAATCACAACATTGCAATGCAGAGTTGTGATTGGTCTGAGTACCATGTTTCGGCAGTCAGGCAGGGAATGGGGGCTTGGGCATGTTATCATCATAGGCTGTAATGCAGCCTGCATGGAGAACGTGCAAAGTGTGCATGACTCTTTGACCAGCCCGGGAGGGACGGCCAAAGAGTCATGCCCACTTGGAGTGTGCAAACCACTCCTCCCCTGCCCTCTGAGCAGAGCAACCCACCCGCAAAGCTGTGCAGCAGAAACAAATACAGTGATAATAACCCAGAGTTATTATCATTGTATTTGTTCTTTCTTTCACTGCTTTGCAGCAGTGAGCGACGTTCCTCCGCCTTAGCGGAGGAGTCAGCACTGTCTTACTAGGTCCAGTTAGGTCTCAATAATTTAAACCTGGGCTTAACTTTAAGGAGCTGTAGCAGAAAGCAGACAGGCGCAACTTAAGAGAAATGTGTAAATCATTTATGAGTACCAAAACAGTAAAAAATTTGAAAAATATAATCCTACTACAGTTTATAAAAAATAGAGTAAACATTAATGAGCAAATAGATGACAAAACAACTAAAATCAGATGTAGAAAACCAGTGATATTATTTTGGGAAGTTTTAAACAATTCTAGCAGCTAGAAGCGCAAAGTGTCATCCATTGCTGATCAGCAAGTTGAGTTTGGTTAGTAGTTTGACGTTTGCGGCTGCAGCTCGGCAGTGGTATGGTTATAGCCTCTCGTTCTTGTAGTGAAATGTTAGGAAAAGATTTCTAAGTGTTCAGTCATGCAATTTTTAAAGGGGAAAGACTATACTGTAGTATGGCCTGAGGCCTGCTTTGCGCGCATGTTATGTTACTATAGCTTATTAGAAGTTTAAACACCATTTTACCTATTGCTGCTTTTGCACACGACACGGCATATCTGTTTTTGTACATTAGCCTTCACGAAGGTCTATACATGAGAAAATGTTTGTTTTCATCATTTCTAGACTTACACCGTGCCCCTAGTCTGAACAGTATGTGCTGTGCCGTCAAGGTTATCAAAACATGTTCGCTATTTTTCGACATGTCCATGTAACGCTCTCTAGAGACAACAGTTTGGCAGCTGTGAGCCAAGAAAGATTCTGGCCTCCTTATTGTCACACACTCGCCATGATTTCACACACTTGGAAGATTCTCGTTTCCAGGGATGCAGAGAGACTATGCTGATCCAGATGTAATTTACACATACTGAGCGGAAAGGTAATGGGGTCCCCCAAAACAAGCCCAAGAGACCTTCTTTTGTTTCTAATACATAGTTTCTATATAGGGAGGGTGTCAAAACTAGGCGCTATAGGACCTGTTTTCACTATAACCGTAATATGATTACTCCTTTTGTATTTTATGGAATTGTAACTATGCTGACCATATTATTCTTAATCATATGTCTGCTTATGTTGGCTAAAATACTGCACATGAGATCATGTCGTTAAAATAAATGTTTTAACCTTACTGTGTCTCTTGTTTACTCCTGTTGTGGACTGGTACGAGAGTATAACAAAAGAGTGTTCTCACTTATCACCATTCCTGAGATGGTTTTAAGTTGCATGTTCTAGGCTGTCTATTCATTGGTTACTTTGCTATAGGACGAAGCGCTAATGAGACACTGATGCTAGCTGGTTGGGGTTTTCTAGGTACTGAGGTGAGTTTCTGGTACTCCACAATTCACTAATGTCCTAGGTCTCTGTGCACAGTTCTGTGTATGAGCAGAAATCGTTGCAACAATACTCTAACACAGTAGTGGCTGCATCAACGAGGAGGGAGCGGGGTGGGCGCGCACAAATATGTATATGTTTTTAAAACTTACCTGAACCGACGTCCACTGAACCGGACCTCTTCTGAAACCACTGCTGCAGTGCAGGCACCAATCCTGGCCCTACTCTTATGCTGTGAGAGCAGCGCCCTGATTGGACAGATCGGCATCACTTGGTGCTCCCCAGTGCCATGGAGGCTTGCGCTTACTCCAACAGAGGTCTCAAAGTGCGCATGTCTGGTTGGCCATCATAAGACGGACAGCCAAAAGCACATGCGCACTTCAAAAAGTGCACAAACCGCCTACCCTCCTCCCTACTCCTGTCATTTAGCAGTGGCCTGCCACCGTACTGACACTCGGTTCAGGGCGGGAGGATGAAAAATAAAATTGTAATGTATTTCCATTTTATTTTTCATCTTTGGGGTAACTTAAGTCGGGTGACGCTCCAACGGAGGAGCCATTGATGCTCTAACACCAACCAATGGTCTGAGGCAGCACTTGAGGCTGAGGGCCCAGTCTCCCATAAGCCACCTGAATAATCCAGGCCAAATCCAGTTAGAACTGGTGAGCTGGGCTCAGCAGATATTTGGTCTTGGTGTAGCTGTGTGTTCCTGAAGCTGAACAGGAGGCAAGCAATCAGCCCTTGGAGCCCACTCCTCTGTCCTGGGTACAAGTGCAGAGCAGGTTCAGCCCTTGGAGTCTCTCTTCACAGGTTCAACAGCAGGTGCAGGTGCAGTGCTTCTGTCTGCCCCAGGTGTTCTGAATAATGTACAAGGAGTGCCATTTTATACCAGGTACTAGCTTGTTAGTGAGGGAGATTCCCTTACCAATAGTGAAAATGTTCCCAGGGGAAACCCTACCCACTTTAAAATCACTTCCTGATCGCTGAGCCCTAAACAATCCCACAGTGTGCTGTTCTGCCAACACCCAACATGGCAGAACCTTTCTTCCCCTAGACAGAGCTCTGGGCAAACCCAGAGGTGTGTCTATGGAAATGAAAACACTCCTTTGCACGCCAGTTCTGAAATTGTTGTTCTGCCCACTAGGATTGGTGCCACTCTAGCTACTTGGACAGTGGTAGGGTGGGCCTAGGTTTGAGTTACATCTGCCTATGACTGGCGGTGCCCTTTTGAAGCTTGTAAAGTTGGTGAGCACACCTCTCAGCCCATCCTGTTAGAGCAGGACACACCTCCTGCTTCCCAAGGCCCATTTGTTCCCTTTCCTTAGAGCTATTCGCACCTCCTTGCAAGGAACCGGCAGGATGCCATGTGGCCATTATAGATTACCTCTAAATAGGCTACTAGAAGGTTTAGGCAGGAAAATGCCAACTTTTACATTTGTCGCCCTAAGTGGGAAGGGTATACCCAGACGTAGTTTCCGTGCTCGCTACGCCACCAGATTCAAACAAACCTGGCTGATAAGGGGTGAAGCCCCGAAGCCGGTCCTAGGATGCTTGTTTGTGGTCAGGGAGGACCTGGCATGGCAGTTCAGGCTGAACTGATCCCATGGGGGACAGTGTCAAGACTGATTTGCATATGTCTGGGTCTAAACTGGTATGGCATGGTGTGCAAAAAAATGATGGATTTAATCCAGATCTAGGGCTGGGGGTGAATGTTCAATTGATTCAGTATTCTATACATCTGTGCTTTTTGAAATTTCACGAAAGGGCATTTTCAAAATAATAATTTAAAATCTGACTTGATTGCTAGATTGGATTTTAAGTGGGTAAGCAGAGACACCAGGCAATCACCGCGCCGTGAGGGCAACGGCACCAGCTCCCTACCGCCAGCGCCGTGAGGGAAACGGCAGGACCCGCCGCCAGGTAGTTCAACCAGGCGAACTACATTCCCCAGAAGCCCCGGGGGAGGCGTCCAACCCTGACGCTCTGCACGCGCCCGGAGGCGCTTAAAGAACTTGGAGCGGCGAACGCTCCTGGGGGCAAGCAGAGACACCAGGCAATCACCGCGCCGTGAGGGCAACGGCACCAGCTCCCTACCGCCAGCGCCGTGAGGGAAACGGCAGGACCCGCCGCCAGGTAGTTCAACCAGGCGAACTACACTCCCCAGAAGCCCCGGGGGAGGCGTCCAACCCTGACGCTCTGCATGCGCCCGGAGGCGCTTAAAGAACTTGGAGCGGCGAACGCTCCTGGGGGCAAGCAGAGACACCAGGCAATCACCGCGCCGTGAGGGCAACGGCACCAGCTCCCTACCGCCAGCGCCGTGAGGGAAACGGCAGGACCCGCCGCCAGGTAGTTCAACCAGGCGAACTACACTCCCCAGAAGCCCCGGGGGAGGCGTCCAACCCTGACGCTCTGCACGCGCCCGGAGGCGCTTAAAGAACTTGGAGCGGCGAACGCTCCTGGGGGCAAGCAGAGACACCAGGCAATCACCGCGCCGTGAGGGCAACGGCACCAGCTCCCTACCGCCAGCGCCGTGAGGGAAACGGCAGGACCCGCCGCCAGGTAGTTCAACCAGGCGAACTACACTCCCCAGAAGCCCCGGGGGAGGCGTCCAACCCTGACGCTCTGCACGCGCCCGGAGGCGCTTAAAGAACTTGGAACGCCTCCCGCATCGCGGGACGCGCGCGGGCAGCGCCGGGAGAAGCCCGGGACAAGGGCGGGCCCTCTGTGGCCCTCAGAGGCCTGAGGAGTCTGGTCTGGGCCAGAAACGCTGCTCGGTCTGGGTAGGCACTGTCCATCTTTTCATAGTGTGTCATTCTTTTTACAAACTCAATGTCAAAGGTTAAAGTAGGCAATATGCCAATGGGACAGAGTGCCATTGAAAACTATATGGTAAAAAAGGTCGCCCAGATAAATAGCGATCGACGTGCCTCATTAGGGAAAGGAGATACCACAGTATGTTTACAGGATGATCCCCTGATTGTTGCACTAGACACAGAGGCTACTATCAGGGCTAGTTTGTCCAATTCGGAAATGCCCTCTCTGAGGGCACCCGACCCGTTACCAGCCAGTCCATCAACATGTATGCTGACACTAACACCCAACTCTGTAAACGTTGTGGCAATGGTACATTCAGGAGAGAGGGAGCAACCCGATATAAATAGTGAAGCGAGCGAGGGGGTATCCCCCAAGAAGAGGCCATTAAGGCAGTGTAGAAAGACGGCATTACGTAAAGGGGGACAACTAACTAGCAATTCAGCGGTAGCAAACCCTAGCCACACTACTGATAACATCTGGGCAGCAGCTAACAATCCCTTTGTGTTCATGGGAGCTGACTCAGGCCCCCCAAAGCAGAATGCCAGTGTTAACATTACTAATGAGCAGTTTACTGCCTTAATCTCAATTATGGAGACCAGTCTGGGGATGAAGATAGAGGAGGCTCTCAAACCACTAGTGGAAAAAATCGATTCCCTTGTAAAAGAAGTAGACAGGCTTGGGGGGCTTATCTCCGCGCAGCAAAAGGCTGCTGGAGATACTAGCATTATACTAAAAGAAATAAGGTCCACCCAAGCTGAACAGGGGAAAAATGTGCCAGCAGCAGTCAATCCGGCAGGAGCACAGAGTACACTAGGGAATAGACCCCAGCGGCCACCACCTGTCAGTCTCCCTCAATCTAAAGCAGGAAACCCGCAGCCACGTGTAGGTTCACTTTCAACTACAGGTAACAAGATAGACCCCAGACCTGACAGAAGAAATCGCTATCTAAATCTTCCTCCGGATTGTGCACCTTTTGTGGTGGTCTTAACAAATGTCCCTGCAGTTGGCACCCATCCGGCATCTCCATATGGCGAGTCATATGACTCACTAAAAAACAAGACAGTCTCATGGCTAAACAAGAACTGCGGTTTCCCCGTCGGGTATTCAGATCAGATAACGCTAGTTAGAAGGGTAAACTGGGTAGGGCCTTCTAACAAAGTGGGCAATGGGGATTGCATTGTGGCTAATTTTAGACACCCCCAACATGTGGCAACTGTACTCCTGAGAGCTGCATCCCTGGTATACAACGAGGGTAGTATCTGTGTTCGCCCACTGGGCTACTTTTATGCTCACCTTTGTATGGAACCCCCACAACTGAGCAGGCCAACACCTCGGTTTGATACTCTGACCCCGAACATTGGGAATAATGGGATGCAATTTATATACAATGTAGTTAATTCTGGCGGGCTAGGTTTTCCAACCAACCCAGGGAACAGACTTGATCTCGGTGGGCAACGCCAGATGCCTTATAATGTCAACACACATAACAGATACGAACTTCTGTCCGGTCTTGATATGTGTGACTGACATAAAGTACCTGTGGGTAGGGATGGATTAAATGTAGCTGATCTAACATGCAATATTGACTCTACCAACCCACAGGAGCCCAATAAACGTGTGAATATTGTGTCTTGGAACGTTGCGGGTTTAGCAACCAAAATGGCAGATGAAAAATGGGTTTCTTTTATTAAACAATTTAAGGTTATCTGCCTCCAAGAGACTTGGGATGTGGAGTGTGAAATGTTCTTAGAAGGTTATAAAGCATTCTCTGTGCCAGCATCTCCATCTAATAGAGGAAGACCAAAGGGAGGATTGGTGATCTTTGTCTCGGTTTTGATAACCTCGAGTATCCTCACCATTAATGTACAACGTTCATGTGCCCAGGGTATTGTTTTGTCTGCCAAAAGCAATAGGGTTGGACTGGTCAATTTTTACAATGCTACTAATACCACCCTATCATTTAATGAACTAACTGTACTAGACGAATATATTAATGTCTCCATGAAGAAACACAGCCTTAATCTAATGGTCATGGGAGATTTTAATGTGCACCTCTGTGGCGATCCCCTTAGGAAGTGTATACGGGATTTAAACTGCGATAGAGCAGATGGGCTACATTTTGCACATACAGCAGAGGGTGAATTTTGCAATTCCATGATGAATGACTTAGTTTTAACAATGGGCATGGAAATTAGAGACCCCGGTAAAAGCTTTGACACTCCGACTTTTAAGGGGCATGGTAGAGGCACCTTTATTGACCACATGCTATTTTCTGAAGCTCTGTTGCCTTTCTTAAAATCCTTTGATATTAACAAAAGTGAGTTCAGTGATCACAACCCCCTTGTGGTTTGTCTCAGGGGTTTTGGCCTCTCAGATGTCATGCCCTCAGGCCTTGTAAGCAATCTGACAACGACTGATGGGAGGCGGCGCTTAAAATGGTCAACTATTACCCCAGACCTTCTGTATAAAAATATAGAGGAATCCTGTGCAGATGATATTGTTAATTGTACAGGGACAGATCCGGTGGGGGTGCTTAATGCCTTTCAAGTTTTGGCGGGGAAAGTGTCAGGGTTACTCACGAAACCATCTAAGGGAAACTTAGAGAAATGCGGGCCAAGGTGGTTTAACCAAGAGTGTTCAAAAGCTGCCCGTAACCTGAAGGCAGCATTGGCAGATGTACCACGGAACCAGGAGAAAATCCGACTCTGCCGTAAAGTATATAAGTCTTCCCTTAAAACACATAAGGAGACTTTGCGTGCGGAGGCCTGGAATGAGCTTTTGGACCCCGAGACTCTAAATAGTAGCACGAAATTCTGGCAGTTAGTAAAAAAACCATTCCTGTCAGAACAACCGGGGGATGGGCTGGAGTGCTGTATAATGAAAGAGGATTGGTTTCGTCACTTTGAATCACTGTACTTTTCAGCCGACCCTGGCATTGGTGTGAGCTATTCTAGTGAATCTAAAGGAGTACTTAGGTTTGAGTGTGGCGAAGTGTTAGAAGCCATAGAAGGTTTAACATCAAACAAAGCTCCCGGCCCAGATGGCATCCCCCCTGATTTATTTAAGTCCAGACCACACTTCTGGGCTCCTATCTTGTTGGCGGTTTTTAATGCTGCCACAGTGGTAGGATGTCCAGTGACCTGGGGGGTGTCAACCATTGTCCCGGTTTTCAAAAAGGGAGATAGGGGTAGCCCACTGTGCTACCGTCCAATCTCCCTAATTGATTCAAAGGTTAAAGTTATCGGGAGAGTCCTGTTGAGGAGAATCACTAGTTGGGCAACTGCAAATAATGTCATGTCCATATCTCAATATGGATTTTGTGAGGGCAGATCCACGATAACTCAGTGTCTTAATTTATTCCTCATTCTCAGCAAATACACGGTGGCCCAGAAGGGTACGATCCACCTCGCCTTCATGGACCTGTCGTCAGCCTTCGACTGTGTCAACAGGGGGAGGCTGTGGCAGCACATGAGGGCGAGGGGAGTCGACATTGGGATTGTCGACTTCCTGGTGGATATGCACCATCAAACCAGTGCCAATGTAAGATATTCACCTAATGGGGACACCACTGATAAGTTTATGATAAATAAAGGAGTACGTCAGGGATGTATTCTTGCCCCTTTTCTTTTTAATTTCTATATTAATGATTTGGACGCAGCACTACAATCTATACAGGCTGACTGCCCCAGAGTAGGCAGAAGGGGCATCCCCGTGCTGTTATACGCGGATGACGCGGTTTTAATCTCGCGCACGGAGAAGGGGCTCCAGGCACTTTTAACTGCTTTTAATGTTTTCATGTCTGATAGGGACCTAATGGTCAATAATTCCAAGTCCTATGTAATGCAGGTTGGCCAACGCCCAAGAAAGAACTTTGTATTTAAGCTTGATGATAGTCCCATTCCGGTCACAGAGACTTTTTCCTATCTGGGTGTGCTATTTGACTCGAAGTTAAGTTGGGCCCCTCATCTGGTGAAGAAGAAGAATGATATGTTGAGGGTTAATGGAACCATCCTTAATCTTGCGAAAAAGATAGGAAAGAAACCAATAACTGCAATGATTAAGTTATATAATGCCAAGTCTGTAGCCACGGCGGTATACGGCAGTGAACTGTGGGGCTATGTGTCTAATACTCAATTACAGGTTATCGAAAACACCTTCTTTAAACGGTTACTATGTGTCCCTGCGAGTACCCCGAACCTTGTTGTGCATGAGGAGTTAGGGGCACCGTTTTTATGCGATAACCTAGCACTGAAGCCACTGATTTGCTGGGTTTCGCTATGGCTTAATAAGGAGATACCACTCACTCACCAGATTGTACGGGATGTAACATCTCAGGATAGCTGTATGCGCATCCCCTGGCTAAAATACTTGAAATCTTGCTTTGAAATGCTGGGGTGCCCCAAACTGTTCTCCCATCCGAGTGGCATTGTGAAGGGGGACATAACAGCGGTTAAAAGAGCCTATCTCACGTTTAAATTGGCGGACAGAGAAAGTGTGGAAGTGCTGAAACCAAGTGTCAGAAAGTTTATCATGCTAAAGTCGTGTGGTGGAATGGAGCCCTATCTGGCTTGCACCTTTAGCTCACATGAAAAGTTCTTGCTGACTAGGTTCAGATTTAACACTTTTCAGCAGCTCCTAATAAGACCCAAATCAGACATTTTTAGCAAACATGTAGCTCCCTGTGGCTGCGACGGGAGGTCTCCTCAGGATATGCTACATTTTATATTTTTATGCAGGTTTTATGATTATCCCAGACGCTACTTTCTTGTTGATCTGCTGAGAACATTGGATTTTAAACAAATTAGACCTGCCCTTATTTATTTGCAGCTCCTGCACCAGGATTGTGTACTCCATATTTTGTCGTTTTTAAAACTTGCACTGAGAATAAGAACTTGCTTAGACCAATGACACTTTTTTGCTAACTAACACTCATGATGATTTTTAATGATATTTGTGTACAATGTTTTTAATAATGTATTGATGCGCAATTTGAAAATGTAATCAATGTATGTACTTTTTATGGTTTGAAATATTAACCGAAATAAAGTCTCATTTGATTTGATTTGATTTGAGACAGCAGAGAAAATACGAATACGATTTTAAGTTAATATTAATTTGAATCCTTGAATCATTGTTCTGGCTATTCCCAAACTGAAGTTATGCCTTATAAGGTGTTGTAATGCAACCCAGTGCTTTTCTATGGGAGAGTCAGGCTTGCCACATTGAAAAATGACTTTATAGATTTTTTAATGCCATGGCATGTAAATCTTAGTTACACAATTGTTTTTTTTAATACAATGCACCCAGCCCTATGGCATTAAGGGCTTACCTTTGGAGGGGTTATATGTTGAAAAACAGGAAGGTTAGCTGGTCGAATTTGCAGTTTTAAAACTCCACACCCAGGCTGCAGGGGCAGAACTGAAGACATGCTTTGTTCTGTCACTTTATAGGTGGCACAAGATGTGCTGCATTCTACTAGTGGCATTCAACTTAAAGCTCCTGGGTACCTGGTTTACCATATACAAGGAACTTATAGGTAAGTTAAATGTGCCCATCATGGTTGTTAGCCAATTCAATACGTTTTTAGGGGTCGGGGCACATTCACTGGGGCCTTGTAGCCGGGTCCCAATTTACAGACTCTAAAAAACAACAGCATCAATCCAAAAAAAGGGGGGTGATCATGCATAATGAAGTGTTTTCTCACAACAAATGACAACACTGGAAAAATGTGTGCAAATCGACTATATTAGGAAGTTATGTTAAGAAGAAAAGAGGAAAACATTGCGAAATATGCAGTAGCGGTTGGTGGTGGGAGTAGCTGCCGGGCGGTGACATGGGGAGGGGGAAGGGCAGGGTGGGGGGTAGTAATCTATGGATTAACGAGGATTATTGGTAAGTAAACATGTAAAAAAATAACACAAATTTTGTTGCACGCACTGCATCCCCAAATGCGATGCAGTGCACGCAACGAAATTCGTTTTATTTATTTATATGTTTACTTACCTGTAATCCTCCGTAATCCATAGATTACCACCCCCCACCGTGCCCCTCCCCAAGTCACGGCTGGGCAGCTACTCCCACCACCAACCGCTACTGGAAATATGAACAGATAAATTCCGATTTGGGGTTGAGTCCTGCTGCGAATAATCTCGCATTCACTCCTCTTTGTTTTAAACGCAATCTTCGAGGCTCGAATAGGGCGGGTGTGGGGTTTGAAAAGAGTTACTGGATGCTGTTCTGAAAAGAAGGTCGGCTGAACGAGACACACTGGCAGAGTTACATTAAGACAAAATAGAACGAGATTTTTTCCAAATCGACTGCGAACACGCAAACAGTGCATTTGAAATCTATTGCCTGAATTCGTGAGCAGGGCCGTTTTTGAAGCACAAAATGCTCTGAGTGCTTGTTTCCCGAGTACTTTGGGGATTTGCCAATGGCCTCCCTGCCCACTCTGCTGTGCTTTCTTCGCACCTGACCGGTTAGGGAGGAGGAGAGAATCACTCTAACATTCTCAAAGTGCGAAGAAACACAGCTTTTCCCCTGGAAATCTTGTTTAATTTTTGAACCGAATCCGTTCTGCCTTCTCTTGGGAGACTAAAAACCTATACTCTAATTTCAACTTTCAAGGATGAGATGATTTTTTGAAAAGGTCTATGGAAATCATGCGTTTTAGGTTTGTGGGGTCAGGCAGAAAGATCCCGGATTTCCTCTAAGGATTTGGAGAAACACTTTTTTTCCTGCAGAGAAATGTCTGATTACTTAGCTGTCAAGATGGCACCGTGCGGTAGCCTCTTGCTGCGGAAAGAGGCAGCGGTACAAAGGAAAGGCCACAAGTACGAATCCCAGGCGGGGCCTTCAATCCCTTTAAAGTCATCACATGCATTAATTACCTGCTCATGAGCTAAAACACTGAATAATTTGCAAAAAGTTCATTGGTGCAGTTATAGTGCATTACAGTAGCAATGAGTGCAAATTATTTGTAGGCTTGCTTAATGGTTAAACATGTCTCCTGCAGACACGTGTGTGTTAGCACCAGGCCCTGATGTCAGGAAACCTTTAGCCGCTCCTCTTACCTAGGTGGGTACATTTAGGGCCATTAACTTGGGTAATAGTAACAACTATTGTCAAAACTATGGTCGATATCACCTGCTTGCGCCGGTTGCGTTTTGTTCTGAACCAAACATCCATATTGCTTGTCAACTACACCATGCTGATGAGTTCCAAAAAGAGATACACAGAATACCAGTATGCACCTAGACATCTGTTGCAGAATAGTATCTCTGCATTGCATGCAGCTGTGAAGAAAAGGCATCTTAACTTCATCAGAAATAATTCTGAATAAAAAGAAAAACAAATATATCTTCGTCTTGAATCCCAACCTTTGGATCCAGACCTTTCAAGGAATCAATGACCGGTCCTAAACATTCCCCAGAAGCACTCCCTTATTACTAAACGACTCATCCTGCTTCCTAATCCTGTGTTCCATAAATCACTTTAAAACGAAACTGCCATTTCTAAGTGCTGTAATTGATTGGTGTAGGTATTTCTTTGGATTATAGTCGTCATTTTATCGACCTTGGAAGGCTCGGTTGACTTTGCCGATATTCAAATGAATCACTTCCAGATGGTGTATTACAAAAGATTTCTGTAAGAAAGGACATCTTTTTGAGTGGTCCCCACATTGTTTTGGATTTCTAATTGCATTAGGACTCTATGCTCTATGACATTGAATTCAATTTCATAGATTGCGGGCTTTTGCCTTTTAAAGCTAATGTAAAGTTGGTTATGCACCATTGGCCTATGTAACATATGGCAGAGGAAGTAACCAGGTGATGTGAAGGTTGAATGGCATTAGTTGGATGCAGTGTATATTTACACTCCTCACATGCATAATGAAAATATACAAATCTCCAGAGGCACCATTGTGCAAAAAGAAGATGCAGTTTAAAACTGTGCAGTAGCACAAGGCAGAGAAAAGTGCTCTGCCAAGTAGAAAAACATAAACATTAAATGAATTAATTTCATACATTAACCTTTACATTTGCTCTCCATACTCTCTATACTCTATACTCACAAAGCTAGGTGCTCAAGGTATTAAATCAAATTAAATGATTTGCAATTTTACATAGAGCGGACATGGCCTGAAGGCATCAGAGCACTTTACTGCAAGCAGAATACATTGGTTACAGTGGGTTATGTTATGTTATGTTATGTTATTGTTATTTGTTGTGCGCACAGCTACTCCAGCCAAGGAGCGTCCTGGCGCATAGACAAGGAGAAACATAACACAACCGGAAAAGATAAGACTAAAAGGGGCAGCTAAAACAGAAAGGTTTTTATTGCTTTCCGGAAGGTCATAAGGTCCTCCAGCAGACGAATTTCGACCGGAAGAGAATTCCAGGTTGATGCAGCTTTTACGCTGAAGGAGCGACCCCCCCATACGGCTGAGCCTAAATCTAGGGACTACAGCAAAGGCCTGGCCTTGAGAACGAAGGGTTCGTGTGGGGACATAGAAGGAAAGAAAACTGGACATGATTTCAGGGCCTATACCTCTCAGAATCTTAAAGGTCAAACAGAGGACCTTAAAGAGAATACGCTTCCTCACTGGAAGCCAGTGTAGGGAGCGAAGAACACTCGTCACCGGGCAAAATCTGGGCAGGCCGACAATCGCTGGCCGCAGCATTTTGGACCCGTTGTAGGCGAGTGAGCTCAGCCTGGTTGGCCCCGACCAGGAGAGAGCTAGCGTAATCCAGGCGAGAGATGATAGTGGCCTGGATTACCAGCTGTCTGGTTGGGGCATCGAAACATTTGAGTACTGGTCTTAAGCCTCTCAACAGACCAAAACAGCAGGCTGCTGTTTTTTTAGTATGTCCTACAAAGGTAAGGCCAGCGTCCAGCCAGACCCCCAGATTTTTCAGCTCTGACACCGGGGTCGGGGTAGGTCCCAGCTCTGGTGGCCACCATTCGTCACCCCACTGCTCCACTCCCCTTCCGACAATAATTACCTCTGTTTTCGTGGCATTGAGCTGGAGACAGTTTCCCGTCAACCAGCTGGCCACCGCCTTCAGTCCATCCTGAAACCTGGGGGCATCTTGTTCCGCATCCCCGCTGAGAGTAACCGCCAACTGTGTGTCGTCGGCATATGAGACCAAAGTTAGGCCCCACTGCCTGGCGACATCAGCCAGCGGTCTCACGTATAGATTAAACAACGTGGGGCTCAGCGAGGACCCCTGCGGAACCCCCATGGCCAGAGGCTGGTAGTTGGACTTGAAGGGAGGGATGGCAACACAGAAGGAACGATTGCCGAGGAAGGAGCGGAACCACTGCAACGCCTGACCTCCAACACCAATCTCCTCGAGCCGATGCAGGAGGATGCTGTGAGATACCGTGTCGAAGGCGGCGCTGAGATCTAACAATATCAGCGCCGCCATTTGACCAGCATCCAACCTCGCACGGAGATGTTCCACCATCACAAGAAGAGCGGTCTCCGTGCTGTGCCCAGCACGGAAGCCATTTTGTGTGGGGTCAAAGCCGTTGGTCCGGGCAAGATGTTCTGACAGGGCCAGATTGACATGAGCCTCTGTTATCTTTGCCGGCCAGGGTAGCAGCGAGATGGGATGGTAACTTTCAGGCTTAGACGGGTCCAGGGAGGGTTTTTTGATGATCGGGGACACCACCGCCTGCTTCCACTTAGTTGGAACTACACCCGACTCCAGGGAGAGGTTGACAAGGGAACACACAACAGAGCGTCCCATAAAGGCCTGATCTCTGAAAAGAGCAGGTCTTACTGGATCAGATGGAGAACCAGATTTAACTTGCAAAGCAAGTTTGTCGAACCCCTCCGAGGTGAGAGGGGGAAATGAAAGCAGGGTAGTCTGATGAGGTGTCCCGTCGGAACTTCCCAGGTCGATCCCTATGCTGGGGAATGCCCGATAGATTGTTTGGACTTTTCCCAGAAAGTAAGAAGCAAGGGATTCGCAATGGGAGATGGAGCTCACAGCCACTGAGGTAGTCCGCTTCGCCATGAGATCTTTCACGGCCTTGAAGATAGCCTTCGACGGGTTAGCGCTGTTTCAAAATTCTGCAGCATAAAATGCCGCTCGAGTTCGACAAATAGCCCAATGATAGAGCTTGACGGACGCGGCATATGCAGCTTTTAAATCAGCCCCATACGTCTTCCGCCATGCTCTCTCCGCCCGTCTACAGACTCCCTTCAGGGCACGTAAGGCGCTGTCGTACCAGGGGCTCGACTCTCTGGTATTGATTTTACTCGATACGATGGGAATCAGAGTGTCCAGAGCCCTGGTAAGCCAAGAACAGAAGAGGTCATAACCCTCTTCCACGCCATTCAATGGACCCAGCGGCTCCTCTGTCAGAAGACGATGGAAGTCTTCTAGCCTGAGTTTGTTCCAAAACCTCCTAGGTACCCGTCTAGCTGAAGGGGTAGGGGGAGTGACGGATATAGGACAAAGAATGGACACCAGGAAATGGTCGGTCCACGCTAACGGAGAAATAGATGTAATTTTAGTCTCCGGCAGATTGGTAAAAAAGGTGTCAAGGATATGTCCCCCTATATGGGTAGGCTGGGAAACCAGCTGGGAGAGTTGAAAGGCCTGTAAGTCTGCGGAGATGCTGCGTACCGTCAGATTGGAAGGGGTGTCAAAATGTAGGTTCAGGTCATCCATGATGGAATAGTTGGCGCAATCTGTGACCAAAGCGCCAACAGCATCGGGGAAAGAATTTCTGAACACCACATCGCTACCCGGCGGACGATACACAACCATCCCAGAGAGCGTAAACTCAGGGCTGACAGAGATCTTAAAAGAGGCACTTTCACACCCGGCAATGTTGAGGCCACTCCACACACAGGAGAAACAGGACCTGACTATGAGAGCTATACCCCCACCTCTGGAAGATCTATTCAGGGTGAACATAGAATAGCCAGGGGGGCATGCTAGATTGAAAATAGCAGCGTCCGCATCCTGGAGCCAGGTTTCAGAGATGGCAAAAATATCAGGGGCTTCATCCTCAATTAGATCGTAGATGTTTTGATGGTGTTTCAGAGCCGATCTGACATTCAGGTTTAATATCCGCAAGAAGGGGAGCGAGCCCTTGATGCGGTGGGCATCTGAAGGGTTTTTCCGGAGGATGGACCCCGGAGGGTCAAGCACCCAACCATTACAAAGGCAGCGGTACGGACCGCAAAGCGGATGTACAGGCGGAAGATTACATCTATGGCTCACCTGACCGATCGAATATAGGCTCTCTCTAGAGTATGTCAGCATTGTGGCGCGGAATGATGAAATACCTGCCACCGCCCAGCTACCCGCAGCGTCCCGCACGCCTTAGCGCGGACGGGCGCAGACGGGCAGGACTCTGGCACGACTCCGGCCACGCGAAGGCGCGCCCGCTACGCTAGGGGAGGAGCATTAAGTAGGCGTTCCCCCGCTGGCGCATGCGCAATGAAGCGCTGGCAGATGGAATGCCTCTACCCCAAACCAAGATGGCAGCCCACCCCAGGCACCAGACCCGCCAAGCGGCGGTGAGGTCACAATTTAAGTGCGACTGAGGGGAGATGGAAAGCGAAGGGTCCCAATAGACCTAAAAGAAAAGGTAAAAGTTATTAAAATGCTACTCAGCGAGCGCGCAAACGCTCCTGTCAGCTGTGCGCTCCTTGTCAGGGGGAGGGAGACCGGGGACTCGCCTTAAGTAGGCGTTCCCCCGCTGGCGCATGCGCAATGAAGCGCTGGCAGATGGAATGCCTCTACCCCAAACCAAGATGGCAGCCCACCCCAGGCACCAGACCAGCCAAGCGGCGGTGAGGTCACAATTTAAGTGCGAGTGAGGGGAGATGGAAAGCGAAGGGTCCCAATAGACCTAAAAGAAAAGGTAAAAGTTATTAAAATGCTACTCAGCGAGCGCGCAAACGCTCCTGTCAGCTGTGCGCTCCTTGTCAGGGGGAGGGAGACCGGGGACTCGCCTTAAGTAGGTGTTCCCCTGCTGGCGCATGCGCAATGAAGCGCTGGCAGATGGAATGCCTCTACCCCAAACCAAGATGGCAGCCCACCCCAGGCACCAGACCCGCCAAGCGGCGGTGAGGTCACAATTTAAGTGCGAGTGAGGGGAGATGGAAAGCGAAGGTTCCCAATAGACCTAAAAGAAAAGGTAAAAGTTATTAAAATGCTACTCAGCGAGCGCGCAAACGCTCCTGTCAGCTGTGCGCTCCTTGTCAGGTTACAGGGAGGGAGGCAGAGAGTTCCAAATTCTAGTGGCTCTACAAGAGAAAGACTAGTTCATACATCATTCTCAATTGTAGGTGAGGGGATTCCAAGAGCAGGGATTGGGCAATTCTGGAACCCCCTGTTTGCCCCAGAGATTTTAAGTTTCTCATTTAGATAGGAGGGTGAAGATGAGAGCAGCGCCCTGTGGGTAATGCAAGCAGTTCGGGAAGCCATCGGAGGGTTAGCAGAGCAGGGGTAATGTAGTCACATTTCTTGAGACCATAAACAAAGCATGCTGCAGGATGTAGTGTTGATTTCAGTGGGCCTAGGTGAAATGTTGGACGGCCCGAGAGAATGGAAATTCCATAGTCTAGTCTGCAGAAAACAAGAGACTGCACCACTATTTTGAGGTCTTGTTCAAGAATCAATTGTTTAATGCCCCACAGCTGCCTTCGTTGGTGCAGTGCGCTGGTGGCCATAGCTGGGATGTGTTGTGAAGGTTGAGATGATTATCAAGGGTGATGCCAAGTGATCTGGCACTCTGGACAATGGTAGGGCCGCCATGCGGAGTAGGAAGGTTAGCCATCAATTTTTGTACTGGGGTTTTAAATTCCGAAAGGTGAGATCCAAAGAAATTCTGTTTTGTTGGGTTGAGTTTTGAATGGTGGTTGGACATCCGGTTTTGAATCATTGAGAGTGTATTTAAGAGCAGGGTGACGTCTCCCGGAGATGGTATTTTCATGTATATTTGGTTGTTGACGGCGTAGAGGTAATCCCAGGTATAAAATTGAGATGGTAAATGTTGAACAAAGGCATGCCTCTACAACAGCAAAAGCTGTTTGTAACCCTGTTGGTAAAACTGCATTTTCCTATGAGAGGATCTCATTGTGAGTAAAAGTCAATTTTTATATTTTTGCCAAAGAAAATAAGAGAAATTTGATTTGAACATTCCCATTCTTACTTATCAAAAATGTATTCCACTGGAGTTGTGATATTAAAATGTTGATATCTATAATGGAAAAATATTTTTAAATATCGCACTGAATAATACCTAAAAGACAAGCAAGGTCAATGAGTTTTCCATACTTTCCTTTTCTCCAGTGATACTAATTTGCATTTCAGTTGCACCATACGCCATCTTCACAAGTCAGAAAGACCGTTGTAGGGTAAACACGGAACCACTTATCTGGTAAAAGACTTTTTGAGGGGGGCAGAAACTCAAAGCCTCAAAAAAGTACGGAGCAACCACCTTTCTTTTTACATGAAGGTACCATAAGGAACTTTTCTGATGGACATATTCCCTCCATAGGGGTCTCTCAGACATTCGTCTCTTTTTACAGAAATTGTGAAAGTTGGTCCATGCCAGGGGAGTTCAGATTCCTCATTTTCAAAGAACTGGATGCAGGAGGGGGCTCAGCTCCTGGGAGGGGAACAAGACTTCTCACATTTTTGATAGACGCATCTCGGAAGGTTTACATTCAAATTAGACAGTTAACCTATGAGGGGGGTTACCTCACAATAGTGAAAAGCAAAATAGGCTGTTTGTCACTGCATGCAGGATATGCAAAACATACAAGTACATGTCTTACCTTTTACCTACATAGCACCCTGCCCTTAGGGCTACCTAGGGTCATCTTAGGGATGACTTATATGTAATAAAAGGGATGTTTAAGGAATGGCAAGCAGTTTTAAATGCCAAGTTGAAGTGGTAGTAAATGGAACACACAGGCACTGCAATGGCAGGCCTGAGACAGGTTTGAAAGGCTACTTCTGTGGGTGGCACAATCAGTGCTGCAGCCCACCAGCAGCAATTAACTTACAGGTCCTGGATGTATGGTATACCACTTTACAAATGACTTACAATTGAACTAAATATGCCAAACTGGTGTAAACCAAATATATTATGTTTAGAGAAGAGAGCGCATGCACTTTAGCATTGGCCAGTAGTGGAAAAGTGCTCATAGTCCTAAAACCAACAAAATCGAGGCCCAACAAATAGGAGAAGGAAAGCAAAATGTTTGGCGTGTCCTTTCAGAGAGGGCCATTTCCCAACACTGACATTGTGTTTGTCAAGTATAAATGCCCACTCTGGAAGTTTATTCTAAAAAAGAATTGTCAAGTGTGAGCATCGAACATGAACCGGCTCAGCAAAGCTTCACTTTCTTTAATGGAGCCAGTGAAGTTGTAGCTAAAATGAAGGCAGCAAGATCCCTGCCTGCCTGGTGGGGATCTCCAAGTATGGTGAAGTGCATTTCACTTCAAAGGAAGAGGTGATTGCTCCTGCCAACCTTGCAACCTAGAAGACTTTCTGCATACTTTAAATAAGTCTTCAAGTCCAAATGCAAGACTTGGCACCAGAGTGAGGCAACAGTTTCATCCCAGAAGCAAATCCACCTGTGCGCCTATGAAATATTGCCTTTGTTTTTTAAAGTCTAGGTGGTGAACTCCACTCCACTCGTTGAGTTTGCGGAGTTTTCTGCACTCCACCTTACGCGGAGATCGAGGAGTTCCAAAAAACTCTGCTTTGTGTAGGGAACCAGAGCTTTTTCTCTCGCCTGCATTCGTCAACATCAAGTTCGTGAGTGGGAGTGAAGAAAATCCACCTCCAGGCGTGATTTTTCCTCGTTCGCGATCGTCAATTTCAAGTTGGTGAGCGCAAGCGTGGAAATCAACCTCCTGGAGAGATTTCTAAATGCAGGTGGTCAGATTTCTCATTGTAAATGGTTGAGAAACCATCCGTTCATGTTAAGAAAGCTGCAGCTCGAGTAGAAATCTACTTGAGCGGCAGAAAGGAAGCAACTCCCATTTGCACTGTGCATGGTGCCGTTTGCGATGACCGCACAGTGCGGACAAGCACCTGGCACTGAAAATCACTGCAAACAGCATTTATCTAATCCACTCTGCTGCTCACAGAGCTCTGCGTAGTGCAGCAGAGTTTTTCTTTTGCACTTCACGGAGTTCGGCCCAGGCTTACTTTTTTGAAGCCAAAACTGAATGCCTGCACAACAAGCTTAGGTTGACTTTGAGGGTTTCTTTAAGGCTTCATCACCCTGTCTTGCCCGAATGGAAGAAACTAAGAACTAAAAAGTAAAAATGCTCCAAGGTAAAAGTTTTGACTACTGTGACCTTTAGGCTTTAACCCGTTATCCGCTCCACCACAGTTGGTCTACTTTGAATAGTGATCTAATTGGCATTCTGCTGTTTAAAACTTTGCACCTCAAAATTTTGCTTTTGAATATTTCTCGGTTTTCTAATTCGGTTCATAATTTTATTGTATTGCATTAACTATAACTATGCGGCACCAATAACGCTCATGCTATCACAACGGCAGTTTCAATAGCACAAGGGCTAGTCGAAAAAAAAGTTAATCTGTCTATTGCAACAAACATTTCAACTAATAACTGAAAGCACACCGTCATCAACAATAATTGGTGGTAAAAAACATAAGCATAATAGCATTTGGTTTTTTGCAGATTTGTCAGCTTGAGAAGTATTCTTACAATATTTACATTGTGCAAAACATCTGCATAACCGTACACATTTGCACAGGTTTGAGCAGAATATCTCATCGAACTATGTTGTAGTCTGTCATGATTGTGTTTCATTAGGCTGGTACAGTCATCATACCTCTCAAATAATAACTCACATCATGTTACGCAAAGCATTTAATAATAGTGGGATGTGGCTAAACCAAAAACACAGTGCCTTAGGTTCCTTTTGAGACCTGCGGGGTATCATGGGAAAGTGACATTTCCCCAGTCCAGTTAACTGAGCTAAACAGGTTCCCTTGGCTTACGTTTGCTAGCTATGCCAGAGCGGAAAAGCAAACTCCAGAGAATATACATGATATTTTAAGTTCCCAGCAAAACCAAATAAAAATATTGTTAAGAGACCCTAAAGCTCCTCACCAAGTATACATACAAATTGTGAGGATTTAAAAAAACAATAATTGAAAAAGGAGATTGTTCACGGCATTCACAGTAATAGAAACATGCCAATAACAAAATTGGGGCGACATTAATGCAAAGTTCTTGAAGAAGAGAGAGCAAAGTTCTTGAAGAAGAGAAAGCAACACAAGTCCACAGGAACAGCCCAGCCCATGGGTGCAAGTCTGCAGACTGCACCAAGGGGTTATCCTTTTTGACTTGCAATATTTTCAGTTTTCAGTCCAGAGGGATGACGCGCCAAAGGATGCCTTCAAATTAGATTGCTGGTGGTTGCAGGTTGCTGTGACACACATTTGTAGGTGGCTCCATCTTTGGATAAACTAAAAGACAAACCTACAGCACAAAGACTTCAAAGGATCTGGTGCGAGGGAGTCAAAATGCCAGCCAGTTCCGTTGGTTGAGTCACGTGGGGCTGCTTCTTGTTAGTCTGACATTGGAGGTCGAGTCTAAACAATTGATGTGAAGATTTCAAACTCATGTTTTAAAGTTAGCATGAAGGTCAATGTGATATGAAGGGAAAGTATAGATTGTTACAGGCATGATAGCATCATTTTGAATCAGTATCTGGTACATCATGGATGTTGATGATGATGACAACGTTCAGAAGGATAAAAACTAATTTTGGCATGAATCCTCAGGACTCGTTCAACCAAATTCAGACCTGTTTGTGCAGGATTTCTGTGGTAAGCAACAGTTCTGGCTCCAGGGCTTTTCACTGTTCTCAATCAGCAGCTTCCTGAATCAAGCTTCTCCATCAGTTGCCAGTTTTCCAAACAGTGTGGACCATGGTAGGGCTCAAGCTACCCCAGGATACAGCTACAAGGTTCAAGTCAAAAGCAAGAACAAAGATTTTCCAACGTTACTCTGGCAAGCAGTCAGGTAGGTGCAGTTGGTGGAAAGGCCACTTTCCTATGAGATTTCGATGTAGGATTCGCAGGAGAAAAGCACAAAAGTTTATAGGAAAATTCTTATGAATAAAAATATTTGCGACAAAAATCTGCAAAATCTTTAAGGCTTCCTGTATTCCTATTTGTGCTGTATTTCTTTTCAAA
Organism: Lissotriton vulgaris; assembly: GCF_964263255.1. Taxonomy (NCBI): domain Eukaryota; kingdom Metazoa; phylum Chordata; class Amphibia; order Caudata; family Salamandridae; genus Lissotriton; species Lissotriton vulgaris. The sequence continues at coordinate 2,125,522,228 of NC_141685.1, forward strand.
GTGTGCTACTACGAAGTAGTGAGCAAATTTGCTGCTCTCGACGGTGTGATTTTATGGAGCAATGAGGTAAAAAAATCCAGGCTCAGCAGTCTGAGCAAAAAAATAGCCTGTAACATCAGTTGGTGTTTTGTACTTTATGCAGTGCTTAGTTTGTAAATAAAATAAGAGCCAGGACTTTGGTAAGTAGGCCACTCCACCTTGCATCACATATTGCCCCTACCATGCTGCCAGTGATAGTACCAACACAACTACTAACCATCACTGTCCTGCAAGTGTGATAATTCAGACTATTCGAGGCCCTCAAAGCTATTAAATTGGCTTGGGCGGTAGGTAATAGTCATTTTTAATGTATATTGAATTAAAAATTAATTGTTGCTGTGGTCAACTCTCAATTAACACCTTGTGGCAGACTTGTACAAGCAATGGTGTTCACAATTAATTGCTGGTGCCAAGCACTGGAATACCGCCAGCTCAAATTAAGCCTTGCCTTTATTTTATTCCAGCTCTCTGCACCTGAGACCTGTCTACATCTTCATTTTCATGGTGAATACTTTTTAGAATAAAGAGCAAATATTGTTCCTGCCAATGGTAAATATTTTGTGAGCTAAAATTGCCATTGCCAGACATATTTTGAAATATTAATACACAAAATATCCTTAATTGAAATATTTAATCATAATATTTTGGGAATAGTTTTGAAACTGTTTTAATGCTTTGTAAATGCACTGTATATGAGGTTTATTTAATCAAGTGATGTGAGCTGGCCAGCACGTATAAAACATTTAACTTTACTTAGCTCAAAGCAACCCTTAGCAAATGTTCAGAAATGCCTTCCTCTGCATAGAAGTAGACATCATCAAACTTAAGTAGGCTTCTGCGTGCACTTCTGCATTCGCATGTACACACACTGCTTCTCTCTGTCAGTTAATATGTGAAAAAAGCTGATGACAATGACTGGAAAATGATTGATGTGCAAAGGGGAAAGACAAGAGCGGCAGGGGGCTGATAACGCCAATTGAATTCGCAAGTGGGATTTCAATTGCTATGTATATTGTTCTCCAGTGGGTGGGATTTTTGTAAGCTGTTGATACTCTGCATGACATTGAATTTGCCTTGGGCTTCATGTTGAGCATTTCGAGGAGAGATCCTGTAGGCAAGGGGGCTGGGGGGTCAATGCAAAAGAAAAGGATGGTTACAGCAAGAAGAACAGCTGTCGAAGAAGCTGATATGGATGTGCCCTCGAGTGAATTCATGTGAAAATTGTAAATGGGACTCTGAATAAGAGGGTAGAGTGAAGTCAGTGCTTCATGCAGCGAAAAGGTCATTTCCTGCATCTGAAAGCAGAAGCCTGTGTGGAGGTCTTTCTAATACCCAAGAGAAGATGCTCATGGGAATACTAGCACTCTATTTGATCGGTTTATCAAATATAAAGTTTGGTGGATCACAAGCGTATATTGGTCCATCCCATATGTTCGGAACTAAGAATGGAGACGCTATTTCATTCATTAAAGCATCACTATCTACACAGACTGAGGGCATGATTTAGAGTTTGGCAGATGAGTTTTCTATTACAAATGTAATAGATAACCTGTCTACCTTATTACAAGTGCCAATAGAGGTGTGCGACATTTGCGTAATTTGCTTTTGTACAATTACGCAAACTTTTGGAAACGTTACTTGTAATTGTTGTAGTGATGCGAAATAAAACACTGATATTTAATTCTGTATTCCAACAGGAAATGCATCCCCACATCCACTTTGATCATGAGAATGCAATATCGTTAAATAAAATGTTGAAAAGAACAAAAGCACTGCGAACACCAGCCGTTCACATTCTGTGGTTTGCATTGTTCCTGTGCTTTCAGGGCAAGTTGAATACATGATAAATATTTACAATAAGAAATTGGAGTATTGGGGGCGTGGCTAAGCGCGCAACGGGAATGGCCGCCTTTGGGTAGAGCTCCGCACCGAGCTCTCCTTCCCGGCGCATTTACCCGTGAAACCGCCGCTTGCAGCCGGCCGAAAACCGCCGGCGCCGCACTGGGACGTCTCCCTTCACCACCCTGCCGATTCTGGGACAGATCGGTGACGGTGAAAATCACCGAGACTTCTGCGGCACGGAGGCCGCCCGCGAGGCACCCAACCCGGACTGGCGATCAGGAGAGACCGCGGCTTCGCCACACACGGTAGGCCTGAACTCGTGGCCCACGCACTAGGTGATCACGAAGTGCAGCGGGGTGCTGGCGATATCTGAGACTGGCCCTGGCCCGACCTGCAGACCCACGCAGCAGGCGCCTCCCGCCCCCGTGCCCCGACCGGTCAGCAGCCCAAGACCGCCTGGAGGGAGCCGGCTGGACTGACGTGCACCAAAGGTAGGCGGGGAAGACCTGCTTCACCAGCAGCGGGGACCTGCAAACACCCCCCCACACCCCCGGGGACCCTACCCCTCCACACAGCGGCTGGTGGACCTGGCCCAGAACTGTCATCGGCAGGAACAGGCGCGCAATTGGGTAGCGGACACGGCTGACCCTCACTTAGCTCCAGTGAAGTGATCTGCGCCATCCCGGCTGTAGGAACAAGCACCTGCCCACGGCCGGACCACGACACGCCGAGGGCACACGGCGCCCACAACACCACTTGCATCAAGTGTGCAACGGCCCGCACAGCTCATTGCGGCACCCAGGCACGACGAGGGGAGGCACGCCTAGAACCCACGCCGCCCGCTGCTGGTGAGACATCGGCCCAACAATCCCCGGAGGTGGAATACCACCGACGAGAAGCCACGGACGCAGACGTCTGCACACACACACACACTGTGCACACCGGGGGATACTCTACTGCCCTGACACTCGGTGAGTTCACACATCGACAGGCCCCCAGGAGGTGGGACACACCACCGGCGCGAGAGCGACACCGTGGTGCAGATGTCTAACGGACCTAGGACGCGCGCTGGGGCTGGAGGCACAATCTCGAAAGGCAAAATGGATAAGTCCGGGAAAGGCACAGACCCAGACCACACAGCGGCAAAGCTCGACACAATGCTGGCAGCAATGGAAAGACTGGAAGAGTCCATGCAACTGACCCGCACCTCCCTGGCCGCCAAAATAGACAGCGTGGCCGTGGACCTGACGCACCTACGGGCGGACCATAAGAAGCTGGCGGAACGCACCACAACCCTTGAAAGCAACATACAGGAGCTTCAACCCCGGACAGACCAGTCGCACAAGCAAATACAGGACTTACTGAACAGGGTGGAATTCTTGGAGGACAGAGCTGAAGATGCGGAAGGCAGGACACGCAGAAATAACGTACGCCTTGTCGGGGTTCCAGAGAAATGGGAGGGGAGGTCCCCGGAGGAACACATGGAACAGTGGCTGAGAGACATTCTGCCGGAGGGGTCTCTCTCCCCACACTTCGTAATAGAACGAGCTCACAGAGTCCCCACCAAGCCCCTGGCGACGGGCTCCAACCCGAGGCCCATGCTGCTCCGCGTGATGAATTACCGAGACAGGGACTCCATACTACGCGAGACGAGGAAACTCCATGAGGTCCGGATTGACAATGCAACGGTAATGTTCTTCCCGGACTATACCATACAGGTGCAACGGCAACGACAAGACTTCATGGCAGTGAAGAAGCGCCTGAGACAGCTGGGCTTGCAATACTCCCTGCTGTTCCCCGCAAAACTGAGGGTAGTGGCTGGAGAACGGACTCATTTTTTTACGGACCCAGCGGAAGCAGAATCATGGCTGGACAGTGGAGTAGACACAGTCCCAAGAACAACTGCGGGATCCGCGCCCCGGCGACAACCCGGAGGCTATAGGAGAAGACGTCGACCCCGCCAGAGATCACGAGCAGGGCCGGACTCCGAGACGAGGACTCCCCCCCCAGCGGACACCACGCGCCAGGAGAAGCAGGACGCCCTTCGCCTGGTGATGGAACTTAGTAGATCCCCAGCGCAGAACGACACGGCGGAAGGCGGCACACAGGAATCTCCCAGCGACGACGAGGCCCTTTATGGAGTACCGGACTCCCCAACATCGGAGGGGCGACCGGATGTCACTCCCCAAACGGCGGACTACATCAGCTGACCAAGCAACGAGCAAGGCGACCCCAGAAACATTTGCTCAGCGCCACCAAGATGGCCCCGGAGCCACGCACTACCAGAACTGACGGGGGGCGACCCCCTCAACCCTGGGGGATAGACTAGCAATGGATACACACCAGGGGTCCTCCCCGATGGGTGGGACGCTGCTGTCTGACACTGGGTGCCTGACCAGGATACGACTGCAGAGACTCTTCGCCTAGCAGCGGCTCAACTGGATCAAGTAACGTATAATGCTTGCTGCATGTATGAATGGGGCTCCCTGCGCGCCAGTGCGGTATAGGCCGGCACGCTCTTCCCGGGAAGGCAGTGGGCTTTCCCACAACGCCATCACTGACTTGATCTTACTGACTAAGTGCGCATAGCACAACCACCCCCTTAGACTTACAAGTTGGTTGCTCTCCTAGAGAGCATGGACGGGAGCACGTTTTGCATCCGACCTTTTGGTATTCTAACTGTTCACGATGTTCGCTGGCTAGTTGTTCTTTCAGCCATGTCCCCTTTTCCCCCACTGGTCTTAAACGAAGTAGTGTGCCAATTTATTCTGATTGTTCGCAGGAATGTTTGCTCGATGGCATGTGTGGGTACCATGTGGGAGCGGCGGTCGGTTGGGAGGGAAATGCTATTGTGTACATGCAATGTTGGCCTATAAAGTTTGTACGTGGAATGTGAGGGGTATGCATACACCGTCCCGGCGTTACCAAATTTACTCATACCTCAAACGCCACCACATACAAATCGCCCTACTGCAGGAAACACACCTCAGCGGCGCTGAGACACCCACGCTACGCCGCAGGTGGCGCGGACAATTATATGCCACAGGTTTCTCGTCTTATGCCAAAGGGACACTGGTATGGGTTAAGCCGGGCACCCCATGGACCACGCTGGACGTACACATAGATCCTGGGGGGAGATACGTAGTAATCCACGGCAGGCTAGATGGGAATCCACTGGTGTTGGCATCAGTGTATGCGCCCAACACAGGCTTGTCGGATTTCCTCACCCAGCTGTCACACGCACTAGCCCCCTGGCATGGGGTCCCCTGGGTACTCGGTGGGGACTATAACAGCTCACTAGACCTAGCACTGGACCGCTCCCACCCTCCACAACCTAACTCGCAGGCATATAATACCGCGAACACACTCCGGGCCTGGTCCGCACAATGGGACCTACACGACGCATGGCGCACCCGAAACCCGCACTCCAGGGTCTATTCATATTATTCGGGAGCGCACGCCCTACATGTACGCCTGGATAGGTATATGGTCACCAGCGAAATCCTGCCACATGTCACAGACACCACCTACATGGGCCGCACACACTCTGATCACAACCCGCATACGTTAGAGTTACTGTGGGAACAGCCACGGGCCCCGATCCCAACGTGGAGGCTACAACCCGACCTACTGTTAGACGGCCAATTTCGGGACTCCATAAATGCACAAACTGCACAATATTTTGAGGACAACACTGGCACAGCGTCAACACCACAAATAGAATGGGACGCTTTCAAAGTGGTCCTTAGGGGGCAATGCTTGGGCACTCAGGCACATTCCCGACGACAATTGGAAGCTGACCTTAGACGCTTAGAATCACGCTTGCTGCAAGCGGAACAGGCAGCAGCCGCGGGCGCGCACGCTGACTTGCTGGAGATGCGGGCAGAACATGACAGATTGCTCGCCAGGTTGAAAAACATTAACTACACGGCCCACTCAGCCCGTACACACCACACAGGTGACAAGCCTGGTAAGCTACTGGCTTGGCTGATACAGCGAGAGGAACGTACCACGCCTGTGACAGCGATACAACCCAGAGTCGGCCCCACAGTATTCACCCAGTCGAAAATCCATGAGGCCTTCGTGACACATTACAGGGCGCTCTACGAGTCCCACCTTCGGACGACACAACCCACCATAGATGCATACTTAGATGACATAACACTGCCGACCCTAACAGACGACCAACGGGACGACCTTGGGTCACCACTGGCAGCGGACGAACTACGTGAGGCCATCTTCGCCCTCTCGAACGGCAAGGCCCCCGGCCCCGATGGGCTGCCAGCGGAATATTACAAAGCCTGCTCTAATATCCTGATCCCGGAGCTCCTCAGAGTATACGCAGCAGCGGTGGAGGACTCGGCCTTGCCCCTGTCCATGAACGAGGCGACCTTAGTGTCCCTACTAAAGCCGGGACGAGAGGGAACGCTCTTAGGTTCGTACAGACCCCTAGCGCTGCTAAACACAGATTATAAGATTCTGGCGTCGACTCTTGCTCGCCGCCTGGCGACCCTAGTACCTGCCTTAATCCATAGTGATCAAAACGGCTTCGTGCCCACTAGATGCACCTCCCACAACATACGGAGACTCTTCAGGGTGCAAACTTATGCAACACGGGATTGGCCAAGGTCGGGTTGCTTGATTCTAGACTTGGAGAAGGCATTCGACTCAGTCGAATGGCCCTACCTGCTGTCGGTACTGCACAAGTTCGAGTTGGGGGAGGAGTACATTGAACTGGTTGGACTGTTGTACAGACATCCCGTGGTGAGAGTCCGCACGGGCAAACTACTTTCAGATGCCATCAGGGTACGCCGCGGCACCAGACAAGGCTGCCCACTGTCCCTATTACTCTTTTCGCTTGCGATAGAACCCCTAGCCGAGATATTACGCAATAGGGGCGCGCAATGGGGCATTCCACTGGCAGACGGCGCACACATTGTCTCGCTATATGCGGACGACTTACTCTTGTATATCAGAGATCTCACTAACATACCGCCGGGACTCTCAGATATTTTCCGGTCCTTCGAGGCCATATCTGGCCTCAAAGTGAACTGGGCCAAATCTGGGGCGTACTCCTTCAATCCCGACATTCCGGTCCCAGACATTAGGATCAACGGCGAACAGCTGCCATGGCATCCAACTACGTTTAGGTACCTGGGAATATATATCTACAGAACACCCCCGGATGTTCTGGACGGTAACTTGACACGCGCCATCACATCTATAAGATCCCAAATTGCCTTCTGGAAGACCCTACCGCTCAATGTCCCGAGCAGAGTCACATTGACGAAAATGATCGTCCTACCCAGACTACTGTACTATTTTGCCAACATCCCGATATATGTGCAGGCCCGCGTTTTCAAGGACCTGGCATCCATGCTCAGGGGCCTGATCTGGAACGCCGGGAGACCCAGGGTAGCCCTTCAGAAATTGTATGCGCCGGTCAATGAGGGCGGCCTCGCAGTACCGAATTTGGAATTGTACTACCTAGCTGCGCAGCTACAGTGGGTGACTGCTTGGCTCGCGGGAAAGAACCTGGAGGAAACGGCCACAGCAACAGACGTGCTGACCACCACACAAGTACATACCCTATTCCACCCCCTGGCTCACTCGAGGAGATCGTCACAACCACATGTAGAGGTAGCAGCGCGGTGCTACACCAGGAGCTTGCGGCTCACGAAACACGCCAAGCCATATGCCCCAGCACTCCCGCTCCTAGGCACCCCTAAGACCACTTCCATCGTCACGGAGGCGACACTAGAGCACTGGACACGCACAGGGGTGGACACCATGGCGGACCTCTATGATGAGGGCACCTTGATACCCTTTGAGACGCTGGCCGCTGATACGGGCCTCCCAGCGGGACAGTTCCTACAGCATGCCTCAATTATCATGGCATACACACAGCGGTGGGGAAGCATTGCTGAGGAACTGCCTACACATCAACTGATCCAACATCTGCATGTCATGGGGAACGGCACACATGTTGTACACTGGCTGACTCAGGCACTCCTGACACACACGCAAAATACTCTGCAGCCACTGCGCACCAAATGGGCACTCGACAGGGGACGGGAATGGACGGACAAGGAGTGGGCAATGATACTCATGGGCCCAAGAAACATTCCCCGCAACGCACGCTTCAAACTGATTCAATTATACATTCTACACAGAGCGTACCTTTCACCTGATAAAATTAACCAGTACTTCCCGGGCACTACGGCTAGCTGCCCCAGATGTGCCCTGGTGGGAGCAGACCTGCTACACATGCTGTGGCAGTGCCCGCAGATCCAGACATACTGGCAGACGGTGCTACAGATTTTAGAAAAGTGCACAGCTATGCCAATACCACACACCTGGGAGGCGGGCCTCCTCGGCCTGTACAGACGGACCAAACAAAATAAAGTACCCTCTCGCTTCTGGGACCTCGGCCTCCTCACAGCCAAAAGGCTGATCACGAAACACTGGAAACGAGCCACTCCACCCCTGACGGAGCACTGGAGCACCTCCCTAGACAATTGGGCGAAGGCAGAAAGTACCACCCTGCACAGTGAGGAAACGGCGGGACGGCGACAGTTCCCGATTGCGGCACTATGGGACGCGACGCTCAGCTCCTTTCACAAGGAATGCCAACTGGTGGGGCACTCCCAGCATGACCCCCCCCCCCAGAGGGGACCAGGAGACACAGGGTGGAGAGGGGGACACATAGGCCACAACCTTGTTACCACCGACAGAACCACACACGATCACCCCGACAGCATAGACACGGCGTAGGCAACCGATGCTCCATGACGACCACCAGGGCGCTGTCCCGCCCAACACTTTCCACGCTCCTGATGCCCACCCACCCTCCCGCCAGCCCGCTACCCTCCCTGACACAGGACCCGCACCCATAACTGCGCCCTGATAGCCATGAGCACCCTTAACATCGACACTCCTTCCATGCAACACACACACACACCACACTCTCGGAATTAGTGACCACACCCTCCCTTTACCCTGTCCCCCCTGGTTCTTTCCCCCTTTCACTGTTTATAAAGTTATGTTTTCTCCTTTGCCACGCAAACATGGGTGGGAAGTATGTAGCACACTACCAGCGTGATGTATGAAGTAATACAATGCTATGTGATATACTGTGCCCCGCAACCATGACAGACATCCCCGGGATGTAAAGATGTGCAAGACGAATCTTGCAAATGTTCTTATCTCCTGTGATTTTCAATAAAGGATATTTAAAAAAAAAAAATAAAAAAAAATAAGAAATTGGAGTATTAGTTGAGAGTGGTGAGAACCCACCTCAAATAATAATCATAATTCTATTGAGGGTGAACCTCTAGAAAACACAACACAAGAGAAATTCCAATACAATTTAGAAAAGTAGAGTACATTTAATAAATAAACTGTCACCCAAATGACAAACATCCAAAGAGTAGAACCGAATATATGCGTTTTCAAAGTTTAGATTAAAAATAGGAGTGGGTGAAATATTTTATTATGCTCACGGAATTGGCAGACATTATTGACTCTGTGTTACTCTTGTAACGCAGAGTTCTGGCCAAATCCCACCAATCGCCATTTGGCAGAATTTTTTCTCGCACAATGCTCCAAATCAGTAAGTTGCCAAGAGCGAGTGAGATTTTAAGTTCCCTAGCATAATTTCTGGTCACTAGGAAGGCATCCAGTGAGTTTTTTTTAATGAAGGAGACTGTGACCGTTCTTGGTCAGAAGAGTGTCACTTAAGTAGAAAATCAACTTGAGTAGCAGCAAAATCAGCTTGAGTAGTGTGTCACTCTGGTGCACCGAGTGGTGCCATTTGCGCAGATTTTTTGCTAAATCACAGAGTTTAAATTACTTCTATCCACTCCTAATCGAAAATAGTGCCACAAAGTCAAACGTTTGGTCCGACAACTATTGGTTGGATGCAGGGTTCCAGTGGGAAGCTTACCTTTGGAATTTAAAACTTTTATAGGAAAAAAGTGGTCGTAGACCAGTTGTTGGTGGGGCAAGTTGGACATGAAACAAGACTTGTGAAAAGTGGATTGCTGGGAAGCAGCCCCTGGTGCGATCGTTAACGAAGGTGGGAAAGCTGCTAGCAGGGAAGTCTGAGCACAGGAAGGCTTTGAAGTTGAATGGTTGCTGCTCAGCATCAAACACAATGAAGCCCCCTACAGTTGGACTTAGAAACTTTTCTGGCATTCAGATCTCCTTCAGCTGGGTAAACCAGCTAGCTGAGATCAACCAGTGATTCCATGTTGATGGCTGTGGCTTCAACCGCAATCCTGGTCTTCATCGGATCTCCAGGCAGAAAGCTGCCACAACATTTTTTAAGTCCCACTTCTTGCAGTGTGGACAGGAGGAGTGCACTTTAACATTAGACAAGATTGTAAATCTTAGGAGCACCACTTGTGGGTTAGCTCTCACTCTAACTGAGGTCAATCAATCAAACAATCAGGAATTTATAAAGCGCGCTACTCACCCGCGAGGGTCTCAAGGCACTGGGGGATAGGGGTGGAGGGGTCTGCTGCTCCGGTTTAGTGGGAGAGCAGGCCAGGAATGGCCGTAGTAGGCACCAGGCAATCCCCCGGTGCGCCGCACAGGTGGGCCCTGTAACAAAATAGCCGGAAAACAGGCGCTGGCAAAGAACTCGGCAGCACCCACAACCCCCCCCCCTGAGGGGAGGGGGCCGGCACGCACTTTGCCAGGGCACGTTTTGGTTCCCAGTTCGGCCCTGTGGGAGAGCCAGGTCTTGAGGTTCTTCCTGAAGGTGAGCAGGGTGGGGGCACGTCTGATGTTGATTGGTAAGCTTGTTCCAGGCTTTGGCTGAGACGTAGGAGAAGTCTCTTCCACCTGCTCTGGTTCTGTGAATGTGGAGGGTCTCTGCCAGGGAGAGGTAGGCGGAGTATAGGTTCCTTGTTGGTACGTGGAAGGAGACTCTGTCGTTGAGGTATTTGGGTCCGATGTTGTGGAGGGATTTGTAGGCCTGGGTGAGCAGTTTGAAGGTTACTCTCTTCTCGACGGGGAGCCAGTGGAGGTCGCATAGGTGTTTGTTGGAATAGCTCTTCAATAATTGCTCACACCCAATGAAGATTAAGAGCAAGTTTATTCAGTTCTGACCTCGGCACGATCCGCTCCTCACTGCCAACATTCTAAGGTGAGCTCCTGTCAGAGCGTTCCACCTAGGGTTACAACACTTTGCCAATAAGGGGAGGGGTGGAGGGATCATACCATTATGAAACAAGGATAACAATAAAACATCAAGTTACAACACATCTCCCTCTGTGAGGAAACAAAAGAAGGTTACAGCATACAATTCATCTGGAGGAGGCAACTATTTATACCATCGCTATTTTACATAGTCCTCCTGCCACCGTGGCGGCTGGCGTAATCTAGCGTTTCTGGGCAAACGGTCACTGGATGGTATCTCCTCTGGGCTTTCATCACAATCGGGTACAGGCACACACACATTTGGGCAACTACTCACATTGTCCATGCTCCAAGTACTGCCGTCCTCCAAAACAACAGAGTTCCTGCCAACCCTCTTGATTCTCGATGGTTTGGAGAAGGAGGAGACCTTGGCATGCCCCATACCAGGTTTTTTGATCACTACCCACTGTCCCTCATGAAATCTCCTACTGGAGGTTCCCCATTTCTGTATCTAGTCTTGTATTCCGCTTGGTGTTGGACCACCTTTCTCATAGTGGAATCTCTGTCCACCCACACCGGAATGCCCCCATAGAGCCAGTTAGGGGTGAGTTTAGATCCTAGGTTTCTCCCCTTGAGGGACACAAGGAGACACTCCAGTCACTGCATTCGGGGCAGAGTTATATGACCACAAAGTTTTCCTGATGGTTTCCTCAATAGGTTCGTGCATAGTGACGGCCATTTGGATAGTGTTTTTTAACACCTATTAGCTCTTTTTACCATCTCATTGGCCTTGGGACAGTAGTAGGGTGTCTTCACATGTGAAATGGCTAAACTTTTTAAGAATTCCCTCATCAACTCTGACGTAATTTGATCACCATTGTCCGTTACGAGGATACTAGGTATTCCTTCTTTAGAAAATATTTCTTTAAGGAACTCAATCAAGTTTTGAGTGCTTATTGAGGGCACCAGTTTAGTAGTAATCCAATAGGAATGATAATCAATAAGTACAAACATAAATCTCTGGGACATGCTGAGATGATTCAATGGACCTATAATATCTAGGCCAAGTTTATCCCATGGTTTAGACGGCACCACCACAGGGATAAGGGGTGCTTTTTGTACCACTTTAGATTTGTCACTCATCCCACAGGAGAGACACTCTTTCACTGTATTTTCAACCAACCAATCCATCTTGGGAAACCAATAATGTTACCTGATTTTGCTCTTGGTCATACTTCTTCCTGGGTGTCCCTCATGCGCAATGTCAATCACTCGTTCTTTCATGCTGCCTGGGGGAATGATTCTTGTTCCCCTATACACTTGGCCCCCTGTGAGGGATAGTTCATTCCTCACCACCCAGAAAGGTTTAAGAGCATCAGGCAACTCATTGCAAGTTCTAGGCCACTCCTTCTCAATCATCACTCTCAACTCCATCAACACATGATCCTCCTCTGTTTCCTTCTCCCATTCCTTCCTGTTAATAGCAGGATGATCAATGGACAAAACAACTTCATCAGGTGGAATGCATGGTGAATCTTCACCAGGTGTGGGTAGCCTTGACATGCAGTCCGCAATAGTGTTTTTACACCTGCCACATAACACATCGTGAAATTGTAACCCTGCAATGCTAAAACCCACTTTGAGATGCGGAGAGTGGCCTTCTCAATGTTTTTTGTTGAAAATAGTGGAATGAGGGGTTTGTGGTCGGTGCGTAATGTAAAAGGGATACCCCACAGGAAAAACTTGAAGTAGTTTATCGCCCAATAGCACACCAGGGCCTCTCTTTCAATCGTAGAATAATTAGATTCTGCTTCCTTCAGAGCTCTGGATGCGAATGCAATTATTCTTTCGCATCCGTCCACCACTTGAGTAAGGGATGCACCCAAACCCTTTAGCTAGCATCCGTGGTGAGGGTAGTTTTAGCATTAGGGTCAAACATACCTAAGGTGGGTGCTTTGGCAATGGCTGCCTTGACATACTGGAATTCTTGTTGACACTTCACACTCCACTCAAAAGGAGAACCCTTCTTTAACAGCTCTCTCATTGAATTAGTGTGACCAGCAAAGTTTTCTATAAATTTAGTCATGTACTCCACTAAGCCTAAGAAGGATCTGAGCTCATCTTTATTTGATGGAGCCGGGGCCAACACAACAGCATCCACCAGACTAGACTTGGGCTTGATTCCTTCTCCTGAAATGGTGTGTCCTAAGTAAGTTACGGACTTGACCCCAATCTTACACTTGTCTTTTTGGGTGGTAACCCCAGCCTTGCTCAGTTTCCCCAATACATTTTTGAGGTTCTCGTTGTGTTCACATTCTGAATCACCATAAATCAAAATATCGTCTTGGAAGCATAAGACTTTTCTTAGACCCTCAAGTCCGTGCTGTATAATCCGTTGGAATACGGCAGCTGCGGATGCCAATCCGAATGGCATCCTGTTGTACTGATATGCCCCAAATGGTGTTATAAAAGAAGTCAGGTGTTTTGACTCTGGATGTAGGGCAACCTGGTGATATGCAGCCGAGAGGTCTTGGACGCTGAAATATTTTGCTCCCTGTATGACACTGAGCATCTCATTTATCTTGGGGAGAGGATGTCTCTCCACCCAGATGTTGGCATTTAGATCCCTGAGATCCACACATAAGCGAATGCCTTACCTTCCCCCTTGGCCGCGACCACAATGGGGGCGAGCCACTCTGAACTCTCAATCTTTTCAATAACCCCCATGAACTCCAACTTCTCCAACTCTTCCTTAAGGGAGTCTCTCACTGCCAAGGGCCCCGATCTGGCCTTGTGCACAGATGGTTTGTAGTGTTTTTTCAACTTTATTTTATGGAGGAACCCCTTCAGCAAGCCTAGCTTCTTCGAAAATACCTCAGGAAATTTTCCACACACATCAGCACCTATGCTAGGACGTTCCACCAAGTACACCGGCTCAGAGGCATTAGGATCCAACTTAATACCAAGGTCTTTTTGATGTTTCCACCCTAATAAGTTTGAACCCTGCCTTGTTATATATATCTTCCCAACTGTGAACCTGTCCTTGAAGTTAATTTGCATAATCAGCAAGCCAACCAATGGTATAGAATCCCTGTTGTATCCCCCGGGGTTGATGTCTGGAGGTAACAACACATACTCCCTATCTCCTGATTTGCTTTTGAAAGTTTCTTCACTGATTAGAGTATACGGTGAGCATGAATCAGCATAAACATCATAAGATACATTGTCCAGTAAAATTTTACATTCAGGGTAATTGCTAGTAGAGCTCTCAAGGAGTTCATTAACTTGGAACACAATATCCCCCTTTGTACCTCATCTTCATGGATGACATGAGTTATGTCTTTTTTCGCATCATGACACACTTTAGTAAAATGACCACATTTGTTACATGTTCTGCACAAAGCACTTCTTGCAGGGCACTTTACACTATTTGCTAAGTGATTGGGATTGCCACAACGATAACACTTAAACTTTTGTGTCTCAGGTTTCTGGATCGAACTTCCTACATGTACACTTCTATTTTTATCTCCCTTCGTGTTTACCTTCAACACTTCTCCTTCGCAAACTTGCTTTACCTCCACAGATTCCTTCATTTCGTTCATGCAGAACGCTGTGTGTTCAATGCTTTTCGCTATGTCTACCGCCTGTTTTAAATCAGGTGCATCCGCTAGTAACTTCTCCTGTATCTTTTTGTCAGATGTGCACCTCACTAACTAATCTCTTATGAGAGAATCAGTTAGTGTACCAAAATCGCACGTGGATGACAACCCTCTCAACACTGCAATATAATTTGCTACGCATTTTTCCCTTGTGCTCTTGAGAAAAAATTGTGGCGTTCAAGCACCACATTTATCTTCTTACCAAATTGTGCTTCTAATTTTTTCAAGGCTATTTTGAAAACATCAGGTGGGCCCTCACTTTCCCCCTCTTCAGTCCCCAGTTCAATTATAGTGTCAGGCAAATTGTCATAAATTTCCCTGGCATGTCTTCCTAAATTATGTAACAATATGTGTAGTTTACGCACAGATGAGAATTTGTTGCCTCCTATCGCGATTAGATAAGACTCAAATATATTTACCCAATTCTTCCATGGGGTAAGAGGTTCCCCATCCTTACTCAGAAATGGAGGTGGCTGTGACATTGTCATTGAAGACGCCATTTTTTAAACCAGGGTGAGATAGGAGTAGCTAAAGCTGTGTAAAGGAAAGACTTGAAAAACTAAGGAGATAGTGGGAACCTTGACAACTGCAAAATGCTGGACAATATTTCACCTTGTATATATATATATGGCTGAGGGAACAGATGACATTACAAATTCACCATAACCAATATACCCTGTTTCTCCTTTTCTCCTTTGTTATGCAGAATGCACCTTATCACCAATGTACCCTTACACTTCCAACCTTGTGCTTGCAATCACTTCGAAGTTCCAGTTGTCTTGCGTGCTACTTTCGCTGTCCAGAGCCCTTATCTGTCCTTTCCCCACACACAAGTTCCTGTCAGCGCAGTGGGGTAAAAGTACCTTGCACGCAGGCTCTAATCTGCACACTGCTGAGCCTATCAGCGCAAACCAAAACTGTTGACTGAAAGTGTAGTCTTCCTCTTTCACCTCCAACGTAAATTTCCTTTTAGATATTTCCTGCTTCACACTTCTTTGCGCCTCAAACACCTCGCACTGAGGTAAACTTGACAATACGTCAATGTGACAGTTCGCTCTCTATCGCTGAGAACGCGGCGCGCACCAGACCTGTCAGCTGAGGCAAAACGCTGTCAGTTCCTCACACGTGTCCGTTTGGTCGCAGATCAAGTGAGGGGAAGCCGACAGTACAATTGAGTGCCCCCTGACTGTCACACGCGCAGGCACTTGACAACTATCTTTCGCTGCCTGACACTTTGCCAATAAGGGGAGGGGTGGAGGGTTCATACCATTATGAAACAAGGATAACAATAAAACATCAAGTTACAACAGTGTTGGATCATGTGTTCGTGCTGTGGGGTGCCGAGTACGAGCCTGGCTGTAATGTTCTGGATGGTCTGGAGCTTGTGTGGGAGAGTTCTGTTGATTCCGGCATAGAGAGCGTTGCCGTAGCCCAATCTGCTTGTTACGAGTGAATGGGTGGCGTTTTTTCTGCATTCGGGTGTATCCATTTGAAGGTCTTTGCGGAGGATGCGCAGGCATTTGAAACTGGTGGAGGCAATGGAGTTGATCTGGTGGGTCATGCTGAGGGAGGAGTCAAGGATGGTGCTGAAGTTCTGTGTGTGGTCTGTACGGGTGGGTGGACTCCTGAGGGCAGAGGGCCACCAGGTGTTGTCCCAAGCAGAGGTAACAAGCAAGTTAGAGTGCAGTTCCAATTGATCTGGTCAACTGGACAGTTGCAGGGAGCGAGGACTCTCGAAGCTTGTTATGTCTGTGCAGCTCAAACAGGAGGCTAGCCTACTGATCCATAGAGTTCAAGGTAAGCAAGTCCAGTCATCTTTCAGGTTCTTCAGACAGTAGGGAAGTTTTAATTCTCTATAGGAGTGCATGGAGAAGGGTACTGGGGATGTCACATTTATCTCCAGGTCCAGCCTGTGGGGCCACCCCTGGCCACACCCCAACCAATGGAAATACAGTTCCCAGGGGTGGCCCTACCAACCTTTGCAGCATCTCCTGAGTGTTTTACTACTGTCTATCTCACAGTGTCCTTTCTACATTAATCTAATGGGGCAGAACCTGTCATCCCCTTGTCAGAGCTCTCAGTGTCCAGCCAGATGTGTGGCTAGGATAATGGACACTCCAAACAAGTTCTAGAGCAGATCTCCTCTCCCACTGGATTTAAGGCCAAGCAAGACAAAGGGAGGCAGCCCTGGGTATGGAACTACATCAGCTAGTGAGAGGTTAGGCATCCTTAAAGCTCAAGAAGGGGCTTAACATAGCCCCAGGCCATACTACTCAAGGAAGAAAAAACATCTCTCCACACCCACCCCCTTTGTACATTGTCTGGGAGCTATCCACATCTGACCACAGGGGAGCTATCAGCAGTCAAAGGAGATTGGTAACTGGCAGAAAAGGCCATCTGCTTTAGACAGGAAAAGGACAGCTTTCTAAAAGTGTAATTTCTAAAATGGTACTATACAATCAGCCTTGACCACAGGGCTTTAAATTATGATTAAAATGAGTACTTAAACCATTTTCCTAGCGATTCCCAATCTGGCTTTAGTACTTATTAGAGGTAATAGTGTAAACAACTTTGGAGGCTTTTTAGTGCCGGGTATGTAAAACATTAAATATACATGTCCTACTTTTCAAATACCAATCACTCTGCCTGGGGCATTTAGAGCTTATCTTTGGGGTGGTTCATAAGCAACTAAAAGGAAGTTTTAGGCCTGGCGAAAGAGCTATCTTGCCAGGTCGACATAGCAGTTTAAAACAGACTTACAACAGTTAGGCAGTATGGCATAATAAAGTAATTGCAGGAATTTCCCATAGCAAGAGTAATGCAAATTATGCAAGAATACACTAGTATAAGGTAAATTGCACCCAGGTCTAGGTGCAATGCACTTGTAATATGACAGATGGGATATCCATCACATTTGTAATGGAGCAACCCACCCACTAAACTCTAAATCAGGCCCTAAATACTGTAATCAAAACTTTCATTAAATTGAGCATGCACTCTAAGCTCCCAGGACCATATTACAGAAAGCAATGCAAGGCACCAGTCTTTTTGCAGGTGGCAGGCACAGCCAACAAATGTGTGATCGGGGTGTAATTATAGATATTCTTGTTTATGTTTTTTAAAATGCTCTTCAAGTATGGGAATGCCAAATATATTTCCCAGTTAAAAACTGGCATATAGGTAACAGATGACAGGAATTTAACTTCATCATCAGTCTTTCAGCTCACTTTGCCTTCATGTTCTAAATGGTATTTGAAAGCAATTTCCCATCAAAGATTACATTAAATTCTTTATAGCTGAATTTTAACCTGTAGTGGGAGCGGTTAAAAAAACACAGTGACCAAGCCAGTAGGTTTTTGCCTTTTAATAGGTTATTTCTCAGTTGTTGCCTTTGTCAATGCTTGTTTTCACTGGTAGTATCAAAAAAGAAATCCAACACACAAAATTACCACTGGTGCATGATGATGCATACACTTGCCAGGGTTATAATATATATTTTTCTTTTTGCTTATGAGAAAACAGTGCACAATAACTAGTGTGTCATGACACACGTTTTTCTAACACACTCGTGTGCATTTGTCTTGGTAAGCCAGTGGCCATTTTTTTTAAAACTTCATTTACTTTTGTAACATGACCAAAAGGCCATTTTAGAACGGTGAATTAAAGAAAAACAATACATGCTTAATGCTTTGAAAAATAAAAAAAAAAGCAAGTGACCTGGTCACAGTGTGCCGAAGCTTGGCCCTCAATGGCATCATTTTAAAAAAGCACTGGCAAGGCAAAGTCTTGCTCATGAGAAAGTTACTTGCTTTGTGAATGTCTTTAAACCATGCTGTATAGCATCCCAGCTTCTATGCAGCATGATTGAAGGTAAAGAAGAAATCTCTTTGATGCGGCCAGTGTTGGTGGGATAGGACCCAACATGGAGGGAGATCAGGTGTGTGGGAGGCAACACAGGCAAGGCAACGGAGGATGGGAGAGTCTGGGAAACAAAGCCTTATGATATGTCCGGAACTAGCCACATTATGTGTTTTTTCTTTTGTTTATTGTGGAGGGGCAGAAAGCAACATAGAGGGAGGGGGTGAGAGGCAACTCGAAGGGACGGAGGCAAATGGCAGCACAGACAGAGGGAGTAACATGGGAAACGTTGCCGGGGAGAGAGGTACTAGGAGCAAGCACATGGACAACTGAGGGTTGGGAGGCAGGGCAAGCTGATCAACCGAGTGTGGGAACGTCTGGTGGTAAGCTACAATAGTGGAAGTAGTAAGTGTGACTGTGGGCAAGCAACAACAACAGAAGGATTGGGATTATGGAACAATAGCAGAAAGAGGAAGAGTGGGGCTGGAGGCAAGCAGCAACAATAATGGAACGAGGAAGGGTGGGTGAGGCACGCAACAACAATGGAAGGAAGAAAGCGGCTGTGGTCAAACTGCAATAATGAACGGAGGGTGCAGGATGATACCAAGAAATAGGGATGAGGGACGGAGGAAGATGGAGGGTAGAGAGGATGTGAGGAAGGCAGCTAGAAAAGATGCACTCTGGTAGACTGCTTGAACACAGCAACAAAAGTGACACCTAAACAAATTAGCAGTGGAAGGACAGAAGTAATGGGTTCATGCTCCAGGGGAGGGACAAACACACTAAGAGAAAGGAGGCCTATGGCAGCTGAACAATAATAAGCAAGCAAATAAGTGACAATGAAGCCAACCAATGGTAAGCATTGGGGGCAGCCTCTAAGTCCACTGTTAGAAAACAAAAGTTATTGAAGACACAGCACATGCGATGTCTAGGCAACACCTAAAAAGAATAATTAATGGGAACGGGAAGTGTGGGAAGCAACGTACAAGGGATGCAGGAGACCAAATAGCTGCAAACAGCTGCTAGACCTTCACACAATTGTCTAGAAAAAATAAAAAGTTAACAACGAAGTGGGGGAAACAGGCTATCAGGCAAGGTGGTGTGCAATGGTGATCAGGTTGGAGAGAAAGAGGAATGCCAGGCTCTCTCATCCAGTGTTTAAAGACAAATTATTAAATCATTTCCTAACGTCAGCAGAGGGAGGCTACACCTCATCCAATCAAAAGAATGTTAAAAAGCTCTGGTCAAGGACAAGTCAAAACCAATAATAACTAGGAATGCCAGTGAATCAGGAGCATCAAGCCTAAAAAGTTACAAAAACTGTCTAAATATCACTTTTAGGCAAAATGTCTTTCACAGCAGACAACATTAGATAATGTTTTTGGTACTGCAAACTGTTCCAGTTGACAATCTGGACAGCTGCCACTCAGTAGCGGACTACTGAGCCCTGCTCTAAGTTGTACTCTCTGACAAAGTTTCCTGCATGGAGAACAAGGCCAAAGGCCACCTACACAGTAACTTTGAGAGACAATTCTTATCCACATGGCACCCACATTGCTGTTTGCTAACTGCTTCATTCCTGTTCACCTCCCTACACCCCTGTGTGAACACCATACGATACATTGCCTGGAGACCCACATCCGGTATCTTTTATTTTGGTGACTGTTTCAAGGTTCCAAGTCTTAAATTATTGCTGTAGGATATCTTGTCATTTATGGGTAGCACATCCTATTTCAGGCAATTTTCAGCAGTGCCCTAGAAGGTCTCAACTTTATGGCTGGTTAAGTGGGAAACTTAAACCACCTTTGGGAAGGTTGAATTTTCATGAATTTACAGTCCTAGCTTAAACATTGCCTGCTCCTAGTGAAAAAACGAAGTGGCATGTTTACGAGGGTCTTACATCATGCTTGCACCACGAAACCAGGTACATTTGCGATGCAAAGCTCCAATTCATTTTTATGAAGCCATGCAAAGCCTCTTAGCATGAACTTTGGAGTAATGAAACAGCACAAATCGCTGTGTTGCGTTACTCTGCACAAGGGAGGCGGTCCATGGGCATTGCGATGGATGTTCCCATGCAAATCCCATGGTTTTTGACGCATTCCCAGATTTTCCAAACAAGGTAAATCTGGGAGTGCACCAAAAAGATACACCTCGCCAGGTGAAGCATAGTGAGGAGAAGTATGTCTATTTCTCCTTGTTTTCCCCTCTTTCTATGTGTGCTGAATTCTTCAGCACACATAGTAATAGTAAAACTCCTTTATGGATTGTTCTTGTGCAGGAAGGTGCCCCTTTGTGTACAAAAACAATCCTGCCTACAACACAGGCTTTGGTGCAATGGTGCCTGCATTGGTGGTAGGTTGCAGAAACAGCGTCAGCATAGGGGGAAAACAAAAATACACTGTATTGGATAAATGCAGTGTATGCACAGCAACGTAACTTCCTACATTTCCCTGCGCCACCATTCCCATAAATACACCCCTAGATGTGCACCACATTCAAAATGCTATGTTTTAAAATTAGGGGACACAAATTTATCCTTTACTCTTTCTCTTATCTGCATTTTGGGCAGCTACACAGGGATCCTGCCCACAGCCCTCTAGCGTGTCCTGCCTCACTGAACAAACTGAACTGTACTGCCTGGAAAACCTCTGGCACCCTCGGTTGTTGGAAGGGTCGATCCAGGATTTCCTGCCACAGGATGTCACACCCTACTCGGTTTATGGCCAATACTGGACCTGCTGTCAAATATTCAAATGGAAACCTTTATGAATTAAACATATCGGTCCGTTTTCTGCTCACGTCACTAGTTATTTGTTTATTTTCTTCACTAGCCATACAATTCAATTTTAAATTCTTATCATAGGATATTTATGCATGTACAAACAATTAGACATATCAAAAATGGCGAATTTACATATTTACACAACTTTACAAATACTACACATCCTCCCTACAACATTCATACTTCACTCACACATATATACAAAGAAACAACAATGTGGACCTTTGTCAAAAAAATATATAAGTCCTTAAGCCTTATAGATGGAAATGTTAGGCTGGATTTCTAGTCCAATTTTTTGAAATATATACATTGAAAACAAATCCTTTGTTTTATAAAGTAGATTCTGGGACTGTATGAAAATAAATTCATTTATAACACTAATCCATACTCTGAATACATTACTAAATACTTGAGATACATCGATGATGTATTTATGATTTGGTCTGGTACAAAAGAAAAGTTAAATGATTTGGCTAAACCAAAGGATGGAAGACATTCAATTCAGCTTCAATTCTTCCAATAAAAATATCACTTTCCTGGATGTACAAGTTTACACCGTAGATGGAACGCTAGGCACTACACTCTTTCGTAAACCTACAGACCAGAACAAAGCGCTTCATTTCTCCAGCCACCACTCCAGAAGTCTTAGACAAAATTTACCATTTGGACAATTCCTTCGAATAAGGAGAAATTGTTCAAATCAAGATGAGTTTTTTCGTCACGCCAATGAACTGATGGAACGTTTAAGTTTAAGAGGATACCCAAAAAAACTCTTAAAAAATTCAATGAAAAGGGCATGGTGGGTCCCCAGAGACACCCTTCTCCAAAAGAAAACACGACCTGAGCAATGCAGGACGGTGTGCGTCACAACGTTTGGACCTCAGACACACCAACTGCGCAAATTGGTGATACAGAATTGGCATTTGGTTAAGAATCTTCACAATGACTTTACTGAACCTCCGCTTTTTGCGTTTAAGAAAGAAAAAAGTGTGGCCAACCACATTGTCAGTGCAGCACTACCCATTACTCCAAAACTTACCTTAAGAGGCATGCTGGGTTTACCCCCAGTATCAGGGCATCACAAGTGTGGCAATTGTTCATGCTGTTCACAAACGGTCGAGGGGTCCCTATTTACATTCAATGGGATCCATTGGAAACATGAATCTATTACTAATTGCCAGACAAAAAATATCATCTATGGAATTACTTGTCCTTTCCCGAAATTGTACATCGGTAAAACTACTCAAGAAGCACAACAGCGTATTACGCAGCACAAATCACGTATAAGGAACCAAACGCCAAATGCACCACTAGTTTTACATTGGCAGGTGCAGAAACATCAGGAAGATGAACTAAAATGGACCATTATTTCTAAAATTGATACAGACCCATGAGGAGGAAACACTGAGGGAAGACTAAGCCAGCGAGAAGCTTTGCTTATAATGAAATACAACACCGCAATTTCTGGCTTAAATGAAATCTCTGAAATATTTAAAATGAACCCTTGATTTGTTAATCTTGCGGCATAATTCCTTCATCTGAAATTGTTACTAAATGACCTTTTTTGTCTCCGCTCGTTTCATCCATTTTTTATTCATTTCCACAGGAGGTATTTTCGAAATACGTTGTCTCGCAATTTACCTCTGTCACGCTTCTTGTTTTCTGATATAGTGAAAAATAATCAAAGTTAAAAAAAACGGTCCGCTTTATTTGGGTCATGTGACCGCATCCTTCCGGGTAAATACTGTAGAAGGACTACTCACTTCGCGCACACTTGCCAAACTAGGTTATACGCTACCGGTGATTCCGACGAAAGGTAAGGACAAGCAGCTCTTGCGATCTTTCTGCTGTGCACTGCACCAACTCTCCGCAGTGGTTTACCCTCTTATTCCTCCTTTTCAGGTTGAATAATTGAAAATAAACAAACGTGCTTACATCTTGAAGCCGTCCACATTGCCCGGTAAGCTGCTATTAACGAAAATGCTTCTTGTTCCGTTTTAGTAGCCATTAATCTTGCTCACATGTAGGCGGTTGTTAGAATGTTTGCTTTTCTGCCCCTTTAGGTAAACAGCTCTTCTCATCCACAGAGGTGAGTGCTGTCAAACTATCTAAACGCCCATCAGACCCTTTTCAACTAAACATAATTAGTGACAGTTTTATGTTGTGTTTTTCCTGTCTAGCGTGACTACGTAACTGATGGTTACCAACTGCGATTGCTTTGGTCACTGGTGTTAGACCATATTTACAAGGTATGGTGGTTTTGCCGACTGGTGGCATGTTTACTGTTTTCCGACTGAGTTCCAATTGACTTTTTTAACTTCCTGTTTGATTTCTGTTGTAGAAAACATATTGGTCCTGATGAGAACCCCACAATCAGGGGTTTGAAACGCGTCGACCTGACCTGACCTAATTTTGACCGGACTCTTTGTCAAATTTCAAAATTCTATCAGAATCTGCTTTATAAAACAAAAGGATTTGTTTTCAATGTATATATTTCAAAAAATTGGACTAGAAACCCAGCCTAACATTTCCATCTATAAGGCTTATGGACTTATATATTTTTTTGACAAAGGTCACATCGGTTTTTCTTTGTATATATGTGTGAGTGAAGTATGAATGTTGTAGGGAGGATGTGTAGTATTTGTAAAGTTGTGTAAATATGTAAATTCGCCGTTTTCGATATGTCTAATTGTTTGTACATGCATAAATATCCTATGATAAGAATTTAAAATTGAATTGTATAACTAGTGAAGAAAATAAACAAATAACTAGTGACGTAAGCAAAAAACGGACCGATATGTTTCATTCATAAAGGTTTCCATTTGAATATTTGACAGCGGGTCCAGTATTGGCCATTGTATTGTTGTTTTGTTATATTTGGCTCAGCCTTACTGAGAAGAAGCCAGAACCCAGTGTTGTTTTTTTCCTACTCGGTTTATGGCATTGTGCAGCAGGAAAATATTACTGCTTGCATGAAGCATGACAAGCGTGTTCTGCTTGGATTCAAGCAAAATCAGATGAAACTGGGAAGCTTCACTCACCTTCTTGAACAACAAAGTCTCCCAACTTTATGAAGTTTAAACTTCGACTCTCCCTAATCAAAACACTAGGGACCTCACTTCAGATGGTCGAGTAATCACAGAAGAGATAGAAACTGGAATTACTGGACCAATGGAGCATTTTACCCAGTGATTAATTTGCAAAACAATGAGTGCCGGGGCTCTTGTCAGGAGGTAGCTTGCACCATCTCATTTCTCCTGTCAGCGCCGACTAAAACAGAACCAACTACTAAACATGAAAGTGGGGGGAGGATGTGGCATAATGGCCAGAGCTGCAGAATTTGGAGCTGGAGATCCAAGTTGAAGTCTCGGCATCGGCTCAACATACTGTGATTCTGGGCAAATCACTTAATCTCCCCGTAATTTAATATGTCCTTAGCTTGTGCTCATGGAAAGCACCGCTGTGGTGCTGAGCACGGAAAACCTCTGGCTCAAATTAAGCACTGATTTCACCAGGAGATCTCAAAAATTCACAAGACTCACTAATATGTGTTTGGGACTATTTAGGCTCCACCTAATTGCAGGAGTGGAGTATACCTACCAAATATCCACCTAAATTGTAATGAGCAAACTTGGGGGAAACATAGCTGTTAGATTTGGGTGTCTCTAGTTGGCACAGGTAGGTACTTGCGACAAGTATGGGACCCTCTCCTCTAGGCAGGACAAGGGGAATACACACCTAAAATAACCCCTGCTCACCCTCTAAGTTGCTTGGCGCGAGCAGTCAAGGCTTATTTCAGAGGCGTTGTAAGTTAAGCAGTTGTGACCTCATACAGTAACCCAGTGACAACACTACAAATGGACACCACACAGGTTTTATATAAAAAATAAGTAGACTTTATATAGAGTTACCACAAGACCATAAACGACAAAAATACAGACTATGATTACTTTAAGATGGTAGATTTAAGCTTAGTTTAGCTCAGTTCTTAGATGTGACACTCTGCGTCAATTTACCATAAGTTGTTGCGTTGCGCTTCCACGACAAGCAATGTCACAGCGATGGGAAATGCGGCAAAGTTCAGGTGCAAAAAAATAAAGACGTGAAGATCTTCCAGATGCGGCACGCTTCTCGGGGATGCAAGAAGTTCTCGGTCTGATGCGTGGACTACAGCGGCGACATCTATGATGGGGCGGCAGCAGCTCCAGCGGCGACACTCTTCTCCCACGATGCGTGAAGCTTCCGCTCGATGCGACAACTACAGCGCCGACATCCAAGATGCGACGGCAGCAGCTCTGATGGCAGCGCGCTTCAGGGGATGCGAGGTGCTCTTGATCGATGCGGTGCAGTGTGACAGCTCCAGCGGCGACACCCTCCTACTTCGAATTTGCGACGGCAGCAGCAGCGACGGCGACACGCTTCCTCTTCGTTGCGGCACGTTTCTCTCAGATGCGGTGCAGTGCGACAGTTCCAGCGGCGACACCCTCCTTTCTCTGGAGTTGCGACGGCAGGCACAGCGACAGCGACACGCTTCTTGT
Organism: Lissotriton vulgaris; assembly: GCF_964263255.1. Lineage (NCBI taxonomy): Eukaryota > Metazoa > Chordata > Amphibia > Caudata > Salamandridae > Lissotriton > Lissotriton vulgaris. The sequence continues at coordinate 2,125,548,093 of NC_141685.1, forward strand.
CATTGAGTCGCGCTTACAGCTCCTTGCGACACGCAGTTCCTCAGAAGGCCCAAAACAGCAGTAGGCACTTCCAAAGACTGTTGTCCCGGAGACTTCAGCAGGAGGCAAGCTCTTTTCCAAGCCCTTGGAGATCCTTCACAAGTTGAAAGCAAAGTTACAAAGTTCCTTTCTCCTTCCTTTGGCAGTAAGGCAACCACTGCAGGCCAATCCCCCAAGCAGCACTTCAGCTTGGGAATAGTCTCTCCTCAGTTTCTTTAGGCTCCTCTCCTCAGTAAAGTTTTCTTCTTGTAGTCCAAAAGTGATCTAATTTCATGGGATCAGGGTCCCAATATTTATACCCAGAAATCCTTTGTTCTCTGAGGGGAGAGGGGCCTTTGCCCAGCCCAAACCAGTTCTGAAGCACTGTTTACCAGACTTCTCCTTTCCTTTCAGAGCCAGCATTGTCGAAGGCAAGTACAGTCCTGGAGCACTCTGTTTACAGGACTCCTTCTCTTCTTTCAGTGCGCAGGGCAGAGACATCAGCCGCTCCCCAGGGGGTGGAGCCAGCATTGTGGAAGGCAGGCACAGCCCTATTCCAGGTTCAGGTGAACACCTCCCTCCCATCTAGATGCAGATGTCTCTACTCGCCACTGGGTGACTCAGCCTGTCTCCTGGAATTCCCCAACCCGGTCACTCTCAAAACCAGAAATATGAATACACAAACCAGCAGAGGCAGGTTTGAATGGTTAGACAAGCAAATACCTACTTTCTAAAAGTGGTATTTGCAAACACAGAATATTAAAATAAACTTTACTAAAAGATGTATTTTATTATTCTGAGTTCAGGCATACTAAACTCGAATTTCTACCATGTTCTCTGAGCCTGTAAGGATTATAAAATGTAACAATTCTAACAGCCCATTCTGGCCTATGGAGAACAGATAGCCTTGCAATAGTGAAAACCGAAAATGGCTGTAATTCACTATTAGGACATGCCACACACATCAGGTCATGTCCAACCTTATACTTACAATGCACCCTGCCCTTGGGTTTACCATAGGGGTGACTGACTTGAAGAAAAGGGAAGGTTTAGGGACTGGGAAGTGGGAAGTGGGTGGACTTGCCCAGTCAGCATGACAGTACCATACTGCACGCAGGCTTTGCAATGGCAGACCTTAGACACATTTTACAAGGCTGCTTCTGTGGGTGGTACAACCAGTGCTGCAGGCCCACCAGCAGCATTTGGATTACACGCCCTGGCACACTCAGTGCACTAGACTAGGGTCTGACAAGTAAACCAACGTAGCCAAACATTGAATCACTAATCCATACATCAACTTACATTAGGGAGCACTTGCACTGTGGCACTGAATAGCAGTGGCACAGTGCCCAAAGCATCTAACACCAGGAAAAACACATGAGCCCACAGCAAAAATGGAAGGGAGACCCACGCAAATGGTGCCAGGTCTAACAATAGCAAAAATGTGGATTTACTTTCACTTCACAAAGAAGGGAATTTAACAGCATAGTTGCATTTATTAGAAACAAATGTCAGTTCTATCTGAGCATCTTCAGGACGTAAGTGCATCTTCCAGCACGTAGACAGGTGACAGAGAGGTTGAGTTCATTCTGGACAAAAATTATTCCAGTTGAACATAATCCCAGGACACACTTCTAATTCCATGTGAACAAGAGATATTGGTATGCATAAACACGCAATAGACGACACAGAACCATGTTTGTATGAGATCGATTACCTGCATGAAAAGTTCTAAATCTTGCTAGAAAATATATTGTTTGTGTCCAATGTGCTTATGATAATTCTTGGAACAAATCCCATGCCTTCAGGAGTAAACAGTGCCTGCACAAGAAAGTATTCTACTTCATACGTAAAGCGGTTACTGGTTTAGCGGTCAGGATCAAGTGAAACAAAATGGTGTTGTTAATAAAAATTAATTATAGTAGGAATTTCATTGTTTTAGTTATTGTTATTGATCGCATTTTTTAACTCATCTTCCAAGGTAGTACCGTTCATGTTCCTAACTAATCAGACAAGGAAGAGTTAAATACCCATCCGTCTGTGAAGATTCTATTTTAGAAGAAAAAGAAATGATCAGGTCTCTCTTTTCAGCCTATACTCACTTTAGCATTCTCCAAACCAGTTTCAACAGGCGGGGTTAGACGCCATCTTAGCTCAGGTTCCTCCCTCTGAATCACGGGCCTGGCAGAAAGGGGCAAGTGTGGGAATAACATTAACATGCAACGCTGAGCGTATAAAAGGGATGGTAGTGTAAGGTGCTCGTGGATATGCATATGTATAAAAAGGAAAGACAGTGTAAAGGGCCCAGGGATGATTGGTCAAGGGATTTCAGGCATTTCTCTATTATGTAGAGAAAGTATATTTTTTCTGAGTTTTTAGACACTTATGCTCTTTAATTTTCAACTTTTAACTATTAGTCAGTGACTTTGAAGCTTTCATCGTTTGTTCAGATAGTCTAAGCATTCTGAGCATCATCCACAGAAGTGTTTCAGCACTATCATAGTTGAGGCTTCACTGCTAGTGGATTTGATGCTGAATGTACTTTACCGGTATGGCTGCAGTTTCAGAAGGCTGTAAACTGGCAAAGCTTGAAATGATGACTGATGATGCTGCGGTCCCTGCATTTCCACTGAGATGCCACCTTAGCATACTGTACTTGCAAAGTCAAGTAAGGCTAACGCAATGCTGATATCTCTTGATGGAGGCAAAAAGTAACTGTGTATTCAGGGTCTTTCTCGCTGATTGGGCCTTGAATGGACACAAGAGTGATGTCGGGAAACAACAGCACAGCATGAGGTCACTCCTTACTCTCATTCTGTTCATTTCCCACAATGTGGGGCCAGGAATGAAAGCTGGAATCAGCCAAGGGAAGCCAGCATCCCTCAGGACATTCAGATGTAAAATGTGACCCTGTGCAAACGGAGGAAGATGGTAAGTGGCCTAATAGGGTTGGAGCCAGCTTCGGATTGGTAACACGGGCACTTGGGCAATGTCAGAGGGGCCGGTATTCAAATTCCACCTGTGGGCTGCTTTTTTGGGCAGCCTGGAGGCAGATTTGGGCAGCGTCTGTGTAAGGATGCGCCAGTGGCCCAGTGGGTGCCTGAGTGGCCTTTCTGGAGGCAGATTGGCGTCCATTACCTCTGTTTTATCAAAGGGCAGAGGTGTCACTCCCTTTCGCTCGCTAAGCCGGCCCATAAATATATGCATACTGATTGGGGTAGGGGGCCTGAGCAAAAGTGGCCTCACTTTTTTTCAGGTGTGTTTCACCAATGTAAACTAATCCATGCTTTTTTTTTTTTTTTAACAACCCCTCCCCCTTTTTTTATAAAATTTTACCGAAGCAGTGTTTTGCGGAAAGGCAATATGCAAATGTGGGCCACTTTTTTTTAGCGTGCCTGTCCGATTTTTAATCCCAATACAACCCTGGTTGGAGCATTGCTACTGGTTGGTGTTGAACAAGTAGGAGCCAAGTTTCAAAGCATGGTGTAATCTGCTAGATGAGGGATTAAAGTGTGCATGGTGGGCAAGGTTAAGAGATGGGCAAATTATTTATTTTACATTTTGCTTTGACATCTGTAAGTGATAAATATTAGTGAGATAAAGCTCAAAGGGATATGAGCAATAAGATTTAGATTCATGTTTTTTGTAGACAATTTGGAGGCAATGATGAATGTCGTGCTAGAAATGGCACAAAATGCTGGTTTGGTAATTTGTGTAATTTTGCATAATTGTTCCGGAATTTCATGTCATTGCTGCAAAGAAAATGTCATGAATTTCTCCCAGGCCTAGACAAAAAGCTGAAAAGATAATTTTCCATTTGTATCATCAACTTGTGGTTCTTAAATAAGTCATCTGCCACTCTTGCTAGCTGAGAATGATGCAAAAGTAATTAATTAAATCTAGGAGCTGATGAGTAGAGTAACATTAATGCGATCATTGAATTTCACCATAAGTGATCGCTGAATTTTTAGTTTTCTATTAAATTAATATTTAATGAATGTCAGGAATGTTGGTAGGGACTTATACTGGTTCACTGCTATTAGCAGCTCTTCTTTGATCGACAGCTTTTACAGATCCCCGAGGGACTCATTAGTCCATGGTCACATTTCTAAAGAGCTAGCATGGCCTCTTTGTGTAAGGGATTTAAATTCTAATTTAGAGGACGCTTATTTTAGGATGAAACCTCTTTCTCTGAAGATTGATCCATTCTTCTGCGATGCTCAAGAAGGACAAATATATAAATGGAATGTTCTTTGGCCTCATATTGGTTTGCTGCTGGGGGACAGTCACTGGCTCACACTTTTTCATGGCAAAACAAAACATTGCTTTGAAAACTCCTGTTGGTTTTGTATGCTAAATACTCCCTGTTGGTACTATGATTATAACCAGCAGTACAAATTAAAAGCACCAAGATTGGGAGCGGGGAACTGGAAATGTGTAGGCTTAAATGTACCAATGCTTTTTTCTCCTTTAGTGAACAACATTATCCTAATGATGCAAGAAGGCGTATTCCGGGTTATCAAACACCCTGATTTGGAGCAAATAAATCTTTCAAGAATTTTACTTAGACATGTAATATATTTTTTTTATTGAAAACTGCTAATGAGTTTAAGACAAAAGTCATTCTCGCCTTGTCTCATATGCTGACTAGACCCCGTCTGTTCTATGGCTCAGTTTGTTAAGTGTGGCCGTGTTCGAGTGACCCAGGTTAAAACCTTGAGGAAATTATGAAGCAGACACTCTGGAGAAGCCTACATTATGCAGAGTCAAACATGGAACCTCCCCAACACTGCCGAGCCTCACAGCTACCTCTGTCAACCATAAGGTCTCTCTGGTGTGAGAGGTATTCTTCTTTAGCTTGGACTATTGTTGAGCCACCTTTAGAAAGTCTCATTAGTAATTCCATCAGTCCTCTCCATCAAATTCAACCCAAAGCCTTGAGAGTTATCACCATCTCAAACCATAAGATGTCCTTTCAGTGGCTATCTTTTTAATGTCCACCATTTCCAAAGTGTTCTGTCTCCCTCATCTCTGTATTAGTAAGCCCCACTGATTCTGAGGAATAGAGTCTCTTGGTACATCCAAGGCATATTTAGACCAGCTATATCAGTCAGACCTCATTTTGACAATTACAATCTGTAGCAGATCAATATGTTGTTATTACTTTCTATCCAAAGGCATTCCGTTTTCATTTCATTTACACTCCAAGACAAGACAAACAAAGCCGATTTAAACACATTTGAAAATGACCCCGTTTGGTTTAAATCAGTCTGAAGAGTTATACGTGCATTTATAGTAATAAATTGCTTCAATACTGCAAATGTAAAAAGTAAACAATCTTTTAAATGACACCACATTACATCACACAGAGTGATGAATTGGTAAATATGCACTGTATACCATATTGTAGTACTAACAAACGGGGATAATTAATGAATGCGTCAGATAATAATGTTGCCGATTACTGATAAAATCCATCCGATAGTTTTGTGTATTAGCATGATTAACACAACCAACATTTAGCACATACTACATGTCCCAGAAGCCGAAGGGGCAGGTTAAGAATACAACAGGAAATGATGTAATGGTCCGTTTCTTCAAATGTGTTTAAATCGGCTTTGTTTGTCTTGTCTTGGAGTGTAAATGAAATGAAAACGGAATAAAAAGGAAACGTTACTAAAACGAGTACCTTTGGTGAGTGCGACCCGTCTTTTCTGGTCTCCAGAAGTTTTTTTGCAATAATTAACGGCGTGGTCCTGCCGTTGGAAAACGCACCGCAAAGAGATCGCCGGTTAGCAGGGAATTTGGACTAACAACGTGATATATATGTACTCAACAATAATCAACTCAATCTGCGATTTTCTGGGACAGTGAGTCCAGTGGCAGCGGACTACCTGGACCTCAAAATATACGCAGAAGATGGTCAACTCCACACTAACCTCTTCAGAAAACAAACTGCTGGCAATTCCACACTGCACGCCAGCAGCAGCCATCCACCCCAATTAATCAAGAGCATCCCCTATGGGGAATTGCTAAGACTCCGTAGGAACTGCTCTAAACCCTCGGACTTCGAAGCGGCTGCTTCGGAATGCATATCCCGATTTAAAGCTAGGGGATATGGCGAGAGAATGCTCCATAACACTCTACATAGAGTAAGGAAAATAGAGAGACAGTCCCTCTTGACCAGCAACACTGAACAGGTCAACCGAAGGGGTTTGCCAGGTGAAGATAAAGGCAAGTTCAGAGTTATAACTCCCTACTCAACAGGTGCGGATAGCCTCAGAGCTATGCTACGTAAGAACTGGCATATTCTTTTAACTGATAATGTGCTCAAAGAAGACCTTCCAACCCAGCCACTCCTAACCTTCAGTGAAGCGAGATCATTAGGCGACATATTAGTGCACAGCCATCTTGATAAAGTGTCTCCAAGACCGAACACCTTAAGGGATCAACGAGGCTTTTACCCCTGCGGCCGCTGCAAAGCGTGCGCAGGTAGTAAACGTGTACTCTTGTATACAATAACAGAAACTGGCAGGAAAATCTACATAAATAAATTCATCACCTGCAGCACACAGTATGCCGTCTACTGCTTGCAGTGCCCCTGTGGCTTACGCTACATTGGGAGCACGATCAAGGAGATAAAGCTTAGAATATTAGAACACATGCGAGCCATCGACAAAACAGATCAGACCTATCCGGTGGCACGTCATTTCGCGGAAGTACACAATCGAGACCGGAGTAAGCTCCAGTATTTCGGCCTCGATATTGTACCCCCTAATATTCGTGGAGGTGACCGCCTACGCAGATTAAGGAGACTAGAGTCCCGATACATCATCGATCTGTGTACGAAACATCCCAAAGGTCTTAACAGTGGGGAGGAGATGGCCTTCCATCTAGGGAAATGAGCAGAGAATAACCGATATACACCATTCCAAGACGATAGTGCACTTTATAACACTGAAATTAGAACTTCTTACATCATCACACTTGGAACATATGTATATTAATGTATATAATAGCTCTGAAACTTGTATCCGATTTTCCGTCTTGTATATACCAGCATGTGAGAGACACGTTATTGTTACCTAACTTACAGTACCTGTTTTCTGCGGTATAACCTACTACTATGTATTTAGGAAACATCACTAATACCTTGTGATCTTGATTGAATGAATTCAAAATTTGATCGGATAGAATGCAGGAGTTTAACTTAGATGTCTCTCACATATTCAAGTTTCCACTATATATAAGATGCACTTTAATCACATTCGTTTTAATTTTTGAATTCACGTTATAATTTTCATTTGAAATGTGATTGGATATTGTGAACAATTACACATGCCCCTTCTGACGTTGCACGCGATGCATCTCACTTTATACCCACTTGCCTCAACCCCCCTCTTAGCTATGTCTAGCTTTCAGCTGTGGTTTGAGAATTGATTTATTTTCCTTTTGTGTACAGGTGATTTGGTACATGTAATATATATGGGGACACAAGCCGATCCACGGCTTTATTGTTTATGTCGACTTTATGACATTTTATTGTGATTAGCCAAGCAGGGAACAATGCGATTGCCCATCTGTGGGCTTTATATAGCAATTTGCTAATGTTGTGTTACATCCACTATACACTACAAGATGGCCGCCTTTGTCTCGTGCTAGGCTTCAGTCCCCTTGTTTGTGTCCACACCTGACCGGAAGTGGGAGTGACCATGTATGTTTAAAACAATGTCGGTAACAAACACAGTGCATCACACACTGACGAAGGCAGACCGCCGAAACGCGTCTGTGTGCACCCCTCCGCTAAATAAAATCTAGCGCGTTTGTAACCCTCAACCTCGAGTGCTGTTGTATTCTTTCCAAGGAGGAGCGGGAAGGACTTTGGAGCGTTAATATATATATATATATATATATATATAAAAGCTCCAAGTTTGTCCACAAACAAGAGCGCACGCAGGCTGCAGCCTGCGTGCGCTCTTGTTTGTGGACAAACTTGGAGCTTTTGTATTTACACGGCAGTCCAGCCGTGGAGAGCGCACCACCGCCTCTAAGGGCAGCGGGCCTTTGAACTTGACATCCAGTCGAACTCTGCATATGGGGCAGCAGCACCGTGAATATAGACCTTTCCCACTCCGGGGCCCATCTGTGGGCTTGATTGGGGACCCACTGAGCACTGCACCCAACTGGGTAGAATCACTGCACTACATGTCCCACAAGACCTGGGACGTTGCTGATTGGAGCGGCTTACCGGCCTATCAGGAGGCTTGTAATTGAATAAAGTGGTGTGGCATGAAACGCTGTGTTCTGTGGTTACCAGCCTGTGAAGAAGGAATCTATCCGAAACGCGTCGGCGACATCCCGCTGTGGGTGAAGGTCTGAGGGGATTTGCTGCAGCCTGCGTGCGCTCTTGTTTGTGGACAAACTTGGAGCTTTTGTATTTACACGGCAGTCCAGCCGTGGAGAGCGCACCACCGCCTCTAAGGGCAGCGGGCCTTTGAACTTGACATCCAGTCGAACTCTGCATATGGGGCAGCAGCACCGTGAATATAGACCTTTCCCACTCCGGGGCCCATCTGTGGGCTTGATTGGGGACCCACAGAGCACTGCACCCAACTGGGTAGAATCACTGCACTACATGTCCCACAAGACCTGGGACGTTGCTGATTGGAGCGGCTTACCGGCCTATCAGGAGGCTTGTAATTGAATAAAGTGGTGTGGCATGAAACGCTGTGTTCTGTGGTTACCAGCCTGTGAAGAAGGAATCTATCCGAAACGCGTTGGCGACATCCCGCTGTGGGTGAAGGTCTGAGGGGATTTGCTGCAGCCTGCGTGCGCTCTTGTTTGTGGACAAACTTGGAGCTTTTGTATTTACACGGCAGTCCAGCCGAGGAGAGCGCACCACCGCCTCTAAGGGCAGCGTGCCTTTGAACTTGACATCCAGTCGAACTCTGCATATGGGGCAGCAGCACCGTGAATATAGACCTTTCCCACTCCGGGGCCCATCTGTGGGCTTGATTGGGGACCCACAGAGCACTGCACCCAACTGGGTAGAATCACTGCACTACATGTCCCACAAGACCTGGGACGTTGCTGATTGGAGCGGCTTACCGGCCTATCAGGAGGCTTGTATTGAATAAAGTGGTGTGGCATGAAACGCTGTGTTCTGTGGTTACCAGCCTGTGAAGAAGGAATCTATCCGAAACGCGTCGGTGACATCCCGCTGTGGGTGAAGGTCTGAGGGGATTTGCTGCAGCCTGCGTGCGCTCTTGTTTGTGGACAAACTTGGAGCTTTTGTATTTACACGGCAGTCCAGCCGAGGAGAGCGCACCACCGCCTCTAAGGGCAGCGGGCCTTTGAACTTGACATCCAGTCGAACTCTGCATATGGGGCAGCAGCACCGTGAATATAGACCTTTCCCACTCCGGGGCCCATCTGTGGGCTTGATTGGGGACCCACAGAGCACTGCACCCAACTGGGTAGAATCACTGCACTACATGTCCCACAAGACCTGGGACGTTGCTGATTGGAGCGGCTTACCGGCCTATCAGGAGGCTTGTAATTGAATAAAGTGGTGTGGCATGAAACGCTGTGTTCTGTGGTTACCAGCCTGTGAAGAAGGAATCTATCCGAAACGCGTCGGCGACATCCCGCTGTGGGTGAAGGTCTGAGGGGATTTGCTGCAGCCTGCGTGCGCTCTTGTTTGTGGACAAACTTGGTATATATATATATATATATATATATATATATATATATATATATATATATATATATATATATATATATATATATAAAAAAAAAGAGCAGGAGATTTTAATTCACCATTTGCTGCTCCTGCAACGAGCGCCCCACAATGTCCTAGGGTTTTTTTTAAATTATATTTCTTCATACTGGTGGTGCCCCTGGAAGAGACAGTGGCACCAACAACCATTTATGTTAATGTAGTGAGGGGCTGCAGGAAGTGCAGCAGCACCCCCACCCCCTCAACCTTATAAAAAACACAGTAGGTTTCCTGGGTCATTGAATCTACGGCCCCAGGACAGTTTACCATATTTATTTAAACACTCAGAGCTGAAGCTGTATGCTGTTCAGCTGGAGTGCTGGTCCCCTTTGTGGTAGGTTCTAATGTTGTATTTTGTGGCTTTAAAATGTTAAATAAACCTCAAAATCCTGTTGATTATTTTCAGTAAGTCTTTATTATTGAAAATATTGTTTTTACTTTTCACTTCTGTTAAGCACTACAATGAGTGAATTTATAAAATTAACATTACATTATAATTATTGGTGACTTTTTGAAAAAGACTATAGATCTGCTCTATATATGCTGATCTTCTGATCTCTTCATAAAGCTAGTAGGCCCAATTATTAAATGTTGGTGTCCTGACCCTTTGACAAAGTCAGAAGATCTGTCTTACTTAAAATGACACCCTGTATATTGTTACATCACATAATCAGCTCTGAGCATCCAACACCCTGCCCCGAACTGTCAAAGGCTATGCATTTCATGGGGTAGGATGCCTGCAAGGTGTTGGGCGCAGGACCTGGCTGCAGTCCAGGCTCAGCGCCCAACCTGTGCCTTGTGGGAGGTTGGGCGCCCAACCCCAAGCCACGCATGGTGATGGACATCTTCCTGTATATTAAAGAAATAGAAATGTACTGAAAAAACAAAGGTTAAATTGATCTTGTAGTTAGGAATTGTGATAACATCTTACTAATCTCTGCCACTACACCAACTATATGTATATACAGATGCTCTGAAGTGCTATAGGGCAGCACTGGGTAAGAAAGCAATCAACAATAAAACAGCTAAATATGAAAATATTGGTGGCAACAATAACTTCCTTCTTTGCTGAGAAATGTAGGTCTTTGAGCAAAAAGATGCCACACCTCTGAAAGTCCTGGCATGCAATACCATTCACTTGTTTAGCTTTTACTGGATTGCTGCTCAAAGAAATACTCAACAGTTTTGATATTTTCTTTTTAAATGCAATTTTAGCATTCCTTTCTCATGGGGACGCCCCAGCAGCATCATGAAAGAATGTGTAACCTTGCTAATAAAATATCCATCTATTCTCTAATTGGATTTCAAAACCCCTGCCCTTTACAACTATCTCACTTATAACCAAGACATTCAAACATGATGATGAATTGGTCTAATCTCTGTGATGGAGAGCCACGTGCCAGGTGTTCACAAGACCAGGATATAGCATGGAAACAAGCAGACTGTTGGCCATCAATAACCCACTCTCTATAATGCACACAGGTGAAGCATATATACTCAACTGTAGGCAGCATTACAAATAGCAGTCCTTGAAATTCCTCTCAGATTCCTACTGAATCACATGGGCATTGGTGGTAGAGTCCTTGGCAGGTGCTATTCCTGCATCACCACAATCAACTTATAAATGCAGATGATGTCAAGCCCCACCTGTGCCAATGCCTTTGAGAGCAATACAAGGATCTGCACCCTGGCCTGTGACCTTTATGTTTACATGGAACCTCTCTGAAAACTGATGATCAGCCAATACACTGTGGAGCATCAATACGTAATCGCTAACCACTTTATCATAGCCTTATAGCCCACCGCACCAGGCTATACCGGTCATTTAAGGCCCACTTCAGCGTTAAAGACTAGCAGAAGTTGAGGGTCTTTAACAAGGGAGTGGGCTTTTAATAGCTGGTTTAGCCCACCTACAGCAGGCTATAAGGCTATTAGAACACGCACCTTGATCTCCACATAGAGAAGGTGAGAACGAAACCATCCAGGAATGATGTGCAAGCAATAATACTGGAACTAATCCAACCCAGAGCGGACCACAGAAGCTCAATATTAGCAGGCCTCCCAATGAGCAAACTCACAGTCCTCATAGCCATATAACAAGAAACAGATTAACACTGACGTGATCACACACCACCTGTCATGACTTCCTTTCATTTGCTACCTATTGAGAGCCACTTGATATTCGAGACAGTCTGGGCAAAGTCACCCATAATTACACTCAGGAGGATCCCTGGGAAAATCAAACCAACTGACAAGGCACTTACTGACTGCACAATACTGTTTGTAAATGCCTAGAAATGCCAAAGGTTCAGAAAGCAACTCTTGGAACCCTCTGTAAGATTTCCTCTAGGACAGGGCTTAGATGGCCCTCCATCTCTGTTCACATTGAGAGGTTACACACACCATGGATAGTTCGCAGACTCAGGCCTCGAGTGGTGGGAGGTCCATTTATTTATGCAATCTGCCATGTAGGAAATTGGGCTGTATGCAGCGTTTAAGCGTTACCCTTTTGATTCCCACCAGGTGGCTTACTAAACATTATTTCTTCAAAATCAGCAGCTAAGCTCCAATCCTACTTGGGTCTGACAAGACTTCCAACTATTTGATTCTGATGCAGGCCAATGGAGAACATATATGTCTTCTTCGACCCACATCTCACCTGTGCACCACTTGTAGTGAATTGGGTTGTGGTTCAAGAGGAATGCAAATTGCAAAGGTCTTTGAAGTAATTAAGTTCAGATCATTAAATTGTGGAAGATATATTTATATTGACGAAATCAAGCTTACCTTTTCTCACACGCAGATTGCTCAAGATCAGAGAGAACAAGGATTGGCTAACTATATGGGCTTAAGAGTGGGACCAATCAAATGGCCAGACTCTCTTATAGCCACAAGCCGTAAACCTGCGGGGGAAAGGAACTATTCTTTCCAGACAAAAAGTTTGCTGACCAAACATTTCTACTCTCTGACTGATAATTAGGAAGTGAAGAATCCTTCTCTCATTTGTGGAGTTGGTGGGACTAGTCTATCTGCTACATGTTTTGTGACTAGAAGCAGTACCGACACCTGACCACAAAAGTAAATAATTTTTTGTCCAGCACATTTTCCCAAGGTATTGATCAGGAATCTGCGAGTATCCTGATATCCAAGCCCTCAAAACAACCTTTTTGCACATCTTACACCGGAATTGTCTCAGCATTGAGAAATGTTTCCTGATTGTACATAACAAGTTTCATACTGCTATAGATATTGATGTTTCCAGCATATATGAACAGGAGTTTTCATTCCTTTTTATTAAATCGTTGTGCTGCCTTACAAGATGCAAGGGGAAATCCTGAATCCACAGCATACCATCAAATCAATCCCCCAAAGCATTCCTCAATATAAACGATATAAAACCAGGGACACAGAGAAAGAGAAGATATGATAGTTTGCAGTATGAGTGGTGCCTGATCTTTTATCAAAGCCTCCTTCAAAAGAAAATCTGACCAAGAAATCCATTGGCTACAAATTATTGGAAACAAATCATTTCGTTTTCTGTATTAAAGTGGCATGTTGATATTACCATAGTGCAACGGGGCATATCTTTAGGGAGTTTGGAGGGCATCTGTGACTTAAAAAGTGAAGGAAAGGTGTTGCAAGGGAAACATTAATTCAATGAACAAATATGCAGACCGTAAGGTCATTAACTAGCCTTTTGGACACAGTAGGAAAGACCAGCATGAAAAGGCATGCTAATTGGTCAGAAATGCTATCTTATCTAATGGTTTTACCACGCAATTAAACTGAGAATCATGGAACAATGCAGAATTATGAGAGGAAATGGTTCACAAATGAATTGGGGGTCATCAAAAGAACAAACAATCATGAGCTAACAAGGTTGTCAAGATCATGGTGGCTTCTGGAATAATGGAGCCAAAGGACAGTTTAGTTTTTGCTGATACTTTGTAACTTTACATGAGGCTGTTAAACTGAAGGACACTATACAATTCTGGTTAATTACAATTGGTTTAAATTGTTTGAAACAATCTACTAACATGAATAGCATAACTTCTAAACAGCGTTTATCCCATTGAAGTTGAATTTTCGTAAGGCCTTACCAATTGGAGCAATTACTAATTGTATACATTTCAAAAGTGATAAATTATAGACTCTATATGGCCTAGTAGACTGTCATGGTCCCCGGGTCCCAATTGCCCATTTGATGGACAATGCTGAAGTTTGAGAATCTTTATTGTTGCCCTGATTTTGTCTGTTCTCGATTTTTCTGGCATTCTAGACTCTTGGAGAGGTTCAATAATTTATCCACGCTATAATAAGGAACGAAATGTTTTGGGTGATACCATTGCTAGATGTAGAGGTAAAATGTATGCCCTAATGCAGTTATAAGAGCTGCAAAGGTGGGCGTGCGCTAAGGGCACACTCTCAGTCAAATACATATTTTTCAGGGCGGGGTGTGACACCATGAACAATGAGAGGGCATTGTTGATGATTACTCAGACTGTCATAAAAGGTAGCAATGCCTCACGTTATCTTGGTCTATTGGATTCTAATCAAAATTTGCAAAGTAAAGTACTCATTCACCCTTTCTTAAGAACTATACAGTCCTACCACACTGATAGTTGCATGGTGGTATAAGAGGGAGATGGCTAATACATCACAAAGAAGGTCTTTACATACACTGAGTTAAGACAGGTATCTGTATTGGTACCCCTTCGCTTTAGATTTAGATGTAACTTTATTTAAAAAGTTATCTGTTTCCCCTGAAATAGTGGCCATTTTTTTTATCAATATGTACTATGCAATTTATTTTATTTACTTTATTTTAAAGTTTTTTATAGCGCTAGCCTGACCCAAGGGTATTGGAGAGCTTTACAGAGGATGCATTGCAAAGATAACAAACTAGACAAGAGAAAGAGACAATAATAATGCATGGAGATGTTTATTAAGGACTTAGCTATCATTGGATTAAAACACACATCTAAAAATGCTTAGAAATATTAGAACCGTCAGAATTATATCCTTAGTGCAACATAAACTGTTGCATGGCTAAACACATAAGGTCCCAAAGGCGATATCTATTGGCTATGCCAATGCTTGTATTTAAAAGAGGACTTTGGAGGCAAGCGTGAATGACTTTGAAGAGTTTCTGAGAGTCTTACGAAGGAGGAAGTGTGCCTTGGTAAATGAGGCAGGCAGCTTTAAAATTGCAATGGAATTCCAAAAGTAGATATTTGAACAAGACAAGGACAGAAACAATTATGTTAAATCGTATAGTGACACCTGGGCAGTAAAGTGTAGGTCTGCTCTGCAGAGGTCTAGACGTATCGAACAGGTGGGTGAGTAAGGTGCTTACACATTCAAAGTGGGATACCACCACAGCTGGGACAACTGTTTTGAAAGATTTCATATTGTTATATGGCACTCATGGGGTTTTTCTTTCTATGTAAGTCAAGACTGAGTGAATTATCTAATGAGAAAACAAGTGATGGCCTTCAGTTCATCGGTCTGTTTATGCATTTGTCCTGGTAACTGTTTGGGGACAAGGGAACAAATTCTAATTTGTGTGGAATAAGATTTAGTTTTACTTTGGAAATTCAAAAGAGAGTTATCTTTCTGTGCCTTAGCTTTTTAAGTAAAGCTGAAGAGTAAGATCAGCATAATGATTGAGGTAAAACAAGAGCTTTACAATTTCTCACTCTGCAGCTCCAAGAAAAGGTTGAATATTAGCAGGTACATGTTAAATGGAACCGTTGTGGGTACACTTTCCTCTTGTGGAAATGATGCATGACAAACTTCTTTAAAACATAACGCAAAGCAGCATAATAAAAGCGTTTTAATGATTATGTTTGTTTTTTAATGCTTATACTACTAAGTTTCCAAAAAAAAGAATATGCGTGCTCGTTTTTGAGCTTATGTTGATTAAAATATGTGCATGAGCATTTATTTATTTATGTAGGTTCAAGTTTTAGCTGACCTTTTGGTATTATATATGTAAACATTTGCAACAACATGATACCTATTGTAATGCAACTGTCAGCCATAACGTTCAGAATTAAACTCATCATGTGTACCTGCAAGTAATACGCTCATGTACTAGGATAATGTGAGGTACATTTACTGACGTTTGCAAGTTGGTCATACTTTTTGGGTTGTAAGGTGCCATGTCGCGCCAAGCGTAGTAACGTATATTCTGAGCTCTCAACACTTATGATTATCACTTAGTAAAAGGTTAAACGTCATTGAACAGACCTGTAGTGTGAGGCACTGGTGAGCATCACCTGGTCCTGCCCTAGGGCCCTCTATTGCACTTAGCATCACCTCGAGGAAATGTGGGAAAGCTGGAGCTAGTGTTCAGTGAAGATAAGGCATTAGAAAACAAACAAGAACTTACAATAGAAGTCTCATCTCCCTATTAAGAAAACATGCAAGCAAAGCAAAAACTTCAACCTGAGAACTCACTTCCTGGTGAACGTGAACCTGATGTTTAAAGCACTTGAAGTGTAAGAAAATACCTTGTCCGTCAGTAGCGACTGAGAAGATTCAAAGCCTGTGGGGAGTCCTAACGGATAGGTGCACATGCGCAGCGAAAGCAGCGTGCTTACCTACATATAGTATACACGCTCAAGTTGATACTGTTGGTCTCTTTAAATGCCCAGCAATGTGTTACTTTAAGCACGTTGGGAAGTATTTTTAGAAGAAGCGCTCTATTGAGAATGACCCTGTAAAAAAAAAAAACATAGAACCATTGCAGTAGGATAAAACATGTTTCCGTTGAACCACTCGGTATATATTTATTGAACATTTATAGAAATGCATCCTAAGAATACAAGTAGAAGTAGTTTACTCTTTCGCTTGCAAATATTGTGTTTGCTGAGAAGCATGTGGTGAATAACAGTTTTCACACTAAAGCGTCCTGGAAAAGAAGGTTTCGATTTAGCGATGCGTGCACTACTCTGTGCCCATTTATTCACAGCTAGCGATTACAAACGTATCCTATTTTGAAAGAACGGTTCGCCCACACACCACGGAACAACTGTAAAATCTGCCCTCTAGTTAGTTTCCTTTGTCGGCTGCTGGGTATCCTCCTTAGCTTTCAGAAACCTGCAGTTTTTTCCTAGACCCAGAAGTCGCATTTTCATTAAAAGCAAGCACTACAGCAGGAGGAGGGGACAGATGTGGGGGCTTGCACGATTCACTTGCGGGAGCGAGCGGCTGGTGCAGCTATAATTGATCACATTTGATCACATGTGAGAGCTGCTCGCTCTCGCAAGTGAATCGCCACACGTGCACGCGTTGCCATTGAAGGCAATGGAACACGTGCACGTTTTTGGCTGAAAAGCCGAAGCGATTGCTAAAGGTCTTTTTGCCTATGGAGCGCATACGACCTGCGTAGGTGAGACCTAAAAAGGAAACAGTGCATTGTAAAAAACGGATATGAGCAAGGGGGAACAGAGACCACATCAATAGTGAAATTATGGCCAGCTGCATTTAACACAGAGCACTGAGACAGCATTAAAGTACCAAAAGCTTAGTACAGAGAACTAGGATGATGAGGATAATACAACAAAGTTCCTTTGCTGGACACAGAAGTAATCGGATGAAAGACATATTCACACAGCATTCAACGGCTAAGGTTTCATAATACACACAAAGGTAATTAAACTGTGCTTCGCTCAAGAGCATGCACAGTGCTGACTTTAACCATCCGATAGTAGAGAAAGAGATAAAGGAGCTTTCATGATCGAGGTCCCTGGGAGGCATCCATAAGAGTGGAAGAACCAAAGCCAATCGATAGAACCACTGGTCAGAAAAGTTTCTTGGCGGGTAGTTGCAAAACGTGGCCAACTGGATATTTAGGATGTTGTTGTCGGGATTAAGAGAAGCATTGATAGCCTACCAGCATGAGTGAATACCCAGTTCGTTCCATTCCCACTTCAGAAGAGCCTTACGATCAGGGCCGGACTGGCTAGTGGGTGTTTTGGTCGGCTGCCAAGCTGGTGCCCAATTTTACTGCTGTGGGGGCTATTTATTGGTGATGGGGACCTGCATTTGCTTCTAAGTAAAGAAAGCAAAACAAAGGGTTTGAAAGCATACTTTAAAACTATTTGGTTTTCCATTCTTTAATTAGACCCAGTAGCCAGTCCGGCCCTGTTTACGATCCTTAAGGAGAACTGGGCAGCTGCAGAAAATATGTTTGAAGGATTCCTCATACATCCACAGCCCATGCAAGCTGTTGGTTCCAAGGGACAGCACCATTTGGCAAGGCCTTTTAGGAGGGGCATTCCCCAAGCTTGAGGGCCATAAACCTTGCCTTTGGTGTTTTGAATAGGTACAGAACAAGTAGGGTGAGGGAGACACTAGTTGGTAGGAATTATTAAGCGCCCATACATGCTTACGTTTAGACAAAACATCCATGTCAGCCTGATGTAAACAAAGGCATACACATTTTTGATACATTGCATGAAAGCGAATTGACTCATGCTGGAAGCTCATAGCGCTCACATTCAAGGCGTCAAGACAGTCCTCAAGGAGCAAGCTGTAAGGTAGTCTTGGGCCACCAGAGTGAATCTCGTCCCACAATGGGGCCTCTAAGTGTCCTCTCCTGGCAAACTTAACTTTGTGGCATAAGTTTAGGGAAGCTCCAGCTCTAGCAGCCAGCTGATCAGAGGCCAAGTTCCAGCTGAATCTGAGGCACAGAAGATCACGGCAGGCAAACGACAAATATGTATATATTTTAGTGACAAAATTGTTTAAGAGCTTCTCTTCGCAGTAGGGTTTCACTGCCACAAGTCAGAGATGGGATCATTTTTGCCCTCAAGAAGTTCAGGAGAGGGAGAAGGCTTAATCCCCCCGCCCCCACAGTGTGCTTGATAGTTTTGACAGGGCCGTCTGAAGGACCAAAGCTTTTGATTCAACTTCCTTCATGTGCCAGACAAAAGTGCACCCTGCATCAATTAGGACCACCATGTATTTGTAAGATTTGTCCTTTGTTATCTTGTTGCCTTTATAAAACCAGCATCCCCCCTTGAAGGATTTCCTGTCAAGTGCTATGATTTTAGTTTTCTTTAGGTTAACCTCCAAGCTTTTGATGGCAGTAAAGGAGTGCATCAGGTTTAACAAGCGCTGCAACCCCAGCCTTGTGTAACTAAACCGGAAAAGGTTGTCTGCATATAGCAGATTGCTGATGAATTCCCCTCCCATGTTTCGGGGAATGACTGTTGATAACATCGAGGGCACACACCCCTGCTTAACTCCCAGGGTGGTAGTGATTTTTCTCAAAATGCAGGATCCGTCTCCGATGCAGATCCAGGTGTTAGTATGCAACAGAATGATGGCCTTCAGGAGTTTAGATGGAATACCCAATTTCATTAGTTTTAACCAGCAGGTCCCCCTTGGGACACAGTCATCCACCACCATGAAATCTACAAAACAGCAATGCAGCAGGGTGCATGAGGTGGGTGCTTAATCAGATAGGATAAATATGGCTAACAAATTAGACAATATGCCAAATTTTTCAATAAATCCTGTTTGGTTCTTCGAAATGAGCCCCCTCGACTCCACCCATTGCTGCAGATCCTTCCACAATAGACTGGCATAACGTTTTGCTTTGTTGTCCAGAGACCAATCAATCTATAATTGCTGGGATCGAGTTTGAAACCTCCTTTGTAGATAGGTTGAATAATAGCCCCAAGCCATGACTCCGAAATTTCTGAGCATCTTAAACAGTAGTCAAAGAGTGAAGAGAGCGTGCCTGCCCAAAAGGGAATGTCCTGCTTGAAGAGGGCCTGGGGAAGGTTGTTGGGCTCAGGGGCCCTGTCTGACCGGTCCCTGGCCAGGACCTGATTCAACCGGTGAGGCAGAGAAGGTGGATCCACCAGAAAAAGGGACGAGCAGTAGCGGTCTTGAGTAGTGGCAGGGGTTATGGTTCCATTTGGACTGGTGGAAGGTCAGTCACTCCCTTGCTGAGGAGCGTGACCGGTCTGGCAGGCTGAGTCATCGCTAAACATATAAGGAATGTTCATATTTTAACTTGCTGCATAAATTTGAGTCATCAATAAATGGGCACTGGAAGTTACCAAATCTGGTTTGATGCCCAAGATACGTTTTTTTTCTCCTTTTTGGAGTATCGACAGGTTGAGAAAGTGTACAGATGTGAATTATTTCGATTTTATTTAAGAATTTAACACCAAAGACTTTAATGATCCCCCGCCTCCCATTCATAAAGGGATTCAGCAATAACTGTTGAGTATTCATTTTATACGCACTCCAATCCTCTGTTTAAGGATCATTGCCATGAATGGGTGTGTAAGGGGTGAACGTCCTGAAGAATTACTGGTTATAGACTTGAGTGATTGTCTGGTGTATTTTGTATCCACCCTGGTCTTTTAAAGATGAGAATGTTTAGGTTGCAAACAATTTTCAGCGCATTGGACATTTGCAGTTTTTGGGCTGTTCTATATTATAAGAGGGGATGGTGTTCATTCGGTGGACAGAGCTGTGGAGTTTGTTGATAATACAGAGAAACGATTGAAAAGACTATTCGAATGTATTATGCAAAACAATTGCTTAGTATATTTTATTAGTTTGTTACATTTCAAGTTTTGTATTGCAATGTTTATTTTTTTAACTGCACAATATATTTAGTTTGAATCTACTAAAAGATGATGTTTAATGGCAAAACTGCTGCACATGTATAATTCAGCCCTTTAACTTTGCAGCAGTCTATACTGAACGTATTTTATGACCTTAGTATAATTATTGGTCCAAACAGTTGCGATTTGCTCTAGAGATCAAAGAACAAGAGCACAGCAGTCTATACTGAGCACAGAGCCTCGGCACGACTAGACCGCTCACCTTTAAGTTCTTTCTGTGGACAATGGGCCTCCGCTCCCATGTCTGGGCAGGGGGAGTTCAATGGAGTTCTCAAGGATCTGATGGCCGTGTACTGGATCCCTAGGGAGGCACACACTAATAGCAGGACAGTTTTCCACGAACACTCCATTGTTCATACATCACTGAGCTTCGGGAACATCGGATTGCGACCTTCAAACAGAACAAAACAAATGCATTGTTTATGCGCAAAATCCAAACCATTGGCAATAAAGAAAAGCATAACAAATGCCGCAGTTCTGTTTATGTAGCTGAACAGGAGAAATGGCAAGCACAGGTTGCGACTGTCTTTTTTTTCTTCAAGTAATTTCATGCATTTTTCCAAGTGGAATCTGATAAACTCATATGTCATTTAAATTGCATCTTCAAAAGCCGGCGGGTATTTCTGAATTGCCTGAGTGTTATGATGAACTAAACCATCTGATGTTGAATACTAAAATAAATGAGCTGAAACAAAAATGGCCATTTCTTTTAATAAACATATCAAAATGGCTTTGGTCATCATCATTTTTAAAAAGCTTTGCACCAAAAAATGACATAAATGCTCTTATTTTTTCTTTTTTTTTTAAATGAATGAACTTATTTTCTTATCTTGGTCAGCATTGCATTGAAATGGATTACAGGCAACTGCACAGCATTCAAGGGCTTATGTTTAAATTCGTACTTTTCAACAGATTTATGTGCATGCTACTGAAATGGGCAAGCAACTAGCCAAATATGAAATTGTGGAGAAAGCGCATGGGCAGGTATACGCAACCTACCAAGGTCTCTCCACAACAGGCCATGGTTAACTACATACCAAGATGAACGAAAAAGCACCCCAAAGATTCTCACGGGTCACATTGTGGGTGTATTGCTCTTCAGAGCATAAAAAGCGAGGCAGTTTATTTGATGGATACTGACCTTTTTCTGAATCTCCACCAGTGCTTCCACCAGACGGACAGTTCATGTAACTGTAATAAACATTGGGCAGTAAACCAGCAAGAAGACAATATTGGCTCAGTCCATCATCTCCTTGTGTTTGCTTTGATCACCCTAAGTTGTCAGGGTATGCCCAGATGTGGGACCCTTGCTCACTTTGCCACTGGATTCAAGCTAGCTTGGCTGAGATGGGGTGTTACCCCAAAATTGGTCCTAAGATGCTTGTTTCCGGTCCAGGGAAGACTTGGCTTGATAGTTCGGGCTGGACTGTTCCTATGAGGAACAGGGTCAAGACTGATTTGCATATAACTGGGTCTGCACTGATTTGGCAAATTGAGCCAAAGAACGATGATGGATTCAACCCAGATCTGTGACTTGGGGTGAGTGTCTGAAAAGTTTCAGCGCTCCGTCTATCATCTCCTTGTGTTTACCACTGAGGATATATGTAGGTATTTTCTAGAATGTTCTGACTCCATTATTTTAGCCATGAAGTAAATTGTTGCAAAAAGGTGTCATAAACAATCCACAACCAAGAATTTGGCAGCTAAGGAATGACAACCAATTTTTGCAGCAGGCTTAAAGTGAGTCTGTTGAAATCTTCTTTTACGTTGTTGTGCTTTGTGGCACTCCAAATGTTGATGGCATGGATTAGTTCAATTTAAAAACCAATGTAGAACACATACACTTAAAAGGTCCAATAGTCTTCCCTTGAGATACCTGCTCAAGGATTAAAGTAATCAATTGGTGAGCAGTGTTTTGCCCACAAAAAGTTTCTATTCTGACAAAGACAGGTGCAAAGGGAATATGGGCCAGATGTATGAACGGATGCAGACCATTGTAATGCGACCTGCTCTCTTTTTTGCATACACCCTATTGATTGCAATACTCTAAGAAACACAAAGTAGTGACTGAGTCAGAAAGCCATCCATAAATGTTGGAAAGTGGGTTATTAGTAGGGGTAAATATACATCTACCACTGGCAGTAAGGACACAGGTCTCAGTTAATTATTCCCATGCTCAACACTGGGAAGTTTATCTGCGAGCAGGCAGGCTTAATTTAGGAGACAGGTATGTAAAGTATTTAAAGACAACAATACGGTAAAGATTTAGGACACAAAACACAATAAAAAAATCCCACACCAATTTATAAAAATAGTAAATATTTGTATCTTTAAAATGACATCAAAAAATGACCAAACTCCAATGTAGGAAACCGCAGATATCATTTAAAAAAAAGATTTAGCACTCCATACCACTTAGAAACCTATAGTGTCACCTTGGGACATCTGATTGCACTTGACCAGGACAAGGTCAAAGTTTTAGGTTGACCGTGTTGGAGCCCTGGTCGGGTACTCCTTGTGGTAGGCAACATCAAAATTTTACCTGTGGACTTAGAAACTTTTAGAGCTTTTTTGCCAGGGTCCCTTGATGCTCTTCACCAGTCCGGATTCAGTGAGGGTTCGCCGGCTTGCTTTTCAGGGAGCTCCTGGTCAAACTCTGTATGTCGGACCTCTGGAGCTTTTCAGCGGAACGAACTAGAAGGTCAAGCCGGCCCACGGTTGGATGTGGCTGGCTTGGCTCTTGCGGTTCAGTCGGTCCCCTTATGGAGCTAAGGTTGCTACAAACTTCTGGAACTTCTTCCTGAAGTTCCTCTTGAGAGTCTAAAGTATCCAAAACACAATCCAAGGGTCTGGGATCTCCAAGATGGTCCTTGAAAGCTTGGGACCACAATTCTCACCATGCACCTGGACAAAACCCTTACAAATCAACTGGACGCACTCCTGGCAGGCGATTCTTGGTGGTGAGGGTCTAAGTGAGCTATGTCAACGTGTAGCTTGCAGGGAGTCCACTCTTTATTCCATTAAGAAGCAAGGTACTTCCAAAAGGCTGTAGTTACAGATAATGCAGCAATTGCAGTCAGTCAGAACGCAGGGCCTGACAGTGCAAATCAAGTTTCCAGCTTGGCAAGCCTTCTTCCTCTCTTAGTTGTAAGCAGCAGATCTGAGAGGCTCTGCACCTCTCACATATTTATTCAGTGTTCTCTGTGGTCAAGCAGGAGAGCACTCCTGCCCAATGAGGTCCAGGGCAACACCCCGGGGCATACCACTTACTCCAGAGTGTGGCATAATCTTCTCCCAGAAAGCATCATTCTTCTAAAATTCAGTATGGCAGAAATCTAAGCAGAGGAGAAAGAACTAGTTAAACCAACCTCCAGTATGGATAATTTCCATAACTCTCCTCCTCCTACCATTTGCAAATTCCTGCCTTAAGAATGCCATCTGACAAGGTCAGAGGTGTGGGTGGGTAGATGGACCTGGCATTTTCTGCCTGTCCTATCTCAGTTTAAAGGTTCATGCTTTACGACCCCTCCCCTGCTCTGGCATTTCTATGTAACATAGCTCTCCCCCCCAGATAGCCTCTCCCCGGTTGAGCCATTAATCCTTTCTTCGAAGCAGCCTAGCTAATCCTGTAATTTCTAACCAATCAGAGGGCAGGAAGGCTGAATTTTGGCTTGCAGACAAGAAAGTCTTATAACTTCTTTTCCGTATACTTTAGGGTAAATTCAACAATGGCATATTGTTGGATGTATCAATATCATTTTTCTAAGTCCTTGAATAGTATTTTATTTAATTCCTAGTAATAGGTATGCATTCATAAACAATTGTAATGTTATACAATGGGGAAATTAACTGGGCAATTTCTCAATCCCCAGGGCATATAAAAACATAATTTTACAAGTTATAGTTATTTGACCCCCAGCCCTGGGACACCTAGAGGAGACTTTAGGGTTTCTGAATAAGTAAATCTGGTGTAGATTCTTACTCCATAGTGGTCCTTGCACCAGGGGCGTAGGTAGGGGGGTGCGGTGGGTGCAGGCCGCCCCAGGTGTCATCACTGTGGGGGGTGACTAAATGGCAAAAATATGTGTTTAAAACACATAATTTTGCCATTTTGTCAAACCGGGGTTGACCAGAAATTTTCCGCACCTGACCTTGCTATGCTACTGACTAGCACCAAAGAAGATTTTGGAAGGCACTTTACTACAATGGGAAAAAGTGAAATGTGCAATTTCTCTATCCCTAGGGCATATAAAACATCTTTGATAAGAGCCCTCCTTATAATTACATGACCACCTTGGGACACCTTGTGGAAACCCTGAGGTGGGGGTACTTAATATGCCATAATATTGTAGATTATCACTTTTCAAGTGTCCCTACCACCAAAGTCGAATTTGGGCACAATACGCTTTTAAAAGCAGTGCTGCAGGTCAGGGCTGCTTTTAAAAGGATCTCATGCACTCAGCGGCGCACATGTGTAAGTGCAGAAAGGGTTACTGGCTTCTAAAATGCCATGCCCTACTATATACGAGGAACTTGTAGGTAGTTTTAAACCCCCTGCCATATTACTCCATTAGGGGCTTATAGGGTATCATGCCAATTATAAGTGTACCCTCATGTATGTGTGTGTTTTCACTGTGTTATCAACATAGCAGTCACCCTGGACCTGGCTAGACAGAGCCCAGGGACAGTTCAAATTAGTCAACAGAAGATGAGGGTGCGCAGGACACACAGGATGACTTTGCAACAACAACTCACAATTTCACTTTAGTATATTGCATTGTTGGGTTGTCTGTGTGCAATCACAAAGTCTTCTAAATTGCGTGGCACAAGCTTTGAAACTTCAAAAACCATTTATACTTCTAACTCTCAATGCACAAATCACCATTGTGTATTACATACATAGCTGGAAATATTTTGCACGTACAGTGTCAGGGCTATATTCACCTGTATCTGACATCCCTTCTATGACCTCATTCACTCTTAAACAATGGTCGGAATGAAGTCTTGAAACTCAATTAACTGTTGAAGAATTAATGGTTGATCATAGCAAGCTATTGAGGGAGACTTGGCTTCAATTTTCTTAATATAAAATCCTACAAAGGTGGCATTGGACGTCAAACAAGCTAGACAGGGCATGCTTGGCAGCTAGTGTGAAGTTCTGGTTATGTGATAGTGGGGAGGATGATCTAGTCCGTGATATATGGGACATATCAAAGTCATATGTTTTATTCATATTAATCTCAATAATTAAATCTGAACAGGAATCACTAATCAATATTAGTCAATCAATAAAGAATAACAAATATGCATTAAGCTCATACCATTAAGCATAGAATTCCTATTTTAGAAATCAGGAGAAAAAGCTGTCAGCCGGATGTGTGTGTGTGTGTGTGTGTGTATGCAGGTGTGTATGCGTGTGTGTATGAGTGTGTGTGTGTATGAGTGTGTGTGTGCATGTATGTATGTTTATGTGTGTATGTTTATGTGTGTGTGCGTATGTATGTGTATGTTTGTGTGCGTATGTATTTATTTATGTTTATATAGCGCTAAAATCGACCCGAAGGGGTATCTCTGCGCTTGAAGCGGACTGTGAGGTGTGCAGTAGATCCAGCAGGATCAGCAAGCGCTGAACAGGGAGGTCTTAAGTAGCTTCCTGAATTGACAATGCTCTTGACACGGTCTCAAAACCAAGGGGAGATCGTTACAGTAGCTGGGGCATAGACGGGAGAGAGCAATTCCTCCTAATCTTGCCTTTCTTACTCGCGGTACCACCAAAAGGTGTTTGGCACTCGAGCGAAGGGATCTTGATGGTACATATGGCAAGAATTTGCCCAGGTTAAGCAGTGCCTTGTGGATAGTGCAGCAGCTTTTAAATTTAAGCAGTTGGCGGATAGGTAGCCCGTGTAGCTTTACAAGGAGGGGGCCCGGGGGTGGGCATTAAGGACCAGCTGTGCCGCCGTGTTCTGAACTACCTGCAATCTGCTAAGTGATGCATCAGTAGCAGTTTGTGCATGTATGTATGTGTGTGTGCGTATGTATGTGCATGTGAGTATGTGTATGTGGGTGCACGTGTGTGTGTGCGCCTGCTCGCAAATGTGTGCACGTGTGTGCATGTAAACATGTGTGCATGTATACATGTGTGCATGTATACATGTGTGCGTGTATACGTGTTTGCGTGTATACGTGTTTGTGTGTATACGTGGGTGAGAGAGAGGGAGAGAATAAAGATTCAGCATATAGTTAATGTAATAAAACAAAAAAACAATAAAAATCAAAGCAGAGATTGTCATAAAAAGATATTCCAGAACTTCAATCGAGTCTCAAAGCAATGAAGAATATTGCAAGTGGTCTGGAAAATGGCAAAAAAAGTGTGTCTCGAAAAGTGGTGATCTACTCTAGGAATAAACACTATTATATACAGTTGAACGACGATGTTGCAGCGTTCATGTTGCATCTTCTTCTCTCATCCGATCAGCTTTCGATGCTCTCATGGGAGCATGTTTACTCCTCATCCTTTTACAGGAATACAATAGTCCATAGACAATAACCTCCAAGTCTGCTACTCTGTTATATCATTTTTAAGTCTTTTAGGAATCTTCTTTCCATTGAAGTCTACTTTCCCAACTGTTCAGCTACACCTTTAACCCTCTAGTATGGCACTTTTTTTCAATTACAACAATGATCTATATAAAAGCTGGCACATCTATATAATGAAATGAAAAATATTTACTCAACAACATCCTTTAAAATAAAACAAGCATGCTATAAGAGGTCAAGTTCAGTTTGAATGTAGCCTTTTTATATGAATGTTTTTCTTCATTACTTCTTTAAACGACAGTTTCTAATCATGTGTTTAACATTGGTCTTTGTGTAAGTAGAAACATGTAAATGTATTTGTATTTGAGCTTATACAGCGCACAGCTACCCGCAGTGGGTTTCCCGGCGCTTGCTTAGGGAACCCGTCCTGGTATTCCCCTGTGAGATAACCCCAGCAGGGTATCCACAAGGTGAAAGCCAGGCATCCCGCCGCGAGGGGCCGTTGTGGAGATTAAGCAAGCTATTGCCCAGAGTCGCAGAGTGTGAACCCGTGAGTCGAGAAGGCACCGGAGCGAGAATTATCGAGTCCGTGGAATTTTTTTTAGCCCAAGCGGGGAATTGAACCCTGGTCCAGGGCCGATCTCAGCTTCCGGGTCTGCCGCCTCTAACCCCTGAGCCACACTTCTCCACTTGAAGAGTTAAACAAGAAGATGTATGCAACTATTATTTATTATGAAATATCGTGTTCATGAAAAGGTCAAGAATGAAACATTTAATGCATACTTAAGCAATTCTGGTCATGGCAGCTTTTCAGGCAATGCTGTAGCAGCCATTTGTGGGACAGTTCGGGTAAATATGGTTACCTGGTGCCATTTTTTAATTTAAACACATTTTTTTCATTAGAAGCCTATGCGTTAATTCTGAAAAATTAGTATACAATATTATGTTCTTGATATTATTAAACATGCACCCTCAAACTCCAAACATGGACTTGTACTCCATATTTTCCGGAAATATTTGCCTTCACGAATCTATGAGAGAGTGGTCTAGCGTTATATCTTGAAGTATCTTGTCCTCACAGTTTCAGATCTACAGTGTCTGACCAATCAAGCGGAGAGTCTAACACATGTTCAAATCACCCCCAAGTCTTTTGTCAAAAGATGCAAAGTGCCTAGAATTGCCCTGGAAAAAGTTTCTGTTCCCCTCTACAGTAGCATACTCAGAGCCCACTATAGTTAGTGTCCTTTAATTTCAGTTTTGAAAATACTTATTTGCTAAAGCAGGGAGTACCAGTGAGAGAGCGTAAACTGAGTGAAATGTATGAGTATATCCGAATTACATGTAGTACGCACAAGTCATGAGGAGAAATGCCATGAGTGCGAATATTATATTCACCTATATCTAAACTGTGTAGCCAACGTAGAGAATATACATATAGAAGTGGAGCTAATGTAGAAACGAGTATGAAATGTATAACCTTATTAGACGTGATTAATCAAGGTCCATGATAAATGTAGCTGCTAATGGGAAAAGGTCGTGCTGCAAAGCACAGAAGGGAACAGGCCACATGGCCATGCCTGAAAGAGTTAGAATGGTATACCTTTCATTTACATGGACGGCACAAATGTTATAATTAATGTTGTTTATTCGTTAGATTTATATTCCATAGATGTGAGTTCTTTTTATTAATTCAGAAATGATGCTAACATGTTATATTAGTTAACTGCTGCGAGAAGGGTTGTAGGCCTAAATGTTTAATTTGCACGTAAAAGCACAGGCCGACTTGTGTCTAGAAATTGTTGCAAACTTCTGTTAGAAGTCTATGAGAATGGGGATCCAGCTACAGATGTCTGTCTGCAAATGTGAGGGGGTCCAAATTAATAATGAGATGAATAGAGAACTGTTTAGGAGTTAGACGCAGACATGTAGGAGGGTTCGAGAATGTTGGGGTGTATCAGCGGGCCGGAGACGAGTCTGAGAAGCAAGGTCAACTCTAACGCACGAGGCTCAACGGGGAAGATCATGGAAAAAGCCAGAAGAAAACATCACGTGAAGGGGCGTCTCCTGAGGGGCGTCTCAGAATGTTATTGTTTTGTATTAGGGACAGCACCCCTGGGTGGAGGTAGAGCAGATGCCTGAGGACCCTTCAGAGAGCGGATGGGTAGGCAGAGAGGGGTCATGACTGGCGAATATAGGGTTCCACTTAGAGATTAAGAGTGGGTGATCTTCTTAGGAAGTCATTCACAACTGACACCTTTTGGTAGGATGAGAGCTTGTTAAGTAGGGATACCACCCAGATCAGGGTAGGGACCACCTAACCTGTATTTTCCCTCCTGCTGTAAATGTCAGAGAGATCTCAATACGTGTCCATGCTGGTAGCCCTATTATTTTTAGAATTGGTACTTGTAGTTTTCGTGGCTCGTCTGAGGGTTTTCAGAGAGCACATGTATGTAGTTGGGCCCGTATATCTCGTGAACCTCATTTTGAGATGCCTGTACTTGCAACTTATATTGATTTTATAATAAACCTTTGAAAGCTAGAAGTAGTCTGTGGTTTTTCCGAGTCAAGCCGTTATTGATTGAACTAACCTGGTATTAGATGCACCTTCTTTCCTCAATGACAGGCAATAAAGATTCAGTCGACCAAGAATCGGGTTTAGATCAAGAGTGATAAGATATTGATCGAATCTCGAGCCCCAGCAGTTGGTAGCTATAGAGGATGGTTGCTTTCTTGAGGACGGTGACCTAGGCCAGGTTAGCTTACCCCAAGGCCCCTAGAGATCGATGATCGGAAGAACCGCCCGCCGAAGAAGATCCGGATGACGTGAGACCAGAAAAGCAGCAGTATCGGTCGAGAGTGAGTATAAAGGGTCATGCGTGTTAGATTGCGGTGTTTCTGTATTGTATCTATGTTGTAATGTCTAGCGGAGTTGAATGCCTGTAGAGTGACTGTGAGACAGGTTGTGAGCGCGCGCAACCGGTGCAAATCTTAAGTTCAAAGAGAGCTTAAGTGGTTCGGGTGTATCGGACATCCAGAGTAATTGTCAACCAGAGTAAGGGGGTCATGAGGTACCATTGATCGCCCGCAGGACCGAGATAGGGGGAACGTAAGAGTGAGTGCGTGAGTAACGGACGCTGGTCGGAAGTTACTGTGTGTAAGCAACCTATCGGAGAGACGGAAGACGTTTCGTCAATTGTGGTGACAATTACAGATAGACTGTGGACGTACAGTCAAGAGAAGTGACGGCTTGGTCGGAAGTAGTCATTTTTCAGTGTATGAATGGGACGCATGCATGACCGGGAGACGAGCTGAGAAAGGAGGGGTGCTGCTGCGAAGCGGAGACTAGTGACGTCAGAAAGTGCCGCGCTGGGATTGGCCGGCCGGAGCAAGACCGCGCTGTGATAGGCCAGCCAGAAAAGCCACGCTAGGATTGGTGGATTGTCATCAGGAAGTAAACAGAATAGCGAGGTTGAAAATTGTATGTTTAATCATGAAATGTTTTAAATGGTTAAGAGCGGCATTTAAGAGAGAAAGGCGGAAATCTTATGAAGGGGAAGAAGCCCCGCCGGAGGGTACGCCGGCTTATTACATGGCGGTGAATGTGGGGCTACATACAATAATGTGGATCTCGGAGTGGAGTAAGATTACAGAAGGAAATGAGGAACTGACGTTTCCTAAGTACGGGACGTTCAGATTAGAGGTCCTACACCGATTAAAAGCAGTTATGACCTCAATGAGACCTATGCCTAGACCGACCCAGTTCGAAGCTCTCAATGCCTGGATTAGGGCGGCGCACGAGAGAAACCTGAACAGACGCCAAGAAAGGGTGAAACGATCGGTAAGAGCAGTGCAAGATGCTAAGTGGGATGCGGATGCTAAAAGATGGAGAGTACATAACATTGAAGTAAACAAATTGTACCCAGTGTTAGAAGTGACCCCAAACAAAAATCCATGTGAGGAAGATGAGGAGAGCGAGACAGAGGACAGCCTGATAAATAGGTTACTAACAGATAGGCCACCCCCATACAACAAAGAGACAGGTAACGAGGAACAAAGCCGGGAAAGGGGGGCTAGCGTAGGGGAAAATGGACCGCTTTCCATAACTGATTGGGATCCCCCTGCGAAGAAAGAACTGTCCCAACCTAATCCGGTGCAGCAGGTAGTCGGAAGGTTTGTGGTACAGAGGGCCCCAGAAACAGAGTGTGCCACTTCCTACGCACTGCCAGATGCCCTGCAAGTACCTGTTACTATAGGCCCTATTGTATTGATTTATGACCCAGAGAGAGCCAGAGGGGAGGAACAGGTAAGAAAGGACAGGGAGAGAGCAGAGATGGTAAGGAGGAACAATACTATCACCTCCTCAAGTCAGATGCCCAGGCCGAGGGATTGGAGCACCCCAGTACACACAACAGTGAGTCCAACAGGAGATCCGGAGGGACCTAGATGGCCGACAGATCTAAGGGGGTCAGGACGCAAATCCTTGCAGGAGCTAAACGAGTACATGAAAAAATGGGATGAGGCAGTAGAGGCTCACAAGAGCATCATAGCTGCAGAAGCAGAAAGGGAAAGCCAAGATAGCAGAACCCGGACTCATTGCGGAGCGGATGAAAGTCACCCAGAGTGGGGCGAGAAGGGACAAGATAGTAGCAGAGACCCTTGCCCTACCAGAAGCCCTGAGTGTGAGGGGGTGTCTCGCCGAATTCACAGCGGAGAGGATAGGAGAACACAGGAGTATAGAAACAGCTTTAAGTGCACTCACCATGCGTCTGGACAGGACGGACAGAATGGGAGTCGCGAGAGACTTTGCCATAACCATTGGGAGCGCGGACGAGAACGGGGCCTGGGGGAAATAGGGAGTCGAGAAGGGTCTTACAAGATACTGAGTGACACCAGGCAGAGGGAGAATAGCGATAGGGTAGAGGACAGCAAAGAATCCTGTCGCGAAATAAGAGAGTCCAGAGAGCATGGACAAAGTGGGAATGAGGGAAACAGGCTCGTGTTCCATCATCCCCCGAGGCCAGATGGGCGAGCATGGGACCTAGAGAGATGGGAACAAGGAAGGACTCCCCTTAACTCCCCTGACCCTAAGCGTAGAGCCCGGAGCTGGGACGGAAGAGAAACCAATGGGCCACCTAATAAGGATATACTGAGAGCAGAGATAAAAGCCAAAAGACTCGATGTTGCTACCTTAAAGTCTGATCTAGATGATATGGTGGACGGTACCTTGCCCTTAGAAAGAATGGACATGTATGAACAGGATGAGATACTGTTCATGTCAAAAGATGTCACACGAAAAGCAAGGGCAGCACATGAGAAGTTAGTCGAATTAGCAGAAAAATACACGGTAGACCTGTCGAGGACCAAAGCATTACAGGGTAACCATAGGCTACATTATACGGATCGAGATTTAGATGAGAGAAGAACAATAGGCTTAAAAACACACATAAGGGAGCTGATCGCAGGAATAAGGACGTGGAGGGCATTGGACAAATGGGAAGAGAGGTGGTCCAAGAAAGGAACCGTCAGGAGAAGCATGCTTGGTACGACACCTGGAGGATTGCAGGGAATAGAGGCATACCCTTTGCGTGAAGTTGCAAATGGGAACTATGTGCATGTGCCATGGAGTAGGGGAGATTTAGCTGCTTTTACCAACTCCTTCCCTAAATTGAGGGAGAACCCGGTCGAGTGGTATAAGCAAGTATAGAGGTTTGTAAAAATCTCTAAAGTCCTATGGATAGACCTGAACACTCTGTTCGATATAGTGGTACCAGGAGACTTATGGACAGCATGCAAAGTTAGTGCCGAGTGGCCCACATCGGAACCAGAGAGAGATACACGGACTAATGGACCGTCCGAGACAGTAATGGCCAAATATGAGAGAGTGATGACTTGGCTGAAAGATAAGGTGCCAATGCAGGACATAGATTGGGTCAAAATAGATCGAACCAGACAGGAGCCCAAAGAGACAGTTCATGAATATTATGAGAGATTGTTGAAAGCCTTCAAGCAGTACAGCGGGTTGGACGTAATGGATCCTAAAGACATAGGGCAGTTTGTGTCTAAATTTGTTTTGGGTCTAAGACCAGACATTAGTCTAATGATTCAGCAACACTTGATTTGTTGGCAAAACAAACCTTTAGATGAAATCCTGAGATATGCTAGGTACTGTTGTGATGAGATAGATTCTAAAGCAAAGAAGCTAAAGGAAAAATTGATGGTGGTACAGATGCAGTCAGCTAAAGGGGGGCCACAGCAACAGCAACAAGGAACAGGAACTGGGGGTAAGAAACAGTATAGCCAGAACAAGGGCAATGAAGAGAACTCCACCTTTAAACCCAGAATAGACATAGCTGCCTTGAAGAAAACGACTAGGTGCCACCAGTGTAACGAGGTGGGGCATTGGAAACACGAGTGTCCCTACAACGTAGAAATTGGAGAACAGGAGGTAGAGGAGGAAGAGGTCCAGAGTACGCCTGCGAGAGGAGTAACGCCATACCAGGGAAAGGTGCTCAAAGGGGGGACCCCTCCTCCACGAGCCCAGTTCCCTCAGCCACCCAGAGTGGGGACTATGGGTAAGACATATAGACAGATGCCTCTGTTTGTAGGTGGAGAGGAATGCTATTACATAGACCCACTAACTGGACAGAGAGTGGAAAGGGAGGACTGCACCCTCGGGGCAGCCTTGGAGGTGGATCAGAGGGGACCCTATGTTGAGGCCGAAGTGGCAGGGTGCCCCACGACATTCCTAGTGGACACAGGAGCCACTGGATCCACGATCAGATCAGCCGCAGTTCCAGGCCTGCCCATGTCTGGAGAGACAATACAAGTGGTGGGGGTCGCAAACAGGAGAATAACCAGCCAATTGACAGAACCAGTACAGGTGAAAATAGGGAAATACAGTGATGAGCATCAGTTTGTGGTTTGCGATTCTAGTCCTGTGTGTCTGCTAGGAAGGGACCTTTTGTGTAAATTAAATTGTACAATATACTGCACACCTCAGGGAGTGGAGGTATTGACCAACGACGATGACGCAGATTTCAAGGTCGCAAACTCGAGAATATGTGTGGAACTATATCCCACCTTGACAGTGGATGAGCTTCTATGGGACCTAAGGGAGACCGTGGCCCCGGAAGTGTGGGATTTCACTGGGGAGGAAATCGGGCTAGTTAAGGGAGTAGAACCAGTTAAGATAGTAGTAAAACCGCATGCTGAGTTTCCAAGAACACCCCAGTATAAATTGACTCCAGAAACGATTGCCGGTATAAAGCCCGTGATCGAGTCCATGATCAAGCAGGGAATATTGAAAGAAATCGTGGGTAGTCCATGTAACTCCCCGATTATGGGTTTGCAGAAACCGAATGGGAAGTTCAGAATAGTGCAGGACCTTCGAAAGATTAATAACATAGTCGTTTCATGTTGTCCAGTGGTACCGAATCCATCAGTGATACTGTTTCAGATACCGTTCCAAGCTGAGTGGTTTACGGTGATAGACCTGTGCCAGGCTTTCTTCTCGATCCCTTTGGACGAGGAGAGCCATTTTCTTTTCGCATTTAAGCTGGAAGATCGCGTATTAACATGGTGTCGTATCCCCCAGGGGTATACAGAAAGCCCATCGATCTTTAACCAGCTGTTGAAGAAAAATCTTGAAAGTCTAGTGCTGCCCCAGAAGTCAGTTCTGGTCCAGTACATAGACGACCTGCTTGTGGCATCAGAAACAGAGGAAGCTTGCAGGGAGGACTCCATTGCTTTGCTAAATCACCTAGCTGTAAATGGGCATAAGGTGTCCCCAGGGAAATTGCAGTATTGCCTGACAGAAGTGCAGTACTTGGGACACAGAATTGAGAAAGGCAAACGAAAAGTGTCACCAGACAGAATCGAGGCGATCATGAAAATGAATGCGCCTAAAACACAGAGAGAGGTCAGAATGTTCCTAGGGATGGTGGGGTATTGCCGACAGTGGATAGCCAACTTTTCACTGAAAGCAAAACCACTACAAAAACTGACGCACAAGGAGGTGAGTGATCCGGTACCATGGGACAAGGACTGTTTGATGGCGTTCCTGCAGCTGAGAGAGGACCTGTGTCGTGCTCCTGCTCTGGGAATGCCGGATTACAATAAAACATTTTTGCTCTACTGTTGTGAGAGAGAGGGTTGTGCTTTGGCTGTGTTAGTCCAAATCCATGGGAATGCCCGTAGACCAGTTGCCTACTTCTCAGCTACTTTAGATCCAGTAGCTGCAGCGTTGCCCGGATGTCTCAAATCCGTTGCCGCAACAGGTGTCAGTATTGAAAGATGTGAGAACATTGTCATGGGGCACCCGTTAGAGGTATACGTGCCCCATTCTGTTGAACTGTTGATGACCAGGACCAAAACACAGCATCTGACCAATAGCAGGCTCACGCGCTATGAGCAAGTCATTCTTGCTGCAGAGAACTTGACCCTCAAGAGATGCTCTGTTTTGAACCCTGCTACCTTGATGCCACTTCCAAGAGATATCGAGGATGAGGATGAATGTACAGACCATGACTGCCTTGATGTGACTGAACTATGCACCAAACCGAGACCCGACATCGTTGATGAGCCACTGACTGACCCAGACGAAGTTTTCTTTGTCGATGGCTCATGTGTAAGAGACGAAGTTGGGCAGTTGAGAGCAGCTTACGCTGTATGTACAATAATGGGAGTTGTGGAAGCCGGATGCCTGGAAGGAGTACACTCCGCTCAGGTAGCTGAAATTGTTGCATTAACGCGTGCCTGCCTGGCAAGCAAACAAATTCGAGTCACCATATACACCGATAGCCAATACGGTTACGGGGTAGTTCATGATTACGGGCAGTTGTGGTCTCAAAGAGGTTACATGACTTCTTCAGGCTCTCCTATTCGTAATGGAGAGTTTGTTCGATTACTGTTGGAAGCTTTGCAATGTCCAGCATCTATCGCTGTTGTGAAATGTACCGCGCATACCAAAAATATGGACTTCGTGTCACAAGGCAATAGATATGCCGACGAAGTCGCAAGGTACTGTGCAGAACAAGGGTACTCTTTCACGGAGGTGGAAGTGGGTGGAGTACATGTCAGAACTGAATTAGCTATGGTTTTGGAAACTGTTGACTCCTGGGACGACTTAAGGGGTATGCAAGAAAAGGCACCAGACTTTGAAAAGCAAACATGGAAAACTGCAGGATGTGTGCTAGGCGAGGCCCATTTCTGGGTGTCAGCAGATGGAAGAGCAGTATTACCCAATGAGATGGTGAGCCCAATGGCTAGGCTGATTCATGGTCCAGCACATCTAGGAAGGGATGCTATGCTGAGAGTATTTAGGCAGACCTGGTATAACCCGAAATTCAGAGTAGCAGCAGAATCAGTGTGCCAGCGCTGTGTGACCTGTCAGCAGCTGAACATAGGGAAAAGAACACCAGTTGCTCTAAGCCACATAGGGAGGTCAGGAGGGCCATTCAATAGGATGCAAATAGATTTCATAGAAATGCCAAGATGCAACCGCCTTCGTTATGTCCTGGTGGTTGTTTGTATATTTTCACGATGGGTCGAGGCATACCCTACACGCAGGTGCGACACCCTCACAGTAGCCAAACTATTGCTTAGAGAGCTCATTCCGAGGTTCGGGGTGCCGGCCTCTTTGGAATCAGATAGGGGAACACATTTTAACAGCGAGCTTGTAAAGATGATTTGTGCGGCTTTAAACATTGACCAGAAGTTGCACTGCAGCTATCGACCAGAAGCTTCAGGAATTGTGGAACAAATGAATTGCACTATAAAATCCCGGATTGCCAAGATGTGCTCATCAACGTCCCTGAGTTGGCCTGATGCTCTGCCCTTAGTCCTTATGAGCATTCGTAGTACCCCAGACAGGAGGACAGGATTATCACCGCATGAGGTGTTAATGGGGAGAGCAATGAGATTGCCGTCTGTGCCGACGGCTGCACTGTTAAACATCACAGATGATATGATCCTGGACTATTGTAAGGGGCTGTCTGACGCCATTCATTCTGTGTCCCTTCAGGTGCAGGCTGCCGAGGTTCCATCGTGCCAGGGCCCGTGTCATGACCTGTATCCTGGGGACTGGGTCCTGGTGAAAAAACACGTGAGAAGAAGCTGCCTAGATGTTCGTTGGCGAGGGCCCTACCAGGTCATCCTGATCACGAATACAGCGGTAAAAGTGGGGAGTCTGCCCAACTGGATCCACGCGTCGCATACGCGGAGGGTTCCAGCACCTCTAGAAGAAACAGCTCCTCTCTCGGATGAAAGTCTGGAAACGGACAGGGAAGCCACAGAGGGGGCCAGCCAAGCTGTAGAGGTGCAAGAAGAAGCTGGAAGTGTGTCTGACCAGGCTGAGGACGGTCAGTACAACAGTGAAACGGACAACGCTACAGAAGGAGGAAGTAGCTGGGAGGACGAGTCGGACTCCGACCCAGCCGACAGAGAACGCGAGACAAGCCGAAGGAGAAGGAGCAGAAGGGTAAGGCGTGGAGAAGCCAGTTGGCCGCCAAGAAGGAGTACAAGCCTGAGGTCAAGGCCAGAGAGAACCCTTGCTCCAATATCGGAAGACTCAGATCAGGAGGAAGGTGCTCAGGGCGCTGCAGCACCAGATCCAAGAAGATCAAGGAGGATACGTGTGCCAAACAGAAGATACGCCACCCCTGAGTGGACATATCTGGAGACAGATGTCTTGGGAACGAGCGACAGGAAGGATCAGGGCGGTGCTGGTGTCCTGCTCTGAACCTATCATCAAGGTGGAAGTAAAGCTGTTAGTGCCCGGAGTCGAAGCAGAAGGGACACTAACTTTCACACTCCCCAGCCCTCCCCGCTTAAGCAAGTTAAAGCACATGTTTTTCACTGAACTGCAATTCCCCGATTTTGGAAACAAGGTAACAGACCATGAGGAGAATATCCTTCGTTTGGAAATATTGAACTATGCTATTCAAGCCGCAGGCCCAGGCCTTATAGTAGATGCTTAAAAGACTTTATAAATAAGCGAGAAGAGAAAGAAGATTACCTAGCGCCCAGGAAGCAGAGAATTGTAGGGACTTCCCTATAAGTTGACGGAGAAGGGCTAGGGATGTCTGTGTAAAGAGCTTGGAAGACATTGCAAAAGAGGAGTGCCAGTTCCACAGGTGGTTCTAAAGACTGGAAGATCAAAAGAGACTGTAAAGGAGCAGAAAGAAAAGAACTTTGTGTTACAGGAAAGAAAAGTATAGTACCATCTGAAGAAATGGAGACCGGCACCCCAAACAGAAAGGCCAAATGTATAATAGGCACATTAATAGTAGGAGTGATTTTTCTTATAGCTTTAGTTGTAACTGTATCTTATGTTATGGGACATGAGAGTGAAGCAAAGGTAAAGGATGACAAGGCTGTAGTGACATCGAAACCCACTGTTGCTAGTAAGAAGGGTGAAAATGTACAGGGGAAAGCGTTATTAGCAGCAGAAGCCCGTAGGTTACACATAGATGAGTCCCAAGGCGACTATAGGTCAAACGCTTATGCTAAACTTCTGTATGAATACGTGGATGCCATGGAGGTTAAGGACTGCTATGTCTGCATGCAGTTGCCGGCGTCTGTAGATGAAGGCATTAGATATCATCACCTCCCGCTGACATATGGCATTACATGTAGCTTATTGCTTAGTATATTTTATGGGAGAGATAGTTTTGAATACTATTTCTCCAATTATGATTCTGTGTTACCAGAAGTCCCAAATTATAAACAGATGAACAAATGGGACTACTGGAAGAGTGAAGACAGATTGGCCAAGTTCTTCATTCCTTGGATTACTTTAGATACTTCACATGCCCGTAGAAATAACCTGACATGCAAGGTGTCAGAAGTCGAGAAGAAGTTCATAGGGCAGGTGGATGATCGATATAGAAGGCAAAAGATCCTGAAGAAATCAGGACAGGGGAAAACCGATTGGACCGAAGAAGAGAAGTCACACAAGAGAAAAGGTAGTAGCGGTCCAATAGCTTTAGATAAAACGCAAAGAGGGAAATTATGTCTTCACAGAGCCAAAACGTATTACGAAAATGTGTACGTAGGAGAAGTCAGTTGTGAACATGCTTTCAATATAGAATACTATACCAAGGACTTCCTGAAAGGAATGCAAGTGATTCCAAATGTATACTTTGTGTGTGGGAGAAATGCTTACGTGAGATTGCCTGACAACTGGTACGGATCATGTTATCTGGCAATCATCTTCCCCAAAATATACCATGCCCAAGACTTAGAGATCATCGAGGGCAAGGCCTCAGTGAGGGGGAGAAGAGATCTGAGAGATGCAGAAATGGTCGGAGATGTATTTGGAGCTGTTTTTCCTCTTTTAGGACTGATTCTCAATGATGTCAAAATTAGACGACTGGCTACAGTCGTGGACAGGTTGTCTGCTAGCACTGCTAGGTCCTTAATGTTGGTAGAAGGAGAGATGCAATCGATAAGGGCCATGGTGCTTCAAAACCGGCTTGCATTAGACGTCCTGTTAGCAAAAGAGGGCGGAGTCTGTAA
The DNA here is from genome assembly GCF_964263255.1 of Lissotriton vulgaris. NCBI lineage: Eukaryota > Metazoa > Chordata > Amphibia > Caudata > Salamandridae > Lissotriton > Lissotriton vulgaris. Next base: position 2,125,587,597 of record NC_141685.1, read on the forward strand.
GGCTTTGAAGGTCCAGGAATGTTGCACTTACATTCCAGACAATTCAAAGCCTCTAGAAAAGGTCATTATGAATATAACTAATATTCACAAGGAGATCGAAGACCTATCAAAAGAAAATGTTTGGGAAAAAGTGGGTCATGGAATGGGTGAAGTTGGAGGTTGGTTCGCCAACATAGGAAGGAGCTTTGTTTGGTACATCCTAAAACCTATCATCATAATAGTGATCTGTGTGATCATGTTGTGGGGAATGGTGAGGCTGTATCAATGGTATAGATCAAATGAGTTGGAAAGATCCAGAAGAGAGCAGCTACAGAGATTGGCTGCTATACAAGACAATCAGTATAGGAGCTTGAGGGCTCTAGAAACGCAGAAACGAGGAGCACTAGCAATTACTTCAGTTTAAGTGTTGGTGATGACCCCGAGAGGTCATCAAAGGGGGGAACTGAGAGAGCGTAAATTGAGTAAAATGTATGAGTATATCCGAATTACATGTAGTACGCACAAGTCATGAGGAGAAATGCCATGAGTGCGAATATTATATTCACCTATATCTAAACTGTGTAGCCAACGTAGAGAATATACATATAGAAGTGGAGCTAATGTAGAAACGAGTATGAAATGTATAACCTTATTAGACGTGATTAATCAAGGTCCATGATAAATGTAGCTGCTAATGGGAAAAGGTCGTGCTGCAAAGCACAGAAGGGAACAGGCCACATGGCCATGCCTGAAAGAGTTAGAATGGTATACCTTTCATTTACATGGACGGCACAAATGTTATAATTAATGTTGTTTATTCGTTAGATTTATATTCCATAGATGTGAGTTCTTTTTATTAATTCAGAAATGATGCTAACATGTTATATTAGTTAACTGCTGCGAGAAGGGTTGTAGGCCTAAATGTTTAATTTGCACGTAAAAGCACAGGCCGACTTGTGTCTAGAAATTGTTGCAAACTTCTGTTAGAAGTCTATGAGAATGGGGATCCAGCTACAGATGTCTGTCTGCAAATGTGAGGGGGTCCAAATTAATAATGAGATGAATAGAGAACTGTTTAGGAGTTAGACGCAGACATGTAGGAGGGTTCGAGAATGTTGGGGTGTATCAGCGGGCCGGAGACGAGTCTGAGAAGCAAGGTCAACTCTAACGCACGAGGCTCAACGGGGAAGATCATGGAAAAAGCCAGAAGAAAACATCACGTGAAGGGGCGTCTCCCGAGGGGCGTCTCAGAATGTTATTGTTTTGTATTAGGGACAGCACCCCTGGGTGGAGGTAGAGCAGATGCCTGAGGACCCTTCAGAGAGCGGATGGGTAGGCAGAGAGGGGTCATGACTGGCGAATATAGGGTTCCACTTAGAGATTAAGAGTGGGTGATCTTCTTAGGAAGTCATTCACAACTGACACCTTTTGGTAGGATGAGAGCTTGTTAAGTAGGGATACCATCCAGATCAGGGTAGGGACAGCCTAACCTGTATTTTCCCTCCTGCTGTAAATGTCAGAGAGATCTCAATACGTGTCCATGCTGGTAGCCCTATTATTTTTAGAATTGGTACTTGTAGTTTTCGTGGCTCGTCTGAGGGTTTTCAGAGAGCACATGTATGTAGTTGGGCCCGTATATCTCGTGAACCTCATTTTGAGATGCCTGTACTTGCAACTTATATTGATTTTATAATAAACCTTTGAAAGCTAGAAGTAGTCTGTGGTTTTTCCGAGTCAAGCCGTTATTGATTGAACTAACCTGGTATTAGATGCACCTTCTTTCCTCAATGACAGGCAATAAAGATTCAGTCGACCAAGAATCGGGTTTAGATCACGAGTGATAAGATATTGATCGAATCTCGAGCCCCAGCACCAGTAAAAATGTCCATATCAGAAGGGCTACTCGCCCTCTATGGTGTTCCAGCGGGGCTGTCAGCATTATCTGAAAGACTGGGATGTTACATGCATATATCACCATGCCTTCCCATGCCACTTTCTGGGCAGATTCTTGTCACAAAGCTAAGTCTGGCTGCTTTGATTTCTGGAATGCAAGTACTTTTTCTGCTTTATAAAGTGTGTGAGACCGTTAACAGTAAGGGACCCTATGGATAGGGGCCCCATAGGCAGGTTCGCATCGCAGCATCGCGAGTCAGCGCGCTGCGGTCTCCTTGCGGTCCGATGAGTCGTGGGCCCCTGGATGTATCGGCATGCTGACCTGGGAGAGGCGGAATCCCCATGCGGGATCACGGCCATCGCCCTATGATCGGAGACAAACAGAGAGACTGAGGAGGTGAGATCGGGGACCAGACCGGGCGATACTCTTCCTGTTTCAGCGGAGGAAGCCGCTACTTAGCCCCGTCCCCCCTGGATTGGCGCATAACAACGCCGAGAGCGCACAGTTATTTGATCTCCTTTTACTGTTTTTATTGTTGTACGGTACAATAGAATTATCACACAGCGGACTAGGATTCAAGACTACAGAACCCTTGATCTTCAAAAGGGTGGTCCTGACGTAGCATGCAGCTCGATTACACCGGGTAAACAATGACTGCAGCAGCAAAATCGTGGATACCTTAATGGCACCTTTACTTATTGCACTATTATTTTAACTTTTATTTTTAACTTCACGCTAACATGGCTGACAGTATTTTTTGAGGTACAGATTAGCAAAATGGCTGACCACTCCAACAACAAGGGTGAGAGGCCCAACCCCTGCCATGGGTCACTCTTATCAGAGATCAACAGCAACCCCTGTGGAACCAACACTAAACACAACAACTGAAAAAGGATTAAAAACAAAATGATGAATGGAAATGTGAATGTAAAGTAAAACAAGACTACACCAGGCAATGCACAGTCAATGGAAAAAGACATAGGACTGCACAGCGGTCTTCCTACCCCCTGTGTTTTGTATTTGTTATGGGGGCTTAGAGGGGTTGTAAGACGCCTGGGCTGTTCGCTGGCAGTACCATGATGAACATTCTGAAGGCAGAGATCGCCAGTAAAAGGAAGCTGTTGGAGGACAAGGCGCCTGTAGGGGAAAACAACAAAAAACTTCAAACTTAGTTAGCTTGCAAGAAAAGATGAAGAGGCATACTTCCAGAGGTGTGGTCTCAAGATAGAAAATGATGATGAGGAAGAGCAGCCTCAAGTAATCCTGTATTAGAGCTCGAGCTAGCAGAGGAGAAGTTACCGATGACTCTTTCTAGACAAGAGGAGATCCGGAGGTTGAGAGAACGAGGTGAACCAATTCGATTGTTTGCTGCAACAGATTATAATGCTTTTCAGAGATTGAGAAAGATGGAAATTTTAGCACCTGACGTTAATAAGGGCTTGAGGAATGACTTGAAAGCTGCCTTGGATAAGATTGACCAGCAGTACTTGAATGAACTTGTGGCAGGCCCGGAACCGGGAGAAGAGGATACCCAGAATGACCTGAAAGTTCATGAAGAGAATACCACAATCGAGGAGCTGGAGGCTTTGGGAGAATCTTTGGGACAAAGTGATGATGAAAAGGATATGGACAGCATAACCAAACTCATGAAGTTTCTTCTTGGAGTGTTGGCTATAGACCTAAATAGCAGAGAAGATTATGTGAAACGTAGTGTACAAGGGAAACTTGCCAGCGCCACGCAGAAACAGACTGCTGTTCCAAAAACTTCCCAAAAGGAATCTTCCAGCGGATATTAAAGAATCAATAATTGATATCATAAAGTTCATGTTGCAGAGAGAGTATGTGAAGGATGGCCACCAGAGTACCAGTGTACCGTACAGTCCCCTGCCTGACCCCAAGATGGCTTTCCATAGTGGACCCCTACACGTTGTTTTACTTCCCTGTGACAACAATTGGACATTGACCAGACCTTGAACCTATACCCTAACCTGCCTACACATCAGGACTTGTAACCTGCGGAACTTACCCCGGACTGTGGAGATCTAGTGATTTGGCTGATGCCCGGTGTAGTTACCATATAGCTAAAGAGGAGATGGGTTGAGGACTCCCCCTCCCAGCTGTCACCTATGCAGCCGGACCTTGGGCAAATTTTACTCTTGTCTCTACGTCCTATCTTCCTCCTGCCCCTTTACCCTATCCCCTTACCCTTCCTTGCTCCACTCACCTTGTCCCCTATGTTCTTTAAATGCTTTTCTTAATACTTATGTAACTTTTAACTGATGTAAAGTGCAACACTATTGTCCCTCATGTAAAGCGCTCTGATTCCATCGGGTCTAGCTAGAGCTATATAATAACTCATTAATTAATTTTGTTCCCATTTAGTACTCTTTCTCTCTTTGTCTTCCTCCCTAGCTCCTATTCACTCTCCCCTGAATCTCTCACCTTGCCTGCTAGTCTGCCTAGCCCCCTGTCCTTTTGCGCTCTTTGACTAAGCACTCCTTCTCCCCTTGTTGGGGAACGATCCAATATTTATACTCTGGAGTCTCAGCGTACCGCTGAGAGAGTCCACTGCGCCAAGGGAGCCACTCACAGCTGTGGTATGTTATGGCACCCCTTGCCAAAGCACTCCCTCTCCCCTTTTTGGGGAAGGATCCAGTATGTAGGGCTTGAGTCTCAGAGTCCCCTCTGAGAGAGTCCACTGCTTAAAGGGAGCCTTCCGCAACAGAGATAGGGAAGTGATACCACTTCCCCTGGGATCACAGCTTACTGGACTTTGGACGTTGTTTTGACTCGTCTACCGGTTTGTGTGCCAGTCGCCCTTCCCCTCCTCTTTCCTTGCGGTGTCCTTTACCCTCCCCTCCTCTTTCCCACCTTCATTACCTGTCTACTTCCCCAGCTCCTTCCCCCTCCCCTTAATCTTTCCCCTTGCTTGCTTTTCCCCTTACGTATTTGTGCTTATTGTTTATCCTGACCTTACAAATAACTATGTTGCCATGCTCCAATAACTGTGTAACCTTTGTAACGATGTAACCTGTAACTATGATCTAATGCTCATGTAAAGTGCTCTGATACCTCTGGGTCTAGCCAGCACTATATAAAACCTTTAAAATAAATAAAAATAAATAGCTCTATGTACGTGTGGTGTAGATGGTCCGGGCGATCAAATGTATTTGTATGCACTGAGTTAGTTTAAAAGGACAGTTTCTTTCTAGAACTTGTTCTTGCTATGGGGTAGTAGAGAAGGTTGCAAGTATGTATTTTGGTTGCCTGGTGTTTTTAGGGGGACTAAGGATTGGTGCAGTGCTACCCTGTGGTCAGACAGGTGTAGTATTAATTGGACTGTAAGTGTATCATTCTTGAGTGTGAACTCGGGTGTCCTGGTGCTGCTTATCAACCTTACTCATAGAATAAGGGCAGTAAAGTGGGAACATGAAAACCTCCTCATGAAAACATATAACATACTTTATGTACATCCCCGGGGAGGTGTGTCCCCTAGCCAGTACCGTAGCTAGCGGGGGCGGTCCGCCCTAGGTGGCACAATTTTGGGGGCGCCCGCGCGCCACTGGTGGCCCGTTGTGGCCTTTATCATTTATTTGGGGACACTGTGTCCCCAATATAATTTATTAAGGACGCTGCAACGGGCCACCAGTGCCACGCGCGGGCCAGTTTGAAAGTGCGCGTTGCACGCACATTACTTGCTGCTTTTATAACTGCAGCAGCAGTCACAGTGCTTCAAAAATTGCAGCCACGACGTCCCGGTCCTATGTTTGTATTTCTTGAGAAGCTCAGCTCTTGACTGTTGGCCCGCATGGCCGTCCCATCCCCCAGGGTCGTCCATCAATCTTGTAGCGTGCAAGCGCTACCAATGATGGCCCTGGGGGCAACATTAAATGATTTATTATTTTGGCCAGCCCTACCCTTGTGTTGCGATGAGAACGAGGTAGTAGTGAGTGACGCGTCAGGTGCTTCACCGCTACGTGCTCTCATGCTCATTTTGGCCTGGGGCAGTCGGTGCTGTGCTGCTCTCTGGGCGATTTGCTGGCTCTTTGGCTGCTGATTAAGTTTGAACCAACCACCCTTTGCTGCCTGGCATAGAGACCCTGGAGCAAGTCACGATTGAGGTAAGAGGCGAGCTTTCAGAGGGCAGAGGGGATATTTAGTGAGTAGGGCAGCATAGCTGCCAACAGGGCTTTAAGTGGGATGAAAAAATGGAGGGTCTCTCAAAGGGGGTGGGCGATTTAATTATGGGTGTGGATTTAAAACACTTACTCTAAAAATCTGTCTTTAGCATAGTGTGCCAACTGACTTGTATTTTGCTGTTTCTGTCATTGCATCCAGATATGTGGTACAACAAGTAATATCATACCTACAAACAGGCCCCGTTCTAGAGGGTGCACCAGGCCCACCCAAGGATTGCCTTGGCCCACCCTAGGGCATTGTGAACTGGAAAATTAGAGTTTTTTATTCTAATGTTTCACAGTGGTTTGAAGCCCCATTGTGCCCTGCCACGTTGTTTTATTTATTAACCATTGACATGCTCTAGTTTCAGGCCTGGGGACAGGTGTGAAATCAGCAGGGATAGTAGCTGCTATGATGTGCTAAAGAACTGCACAGGCATCCTGAACTCTTTCACTCACTCACACTAAAGAGGCTGCAGGCTTCCATCACAAGGTACTTAGGAGTTCCAAAAAGTTATATGGCAGAAACGCTTTGCAAATGATTTCCTTTTCCCCAAATAGTTAGTGAAAATGTGTTTATGATTAGCATACAGATTTACTAAGGTTTTTTTTTTTTAATTTCTTCCTACTCAGGCCATTATTAATTTGCAGTATTACATAAAAAAATTAAAGGAAAAAGTAAAACAAAAATATGTTTTATCTTTCCATTGGCTAAATGAAAAAAACATCCTACTCTTCATTAATTCACTCCACAATAATTTGTATGTTGATTGTTACAAGTGATAGAATGATTCCTTGAGCAGGGACCTGTGGGCAGGGCCACTGGAATTATGTGAATGTGCAGGCTTGGCATTTTTCGCATAGCTATGGATTTGCCGCATTTGCCACATAAGCCATTATCTTCTGCATAATCTGCAGATTTTTAAAGAGGCTGTTTTTAGCTCAAATGGTTCAAAAGTTATAAAATGCATTGACATGTGGTGGCGCTGAGAAGAAGGTTCTTTCCGACGGTTGATTGGTCACCTTCTGATTGCTTATTGCTATATTCAGGTGTTAAACTGGCCCCAATGAAGTGCAATCTATGTTTAGTGTTAGCAAGCATAAAAATATCAAAATAATGAACTAATACCATCACATAATGTGCCGCATTATGCTGCACAGTTTGCTTTTTCTTGTTTAGTCAACACTGCTGCATAATTTGACCCATGCATCAGCCTGAATTTTCCGCATGTACATTTTAAAGTTGTGACAAGCAAAGTCCTTCCACTGAGTCATTCCCTGTTAATAATTAATTTGCTGTTTTTGAAAGATAAAGAATCACAGGCTTTGACACTGTTACATTGGTTTTGGGTCCCCAGAGCACATTACGTTTGTGCAGGTCCCCAATGCTTTAATGGGGGGGACCATGATGTATGGTCATTTAATGTCAGCTGTAGATGATGGATCCCTGAACAGTGTCATGAATGTGCATGTTTGCATTGTGCTGAAGGGATTACCAGGTAATTGTTCACGCAGCTCTGATGGATGTCACATGCGGTTTTTCTGAGTCCCCGGTTAGATCATGCAGTCTGTGTGTTCCCTCCTGTACTGCCTGGCACTGGTGTATTCAACTGTGTAGCCTTGGACCGCGCCATGAATGTGCATGTAACTTGCATGATCGAGGTAACTATTAGCAGCGATACTACGTGTCTCTCGGACCTCTTTCAAGTGCTCGCCGTCCTTTTTCCCCAGCACCCCAACACCCCCCCCAACTATTGCTGTCACCTCAGTGAATCACAACGGCACAGTGGTGTAGCTAGGCCCTTTGCCCCTCGTGCCAGGCCCTGCCTTTGCCGCCCTGCGGCTGCACTGAAGCGCAGGAGGGGTTTGGGAGTTACGTGCTGGCGATAATTACTTCATAAGTCGCTGGGCAGGCTGTAACCCCCAAACTCGGGCATCCCACAGTCGGAACGACTCCCCGTCCTCTTGCAACGCCACTCCAATGCCATTGGTGTCAACCCAATAGCAAAATTGGGAAGGTATCACTTGGGAGCTGCAGCAGTGCCAGCCATTGTGCCCGGCTCCATGCTCCCACCAGCCAGGAAATTCCATCAAGACTCCACCACCAAAACTAGGCGTTATAGTTATATTTAATGACATGGTTGGACCTTTTTGTTTTATTCAAGAGGACGATAATTTCAGATACTCGTTGAAAGATTTAACAAACTAGAGTTCAGCAATTTTACCAGATGAAGAAATTCTGTATTTCTTTTGTATGTAATAGGAACTGGAACATATCAGAAAGTGTACTCATCAAAAATTCAATGTAAAATAACTTTGAAATCACATGTTCAGGTTAGTGTCCAGTAGTGCCAATGAATAATCAAGAGGAAATACTCTTAGGTACCTTTAAATTCGGGATTACTTTTTGCAGTGCAGTTATACTTACTTTTCCCAGGTCTCACTTTCAAATTCATTATTCTAAGTTGCATGTCTAGTGTTCACACTTCAAGATGATGGTTGAGTTAACCTGAAACCAGAAGTAAAGTGTATTTTAGTTTAATTCCTACAAATCTTTATAACGAATACATTGTGTAAACACTTTTGAGACCTGTTCCATATGTATTGGTTAGTCTTTGAAATCACAGGGCTTTACACCGAACTAATTCTTTAAAAAAAAAAATTGAAGAAACTATAAACAAAGAAAACCACACAACCTATTACAATTGATCAAACAGCAGGGCAGTTTTATCAAGCCTTAGGGAAGAAATGGGATTACATAAAGATAGCAAAGACGAGGCAGAAGAATATCTGGTTTCAGGTAGAGAACTCCAGTTATGCTACATTTGTGCAACAAACTAAAATGGTCGGAAAGACTTAAAACCATGCAGTCTAAACTGTATCCCTTCCTTCCCCCACTGCCCCAACATTGTTGCATTTTTCTGAATCCTCTGTTTTTACAACGTTTTGCCCACTTGTCAAAAAATATAAAATGTATTCTATCACATTGGGTTAAGTATCTTTCTGCTTTGCACAGAGCTCCACCTCTCTTTGGAACTAGGGATGCACTTTAATATCCTCTAAAACATATAGGAACATACATTCTATCTGGGAAAAGGAATGGGGACTAGAAAAAAAATACAGGAACATTTGAGGTAAATGGGGAATAAAAATGCATTTGGCATCAAAAGTTTAGAAAAACAAAGACTAAAGGCAAAATATGCTAGCAAAGAGAACAAGCATTTGCAATGCAATAGGTCTTGCATTTGCAACAATTGAGCTTTTGACATTGTAAATGGCACTGCCTTTTATCTATGTTTTAAACCTGCAATACTAAAAGGCATTGTCATTTACAATGCCAATAGGTCAAAGTTTAGAAAATGTGAGACCTATTGCAATACAGAGAGCACGGTGTCCCTGAAACGTGCGCTGCGCTCATCATTAAAGTAAAAAAAAAAAAAAAATTAAACAGAGTGTGGTGTCCCTGAAGCAGGCACTAAGCTCAGCTTAAAAGTTTTAAAACAAGACACAGCCACCATTGTCCCGTGATTGCTGTAAGGGGTGAGGGGAGGAGATAGCCACTTTTAAAGATAAAGCACGCATCGCGCTCCATATGAAAAGCGGCCTCCATTGTCCCGCGAGTGCTATGCGTGCGCTCTGCAAATACTAGAAGCAGCCGCCATTGTCCCCATTATTCATTAAAACATATAGTGCTCACTGACTTATAAAACATGTAACAAGACAAGTAAAAGGTCCAGTCATTATAGGAGGTAGCAAGTGCAGACAAGGCAGTACCAAGGAGGGACTAACAAGCCTATTCACAAATGAAAAGCAACCTTTTATCAAGAATAGTAACACGAGCCAATTAAAAGGATGAGGGGGGAAATGGGCTTGTGTCCCATTCCTCAACACAGCATTATGCATGGCAGCATATGCACTGCACAGGCTTGACTTAAAAAATGGTAAGACGGGGTACATGAATGACACAGATGTTTGGAACAGTATAGGAACTGCAGAGGGAATTGAGATTCTTAGGAAGAAGTCAATGTTAGAGAAGCAATATCATAAGGGTTTGAATGAAATGCTTTAATGAAGGAATATTGAGAAAAATTTTTTTTTAAAGATGTTACTGTAAAGATGAGATCCTGGAAATTTGTTTGTTTCCAGTATGTTCTTTATTTGGTAAGAGACAAAGTTTGACACCTCCAGCTTATGCTTCAGCTTCACAGCTTTACCCACCCCTTTACTTTCAAAGCATAACATTCCACATGCAGAGTGTTCCATTACAGCATGAAGCTATGAAGACATCGACACATCTTCCCCCTTATGCACAAAAATAAAAATAAAACAACAATTTAAATAATATTCCACATTTCAATATACAATACTACATACATAAACATGACTATATCAACTATCATAACAAGATTACATACAATTATACATCAATCATGTAGAACTGGTTGAGGAACATTGCATTTCCATACATTTCCTGAACTCCAAGCAGAGCCATCAACCAAAACAAGAATATTCTTCTTGACAGCTCTTACTTGAAGAGGTTATGAAAACTTGTTTTCCTCCCTTGATCACCTTTCCTGGTTACAACCCAATCTCCCTCTACTATGTCTGGCTCTTTAACAGCTTTTCTGTCATTATAATCACTAGCAGCTGCCAATTGTCTCTGACATACATCACTCTCCACAGCAGTGCGATCAACCCACACACACTCTTTATTCCTCAGCCAACCAGGTACCTCCTTCAAACCTGGTTCACAGCCTTTAAGAGAGACAAATGGTGACACAGCAGTCACAGAATGCGGTTATTACCCTATATGACCAAACCAACTTCTTCAATTCTCCAACCATGACAATCCATTTGACAGAGATGACTGTATATTATCCATCAACCGATTAATCCATTTGCTTGTGGTCTGAACAATGCAACTTTTTCATGTTTGATTCCAAATTTACTCAAGAAATACACCATCTTACTCAACACCAACTTCCCTCATTTATAAACACTCTCTCCGAAAATCGCACAACTTTGTCAGTGTCTATGCAATCTGTAGTTTCAATACCAAACTACTTGGAATGATAGTCCACCAAAACCATCAGAAACCTGTTGCGAGAATCAAGCTTTGAAATCGGACCCAAGAAATCAATTGCTACTCTCTCCCAAGAACGTTTGGGAAAAACATAACAACTTAAAAGAGGCTGTCTCAAAACCTTAGGGCCAGATGCATCAAGCGAAATGTAAATGTAAATGTAAATGTAAATGTATAGGCATTTATATAGCGCACTACTTACCCGTAGGGTCCCAAGGCGCTTCGACCGCTGCGAAACCCTTCCTGGCTTCCCTGAGAGATGGTCCCTTAATGGGTATCTCCAGGGTGAGACCAGGCATCCCCGGCGGTCTGGTGGGGCCGTTAGTGAAGATGAGGCAAGCTAATGCCCAGAGTTGCCGAGTGTGAACGCTGATCAGAGTGGGCACCGAGGCGAGAGAATTATCGCAAAAGGGCCAGATTCTCAGAATCTGGCCTTTTGCGAGTGCAATTTTTGCATTTGGGATGCATCATCCCAAATGCAAAAATCCCAAATAGAGAATTCGCTAAATTGCGATTGTTTGCATTTAAGGAATCTCAAATTGAGATTCCTTAAATGCAATGCATGAAAGTATCAAAAATAGCAAATTCGCTAATAGGGCACGCAAATTACCACGAAGTACAACTTCATGGTAATTTGCAAAAACTTTGAAAAATGCACTTTTGTGCATTTTTCAAAGTTTCATGTTGCGCACACACATGCCCTAAGGGCATGTGTGTGCGCAACATATGTGCACAGATCACATTCAGGGGTGTAACAGGGTGTCCTTTGGACACCCCTGCAGCCTTGAACTCGCAATCTCAATTTGCGAATCGCTAATTGCGATTCGCAAATTGAGATTGTCTTCCCATTCATTCCTATGGGCCTCTAGGCCCATAGGAATTAATGGGGAGGTATTCATTAATTGCGACTCGCAATTTGCGAGTCGCAACTAAGGAATTCTAAGGAATCGCTATTTTTATAGTGATTGCTTGATGCATTCCATTTTGCTATTCCTTATTAGCGATTCCTTATTTTTCGCTAATAAGGAATCGCAAAATGGATGCTTGATGCATCTGGCCCTTAGTCTTGTCACTGTTCGCACATGCATAACAATAAGGTTGTTGATAGGGGTGGGGCGACAACTCCGTTCCGCCCACGGAATGTGCACAGATGTGCCCCTGCTGCCTTCCGCGATGTAGGCAGAGAAACAAGGTAAATCTCAGGCAGAACGGAGTTGGGCTCCCACCCTCCTCCCGCACGCAGTATTAACACTTTACAAAGCATTATAAATAACATTTTAAATAACCTTGCCTTATCGGCGGCGTCCCCAGGTTTCCATCCGTCTACATTGAGTCTTCTTCTGGAAACTGCGCATGTGCGAACGCCCGCGCTTGCGCAGTTCCCAGAAGAAGACGCGATGGAGACGGATGGAAGCCCGGGGACGCCACCGATAAGGTAAGGTTATTTACATTTTTATTTATAATGCTTTTTAAAGTTTAATACTGCGAGCGGGAGGCCTGTAACATGTAACGGAGTTATGCGGAGAGTACGGAGAGTGGTTCCATCTCCGTGCCTCTCTGCTTAGATCCCTTGCGCAAATTACCCCCACCCTTAGTTGCGGACGTGTTTATTTGACTAAGCAGGGATCTGACCTTTTGGGGTGGCGTCATCAAAAAGTTTAAACATCATTTTAAATCGTGATTTTAATCCATTGTGCTTTGCACGCGTGGGTTCGGATCACATCCTCATCGTCAATGTAAAGATGAGATCCTGGAAATTAGTTTGGTTCCAGTAGGTTCTTTATTTAATAGGAGATAAAGTTGAACACCTCCAGCTAACCACCCTTTACTTTCAAAGCATAACATTCCACCATGCAGAGTGTTCCATGTTCCATTACAGTATGAAGCTATGAAGACATCTCTAGTTACCATTTGCGATATAAAGAGGCAAACTTAAAAATAGGGGAAACATAAACAGAACATGACAATTTCATGACAATGAGGTTCAAGTGATGGAGGGAAAGGGATTAGCAAAGGAGAATTGCAAAAAAGAGCAATTAATTCAGAGGTACTGAAGGGCAGTATCCGAGATTTCCCTATATAAGGTATTCAGTTAAAAAGCGATCAGCTGTGACAGCAGAGAAAGTAACCTAAAGAAAACGGAAAGAAGAGCCTTCGTCGTTGAGAGTAGAAGAGTGATAAACTGGGAGAATAAATTAACGAAAATGGGACATTATCAATCAAACAAGGGGGACTGAAGCCATTTGGACATGAAAGGAAAGGCACAATATCAAAAACCCGGCAAAACAGAATAAACTAGCTCTTTTAAGTTTAATTGAAAAATGGAATTAAATTACAGTGCTAATGTGATACCAGTCAGCAAGAGGTGAGATGAAAAACCTTGTCAAACTTTGAACCAGTGTTGCAGGAAATCATGCGGAAAGTGAATACCAGTTTTAAGAGCACCGGGCCAGGGAAAATATCTCTCATCCTACAAACAAGTCCACGGTCAGAAAAGGGAGGAGGGGAAGGTGAAGATGGGGAGAGTTGACGTCTTTGGCTCTTCAAAAAAGAGCAGAACTTGATTTACTGACACAGGAACTGCCACACCTTGATGTTCTCCAAGTAAGCAAGCCACATGATCAAGTCAAATTAAGTTGCAAACTTTATGGTCGTCGGTCAGTAAACTCAAATAAATGATTACATTTGTTTTAGTTGAACTAAATTACACTTATGCTAATCTCTGCATAGTCTCAGCGTGCAGACAAAAAGAAGACTCCATAGGAGGGAGCGAGCGAGAGATTGAGGGAGCGAGACAGGGTCGGGGGGGGGGGGGGGGGGAGAGAGAGAGAGAGAGAGAGAGAGAGAGAGAGAGAGAGAGTCCCAGGGGGGGGGGGAAGGGGGAGAGAGAGATAGAGAGAGAGAGGGAGAGGGAGAGGGAGAGAGAGAGAGAGAGATGATTTAAGAGTGGTCTAATTCCAGGACAGATATATAACAAAAGATTGAAGAAAGGTGATGGATGAGTAAAAAGAGTAAAATAATAAGGAAAGCATGAAGTGATGAAGTGGAAACTCAGGAGTAGGGCTCGATTGGAAAGAGAAAAGTTAGATTTAAAAACAGAAGTAAAGGATGAACGAATAAGTGATAAATAAGGAATGAAAAAATGAAAAAAAGATATAGTAAATAAAAAACACAATATTTAGTGAAAAAGCTGCTGCAGAAATCTTTTTTTTTTAAATTTCCTTTTTATTTTTTAAAGTTTTACAAACACAAGTACATTCGAATTGCAGTTGAGCGTTCCAGTTGGCATTACATTTCTTATCATAGAGCAGCACACAAGAGCAATAGTTACAGGGGGGCACATTAGGATAACAGGCAGATTACCACCGCCCGTATGGCGGTGGCGATCCGCCCGCCAAAACCTCCACCCGCTACCAATTCCCCCGCCACATTACCATGGTGGGGGGATCCCCGGCAGACAGGAAGACCGTCCACCGGTTTTCCGCAGGTAGGCAATCCGCCCAATTGCCTACCGGGCGGAAAAGCAGTTTATATGGTGGTGGTGTCTGTTAGACACTGCCAGCATATTACCATGAGGGCGGAAGCATGCCTTATCGTGGCAGCATTGCCACCACGGAAAGGCATGTGGGAATTGCTTGTGGGGGCCCATTGTGAGGGGTGCACATGGGGGGTACCTATGGTACCCCCTGCAGTTCCATGCACAACATGGCAGGCACCGCACGGTGCCTGCCATGTTGTGCATTGAAGTGCACGACATGCCTTCCTGGCATTGTGGCGGGCAGTGCTGAGTGCACCGCCCGCCACAATGTTAGGTATGCAGGATGCGCCCACCACTGTGGGGGGCGCATCCTAATGGCACCCACGGGACCTCCGCCCTTATGGCGAGCGGTCCCTTTTTACGACTGGATCCTAGTGTGCCCCTTAGTGTCTTATTCTTTGATAACCGTACAAATTGCCCTTTTATAAGCTCGGCCATCTGGACCCAGCATACCTCAATGTTCACATCTGCTTTCATAAACCTTCCTGACACTTCCACTCCTTCAGACTCCTATGCAGTAGAGCTTTCTCCTACATCACTCCTAAATAGTGGAACGACCTGCAAACTACACATAAGAGCCTGCTCCTCACTTCTTGAGTTTCGCAATAAGTTGAAAACCTGGCTTTTCGAGTAGCCCACTAGGCTCTAGGTTTGTGTAGACTCACACCTGCCAGGATACCTTTCCCGTGTGACAGTAAGCTCTACAAATCTGCATAACATAACCCTTCGGAGTCCACTCCTGTATCCTGGTTACAACGGGGAGCAGATCTAGCCCTTCAGGGCTCCACTAATGTCACAGACAGATGGTCCGGTACTCCTGTTCTTTGCAGTTCTAGAAAAAGGTCTGTTCAGGTGCCTTGGTGTGCCACATTTATGCCTTTTACCATCGGCTAGTATGATACCGCCAGAGGTCACTACATTCGAAAAACTAGTACTTAAGGACCTCTCAAATATGAAACAACAAAGAAAGTTCATACCATATAATATCACACTAAAAGAAAAAGAGGCCATTGGCTCTCTAAAAAATAATGACTCAATAGTGATCAAAAGTGCAGATAAAGGGGGCGGAATTGTTATACAGGAGCTTGACTCTTACACAGCTGAAATCAAAAGACAGTTAGACAACACAGACCACTACCTTAGGCTCGCATCCAACCCCCCGACCAGGTCCATTCAGGAACTAATACGAAAAATAACAACTGAGGCAGTATCAGAAGGCTTCCTGACCAAAAAAGAATTTAATTACTTAAACGTGAAAAGTCCAAGAACCCCGGTATTATACACTCTACCGAAGATTCATAAAAATCTCAGTACCCCCCCAGGCCGCCCAATTGTCTCGGCTTGTGGTTCCATATTGGAACCCTTAGGGGCGTTTGTCGATTTCTTTATAAAAGAATTTGTCCCCCCAACACTCTGCTATGTACGTGACTCCATGTCCATGATCAACCTGATCGAGCACCATCCCTTCAATCCCCTGACCGATACCTTGTGCACCATGGACGTGGAGTCTCTGTATACGAATATCCCACAAACAGCGGCCTTACTTGTTATACGGAGAACTCTAGATAGCCGCCCCCGCCCACATGCCATTCCAACATCTTTCATTTGCAAGCTATGGGAACTCTGCTTGACTAAGAATTTTTTCACATTCCAAGGTCACTTCTACCAACAGATCAAGGGGACCTCCAGGGGCGCCATTTTTGCCCCGAACCTGGCCATATTGTTTATGGACGAAATAGAAAGACAGGCAATTCTTGTACCCTCCAATCCTTTCTTCTCTGGTATCATCATGTGGCGCAGATACATTGATGACATCTTCATGATATGGAGATTAGACGTCAATGTACTGCGCCACTTTTTACACTGGATGAACAATATCTGTTTGGGACTCCAATTCACCTCAACATCTGACAAGAACTCCATAAATTTCCTGGATTTGACAATTTTCCACCAGGAAGGCGAGCTATTGACAAAGCTTCATAGAAAGCCTACGGAGAGAAATACCTTGTTAGAGTACTCAAGTAATCACCCCCAGGGCTCTGAGGGACTACCTACCATTTTCCCAATTCTTACAAATTAGGCGAAACTGTTCGCATAAGGAGGATTATTTTCGAGAAAGCACTACCCTGGCCAACAAACTAAAAAATAGGGGCTACCCAAGAAAAATAGTCAAAAACGCCCTTTAAAGGGCCTGGTACCGCCCGCGTGAGACGCTTCTTGTCCCAAACCCAAAGAAGAACATGGACAGGATGGCCTGTGTGACAACATTCTCCCCCATTTCCAACAACTTGAGAAAAATGATCCTAAGACATTGGCCAGTAATTAATGCTGGAATTCTAGATATCGAACGCCCTTTTTTTGCATTTAAAAAGAGTAAGAATTTAAAGGACCATCTGGTTCGAGCAGCACTACCAAGTCCTACCCATTCCTCCACTCTTGAGTCAGCATTGTCGGACACGTTAAATGTGGTGGTTGTACAGTGTGTAACTTAACAATTGAAGGGAAAAGTTTTGAGTTTGATAATGTCACCTTTAAATGCAACACACTTACAAATTGCAACACTAGCAATGTTATCTATTTGATCCAATGTCTGTGCAACAAAAATTATGTCGGGCAAACATCTAAAAAAATCAAGACCCGGATCTGCCAGCATAGGAGCCGCATTAGATGTTGTACGCCAAATGCCCCACTGGTGGAACACTTCCTGGAGACCAACCATGATGAGGATGACATCCGTTGGACTGTACTAAAGGCACTGAAACTTCCCCAGAGAGGGGGGAGTATGTCCAGTCTCCAGAATAAGGAAGAGCTGAAATGTATCATACTGCTAGACTCTATTCGCAATGGATTGAATCGGACAGAGGATTGGACATCCCTACTCTGAATGCTCAACTTGATGTACATAAGTGACTTTCCTGAATCATCACAATTTGAAAAGCCCTTGAGAATATGGAAATGTGAAGACTAAAATCCAACATTGTTGTTTTAATTTGCTGTCAAATCCAATGTGTATGAATGAGGAGCACAGACGGCCTTCACTACTCACGGTTATGAGCACAAAACTGCACAAATTATTCACTCTAATTGTTCGTCACCACCCACGACCTTCCCAAAATGGCCACTGTAAACACAACCAAGTTGCACTTCGGCCATTCCTACCTTGCCATTCCAAGATGGCCGCCAAGTACCAGGAAGTGGTACCTAGTCCTTCCTTTATCTCCGGCCTTTAAAAAGACCAACTCATGAGACACCCCTGCACAGCGGATTCACGCTACCACTGAAGGGGGAGAAGACCATTGAGTTTCTCCCACCGCCCCACCGCCGCTTCCATCGAGAAGTCAGGTAAGCCCACTCCCAAACGCAGCTCAGACTTCGACCCCACCACCATTGGAAGGGCTTGTCTTAACTTTAATCCTTGTTATTTAGCATTGAGTCTGCGGATCAAAACAAATGAGGTAACCTACTCCTAAAACGGGAAGAAACCATCGTGTTCTACTTCCGCCCCACGGCTGCCCAAAGTGTAGCCAGGTAAGCCTCAACCTTTACCCCCTCGACCTCGGCATCACTGCCCTCATAACCCCGCTCATGGTAATGTTCTTTTACCATACAGCAATCAGCTTCAAGAGCCGGAAAGAGAAATTCTTCTCCAACAAAGAACAATCATGCCATCACGACCTTGATCTTGGACTTGTGAAGGTATTTGTCCTGACCATGGCTAGATGACTGCCCACTGACAGTCTACCTTGCCCACCCTTATCCCTCACCCACCTTCACCACCACCGCATGGCATTCGAACCCAACCATGATCCAACTCACGGAACCACTTCACACGCGTTAAGAATTGCGCACAAAGAAGATACCACTATCCACATTGATACAGATCTATCACCATGTCACTGCGCCGTTTTTTCACCCTGCTTTCATTAAACGATATGCATATCACCACTCACCTTCACACTAGTCAATTGTCCGTGAGTATTAACACAGCAACGGCCTTTATAAGTAGCACTTGAGCCCTGTCGAATGGTTTTAAATTCTTATCAATTCAGGTGGATGCCTTACTTTATGTTTCTATTTTTTCCCCCCTTTTTTCCTTACAGGCATTCGCATTGTAATACAGGCATTGATTGTAAATTGTCCTGATGATGATCCCATTTTATTAAGAGCCTTTAGGGATCGAAACGTCGACGCTTTAAACAGTGTAACATATGTGCTGATGTGTATAATCAATTGTTGACACTGTTGGGTGTATTTTGCGAAACTATCTATTGAAATCGCAAGCCACCCTTTGGCTCAAAAAATCTTTTCTTCTTGCCTGAAAAACCTCTTTCCTTCCTTCTACCTTGCTTGAATCTATCGGTTTTCCAACTTTGCGGGATGGGTACAGGACTGTACCCTATCTTGTTGTTCATATTTTGACCCTCTCTAGGTCAATGTAATTCTATGTTATTCCTAATAAATTACTCTACGCCCGGCTGGGCGCCGAAAAATATAGTAATTTATTGTGGTCTATATTAGCATCTCTTGTTACATTGTAATTCCCTCGGACCCCTGTTTCCTATAATAACATTTGTGCCTGGCACAAGTAGTGCATCGGAGTGACTCCTGGGCACACCCTAACCAATGAGATAAAAGTTCCCAGGAGGAACCCTATCCATGTTTTTCAGCAGTTCTTGTTGGCATGCCTTCAAACAGTCTCAAAATGACATATTTTATGGCATTTTCAAGATGGTGAAAGTTTTCAGCCACACTAAACTTGGGCTTTGAGGGTTGTGTGTGTGTAGAAGAGTGCACTATGTTGCTCATTAGTATGGTCTCACTTCTAACACTAAATCTAGTCTGAAGCAGTCACTGTACCCATAACAAACCCAGAGAAAGAATTAATTCTTGTAGGACAAAAGCAGGGCGGTTCAGCAACTGTCCTTCTATACAGGACAGGTACTCCTGCCATAAGAATAAATAGCTTTTGGCTGATAGTCACAGTAAGAACATGTTAATATTATGTTTCTAAATCTCCTTCTTTTACATACCATGTATGCTACCTTGCTTGTGGAGAAGACCTACATAGGTGTAATTTACTATATTTGGAAGGGAGGTTTTTACCTGTCACAAGGATTAGTTTGGCAGGCTGAATAACAGATTTCACAATGCTAAAATTAGTACGCCTGCAATCATGTTTGCACTACTACTGTAGTGGATGGCACAATAGGTGGTGCAGTCTACTTGTGGCACCCAACTTACAGGCTCAGGTACCTTTTATACCTTATACTACAGACCTATTGGTAATTAATATATACTAATGAGCAGTATGCAAATTTGACCATGTTAAAAAGGGAGCACAAATACTGTACTACTGGTTATCAGGGGTAAAGTGCAGAGAGTTCTAAAACCAGCACAAAATTAAGGTTCAGAAAAAGGAAAAACTCCACTTTGATTACAAATAAAAGGTGGATATCTTACAAAGGTATTGTATGGTGTACTGATGGACAAGAATAAATGTTCTCAAATGCACGCCTCTACTGTGCTTCAACATGGGCAATGCCATATTTATAGTTGGGAAATAGATATAATCCCTAATAAACTAGAACAGGTTAGCAAAAGTGTTACAACAGTGAAAGGGCATTGATATACAGGAATCTCAAAGAGCCACAAATGTGTTAAAGCATAAAACTTCCATGCAGATCTTATGTACTTTTCAAGTGTTGTGATGAACTCATATTTACTTCATTTAGGATTTGGGCATGATCTTTCAGTGATAGATTGAATTGTTGGGTCAAAAAAAATACATCTGAGGTACATAATGCTAATTTCTAACTAAATTTACCCCTTAATTGCCTACTGATGTATACATGCATAAATTCCTGATCAGCATAGACATGGCTCCTTTAACGCACATTGTGGACATCCAGGCTGTCTACTATATGTACATGGATGAATGGATGATACACAGATCTTCTTAAAATTGGAAGAAAGCTCGGCATCAGCTCATCATGCCATGATTTTCTTGAAGCAACTTCAAAGCAGGATGAATAACAATTGGCTTAATTTGAATAGCCAGAAACTAAAAATCTTACTTCTACAATCAGTCAACCGGATACTTATGTGTCTGCCTCCAAAGTCAGCCCAAAAAGTTTGAAATCTATGTTTTCTCACCAGCAGCATCCCCTCATGTGAGTTCAGCCACTACAAGCCATTTCACAATTTGGGTCTGCTTCAATACATCTTTTTTTTTTCTCCAATTCCCCCTAAAAAGATTGTGCTTGCCTTTACAAGAATGATATCCTACATGGAATATTGCTACAACATCTTTACCGGCCTCTCTAAGGGGCCGATTACGATGGGGGACGGACAAAGTCTGCCATCGCTGCTGGAAGAGGGACCGCCCGCCATAGGTGCGGCAGTCCCGCAAAATGAATTAGGATGCGCCCGCCACACTGGCGGGCATATCCTGTATGTTTATATTGTAGCAGGTGGCAGCACCCGCAACAATGTAAAAATACATGTTTTACATTTGTATGTACAACGTGGCAGGCACCGTGCGGTGCCTGCCACCTTGTTCATGCAAATGTAGGGGGTTACCATAGGTACCCCCCACGTGCAGCGCCCCACCACCCCACCCCTTTGGAGGCCCTCAACGGGCCCCCAAAGGCATTTTCCGCCTGTCTTTTTGCGGCGGGAACTCCGCCGCAAAAGACAGGCATCATAATGCCCATGACATTGCCTGCACTGCACCGCCTCCATAGACCCATTGTACCTGGTCCCGCAAGACAGGCAGAAAAGGCCCTCCTTGCGTGACCACGGCTGACGGTCTTTCTGTCTGCCGAGGTACCTTTCCCCTTCCCACCCCCATCCTAATTTGGCGATGGGAATTCTAAGGGTGATGGTGGGAAGTCCCCCACCGCTGGGCCTGCGGTCCTCACCGCCGGCCCAGAGGTGGCGATCTTCCCACCATCGTAATCGACCCCATAAATCTTGATTGACAACTTGCAAAAAATTCAAAGTCATGCCTCAAGGCACACTGGTAGTCTCAAGTATAAAAATCATATTGTCTTTGCCTTAATCACTACATTGACTATCCGGCAAAATGTATGGCTATGCATGGCTCACAATTTGTTTAGGGCTGTGCAACTGGTTACTTGTATAAAGATGTGTTCATCCCTGTCACCTCAGCAGCATTTGAGATCCACCTCTACATAGTTTCTGGTTGTCCAACCCCTTAAAACTAAAATGATTTGGTGGCAGATTGGTTCACATCCATGGCAACTTACTCTGGAACTTCCTTCTTCCATCATTGAGATCTAAAGATTACTTCCTGAAGTTTAGGAGAAGGCTAACGTTTTGCTCCTTCTTTGGCCTGGGATCTATTATTGTAACCCACCCTACTACTGTATCCATCACAGAAGTATTTCCTTTTTACATTCAAAGGCCTATGAATGGCTGTCAGATACCTTTGATTCGCTGTTGAATGCAGAGCCCTCGTTGTCAAGAATTTTCCATCTTTCAAGTCATTATTATTTCCTTGCAGGCTTTAATCTCCACAAAGCTGCTTATGTATTGCATGCATGTCATTGATGTGTTGCCAACTGTCTCTCACCCCTCCCAAAGCCTGGAGACAACAGTTTGTGGTTTACATGTTACAGAATCTCTCAATAAAGAATGTAAAAGGTTTACAGCCACACCCATATGCCATGTCATGGTCGAAGGAAAACAAGAGTCTGTTCAATGTTGTCACAAGATCTATGGACTCCTACTACAAAATATCTGGGATGGGAGTCAGGGGCATAGCTTCAGGGAGCACAATCTAGTGAACTCTTCCATTAGTCAGCTAAAACAGAACGACAAAGATTTTGCTTAGACAGGAATATTGGAAAACAGTGAGTTGCATTGCTCTTATATGCCGACTGTTTAGCTGGCCAAGCAAAGCAACCTGGCTGCAGCCTTCACCGGCCCCTTATCTTCTATTGGTAACTACCCTCCTTCACACTCACACACAATTGTTTCACCACCTGAGCCACCCAGCCTAGAAGGATCCAGCCTTCTCAACAGCTGCAGAAGTCACTGGGGCCCTTGTTCATACAATCTTAATGTGAATGCATTTCCTACTTACAACAATGGGATAGGCAAGAAATACAAACACCTGAAATAAATCACCTACTCATTCACTAGTGCCCCCAATCAACCACTCATCTCCCCCCACCCATTTGCTTTCTCACCCAGCCCCTGAATCATTCACACACACTCACTCGCCAAACACATTAGAACCAGAGGCGCAACTAGAGTCACATAACGGGGGGGGGGGGGCAGGTTTGCAAAAAACTTTGGGAGGGGCTAATTCTTCCCCGGATAGCCAGAGAGGAGATGCAGGAAGTCCAAGAAGGGTTGAAAAACAACAAAGACTCATTAGCAAGTAAATGGTCTTTTAAAGATCTGTGAAATACTCGGTGCGGCTGTGTGTGTGTGGGTAAACAGTCTAAATATCAATTTTTTTATTTCGACAGGCAATAATATCGAGGGACAGAATATCGAAAGCAAGAATATCGACGACCAGAAAATCGACCTGAAGATAAGAAATATTGTTTTTGTTAATATCGAAGTTAGTAATATCGATAGCAAAAATATTGATGTTACTAATATCGATATTAATATTAGTGATATGTATTTTATTTTATATGTTGATTTGTATCATTTTTGTTACTCATTGAGCTAGTTTTAAAATATATGTATTACATTTTTGAAGTTAGTAATAATTTATTTAACTAAAATATGCTTTTTAGTACCGTAGCGGGTTGTGGGTTTATAGGGGAATAGGGTGGGAAGTAATTTAATTATAGTAAATTAATTAAATATTTTTTAGGAATTATTAAATATTTTTAAACTTTTACGTTTGAGTTCTGTAGTGGGTTGTGGTGTTATAGGGGGATAGGGTGGAAAGTAATTTAATTGTAATTAAGTAAATATGTAATTTATATTTATTGGTATTGATAAATATTGATACATATTTTATGTTAATTAATTATTAATTGGTAATGAATTAGTAATTGGTAATTTTATTAAGTGTAATAATTTAATATTGAAGTGTGTTGTGAGGTTATAGGGTAATTGTTGGACCGGGCCTCGTGGCGTGGTTCCCTCCCGATCCTCAGCACCCCCATTAGCTCAGCCCCACACTCAGAAATCCCTGGTCGTCCAATCCATGTCTGCCCAAACGCCGCGACCAGCCCTGGCATACCCCCGTACTCCTCCCGGGCCCTGCGCGCCAGACCCTGCATGGCCCCATAGGCCCACCGGCAGCCATTTTCCCTTCCCAAGATCCCTTCTCCCTGGACCTAGCATGATCCCCAGCCCCAGCGACACTCAGACTCCAGACAGGCCAGCCCCCGCTGGGAGGGTGAGGGCTTCCCGAGTGAGAGAAGACAGGGAGTTTCGATTACACCTCCGGCCTCCCCTGAGAGACTGGTTTCTGTCACACCTCTGGCCATCCCCTGGGAGCCGGTTTCGATTGCACCTCTGGCCTCCCCGAGTGCTGGCTCCAGACCCGGCTGGGCGTCTGGGAATTCCCGGACGCATCCTCAAAGAGATCAAAGGGCCAACTGCCGGACCTCACCAACGACCAGCCCCCCCAAGGCCTAAGACCTCCGCCTGCGAGGGTCCGGATATCAAAGGGCCACTGGACTATATCAAGGCTCGCCCAAGAACTAGCGGGCAGTTGTATCCTGGACAAGAAAGCCTTGCTGATCTGATCGCGGCTGACGCTTGGGGAAAACGGAACTTTGGAACTCTTCGAGCCCTGCTGACGCTGTCGCGGCTATTCATTGCATCTACGGAACCGGAACATCCGAGCCCTGCTGACCTCGTCGCGGCTCGATCTTGAATCGTAAAGATCTTCATCGAACTTCCCGAGCCCTGCTGACGTGGTTGCGGCTCCTCAAGAACTTCCTAAGGAACCGAGCCCTGCGGACTTCCGTCGTGGCTCGAGGAGTCCTCTGGTCTGGCTAGACCATCGACGCTACCAACACGAACTGAGTAACCCGAAGTGAGTAGGACATCCAGTACGACCTTCATCTCCCGTGTCCCCCCAGCTTGAGGATTGAGAGCTGTGCGTAGGGTACGCATCGTCCTGGCCCAACAACTAAGAGTGTCCCGCTTCCCTGTGACCCGAATTTCTGAGACTTTGCGATCCCTCGATCGCCTGTAAATAAGAGTGCTGATTCCTTTTCCTGTTCATAAAGAACGTGTTACTGAAACCCTACAGTATGGTGTCCGTTCGTAAGTGTGGTGTGGTCTCAGTGTGTACGATTCATTACTTTAAGTCCTCCCAGGTGGGGACTTCTCGTCAAGGCTCGGCATTATTGGCAGGAGAGGTGGGTCACAGAGCCATCGGGTAGACATAACCTGACCTCTGGGGCCGCCCCTTCTAACATTGGTGGCAAGCGACGGGATAAGAGCCTACGTCTAGGGATCGTACAGTAAAGCGACTGACACACCACCCGAACGAAGAACAACCATGAGTCTCACCGGAACAAGCGAAAAGACCACATTCCAAAAGGACCTGCTGGAAGATTATACCCACGGAGAACTAAAACAATTCTGCAAGACTTCCACATCGCTACCACTGGATTAAGTACCAAAGACAACTACCAGAAAGCCATGGCGGCCTGGGTAGACGCCGGGGCCCACATCCCCCCGACAGAAAGAGATGGCATGCAGGAAGAGACCCTGATAGACGTCAACGGCCAAGAAGAAGAGGGAGCCGACAAGGAGAAGGGTCTGTCGATAGAAGAAATGACAGTCCGAGAACGCAACAGAAACCACGAGCTAACTGGCACGCCTTAAAATAGAAGGAGAACTCAATTTAGCTGAAAAGAAACTGCCGTAGAACAATTACGGCTGCAAGGTGAACTGGAGGAAAAGAAGCTCCAGAGGGAGCATGAATGCAAGAAACTCCAGCTTGAGCATGAGCGCAGCTTAAAGGAACAAGAGCTCAAGGCCAGAAACGAAGAGGCCCGACCCCCGGGGAACAGAGAAGTCCCTGCCCCGGCCGAAGCTAAAGTGCACATACCGAAGGATGTCGTGAAAGAATATTACAAGGGAGACGACATCCAGCAATGGTTCAAGGCGTATGAGGTCACCATTACCTCCCATCGAGTACCTGAAAAGGATTGGGGGCATGATTATGGGGGTCGCTTCCTCAGTGAGGGGAGAGACACCATGCTGGACCTGCCCACCACCGTCATGAACTCCTACCCCCATATAAAGGACGCCCTACTATCTCAATATGGGCTCACCCCGAGATGTACCGGCAACGATTCAGAGACTGCAAGAAGATCCCTGGCACTACTTGGGTGGAATACGTAAATTTCTACAGCCGGGCCTTGGAAGGGTGGATCAAGGGCAGCAAGGTGACCCCCTTTGAAGGCCTCATTGATCTCATTGCCTACGAACACCTGTCAAACAACTGCTTTGTAGAACTAAGACAGCACATTCTGGACAGCAAATTGGCCGACCCCCGGAAGCTGGCTGTTAAGGCCGATCGATGGGTGAGCACCAGAGTCCTCCGAGGTCCCGTGGGAGAGTATGGCCGAAACGAGCAAGGGTCGTCCCGCCAGAGGGGCCAGGGTAGACAGAGGGGACCCCAGACAGGACCTCCCCGAAGCCCCACCAGAAACCAGTCCGGGTCCTCGCCTCCTGCCACAAGGGCAGGGTTTCCCCCAGCTAGACAGGGACCGAGAATAAGAACAGCCTGCTACCGATGTCAACAGACAGGGCATTATGCCAGTGACCCCAACTGCCCCATGCTCAGAAAACCCGCTGCTGCGAACCCCCCGCGCGCGCCAGCTAGCCACAGTAGCACTAAAAGAGGAAGAAGATACAGAGGGTTGGGAACCAGCAGCCGTGACCTTAGTGTCCCTGAGGGATAGAGAGATGGTTCCCGGAGCTCTCCTGCCTGATAACACTGAAAAGTACCGACAGCAGGTGACCATCAACGGATACCGCATAGGGGCCCTCCGAGACACAGGAGCCAGCATTACTGCAGTAAGGGGGCACCTAGTTACTGAAGACCAAATTATACCCCACGCCACCTGCCGGGTGATATCAGCTGACAACTCCATCCGAACCTGCCGAATAGCTCAGGTCCCATTCGAGTGGGAGGGTGTCTCCGGGGAATTATGGGTAGCAGTCCGCACCGAGATGCCCGTGGACTGTCTACTGGGTAACAACCTGGAGAGCTCCCCGTGGAAGCAGGTAGAGCGGAGGACTCACTTAGAGATGGTGGGCCTGCCCGAGTGGGCCTGCGTGAACACACGATCCATGACCGCCCGAGCCTCCGCCCCCGAGGGGTGGAACCCGAGAACCCTCGCCCTGTCCCCGCCGAGCCGGAGGGCAGCGGGCGAACCGAAGGCCTAGACCTTTTTCCCAGCGAGAGCAGTGACCCCGACCCAGGTTCCCTGGGCCCTGCCGATGAATCAACCCTGAACACGGACGACCTCCCCGAGCTAGCCCAGTGGCGCCAGGAGGGGGGGCCCTCTCGAGAAGAGTTCTGCCTGGAACAGACCTCCTGCCCCTCTCTAGTGGGGTCGCAGCAGCAGCCCGCCACCCAGCTTGCCGGTGACCAGACCGGCTCCCACCACGTCTATTGGGAAAACGGCCTACTGTATAGCGAGTAAAAGTCCGCCGAACTAGGGTCAGCCCGGGTGCTGGTGGTACCCCTACGTTTCCGCGGCTTTCTCTTGAACCTCGCCCATGACGTGCCCTTGGCGGGACACTTGGGACAAGAAAAAACGTACCACGGTCTGGTCACACATTTTTACTGGCCCCACATGCGCTCCAATGTGGAGGCCCACTGCAAGTCCTGCCCCACATGTCAGGCGAGCGGAAAGAGCGGCAGGAGGCGCAAAGCTCCCTTCCAACTCTTCCCCGTGGTCAGTACCCCCTTTGAATGGGTGGGAATAGACTTTGTGCGGCCCCTTGACCCCCAGACCTCTTTAGGCCACCGGTTCAGCCTTGTCCTGGTAGACCATGCCACCCGATATCCCGAGGCCATGCTCCTTCGAACGGTGACGGCCCCCGTAGTGGGGCGGGCCCTCATGGGGATCTTCTCCCGGGTGGGATTCCTGCGAGAAGTAGTGAGCGACCGAGGGACGAACTTCATCTCCAAGTACATGAAGTCCCTCTGGCAACAGTGTGCGGTGACGTACAAGTTCACCACCCCATACCATCCCCAAGGTAACGGCCTGGTTGAGCGGTTCAACCGCTCCCTCAAGGGAATGATTGTGGGTCTCGAGGAGCCCCTGAGGTGCAAATGGGACGTCCTCCTTCCCTGCCTCCTGTTCGCGTACCGAGAAGTTCCCCAAAAGTCCTTGGGGTTTAGCCCTTTTGAGCTGCTCTATGGACACCCCATGCCGGGGCCCCTCAGCCTGGTCAAGGAAGGGTGGGAGACGGCGTCTCTTTCCCCCCTCCAGATGTGTTTCGATACATTCTGGCCCTCCGAAACCAGACTCGGAAGTTCCGAAAGCTGGCCGAAGCCAACCTCGAGGCCAGTCAAGAAGAAATGAAAAGGTGGTATGACCAGAATGCCACTCTGGTCGAGTTTCAGCCGGGACAACAAGTCTAGGTGATGGCCCCTGTGGAACCTTGTGCCCTGCAGGACAAGTGGACAGGGCCATTCAAAGTGGTGTAACGAAAGAGCCAGGTTACCTACCTCATCGATGTCCAGTCCCCCAGGAACCCCTTGTGGGTCCTTCATGTGAACCGCCTTAAACCCCACTTTGTGCGGTCCGAGTTGAGTTTACTCCTCGCCACCGAAGACGGAGCAGAAGAGGACACGGATCCTCTCCCCGATCTCTTGTGTACAAAGGAAAAAGATGGCTCCGTAGAGGGAGTGAGTCTCTCCCCCTCCCTCACCTCCGAGCAGGGCGAGGACTGTCGCCAGCTACTGGGACAGTTCTCGGACCTTTTCTCTCTCATCCCCGGCGTCACCAGTTGGTGCGTCTACGATGATACACCGGGGACAGCCCTCCGGTACGGCACAGAGCCTACCGCATTCCCGACAGAGTGTGAGCCTGCCTCAAAGCAGAAGTCTCCAAGATGCTAGCCCTGGGGGTGGTTGAAGCCTCCGACATCCCCTGGGCCAGCCCCGTGGTTCTAGTTCCAAAGGCTGCTGCCCCCGAGCTGAGGTTCTGTGTGGACTACCGCGGGCTCAACGCAGTCACCAGAACCGACGCTCACCCCATTCCCCGAGCAGACAAGCTCATTGACCGTCTAGGGTCTGCTCGCTATCTCTGCACCTTCGACCTGACCAGCGGATACTGGCAGATCGCCCTGACAGAGGGAGCCAGAGAGAGATCCGCCTTTTCCACCCCGGATGGTCACTACCATTTCCGGGTGATGCCCTTCGGAATGAAAAACGCCCCCGCCACCTTCCAGAGGCTGGTTAACCAGGTACTGGTGGGGTTGGAAGAATTCAGTGCCGCGTATCTGGACGATATTGCGGTATTTAGCTCCCACTGGTCCGAACATCTCCTCCACCTCCGGGAGGTCCTGTTAGCCCTGCAGAGGGCGGGTCTCACCATCAAAGCCAGCAAATGTAAAATCGGACAGGGGCCCGTGGTCTATCTGGGGCACCAGGTCGGGAGCGGTCTGTAGCACCCCTCCAACCCAAGATCGATGCGATCGAGACCTGGGAGGCCCCCACCACCCAGACGGAGGTGCGGGCGTTCCTAGGGCTCACGGGATACTACCGAAGATTCATAAAGGGGTATGGCAGCATCGTAGTTCCCCTCACAGAATTGACCTCCAAAAACCAGCCGAAGAAAGTTAGCTGGACCCCCGCCTGCCAAGAGGTGTTCGAAGCGTTGAAACACGCTATGTGTACTGCTCCTGTGTTACAGGCCCCCAACTCCTCCTGAGAGTTCGTGATCCAAACGGACGCGTCCGAGCATGGCATCGGAGCCGTCCTGTCCCAGGTGAACAAAAAAGGCCTGGATCATCCAGTGGCCTTCATTAGCCGGAGGTTACTCCCTCGAGAGCAAAGGTGGAGCACCATCGAGCGGGAGGCCGTCGCGGTGATTTGGGCCCTGAAGAAGCTGAGGCCCTACCTGTTCGGTACTCACTTCTGGGTCCAAACCGACCACCGACCCCTCCGGAGGCTAATGCAAATGCGAGGGGAGAACCCCAAATTGTTGCGATGGTCCATCTCCCTCCAGGGAATGGATTTCACTGTTGAGCACCGGCCTGGTGTTGACCACGCCAACGCAGACGGCCTGTCCCGATTCTTCCGCCTCAGTGCAGAGAACCCCCAAGGGGATGGGTAGTTCTCTCCGCCTTTCAGCTGGGGGGACGTGTGTTGGACCTGGCCTCGTGGCGTGGTTCCCCCAGATCCTCAGCGCCCCATTAGCTCAGCCGCGCACCCAGAAATCCCTGGTCGTCCCATCCATGTCCGCCCAAACGCTGACGACCAGCCCCGGCATACCCCCGTACTCCTCCCCGGCCCTGCGCGCCAGACACTGCATGGCCCCATAGGCCCACCGGCAGCCATTTCCCTTCCAGAGATCCCTTCTCCCTGGGCCTAGCATGACCCCCAGCCCCAGCGACACTCAGACTCCAGACACGCCAGCCCCCGCTGGGAGGGTGAGGGCTTCCCGAGTGAGAGAAGACAGGGAGTTTCGATTACACCTCCGGCCTCCCCTGAGAGACTGGTTTCTGTCACACCTCTGGCCATCCCCTGGGAGCCGGTTTCGATCGCACCTCTGGCCTCCCAGAGTGCTGGCTCCAGACCCTGCTGGGCGTCTGGGAATTCCCGGACGCATCCTCAAAGATATCAAAGAGCCAACCGCCGGACCTCACCAACGACCAGCCCCCCAAGGCCTAAGACCTCCGCCTGCAAGGGTCCGGACATCAAAGGGCCACTGGACTATATCAAGGCTCGCCCAAGAACTAGCGGGCAGTTGTATCCTGGACAAGAAAGCCCTGCTGATCTGATCGCTGCTGACCCTTGGGGAAAACTGAACTTTGGAACTCTTCGAGCCCTGCTGATGCTGTCGCGGCTCTTCATCGCATCTACGGAACAGGAACATCGGAGCCCTGCTGACCTCGTCGCGGCTCGATCTTGAATCGTAAAGATTTTCATCAAACTTCCCGAGCCCAGCTGACGTGGTTGCGGCTCCTCAAGAACTTCCTAAGGAACCGAGCCCTGCGGACTTTGTCGCGGCCCGAGGAGGTCTCTGGCCTGGCTAGACCATCGACGCTGCCACCACGAACTGAGTAACCCGAAGTGAGTAGGACATCCAGTACGATCTTCATCTCCCGTGTCCCCCCAGCTCGAGGATCCCTGTTACCCGAATTTATGAGACTTTGCGATCCCTCGATTGCCTGTAAATAAGAGTGCCGATTCCTTTTCCTGTTCATATAAAGAACGTGTTACTGAAACCGTACAGTGTGGTGTCCGTTCGTAAGTGTGGTGTGGTCTCAGTGTGTACGATTCATTACTCGAAGTCCTCCCAGGTGGGACCTCTCGTCAAGGCTCGGCATTATTGCAGGAGAGGTGGATCACAGAGCCATCGGGTAGACATAACCTGACCTCTGGGGCCGCCCCTTCTAACAGTAATAGGGTGGGAAGTAATTTAATTGTAATTAAGTAAATATATTTTTTAGTTTTGAATATTGATAATTAAATAATGGTTAAATCACACACGTTCCCTGCTGTTGCACCCTCTGGAGTTGGAATAGTAATTTTTACCCCTATGCTATCCAAACTTTCCCTACTGTTGCATCCTCTGGAGTTAGAATAGTCATTTTAATCTCTACGCTAGCCAACACTTTCCCTACTGTTGCAACCTCTGGAATTGGAATGGTAATTTTTACCCCTACGCTATCCAATATTTATTGTTTTAGTTAATGTAGTGCTTTATTTATTTAAAATTAATTTTTAAAATTAATTATATATAGTTTTGATATTTTTATTTCTATTGTTCTTGCATGTGTATGTATGTATTTATAATTTATAAATTATTATTTACCAATTTATAAGTTATTAGAGTAATTAATTGCAAATATTATTACGTATATATATATATATAGTATATATATATTATATTTAATATGTACATGTTTAATTATATGTAGTACTTATAATTTTAAATGTATTTTAACTGTTTCTTTTAATTATATGTATTTTTTATTTAAATATTATTTTTAAATATTTTTAAAAAACGATAATTTTTACAACAATATTTTTTTCTCTATATTTTTGTACTTACCTTAATGTAGATAGGATTTTGATATTTTTGATGTCAATATTCCACCTCCGATATTTTGACGTTGATATTCTGTCAGTGATTTGAGTGTGTGCCCTGGAAGTTGCTTCAGTCCGGGCTGACCCACACGACGGGTGGTGCTCCAGCCCTTTCAGCCCAAATAGCGCTGGGCACCTGATCAGAAATGTAGAACTCTGAACATCGTAAATCATGTACATATATTCAGATGAGATATTCTGATTATCTGGGCACATGACCTTGCTCAGTGTAGTACGTCAGTATTTTCACCCTAAGTCCCCCAACAAGACATGTCTGCACAACCCCTGGTCTTAAGCAAATGGATGCGTGCATTACCCAATCGCTGCCTGTGCGCGTGGCTTGGGGTTCAATGAACTTCGAGATTTTAGACGCTCAGGCTAAACATTGGTCAGTGTATAGAAGCAAATGAAACAGCGGCCTCTCCAGAGCCTGACAGACGCACGAGAGGAGAGAAAGGTGTTATGCAAAAGGATGGAAAATAGTGGCCGACATTTTCTTCACGATAATGACTGTGGGGATTTATTCTACGGAGAAAAGCAAAGGAACCTTAATGAAGGTCTTAAAGATAGCTTTTATCCAGGGTTGCATAGGAAACACAGATTTAGAAGTTTGGAACAAGAGTTTAATTAAACACTAAAAAAAGTTATCTTAATCAAGAAAGGCTTGCGGGGGGGAAGGGGGTTAGCAAGAAAACAGAGCAAGAAAGCTGGGTGCCTGGAATTGTGTGAGCAACACATAGCGAATTTTTTTTTGCAAAAAGCAGTGCTTTAAAGGGGAAAAAATAAGTGCAGGTACTCATTATAATGAGCTAGAGATGTAGTGAGTGGGTGGGCCTAGGGGTGGGGCTAAGGGCAAGACAAGATGATACTTAACGACTTCTATAATAGTTGCAGCATACACCAAAACATATGATAAATGTGTTTATATAAACAAAGCAGGCTAACTAATTACACAAAATATAAGAGAAATGCAATAATATGTCAACATTTCCTTTTGTTGCAATAGTTGCACCTTCTTAATACCATACTGCTAATTGCTGTTTGGCACCATACTTAATACTTTTGAGCATGTGAGAAGTAAGAAACTGAAAATACCCCCACTTCGAACCAAAGCTCTTACGGCACCAAGCAAATGAAGCAAATTATCATGACCCTCCCCAGAAGATATCTCTTGTCACTTCCCTTGGATCTATCCATTTAGCCTTACATCCTACCATTTACCTGCTGATGTTCACAATTTACCCTTTACATTCTGTTGTCTATTCAGTTTTTCATCCATCATTCAGTTTTTTCACCATTCCGTCTGCCTACCCTTCATTATCCCAACCTATCCATCCATAAACCTATCCATTCATCCTTTCACTCATCCATTTCTTTATTCACACTTTCACTCATCCATCAATATTTTCGCTCATCTATCCATCAACCCTTTCACTCCTTTATAACATCCACCCTTTCATTCTATCCACCCTTACACTCAATCCCTCCTTTCACTAATCCATCAGCCAGTCTTTCATCCATCCGCCCTCTCTTTCATTCATCCATCCAATCTTTCACTTATCATCTCATCATCCGCCCTTTTATCCAATCATCTATTATCTTTCACCCATCCATCCATCCATTCACTCATCCATTCATCCATCCAACCATCTATACATCCACTCTTGCTCACTCATGCATCCACTCACTCGCACACCCACCAACCCTCCCTATTACGTTATTTATGAGCCTTTGTCGCCGAGCAGACATGTACACACAAAGTGCCACTCATACACCCTGAGAGTGTCTTGATTCTCTCTCTCTCGCTTTTTTCTTACAAAAAATAGGCATACAAATGGAGACAAACACACAAACATAAGCAGACACATAAAAGACTCCAGTATGTTAAACGCCATGTTATACTCTTCACCATGGCATTTTTAATTGCCTCTGGCAGGGAACTGCCAGGATTCCTGTGTTTGTGCATATGCAGAGTGTAGTATTCTCTATTGGAATTGTTATGATACATTCTTCTTGTAACATTCTGTATGTGCTCTATGAAACTGTTATAACCTGTCTTCTGCTGGAGGTGGTTGTTCAAGCTGTCTCTCTACAATAAACTTCCTACCAACTACCTTGTCTGCTTACTTGGATTACAACATAAATTTGGCAACGATCGGGATCAAGAAAGAAGATCTGAGAAAGAATCCACGTATTTCTTTAAAATAATTATTTTTTTTCTTCTCAAAACCTTATGGAAGAAGTTGGGAGACAGCGTTCGCCTTTACAGCTAAAGAAAGTAAGAGGTATTATTTCATCTCTTTTATTCCTTTGTGTGTAGATTGCACCAGCGGCAGTTCATTTTGTTTTATGTGCCTTGATTGCACCAGCGGGAGTTGGATGTTCGTTTTCCCGGTTTTCTTTCCTTTTATGTACGAAAGATTTCATAGCCCTATTTAAGACGCTTTTGGTGTTGCGTGTAAAGCTGCATTTTGACTTTATTTTTCAACATACTTTTATTTATTACCAAGTACTGCTTATCTGCCTCAAAAGCGCATTGTTTAAAACTTCCCGAAGCATTGGAACGTGCTCAAGCACTGGAACGAGCTCTGTTTTCTTTCTTCGTCTTCTCGAAGAACAGTGTCATCACACGCGTCTCTTCACAACGCGACCCGACAGTGTGATTGCGTGCACTACGTATTTACGTACGTTTTAACGTGTGCGTTCCAGTGGCCATTTTAATTTTCCTGAGTCATTCGTTTCTATGGTAACTGCCACGATCTTACATCGGTAACTTTTGTTTTTACTTCGTTTTCTTTCTTTTCCTTGGAAATTGCCTTAACGAAGTACTGGAACATTATTTACCTAATATTTTTGTTTCTGAACATCACCTACATTGGATATTATCTACATCTTCTTATCCACATCACAGACTTCGGTGACTACTTTTATTATTTTGTGAAATTATAATGTTATTTCCTCCTCCATGTTAAATGTAATTTTCAATCCTAAAATTTTATTGTGATTTATAATTCATTCTTTACTGCAAAAATGTCAAATAATATTGTTTCACCCGCACATTTTTTGCCCATAGCTGGTGATCCTAAAATGGAATGGGATCTTTGGTATCCAACTTTTCTAGCTTACGTAGATGTTATAGAAGAAGATGGATGTTCCCCAAAAAGGAAATTAGCTTTATTAAAGAATTGTTTAGGAGGTGCAGGACTTAAAGAATTAGAGAACTTGCCTCCTATTGAAAATGTAGGTGCTGGAGACCTGAACATTTTTTGAAATTGTCATAAAGCAATTAAGTATTTGATTTGGAAGAAAAATCAATATTGTCATGGAAATGTTTAAATGTTATTCTAGAGTACAAAAAGAGGATGAATCCATTGAAAACTATGTAGCTGCATTGCGCACTTTAGCAGGTTCTTGTTCTTTTGAAACTATAAACTTTGAACAGGTCTTGAGGGATCAGATTATGATGCGCACAAAAAGTAAAAAAATTCAAGAAAGTCTTTGGATGGGTACTGAATCTTCTCTCAGTGCTGTGTTAAACATTGCCAAGGGTATTGAACAATCTGAATTGTTTGTAAGTGAAATCAGAGGCCAAGAAGTCAAAAACAAAGTAGTAATTCCTGAAGTTTCTTTAGTTAAAACTTTTTCTAACTATAAGAAACCTTCATTTCTTCCTAAAAAAGAGACCTTTGGTAAGGAAAATAAAATTTTTGTTAAAAAATCCCAAATTATATGTTACAGATGTGGAGCCAACGATCATGTAGGGAGCTACAGAGGTTGTCCAGCTTGGAACAAGATATGTATAAAGTGTAAGAGACCAGGTCATTTTAACAAAATGTGTAAGTTCTCACAAAAGGTAAATTTATTGTCTTATGAAGAATGTGAAGGTCTTGAGCAACCTTCTGAAATCAACACTTTATTATGTGTTGGAGATTCTGAATGCAAGGGTTTTCCTACTGACATTATTATTATCAACGGTGAAGAAATATCAATGCTTATCGATTCCTGTGCTTGGTATACTATCATTGGCAAAAATGTGTTAAACAGATTTTGGGGTTCAACGAAATTGCTTCCACCTGATGTACATCCTGGTGGGTATTCTGGAAAAAAATTGACCTTGAGGGGTACATGTGGGCTGATATTAAGTTTAAAGACAGAACAATTAGAGGGAAAGTATATATTGCTACCAAAGGTGCATCCATATTATGTTGTCCTCATCAACATGATTTAGGCATTAAACTTGACCCTAATGCTTCTCCACCAGTATATGTAGTTCCACCTGAAAATGATTTTATTGTTCAATTGAAGAACAAATTTTCATCCATTTTCACTGATGACTTGGGAGTTTTTGTTAATTTTAAACACCGCATTATTCTTAAAGAATCAGCCATTCCCATTCGACATTAGGTCAGAAACTTACTTTTGGCTTATCGTGACAAATTGAAGGTGATTTTGTCCGATCTTGTTGCCAAAAAGATTATTGAACCTGTTGAATCATCACCATGGGTTTCTCCAGTAGTTTTATACCTTAAGAGCAATGGTGAACTTCATTTGTGTTTTGATCTTCGGAGTTTAAACAAGGAGATCTGGATTGACAGGCATCCTTTACCTCATATACATGAGCTTATTTCTACTCTCTCAGGTGCATGTGTATTCTCAACATTAGATCTAGCTAGTGCATATCATCAAGTAGTTTTACACGAAGAATCAACATTTTTACCCACGTTCATTACACCTGAGGGTATGTTCAAATATCGCAGAATGCCTTTTGGTTTAGCTAGTGCAGCATCTGTATTTCAAAGGCTCATGAAAACTGTGTTGGAGGGTTGTGAGGGTGCAATTGCCTTTCAGGATGATATCCTGATTTATGGAAAAAAATTTGAAGACCATGATAAGAACCTTGAAAAAGTTTTTAAATGTGTTCAGGAAAAGGGTTTGACATTAAAATTGTCTAAATGCAAATTTAGACAAAGCAAAGTTGAATATCTTGGCCATGAAATTTCCTCTCAGGGTATTAAACCCAAACGTAATCATATTCAAAGCATAACAAAAGCACCAGCACCATCGAGTAAGGAAAAATTGGTGTCATTTTTTGGGTCTCACTGAATTTTACAGTAAATTTGTCCAGGATTATGCCTCAAAAGTACATCCTCTAGGAGCTTTGTTAAAAAAAAGATGTAAAATTTGTATGGAACAATCTGATTTTGATTTATTGAAACAAGAGGTCATTAATGCTCATTTTTTAAGACCATTTGAGTTGGGTAAAGAATGCATAGTATGTGTGGATGCAAGCAATATAGGTTTGGGTTCTGTGTTGATGCAGAAAGATAAAGGTGAGGAATATGTGGTTTCGTATGCTTATAGACCTTTGCGAGGCGCTGAATACAACTATTCTACCATTGAGAAAGAATTATTAGCGTGCATCTGGGCTTCTGAACATTTCAGACAATTAATTTGGGGAACAAGGTTTCGGCTAAGAACTGACCACAAGCCTTTGATTAACATGTTGGCAGCAGGTGGTGGTGGTAGAACTCTAACTGCGCGTTTAGCTCGGTTGGCTGCTAAATTGCAGGAATTCCAGTGCATAGTTGAGTATGTTCCTGGTCGTTTGAATGTACATGCTGATTGCATGTCCAGGTTACCCTTGGTTAATTCCATCAGTGTTGAAAATTTGAGAAGTGATTCAGATGTAGTTTTTAACATTGATGATGTTAATTGTTGTAATGTTACAGGTCTGTCTGATAACATATCTGAGATTATTTGGAGAGAAGCAATGTGTAATGACAGCAGTTTATCTTGTGTAGTTGATTATTTACAACACGGTTGGCCACAAGAAAGATACTTGTCTGGTGATATTCTATCCTTTTATAAGGTGAAAGATGAACTTATGTTCGATCAGGGTTTCATAATTAAGTGTGACAAGATTATTCCTCCAGTTGTGTTGAGAGAAAAAAAATCATTTCCATGGCTCATGAAGGCCATATGGGTATGTCCAGTACCAAGAGACGTATTCGTGAGTTCTACTGGTGGCCTGGAATTGATAAAATGGTTGACAATTGGGTCAGTTCATGTTCTCCTTGTGCTAAAAGTGACAAAACTGTCAAACCGTTGTCTGTGGACATTTCTCCTATTGAATTTGTCACATGTCCCTGGAAAAAGTTAGGAATTGATATCATTGAACCTCTTGATTTGTCCACTCATAAGGATGTGTTTGCATTAGTACTTATTGATTACTTTTCAAAATGGCCAGAACTAAAGATTGTTGACAGGATTGGTTCTACTCAGGTGATTCAATTTCTAGATAAGGTTTTTTGCAGGGAGGGGATTCCAGCTGAAATCGTGTCTGACAATGGTCCGCAGTTTGTCAGTAA
Organism: Lissotriton vulgaris; assembly: GCF_964263255.1. Taxonomy (NCBI): domain Eukaryota; kingdom Metazoa; phylum Chordata; class Amphibia; order Caudata; family Salamandridae; genus Lissotriton; species Lissotriton vulgaris. Next base: position 2,125,625,927 of record NC_141685.1, read on the forward strand.
AGAATTTGTGTCCTTTCTTGAAAGGTGTGGTATTGTGCACAAAACAGTGTCAAATGACAATCCCCAGGCTAATGGTCAAACGGAGTGCTTTAATAGGGTTATTAAGGAATCCATCCAGTTGGCCATTAAAAGTAATTTGGATTGGAGAAGAACCTTGTGTGCCACTTTCTTGTCCTATCGAATCTCGCCCAATTCGGTTACGGGTTTATCTCCATTTGAGATGCTTAGAGGTAGGAAACCTGGTTCAAAACTTCTTCCTTGGTGGATGAAAGTTAAGCTGCCTTGCGAAGCTTCTTTTGATTGCGATAAGGTAAAGGACAGGGTTTTGAAATACCAAGAAAAGATGAAAAACAGCTACTTATCCTTAAACAACCGTTGTAGGAAGATCAGGGTTGGAGATTTTGTGCGAGTTAAGTTTGGCAGTTCTGTTGGGAATAAATGGAACAAGTGGTCTGATCCATGTAAGGTAACTGACATTTTTTCTAAAGCTGTTCGTGTTGAGGGGGGTAAGGTATGGAATTTTAGAAGAGTCTCTTTATGTAAAGGTTTGAATTTGGATGGGGATCAACTTTCAGCTTCATCTTCCAGTAATAATGATTCCTTTGTGGGTCATTCTGACAACAGGTCAAAGAATTCTATCATGAAAGATGATGTGTATTACTCTGCCATGCTAGATACCTTTGGATGTGAGAATCAAAATTTGGATTGCCTATTCCTGTTGTGGATAATTCTTCTCAAGATGTTTCCTCTAGAGTTGTTAATGATGGAAACGTGGACAATTCTGTTTTACAAAAGGCTGATGTTACTGGTTTAGTTTTAAGGAAAAGTTCTCGTGTTAAACAGATTCCTGTAAAATTGCATGATTACCTTTGTTGAGAGTTTTCTTTGTTTTTCTTTCTTTTCTTTTTGTTTTTTTTGGATTTTTTTAAAAAGGGGGAAGGTGTGTAGTATTCTCTATTGGAATTGTTATGATACATGTAACATTCTGTATGTGCTCTATGTAACTGTTATAACCTGTCTTCAGCTGGAGGTGGTTGTTCAAGCTGTCTCTCTACAATAAACTTCCTACCAACTACCTTGTCTGCTTACTTGGATTACAACATAGAGGATAGTGTGAATGTGGTTGACAGCACATGGCCTGAATGGACTCGGTCAAGTAGAGCGTGATGGTGAGCACCGGGCATTATTCAAATGAGCCCTGCTGAAAAGCTCAGCTAGGGCTCAGATTGGGGCTACTGAAGTGGTGCCTTGGCTGCCAGACATGTTCCACTCCTGCTCAATAGCACTCTCAGCCAATGAGCCAACTTTTTCATGACTACCGGTACTATCCTCGGCAGTAGAGAAGAGCTGGTACTCAGAGTGATGAATTTAAAAAGTGCTGGTACCAAGTACCGGTGAGTACCGGCCGATTTAAAGCACTGGCAAAAAGTATTCATGATCCGGAAAGAGAGGACTGTCAGAGATGACAGGCATGGCTGAGTGTGTGAACTGACCGTGAGGGAGGCATATAAAACCCCATATTAAAACACAGCACGATCAATCTGCTCGCTGTGCAGTCAGGTGATGGTTGTGTGAGGATAATCAACTTGAGAGAGACACAAATGCAATACTAAATTAAAATAGCAACCTATTAACCCCATCAGTAGAGAGACTGGCATGCATTGCTTGAGGAAATGGAATACGCAAACAATCAGATTGACAGAGTGGAGGTTGTTTAGCTCAGCGGGTCCAACCACGTTCTCTGGCCCATTAAAGAAGCATTAACCCTCGATATGCCCACTCTGAAGCAAAAAGAGCCAGGTGATGGAGCTGAATGAAGGACAAAATTTATGAGACTTATGTAGTTGGAAGTTCTAGCAATGCAATTCTCACCAGACTGAATTACACAGCGCTGCTGCTAGAGGTTCAGTTGACTCAAGGCGTCATGCGATGAGAGAGAGAGAGAGATGGATTCTTGCTGTGCAGTGACTTAAGTATTGGTTTTCAAAGGGTAGATCTAGTTTACCTTTGCTGGTGCCCTAATGGTAAACTAGATACTAATAAATGTCTCGTAGTTCGTATCGTCATGTTTGTGGTGGTATGGTGCACCCCCTGTTCTACAGTGGAGCTTTGTGACAGAATAGTGCCCACTAGCCTTTACTCTAAAATCTCAAGAAAGCAGGAACCAGCCAGAGTCATGTAGAGCACTTGGTTGCCTTCCATTACATCCTTGTTCATCCATAAACAAATCCCCCAGCTAGCATCTGGTTCCCAGGGGACACACGTATCGGAGAGGCTACCTGGGCCTGCTCCTTAAAGAGGAAGGGGGTTAAAGGTCCTATTTAGAAACACATATTGCCCTGAGAAGCTTAGGGCATCTTCTTACTCACCTCCTGTGCTTTGTGTGAGCTGTTTCTACTTTGAGCTGCAGGTCTTGAAATGTGTGACGTGTCGGATACCCCGGCAAGAAATATGTATAAGTGAAGAATTCATAGTGCCTGGATCTGGGCACAGGCTACTACATTCCCCAGAGATGGTCGATGCATACATAGTAAATGGAATCTAACTTTACCAAGAATCTATTCATACCAGGTAATCTGTGGGCTTCAAAAATTATTATGATCTCACTTACTGCTTGAACGTTACAGGTCACTGGCACCATTATGCATTACATTTCACTAGCACAGAACACTTATTACACTCTAGCAAATGGTAGCACCGTTTATATGATTCAAAGATTAGCACAACAACAGTTGTTTACTATTTCAATATACATTAAAAACGACTAATACCTACCGCCCTAGCCGTTCTTATAGCTTTGGGAGCTTGGAATAGTCAGAATTGTCACACTTGTAGGAGTATGATGGTTAGGAGTTGTGTTGGTAGTGTCATTGGCAGGTGCAGTTTTTTATTTTTTACAAATTAAGCATGGTTCACGACTTTCCTCCAAGCCCCACATCTGAGTCACAGGCGCGGTTCGTCCATTGGGGCGTGGGGGCATAGCCCCCACCTGCCCGAAGCCGCCCGCAGCTCCCTCGGCGTCAATCATGTCAATGAATCAACATGATGTCAGACCGCCCTGCCCCTTCAGAGTCTGAAGGGGTGGGCGGTCTGGCGTCATGTTGATTGATTGACATGTTTGTACAGGTGGCAACACAAGTGCGCATGCGTGGGGACGGAGGGTGAATTTTTACCCGTGCCCACGCATGCGCGCTTGTGTTTTTGCCACGTTGAGCATGCCCATTAGGAGCCCTTATGGGCGTGCTGCGGGGGAGAAGGTACCTGTGCCCCTGGCGCCAGGATTGGCCAGGGGCGCTGTGAGCCTGTGACGTGTGGGGAGCAGAGCCCAGAGGTGGCGCGGACCGGGACAGGCAGCAAGGTAAGTGTGTGCGTTTTTCTTTTATTTTAAAGTATTTGGTGCGAGCGTGCGTGTATGCATGAATGTTTGGTGAAGAGTGTTGCGAATGGATGTGTTTGTGTGTATGCGTGTGTGAATACATTTCTTTGAGTGTTGTGTATGGGGAGGAGGGGAAGAGGGGAGGGGTCGCCGCCGGCCTGTGTGGCCTGGGGCCCACACTCGCAAATCAGTTTGCGCCCCACCACTTGAAAATTTCACCAGCCGCCCCTGCTGAGTCAGGGAAGCTTCTAGATGGGTCATCTTTGCTCATGCCCTATGTTTGGAAACTCACCAGCTCACAGTATGAATCCCTTTATCCCAATACTGGAAAATGCACTTTCGGCGGGTACGCCGGATCACCGCCGAAGTCACGCCAGAGTCCAGCCCGTCTGCGCCCGTCAGCGTCCCGGAGGCGAGCGGGGCAGCGGGCTGGGCTCAGCCATTGGGCATTTGCGCTCCTGGGCCCCCCACGCTACGATATACATCGCGTGAGCTACGCTTTTTTCAAAATCCTTCTGGTGGCTGCTTCATTGTCTTCCCCGGTCGTTACAGGGGTAAGACGCGTTGCCCTGGATGTGGATGGCGCCCCAGCTTTGCTTTCGCTTCCAAATAAAGAGATCGACTGTGCTGGGTATCCCTGCCTGCTGCTAAACACCAGTTCAGCGTGCAGACATGCGCAAGACATTTATGATCTCCTGGATGTGGAAAAGCCACTCTGTCTTATGTTGACTGAGACTTGGCTGGGGGAATTCTCAAATCCCGATATAGCTATGGCCATTCCTCCTGACTACAATGTTTTCAGGAAGGATAGACTCAAGGGAAGGGGTGGTGGAGTGGCATTGGTGGTGAAGAAATGCGCGGCATGTTCTATACTGCCCGTGGATGACATCCGCGGCTCTGAGTCCCTTGCCTTCTCCATCACTTTGGCGCCCCACCAATCCTTTAAAGGTCTATTAGTGTATAGGCCACCTGGCCCGCCTGGAACCTTCTTTGAAGAGCTCGAGTCGGTTATATCGGGGCTGGCCTTGAAAGCAGAACACTGCATTGTGGCCGGGGACTTTAACTTCCGTATGGATGAGCCATCGGACCCGGATACCATCAAACTATTGGAGGCCACGGCCCAATTGGGCCTGATCCCTTATCTTCGGGGGCCAACGCACGACAAGGGACATACTCTTGACCAGGTCTTCTCAACATCTCCCCTGGAGGTGAAGGAGATTATTCCGGTGCTTTGGTCAGACCATAGACTAGCCAAATTTTTGGTCAGGGGCACGGCGAAACCGTCTAATCCCGTGTCTCAGCAGCAGGGCCGAGCTCCCAGGGCATATCATCGAGTGACTCCAGCTATGCTGGCTCAGGCCGCCCTGGATGACCCATGCCCCCTTACAGGAGATTTGGAGAGGGATCTGGAATCTCTGCAAGCATGGCTATTAGACAGGCTAAATGATCTGGCCCCGGGGATGACCCCCCCGCTCAACATCCAAGAGTGTTTCGGCTCCCTGGTTCACTGCGGCACTGTTGACCGCTTGGCAGCAGTGCAAGGCAGCTGAAAGAGCCTGGCGATCACAATATGATTCTGTGGCAAGGCTGACCTACAAGACAGCGGTTAAGGCCTATCATTGGGACATACGCCTAGGAAAAAAAGCCTATCTTGCAGGGAGGATAGAGGCTGCCTCTAACTCCTGTAAGGAGATTTTTACCATTGTCAGAGAATTTATGGCCCCTCGATCTAATGCATCCCAAGGTGTGCCTTCTGAGTCCTGGGCCTCTGATCTTGCAAACTTCTTTACTAGCAAGATTAAACTTATCCAGAATTCTTTTACTTTGGAGGCGCCCGTGGGGCTGACCAACCCCGAGGACGACTCAGGCTTATCGGCCCCCCTGGGCCCTGTGCTGGCCGTTTTTCCATCTATCTCAGCCCCTGCTTCCTTGGCGCTTATGGGCAATCTTAAATCTGGATCGCCTCTGGACCCCTGCCCTGCCAAATTCTTGGCAAAAATGGCGGAAGTTATAAACCTGCTGGCGAATCCACTCCTGAATCTCTCGTTGAGCCAGGGAGTGGTTCCGCAGGCCTGGAAGCAGGCAATGGTCATCCCTCTGCTGAAGAAGCCTGGTCTCGATCCTGAGGTTCTGGCCAATTACAGGCCTATTTCTCTCCTGCCGGCTTTTACGAAAATTCTGGAGAAGCATGTGCACACGGTGCTCTCCAATTTTCTGGAAACTCATGAGATTCTGCATGCCACTCAATCCGGCTTCCGCCCCAATCTAAGCACGGAGACCGCGCTCCTGGAGGTGTCAGAAGCCATTAAAGAGGTACTGGACTCTGGGGGCAAAGCCATGCTGGTTATGTTAGATCTGTCGGCGGCCTTCGACACCATCCCCCATGAGGGCTTTCTCGCAAGACTCTATGAGATTGGCCTACGGGGGACGGTGCTCAGCTGGTTTTCATCCTTCTTAGCTGGCCGCTGACAAACGGTCTGGGCCTCCCCAGACTCTGCTGTGATGCCGCCATTGGGAGTCGGGGTTCCACAGGGCTCTGCATTGAGCCCTACTCTTTTTAACATGTTTATGGCCCCTCTGGCGGCGTTGGCGGAGTCATTCAGGGCCCAGATCGTATCCTACGCCGACGACACCCAGCTCCTCTTTTCTTGTAAGAAGGGAAGAGACTTTGATGGAGAGAGAGTATCCGGGATTGCCTTGGGGCTGTTTTTAATTGGTTCCAGCTGAACAGCCTCAAGTGCAACTCAGATAAGTCTGAGGTACTCTTCTTCGGGTGTGCATCGGATCCGGACTGGCAGGCTTGGTGGCCCATTAACATGTTCCCTCCATCTTGCTCATCCCAATTAGCTAAGAACTTGGGGGTCAAGATGGACAAGGGTCTGACTCTGAGGTCCCAGATCCTAGGTGTGACGGGTACATGTTTCGGCCTCCTCAAGATGCTCCGGAAGTTTCTGCCTCTCTTGTCTGAGGAACACAGGAAGCTGACTGTGCAGGCTCTGATCGGCTCAAGATTGGATTACTCCAACGTCCTCTACTTGGGCCTGCCAGAGTATCTGCTGCAGCGGCTTCAAGTTGTGCAGAATGCGGCCGCGAGGGCCATTTATGGCCTAAACAGGCGAGCCAGCGCTGCTGGCCTTTTGCAGACCCTACATTGGCTGCCTATCCGAAAACGGATTGCCTTCAAGGCGTTAACTTTGGCTTATAAAGCTCTTCATGCTGTGGGAGCTAAGTACCTCCAAAGGAGACTCGCCTTTTACCACCCGGCCCGCTCTCTCAGATCAGAATCTCTGTTTCTGGCGGCTGTGCCGCGTGTAAAGAGAGCCCGCATTGGAGGCCGCTCCTTTGGATTGCTGGCGCCACAGCTGTGGAATACTCTGCCGCTGACACTTCGCGGAGCTACTAATTTACTTGCTTTCAGGAAGGGCCTTAAAACCTGGCTGTCTGCCCTCTAGGCTGTTTTTCCTCTGCTCTGTTCTTTACTTAGTTTTTTTATTACTGTGTTGTGTTATTCTGCTGTAGGTCTCATTATCAAAAGCGTGGGACACTCTTTTTGAGTAGCCATGCGCTATATAAGAATAAATATAACATATATAACATAACAAAAAAAGGGAGACGTATTTCTAAATAAACTTCATGTTAGAAACGGAGGTCTCTAGATGGCAGAGGTAGGTACCTTTGTCCAAGTAGGGGGCCATTGCTTCTGGTCAGGGTAAGGGGGATACACTCCTAAAATAACCCCTCCTCACCCCTTTGGTAGCTTGGCAAGAGCAGACAGGCTTATCTCAGAGGCAGTGTGTAAAGTGTTTGCGAACACATACAGTAAAACACAGTGAAAACACTGCAAATGGACACAACACCAGTTTAGAAAAATAAATAATCTTTATCTAAACCAAAACAAGTTCAAGTTCAAGTTCGGAGATTTGTATAGCGCACTACTCACCCAGAGGGTCTCAAGGCGCTTGAGGGAGGGGGGGTGCTTTACTTATCGAATATCCAATGTTTTTGGTTACTTTCTGAAGGCGAGGTGGTTCTGTGTAAGGCGGAGGTGGTTGGGGAGAGAATTCCAGGTTTTGGCCGCTAAGTAGGAGAAGGATCTTCCCCCCATGGTGGATTTATGGATGCGCGGAATAGCGGCGAGGGCTTGATTGGACGATCGTAGTTGGCGGGAGGGGGTGTAGAAGGACAGTTGCGTGTTGAGGCAATCGGGTCCTTGGTCGTAGAGGGCTTTGTGTGCGTGGGTGAGGAGGCGGAACGTTATTCTCTTGTTGACGGGGAGTCAATGGAGGTCTTTTAGGTGGTCAGAAATGTGAGCTTGCCGAGGGATGTCCAATATGAGTCTGGCTGAGGCGTTTTGGATTCGTTGGAGTTTTTTCTGTAGTTTGGCTGTGGTTCCGGCGTAGAGGGTGTTTCCCTAATCCAGTCGGCTGGTGACCAGTGCGTGGGTGACCGTCTTTCTTGTTTCGGTGGGGATCCAACTGAAGATTTTTTTGAGCATGCGGAGGATGTTGAAGCAAGATGATGAGACGGCGTTGGCTTGTCTGGTCATCGAGAGGGAGGAGTCCAGGACGAAGCCAAGGTTACGTGCGTGATCCGTAGGTCTGGGTGCGGTTCCCAGGGCTGGTGGCCACCAAGAGTCGTCCCAGGCAAAGGGGGATGATCCTAAGATGAGGACTTCCGTTTTGTCCGAGTTTAGTTTTAGACGGCTGTTCTTCATCCACTCGGCTACGTCTTTCATCCCTTCGTGTAGGTTGGTTTTGGCAGTGTTTGGGTCTTTGGTGAGGGATAGGATCAGCGGAGTGTCGTCTGCGTAGGAGATAATGTTGAGGTTGTGTTGGCGTGCAATGGATGGAGGGGACTCATGTATACGTTGAAGAGGGTGGGACTGAGTGAAGATCCTTGTGGTACGCCGCAGATGACCTCGGTGGCCTCTGATCTAAAAGGGGGGAGGCGGACTCTCTGGGTTCTTCCGGTGAGGAATGAGATGATCCAGTCCAATGCTTTCCCTTTTATTCCGATGTTGCTGAGGCGTTGTATGAGGGTGCTATGACGGACTGTGTCGAAGGCTGCGGAGAGGTCGAGTAGGATGAGGGCAACTGTTTCTCCGTTGTCCAGTAGTGTTCGAATGTCGTCTGTTGCTGCGATGAGGGCGGTTTCGGTGCTGTGTTTGGCTCGGAAGCCGGACTGTGAAGGGTCGAGGGATTTGTTGGATTCGAGGAAGGCGGCGAGTTGACTGTTGACGGCTTTCTCAATGACTTTGGCAGGGAATGGGAGGAGCGAGATGGGGCGGTAGTTCTTAAGTTCAGTGGGGTCTGCTGTGGGTCTCTTCAGAAGGGCGCTGATTTCGGCATGTTTCCAGCTTTCCGGGAAGGTAGCTGAGTTGAAGGAACAGTTGATGACATCTCGGAGATGGGGTGCGATAATGGAGTCTGCTTTGTTGAAAATGTGGTGGGGGCATGGGTCGGTTGGCGATCCTGAGTGGATGGAGTTCATAAGGCGGATGATGTCTTCGGTGGTGATTGGGTTCCAGGCGCACAGGTTGTTAGAGTGCGGTTTTGGTTCGGAGGTGGGTGGAGTGGGCTGGTGTACTGACTGGTTTTCAAAGCTGTTATGTATATCGGCGATTTTGTTGTAGAAGAATGAGGATAGAGAGTCGCAGAGGTCTTGAGAGGGAGTGATGTCGTTGGTGCCGGCGGTGGGGTTGGTAAATTCTTTGACGATGTTGAATAGTTCCTTACTGTTTTGGGCATTGTTGTCAAGTCGATCCTTGAATGCTGATTTCTTGGTGGATCGGATCAGTTGGTGGTGTTTGCGGGTGGCGTTCTTGAAGGTGGCCAGGTTGTCAGTGGTTGGGTTTTTTCTCCAGGCTTTCTCGAGAGTCCGACAGATCTTCTTGGATTTCTTAAGGTCATCGTTGAACCAGGGGGCTTTTTTGCTACTTTGCTTGAAAAGTATTAAAAATAAGGCTTTCAAATGGTAGAAATAATTTAGTTCAATGCAAGTTGTAAATGCGACACTTCTCAAAAGTGCAATAGTTGCGTCATGCAAAGCAAAGAAAATGGCTGCCGGGAAGGTGATGTGTCTGTTCCTTACACTCAGGGGAGGTGATGAGTCTGTTCCTTACTGTGGTGCAGGGGAGGTGTTGCGTTAGTTTATTATTGCATGGGGAGTTGATGCGTCTGTTTTTTACACCGGACCCCAAACGATGAAGCAGTCTTTGGCACCTCGATGAGATGCGTCGATCCGGTACAATGTGTGTCTTCGTGCAACCTCCCAGCAGGCTTGCGTCGGGATCGGTGCAGCGGTGGGGATTTCCTGAGCCGCTGTAGGCGCTGGAAGGTTTCTTCGGCGACACGTTGGAAAACCAGTGCGGATGCAACACGCTTCTTCAGTGTTGCGTCAATTTCCCAGCTTCCAGCGACAAACAGTCTTCAGAGGTCCTAAACAGCAGTAGGCACCTCTTTGCAGGCTGAAATTCCCAGCAAGGCAATTGAGGGGAGCTGGTGGTGAAGTCTTTATGTTCCTGAGACTTCAGAACAGGATGCAAACTCAGTTTCAAGCCCTTGGAGATCGTTTCTTCAAACAGGTGACAAAGCAAACAGAAAAGTCCTTTTTCTCCTTTCCTTAGCAGCAAGCAGCCACTAAGCAGCCACTGCAGGCCAACCCCAGACAGCAAAAAGCAGAGGGGCAGTATTCCTCCTCAGCTTATCCTGCTCTTCTCCTTGGCAAAGGTTTCCTCTTGATTTCCCAGAAGTGATCTAAAAGTCTGGGGTCTGGGCCCCTCTTTTTATAAACCAAAATCCTTTGTTCTCTGAAGGCAGAGAGTGTCTGTACCCATCCAAAACCAATTCTGTGGGGCACTTTGCAAGTGCACAACAACCTCCTTTGTCAGTGTGGGCCCTGGCTTCAGACACACCACAGGGGGGCGGAGCCGTCATTGTGGAAGGCAGGAACAGCCCTATTCTCGTGAAGATGCTACTCTTCGCACCACTCCAAATGCAGATCAAGCCTAGTTAGCCCAGCCCTGACTCATCGGACTTGGAGCCAAGCTCCCCCTCCAGCCCCTGTCATTCAAAAGCCAGACATGCAATACACAAACCTATCAGAGGCACACTGGAAGGTTAGGCAAGAAAATACCTACTTTCTGAAAGTTGCATTTTCAAACACAGAATGTAAATATAACCCTCATTAACCCCTTGGCTGCTGCGGTAATTCTGCTGCGGCGCTGAGGGGGAGGGGGAAAACATGGTGCCGCCATGCTCGTGACAGAACCATGCCACCATTAGGCACGGGCGACTTGTGCTCATGCCTTCGTGGTTCAGGACTCCGCCCACTCACTAATTTACCCGCGCAGGTGGGGATTCAGTGCCGTGTGGGCGGAACAGCTGCAGCATGCCGGAACCACGCCGTCATGAGCACACACCGCCCGTGGCTCATGACGGCGTGGTTCAGTCATGAGCGGGGAAGAGGTTAAAAGATGCATCTTAACATTCTGAGTTCAGGCACACTAAACTTTATTTTTCCATCTTGTTCATAGGGTCAGTTAGGTTTCTAAGATGTTATAAACTAACTTCCCATTCCGGCCTATGGGAACATATAGTGAAATACTGCCAATTTAGTTTTTCACGATTAAAAGGCTATCAGGTCATGCCACACACATCAGGGCATGTCCTACGTTTCACATACAATGCTCCCTGCCCACAGGGCTACTTTGGCCCTGCCTTAGGGGTGACTAACATGTAGAAAAGGGAAGGTTTAGGGACTGTCAAGTGTGTACACTTGCCACGTCGACATGGCAGTCCCAGACTGCACACAGGCTCTATAATGGCAGACAGAATCATATTTTACAAGATGCTTCTGTGGGTGGACCAATCAGTGCTGCAAGCCCACCAGCAGCATTTGATTTACAGGCCCTGGGCACACACAGTGCACTGTACTAGGGCCTTATGAGTAAAACAAATAGCCAATCATGGAAACACCAATCCATACCAACAATTTACAAAGAGAGCATATGCACTTTAACACTGATCAGCAGTGGTAAAGTGCCCAGAGTCGTAAAATCACCAACAGGTCAGAAAACAATCCAGGAGGAAGGCAAAAAGTATTAGAATGACCCTGCAAAACTGGCAAAGTCCAACACTTCACATTCAGACTAAAGTGGATGCTTAATGGAAAGGTCACAAAATGAAAGGAAAATAAACTTCAAATGCAGGGTTAAAATCCACCCAACATTACTTTCAGTAACAACCGCAACATTATTATGATGTTCCAGCCTAGCAGCCAGACATGTGTTCTCTTTACTATATAACTGCTGTATTGCAATTCTAGTTTGGTAATCTAGTTTATCCTCTGCATTCAGTTTATGACATTGATTACAGTACTTATTAGAAGGTGATCCCTATTTGTTATTTCTTCTCATAACTTAAACTGGTCTAGAAAATCCCTTATCAACCATACTATCAGCCTTTAAAATATATCAACTCTTGGAATAAATGAGGATTCCTCAGCTGATCTCCTGTTAGTATTGTTCTACTGAACATCGACCCCTAGAATATCATGGTTCAAGAAGATCGAGGGACCAAATATTGAAAGGTAGGTGCATATAGGAAATTATAGATATATTATTCCAAACTCCACATCTACGTAGCTCGAATGTACATGTACCATGTTGGAAGTGACGGCTGCCACAGGTAAAAGCGGTGGGGCATGTCGACAGATGACGGGATAGGTAAAATTAAACATAAAAATTCATTAAACCACATACCTTGCACTCGCTGCATCTGAGTGCAAGGTAAGTGGTTTTAATATTTTTTTATTGAATTTTACTTATCCCTTCGTCTGTTGACTTCCCCCTTCTTGCCCAACCGCTTTTACCCGTGTCAGCTGCCAGTGCATTTTGGTACATATATGTGCAAAATGTGCCCAGACGTGGGTCTCTTGATCACTGTGTCACTGGATTCAATCTAGCCTGGCTGATGAGGGGTGTTACCCTAAAACTGGTCACAGGATGTTTGTTTCTGATTCAGGGAAGACCTGGCTTGGCAGTTCGGGCTGGACTGTTCCCATGAAGCACAGGGTGGAGACTGATTTGCATATAGCTGGGTCTGAACAGATTAGGGAACCTGAGCTAAAGAACTATGATGAATTTAACCCAGATCTGTGACTGGGGCTGAGTGTTTGAAAAGTGTCAGCATTCCGTCCATAATTGTGTCTGCTTTGTTTGCTCTAGTTTGGCAGGGTATGGCCGGACGTGCTCCCCTTGCTCACTTTGTCACTGGATTCATGGTACCCTGGCTGCTGAGGATGCTTGTTTCCCGTCCAGGGAAGACCTGGCTTGGCAGCTTGGGCTGGACTGTTCCCATGAGGCACAGGGTCAAGACTGATTTGCACATAGCCGAGTGTGAGCTAGGGGTGGCAAAGTGAGCTAAAGAATGATGGTGGATTCAACCCAGATCTTTGACTAGATGGGAGTGTCTGAAAAGTTTCAGCACTCTGTCCATCATTTCTTTGTGATTGCTTTAAAACATATGTGGGTATAGGTATTAAAAATCTAGACTAACCTGTAAATCTTTTTTGCGTTTTTTTTGTCCTCGATATTGTGTCCCATTGATGATTCCTGGTTGATATGCAGGGTGCATACCTCCGGTTAGGTAGCAAGTCACATTATTTGGAATCTAACACAACTAGTTTTTAAAGAGTCCAAGTCATTGTTAACAAATTTAGTAAGGGATCTAAATAAATAACTTAGCACAGAAAAAACACACACATTTGATTCAGAAAAAAAAGTTCAATTTGTTTCTAAGAATCAACATAATTGTGCTTAAATACTCTGGCCCCACAGATGCCATGCTGAAAGTTATTTAAATATTTTAAACACGTTCTGATGCTATTTAATGTCGTTTGGCTTGCTATATTATAGAGTGCAATTTTCCATTCAAATGGTCCCTTAGTGATGAAAAAAACAAACTCTGCTTACCTGTTGAGCCCACTGCTGCCATAGTATAGCAATCGACTTATAATAACATTGAAAATCCAAGATTGCAATACTTCCCTATATTTCAAGTTGAGACAAAGTTGACTTGGGAGACTGTTTCGAAGTTAAGAAAAAACTACAGAGAATGAACACAAACACTATGCAGATGTGATGGATAGTACTTGGCCGAGGATGGAATGCAAAGATGATGGTTAAAGTTGTCATGTTGTTGGTATTTGTATAGTGTGCACCTCCCAATTATGTGGCTTTCTGGAGCTGTTGCTTTGCTTCAAGGTTTTCTTATCAGAGTTTGAGTGTGTGGATGGACGACGGCTAAGTGGAGAGTATTCTCTTGAGAGGAAGAGAGTGGAGTGCATGAAGGTAAGAGTCGTTCTTGACCATGGTGCTGTGGTCGTGGCACTGTGGCAAGTTTGCTGATTTTATAGAAAGATTAATTCAATTAAGCATGGTGGAGTGGGTCATCGACAGAAGGCGGAATAGCGAAAATAAATAAAAATATGTATAAAACCATTTACCTAGCACTCACCGCATCGCTGAGTCGGCGATGTGGTGAGCACAAGGTAAGTGGTTTCGTTAATTTTTTTATTTTATTTTCCTTATACTGTTGTCTGTCGACTCCCCCCGCTATGCCGCAACACTCTTACCTGCACTGGCTGCGCCTATTGTGTAGTGGTATTGGGCAGGTAGCTGGTTCAAATTCCATCAAGTGCATGTGAGACAAGGCTAACCACTCCTTGGGGCTGAGAGGGTTTGGGGTTTCCTCATCAAACAGTATTGAAAACATGTGTTTAAGTATTTTGACTTGCAAGTCACGTTTTTAACACGCAGCTATAAAGGTGCATCAAGAAGTCCTTTGCCCATCCTTCCACAAGGGTTTTGGCCAGGGTTTTACAGGAAAACACAAACTATCCTTGTATGAACCTTTAGCCCCTCATTACGAATGGCCTCCTAATTCTGATGGGGTCAGTAACAGCAGTTTGTGGTCCCATTTCAATTAGTTTTTTTTTTATTACTTTCACTTGACCAAAAAATCCAGATAAAAGTCTGACCAAAATGAGGGATAACTAGTGGAATCTGACCGGGAATTACTTAAAATTCTCACGTAATTCTTAATTTTTTTGCAGCCATCAGGGTCCTACTTGTAACTCGACAGATGTTTCACACCCTCAGAATAATTGTTACTGCCAGTATCAGTACCTCTGGGAAAAATCCAACTAATTTCATGTGGCTCTCACAATGAGGGAGGGAGTGGGGTATGCCAAGTTGAAGAGTTACTCTGAGGGCGCTACCAATATTTACTGTGGTTACTTAGCATTGTCTTTGACCTTTGTAGATTGACAGTGGGCACCCTGAGTGGAGGCGTGGAGACACACACGCACATACACACACAAACACTTTTATTTCCTCCTGTGGTTTTTGGTCATGTGAACTCTTATGCAAAGTTTTATATAGCTCAAAAGGGCGTACACGGACTGATGGTGAATTTTTAATTCCTTGTTTGCTCTGTAATTTGTTGAAGGTCATCCTGTCAGTGCTTTCTGAAGAAGTGTTCTTCTGATCAGCATCATTTGTACAGGGACTCCATTGCTTTTTCATTCCAATCTCGTGTCAAACACTTCCACATGACCCACCTGGTCATTTCTGCTGATGCCGGAGGAAATTCTAACTGACACGACAAAAGCCATCTTGCAGCCTGCATTTCTGCCCAGGTACTGTCACACACCCATCCCCCCCTGTTCTTTGCAGTTCAACTGAAAGCCACAAGACACTCACACCCTGAGTAGATGATTTTTTTCCATCTCCTGCTCCCAGGCTGGTAAACATCATTGACACTGTGATCAGGTTATCTGGACAATGGTCTGACTGCTGGCCCTTGATCAGGGTGATTAAACAATGACTTGAAAGACCAGGCTTTGATCAAGGCAATTGAACAATGACCTGAAAGACTGAGCCTTGATCAAAGCAGAGTGAACAATGATGTCTCCCAAGCCTTCACCAGGTCACCATCTACAAACATTCTCTGGATCTGGTTATCAACTTCCAACACTGCCCTGATTAAACAATGAAGTAACAGCCAAAAGACTGGGATGAAAAAGTATAAAAGGCTTGTAAGCTGCGGAGTGAAGCAGCAGCCTCCTCTGTCTTGTCTCTGACTAGCTTGGGACTCTGTTCCATAGCCCGGGCTATTGAATAAATCTGGGTTCCTCCAGCAGACGAAGGCTCCTGTGTCTCCTTTTACTAAGTATGGAAGACTTGGGCGGTTCCCCTGCCGCAGAGACCAGTAAGTGGGTTTAACAGGTTCTTCATTTCTGTACAGCAATTTACACTCAAAGTTTAAGTATTATGGTCAACTAGTTAAATGATTCAAAGTTATTTTCCTTAAACGACTGATTTATGCTAGTAGTATGAGTTTTATCTCTAAAGACTGGTTATCATAATCGCAGTTTGTTACCTTTTTTATAATTGATTTTTAAATACTTAAACTATATAAAGCTGTGTATTGCTGTATTTTTAGTAGTATAGATATCTTTATAAAATACATTTTTCACATGAATACAATAAATACTTTTAAATGGTTAAACAATTAATTTAAACTAATAAACAAGAAATGTTCCAAACCTAGTTTATTAATGAAGACTACCAAAATCTTGGGTAAAAAATTGAGCACAATGGAGAAAAGAACATTTTACTATTTCAAATTGTATGCTGCCTCGCATCCTCATGCATTCAAGCCAGTACTGGAAGTTTGGTCCAGAGTTTAGCATGACTTCCATACTTAAAAGCAGACCCTCCAGGATTTCGCGATTTGCCGCCAAATCGGCACTTTTGTAAAAATGCCGCGATTTTTACAAAAATGCCCGCGTAATCGGCACTTTTGTAAAATTCCCGCGATTCTTACAAAAGTGCACGCGAAATCGGCAAAGCGCACAATTAGACAGTATCGGTTGGTGACTACGTTTTTCATGGGGAGGTGCTTCTCACACATTTTAAGAGGGTGCCTTTATCATAGCAAACTCGGGCAGAAGAAGGACATCTTGGGAGCTAAACACAGTGAAGGAACTGGTATGGTTTGGTACTGGCAACATGACAAATGTAGGTGGCAGGCAAAAGAATGGCAGGCGGCAAGCTTCCCGGTAACAGAGTTGGCACAAGTAAGGGCCAGGCAGACAAAAGATGTCAGGCATCATGGCGCAAAAGGCAGCACAAGAAGATGAGATGAGGACAAAGGCATAAAGGAGTGGGATGGCAGTGAGCACCTTAGGGCAGAACCTGGCGTGGGTAGAAATCAAGAGAGAAGAGGACATTTTCCAGTTATCAAGTGAAGTGATGAGGTAACACCAGGATATGAGTTGATGAGGTGGCAACTGGATAAAAGCAGGGAGTAGAAGAAAGGTAAACAGGTAGGGACCATCTTGGGGGCAGAATGGGATACAGGCAGGTAATTAATGCGCAGCAAGGTGATGGGTACCATGGAGATAAGGGACCAGAACTGGACACTTAGCGGGCAGGCAGTGAACCGAATGGGGCAGATCAGGTGAAAAGAAGTCACACTCTGGAAACTGTCAGGCGGCAAGAAAGTGGTGGAGATAGGACAGAGCAGCAGCAAAATCCATCCATACATGTCCTGTGTAAATGTCTGTCACCCTAGCAGAATAGTAAAAAAACAAGCATTTGCAATGCAATAGGTCTCACATTTACGTGAGTTTGAGCTATTGGCATTTGGTTTTTAAAACATAAATAAATGTCATTGTCATTTACAATGACAATAGCTTGAATGCGTTTCAATGCGACTCATATTACAATGCAAATGTTATAATGTTGTGCCCCCACGCCCCCTTCACCCGTGAAAACATAAACGGTCGGAGCCCTAGCCAGACCCTCCAGGATTTCGCGATTTGCCTTAAAGTATTACACATTGTATAGTGCCTTTATTATGAGTTTCTCCTCTGCTGCTCCTTTGTGGATTCCACAGGTCATATACTGTGACTGGTAGCATCATTTAAATTTCTTTGGGTATCTTCAGTCCCTCCAATCTGGACCCCCAGAGCATACACTAAGGTAGGTTCTAGAATGGAAAAAGGAAAGGAAAAAGCTGTATGAGAGCGCCCTGATGGAGATGGAATCTGTCCTGAAGAAGCTGGCGAGAGAAAGGCGCGGTAAGAGCATCCCTCGACAGATCTTCATGGACGCCTTGCTGCAGGGTAACCTGAGCGACAAGAAGGTGCTGGAGGACAGCATGATCTTCTCACTGGCAGGATGTGTTATTACAGCTAACTTGTGTACATGGGCTTTATATTTCCTCACCACATCAGAGGACGCTCAGGAGAAGCTTTACAAGGAGACGGCCCAAGTACTAGGCAAGGGGCCCATCACACTGGAGAAAGTTGAGCAGCTCAGGTATTGCCAGCAAGTCCTCTGTGAGACAGTACGGACAGCTAGACTGACACCTATTGCAGCACAGCAAGGCTTCAGGACCTGGAAAACAGTTTCCATTGTTTTAAGGCTGAGAATGAATAATTATGAGTAAAATAAAGTGCCGCAAAAATGCCGCTAAATTTCCATATTTGTGCCGCTAAATTTCCATATTTGTGCCGCTAAATTTGCTAATCCATGCCGCTATATCCTGGGGGGTATGATTCTGATGGTAGAAGTTTTATTCTAGCAAAGTCTGCAGGAATTCATATATATTTAGGTGGAAGGGGTGGTGAGAATCTTGGTCGACATGAAAATAATTAGAGGGACGGGAATTTCCCACTGGTGTTCCAACATATTTTATATTCTGCAAATAGCGGTTTATAGGGTCACACGCACACTAGAAATCCACAGTTTACATGACTTATGACTAGGGGTGGGCGTAACTCGGGTAATTCAATGAGTGTAATCACATGGAATTACCTAAGAAATAAGCAAGATTATGCGTAATTACGCACGAAAAGTAATTCAGCGTTTAGTGCTATTTCTTAGTTAACAAAAATGCCCTATCACGTCCAAAATGGGTTCAAGAATGCATTTTTCCCTAAGAATTAGCTCTACATGCAACAGAACATGAATAGCGACCGCTTGCTAAATGTATGCTTGGGTAGGATTGTTCCTCAACTTACTCCTGTCATTTAGCACTATTTTCTTTTCTCAAAATGTACCCCTGCAACAAAAATGGTTGTGAGCATGCATTTTGCACTAAGAAATAGCGCTAGATGCAGCCGAACATTAATAGCCTGCACCAGCAGCTGCTAGCACTCACTAAATGTCTCTTTTGGTAGGTTTTCTTCTCCTCAGATTATTCTTAATTACCCGAGACGGAGTCATAGTGTTATTGGCAATTCCGAATCAAAGAGTAACGTGGAATTACCAAAATTACTTTGATTAGTTTGGCGCAATTGAAAATCTGCCCGGGGTTACTTATGACCATGTCCACGCATTACACTCTAACCAGCGCTGGTATGTGAGTGCCTGAATCAAACTATACCTATATCAAGATAGGAAATTGGATTTGAGAAGGCAGGCTATCAACTTATAGCAGCAATCCATGTCCATTGGATCTTACAGTCCTTCTGATCTCTACAGCTATATGATCATTGGTTTTCTGGCATTTGGAAATTCTAAAAGCAAGCATTAAAAGCATAATGTTCAAGTGGAATACCCTATTAAGTTTAGGGGTAAATCGGGATGTTATCATAATTAGCAATTGTAGATATACTGCTTAGTCTATTGAGGACATTGGTGCAGGGATTACTGCCTCCCATTTTCTAAGGCAGGGAACCAGGTTCCACTGGTGATTTCAAAATTCATCACCCTGCCCCGTGCCCATGCTGTGATCCTGACAACTTTACTGAGGCAGCGAGAAGCCCCTTGAAGTTGGGTGTGAAGTAGGGGTGCCATGACAAAAAAGCGAGCAGAATTGTTTTGCAAGATTGTGTGTATGTGTTACTTATATAATGATGTTTCTGTAATGAAAATTGTAATGAGGAAGAAACGTGGTTTAATAATGAACATTAGTTTAAAAACTGCCCACATTTATTTAGATTTTTTTTATGATGCTGTTTTTAGATTTACGAACAGAGAACATTAGTTTGCTGCATAATTCGTTTCATTCGTGACATTTAATGTTGATTCATTTATTTGACTTGGTTTAAATGTCTGTATAGAATCTGTTGTACATTTCATACGTAGCAAAAATTGGTTATGGATTCAACTCGTGCACATCTGCCTGGTGGTTTATTTAATGGGCAGCACGAACTGTAAAACTAATTACGCCCCCACAAGGGCAGTTAGCGTAATGTTTCAAAATATTCTAAAATTCTATGGATGGTTTAACAGGATTAAAACATCCTAACGGTAGCACCTAGACCGGCATTGCGAGCTTTGTCAAATTCCATTTAGGCCGTCAGTACAAGTTGTGTCAAATTGCACCTAGCCCGTCAGTACGAGTAGTGTCAAGTAGCACCTAGGTCGTCATTACGAGTTGTGTCATTTCACCCAGAGTGGTAACACTGGGTGGAATAATGCAGTTGACACTCACGAGTATTTCAGGATCTGGAATTACTGGGTCTTAAAACCAAACCGGACCCAATAATTCCAGATTCTGAGCCAATGTTAATGCTCCCCCAGACACAAGCGTGCTCAACACGCCTGCCACCGCATTCCACACCACCACCAGCAGTCCTGCTGACGCCTTCCGCCTGCTCATAAGAGATGGAAACGGTCAGCAGTTTGTTCACCAACATAATGAAAGACTGCTTGGAAAAGCACCCTGTATCTATCAGGGAGTGAGCAGTAGTTTTCCATTTGGGGGGGGGGGGGACATAATGGCCGCACTTTGCAGCTGTGATACTGGTCTGTAAAGTTAAATTAGGCCCTCTGGTATCTCCAATGCAAACTCCGGAAAACTCGTAATGAGGCATTCAGTGTTACAACATGGGGTTGAGTTGTCAATTGGCAGAATATGATTCCGGAAATAAAATTTACAGTATCGTTCTTTTAAAATAGAGCAGCTTCTCAAAACAGTAGTTCTCAGAAAGATAGTTAAACTTGGAAATAGCCAGCCTTGGCTCTAATGAAACATTGATGAAGGGAGGCAGTAGATTCTCTTTGTCCCCTCAGTCGGTGATATGAAGATGAGGATGATGTATGGATTTGACCAATCTGAAGAAGGTATCCATGTCACAGCCCAAATCAGCAGCCTATGTACCACCTTCAATGGAGTGGCAATACTTGCTGCCCAATTCTAGGTTGTAAGAAAGTTTTGTGGAGGCTCGCGCCAGCTCTCAGCTGGCAGTTAACTTTGTGTTATATCTTCTCAGGACACATGGATGGTTCAGGCATCTGTCCCTCCTGCTTTGCATGGCTGGCATGCTAGACTTTACAGTGAAGAATACAAAAAGTGATCATTGGAATGCTTAGAATAATTGCAGACACTAGTAATTACCCAGAGCCGCATCCCAGTCCATCATTGTTTTTGCCCACTATGCCACCTCTGATGAGACATAGCCATATCCAAATCAGGAGAACAAGCAACCACAGAATGTTTTGTCCTACTTTGGCATTATCCTTAGGTTTTGACCCACTATGCCACTGCAATGAAATCAGCCTTGGTCTTTCCAAGGTAAGTCCCCTCTCAACTGGAAAACAACTAACCACAGACTAGTTTTGGCACAGTGACTTCAACAGTGAGACATAGCCTGAGCCATGTGACATAGTGAGCAAATGACCCACATCTAGGCATACCTATGATACTTAAGGTGTCACACTGAGGAAAACACAAAGATGATAGATAATATGCTTGCAAATAGTCTCAGCAAGACATTCCAGTCTATCACTTTTTACCCACTGCATCACTGCAGACAGCTCCATGAGGAACAATCCAGCCTGAACTACCAAGCCAGCTCTGCTCTGAACAGGAAAAGAAGCATCCCCAAACCGTTTTCGGCCTAGTTAGGCCTTTTCGGTGAGGTATAGCATGAGTCATGTGGTACAGTGAGCACAGGAGTCAAACAATGGAATGTGTGTGTGAGCTTGTTGGATTTTGAACACATCCCAGTGCAGAAAAGGAAGAAAAAAACAGAGGAAGAGAAATACAATGTAGGAAAAACCACCTTTGGTGGGATTTTGACCCAACCGTTGCCTTGTATGTTTTGCGAGACTTACAACTCTATGAACTTTACCCTTTCTAGATAGAAGTAAAGTTCCAGTACCCCTCCTTTGAACATGGTTAAATTAGCTTACCTCTGAATGACCTATGCCATTTATCAACAAGTCCCTAATATATGGCATAGCAAATACACACAGTGTGAGGAAGTTAAAGTTCACCTGTAGACTGCAGAACCTATTGTGTCGCCCACAGAGTGGGTTTGTAAAACCTGGCTTCAGGCCTACCATGTGTAGCCTGACTGTAGTAGTATAATACCCTGCTATCAAACCTATCAACGTAACCTTTTCTAACAGGTGGGAACCCTGCCTTTAAATATTAATGTCATCCCTAAGTAAACCTTGCTGCCAAATTGGCAGGGTGATTGACATATAAAAGTCTATCATGTGAGACAAAGATTGCATGTTACTTTAGTGACCGGCCACAAAAAGCTATTTTTACTGAGAGGGCTATAGCTTGATCCTTAAGTAAGTATAGATTATAAACAGCTAAAATAGTCATTTAAAGACCAGTTTCATATTTATTAAAGTCATATTTTTATTAAATATATTGTAATAGTAACTTTTTGAAGTGATGCTTTTCCTGCATGAGAGATGGGATAATTAGCATGAGCCTTTGATAGTTGGCCTGCAGTGACTCCTTGACAATAAGGTGTGAAAACTGTTTCCACAGAAGAGACAATGGTCTGGGCTTTTTGGCTCTCGGTAGTCCGTATGTGAGGTGGTGACTTGATTCCTACTGGAAGAACCCTTAGGGTGTAATAGGAAGCGGCCTGCACTTTCACAAGTCGATTTTAAGTGAGACATAGTGGAAGGCAGGCCTTTGACTTCCAGGCCCATGCTTGCCAGGCTGGCTTCAAACCAAATGGGGGGTGGGGGGGAAGCTGCCCCCAAACAAGTGTAAAGTGGGCACAGGGAAGAGGGTTGCTCATTTCCCTGGCCACACACCTGGGTGAACACAAAGACTCTGAACAATGGAGGAAATGGTCCACATCTGGAATTTAATGAGTAAGGTGCAGTGTGGGATCATTTGCAGTAGGGTAAATAGAAACTGCTGCAAAAGTGGGTAGGGTTAGCCCTGGGAACATTTACCCCATTGGCTAGGGAGAAGCCAGCCGTCCATAAATGTGACATCTCAAGGAACCCTACAAGAACACTTACTAGACCCGAGGACTTCATAAAAGGATTGGACCATGCTTGCTGTAACCTGGGAAGAGCTTAGTCGGTCTGGATTTGCTCCCTCTTGTTCCCAGGACAAAGAAGTGGGATTTGGAGGCCAGTGGGCTGAAATTCTATGTGGCTACAAGAACAGAAAAGCTGAAGAACCACTTTTCATGGATTTTCAGTTAATCAGTCCCAAATGGCCCTGCACTGGACTCTGTCCAAGGTCTCTGGTGGATATAGCCCTAAAGCCCACTGCAGTTTGGGAGTTTTATTTGAAGAACTGAGGAAAGAGGATCCTACCCCTGAAACATTTTGGGGCTTTGAAAAATTCTGACTTCCAGTCGTCAGAGGACTGGGACTAACCACCAAAGCCGATCTAGCAAAGGTGCGATTTCGTTTGTTTTAAGAAACGGATTTGTCTTGCTTGGAGTTTCTTGACAGCAGCAAATCGCTTTCAGTGGGCCCTTGGCAAGAAGGTATCTAACCTTTTGGAGTCCTCATCAGATACAGCCCACTGCTTTACCCTGCTAGAAGAAAAGGGCTGCCATTTCAGAGACTAAGTTCCAGCAAGAATAGCTCGGTTGGCCAAAGGTGCAAAATTGTTAGACCTTGGCAGGTGGGAAATTTAGGTTTCTTCCTCTGAGAGTTTTTCCTGCCAAGCCAATGGCTTCAGTGGAATCTCGCTCAATAACTGACTTTGCATTGGCTTCGCCAGTTACAGCACGAGATGCTTTTTCCTTCCATTTTGCAGACTAAGTCTAAAATCCTTGACTGAGTTGTCCCAATTGGTGTACCCGATCCATAAGAGGTCCACCTCAAAGAGAGCCTATGTCCTGGTCTACAATTAGCATAGACCGTCGTTAAAGCATAGTCCTTTTTATGTGTCATTTTCACATAAAACTTTAGAAACTCAACCCTCCTTATTCCCTTATTAGATTTTTGTTGTTTTGGTGTCATTTAAAAAAAATGCACTCAATTGATCTAATATGCCTTAGAATTTTTGTGTTTAGATGCTTTGGCACTTTATTTATTGCACTAAGTTGTCTATTTGCTCTGTGCCATAACTACCATGGGGTTCAGCTCAGACTTGTGTAGTCCTGTTCTTTTGGGTATAATACTTTGGCCTATTTGGCAGTAATCTCGTTAATTTATGATTTTACTGCCTTTTGCTTTGTTCTCTTGTCCTTTTCTGGCTTATTTAGTCACTCTTCTGTTGATTTGTATGAGTATTTTTTGTTTGGCATGACAAATTGGTGCTATTATTCCTTGAGGTGGGTGACCACGGCTGGACTTCAAACCAACATGAGCCCTGACAAATGTTGTTGAACCTGTCCTCCTTCTGCATGTAGTGAGCGAGTGCAGTGAATTGCATGACAACACAAAGAGGAGTTTAAGGGGTACTCCCACCAAGAAATGTTTAAAATAATTGCATATAGTGTGTTTTACAACATAGTTTATTATCAAACCTTTTTCAATCATGGAATGGATGGAGATTGGAGATAGGGCTGCATGGCTTAATGAAAGAATATTGTGAGGAGTGGGTGGATAAATTCCAAAATGGAATACAATGAGTTAAGAGTTTTAGTTATGTGAAGCAATGCTCTGAAAGCACTGAACAAGGAAGGGTGGGTAATCTAGATTTCATCTTTGCTTCCACAATAAACAAGCCTCTGCAATGAAATAGGTCTTGCATTCGTGAAAGTTTGAGCTTTTGTCGTTGCAAATGATAATGTTGGTTAGATTTTTTTCATAATACAAGAAAAGCCACAAAACAAGGAAAAGGTGCAGCACCACAGGCTGTTACTCGGTGTCCCTGTGGAGTTGTAAAGGGACCTCTAATAGCCACATAAGGCACTGCACCCTTAATGCAATTCTAAAAAGAAAATATTGCAGCTGAGCATCAGTTTCCATTTGTTTTTATTGGAAGCGAGATGCTAAATAATCCACAATGGCGCATTTTTAAAACACAAGCTAACAAAAATCTCACTTCCAGTAAAAACAAATGGGAATGCATGCTCAGCTGCACCTTTTTAAAAACAAAAAAGAATTACATTAAGGGTGTAGCACAGTATGTGGCTAATAGAGGTCCCTTTACAAATCCACAGGGACACCTGATGAGGTGTTGAAGCAGTTTTTAGCAAGTAGTACGCTACTCCAGAACCCAAGAAGGATTAGAGGTGAATTAGTGTGTAGGGAAATATGAAATTAATTTGAATTGAGGAGTTGGACATTTTAGTCTGTTTGGATGGTAAAAGGATAGTTGAGATATAGAAGAGGGAAGGGTTTGAGTTTATAAAGCACTTGCTACCCCTGATGAGGTGTTGAAGCGATTTTGGGCGGGTAGCACGCTACTCCGGAAACCATACAAGATTAGTGGGGAATTAGTATAGGGAAAAATCAAATGAATTTGAGCGGTGAACATGTTAGTCTGTTATTTGGACTGGAAAGGAATAGTGGAGGGAAAGAAATGGGCTGACTCTACAAATTTTGTGGGAATTCATAGCAGTAGGAGGATGTTTGAGTTGAGCAAAGGGGAGGTGGAGGGGAAGAGTTAGAGGGAATTGTTTAGAAAGCCTTCTTTGGGAGATGTGAATAGTAAAAGAGGAATGAGATGATGCAAGGAGGGGTAGAAGAGGGAATAGTCTAGAACATTTTATTTTGGGGAACACAGTAGTGGTATGGGTCTTTGGGTGAAAGAGAGTGGAGGTAGAGGAAATATTGAGAGGGGTATAGGGTGAGAAATAGGGTAGTGCATTGAAGAGAGTACTAGAATGAGGTTTGATATTAGTGAGGGTGGAGGTAGAGGATATATTGATAGAGGTATAGGGTGAGAAATATGGTAGTGTCTTGGAAAAAGTAATAGAAAGAGGTTTAAGAGAGGCAGAGAGTTGAGGTAGAGGATATATTGAGAGCGGTATAGGGAAGTGCATGGGAGATGCTGAATTAGAAGCAAAGTAATAAATATAAAGATACTAAGGACATGGAAGGTATACATGTATAAAGGAGATAATATATGTAGATTAAAATTGTATTTAATAAACTCACTTTAATTGTTGCTTTATTTTAAAAAACATTTTTTTAATTTAATAGTGAAGCAATTGTAGATAAATATTTATGATAAAAGATATACTTATTTATGCAGTCACATATACATGTCAAACATAGAATAATGTAACTATAAGTAATATGTGCATTTGTTTAAGCATAACTAATGAATAGATCTTTAAAAACAATTAATAAACACTTTATACAAAGCAATACCCATATGTATGTACACCTCTATAGTCCAAATAAATGCTTATATACAAATGATGTTAACTAGGGTAGGCAAAAGGATCCCTCTGAGCCAGTTGCTGTCACACTCCGCGCAACCGCAGGTCCTTTCTTGGAAAATACAGGGTATCTGATACCCAATTTTCCCACTAAGAGAGCAGGAGGTCATAAAAAGACCCTTTACATATCTCCAAGGCGGATCTAAACAAGCCTTGAGCTCAAGAAAAACAAGGACCGCAAATAACTTGATAGAAATGTCAGAACAAACAAAGACGTGTATGAACCGTGGCCTCCAAATATTGGCAGCAACTAGGGCAACCTAAGCTGCCAGAACCATATGTACTAGAGGCTGATGAATATTATGATCTTAAAACACAACGATTCAGAGGCTCATGATAAAACAGGTTTGGACATACCAACCCTTGCACGAACAGGGCGGAGGCGTCATTCCCAGTCTCTCGCCAAGCCCAACCATTAAGGCATGCAGATTGGCCAGTTATTTAACATAGCCACAGGCTTTAAAGACCTGGCCACATGAAGTTACTTAATTCCAAGTATCTTCCTTCAAGTAAAAAACCCGATGAAATTATAAACTATTAATTACACTAGTTTGACAATTCGAAAGTCCCATAAAACTTAAATTGCCAAAATCGCCTCCATGAATAAGGAAGGCCAAACAATGTGCAACTGTAAATAAAGTCATAACTCTTACCTTTGTTTTGATGATCACTATTCTTTGTTAGAGCAACACCCATGTTTCTATCCCACGTTCTCTATGTAAAACATGCTGTAACACATTGGTTACTGCTCCAATGCCCTGCTTTTGGAACCAAGGCCTGAAGCAGGGAAAGCAGCATGGACGGAAGCCCCTGCCTTGGTGTGAGAGCGGCGCAAAAACCCCGAGGACACATCAGCCACAGACGACCAAGGCCAGAGAGACTGAACGAGGGCCCAGCCAGGGGAAACTGGGAACCGCCCAAAGACACTCCCACCGAGCACCAGAGGGGCAAGGAAAGAAAAACACACACCCAGTGTGAAAGCAGAGATGCCACCACCCATCACCACTCACCACACAAAGGCACTCAAACCACCGAGCCCTGAGGCTGAGCCCATTCAAAAAAGCCCCTGTGAAACCAAACACTAGCTCATGAACTGTGCAACTCGAGGGATAGATCTGCTGTCAAAGGTCTGAGCCCGTGAAAAAACGCCAATGGAGCCCAAGTTACAGAGCGAGGATGCAGCATCCCGATCACAAACAATTCACAAGCTCATTACGTGCTCCAGGATTCCACCTGAATAGAGATGCATACAGGTTTATCACGCGATCCTGGAGCACGACATGCGATTGTGAATTGTTTGTGATCGGGATGCTGCATTCCACACTCTGTAATGTGAGCTCTTGGGCCTCTCTGCCCTCTGTCGTGTTTATACCCAAGGGGCGCGTTCCCTTAAAAAACATTTACTGCTATCACTATAAAGAATTTTTTTAAAAGTCTGTATAAACAAACGGGTCAAAGCAAAAGCAGGAGGAATACTGAAATTAGGCGCTGCTTCTGAGAGGAAACATAAGGAGGGACAAAGAATGGACAGTAAGCAATTGCAGCCAAGCCTTTTGAAAGGACATTCATAGTAACCAATAAATGGCGCATGGGCGGGAAGTTAGGCAAGAAGTATATACAACAGATCAAGAGACAGTGCATGTGCTGTTAAGGCTCGACCTAAAAACCACCCGCCCAAACACTACTACCAAGAGTGCTTATGAAATACGCATAGCTGAGATGTATTTAATACAGTGCACTGATTTAGTGCCTCAAAGAATTAAACCCAAAGCATTATGCTTTGATCTAAAAATGTGAGAAAGACTGAGATAATCGTGTAGTGGCTAAATCACACAAAAAACTTTCATCAATCCTGACTTCCAATTGACCACATTGTGTGATCCTAAGCAATTTTTTTTCACAATGTTTTTTTTCTTTCTTCATCACATGGAAGCACCATGAAATACATCAGTTTGGGGTGGCTGCTGCACAGAACAAAATACTATAATGTTACCCCATCTATAGTAAAACACTTGGGCAAAAGGCAACTTTCCTTTTGATTCACTAATAGGATCTTCTTAATGATACTGTTGGGGCATGAATGTTTTTTAAATTAATGATTGGATGCTAACACTTCTAACAATTGCCATATAATGCAAACCTATAATATAATATACTAAACACTAAACTCAGCGCCAAGACGCCTTCGGGCATTCGCGCACTCTACAAATAGATAAATCAAATCAAACTTAAATCCGTTGAAACGATCACCTTATAAAGAAATACACAGAGTCTTGATCATGTATGCACTGGACTCTCCGAGGCAAACAGCAGACCGCTTACACATTCCCCTCCACACCTAAAGCTTTGAAAGTTAGCGCTGCTCGTGGCGACCCTGCAGGAGACAGGGACCGCCCAGATGCAAAAACAAATGGTTTTGAAGCATGCTCTAATGGCATTTGTTTTGTTATATTGTTAGTTTTGAAGAGCCGAGGCACTGCAGGCGGGAAACGCACCCAGCCAATCCTACCCACAAATCTGGCCCCCATCAGCTATGAAACAGGTCCTCACCCTGACCCCCAGTGCCTGGGAACGCCAGTTCAGGCCTGTGGATGACCGCACATCCCAAATAATATTCCATTTTCTTACAGATAAGGATACCAATTACAAACTGAGATAGCATTAATGAAAATAACCTACAAAAGTAAGATAAATAAGTACAAAATGTAGGGTGGTGGGAGAAAGTGGCATGAGGTGGAATGAAAACAAGGCAGCTTTGGCATTCGGTAGCACTGGCTGTAGGCTCCTAATTAAACTCTGAGCTTCTTTATTTATTTATTTTCTTACAAATGTGGAACTGACACATCTGATGGAATGAAAGTGAGAAAACAGAGTATATATGTTTCACAGATTCCATGATCCTCAGCCAGTCATACATTATTCATAATGTAAAGGATGTTACTTAACAGCCAAATACAAGGAAGGCAACATTGCTTGCAGGTAGAAGGATCCCTCATCATGTGAATGGCTCAGTGAAGGTAGTGAATTTTCTGTTGTGCCCGCAACCTGCTGATGGGGACACACAGACTATGCTGATAGGGTGTAAGAAGGCCCACTTGTTTTGGAAGAAAAATAGACCCCAAAATAAATGGAATGATAGCTAGAGAGCTGTCAATAACAGTTTGTTCAATGACGGTTCCATTGTCATCAGCTAGGTAACAAGAGTGTAGCTTAAATTTATTTGGACACTTGGGACAATGAGGTGGAAAACTTCATGTTGTTGACAGTTGTGCATGCTCACCAAATTCTATTCAACTCTTGTAGAGGAGCTGTGCAGGGGTAGAGGGACTATGGGGAGTGATGCATAACAGCCCCATCTCCTTCATGCCCCATGCTCCCAGTTTACTATAAAAGTAGTATATACCTGACAATCTTCTCACTTAACACACAAATATTGCAAATGCAGCACGCATAGAAAGAGGAGAAATAAAAGTATTTCTCCTCGTTTTGCTTCCTTACACCTCCCCTGTAGAGGCGTAGGATTCGGATGCATTTCCAGGTTTATAGAATGCTGTAAATCTGGGAATGCGTCATGTTCCACGGGTGTTGAGTGGGAACATCCACAGCCCCTTTCAGGCAGAGTTATGGGTGAAAGAGAAACATATTTACAAGGCCATAAAAAGTCATTTAGGGTGTCTTTACATGTCTTGAAACTATAGGGAATCACATTGCGCTGCTAGTGCGTCAATAAAAGCGACGCACTGGGCTTGTAAATACTCCCCTCATTGACAGCAAAGTATCCTCTGCAGACTGGAATACCCTGTCAGCCACAGGCCTATGGTCCCACTTCTGAGTCTGCAGATATTATTCCTCCACTCCGCCCAGGGTCTCTGGGGATACAGTCAAGTGATTGGTGCACACAAGACCACAGGCTTCTGAACCCGGGTGTCCACTGCTCCAACATCAATGCAGTGAAAACAAAACACTTTCTTCACTAGTCTGACAACAGAGCAGTGACTAGCCAGATTTTTAAACTCTTATCAAGGATAATGGTTTCCCAGGGAAGTTCTACACAGTAACTCCATTCTACTTTCCCCTTTTCTGAATATAGCTCAAGCCATCATGCTGGAATGCAGATGGTTGCTTGAAAAATAGGTGATGTCCCACTGATAAGTCTTTTACCAATGAACTGACCTAGTAACCAATAATCAAAATTCTCCTCCAACATAAGTGCTATGGATTGTTTAGGATTTATCATTCGTTCACACTATTTCTTCACATTTTTCTATTCTTTTTTTTTACAGAACCGCCGCTACTTGTATAATTTCTCTTCCTTGCACAGTAAGAACACATATAGATAAATTGGACACTTAGTCAAAAGATACACACATTGAACAATAAAAATTTGCATATGCACTACCTACTCAAATCGACGCAAGTGGTGGTAGATAAATGTTCAAGTACCAGTGCTACAGGGCCTGCCAGATATGTAATTTTATATAATCTGCCCCAACATGTAGGGTTATTATACATTTAGTTGATACAATCAAATGAGACTTTTATTCAGTGAAGGATGGCACTGATCAAATTTGTACAATACTAGATCTGAAGGTGCTAAAGAATAACAATGAAACTGTTAAAATAAGAAAATACAGAGCATTCACGAAATCTGCACGTCTTACCAAGAACTGCAGATAATTGTGAAAAATTGTAGGAGAGGTTCAAATTCTTCATATTCTTTCTTTGGCCAACTCAACGTTTCAGAAATTGGTTATTTTAATTTTTAGCTAGATCATTGCAAAGTTCTAATCCTTCTAAAAGCGATAGAATTGCATAATTGTACGGGTAACTGCGTAAAAGGCTGTTGAGTCAATGAGAAATTCACTTGACGCGCTTTTGCTGTTCATAGATACCAAATGTATGTGTTCTGCTTAAATCTGTTTTGATCATGTCACTTCAATACCAATCTCGTCTAACATTACTATTACCGGTACCAAATTCTCCTGAACCACGGGCATACTCTGAGAAGTAGAAAATATAGGCAGGTTCAATGGTAACTTTGGACATTTACACATGCATGCATACATATGATTGTGTACTATACATGGTCTGAAAAAGATATGAGTGAAAAAACTGCTCTGTCTTCTCCGCAGCTCAACCCTAAATCGAATGAGTTTTAAAAAGTTCACAAAGACATACACATGCAGTCTGAGTTTAGTGAACCCCGAGAGGTTGTCACACGTGTAAATTACCAGTTTTCTGTTTACACACAAACTGGGATTCACAGCTTCATGAAGAATCGAAATTTGCCTAGCTTAGTAACAGTAAGTTTCAATTCTATTAAGGACACGGAGGCGAGGATTATGCTTTTCCACTCTTCGCTGTTTATTCCAGTACAATCTCACAGCAGCCAGAAATGCTCAAATAAATGCTTCCCAAAACCCAAACAAGGTGGAAAAGCATTAAAACCAAAGAAATGAAACACAATATTTCTGGGAGACAACTACAAATCCCATCAATCCATTAGAACAGTCCTAACATTAGTCATTTTATAGTGTCCATCACATGTAGATAGGGAATCTATCTTGTATCCTCTTTCTTTGCGCGAGGGACGCCATCGTTTTACTGGTCCTCTTTTGAACCTACATTCCCTAGTGGAAGAGACACGTAAGCGTCATACAACAATCTCACGCTCCAACAAAGCAATGTTGAATATAACAGCAAGTTTGATCAATGCATAGCACCAGGTAAAGTCAAAACTGACTAGTTACAGCAATACGGGCGGGAAGTCCTCAGCAGAGACCCGGGAGGGATAATCCTCGCCTCCGTGTCCTTAATAGAATTGAAACTTACCGTTACTAAGCTAGGCGAATTTTGATTCTATGTCAGGACCGGAGGCTTCAGATTATGCTAGTTCAAAGCGTACTTACCACTAAATGCTCAATGTCCACCACCCGTTTGAAATAGAACCTCTTGAAGTTGGAATCAGAGGACCAGTCCGCCGCACGCATCAGGTCCTCCAAACGGGCACCTAGAGAAAATGCCTTAGAAGCCATTGCTCCTCTAGCTGAGTGAGCTCCAAACAGCTTGGTGTCAATACCTGATTCCTGCAGGACCCATCGCACCCACCTTGCAATAGTGGGGGAGGAGACCACCTTGTGTGGCTTTCGTAAAGCAATGAGTAACTGTCTTTCGCCCGGAGGGCGAAGCTCAGTCGTTGAGTCCTCGTACGCCTTCAGGCACTAAACCATGCACAACCTGGGAGTGTCTGTAAAAGCCGTTTAGGAAATTGTCCTGGACGCGGATTTTGTGCGGCGCCCCACTGTAAAGGTAACACCATCTGGTGAAAAAACTCTTGCCGAGATGTCTAAGGCGTGCACATCTGAAACTCTTCTACAAGATACGTAACACAAAAGCATGGCTAACTTAGCCGATAGTACTTTCAAAGAAAGATATTTGTTAGGCTGCCAAGAGAAAGAGATTCTGAACAACATTGACGACCCAAAGGACTGAATAGCGCGGTTCCGGAGGTAATGAAAGACGAATGCCCCTTAGGAGTCTACACACAAAAGGATGATCCCCAACCTGGACTCCCTCTACTGGCTGGTGAGCGGCTGAAATCGTCGAACGCATCGCGTTGATAGTGCGATAAGCCAGACCGTCTGACGCCAATTCCGCAAAGAAATTTAGGATTGGAACGACACCTGCGACCAAGGGATCCAAGTCCCGTCGAAGACACCAACGTACCCACCTGGACCAGGCGGATCGATATCTCTTTGTGGTACTGGTCGCCCAGGCTTCTGACATAAGTTCCTCAGCTGATGTCGAAAAGCCTGGGAGCGACCAACGTCCCCTAAAAGCCGCTATGCCATGAGGCGGAGAGAGGCCTGTGTTATGAGGGGGTGTGGCTCCCCGTCTAGATTCAGAAGAAGACGAGGAAATCGGGGCGGGGGGGGGAGTAGGATTGGAGAATCCCAGGAAAGTTCCAGAAGAACTGGAAATCAAACTTGGGACCTTCAGAACGGCGTCACCACCACTAGCTTTGCACCCTGGCGGTGAAGATGGGCCGCCAGTCGCACTACCATCGAAAAAGAGGGAAACGCATAAGCTCTCTCCTGACTCTAATCTTGGAGGAAAGCGTCATTGGCTTCCGGCCTCCAGCTGAAGAACCGCTGGATTTGATAATCCAAGCGGGACGCAAACAGGTCCACCGAGAAAGGGCTCCAAAGACCGTTCAGCCATTGAAACACCCAGACATCCATCTCCCACAGGCTGGAATCTCGCAGGTATCTGGAGTGCCAACTCGCCACTTGATTGGACCGACCCAGTAAATACTCCGCTGTCACGGATACGTGATGGGCCAGGCAATAGTCCCAAATCTCCTATGCCAGGTTCGCTAGCACCCGAAACCGTGGACCGCCCAGATGGTTGACGTATCAAATCACTGAGACGTTGTCCATCCTCAGGAGATCACAAGATCATACCTACTCTCTGGTCCAGCAGTGCACTGCGAAGGACCCCACCAGAAGTTCCAGACAGTTTATGTGTAAGTCTTGTTCCTCTGAAGACCAGGCGCCTCCTGTGGAGAATTTCCCGCAGCGGGCGCCCCAGCACGAACGGCTGCCGTCAAACTCTATTACCAGATCCGGGACTGATCCGAAAATCGCCTGACCGTTCCAGGCCTCCATATGGGTGAGCCACCAGGACATCTCCCCTTTCACCTCCTCTGTGAGGGGAACCAACTGATCGTAAGACACACTTCTCCTGAGATGATGCGCCTTGAGACGCTGAAGGGCTCAATAATGGAGGGGCCCCGGAAAGATTGCCTGGATGGAGGAGAGAAGCCCCACCACCCTGACAATCTGGCGCAGGGATGTGTGTGATTTGGAAATAGTCTGTCGCAGTACATGCCGAATCTTGGCCATCTTCCTGGACGGAAGCCTTAAGGATGCCGGAGAGAGTACACGACAAACCAGAGGAAAACCGCGGACTGCGTCGGAACGAAGACAGATTTGTCCCTGTTGATGACAAATCCTAACCCTTGCAGCAAGGAAATCGTATGCTGAAGTTGAAGGCCCAGCTTCACAGGGCACTGGGCCATCAAAAGGATGTTGTCCAGATAGACAAACATCCAAATGCCTTGGCTCCGCAGGGCTTCCACCGCCGGGTGAAGCAGCTTAGTGAAGAACCAAGGGGCCGAGGAAAGTCCGAACGGAAGGGCCATGAATTCGTATACCTGATCGTTCCAGATAAACTGAAGGAAACAACGCTGTGGGGGATAGATGGGCACCACCAGGTATGCATCCTTGTGGTCCAAACGGACCATCCAATCGCGTGGAAGGAGGACATCTCGGAGAAGATGGATTCCTTCCATCTTGAAATGTTGGTAGACCAACGAACTGTTGAATTCTTTGAGGTTGATTACCGGACGCTTGCCTCCATCGGTTTTCTCCACAAGAAAGAGGTTGCTGTGGAACCCTAAGGGATGGCGAGTTGACTGACAAATGCCCCCTTTGTGCAGAAGCTCTGAGACCTCTTTGTCAATCAACTGTGCATCTGTCAATGAAAAAACGATAGGGCATGTAGGTCTTAACTGATGGGGTTGGTCATAAAACTCGATATGGAATCCAGGCACAGTCTGTAAGACCCATGCATCTGCCGTGATTGCTGCCCAAGCTTCTGGAAATGCCGCTATCCGGCTGCCAATTTGAACCTGGTCTGCAGAAATAACACTTACCGTTTGAACTGGTGATGCCGGCGTTATTTCTGAAGCCACCTCGTCCTCTGAAGCGTTGGCCTCTTGTAGGATATTATTTTGTGTAGTTGGCCGAGGTGTTTTATTGACCTCGCCCGGAGCCTTGACCCTTGTTGGAAAAATTCTGCCCGCCGCGGCCTGTCACATGGCCCCTACCGCGACCGGCCCCTCGAGAGAAACGCTGCTGAAACACCCTTTTTATACTGGACTGGCCTTGTCCAGGGAAGTGAAGGATGACACAAACTTCCGTAACTCTTTAATGAAAGGGTCTCTGAAGAGGCCCCCTTTGGCCACCGCTCCTGCCTCAGAAGAGGCTAAGTCACCCAACTTCGGGGCCAACTTAATTAGGAGTGAACGTTTACGTTCGGTTGAGAGGGCACAATTAGCGTTCCCTAAAAAAATAACCGCTCTCTGCGCCCAATTGGACAAAACTTCAGGGGAAATGGTGGATCCTGACACTTTCGCCTCCTCCGCCATGTCCAAGATCTTTGTAATGGGACCTATGGCGTCAAGCAACTTTCCTGGCATGACCACCAGGAGCGGTCAATGCCTTTGCGGGGATCCTTCATGAATTTTGCCATGAAGGTGGCCATTTTCGCATCCAATTCAGGTGTCAAAGCGACCTTTCCCTCTAAGGTGGGACGTGGACACTCCCCTCGCAGACAGCTCCTCGCTTCCTTTTCCAGGGGCTTGAGGAAGCGCCCCACCACAAACTTCGGAGCCGTGCCCATAGACACCGAGAGAACGGGGGTCAGTAGTGGCGCAGGGGTGGGGTTGGTCACCTTAGCTAGAAACGCATCCCGCAGACGTTCCAAGGCATCCCTACCACACCTTGCGCCGCCACCGAGTCCCCCTCCCTGCAAGCCTTCTTGGGCATTGGAGGCACTTCTCCAGGAGGTGGGTTAGTAACTGGTGCACCCAAATGTGCTTGTGCCAGTTTTACGCACTCCTCGACTATACGAGTGGACAGGTGCTCTTCCATGGGGCCTACAATCTGTGTCACACAACGGTAGATGGAACTGTCCACTGCCTCATAGAACTCATCATCATTAATGTATTGAGGAGTTTCCTCTTCCTCATAGTATCCCTCCTGCTCCATGTGTAATGTCTGACGGATGAAGAGTCAAAGACAACTGAGGGAACGCTGAACAATTAGCACTAATGTGGGCAGGCCTGAGGCCAGCTATACTTTTATGCCTGAGTACCCAGGAATGTGAGGCAGCACCAGCCCCAAAATGCGCTGACCATCTCTAAAAGACCGGGTCTTGGCCGCCCGCCCTGCGCGCTGAATTTGACAACCAAATGCTCCCAAACAGGCTTAAGTACATGCGGTAATCACCCGCCAGAGGCAATGAAGGAAAAACAGCGTTTGAACGCCGACAGTGCTCAATTATCGCCCGCAAGCAGCAACGCGGTTAAACAGCTTTACAGACCCCAGCGGGGCGTTAAACTTGAGGGCAATACAGACCCAACTCGTGGGTGTACGGGTGAGGCGGCGGGGGTCAGGCTCCGGCACGTCGTACTCCTCAGCGCGGCTCCCGTCTTTGAAGGGAAACCGCGCTGAGGAGCAGTGAGACTGAACGGCTCTCCCTAGCGGGCTCAAACGCACCGCAAGTACAGCAGGAGATTGCGTCAGGGGTGGAAAAACGCTCCTGCGATCAAACGGGGCTCTGTGCAGGGAAAAAACATACAAGCATCACAGAGCACCCCCAACATTAACATTGAGGCTAATTAGTATAAAAGCATCACCTTAACAACTAAAGACGGTTAATACATTCCAGAGACAGCAAAACCACTTAACTGGCTGCGAAGCAGCGAAGAAAGAGGTAGAGGATACAAGATGGATTCCCTATCTACATGTGATGGACACTATAAAAGGACTAATGTAATCACTGTTCTAATGGATTGATGGGATTTGTAGTTGTCTCCCAGAAATATTGTTTCATTTCTTTGGTTTTAATGCTTTTCCTCCTTGTTTGGGTTTTGCGAAGCATTTATTTGAGCTTTTCTGGCTGCTGTGAGATTGTACTGGAATAAATAGCCAAGAATGGAAAAGCATAATCTGAAGCCTCCGGTCCGGACATAGAATCAGGCCTTTGATATTTTGGGGAATAAAGGGATATTGATCTCAGAAGTTCTTACCAGAGGAAGTTAGGCAGTGTTTTCTGCCACAGCTAAATGCGATCGTCGTCTTCTGCTTCTTTCATTTACCTGCATTGAGGGGGCTGTTCTTACCTTTCCTGTTTCAACAGAGCCAACTTAAATGTGCATTGGCAGCTCCATGGTGCAGTCTATGCCTGGGATTACATGCATCTTTAATCACAGGTCACAGCGACACCAGATTGTCAACACCTGTTTTTTAGGTTTCGCTACCGTCCCACTGCGTAAGCAGTGGGTGGGTGGAGCCGAAATCTTTTGTTAGTAGTATGGGGGGCCTGAACATGCCCCTCTTCTCCATTGG
Organism: Lissotriton vulgaris; assembly: GCF_964263255.1. Classification (NCBI taxonomy): domain Eukaryota; kingdom Metazoa; phylum Chordata; class Amphibia; order Caudata; family Salamandridae; genus Lissotriton; species Lissotriton vulgaris. The sequence continues at coordinate 2,125,663,130 of NC_141685.1, forward strand.
CTGGCCTCGTAAATGCTGGCCAGCCATTGGAGGAGAGGAGCGTCACTGAGTTCAGGGCCCGCCTTGACGCGATTCGGGGGCGTTTCTGGGTCTTTTTTTAAGTCCCGCCCTCTCCTCTTCCCATTGGCTGGAATTTTACCTTCCAGCCAATGGGAAGGGGAGAGCACGCCCCCGAATCCCTACAGGACGCTGTGCTTTCCGAGCAGCGTCTACCGAGGCCATGCCATGAGGTAAGCCTCTGCCCCCCTGTTTGTGCCGTTGTTTCTTGTTGCTTTTCTTGCCCATCTTTCCTTCTACACTGACTTTACCTATGCGGTGACGTCACGAAAACAACTCACTGTAGTAGAACTCACATGGGTGGAAGCAGGCGCCTGTCCCCTCCTCTCTCCCCTCCCCCTGCTGCCTTTCGTCACACTTACTCCTGCTCGCAGCTGCATTAAGGACCCAAGGCTCCCAGCAGGCGACTATTTAAAGAAGGGAACTGTTCTGTTATCCATGGTGTGATGGGATGGCTGCACGGTGAAAGCGTCAACAGGCGCGCGCTACTTAGAAGGGGCTGGGGCAGTCTTCTAAAGCTTTGCCGGTCCGCGGAAATCTGGGACACCTGGCGCACTAGTGAGAGCGTAAGAAAGCGGCATATAGAGGGAATGCAGCGAACGAAACATAAATCAATGACAATTATTCAGAAAACCTGAGTAGCGCTTCGAGACAGCTTTGTCAATGTGTGGAAGTGTAAAGTGCATTAAAAAAAACACATAATGTTTCTTTCTTCCCCTCTCCACCGGACCCTTCTACTCTCAGTTTAGCTTTCATGCCACTCTGGCTTTTCTGTCGGCACACAGCGCTTCGAAGTCGCCTACGGACAAGAAGGCGGTTCATTGAGAAGAGGCGGCATGGCATGACTCGAAAGGTGGGGAAACGGGAATGAAATGAAGATAACTATCGGGGTGGGGGTCGTTTTAAACAGTGACAGGGGGTTGGGGGGGGGACTCGAGTGCACCACAGATAGAGTACCTGGTCAGAGAGAGCATGCGTCCGATAGATGAAGCGCAGTGCATAGGACTGCTGCAGCCATGAGCGGAGGAGGCCAGGGTGGCAGCGAGGGATGAAAGCAGACCTGCCCCCGGCGTTTGTACCGTACCTTCCTGCACCCCATCCCACGGGTCTCACGGGCGACGACGCCACTCTGCGCGGAGCTAGCACGGAGGGTAGCGCCGGGCACACTTCCACAAGGGGCAGGTCTGAACCTGCCCCTGGCTGTGGTACAGGGTGAAGGTGGGGCTCCCCCCACCCCTGCATGCCATTTAACACCGCCATGTCTCAAAGCGCACACAGCCTGACTCTGCCCCAAAGGAAACTAACAGTTTCAGTATCCTTCATTTTTGCGGAAAAAGTGGTGGCAAAATCACATAATTCTAGTGTCACTGGTCCTGACGCAGTGCTTCTTAAAGAGCTGTCTTCAACTTGTTCCTAAATTGCGGCAGGTTTGGCTGGGGTGCTCCTAAGGGACACAGGTGATTTGCCCAGAATCACAGGATGTTGAGCCCACGTGAAATTCGAACCTAGTTCACCAACTCCAAAGTCACTAGCTCTTGCCATTATGCCACATCTTCTCCTATCTTCAGTTATTGGAAAAAGTCATGAGTTCAAATCCGAATAAGGCAGACCCAGTCTTTCATTCCTCCGAAAGGTGGTAAGTCCATGTTTTACAGTGTTTAGAAACAGCAGAATAGTAGCGTTTGGTGCTATACAAAATGCATTATTATTTCTTCTGGGTACATAATTGTTCTACTGTTCCTTCTCAGAGACTTTAGTGGCAACTGGAGTGAAAGACACTGAATTTCTATTACATGTAAAACACAGTAATAGCGAGCTGTTACATACGTAGAGCACTTCTGCCACTTCAAAGCACTGTAATTTGCAGACACTGGTATTACCCAGATCTAGAAGCACTCAGTTTATCGACTTTGGAAGGATGGAAACTGAGTCACCCTGTGTTTGGGGTGAGTCTGAACCATCCCGTGTGGGCTGTAATTGGCTCTGAGAGTCACAGACACCTTTCTCGCCAGACATAGCAGGGAGATAGTCAGAGGTCCGTTCATCCTAGGGGTGATGGGGAACAGAAAGGAAACAAGCTAGAGAGAAGGGTCATGGTGGTAGAGGTCTGAGCCCCCATGTAGTAGGGTCCCAGTTGGGTCACGCATAAGAACCAATGCACAGTTCTAGAACAGGAGTAGGGTAAACCAGTCCCCATGGGTAATGTATACAAACCAGCCGAGTAATTTAGCAAACAAGCAAGTCAGAGGACTTTCCCTCAGAGGACTTTTCCACCCGAAGGTTGTGTATTTTTTTGGAAATTAATCAAATTAATCTACACTATTAATTTTATAAATCGTGCTTCTAAGTATTTTGGGCCGCTGCATAGAGCCCTAATTAATGTGCGTCTATGCAAAAACCTGCGGGCCTTATTTATGTCCTCCTCTGTGATAAGGCACTGCACGTCTTATTTGTCACTGAAACATGACTTTCTGGCACTTCTAAGCCAGTGACTGAAATGGCGATCCCTTTGGGATATAAAATATGTAATCCGGTTTGCCTTAATGAGAGGGGTGGTGGCATCGCAACTGTAAACTAACAGGACTACAATTTACTAACCTTCATCATAAAGGCAATATCATGTACAGTCAGATATTACAAAGGCTCCTGGAGAACGTTGCCATCTATTTATGAGACCCGCTCAGTAAAGGCAGGCGGATGAAGTGTGAGTAGATTCAGTGCAAATAACACCTTTCATCATGGCAGCTGTAACGTGAAGGATGGTTGTATGCAGCCTGTCAGTTGGACTTTCCTCCCAGGAGCTGGAACCAAGCTCCAGCCTGACCACGTATGGTGGAGATAGGGAGCGCACATTCTAAGGCTTGTCAACAAGAAGTCTTTGGTTTGATCAGGTGAAGCACCTTCACAAACACCAATGCACTGGAGTTAATTTGAGAAAGAGTAACAGCTCACGCCATAAAAACAGTGGCAACAAAGGCAACTCTGTCCTCAGGAGTGCCCCTCCTGAAACATTGTAGAGCGGCAAAAAAGCGAATTAATCTCTACAGATTTTTCTGAAGTAGTAGTATGGGTAATTAACGTCCTAGAAACTCTGTATAAACTCTGAATAATTAATTGTTGACAAAACCACAAAGCACGTCTCTTCCTCCTTGTTTCGAATAGTCTATGCACCGAAAGGGTTATTGGCGTGCTTTACAGAGCTAAACATCGAAGAAACAAATGTAAAAATAAATAAACAACCATTAATCGGTGTAACAATTTAAAGAACATGATCAAGTGACCTGACATTTTAAATCGAGATCTTCCATCACACCATACTCTCTCATCTAATCTTGGGTTTTCGCCATATGGATGCTCCGAGTGTCAGGTGCATCCGTGAGAGTAGCATACCCCACAAGACTTTATGACTGTATTTCCTCCTGAGCTTGGTAGAACTTCCTATTTTATATTTCCTCATTCACTCTTTTTTACACAATGAAAGTAAACTAAGTGAAAAACAATGTATAATGCGCACAAATACCAGAAGCTATAAAGCTCCTAGCCCAAAGCCAGGCAATGAGATGTAGGACTGTAACCTTGGGTGGACTGAACAAAATTAGAAAGGGACGAGCCAGCTGTTTTACTGGAATTCGAACCTGGGACCGGCATATTACACATGCACAGATCTCCGCAGTCCGTGCATCAACCCGCTCAGCTATCTGAATTGGAATTTTTTACCAGTAGTTAGCGGACATAGGTCCGCATCAGGTGCACAACCCACTTGGCTATCTTACCAGGACTGGAATGGTTTTACACGTGGCATTCAGACCTCTGCGGTAAAAAGTTGTGCGGTCTGAATGTAGTGGAAACCTGGGAGCTGATACTGCAAGCTCCAAACCTGCCGAACTACCTTGCTAGCACTGGGCCCGCAAATGGTGCACGCATTTCTGCAGCTCGCACTCTTGATTTGCACCGACGCAGTTGAACCCCCTCAGGGCACTCAAAGCTAAGACCTGCACGTTGCACTCGGACCTCCCAGTGGCAGGGGCCTTAACCCACCAGCCTGTTATACCAGTGTCATCTACCACGACCCCCTAAGCCCCTTTCACCCATCCCTTTACTTTTGTCTCGGCTCTATACTTGCCAAACCTTCATTCCAAGACGCCATCCAGTTACCCCAATCTCTCAGTCCACCTCCCCTTCATTTCCTCCTCCCTGCCTGTCTCTCCTGAGTCCGTCTTCTCCTCTGGTGCCCCTTCTTCCCACCATCAGTTCACGACACTTCGCCTCACCTACCCCTCCATCACTCCACACAGACCCCGCTGCATCCCGTCTGTTATTCAGCTCCAGCCCCTGCCGAGCCTCAGCCAGGCTCCCTTCACACCCTCTCATCCTATCCTTCTCACATCTCCTTCACTTCGTCCCTCCTTCTCTCCACTACCCGGTTTCACTCAGCCATTCTTCCCTCTGCAGCCAGCTTGTCCGGCCCCCTTCCTTCAGCTCTCCTGACGTTTCTTCTCTTCATCTCCTCCCTCGTCTTCCCCCCTCCATTCCGGCCCCTTCCCTTCGTACCCACTTCCTACGACCCTCCCTATCCCTACACCCAATAACTCTATCCCTCCCTCGTCCTTGTATACCACGTCCACCATCCGTCCTTGGCGCCCCACCCCCCTCCCTACGACCCCCTCGTCCCTCCTTCAACCCATCTCTTTTTGCCTGCCATCCCTCATTCACAGCATAATCTGAAAAAGTGTGGGCAGAAGGTGAGGTGGGGAGCTAGAAGGGGGAAGGAAGGGAGAGAATCGGGTGCTAGAAAAGTTTACGCTATATAAAACTGCATTAAGTAAAATAAATACTTGCACCCATTCACAGCATAATCTGAAAACGTGTGGGCAGAAGGTGAGGTGGGGAGCTAGAAGGGGGAAGGAAGGGAGAGAATCGGGTGCTAGAAAAACTCGAGGAAGATTACTTCATATCATTTTTTACACCTAGTTTTATTTTATTGTAATTGTAACGGATCTTTGTGTAGAGTGCAGAGTAGTGAGTGTGCAGAGTAGTGAGTGTGCAGAGTAGTGAGTGTGCAGAGCGACTAGAGAGTGCAGAGCGACTAGAGAGTGCAGAGCGACTAGAGAGTACAGAGTGACTAGGGAGTGCTAGAGAGTGCAGAGTGACTAGGGAGTGCTAGAGAGTGCAGAGTGACTAGGGAGTGCTAGAGAGTGCAGAGTGACTAGGGAGTGCAGAGTGACTAGGGAGTGCTAGGGAGTGCAGAGTGACTAGGGAGTGCAAGGGAGTGCAAGGGAGTGCAGAGTGACTAGGGAGTGCTAGGGAGTGCAGAGTGACTAGGGAGTGCAGAGTGACTAGGGAGTGCAGAGTGACTAGGGAGTGCAGAGTGACTAGGGAGTGCAGAGTGACTAGGGAGTGCAAGTGAGTGCAGAGTGACTAGGGAGTGCAAGGGAGTGCAGAGTGACTAGGGAGTGCTAGGGAGTGCAGAGTGACTAGGGAGTGCTAGGGAGTGCAGAGTGACTAGGGAGTGCTAGGGAGTGCAGAGTGAGTAGGGAGTGCAAGGGAGTGCAGAGTGACTAGGGAGTGCTAGGGAGTGCAGAGTGGCTAGGGAGTGCTAAGTGACTAGGGAGTGCTAAGTGACTAGGGAGTGCAGAGTGACTGCAGAGTGACTGCTAGGGAGTGCAGAGTGACTGCCGAGATTAAGCTAATGGCAATGTAAATGACAATGCCATTTATTTATCTGTTTTCAAAACCAACACATAAATACAAATTTTGTCATTTACATTGCCAATAGCTCTAACTTTTCCAAAGGCGAAACCATTGCATTGTAAATGCTTGTTTAAATCAGTGTGGAAAGAATATTTCCAGAGCTGTACAATAAATTCAATAGATTGACTCTCAGTACCTCAATTCTGTCCATATTGTGTGCACATCTCCTAATGGCCTCAACCTCTCACTTTCACAGGAGAAGACCTCTCGACATCTGCAATCTGCCGTCCATTGTTAATTAGAGTACCCATTATCAAATATCACACAGGTGAGGCATAGTTGTTTTAGTGCAAGTTCCCAAGCTCTGGGATGCTCTTATGATAGATACATCTGAGAAATGCTTCCCAAAGCAATTTGGAGATTACTATTCCCAGCCATGAGGTGAGCACAGCTTTGGTGCACGTGTGAAAATTCCTTTAAAAAAATACGCATATGGCCACTGATTATGCAAATGATTCCATATGAATTCAGTCTGTGTATCCAATGAAGATTTCCTGGAGGACCCCCTTAGATGAACATGAGACCCCTCTGACAGATGCTCTTTTTCTCTGGTCTAGTCAGCAGTTTTCCGAGGTCTAGAGCTGAAGAGCCATTAAAGAGGTAAATATGCCCTCCTCCACTAGCCATATCAACTATCAGACCAGCTGCTCTACAAATAAAACCCAGAACTCTAAACTTGAAATCACCCTTTAACTCTGTAACAAGAGCTACTCAATTTAAAGGTCGCATATAAAAAATGAGGTACACTGCGGAAAACATATTCATAAGCTCACTAGGGAGGATGAAAAAAGAATGCTTTACCAGAACAAGGAGTGATTAATATATTCCTCGCCCTGCTTCTTTTATGTTTAGTGCTAATATTTCGTGGAGATAAAAGGCTTTTTGAAGATCTGGAAACACATTTTAAACATTCCCCTAACGTGATAGGATGGCTTCAACGTGTGAGGTGCCATCATGCCTGAAGCACTAGCACAGACATACCTTTGATTAGAATATTAGGTTGAATTTAAAAGACAAATATAAACTCTAGCATGTACGCCTACGTGAAGGACCATAATTACTGTCTGTAATACGAACCTGCTCTTCAAAAAAAAAATGCGTTGGTGGGCAGTTTTATTTAAATTCAGGTTCTCCTGCACGCGCTGTCTCCCTCACATCCACATCAATTTAGTGCTTCAGAATAATCTGATTAAATCTTGTTTTATATTCAATCACATTAGTAATTCTGTTGAATCCATTTGCACATTATTACCACTGAATCCACCGCAACCGCTATGTAACTTACATTAACTGTATAATATATACACTATTGCACCATTGCAGTACGAAAAATAACTAGCAAATGTATGTTTGTCCACTCAGGTTCAAGTAAATGCTTTCATTTAGGTACATGTAAATGTGTTTGTTAATGACACAGCCCAGGTAGTGAAGCCATCAACCTCTTCCAGTGCATTGGCTGCAAGAGTGACTGCAGTTGTGTTAGCTGGGTTAGCCTTCTGATTTTTTGCGTGGATGTTGGTCAAGTTGTGGTAATGTGGCTGCCATATTGTTGGTCTTCTCTTACATCTGCAGATGGCTATAGGAGAGTAAACACAAGATAATGGATGGAGTGCTGAAACCGTTTAATCACTCACCCTCATTCAAGAGATGTGGGTTTAATCAGTCATTCTTTTGCTCACTATGCCACCCCAGTTTGGACCCAGCCATGTGCAAATCAGGCTTGACCCTGCTCCTCATGAGAACAGTCCAGCCCAAATTGCCAGGCCAGGTCCTCCCTGGACCAGAAACAAATAACCTGGGACCGGTTTCAGGGTCTCATCCCTCATCAGCCAGGCTACCTTGAATCCAACAGCACAGCAAGCAAGGGACCTATTTCTGGAAATACCCTTGGCCACTTAAGGCAAGCATAGCAAACACAAGATGATGGCCAGGGTGCTGAAACTTTTAAACAACTCACCCCCAGTCAAGAGATCTGGGTCTAATCCATTATTCTTTTGCTCATTTTGCCCCTAGAGTCTAGCTAGCCTGCATGATGAGGGGTGATCCCAAAACCGGTCCCAGGAAGCTTGTTTCCAGTCCAGGCAGGACCTGGCCTGGCAGTTCGGGCAGGACTGTTCCCATGGAGAGCAGGGTCTAGAATGATTTGCATTTGGCTGGGTTTAAACTGGAAAGGAATGGGGAGCAAACATAGATGGATTTATGCTCCGATTCCTGTACTGGGGTGAATGTTTGGCATTGTTCTGCATTCTGTTCATTAATTGCTCTTTTTGCGTTTGTATAGGGGAGTAGGGCCAGGCAATCTGCAAAGTCCAGGTCGCTGAGTCTTATCCAAGGTGTCCATTGGATCCCATTTCTTCTCCTTGCTGTGGATGTTTCCCTTATCCAGTATATGGCCAACAGAAAGAGAAAAGGTGAAAGCAAACATCCCTGAAAAACTCCGATTTCCACTTGGAAGGCTTTCATGAGTTGTCCTCTATTGACTGTCTTGCATGTCTTTACCTCGTAAGAGTTCCTGGTGAGGTTTGCTGACGCTGATGTCAAGGCAAGAATCGGCAAAGCAAGGGATGATTGCTAAAGAAAATCTAGAGTTCCAAGGACCTGAGAGTGCAAAGCAACATATGGCTTTTTAACAAAAACGCTAAATCAGTCCTTCTGTATGGAGCAGAAACTTGGGAGGACTACAGTGACTACCACCAACAAATTCAGACCTTCATCAACACCTATCTGAGGAAAATCTTCCACATCCACTGACCAAAAACCATCATCAAAAATGACCTATGGCACCAGACTTTCCAACTCTCTGCTCATGAAGAAATCTAAAAAGCTGGGAAGATCACACCTGTCGCAAGTCTTTATAAAACATGATTAGGCAAGCCCTGACTTGGAACCCCCAGGGAAAAAGAAAAATGGAGGGCCAAAAAACACCTGGCACCGAGGCCTCTAGGCTGACTGCAAGAAGATGGGTTACACCTGGTGTCAGATTGAAAGAAAAGACCAGGACAGACACGGCTGGAGAGTCCTGGTTGATGGCCTGTACCCCAGGAGGGTTAGTAGGCATAAGTAGGTAAGTAAATGTGTTTAATCTATTACTGTTTAAAAGTATGTTTTATTAAGATCCTGGTTACAACTGACCCAGTAAATTCAGGGTTGTAGCTTTCATAGGTGCCGTGGGTACCAAGGATCAGAAGACTTAGGGACGCAATGACCCCTGATAATAGCTGCATTTCACAGTTCAAACAGCAGTCAGGGGCCCATTTGCTTCCTTGCACTAGGGCTTATGACATACTGGCTACACCTCGATGTAAATTATGACCAGATCTCAAATACAATAGGTCCGATGTTTATCACACATCCTGGTAAATTTCGGTAGGTCCAATCTGCTAGAGTTTTATGTGGGAAAAAGGTCCAGTAATTACCTGGAATTGTGGGTTTTAGAGTGGTAAGTACCAAATTCTACAGGTTATTCCCCAAAAGGTCAGAATAAAAAATAATAATCACACTCAATACATTTCTAATACCTCAGTGCCAGATTTCATCGGGTGCGATAAATATCGCATCTGACAAAAGAAAATCTTCCTGAGGCTGCTCATATGGATTGTATCTATTTTCTGTGGGTCTAGAGAGACCTCTGTTTGTTTGAGATTACAATTGTGGTCATGTCTACACTTAAAAAACAAATCAATTTTGAAAGGAGACTGCGGAAACTATTATCAAATAGTGCACAAACTATACAATCACTAATGTTATCAATCATAAGTTTTCAATAAAAAAAATCCTTCAACAAGGCATGGGGCTTCCATGGCCAGTATAGCATCTATATGGATGTTCATTGCCCAGGAGACTTTTGCTGATGCGAAATAGCAGTGCCATGTAAAAGACCACTTCTGTTCTTTTGCATTTCTTCTATATTTGATGGTGGGCAGATGGAAGAGGAAACAGATTTAAGTAGGATAGCAGTGGCAGATCCTGGCTGCACCTCCTCTCCATAATTAGCTTCAGGGACCAGTGAGCTCTGTCGCCTCAATTTAAAGGCCACCTCCAGCCAAGGGCCATATCGTTATGTCACCCTTGAGGTGGACTTCACAAATGCATAGTGGTGGCTGGCTAGGGAATCCAAAAGGATTGCAACACTCTAGCAAGGGGAAGTAGTTCTTGTGCACGATTCTCTAGCTGTCACGCGCAAACGAGCAATCTGTCAGTAAATGTGCCAAAAAGGTTCATGACAGAAAAGAGGTTAGTGCCTAGATTTTCAATGGCCACAATTTCCGAGTTAGGGCCTTTTACGCCACTAGAACTGTTTTTGTCTGCCATTGTACATTAGGACATAAAGTATTTAATGTGTGCTTAGAGAATGCAAATGGGGATGGAAGGGGACACAAGCTGTTAGAACCAAGATGCCTGGGTGTGGCAGCAGTAAAGAAGCAGCAAAATGAAGAGGTGTCAGCTACTCAAACCTTACCAGACCTCTCCTTTGTCCAGATAGATGATAGCGGTCTATGTCCGTCTCGGCTAGCAAGGCTAATTCAGGAAAACCTGGGGCACAAGCTTCAGGAGCACTGATAAATGTTTGAGCTCAGTTATTGAATTTTGTTGTTCAAGCATGTTGTGGTTGGGGGGGGGCATCATGAGAATCTTCTATCAATGTCCAGTGATGAATGCGGCCATGTCAGCTGATTCAACTCACCGAGAAGGAAAGGTGTGCTTCAAGGTGCTGGCTGGTACTTAGGCAACAAAACTGCAGGAAGAAGCCTGGACTGGACCGCCAGGGACCGGGTGAGGGAAAAATGCTTCATAATTAAACATTCTGACAATTTTAAATGCATATGCATATCTTTACAACAGAAACTAATACATTATATGCAAAGACAGATGCACCATACTACGAAGACATGACCCTTAATATGCACTTTTACTGGAAAGAAATATGAACTTGTAAACTTTTAAATCAACCGCCTCAGCACCTGTGAGGATGATATAATTAAGAATGTAAATCCTTAACTTCACATGGCATAAAATACCTGCCAAGTCCTCCCGCTTGTTCTCTTGTCCCTTCAAAATGAATTTTATCTAATAGTTATTCAAATCAGCAAGTGCGCGGCTTTAAAATCAGGTTAGTTTCGAGTACAGGCTCGGTATTCGCAAGCAGCAGTCTGATGGACAGGGGACTGGTTGTTTTTTTTTTATAAAAAGGACTGCTTAAAATAAGGACCCACAGCAGTCCATCTTACCTTGGGGCGCTGTGCGCTTGAGAAGGAGCGACAATACAAGTTTTGATATGAATGCATTTCGTTATATACATATTTGTAGTTGAAAATGAACCACGAGTAAAAAATAAATGGGAGTAAAACTGACATGGGGATCCTAGGGGTCCTGTATATTTTAACAGAAAGTTCACTTTTAGGATGGTGCACTTCCGACCTCATAGAGACGAGAGTACTGCCGAGTATTGCAGTGCTGAAGCCAAGCCATCCTTCTAAAGAAGAAATGAACCCCAGGGACGAATGACATTATATTTAAATAACAATATATTAGAGCCAACATTATCCTACTTAATGTCCAGCAAAGAATACCTTTTCTGCAGACAGCCCATATCATTGCACATAACTTCCGTAATACTTATCCACACTGTTCAGTACTTCTGGTTGAAGGTATTGTGGTTGTGATTTCAGGCAGTCCCATATTCTCAATCCTGCCTGACTTGTACCAACTCCCACAACAAAGTAAAGCAATGAAGATGCTCAAAGAGGCGCAAAGGCCTATGTTTGTCACCTGTTTGAACCCGGGCATCACCGCCAACATCACGCCAGGAGAACAGAGGCCAACTCCTGCCACTATTTCTCCACCCTGAGCGGTGGGTGCCCATCTCAATGGGGTGCTCTCGTGACATGCAGCAACATCAAGGTTTAACCAAGGATCTAGATTATATTTGACTTTACATAGCTCTTACTACCCCTGATGAGGCGTTACGGCGCTTTTTCTATCAGCTGCACTCTACTTTGAGAATCCCAGCATGACTGTGGCACAACACTTGACAATATGGAATTAAAAATCACTGCTGCTCATTGTGGAGGCTGCATGTTGGTATTGGATGGTCGCGTCGTGGAAGTTGCCTGTGATTCTAATTTTAGAGGGGCGAAGGCGATAATCCGAGTTTGAGTGCTGATGCAGCGTTTGCTAGGCTTGTCCATCCTTTAGCATGTTTTAACCTTTCTGCTTGTACCTGTAGACAGAGGACAGGTCCGCCTAAAGACAGCTGGGCGTCACGCATCTGGGACCACGATATGAATGCTTAGACGCTTAGTGTAACGTGGAGGTACACTTACTAGTGCTAGCCAGTGACACTGTGCAACATCTGTGCTGAAGGCGTGTCTGCGTCTCTTTACTTCCAGCGCTTCACTTTTAACACTCACACGCGTATTCAAGGATAACTTACTGTTTGAAGGTGCATTATTATGGAAAATAAACAGATATTGTATGTGACGCTGCCATAGCGTTTTAGCAGGAGGCGCCCAGATACTCAAACACTAATAAATAATTCAACTTCAAAGGCAAGTTTGCTGCTGGTTCTGAAGAATGCATTAACGCGCGCGCTGCTCTGTGCTTAATTGCTCAGCACATCTTCTCTGGAAACACCGACCACCAGCAATGCCTGCCCCTGTATGTGTAGGCATTGTTGCTGCACAGAGAGCGCGCGCGAGAGCAGCCAGCGGGGTGAATACAACTCTGCATTCAGCCCCGGATGGCAGGTACCCGGCCTGCGTGCAGTGGCGCGTGAGCCACGAGACGGGCATTCTCCTTACCTTGATGCCTGCCTGAGCATCGGCGTGAAATCCCTTCGCTCCAGCTCTCGCGCTGCTCCTCTCCTGCAGGTCTGCATCTTTCATCCCTCTCCCCCCACAGCGAGCGGGAGAGATGAGTGTGGTATTTAAATAGTGCTCTGCGCGAGGAAGCTCCGCGGAGCAGCCAATGGAAGGGTAGCACCCTTAATGTGATCTAAAGGCGCAGAAAGGGGATTGACCAACCTGCGCGCCACGTAATTGCACATTTTCTGCTCTCCCGGCACCCTGATTAAATATAAAGGGCACGCGCGTCTTTTCTAGGAATGAAGACAGCCGTAGCGCGAGCCCGCCTGCCGGGGAGCCAGCAGTGCATGCGACGAGGCACAATGTGTTTTGTAGCAAATAACGCAATACCGGGCACGAGCCGCCACTCTCCAATCAGGGACTTTAACAGACTTCGCATGCATATAGGATAGGCTTCTAATTAATAATTCATAATGAATATCATCAAGTGTAGACGGCTGGTGGAATTTAACGAGGAATCCTTGGAAAATGCTTTGTGTTTTGGGCACTGCTAAGTGCACTTTCATTTCTCTTTCAAATCATTTTCACATACACTTAAAAAAAAGTACATTTGCAGTACCTCTTTAATTAGGAAACATACATACTAGCATGATGTGATGTTAAATTTAGGAGTAATAGTAAGCTCGTGATAGCTTTATTGCCCAGTGCATCTAACCGCAGGCAATCACAAATGCTGTTTACGAATATGCCTCGTTATCCTGCAGTCTTTTTGAATATGCACACATTCTGTGTAGTACTTTAACTGGGCCCTATCGGCTTTGACAAGTCTGCGGGATAATTAGCAAAATAAAAAAATCTTGCATGGAACTCATAGAAGCGATCAAGAACTGATTGTAAACAGCATGTTGATTGAGTATACTTTTCAGATGTAAAATAATCTTTCAAGCATTCTTATAGCATAAGTCAGAATGATACTCCATACAGCTAATGCAGGAGGGGAGAGAAAAATACACCTGCAGGAAGAGCTGAAGACTATCCTATGTATATTACAAGTAATTGTTAGTAGTCAGTACTTAATTTGAGCCAGTGGTAGCCAGCGTGGCGCACAAGCACTCACTTTTGGGGGATCCGTTAGGAGGAAGAGAAAGATGGAAAAACAGTCACAGAGGAAGAAAGCAGGGACCGGCAAGAGTAAGATGAAGGGGCAGGAGTGTCTGGTAGGATCCGGCAGTGGATAAAAAGAGTCAGGAGGTAATTTAATACTGCAAAGTCCTGGTATTCAGGGCACTGATTTTTTATAGCACCTCCGGAGCAAAACTTTGGCCACCAAGGCTCATTCATTTACAAATTAAGCACTGTTAGTAGTAGGTGTCAAGCCAGATGTAAACATGAGTAAATCAATCAAGATGTATAAAAGCATGGCAAATCACCCACGAGGGTCTCAAGGCACTGGGATTGCTAGCTGCTTTGCAGTGCTCTGTTCATTCAAACAATCATGTTTTGAGTCCGTTTTGGAATTCCCGGAGTGATATAGCTTTACTGAGGTACAGGGTAAGGTCGTTCCAGGCTTTGGCTGCTATGTGAGAGAAGGAGCGTCCCCCGCTGTTAGATCAGCTGATCCGAGGGGTGTGGAAAAGGGATGCGGATCATAGGTGTCTGGTTAGTGGAAGATCATTCATTTGTTGAGGTATGCTGGCCCTTTGCCGTGCAGAGCTTTGTATGCTTGGGTCAGCATCTTGAACTGGCATCTCTTCTGGATCGAGAGCCAGCGTAGCTTCTTGAGGTGTGAGGTGATGTAAGTTTATCAGGGAAGGTCAAAGATGAGTCTTGCTGCTGCATTTTGTATTGTCTGTAGTCTCTACAGAAGGCGTGCAGTGATTTCTACGTAATGAGTGTTACCATAGAACTGCCTGCTGGTGATCAGGGCTTGAGGGGAGCTACCTGGAGCATGCGTATGGTGTGGAAGCAGGCAGACAAGACTGCATTTACCTGTTTCTGCATAGATAACTTGCTGTCCAAGAGGATTCCGAGGTTGCAGGCGTGGTCTCTCAGCGGGGGAAGGGCCGAGTTTAGCAGGCTACCAAGTTTCATTCCATGGCGAGGTGTTGTTCCAAAAGATGAGGACTTCTGTCTTGTCCAAGTTGAGCTTGAGACAGTTGTCCTTCATCCAGTCAGCAATGTTTATCATACATCTGAGGTACTTGGTTCTGGTGGTGGAGGGTCTTGTGACAGCAAGATAATGAGCTGGGTGTCATCAGCATAGGAGATGATTTTGAGTCTGTACGATCTGGCGGTGTTGACCAAAGGGGTTATATACATGTTGAAGAGGATGGGTCTGAGGGATGATCCTTGCAGGACGCCACAGACGGTCTCCTTGGGTTCCGAGGTGAATGGTGGGAGACAGATTCTTTGGGTTCTGCCGGTAAGGTATGAGGCGATCCATTTGAGGGCATCTCCCTGGATTCCAACTTGGTGGAGTCAGTTGATCAAGATGTGGGAGTACCATATAAGGCAACCAAGACATTAACCTAGTCTCAATTATGCTAGCATCTATCCACAATTGTGACTGGGTGGCTCATGGGTCTGGTAGAGTGCTGGAAATCCTATGCACCCTACACCACAATTGAGAGAAGGCACATGCCAGTAATGACTTAAAAGTAATTACAATACAACAGGTGAATAATGTAGCTAATGAATGTAGTGGTACTTGTAGAACACCAATATAGCTGGGAAACAGCACAGTGATGAAATGAATGGACATCAAGAGATGGTTTTAGCCATCTCAGTTGATCTCCAAGTCATAATCTGTCCAGTATCACAGGGTCCCATGTTTTAAGATTCAGTCATAGATGTTGATTCTCCAAAATGCCAAAAGTAGTTGAAGTGACAAAATGGACCCTTTGACCCGCCCACTGGCATCACCTAGTTACCTCCTTGATCCACCCGATTCTTATCAATTCCACTTACCTTGCTCCTGTTGGATCAGGAAAGTGTGAAAATTACGTAAAGTTATCAGAACCCTCTTTGACCCATTTTAAATCTAGGGGGTGTAAGCCAATGACGTCTCACTACAGGTGCAGCTGGTAACATACAAAAGCGGTGGCGTGACCACATCCCACAACATATATACATGGGAAAAGAATACATTTAAACACACTTGCATGCATTACTTTCGACTCATCGAAGCTAAACTCTTTATGGGGGACTTAGGGGAAAAAAAGATTTTGCGTATCTATCAATCTTTGGTCATACATTGCTCCCCCACACTTCAGAAACTCAGTGGGGACTGGGAGGCAGATGTAGGCAGGTTGGAAGAAGAGGACTGGGCAGAGGCCCTGGCAGCCCTGTGGGGGCGGCCATCGCAATGAGGCTTATCCTAGTCCAATTCAAATACCTTCACAGGGTCTACTTTACTAGGATGCGATTGTGGCGGGCGGGGATGATCGCCTCCCCGGTATGTCTGTGTTGTGACCAGGTGGAGGGTACATTTATTCATACAGTTTGGCAGTGCACATCATTGGATCGTGTCTGGAGGTGGGTCTTTGCTTGTCTCTCAGAAGTCCTGGGCTGGGAGCTCACCCGCACATCACAGCTGGCACTGCTACATGTCATGGAGGGGGTGGGGGCAATGTCTATAAACGACACCTTCTGCTTCTGGGTCTCACCCTGGCAAAGCGAGACATTGCTAAAGCCTGGAAGGCAGCAAGGGCTCCATCAGTGGCAGCTTGGAAAAATGGCCTGGACTTTTGCATGGCCTGGAGCAGCCCATCTTTGTGGCCAGGGGGTGCCTGCGCAAACACTATAAAATTTGGAACCAATGGGTGGAGTATCGGGGCCTTTGGCTACAACCCCTGGTGATGGAAGAGCCCCTGCTGACAGTTTAAGCCGAGGATTCCATATGGGAAGAGAGGGTAGGAGTAGGAGGGGGTGGCGGGTCGGAATCAGGATTTTCTGAGCATTTTCCTTGCATTGCTGTGGACAAGGCGATATGGACTAGTGCAACCTTTGGGAGGGTGGGAGTGGGAGGGGGTAGTTGGGGGTGGGGTGCCTTAATATTGTATGCTCCTGTTTATGTGGTTGTTGTTTGCGGAGGGGGGGGGAAGAATACAAAACAAAAAGTTGTTTGCTGTCCTCGATGTATTGGGTATGCTTTGGCAGATGACTCTGCTGTGCAGAGCGCTGCATGATATATGCAAATTGACTAATAAAATGTGTTTAAAAAAAACACTTGCATGCATTAACATGAAATTCAAAATAAAATAAATCACCTTACCTGTGCTGCACCTTCCGTGTCCTTGAAGTTCATGGCTCTGACAGACTCCAGGGGAAGAGGAAACTTCCCTAATCAATTCAGATGCTGCTCTCATGCTGCATGAGAGCAGTGCCAGTGCCTGGATTGGATGATGCATCTCGGCAGGCCACTCCTTTAGGCCCTGTAGGGCTGTGCTTGGTCGCCATCAAGCTGTCTAAGATGTCTTGGTAGAGACCTGCAGAGGGCGTATGTCACTTTGGCTGACTCAAGACAGCTGGCCAAGCTGACTTGCGCACTTTGCAGTGTCAGGCCAGCACGTCACCAGTCCTCTAACAGCAGAGGACACGCCCCTCCATCATCCCAGCCTCTCCTAGGAAGGCTGACGGCTTTGGGCGCTGTGGGAAATATAAAAAGGCAATGAAATCATGTAATTACCATTTTATTATTCACATTGCTTTAGTATGGCTGGCAGCAGGTGGGGGGGTCGCTTCCTCACCCTCACAGAGAAACCAGAGCTGTCTCACTGTGAATATTTACTTACTGCTCCTCCAGCTGCCTCCATGACCTTTGAGACAAACTGCTGCATATGTAGTGTTGGGAGAGAAAAGCCCTGTGCTTGGTGAGAGATGTGCACCCTTGCCCAGAGTGCCCAACGGTATTGTCTGGATCCCTAGTGCTGATTATTTGCCATCGGTGAACACAGATCATGCATGCTCACCGTGACATAGGTCGGTCTCACGGATTGTGGTCTTGTTGGACCAGCAGGGGCGCCGAAAGCGCTACCCTCATAGTGGTGGAAAGCTACCACCTTCACAAGGCGTTAAACAGCGGAAGCGCGGTGGTGGCAGCATACAGTGTAGTGATCAGTAGTAGTGAGGAGGTCCTTTTTACCCTTTGTCACTGGAGTGAGGCCTACAGGCTCTAACCTTTTTCAAAATTCAGCTGCTGTGTGTTTAACTCTTTTTTTAGAAAAAACAAACGTCCTAGGTCGGTGGACAACGAAGGTTGTGTCTTATTTTAGTGTTGGACAGATGGGCATAACAATTGTAGATTATAATGATTGTCGAAAAGGGAGGGGCATAAATTCCTCGGGAAAGGCAAAGAGTACACACTTATGTAATTAATTATCCCGGTAGGGAAAATTGCGCACTTATAGTTTCTAGAGTAGACACGGGTAAATGACAGATTCTTAAGTAGTTGCTTCAGATGCCTTCAATCAATATGACAAATCTCATTATAACATTATAACACGCATGAAAAAAATTTTTGATTTAAAAGCATATCACCACATGTGTTTGGTAACAATATAAATTTTATTACACTTTATCAATTTACAAAATACCTTAAAAACCACTTTAAAAACATTTAGCAATAAACATGATCATCACAATATCTTTGATAAAATATAAATATAAGCACAGAATCAAAAGGTCGACGCGGCGTTTCGGCTTTCTTTAGTACACCTTCATCAGGACTGATTCTTGTTATTCCAAATGGATTTATTGCCCATGTGGACGGAACTAGTTGGTTCAATGAAGAGTCCTTTTAAAATTCGGACAGTTGGTAGGTCGCAATTTGCTGGTAGTTATGTGCAAAATTGCTCTGTCTCTAATATTAGAGGGGTAAATTCAATTTCCTCTGGTTTAAGATCATTTTGTTTTTGGATATCAAAGAGGACTTGATTCCCTCCTTCTGTGCCTTTAAATAGGCTACGTTCCTGCCGTATTTAGCTGCCAGGCGGAGCCACCGTTTTGTATATTTATCCGGCAATGTTCTCCCGTGGGAGCCGGAATACCGGTTGCTAAAATCCAAAACCACTTTTAATTAGGTCAGGATGTGTCAAAAACACGATCAATGTGTTCGGGATTGTCCTCCTCGAGTTGTTGATCTCAAGATTACAGGTATCGGCCTCCCTGCTCCTTCCTTCCTGGCAGCCCGTCCTAGTTTTCACCACACGGCGTTTTTATCCAAAAACGCAGTGTGGTGTAATGCATGTGTGGTCCAGCATGCACATGGTAATTGTGTGTGTGTTGGCAATGGGTGCTTTAAAAATAAACACACTGGTGCAGTGCAGAGAAGCTGCAGTACTGAACAGTGTGAGCAGACGGAGTGCATGTGCAGCATGTGGGAATGCTGGTGGTAGAATAATACAGGATGACAACATTACTAGGCAGTGAGTGTGCGGTGAATGTACCCAGAGTGCAGAAGTGGCTGCACTAGTACATAACCTGGAATACATTGGGTTCTATTTTAGGACGCTCAGGCCTGCCTGGTGAAAACATGAGGAATAGAGGAATCCCCCGAGACAGAATTGTGTATTGCTGAATTCCTGTAAACTGGGTGGGACAAGCAGTGGATTTGGGAAGAGTTGGGCTTCCCCTGTGCATTTTAAATTTCGCTTTGATTCAGTGACAGATCAAAAGTAAAGGGGACTGGACACATCTTGGGTAGTGGTAGATGGGGCTGATAAGAGAATCATAAAGAATAAGGACTGAGGGCCCAGGATTAGCCGTTGATGCACACATCACTGTGACTTACATCCAGGTGTATACTCTGGTCACTCTCATGAACCTTGTTGTGGGTTAATCAGCTTCGGAACCCTGCCTGCTGTGACAGACAT
The DNA here is from genome assembly GCF_964263255.1 of Lissotriton vulgaris. Lineage (NCBI taxonomy): Eukaryota > Metazoa > Chordata > Amphibia > Caudata > Salamandridae > Lissotriton > Lissotriton vulgaris. The sequence continues at coordinate 2,125,682,613 of NC_141685.1, forward strand.
TCTTCAGGAGGAAGAAGAAAGGGGAGAGATGTGCATTTCAAAAAAGCAGAACCCCAACTTAAAACACTTCAAAGGTCCAGAACCTAATTCATATTTTTGTATCTGGAAAAGAACTAAGTAGGGGAGCCTGAGATCTCAAACTTTGTCATCTGCCGAGCAGCCAGACAGGTTGTGTGAGCAGGAAAGCTCTGCCTGTGACCAGGACCAAGAGTCCACCTGCTAACCTTCATGCTGGGTGAGGGGACATCACACAGGGAAATCAAGATCACCTACTCTGTAGCCTGTAGCACCAAAGACTGCCTGCTCAACAAGACTGGTGTGCCTATGAGGAAGATGAGAGTGTTGGAGGGAACGAGGTCCATAAGAGAGCCCTGGCGTGAGGACTCTTTGTGTGAGACATGAGAAAACCAGCCCTGCACTGATTGGGCGATAGCCCATGTGATGGACTCTATTGGTGACCCTGTATGCCAGGACGGACCACTGTGAACTGAGTTAGAGGAGCGGGATGGGAGAAGCCTGTTCCCCGCGCTTTGGCCCGTTATCTGTGTGTCCAATTATCTGGACAACTCCGAATGTCAGGGGTCTCCGTAGAGTGGATTCGAGCTTGTGGAGGAAGAAACCCATCTCTGCACCAATCGGGCTGTTGCCCATGTGTTGAAGTGGCATGGTGACCTGTATGCCAGGAGGGGCTGCCCTGACTATCCACGTGAGCCTAGCATGACCACAGTATGATGGCTGGAGTGGCAAGTCTGTATGTCAGGAGGAAAACTGTCAAGGTGGAACTCAAACACATTATGTGGACTGCCCCCACAGACCCCTCCTGGAGCTGGAGACCAACCCTCACCCTCCGCCGAGGTAGAAAGGACTTACTGTGTCACCGCTGGAGCTAGAGCACCTCGCCCATCTGACTGCTGCAGGTAGTGTGGCTCGGGGAAGAGAGCCTGCACCCGCCAGGGGCTGCTACCTGTGAGCGTGGGCGGCCCGACTCAGTCAATCCAGAACAGGACAGCGCCGCACTGCTGCAGGTTACTTTGCTACCAGTGCAGGTAAGCTGAGAACTGGACATTTGGGCGATGAGGACCTTTTGCTATTGGTGCTGCTAAACCCTGGACTCTAAATGCTGAACTTACAGAGTCCAAGGTAAGAACTCTTGAGTCCATCCCATCCTATTAGTTCACATTCCCTGGATGCGGCCATCATTGAAAGGGGATAAACACAGAACCCATTACACTAGAGGTGGGAGGATAGGCTGTCCCGACTTCAAGGAGATTGTGTTAATGCTTTTTGAATGTCATTTGCCTTCACATATGTAGCGTTAGAATATAATACTTATTTTCATGCGAAAAACAGTATTTGACGGGACGTTAATTTATTTCCGTGCTGCCCACATGTTGAGTTCAGAGTCATGTTTACTGTACTATGGTACCCAGCTGAGAGTGAGGTGCAGAAGGGGACGCTTGACCCAGGTGAGTGGACTCCATAGTAGGGTGGGACCCTGGACATCAGGAGTAAAAAGCCTCAGCCACCTCGGTTGTGCCCAATAACTCCTGCATGTCCCGTGTCCCCCGGAACGGGATTCTGACAGACAGTGACAAGAGTACCGAAGACCAAGCTGGGCTTAAAAGCTGATATCTCCTGCACCCCAATTAATGCCAACGAAGCCAATGTACCCTGATCACCGTTAGCCAATCACTTTTCCAAAGAGGAAGGGCACGTGGCCTAGAGGCAGCTATCATAGGTAAGAAAATAGAACAAGGTATGAGCAGACAGCTTCTATGTGCCTAGATAACTAGCGTTTCTAGGAAGAAAGAATGAACATTTATTCTAAAGCTGAGCCTGATGAATGACGAGTTCGACAGGGAACAGTTTTTCCCGAAATCAGCACCGAGCACAAACAAGAAATAACAGTGAGTACGAATCAAATTAATAGAAATTCAACTGCAGAGCATCGGGTTATTTATCATAGAGTAAAAAAAAAAACTACTAAAAAGTGTAATTTTTTCATTTAACACTAAGGCAGTCAGTTTAAATTTCAAGAGGGTAAAATGCTCCGAAATGTCCTGCGTAAGGAAGCTAGTAAATTGTTTCGACAGTGTCATAATTGTACTAATGGAGGGACATCATAGAATTTTTGAATTGATGAAAAGGAAGTAGTGGCTCAAGGCTAATACCTCTCTAGCGGCTGCTTCCTGAGTGTTTACTTTTCTATATCTTGTGTTTTTTTTGATTAGACACGAATGTTTTTGAGTAAATGAGCAAATCATTCACCTCAATACTGCCTTCTTATGTGACTTTGCATAGGTCAGGCCTGATAGTATGTACATTAGAAACCATTTTTAATATTATTAATAGAGAAATGTTCTCAAGTTGTATTTGCAAACGCTTCTGTTTTAAATGGAGGGTCATTAAGCCTGAGCATTATTGAGCTGGAGCAGAAGCCGGAAGTGTGGAGGCGCCATCATCGAGAGAAGGAAACTATCTTTCGGGACATTGTGGAGAGTGAGAGACAGAGAAAGTTAAGCTCAATCAACATAAAGGGTGAAATTTAAATCCCTCTGCCTTGCACACAAAATCTTGCAAGGCAAAGGCCCTCCCGTCCTTCAAAAGATGGTGACCCCGTATAAAGCCAGTAGAACCTTACGTTCGGACCAACAACATCTGACCGTTGTCCCCAGGGTCAAAAAGGCCCGATCAGGAGGAAGGAGATTCTCCGTTAATGTCGCCACCCTTTGGAATGCTCTACCCCTTGGTCTACGTTCGGAACCAAGCCTTTTGCGCTTTCGAAAACAATTGAAAACTTTCCTTTTCCGCTAATCTTCTTTGCCTCTGTTCTGTTTTGTAGTAATACTCTGTCTGGCAAGGCGCTGGGATGCTCTAGGGTAACCGTGCGCTGTACAAAACCGATTTAATAATAATAATAATAATAATAAACAACTGTTTTTTGCACAAGTTATAAAAAAAATATATCCCGGGTTCATAAACCATCTGCTAGACAAAACCAGTGCCAAGTGAGAACTGAAAAATTGAAGTTCATCCCGTAAAAGCAAGTGTTCTGTCTTCTTGACCAGTCACTATTGAGGACTGCAGGAAGCGGTTCCATGTCATAAAATGCCATATGAAGCATCTCTTTTATGAAACAACAGTCTGAAAAAAATGTAACTGTGGGAGTAGCAGCTCCTGACCTAGACCTGTCTCCCGGGATGAGGAGGTGTGGTGAAAACGTACTTCTAGGTGAGGTAAAAATCTATAGTTCCTTATCTTACGTCTAGATTTGCCAAATGGTATTAGTAATTCCGGGTGCAATACTATTATCCCATATTACCAGAGCATTCATAATGAGGGAACTCTTAGGGCCCAATTACGATGGTGGCAGCGGTACCGCCATGAGACCACTGCCACTGCCAGGATCCCGCGGCAGTGGGGAAGGCAGGCGGGAATTGCGGCGGTGCTGATGCCGGCACCACTGAGCAGATTACGACCTACCTTTCCACCAAGCATTTTATTGGGGAAACCCCACCATGAAAAGCTTGGCAGAAAGTCTTGCAAAGTGGCCCTCAACAGGGCACCCGGACAAATGTGCCCATGGGGGTGCAAACGGGGTGCATATGATGTGCCCCCCCAAAAATGCACGGTTGTACATGAACTGTGTGGCATGCATGACATGGTGCATGCCACACCATGCGTGGAAGTGCTGGAGGCGCTGTCATGGTGTCTGTATGTTTTTAGGCTCTCCTATGAGCCACACATTCCCGCCACCATAGCACCGCCATCCCTGGTTTACTGTTGTAATCCAACGGGTGGGAATAATGATGGCTTGGCGATCTTCCTCTGACTGCCACTTTGGCGGTCCAGCGGGAGTACCGCCAGAGTCGCAATCAGGCTTCGAGAGAGGTTTGCTGAAAATAAAATAGGACACCATAGCAGGTAAGAGAAAAGAACTGTATTTGAATTAACGTTTACAAAGGCCCAATAACACCTACAGAGAACACCAACAACTGCTGCAATGGTTCCCCAAGAAATTCTACAAACCTCCAGATTCACGCCACCAAACTAGCTTTCGAGCTCATTAGCTACAAACTGCATCTTGCTCACACAGCATCCTTCCACAGCGTAGCTAAAGCAGAGGTTAGCAGTTCACAGTTCTCATGCTAAGGGCAGGCAGTGCTGGCACTTTCTTAATGTGCACTTCCTAGTACCACTGAATAGTCATATGACAAGACTTGTATACGTTTAGTTGGGCCTCATTAAAAGTCACATTACTTTGCTTGCACATGAATGATGAGAAAAGATAATGACCAGCAAACCACAGGGAAAGGTGCAGATGATTCGAGCTGTCCATCAGCCGCCCTTCTTGTCCTCGCTCACCGGAGCTCAAGAGGGATTGCAAATACACAAAAGTAGCTGCAGTTGTAGTAGGTAAGTACCGCGCTGCCGTAGAATGGAGCTATCAGCAACACCAAGCAAGAAACAAAGGTAAGTGCAGCATCCTGCATCCCTGCTCCAAGACTCCACCTACAGTGGCTCTTAGGGACCAGTAGCAGCTCACAGCGTGAGGCAGAAACATTCTAAACAATGTATACAAACAAGCATTGTATGAACAAACATTCCATTGAGACACAACAGTATAATTGGGATACATCAGCAGTTACGTTGCCATTAACTCATATATAAAATATCAGTTAGATGTCATAACATTCACATCAAGTCAAAAAGCTACATGCATACAGATAATTGTACTTTTTAGAGGAATAGTCAAATTAACATGGCATCCTCAAATAGCTCACCACACTAATACTAATCATTCTAGTTAAGACCTGCTTTATCTGACGTGAATATTAATAAGATCTGGTTGATACTTTTATATGAGTAACAGACTTAAATAGTAGAATTTCAATGTGACAATATTCATATGAGTTACTTTACAAATATAGCAATTTTTTGTGCCTGAAGAAGCTATTCAGAATCACAAAAAACAAGCATAACCTGTTGTGTGATGCCAATGATGCAGCAGGGTTTCGCGAAGGGAAACCTGCTCAAATTAATACCCCCATAATATGTACTAACAGTAATTAGTTATAGAAAAACTAACATACACCCTACATAAACACAGGGGAAATTGCTTTTTGCATGCATGAACTAACATGACATAATACACGAAAATAATTAAACAGTAATAATGTTTGTGTTTTGGAAGAAACAAGAAATATTGCATGACTAGGCCGCATGTGCATCAGTGATTGTATGTTTCATCCTGCTATGAATAATAAATAATGCCGCTTTTGCACAAAGCTTATGCTAGGTTACATTAATGGGGAATAGTGCAAGATGGGTGTTAAACAGTGAAGGTTTCATTATCATATAATTAACAAATGTTCATTTCATTTACTATAGTGTGCTGGATGAAACCGCCATCTTCCTAAACTAGGCTAAAGTGTAAGGGGGTAATTCGAGGAGTGAGTCCACTCTGTCAGAAGCAAGACAGACACGCTGTGTACCGCAGATGACATGAGAAGGTTGAAGGCCAAAGTGTCAAACGACTGCCAAGTGAAATGCCCAGTTGTGGTACCGGAGATTCATTCTGCAGATGATGTTAAATAATGAATAGAAAATGTTAAATTTTGTATCATATGAAGTAAACGTGAGAACAAGCTCTGGGAACTAATATAGAATAATAAATTAGTTGAATTCGAAGTGAAGTCACAGCGGTGTGACAATGCCACCTCCCAAGCCCATCAATCCCCTTGCGAGATTTATGAAAGTTTGCAACAATTTGGGGATGGACATGTCAATTTTAGGGTATAATTGGGGTGCCTTTAGGGGTGTGGTTTAAGCTTAGGCTGGCAGGAGTGAACGAGGGGAGATGTATCGCTGTCCGTGGGATGGCAGAGAGGCCTAGCTGTTCCTGACCTGTCCTGTTCCTGTCCTTCTTCCCTTTGTTCCCTGATTCTATTTCGGGTAACTCACACCATCTTCTACGCCGAGGGGGTGGTTTCACTACAGACCGATGGATTTGTATTTAGTTCAACTCGTTCTCAGAATTTTACTTATAGATGTATTTAGTCACTGAAACTTTTGTCTCTTTACCTATCCACTCCACCAATGATCTATTGATTATGCATTATTTAGATTAAACTATTGTCTCTTCATCTATCCCCTCCGTTAGGTGTATTATGCATCAGAACCTTCCAGGTAAAGGGAGGCAGCAGACGAGTGCAGACCCACACAGCACATCATTTAAGAGCCTACCAGCCTCTATATGTGGCTTCATTATTTATATAGAAGTTGGACCTCAATTGAATTCGAGGTGGTAATTGGATTGTGCTGACCATAGCCACATGAAATATTGAGTGCACCTCAGTGAGAAGCTTTGACTTGATTTCTCGACCTGTGATATATTTGCTGAAGTTGTGTCTGTACCCACCTTAAATCTGTGGCATTTAGAAGGAAGTTTTTTTTTACTGGATAATTAACAAATTAGTATTTTATACGATGAAAATTTTCATTGTTTTTCTTGAAGAACGTGGTTGTAAATCATGGTTTTCCACTGAAACGTGTCGATACATCTGTTGTGCCAAGTTTTAGTAAAAGAGAAACACATTAGAGAAGGAATTGATGTTCATCATGTGTTTTAACGGATTCCTACATGCTGGCTCAAATCAATGACATACGTGATTGTCCTTAATGTTTTCTCTCTTTTTAATTGATCTTTATGTATTGTTTATGTATTTTTAACAAATTTGTATTGAGTCCCCTTACATTGAATTAATTATGTCTGTTTTAGGTCGAGCTTTAGCGGCAGTGCGCATGCGCTGCTCGCTCTGTGAGGCATGCAGTAGTCGAGTATGGGAGACAAGCTGCCCCCACTCTCCACCCATATTTTTCCTTAGCTTCTGTCTTTGTCCTTCATAAATGCTGGTGTGTGATTCCATAGTAGGCTTGTTAGTCCTGCCTTAGTATGGCCATGACGTCATTTGTAACCTCCCATGGCTACTGGCCCCTTTACTTCGTTCTTACACATCCTTGTACGATTTCCTTGATATTCACGCAGCTTTGTCCGTGCCTTCTTCCCCCGATGACTGTGCCTTCTGCCCCCTCCGCCCTCCCATTGTCCGTGATTCCAAGTTGCCAATGCAATAGGTCTCCTGTAAATTGGAGACCTATTGCATTGCAAATGCTTGTTTCATCTTGCTTTCTTCCACGTTCTCCCTTCTCTCTACCACAATCTCGCTTGTCTTCCAATGTCTCTGTGAAGCGGATTGCAAGCACACAGTGCATAAAAAACATGAATAAAAAGTCAATGCTAAGAAAACACAAACATGTGATTTTCGCAGATCTGCTTTTCATAAGTCTCTATTGCGTGTAATAAACGGAAAAGGTGTGACATTGCTTTCCTCAATAGTGACAAGATTTGTAGGGTACAGTTGCTGTTCTTAGGTTACAGTACGGTGGTTGCTAAAACCCCAGTGACCCTGCACGCTCACATGTGCACGCACACACACACCCAATACTCTCACAGAAAAGCAGTGAGTCAGAGGAATAGACATGTGAGACCCCCTGGTGACAGCAAGTCGTGTCAGAGACCGCTGCCCCAGGGCCGCCTCGCGTGAAGCTGCGGCACGTGGGACAGGGATGCAGAGGGGAAGCACCTGCTCGCATCAGAGGATGGGCTTTACCGCTCGCTGCTAACTGCTTCTTTTCATTCTATGCTCCATCCTCCCCACCCAGGAACAGTATATAGGCGTGTCGTAACACCCTCTTTATTGCATTGTTCTGTTGCAAAATACGAATATCTGTAAGACTGGTAGGTTAGGGGGCAAGGCTAGTTGTGTGTCAGGTTAAGGACATTTTACGAAAGGATGGGGCCTTTGAAAGACCGTTCCACCTGTAATAACTTGTCTGGCAACGTCCTGAATCAGGTCTATACTTCGTATTGAGCCTTGCTTTTGGGTTAGTATTTAAATTTCACATTTAATAAAGGTGCAGAGCCCCATGGGTGCAATACACTGTCAGACTGGGGCAGGGCATCTAAACAACAGTGTCCTGTTTAGCAAATCGGATAGCTAAAAAAGCATTTGCAATACAATAGGTCTCACATTTTAGAAGCTTTTACCTATTGGTATTGCAAATGAAAATGCCTTTTATTATGCCTTTTATTATTGCAGGTTTTTAAACACGTAACTGAAAGGCATTATCATTAACAATGCCAATAGCTCAAAATCTCACAATTGCGAGACCTATTAAGTTTGTACTGACAATTGATATAAGGATTTTTTATTACATCTGTTGGACGAATATTTAGCTAATTTGTGTGACATCTGGCTCTTTCTGGAGTGGGGTGATGTATGATGAATGCGGGAGTCTCCATGAAGGAGGTGTCTGAATGAATAAGTGACTCCAACCGGAATTATTAATTGACTTGACTGTCTTCCACGGAGCCCTGTCCCTTGGGTTCGGGGGGCCTCTCATTGCATTTACTTATATTACTTTAGTAGTTTGATATTTTAACATTTATAGCCACATTGTTGGCTGTGGAAAGAGGGTGCTGCTGTGGTGGGAGATAGAGAATTTGCGGGGTTCTCTTGAGGGTTTTCCTCCCAAGGAAGAATGGCATCTGCCATTTCCCATTGTTTTGTAGTTAGTGACCAAGGGGCATATTACTAACAACTAGCGATAATTATCGCTATGTTGGGTTAGCGGCAATATTTTTATCGCCGAGTTGCAGCAATTTTTATCGCTTAGGAACCTTGCTATTATCAAGGTTTATCTCCTAAGCGATAAAAATCGGCCGAAATGCATGAATATCACTGAAAAGTCAGCGATATTCATGCATTACCGAGCTAATGCTCTTAGCCATGTTATCCACCTACCATTGGATAACATGGCTAAGAACTGCTCAGGGCAGGTGTTAGCTTTTGGCAATATTCGCGCTTAGCGCAAATATCTCCAAAAGTTGGTAATAGGAGATAGCGATGTTAGCGACTGTTTCCAGTCGTTAACATCTTGGCACGCCCACTTTGCATGTCATTAGTGATAATTTTTTACTGACATGCAAAGCGGGGCACAAGATGGTCGCTATCTCCTACTAGCTGTCGCTAACTGGTGTTAGCAACAGCTAGGTAATAGGGAGATCATTTTATCTCCGCTTTCTTGGCTTTTAAAGCCAAAAAAGTGGAGATAAACCCCCTTGATAATATGCCCCCAAGACCCTAACATTTCCTTACAGGCCTATTGCGCCAATTTAAAGGACTTTTGTGGTATGATCTGATGTGCCACCATGTTCACAATTTCTTTTTGGTAGGAGGTTCTTACTCCCTTTTTTTATAATTTTTGCCCTAGCCTCTTTTAGGTCTAGCTCTAGGCAGCTTTAGCTGTTAGCCAGAGCTCGTGCCATCCATCCACTCACACAGCCACACAAATTCATGGAGAGAGGGTTTTGGGTCAGCACTCTACGGAGGTTGCTTGTTGTTGATGTGGCAAAGCCAATCGGACGGTGCACAGTACCGATAGTAATACCTACAGTCTTTGCCAATGCTTGTTTAAATCTGTCAAGAATGACTTGAACATTTGTGATGTACTTGCAACTACTGAACCAGAGGTCTGAACGGAATGTTGACATTAACAGAGTTTATTATATGAACAAGTAACAGCGCTGCCTGCCTTTCACCTATAGGAGTAGAGTATATCGGTCTTGTTGCTGGCATGAGAGCCATGGTGAGTGCATACATACTATGTGTTTTCTATACTAGATATGCGTCCAGTGAGTTGGACATAGTATCCATTCACAACACTTTTATTCCTCATGAGAATTTCTATTTTCTTCATTCTTCTTTTTGCTAACAATGCTTCATCATTTATGTATCAGAGCGTCGCTCTGCTTTTCTATAGAGCTGAATGCTGTTTGCACTATTTTGCTTCTGAAATGTATGTTGAAATCCAGCAGGGTTGTCATATATGTGTAGCCCAGTGTAGGAAAGGAGCGGCAAACATTACTACACACATACTATCGTTATTAAGCAGTAATCACTGAGCAGTAAAAAACATTACGAGCATAAGGATAATGTGTCTCGGCTGATCGTAAGACTTAATGGGGTAAATACCAGCATCTGCGGATCATGTAATGGCGACGTGGCCACTGTCTGCTGTTCTGACTCCTCTGGCTGTGGTCCAGGCGGTGCACCGAGGCCGTCGACTATTGGTATTGGCTGCCTTACTGGCCTGCTAGGCGTTCTGTGATGTAAACATGCCTACGAACCTTTGTTCTATTTAGAATGAACAGCAGCTCTACAACAACTCAATACTGACCATTAATGCACGTTTAGATGGCTATGAATTTTTCGTTTGCTAATTCTCTATTTAGTTCACATATGTGCAATACACTTTAATGCACACGATGCTGGCCCTCTGCCTGTTATTCCTTTAAGTGTTCACTTCCGCAGTGTAGCGCAAAGGGTCACCTTAAGACCCCTACAAGGATTTCAGAATACTTTGTTACAGTGCAGATTGAGCCCACAACGTGGGATCGAGCAAGCCCGGGGCTGATTAGGACAAATAGTCGTCAACCCTCATTAGGTGTTTAATTAGTATTTGAGATTCATTTGGTTGATGGCATGAGGGCATAAAGAAGCATAAGGACTGGTTATGTTCTATTTGTATGTAAAAATACATTTCAAAGGCCCCGTATTTCACTCATTTCATTAATGTATACATAAATGATTTATAAAAGGCCCATTTGCTCTCATCAAGAAAGCTTATAAGGAAGGGAACCACTGAGCGTCGGTCAATCCATCGAATGACCAGCACCTTTGCAGCGTTGGAAACCTGCCCTCTAGAGGTCAGGCCTCCCAATGCAGATTTTCCCTGGTTAGGGTCACGACATGACGTGTTGTAGATCCTAAAAAGGAAAATCAACCATAGAATCACCATGCAGCGATAACATTCCCCATGTGTCAAAGCCAATTTGTTTTGTTTCTGAAAAGCAAATCTCCACGTTGGGGGTTTGGTTCGGAAAAATCAAAGAATGCAAACAGGCTACCACAACAGGTCAGCTTTTCAAGCATATGGCTTTTCAAAAGTGCTTGTGCCTAAGAATATGACAGACCCCTGCAATCAGGGGCAGGGCCAGGCAGACCTGAACCAGAAGGGTGGCACTGAGGCCCCTGTTGAGGGGGACCATGGGAGGCTGCCTGCCATACTTTAAACGAAAGAAAATATAAAAAGAGCACTGCATCTACAATTGTGCAAATGGAAAATGAAGTTTAATGGCTCAACAATGTTTTAACTGTATAAATAATGGATTATGGTACATAATTGTAAATACTAACACTTATGACAGTCTTCCACATGGCTTCGCTGTTTGTCTGATTTATAGATCAGCACCACAACAATTCATTAATTCAATGTACATTAAAAATAACACATACCTGCCACCTGAGCCATTCTTGTAGCCTTGGGGACCTGGATTTGTCTGAATTGTCACACTTGTAGGCTTGTGATGGTTAGTAGTTTTGTTGGTACTGTCATTGGCAGCACTGGCAGGGGAAATGGGTGGCACAAGCTGCAGTGGCCTCTTAACATGGGCCCTGTCACTCCCACCCCCCCCAAATTAAGCACTGTACATGCTGATCCCCATGCTGAGGGAGAGGATATAAAACATTTATTCTTGTGTCTTATGTTATAGGGAATGACTCTTAAATATATAAAATTCATGGAATTCTTACACCAGCAAAATGTACAACAATGTTCCAGGAGCATGCATCATCACCGCAGACTTTATAAGCCCGGAAGAAAGAGAAGCAGAAACATATGCAATTGCCAGGTGAAAATATATCTACATTGGAAAGTCTAAGATGCTGACATCCTTGACCTCGTTCACACTAACCTGACGTACTTTAGAGCTGGACGTCAAGTATCTTGGGGGGATGGGGAGGGAGTCCGAGGTGGAAGGGTTCCATGTTTCGTTGCAACCTCAAAGATCCTTCCTGAGGAATAGAAAAAATGCTACTTTATTCAGATTTAGGAGATTCTACCACATGAACTCTTCTGATAAATGTCATACCAGTCATTCTAAATTCTTAGTCCAAATTATTCTACATGATAACACAGTTCTGGAGTATCTAGGTTCCATGCTGTAGCCAGGCAGGACATCACATGGCCAGATAACCTCATTACAATGTCCAGCTGAACCAGTTTTTAGCACAGCAGAAAGCTCCAAGCACTTTGCTTGTTCACATTGCAACATTCCAGGGCAAGCCTCTGCACCTTCAGTGGAAAACATTGCCAAATCCTAAATTTCTTTCAACTTTCCAGTCAGTCCTGCTGCATCTAGTTCCCCAGCTAAGTCTTCTAGGCAATAGGTCGCTCTCAGCCATGGCTTCTGGTGGGTTGAAACCTCTGTGGTTAGCTGTACCCTTTTATAGTCAGGAGTCATATTGCTTTTTGTGTCTTCAGGTAGCTAAACCGGAGGTCATCCACTTGGCCAGCAGTTCGAATCCTAGGGTTTAAGCTAGAGTTGGGAGACATTGAGAGTGTCTTCCTCTTCTAGCAGGAGTTAGGAGTCTTCTTCCAGCAGGATCTTCTTCTTCAATTGGAGTCTTCCAAATTTCTGGGAGTTCTGAGGAGGTGGTGGGTGATGTGCCAGATTTATCTTGTTCATTATCCAGTGATTAGAGAAAATCGATCTCCCAATCGTAACTATTTTCTTGTTGTACCTCCATTTCTTTTGCAGCATTTGCTCTATGCCTTACATTAAAATTACCCAGGAGCCCCTCAATATGCAGACATTTTTGGCCACCAAACAAACTTGTCTTGAGCTCTTTAACCACGCTCCACTGTAAATAAGCTCTATTCACACAGGGGCGGCTCTAGGCGCATGGTGGCCCTGGGCAGGGAGCGTAGGTAGGGGGCCCTCGAAGAGGAGGAACGCTGGGGCGGACGCCAGTGAAAAGGGGGGTGGTCAGGGTGTTTGGAAGTGGAACAGAGTTGGAGGCAGCCAAATCCCTGCCAGGGGCCGCCACACAAATATGGGTCCATCCTCAGAGGATTATTTTATTAAGGATATATATTGGCGTGGTGGCCCCTGGGGTTTGGTGGCCCTGTGCAGCTGCACAGCTTGCACATGCCTAAGGCCACTCCTGCTTCACACTAGACAGGATCGTAATTGGTTCTCTGTTCTACTAAGACTTCGGCCTGGCTGACTACAGGGACCTAATAATGAATAGGCAAAGTCCTTCCTCGAACATCCTTGTCAATAGAGTTAACCCTAAAGCTGCCCACCATTCTATAAACTTTTCCTGTCTCCTTCCCGGTAATTCCTTCTAAGGGGTCAACAGTTAACACCCATCTAGTCTTGCTCGGCCGAAAGCACTGTCCCCTGAGCCGGAGTTGTTACGTCTCCCAGCCAAGAATGTGTATTGGAACTCTGGAGTCTTGCAAAATTGCTCTTAAGCCAGTACTTGCTGAGGCATCTCAAAATACATTTTTATATGGCTACTTTTTACCTTAAGACATCAAAAATCTGGTTTGATCATTACATCAAAATTTGAATATTAAGTAAGAAATAACTTTGACGTTTTTATGTTTTTTTCTTCTGGGGTTAGGCCATACACTAAGAGCTTAATCCAGGGCAGGGATCTTCAACCTTTTCTATGATGGGAGCTACTTCTGATCAACGAATATTCCCCTGAGCTACTCAAGATATTATCACTGTTACAATATGATCACATCCAATAAGATTCCAATTCTGACCTCCCCATATAATACCAATTATGCCCACCCCTTACAGCCCTACATTCAAGCTTTTCTACTCTTGCAACTGTAGTAATTTTTTCCTTGGTCAAGTATTCATTTACACAGTGAGATTGTTAGAAAAAGACATGCTACGTGATCAATCTTCATGTAACCTTGCTAGTGAAGATTGGCGGTCATGTTGCAGGCTGTTCTATGCCACAGACTGTCACAGTCTTTGGTTACTTGGTGGTGCAAATACCTGCCATTGGTTTGGCTGACTGCTACTTCACTACCTCCTTCAATGTGAACATATGCTCACTACGACCTACTGGGCTCAGCTACCCTTCTACTAGCTACTTTCAGGGAACTGGCGATCTACCATTAGCTCCTGAGCAACTAGTTGGAAATGCCTGGTTTAATCTCATCTAGGCCTTTTCAGGGAAACATAAAGCAAAACCTACACAGTGAAATAGGTTGTGGTATTTAATCCACTATGAGAGCACACTAATCCCAGTGTGCCCCGTTTTATAAATTGCACCCTGTCCAAGCAGAAACCACAATCCTAGTCAAGGTAAATCACAATCACACAGTAAAACCCATGCCCACCCTCTGGTAGCTTCGTACTGAGCAGTCAATCTTAACTTAAGAGGCAATGTGTAAAGTATTTGTGCAACACATCAAACAGTAAAACAGTGAAGACACCATACAAAAAGTTAGCCAAACCAATTTAGAAAAATTGCTCTTAGTTCAATAAATAAAACAAGACCAAAACGACGAAAATCCAATAAGTAGAAGTCGAATTATGAATTTTTAAAGATTAAATGTAAAAATAGCGCTTAGAAGCACCAACCACCTTTTGAGCTATCTGGTCATTCTGGACTGGGTTCAAGTCAAAAGTCCAGGTCAACTGCAATGTAATGCAGGCCGGATAACAAGGCCTGCTGAGCAAAAATACCTTGAACTTTTTTGCAACACGAAGATGCGGGTGCAGTTGAGTGATGCGTCGATTTTCACAATACAATGATGGCGATGCACTGGTTCTGAAGATGAAACACAAGTTCCGAGATGCAATTGTTCCGAAGCTGATGCACTGGGTTCCTCCACGCAGTCCAGGGGGTGCGTTAATTGTCTCCCTGCATTAGCGGCAATCCAACGGTTCAAATGCGGCAGTTTTGATGGAGATGCACTGGGGTCAAAGTGTGATGCACTGGTTCTGTCCCAGAAACACCAGCCATGCATTCTGCTCTCACAACAGAGGATGCATTGAGTCCGCTGGAGCAAGCACCTGGGTCCACTTCCAATGGGTCAGGCACAGGTTCAGGATGGAAGGCTTTGATGTCCCGAGTCTTGAAACAGGAGGCTAGTCAGCTAGCCCTTGGAGGCACTCTGGGTTCAGGTAATGGGGGTATGATCTGTGATCTGTGACCCAGTCAGTGATAGCAGCAGGGTAGCACAACAAGACAGGTCATCCAGAGCAGCATTCCAGCAGAGTGGCAGTCCTTAAGCAAAATAGTAAAATAGTTCTTCTTCTTGGAAGATTGGTTTAAGGGTCAGACGTGTACTGAAGTACCCAGTTGTGCCTTTGAATTTGAGGAGACATAAAGAGCTGCCTTTGAAGTGAACAGGGTCCCTGCCCTTCCTGCCCTCGTTAGAAATAAGGGTCTCTGGTTGGCAATGGTTTGCACCTTTGTCCAAATAGGGACCCTTGCTTCTAGTCAGGGTAAGGGGTTATACTTCTAAAATAACCCCTGCTTGCCCCCTGGGTAGCTTGGCACAAGCAGACAGGTTTATCTCAGAGGCAGTTTGTAAAGCATTTGTGAACGCATACAGTAATACAGTGAAAACACTACAAATGGACACCACACCAGTTAAGAAAAATAAGGAATCTTTACTAGATTGCACACAGGTCTAAACAACAAAAATCCACAATACAAGATCAAGAATATGACTTTAAAATTGTAGAAATAGCTTAGTTCAATGTAGATGGTAAATGCAACACT
The DNA here is from genome assembly GCF_964263255.1 of Lissotriton vulgaris. Classification (NCBI taxonomy): domain Eukaryota; kingdom Metazoa; phylum Chordata; class Amphibia; order Caudata; family Salamandridae; genus Lissotriton; species Lissotriton vulgaris. Next base: position 2,125,698,338 of record NC_141685.1, read on the forward strand.
TTACTCTCAACGTACCTTGGATGCGTCACACAATACAATACAAACAAAAAGGGGGAAGTGATGCATCAGTTCCTTACTATAGCGCAGGGGAGGTGATGTGTCGGTTCCTTACCTTAGAGAAGGTGTATGTCGGTTTGTTACTGCGTTCCGGCTATGATGCGACAAGATGGTGCCTCAATGCGATGCGAAGATCCTGTGCAATGCAGCAAAATGGTGTTGTTGATGCGATTCAACAACGTGGATGTGATGCGTGCATGCCCAACGGCCGTGTGGCAAAATCGATGAACTTTGGAGCCGCGACAGGCCCTGCGGAACGCTTCTCAGGAGATCCGGCGGTAACCGCTGCAGCAGCGGCACGCTTCTCCGGTGATACAACACGCTACCTTGGCAATGCGATGGCAAACAGCTGTAGTGGCGATAGGCTTCTTCGGCAATGCGATGGCAACTTCTGCAGTGGAGACACGCTTCTTCCTCGTTGTGTCGCACTTCCAGCTCCCAGCGACTAGCAGTCTCCTGAGGGTCCAAAACAACAGCAGGCACCTCACTGCAGGTAGAATTCCCAGAAAGGAAATTCAGGGGAAGCTGGTGGTGAAGTCTTTGTGTCCGTGAGACTTCAGAACAGAAGGCAAGCTCAGCTTCAAGCCCTTGGAGATATTCCTCAGGATGGTGAAAGTACACACAAAGTTCCTTTTCTCCTTTCTTTGGTAATAAGTAACCACTGAAGACCAACCCAAAACAGCAACCAGCACAGGGGTAGTCTCCTCCTTCAGCTTCCTTGGTTTCCCTCCTCAGCAAAGGTTTGTCTTGATTCCCATAAGTGATCTAAAGTTCTGGGGTCTGGGCCCTAATATTTATTCTGCAAAATCTTTTGTCCTCTGAAGGCAGAGGGTGCCTGTGCCCAGCCAAAATCAGTTCTGTTCTCCCTGGTGCAGCTTCCTGGCAGGAGGTGGAGAAGCATTGTTGAAAGTAGACCTGGCTCACGTAGCTGAAAGGAAAACTCCTCCCCCTACTCTCTATTCTACGAAGGCTCAGGCAAGTGAAAAGAAATCTCCGCCCCTACTCTCTATTCAATGCACGTCCTATACAGCCCAGCCCTGACCCATCTGACTGCTGGAACCAAGGCCCTCTCCAGCCCCTTGTCACTCACAAACCATACATGAACTACACAAACCTAGCAGAGGCATACTGGAGGGTTAGGCAAGAAAATACCTACTTTCTAAAAGTGGTATTTTCAAACACAGAATGTAAAAATCACCCACACTAAAAGATGTATTTTAACATTCTGAGTTCAGGCATACTAAATTCGTTTTTCTACCTTGTTCCCTGGGTCAGTTAGGATTATAAGATGCTCTAATCAAATGGCCCATTAGGGCCTATGGGAGCAGGTATCCTTGCAATAGTGAAAAACAAAATTGGCTGTAATTCACTATCAGGTCATGCAACACACATCAGGGCATGTCCTACCTTTCACATACAATGCACTCTGCCCTTGGGCCTACCTTAGGGTTGACTAATAAATAGAAATGGGAAGGTTTAGGGACTGGCAAGTGGGTGCAGTTGCCAAGTCGACGTGGCAGTCCCAGACTGCACACAGGCTCTGCAATGGCAGGCATGAGACATATTTTAGAAGGCTGCTTCTGTGGGTGGCACAATCAGTGATGCAAGCCCAGCAGCTTTTGATTTACAGGCCCTGGGCGCACATGGTGCCCTGTACTCAGTTTGAGACAAGTAAATCAAATAACCAATCATGGAGCAACTAATCCATTACAACAATTTACAATAGGGAGCACTTGAACTTTGGCACTCAATAGCAGTTGCAAAGTGCCCAAAGGGTCTGAACCAGCAAAAAACATAGCAAAAACACAGGAGGCAATAGCAAAAAATGGAAGGGAGATCCATGCCAATGGTGCCAGGTCTAACACTCTCTCTTCAGACTTACTACAGAGGGCCATATAGCCCATTGTGTTTGGGCTGGACACAACCTACTCAGGTGTAAGTGTGGCAGTGCCCAGATCCACCCCCTCATCAAACCAGTTATTGGCCCATTAAGGCCCATCAAGTAACACCTCCCCTTGCGTGTGGCTATCTAGAGGATATTATCAAAGCCCAGCTGTCACCCACCCCAGGCCCTGATCTCTGTACTAGGGTGAATGTTTGACATTGTTCAGCACTCCGTCCATCAATTGTTCTTTTCGCATTCGTCACCTCGATTGGGACGGGTATGCCCAGATGTGGGCCCTGTGCTCTCACTACCACGGGAGCCAAGCTAGCCTGGCTGATGAGGGATAATAACCCCAAACAGATACCAGGATGCCTGTTTCCAGTACAGGGATGACCTCGCCTGGCAGTTCTTGCTAGACTGGACTCCTCTCATGGGAAATAGAGTCAAGACTGCCTTGCATAATGCTGGGTCCAAGCTGGAATGGCATGGTGAGCAAAAAAAAAGATGGAGTTAGGCCCAGAACCCTGCACTGGGGGTGAATGTTTGATATTGTTAAGCATTCTGTCCATCAATTGTTCTTTTTGCGTTTGTCACTCAATGATTAAGAGCGCTGGAAAACTTTGATTTCCTAGCCGTGATTGGATAAGAGATACAGCAGCATTGGAGGACTGTACCATTGGTCTGTCCTAATGTTTCAGGTACTCCAATAATGTTCTATGGTCATAAGCAGTGAGCATGTTGAGTAAAGTTAGGTATTCAGAATGTCCTTGGTCTGAAGAAAGGGATGGAGTGAATGACACTAATATCTATTCAAAAAGATTGTGCAACATAAATATTGTGTAAAAAAATCGTCACTGCAAAATCACTGTAAGAATTGTGTTTGCATATAACGTTATTACGAATATTGTTGTATTTAATATTGTTTACTTTAACATAGTTGACATAAATAGCGTTTTTTTATTTAATTGAAAGCATATTAATATATTTGTTTCTACTTTTAAATGTGTGATTTTACTTTTTTTAGTTGAATTAGTAATTTGTAATGTTCATTGTTAGGTTTGTAGGAAAAGAGGGAGGCAAGTTAATTATATTATAAATAATTATTTGTGATGTTAATATTTTTATTGTAAATAAATATTTAATTGAATATTCATTATGCAAATTGTTTAATGTGTTATATGTAATGTATATTTTATTTGTTATATTTTAAGTAGTAATTTGTATTTTAGTAGTGAGTCGTTAGGTTTGCAGGATATTAGGGTGAGAATTTATTTAACTCATTTAAAAAAAATATTTGTTATGATATTTAAATGTGTAATTGCTAATTATTGTGCACATTTTGTATTTCATTATTTATTATGCAAATTATTTTTTATTTGACTTTTCAATAATTTATTGATTCATGTATCTTATATTTCTTATTAATTTAAATTTTACTTGTTTTATTTGAGACATATTTTAATTTGTATTTAATATTTATTATGTAATTTATTGTTTAATGTTTGTGTTTTTTTCGTAGTAAGGCAGCAAAAGGCCTTTATTTTAATCAGTTTAAATATGTAGTCTAATAATTTTAGAATTTAAGGTAAATGTAAATTGTAAATCGATACTTGTATAGCGCACTACTCACCCGCAATGGTCTCAAGGCGCTTGTACGAATACCGCTGTGGAACCCATCCTGGTTTTCCCTGTGAGGCGTCCACTCCTGGGCACCCCCAAGGTGGAGGCCAGGCATCCTTAGTGTTGTGGGGGCCGTTGTGGAGATTAAGCAAGCTATTGCCCAGAGTTGCAGAGTGGGACTCCATGATTGGAATAGGCACTGAGGCGAGAATGATCAGGTCCATGGAATTTTGAGCCCAAGACCCACCGAGGCGGGGAATTGAACCCTGGTCCCGGGCTAGACCTCTGCATCAGGTTCTGCCGCTCTAACCATTGAGCCACACTTCTCCAAGGTGTTAGTATTCTTACTATAATTATTTAAAAATGTATTTCGTATTTTTTAACTTACATTTTGTTTTTTTTACATTGATGTAGTATGTCCGTTTTTAAAATAAAATATTATTTAATCATTTTATGTTGTTGTATGTATGTTTTTTCCAGAAAATGGATATAGAGTTTGAATGGTATATAAAATCTGTCTGAACTCAAACTGTTTCCTTACTATTAGTTAGATTGGAGTGAGAATCAAAAATCGGGCCCCTCTGAATCCACCACTTTCCCTACTTTTGCTTAGATTGGAGTTGGAATAATAAATCTGATTCCTCCAAGATGCAGCACTGTCCCTACTGTTGCTTCGAATGGACTGGAAATTGTAAATCGAACATTTCTGAAGTCCATCACTTTCCTACTGCTGCTTAGATTGGAGTGGGAATAGTAAATCCAACACTTTCCCTACTTTAGCTTAGATTGAATTGAATTTGGGTAACAGTAAACCCAACACACCTGAAGTCTAACACTTTCTCCACTGTTGCTTAGATTGGAGTGAGACTAGAAAATCTAACTCCTTTGAAGTTCCATACCGTCCCTAGTGTTGCTTAAATTTGAGTGGGAATAGAACAACTAACCCCTTTGAAGTCTAATACATTGCCTATTGTTGCTAGGATTGGAGAGAGAATAGTAAATTTAACCCCTCTGACGTCCAACACATTCCCTACTGTAGCTTAAACCGGAGTGGGTATAGTAAATCTAACTCCTTCGAAGTCCAACAATTCAACTACTGGTCCTTAGATAGGCGATTGAATAGTAAATCTAAATCCTTGCAAGACCACAATTATATTGTAGAGGGAATAATTAATATAACCCATCTGAAATCCATCTTGTTCTCCTCTATTGGTTACATAGGAGTGGAAATAGTAACTGTAACTATTTTGAAGTTCAACACCTTCCTTGCTTTTGCTTACATTGTAGTGAGAATAGTAAATGTATCGCATGTGAGGTGTAATACTTTTCTTATTTAAAAAAATTGGAGTTATGTAATTATTTTTACTATTGTTTAATTTTAATTGCTTTTATTTTGTCAATATTCAGTTTTTATAAGTGATATTATCATATTTTTGTACTTACTTACTTTACTTATGCGTACTACCCCTCCTGGGGTATTGGCCATTAACCTGGACTCTCAAACCATCTCTGTCCTGGGCTTTTCTTTGAATATACCTCCATGTGTAACCCATCTCCTTGCAGACATCTTTGAGGACTAGATACCAGGTACTTCTTTATCTTGTTCTTTTCCCTTGAGGGTTCCAGGTGAGGACTTGTCTGGTGGTGTTTGATGTGGGCTTGTGAAGGGTGTGGCCTATCTGTCCTCAGCATCTTTTCATGATTTCTTCATAATCAGGGAGTTGTAAAGTCTGTTGCCATAGGTAGTTGTTGCTGATGGTGTTTGCCCAGTGGATTTGGAGGATTTTTCTCAGACAGATGTTGATGAAGGCCTGGACTTTGTTGGTAGTGGTTCCTGTTGTCCTCATAGTTCCTGCTCCATAGAGAAGGGCCGATTTTATGTTGGTGCTAAAAAGGCTGATCTTGGTTTGCAGCTTTAGGTCCTTGGAGCTCCAGATCATATTTAGCTAAATGAAGGCAGCTCTTGCTTTGCCAATTCTTGCCTTGACGTCACTTTCTGTGCCGCCTGCTTGTCTATGACACTGCCCACGTAGTTGACGGGCTCAACTTCTTACAGTCAATTGCCTGCATGAGTGACTGCAGTTGTTCTGGCCATGTCAGCCTTCAGGAGCTTGTTTGTTTCCCTGTGGATGTTGAGGCCAATTTGTGTTGATGTGGCTGCCACTTTGTCAGTCCAAAACGTCCTCTACTGTTCCTTAGATTGGAGTTTGAACAGTAAATCTAAACCCTCCTAAGACCAACCTTTCTCTAACATTGCTTGGACTGTAGTGGGATAATAAATGTAACCCATCTGTAGTTCAACAGTTTCTCCTCTGTTTGTTAGACTGGAGTGGAAATAGTAAACATAAATTTTCCGAAGTCCAACACTTTCCTTGCTTTTGTGTAAGTTGGAGTGATAATAGTACATGTATCGCATGTAAAATGTAACACTTTTCCTTTTTTTTAATTGGAGTTACATTAGTTATTCATACTATTGTTGTTAAATTGTAATTGCTTTTATTTGTTCAATATTATTGTTCTTGAGGGGATTTGGCTATTTGCTGGTGTGCTTGGGCTAGTGCAGAAAGAAGGCGTAAGCTCAGTCCTTTTTTGTGTTGCTTTTCCAGCTGTGGTGGGTGAGCCCATTGGTGATAGGTTTGTTGTGGTGCAGGATTTATATGCATAAACTGACAAGGGAATGGTCTGTCAAAGTCATAGTTGCTGAATTGTCGACTCTGATGTTTTGATTGTGGATAAAGTTGAGTCCAATAGGTGTCGTGTAGTGAGGGTCGGATTGGTAGAATGCTGAGTGAAACCAAGGTTTCTAGAAGGGCCGTAAAGTTTGGGTGGGTGCAATTTTCTACGGGAAAGTTAAAGTCTCAGGGAGATGAAGGTACTAGCATTGATGATGAGGGGGTGCAAAGAAATCTCTGATGCCGCTGATGAAATTGATGTGGGGTCCCGGTTGTCTGTATGAGGGTTCTGCCCAGGAAAAAGTTGGCTGCTATGCGTATCTTGAATGTGAGGTGTTCCATGTATCCACTGGGGTTGTCCATGTGCATGGTGTAGCTGATGGTGTTTTTGATTATGATGGTGATTCCCCCTCTGGACTTGTGCTGATGGTGTTGCCTGGCGATCTTGCAGTCAGTGATCATGGCTGAAACGATGTCCACTGCAGAGATCATGTTTAACAATGTTTCCATGAGGAACAGAATGCCTGGAGAGAGGCTCTGCAGTAGGTCCCACATCTCCGAGGTGTGTTTGGTGAGGTTTGTTTGGTGAGGTTTAGAGAAGCATGCATGCAATATGTGTTTGACGATTGTGCCAACATCCTCGCCCCGATCAAGAAACCCTCCAACAGTCACACCAGCAAGAGAGCCAACTGGTTCACGGAAGACCTCCAGGCCTCCAAGCAAACCTGCCAGAAGCTAGAAAAGAAATGCCACCACTAACAGACACGGGACAGCCATGCAGCCCACAAGAACACCACCCGCAGACACCATCAACTCATCAGATCCTACAAACGAGCCTCCTTCAAAGACCTCCTAGACAACAGCGCACACAACAGCAAAGAGCTCTTCAACATCGTAAGACCTGTGCGATTCCCTTGCCACCTTCTTCCATCGCAAGATCGCAGACATACTTCAATGTCACGACCGCCCGACAACCACTGAGACCTCCGCCCCCACGGTCACCATTCGCACCAACCCCCTGCTCTCATGGACCAACATAAACAATGCTGACACCATCAAAATCATGAACACCATCCACTCCGGATCTCCGTCAGACCCATGCCCACACCACATCTTCAACAACCCCAGCACCACCATTGCACACCATCTCCGGAAAGCCATCAACATCTCCTTTGAGACAGCAACCTTCCCGGTGAGCTGGAATCACGCAGAGATCAACGCCCCACTCAAAAAATCCAAGGCTGACCTCAAGGACCTCAAGAATTTCCAGCCCATCTCCCTCTTCCCATTCCTAGCGAAGGTCATTGAGAAGGCCATCAACAGACAACTGACCCGCCACCTCGAGGACAACAGCATCCTGGACCCCTCCCAGTCCGGATTCCGCAGCAACCACAGCATCAAAGCTGCCCTCATTGCCACCACCGATGACATTAGGGCCCTGCTGGACGATGGAGAAACCGTTGCCCTCATTCTCCTGGACCTGTCAGCTGCCTTTGACACTGTCTGCCACCGCACCCTACGCACACGCCTCCACGACGCTGGGATCCGAGACAAGGCTCTGGACTGGACCACCTCCTTCTTCTCCGGCAGAACCAAGAGAATCTGCCTCCCCCTTTCCGCCCTAAAGCCACTGAGATCATCTGTGGCATACCTCAGGGCTCATCCCTCAGCTTGATGTGGTGGCCCCCCGCCCTAGGCAGCGCACCCAAACCAACAGACCACGCATGCAACCTGGGCTTCATCCTGGACTCCTCCCTCTCCATGACCAGACAAGTCAACGCCGTCTCCTCGTTGTGCTTCAACATCCAGCGCATGCTACGTAAGATCTTCCGGTGGATCCCCACCGAGACCAGGAAGATGGTCACCGAGGCCCTCGTCACCAGCCGTCTGGACTACGGCAACTCCCTATACGCCGGAACCACCGCCAAACTCCAGAAGAGACTCCAGCGGATCCAGAACGCCTCAGCACGACTCATCCTGGACATCCCCCGTCGCAGCCACATCTCCGGACACCTAAGAGACCTGCACTGGCTCCCGGTCAACAAGAGAATCACCTTCTGACTCCTCACCCATGCACACAAAGCCCTACACAACCAAGGCTCAGGATACCTCAACAGCCGCCTCAACTTCTACGCTCCCAAACGCCAGCTTCGATCGACCGGCCACGCCCTCGCGCCGTCCCCCGCATCCGAAGAGCCACCACAGGGGGACGGTCCTTCGCCTACCTCGCCGCCAAGACATGGAACTCCCTCCCGACCCACCTCCGCCTGACCCAGGACCACCTCGCCTTCAGGAAGCAACTCAAGACCTGGCTGTTCGAGCAGTAGCGGACCCCCTCCCCTAGCGCCTTGAGACCCTCTGGGTGAGTAGTGCGCTATACAAATGTTTTGATTGATTGATTGATTGAACATCTACATGGCACCGCTCGCCCACGTCGCCCGAATGCATGACATCAACATCATGTCATACGTCGACGACACCCAGCTGATCCTCTCCCTCACCAAGGACCGACAAAACCAACCTCAATAAAGGAATTGCAGAGTGGATGAACAGCTGACTGAAGCTAAACTCAGACAAGACGGAAGTCCACATCCTCGGCTCCACCCTTCGGCATGGACAATTCCTGGTGGCCGCACAACACGAGAAACAGCTCCAACACCCACCGACCATGCACGCAACCTAGGCGTCATCCTCGACTCCACTCTCTCCATGACAAAGCAGGCCAACGCTGTTGTGTCCTACTGCTTCAACACCCTCTGCATGCTCCGCAAGATCTACAGGTGGATCCCCACGAAACAAGAAGAACGGTCATCCAGGCCCTCGTCAGCAGCAGGCTGGACTATGGAAATGCCCTCTACGCAGGAGCCTCGGCCAAGCTCCTGCAATGACTGCAATGCATACAAATGCCTCTGCACGCCTGATCTTCGACAGCCCTTGCCGCAGCCACATCACACCCCTCCTGAGAGACCTGCACTGGCTACCCGTCAACAAGAGGATCACCTTCAAGCTCCTTACCCATGCACACAAGGCACTCCACAAGCGATGCACAGCCTGACTGCAAGGAGTGGAACACCTATAACTACAACCAAGGTGGAGCCACAGAGCCAAGATTCTGCACGAGGCACTAACATCGACAAGAAAGAAAGAAAGAAAGTAGGGCTATTCAGAAGCCCCCAGCTTGTTGGTCTACTTGTGCCTGAAGTCTCAATCCATTGGGCCCAATTGGTGGGCTCATTTTTGCGAAGTCTTTGTCCCCCTTGGTCCATCTCCAGTTTGACCCCCACTCCATCCTCTCTTCCTTTGGCTCCCCCAAACCTCCCCTTTTCACATGGGGTTTTTATCAACCTGGTAAAGGAACAATGGAGAAAGAGAGGATAGGGTTAGTAGGGATGGACTTCACGGATAAAGATTAGGGTGCGGGTACCCTGTCTAAGGTACCAGCGATAGATTAGTAAACAGGGAAGAGGGATTGTGACCCCAAGGAAGGAACAACCTCGCCCTGCAATGTGGAATCTGGACCCGAGCTGGACGCATAGCTCCATCGCCGGTGCTCAACAGCGCAAACGCCAAGACGAACAATGGGAGCCTACCAGTGATGGCTCACTGTAAAAAGACACTGGAAAGAAAAACTCATCGATTATATTAGGTTAAAATTCTCTCCCAATCATCTTGTATTAATTGTGCCCCAAATGGAGTAGAAAAAGTTTTCTTGTGTGCAATTCTACATCACTCGCATTCAGTGTCATTGTATTGATGATAGCATGGGAATGTCATACCATATGGAAGAAAAAGTAAACTGTGTATGACAAGGATTATACAACGCCAATTGCCATCATGAATATACTTATTGGTTTTGCCCCCCCACAGTCCAGTTTTCAAAAGTACACGCAGTGATCTCTATCGTCCAAACGAATTAGTACGATAGACTGGTTTTTGTGTTACAAAGAATGTACTGCCTCATCTAGGAATTGTGCTCATCACCAAGTTTAAACTGCGGTACAGCGAATACCTTTATGCATATACCTCTTCCAGTCTGTTGCCCTCCCTGCATAAGTTATTGACAATACTGTTTGTGCTGATAACGATCTTCTTCTCCTATTGTCTGTACAACATGTATGCCACCACAAACTACAATAATCAGACCAACTGCATGTTTAGCTATGAGACATCTCGAAGGACTGGGGTTGGAAAATATCAATGTTTCTCTTGGTCCCAGTACTGAAATATGTGGTTGTTCGTTGGATGTACACTGTATACCGCCCTAGTGTTCCCTTTTCACAAGTACCTTGTGCCCTGAAGACACTGGCATAGATTAGCAAGCTGGCGAGGTATGTTCAAAGGGAGGACTGTTAGAATTAAAATAACAAGCATGAACATTGCCGGCGCCATCTTGCTTAACATAGGTCTTTGCGTGCGCGTAAGCGACAACCATTTTAGACATCACGGCCATTTTGTACACTGCTGGTCACCTGTGTGTCACCCTGACCCCACCATCATCCCCCGCGCTCTGACTAAAACCTGAACACACGTACTAGGGTCGTAAAACCTTGTCAGCATGACAAGGCCCTGGAGTCACTTCCCGTGCCAAACCCATTCGTCCTTTCATCCTCCATGCACAGGCAACCCCCTTTTATAACCTCCTTCCCTGCACCTGGTCACTCAGTCCGGTCCCAGGCACTAACCGACCCCTGTGGACATTGTTTATTGCCTACACATGGCAGGGCTTGTTTCACCAACAAAGGGGCCTGACTTAATCAATAACCCAAACCCTTAGATCTGACTGATCCCACGTACTTTTAGATCCTGTTGGAATGTCCAGCTGCGAGATAGCGATCATCTGTTAGATCTGGGTGGTGGACGATTGCTGCAAGGTCTGTGTGGGAACTAGCTTAAGGCGGGGATTCCAAGGATGTTTGAATATGCGATAAACTGATGTCAGGAATGTTTGACCATGTAAGAAACCGACAAGAAATAGTATAAAAGGCCATGCCACAGAGATGCAGTTAGAGCACCTCCTGACGATAGCCCCGGTGTCTGATGTGATGTGTTCTCCTCTGGAGAAATAAACTTGTTCTTCGCCTTCCAATTCCCAGCGTCTGCCTCGTTATTTTGATCGCTATTCTTATGTGAATGAGAGGTGGTTTGCACCAAGCAGCATCAAAAGTCTTGGGAGTCATAGCTGCTTTTTCACAATGGTGTTTCCGTCCCCCCACCATTGTAATATGGTGGGGGGAAATAGGTGGCGGGCGGTCACGGATGTCGGGCAGATTGCCACCGCCTGCATGGCAGTGGCGATCCGCCCGACATCCTAATGGGCCCCTATGTTTCCTCTGCTTTCCAGGCGGAGGGCTGCCTGCTGTACTTATGGATCCCAACCATTAGTGCTAAGGCCATTTTGGTCAACATGCTTGCACCAATTTGATGGGAGCACTTTTATCAAAACTGCTGGTATAACAGAAGGATGGTAGTGATCCAGCATTTTCTGGTCCTACTTGCTTACCACTGGTCTTCCGATAGACCTTTTTCTCTGACTGAGAGATGATGGACGTTAGCATTAATATCAATCAAATTTCAGGTAACAGTGCAACCCATTTGGCTACAAAATGAGGTCCAAGAATTGATAGCCACATTCAAAAGATTTTTACAAATTAATAATCAAATTCAAACAAAAAGTCTTAAAACTATGCTTAAAAGATACACAATGATAACTGGGATTCCTAGAGGTCTGAAGAATTTAAGGTGAATTAGTATCAAAATGACAAATAATTCTGTGAAAGCGATGCAGAACAACAGCATCAGAATCTGGTGCCTAGGGAATAAGTGAAGGTTCTCTCTCCTATACATTATAATCTAGAATTTCAAAGTCCAGAGGATGGTTTGGGGAAAAGTGGCTTTAACAAATCCGAGAAACTCCATAAAGGAAGTTAGGTCAGGGCAAAAAGGAATGAAGTAGGAAAGCGCTAGCATCTCAGAAGCTCGGACAAGAGTCTTCTATGGGTCAAGAATAAGTGTCAGCCTGATCCTCACTTAAGCAAAATTCTGAGGATGCATTAGGGCATAAGACCTCTCAAAGTCCATTAGGCTCGGAATGACTCAAGGAAGAAGGGAATCAAGGAAGGTTACAGCAGTGAATCTGCAAAGCGGTCTGATTAGCATCAGAAAAGAGATCTGCAAAAATTCTGAATGAAGTCCAAGGGGAACTGTATATTATAACGGGCAAAGTCCCCTGGGTGACACCCCCTCGATCACAGCATCAGGAGTCCTTTGTAATCCACGAATCATCACATTGCAGACTGCAACATTGCTGGTTTATCCCACACTGGACATGAGAATGACATCTTTACCTCAAACACACGTAGATGGCAATCTTTGGACAATAGTTCATTCAGTTAAAGCTCTGTTTCTCCGTGAACTTTCGTCAAGGTCCTTTTCTTAGGCTCCTGTTCCACCTATCGCCAGTATAGTAGTGTATCTGTTCTAAACTAACAATGCATGTGAATCCTTGAAAGAAATGTCGAGTAAGCAGAACATAAAATCATCTGTATGCAGATCGTGAAATACAGGTCTTCTTTGGACAAGTTTAAACATTTACTTCAATGGTGCACATTTAATATGCATGTGCACATTTAAACACAAATGAACATATGTTTCTAATGCATTAGGTTTTATGCTACATGTAATATTCAATAAGTCATCAAAATAATCAACTATAAGTATGACTGAGAACTAACATTTAAATCAAATTAATGGAATATTAATGCTTGCATTACATAAATTCAATGTAATTTCTAGTAGGATCACATTCTATGTATCTGAGAAAGTGTTTGATCACAGTTTCAATTCATTAAATGATATTCACATGAAGTAGCAAACACATTTAAAAAAGTCACATTACATCTCTATGGTGAGTACATTTTCTACTAAATTAGAATTATTCTTTACTAACTATATTTAGGTAAGGGAACCATTTATGTGAGTGAAATTACTAATCCTACAATGAACGCACTGTTTAATAAATGTCAGGTGCAAACCTTACAATAATTTGTGAAAACATGCATAAATCATGTGCTAAGTGCACTTTCATACCGGGCTAACCCCCAGATTCATCATAGTCATGTTTTGCGAGTCCTTAATAGCGAATTTTAAGGATTCGCTATTAAAGACTCGCAAAACGGGATGCATGTAGAAATCGCAATATTTTATGCGATTTCTACTGCTTCCTTATTTGCGATTTGCTAATTGCTAATCGCAAATAAGGAATGGCTTTCCCATTCATTCCTATGGGCCTAAAGGCCCATAGGAATGAATGGGGAATCATTCCTTATTTGCGATTAGCAATTAGCAAATCGCAAATAAGGAAGCAATTTCAAGGGTGCCAGGGTGTCCAAAGGACACCCTGTAGCACCCCTGAAATGGTAATGTACACTGGTGTTGCGCACACACATGTCCAAAGGACATGTGTGTGTAACATACAACATAGAAAAATGCACTAAAGTGCATTTTTCTAAGTTTTTGCTATTTACCACGTAGTTAGACTTCACGGTAAATAGTGGCCCCAGATTGCGAATTCGCAATTTTAAAATGGTTCATGAATTGCATTTAAGGAATCTCAAATTGAGATTCCTTAAATGCAATTAATCGCAATTTAGCGATTTCTAGAATTGCGATTTTTGGATTTGGGATGATGAATCCCAAATGCAAAAATAGCGCTCGCAAAGGGCCAGATTCTCAGAATCTGGCCCTTTGCGAGCCGATTTCGGTTTGATGAATCTGGCTGTAAGTGTCTGTGTCATTTGTGATGTAAAAAGGTTGGGCAATCCTTAAACCGCACCAGTGGCATCGTACATATAGTGAATCACTAAATGCCTAATTGTTTGAGCATCAAATTAAGGACATACAAATTTACAATCAGAGAGTGGAATAAGTATTCCTACGATGTATACATCTCTTTTATACTCCCCTGCCCTCTGACATTCCTTGAATCACGCCTGAATTTAATGGTGATTCCCTGATGGTTATGGGCTCGCAGATGTAATGGGCAAGAGGCAATAATCCCCTGTGAAACAAAATCTAATAAGGGGGTCCAGATCCGTTTGATATTGGTGTTCTGGCTGGTAGTAAGTGTGTTTTAAAGCCTCTCAAATGCTAGTGTTTTCCACCATTTCAAATAATAAAGATCTAAAGGTAAAGACTCTTTTTTCTTCCTGTATGCCACCAAAGTGTTTGGCAGCCATTAGACAGTTTCTCATTACCATCTGATCTGTTATTTCTGCTTTACTGATTCAAATAAAATTTAACTTTCCTTTTGATGGCATCACATTTCGCCTCAGTGTGGGTTTTCTTTGTGCTGTTTTTCAGTTTCCATAAGATCATCTTTAAAGAAAGTATGGTATATGTGTCTCACCTTCTTCTACATAACACACCTATATATTTTGATCTTATTCTAGCATTGAAGGCATTCTAAAGTGCAAGTTGTGCTAGTGTCTTCTCACTGTTTGTTCCAAAAGTATTCGATAATATGCTCAAAATTCTTGCTTCAATATTGGGTCAGAATTGTTGAATGGAATATCTGCGCCCTGTAGAATTTTTTTGGGCTTGGGGCAGATTTAGTCTCAAGAGAATTACATTTCTACAGGACCTTTATCAGCAATTAACATATAGCGAATCTCAGCTTCATAAAATACTGGCCTAAGGTCATTGTTAACTAAGGTATGATCCATCCTGAAATTCAATTTATGCCCATACCACCTTTGATATGTTCTTTCAATTATTTTTTGAGTGATTGGAGGCTTGTCATCAACTTTTCTTTTGTAAGCTTCAGGGCTTGATGCATATCTAATTGAATTGATGTTTTGAGAGCTGGGTGTGAATCCCCCTTAGTGGTAGATAGGGCAAAGGAAATGATCACTTTTTTCTGAACTTGTTTTTTTGGATGCATTCACACTTTTGTGTAGGTTTATTGGTCCTTGGTTAAATTACCCTTTAAGGTGTATGTACAAAGAAACCATCAAATAGTTCTGTTGTTTCAGGCACCTTAGGTGAAAGGAGTTTTTTGTGAAGGCAACAGTGCACATCATGTAAATTTCTCCACTCTCCTTCAATGCCCACTGTCCCCTTTTAATACCACAGGGGTATGGTAGCCCTAGGGAACAATCACATCATTCTTTACACTGGTGTTTGCCCCGTTGTTATTATAAGCTGGTCATATTGTTCCATTCTACAATGCTGTAATGGTGCTTCCATGCCAGCTCTAAGCTAACTCTAGATATTGGACAAACTTCATAACCTCCTGTTCTATGATGTCTAAGTAGTGTAAGTATGCTGTGCGAGTATGTCATCAACATATATTGTTAAAAGAGATCCAATTGATAGCTTGGGGGGGAGCTATAGATTTTTGTAAATGCCTAATTTTTGGCTCCATGTATGAAGAATACAAAGCAGGCGGCAATGGGCAGCCTCGCCTTGCCCCCCGGTGATGGTTATAGAGATTGTAAGTTCCTGTTAAATGCAAATTCTAGCTGTTGATCTTTGATATACTGCCTATAAGAGTTTAATAAATCCCAAAATGATATTACATTCTTTCAGTAATTCTCACATAAATTGCTGTGATACTCCATCATAGACTTTCTGTGCATCTAGTAATATAATGTTAAGTGGCTCATGAAAGATTCCTAACTTGTCGATCAATGTAGTAATAACGTTGGTATGGTAGTGTCTTTGCCTGGAACGAAGCCATGTTGTTCCTCTGAAACTAATACACAGCTCCTCCCATTGGGAGGGGACACCCCGTTGCACAGCTCTTACTTATGACAAAAAGTCTTTCTGAGTGTTCATAAAGTTAATCCTTCCTCATTGTGGGGTTCCAAAGAATATTTTATTTATCATTGAATTTTCTCATTCAGCATGGATTTCCAATGGTATATTCAAATTTAACAGAGTCCAATAACACTCCTTCCCCAATGCATTTCGGGCTAATCCTGAAGCCCTTCCTCAGGGGATACTCTACGAAAAAAGGAACATAACAATATATCACTATGTGTCATGTTTAATGTGCTAGCTTTCTACCATGTGCCTGTTCATGCAGTGATACTGACATGTTCATCAAATAGTGCCCGAATGTGTAAGTGACCGAATTGCAAAGCCATGCGTGTGAACCAGGATCAGATTCCAAGTGACCAGAGAAACCGTTATAAAGCCATTAAAAAAACAAATGATTCACCATGCGTGCTAAAGAAACCCGGTGGCCAAGTCACCTTGCCATATATAAGGATAAGTGTTAAAGAAAATCTGGTGATTAATATCTCTTCCACACAGTTGTCACAGGAGGAACTACGAGTATTGCAAAAGGGTCAAACTTTTGTACCCACAACCAAAACAAATACATTAGAGCTCGAGGTGAGCAAGTTCAAATTGGTGAGAAACATCAGACTTCGACACTATTTCGAAAACGTAGTCACTATCACAGACAAAGGAGATGACATGTTGAGAGGGCTTCGACCACGCAGTACATTTCTGGCTCCAGTGAGTCATAAAATTATTGATGTATTCGAAAGCATGGTGAAAAAAGATTTGTCGAGATTGCCGTTTCAAACCAAAGCAAAACGCGAGAATCTCACAATAGCTGAAAGAAACACACTTCGAAAGATTGCCAACAATTCTGACATTGTCTGTCAAACAGCAGATAAAGGTGGCGCATTAGTAATCATGGATGCCAAATTTTATCAGGATGAAGTGTTAGCTCACACGAGTGACAGTAATACTTATGCACCTTTGAGGGCCGATCCAACCAACGAATTTTTGACAACATTACTGGAAATCATTACCAAAGCATTTGAAAAGGGTACCATCAATGATCGAACACGACGATATTTAACACCGGAGAATCCGAAACCTCCAACGTTGTATATGTTGCCGAAGATGCACAAACATCCAACTAGACCACCATTTAGACCAATAGTGTCCACCAAGGGATCTATACATGAACACATTGGCAAATTTCTGGACAGATACTTGCAACCTTTTGTAGTGAATACCAGGTCTCACATCAGGGACACTACAGATTTTCTAGTAAAATTGGAGGAAGTGATCAACATGTCACAAGAAGAAGACTTACTCATGTGTACAGTGGACGTATGTTCGCTCTACACATCAATACCCCATGACATGGGTATAACCGCAATTGAACTGGAATTGGCTAATTCTGATCTGGACTCAGACATGAAAACACTGATTATGGAACTAATGATTTTTACACTCTTTCATAGTTATTTTACAGTGTTTGATCAATGGTTTCACCAACTAAATGGGACTGCCATGGGTAATTGTGCCGCGCCGTCCTACGCGAATATTGTGATGAAAACATTCGAAGAAGAACATATCCTCAAACATGATACCTGGTTAAGACATGGTAAAATCTTTTTGAGATTCATTGATGATATTTTTATTCTTTGGAGAGGCACAGAATGTGAACTGACTGAATTTTTAAACACATGGAATGGCATCAATCAGCGATTGCAATTTACGTGGAACATGGACAGAAAATGTATACACTTCTTGGACGTGGAGATACAGTGTGACAACAGTAAGTGGAACACCACAATTTTTCGAAAGCCTACTGACAGGAATTCACTATTGCACCACCAGAGTTTCCATAGACCTGGGTTGAAACGCAACTTACCCTTATCCCAACTGATGCGGGTGAAAAGAATAGTATCTTCAGAGAACATGTGCCAACAAGAAATCACTAAAATGGTTGAAAGATTCAAATCTCGAGGGTACCCACAACAAACTCTTGATGTAGCAGTCAACCGAGTAGGAGACATGCGCAGACAGGAATTATTACAACCCACAGTCAAAACAGCTAACACCAGGATGGTAGTGGTTTCAAAATACAGTATCTTAAGTAACTGTTACAAGAACATCATACGTAAACATTGGGCGCTACTGAACTTTGAACCAGACTTCAGGGGCATTTTTGACCAACCACCCATGTTTGCATATACCAGAGGACGCAATCTGAAGGAAATTCTAAAAAAATCCACCAACGAAGGTGAAGCTACCACATACAGAGGCTTACGTCCATGTTACAATTGCAGCAATTGTAATAACTGCATAACAGGGAATACCATCAATCACCCAATGAAGGGTCACCCTGTGAAATTGAGAGTGAATGCTACTTGCAATTCAGCTAATCTAATCTACATGCTTAAGTGTCCATGTGGCAAATGTTATGTCGGACACACGGAGAGGAAGATCAGAACTCGGTTACTAGAGCACAAAAGTAACATCAGGACTGGTAATTTGAAATCGACTGTGGCCGCACATTTTGTGGAACAAAAACACTCTATAGCACAACTAAAATTTGTTATACTTGAACAGATCATCCCTACGCACAATAACAAACAGACACTACTCAAAAGAGAGAACTTTTGGATTCGCTATATGGCATCGATGCAGCCACACGGTCTTAATGATCGAATGGAATTTTTGTGTTATCTGTAATTCTTAACGTTTGATATATCACATGTCTTTTAATATGCTTAAACTTGTTTTGCATTGTTTACTGAGGTTTATACATTCACACACTGATTACAGCACCCTTGTAACATGGCCGCCGCGTTCTGTGGTTTACTTTTAAATTCACTCGCGGTAAATAGTCCGTTTTTTCTTTTGCCACTAACTCACACGCCGGTAAAAACGACACAGAGCAAGAGCACCTTCGGGGTTCCCGACTTCAACGCGGAAGCACGTTATCTAACCTGAGCACTGAGTAAGTACTCGTCACACGAGACATTGTTAGTTTATGTCCACGAGTTCTATTCATACGTAAGTTTGTCGTTTTAACGCGCGCTGTTCCGTTTCAGAAACAGCGCTTTCACTCGGATTACGGACTGTGAGTATCCCGCTCACTTGTGCGCACCTTTTCTTTAACACTTATCCTTATATATGGCAAGGTGACTTGGCCACCGGGTTTCTTTAGCACGCATGGTGAATCATTTGTTTTTTTAATGGCTTTATAACGGTTTCTCTGGTCACTTGGAATCTGATCCTGGTTCACACGCATGGCTTTGCAATTCGGTCACTTACACATTCGGGCACTATTTGATGAACATGTCAGTATCACTGCATGAACAGGCACATGGTAGAAAGCTAGCACATTAAACATGACACATAGTGATATATTGTTATGTTCCTTTTTTCGTAGAGTATCCCCTGAGGAAGGGCTTCAGGATTAGCCCGAAATGCATTGGGGAAGGAGTGTTATTGGACTCTGTTAAATTTGAATATACCATTGGAAATCCATGCTGAATGAGAAAATTCAATGATAAATAAAATATTCTTTGGAACCCCACAATGAGGAAGGATTAACTTTATGAACACTCAGAAAGACTTTTTGTCATAAGTAAGAGCTGTGCAACGGGGTGTCCCCTCCCAATGGGAGGAGCTGTGTATTAGTTTCGAGTCCACGCTGGTCGGTACAGACAGCGCCAGACCCCGTTTGCACGCCACAAAAATCAACTGTTGAATACCACAAGTTAATAACCGCTGTGCAAGCCCTTCATTCTTAGTTCCTCTGAAACTAACATCATGATAACAGTTTTGATTCTAGTTGTCAGAATTTAGTATTCATTTTAAAATCAGCATTTAGCAATGATATAGTTTTATATAAGTGGCAGTCAGTATAGTATAGCTTCTTGCCAGTACCCCATCATCTTGTCTTCTTTGTCCTAGTCGTTACTTTCTGAGGTGGCTCAACCTCCGACAGAAAGTTAACCAAGCCTGGAATAGTAGATCCCTGCTGTTGCATATTTCCTTTATGTTATCTGAGCCACCCTAAATTCCCCATACTGGTTTATTCCTACCCATTACAAAAAGTAAAGTCAGTAAACCAAGCTATGCTCCTAGGAGTTGAAGCTCCAGTGGAAAAGAAAGTAGGGGTGCCATTATTAGAAGCACAGAAAGGGATTTCTATTATTTTCCTTGTTCCAAGAGTAGTTAGAAAACTGCGGCCGGTACTGGATCTCAAAGAACTGAACAAATATTCCTAGTTGAACCCTTGAGGATGATTTTGATTCAGACAATAGTTATTGGCAAATTACGATTACCCAGGGACATTAGACTTACACACTTACATTTTCAGATCCTTATCCATCTGTTCAGCCAGAGATGCCTTTGTGCTGCTCTAGGACATTAGTACTACCAGTTTCAAGCATTGCCCTCTGGACCGGCAACGTCACCCAGGGTTTTTACAAAGGCACTTGCCCTGGTTGTTGCACATCTTCAATTATTATATTCCCATATATTGACAATTATTTATTTCCTGCGTCTTCTTTCCTAAAGTTTCAAGAGATTGTGCAGATGGTGATTAAGACATTCTATCAGCTGGATTTTATCATCAACTTTCCGGAATCACACCTTCAGCCAAGGCATGACAAGTTGTTTATTGGGGCATAGTTCAGTACTGAACTTGTTGGGGATTTTCCTTCCCTGTCAAGGAGTACAGCATTTAGAATTATATAATTAACTTTCTTTGTGAATCCACAGTGGCAGTGAGATCTTGGCTGAGGGTGCAAGAGTTGATGGCAGCCTCAACAGCGATTGTCCCATGAGTGAGATATCACTTCAAGTCTTTGGTGAACCATGTAGTTCTCCACTGGGCTCCGAGCTTCGAGAACTACGAGCAGAGGATCCCAGTGACATCCCACATAAGGAAAGAATTGACTTGATGGTTAGTGAGGAACAACTTCTTTAAGGGTGTATGTTAGAAATGGGGTCGCTAGTTAGTTTGCCCCCTTTCTGTGTAAGGACCATCACTTTAGTCATGGAAAGTAAGATACACGCCTTTAATTAACCTGTGCTCACCCTCTGGTAGCTTGGCACAGAACAGTCATACTTAACTAAAGAGGTAAAGTGTAATGCATTTGTGCAACACTTAAAATAACTCAATGAAAACTTTTTAAAAAAACGCTCCACACAGGTTTAGAAAAATAGAGAATATTTATTGGGGTAAAACAAGACCAAAGTGACACACATCCAATAAGTAAAATTCGATATATAATTTTTTTTTATTAAACAATTTTTATTGCATCAAACAACAAATATTTTGCAGAGCTCTGTGACCCAGAGGCAACCTGCCACATATAAGAAACAATAACCGTGCTGGCGTTTATAAAATTACAAATTTACAATCAACATAAATTGAAGATATATATAAGACAAGCCCTCCCCTCCCCCTTGCACTGTCAAAATAGCATCTCCCAAAAGTGTTGTTCGCCACTGCTGTAATGGAAACTGAATATACAATGTGATAGATCTGACGTTGCATGGGCATATCCTGTTAGCAACGTATCTCTGCCACGGCTGTAACAGGCTCCAGAGGGAGGCCTCTGTAGATGGCCCACTGTTTCCAAATCTTGGTGTGTTTCAATGGACACCCCAAGCCCTAAAAACTGGAAGTTCCAGACCCATGTTAAAATCCAGTCCATTCTTCCAGGCCGTTAGCGAAGGTGAGGATGTCTCTTTCCAGTTACGAGCAATGCCCTGTTTAGCAAGAATAAGTCCAAACAGCAGTAAATGACGTTTATATAGATTGCCCCCTCAAGATATGAATTTTTAAAGATTAAATGTGAAAACAGTCTTTAGAAGTCACTAGCAGTTAAAAAGTTACTTGAGGTCGCGAGGTACTGGTTAAAATTCAAAGTTCAGGCCAACCACGATGGAGGGCAGGCTAGCTACAGGACCCAGGCATGTTCGCTGAAGAAATACCCTGGATGGAGCTTTTGTTGACTTTGATAGTCTACTGTGTGGTTGTCGAGCTGCGCAAATGTGGTCCCACATCATCATTGAGCTCTATTGAAGTAAATGCAAAACATCATTGTTGAGTCACACAGAGCGTTGTCATCAAGCCGCACAGGCTGTGAATCCGTTGACATTGAGCAGCATCTGCATCACCATAGAAGGCAAAGCAGCGGAAATTCTCATGCAGTTGAGGCAACATATTCGTTTTTGGAAGCAATCAACTGCAGAACCACCTTCTGAGGCCCAGGACTGGAGTGGGTAC
This sequence comes from Lissotriton vulgaris, assembly GCF_964263255.1. Taxonomy (NCBI): domain Eukaryota; kingdom Metazoa; phylum Chordata; class Amphibia; order Caudata; family Salamandridae; genus Lissotriton; species Lissotriton vulgaris. The sequence continues at coordinate 2,125,720,632 of NC_141685.1, forward strand.
CTCAGGCAAGGTAGCAGATTCCACAAACACCAGCAGAATTGCAGTACATTTCTTTGTACCTGAGACATCAGAAAATAGGGGGCATGATAGTAAGCCCTTGGAGTCACTCTGAGTTAAAGTGAGATGGGTCCAGCTCCTTGTTTTCAACAGAGCAGAGATCAGAAGGCAGCAGGTCAGCTCAGCAATGTGGCAAAGCATTTCCTCAGGACAGTCAGTCACAGCAAACTGACAATCCTTACAGCACAGCAAGCAGTCTATACTCCAGCAGAGTTCTTCCCAGGTCCAGTAGTGTACTCATTTTGCAGGGTGGTCAGAGCCTTAGTACCTTTACCCAACAGTGCCTTTGATGTAGGGGGTGATTTCAAAGGAACTCTCTGAAGTGCACCAGGATCCCTTTCAGCCCAACCCTGTCTGCCATGCTATATGTGGTGGGTAAATAGCTCTTTGTGTGAAGACAGGACATAGCCTATTCAGATGCAAATGTGAGCCATCTCTCCCCCTTTCTGGCAAGGAATGATATCACAATACAGATGAATGCAGCTGAGTCCTCTGTCACACCCAGCACAAAGTGTAGCGGTTACCCAGCCCAGGTGTGTATTGGAGATGGACGGCAGGCACACAGAGCAAAGTTAAGAGCAGAGAAATGTCCACATTCTAAAAGTGGCATTTCTAAAATGTTAATGTAAAATCCAATTTTAACACTAAAAGAGGATATTTCATTACCATTCCAAAGATATAAAACATGATTTAGTTACTCCTTTATAATCAGGAATTACAACGGTAAAAATGTTGTAAGGAACTGCCAATGCCAGCCTATAAGAAGAGTAGGCCTCACAGTAGTTTACCGAAGTTCCAGGCAGACAGTCTCATCCCGAATCTTCTAACTTTGGTCATGTACCATCTATCAACCTAGTAGTTCTTTTTGAAACTCCTTGGCTAGACCTCTTTGCATCGCAAAACAATGCAGTGCTTCTTTGGTTCTGCACAGATATGTGGTGTCCTCAAGCCTGGGCAATAGACATCCTATCAGACATTGGCCTCAAGGAATATTACATGGCTTTCTACTAATTCCTCTCGTTCCAAAGGAGCTTCAGAAGATTTGTGAGGAAAGGAAAATAGTGATGCTAAAAGCTCCGTTTGTGGCCTGTCACCTATTGTTTTCCCTTCTCATGACCCTCTCCAGAGGAGAACTTCTACATGTCTCCCTTCGACTTCCATCTTTGCAGTTCCCACTTCTACCATTAATACAATTACAACACCTCATGTTAATCACTTGGAATTTGAGAGGGAAGGATTATAGCAGGTTTTCTTGACCTCCAGAGATCATCCAAACCCTCAATGCTAGCTTCATACAAAAAAATTGGGATTATTTTCTAAAATGATGATTTCCTAGGGACATTAGACTTACACACTTATATTTTCACATCCTAATCTATCTGTCCAGCCAGAGGTGTTTTTGTGCTGTTCTAGGACATTAGCATTTCCAGTTTCGAGCATTGACCAATGGACCGACAAGGTCACCCAGGGTTTTTATAAAGGTACTTGTTCTGGTTATTGCATATCTTAATTTATGAGGAATCACTATATTCCCATGTCTTGACAATTGTTTATTGCCAGCCTCTTTTTTCCTAAAGGTTCAAGAGATCGTGCATATGGTGCAGATGGTTGTTTAGATGGCTCATCTAAAGGGATGGATGCTCTAACTACTGACCATTTCCAACTTCTGGAGCTCTTTACAAGGTTTATCCATATTCACATTATCATTGGGCTGCCTTAAAGACTCTGACGGTGAGGACAGATTCTTTGAAAATGCCCTCTTTGATCTCCAGGTGGTTGAGGAGATTTAGACTTATGAAATGTGTGATTCCAAATCCTATTCTTATTTGGGACCGATCACTAGTTTTGAGAGGTCTACAAACATAACCTTTTGAACAGTTGCTCGAATGTGAATTTACCTTGAGAAAACAACAGAAAGGAGGTGTTTAGCAAAACAGGAACAGCAGGTTTAATTAAACACTTCAGTCAGGAGAACAGTTACATAGTCAGTGTCTGAGGACAGTCTCAAAGTACAATCGATCTGAGCGGCATTAGATACATTTCTTGGTGCATCATAAAACAATTCATAGATCCTCTTTAGGAAAAGGAATGTAGGCCTAGTCATGGAGTCATAAATAACTCCCACCTGATAAAATATGCAGGTGGGTGTTGACCTTGGGTGGACATAATGTGGGCCAGTGGCAAACTTGTCCAGATGTCTGGAATGGGGAGCACGTGATCACTGCATGTGTGTTGTGTCCTGATTGGCTGAGTGTTCCTAACTTCATTTGGCATCTAAGTTCATGGTGTTTTGGGAACGAGCGCCCTTCCAACCATGTATACTTTATTGGGGATTTTCTCCCCGGGCAATAGAGGTTTAGCTGTCTATCTGTGGGATTGATCTGGATTTCTCCTGCTGGTGCATTTGTTCTGCTGGTTGCGCGCCACCCCTCCTGTGATCTGTCAATCAGTTGCTTCAGACCTAGGTCGCACGGCCTGCCTTACCCCATATTTCTGACTTGGGGTTGAGGGAGAGGTCATTTCAGGGGATTTCAACAACAGTGATTACATTTTGTTTTGTACATACATGTATCATTGCGTACATTGACATCAACGTTTTGAATATTAAATTCCCCTCCTCTAGTGCAATTTTCAACTACATCATCACACTTCATGACAGTCACAATAATAGGGGCTTGTCGTTCTTTGGTTTGAACTATTACTACTTCCCTAGCTACTTGCACCCTAACCGATTTGAGGACTGCGTTTTTACAACAGGAAACCCCCACTTGCAGGAAAGCACAAAAAAATAAGATGAAGATGAGAACAGGCAGCAATAACATACAAAGACCAGTCAACCACCAGAGAAGCCAGGAAAACCAATTGGCATGCTATTTCTGCTCAGGGCCACCTCCCTGCATATGCATGCCAGTTTGCAAATGGTTTAGCGCTTGGATGGCAAGAGTCACGTATACTATGTTGTTTCTTTAGATAAACGTGCAACAGGACGTACCAATCTTTGCACATACCCCTCCCTCCATTGCGGTCATCAAATCTAACACATATCAATGTTGCAACGCCATGAGGCGGATAGCTCTTAGTTCTTCTTTGAATCCATTAAAGCTGAGCTCTGTACTGTTCATCATTTATAACATTTTCCATCTGGTCCTTTGGAACCAGCAGGTGGTTGCTATTGTCTGCATGTCGAAGAAGGGTATGGACCTTCCCGCATTTATTTGAGAGTCAGAAAACAATCTGAATATCCTTGTACTGCACCCTGCCAAAATAATCAGCAGTTTTTTTCTCTGGAGCCTGATGCAAAAAGTTTGTCTTCTTCTGTAGCGGGTGTTGGTACAACTCTGACAGATCCTATCCAGCAATTACCAGGGTTGGGGTGTGTATGGTGATGAGGGAGCAGAGGACACGCCATCCGAGGACAAGCTAAGTGTAAGCAAACTCACTGCACTGCCAGTATGTATCCATCAGCGTGAAGGTGCCCCAGTGCATATCTGGTATGTGTAGTATTGCGCCTCAGTTTGAATTTGTGCCAAATTGAAAAGTTCCTTTACCTCTGAAACACAAGGAATACAGTGTACGTTTCGGTACAATTAGGGGTTGCCCCTTCCCTTTCAACCACTGTACATACCTATCTCAGTATCCTATATTTTCTGACATGAATTATGTATGCTCAAGTTCATCCCTCCTCCATAAGTCTCATTTCCATTTGTATGAACCAGATGGATGGGCCAGCACTGGAATTCCATGTCCAGGATCCATTTATTGTTAAAGAAGACTGCCCCAGAAATGCTGGGACCACAGACGGAAAAGGGAGGGGACGTGTTTGTACACTGGTGCAATGACTTTGCAACCGCCAAGAACCTCTTTTCTGGAAAGTATCAGGGCCAAACAGTATCCTCCCCATGGTGCCCCTCAGGTATATCTTATCTAGCTCTCTTTAATAAATATCGCTAGGCTTGGTGAAAAGGTTAAGTGCTGTGGGATTATTCTTGTAACAGACCACATTAACTACTACTCTATGTGGTTCTACTCTGTTGGGTTGTATCTTCGCCCTAATCCTACATAGGTGCAGGTGGGGAAGGCATTTTGCTTTTTCGGGGGCTACCTCTTGGGACAAGTAAAGACTGTCTATGCCTATTGAGTGCAGTATCAGCGAACAGACATACCATGACCTTGTTGATGCCAGGGCACCCACTGCGGTCATGTGCTGAACATAAATAAAAGGCACTGTCATTTACAATGCCAATAGCTTAAACTCGTGTAAATGTGAGACCTATTGCATTGCAAATGCTTGTTTGTTATGACCTTCAGTAAAACGTGTTCCATTGAGACACTCAATATTTTATTGGGCAATTCCTCGCCTCATGGTCAGTAGGATTTTTTCTGTCTTTGCCCCTTTGCTGGCTGCAGCACCCGCCGCAATGTGTAAAATGCATGTAGAGCCTAGTGCAAGGAAAAGTGCACCACCACCTCCCCAACACAAGGGGGGCCCAACACGGGCCCCCGAAACCAATCCCCACCAGCGATTCAAGGGCGGTTTACCCACCAGGGAGAGGCTACTGCGACCAGCATTGTAATTTGGCAGATGGTGCCTGCTAAGCACCGTCACCATTTTACTGATGTTGACCACTCCACCAGGCAATTGAAACGATCTTTGCGTTCGCCACGGTGCGATTCCCTCCGCCATCCTAATTTGACGGGTGGAAAATTGCTGTCCGATGGCAGATGGCCCACCACCGCACAGCTGGCGGTGGCAGGCCTTCCGTCATGGTAATCACCCCCATAATTGTTAAAACTATTGATTTTTTTTATTAATGTTATGTATTTTAGTATATATTTTATATGTATGCAATTTATGTTTTTTGGTATAAGATTTGTTTGTAGTTTTAATATATGTGTAAAACTTTTAGTAGTTATTAATTTTCTTTTAATGTCGTTTTTGCGTTTTTAGTTCCTTAGCAAGTTGTGGGTTTATAAGGGGAATATGGTGGGAAGTATTTTAATGATATAAAACACATTAATTATTTTTAGAAGTTATTAATATTGTTTTTGTTTGAATTTTCTGTTTTTAGTTCCGTAGAGCGTTGTGGGTTTATTGGGGAATAGGGTGGGAAGTCATTTAATTATATTAAATTTATTGAATCGTTATTTATTTATTTTCATTTGTTTAATTGAGCTGGTATAGTGTTAAATGGGTAAAGTAATTTATTATTAATTAATAAAGAATTGGTTGCTAATTAATTCGTTAATTGTGAATTAATTATGGTAATTGTGTAATTAATTTCAGGTGTGTGTTGCGGTGTTTATAGGTATAAAGGGTGTGAACGGTGGGAAGTAATTTATTTTAATTGATTAATTAATTAGTTGTTAATTTTAAATATTAATTAGTAAATAATTATGGTAATTGTGTAATTAATTTTAGGTGTGTGTTATGGTGTTTATAAGAGTAAAGAGTGGTAGGTATTTTGTGTTTAATTCATTATTATATTGTTGTTAATTACTGTTAATTATTTGATATTCATTTTGTGTTATTGCTTATTTTTGTGTGTGTTGTTTTTACTTTTAAAGTGGTAAAAGGGGCCTCAGGGAGGCGCAGGAGCCTGAGAAATTTTGGGCAGGTCAACTCATTCAACTCAAATGGCAAAAAAAGACACACATGTTTCCCATACCTCCTGAAATCCCGCCACCCTCCCTGAAAGAGATATAGATATCTGTTCCATGCCTAACATGTGCCAAATCTTGTGCAACTAGTTTGTGTGGGTGAAGGTGTTCGTTGTTCCCCAGTGAGTGAGGATGGCCTAAGCCGCAGCTCCCAGCAACATGCCGATCTGCCTGGCTGTGCATCGACTTTTAGGGGTAGGTCAAAGGGTTCGGAAGACCCAGCAGTACGTAGGCTGGAAAGCGTGGAAGCTGCATGTCTAGGTACCTCTCTATTTTGTCGAGGACGCGTGTCCAGTAGCGCTGGATGCATGGGCAGTCCCAGAGAATGTGTGTTAAGTTCCCGTGATCCCCGCAGCACCGCCAGCACCTGTCGCTATGTGAGGGTTGGATTTTGTGTATTCTAACCAGCGTATAGTACCAATGTGTTGTAATCTTCTTCAATGTCTCTGTGAGGGCCGTGTTGTGAACCGTGTGACAAGTGCAATAGGCAATGTTCTCCCACTCTTTTGCACTAAGGGACCGTCCCAGTTCCTCTTCCCATCTTGCGCACCCTGCGTGGAATGTGTGAACCTGATCCTAGAGAAGGAGCGCATATAGTTCTGAGATCATGCCATTGTCAGATGATATGGCTAGGAGCCACCTTTCAAACTGCGTCAGGTGGTGCTACGCCTTGACACAATTGGAGGAGTGGACTGATTAGCCTGCATTGGCTACCAGTGTGTCAGAGAATCATCTTCAAGGCCATTTGTATTGCCCACCAGGCTTTTTGGGACACAGGTCCTATGATCACCCGTGACCTAGTAAAACAGTATCAACCCAGCAGAAGCCTCCGATGTAGCCAGGCCTTCATGGCTATAGCTCCGAGAATAAAAAAGGCAAGGTCTGGCGGCAGGACGTTCACCTATAATGCCGCCAAGTCCTGGAATTCACTCTCTCTTCATCTTAGATCTAACCCCAACCTTTCTTTATTCCGAAAACAGCTAAAGACTTTTCTGTTTAACCCCCCTCAGTAAATTTAGCTAGCTACTCTGTCACGCCATCTCTGTTGGTTCCTAGCGCTTGGACGCCCCCGGGCAGCAATCGCGCTTTTATAAATTTACTTTTAATTTAATTTAATTTCATTTCATTTCATTCATTTCATGATCAAAAGCCTCAGTTGAAGGTAATGGAGGCGTTCCGCCTCCGGGATCCCAAAGATTTTCCGCAACTGGGGAAAAAAAAGCAGGCCCTCAACATCAAAGAAGTGGCCCATGGAGCGGCACCCGGACTCTCTCCAGACTGCAAACTCCGAGGTCATCAATCCAGGCGTGAAGTATGGATTCTTGCAGGAAGGGGACAGCGGTGACGGGTAAGTGGTCAGGCCCAGCTTGGTACTGGTGCTATCCCAGGCCTGTAGTGTTGCCCGAGTTACCGGGAACACATACAGACTCTTGGGTCTGTGTTCTTTAGGAAGAAACGGAATCTTCCAGAGATCGGTGCCTGCCACTGCCTTATCCTGGAAGAGCCAGGGCTTGATTCCGGGCGGCTCCACTCTACTAGATGTCTCAGCTGTGTCGCTTTGAAGAAGAGTGGTAAGTCCGGGATTCCCAGCCCGCTGGCCTCCGGGGGGAGTTTAGTCAAGGACATACGTGATTTCCGGCCCTGCCAAATAATCTGCGCCAATTTTGACTGGAGTTTAGCAAACGTACCCAGTGGCTGGCTGAGTGGGATGGTTCGAAAGAGGTAAAGAATTTTGGGAAGTATAGTAATTTTACAAGCCGCTATCCGACCTAGCCAGGAGACGTTGATATGTTTCCACCTCCCCAGGTCGCTCCGTATCTGCCAGAGGAGTGGCTCGTAGTTACTGTCAAGTGTCGCCGGTATTGAATTGGCTAAGGTCATCCCTAGATAAGAGAGACTTTGAGGCCCATTCCAGCGGATAGTGGGATGCAAGAAGGTCCACTGTACCCTGGGGGACCCAGAGGTTGAGTGTCTCTGGGTGAATGCGGACGGGGAGGGTGGAGTATTCTTGGGGGTGTTCTGGGGGTAGGGTTTTGGGTGGTAGAGTTTTCTTTTCCTCCTTTTCTTGGGCTTGTAATGCACTACTTGCAGTAAACTAAGTGTATTTATCTACCCGGGTGTCTTCTCCCTAAACGTTCTTTTGCTGTTGTATCTACTTGCCCTCTTTACCAAATGTTAATAATAGAGTTAACATCTTCGACGCTTATGACAAGCTCAGCTCGTCATGAGGCACAGTGAAGCTGTGCTCATGACGAACTAAGGTTGTCATGACTGCAGTGGAAGGCCCACGCAGGGCTAATTCCCCTCCTGTGCGGGCGTTCTAAAGGAGTGGGTGAAGTCGTGACGAGAACAGCTCGTCATAAGCACAGCTCCACTGTGCAGCATGATGAGCTGGGCTCGTTACGAGCACCACACGCGGTCCCTCCCCCGGCACCGCAGGGGAATTAGCCCCGAGTGGAAGGGGTTAAACCATAAAGGAGTAAAAGGTGGGTATTAAATACATTTTTAAATATTTAATTATTAGTTGTTACTATAGTAATAGTTTTTCTTTTAAAAATAATATTTAATTGAGTTTTATTATTTTGTAGTTATATTTAGGGGGTTCACTGATAGAATATCGATGCCCAAAATATCCCCATACACAAATATCGAGTCATAAATATTGATGTCAAAAATATCGACATTCTATGTCTATAATGGTAATTATAAAAACATCAACAAAAAATAACGATGTAAAAAAATGGATGTACAAGATATTGATTTTTTATATATGTAAAAAAGAATGCTAAATATATTAAATAATAAACTCAACTTTAAAAAAGTTATTTGGATTTAATATACATTTTAACAATATAAAAAATAAATGTAACTTAAAACAAAAGTAGACATGCTTATATAAACTGTAGTATATATATCTTTACTATAAAACAAATAATAATCTATTCATTTTGATTTAGTTAAAAATTTTATAAATATATAAAAATTCACAAATATATATATACATATGTACAAATAAATATATATTTACATACACCTATAACATAATCCTTTGCTACCCAACACTTTCCCTACTTTGCACTAACTGGAAGAGTACGTTCTACCTGTCCAACATTTTCCCTACTGTTACACTCACTGGAGTGGGAATAGTACGTTTTACCCCTCCGCTATCCAGCATTTTCCCTACTGTTGCACTCACTGGAGTGGGAATAGTAAGTTTTACCCCTCTGCTATCCAACTCTTTCCCATCTGCTGCACTCACTAGAGCGGGAATAGTAATTTTTACCCCTCCGCTATCCAACACTTTCTCTACTGTTGCACTCACTGGAGTGGGAATAGTAATTTTTACCCCACTGCTATCCAACATTTTCCCTACTGTTGCACTCACTGGAATTGGAATAGTAAATGTAATTCCTCCTCTATCCAACACTTGCCCTACTTTTGCACTCACTGGAGTGGGAATAGTAACTTTTACCCCTTCGCTAGCCAACACTTTCCCTACTGTTGCACTCTTTGGAGTGGTAATAGTAATTTTTGCCCCTCCATTAAACAACACTTGACCTACTGTTGCACGCATTGGAGTGGGAATAGTAATTTTTACCCCTCCGCTATCCGACATTTTCCCTACTGTTGCACTCAAAGGAGCTGGAATGGTAAATGTTATCCTCCGCTATCCAACACTTACCCTACATTTGCACTCTTGGAGAGGGAATAGTAGTTTTTACCCCTCCACTATCCAACACGTTCCCTACTGTTGCACTCTTTGGCGTGAGAGTAGTAATTTTTTCCCATCCGCTATCCAACACTTTCTCTACTGTTGCTATCACTGGAGTGGGAGTAGTCATTTTTACCCCTCCACTATCCAACACTTTCCTTACTGTTGCACTGAGTGGAGTTGGAATAGTCAATTTAATTATTCAGCTATCCAACACTTTCCCTACTGTTGCATTTATTGAATTAGGAAATGTAAGTTGACACTTTTTTTTACTAGTTTAATGTTTTAATTTAAAGTAAATATTTTTTTTATTTAAAATTTTTGATATACATATATATTTTATTTGGATATAATTTTAAAGTTTAAAAATCAAATAAAGATAATAGTTTATAAATTATTTTTAAGTAAATAGATGTATATGTATACATTTTTATGTTTGTGTGTTTATATTTTTTTTAATTACGTATATTATGGGGCCGATTCCGATCTGGGTCAGACAACCCTCCAAGAGCTGTCCGTAGCGTTACCTTTCGACTTACTCGTTCCGGGAGTTGTTCCGTTTGGACGAGTAGGTACGATGCGCAAATATGCTCAAAACCCAAACAACGCGTATGTTCAGAATCAAGCAATAGTTTCCGTACCAGCCGGAACCAGAAAAGCTGAAATAGAGTCGTCTGGAAGCATTTACACAGCAGTTTCCGGCCGGACAAGTACAATGCGTACTTCCTACGCGCAAAACAGGTTTCCGCTTACAGCACGTTCCAGCATCCGGAACAGCAGTCTCTCCGCGCCGAATTGCATCACAACATGATCCACGGCTACGAGACGAACAAACCATGTATCCGATTGTGAATGTCATCACGGTACAGTACGTCTATGACCGAAACAACAACAGGAATTGGCGCAGACGGTAAGTACGACGACCATAGGGGGTAGATAGCTATAACTGCCAGCAGTCTCAACCTGTAGGGGGGTGGATACCTATCACTACCATCAGCCTCAAACAATAGGGGGGTGGATGGCTATCATTATCAGCATTGTACAGCCCATAGGGGGATGTCCATCACTGCCAGTAGTTTCAGCCTATAGAGGGGTGGATGCCTATCACTACCAGCAGCCGAAAACAATAGGGGGTGGGTACCATCACTACCAGTAGTCCCTACTCATAGTGTTGGGGATGGCTAACACTACCAGCACTTCCTAATCATAGGGGGTGGGTACACCACTACCAGTAGTCCCTACTCATAGGGTGGTGGATGGCTAACACTACTAGTAGTTCCCACCCATAGAGGGTGTATGTCCACCGCTCCCAGCATTGTCCAGCCCATAGGGGGCTTGATGGCTATCACGGCCAGCACTTCCAAATCATAGGGTGTGTACCATCACTACCAGCAGTCCCTACTTCTAGGGGGTGATGGCTGACACCACTAGCATTTCCACCCATAAGGGTTGTAGGCCAAACACACACCCACTACCATTATGGCAAGATTGTGTATTGTGTGAGAACTGCCTGCAACAGTGACAATGAAAGGGAACACATACTGTAACTCCCATCGCAGTTGTGACCAAAAGGTGAATGTGTGGGCTCAGACCCCAAGCATGTTGAGTAGAATTGTGTTAATGGGGTTCAACACCCCTGCGCTACAGTGACCAAAATGTGAGTCTGGGGCACAAAACACCAGCCTAACATGAACATTGTGGTAATGGAGTTCAATACCCCCCTCTCCACACTGACCAAAAGGTGAATGTGGTGTCAAAACCCCCAGCAAAAGCTGTACATTGTGAGAATGATGTTTAACCCCCCTCACTACAGTGACTAAAATGTGAGTGTGGGGTCAAAAACTCCAGCATTTCAGGGTCATTGTGGTAATAGGCTTCAAACCCACCGCACTACATTGACCAAAAGGTGATTGCAGGCCCACATCACACACATCTGCAAATCACCATTTATGATTCCTGGTCGTAACACCACAAGCAATGTAGTGGCAAAGTAGTGGTTGTGTTACAAACAAACATTGATCTGCTGAGTGAAAGATTTCTGTGTAGACTAAGCATCCTCTGCCATGTGCAGAGAAGCATCGCACATGGGGGATGACAATGCCTCCAATGGACAATTACACAATGTAAGTAGTGCCCATCATAATACATACACACATGTGCACACAAACAGACACACATACTAAGGAATCCTATGTAGACTGCAGCTTTTTGGTGATCAAGACCCATACCATGGCAGCAATGGGACACACTAACCATGATGAATGTGCAGACTGATAAGGTAGGAGTCCCAGGGACAGTATGAAAAAGCTACAACCAACTTCCAGCCAATGGCCCACAAAAGCCATACCAATGCATGGGTGCAGATGCACAAACACAAACAGTCAGCTTCACACTGCACATCAAACACAACTTGTGTGTGTGTGTCTCAGTGTACCCAGGACAGTACAATACACATGATGTGGGGCTGATCTCCAATGAGACATATGTGTACACAGTGCAATCCAGAAGTTTTACAGGAATTAGGTACCTTTTTGTGGGCAATCAGGCATTGTCAGATGAGTGGGTTCCACAACAGACTCATGTGACATAAGCTGGCTGGAACACCAACCAACACAGCAAGAGACAGACCCACTCCACTAGTACCCACAAGGACCCTACATTGTGGTGACAGTAGCCTGTATGATAATCCCTCTGTGATGACTAATTTAGATGTAACCCATAATGTGGAGCACAGTTACATGTGTGTGCCTTGTCATGTCGTGACAGACAAACTTCCATCACACTCACACAAAAAACTCACTGGGCATTGCCTGTAATTTAAGGTCACTACGTAGGTAGGGGCCCAGGCATGAGACAACGCACATATGCCCACTCTAAACACCACACACCTTGATCTGCAACAATGTGCATCAGCTAAGCCCACATGGACTGGTGACATTGCACATGCACCTATGACAATACCAAGGGTGGAGGGAGGATCCAATGTGTACAAACACATCACACATGGCCAGTTAACATCCCTTGTGAATGTTTTCCATACTACATAGTATGAGTTACATGTGCATGACGTGAAACGTATCTGATACATCGGGATCCTTGTCACCGTCCCAGACCAATAAAGAGCTCTAGGAGACCCACAAAGAACACATGTTGACATCACACGGCATTGAAGGATAGGATCTGAAGAATGTGAGCAATCACACACACATACAAGTGACCCAGTCACAGAAAGACACCAGATAGATAGATAAACAACCTGATGTATGAAACACAAATGTGCCGTGGTGAATCCTGAATATGCCCCATGTGCGTTTGCCCACATTCCAGGCCCTTCCATCAAACAGACCCACAGATTACACCCAAATGACCAGTAGTCTACATCCCAGAAAGCCTACTCCAAAGACGTTGGTTAACCACAGGAACAGGCCGGCAAGTATCACAAACAGGAACATCTGTGGGAAATATAGGCTGTGTAGAAACAGGGAAGGTTACCCACAGAGACATGCTCACATAATACACTACATGGGCATAATCAATGTCACAGAAGAACACACTGTCATGATGTGACTCCACTCATGTGTAAGGTCAGTTGTGTCATACATTGTCTGTGCAGGGCTAAGTCATGTCAGCATGAAGCTTGGTCACAGAGACACCAATTACGACACCGTGAAAGCTCTGGTCACATCAGCCTGTGTACAGGAGTGACACTTAAGTCATCTGCACAACCTCAAAACACATGTCTAGCAAGTTGCACTGGAGACACACATCACTTGTTCAGCATTGATGTGACAATCTGCATGTCCGGTGTAGATGGTCCTACAGTCTGGAAAAAGTACAATGTGCACAAATCGGAGACCAACATATGTGCAACATTGTAAGCCAAATAAGTGTTGTTGTGAAAAGAAGGTGACACTCACTGTGCCAAGTAATTGGGATCATGACTACCTCAATTTGCAGCAAAGGATGACATGGCTACATACTGTAATAGGACGCATATACCATGGACCACATGCAGTCCATCCCATCACCAAATCACTTATTTTCAACAAGCACAATAGCAACAACAACTATTTGACACTCATCAGCAACATTCTGTACATTAAATGCAAAATTAGCAAAAAAAAACTTTTTCTTTATTCAGCTTTTGAAAAATGAACTGTTTGATACGATAATCAATCCAAAGGCCATTAGCCAGTCCATTGCAATTGTCCAGTTTTGTGTGAGATAGGACTACGCATCACACATTGCTTGCCTGCACTGCTACAGCCAGGCAACATCTCCCCTTGGAGAGGCATACATAGGGGCAGTCCAGGCACCCCAAGAACAGGATCAGGACAGAGCAGTAGGAGGCAGGGTAGGTGTGGTGGGTGCAGGAGTATCAGTGGTAACAGTAATGGATGTGTCTGCTACAGTGGGCGCCGTCACCCCTGCAGTGCCCAGGTCAGACAGAGTGGACGGGGTGTCCACTGCAGTGCCAATGTCCAAAGGTGTTGTCTGGGGCTCAGATGAAGTGTGAGGGTCAGATGGGGGACACGGTGTCCACAGCAGTTGTAGGAACAGGCTGAGAGGGTGGGGTTGGGGTGGAAGTGCACGTGGAAGGGGGAGGGCCTAATCAATTTGGGGATGTTGTACTTGTGTGTGGGTAAACCTGGGCCAGGGTGTGGCGTGGGAACCCAAGGAGTGGTGGCCTGGGTGCTGGATGACAGAGAATGTGTGATGAGAGTGTGGGATTGTGGTGGGGTCTTGCTCTTCCTGGTCCTGGGGGACTTGCGGGTGGGGTCTCAGTGTCCCTGCTCTTGGGGGAGGGTGTATAGGGTCTACCCTCAGCGTGTGTTTGCTTCCTCTTCCCCTTGGACCTGATGTATCTGTGGGGAAGAGGCAAAGCTAACAGAAGAAGAGCTTCTCCGAAGGTGCGGTTGCAAGTGAGTCAAGGAAAGGGGTTTTGAAGGGAGAGGTATCTGAGGTCTGCAGAGTGGTTGGGAATGCCTGTCTGTGTGTCTGTACCCTATCCCCTGTGTTTGTGCATCAGTCACCTGAGTGTGCGTGCTTGTGCGTTTTTACTTTGGCTTACCTTGCCGTGTGGTGTTTTTTTGTCCATTGTTGTGCGTGCAGGTGACTGTGTGAGTGTGTGTTGGTCGGGTGGGGTAGTGGGGATTATGGATGGGACAGAGGTAGGTGGAGTGAGGGACTGTTGGAGGAGGAACACTGTTGAGAAGGCCATCAGTGAGAAGGTCAGGACTGACTGATCCGCTGTTGGGCAGACATGGTTGCTGAAATGTCCTCCATGAATGACATCAATTGTGTCAATAGACCAGTGTGAGCATGGAGGACACTCAGCATCAATGTCTGCCCCACATGGATTTGCTTCAGCAAGTCCACAGACTCCACACTCAGTGCAGCAGGGGAGACAAAGGCAGGGGGTGCAGTGCCTGGTTGAAGGAGACCTGCTCCCTAACACAGGAGGCTCCACGGACATCAGGGATGTGATCAACTGGGAGGGTGGAGATGGTGGTGGTGGTGGGGACAGACTCGCTATTTGTAGTCTGTGATGTTGTCACACCCTCCTCCACAAGGGAGACTTGACTGGAGCTTAAGTGGTCTTCAGCTGAGGTAATTGCTGTTGACTGGCCCTCGGTGTGGCTCCCCTCACACTCCGTGCTACTGGGTCCCTCTGACTTCTCCACATTGGAACCAGTTTGGCTCTGCCTCCTCTCTTTCCGTGGAGCTATCCCCTCCAGTATCTGTCGATGATGCTGTGAACAAGGAGGAGAAACAGAATCACATCAGTCACCTGTATTTACTGGCCACATGACCTTAAATGCAACACATCAATGTGCAAGCCCTGGCATCATTTAAAAGCCACAGCTAAATTGACAACACATATATGAACCTGACACTTATCAGTCTGCAAGTAAACCATGCATTGCATACACATGCTGGCAATGGACCCATCACTCCATAGTATATATGATGTCAGTCATCAATGGGCAGGCATTCCCTGATTACCCAGTTGTCTGATCCGCAATGATGGTTACTGTCATGTGTTATTACACTCATGTCTCTTCTCAAGCCACTGACTCTGCATTTGGGACAGCATTTGTGATGGTCATGCTCATTGTTGATATGATGAATATACTTCCATTCCCTGACACCATGATGGTCTTATGTCTTGAAACGTAAAGCTACGACAATGTGGATGTAGGACAACAGGCAAGCTCCAGATTTTAGTGTGAAACACAAGGCCACAGGACTGTCTGGCTAATCAGTCAGTACTGACTTCTGTCCCAGGGGCAGTGCATGCCAACTCCACAGGTACTCCACAGGTACATCAGACATTACATAATGACTGTGTCCATGTGGCAATACATGATCCCTTTGTGTGTAACTTACAAACATCTGTCATTTTGACAACACTAGTCACTGAGGTGTGTGTTTGGTATGTGACATTTGTTCAGATGAACTGGGACAGAGCCCATAGATTGATGACAGCATAGCATAGCACTAGTTGTATCACCATGTGGAGCTGAAATGTTAGGTGAAGGGCACATAGCTGAAATGTTAGGTGAAGGGCACATAGCTGGTATATGTGTCCATGCTGAATAGCAAACACCTTACTCAGCTGTGTGTTGATATGATATAGCATGTGCCATTTAGCATGGTCATTGCAACATGTGTAGGGGAACTGACAATCTTTCTTTGATTCCCTATATACTGCAGGAGGGCAAATGTCCACAGACCCTTCCTAGACCTTGCAACCATGGCTAAACATGACTGCACGCTTCACAGGGCCACTGATTGAGGATTTAGCGGATCTGTTGGCCCCACATTTACAACCTGGACGGGCTTATCCTACTAAGCTGAACCCCAACGTGAAGGTGATGGCAGCCCTACATTTCTTTGCCACAGGAACCTTCCAATACACTGTGGCTGGTGCTGGTGGGATGTCACATACCATGTTCAGCCGTGTGCTACATGATGTTTTGATGGAAATGTTGTGTCATCTGAAAAGATACATCAAATTTCCAACTCCACAACAAATGCCTGCTATAGAGGGTGACTTCTATGCACTGGGAAGGATGCAAAATGTCATAGGCTCAATTGATGGTACACATGTGGCTTTGATACCACCACACACACATGAGCAGACATACAGAAACAGGAAACATTTTCACTCCATTAATGCCCAGGTGGTATGTCTTCTGGACATGACAATATCACATGTTTGTGCCCGTTTCCCTGGTTCTGCACACAACACCTACTTCATGAGAAATAGCATAATCCCACAGATTATGTCACAGATGCAGAACCAACGTGCCTGGCTTGTCGGTGTGTAATCTCTGTTTACCTTGTGATTCTTTTGTATTTTGTAATTTAACGCATTTTCTTGACCCATGACATGTTTGTTTGTATGTAGGAGACTCTGGATACCCCAACATGCTGTAGTTGCTGACACCTCTTAGAAACGCCGTCGCGCCAGTGCAGCTCCGTTACAATGAAGCACATGGGCGGACCAGGTGAGTGATAGAGTGGACATTTGGACTCCTGAAAGGCAGATTCCGCTGCCTGGACCAGACAGGAGGGGCCCTCCAATATTCACCGGAAAAGGTGTGCAAGATATTTATTGTGTGTTGCTTCACAACATGGCAGTAAGGGAGGAGTTGCCTCTCATCAAAGATGATGACGACCATCAACTGCTAGCGGGGAAAAATCCAGGCCTGTGTCAAGTTGCGAGTGACTATGGGGGTGAGGGGGATGTTCAGGCTGATCAACAACTTTTACTCATAATTGTGAGTATGCAGGATGAGTTGTCTACATGTTTCCCTTGCCTGATATGTGTTTTGTGGTGCAATGTGTGTGCATACTTGTGCCGGAATGCTAATTGACATGACTGTTGCATTAATGTGTCCTTCGAGTTAGTATGTTCTCCCAAACAGTGTAGACATGATTCGTAGGTTGTTTTCACAACTCTTGGGATTTGTGTATGTAATGTGTATTGTAGATGTATGCAGTCATTTAGAAATTTCAATACTGTTGTATGTCTGTCTTTCACAGGGTGCTTTGGCTGTTGACTGGTGAGATGTGACCTACAAAAAACATTATCCGGTTACAGGGTGCAACCTTTCATGGAACCCAGATGCATCATCCCACACACCCCAGTACTGGCATGTCTGGCCGTCTGGGTTACTTTGTGCGCACTGTCATGTGAGGATACCTTGCATCTGTTAGTCAGTTTGCTTGTTGTGTATGTGTAATAAAGCTGAGCACCACTTTGTGATGTGCTTCCTCTCTATCCACACATCTGACAAACTTTGAGATACTATACCTGTGGCCTGATTGCCACAGCCTTTGTATTTATGTGTATTTTCAGTTCACAATGTTGGAGGCAATGAGTATGATGGGCATAATGAGTTAGTGTTGTGTTGACCTAGTAGTGTCTATCTCCCATATGTCTCACATCAACATGACTAACATGACTGTGTTTACATTGCTGTAGTAGTTTCCATGCACAGTCTTTCTTTAGCATTGTGTTATCTCTATGTGACAAACCCAGTTTAATTTACAAGAGAGGCATGTATTGTGTGAATATGAATTTATTTACATACTTGTGTGTGAATGGTATACGTGGTAGAAAGTGCTGTACAGTACAATAGAAGTCCAAATTTCACAGAGGAGTTGGTAGTGTTGGTAGATTAATTTTCCTGAGTGAATTCCACAGTCACTGGAGTCATTGTTCCAAATTAGCCCCTCCATCACATGTGGGAGAGTTGGGTGACAGTCAAGAAGGTTTGCATACAATGGGTGCTATCAGGAGCCGGTGTTCACTTCCTGGGGAATGCGCTTGGCCAGCTGGTTCTCACTTGTCCTTCTTTGGACAACCCTCTTCTTCTTTTTAGGGGGACCCTCAGGTGCAGGCTGAGCCGGTTCGGTGGACTCTTCGCCAGAGTCCTCATCCCTCCCTGTGGCAATTGCAGATGAATGAATGAATGAAGTGGGATTTATACATGCGCAACTTAGCCCAATGGGCGTCAAGGCGCCTAATTCAATGTCTAGCTGAAAGCACCAGGTGACAGGAGCTTACTGATAGGCCTTAATGAAACACCAGGTTTTAAGGGCTTTCCTAAAGAGATCCAGTGAGGGCTGTGATTTGATCTCAAGGGGAAGTGTGTTCCATAGTTGGGGTGCCAAGATGGAGAAAGCCTTACTCCCCCATCTAACCTTCCTAGAGCGCGGGACTACCAGTTGGTTTAGCTCTAGAGAGCGTAGACATCTACTCCATATGTAATGGCAACAGATGTAGTGGGCACACAGGGTGGTATGGACATGTTGGTTGCAATCTGGCGGAGGCAGTTAGTATGTCCCTATGCACCGCCGTGACTTCATCCAATTTGTTCATTTTGGACTCCATGCGGGACATGTGTGTCTCTACCCGAGACATATGGGAGTCCAATCTGTCATGCTGTTCAGCCTGCTGTTTAATGTCCCTGAGGATCCCCACTACCTGGCCAAAGATTCCGGTGCATTCCTGATAGGCTTTTATAATTCATCCCAACTGTGTATCAGCTTGCGGTGCAGCACCATGTTCAGGCCGTGGCCTCAGCCTGCCCCCATTCCCACCACCCCTACCACACAACCACGACCTGCCGTTGCAGGCACAGACAACACTGGGCCTCCTTCTGTGGTAGTGTCCACCACCTCCAGGGTGCACTGTGTTTCTGTGTCCTCGGTGTTATGTTGACTTGGTCTGTCCGTGTTGGTAGGGGTCATCTGGGTGTTCGCAGATGTAGCAGGAATGGTGGCAGGGGGTGCTGATGTTACAACTGCTAGTTCTGCACCCTGATCTACAACGGAGGGGCCAGATCATTCGTCGTCATCCGAAGAGGACTGGCAGGCATCCACACCGGAAAGCTCAGGGTCAACCAGAGTCTGAGACTGGGATTCTTCTTCTTCTGTGCCTGCAGTTTCCCCAGCTGCCCCTGTGGTGAAAGAGACACACAATATATGTTGTGGTTCAGCACACATCAACGTGTCACACAAATCAAAGTTGCTACTGTGCTTCATGATGAGTGTATGTGCATTGCATTGTCTTCAATTGTCACAGGCAGATGACAATGTTGGTTTAGAACATTGCAATGAAAACCTGATGTGTTTTGATGTGCACGTAGAGCTGTGTGCATGAACAGCTCATGTATTGATTAATTGACTTCCATGGCCAGTGCTACGCAAGTGCACTCCCCTGCCTGACACAGGTGTGTTGCTTGATGTTGGTGGGAGGGGTATGTGTGACAGGGCCTGCTGGTAGATGTAGTCTGAGGTAGCACTCCTACTACCTCTGGACCAGAGAGGCCAACTGGGCCATGCTTCCATTACAGCAGTGAGTCGAACTTCACATTCAAGGTGTCAGACAGTGGGGCCTGGTGTCTGTTTGAGCACTACTACCAGCAGGGCCTTGTGCTTCCCACACCAGAGGCCAGTGCCAGCCATCTTGCCAGTACTTTTCCACTCCTTGTGATGTGAGCATGGTACATGGGGGTATTCCTGTGCCATGTGGGATGATGACTATTGGCTGCGACTTTAACTCCCATCATGCTTTTGGCTACAACCACCTTCAAAGCAAACAAAACCTTCCTTCCCGGGACTCTGCTTCCCTGGGAGTGAGTGATACAGTGCTGGCAAAATGGCTGACAGTGGTGTCCTGTTGTTTGTTGGAGCCCAAGTCCCAGCAGGGCCTTGTGCTCCCCACAGCAGAGCCCAATGTCAGCCTTCTTTGCAGTACTTTTCCACTCCCTGTGAGGTAAGAATGGTGCATGAGGGTATTCCTAGACCATGTGGGATGAGGACTATTGGCTGTGACTTCAACTCCCATCATGGCTTTGGCTATACCCCCTTCCCAGCAAGCTAAACCTTGCTTCCTGGGACTCTGCTTCTCTGGGAGTGAGTCATGACGTGCTGGCAAGATGACTGACAGTAATGTCCTGTTGTTTGTAAGAGCCCAACTCACAGCAGGGCCTAGTGATCCCCACAGCAGAGCCCACTGTCAGTGTCAGTACTTTTCCACTCCCTGTGAGATGGGCATAGTATAATGTATGCTTGATGGACCATTTGGGTGGAGGATTCTTAGCTGTGACTAGGACTCTCATCATGCTTTTGGTTACACCCACCTTCACAGCAAGCCAAACCTTACTTCAAGGGACTCACCTTCCCTGGGAGTCAGTGATGCAGTGTTGGCAAGATGGCTGACAGTGGTGTCCTGTTGTTTGTTGGAACCCAACTCCTAGCAGGGCCTTGTGCGCCCCACAGCAGAGCCCAGTGTCAGCCTTCTTGGCAGTACTTTTCCACTCCCTGAGAGATGTGCATAGTTTATGGTGTGCTTGATGGACTGTGTGGGTGGAGGATTGTTAGCTGTGACTACGACTCCCATCATGCGTTTGGTTACACCCACCTTCACAGCAAACCAAACCTTCCTCCCTAGGACTCTGCTTCCCTGTGAGTGAGTGATGCAGTGCTGGCACGATGGCTGACAGTGGTGTCCTGTTGTTTGTTGGAGCAAAAATCCCAGCAGGGCCTTGTGCTTCCCACAGCAGAGCCCAGTGTCAGCCTTCTTGGCAGTACTTTTCTACCAGCGATGACCCCAATGAGACTGGCCTACTCATAAAATCCACCTTCAAGCCCCCACCACATACCATCCCAGTGGAGGTAACTACCTTCGAGCAAGCGGTTTTTAATGAAGTGGAAAAACTTCAACCGAAGAGAACATTGATGAATTTGACAAGACAAGAGAAAACCGCTCTGGAGAAGCTCAAGGAGTGTGACACCATTGTGATTAAACCTGCAGATAAAGGTGGAGGAGTGGTAGTGCGAGATAAATCAGCGTACCAGGCTGAATGCCTGAGATTGTAGTCGGATGAGACAAACTATCGGAAATTACCTTATGATCCTACGGAAGATCTACGAACTGAGATAAAATCTTTGGTGGAACATGGGGGAACAAGGGGATATATCTCTAAACAAGAGGCGGATTTCCTGTGCAAGAGTGAAGGCAAATTACCGTATTTCTACACACTCCCGAAGATGCACAAAAACAAACTCCCTCCCGAGGAGACCCATAGTTTCGGGTTTGGGTTCACTCCTGGAACCGCTGTCACGTTTCTGTGATGTCTTCTTCAAAGACCTATTCCAGAAGACCAGCACCTACCTGCAGGATATCAAAAGCCTGTTACAACTTTTGAATGGCCTCACAGTCAATGATAAGACTATCCTGGTGAGCTTCGATATCGAAAGCCTTTATACGAGCATTCCTCAGGAGGCCACCCTGAAAGTCCTTAAGAAGGCTTTGGAGAAAGAAGAATGGATGTCCAGAACACCTAGGCAGTTCATATTGGAATGTGCCAGGTTGGCCTTGAAAAGAAACTTTTTTAAATTTGAAGGGACCTTGTACCTACAAACTGGAGGAACTTCAATGGGTAGTACCTTTACCCCGAGTGTGGCGGGACTCTACGTCTTTGACTTCAAAGAGAAATACATACTGAGCAATCAGAACCTCTATAGTCCTCAGATTCTATTTTGGAAACGATATATCGATGGCGTCCTGGCCATTTGGCAAGGAGCAGAGGAGACGCTGGTCTCTTTCTTCGAATGGATAAACTCATGCGATGAGAATCTGAAGTTCACCTATGTGAAGGATCACTCAACCATGGTGTTTCTAGACCTGGTAATCAACAAAGAGAATGGTCAATTGGAAACACGAACACACTACAAACTGACTGCCAAAAATAACTTGTTGCGTTTCGAGAGTTTCCATCCCAGACCCCTACGAGAAAATCTCCCCTACGGGCAATTTTTGCGTATCCGGAGGAATTGTAGTAAGATCAACGACTACAAGGAACAGGCCAGTAACCTCACTCTCAAACTAAAAGACCGGGGGTATCCAGACAGGATCCTGGAGAAATGCCAGAAACGCGCACGCAACCAACCACGGGATGTGCTCCAGGAAAGCATTGAAAAAACCACTGATGAAACTCCCCTAACATGCGTTACGACATACAGCACAGTGTCTAACCAAGTGACTAAGGCAATAAACAAACACTGGTCAATCCTAAATACAGGAAAATTGGAATGGGCCAAACCTCTTTTTTCATTCCAAAAAGCTAGGAGCATCAAGGACTGCGTGGTCAACACGAGACCCATCAAAAGAACCATGGAAAGCTAAACAGTACTGAATGCCTGGGGCCTACCAAAGATCACTGGCCATTACAAGTGTTGCAACTGTAGCGTCTGCCCACTAACGGTCAACACAAAAACACTTCAGCTAGAACCTGGAAAAATCTGGACCATACGGTGCCACACGAATTGCATCAGTGACAACGTTGTATACAGAATAACATGTCCCTGTAACCTCCATTACATAGGCATGACTAGTAGAAAAATAAAACAAAGGATCTGTGAGCACAGAAGCACGATCAGGTGTAAAAAATCCATGACAAAATTGACGGAACATTTCTTATCTGCTGGCCATACCGCTGATGACCTGCTATGGACCATAGTCAACCCTGGAAACAACCTCAACCAACGTTTGTTTGAAAAAGAACAAAGCTGGATTTATAGACTTTCCACCCACAAGACTGGTCTTAATGATAATATCCCCTGGAACTCAATTATGGGGTAAGAAGGCACGCCTTCCCAAAAATTTTACAGGATTACTTCCTCCTACCTGGCATTTTTCAGACCGGGGCTGACTATATGTCCCCTTGCCCGTGTGATAATGCACTAAGATTGACTTATGTCCCATTGAAAAAAAATTCTTGTTAATATGTACCAGGAATGGCCACCTGTCCTGATCATGCTCTACAGAACATTTCCGTTTTTCTTTCCCCACTTGCCTTTTTATTCCCTCTATGCTAGGGGTTTTCACTTGCATTTATTAAGTCCCACTTTCCCACCAGGAAGATACGCGGTAGACAGCGACAGCCGACACCGGCTTGTCAATACCTTTTTGCAATGCTTTATTGCCGACTGACAGAAGCACGGAGCTTCGTTACTAGGGCAACCCCTTGGTTTTGGCCCATGACGGTGCTCTCCGTTCCCATTGGCCAACATGCCTCCATGTGACCCTGGCCATGCCCACACCAGGAAGTCAGGAGATCGAGTATAATTCCAGCTACAGCACGGAGAGCCGGTTACTACCACCGGGGCTCAGCGAACGCGACCAAGTAGGTTACTATACCGCAAGGAAGAAGCCACAAGTAAGTCCTAGAGTACAAGGGGCCCTTTAGCCTGACCTTCGGAATCACGAAGACCCTCCGGCTCTCATTCCGTTTCTGTCCGTCAATTATTTCACCAACCAGGTTACGTGAGCACTCCGCTCTTGGAACCCGGACGCCCATGGAGATGACAATTACCGAGCTCTGAGTAAGCTTCATTTAGGTTGCATCCACCTAGGTCCATGACCGCGACATGATCACCACAGTATATCCGACCTTTAGGATTGCACTTTTGTGGTGAGTCGTGGGTGTTTGGGTGAGGTTTAGGTGGTTTGATAACATGATTGTTTACGCGGCCATTTTCGATGCCGCTGAGGGGATCCTCCGGATCTCCTCCGTCCCCCACAGCGCTAGCGCCAGGCTTACAACCATGAGCTGAGGTGGGACAACAATAGACTGATATATGGATGTTAATAGTACGGGTGCCGCTCCCCGGGTGTGACACATCCCCTCTTTGCACGTCCATTTTTCAGACGGCACTCGTGATTTAGACACCTGGATCCGGGTGCAGTCGCTACGAGCATGACTTGGCATGCTCTATATGTTACATGTACAACAATTGTTTGTCTAGTGTTTTTGTGATCTCAATCCCCATTTCCCTGAATTTTTCTTTTGCAGGTTTTTCTTCCAGACACGGGAGAAGACTACTCTACAATTTTGTAACGGGCCACAAGTTTGTGGTTCCAGTTGTTTCATTGACCGAGGGCACCACCCAGCTCTTTTACATTGGTCCTGACAAAAACAGACAATTGCAAGATGGTTGAAACATGTAGACCTGTATTTTAATCACATAACACACGTTGCAATTTTAATACACCACACTTCTTGAACACCGAAGCCTATCTAATTAGACATAGGTGTCACAGTTCTTTTTAATAGGGTGTCCAATCACTCAGGAATAAAGTCCACGAGTGAGTAGCGTTGGCCCCTTTTTAAATCACTCACTGTATTTCTAGCACTGCACATATAAAAAAGAAAAAATACCCGCTCCACTCTAATCAGGTGTCGAAGCACACCCTGTTGGCACTCGGCCTTCGGGGTGGAACCCCGATGATGAAGCATGTCACCAACTAGGTTGGTGAGAGAGGGGTCTTCTTCCAAATAAAAGGATTTTCTGCATCTTCTAACAGGTGGGGCACATCGTGCACCATTGAACCTTTTTTTTTTCTTTTTGTTGTAGAGGATTTCTCTGCAAATACCTCTAGGGGGCACTCCTCCATTTTGTTGTTAAAAAAAAAGTACTTTTCTACTCCCTGTGAGGTGAGCATGGTGCATGGGGGTATCCCTGGGCCATGTGGGATGAGGACTATTGGCTGTGACTTCAACTCCCATCATGCTTTTGGCTACACCCACCTTCACAGCAAATAAAACCTTCCTTCCTGGGACTCTGCTTCCCTGAGAGTGAGTGATACAGTGCTGGCAAAATGGCTGACAGTGGTGTCCTGTTGTTTGTAGGAGCCCAACTCCCAGCAGGGTCTTGTGCTCGCCACAGCAGAGCCCAATGTCAGCCTTCTTTGCAGTACTTTTCCACTCCCTGTGAGGTAAGCATGGTGCATGAGGGTATTCCTAGACCATGTGGGATGAGGACTATTGGCTGTGACTTCAACTCCCATCATGCTTTTAGCTATACCCCCTTCCCAGCAAACTAAACCTTACTTCCTGGGACTCTGCTTCTCTGGGAGTGAGTGATGCAGTGCTGGCAAGATGGCTGACAGTGATGTCCTGTTGTTTGTAGGAGCCCAACTCCCAGCAGGGCCAAGTGGTCCCCACAGCAAAGCCCAGTGTCAGTGTCAGTACATTTCCACTCCCTGTGAGATGGGCATAGTATAAGGTGTGCTTGGTGGACCATTTGGGTGGAGGATTCTTAGCTGTGACTACGACTCTCATCATGATTTTGGCAACACCCACCTTCACAGCAAACCAAACCTTACTTCAAGGGATTCTCCTTCCCTGTGAGTCAGTGATGCAGTGTTGGCAAGATGGCTGACAGTGGTGTCCTGTTGTTTGTTGGAACCCAACTCCCAGCAGGGCCTTGTGCTTCCCACAGCAGAGCCCAGTGTCAGCCTTCTTGGCAGCACTTTTCTACTCCCTGTGAGGTGAGCATGGTGCATGGGGGTATTCCTGGGCCATGTGGGTTGAGGACTATTGGCTGTGACTTCAACTCCCATCATGTGTTTGGCTACACCCACCTTCACAGCAAATATAACCTTCTTTCCTGGGACTCAAGTTCCCTGTAAGTGAGTGATGCAGTAGCAGCAAGATGGCTGACAGTGGTGTGCTGCTGTTTGTTGGAGCCCAAGTGCCAGCAGGTCCTTGTGCTCCCCGTATCAGAGCACAGTGTCAGCCTTCTTGGCAGTACTTTTCCACTCCCTGTGAGATGGGCATAGTTTAAGGTATGCTTGATGGACTATGTGGGTGGAGGATTGTTACCTGTGACTAAGACTCCCATCATGCTTTTGGCTACACCCACCTTTACAGCAAACCAACCCTTACTACCTGGTGTCATATAGATATGCTTTACCTACACACTGTGTTAAGTTAGCACAAGCTTATTAGGAGCTTAAACGCCATTTTGCCATTCTGCTGCTTCTGCACACAGCACATATTGTTATTTTAGCTTTGAGCTTAGTAGAGTGTTTTGCTTCACACAAGAATAATATGTTGTTGCTTCGGTATCAGCTTGGCTTGGTAAACTATGTCTGTACAGTGAGTGCCGAGGCCTTTAAGGATACTTCAACACAGTGGTTGTTGTGAGGTCTGATCTTCGCACGTTCTAGACATAACATACATGCAGCTGTGGCCAAACTCTGGTTTTAGGCGCGTTTAATATTGCATTGCACAGAGAATACACACACACTTGATGATGTTTCGCATGCAGATAGCTGGTGGAAGATGATGTGACCCCTTTCCACTAGGATCAGAGGTATGGGGCCGCCCTGCTAAAACCCAAAAAGACCTTCTTAGATATAATATAATATACTAGCAAGGGAGGGTGAGATTCAGGTGCCATTTAGCCTTCTTCCCTCTAGCATTTTAACATGCGTTCTCCCTTTGTATTCTTTGGACTAGTAACTATGCTGATTACTTTGTTTCTTATAATATGTTTGCTTGTATTAGCTAAGATACTGCGCTTGAGAACACTGCATTAGAAAATGAACATTTCAAATGTGCACGTGTCTTCATTTACTCCTCGTTCTGGATTGATATGATTGTATAAACGAAAGAGTTTCCATGTGTTCCACGTTACCTGTGGTGTTCTAAGTCCATGTTCTGGTTTGTCTAAACATTGGGAGTGTGCAAGAACCAATGAGACACTGTTGCTAGTCTGGTAGGGGATTTTTGGGTACTAAGGTGAGTTTTGGGACACCCTAATTCACTGAGGTTCCAAGTCTCTGTGCACAGATCTGTGTGAGAACAGAATCCCTGCGACATGGCGCCCAATCGTTGGTGGTCTTATTACATGACACTTGAGTAGTGCAATATTCAGTCCTTAACCCCTTCACTATTGCTTTCGGTTAGCGGTAGTGTCGGACAAACCTACCTATGTTTAAATAGGTATTTTCAAGCTTGATTCTTTCAAAACGGTTTCCTTGAATTACTACCCAGTTGTGCTACGTAGTTTTCTTTGTACCTCTTCCTTTCTGTGTCACTATGGCCGAGGTGGACTTTCCGCAGCATAGTCATATTGCGGTGCGCAATCATTTGTAGAATTATAATGTCCCCGTGCATGGCATGGCTGTGATCATGGTTGTGAGTGCAGAGGTGGCTTACCCGTACGAGATTTTTTACTCATGGGTGACCTTCCCGGTTGTGAACACAAATAGCAATGTGTTAGAAACGTACACTCCCACTGCTGTGCTGCAGGAGAATGCTCCGTATAGTGTAAGGAAATTATAGCTAGCAAAGGTGGCAACGAAACTTATTAATAAAAATACCTCCCTATACGTAAAATATTTAAATATATTCAAGGAACACTCTAATGTAAACAATGTGTACATATAGAAAAATTCTTCTCATGATAAATGTATTTATTTATTTTTTGTATAGTTGATGAGTCATTAAATATTACAGAAATTCAATTGTGCATTTAAGATTTAAAAATAACCATTTCACAAAAATAATTAAATTAAACAGCCAACATAGGTATATACATATCCAGATGATAGACGAAAGGATGTGGAAAATGAGATAATGTGGTTCTGCAATTCTTTACTTTAAATTAAGGTTTTGTAGAGCTGAGGGAACATGTAGAGAAGAAAGGCCACACTAGAGGTAATAACGTCTCATATCAGTGTTGTATGTCAATAGACCCATCTTGTAGATACAGTGGTTTTATATAATAGCTCCTTAAACCCTAGATGATGATGCCTAAGATATCATTCATTAACCTACTTGGTCGGATATAAGATATATATCTGAGCTATCCAGCAGAAGTGGATGAGCTAACACTTGCCATCGAGGTAACACTAGCAACCAACATAATTGCTGACTACCCATATTTTACCTTGGTATATATAAAAAAATGATGTAAAGTGGCACCGCAATTAAATTTAATTCGATCAAAAAGATATGCAACCTTAAGTACTGTATACTACGTTGTGCCAGTTAGTATATCAGAATTAAACTTGCAAGTAATTCGGTATTGATGAAGCATAAAACGAAAATAAGATAATCCACTTGGTAGGCAGAAAAAACTTTAAGGGAAAAATCATAACATTCGCACTAGTAAAGTGGGACGATGTTGTACAATATCTATATGAGAATTTAAACATGTCCTGGAGTGGGTGATATATAAACAATACGAGATTTACTAGTAAGAACCGGTTGCATACTACACTCGGAAGAGAGATTCTGGTACAATTAAAAGAAGAGAAAGAGGCAACTTTGGGTACTTACAAACTATGATAACATCTTGGTAAGGACGTCAAAAACATGGGCTTCACTTAGAGGACGATTTCAAATAATCGAAGATGATCTCCTAAATCGGTGACATAAAAATATAAAATTGTACGTCCTCTCTATCGTCTAGACGCAAGGTTGATATTAGATCACAGTATACACATTTACCTGAATATAAAAAATTGCGATCCAATAAGGCTTTCTATGAGAAATGCCGTCCGTCAAGGATGAAACCAAACAACCGGTAAAATACGACCCAAATGGACCAAGGAATATCTCCTGGGGGAGAGACATGAATGATTTAAATACACATGTCTGAAAATGCCGTAATACAAAAGTAACCATGTCTCAATGGGAATGTAAAGTGCACGCATTTGCCTGAAGGATAAATCGTTTTGGTCAAAACACCCCTCATTCGGATCGTATATACATACACAAAAGTATGCACATTTACCTGATATAAAAAATTGCGATCCAATGAGGTTTTCTATCAGAAATGCCGTCCGTCAAAGATAAGACCAACCAGCAGGTAAATTACGACCCAAATGGACCGGGGAATGTCTCCTGAAGGAAAGACATGAATGATTTAAATACACATGTCTCAAATGCCGTAATATAAAAGTAACCATGTCACAGTGGGGACGCAGAGTACACGCATTTACCTGGAGGGTGGATAGTTTCGGTCCAAAATGCCCCTCGCTAGGATGTCACCGGCAGGAAGTATGCTCTGATACGAGTGATACGAACCAAACCGAGCGTATTGGTTTGTAATATATACACACAGGAACCGAGTAAGAGCCAATGGGATCACCTAGTTTGTTCAAATTCAATGCACCAGTGTGGCTCATTAAGGAAGGATTGCGGCCGTTAGCGTCTGTAGTTCAGAAGCTCATTGGCTTCCTAAAATACGTGCAAGCTAGCGTCATGATGCCAAAAAGGGACGAAACAATAACTGAATTAAAACACAATGGAATTTGGGGTTATGATTGTACCGTATAGTTAAATCTTGAGAGGAATAAAATTCCTCAATATGCATATGCGTGAGAGCTAGCGTCGTGACGGCACAGAAAGTTCCAATTGACGCTTGCAGCACCGAGTTTGGTTTGAATGCGCCCTACCCCACTCTTTGATTCAGAAAAGGGGGTGGTGATAAACAGAGTGTTTAATTAAGCAGACCACTCTTACGCAGTCCAAAGATCAGGGCTTGATCCATCACCGTTTTTTAGCTCACTGCACCATCCCAGCTCAGAACCTGGCTACATGCAAATTAGTCTGTTCCTGTCCCAGTGCATGATGGGAACAGGGCAAACCAAACTACCAAGCCAATTCTTATACTGGGAAGGAAACAAGCTTCCGGGGACCGGTTTCTGGCATTTCAGCCGTCGTCGACCCGGCTTGCTTGAATCCTGATGGTGCAATGAGCAAGGGACTCACATCTGAGTATACCCTTCCACGCTTATGGTGGACAAAATGATTCAGAAAAGGGGGTGGTGATGAACAGAGTGTCTGAATTAAGCAGACCACTCTTACCCAGTCCAAAGATCAGGGCTTGATCCATCACCGTTTTTTAGCTCACTGCACCATCCCAGCTCAGAACCTGGCTACATGCAAATTAGTCTGTTCCTGTGCATGATGGGAACAGGGCAAACCAAACTACCAAGCCAATTCTTATACTGGGAAGGAAACAAGCTTTCGGGGACCAGTTTCTGTCATTTTAGCCGTCGTCGGCCAGGTTTGCTTGAATCCTGATGGTGCAATGAGCAAGGGACTCACATCTGAGTATACCCTTCCACGCTTATGGTGGACAAAATGATTCAGAAAAGGGGGTGGTGATGAACAGAGTGTCTGAATTAAGCAGACCCCTCTTACCCAGTCCAAAGATCAGGGCTTGATCCATCACCGTGTTTTAGCTCACTGCACCATCCCAGCTCAGAACCTGGCTACATGCAAATTAGTCTGTTCCTGTCCTAGTGCATGATGGGAACAGGGCAAACCAAACTACCAAGCCAATTCTTATACTGGGAAGGAAACAAGCTTCCGGGGACCGGTTTCTGGCATCTCAGCCGTCGTCAACCCGGCTTGCTTGAATCCTGATGGTGCAATTAGCAAGGGACTCACATCTGAGTATACCCTTCCACGCTTATGGTGGACAAAATGATTCAGAAAAGGGGGTGGTGATGAACAGAGTGTCTGAATTAAGCAGACCACTCTTACCCAGTCCAAAGATCAGGGCTTGATCCATCATCGTTTTTTAGCTCACTGCACCATCCCAGCTCAGAACCTGGCTACATGCAAATTAGTCTGTTCCTGTCCCAGTGCATGATGGGAACAGGGCAAACCAAACTACCAAGCCAATTCTTATACTGGGAAGGAAACAAGCTTCTGGGGACCGGTTTCTGGCATTTCAGCCGTCGTCAGCCCGGCTTGCTTGAATCCTGATGGTGCAATGAGCAAGGGACTCACATCTGAGTATACCCTTCCACGCTTATGGTGGACAAAATGATTCAGAAAAGGGGGTGGTGATGAACAGAGTGTCTGAATTAAGCAGACCACTCTTACCCAGTCCAAAGATCAGGGCTTGAACCATCACCGTTTTTTAGCTCACTGCACCATCCCAGCTCAGAACCTGGCTACATGCAAATTAGTCTGTTCCTGTGCATGATGGGAACAGGGCAAACCAAACTACCAAGCCAATTCTTATACTGGGAAGGAAACAAGCTTCCGGGGACCGGTTTCTGGCATTTCAGCCGTCGTCGGCCCGGCTTGCTTGAATCCTGATGGTCCAATGAGCAAGGGACTCACATCTGAGTATACCCTTCCACGCTTATGGTGGACAAAATGATTCAGAAAAGGGGGTGGTGATGAACAGAGTGTCTGAATTAAGCAGACCACTCTTACCCAGTCCAAAGATCAGGGCTTGATCCATCATCGTTTTTTAGCTCACTGCACCATCCCAGCTCAGAACCTGGCTACATGCAAATTAGTCTGTTCCTGTCCCAGTGCATGATGGGAACAGGGCAAACCAAACTACCAAGCCAATTCTTATACTGGGAAGGAAACAAGCTTCCGGGGACCCGTTTCTGGCATTTCAGCCGTCGTCAACCCGGCTTGCTTGAATCCTGATGGTGCAATGAGCAAGGGACTCACATCTGAGTATACCCTTCCACTCTTATGGTGGAAAAAATGAATCAGAAAAGGGGGTGGTGATGAACAGAGTGTCTGAATTAAGCAGACCACTCTTACCCAGTCCAAAGATCAGGGCTTGATCCATCACCGTTTTTTAGCTCACTGAACCATCCCAGCTCAGAACCTGGCTACATGCAAATTAGTCTGTTCCTGTCCCAGTGCATGATGGGAACAGGGCAAACCAAACTACCAAGCCACTTCTTATACTGGGAAGGAAACAAGCTTACGGGGACCGGTTTCTGTCATTTCAGCCGTCGTTGGCCCG
Organism: Lissotriton vulgaris; assembly: GCF_964263255.1. Taxonomy (NCBI): domain Eukaryota; kingdom Metazoa; phylum Chordata; class Amphibia; order Caudata; family Salamandridae; genus Lissotriton; species Lissotriton vulgaris. Next base: position 2,125,752,667 of record NC_141685.1, read on the forward strand.
GCTTGCTTGAATCCTGATGGTGCAATGAGCAGGTTCTGAGCTGGGATGGTGCAGTGAGCTAAAAAATGGTGATGGATCAAGCCCTGGTCTTTGGACTGGGTAAGAGTGGTCTGCTTAATTCAGACACTCTGTTCATCACCACCCCCTTTTCTGAATCATTTTGCCCACCATAAGCGTGGAAGGGTATACTCAGATGTGAGTCCCTTGCTCATTGCACCATCAGGATTCAAGCAAGCCGGGCGGACGACGGCTGAAATGCCAGAAACCGGTCCCCGTAAGCTTGTTTCCTTCCCAGTATAAGAATTGGCTTGGTAGTTTGGTTTGCCCTGTTCCCATCATGCACAGGAACAGACTAATTTGCATGTAGCCAGGTTCTGAGCTGGGATGGTGCAGTGAGCTAAAAAACGGTGATGGATCAAGCCCTGATCTTTGGACTGGGTAAGAGTGGTCTGCTTAATTCAGACACTCTGTTCATCACCACCCCCTTTTCTGAATCATTTTGTCCACCATAAGCGTGGAAGGGTATACTCAGATGTGAGTCCCTTGCTCATTGCACCATCAGGATTCAAGCAAGCCGGGCTGACGACGGCTGAAATGCCAGAAACCGGTCCACAGAAGCTTGTTTCCTTCCCAGTATAAGAATTGGCTTGGTAGTTTGGTTTGCCCTGTTCCCATCATGCACTGGGACAGGAACAGACTAATTTGCATGTAGCCAGGTTCTGAGCTGGGATGGTGCAGTGAGCTAAAAAACGGTGATGGATCAAGCCCTGATCTTTGGACTGGGTAAGAGTGGAAGGGTATACTCAGATGTGACATCTGAGTATACCCTTCCACTCTTATGGTGGACAAAATGATTCAGAAAAGGGGGTGGGGATGAACAGAGTGTCTGAATTAAGCAGACCACTCTTACCCAGTCCAAAGATCAGGGCTTGATCCATCACCGTTTTTTAGCTCACTGCACCATCCCAGCTCAGAACCTGGCTACATGCAAATTAGTCTGTTCCTGTCCCAGTGCATGATGGGAACAGGGCAAATCAAACTACCAAGCCAATTCTTATACTGGGAAGGAAACAAGCCTCCGAGGACCGGCTTCTGGCATTTCAGCCGTCGTCTGCCCGGCTTGCTTGAATCCTGATGGTGCAATGAGCAAGGGACTCACATCTGAGTATACCCTTTCACGCTTATGGTGGACAAAATGATTCAGAAAAGGGGGTGGTGATGAACATAGTGTCTGAATTAAGCAGACCACTCTTACCCAGTCCAAAGATCAGGGCTTGATCCATCACCGTTTTTTAGCTCACTGCACCATCCCAGCTCAGAACCTGGCTACATGCAAATTAGTCTGTTTCTGTCCCAGTGCATGATGGGAACAGGGCAAACCAAACTACCAAGCCAATTCTTATACTGGGAAGGAAACAAGCTTCCGGGGACCGGTTTCTGGCATTTCAGCCGTCGTCTGCCCGGCTTGCTTGAATCCTGATGGTGCAATGAGCAAGGGACTCACATCTGAGTATACCCTTCCACGCTCATGGTGGACAAAATGATTCAGAAATGGGGGTGGTGATGAACAGAGTGTCTGAATTAAGCAGACCACTCTTACCCAGTCCAAAGATCAGGGCTTGATCCATCATCGTTTTTTAGCTCACTGCACCATCCCAGCTCAGAACCTGGCTACATGCAAATTAGTCTGTTCCTGTGCATGATGGGAACAGGGCAAACCAAACTACCAAGCCAATTCTTATACTGGGAAGGAAACAAGCTTCCGGGGACCGGTTTCTGGCATTTCAGCCGTCGTTGGCCCGGCTTGTTTGAATCCTGATGGTGCAATGAGCAAGGGACTCACATCTGAGTATACCCTTCCACGCTTATGGTGGACAAAATGATTCAGAAAAGGGGGTGGTGATGAACAGAGTGTCTGAATTAAGCAGACCACTCTTACCCAGTCCAAAGATCAGGGCTTGATCCATCACCATTTTTTAGCTCACTGCACCATCCCAGCTCAGAACCTGGCTACATGCAAATTAGTCTGTTCTTGTCCCAGTGCATGATGGGAACAGGGCAAACCAAACTACCAAGCCAATTCTTATACTGGGAAGGAAACAAGCTTCCGGGGACCGGTTTCTGGCATTTCAGCCGTCGTCGGCCCGGCTTGCTTGAATCCTGATGGTGCAATGAGCAAGGGACTCACATCTGAGTATACCCTTCCACGCTTATGGTGGACAAAATGATTCAGAAAAGGGGGTGGTGATGAACAGAGTGTCTGAATTAAGCAGACCACTCTTACCCAGTCCAAAGATCAGGGCTTGATCCATCACCGTTTTTTAGCTCACTGCACCATCCCAGCTCAGAACCTGGCTACATGCAAATTAGTCTGTTCCTGTCCCAGTGCATGATGGGAAGAGGGCAAACCAAACTACCAAGCCAATTCTTATACTGGGAAGGAAACAAGCTTCCGGGGACCGGTTTCTGGCATTTCAGCCGTCGTCGGCCCGGCTTGCTTGAATCCTGATAGTGCAATGAGCAAGGGACTCACATCTGAGTATACCCTTCCACGCTTATGGTGCACAAAATGATTCAGAAAAGGGGGTGGTGATGAACAGAGTGTCTGAATTAAGCAGACCACTCTTACCCAGTCCAAAGATCAGGGCTTGATCCATCACCGTTTTTTAGCTCACTGCACCATCCCAGCTCAGAACCTGGCTACATGCAAATTAGTCTGTTCCTGTCCTAGTGCATGATGGGAACAGGGCAAACCAAACTACCAAGCCAATTCTTATACTGGGAAGGAAACAACCTTCCGGGGACCGGTTTCCGGCATTTCAGCCGTCGTCAACCCGGCTTGCTTGAATCCTGATGGTGCAATGAGCAAGGGACTCACATCTGAGTATACCCGTCCACGCTTATGGTGGAAAAAATGATTCAGAAAAGGGGGTGGTGATGAACAGAGTGTCTGAATTAAGCAGACCACTCTTACCCAGTCCAAAGATCAGGGCTTGATCCATCACCGTTTTTTAGCTCACTGCACCATCCCAGCTTAGAACCTGGCTACATGCAAATTAGTCTGTTCCTGTCCAAGTGCATGATGGGAACAGGGCAAACCAAACTACCAAGTCAATTCTTATACTGGGAAGGAAACAAGCTTCCGGGGACCGGTTTCTGTCATTTCAGCCGTCGTCGGCCCGGCTTGCTTGAATCCTGATGGTGCAATGAGCAAGGGACTCACATCTGAGTATACCCTTCCACGCTTATGGTGGACAAAATGATTCAGAAAAGGGGGTGGTGATGAACAGAGTGTCTAAATTAAGCAGACCACTCTTACCCAGTCCAAAGATCAGGGCTTGATCCATCACCGTTTTTTAGCTCACTGCACCATCCCAGCTCAGAACCTGGCTACATGCAAATTAGTCTGTTCCTGTCCCAGTGCATGATGGGAACAGGGCAAACCGAACTACCAAGGCAATTCTTATACTGGGAAGGAAACAAGCTTCCGGGGACCGGTTTCTGGCATTTCAGCCGTCGTCAACCCGGCTTGCTTTAATCCTGATGGTGCAATTAGCAAGGGACTCACATCTGAGTATACCCTTCCACGCTTATGGTGGACAAAATGATTCAGAAAAGGGGGTGGTGATGAACAGAGTGTCTGAATTAAGCAGACCACTCTTACCCAGTCCAAAGATCAGGGCTTGATCCATCACCGTTTTTTAGCTCACTGCACCATCCCAGCTCAGAACCTGGCTACATGCAAATTAGTCTGTTCCTGTCCCAGTGCATGATGGGAACAGGGCAAACCAAACTACCAAGACAATTCTTATACTGGGAAGGAAACAAGCTTCCGGGGACCGGTTTCTGGCATTTCAGCCGTCGTCGGCCCGGCTTGCTTGAATCCTGATGGTGCAATGAGCAAGGGACTCACATCTGAGTATACCCTTCCACGCTTATGGTGGACAAAATGATTCAGAAAAGGGGGTGGTGATGAACAGAGTGTCTGAATTAAGCAGACCACTCTTACCCAGTCCAAAGATCAGGGCTTGATCCATCATCGTTTTTTAGCTCACTGCACCATCCCAGCTCAGAACCTGGCTACATGCAAATTAGTCTGTTCCTGTCCCAGTGCATGATGGGAACAGGGCAAACCAAACTACCAAGCCAATTCTTATACTGGGAAGGAAACAAGCTTCTGGGGACCGGTTTCTGGCATTTCAGCCATCGTCAGCCCGGCTTGCTTGAATCCTGATGGTGCAATGAGCAAGGGACTCACATCTGAGTATACCCTTCCACGCTTATGGTGGACAAAATGATTCAGAAAAGGGGGTGGTGATGAACAGAGTGTCTGAATTAAGCATACCACTCTTACCCAGTCCAAAGATCAGGGCTTGATCCATCACCGTTTTTTAGCTCACTGCACCATCCCAGCTCAGAACCTGGCTACATGCAAATTAGTCTGTTCCTGTCCCAGTGCATGATGGGAACAGGGCAAATCAAACTACCAAGCCAATTCTTATACTGGGAAGGAAACAAGCCTCCGAGGACCGGTTTCTGACATTTCAGCCGTCGTCTGCCCGGCTTGCTTGAATCCTGATGGTGCAATCAGCAAGGGACTCACATCTGAGTATACCCTTCCACGCTTATGGTGGAAAAAATGATTCAGAAAAGGGGGTGGTGATGAACAGAGTGTCTGAATTAAGCAGACCACTCTTACCCAGTCCAAAGATCAGGGCTTGATCCATCACTGTTTTTTAGCTCACTGCACCATCCCAGCTCAGAACCTGGCTACATGCAAATTAGTCTGTTCCTGTCCCAGTGCATGATGGGAACAGGGCAAACCAAACTACCAAGCCAATTCTTATACTGGGAAGGAAACAAGCTTCTGGGGACCGGTTTCTGGCATTTCAGCCGTCGTTGGCCCGGCTTGCTTGAATCCTGATGGTGCAATGAGCAAGGGACTCACATCTGAGTATACCCATCCACGCTTATGGTGGACACAATTATTCAGAAAAGGGGGTGGTGATGAACAGAGTGTCTGAATTAAGCAGACCACTTTTACCCAGTCCAAAGATCAGGGCTTGATCCATCACCGTTTTTTAGCTCACTGCACCATCCCAGCTCAGAACCTGGCTACATACAAATTAGTCTGTTCCTGTCCCAGTGCATGATGGGAACAGGGCAAACCAAACTACCAAGCCAATTCTTATACTGGGAAGGAAACAAGCTTCCGGGGACCGGTTTCGGTCATTTCAGCGGTCGTCGGCCCGGCTTGCTTGAATCCTGATGGTGCAATGAGCAAGGGACTCACATCTGAGTATACCCTTCCACGCTTATGGTGGACAAAATGATTCAGAAAAGGGGGTGGTGATGAACAGAGTGTCTGAATTAAGCAGACCACTCTTACCCAGTCCAAAGATCAGGGCTTGATCCATCACCGTTTTTTAGCTCACTGCACCATCCCAGCTCAGAACCTGGCTACATACAAATTAGTCTGTTCCTGTCCCAGTGCATGATGGGAACAGGGCAAACCAAACTACCAAGCCAATTCTTATACTGGGAAGAAAACAAGCTTCCGGGGACTGGTTTCTCGCATTTCAGCCGTCATCGGCCCGGCTTGCTTGAATCCTGATGGTGCAATGAGCAAGGGACTCAAATCTGAGTATACCCTTCCACGCTTATGGTGGACAAAATGATTCAGAAATGGGGGTGGTGATGAACAGAGTGTCTGAATTAAGCAGACCACTCTTACCCAGTCCAAAGATCAGGGCTTGATCCATCATCGTTTTTTAGCTCACTGCACCATCCCAGCTCAGAACCTGGCTACATGCAAATTAGTCTGTTCCTGTGCATGATGGGAACAGGGCAAACCAAACTACCAAGCCAATTCTCATACTAGGAAGGAAACAATCTTCCCGGGACCGGTTTCTGGCATTTCAGCCATCGTCGGCCCGGCTTGCTTGAATCCTGATGGTGCAATGAGCAAGGGATTCACATCTGAGTATACCCTTCCACGCTTATGGTGGACAAAATCATTCAGAAAAGGGGGTGGTGATGAACAGAGTGTCTGAATTAAGCAGACCACTCTTACCCAGTCCAAAGATCAGGGCTTGATCCATCACCATTTTTTAGCTCACTGCACCATCCCAGCTCAGAACCTGGATAAAATGCAAATTAGTCTGTTCCTTCCCCAGTGCATGATGGGAACAGGGCAAACCAAACTACCAAGCCAATTCTTATACTGGGAAGGAAACAAGCTTCCGGGGACCGGTTTCTGGCATTTCAGCCGTCGTCGGCCCGGCTTGCTTGAATCCTGATGGTGCAATGAGCAAGGGACTCACATCTGAGTATACCCTTCCACGCTTATGGTGGACAAAATGATTCAGAAAAGGGGGTGGTGATGAACAGAGTGTCTGAATTAAGCAGACCACTCTTACCCAGTCCAAAGATCAGGGCTTGATCCATCACCGTTTTTTAGCTCACTGCACCATCCCAGCTCAGAACCTGGCTACATGCAAATTAGTCTGTTCCTGTCCCAGTGCATGATGGGAACAGGGCAAACCAAACTACCAAGCCAATTCTTATACTGGGAAGGAAACAAGCTTCCGGGGACCGGTTTCTGGCATTTCAGCCGTCGTCAACCCGGCTTGCTTGAATCCTGATGGTGCAATTAGCAAGGGACTCACATCTGAGTATACCCTTCCACGCTTATGGTGGACAAAATGATTCAGAAAAGGGGTGGTGATGAACAGAGTGTCTGAATTAAGCAGACCACTCTTACCCAGTCCAAAGATCAGGGCTTGATCCATCATCGTTTTTTAGCTCACTGCACCATCCCAGCTCAGAACCTGGCTACATGCAAATTAGTCTGTTCCTGTCCCAGTGCATGATGGGAACAGGGCAAACCAAACTACCAAGCCAATTCTTATACTGGGAAGGAAACAAGCTTCCGGGGACCGGTTTCTGGCATTTCAGCCGTCGTTGGCCCGGCTTGTTTGAATCCTGATGGTGCAATGAGCAAGGGACTCACATCTGAGTATACCCTTCCACGCTTATGGTGGACAAAATGATTCAGAAAAGGGGGTGGTGATGAACAGAGTGTCTGAATTAAGCAGACCACTCTTACCCAGTCCAAAGATCAGGGCTTGATCCATCACCATTTTTTAGCTCACTGCACCATCCCAGCTCAGAACCTGGCTACATGCAAATTAGTCTGTTCCTGTCCCAGTGCATGATGGGAACAGGGCAAACCAAACTACCAAGCCAATTCTTATACTGGGAAGGAAACAAGCTTCCGGGGACCGGTTTCTGGCATTTCAGCCATCGTCGGCTCGGCTTGCTTGAATCCTGATGGTGCAATGAGCAAGGGACTCACATCTGAGTATACCCTTCCACGCTTATGGTGGACAAAATGATTCAGAAAAGGGGGTGGTGATGAACAGAGTGTCTGAATTAAGCAGACCACTCTTACCCAGTCCAAAGATCAGGGCTTGATCCATCACCGTTTTTTAGCTCACTGCACCATCCCAGCTCAGAACCTGGCTACATGCAAATTAGTCTGTTCCTGTCCCAGTGCATGATGGGAAGAGGGCAAACCAAACTACCAAGCCAATTCTTATACTGGGAAGGAAACAAGCTTCCGGGGACCGGTTTCTGGCATTTCAGCCGTCGTTGGCCCGGCTTGTTTGAATCCTGATGGTGCAATGAGCAAGGGACTCACATCTGAGTATACCCTTCCACGCTTATGGTGGACAAAATGATTCAGAAAAGGGGGTGGTGATGAACAGAGTGTCTGAATTAAGCAGACCACTCTTACCCAGTCCAAAGATCAGGGCTTGATCCATCACTGTTTTTTAGCTCACTGCACCATCCCAGCTCAGAACCTGGCTACATGCAAATTAGTCTGTTCCTGTCCCAGTGCATGATGGGAACAGGGCAAACCAAACTACCAAGCCAATTCTTATACTGGGAAGGAAACAAGCTTCCGGGGACCGGTTTCTGGCATTTCAGCCGTCGTCGGCCCGGCTTGCTTGAATCCTGATGGTGCAATGAGCAAGGGACTCACATCTGAGTATACCCTTCCACGCTTATGGTGGACAAAATGATTCAGAAAAGGGGGTGGTGATGAACAGAGTGTCTGAATTAAGCAGACCACTCTTACCCAGTCCAAAGATCAGGGCTTGATCCATCACCGTTTTTTAGCTCACTGCACCATCCCAGCTCAGAACCTGGCTACATGCAAATTAGTCTGTTCCTGTCCCAGTGCATGATGGGAAGAGGGCAAACCAAACTACCAAGCCAATTCTTATACTGGGAAGGAAACAAGCTTCCGGGGACCGGTTTCTGGCATTTCAGCCGTCGTCGGCCCGGCTTGCTTGAATCCTGATAGTGCAATGAGCAAGGGACTCACATCTGAGTATACCCTTCCACGCTTATGGTGGACAAAATGATTCAGAAAAGGGGGTGGTGATGAACAGAGTGTCTGAATTAAGCAGACCACTCTTACCCAGTCCAAAGATCAGGGCTTGATCCATCACCGTTTTTTAGCTCACTGCACCATCCCAGCTCAGAACCTGGCTACATGCAAATTAGTCTGTTCCTGTCCTAGTGCATGATGGGAACAGGGCAAACCAAACTACCAAGCCAATTCTTATACTGGGAAGGAAACAACCTTCCGGGGACCGGTTTCCGGCATTTCAGCCGTCGTCAACCCGGCTTGCTTGAATCCTGATGGTGCAATGAGCAAGGGACTCACATCTGAGTATACCCGTCCACGCTTATGGTGGAAAAAATGATTCAGAAAAGGGGGTGGTGATGAACAGAGTGTCTGAATTAAGCAGACCACTCTTACCCAGTCCAAAGATCAGGGCTTTATCCATCACCGTTTTTTAGCTCACTGCACCATCCCAGCTTAGAACCTGGCAACATGCAAATTAGTCTGTTCCTGTCCAAGTGCATGATGGGAACAGGGCAAACCAAACTACCAAGTCAATTCTTATACTGGGAAGGAAACAAGCTTCCGGGGACCGGTTTCTGTCATTTCAGCCGTCGTCGGCCCGGCTTGCTTGAATCCTGATGGTGCAATGAGCAAGGGACTCACATCTGAGTATACCCTTCCACGCTTATGGTGGACAAAATGATTCAGAAAAGGGGGTGGTGATGAACAGAGTGTCTGAATTAAGCAGACCACTCTTACCCAGTCCAAAGATCAGGGCTTGATCCATCACCGTTTTTTAGCTCACTGCACCATCCCAGCTCAGAACCTGGCTACATGCAAATTAGTCTGTTCCTGTCCCAGTGCATGATGGGAAGAGGGCAAACCAAACTACCAAGCCAATTCTTATACTGCGAAGGAAACAAGCTTCCGGGGACCGGTTTCTGGCATTTCAGCCGTCGTCGGCCCGGCTTGCTTGAATCCTGATAGTGCAATGAGCAAGGGACTCACATCTGAGTATACCCTTCCACGCTTATGGTGGACAAAATGATTCAGAAAAGGGGGTGGTGATGAACAGAGTGTCTGAATTAAGCAGACCACTCTTACCCAGTCCAAAGATCAGGGCTTGATCCATCACCGTTTTTTAGCTCACTGCACCATCCCAGCTCAGAACCTGGCTACATGCAAATTAGTCTGTTCCTGTCCTAGTGCATGATGGGAACAGGGCAAACCAAACTACCAAGCCAATTCTTATACTGGGAAGGAAACAACCTTCCGGGGACCGGTTTCCGGCATTTCAGCCGTCGTCAACCCGGCTTGCTTGAATCCTGATGGTGCAATGAGCAAGGGACTCACATCTGAGTATACCCGTCCACGCTTATGGTGGAAAAAATGATTCAGAAAAGGGGGTGGTGATGAACAGAGTGTCTGAATTAAGCAGACCACTCTTACCCAGTCCAAAGATCAGGGCTTGATCCATCACCGTTTTTTAGCTCACTGCACCATCCCAGCTTAGAACCTGGCAACATGCAAATTAGTCTGTTCCTGTCCAAGTGCATGATGGGAACAGGGCAAACCAAACTACCAAGTCAATTCTTATACTGGGAAGGAAACAAGCTTCCGGGGACCGGTTTCTGTCATTTCAGCCGTCGTCGGCACGGCTTGCTTGAATCCTGATGGTGCAATGAGCAAGGGACTCACATCTGAGTATACCCTTCCACGCTTATGGTGGACAAAATGATTCAGAAAAGGGGGTGGTGATGAACAGAGTGTCTAAATTAAGCAGACCACTCTTACCCAGTCCAAAGATCAGGGCTTGATCCATCACCGTTTTTTAGCTCACTGCACCATCCCAGCTCAGAACCTGGCTACATGCAAATTAGTCTGTTCCTGTCCCAGTGCATGATGGGAACAGGGCAAACCGAACTACCAAGGCAATTCTTATACTGGGAAGGAAACAAGCTTCCGGGGACCGGTTTCTGGCATTTCAGCCGTCGTCAACCCGGCTTGCTTTAATCCTGATGGTGCAATTAGCAAGGGACTCACATCTGAGTATACCCTTCCACGCTTATGGTGGACAAAATTATTCAGAAAAGGGGGTGGTGATGAACAGAGTGTCTGAATTAAGCAGACCTCTCTTACCCAGTCCAAAGATCAGGGCTTGATCCATCACCGTTTTTTAGCTCACTGCACCATCCCAGCTCAGAACCTGGCTACATGCAAATTAGTCTGTTCCTGTCCCAGTGCATGATGGGAACAGGGCAAACCAAACTACCAAGACAATTCTTATACTGGGAAGGAAACAAGCTTCCGGGGACCGGTTTCTGGCATTTCAGCCGTCGTCGGCCCGGCTTGCTTGAATCCTGATGGTGCAATGAGCAAGGGACTCACATCTGAGTATACCCTTTCACGCTTATGGTGGACAAAATGATTCAGAAAAGGGGGTGGTGATGAACAGAGTGTCTGAATTAAGCAGACCACTCTTACCCAGTCCAAAGATCAGGGCTTGATCCATCACCATTTTTTAGCTCACTGCACCATCCCAGCTCAGAACCTGGCTACATGCAAATTAGTCTGTTCCTGTCCCAGTGCATGATGGGAACAGGGCAAACCAAACTACCAAGCCAATTCTTCTACTGGGAAGGAAACAAGCTTCCGGGGACCGGTTTCTGGCATTTCAGCCGTCGTCGGCCCGGCTTGCTTGAATCCTGATGGTGCAATGAGCAAGGGACTCACATCTGAGTATACCCTTCCACGCTTATGGTGGACAAAATGATTCAGAAAAGGGGGTGGTGATGAACAGAGTGTCTGAATTAAGCAGACCACTCTTACCCAGTCCAAAGATCAGGGCTTGATCCATCACCGTTTTTTAGCTCACTGCACCATCCCAGCTCAGAACCTGGCTACATGCAAATTAGTCTGTTCCTGTCCCAGTGCATGATGGGAAGAGGGCAAACCAAACTACCAAGCCAATTCTTATACTGGGAAGGAAACAAGCTTCCGGGGACCGGTTTCTGGCATTTCAGCCGTCGTCGGCCCGGCTTGCTTGAATCCTGATAGTGCAATGAGCAAGGGACTCACATCTGAGTATACCCTTCCACGCTTATGGTGGACAAAATGATTCAGAAAAGGGGGTGGTGATGAACAGAGTGTCTGAATTAAGCAGACCACTCTTACCCAGTCCAAAGATCAGGGCTTGATCCATCACCGTTTTTTAGCTCACTGCACCATCCCAGCTCAGAACCTGGCTACATGCAAATTAGTCTGTTCCTGTCCTAGTGCATGATGGGAACAGGGCAAACCAAACTACCAAGCCAATTCTTATACTGGGAAGGAAACAACCTTCCGGGGACCGGTTTCCGGCATTTCAGCCGTCGTCAACCCGGCTTGCTTGAATCCTGATGGTGCAATGAGCAAGGGACTCACATCTGAGTATACCCGTCCACGCTTATGGTGGAAAAAATGATTCAGAAAAGGGGGTGGTGATGAACAGAGTGTCTGAATTAAGCAGACCACTCTTACCCAGTCCAAAGATCAGGGCTTGATCCATCACCGTTTTTTAGCTCACTGCACCATCCCAGCTTAGAACCTGGCAACATGCAAATTAGTCTGTTCCTGTCCAAGTGCATGATGGGAACAGGGCAAACCAAACTACCAAGTCAATTCTTATACTGGGAAGGAAACAAGCTTCCGGGGACCGGTTTCTGTCATTTCAGCCGTCGTCGGCCCGGCTTGCTTGAATCCTGATGGTGCAATGAGCAAGGGACTCACATCTGAGTATACCCTTCCACGCTTATGGTGGACAAAATGATTCAGAAAAGGGGGTGGTGATGAACAGAGTGTCTAAATTAAGCAGACCACTCTTACCCAGTCCAAAGATCAGGGCTTGATCCATCACCGTTTTTTAGCTCACTGCACCATCCCAGCTCAGAACCTGGCTACATGCAAATTAGTCTGTTCCTGTCCCAGTGCATGATGGGAACAGGGCAAACCGAACTACCAAGGCAATTCTTATACTGGGAAGGAAACAAGCTTCCGGGGACCGGTTTCTGGCATTTCAGCCGTCGTCAACCCGGCTTGCTTTAATCCTGATGGTGCAATTAGCAAGGGACTCACATCTGAGTATACCCTTCCACGCTTATGGTGGACAAAATTATTCAGAAAAGGGGGTGGTGATGAACAGAGTGTCTGAATTAAGCAGACCTCTCTTACCCAGTCCAAAGATCAGGGCTTGATCCATCACCGTTTTTTAGCTCACTGCACCATCCCAGCTCAGAACCTGGCTACATGCAAATTAGTCTGTTCCTGTCCCAGTGCATGATGGGAACAGGGCAAACCAAACTACCAAGACAATTCTTATACTGGGAAGGAAACAAGCTTCCGGGGACCGGTTTCTGGCATTTCAGCCGTCGTCGGCCCGGCTTGCTTGAATCCTGATGGTGCAATGAGCAAGGGACTCACATCTGAGTATACCCTTCCACGCTTATGGTGGACAAAATGATTCAGAAAAGGGGGTGGTGATGAACAGAGTGTCTGAATTAAGCAGACCACTCTTACCCAGTCCAAAGATCAGGGCTTGATCCATCATCGTTTTTTAGCTCACTGCACCATCCCAGCTCAGAACCTGGCTACATGCAAATTAGTCTGTTCCTGTCCCAGTGCATGATGGGAACAGGGCAAACCAAACTACCAAGCCAATTCTTATACTGGGAAGGAAACAAGCTTCTGGGGACCGGTTTCTGGCATTTCAGCCATCGTCAGCCCGGCTTGCTTGAATCCTGATGGTGCAATGAGCAAGGGACTCACATCTGAGTATACCCTTCCACGCTTATGGTGGACAAAATGATTCAGAAAAGGGGGTGGTGATGAACAGAGTGTCTGAATTAAGCATACCACTCTTACCCAGTCCAAAGATCAGGGCTTGATCCATCACTGTTTTTTAGCTCACTGCACCATCCCAGCTCAGAACCTGGCTACATGCAAATTAGTCTGTTCCTGTCCCAGTGCATGATGGGAACAGGGCAAATCAAACTACCAAGCCAATTCTTATACTGGGAAGGAAACAAGCCTCCGAGGACCGGTTTCTGACATTTCAGCCGTCGTCTGCCCGGCTTGCTTGAATCCTGATGGTGCAATCAGCAAGGTACTCACATCTGAGTATACCCTTCCACGCTTATGGTGGAAAAAATGATTCAGAAAAGGGGGTGGTGATGAACAGAGTGTCTGAATTAAGCAGACCACTCTTACCCAGTCCAAAGATCAGGGCTTGATCCATCACTGTTTTTTAGCTCACTGCACCATCCCAGCTCAGAACCTGGCTACATGCAAATTAGTCTGTTCCTGTCCCAGTGCATGATGGGAACAGGGCAAACCAAACTACCAAGCCAATTCTTATACTGGGAAGGAAACAAGCTTCTGGGGACCGGTTTCTGGCATTTCAGCCGTCGTTGGCCCGGCTTGCTTGAATCCTGATGGTGCAATGAGCAAGGGACTCACATCTGAGTATACCCATCCACGCTTATGGTGGACACAATTATTCAGAAAAGGGGGTGGTGATGAACAGAGTGTCTGAATTAAGCAGACCACTCTTACCCAGTCCAAAGATCAGGGCTTGATCCATCACCGTTTTTTAGCTCACTGCACCATCCCAGCTCAGAACCTGGCTACATACAAATTAGTCTGTTCCTGTCCCAGTGCATGATGGGAACAGGGCAAACCAAACTACCAAGCCAATTCTTATACTGGGAAGGAAACAAGCTTCCGGGGACCGGTTTCGGTCATTTCAGCGGTCGTCGGCCCGGCTTGCTTGAATCCTGATGGTGCAATGAGCAAGGGACTCACATCTGAGTATACCCTTCCACGCTTATGGTGGACAAAATGATTCAGAAAAGGGGGTGGTGATGAACAGAGTGTCTGAATTAAGCAGACCACTCTTACCCAGTCCAAAGATCAGGGCTTGATCCATCACCGTTTTTTAGCTCACTGCACCATCCCAGCTCAGAACCTGGCTACATACAAATTAGTCTGTTCCTGTCCCAGTGCATGATGGGAACAGGGCAAACCAAACTACCAAGCCAATTCTTATACTGGGAAGAAAACAAGCTTCCGGGGACTGGTTTCTCGCATTTCAGCCGTCGTCGGCCCGGCTTGCTTGAATCCTGATGGTGCAATGAGCAAGGGACTCAAATCTGAGTATACCCTTCCACGCTTATGGTGGACAAAATGATTCAGAAATGGGGGTGGTGATGAACAGAGTGTCTGAATTAAGCAGACCACTCTTACCCAGTCCAAAGATCAGGGCTTGATCCATCATCGTTTTTTAGCTCACTGCACCATCCGAGCTCAGAACCTGGCTACATGCAAATTAGTCTGTTCCTGTGCATGATGGGAACAGGGCAAACCAAACTACCAAGCCAATTCTTATACTAGGCAGGAAACAATCTTCCGGGGACCGGTTCCTGGCATTTCAGCCATCGTCGGCCCGGCTTGCTTGAATCCTGATGGTGCAATGAGCAAGGGATTCACATCTGAGTATACCCTTCCACGCTTATGGTGGACAAAATCATTCAGAAAAGGGGGTGGTGATGAACAGAGTGTCTGAATTAAGCAGACCACTCTTACCAAGTCCAAAGATCAGGGCTTGATCCATCACCATTTTTTAGCTCACTGCACCATCCCAGCTCAGAACCTGGATAAAATGCAAATTAGTCTGTTCCTTCCCCAGTGCATGATGGGAACAGGGCAAACCAAACTACCAAGCCAATTCTTATACTGGGAAGGAAACAAGCTTCCGGGGACCGGTTTCTGGCATTTCAGCCGTCGTCGGCCCGGCTTGCTTGAATCCTGATGGTGCAATGAGCAAGGGACTCACATCTGAGTATACCCTTCCACGCTTATGGTGGACAAAATGATTCAGAAAAGGGGGTGGTGATGAACAGAGTGTCTGAATTAAGCAGACCACTCTTACCCAGTCCAAAGATCAGGGCTTGATCCATCACCGTTTTTTAGCTCACTGCACCATCCCAGCTCAGAACCTGGCTACATGCAAATTAGTCTGTTCCTGTCCCAGTGCATGATGGGAAAAGGGCAAACCAAACTACCAAGCCAATTCTTATACTGGGAAGGAAACAAGCTTCCGGGGACCGGTTTCTGGCATTTCAGCCGTCGTCGGCCCGGCTTGCTTGAATCCTGATAGTGCAATGAGCAAGGGACTCACATCTGAGTATACCCTTCCACGCTTATGGTGGACAAAATGATTCAGAAAAGGGGGTGGTGATGAACAGAGTGTCTGAATTAGGCAGACCACTCTTACCCAGTCCAAAGATCAGGGCTTGATCCATCACCGTTTTTTAGCTCACTGCACCATCCCAGCTCAGAACCTGGCTACATGCAAATTAGTCTGTTCCTGTCCTAGTGCATGATGGGAACAGGGCAAACCAAACTACCAAGCCAATTCTTATACTGGGAAGGAAACAACCTTCCGGGGACCGGTTTCCGGCATTTCAGCCGTCGTCAACCCGGCTTGCTTGAATCCTGATGGTGCAATGAGCAAGGGACTCACATCTGAGTATACCCGTCCACGCTTATGGTGGAAAAAATGATTCAGAAAAGGGGGTGGTGATGAACAGAGTGTCTGAATTAAGCAGACCACTCTTACCCAGTCCAAAGATCAGGGCTTGATCCATCACCGTTTTTTAGCTCACTGCACCATCCCAGCTTAGAACCTGGCTACATGCAAATTAGTCTGTTCCTGTCCAAGTGCATGATGGGAACAGGGCAAACCAAACTACCAAGTCAATTCTTATACTGGGAAGGAAACAAGCTTCCGGGGACCGGTTTCTGTCATTTCAGCCGTCGTCGGCCCGGCTTGCTTGAATCCTGATGGTGCAATGAGCAAGGGACTCACATCTGAGTATACCCTTCCACGCTTATGGTGGACAAAATGATTCAGAAAAGGGGGTGGTGATGAACAGAGTGTCTAAATTAAGCAGACCACTCTTACCCAGTCCAAAGATCAGGGCTTGATCCATCACCGTTTTTTAGCTCACTGCACCATCCCAGCTCAGAACCTGGCTACATGCAAATTAGTCTGTTCCTGTCCCAGTGCATGATGGGAACAGGGCAAACCGAACTACCAAGGCAATTCTTATACTGGGAAGGAAACAAGCTTCCGGGGACCGGTTTCTGGCATTTCAGCCGTCGTCAACCCGGCTTGCTTTAATCCTGATGGTGCAATTAGCAAGGGACTCACATCTGAGTATACCCTTCCACGCTTATGGTGGACAAAATTATTCAGAAAAGGGGGTGGTGATGAACAGAGTGTCTGAATTAAGCAGACCACTCTTACCCAGTCCAAAGATCAGGGCTTGATCCATCACCGTTTTTTAGCTCACTGCACCATCCCAGCTCAGAACCTGGCTACATGCAAATTAGTCTGTTCCTGTCCCAGTGCATGATGGGAACAGGGCAAACCAAACTACCAAGACAATTCTTATACTGGGAAGGAAACAAGCTTCCGGGGACCGGTTTCTGGCATTTCAGCCGTCGTCGGCCCGGCTTGCTTGAATCCTGATGGTGCAATGAGCAAGGGACTCACATCTGAGTATACCCTTCCACGCTTATGGTGGACAAAATGATTCAGAAAAGGGGGTGGTGATGAACAGAGTGTCTGAATTAAGCAGACCACTCTTACCCAGTCCAAAGATCAGGGCTTGATCCATCATCGTTTTTTAGCTCACTGCACCATCCCAGCTCAGAACCTGGCTACATGCAAATTAGTCTGTTCCTGTCCCAGTGCATGATGGGAACAGGGCAAACCAAACTACCAAGCCAATTCTTATACTGGGAAGGAAACAAGCTTCTGGGGACCGGTTTCTGGCATTTCAGCCATCGTCAGCCCGGCTTGCTTGAATCCTGATGGTGCAATGAGCAAGGGACTCACATCTGAGTATACCCTTCCACGCTTATGGTGGACAAAATGATTCAGAAAAGGGGGTGGTGATGAACAGAGTGTCTGAATTAAGCATACCACTCTTACCCAGTCCAAAGATCAGGGCTTGATCCATCACCGTTTTTTAGCTCACTGCACCATCCCAGCTCAGAACCTGGCTACATGCAAATTAGTCTGTTCCTGTCCCAGTGCATGATGGGAACAGGGCAAATCAAACTACCAAGCCAATTCTTATACTGGGAAGGAAACAAGCCTCCGAGGACCGGTTTCTGAAATTTCAGCCGTCGTCTGCCCGGCTTGCTTGAATCCTGATGGTGCAATCAGCAAGGGACTCACATCTGAGTATACCCTTCCACGCTTATGGTGGAAAAAATGATTCAGAAAAGGGGGTGGTGATGAACAGAGTGTCTGAATTAAGCAGACCACTCTTACCCAGTCCAAAGATCAGGGCTTGATCCATCACTGTTTTTTAGCTCACTGCACCATCCCAGCTCAGAACCTGGCTACATGCAAATTAGTCTGTTCCTGTCCCAGTGCATGATGGGAACAGGGCAAACCAAACTACCAAGCCAATTCTTATACTGGGAAGGAAACAAGCTTCTGGGGACCGGTTTCTGGCATTTCAGCCGTCGTTGGCCCGGCTTGCTTGAATCCTGATGGTGCAATGAGCAAGGGACTCACATCTGAGTATACCCATCCACGCTTATGGTGGACACAATTATTCAGAAAAGGGGGTGGTGATGAACAGAGTGTCTGAATTAAGCAGACCACTCTTACCCAGTCCAAAGATCAGGGCTTGATCCATCACCGTTTTTTAGCTCACTGCACCATCCCAGCTCAGAACCTGGCTACATACAAATTAGTCTGTTCCTGTCCCAGTGCATGATGGGAACAGGGCAAACCAAACTACCAAGCCAATTCTTATACTGGGAAGGAAACAAGCTTCCGGGGACCGGTTTCGGTCATTT
Organism: Lissotriton vulgaris; assembly: GCF_964263255.1. NCBI lineage: Eukaryota > Metazoa > Chordata > Amphibia > Caudata > Salamandridae > Lissotriton > Lissotriton vulgaris. The sequence goes on from NC_141685.1 coordinate 2,125,771,001, forward strand.
CAGCGGTCGTCGGCCCGGCTTGCTTGAATCCTGATGGTGCAATGAGCAAGGGACTCACATCTGAGTATACCCTTCCACGCTTATGGTGGACAAAATGATTCAGAAAAGGGGGTGGTGATGAACAGAGTGTCTGAATTAAGCAGACCACTCTTACCCAGTCCAAAGATCAGGGCTTGATCCATCACCGTTTTTTAGCTCACTGCACCATCCCAGCTCAGAACCTGGCTACATACAAATTAGTCTGTTCCTGTCCCAGTGCATGATGGGAACAGGGCAAACCAAACTACCAAGCCAATTCTTATACTGGGAAGAAAACAAGCTTCCGGGGACTGGTTTCTCGCATTTCAGCCGTCGTCGGCCCGGCTTGCTTGAATCCTGATGGTGCAATGAGCAAGGGACTCAAATCTGAGTATACCCTTCCACGCTTATGGTGGACAAAATGATTCAGAAATGGGGGTGGTGATGAACAGAGTGTCTGAATTAAGCAGACCACTCTTACCCAGTCCAAAGATCAGGGCTTGATCCATCATCGTTTTTTAGCTCACTGCACCATCCCAGCTCAGAACCTGGCTACATGCAAATTAGTCTGTTCCTGTGCATGATGGGAACAGGGCAAACCAAACTACCAAGCCAATTCTTATACTAGGAAGGAAACAATCTTCCGGGGACCGGTTTCTGGCATTTCAGCCATCGTCGGCCCGGCTTGCTTGAATCCTGATGGTGCAATGAGCAAGGGATTCACATCTGAGTATACCCTTCCACGCTTATGGTGGACAAAATCATTCAGAAAAGGGGGTGGTGATGAACAGAGTGTCTGAATTAAGCAGACCACTCTTACCCAGTCCAAAGATCAGGGCTTGATCCATCACCATTTTTTAGCTCACTGCACCATCCCAGCTCAGAACCTGGATAAAATGCAAATTAGTCTGTTCCTTCCCCAGTGCATGATGGGAACAGGGCAAACCAAACTACCAAGCCAATTCTTATACTGGGAAGGAAACAAGCTTCCGGGGACCGGTTTCTGGCATTTCAGCCGTCGTCGGCCCGGCTTGCTTGAATCCTGATGGTGCAATGAGCAAGGGACTCACATCTGAGTATACCCTTCCACGCTTATGGTGGACAAAATGATTCAGAAAAGGGGGTGGTGATGAACAGAGTGTCTGAATTAAGCAGACCACTCTTACCCAGTCCAAAGATCAGGGCTTGATCCATCACCGTTTTTTAGCTCACTGCACCATCCCCTGCTCAGAACCTGGCTACATGCAAATTAGTCTGTTCCTGTCCCAGTGCATGATGGGAACAGGGCAAACCAAACTACCAAGCCAATTCTTATACTGGGAAGGAAACAAGCTTCCGGGGACCGGTTTCTGGCATTTCAGCCGTCGTCAACCCGGCTTGCTTTAATCCTGATGGTGCAATTAGCAAGGGACTCACATCTGAGTATACCCTTCCACGCTTATGGTGGACAAAATTATTCAGAAAAGGGGGTGGTGATAAACAGAGTGTCTGAATTAAGCAGACCAATCTTACCCAGTCCAAAGATCATGGCTTGATCCATCATCGTTTTTTAGTCACTGCACCATCCCAGCTCAGAACCTGGCTACATGCAAATTAGTCTGTTCCTGTCCCAGTGCATGATGGGAACAGGGCAAACCAAACTACCAAGCCAATTCTTATACTGGGAAGGAAACAGGCTTCCGGGGACCGGTTTCTGGCATTTCAGCCGTCGTCGGCACGGCTTGCTTGAATCCTGATGGTGCAATGAGCAAGGGACTCACATCTGAGTATACCCTTCCGCGCTTATGGTGGACAAAATGATTCAGAAAAGGGGGTGGTGATGAACAGAGTGTCTGAATTAAGCAGACCACTCTTACCCAGTCCAAAGATCAGGGCTTGATCCATCACCGTTTTTTAGCTCACTGCACCATCCCAGCTCAGAACCTGGCTACATGCAAATTAGTCTGTTCCTGTCCCAGTGCATGATGGGAACAGGGCAAACCAAACTGCCAAGCCAATTCTTACACTGGGAAGGAAACAAGCTTCCAGGGACCGGTTTCTGGCATTTCAGCCGTCGTCGGCCCGGCTTGCTTGAATCCTGATGGTGCAATGAGCAAGGGACTCACATCTGAGTATACCCTTCCACGCTTATGGTGGACAAAATGATTCAGAAAAGGGGGTGGTGATGAACAGAGTGTCTGAATTAAGCAGACCACTCTTACCCAGTCCAAAGATCAGGGCTTGATCTATCACCGTTTTTTAGCTCACTGCACCATTCCAGCTCAGAACCTGGTTACATGCAAATTAGTCTGTTCCTGTACCGTTGCATGATGGGAACAGGGCAAACCAAACTAGCAAGCCAATTCTTATACTGGGAAAGAAACAAGCTTCAGGGGACCGGTTTCTGGCATTTCAGCTGTCGTCGGCCCGGCTTGCTTGAATCCTGATGGTGCAATGAGCAAGGGACTCACATCTGAGTATACCCTTCCACGCTTATGGTGGACAAAATGATTCAGAAAAGGGGGTGGTGATGAATAGAGTGTCTGAATTAGGCAGACCACTCTTACCCAGTCCAAAGATCAGGGCTTGATCCATAACCGTTTTTTAGCTCACTGCACCATCCCAGTTCAGAACCTGGCTACATGCAAATTAATCTGTTCCTGTCCCAGTGCATGATGGGAACAGGGCAAACCAAACTACCAAGCCAATTCTTATACTGGGAAGAAAACAAGCTTCCGGGGACCGGTTTCTGGCATTTTAGCCGTCGTCGACCCGGCTTGCTTGAATCCTGATGGTGCAATGAGCAAGGGACTCACATCTGAGTATACCCTTCCACGCTTATGGTGGACAAAATGATTCAGAAAAGGGGGTGGTGATGAACAGAGTGTCTGAATTATGCAGACCAATCTTACCCAGTCCAAAGATCAGGGCTTGATCCATCATCGTTTTTTAGCTCACTGCACCATCCCAGCTCAGAACCTGGCTACATGCAAATTAGTCTGTTCCGGTCCCAGTGCATGATGGGAACAGGGCAAACCAAACTACCAAGCCAATTATTTTACTGGGAAGGAAACAAGCTTCCGGGGACCGGTTTCTGGCATTTCAGCAGTCGTCGGCCCGGCTTGCTTGAATCCTGATGGTGCAATGAGCAAGGGACTCCCATCTGAGTATACCCTTCCACGCTTATGGTGGACAAAATGATTCAGAAAAGTGGGTGGTGATGAACAGAGTGTCTGAATTAAGCAGACCACTCTTACCCAGTCCAAAGATCAGGGCTTGATCCATCACCGTTTTTTAGCTCACTGCACCATCCCAGCTCAGAACCTGGCTACATGCAAATTAGTCTGTTCCTGTCCCAGTGCATGATGGGAACAGGGCAAACCAAACTACCAAGCCAATTCTTATACTGGGAAGGAAACAAGCTTCCGGGGACCAGTTTCTGGCAGTTCAGCAGTTGTCTGCCCGGCTTGCTTGAATCCTGATGGTGCAATGAGCAAGGGACTCACATCTGAGTATAGCCTTCCACGCTTATGGTGGACAAAATGATTCAGAAAAGGGGGTGGTGATGAACAGAGTGTCTGAATTAAGCAGACCACTCTTACCCAGTCCAAAGATCAGGGCTTGATCCATCACCGATTTTTAGCTCACTGCACCATCCCAGCTCAGAACCTGGCTACATGCAAATTAGTCTGTTCCTGTCCCAGTGCATGATGGGAACAGGGCAAACCAAACTACCAAGCCAATTCTTATACTAGGAAGGAAACAAGCTTCTAGGGACCGGTTTCTGGCATTTCAGCCGTCGTCGGCCCGGCTTGCTTGAATCCTGATGGTGCAATGAGCAAGGGACTCACATCTGAGTATACCCTTCCACGCTTATGGTGGACAAAATGATTCAGAAAAGGGGATGGTGATGAACAGAGTGTCTGAATTAAGCAGACCACTCTTACCCAGTCCAAAGATCAGGGCTTGATCCATCACTGTTTTTTAGCTCACTGCACCATTCCAGCTCAGAACCTGGTTACATGCAAATTAGTCTGTTCCTGTACCGATGCATGATGGGAACAGGGCAAACCAAACTAGCAAGCCAATTCTTATACTGGGAAAGAAACAAGCTTCAGGGGACCGGTTTCTGGCATTTCAGCTGTCGTCGGCCCGGCTTGCTTAAATCCTGATGGTGCAATGAGCAAGGGACTCACATCTGAGTATACCCTTCCACGCTTGTGGTGGACAAAATGATTCAGAAAAGGGGGTGGTGATGAACAGAGTGTCTGAATTAAGCAGACCACTCTTACCCAGTCCAAAGTTCAGGGCTTGATCCATCACCGTTTTTTAGCTCAGTGCACCATCCCAGCTCAGAACCTGGGTACATGCAAATTAGTCTGTTCCTGTCCCAGTGCATGATGGGAACAGGGCAAACCAAACTACCAAGCCAATTCTTATACTGGGAAGGAAACAAGCTTCCGGGGACCGGTTTCGGGCATTTCAGCCGTCGTCAGCCCGGCTTGCTTGAATCCTGATGGTGCAATGAGCAAGGGACTCACATCTGAGTATACCCTTCCACGCTTATGGTGGACAAAATGATTCAGAAAAGGGGGTGGTGATGAACAGAGTGTCTGAATTAAGCAGACCACTCTTACCCAGTCCAAAGATCAGGGCTTGATCCATCACCGTTTTTTAGCTCACTGCACCATCCCAGCTCATGACCTGGCTAAATGCAAATTAGTCTGTTCCTCTCCCAGTGCATGATGGGAACAGGGCAAACCAAACTACCAAGTCAATTCTTATACTGGGAAGGAAACAAGCTTCAGGGGACCGGTTTCTGGCATTTCAGCCGTTGTCGGCCCGGCTTGCTTGAATCCTGATGGTGCAATGAGCAAGGGACTCACATCTGAGTATACTCTTCCACGCTTATGGTGGAGAAAATGATTCAGAAAAGGGGGTGGTGATGAACAGAGTGTCTGAATTAAGCAGACCACTCTTACCCAGTCCAAAGATCAGGGCTTGATCCATCACCATTTTTTAGCTCACTGCACCATCCCAGCTCAGAACCTGGCTACATGCAAATTAGTCTGTTCCTGTCCCAGTGCATGATGGGAACAGGGCAAACCAAACTACCAAGCCAATTCTTATACTGGGAAGGAAACAGCTTCTGGGGACCGGTTTCTGGCATTTCAGCCGTCGTCGGCCTTGCTTGCTTGAATCCTGATGGTGCAATGAGCAAGGGACTCACATCTGAGTATACCCTTCAACGCTTATGGTGGACAAAATGATTCAGAAAAGGGGGTGGTGATGAACAGAGTGTCTGAATTAATCAGACCTCTCTTACCCAGTCCAAAGATCAGGGCTTGATCCATCACTGTTTTTTAGCTCCCTGCACCATCCCAGCTCACAACTTGGCTACATGCAAATGAGTCTGTTCCTGTCACAGTGAATGATGGGAACAGGGCAAACCAAACTACCAAGCCAATTCCTATACTGGGAAGGAAACAAGCTTCCGGGGACCGGTTTCTGGCATTTCAGCCGTCGTCGGCCCGGCTTGCTTGAATCCTGATGGTGCAATGAGCAAGGGACTCACATCTGAGTATACCCTTCCACGCTTATGGTGGACAAAATGATTCAGAAAAGGGGGTGGTGATGAACAGAGTGTCTGAATTAAGCAGACCACTCTTACCCAGTCCAAAGATCAGGCTTGATCCATCACCGTTTTTTAGCTCACTGCACCATCCCAGCTCAGAACCTGGCTACATGCAAATTAGTCTGTTCCTGTCTCAGTGCATGATGGGAACAGGGCAAACCAAACTACCAAGCCAATTCTTATACTGGGAAGGAAACAAGCTTCCGGGGACTGGTTTCTGGCATTTCAGCCGTCGTCGGCCCGGCTTGCTTGAATCCTGGTGGTGCAATGAGCAAGGGACTGACATCTGAGTATACCCTTCCACGCTTATGGTGGACAAAATGATTCAGAAAAGGGGGTGGTGATGAACAGAGTGTCTGAATTAAGCAGACCACTCTTACCCAGTCCAAAGATCAGGGCTTGATCCATCACCGTTTTTTAGCTCACTGCACCATCCCAGCTCAGAACCTGGCTACATGCAAATTAGTCTGTTCCTGTCCCAGTGCATGATGGGAACTGGGCAAACCAAACTACCAAGCCAATTCTTATACTGGGAAGGAAACAAGCTTCCGGGGACCGGTTTCTGGCATTTCAGCCGTCGTCGGCCCGGCTTGCTTGAATCCTGATGGTGCAATGAGCAAGGGACTCACATCTGAGTATACCCTTCCACGCTTATGGTGGACAAAATGATTCAGAAAAGGGGGTGGTGATGAACAGAGTGTCTGAATTAATCAGACCACTCTTACCCAGTCCAAAGATCAGGGCTTGATCCATCACTGTTTTTTAGCTCCCTGCACCATCCCAGCTCAGAACCTGGCTACATGCAAATTAGTCTGTTCCTGTCACAGTGAATGATGGGAACAGGGCAAACCAAACTACCAAGCCAATTCCTATACTGGGAAGGAAACAAGCTTCCGGGGACCGGTTTCTGGCATTTCAGCCGTCGTCGGCCCGGCTTGCTTGAATCCTGATGGTGCAATGAGCAAGGGACTCACATCTGAGTATACCCTTCCACGCTTATGGTGGACAAAATGATTCAGAAAAGGGGGTGGTGATGAACAGAGAGTCTGAATTAAGCAGACCACTCTTACCCAGTCCAAAGATCAGGCTTGATCCATCACCGTTTTTTAGCTCACTGCACCATCCCAGCTCAGAACCTGGCTACATGCAAATTAGTCTGTTCCTGTCTCAGTGCATGATGGGAACAGGGCAAACCAAACTACCAAGCCAATTCTTATACTGGGAAGGAAACAAGCTTCCGGGGACTGGTTTCTGGCATTTCAGCCGTCGTCGGCCCGGCTTGCTTGAATCCTGGTGGTGCAATGAGCAAGGGACTGACATCTGATTATACCCTTCCACGCTTATGGTGGATAAAGTGATTCAGAAAAGGGGGTGGTGATGAACAGAGTGTCTGAATTAAGCAGACCACTCTTACCCAGTCCAAAGATCAGGGCTTGATCCATCACCGTTTTTTAGCTCACTGCACCATCCCAGCTCAGAACCTGGCTACATGCAAATTAGTCTGTTCCTGTCCCAGTGCATGATGGGAACTGGGCAAACCAAACTACCAAGCCAATTCTTATACTGGGAAGGAAACAAGCTTCCGGGGACCGGTTTCTGGCATTTCAGCCGTCGTCGGCCCGGCTTGCTTGAATCCTGATGGTGCAATGAGCAAGGGACTCACATCTGAGTATACCCGTCCACGCTTATGGTGGACAAAATGATTCAGAAAAGGGGGTGGTGATGAACAGAGTGTCTGAATTAAGCAGACCACTCTTACCCAGTCCAAAGATCTGGGCTTGATCCATCACCGTTTTTTAGCTCACTGCACCATCCCAGCTCAGAACCTGGCTACATGCAAATTAGTCTGTTCCTGTCCCAGTGCATGATGGGAACAGGGCAAACCAAACTACCAAGCCAATTCTTATACTGGGAAGGAAACAAGCTTCCGGGGACTGGTTTCTGTCATTTAACCCGTCGTCGGCCCGGCTTGCTTGAATCCTGATGGTGCAATGAGCAAGGGACTCACATCTGAGTATACCCTTCCACGCTTATGGTGGACAAAATGATTCAGAAAAGGGGGTGGTGATGAACAGAGTGTCTGAATTAAGCAGACCACTCTTACCCAGTCCAAAGATCAGGGCTTGATCCATCACCGTTTTTTAGCTCACTGCACCATCCCAGCTCAGAACCTGGCTACATGCAAATTAGTCTGTTCCTGTCCCAGTGCATGATGGGAACAGGGCAAATCAAACTACCACGCCAATTCTTATACTGGGAAGGAAACAAGCTTCCGGGGACCGGTTTCTGTCATTTAACCCGTCATCGGCCCAGCTTGCTTGAATCCTGCTGGTGCAATGAGCAAGGGACTCACATCTGAGTATACCCATCCACGCTTATGGTGGACAAAATTATTCAGAAAAGGGGGTGGTGATGAACAGAGTGTCTGAATTAAGCAGACCACTCTTACCCAGTCCAAAGATCAGGTCTTGATCCATCACTGTTTTTTAGCTCACTGCACCATCCCAGCTCAGAACCTGGCTACATGCAAATTAGTCTGTTCCTGTCCCAGTGCATGATGGGAACAGGGCAAACCAAACTACCAAGCCAATTCTTATACTGGGAAGGAAACAAGCTTCTGGGGACCGGTTTCTGGCATTTCAGCCGTCGTTGGCCCGGCTTGCTTGAATCCTGATGGTGCAATGAGCAAGGGACTCACATCTGAGTATACCCATCCACGCTTATGGTGGACAAAATTATTCAGAAAAGGGGGTGGTGATGAACAGAGTGTCTGAATTAAGCAGACCACTCTTACCCAGTCCAAAGATCAGGGCTTGATCCATCACCGTTTTTTAGCTCACTGCACCATCCCAGCTCAGAACCTGGCTACATGCAAATTAGTCTGTTCCTGTCCCAGTGCATGATGGGAACCAGGCAAACCAAACTACCAAGCCAATTCTTATACTGGGAAGGAAACAAGCTTCCGGGGACCGGTTTCTGTCATTTCAGCGGTCATCGGCCCGGCTTGCTTGAATCCTGATGGTGCAATGAGCAAGGGACTCACATCTGAGTATACCCTTCCACGCTTATGGTGGACAAAATGATTCAGAAAAGGGGGTGGTGATGAACAGAGTGTCTGAATTAAGCAGACCACTCTTTCCCAGTCCAAAGATCAGGGCTTGATCCATCACCGTTTTTTAGCTCACTGCACCATCCCAGCTCAGAACCTGGCTACATACAAATTAGTCTGTTCCTGTCCCAGTGCATGATGGGAACAGGGCAAACCAAACTACCAAGCCAATTCTTATACTGGGAAGGAAACAAGCTTCCGGGGACCAGTTTCTGGCATTTCAGCCGTCGTCGGCCCGGCTTGCTTGAATCCTGATGGTGCAATGAGCAAGGGACTCAAATCTGAGTATACCCTTCCACGCTTATGGTGGACAAAATGATTCAGAAATGGGGGTGGTGATGAACAGAGTGTCTGAATTAAGCAGACCACTCTTACCCAGTCCAAAGATCAGGGCTTGATCCATCATCGTTTTTTAGCTCACTGCACCATCCCAGCTCAGAACCTGGCTACATGCAAATTAGTCTGTTCCTGTGCATGATGGGAACAGGGCAAACCAAACTACCAAGCCAATTCTTATACTGGGAAGGAAACAAGCTTCCGGGGACCAGTTTCTGGCATTTCAGCCGTCGTCGGCCCGGCTTGCTTGAATCCTGATGGTGCAATGAGCAAGGGACTCAAATCTGAGTATACCCTTCCACGCTTATGGTGGACAAAATGATTCAGAAATGGGGGTGGTGATGAACAGAGTGTCTGAATTAAGCAGACCACTCTTACCCAGTCCAAAGATCAGGGCTTGATCCATCATCGTTTTTTAGCTCACTGCACCATCCCAGCTCAGAACCTGGCTACATGCAAATTAGTCTGTTCCTGTGCATGATGGGAACAGGGCAAACCAAACTACCAAGCCAATTCTTATACTAGGAAGGAAACAATCTTCCGGGGACCGGTTTCTGGCATTTCAGCCGTCGTCGGCCCGGCTTGCTTGAATCCTGATGGTGCAATGAGCAAGGGATTCACATCTGAGTATACCCTTCCACGCTTATGGTGGACAAAATGATTCAGAAAAGGGGGTGGTGATGAACAGAGTGTCTGAATTAAGCAGACCACTCTTACCCAGTCCAAAGATCAGGGCTTGATCCATCACCATTTTTTAGCTCACTGCACCATCCCAGCTCAGAACCTGGCTACATGCAAATTAGTCTGTTCCTGTCCCAGTGCATGATGGGAACAGGGCAAACCAAACTACCAAGCCAATTCTTATACTGGGAAGGAAACAAGCTTCCGGGGACCGGTTTCTGGCATTTCAGCCGTCGTCGGCCTGGCTTGCTTGAATCCTGATGGTGCAATGAGCAAGGGACTCACATCTGAGTATACCCTTCCACGCTTATGGTGGACAAAATGATTCAGAAAAGGGGGTGGTGATGAACAGAGTGTCTGAATTAAGCAGACCACTCTTACCCAGTCCAAAGATCAGGGCTTGATCCATCACCGTTTTTTAGCTCACTGCACCATCCCAGCTCAGAACCTGGCTACATGCAAATTAGTCTGTTCCTGTCCCAGTGCATGATGGGAACAGGGCAAACCAAACTACCAAGCCAATTCTTAAACTGGGAAGGAAACAAGCTTCCGGGGACCGGTTTCTGGCATTTCAGCCGTCGTCAACCCGGCTTGCTTGAATCCTGATGGTGCAATGAGCAAGGGACTCACATCTGAGTATACCCTTCCACGCTTATGGTGGAAAAAATGATTCAGAAAAGGGGGTGGTGATGAACAGAGTGTCTGAATAAAGCAGACCACTCTTACCCAGTCCAAATATCAGGGCTTGATCCATCACCGTTTTTTAGCTCACTGCACCATCCCAGCTCAGAACCTGGCTACATGCAAATTAGTCTGTTCCTGTCCCAGTGCATGATGGGAACAGGGCAAACCAGACTACCAAGCCAATTCTTATACTGGGAAGGAAACAAGCTTCCGGGGACCGGTTTCTGGCATTTCAGCCGTCGTCAACCCGGCTTGCTTTAATCCTGATTGTGCAATTAGCAAGGGACTCACATCTGAGTATACCCTTCCACGCTTATGGTGGACAAAATTATTCAGAAAAGGGGGTGGTGATAAACAGAGTGTCTGAATTAAGCAGACCAATCTTACCCAGTCCAAAGATCATGGCTTGATCCATCATCATTTTTTAGCTCACTGCACCATCCCACCTCAGAACCTGGCTACATGCAAATTAGTCTGTTCCTGTCCCAGTGCATGATGGGAACAGGGCAAACGAAACTACCAAGCCAATTCTTATACTGGGAAGGAAACAGGCTTCCGGGGACCGGTTTCTGGCATTTCAGCCGTCGTCGGCCCGGCTTGCTTGAATCCTGATGGTGCAATGAGCAAGGGACTCACATCTGAGTATACCCTTCCACGCTTATGGTGGACAAAATGATTCAGAAAAGGGGGTGGTGATGAACAGAGTGTCTGAATTAAGCAGACCACTCTTACCCAGTCCAAAGATCAGGGCTTGATCTATCACCGTTTTTTAGCTCACTGCACCATTCCAGCTCAGAACCTGGTTACATGCAAATTAGTCTGTTCCTGTACCGTTGCATGATGGGAACAGGGCAAACCAAACTAGCAAGCCAATTCTTATACTGGGAAAGAAACAAGCTTCAGGGGACCGGTTTCTGGCATTTCAGCTGTCGTCGGCCCGGCTTGCTTGAATCCTGATGGTGCAATGAGCAAGGGACTCACATCTGAGTATACCCTTCCACGCTTATGGTGGACAAAATGATTCAGAAAAGGGGGTGGTGATGAATAGAGTGTCTGAATTAGGCAGACCACTCTTACCCAGTCCAAAGATCAGGGCTTGATCCATAACCGTTTTTTAGCTCACTGCACCATCCCAGTTCAGAACCTGGCTACATGCAAATTAATCTGTTCCTGTCCCAGTGCATGATGGGAACAGGGCAAACCAAACTACCAAGCCAATTCTTATACTGGGAAGAAAACAAGCTTCCGGGGACCGGTTTCTGGCATTTTAGCCGTCGTCGACCCGGCTTGCTTGAATCCTGATGGTGCAATGAGCAAGGGACTCACATCTGAGTATACCCTTCCACGCTTATGGTGGACAAAATGATTCAGAAAAGGGGGTGGTGATGAACAGAGTGTCTGAATTATGCAGACCAATCTTACCCAGTCCAAAGATCAGGGCTTGATCCATCATCGTTTTTTAGCTCACTGCACCATCCCAGCTCAGAACCTGGCTACATGCAAATTAGTCTGTTCCGGTCCCAGTGCATGATGGGAACAGGGCAAACCAAACTACCAAGCCAATTATTTTACTGGGAAGGAAACAAGCTTCCGGGGACCGGTTTCTGGCATTTCAGCAGTCGTCGGCCCGGCTTGCTTGAATCCTGATGGTGCAATGAGCAAGGGACTCCCATCTGAGTATACCCTTCCACGCTTATGGTGGACAAAATGATTCAGAAAAGTGGGTGGTGATGAACAGAGTGTCTGAATTAAGCAGACCACTCTTACCCAGTCCAAAGATCAGGGCTTGATCCATCACCGTTTTTTAGCTCACTGCACCATCCCAGCTCATGACCTGGCTAAATGCAAATTAGTCTGTTCCTCTCCCAGTGCATGATGGGAACAGGGCAAACCAAACTACCAAGTCAATTCTTATACTGGGAAGGAAACAAGCTTCAGGGGACCGGTTTCTGGCATTTCAGCCGTTGTCGGCCCGGCTTGCTTGAATCCTGATGGTGCAATGAGCAAGGGACTCACATCTGAGTATACTCTTCCACGCTTATGGTGGAGAAAATGATTCAGAAAAGGGGGTGGTGATGAACAGAGTGTCTGAATTAAGCAGACCACTCTTACCCAGTCCAAAGATCAGGGCTTGATCCATCACCATTTTTTAGCTCACTGCACCATCCCAGCTCAGAACCTGGCTACATGCAAATTAGTCTGTTCCTGTCCCAGTGCATGATGGGAACAGGGCAAACCAAACTACCAAGCCAATTCTTATACTGGGAAGGAAACAGCTTCTGGGGACCGGTTTCTGGCATTTCAGCCGTCGTCGGCCTTGCTTGCTTGAATCCTGATGGTGCAATGAGCAAGGGACTCACATCTGAGTATACCCTTCAACGCTTATGGTGGACAAAATGATTCAGAAAAGGGGGTGGTGATGAACAGAGTGTCTGAATTAATCAGACCTCTCTTACCCAGTCCAAAGATCAGGGCTTGATCCATCACTGTTTTTTAGCTCCCTGCACCATCCCAGCTCAGAACTTGGCTACATGCAAATGAGTCTGTTCCTGTCACAGTGAATGATGGGAACAGGGCAAACCAAACTACCAAGCCAATTCCTATACTGGGAAGGAAACAAGCTTCCGGGGACCGGTTTCTGGCATTTCAGCCGTCGTCGGCCCGGCTTGCTTGAATCCTGATGGTGCAATGAGCAAGGGACTCACATCTGAGTATACCCTTCCACGCTTATGGTGGACAAAATGATTCAGAAAAGGGGGTGGTGATGAACAGAGTGTCTGAATTAAGCAGACCACTCTTACCCAGTCCAAAGATCAGGCTTGATCCATCACCGTTTTTTAGCTCACTGCACCATCCCAGCTCAGAACCTGGCTACATGCAAATTAGTCTGTTCCTGTCTCAGTGCATGATGGGAACAGGGCAAACCAAACTACCAAGCCAATTCTTATACTGGGAAGGAAACAAGCTTCCGGGGACTGGTTTCTGGCATTTCAGCCGTCGTCGGCCCAGCTTGCTTGAATCCTGGTGGTGCAATGAGCAAGGGACTGACATCTGAGTATACCCTTCCACGCTTATGGTGGACAAAATGATTCAGAAAAGGGGGTGGTGATGAACAGAGTGTCTGAATTAAGCAGACCACTCTTACCCAGTCCAAAGATCAGGGCTTGATCCATCACCGTTTTTTAGCTCACTGCACCATCCCAGCTCAGAACCTGGCTACATGCAAATTAGTCTGTTCCTGTCCCAGTGCATGATGGGAACTGGGCAAACCAAACTACCAAGCCAATTCTTATACTGGGAAGGAAACAAGCTTCCGGGGACCGGTTTCTGGCATTTCAGCCGTCGTCGGCCCGGCTTGCTTGAATCCTGATGGTGCAATGAGCAAGGGACTCACATCTGAGTATACCCTTCCACGCTTATGGTGGACAAAATGATTCAGAAAAGGGGGTGGTGATGAACAGAGTGTCTGAATTAATCAGACCACTCTTACCCAGTCCAAAGATCAGGGCTTGATCCATCACTGTTTTTTAGCTCCCTGCACCATCCCAGCTCAGAACCTGGCTACATGCAAATTAGTCTGTTCCTGTCACAGTGAATGATGGGAACAGGGCAAACCAAACTACCAAGCCAATTCCTATACTGGGAAGGAAACAAGCTTCCGGGGACCGGTTTCTGGCATTTCAGCCGTCGTCGGCCCGGCTTGCTTGAATCCTGATGGTGCAATGAGCAAGGGACTCACATCTGAGTATACCCTTCCACGCTTATGGTGGACAAAATGATTCAGAAAAGGGGGTGGTGATGAACAGAGAGTCTGAATTAAGCAGACCACTCTTACCCAGTCCAAAGATCAGGCTTGATCCATCACCGTTTTTTAGCTCACTGCACCATCCCAGCTCAGAACCTGGCTACATGCAAATTAGTCTGTTCCTGTCTCAGTGCATGATGGGAACAGGGCAAACCAAACTACCAAGCCAATTCTTATACTGGGAAGGAAACAAGCTTCCGGGGACTGGTTTCTGGCATTTCAGCCGTCGTCGGCCCGGCTTGCTTGAATCCTGGTGGTGCAATGAGCAAGGGACTGACATCTGATTATACCCTTCCACGCTTATGGTGGATAAAGTGATTCAGAAAAGGGGGTGGTGATGAACAGAGTGTCTGAATTAAGCAGACCACTCTTACCCAGTCCAAAGATCAGGGCTTGATCCATCACCGTTTTTTAGCTCACTGCACCATCCCAGCTCAGAACCTGGCTACATGCAAATTAGTCTGTTCCTGTCCCAGTGCATGATGGGAACTGGGCAAACCAAACTACCAAGCCAATTCTTATACTGGGAAGGAAACAAGCTTCCGGGGACCGGTTTCTGGCATTTCAGCCATCGTCGGCCCGGCTTGCTTGAATCCTGATGGTGCAATGAGCAAGGGACTCACATCTGAGTATACCCGTCCACGCTTATGGTGGACAAAATGATTCAGAAAAGGGGGTGGTGATGAACAGAGTGTCTGAATTAAGCAGACCACTCTTACCCAGTCCAAAGATCTGGGCTTGATCCATCACCGTTTTTTAGCTCACTGCACCATCCCAGCTCAGAACCTGGCTACATGCAAATTAGTCTGTTCCTGTCCCAGAGCATGATGGGAACAGGGCAAACCAAACTACCAAGCCAATTCTTATACTGGGAAGGAAACAAGCTTCCGGGGACTGGTTTCTGTCATTTAACCCGTCGTCGGCCCGGCTTGCTTGAATCCTGATGGTGCAATGAGCAAGGGACTCACATCTGAGTATACCCTTCCACGCTTATGGTGGACAAAATGATTCAGAAAAGGGGGTGGTGATGAACAGAGTGTCTGAATTAAGCAGACCACTCTTACCCAGTCCAAAGATCAGGGCTTGATCCATCACCGTTTTTTAGCTCACTGCACCATCCCAGCTCAGAACCTGGCTACATGCAAATTAGTCTGTTCCTGTCCCAGTGCATGATGGGAACAGGGCAAACCAAACTACCACGCCAATTCTTATACTGGGAAGGAAACAAGCTTCCGGGGACCGGTTTCTGTCATTTAACCCGTCATCGGCCCGGCTTGCTTGAATCCTGCTGGTGCAATGAGCAAGGGACTCACATCTGAGTATACCCATCCACGCTTATGGTGGACAAAATTATTCAGAAAAGGGGGTGGTGATGAACAGAGTGTCTGAATTAAGCAGACCACTCTTACCCAGTCCAAAGATCAGGTCTTGATCCATCACTGTTTTTTAGCTCACTGCACCATCCCAGCTCAGAACCTGGCTACATGCAAATTAGTCTGTTCCTGTCCCAGTGCATGATGGGAACAGGGCAAACCAAACTACCAAGCCAATTCTTATACTGGGAAGGAAACAAGCTTCTGGGGACCGGTTTCTGGCATTTCAGCCGTCGTTGGCCCGGCTTGCTTGAATCCTGATGGTGCAATGAGCAAGGGACTCACATCTGAGTATACCCATCCACGCTTATGGTGGACAAAATTATTCAGAAAAGGGGGTGGTGATGAACAGAGTGTCTGAATTAAGCAGACCACTCTTACCCAGTCCAAAGATCAGGGCTTGATCCATCACCGTTTTTTAGCTCACTGCACCATCCCAGCTCAGAACCTGGCTACATGCAAATTAGTCTGTTCCTGTCCCAGTGCATGATGGGAACCAGGCAAACCAAACTACCAAGCCAATTCTTATACTGGGAAGGAAACAAGCTTCCGGGGACCGGTTTCTGTCATTTCAGCGGTCATCGGCCCGGCTTGCTTGAATCCTGATGGTGCAATGAGCAAGGGACTCACATCTGAGTATACCCTTCCACGCTTATGGTGGACAAAATGATTCAGAAAAGGGGGTGGTGATGAACAGAGTGTCTGAATTAAGCAGACCACTCTTTCCCAGTCCAAAGATCAGGGCTTGATCCATCACCGTTTTTTAGCTCACTGCACCATCCCAGCTCAGAACCTGGCTACATACAAATTAGTCTGTTCCTGTCCCAGTGCATGATGGGAACAGGGCAAACCAAACTACCAAGCCAATTCTTATACTGGGAAGGAAACAAGCTTCCGGGGACCAGTTTCTGGCATTTCAGCCGTCGTCGGCCCGGCTTGCTTGAATCCTGATGGTGCAATGAGCAAGGGACTCAAATCTGAGTATACCCTTCCACGCTTATGGTGGACAAAATGATTCAGAAATGGGGGTGGTGATGAACAGAGTGTCTGAATTAAGCAGACCACTCTTACCCAGTCCAAAGATCAGGGCTTGATCCATCATCGTTTTTTAGCTCACTGCACCATCCCAGCTCAGAACCTGGCTACATGCAAATTAGTCTGTTCCTGTGCATGATGGGAACAGGGCAAACCAAACTACCAAGCCAATTCTTATACTAGGAAGGAAACAATCTTCCGGGGACCGGTTTCTGGCATTTCAGCCGTCGTCGGCCCGGCTTGCTTGAATCCTGATGGTGCAATGAGCAAGGGATTCACATCTGAGTATACCCTTCCACGCTTATGGTGGACAAAATGATTCAGAAAAGGGGGTGGTGATGAACAGAGTGTCTGAATTAAGCAGACCACTCTTACCCAGTCCAAAGATCAGGGCTTGATCCATCACCATTTTTTAGCTCACTGCACCATCCCAGCTCAGAACCTGGCTACATGCAAATTAGTCTGTTCCTGTCCCAGTGCATGATGGGAACAGGGCAAACCAAACTACCAAGCCAATTCTTATACTGGGAAGGAAACAAGCTTCCGGGGACCGGTTTCTGGCATTTCAGCTGTCGTCGGCCCGGCTTGCTTGAATATTGATGGTGCAATGAGCAAGGGACTCACATCTGAGTATACCCTTCCACGCTTATGGTGGACAAAATGATTCAGAAAAGGGGGTGGTGATGAACAGAGTGTCTGAATTAAGCAGACCACTCTTACCCAGTCCAAAGATCAGGGCTTGATCCATCACCGTTTTTTAGCTCACTGCACCATCCCAGCTCAGAACCTGGCTACATGCAAATTAGTCTGTTCCTGTCCCAGTGCATGATGGGAACAGGGCAAACCAAACTACCAAGCCAATTCTTAAACTGGGAAGGAAACAAGCTTCCGGGGACCGGTTTCTGGCATTTCAGCCGTCGTCAACCCGGCTTGCTTGAATCCTGATGGTGCAATGAGCAAGGGACTCACATCTGAGTATACCCTTCCACGCTTATGGTGGAAAAAATGATTCAGAAAAGGGGGTGGTGATGAACAGAGTGTCTGAATAAAGCAGACCACTCTTACCCAGTCCAAATATCAGGGCTTGATCCATCACCGTTTTTTAGCTCACTGCACCATCCCAGCTCAGAACCTGGCTACATGCAAATTAGTCTGTTCCTGTCCCAGTGCATGATGGGAACAGGGCAAACCAGACTACCAAGCCAATTCTTATACTGGGAAGGAAACAAGCTTCCGGGGACCGGTTTCTGGCATTTCAGCCGTCGTCAACCCGGCTTGCTTTAATCCTGATTGTGCAATTAGCAAGGGACTCACATCTGAGTATACCCTTCCACGCTTATGGTGGACAAAATTATTCAGAAAAGGGGGTGGTGATAAACAGAGTGTCTGAATTAAGCAGACCAATCTTACCCAGTCCAAAGATCATGGCTTGATCCATCATCATTTTTTAGCTCACTGCACCATCCCACCTCAGAACCTGGCTACATGCAAATTAGTCTGTTCCTGTCCCAGTGCATGATGGGAACAGGACAAACGAAACTACCAAGCCAATTCTAATACTGGGAAGGAAACAGGCTTCCGGGGACCGGTTTCTGGCATTTCAGCCGTCGTCGGCCCGGCTTGCTTGAATCCTGATGGTGCAATGAGCAAGGGATTCACATCTGAGTATACCCTTCCGCGCTTATGGTGGACAAAATGATTCAGAAAAGGGGGTGGTGATGAACAGAGTGTCTGAATTAAGCAGACCACTCTTACCCAGTCCAAAGATCCGGGCCTGATCCATCACCGTTTTTTAGCTCACTGCACCATCCCAGCTCGGAACCTGGCTACATGCAAATTAGTCTGTTCCTGTCCCAGTGCATGATGGGAACAGGGCAAACGAAACTACCAAGCCAATTCTTACACTGGGAAGGAAACAAGCTTCCAGGGACCAGTTTCTGGCATTTCAGCCGTCGTCGGCCCGGCTTGCTTGAATCCTGATGGTGCAATGAGCAAGGGACTCACATCTGAGTATACCCTTCCACGCTTATGGTGGACAAAATGATTCAGAAAAGGGGGTGGTGATGAACAGAGTGTCTGAATTAAGCAGACCACTCTTACCCAGTCCAAAGATCAGGGCTTGATCTATCACCGTTTTTTAGCTCACTGCACCATTCCAGCTCAGAACCTGGTTACATGCAAATTAGTCTGTTCCTGTACCGTTGCATGATGGGAACAGGGCAAACCAAACTACCAAGCCAATTCTTATACTGGGAAGAAAACAAGCTTCCGGGGACCGGTTTCTGGCATTTTAGCCGTCGTCGACCCGGCTTGCTTGAATCCTGATGGTGCAAAGAGCAAGGGACTCACATCTGAGTATACCCTTCCACGCTTATGGTGGACAAAATGATTCAGAAAAGGGGGTGGTGATGAACAGAGTGTCTGAATTAAGCAGACCAATCTTACCCAGTCCAAAGATCAGGGCTTGATCCATCATCATTTTTTAGCTCACTGCACCATCCCAGCTCAGAACCTGGCTACATGCAAATTAGTCTGTTCCTGTCCCAGTGCATGATGGGAACAGGGCAAACCAAACTACCAAGCCAATTATTTTACTGGGAAGGAAACAAGCTTCCGGGGACCGGTTTCTGGCATTTCAGCAGTCGTCGGCCCGGCTTGCTTGAATCCTGATGGTGCAATGAGCAAGGGACTCACATCTGAGTATACCCTTCCACGCTTATGGTGGACAAAATGATTCAGAAAAGTGGGTGGTGATGAACAGAGTGTCTGAATTAAGCAGACCACTCTTACCCAGTCCAAAGATCAGGGCTTGATCCATCACCGTTTTTTAGCTCACTGCACCATCCCAGCTCAGAACCTGGCTACATGCAAATTAGTCTGTTCCTGTCCCAGTGCATGATGGGAACAGGGCAAACCAAACTACCAAGCCAATTCTTATACTGGGAAGGAAACAAGCTTCCGGGGACCGGTTTCTGGCAGTTCAGCAGTTGTCTGCCCGGCTTGCTTGAATCCTGATGGTGCAATGAGCAAGGGACTCACATCTGAGTATACCCTTCCACGCTTATGGTGGACAAAATGATTCAGAAAAGGGGGTGGTGATGAACAGAGTGTCTGAATTAAGCAGACCACTCTTACCCAGTCCAAAGATCAGGGCTTGATCCATCACCGATTTTTAGCTCACTGCACCATCCCAGCTCAGAACCTGGCTACATGCAAATTAGTCTGTTCCTGTCCCAGTGCATGATGGGAACAGGGCAAACCAAACTACCAAGCCAATTCTTATACTGGGAAGGAAACAAGCTTCTAGGGAACCGGTTTCTGGCATTTCAGCCGTCGTCGGCCCGGCTTGCTTGAATCCTGATGGTGCAATGAGCAAGGGACTCACATCTGAGTATACCCTTCCACGCTTATGGTGGACAAAATGATTCAGAAAAGGGGATGGTGATGAACAGAGTGTCTGAATTAAGCAGACCACTCTTACCCAGTCCAAAGATCAGGGCTTGATCCATCACCGTTTTTTAGCTCACTGCACCATTCCAGCTCAGAACCTGGTTACATGCAAATTAGTCTGTTCCTGTACCGATGCATGATGGGAACAGGGCAAACCAAACTAGCAAGCCAATTCTTATACTGGGAAAGAAACAAGCTTCAGGGGACCGGTTTCTGGCATTTCAGCTGTCGTCGGCCCGGCTTGCTTAAATCCTGATGGTGCAATGAGCAAGGGACTCACATCTGAGTATACCCTTCCACGCTTATGGTGGACAAAATGATTCAGAAAAGGGGGTGGTGATGAACAGAGTGTCTGAATTAGGCAGACCACTCTTACCCAGTCCAAAGATCAGGGCTTGATCCATAACCGTTTTTTAGCTCACTGCACCATCCCAGTTCAGAACCTGGCTACATGCAAATTAGTCTGTTCCTGTCCCAGTGCATGATGGGAACAGGGCAAACCAAACTACCAAGCCAATTCTTATACTGGGAAGGAAACAAGCTTCCGGGGACCGGTTTCTGGCATTTTAGCCGTCGTCGACCCGGCTTGCTTGAATCCTGATGGTGCAATTAGCCAGGGACTCACATCTGAGTATACCCTTCCACGCTTGTGGTGGACAAAATGATTCAGAAAAGGGGGTGGTGATGAACAGAGTGTCTGAATTAAGCAGACCACTCTTACCCAGTCCAAAGTTCAGGGCTTGATCCATCACCGTTTTTTAACTCAGTGCACCATCCCAGCTCAGAACCTGGGTACATGCAAATTAGTCTGTTCCTGTCCCAGTGCATGATGGGAACAGGGCAAACCAAACTACCAAGCCAATTCTTATACTGGCAAGGAAACAAGCTTCCGGGGACCGGTTTCTGGCATTTCAGCCGTCGTCAGCCCGGCTTGCTTGAATCCTGATGGTGCAATGAGCAAGGGACTCACATCTGAGTATACCCTTCCACGCTTATGGTGGACAAAATGATTCAGAAAAGGGGGTGGTGATGAACAGAGAGTGTGAATTAAGCAGACCACTCTTACCCAGTCCAAAGATCAGGGCTTGATCCATCACCGTTTTTTAGCTCAATGCACCATCCCAGCTCAGAACCTGGCTACATGCAAATTAGTCTGTTCCTGTCCCAGTGCATGATGGGAACAGGGCAAACCAAACTACCAAGCCAATTCTTATACTGGGAAGGAAACAAGCTTCTGGGGACCGGTTTCTGGCATTTCAGCCGTCGTCGGCCTTGCTTGCTTGAATCCTGATGGTGCAATGAGCAAGGGACTCACATCTGAGTATACTCTTCCACGCTTATGGTGGAGAAAATGATTCAGAAAAGGGGGTGGTGATGAACAGAGTGTCTGAATTAAGCAGACCACTCTTACCCAGTCCAAAGATCAGGGCTTGATCCATCACCATTTATTAGCTCACTGCACCATCCCAGCTCAGAACCTGGCTACATGCAAATTAGTCTGTTCCTGTCCCAGTGCATGATGGGAACAGGGCAAACCAAACTACCAAGCCAATTCTTAAACTGGGAAGGAAACAAGCTTCCGGGGACCGGTTTCTGGCATTTCAGCCGTCGTCAACCCGGCTTGCTTGAATCCTGATGGTGCAATGAGCAAGGGACTCACATCTGAGTATACCCTTCCACGCTTATGGTGGAAAAAATGATTCAGAAAAGGGGGTGGTGATGAACAGAGTGTCTGAATAAAGCAGACCACTCTTACCCAGTCCAAAGATCAGGGCTTGATCCATCACCGTTTTTTAGCTCACTGCACCATCCCAGCTCAGAACCTGGCTACATGCAAATTAGTCTGTTCCTGTCCCAGTGCATGATGGGAACAGGGCAAACCAGACTACCAAGCCAATTCTTATACTGGGAAGGAAACAAGCTTCCGGGGACCGGTTTCTGGCATTTCAGCCGTCGTCAACCCGGCTTGCTTTAATCCTGATGGTGCAATTAGCAAGGGACTCACATCTGAGTATACCCTTCCACGCTTATGGTGGACAAAATTATTCAGAAAAGGGGGTGGTGATAAACAGAGTGTCTGAATTAAGCAGACCAATCTTACCCAGTCCAAAGATCATGGCTTGATCCATCATCGTTTTTTAGCTCACTGCACCATCCCAGCTCAGAACCTGGCTACATGCAAATTAGTCTGTTCCTGTCCCAGTGCATGATAGGAACAGGGCAAACCAAACTACCAAGCCAATTCTTATACTGGGAAGGAAACAGGCTTCCGGGGACCGGTTTCTGGCATTTCAGCCGTCGTCGGCCCGGCTTGCTTGAATCCTGATGGTGCAATGAGGAAGGGACTCACATCTGAGTATACCCTTCCGCGCTTATGGTGGACAAAATGATTCAGAAAAGGGGGTGATGATGAACAGAGTGTCTGAATTAAGCAGACCACTCTTACCCAGTCCAAAGATCAGGGCTTGATCCATCACCGTTTTTTAGCTCACTGCACCATCCCAGGTCAGAACCTGGCTACATGCAAATTAGTCTGTTCCTGTCCCAGTGCATGATGGGAACAGGGCAAACCAAACTACCAAGCCAATTCTTACACTGGGAAGGAAACAAGCTTCCAGGGACCGGTTTCTGGCATTTCAGCCGTCGTCGGCCCGGCTTGCTTGAATCCTGATGGTGCAATGAGCAAGGGACTCACATCTGAGTATACCCTTCCACGCTTATGGTGGACAAAATGATTCAGAAAAGGGGGTGGTGATGAACAGAGTGTCTGAATTAAGCAGACCACTCTTACCCAGTCCAAAGATCAGGGCTTGATCTATCACTGTTTTTTAGCTCACTGCACCATTCCAGCTCAGAACCTGGTTACATGCAAATTAGTCTGTTCCTGTACCGTTGCATGATGGGAACAGGGCAAACCAAACTAGCAAGCCAATTCTTATACTGGGAAAGAAACAAGCTTCAGGGGACCGGTTTCTGGCATTTCAGCTGTCGTCGGCCTGGCTTGCTTGAATCCTGATGGTGCAATGAGCAAGGGACTCACATCTGAGTATACCCTTCCACGCTTATGGTGGACAAAATGATTCAGAAAAGGGGGTGGTGATGAATAGAGTGTCTGAATTAGGCAGACCACTCTTACCCAGTCCAAAGATCAGGGCTTGATCCAAAACCGTTTTTTAGCTCACTGCACCATCCCAGTTCAGAACCTGGCTACATGCAAATTAATCTGTTCCTGTCCCAGTGCGTGATGGGAACAGGGCAAACCACACTACCAAGCCAATTCTTATACTGGGAAGAAAACAAGCTTCCGGGGACCGGTTTCTGGCATTTTAGCCGTCGTCGACCCGGCTTGCTTGAATCCTGATGGTGCAATGAGCAAGGGACTCACATCTGAGTATACCCTTCCACGCTTATGGTGGACAAAATGATTCAGAAAAGGGGGTGGTGATGAACAGAGAGTGTGAATTAAGCAGACCACTCTTACCCAGTCCAAAGATCAGGGCTTGATCCATCACCGTTTTTTAGCTCACTGCACCATCCCAGCTCAGAACCTGGCTAAATGCAAATTAGTCTGTTCCTCTCCCAGTGCATGATGGGAACAGGGCAAACCAAACAACCAAGTCAATTCTTATACTGGGAAGGAAACAAGCTTCAGGGGACCGGTTTCTGGCATTTCAGCCGTTGTCGGCCCGGCTTGCTTGAATCCTGATGGTGCAATGAGCAAGGGACTCACATCTGAGTATACTCTTCCACGCTTATGGTGGAGAAAATGATTCAGAAAAGGGGGTGGTGATGAACAGAGTGTCTGAATTAAGCAGACCACTCTTACCCAGTCCAAAGATCAGGGCTTGATCCATCACCATTTATTAGCTCACTGCACCATCCCAGCTCAGAACCTGGCTACATGCAAATTAGTCTGTTCCTGTCCCAGTGCATGATGGGAACAGGGCAAACCAAACTACCAAGCCAATTCTTATACTGGGAAGGAAACAAGCTTCTGGGGACCGGTTTCTGGCATTTCAGCCGTCGTCGGCCTTGCTTGCTTAAATCCTGATGGTGCAATGAGCAAGGGACTCACATCTGAGTATACCCTTCCACGCTTATGGTGGACAAAATGATTCAGAAAAGGGGGTGGTGATGAACAGAGTGTCTGAATTAATCAGACCACTCTTACCCAGTCCAAAGATCAGGGCTTGATCCATCACTGTTTTTTAGCTCCCTGCACCATCCCAGCTCAGAACTTGGCTACATGCAAATTAGTCTGTTCCTGTCACAGTGAATGATGGGAACAGGGCAAACCAAACTACCAAGCCAATTCCTATACTGGGAAGGAAACAAGCTTCTGGGGACCGGTTTCTGGCATTTCAGCCGTCGTTGGCCCGGCTTGCTTGAATCCTGATGGTGCAATGAGCAAGGGACTCACATCTGAGTATACCCTTCCACGCTTATGGTGGACAAAATGATTCAGAAAAGGGGGTGGTGATGAACAGAGTGTCTGAATTAAGCAGACCACTCTTACCCAGTCCAAAGATCAGGGCTTGATCCATCACCGTTTTTTAGCTCACTGCACCATCCCAGCTCAGAACCTGGCTACATGCAAATTAGTCTGTTCCTGTCCCAGTGCATGATGGGAACAGGGCAAACCAAACTACCAAGCCAATTCTTATACTGGGAAGGAAACAAGCTTCCGGGGACTGGTTTCTGTCATTTAACCCGTCGTCGGCCCGGCTTGCTTGAATCCTGATGGTGCAATGAGCAAGGGACTCACATCTGAGTATACCCTTCCACGCTTATGGTGGACAAAATGATTCAGAAAAGGGGGTGGTGATGAACAGAGTGTCTGAATTAAGCAGACCACTCTTACCCAGTCCAAAGATCAGGGCTTGATCCATCACCGTTTTTTGGCTCACTGCACCATCCCAGCTCAGAACCTGGCTACATGCAAATTAGTCTGTTCCTGTCCCAGTGCATGATGGGAACAGGGCAAACCAAACTACCAAGCCAATTCTTATACTGGGAAGGAAACAAGCTTTTTGGGAACCGGTTTCTGGCATTTCAGCCGTCGTTGGCCCGGCTTGCTTGAATCCTGATGGTGCAATGAGCAAGGGACTCACATCTGAGTATACCCATCCACGCTTATGGTGGACAAAATTATTCAGAAAAGGGGGTGGTGATGAACAGAGTGTCTGAATTAAGCAGACCACTCTTACCCAGTCCAAAGATCAGGGCTTGATCCATCACCGTTTTTTAGCTCACTGCACCATCCCAGCTCAGAACCTGGCTACATGCAAATTAGTCTGTTCCTGTCCCAGTGCATGATGGGAACAGGGCAAACCAAACTACCAAGCCAATTCTTATACTGGGAAGGAAACAAGCTTCCGGGGACCGGTTTCTGGCATTTCAGCCGTCGTCGGCCCGGCTTGCTTGAATCCTGATGGTGCAATGAGCAAGGGACTCAAATCTGAGTATACCCTTCCACGCTTATGGTGGACAAAATGATTCAGAAATGGGGGTGGTGATGAACAGAGTGTCTGAACTAAGCAGACCACTCTTACCCAGTCCAAAGATCAGGGCTTGATCCATCATCGTTTTTTAGCTCACTGCACCATCCCAGCTCAGAACCTGGCTACATGCAAATTAGTCTGTTCCTGTGCATGATGGGAACAGGGCAAACCAAACTACCAAGCCAATTCTTATACTAGGAAGGAAACAATCTTCCGGGGACCGGTTTCTGGCATTTCAGCCGTCGTCGGCCCGGCTTGCTTGAATCCTGATGGTGCAATGAGCAAGGGATTCACATCTGAGTATACCCTTCCACGCTTATGGTGGACAAAATGATTCAGAAAAGGGGGTGGTGATGAACAGAGTGTCTGAATTAAGCAGACCACTCTTACCCAGTCCAAAGATCAGGGCTTGATCCATCACCATTTTTTAGCTCACTGCACCATCCGCGCTCAGAACCTGGCTACATGCAAATTAGTCTGTTCCTGTCCCAGTGCATGATGGGAACAGGGCAAACCAAACTACCAAGCCAATTCTTATACTGGGAAGGAAACAAGCTTCCGGGGACCGGTTTCTGGCATTTCAGCCATCGTCGGCCCGGCTTGCTTGAATCCTGATGGTGCAATGAGCAAGGGACTCACATCTGAGTATACCCTTCCACGCTTATGATGGACAAAATGATTCAGAAAAGGGGGTGGTGATGAACAGAGTGTCTGAATTAAGCAGACCACTCTTACCCAGTCCAAAGATCAGGGCTTGATCCATCACCGTTTTTTAGCTCACTGCACCATCCCAGCTCAAAACCTGGCTACATGCAAATTAGTCTGTTCCTGTCCCAGTGCATGATGGGAACAGGGCAAACCAAACTACCAAGCCAATTCTTAAACTGGGAAGGAAACAAGCTTCCGGGGACCGGTTTCTGGCATTTCAGCCGTCGTCAACCCGGCTTGCTTGAATCCTGATGGTGCAATGAGCAAGGGACTCACATCTGAGTATACCCTTCCACGCTTATGGTGGAAAAAATGATTCAGAAAAGGGGGTGGTGATGAACAGAGTGTCTGAATAAAGCAGACCACTCTTACCCAGTCCAAAGATCAGGGCTTGATCCATCACCGTTTTTTAGCTCACTGCACCATCCCAGCTCAGAACCTGGCTACATGCAAATTAGTCTGTTCCTGTCCCAGTGCATGATGGGAACAGGGCAAACCAGACTACCAAGCCAATTCTTATACTGGGAAGGAAACAAGCTTCCGGGGACCGGTTTCTGGCATTTCAGCCGTCGTCAACCCGGCTTGCTTTAATCCTGATGGTGCAATTAGCAAGGGACTCACATCTGAGTATACCCTTCCACGCTTATGGTGGACAAAATTATTCAGAAAAGGGGGTGGTGATAAACAGAGTGTCTGAATTAAGCAGACCAATCTTACCCAGTCCAAAGATCATGGCTTGATCCATCATCGTTTTTTAGCTCACTGCACCATCCCATCTCAGAACCTGGCTACATGCAAATTAGTCTGTTCCTGTCCCAGTGCATGATGGGAACAGGGCAAACCAAACTACCAAGCCAATTCTTATACTGGGAAGGAAACAGGCTTCCGGGGACCGGTTTCTGGCATTTCAGCCGTCGTCGGCCCGACTTGCTTGAATCCTCCTGATGGTGCAATGAGCAAGGGACTCACATCTGAGTATACCCTTCCGCGCTTATGGTGGACAAAATGATTCAGAAAAGGGGGTGATGATGAACAGAGTGTCTGAATTAAGCAGACCACTCTTACCCAGTCCAAAGATCAGGGCTTGATCCATCACCGTTTTTTAGCTCACTGCACCATCCCAGCTCAGAACCTGGCTACATGCAAATTAGTCTGTTCCTGTCCCAGTGCATGATGGGAACAGGGCAAACCAAACTACCAAGCCAATTCTTACACTGGGAAGGAAACAAGCTTCCAGGGACCGGTTTCTGGCATTTCAGCCGTCGTCGGCCCGGCTTGCTTGAATCCTGATGGTGCAATGAGCAAGGGACTCACATCTGAGTATACCCTTCCACGCTTATGGTGGACAAAATGATTCAGAAAAGGGGGTGGTGATGAACAGACTGTCTGATTTAAGCAGACCACTCTTACCCAGTCCAAAGATCAGGGCTTGATCTATCACCGTTTTTTAGCTCACTGCACCATTCCAGCTCAGAACCTGGTTACATGCAAATTAGTCTGTTCCTGTACCGTTGCATGATGGGAACAGGGCAAACCAAACTAGCAAGCCAATTCTTATACTGGGAAAGAAACAAGCTTCAGGGGACCGGTTTCTGGCATTTCAGCTGTCGTCGGCCCGGCTTGCTTGAATCCTGATGGTGCAATGAGCAAGGGACTCACATCTGAGTATACCCTTCCACGCTTATGGTGGACAAAATGATTCAGAAAAGGGGGTGGTGATGAATAGAGTGTCTGAATTAGGCAGACCACTCTTACCCAGTCCAAAGATCAGGGCTTGATCCATAACCGTTTTTTAGCTCACTGCACCATCCCAGTTCAGAACCTGGCTACATGCAAATTAATCTGTTCCTGTCCCAGTGCATGATGGGAACAGGGCAAACCACACTACCAAGCCAATTCTTATACTGGGAAGAAAACAAGCTTCAGTGGACCGGTTTCTGGCATTTCAGCTGCCGTCGGCCCGGCTTGCTTAAATCCTGATGGTGCAATGAGCAAGGGACTCACATCTGAGTATACCCTTCCACGCTTATGGTGGACAAAATGATTCAGAAAAGGGGGTGGTGATGAACAGAGTGTCTGAATTAGGCAGACCACTCTTACCCAGTCCAAAGATCAGGGCTTGATCCATAACCGTTTTTTAGCTCACTGCACCATCCCAGTTCAGAACCTGGCTACATGCAAATTAGTCTGTTCCTGTCCCAGTGCATGATGGGAACAGGGCAAACCAAACTACCAAGCCAATTCTTATACTGGGAAGGAAACAAGCTTCCGGGGACCGGTTTCTGGCATTTTAGCCGTCCTCGACCCGGCTTGCTTGAATCCTGATGGTGCAATTAGCCAGGGACTCACATCTGAGTATACCCTTCCACGCTTGTGGTGGACAAAATGATTCAGAAAAGGGGGTGGTGATGAACAGAGTGTCTGAATTAAGCAGACCACTCTTACCCAGTCCAAAGTTCAGGGCTTGATCCATCACCGTTTTTTAGCTCAGTGCACCATCCCAGCTCAGAACCTGGGTACATGCAAATTAGTCCGTTCCTGTCCCAGTGCATGATGGGAACAGGGCAAACCAAACTACCAAGCCAATTCTTATACTGGCAAGGAAACAAGCTTCCGGGGACCGGTTTCTGGCATTTCAGCCATCGTCAGCCCGGCTTGCTTGAATCCTGATGGTGCAATGAGCAAGGGACTCACATCTGAGTATACCCTTCCACGCTTATGGTGGACAAAATGATTCAGAAAAGGGGGTGGTGATGAACAGAGAGTGTGAATTAAGCAGACCACTCTTACCCAGTCCAAAGATCAGGGCTTGATCCATCACCGTTTTTTAGCTCACTGCACCATCCCAGCTCAGAACCTGGCTAAATGCAAATTAGTCTGTTCCTCTCCCAGTGCATGATGGGAACAGGGCAAACCAAACAACCAAGTCAATTCTTATACTGGGAAGGAAACAAGCTTCAGGGGACCGGTTTCTGGCATTTCAGCCGTTGTCGGCCCGGCTTGCTTGAATCCTGATGGTGCAATGAGCAAGGGACTCACATCTGAGTATACTCTTCCACACTTATGGTGGAGAAAATGATTCAGAAAAGGGGGTGGTGATGAACAGAGTGTCTGAATTAAGCAGACCACTCTTACCCAGTCCAAAGATCAGGGCTTGATCCATCACCATTTATTAGCTCACTGCACCATCCCAGCTCAGAACCTGGCTACATGCAAATTAGTCTGTTCCTGTCCCAGTGCATGATGGGAACAGGGCAAACCAAACTACCAAGCCAATTCTTATACTGGGAAGGAAACAAGCTTCTGGGGACCGGTTTCTGGCATTTCAGCCGTCGTCGGCCTTGCTTGCTTGAATCCTGATGGTGCAATGAGCAAGGGACTCACATCTGAGTATACCCTTCCACGCTTATGGTGGACAAAATGATTCAGAAAAGGGGGTGGTGATGAACAGAGTGTCTGAATTAATCAGACCACTCTTACCCAGTCCAAAGATCAGGGCTTGATCCATCACTGTTTTTTAGCTCCCTGCACCATCCCAGCTCAGAACTTGGCTACATGCAAATTAGTCTGTTCCTGTCACAGTGAATGATGGGAACAGGGCAAACCAAACTACCAAGCCAATTCCTATACTGGGAAGGAAACAAGCTTCCGGGGACCGGTTTCTGGCATTTCAGCCGTCGTCGGCCCGGCTTGCTTGAATCCTGATGGTGCAATGAGCAAGGGACTCACATCTGAGTATACCCTTCCACGCTTATGGTGGACAAAATGATTCAGAAAAGGGGGTGGTGATGAACAGAGTGTCTGAATTAAGCAGACCACTCTTACCCAGTCCAAAGATCAGGGCTTGATCCATCACCGTTTTTTAGCTCACTGCACCATCCCAGCTCAGAACCTGGCTACATGCAAATTAGTCTGTTCCTGTCCCAGTGCATGATGGGAACAGGGCAAACCAAACTACCAAGCCAATTCTTATACTGGGAAGGAAACAAGCTTCCGGGGACAGGTTTCTGTCATTTAACCCGTCGTCGGCCCGGCTTGCTTGAATCCTGATGGTGCAATGAGCAAGGGACTCACATCTGAGTATACCCATCCACGCTTATGGTGGACAAAATTATTCAGAAAAGGGGGTGGTGATGAACAGAGTGTCTGAATTAAGCAGACCACTCTTACCCAGTCCAAAGATCAGGGCTTGATCCATCACCGTTTTTTAGCTCACTGCACCATCCCAGCTCAGAACCTGGCTACATGCAAATTAGTCTGTTCCTGTCCCAGTGCATGATGGGAACAGGGCAAACCAAACTACCAAGCCAATTCTTATACTGGGAAGGAAACAAGCTTCCGGGGACCGGTTTCTGTCATTTCAGCGGTCGTTGGCCCGGCTTGCTTGAATCCTGATGGTGCAATGAGCAAGGGACTCACATCTGAGTATACCCTTCCACGCTTTTGGTGGACAAAATAATTCAGGAAAGGGGGTGGTGATGAACAGAGTGTCTGAATTAAGCAGACCACTCTTACCCAGTCCAAAGATCAGGGCTTGATCCATCACCGTTTTTTAGCTCACTGCACCATCCCAGCTCAGAACCTGGCTACATACAAATTAGTCTGTTCCTGTCCCAGTGCATGATGGGAACAGGGCAAACCAAACTACCAAGCCAATTCTTATACTGGGAAGGAAACAAGCTTCTGGGGACCGGTTTCTGGCATTTCAGCCGTCGTCGGCCCGGCTTGCTTGAATCCTGATGGTGCAATGAGCAAGGGACTCAAATCTGAGTATACCCTTCCACGCTTATGGTGGGCAAAATGATTCAGAAATGGGGGTGGTGATGAACAGAGTGTCTGAACTAAGCAGACCACTCTTACCCAGTCCAAAGATCAGGGCTTGATCCATCATCGTTTTTTAGCTCACTGCACCATCCCAGCTCAGAACCTGGCTACATGCAAATTAGTCTGTTCCTGTGCATGATGGGAACAGGGCAAACCAAACTACCAAGCCAATTCTTATACTAGGAAGGAAACAATCTTCCGGGGACCGGTTTCTGGCATTTCAGCCGTCGTCGGCCCGGCTTGCTTGAATCCTGATAGTGCAATGAGCAAGGGATTCACATCTGAGTATACCCTTCCACGCTTATGGTGGACAAAATGATTCAGAAAAGGGGGTGGTGATGAACAGAGTGTCTGAATTAAGCAGACCACTCTTACCCAGTCCAAACATCAGGGCTTGATCCATCACCGTTTTTTAGGTCACTGCACCATCCCAGCTCAGAACCTGGCTACATGCAAATTAGTCTGTTCCTGTCCCAGTGCATGATGGGAACAGGGCAAACCAAACTACCAAGCCAATTCTTAAACTGGGAAGGAAACAAGCTTCCGGGGACCGGTTTCTGGCATTTCAGCCGTCGTCAACCCGGCTTGCTTGAATCCTGATGGTGCAATGAGCAAGGGACTCACATCTGAGTATACCCTTCCACGCTTATGGTGGAAAAAATGATTCAGAAAAGGGGGTGGTGATGAACAGAGTGTCTGAATAAAGCAGACCACTCTTACCCAGTCCAAAGATCAGGGCTTGATCCATCACCGTTTTTTAGCTCACTGCACCATCCCAGCTCAGAACCTGGCTACATGCAAATTAGTCTGTTCCTGTCCCAGTGCATGATGGGAACAGGGCAAACCAAACTACCAAGCCAATTCTTATACTGGGAAGGAAACAAGCTTCCGGGGACAGGTTTCTGTCATTTAACCCGTCGTCGGCCCGGCTTGCTTGAATCCTGATGGTGCAATGAGCAAGGGACTCACATCTGAGTATACCCATCCACGCTTATGGTGGACAAAATTATTCAGAAAAGGGGGTGGTGATGAACAGAGTGTCTGAATTAAGCAGACCACTCTTACCCAGTCCAAAGATCAGGGCTTGATCCATCACCGTTTTTTAGCTCACTGCACCATCCCAGCTCAGAACCTGGCTACATGCAAATTAGTCTGTTCCTGTCCCAGTGCATGATGGGAACAGGGCAAACCAAACTACCAAGCCAATTCTTATACTGGGAAGGAAACAAGCTTCCGGGGACCGGTTTCTGTCATTTCAGCGGTCGTTGGCCCGGCTTGCTTGAATCCTGATGGTGCAATGAGCAAGGGACTCACATCTGAGTATACCCTTCCACGCTTTTGGTGGACAAAATAATTCAGGAAAGGGGGTGGTGATGAACAGAGTGTCTGAATTAAGCAGACCACTCTTACCCAGTCCAAAGATCAGGGCTTGATCCATCACCGTTTTTTAGCTCACTGCACCATCCCAGCTCAGAACCTGGCTACATACAAATTAGTCTGTTCCTGTCCCAGTGCATGATGGGAACAGGGCAAACCAAACTACCAAGCCAATTCTTATACTGGGAAGGAAACAAGCTTCTGGGGACCGGTTTCTGGCATTTCAGCCGTCGTCGGCCCGGCTTGCTTGAATCCTGATGGTGCAATGAGCAAGGGACTCAAATCTGAGTATACCCTTCCACGCTTATGGTGGGCAAAATGATTCAGAAATGGGGGTGGTGATGAACAGAGTGTCTGAACTAAGCAGACCACTCTTACCCAGTCCAAAGATCAGGGCTTGATCCATCATCGTTTTTTAGCTCACTGCACCATCCCAGCTCAGAACCTGGCTACATGCAAATTAGTCTGTTCCTGTGCATGATGGGAACAGGGCAAACCAAACTACCAAGCCAATTCTTATACTAGGAAGGAAACAATCTTCCGGGGACCGGTTTCTGGCATTTCAGCCGTCGTCGGCCCGGCTTGCTTGAATCCTGATAGTGCAATGAGCAAGGGATTCACATCTGAGTATACCCTTCCACGCTTATGGTGGACAAAATGATTCAGAAAAGGGGGTGGTGATGAACAGAGTGTCTGAATTAAGCAGACCACTCTTACCCAGTCCAAACATCAGGGCTTGATCCATCACCGTTTTTTAGGTCACTGCACCATCCCAGCTCAGAACCTGGCTACATGCAAATTAGTCTGTTCCTGTCCCAGTGCATGATGGGAACAGGGCAAACCAAACTACCAAGCCAATTCTTAAACTGGGAAGGAAACAAGCTTCCGGGGACCGGTTTCTGGCATTTCAGCCGTCGTCAACCCGGCTTGCTTGAATCCTGATGGTGCAATGAGCAAGGGACTCACATCTGAGTATACCCTTCCACGCTTATGGTGGAAAAAATGATTCAGAAAAGGGGGTGGTGATGAACAGAGTGTCTGAATAAAGCAGACCACTCTTACCCAGTCCAAAGATCAGGGCTTGATCCATCACCGTTTTTTAGCTCACTGCACCATCCCAGCTCAGAACCTGGCTACATGCAAATTAGTCTGTTCCTGTCCCAGTGCATGATGGGAACAGGGCAAACCAGACTACCAAGCCAATTCTTATACTGGGAAGGAAACAAGCTTCCGGGGACCGGTTTCTGGCATTTCAGCCGTCGTCAACCCGGCTTGCTTTAATCCTGATGGTGCAATTAGCAAGGGACTCACATCTGAGTATACCCTTCCACGCTTATGGTGGACAAAATTATTCAGAAAAGGGGGTGGTGATAAACAGAGTGTCTGAATTAAGCAGACCAATCTTACCCAGTCCAAAGATCATGGCTTGATCCATCATCGTTTTTTAGCTCACTGCACCATCCCAGCTCAGAACCTGGCTACATGCAAATTAGTCTGTTCCTGTCCCAGTGCATGATGGGAACAGGGCAAACCAAACTACCAAGCCAATTCTTATACTGGGAAGGAAACAGGCTTCCGGGGACCGGTTTCTGGCATTTCAGCCGTCGTCGGCCCGGCTTGCTTGAATCCTGATGGTGCAATGAGCAAGGGACTCACATCTGAGTATACCCTTCCGCGCTTATGGTGGACAAAATGATTCAGAAAATGGGGTGGTGATGAACAGAGTGTCTGAATTAAGCAGACCACTCTTACCCAGTCCAAAGATCAGGGCTTGATCCATCACCGTTTTTTAGCTCACTGCACCATCCCAGCTCAGAACCTGGCTACATGCAAATTAGTCTGTTCCTGTCCCAGTGCATGATGGGAACAGGGCAAACCAAACTACCAAGCCAATTCTTACACTGGGAAGGAAACAAGCTTCCAGGGACCGGTTCCTGGCATTTCAGCCGTCGTCGGCCCGGCTTGCTTGAATCCTGATGGTGCAATGAGCAAGGGACTCACATCTGAGTATACCCTTCCACGCTTATGGTGGACAAAATGATTCAGAAAAGGGGGTGGTGATGAACAGAGTGTCTGAATTAAGCAGACCACTCTTACCCAGTCCAAAGATCAGGGCTTGATCTATCACCGTTTTTTAGCTCACTGCACCATTCCAGCTCAGAACCTGGTTACATGCAAATTAGTCTGTTCCTGTACCGTTGCATGATGGGAACAGGGCAAATCAAACTAGCAAGCCAATTCTTATACTGGGAAAGAAACAAGCTTCAGGGGACCGGTTTCTGGCATTTCAGCTGTCGTCGGCCCGGCTTGCTTGAATCCTGATGGTGCAATGAGCAAGGGACTCACATCTGAGTATACCCTTCCACGCTTATGGTGGACAAAATGATTCAGAAAAGGGGGTGGTGATGAATAGAGTGTCTGAATTAGGCAGACCACTCTTACCCAGTCCAAAGATCAGGGCTTGATCCATAACCGTTTTTTAGCTCACTGCACCATCCCAGTTCAGAACCTGGCTACATGCAAATTAATCTGTTCCTGTCCCAGTGCATGATGGGAACAGGGCAAACCAAACTACCAAGCCAATTCTTATACTGGGAAGAAAACAAGCTTCCGGGGACCGGTTTCTGGCATTTCAGCCGTCGTCGGCCTTGCTTGCTTAAATCCTGATGGTGCAATGAGCAAGGGACTCACATCTGAGTATACCCTTCCACGCTTATGGTGGACAAAATGATTCAGAAAAGGGGGTGGTGATGAACAGAGTGTCTGAATTAATCAGACCACTCTTACCCAGTCCAAAGATCAGGGCTTGATCCATCACTGTTTTTTAGCTCCCTGCACCATCCCAGCTCAGAACTTGGCTACATGCAAATTAGTCTGTTCCTGTCACAGTGAATGATGGGAACAGGGCAAACCAAACTACCAAGCCAATTCCTATACTGGGAAGGAAACAAGCTTCTGGGGACCGGTTTCTGGCATTTCAGCCGTCGTTGGCCCGGCTTGCTTGAATCCTGATGGTGCAATGAGCAAGGGACTCACATCTGAGTATACCCTTCCACGCTTATGGTGGACAAAATGATTCAGAAAAGGGGGTGGTGATGAACAGAGTGTCTGAATTAAGCAGACCACTCTTACCCAGTCCAAAGATCAGGGCTTGATCCATCACCGTTTTTTAGCTCACTGCACCATCCCAGCTCAGAACCTGGCTACATGCAAATTAGTCTGTTCCTGTCCCAGTGCATGATGGGAACAGGGCAAACCAAACTACCAAGCCAATTCTTATACTGGGAAGGAAACAAGCTTCCGGGGACTGGTTTCTGTCATTTAACCCGTCGTCGGCCCGGCTTGCTTGAATCCTGATGGTGCAATGAGCAAGGGACTCACATCTGAGTATACCCTTCCACGCTTATGGTGGACAAAATGATTCAGAAAAGGGGGTGGTGATGAACAGAGTGTCTGAATTAAGCAGACCACTCTTACCCAGTCCAAAGATCAGGGCTTGATCCATCACCGTTTTTTAGCTCACTGCACCATCCCAGCTCAGAACCTGGCTACATGCAAATTAGTCTGTTCCTGTCCCAGTGCATGATGGGAACAGGGCAAACCAAACTACCAAGCCAATTCTTATACTGGGAAGGAAACAAGCTTTTTGGGAACCGGTTTCTGGCATTTCAGCCGTCGTTGGCCCGGCTTGCTTGAATCCTGATGGTGCAATGAGCAAGGGACTCACATCTGAGTATACCCATCCACGCTTATGGTGGACAAAATTATTCAGAAAAGGGGGTGGTGATGAACAGAGTGTCTGAATTAAGCAGACCACTCTTACCCAGTCCAAAGATCAGGGCTTGATCCATCACCGTTTTTTAGCTCACTGCACCATCCCAGCTCAGAACCTGGCTACATGCAAATTAGTCTGTTCCTGTCCCAGTGCATGATGGGAACAGGGCAAACCAAACTACCAAGCCAATTCTTATACTGGGAAGGAAACAAGCTTCCGGGGACCGGTTTCTGGCATTTCAGCCGTCGTCGGCCCGGCTTGCTTGAATCCTGATGGTGCAATGAGCAAGGGACTCAAATCTGAGTATACCCTTCCACGCTTATGGTGGACAAAATGATTCAGAAATGGGGGTGGTGATGAACAGAGTGTCTGAACTAAGCAGACCACTCTTACCCAGTCCAAAGATCAGGGCTTGATCCATCATCGTTTTTTAGCTCCCTGCACCATCCCAGCTCAGAACTTGGCTACATGCAAATTAGTCTGTTCCTGTCACAGTGAATGATGGGAACAGGGCAAACCAAACTACCAAGCCAATTCCTATACTGGGAAGGAAACAAGCTTCCGGGGACCGGTTTCTGGCATTTCAGCCGTCGTCGGCCCGGCTTGCTTGAATCCTGATGGTGCAATGAGCAAGGGACTCACATCTGAGTATACCCTTCCACGCTTATGGTGGACAAAATGATTCAGAAAAGGGGGTGGTGATGAACAGAGTGTCTGAATTAAGCAGACCACTCTTACCCAGTCCAAAGATCAGGGCTTGATCCATCACCGTTTTTTAGCTCACTGCACCATCCCAGCTCAGAACCTGGCTACATGCAAATTAGTCTGTTCCTGTCCCAGTGCATGATGGGAACAGGGCAAACCAAACTACCAAGCCAATTCTTATACTGGGAAGGAAACAAGCTTCCGGGGACAGGTTTCTGTCATTTAACCCGTCGTCGGCCCGGCTTGCTTGAATCCTGATGGTGCAATGAGCAAGGGACTCACATCTGAGTATACCCATCCACGCTTATGGTGGACAAAATTATTCAGAAAAGGGGGTGGTGATGAACAGAGTGTCTGAATTAAGCAGACCACTCTTACCCAGTCCAAAGATCAGGGCTTGATCCATCACCGTTTTTTAGCTCACTGCACCATCCCAGCTCAGAACCTGGCTACATGCAAATTAGTCTGTTCCTGTCCCAGTGCATGATGGGAACAGGGCAAACCAAACTACCAAGCCAATTCTTATACTGGGAAGGAAACAAGCTTCCGGGGACCGGTTTCTGTCATTTCAGCGGTCGTTGGCCCGGCTTGCTTGAATCCTGATGGTGCAATGAGCAAGGGACTCACATCTGAGTATACCCTTCCACGCTTTTGGTGGACAAAATAATTCAGGAAAGGGGGTGGTGATGAACAGAGTGTCTGAATTAAGCAGACCACTCTTACCCAGTCCAAAGATCAGGGCTTGATCCATCACCGTTTTTTAGCTCACTGCACCATCCCAGCTCAGAACCTGGCTACATACAAATTAGTCTGTTCCTGTCCCAGTGCATGATGGGAACAGGGCAAACCAAACTACCAAGCCAATTCTTATACTGGGAAGGAAACAAGCTTCTGGGGACCGGTTTCTGGCATTTCAGCCGTCGTCGGCCCGGCTTGCTTGAATCCTGATGGTGCAATGAGCAAGGGACTCAAATCTGAGTATACCCTTCCACGCTTATGGTGGGCAAAATGATTCAGAAATGGGGGTGGTGATGAACAGAGTGTCTGAACTAAGCAGACCACTCTTACCCAGTCCAAAGATCAGGGCTTGATCCATCATCGTTTTTTAGCTCACTGCACCATCCCAGCTCAGAACCTGGCTACATGCAAATTAGTCTGTTCCTGTGCATGATGGGAACAGGGCAAACCAAACTACCAAGCCAATTCTTATACTAGGAAGGAAACAATCTTCCGGGGACCGGTTTCTGGCATTTCAGCCGTCGTCGGCCCGGCTTGCTTGAATCCTGATGGTGCAATGAGCAAGGGATTCACATCTGAGTATACCCTTCCACGCTTATGGTGGACAAAATGATTCAGAAAAGGGGGTGGTGATGAACAGAGTGTCTGAATTAAGCAGACCACTCTTACCCAGTCCAAACATCAGGGCTTGATCCATCACCGTTTTTTAGGTCACTGCACCATCCCAGCTCAGAACCTGGCTACATGCAAATTAGTCTGTTCCTGTCCCAGTGCATGATGGGAACAGGGCAAACCAAACTACCAAGCCAATTCTTAAACTGGGAAGGAAACAAGCTTCCGGGGACCGGTTTCTGGCATTTCAGCCGTCGTCAACCCGGCTTGCTTGAATCCTGATGGTGCAATGA
This sequence comes from Lissotriton vulgaris, assembly GCF_964263255.1. NCBI lineage: Eukaryota > Metazoa > Chordata > Amphibia > Caudata > Salamandridae > Lissotriton > Lissotriton vulgaris. Next base: position 2,125,809,639 of record NC_141685.1, read on the forward strand.
GCAAGGGACTCACATCTGAGTATACCCTTCCACGCTTATGGTGGAAAAAATGATTCAGAAAAGGGGGTGGTGATGAACAGAGTGTCTGAATAAAGCAGACCACTCTTACCCAGTCCAAAGATCAGGGCTTGATCCATCACCGTTTTTTAGCTCACTGCACCATCCCAGCTCAGAACCTGGCTACATGCAAATTAGTCTGTTCCTGTCCCAGTGCATGATGGGAACAGGGCAAACCAGACTACCAAGCCAATTCTTATACTGGGAAGGAAACAAGCTTCCGGGGACCGGTTTCTGGCATTTCACCCGTCGTCAACCCGGCTTGCTTTAATCCTGATGGTGCAATTAGCAAGGGACTCACATCTGAGTATACCCTTCCACGCTTATGGTGGACAAAATTATTCAGAAAAGGGGGTGGTGATAAACAGAGTGTCTGAATTAAGCAGACCAATCTTACCCAGTCCAAAGATCATGGCTTGATCCATCATCGTTTTTTAGCTCACTGCACCATCCCAACTCAGAACCTGGCTACATGCAAATTAGTCTGTTCCTGTCCCAGTGCATGATGGGAACAGGGCAAACCAAACTACCAAGCCAATTCTTATACTGGGAAGGAAACAGGCTTCCGGGGACCGGTTTCTGGCATTTCAGCCGTCGTCGGCCCGGCTTGCTTGAATCCTGATGGTGCAATGAGCAAGGGACTCACATCTGAGTATACCCTTCCGCGCTTATGGTGGACAAAATGATTCAGAAAAGGGGGTGGTGATGAACAGAGTGTCTGAATTAAGCAGACCACTCTTACCCAGTCCAAAGATCAGGGCTTGATCCATCACCGTTTTTTAGCTCACTGCACCATCCCAGCTCAGAACCTGGCTACATGCAAATTAGTCTGTTCCTGTCCCAGTGCATGATGGGAACAGGGCAAACCAAACTACCAAGCCAATTCTTACACTGGGAAGGAAACAAGCTTCCAGGGACCGGTTCCTGGCATTTCAGCCGTCGTCGGCCCGGCTTGCTTGAATCCTGATGGTGCAATGAGCAAGGGACTCACATCTGAGTATACCCTTCCACGCTTATGGTGGACAAAATGATTCAGAAAAGGGGGTGGTGATGAACAGAGTGTCTGAATTAAGCAGACCACTCTTACCCAGTCCAAAGATCAGGGCTTGATCTATCACCGTTTTTTAGCTCACTGCACCATTCCAGCTCAGAACCTGGTTACATGCAAATTAGTCTGTTCCTGTACCGTTGCATGATGGGAACAGGGCAAATCAAACTAGCAAGCCAATTCTTATACTGGGAAAGAAACAAGCTTCAGGGGACCGGTTTCTGGCATTTCAGCTGTCGTCGGCCCGGCTTGCTTGAATCCTGATGGTGCAATGAGCAAGGGACTCACATCTGAGTATACCCTTCCACGCTTATGGTGGACAAAATGATTCAGAAAAGGGGGTGGTGATGAATAGAGTGTCTGAATTAGGCAGACCACTCTTACCCAGTCCAAAGATCAGGGCTTGATCCATAACCGTTTTTTAGCTCACTGCACCATCCCAGTTCAGAACCTGGCTACATGCAAATTAATCTGTTCCTGTCCCAGTGCATGATGGGAACAGGGCAAACCAAACTACCAAGCCAATTCTTATACTGGGAAGAAAACAAGCTTCCGGGGACCGGTTTCTGGCATTTCAGCCGTCGTCGGCCTTGCTTGCTTAAATCCTGATGGTGCAATGAGCAAGGGACTCACATCTGAGTATACCCTTCCACGCTTATGGTGGACAAAATGATTCAGAAAAGGGGGTGGTGATGAACAGAGTGTCTGAATTAATCAGACCACTCTTACCCAGTCCAAAGATCAGGGCTTGATCCATCACTGTTTTTTAGCTCCCTGTACCATCCCAGCTCAGAACTTGGCTACATGCAAATTAGTCTGTTCCTGTCACAGTGAATGATGGGAACAGGGCAAACCAAACTACCAAGCCAATTCCTATACTGGGAAGGAAACAAGCTTCTGGGGACCGGTTTCTGGCATTTCAGCCGTCGTTGGCCCGGCTTGCTTGAATCCTGATGGTGCAATGAGCAAGGGACTCACATCTGAGTATACCCTTCCACGCTTATGGTGGACAAAATGATTCAGAAAAGGGGGTGGTGATGAACAGAGTGTCTGAATTAAGCAGACCACTCTTACCCAGTCCAAAGATCAGGGCTTGATCCATCACCGTTTTTTAGCTCACTGCACCATCCCAGCTCAGAACCTGGCTACATGCAAATTAGTCTGTTCCTGTCCCAGTGCATGATGGGAACAGGGCAAACCAAACTACCAAGCCAATTCTTATACTGGGAAGGAAACAAGCTTCCGGGGACTGGTTTCTGTCATTTAACCCGTCGTCGGCCCGGCTTGCTTGAATCCTGATGGTGCAATGAGCAAGGGACTCACATCTGAGTATACCCTTCCACGCTTATGGTGGACAAAATGATTCAGAAAAGGGGGTGGTGATGAACAGAGTGTCTGAATTAAGCAGACCACTCTTACCCAGTCCAAAGATCAGGGCTTGATCCATCACCGTTTTTTAGCTCACTGCACCATCCCAGCTCAGAACCTGGCTACATGCAAATTAGTCTGTTCCTGTCCCAGTGCATGATGGGAACAGGGCAAACCAAACTACCAAGCCAATTCTTATACTGGGAAGGAAACAAGCTTTTTGGGAACCGGTTTCTGGCATTTCAGCCGTCGTTGGCCCGGCTTGCTTGAATCCTGATGGTGCAATGAGCAAGGGACTCACATCTGAGTATACCCATCCACGCTTATGGTGGACAAAATTATTCAGAAAAGGGGGTGGTGATGAACAGAGTGTCTGAATTAAGCAGACCACTCTTACCCAGTCCAAAGATCAGGGCTTGATCCATCACCGTTTTTTAGCTCACTGCACCATCCCAGCTCAGAACCTGGCTACATGCAAATTAGTCTGTTCCTGTCCCAGTGCATGATGGGAACAGGGCAAACCAAACTACCAAGCCAATTCTTATACTGGGAAGGAAACAAGCTTCCGGGGACCGGTTTCTGGCATTTCAGCCGTCGTCGGCCCGGCTTGCTTGAATCCTGATGGTGCAATGAGCAAGGGACTCAAATCTGAGTATACCCTTCCACGCTTATGGTGGACAAAATGATTCAGAAATGGGGGTGGTGATGAACAGAGTGTCTGAACTAAGCAGACCACTCTTACCCAGTCCAAAGATCAGGGCTTGATCCATCATCGTTTTTTAGCTCACTGCACCATCCCAGCTCAGAACCTGGCTACATGCAAATTAGTCTGTTCCTGTGCATGATGGGAACAGGGCAAACCAAACTACCAAGCCAATTCTTATACTAGGAAGGAAACAATCTTCCGGGGACCGGTTTCTGGCATTTCAGCCGTCGTCGGCCCGGCTTGCTTGAATCCTGATGGTGCAATGAGCAAGGGATTCACATCTGAGTATACCCTTCCACGCTTATGGTGGACAAAATGATTCAGAAAAGGGGGTGGTGATGAACAGAGTGTCTGAATTAAGCAGACCACTCTTACCCAGTCCAAAGATCAGGGCTTGATCCATCACCATTTTTTAGCTCACTGCACCATCCCAGCTCAGAACCTGGCTACATGCAAATTAGTCTGTTCCTGTCCCAGTGCATGATGGGAACAGGGCAAACCAAACTACCAAGCCAATTCTTATACTGGGAAGGAAACAAGCTTCCGGGGACCGGTTTCTGGCATTTCAGCCATCGTCGGCCCGGCTTGCTTGAATCCTGATGGTGCAATGAGCAAGGGACTCACATCTGAGTATACCCTTCCACGCTTATGGTGGAAAAAATGATTCAGAAAAGGGGGTGGTGATGAACAGAGTGTCTGAATAAAGCAGACCACTCTTACCCAGTCCAAAGATCAGGGCTTGATCCATCACCGTTTTTTAGCTCACTGCACCATCCCAGCTCAGAACCTGGCTACATGCAAATTAGTCTGTTCCTGTCCCAGTGCATGATGGGAACAGGGCAAACCAGACTACCAAGCCAATTCTTATACTGGGAAGGAAACAAGCTTCCGGGGACCGGTTTCTGGCATTTCAGCCGTCGTCAACCCGGCTTGCTTTAATCCTGATGGTGCAATTAGCAAGGGACTCACATCTGAGTATACCCTTCCACGCTTATGGTGGACAAAATTATTCAGAAAAGGGGGTGGTGATAAACAGAGTGTCTGAATTAAGCAGACCAATCTTACCCAGTCCAAAGATCATGGCTTGATCCATCATCGTTTTTTAGCTCACTGCACCATCCCATCTCAGAACCTGGCTACATGCAAATTAGTCTGTTCCTGTCCCAGTGCATGATGGGAACAGGGCAAACCAAACTACCAAGCCAATTCTTATACTGGGAAGGAAACAGGCTTCCGGGGACCGGTTTCTGGCATTTCAGCCGTCGTCGGCCCGGCTTGCTTGAATCCTGATGGTGCAATGAGCAAGGGACTCACATCTGAGTATACCCTTCCGCGCTTATGGTGGACAAAATGATTCAGAAAAGGGGGTGATGATGAACAGAGTGTCTGAATTAAGCAGACCACTCTTACCCAGTCCAAAGATCAGGGCTTGATCCATCACCGTTTTTTAGCTCACTGCACCATCCCAGCTCAGAACCTGGCTACATGCAAATTAGTCTGTTCCTGTCCCAGTGCATGATGGGAACAGGGCAAACCAAACTACCAAGCCAATTCTTACACTGGGAAGGAAACAAGCTTCCAGGGACCGGTTTCTGGCATTTCAGCCGTCGTCGGCCCGGCTTGCTTGAATCCTGATGGTGCAATGAGCAAGGGACTCACATCTGAGTATACCCTTCCACGCTTATGGTGGACAAAATGATTCAGAAAAGGGGGTGGTGATGAACAGACTGTCTGAATTAAGCAGACCACTCTTACCCAGTCCAAAGATCAGGGCTTGATCTATCACCGTTTTTTAGCTCACTGCACCATTCCAGCTCAGAACCTGGTTACATGCAAATTAGTCTGTTCCTGTACCGTTGCATGATGGGAACAGGGCAAACCAAACTAGCAAGCCAATTCTTATACTGGGAAAGAAACAAGCTTCAGGGGACCGGTTTCTGGCATTTCAGCTGTCGTCGGCCCGGCTTGCTTGAATCCTGATGGTGCAATGAGCAAGGGACTCACATCTGAGTATACCCTTCCACGCTTATGGTGGACAAAATGATTCAGAAAAGGGGGTGGTGATGAATAGAGTGTCTGAATTAGGCAGACCACTCTTACCCAGTCCAAAGATCAGGGCTTGATCCATAACCGTTTTTTAGCTCACTGCACCATCCCAGTTCAGAACCTGGCTACATGCAAATTAATCTGTTCCTGTCCCAGTGCATGATGGGAACAGGGCAAACCACACTACCAAGCCAATTCTTATACTGGGAAGAAAACAAGCTTCCGGGGACCGGTTTCTGGCATTTTAGCCGTCGTCGACCCGGCTTGCTTGAATCCTGATGGTGCAATGAGCAAGGGACTCACATCTGAGTATACCCTTCCACGCTTATGGTGGACAAAATGATTCAGAAAAGGGGGTGGTGATGAACAGAGTGTCTGAATTAAGCAGACCAATCTTACCCAGTCCAAAGATCAGGGCTTGATCCATCATCGTTTTTTAGCTCACTGCACCATCCCAGCTCAGAACCTGGCTACATGCAAATTAGTCTGTTCCTGTCCCAGTGCATGATGGGAACGGGGCAAACCAAACTACCAAGCCAATTCTTATACTGGGAAGGAAACAAGCTTCTAGGGACCGGTTTCTGGCATTTCAGCCGTCGTCGGCCCGGCTTGCTTGAATCCTGATGGTGCAATGAGCAAGGGACTCACATCTGAGTATACCCTTCCACGCTTATGGTGGACAAAATGATTCAGAAAAGGGGATGGTGATGAACAGAGTGTCTGAATTAAGCAGACCACTCTTACCCAGTCCAAAGATCAGGGCTTGATCCATCACCGTTTTTTAGCTCACTGCACCATTCCAGCTCAGAACCTGGTTACATGCAAATTAGTCTGTTCCTGTACCGATGCATGATGGGAACAGGGCAAACCAAACTAGCAAGCCAATTCTTATACTGGGAAAGAAACAAGCTTCAGTGGACCGGTTTCTGGCATTTCAGCTGTCGTCGGCCCGGCTTGCTTAAATCCTGATGGTGCAATGAGCAAGGGACTCACATCTGAGTATACCCTTCCACGCTTATGGTGGACAAAATGATTCAGAAAAGGGGGTGGTGATGAACAGAGTGTCTGAATTAGGCAGACCACTCTTACCCAGTCCAAAGATCAGGGCTTGATCCATAACCGTTTTTTAGCTCACTGCACCATCCCAGTTCAGAACCTGGCTACATGCAAATTAGTCTGTTCCTGTCCCAGTGCATGATGGGAACAGGGCAAACCAAACTACCAAGCCAATTCTTATACTGGGAAGGAAACAAGCTTCCGGGGACCGGTTTCTGGCATTTTAGCCGTCGTCGACCCGGCTTGCTTGAATCCTGATGGTGCAATTAGCCAGGGACTCACATCTGAGTATACCCTTCCACGCTTGTGGTGGACAAAATGATTCAGAAAAGGGGGTGGTGATGAACAGAGTGTCTGAATTAAGCAGACCACTCTTACCCAGTCCAAAGTTCAGGGCTTGATCCATCACCGTTTTTTAGCTCAGTGCACCATCCCAGCTCAGAACTTGGGTACATGCAAATTAGTCCGTTCCTGTCCCAGTGCATGATGGGAACAGGGCAAACCAAACTACCAAGCCAATTCTTATACTGGCAAGGAAACAAGCTTCCGGGGACCGGTTTCTGGCATTTCAGCCATCGTCAGCCCGGCTTGCTTGAATCCTGATGGTGCAATGAGCAAGGGACTCACATCTGAGTATACCCTTCCACGCTTATGGTGGACAAAATGATTCAGAAAAGGGGGTGGTGATGAACAGAGAGTGTGAATTAAGCAGACCACTCTTACCCAGTCCAAAGATCAGGGCTTGATCCATCACCGTTTTTTAGCTCACTGCACCATCCCAGCTCAGAACCTGGCTAAATGCAAATTAGTCTGTTCCTCTCCCAGTGCATGATGGGAACAGGGCAAACCAAACAACCAAGTCAATTCTTATACTGGGAAGGAAACAAGCTTCAGGGGACCGGTTTCTGGCATTTCAGCCGTTGTCGGCCCGGCTTGCTTGAATCCTGATGGTGCAATGAGCAAGGGACTCACATCTGAGTATACTCTTCCACACTTATGGTGGAGAAAATGATTCAGAAAAGGGGGTGGTGATGAACAGAGTGTCTGAATTAAGCAGACCACTCTTACCCAGTCCAAAGATCAGGGCTTGATCCATCACCATTTATTAGCTCACTGCACCATCCCAGCTCAGAACCTGGCTACATGCAAATTAGTCTGTTCCTGTCCCAGTGCATGATGGGAACAGGGCAAACCAAACTACCAAGCCAATTCTTATACTGGGAAGGAAACAAGCTTCTGGGGACCGGTTTCTGGCATTTCAGCCGTCGTCGGCCTTGCTTGCTTGAATCCTGATGGTGCAATGAGCAAGGGACTCACATCTGAGTATACCCTTCCACGCTTATGGTGGACAAAATGATTCAGAAAAGGGGGTGGTGATGAACAGAGTGTCTGAATTAATCAGACCACTCTTACCCAGTCCAAAGATCAGGGCTTGATCCATCACTGTTTTTTAGCTCCCTGCACCATCCCAGCTCAGAACTTGGCTACATGCAAATTAGTCTGTTCCTGTCACAGTGAATGATGGGAACAGGGCAAACCAAACTACCAAGCCAATTCCTATACTGGGAAGGAAACAAGCTTCCGGGGACCGGTTTCTGGCATTTCAGCCGTCGTCGGCCCGGCTTGCTTGAATCCTGATGGTGCAATGAGCAAGGGACTCACATCTGAGTATACCCTTCCACGCTTATGGTGGACAAAATGATTCAGAAAAGGGGGTGGTGATGAACAGAGTGTCTGAATTAAGCAGACCACTCTTACCCAGTCCAAAGATCAGGGCTTGATCCATCACCGTTTTTTAGCTCACTGCACCATCCCAGCTCAGAACCTGGCTACATGCAAATTAGTCTGTTCCTGTCCCAGTGCATGATGGGAACAGGGCAAACCAAACTACCAAGCCAATTCTTATACTGGGAAGGAAACAAGCTTCCGGGGACAGGTTTCTGTCATTTAACCCGTCGTCGGCCCGGCTTGCTTGAATCCTGATGGTGCAATGAGCAACGGACTCACATCTGAGTATACCCTTCCACGCTTATGGTGGACAAAATGATTCAGAAAAGGGGGTGGTGATGAACAGAGTGTCTGAATTAAGCAGACCACTCTTACCCAGTCCAAAGATCAGGGCTTGATCCATCACCGTTTTTTAGCTCACTGCACCATCCCAGCTCAGAACCTGGCTACATGCAAATTAGTCTGTTCCTGTCCCAGTGCATGATGGGAACAGGGCAAACCAAACTACCAAGCCAATTCTTATACTGGGAAGGAAACAAGCTTCTGGGGACCGGTTTCTGGCATTTCAGCCGTCGTTGGCCCGGCTTGCTTGAATCCTGATGGTGCAATGAGCAAGGGACTCACATCTGAGTATACCCATCCACGCTTATGGTGGACAAAATTATTCAGAAAAGGGGGTGGTGATGAACAGAGTGTCTGAATTAAGCAGACCACTCTTACCCAGTCCAAAGATCAGGGCTTGATCCATCACCGTTTTTTAGCTCACTGCACCATCCCAGCTCAGAACCTGGCTACATGCAAATTAGTCTGTTCCTGTCCCAGTGCATGATGGGAACAGGGCAAACCAAACTACCAAGCCAATTCTTATACTGGGAAGGAAACAAGCTTCCGGGGACCGGTTTCTGTCATTTCAGCGGTCGTTGGCCCGGCTTGCTTGAATCCTGATGGTGCAATGAGCAAGGGACTCACATATGAGTATACCCTTCCACGCTTTTGGTGGACAAAATAATTCAGGAAAGGGGGTGGTGATGAACAGAGTGTCTGAATTAAGCAGACCACTCTTACCCAGTCCAAAGATCAGGGCTTGATCCATCACCGTTTTTTAGCTCACTGCACCATCCCAGCTCAGAACCTGGCTACATACAAATTAGTCTGTTCCTGTCCCAGTGCATGATGGGAACAGGGCAAACCAAACTACCAAGCCAATTCTTATACTGGGAAGGAAACAAGCTTCTGGGGACCGGTTTCTGGCATTTCAGCCGTCGTCGGCCCGGCTTGCTTGAATCCTGATGGTGCAATGAGCAAGGGACTCAAATCTGAGTATACCCTTCCACGCTTATGGTGGGCAAAATGATTCAGAAATGGGGGTGGTGATGAACAGAGTGTCTGAACTAAGCAGACCACTCTTACCCAGTCCAAAGATCAGGGCTTGATCCATCATCGTTTTTTAGCTCACTGCACCATCCCAGCTCAGAACCTGGCTACATGCAAATTAGTCTGTTCCTGTGCATGATGGGAACAGGGCAAACCAAACTACCAAGCCAATTCTTATACTAGGAAGGAAACAATCTTCCGGGGACCGGTTTCTGGCATTTCAGCCGTCGTCGGCCCGGCTTGCTTGAATCCTGATGGTGCAATGAGCAAGGGATTCACATCTGAGTATACCCTTCCACGCTTATGGTGGACAAAATGATTCAGAAAAGGGGGTGGTGATGAACAGAGTGTCTGAATTAAGCAGACCACTCTTACCCAGTCCAAACATCAGGGCTTGATCCATCACCGTTTTTTAGGTCACTGCACCATCCCAGCTCAGAACCTGGCTACATGCAAATTAGTCTGTTCCTGTCCCAGTGCATGATGGGAACAGGGCAAACCAAACTACCAAGCCAATTCTTAAACTGGGAAGGAAACAAGCTTCCGGGGACCGGTTTCTGGCATTTCAGCCGTCGTCAACCCGGCTTGCTTGAATCCTGATGGTGCAATGAGCAAGGGACTCACATCTGAGTATACCCTTCCACGCTTATGGTGGAAAAAATGATTCAGAAAAGGGGGTGGTGATGAACAGAGTGTCTGAATAAAGCAGACCACTCTTACCCAGTCCAAAGATCAGGGCTTGATCCATCACCGTTTTTTAGCTCACTGCACCATCCCAGCTCAGAACCTGGCTACATGCAAATTAGTCTGTTCCTGTCCCAGTGCATGATGGGAACAGGGCAAACCAGACTACCAAGCCAATTCTTATACTGGGAAGGAAACAAGCTTCCGGGGACCGGTTTCTGGCATTTCAGCCGTCGTCAACCCGGCTTGCTTTAATCCTGATGGTGCAATTAGCAAGGGACTCACATCTGAGTATACCCTTCCACGCTTATGGTGGACAAAATTATTCAGAAAAGGGGGTGGTGATAAACAGAGTGTCTGAATTAAGCAGACCAATCTTACCCAGTCCAAAGATCATGGCTTGATCCATCATCGTTTTTTAGCTCACTGCACCATCCCAGCTCAGAACCTGGCTACATGCAAATTAGTCTGTTCCTGTCCCAGTGCATGATGGGAACAGGGCAAACCAAACTACCAAGCCAATTCTTATACTGGGAAGGAAACAGGCTTCCGGGGACCGGTTTCTGGCATTTCAGCCGTCGTCGGCCCGGCTTGCTTGAATCCTGATGGTGCAATGAGCAAGAGACTCACATCTGAGTATACCCTTCCGCGCTTATGGTGGACAAAATGATTCAGAAAAGGGGGTGGTGATGAACAGAGTGTCTGAATTAAGCAGACCACTCTTACCCAGTCCAAAGATCAGGGCTTGATCCATCACCGTTTTTTAGCTCACTGCACCATCCCAGCTCAGAACCTGGCTACATGCAAATTAGTCTGTTCCTGTACCGTTGCATGATGGGAACAGGGCAAATCAAACTAGCAAGCCAATTCTTATACTGGGAAAGAAACAAGCTTCAGGGGACCGGTTTCTGGCATTTCAGCTGTCGTCGGCCCGGCTTGCTTGAATCCTGATGGTGCAATGAGCAAGGGACTCACATCTGAGTATACCCTTCCACGCTTATGGTGGACAAAATGATTCAGAAAAGGGGGTGGTGATGAATAGAGTGTCTGAATTAGGCAGACCACTCTTACCCAGTCCAAAGATCAGGGCTTGATCCATAACCGTTTTTTAGCTCACTGCACCATCCCAGTTCAGAACCTGGCTACATGCAAATTAATCTGTTCCTGTCCCAGTGCATGATGGGAACAGGGCAAACCAAACTACCAAGCCAATTCTTATACTGGGAAGAAAACAAGCTTCCGGGGACCGGTTTCTGGCATTTTAGCCGTCGTCGACCCGGCTTGCTTGAATCCTGATGGTGCAATGAGCAAGGGACTCACATCTGAGTATACCCTTCCACGCTTATGGTGGACAAAATGATTCAGAAAAGGGGGTGGTGATGAACAGAGTGTCTGAATTAAGCAGACCAATCTTACCCAGTCCAAAGATCAGGCCTTGATCCATCATCGTTTTTTAGCTCACTGCACCATCCCAGCTCAGAACCTGGCTACATGCAAATTAGTCTGTTCCTGTCCCAGTGCATGATGGGAACAGGGCAAACCAAACTACCAAGCCAATTATTTTACTGGGAAGGAAACAAGCTTCCGGGGACCGGTTTCTGGCATTTCAGCAGTCGTCGGCCCGGCTTGCTTGAATCCTGATGGTGCAATGAGCAAGGGACTCACATCTGAGTATACCCTTCCACGCTTATGGTGGACAAAATGATTCAGAAAAATGGGTGGTGATGAACAGAGTGTCTGAATTGAGCAGACCACTCTTACCCAGTCCAAAGATCAGGGCTTGATCCATCACCGTTTTTTAGCTCACTGCACCATCCCAGCTCAGAACCTGGCTACATGCAAATTAGTCTGTTCCTGTCCCAGTGCATGATGGGAACAGGGCAAACCAAACTACCAAGCCAATTCTTATACTGGGAAGGAAACAAGCTTCCGGGGACCGGTTTCTGGCAGTTCAGCAGTTGTCTGCCCGGCTTGCTTGAATCCTGATGGTGCAATGAGCAAGGGACTCACATCTGAGTATACCCTTCCACGCTTGTGGTGGACAAAATGATTCAGAAAAGGGGGTGGTGATGAACAGAGAGTGTGAATTAAGCAGACCACTCTTACCCAGTCCAAAGATCAGGGCTTGATCCATCACCGTTTTTTAGCTCACTGCACCATCCCAGCTCAGAACCTGGCTAAATGCAAATTAGTCTGTTCCTCTCCCAGTGCATGATGGGAACAGGGCAAACCAAACAACCAAGTCAATTCTTATACTGGGAAGGAAACAAGCTTCAGGGGACCGGTTTCTGGCATTTCAGCCATTGTCGGCCCGGCTTGCTTGAATCCTGATGGTGCAATGAGCAAGGGACTCACATCTGAGTATACTCTTCCACGCTTATGGTGGAGAAAATGATTCAGAAAAGGGGGTGGTGATGAACAGAGTGTCTGAATTAAGCAGACCACTCTTACCCAGTCCAAAGATCAGGGCTTGATCCATCACCATTTTTTAGCTCACTGCACCATCCCAGCTCAGAACCTGGCTACATGCAACTTAGTCTGTTCCTGTCCCAGTGCATGATGGGAACAGGGCAAACCAAACTACCAAGCCAATTCTTATACTGGGAAGGAAACAAGCTTCTGGGGACCGGTTTCTGGCATTTCAGCCGTCGTCGGCCTTGCTTGCTTGAATCCTGATGGTGCAATGAGCAAGGGACTCACATCTGAGTATACCCTTCCACGCTTATGGTGGACAAAATGATTCAGAAAAGGGGGTGGTGATGAACAGAGTGTCTGAATTAATCAGACCACTCTTACCCAGTCCAAAGATCAGGGCTTGATCCATCACTGTTTTTTAGCTCCCTGCACCATCCCAGCTCAGAACTTGGCTACATGCAAATTAGTCTGTTCCTGTCCCAGTGCATGATGGGAACAGGGCAAACCAAACTACCAAGCCAATTCTTATACTGGGAAGGAAACAAGCTTCCGGGGACCGGTTTCTGGCAGTTCAGCAGTTGTCTGCCCGGCTTGCTTGAATCCTGATGGTACAATGAGCAAGGGACTCACATCTGAGTATACCCTTCCACGCTTATGGTGGACAAAATGATTCAGAAAAGGGGGTGGTGATGAACAGAGTGTCTGAATTAAGCAGACCACTCTTACCCAGTCCAAAGATCAGGGCTTGATCCATCACCGTTTTTTAGCTCACTGCACCATTCCAGCTCAGAACCTGGTTACATGCAAATTAGTCTGTTCCTGTACCGATGCATGATGGGAACAGGGCAAACCAAACTAGCAAGCCAATTCTTATACTGGGAAAGAAACAAGCTTCAGGGGACCGGTTTCTGGCATTTCAGCTGTCGTCGGCCCGGCTTGCTTAAATCCTGATGGTGCAATGAGCAAGGGAATCACATCTGAGTATACCCTTCCACGCTTATGGTGGACAAAATGATTCAGAAAAGGGGGTGGTGATGAACAGAGTGTCTGAATTAGGCAGACCACTTTTACCCAGTCCAAAGATCAGGGCTTGATCCATAACCGTTTTTTAGCTCACTGCACCATCCCAGTTCAGAACCTGGCTATATGCAAATTAGTCTGTTCCTGTCCCAGTGCATGATGGGAACAGGGCAAACCAAACTACCAAGCCAATTCTTATACTGGGAAGGAAACAAGCTTCCGGGGACCGGTTTCTGGCATTTTATCCGTCGTCGACCCGGCTTGCTTGAATCCTGATGGTGCAATTAGCCAGGGACTCACATCTGAGTATACCCTTCCACGCTTGTGGTGGACAAAATGATTCAGAAAAGGGGGTGGTGATGAACAGAGAGTGTGAATTAAGCAGACCACTCTTACCCAGTCCAAAGATCAGGGCTTGATCCATCACCGTTTTTTAGCTCACTGCACCATCCCAGCTCAGAACCTGGCTAAATGCAAATTAGTCTGTTCCTCTCCCAGTGCATGATGGGAACAGGGCAAACCAAACAACCAAGTCAATTCTTATACTGGGAAGGAAACAAGCTTCAGGGGACCGGTTTCTGGCATTTCAGCCGTTGTCGGCCCGGCTTGCTTGAATCCTGATGGTGCAATGAGCAAGGGACTCACATCTGAGTATACTCTTCCACGCTTATGGTGGAGAAAATGATTCAGAAAAGGGGGTGGTGATGAACAGAGTGTCTGAATTAAGCAGACCACTCTTACCCAGTCCAAAGATCAGGGCTTGATCCATCATCATTTTTTAGCTCACTGCACCATCCCAGCTCAGAACCTGGCTACATGCAAATTAGTCTGTTCCTGTCCCAGTGCATGATGGGAACAGGGCAAACCAAACTACCAAGCCAATTCTTATACTGGGAAGGAAACAAGCTTCTGGGGACCGGTTTCTGGCATTTCAGCCGTCGTCGGCCTTGCTTGCTTGAATCCTGATGGTGCAATGAGCAAGGGACTCACATCTGAGTATACCCTTCCACGCTTATGGTGGACAAAATGATTCAGAAAAGGGGGTGGTGATGAACAGAGTGTCTGAATTAATCAGACCACTCTTACCCAGTCCAAAGATCAGGGCTTGATCTATCACTGTTTTTTAGCTCCCTGCACCATCCCAGCTCAGAACTTGGCTACATGCAAATTAGTCTGTTCCTGTCACAGTGAATGATGGGAACAGGGCAAACCAAACTACCAAGCTAATTCCTATACTGGGAAGGAAACAAGCTTCCGGGGACTGGTTTTCGGCATTTCAGCCGTCGTCGGCCCGGCTTGCTTGAATCCTGATGGTGCAATGAGCAAGGGACTCACATCTGAGTATACCCTTCCACGCTTATGGTGGACAAAATGATTCAGAAAAAGGGGTGGTGATGAACAGAGTGTCTGAATTAAGCAGACCACTCTTACCCAGTCCAAAGATCAGGCTTGATCCATCACCGTTTTTTAGCTCACTGCACCATCCCAGCTCAGAACCTGGCTACATGCAAATTAGTCTGTTCCTGTCTCAGTGCATGATGGGAACAGGGCAAACCAAACTACCAAGCCAATTCTTATACTGGGAAGGAAACAAGCTTCCGGGGACTGGTTTCTGGCATTTCAGCCGTCGTCTGCCCGGCTTGCTTGAATCCTGGTGGTGCAATGAGCAAGGGACTGACATCTGAGTATACCCTTCCACGCTTATGGTGGACAAAATGATTCAGAAAAGGGGGTGGTGATGAACAGAGTGTCTGAATTAAGCAGACCACTCTTACCCAGTGCAAAGATCAGGGCTTGATCCATCACCGTTTTTTAGCTCACTGCACCATCCCAGCTCAGAACCTGGCTACATGCAAATTAGTCTGTTCCTGTCCCAGTGCATGATGGGAACAGGGCAAACCAAACTACCAAGCCAATTCTTATACTGGGAAGGAAACAAGCTTCTGGGGACCGGTTTCTGGCATTTCAGCCGTCGTCGGCCTTGCTTGCTTGAATCCTGATGGTGCAATGAGCAAGGGACTCACATCTGAGTATACCCTTCCACGCTTATGGTAGACAAAATGATTCAGAAAAGGGGGTGGTGATGAACAGAGTGTCTGAATTAATCAGACCACTCTTACCCTGTCCAAAGATCAGGGCTTGATCCATCACTGTTTTTTAGCTCCCTGCACCATCCCAGCTCAGAACCTGGCTACATGCAAATTAGTCTGTTCCTGTCACAGTGAATGATGGGAACAGGGCAAACCAAACTACCAAGCCAATTCCTATACTGGGAAGGAAACAAGCTTCCGGGGACCGGTTTCTGGCATTTCAGCCGTCGTCGGCCCGGCTTGCTTGAATCCTGATGGTGCAATGAGCAAGGGACTCACATCTGAGTATACCCTTCCACGCTTATGGTGGACAAAATGATTCAGAAAAGGGGGTGGTGATGAACAGAGTGTCTGAATTAAGCAGACCACTCTTACCCAGGCCAAAGATCAGGCTTGATCCATCACCGTTTTTTAGCTCACTGCACCATCCCAGCTCAGAACCTGGCTACATGCAAATTAGTCTGTTCCTGTCTCAGTGCATGATGGGAACAGGGCAAACCAAACTACCAAGCCAATTCTTATACTGGGAAGGAAACAAGCTTCCGGGGACTGGTTTCTGCCATTTCAGCCGTCGTCGGCCCGGCTTGCTTGAATCCTGGTGGTGCAATGAGCAAGGGACTGACATCTGAGTATACCCTTCCACGCTTATGGTGGACAAAATGATTCAGAAAAGGGGGTGGTGATGAGCAGAGTGTCTGAATTAAGCAGACCACTCTTACCCAGTCCAAAGATCAGGGCTTGATCCATCACCGTTTTTTAGCTCACTGCACCATCCCAGCTCAGAACCTGGCTACATGCAAATTAGTCTGTTCCTGTCCCAGTGCATGATGGGAACTGGGCAAACCAAACTACCAAGCCAATTCTTATACTGGGAAGGAAACAAGCTTCCGGGGACCGGTTTCTGGTATTTCAGCCGTCGTCGGCCCGGCTTGCTTGAATCCTGATGGTGCAATGAGCAAGGGACTCACATCTGAGTATACCCGTCCACGCTTATGGTGGACAAAATGATTCAGAAAAGGGGGTGGTGATGAACAGAGTGTCTGAATTAAGCAGACCACTCTTACCCAGTCCAAAGATCTGGGCTTGATCCATCACAGTTTTTTAGCTCACTGCACCATCCCAGCTCAGAACCTGGCTACATGCAAATTAGTCTGTTCCTGTCCCAGTGCATGATGGGAACAGGGCAAACCAAA
The DNA here is from genome assembly GCF_964263255.1 of Lissotriton vulgaris. Lineage (NCBI taxonomy): Eukaryota > Metazoa > Chordata > Amphibia > Caudata > Salamandridae > Lissotriton > Lissotriton vulgaris. The sequence continues at coordinate 2,125,826,424 of NC_141685.1, forward strand.
CTACCAAGCCAATTATTATACTGGGAAGGAAACAAGCTTCCGGGGACTGGTTTCTGTCATTTAACCCGTCGTCGGCCCGGCTTGCTTGAATCCTGATGGTGCAATGAGCAAGGGACTCACATCTGAGTATACCCTTCCACGCTTATGGTGGACAAAATGATTCAGAAAAGGGGGTGGTGATGAACAGAGTGTCTGAATTAAGCAGACCACTCTTACCCAGTCCAAAGATCAGGGCTTGATCCATCACCGTTTTTTAGCTCACTGCACCATCCCAGCTCAGAACCTGGCTACATGCAAATTAGTCTGTTCCTGTCCCAGTGCATGATGGGAACAGGGCAAACCAAACTACCACGCCAATTCTTATACTGGGAAGGAAACAAGCTTCCGGGGACCGGTTTCTGTCATTTAACCCGTCGTCGGCCCGGCTTGCTTGAATCCTGATGGTGCAATGAGCAAGGGACTCACATCTGAGTATACCCTTCCACGCTTATGGTGGACAAAATGATTCAGAAAAGGGGGTGGTGATGAACAGAGTGTCTGAATTAAGCAGACCACTCTTACCCAGTCCAAAGATCAGGGCTTGATCCATCACCGTTTTTTAGCTCACTGCACCATCCCGGCTCAGAACCTGGCTACATGCAAATTAGTCTGTTCCTGTCCCAGTGCATGATGGGAACAGGGCAAACCAAACTACCAAGCCAATTCTTATACTGGGAAGGAAACAAGCTTCCGGCGACCGGCTTCTGGCATTTCAGCCATCGTCAACCCGGCTTGCTTGAATCGTGATGGTACAATTAGCAAGGGACTAACATCTGAGTATACCCTTCCACGCTTATGGGGGACAAAATGATTCAGAAAAGGGGGTGGTGATGAACAGAGTGTCTGAATTAAGCAGACCACTCTTACCCAGTCCAAAGATCAGATGCTTGATCCATCACCGTTTTTTAGCTCACTGCACCATCCCAGCTCAGAACCTGGCTACATGCAAATTAGTCTGTTCCTGTCCCAGTGCATGATGGGAACAGGGCAAACCAAACTGCCAAGCCAATTCCTATACTGGGAAGGAAACAAGCTTCCGGGGACCGGTTTCTGGCATTTCAGCCGTCGTCGGCCCGGCTTGCTTGAATCCTGATGGTGCAATGAGCAAGGGACTCACATCTGAGTATACCCTTCCACGCTTATGGTGGACAAAATGATTCAGAAAAGGGGGTGGTGATGAACAAACAGAGTGTCTGAATTAAGCAGACAACTCTTACCGTTTTTTAGCTCACTGCACCATCCCAGCTCAGAACCTAGACACATGCAAATTAGTCTGTTCCGGTCCCAGTGCATGATGGGAACAGTGCAAACCAAACTACCAAGCCAATTCTTACCACTGGTCACCCCCACGCTCCTGTGCCTGCTCCCGCTCCCGCAGCCCCAGCCACCCGAGGGCCGCCTAGCCCACACCAGCCTCCCGCAGCCCCAGCCACCCGAGGGCTGCCGAGCCCACACCAGCCTCCAGCAGCCCCAGCCACCCGAGGGCCGCCGAGCCCACACCAGCCTCCCACAGCCCCAGCCACCCGAGGGCCGCCAAGCCGGCTCCAGCTTTTCCCTCCGCCCCAGCCCGTGGCCCCGCCCCCCGACAGCCGATTGGCTCGCGCCCCCGCCTCCCCGCAGTCCCTCCCGACCGGCTCCCTTCTTATGACGTCCCCAGAGCGACCGCGCAGCGGACGCGCGCAGCGGGAGCACCGATTGAGCGCCGAAGGTGCGCCAAAGGTAAGCCCGTCTACGCCCGTCCGCGCCTGGACTGCGCCCAGCACCAGGACCCCTGGCCCCCGCAGATCCCAGCCCACCTGCCGGACGTACGACGTCGCCACCCTCAACGCACTCAACACCGGCCGAATCCCGGGATGCTACCGAGCCACCCCGAGACGCACCCACGGACCCTTCTGCTGCAACTCCTGCAAGTTCACCTGCATCCGGGCCTGCACCACTCCAGCAGCGCCCAAGACCTCGATGAGCAACAGCAGCAGCCATCTGAGATGCATCCTGCTCAACACCCGCTCCGTCCACAGGCACGCCATCGAGATCTGGAACCTGCTCGACACCACAGCCCCAGACATCGCCTTCTTCACGGAAACCTGGATGAACGCCTCCTCTGCGCCTGACATCGCCATCGCCATCCCAGACGGCTACAAGATCATCCGACGGGACCGCATCAACCACACCGGAGGAGGCATCGCCATCGTCCACAGGAACTCCATCCGCATCACGACCAACACCGACGACACCCTCACAACCGCCGTGCACCTGTACTTCCAAGTCCACATCAACCCGAAGACCACCCTCAGAGGCACCCTCATCTACAGACCCCCTGGATAACGCACACAGTTCAGCGAAGACATCGCCGACTTCATCAGCCCACACGCCCTCTGCTCCGCTGACTACATCCTCCTCGGGGACCTCAACTTCCACCTGGAGAACAACAACAACCGCAACACCACCACCCTGCTGGACAACCTCGCCAACCTGGGACTCAAGCAACTGGTGACAACCCCCACCCACTACGCCGGACACACACTCGACCCCGTCTTAGCATCCAGCAAGGACATCGCCTTCAGCCATGCCACCAGACTCCACTGGATGGACCACAGCTGCGTCCACTTCAGCTTCGCAAGGACCACGATCCACCACCACCAGCAACAGGTTGCACGCAGGAATTGGAACAAGATCACAGCCGACCAGCTCGCGTCCTCCCTGAGCATGAACCCTCCCACCAGCACAACGAACCCTAGCCAGGCGGCCACCAACCTCACGAAGTGGATCAGCGACTGCGCAGACGAGCTCGCCCCCCTGAGGACCCCGCCTAGCAGACCCGGCAGCAAGAAAGCCCCATGGTTCACCGACGAACTCAAGAGCTCCAAGAAGAACTGCCGAGCCCTCGAGAGAACCTGGCGCAGAGACCCAACTCCAGACAACATGACTGCCCTCAAGCTCGCCACCCGAAAACACCACCAACTCATCCGCGCCACCAAGAAAACTGCATTCAAGGAACGACTGGACAACAACGCACACAACAGCAAAGAACTCTTCAACATCGTCAAAGAGCTCTCCAGCCCCAACGCTGGAAACAACGCCATCACCCCTTCGCAAGACCTCTGCAACTCCCTCGCCTCCTTCTTCCACAACAAGATCGCGGACATACACAACAGCTTCAGCACCCAACCGACGAACACCACGACCGAACCACCGCCCCCCACCACCACCCTCCGCGCCTGGACCCCGATCAGCACCGAAGACACCATCCGCACGATGAACTCCATCCACTCCGGATCTCCGACCGACCCCTGCCCTCATCACGTCTTCAACAAGGCCGATGCTGGCATCGCACCCCACCTGCGGGACATCATCAACACCTCCTTCGATACCGCTACCTTCCCGGAGAGCTGGAAGCACGCCGAACTCAGCGCTCTACTCAAGAAACCATCAGCTGACCCCACCGACCTCAAGAACTACCGCCCCATCTTGCTGCTCCCGTTTCCTGCAAAAGTCATCGAGAAGACCGTCAACAAGCAGCTGGCCGCCTTCCTCGAGACGAACGGATCCCTCGACCCCTCGCAGTCTGGCTTCCGGGCCAACCACAGCACCGAGACCTCCCTGATCGCAGTCACCGATGACATCCGAGCGCTGCTCGACAACGGAGAAACAGCGGCCCTCATCCTCCTAGACCTCTCCGCGGCCTTCGACACTGTCTGCCATCGTACCCTAGTACAACGCCTCAGCAACGTCGGAGTCCAGGAGAAGGCACTGGAGTGGATCATCTCCTTCCTCGCCGGGAGGACACAGAGTGTCCACCTCCCCAGTTCAGATCTGAAGCCACCGAAGTCATCTGCGGCGTCCCTCAAGGCTCCTCGCTCAGCCCAACCCTCTTCAACATCTACATGAGCCCGCTCGCAGACATCGCACGCCAGCACAACCTCAACATCATCTCCTACGCCGACGACACCCAGCTGATCCTCTCCCTTACCAACGACCCCGCCACCGCCAGAGCCAACCTTCACGAAGGGATGAAAGAGGTAGCCGAATGGATGAAGAACAGCCGCCTGAAACTGAACTCGGACAAGACGGAAGTCCTCATCCTGGGATCCTCACCCTCCGCCTGGGACGACTCCTGGTGGCCCCCCGCCCTAGGCAGCACACCCAAACCAACAGACCACGCACGAAACCTGGGCTTCATCCTGGACTCCTCCCTCTCCATGACCAGACAAGTCAACGCCGTCTCCTCGTCGTGCTTCAACATCCTGCGCATGCTACGCAAGATCTTCCGGTGGATCCCCACCGAGACCAGGAAGACGGTCACCCAGGCCCTCGTCACCAGCCGTCTGGACTACGGCAACACCCTCTACGCCGGAACCACCGCCAAACTCCAGAAGAGACTCCAGCGGATCCAGAACGCCTCAGCACGACTCATCCTGGACATCCCCCGTCGCAGCCACATCTCCGGACACCTGAGAGATCTGCACTGGCTCCCGGTCAACAAAAGAATCACCTTCCGTCTCCTCACCCACGCACACAAAGCCCTACACAGGCAAGGCCCAGGATACCTCAACAGCCGCCTCAACTTCTACGCTCCCAAACGCCAGCTTCGCTCGACCAGCCACGCCCTCGCCGCCGTCCCCCGCATCCGTAGAACCACCACAGGGGGACGGTCCTTCTCCTACCTCGCCGCCAAGACTTGGAACTCCCTCCCCACCAACCTTCGCCTGACCCAGGACCACCTCGCCTTCAGGAAGCAACTCAAGACCTGGCTGTTCGAGCAGTAACAGACCCCCCCCCCCCAGCGCCTTGAGACCCTCTGGGTAAGTAGTGCGCTATATAAATTTGATGATTGATTGATTGATTGATTGAAGGAAACAAGCTTCCGGGGACCGGTTTCTGGCATTTCAGCCGTCGTCGGCCCGGCTTGCTTGAATCCTGATGGTGCAATGAGCAAGGGACTCACATCTGAGTATACCCTTCCACGCTTATGGTGGACAAAATGATTCAGAAAAGGGGGTGGTGATGAACAGAGTGTCTGAATTAAGCAGACCACTCTTACCCAGTCCAAAGATCAGGGCTTGATCCATCATCGTTTTTTAGCTCACTGCACCATCCCAGCTCAGAACCTGGCTACATGCAAATTAGTCTGTTCCTGTCCCAGTGCATGATGGGAACAGGGCAAACCAAACTACCAAGCCAATTCTTATACTGGGAAGGAAACAAGCTTCCGGGGACCGGTTTCTGGCATTTCAGCCGTCGTCGGCCCGGCTTGCTTGAATCCTGATGGTGCAATGAGCAAGGGACTCACATCTGAGTATACCCTTCCACGCTTATGGTGGACAAATTGATTCAGAAAAGGGGGTGGTGATGAACAGAGTGTCTGAATTAAGCAGACCACTCTTACCCAGTCCAAAGATCAGGGCTTGATCCATCACCGTTTTTTAGCTCACTGCACCATCCCAGCTCAGAACCTGGCTACATGCAAATTAGTCTGTTCCTGTCCCAGTGCATGATGGGAACAGGGCAAACCAAACTACCAAGCCAATTCTTATACTGGGAAGGAAACAATTTTCTGGGGACCGGTTTCTGGCATTTCAGCCGTCGTCGGCCCGGCTTGCTTGAATCCTGATGGTGCAATGAGCAAGGGACTCACATCTGAGTATACCCTTCCACGCTTATAGTGGACAAAATGATTCAGAAAAGGAGGTGGTGATGAACAGAGTGTCTGAATTAAGCAGACCACTCTTACCCAGTCCAAAGATCAGGGCTTGTCCATCACCGTTTTTTAGCTCACTGCACCATCCCAGCTCAGAACCTGGCTACATGCAAATTAGTCTGTTCCTGTCCCAGTGCATGATGGGAACAATGCAAACCAAATTACCAAGCCAATTCTTATACTGGGAAGGAAACAAGCTTCCGGGGACCGGTTTCTGGCATTTCAGCCGTCGTCGGCCCGGCTTGCTTGAATCCTGATGGTGCAATGAGCAAGGGACTCACATCTGAGTATACCCTTCCACGCTTATGGTGGACAAAATGATTCAGAAAAGGGGGTGGTGATGAACAGAGTGTCTGAATTAAGCAGACCACTCTTACCCAGTCCAAAGATCAGGGCTTGATCCATCACCGTTTTTTAGCTCACTGCACCATCCCAGCTCAGAACCTAGACACATGCAAATTAGTCTGTTCCTGTCCCAGTGCATGATGGGAACAGGGCAAACCAAACTACCAAGCCAATTCTTATACTGGGAAGGAAACAAGCTTCCGGGGACCGGTTTCTGGCATTTCAGCCGTCGTCGGCCCGGCTTGCTTGAATCCTGATGGTGTAATGAGCAAGGGACTCACATCTGAGTATACCCTTCCACGCTTATGGTGGACAAAATGATTCAGAAAAGGGGGTGGTGATGAACAGAGTGTCTGAATTAAGCAGACCACTCTTACCCAGTCCAAAGATCAGGGCTTGATCCATCACCTTTTTTTAGCTCACTGCACCATCCCAGCTCAGAACCTAGACACATGCAAATTAGTCTGTTCCTGTCCCAGTGCATGATGGGAACAGGGCAAACCAAACTACCAAGCCAATTCTTATACTGGGAAGGAAACAAGCTTCCGGGGACCGGTTTCTGGCATTTCAGCCGTCGTCGGCCCGGCTTGCTTGAATCCTGATGGTGCAATGAGCAAGGGACTCACATCTGAGTATACCCTTCCACGCTTATGGTGGACAAAATGAAACAGAAAAGGGGGTGGTGATGAACAGAGTTTCTGAATTAAGCAGACCACTCTTACCCAGTCTGTGAGAAGTTGGCCTGGTATATAATGCTCACTAATTCTAGTGATCACTTTGTACCATGCCAAGCAACCCTTATGATGATGGTTGTAATTCAACCTTGTAGACCAGTTATCCTAGTGGTAACGTGGACAAAGCAGTCTTAGGCTAAACTCTGAAAGGCATGTGAAGCCAGCTGTTATACCATACACAACCCCCTTGAATACCAAATGAAAGGGACACCACACAGATATATATTGAAAATATATATTGATTTATTAACTATTAAAATCCCCTGGACTCTTTATGAGCACAGAAGCACAAGCGTTAAATCACAAGACAGTTTAAAATACACAAAAGTTGCACAATATGGATGAGCCCTAGGGGCCACCTAAACCATATATTAAGAAAGTGGTATAAGAGATACCAAGAGGAAAGTGAAGAGGCCTAGGGCCTTGGGAATCGCTGGAGCTATTCGAGACGGGAGTTAACTAAGTCGGGAAAGGCCCACGGGACTCGGGTGCAGTGTTCAAAGTGCACGCACTTCTCAATACAAAGTCTATGGTGCGTAAAAAGCACAAAGTTAGAAAGTTAGGAACCTTCCGAGTGACCTACGGAGTTGAAACTTAAAACACAGGCCCTTGGGATGTGTACCAGTGCAGGAGCACCGGCGGAGCTGAGTTACCTCACCCACAGGAAGCGGGTGCACAGGGTCGAAGTTGTGTCGGGTTTCGTCACGCTGGTCGATGGTGCTTGGAGCTGAAGATGCTGCAGGCGGCTTGATGAGAAGAGTTCCGGTGGATCCAAGGGTGGATCTGAAGAGGTGAAGACCTGAAAGCAGAGGGGACAATGTTCAAAGTCACTAGCCAGTGACTACCGTGGAACCAGATTGGAACCAGGCGATGTCGGGTGCAAACAGGCGTTGTCGGGTAGCTTCTTTCTGCAGCCACGTGGATACCCGGGGTCGAGGACGTCCAGGAGTCGGTCACGAGCTGTCCCACGTAGGCTTCTCGCTGTTGGCGGTGTCGGCGACCTGATCGGAGCAAACAGGCCTTGGCAAATGCAAGCCACGCAGAAGTTGAAAGATGCTGTTCACTCGGACCAGCAAGGTCAGAGCGGGTGCTCCTTTTCACAGGAGCTTGGGTAGGTCTGGAGCAACCAGACCTGCTGTTTAAATCTTCGGGTTCGTCGCCAAGATGGCCGCTGACCACGTGGCTAGTGGCCGGGATGGCGCGTCGAGTGGCACGATGCAAAAGGGCCCCACGCAGATCGTGGAGATGCTGGAGGGCTGATCTTCGGTGCAAGGGCTGCTCGGTGGTGGGGGTTCTCAATCCCCAAAGCACAACGTCGAGGATGCCTCAGAAGCTGCGCAGTCAGCTTTTTGGGTGTCTTTCAAGAGGTCCGGTCCCACGTCACTCGGTGCCTCCACGGGTCCCTTCTTCGCAGGGACTGTGGATCGGGCTCTGAGAGGTCTGGGAGTCTGGTTCTTGTCGGGCTTTGGGCTCGGTCTCCGGCGGGAGGCGGCGGCAAAGCAGACGTCGAGTTGCTGGTTGGTACCTGTGTTCACAGGGTGGTCACTCCTTGGCCACAAGGGAGATTCTCTTCAGTCTTCTGTGCAGCAGAATGTCGAAGTCCAGTCTTCTTCTTAGTTTAAAGTTGATTTCGGGATGATCTGCTGTGCAATGGCACTGCTCCCCCTCTTATTCCCAATCTAGGGGGTGGATCACCTACTAGGTCCCTCCTCTGGGAGGAACCAGGAAGGGGGGTGGTTACACCCCCTTTCCTTTGTCCAGCTCCTCGCCAGGACTGGGGCTGGAAAGCCCCAGAACCGGTTTGGGCTGGCTTATGCACAGGGACACCTTGTGTGCCCCAGGCATGTCTCAATCTATTCAGCCCTGTCCTACCCAATACACAAAACCCTGTCTGGGGTGGTGCTCGCACCTCCCCAGGCAGGAAACCCTTTGTCCAGGCCCTCCTCGCTGGAAGGACTCCCAGCAGCAGGAGGTCAGACATGTGTCTGTGGTGGCAGCATCCATTTTGTGAAGCTGAGGCTCTGTTTAACTTTAACCGGGGTTGAGGTTACACACATGTCGTATCCCTCTAGAAGGGTGGAATGCTATCCCCGTCGCCAGAATTGGCGAGGGGATAGTATTCCAATTCGTATGACACCTTACTCGACATGTTTTGATAAAGCCAAACCAAAGATAGCATTTAACCGCGAGGATTATAATGCACTTAAGAGTATATGGTATGGCAATATCCCGGAACAGCTTAGGGAGTGGTTCCCGACAGCTGCAGACAGGCTCAGCTCATGCCAGAGCACCATCTCACATATTTCCAAGCACTCTGCCTCCAGGATTGATGAGGCCTTCCATAGGAGTGGCTGATAGGAACATATGTGTCCAGTTTAGGGTTAGGCACAGACATACTGCGCCTAAGTAAGAGGTGGTTACACCGACTTACCCCAGCTGAGTGATCAGCCAGTTGTGTCAAATATGGAGGCCAGGCCAGGGGTGGCACAATACGTGCTGCAGCCCCTGGTAGGCCTTGGATACACCTATGCCCTGGGCACCTAGGGTGCACTATTACAGGGGCTCATAAGGTGAACCAGTTCCAATTCGTAATGCACCTAGAGTGCATTGGCAGTAATTTAGAGAGAGAACAGCAGGCTGTGGGTCTGATTAGCAGGCCCACAGCCACATTAAGTCAGAAACCAGTGAAGCAAAAAGCAAAAATTTGGGGTGACCATAGGATAGCAGACCCTACTCTCCTACATAACCCCCCCCCAAACGCAGGGACATTAGACTAACCTTGACCAGTTGTGTCTTCATGTTCTAAGTGGAAGTACCTGGAGAGACCATCTGCGTTGCCATGGTCAGTCCCTGGGCGGTGCTCCACTGTAAAGTCCATCCCCTGTAGGGAAATGGACCACCTGAGTAGTTTGGGGTTTTCACCCTTCATCTGATTAAGCCATAGGAGGGGCTTATGGTCGGTCTGAATCTTGAAGTGAGTGCCAAATAAGTATGGTCTCAACTTCTTCAGGGCCCACACCACAGCAAAGGCCTCCCTCTCTATAGCTGACCAACGTTTCTCTCTGGGGGTCAGCCTTCTGCTAATGAAAGCAATGGGCTGGTCCTGGCCATCTACATTAAGCTGTGAAAGCACTGCTCCCACTCCCAACTCAGAAGCATCTGTTTGGACAATGAACTCTCTTGAGTAGTCAGGACTCTTCAGGATAGGTGCAGAGCACATGGCCTTCTTCAGGTCATCAAATGCCTTTTGACAGATTTCTGTCCACTGAACCTTTTTGGGCATCTTCTTGGATGTCAGATCATTAAGAGGAGTCACAATGGACCCATAGTTCTTAACAAACTTCCTGTAGTACCCAGTCAGGCCCAAGAAAGCTCTGACCTGAGTCTGGGTAGTTGGAGGGGACCAGTCCTTGATGGTCTGGATCTTACTCTCCAGTGGTTGAACTTGGCCTCCACCTACAAGGTGGCCCAGGTATACAACCTTGCTCTGCCCTATCTGGCACTTTGTTGCCTTGATAGTGAGGCCTGCCTTCTGCAGAGCCTCAAGCACTTCCTTCAGGTGGATCAGGTGATCCTCCCAGGTGGAGCTAAAGACAGCAATATCGTCCAGATAAGCTGCACAAAAGTCATCCAACCCAGTGAGGACTTGGTTCACCAACCTTTGGAAGGTGGCAGGTGCATTTTTCAAACCAAAGGGCATCACCACAAACTGATAATGCCCACTAGGGGTAGAAAATGCTGTTTTGGCTTTAGACTCCTCAGCTAACCTGATTTGCCAGTAGCCAGCTGTTAAGTCAAATGTGCTCAAATATTTGGCAGAAGCCAACTTGTCAATGAGCTCATCTGCCCTTGGAATAGGGTGTGCATCTGTCCTGGTGACAGCATTGAGACCTCTGTAATCCACACAGAACCTCATCTCTCTCTTGCCATCTTTGGTGTGAGATTTGGGGACCAGAACCACTGGGCTAGCCCAGGGGCTCTCTGAAGGCTCAATGACACCTAATTCCAGCATCTTTTGCACCTCAGTCTTTATACAGTCCCTGACGTGGTCAGGTTGCCTGTAAATCTTGCTCTTTACAGGAAGACTGTCACCAGTGTCCACCACATGTGTACACCAGTTAGTCTGACTGGGTGTCAATGAGAACATATGCCTGTATGCCTGTAGAACTTGTCTGCAGTCATGTTGCTGATGTTCAGTGAGGCTGCCACCTAAGGCCACACCATCAACTGAGCCATCCTCAGGGTTCTGAGTGAGCAGGTCTGGGAGAGGGTCACTCTCTTCCTCCTGTCCCTCATCTGTAGCCATGAGCAAGCCCATGTCTGCCCTGCTGACATATGCCTTCAATCTGTTCACATGGAGCACCCTGTGGGGGCTCCTGGGAGTTCCTAGGTCCACCAAGTAGGTAACCTCTCCCTTCTTTTCCAGAATTGTATGGGGTCCAGACCACTTGTCTTGGAGTGCTGCTGGGGCCACTGGCTCCAACACCCATACCTTCTGTCCAGGCTGAAATTCAACAAGGACAGCCTTTTGGTCATGCCAAGCTTTTTGTAATTCTTGGCTAGCCTCAAGGTTTTTAGATGCCTTTTCCATGTACTCTGCCATCCTGGAGCGGAGACCAAGTACATAGTCCACTATGTCCTGTTTAGGCTTTTTGAGAGGTAACTCCCATCCTTCCTTCACTAGACACAGGGGTCCTCTTACAGGGTGCCCAAACAACAATTCAAAGGGGCTGAAGCCAACCCCCTTTTGAGGGACCTCTCTGTAAGCGAACAAAAGGCAGGGCAGAAGGATGTCCCATCTTCGCCTGAGCTTTTCAGGTAATCCTTTAATCATGCCCTTTAGGGTCTTGTTAAATCTTTCAACAAGCCCATTGCATTGTGGGTGATAAGGAGTGGTGAACTTGTAGTTGACACCACATTCCTTCCACATAGCTGTCAAATATCCAGACATGAAGTTGGTACCTCTATCTGAAATTACCTCCTTAGGAAACCCCACTCTGGAGAAAACTCCAAGTAAGGCCCTGGCCACAACAGGAGCTGTTGTGGTCCTAAGGGGAATTGCCTCTGGGTACCTGGTGGCATGATCCACTACCACCAGTATGAATCTGTGCCCAGATGCTGTAGGGGGATCCATTGGACCAACAATATCAATCCCCACTCTTTCAAAGGGAACCCCCACCACAGGTAGTGGTATCAGGGGGGCCTTTGTTGTTCCACCTGCTTTACCACTGGCTTGGCAGGTTTCACAGGAGCGACAAAACTCCTTGGTGTCTTCAGACATGTGAGGCCAGTGAAAGTGAGGGACAAGCCTGTCCCAAGTCTTGTTCTGGCCTAGGTGTCCTGCTAAAGGAATATCATGGGCCAAGGTGAGTAGGAAGCCCCTAAATTGCAGAGGTATAACCAACCTCCTGGTAGCACCAGGCTTGGGGTCTCTAGCCTCTGAATAAAGGAGTCCATTGTCCCAATATACTTTATGGGCACCTTGAGCATTCCCAGCAGCCTCAGCAGCAGCCTGCTGTCTGAGGGGTTCAAGAGAAGGACAGGTTAACTGAGCCTGCCCCAAGTCTGCCCTAGAAGGTCCCCCCTGTCCCCAGAAACTCAACCTGATCAGGTTCAAGTTCTTCAGGGACAGTTCCTTCAGGGGTCTCAAGATCAGTTTCCTGTGAAGCCTGATCCTCACTTGTAGGCAGTTGGGAAGGCGCAGCCTTAACCCTCCTGTTCTTCTTCTTGGGAGGTACTTGGTCCATTGTTCCAGGATCCAAGACCTGAGGTTCAGAGAGGCACTTTTTGGCCTGTGACCTGGTCACAGCAAGGACATGTGATGATATCCCTAACATCTCTGCATGAGTCCTGTACTCAACTTCTGACCATAGAGAGTTCTCCAGGTCATTGCCCAACAAACATTCTACTGGGAGATCAGCACTAACCACAACTTTCTTTAGGCCAGTTACCCCTCCCCAGGAAAAGTTAACAAGTGCCACACTATGTGTAGTAGTGACATTGCTGGCATTGGTCACCAGGTAATCATCGCCTGGCATGTATTGTCCAGGGTCCACAAAGTTAGGTGTCACCATGGTGACACTGGCACATGTGTCCCTGTATGCTTGAGCCACTTTGTTGTTAATCAAAGGTGTCTGTCTGTATTTGCCCAGGTTACTGGGACTTATGTCAGGGGTCAAATCTATGTCCCCTTCACAAACCAGAACAGCCTGTGTAAGAGTTCTGACTAGGTCAGAATCTCCTTCAGTTCCCAAAGTGATTCCCACTAAACCCTTGGCTTGAGGACCAGCACTGCTAACTGTACTAGTGGGTGCAGGTGCCTTAGGGGCTGCAGTGCTGGGGGCTCCACCCTTTTTACACTCACTTGTCCAGTGAGAGGTGTTCTTACAAGTTTTACACCAGGGTTTCTTCTGACCTTCTTTCTTCTTCTTCTTGGAAGTTTGGGACCCACCCTCTGTCTCAGTTTGGGGCCCTGTTGAAGACTTCTGGTCTTTAGCTTTCTGCTCCCCACCCTTCTGGTCTGTTTTCTTCTGGTCACCACCCTGGTTCTGGTTCTGGTTCTTTTGCTTAACTCTGGTTCTTACCCATTTATCTGCCCTCTTTCCCAATTCTTGGGGAGAGGTCAAATCTGAGTCAACCAAATGTTGATGCAACTGCTGGTTCTGACAATTATTTAAAATTTGTTCTCTCATCAGCAAATTATACAATCCTTCATAGTCTGTAACCTTGCTTCCCAGCAACCATCCCTCCAAAGCCTTAGTGGCACACTCAACAAATTCAGACCAGTCCTGAGTCTGTGTCTTCTGGGTATCTCTGAACATTAACCTGTACTGTTCAGTGGTTAAGCCTAACCCATCAATCAGAGCACTCTTCAGGACCAGGTAGTTTCTAGAATCCCCATCACTAACTGTGAGGAGTCTGTCTCGGCCTCTACCTTCAAAGGAGAGCCACAAGATTGCTGCCCACTGCTCCTGAGGGATCTGCTGTACTCTGCAGGCTCTCTCCATTGCAGTAATCCATTTATGGATGTCATCCCCAGCTTTGTAGGGGGGCACAATCTTACTCAGGTTTCTATTATCAAAAGACCTGTCTTTATCCTTGTGGATATTGCTGCCACCAGTGGGTTCTATTACCCCACTCTCTCTAGGCTGTCTTGCTCTAGCAAGTTTCTCTTGGGCCAGGGCAATCTCTAACTCTTGTCTCTGGACCCTCAATTCAGCCTCTCTAATTTGAGATTCTCTCAATTTGGTCTCATGTTCCCTTCTCTGAGGGCTAGTCATCCTCCTTCTGGAGTGACCATGAGAACCTCTAGAAGCATAGGAGTTGTCAGAGTCACCTGAGTGAATCCTTCTCCTCCTAGGCTCCTGGTTAAGTCCACCTGGGGGTCTGAATGGGTTGTTACCTGATTCATTCCCAAGTTGACTTAAGTTAGCCTGGTTCAGTCTACTGACCAGCACCTGACTATTTCTGTCATCATCTGACTCACTGCTTTCCACCTCCTCCTCCTCTTCTTCTTCTTCCTCTACATCTATCTGAGGAGCTCCAGTGGTGGAGGCATCCTCATCTACCAGGATGATAGGGGCAGGGGTGTCTACAGTATCATCCTCTGAAGGATGGCCTCCTTCAGCATTCCCTGTGGGGTTTGCTTTAGAGGTCTTTAGAGCCTCAGACTGATCCAAGAGCTCTCTTAGGTGGTCTGTAGTAGGGGAAGGCCCTGTCTTCAGACCCCTTAAGACACAAAGCTGTCTTAATTCCTTAAAGGGAAAAATAGCAAACTGGGATGGTGCCCTTGGAGGGTCACTCTCAACAGGAGTAAGTCCACTGGACCCCTCTGTTCCAGACATTGCTCTAGTGTGGGTGGATGTGTTGCAATCTACCTACACTGGTGTTTACCTACTAAACCTATCTAGTAGTTGTAGCTAGGGTGTGCTACTCCCTTTGCTCTACAACAACTAAGTTCAGTAGAACTTAAGTATACTAGTCTTGTTTTATATGTACCTAGCAGGTACCTGTGTGATCTTTCAGATGATAATCTCAAAGATTGTAATGGTAAAACAACAGCAAGCTCAGATCCCAATCCGCTGCTCACCAATGTGAGAAGTTGGCCTGGTATATAATGCTCACTAATTCTAGTGATCACTTTGTACCATGCCAAGCAACCCTTATGATGATGGTTGTAATTCAACCTTGTAGACCAGTTATCCTAGTGGTAACGTGGACAAAGCAGTCTTAGGCTAAACTCTGAAAGGCATGTGAAGCCAGCTGTTATACCATACACAACCCCCTTGAATACCAAATGAAAGGGACACCACACAGATATATATTGAAAATATATATTGATTTATTAACTATTAAAATCCCCTGGACTCTTTATGAGCACAGAAGCACAAGCGTTAAATCACAAGACAGTTTAAAATACACAAAAGTTGCACAATATGGATGAGCCCTAGGGGCCACCTAAACCATATATTAAGAAAGTGGTATAAGAGATACCAAGAGGAAAGTGAAGAGGCCTAGGGCCTTGGGAATCGCTGGAGCTATTCGAGACGGGAGTTAACTAAGTCGGGAAAGGCCCACGGGACTCGGGTGCAGTGTTCAAAGTGCACGCACTTCTCAATACAAAGTCTATGGTGCGTAAAAAGCACAAAGTTAGAAAGTTAGGAACCTTCCGAGTGACCTACGGAGTTGAAACTTAAAACACAGGCCCTTGGGATGTGTACCAGTGCAGGAGCACCGGCGGAGCTGAGTTACCTCACCCACAGGAAGAGGGTGCACAGGGTCGAAGTTGTGTCGGGTTTCGTCACGCTGGTCGATGGTGCTTGGAGCTGAAGATGCTGCAGGCGGCTTGATGAGAAGAGTTCCGGTGGATCCAAGGGTGGATCTGAAGAGGTGAAGACCTGAAAGCAGAGGGGACAATGTTCAAAGTCACTAGCCAGTGACTACCGTGGAACCAGATTGGAACCAGGCGATGTCGGGTGCAAACAGGCGTTGTTGGGTAGCTTCTTTCTGCAGCCACGTGGATACCCGGGGTCGAGGACGTCCAGGAGTCGGTCACGAGCTGTCCCACGTAGGCTTCTCGCTGTTGGCGGTGTCGGCGACCTGATCGGAGCAAACAGGCCTTGGCAAATGCAAGCCACGCAGAAGTTGAAAGATGCTGTTCACTCGGACCAGCAAGGTCAGAGCGGGTGCTCCTTTTCACAGGAGCTTGGGTAGGTCTGGAGCAACCAGACCTGCTGTTTAAATCTTCGGGTTCGTCGCCAAGATGGCCGCTGACCACGTGGCTAGTGGCCGGGATGGCGCGTCGAGTGGCACAATGCAAAAGGGCCCCACGCAGATCGTGGAGATGCTGGAGGGCTGATCTTCGGTGCAAGGGCTGCTCGGTGGTGGGGGTTCTCAATCCCCAAAGCACAACGTCGAGGATGCCTCAGAAGCTGCGCAGTCAGCTTTTCGGGTGTCTTTCAAGAGGTCCGGTCCCACGTCACTCGGTGCCTCCACGGGTCCCTTCTTCGCAGGGACTGTGGATCGGGCTCTGAGAGGTCTGGGAGTCTGGTTCTTGTCGGGCTCTGGGCTCGGTCTCCGGCGGGAGGCGGCGGCAAAGCAGACGTCGAGTTGCTGGTTGGTACCTGTGTTCACAGGGTGGTCACTCCTTGGCCACAAGGGAGATTCTCTTCAGTCTTCTGTGCAGCAGAATGTCGAAGTCCAGTCTTCTTCTTAGTTTAAAGTTGATTTCGGGATGATCTGCTGTGCAATGGCACTGCTCCCCCTCTTATTCCCAATCTAGGGGGTGGATCACCTACTAGGTCCCTCCTCTGGGAGGAACCAGGAAGGGGGGTGGATACACCCCCTTTCCTTTGTCCAGCTCCTCGCCAGGACTGGGGCTGGAAAGCCCCAGAACCGGTTTGGGCTGGCTTATGCACAGGGACACCTTGTGTGCCCCAGGCATGTCTCAATCTATTCAGCCCTGTCCTACCCAATACACAAAACCCTGTCTGGGGTGGTGCTCGCACCTCCCCAGGCAGGAAACCCTTTGTCCAGGCCCT
Source organism: Lissotriton vulgaris (assembly GCF_964263255.1). Classification (NCBI taxonomy): domain Eukaryota; kingdom Metazoa; phylum Chordata; class Amphibia; order Caudata; family Salamandridae; genus Lissotriton; species Lissotriton vulgaris. The sequence continues at coordinate 2,125,843,280 of NC_141685.1, forward strand.
CCTCGCTGGAAGGACTCCCAGCAGCAGGAGGTCAGACATGTGTCTGTGGTGGCAGCATCCATTTTGTGAAGCTGAGGCTCTGTTTAACTTTAACCGGGGTTGAGGTTACACACATGTCGTATCCCTCTAGAAGGGTGGAATGCTATCCCCGTCGCCAGAATTGGCGAGGGGATAGTATTCCAATTCGTATGACACCTTACTCGACATGTTTTGATAAAGCCAAACCAAAGATAGCATTTAACCGCGAGGATTATAATGCACTTAAGAGTATATGGTATGGCAATATCCCGGAACAGCTTAGGGAGTGGTTCCCGACAGCTGCAGACAGGCTCAGCTCATGCCAGAGCACCATCTCACATATTTCCAAGCACTCTGCCTCCAGGATTGATGAGGCCTTCCATAGGAGTGGCTGATAGGAACATATGTGTCCAGTTTAGGGTTAGGCACAGACATACTGCGCCTAAATAAGAGGTGGTTACACCGACTTACCCCAGCTGAGTGATCAGCCAGTTGTGTCAAATATGGAGGCCAGGCCAGGGGTGGCACAATACGTGCTGCAGCCCCTGGTAGGCCTTGGATACACCTATGCCCTGGGCACCTAGGGTGCACTATTACAGGGGCTCATAAGGTGAACCAGTTCCAATTCGTAATGCACCTAGAGTGCATTGGCAGTAATTTAGAGAGAGAACAGCAGGCTGTGGGTCTGATTAGCAGGCCCACAGCCACATTAAGTCAGAAACCAGTGAAGCAAAAAGCAAAAATTTGGGGTGACCATAGGATAGCAGACCCTACTCTCCTACACAGTCCAAATATCAGGGCTTGATCCATCACCGTTTTTAGCTCACTGCACCATCCCAGCTCAGAACCTGGCTACATGCAAATTAGTCTGTTCCTGTCCCAGTGCATGAATGGAACAGGGCAAACCAAACTACCAAGCCAATTCTTATACTGGGAAGGAAACAAGCTTCCGGGGACCAGTTTCTGGCATTTCAGCCGTCGTCGACCCGGCTTGCTTGAATCCTGATGGTGCAATGAGCAAGGGACTCACATCTGAGTATACCCTTCCACGCTTATGGTGGACAAAATGATTCAGAAAAGGGGGTGGTGATGTACAGAGTGTCTGAATTAAGCAGACCACTCTTACCCAGTCCAAAGATCAGGGCTTGATCCATCACCGTTTTTTAGCTCACTGCACCATCCCAGCTCAGAACCTGGCTACATGCAAATTAGTCTGTTCCTGTCCCAGTGCATGATGGGAACAGGGCAAACCAAACTACCAAGCCAATTCTTATACTGGGAAGGAAACAAGCTTCCGGGGACCGGTTTCTGGCATTTCAGCCGTCGTCGACCCAGCTTGCTTGAATCCTGATGGTGCAATTAGCAAGGGACTCACATCTGAGTATACCCTTCCACGCTTATGGTGGACAAAATGATTCAGAAAAGGGGGTGGTGATGAACAGAGTGTCTGAATTAAGCATACCACTCTTACCCAGTCCAAAGATCAGGGCTTGATCCATCACCATTTTTTAGCTCACTGCACCATCCCAGCTCAGAACCTGGCTACATGCAAATTAGTCTGTTCCTGTCCCAGTGCATAATGGGAACAGGGCAAACCAAACTACCAAGCCAATTCTTATACTGGGAAGGAAACAAGCTTCCGGGGACCGGTTTCTGGCATTTCAGCCGTCGTCGACCCAGCTTGCTTGAATCCTGATGGTGCAATTAGCAAGGGACTCACATCTGAGTATACCCTTCCACGCTTATGGTGGACAAAATGATTCAGAAAAGGGGGTGGTGATAAACAGAGTGTCTGAATTAAGCATACCACTCTTACCCAGTCCAAAGATCAGGGCTTGATCCATCACCATTTTTTAGCTCACTGCACCATCCCAGCTCAGAACCTGGCTACATGCAAATTAGTCTGTTCCTGTCCCAGTGCATAATGGGAACAGGGCAAACCAAACTACCAAGCCAATTCTTATACTGGGAAGGAAACAAGCTTCCGGGGACCGGTTTCTGGCATTTCAGCCGTCGTCGACCCGGCTTGCTTGAATCCTGATGGTGCAATTAGCAAGGGACTCACATCTGAGTATACCCTTCCACGCTTATGGTGGACAAAATGATTCAGAAAAGGGGGTGGTGATGAACAGAGTGTCTGAATTAAGCAGACCACTCTTACCCAGTCCAAAGATCAGGGCTTGATCCATCACCGTTTTTTAGCTCACTGCACCATCCCAGCTCAGAACCTAGATACATGCAAATTAGTCTGTTCCTGTCCCAGTGCATGATGGGAACAGGGCAAACCAAACTACCAAGCCAATTCTTATACTGGGAAGGAAACAAGCTTCCGGGGACCGGTTTCTGGCATTTCAGCCGTCGTCGGCCCGGCTTGCTTGAATCCTGATGGTGCAATGAGCAAGGGACTCACATCTGAGTATACCCTTCCACGCTTATGGTGGACAAAATGATTCAGAAAAGGGGGTGGTGATGAACAGAGTGTCTGAATTAAGCAGACCACTCTTACCCAGTCCAAAGATCAGGACTTGATCCATCATCGTTTTTTAGCTCACTGCACCATCCCAGCTCAGAACCTGGCTACATGCAAATTAGTCTGTTCCTGTCCCAGTGCATGATGGGAACAGGGCAAACCAAACTACCAAGCCAATTCTTATACTGGGAAGGAAACAAGCTTCCGGGGACCGGTTTCTGGCATTTCAGCCGTCGTCTGCCCGGCTTGCTTGAATCCTGATGGTGCAATGAGCAAGGGACTCACATCTGAGTATACCCTTCCACGCTTATGGTGGACAAAATGATTCAGAAAAGGAGGTGGTGATGAACAGAGTGTCTGAATTAAGCAGACCACTCTTACCCAGTCCAAAGATCAGGGCTTGATCCATCACCGTTTTTTAGCTCACTGCACCATCCCAGCTCAGAACCTGGCTACATGCAAATTAGTCTGTTCCTGTCCCAGTGCATGATGGGAACAGAGCAAACCAAACCACCAAGCCAATTCTTATACTGGGAAGGAAACAAGCTTCCGGGGACCGGTTTCTGGCATTTCAGCCGTCGTCGACCCGGCTTGCTTGAATCCTGATGGTGCAATTAGCAAGGGACTCACATCTGAGTATACCCTTCCACGCTTATGGTGGACAAAATGATTCAGAAAAGGGGGTGGTGATGAACAGAGTGTCTGAATTAAGCAGACCACTCTTACCCAGTCCAAAGATCAGGGCTTGATCCATCACCGTTTTTTAGCTCACTGCACCATCCCAGCTCAGAACCTGGCTACATGCAAATTAGTCTGTTCCTGTCCCAGTGCATGATGGGAACAGGGCAAACCAAACTACCGAGCCAATTCTTATACTGGGAAGGAAACAAGCTTCCGGGGACCGGTTTCTGGCATTTCAGCCGTCGTCGGCCCGTCTTGCTTGAATCCTGATGGTGCAATGAGCAAGGGACTCACACCTGAGTATACCCTTCCACGCTTATGGTGGACAAAATGATTCAGAAAAGGAGGTGGTGATGAACAGAGTTTCTGAATTAAGCAGACCACTCTTACCCAGTCCAAAGATCAGGGCTTGATCCATCACCGTTTTTTTAGCTCACTGCATCATCCCAGCTCAGAACCTGGCTACATGCAAATTAGTCTGTTCCTGTCCCAGTGCATGATGGGAACAGGGCAAACCCAACTACCAAGCCAATTCTTATACTGGGAAGGAAACAAGCTTCCGGGGACCGGTTTCTGGCATTTCAGCCGTCCTCGGCCCGGCTTGCTTGAATCCTGATGGTGCAATGAGCAAGGGACTCACATCTGAGTATACCCTTCCACGCTTATGGTGGACAAAATGATTCAGAAAAGGGGGTGGTGATGAACAGAGTTTCTGAATTAAGCAGACCACTCTTACCCAGTCCAAAGATCAGGGCTTGATCCATCACCATTTTTTAGCTCACTGCACCATCCCAGCTCAGAACCTGGCTACATGCAAATTAGTCTGTTCCTGTCCCAGTGCATAATGGGAACAGGGCAAACCAAACTACCAAGCCAATTCTTATACTGGGAAGGAAACAAGCTTCCGGGGACCGGTTTCTGGCATTTCAGCCGTCGTCGACCCGGCTTGCTTGAATCCTGATGGTGCAATTAGCAAGGGACTCACATCTGAGTATACCCTTCCACGCTTATGGTGGACAAAATGATTCAGAAAAGGGGGTGGTGATGAACAGAGTGTCTGAATTAAGCAGACCACTCTTACCCAGTCCAAAGATCAGGGCTTGATCCATCACCGTTTTTTAGCTCACTGCACCATCCCAGCTCAGAACCTAGATACATGCAAATTAGTCTGTTCCTGTCCCAGTGCATGATGGGAACAGGGCAAACCAAACTACCAAGCCAATTCTTATACTGGGAAGGAAACAAGCTTCCGGGGACCGGTTTCTGGCATTTCAGCCGTCGTCGGCCCGGCTTGCTTGAATCCTGATGGTGCAATGAGCAAGGGACTCACATCTGAGTATACCCTTCCACGCTTATGGTGGACAAAATGATTCAGAAAAGGGGGTGGTGATGAACAGAGTGTCTGAATTAAGCAGACCACTCTTACCCAGTCCAAAGATCAGGACTTGATCCATCATCGTTTTTTAGCTCACTGCACCATCCCAGCTCAGAACCTGGCTACATGCAAATTAGTCTGTTCCTGTCCCAGTGCATGATGGGAACAGGGCAAACCAAACTACCAAGCCAATTCTTATACTGGGAAGGAAACAAGCTTCCGGGGACCGGTTTCTGGCATTTCAGCCGTCGTCTGCCCGGCTTGCTTGAATCCTGATGGTGCAATGAGCAAGGGACTCACATCTGAGTATACCCTTCCACGCTTATGGTGGACAAAATGATTCAGAAAAGGAGGTGGTGATGAACAGAGTGTCTGAATTAAGCAGACCACTCTTACCCAGTCCAAAGATCAGGGCTTGATCCATCACCGTTTTTTAGCTCACTGCACCATCCCAGCTCAGAACCTGGCTACATGCAAATTAGTCTGTTCCTGTCCCAGTGCATGATGGGAACAGAGCAAACCAAACCACCAAGCCAATTCTTATACTGGGAAGGAAACAAGCTTCCGGGGACCGGTTTCTGGCATTTCAGCCGTCGTCGACCCGGCTTGCTTGAATCCTGATGGTGCAATTAGCAAGGGACTCACATCTGAGTATACCCTTCCACGCTTATGGTGGACAAAATGATTCAGAAAAGGGGGTGGTGATGAACAGAGTGTCTGAATTAAGCAGACCACTCTTACCCAGTCCAAAGATCAGGGCTTGATCCATCACCGTTTTTTAGCTCACTGCACCATCCCAGCTCAGAACCTGGCTACATGCAAATTAGTCTTTTCCTGTCCCAGTGCATGATGGGAACAGGGCAAACCAAACTACCGAGCCAATTCTTATACTGGGAAGGAAACAAGCTTCCGGGGACCGGTTTCTGGCATTTCAGCCGTCGTCGGCCCGTCTTGCTTGAATCCTGATGGTGCAATGAGCAAGGGACTCACACCTGAGTATACCCTTCCACGCTTATGGTGGACAAAATGATTCAGAAAAGGAGGTGGTGATGAACAGAGTTTCTGAATTAAGCAGACCACTCTTACCCAGTCCAAAGATCAGGGCTTGATCCATCACCGTTTTTTTAGCTCACTGCATCATCCCAGCTCAGAACCTGGCTACATGCAAATTAGTCTGTTCCTGTCCCAGTGCATGATGGGAACAGGGCAAACCCAACTACCAAGCCAATTCTTATACTGGGAAGGAAACAAGCTTCCGGGGACCGGTTTCTGGCATTTCAGCCGTCCTCGGCCCGGCTTGCTTGAATCCTGATGGTGCAATGAGCAAGGGACTCACATCTGAGTATACCCTTCCACGCTTATGGTGGACAAAATGATTCAGAAAAGGGGGTGGTGATGAACAGAGTTTCTGAATTAAGCAGACCACTCTTACCCAGTCCAAAGATCAGGGCTTGATCCATCACCGTTTTTTAGCTCACTGCACCATCTCAGCTCAGAACCTGGCTACATGCAAATTAGTCTGTTCCTGTCCCAGTGCATGATGGCAACAGGGCAAACCAAACTTCCAAGCCAATTCTTATACTGGGAAGGAAACAAGCTTCCGGGGACCGGTTTCTGGCATTTCAGCCGTCGTCGACCCGGCTTGCTTGAATCCTGATGGTGCAATTAGCAAGGGACTCACATCTGAGTATACCCTTCCACGCTTATGGTGGACAAAATGATTCAGAAAAGGGGGTGGTGATTAACAGAGTGTCTGAATTAAGCAGACCACTCTTACCCAGTCCAAAGATCAGGGCTTGATCCAACACCGTTTTTTAGCTCACTGCACCATCCCAGCTCAGAACCTGGCTACATGCAAATTAGTCTGTTCCTGTCCCAGTGCATGATGGGAACAGGGCAAACCAAACTACCAAGCCAATTCTTTTACTGGGAAGGAAACAAGCTTCCGGGGACCGGTTTATGGCATTTCAGCCGTCGTCGGCCCGGCTTGCTTGAATCCTGATGGTGCAATGAGCAAGGGACTCACATCTGAGTATACCCTTCCACGCTTATGGTGGACAAAATGATTCAGAAAAGGAGGTGGTGATGAACAGAGTGTCTGAATTAAGCAGACCACTCTTACCCAGTCCAAAGATCAGGGCTTGATCCATCACCGTTTTTTAGCTCACGGCACCATCCCAGCTCAGAACCTGGCTACATGCAAATTAGTCTGTTCCTGTCCCAGTGCATGATGGGAACAGGGCAAACCAAACTACCAAGCCAATTCTTATACTGGGAAGGAAACAAGCTTCCGGGGAACGGTTTCTGGCATTTCAGCCGTCGTCGACCCGGCTTGCTTGAATCCTGATGGTGCAATTAGCAAGGGACTCACATCTGAGTATACCCTTCCACGCTTATGGTGGACAACATGATTCAGAAAACGGGGTGGTGATGAACAGAGTGTCGGAATTAAGCAGACCACTCTTACCCAGTCCAAAGATCAGGGCTTGATCCATCACCGTTTTTAGCTCACTGCACCATCCCAGCTCAGAACCTGGCTACATGCAAATTAGTCTGTTCCTGTCCCAGTGCATGATGGGAACAGGGCAAACCAAACTACCAAGCCAATTCTTATACTGGGAAGGAAACAATCTTCCGGGGACCGGTTTCTGGCATTTCAGCCGTCGTCGACCCGGCTTGCTTGAATCCTGATGGTGCAATTAGCAAGGGACTCACATCTGAGTATACCCTTCCACGCTTATGGTGGACAAAATGATTCAGAAAAGGGGGTGGTGATGAACAGAGTGTCTGAATTAAGCAGACCACTCTTACCCAGTCCAAAGATCAGGGCTTGATCCATCACCGTTTTTTAGCTCACTGCACCATCCCAGCTCAGAACCTAGACACATGCAAATTAGTCTGTTCCTGTCCCAGTGCATGATGGGAACAGGGCAAACTAAACTACCAAGCCAATTCTTATACTGGGAAGGAAACAAGCTTCCGGGGACCGGATTCTGGCATTTCAGCCGTCGTCGGCCCGGCTTGCTTGAATCCTGATGGTGCAATGAGCAAGGGACTCACATCTGAGTATACCCTTCCACGCTTATGGTGGACAAAATGATTCAGAAAAGGAGGTGGTGATGAACAGAGTGTCTGAATTAAGCAGACCACTCTTACCCAGTCCAAAGATCAGGGCTTGATCCATCACCGTTTTTTAGCTCACTGCACCATCCCAGCTCAGAACCTGGCTACATGCAAATTAGTCTGTTCCTGTCCCAGTGCATGATGGGAACAGGGCAAACCAAACTACCAAGCCAATTCTTATACTGGGAAGGAAACAAGCTTCCAGGGACCGGTTTCTGGCATTTCAGCCGTCGTCGGCCCTGCTTGCTTGAATCCTGATGGTGCAATGAGCAAGGGACTCACATCTGAGTATACCCTTCCACGCTTATGGTGGACAAAATGATTCAGAAAAGGGGGTGGTGATGAACAGAGTGTCTAAATTAAGCAGACCACTCTTACCCAGTCCAAAGATCAGGGCTTGATCCATCACCGTTTTTTAGCTCACTGCACCATCCCAGCTCAGAACCTGGCTACATGCAAATTAGTCTGTTCCTGTCCCAGTGCATGATGGGAACAGGGCAAACCAAACTACCAAGCCAATTCTTATACTGGGAAGGAAACAAGCTTCCGGGGACCGGTTTCTGGCATTTCAGCCGTCGTCGGCCTGGCTTGCTTGAGTCCTGATGGTGCAATGAGCAAGGGACTCACATCTGAGTATACCCTTCAACGCTTATGGTGGACAAAATGATTCAGAAAAGGAGGTGGTGATGAACAGAGTGTCTGAATTAAGCAGACCACTCTTACCCAGTCCAAAGATCAGGGTTTGATCCATCACCGTTTTTTAGCTCACTGCATCATCCCAGCTCAGAACCTGGCTACATGCAAATTAGTCTGTTCCTGTCCCAGTGCATGATGGGAACAGGGCAAACCAAACTACCAAGCCAATTCTTATACTGGGAAGGAAACAAGCTTCCGGGGACCAGTTTCTGGCATTTCAGCCGTCGTCGGCCCGGCTTGCTTGAATGCTGATGGTGCAATGAGCAAGGGACTCACATCTGAGTATACCCTTCCACGCTAATGGTGGACAAAATGATTCAGAAAAGGGGGTGGTGATGAACAGAGTGTCTGAATTAAGCAGACCACTCTTACCCAGTCCAAAGATCAGGGCTTGATCCATCACCGTTTTTTAGCTCACTGCACCATCCCAGCTCAGAACCTGGCTACATGCAAATGAGTCTGTTCCTGTCCCAGTGCATGATGGCAACAGGGCAAACCAAACTACCAAGCCAATTCTTATACTGGGAAGGAAACAAGCCTCCGGGGACCGGTTTCTGGCATTTCAGCCGTCGTCGGCCCGGCTTGCTTGAATCCTGATGGTGCAATGAGCAAGGGACTCACATCTGAGTATACCCTTCCACGCTTATGGTGGACAAAATGATTCAGAAAAGGGGGTGGTGATGAACAGAGTGTCTGAATTAAGCAGACCACTCTTACCCAGTCCAAAGATCAGGGCTTGATCCATCACCGTTTTTTAGCTCACTGCACCATCCCAGCTCAGAACCTGGCTACATGCAAATTAGTGTGTTCCTGTCCCAGTGCATGATGGGAACTGGGCAAACCAAACTACCAAGCCAATTCTTATACTGGTAAGGAAACAAGCTTCCGAGGACCGGTTTCTGGCATTTCAGCCGTCGTCGGCCCGGCTTGCTTGAATCCTGATGGTGCAATGAGCAAGGGACTCACATCTGAGTATACCCTTCCACGCTTATGGTGGACAAAATGATTCAGAAAAGGGGGTGGTGATGAACAGAGTGTCTGAATTAAGAAGACCACTCTTACCAAGTCCAAAGATCAGGGCTTGATCCATCACCGTTTTTTAGCTCACTGCACCATCCCAGCTCAGAACCTGGCTACATGCAAATTAGTCTGTTCCTGTCCCAGTGCATGATGGGAACAGGGCAAACCAGACTACCAAGCCAATTCTTATACTGGGAAGGGAACAAGCTTCCGGGGACCGGTTTCTGGCATTTCAGCCGTCATCGGCCCGGCTTGCTTGAATCCTGATTGTGCAATGAGCAAGGGACTCACATCTGAGTATACCCTTCCACGCTTATGGTGGACAAAATGATTCAGAAAAGGGGGTGGTGATGAACAGAGTGTCTGAATTAAGCAGACCACTCTTACCCAGTCCAAAGATCAGGGCTTGATCCATCACCGTTTTTTAGCTCACTGCACCATCCCAGCTCAGAACCTGGCTACATGCAAATTAGTCTGTTCCTGTACCGTTGCATGAGGGGAACAGGGCAAACCAACCTAGCTAGCCAATTCTTATACTGGAAAGGAAACAAGCTTCCGGGGACCGGTTTCTGGCATTTCAGCCGTCGTCGGCCCGGCTTGCTTGAATCCTGATGGTGCAATGAGCAAGGGACTCACATCTGAGTATACCCTTCCACGCTTATGGTGGACAAAATGATTCAGAAAAGGGGGTGGTGATGAACAGTGTGTCTGAATTAAGCAGACCACTCTTACCCAGTCCAAAGATCAGGGCTTGATCCATCACCGTTTTTTAGCTCACTGCACCATCCCAGCTCAGAACCTGGCTACATGCAAATTAGTCTGTTCCTGTCCCAGTGCATGATGGGAACAGGGCAAACCAAACTACCAAGCCAATTCTTATACTGGGAAGGAAACAAGCTTCCGGGGACCGGTTTCTGGCATTTCAGCCGTCGTCGACCCGGCTTGCTTGAATCCTGATGGTGCAATTAGCAAGGGACTCACATCTGAGTATACCCTTCCAAGTTTATGGTGGACAAAATGATTCAGAAAAGGGGGTGGTGATGAACAGAGTGTCTGAATTAAGCAGACCACTCTTACCCAGTCCAACGTCTAGGGCTTGATCCATCACCGTTTTTTAGCTCACTGCACCATCCCAGCTCAGAACCTGGGTACATGCAAATTAGTCTGTTCCTGTCCCAGTGCATGATGGGAACAGGGCAAACCAAACTACCAAGCCAATTCTTATACTGGGAAGGAAACAAGCTTCCGGGGACCGGTTTCTGGCATTTCAGCCGTCGTCGGCCCGGCTTGCTTGAATCCTGATGGTGCAATGAGCAAGGGACTCACATCTGAGTATACCCTTCCACGCTTATGGTGGACAAAATGATTCAGAAAAGGGGGTGGTGATGAACAGAGTGTCTGACTTAAGCAGACCACTCTTACCCAGTCCAACGATCAGGGCTTGATCCATCACCGTTTTTTAGCTCACTGCACCATCCCAGCTCAGAACCTGGCTACATGCAAATTAGTCTGTTCCTGTCCCAGTGCATGATGGGAACAGGGCAAACCAAACTACCAAGTCAATTCTTATACTGGGAAGGAAACAAGCTTCCGGGGACCGGTTTCTGGCATTTCCGCCGTCGTCGGCCCGGCTTGCTTGAATCCTGATGGTGCAATGAGCAAGGGACTCACATCTGAGTATACCCTTCCACGCTTATGGTGGACAAAATGATTCAGAAAAGGGGGTGGTGATGAACAGAGTGTCTGAATTAAGCAGACCACTCTTACCCAGTCCAAAGATCAGGGCTTGATCCATCACTGTTTTTTAGCTCACTGCACCATCCCAGCTCAGAACCTGGCTACATGCAAATTAGTCTGTTCCTGTACCGTTGCATGATGGGAACAGGGCAAACCAAACTACCAAGCCAATTCTTATACTGGGAAGGAAACAAGCTTCCGGGGACCGGTTTCTGGCATTTCAGCCATCGTCGGCCCGGCTTGCTTGAATCCTGATGGTGCAATGAGCAAGGGACTCACATCTGAGTATACCCTTCCACGCTTATGGTGGACAAAATGATTCAGAAAAGGGGGTGGTGATGAACAGTGTGTCTGAATTAAGCAGACCACTCTTACCCAGTCCAAAGATCAGGGCTTGATCCATCACCGTTTTTTAGCTCACTGCACCATCCCAGCTCAGAACCTGGCTACATGCAAATTAGTCTGTTCCTGTCCCAGTGCATGATGGGAACAGGGCAAACCAAACTACCAAGCCAATTCTTATACTGGGAAGGAAACAAGCTTCCGGGGACCGGTTTCTGGCATTTCAGCCGTCGTCGACCCGGCTTGCTTGAATCCTGATGGTGCAATTAGCAAGGGACTCACATCTGAGTATACCCTTCCACGTTTATGGTGGACAAAATGATTCAGAAAAGGGGGTGGTGATGAACAGAGTGTCTGAATTAAGCAGACCACTCTTACCCAGTCCAACGTCTAGGGCTTGATCCATCACCGTTTTTTAGCTCACTGCACCATCCCAGCTCAGAACCTGGGTACATGCAAATTAGTCTGTTCCTGTCCCAGTGCATGATGGGAACAGGGCAAACCAAACTACCAAGCCAATTCTTATACTGGGAAGGAAACAAGCTTCCGGGGACCGGTTTCTGGCATTTCAGCCGTCGTCGGCCCGGCTTGCTTGAATCCTGATGGTGCAATGAGCAAGGGACTCACATCTGAGTATACCCTTCCACGCTTATGGTGGACAAAATGATTCAGAAAAGGGGGTGGTGATGAACAGAGTGTCTGACTTAAGCAGACCACTCTTACCCAGTCCAAAGATCAGGGCTTGATCCATCACCGTTTTTTAGCTCACTGCACCATCCCAGCTCAGAACCTGGCTACATGCAAATTAGTCTGTTCCTGTCCCAGTGCATGATGGGAACAGGGCAGACCAAACTACCAAGCCAATTCTTATACTGGGAAGGAAACAAGCTTCCGGGGACCGGTTTCTGGCATTTCAGCCATCGTCGGCCCGGCTTGCTTGAATCCTGATGGTGCAATGAGCAAGGGACTCACATCTGAGTATACCCTTCCACGCTTATGGTGGACAAAATGATTCAGAAAAGGGGGTGGTGATGAACAGTGTGTCTGAATTAAGCAGACCACTCTTACCCAGTCCAAAGATCAGGGCTTGATCCATCACCGTTTTTTAGCTCACTGCACCATCCCAGCTCAGAACCTGGCTACATGCAAATTAGTCTGTTCCTGTCCCAGTGCATGATGGGAACAGGGCAAACCAAACTACCAAGCCAATTCTTATACTGGGAAGGAAACAAGCTTCCGGGGACCGGTTTCTGGCATTTCAGCCGTCGTCGACCCGGCTTGCTTGAATCCTGATGGTGCAATTAGCAAGGGACTCACATCTGAGTATACCCTTCCACGTTTATGGTGGACAAAATGATTCAGAAAAGGGGGTGGTGATGAACAGAGTGTCTGAATTAAGCAGACCACTCTTACCCAGTCCAACGTCTAGGGCTTGATCCATCACCGTTTTTTAGCTCACTGCACCATCCCAGCTCAGAACCTGGGTACATGCAAATTAGTCTGTTCCTGTCCCAGTGCATGATGGGAACAGGGCAAACCAAACTACCAAGCCAATTCTTATACTGGGAAGGAAACAAGCTTCCGGGGACCGGTTTCTGGCATTTCAGCCGTCGTCGGCCCGGCTTGCTTGAATCCTGATGGTGCAATGAGCAAGGGACTCACATCTGAGTATACCCTTCCACGCTTATGGTGGACAAAATGATTCAGAAAAGGGGGTGGTGATGAACAGAGTGTCTGACTTAAGCAGACCACTCTTACCCAGTCCAAAGATCAGGGCTTGATCCATCACCATTTTTTAGCTCACTGCACCATCCCAGCTCAGAACCTGGCTACATGCAAATTAGTCTGTTCCTGTCCCAGTGCATGATGGGAACAGGGCAAACCAAACTACCAAGTCAATTCTTATACTGGGAAGGAAACAAGCTTCCGGGGACCGGTTTCTGGCATTTCCGCCGTCGTCGGCCCGGCTTGCTTGAATCCTGATGGTGCAATGAGCAAGGGACTCACATCTGAGTATACCCTTCCACGCTTATGGTGGACAAAATGATTCAGAAAAGGGGGTGGTGATGAACAGAGTGTCTGAATTAAGCAGACCACTCTTACCCAGTCCAAAGATCAGGGCTTGATCCATCACTGTTTTTTAGCTCACTGCACCATCCCAGCTCAGAACCTGGCTACATGCAAATTAGTCTGTTCCTGTACTGTTGCATGATGGGAACAGGGCAAACCAAACTAGCAAGCCAATTCTTATACTGGGAAGGAAACAAGCTTCCGGGGACCGGTTTCTGGCATTTCAGCCGCCGTCGGCCCGGCTTGCTTGAATCCTGATGGTGCAATGAGCAAGGGACTCACATCTGAGTATGCCCTTCCACGCTTATGGTGGACAAAATGATTCAGAAAAGGGGGTGGTGATGAACAGTGTGTCTGAATTAAGCAGACCACTCTTACCCAGTCCAAAGATCAGGGCGTGATCCATCACCGTTTTTAGCTCACTGCACCATCCCAGCTCAGAACCTGGCTACATGCAAATTAGTCTGTTCCTGTCCCAGTGCATGATGGGAACAGGGCAAACCAAACTACCAAGCCAATTCTTATACTGGGAAGTAAACAAGCTTCCGGGGACCGGTTTCTGGCATTTCAGCCATCGTCGACCCGGCTTGCTTGAATCCTGATGGTGCAATTAGCAAGGGACTCACATCTGAGTATACCCTTCCACGCTTATGGTGGACAAAATGATTCAGAAAAGGGGGTGGTGATGAACAGAGTGTCTGAATTAAGCAGACCACTCTTACCCAGTCCAAAGTCCAGGGCTTGATCCATCACCGTTTTTTAGCTCACTGCACCATCCCAGCTCAGTACCTGGCAACATGCAAATTAGTCTGTTCCTGTCCCAGTGCATGATGAGAACAGGGCAAACCAAACTACCAAGCCAATTCTTATACTGGGAAGGAAACAAGCTTCCGGGGACCGGTTTCTGGCATTTCAGCCGTCGTCGGCCCGGCTTGCTTGAATCCTGATGGTGCAATGAGCAAGGGACTCACATCTGAGTATACCCTTCCACGCTTATGGTGGACAAAATGATTCAGAAAAGGGGGTGGTGATGAACAGAGTGTCTGAATTAAGCAGACCACTCTTACCCAGTCTAAAGAGCTTGTCTCCTTTCTGGTGAAGAATTGGCTTGGTAGTTTAGTCTGCCCTGTTCCCATGATGCACTGGGCCAGGGACAGACTGATTTGCATATAGCCAGGTTCTGAGCTGGGATGGTGCAGTGTGCTAAATAATGGTGATGGATCAAGCCCTGATCTTTGGACTGGGTAAGAGTGGTCTGCTTAATTCAGACACTCTGTTCATCACCACCCCCTTTTCTGAATCCTACCCTACTCTTTGACAGCTCCGAGGTTAGGTCCCTTGTCCATTCCGGGCGCAACTTGGCCTGTTTTGGCTGGATTTACACCTCATCCTCAGCACCGAGCATGTAACGTTGCTGAGTTAAGACGACTACATGTAGTCGCAATTAGCGTGATTAGGTCGTTAGTGCAATACATTACCCATAATCTCTCAAGCGGGGCCCCAGGTGGTGCTGCGCTTCCTTCCGGACAGGGCGGAATGAAGCTTAATCCTGTAATAGTCAACGCTGTGATGGGCAAGCATCCCCAGGATAAGGATGATTTTCCTTTCTGGCGTGCCGAAAAGTTTGACCAGCTTGAAGCGGTATTTCCTAACACGACTCCTGGTGAAAAGCACAGGATTCTGACAATTAGCATGCCTAAAGACTTGACCCCTGAAATTGGTGACTGTGAGTCGTGGGGAAAGACCTTTGCTGCAGTATATGCGAGGTGCTACGGTACTCCGTCTATGACTTTCCTTCCGACGGTCATTAAGCGTGTTCTGGATGAACACGGACCTGAGGCAACGGTTGAATTGGGTATGCGCCTATGTGGCTCCTTTGACGTAGTTTCCGATCTCATACTTGCAAATGTCAAGGGAGATGCAGTGAACTTTCAGGTGTCCAATGCTTTGCAGGCGGTTCCCGATGCCGATAAACCCCAACAGTTACCGAGGATTATTGTGGCGGCTTATAAGACCGTGGGCCTCAATAGCGTGGGTCTCAAGCCTTTTTCCACTAAAGAGAAGAAGCAACCCCAAGGGCAGAAGTCTGAAACGGACGAACAGCCTTGGCCAAGAAACAGAATTGGCCCAAAAAACAAAAACAGGATAAACAACAACAGCAGAAACAGGAGTCTCGTCCTGCGTCTCCATTTCCTGCATAGGCAGAACGTATTTATGACTTGCGCGATCGCACGACGATAAAATCACCTGATCATTTTCAGGTTTCTGATCAACGCTCTCCTTGCTCTTTTCAGGATTCATCGGCCTCATCGACCGGTGGTGGAGGAGGCGGTAGAGGTCGGGGTGGCCAGCAGGGACGCAACCAGCCCCGCCTGAAGGACGGGAAAGGCAAGCAGGACGATTCTACACTGAAGAGGCCCCAGTTTCAGAAAAAGAAAGTTGCCGCTTTAACTGCGAGAAAAGCCATAAATAGTGAGAACGCAGCTTCGGAATCAGACATGGGCTCTGACCTTGTTGAACAACTCTGAAAAAATTACAGTCCTTGCTGGGATTTTTGAATTTCGGGCGTACTTATATTCCCGATTATGGCCAGCATATCAAGCCTTTATATGCTTTCATACAACCTACTTTTACCAAATCTTGCTGGCTGTCAGAACATTCAGCCGTTTTGCGATCTCCGCAGGCTGATCTTCTAAAACCTAAATTTTTACTGACTCGTTATAACCACACCAACCTGGTGATAAGAATCATTCCTAGGGCGGTGGGTTTCACTTACCTTACTTTTAATGAAGGAGACACAGTGCCTATTGCTTACAAGTCACACTTGTACACTTCGGCTGAAATGCGGTTTTCCTCTGTGGAAAAGGTTTTGACAGCAGTGCAAATGGCAATTCTGAAGCAACGTGCACTGTCACAGGGAAAACGCATGTTGGTTGTTACCCCGTTTCCTGCGTTAGAAGCAGTGACAAAAGCCCGTGTTCCAAATTCTAAAGCTTTGCACCCACGGTAGATACAATGGCCTGCATCTTTGACATCTCCGGTTGTCACGTTTATTTTTGATGCCTCCTTACAGTCGCAAGAATTTTTGCAGTATGAATTTGTTCATCCTGCGCCTTTGGCTATGTTGCCTTTGGAGGATTTCCATTGCATCATATACACTGATGGTTTGGCACAAGTTACGCATGGGTCTAAGCACGCATACGTTTCTGCTTGTGCCATTGTGGTTGGTGCCTTGGTGAACGATGAGTTCAAGTCCAGAGTCGTGCACACGCAGACTCTAGGGGACTGCACCGCGCAATTGGCAGAGCTTCCCGCTCTGATGCTTGCATTGGAGTACGCTGATCCCAGTGTGACCTTTCTTATTGTAAGTGATTCTTACTACTGTGTCCAGTCTTAAAACGAAAACCTCTTTTTTTGGATTCAGAATGATTTTTGTGATTCCAAGGGTAGCGCAATAAAACATAAAATGATCTGGGTCCGAGTGGCTGAGCTTAAAGAGCAGTTGCCACTCGTGTTTGTGATTCCTACTCTTGGTCATCAGCTTGTAGGAATCCACGTTGTTGGCAATTCGCTGGCCGATGAGGTAGCAAAATCAGCGGTATCGACATATTTGGTTGCAGCAGTTACACGGTCCAAAATTAAGATTGATGATGATATCTTGGCAGCTGTTGCTGCGACTAAGAAGGGAAGTAAATATCCTAAGGGGTTCCTTTCAAAGTATACATACCACTTAAGTCCCGATAAAGTTCCTTATGTGAAAATACCTGACGTTGGGGAGAGATTGATTCCCAATGCAGATCGCAGACACACATTGCTCACAGCTGCACATGAAGGTGTTGCGTCAGCGCATGCGGGCTTTTCGGCCACTGTGGCTCAATTACAACAGCGTTTCTGGTGTCGGGGTCTGTACAAACAGACGCGAGATTATGTCCTTCAATGTGACATTTGCCACCAGATTAAGCCTTCAACTGCTGTGCGTCCGCCCAAAACACAGTTGTTCATTTCTAATAAACTACTTGGTTGTGTTTATTTAGATCACTGCGATCCTTTTTCTTCCGATACTACATATAAGTACATCTTAGTAGCAGTTGATTCATGCACACGCTTTGTGTGCGTATGGCCTCACCGCAGCGCTGATTCACGGACTGTCATAGGAGATTTGCGTGTCTTTGTAGGGATTTTTGCCTGTGGTACCTTCCTTTCGGATCAGGGTCCTGCTTTCGCCTCTAAGGCATATAAGGATGCCATGGCTTTGTTGGGGGTCCAAGTCAAGTTTTCGTCTCCATACAGACCTGAGGGTAATAGTGTTGTGGAACGAATGAACCGTGACTTAAAGCAATCTTTGACAGCTCGAGTTATAGGCACTAGCAGGAACTGGCTGACCCACCTCAATGGTGTGCAGCGTTCTCTTAATAATCTCCCTAGAAGGTCTCTGGGTGGGCGGACCCCATACGAAATGCTCTTTGGTATCAAGATGTATGTACCGGACCATGACGGTCTAGACTCGGTGGCTGCTGCTGTCTCCTTTGACGTAGATGAACATTGCAATGTTTTACAGACTCTACAAGAGACGAGAGATAGTCTTGCAAAGGAAAATTTGCCCTCCACTTCGGATGATGCGTTGCAGATCCCAGTAGTTGGCTGGCTACCCCAAGTTGGAGAATTGGTTCGGGAGAAGATCGAAAACAAGAAAGAATGTGCTCCCTCTTATCGAGCTCCAGTTCCAGTGCTTGGTGTGAAGGGTACAAGAGCAGTCATTTTACCACCGCTTCCAGGTCATAGGGAAAACAGGTATATCTCCATTGACAATGTCAAGATACACAGAGTGGCCGATTCTTCTTAGTATGACACCGGCAGTCTCATGTCCTTCGA
This sequence comes from Lissotriton vulgaris, assembly GCF_964263255.1. Taxonomy (NCBI): domain Eukaryota; kingdom Metazoa; phylum Chordata; class Amphibia; order Caudata; family Salamandridae; genus Lissotriton; species Lissotriton vulgaris. The sequence continues at coordinate 2,125,861,684 of NC_141685.1, forward strand.
TTGTGAGAAATTCTGTATTGGCAACGGCTGTGAATCCTGAGCCTGAGGTTGCCCTGAAGATGCCTGCAATTTCTAGTCCTTTATTGATTACATTACCTGGTACTCACCTTGACGAAACTGACTACACTTACCCAACTGACTTATCTATGCCTGATTTGCAAACTCGCTTGGCCACAGAATCCAGATTTTCTTTTGACACTGTTTCACACACATCGCAAAAGTCTTCAAGGATTGCAGTGTATGCAAGGCTGTTTAAAAAACATTTTTTGATTCCCCTTGGACCTATGCTTGGCTAGTGCTTTTTGCGATTTACCTTTTTATGTCAATTGGTTTTGTGTTTTATTTTTTCCGTATCATCAATGGATACTATGTCGAAGAGAGAACATGCATTCGGCATCTTAATGGAAAATTGGCACCCCATTCCTCCTTGCATACTGCACACAGATTGAAGAGAGACTTGCCTTTTGTTAACATCACTGCTTGGCCTGTCCTGGATGGGATAGTTTGGGATGCTGTTAAATTTCACATCCATGGCCCCACTGAGGTTATAAATGTCCCTAATGTGCTTAGAGTTAACATGGGGGATGTAGTTAAACAAAATATACATTCTGACGATTGGGATGTTCAGGCCGTAGAAACATTGTTTTCTGATTTTAAATATTGTGCTGCTTTTGATGCCGAGGATTTATATTTAGAATCTGCTAATTACGGTGATTTATATTGTTATCAACATTTTGACAATCACTATATGCATAAAACTAATACCAGGAGGATCACAGTGAATTATACACAATGGGAACATTGTCCGGCTCCTGTACAAGGCAGTTCTACTTCCTTTTTGAAAAAGTACACTTATTTTACTGATTTTAACCAGTCCAATCCCAATGCATTTTATTTTAGAATGACTGAAAAGTCGACGTCCAGTTAGACTTACCGATACCAAATTATTGTATTCAAAGTCTTTTCTCGACCAATTGGCTGTTGAAGGCTACCAGTTGTGGAAGGAAACAGTTGACCTTAAATCTGTTTTGGGTTCTAAAAGTTGCCAGGTGCAAGGCACTGAGGCTTTGCACCGTGCATGTCTCATCCCGAACCATACAAAAGAAGAGTTCTCCCAGTATAGTTTTAGGTCCAGAGGGGGGAGAGAAGAAAACCAAAGCTAAGGGGGTACCTCTGATGAGACCTACATTACTTTTACAGTGATATTCTTTACTTATACTTTAGAAAAGGATGCTATATGTAAGAAAAAGTCATATCATTTATTCATAACATTATTTTATTATTTTTCTCTTTTTGCCTTACGGTTTGAATATTTGTACATAAATGTGAATTACTGTATAAACATGCAAAATAAATTTTTAAATAGCAATTTATCTGTATTTAATTATTCAACACATAATACAATTAGAACCCCAGACAATTCATCTTATCCTGTTATCATTCATTCCATCATACATACCACTGCACTCACTACCCAATCTAAAAGGACAAATATAAACAAAATTAACAAAAACTCACATTGGGCTAACACAAAATTGTTCTACAAAGACCTCTATAAATGTTGAGAGAGAAGTCCTAAAAATCAATCACATTTTGATTTAGACATTATTTAAAAGCAAGTTCTTCTTTCTCTATGTATATGACCAATTTATATAAGCTCAAATACATAGTACATATGAGGCTCTTTTGATGCGTACGGCCTACGTACGTTTCGGTGACTGTCGATATTTAAATCACCTTCTTCAGGGCCAACAATAAGGAAAACAAGTGGACAGAAAACCAGTACAATACACCAACGACTAAAATACGAACACACACCTTTCAATAATGTCTTGCAACGTGTGACATTGAATCGTTATACACTAATATACCCCAGGACCAAGCCATTGAAGCGGTGGCAGCCCTCATGGCGAGGACACCGGGGCAAAGACCTGATGTCTTTATACTAGAATGCTTAAAAATAGTTCTACAAAACAACTACTTTGAGTTCAAAGAGGATCTATTCTAACAGATCAAAGGAGTTAGCATGGGGGCCTCTTGTGCCCCCAGTATTGCAAACATCTATATGGGAGAATTTGAGTTAAAAAATATCTTCAATGAACTTGCCCCCTTTTTCAAAAATATTACCAAATGGCATAGACCGAAACGTACGTAGGCCGTACGCATCAAAGAGCCTCATATGTACTATAAATTGGTCATATACATAGAGAAAGAAGGACTTGCTTTTAAATAATGTCTAAATCAAAATGTGATTGATTTTTAGGACTTCTCTCGCAACATTTATAGAGGTCTTTGTAGAACAATTTTGTGTTAGCCCAATGTGAGTTTTTCTTAATTTTGCTTATATTTTTAGATTGGGTAGTGAGTGTAGTGGTATGTATGATGGAATGAATGATAACAGGATAAGATGAATTGTCTGGGGTTCTCTTGTTCTAATTGTATTATGTGTTGAATAATTAAATACAGAAAATTGCTATTTAAAAAATTATTTTGCATGTTTATACAGTAATTCACATTTATGTACAAATATTCAAACCATAAGGCAAAAAGAGAAAAATAATAAAATAATGTTTTGAATAAATGATATGACTTTTCTTGCATATAGCATCCTTTTCTAAAGTATATGTGAAGAATATCACTGTAAAAGTAATATAGGTCTTATCAGAGGTACCCCCTTAGCTTTGGTTTTCATCCCGAACCATATGCTGTTTTTAAATTCTACCATTTCACAAACAACATGCTTAGGATTGGCTACCTCTAAAAAATTAAATGCTCCTTCTTTCCCTGATTTGGAAGAATATTCAGGTTATGGTAATACTACAAATTTTTCGATTAGAGAGTTGCAAACCCTCTTGCTAAATTCTTCTTTTAACATATCCAGTTTGGATCCCAATGGCTGGTTGCTCTGGCACAGAAGTTCTGACTCATGCCAACATCGTTTTCTGGGTTTGGCTGAAGGCTTTACACAGGTCAGGGTGGACCCCCGGTTTGACAGTGACCATTCTGTGACTACCTATTCTGTAGGGAAATTATGTCAGAATTGGCTCAAACATTCTACCTTGGCGACAGTTAAACTGCATTTATCTAAACTGACTGATGATGTTGATCTGAATGATTTCATTAAAGGCCCGGCTAAAGGTAGATCTAAAAGATAGATATATACTGTTTACAATGAATATTGGAAAGCGTCCCAGATTGAGGCAGCTACCCGCCTTAGGGCTATTGATCAAGTTAATTTAGAAAAAGTGCTTGCAGTAGTAGATAATAGCATTAACACGCTTTCTTCCCGCATTTACACATTGGACAATATTGTGTCATCTGTTGTTGATATTGTGCAAGATGAAATGTCTGTGTTATACCATGGTCAGAGTCAATTGTGTTCTATTATGCAGTTTGCATGGACCCTGCAGACGCTTAAGGCCGGATGAGTGCCATGGCATTAAATGAATACCTCTTCTCTATTTGCCCCATTTAATTTGACTGATAAGCAACGCTTACTCTCAATGAAGGATGCTTCTTTTTCCATGTTATACATTGAACGTTTGGAGTCCTTACCATTTTCTGTGGCAGAGGCCACTACTGCAACGTGGATTATCCATGGATTAATAACTCTACAGTTTGCTCTCTTTGAGTTTAAAAATTGTATGAAGTATTTTGCCATTGGTAGATACGAGCCTCTTGGTGGTTCCTATTTCCATGAAGCCTGGTCTCTTCCCTTTACATATAGATGCCTTAGGAAGGGCAAGGAAGTTTATCTGAATGGTGAGGAATGCACTGAAACACCGGATCACTCATTAATGTGTAGACATATCCAATTACACGGCTCCTGTAATCAAGACAAGCCTAATTTAGCCTGTGTTTTGAACGGTACCCCGTGCCCGCTATCGTTCCCACATTCACATTACTGGCAAATAGGAGTTATTTACTATTAAACAATGAGGATTGCTGAGGGTTAATAAAAGGCATTGCTTATGTTGTTACCGTCAGTGAGCGTGTAGTTTGCTGTAAAAATGTGATGTATCCACCCATGCATGGGAAGCTGGATGTTTCCATCTGGCCGAGGATTCCGACCTTGAAAGCAGAGTTCAATAAGATGAGTCGCATAAGAGCTCTATTGTCCCAAAAAGAAGTTGCCCTCACATCTGCTCGTGAAACATTTGTCCTTCACGTAGCTAACACCCGCACAGAGGTGCATGCTTTATTAAATACAGACCTCCCATTGCATTTCGGTGAGTTGATTCACACAATTTTTAATGCATCCTCCACAACTGGGCTGGCGCACTTTTTTAAAGTGATTAGCAGCGGCCTTGTGACTTCGTTTCAGAGTATATTTGGGGTAATTCCTGGTTTCTTTCATTCGATCTTTTCCAGCCTATTTGGCAGATTTCCCGTTTTACTGGCACTGGCGGCCGGCGTTCTTTTGCTGTTTTGTTTCATTCAAAATGGATGCCTGTCCTGTATTTCAAGACGAGCTGACACGACTGGCACTGTTTCGCAACAGAATGCTTGAATACTATGGAGCGCTGCCACTCGCTACCTTGAGTGCAGCATATGGATTATCGTTTCGGTTTTCCAATCTTACATGTATCCAGCCTGCCTTTCATTGCCTGAGTTGCGATTTCAACTGGGCCCTGGATTTGTGTCTCTACACTACGGTGTCTCCTGAAGTGGATTATAACCAGCTCATGAGCCCCTTAGTTGCTCATGAATTGTTTTGTTCTGACAAAGGGATTATGGCCTTTGCAGCGATGCATGGAATACTGGGTCGTTGGAACTGTGTTCGCAGTGGCGCAAGATTTCTTGGCACACAGCTTCATCGAAAACCCACTGAGTTGCCCTCTGATGTTACTAGAGGCTCCGGTAATTGAAGAGTATGTATGTTCTTTCCCGCTATTAAATTGGATGGCTGTACTTTTTTCGGATGAGGACAGTGACTTCATATTGGAGGCTGTTGCTGCTTATTTTGTATATTCGATGTTAGGATAAAGGATGTTGTCACCTTTATTGACATTGTATTCTATGGACTAGTAACTATGCTGATTACTTTGTTTCTTATAATATGTTTGCTTGTATTAGCTAGGATACTGCGCTTGAGAACACTGCATTAGAAAATAAACATTTCAAATGTGCACATGTCTTCATTTACTCCACGTTCTGGATTGATATGATTGTATAACGAAAGAGTGTTCATGTGTTCCACGTTACCTGAGGTGTTCTAAGTCCATGTTCTGGTTTGTCTAAACATTGGGAGTGTGTAAGAACCAATGAAACACTGTTGCTAGTCTGGTAGGGGATTTGTGGGTACTAAGATGAGTTTTGGGACACCTAATTCACTGAGGTCCCAAGTCTCTGTGCACAGTTCTGTGTGAGAACAGAATCCCTGCGACACTGGGACTCTGCTTCCTTGTGAGTGAGTGATGACGCAGTGCTGGCAAGATGGCTGATAGTGGTGTCCTGGTGTTTGTTTGAACACAAGTCCCAACAGAGCCTTGTGCTCCCCACAGCAGAGCCCAGTGTCAGCCATCTTGGTAGTACTTTTTCTCTCTTCTTGTGTGGGGAGCATGGTGCATGGGGATATTCCTGGACCATGTGGGACCAGGACCTTTGGTTATGACTACTACTCCCATCATGCTTTTGGCTACACACACCTTCCCAGCAAACAAAACCTACCTTCCTGGGACTCTGCTTCCCTGGGAGTGAGTGATGCAGTACTTCCTTTCTGTGAATCAGCTTTCCTGGTAATGAATTTGGGCAAACAAGATAGCTGCTGCATGTGACTGTTGTTTGGATCCCATTGCCTTGCTGTGAGTTTGTGCTGAGTTTCGTGATATTTGTGAATGGTGAGCTTTCCTGTTACATTGCAGGTATGGTGTTAGTTACAATCTGATTTTAATCACAGATACCACCATGGATTGGTGCTCCTCACCCCAGGACCCAGTGTCAGGCATTTTGGAAGGCAATTTACGTTGAGGCTCCTGTTGGGCTTAGTCCCAGGTGTGATGTTTGGTGTTGGTGGGAGTGTTTGTGACAGGACCTGCTAATAGATGTAGTCTGAGGTAACACTCCTCCTCCCTGTGGCGCAGATAGGCCACCATAGACCATGCTCCCATGACAGTGAGTTGAAGTTCATGCTCAAGTTTTCTGACAGTGGTGTCCTGTTGTTTGTTGGATCCCAAGTCCCAGCACAACCTTGTGCTCCCCACAGCATTGCCTATTGTCAGCCTTCTTAGCAGTACTTTTCTACTCCCTGTGAGGTGAACATGATTCATGGGGGTATTCCTGGGCCATGTGGGATGAGGACTCTTGGCTGTGACTATGACTCCCATCCTGCTTTTGGCTACACCCACCTTCACAGCAAACAAAACCTTCCTTCCTGGGACTCTGATATCCTGGGAGTTAGTGTAACTGTGCTAGAAAGATGGCTGGAAGTGTTTGTTGGTGTTTTAGAGCCAAATACTTGCTGTGTATGTCAGTACATGTTACTGAGACATTGCAGGTATTGTGTTCATCTAACTGGCATACACATCACATGATGTTTTGCTCTGGGTTGATATAGCTTGATGACAGTGAATGGTTTCACTGACCCCCTAACAAGTGCGTGGGTTTGGATTGCTATTGCTTCACTATGTAGATTAGTTGTTTGTGTACTCCGAAGGCTCTGGTATTCCGGATAATCCATGGATGCCCACCGGTGGGAGGATGGGCCGCACCTTCTGCTCCCAGGGAGTGAAATCCACAGGTTTGGCAGGAGGGCCATCACCAGTACGCTGGCTCAGAACATGGTCTTTGCCAATGAGCTTCTTGACCTTCCTGCATATGTCGTACCAACAGTCCCTAATGTCATCCATTGTGCTCAGGCAAGCTGCTTGTGCATTCACCTTGTCCACAATCTTCTCTCGCATCTTTGTTTTCTGGGACGGGGGGGGGGGCTATTGGACCAATGCGCCAAATACCTGTGGCTCGACTCTGGATTTAATCCACCATCACTTCCAACTCACTATTTGCAAACTTTGGATTCTTCTATGGGGGCATGATGATGGTTGGCTGTGGAGATGGATGTGTTTGTCAGTGTGAAAGTGAGAGTGAGTGAGTAAAAGTAATGCTGGGTGTTTGTGAGTGTACTTTTTGAGAGGTGCTAGTGTTGTGAAGGCTGTGTAGTGGGTGGGTTATGGGTTTATGTCTCAGTGTAGTGGTGCTCTCTGCAGTCAGGTCTGTTGAATTTGCAAAGGATTATGGTATGGATTTTGGCCCTTTATATAGGTGGAATTGTGGGTGTCTTAGTTTGAATTTTTTTGTCTTTTAGTAATGCTTGTTTGGCCTTTTTCTATCTTTTTTTGTTGATTTATTTGGAACATGACGGAGATGTTCAGTTGTACGGAACGGACGCTTGTACCTTCGATTGCGGGGTGATCCGAATCGGTCACACTCACATTGTACTATGTTGCTGTGTTCGCATACGCGTCTGTCTTGACAAGCTCTTTTCATTGCTATTCCCTATGTTCTGTACATTTTGGTTTTCCATTTTGAGCTCCATGCAAGTGGCTTTCATTTCACTTGCATCGTACTTCGCAGGTCGTATGGCACGTGTTCGTGTCAGTCGGAACTATTCACAATCCATGTCAGTCGGAAGTGTTCCGGGTCCGTTTACGAGCGAGACAATGTTTTCCATACGTTTCGGTCAGACTGAATGTACTCCGTGCAAGTCGTTTGTATTTTGTACATGATGCATCGTACTTCGCCGGTCATACTGCGTGTGTACGCGTCGGTCGGATTTCAGTCCCCGTCCGTGTTGGTGTGTATTTTTTTTTTCAATATTTTTTTTCAATATTTAGAACATCGATGTTTGTTACATCGACATTCTATCAGTGAACTGCTTGGGGCAAGTCTTGGGTGTAGCCTAACAGGGCGACCACCGGATTGGGGGTCATCCTATAGCCCCCCATGTCGGAGAACTGTGCATATATATTTTCCCAGTAGTTAGCAATCATCAGACATGTCCCTGTAAAGTGGGCAAAGTCAGCTCCGGGCCTTGGCATTTCAAACATGTATTTGATCTGGTGGGGTCGAACTTTGAAATATCGCTGGGGACAGCTAGCACCTGCGCAAATATTTGAAGTGTATCAATTTGTGTCTATGATTAATGGAGATATATTTTATTTGTGCACAGCTATAGCCCTATACTTGGTCTGTGAGGGAGGCCCCGAGTTCCTTCTCCCAGACCCCCAGCACCTGGGAGGTTGTGCCCGGCATCAGGGCCAGGGAAGCTTGGTATAGCCTAGATGTCATATGTCTGCCATTTGATGCTTTGATTACTAAAGACAGGGGTGAAAAGTCTTTTGGTGGCAGTGGATATGTGGGTATAAGAGATCTAAGGGAACTCTGAAGCCGCTTAAAGACAGAGATCCATGTAGGAGGGGTTTTGTTCCTGTGTGTCATTTGACAGCTGCATAATGTGGCAATTGGGGAATCGGTCACCAAGGGTGGACAGTGAGTGTCTGTGAAGCATATGTTTAACTAATACCTCTCTTGTGAATGGGATCCACGGGTTGTCTGATATCAGGATGGTGTTGGAGTATAGGAGACGGCCTTGCAGCATGCGTCGCATACTGCGCCAGGCCCAGCAGGCCGTGGAGATTGTCTGTATGTCTGCAGTTTCTAATGGGATACCCTGTGGCAGTAGCTGTGAGTGGAGAAGGCTGCCCAACTGGCGAGTTGAGGTGATACCAGTGACATGTGTAGTGGCACTGGGCCACGAGGAAATAAAGGCAGAAGTTTGGTACCCCTAGGCCTCCAAGTTCACAAAGGAGGGTCAGCGTTTCCCAGCACACCGGTGGGTGAACTCCTGCCCAGATCAGCCGCAGCAGTATGCTATGCAGATTACCAAAAAAGTATTGTGGGAGCGGGATGAGGATGTTGGTGAACAAATATAAGAAGCGTAGCTGCACCACCATTTTAATGCTTACGAGTCAACGGTTCTCCTCCCTCACCATGACATAGAATGATATATTTTCTTATGGGATGGTTTTCGTGAACAAGTGGATGGCCTCAGTTATTTAACTAATGTTTTATGGATGTCACTAAACTTCCAATACCCTACCCTTTCTAGTGCATGTGTGCGGGGTGCCTTTTGACCTATCTGTGCAAGGGGGCATGCTGTAATTAGGTGTTGTTGACAATTGCAATGTGCTCTGGGGTCGTGTTTATACCCCTCCCGTCCAAGTATGCGCCGTACTGTGGAACCCTCACAAACGGCACCAGGTTCTTTTTGGACTGGCTTTAGGGTTCTTTTTAGCGGTCTTTTGGGTGTATGCCTGGGTTTTTATGTGATTTGCTTGTTTCTATTGTTGTGTACCAGAGTTGGAGAGCTGTCCCTGGGCCCCATGTGCTTCTGATGTGGCGGTGTCTGAAATTGGGTTATTTACTCCCAAAGACAGAGTGTAAATCCCTGGGTGTGTCAGCTGATTGCTAGGCTGGATATGGCAGTGAGCATATTTCTGAGCATCTTGCATGGAGGTTTGATGGATGTTAACAGGTCTGCTGTCCTGGCTATTACCAGGGTCTTCTAACCGATATCACACTACTTTAGTTGTTTTTGGAGGTACATAACCCAATGAGCAGGCTTTTAGATGTCTGAAAAACTTTGAGGGAAAGGAGGATGCAGTATATTGCTAAATGGAAAGTCTGGTGCGAGGCCAGAACTCATCAAAATTCACCTGATATGGGGAATGAACTGGGATGACAGATTCTTCCAGTGAACTTCCCAACTGACTTTGTGCCATGTGGTGCTTTGCGATCGGTCACTCTTTGTTCGTGTGCTATATATGTATCGGGTTTTTATCATCCAGAATGTGCAGGAAACCTGGCCCCCAACTCTGGATCTTTGCTTCGTTTTGGATTGAAAATGGGCCTCCATTGGCCTGGAGGCTGCTGGCTTTTGGGGGTGCTGCAGCTGGAACCACACACAATGCACAAATGTGGGTCGGGGTTGAGTGCCAGAGTATGGGGTTCATTTGACCTGGCTATTGGAACCCGACCCAATTGGACTTGGGTGAGGCGACCTGGGAGCCCGTTTTTAAGGACTTAGTGTGACTAGTCAACCCCACCCTGGGAATCAGCAGCAGAGTTGGACCTAGGCTCCTGCAGGCAACTGAATTGCAGATCCTAGTGCGGATTCCCAATCTACAAAATGCACAGCAGCCCTGAGTTTCCCAAACTCAAGTAAAGACTTGAATTCCTAATGTTTTCTCACTAGTCCTTATTTTTAAATGAATTTTGAAGTGTGCGTGAAGTGGATGTTTTGCATTAGGGGTTTGAGCTTACTGTATAGGTGGGTTTTGTGTTTATGAAAAGGCAATGCCTTCCCGGACGGTAACCTCTCTCCGCCACAGTTGTGGCCACGGTCCTTGTTGGGCTGGGTTCCCTGTCTGTTGCCACGTATTTAACTAACAACCTGATCACTGCTGCAGTGGTGCTGTGTCTGGCTTATCTCCCCGTGGCCGAGCATAAGGTGCATTTCAGTTGCCTTGTGCTTGGTTTTGAGGATGGGGTTTTTATGGGAGACTGATCCGTATTTATCGATCTCTGTTTGTGATATGCTTTTAGGCGGCATCAGTCATCCATGTGGCCCATTGTGTGACAATAGTAACATTCTCTGTGGTCTGGCTGATGCCAGCCTCCCTGATCTCTACTGTTATAACTGGGTTGAATTAAAACCCTCTGGGGTTCTGCGGTGGAGCCCCTTTCAAGACTGATGTCATTTGTACGCTTGCGGCCAACGTGGCCCGTCAAGGCCGGTCTTTTTCAATTTGTGTTAGTCCACTTGATGGTATCTCTCTTGGCTTGCTCCTGCTTTTGCTCTTTCTCAGTGGGCTGCTTTGTGGGGGTGGGGGTTCATGGGGCTGCCTGCCCATCCCATGTTCATGGTCCCTCCCCATGCAGTCGGCGGGGACACTTCCTTGGGGTGGTTGTTTATTTACTCTATCTACCAAATTCCCTATGATGGTTGCTCACTTGGGTACAACATTCATCAGCAGGAAGTGGGTCTCAGGCATGGGGAATGCACCACGTAGTACCAGGCAATCTCATCTGCAAAACTTCCTTATGCGTGGAGGTGCCATGGTGGAGGTAAATGCTGAGCTTGGTGATCTTGGAGGTAGGTGTGCACTGGCTGTTACTGTCATTACCCTTGTGCACCTTGGCCCTGTTTCCTACCCAGTCTTGGGGGACCTGATAGGCATATGCATGTCATAGTCCCAACTCTCCTCCTCCTTGCATACCCTGCAGGCTAACAAGGTTCTCATTATTTTTGTTGCTTCAACTAAGAGGTGGTGTGCACGACATGCTCACTGCTGAGTTAACCTGCACAGTTCAAAGAAATTCCCCGTACATTCCAGGACTGCCTCAGAAAAGGGGTCTGATTGGCTGGAACTGTCCTTGCCTGTGTACATGCAGTGCAAAAGTGGTTCTCTGATCTGGGTTCTAGGGAGGAACCTCCAGGGGAGGATCAGGCTATAGTTTAGTTGTCGGCAAACTAAATGGACATTTTTAGCTTGGTCATTAGTTCTCGCCCTAATATATTAGTCAGGATAGGGAAAATATAATAACCGTTACCTCCCACTATTCCTCCCACTCTCCTGCTCAAGGGGTGTTGTGGGATCTCGGCCAACATACCTGAGACTCCTTGTATAGTTGCAGTGTGTTTTGATAAGTGGATTGTTCTTTCTCGCAGGCATGACCTAACGGCCCGTGTCTACCAGAAAGTTGTATTGTGTCTTTTTCAGAAGCCCCTTGATGACAACGTTTTCCTCTGATTTGCCTGGGATGGACAGTAGGTGTATTTTAGGGCATTTGTTCATTTCTGGTATGGGTTTCCCATTTTACCCCTTGATCTGCTGGGCTGACCCTATAGTCTCACTCTCGCCCTCTTCCTCAATCTTGCTAAACATATCACTGTCCAGACCTGCTAGGAATTTCCCTGTTGCCCGAATGTGCTCACCTGAAAGGCCGGGTCGCATTTTTTCCACGGAACTGGGGTTTGATGGGCTGAACGTGATGGATGGGGAGTTCGAAGGTAGGAGAGCTCTAGCACTGGATTGGGGTATTCCTGGATTGCCTGAGCCTGTTGGTCGTTTTTTCTCACATGTCTGAATCTAGTCGTTTGTTGTTTGGTAGGCGGCCCTCCGGTTCCCTCGACCTGCGGATTGGTATAAACTAACGCAAGGATGACAGGCATCGGGGAGGGAACCTTCATTCCTACATGAGGCAGGAGAGACGCAGACACCTTACTTACTGGTTCTGGGATAGGATTGTCAGTCTTGATCTCCTCAAAGATGGCCCACAGTTCTAACAGTGCCTCTCTTCATCCTTTCTTTTGCTCTTAGAATTCGATCTGAAGGTGTGTTCTTGTTTGTTTGATTATGTTAGTGATGAAAATTCCCACCTCTGGCAAGGGGAACATGTGTGCATTAGTGTGTGCGTACCATCCACAGCAATACTTGCGAACTTTTTTAACCTCTGGGGGGAACCTAGTACGCATGTGCTTTAGTGGCGACTCTATGATAAACTGGGAACTTTATTAATGGACGGATAGACTCTAGCTTCTCAGGATTAAGTAATTTTAAGATTTATCATGGTTGTGGATAAATAAATACACAGGGCTACTGGTTACAACTATTTTTATGAGCTCAACGCTATGTATAGATGCATAAGAATAAGTGTCTCACAAGCGTAAACAATAATGCATATGAAGAGTCACAACCTGAAAGAAATTGCAATTGTTAGTTCAAGCGTGTGAATATAGCAGCAAAATAACATACTCTAATTAATTAGATATGGAATAATGATTGTGAGGATTGGCAACACCTTCATAAACACAGTGAGTCATTTTCAAATCACAACACTCAAGACAAAAAATGCAGGTGCAAGAATTTACCAGCACCACAACATTACAAATGTATCAAATAATAACCACAATGAAGAAAAATACAAAAATAGTGACAGAGATAAAATGATGACTATGTCAAAAAATACCTTAGGCCGCTCCTAGAGCATGCTACCTGATGATATGGGGATGCTCTGCACGGTACACAGGACTGAGTGAGCCTGATAGTCTGTCAATATTGGCTCCGGGATAACTAAAAAATCAATGTACTCTTGGGATCACCAAAAGGTTTTCAAGGTATATTTCACACCTAGAATTCTCACATTCCAATGGGGCAGACTCACACAATCCTCACATACACTTTTTAGAAAAAGGACCCTCTTGGGCAATTATAGTACAGAGACTAATTACTACCAAGGTGTATACAAAATATATATGGATTTATTAAAAACAATGTTAATTCTTTTGTTTAAAAATTGAAAATAACCCACATCACAACCTCATCGGGGTCATAACAATACATAAATACCACAAAAACATAAATGAGAGACAAAGAAAACGTGCAATATATTGATCACATCATGCTTGGATTGTTCCATATGGAATTCATTTAATGTGTCTGTTCATATGTCCATCAACACAATCATCTATTGGGCATGAACATATTCCTTGGATGCAATCGGGTGAACAGAAAAATGCGTTGCCGCATTTCAGTGGTGCTTTACTGGTAGCGACCACCTTCTTCAAGACATGCCAGATACTAGTCTCTCTTATTCATAAGAAACACATTAAAAACCTAATGAAAATAAAACATAAATAAATGCATATCACTGTCAAAGACCTATTTCTCAAATATAAATCATGTCTAAATTCCTATTTGACATCCCCCTAGGGCCTCATTCCTAAAAGGCAAGAATGGCTAGAGGAACTGGTGTAGGGGTAACCACAGTCACTTGGATATTGGAATCTGTTTTCTGTGTCATCGGACTTTCAGGAGAAAAGAATGTAGTACCAAATTTAGCTGGAGACAAAACCGGACGTTTATCACCACCTTTAGGATCTCTCCAATGCATAAAACCTGCTTTGGTTTTGGACAATTCCTCCCTAAGAACATAATTCTCTTGGTTTAATTGTTGCATTTCTATCTGGAGTGTTCTCACTATTTCTGACAACGCTGAGGAATCTTCAGGCAGGTCCATGTCGTTGATCTCACAGAGAAAAAGGTGTGGCTTAGTCTTCTGTCAAGACTTCACTCACCTGACTCCTGTTTCTTCTCTGTGAGATGAACGAACCCAAATCCCTCCAAATACTAATTGAAACAAAAGAGGAGAAATAACTCTGTGATTACAATAAGCTTCCAAAGGGAAAGGGGAATTGGGAGACAAAGAGACAAGAGAAAATCTTGTTTACGTGTTGATTGCGTCTTGCTGTCTGCTTTGTTTTTCTATCGTAGCTTGGTGCCTTCTGTCTGGCAGATCTCGCAAAAGTCTAAGAAAATGATTGAATAACAATATTATAGAAAGACAACATGCTGCAAAATGATTTACCCAAATTGTGTTAAACTCTTTCACTACAATTGTTACCTAAGAACTATTACTGTTGCACCCAAGGGAAGTTGCCTCTTCGGTAAGTATGTACAATCTCTAGGTAATCATGTTCACCTTTCATTTGGACTGCACTAATGCACTGTTCTTTTTGATAACATGAGTCTCTTGTCCTATTAAAGAATAAAGCATAGGTTTAAACAATACACTCAATTATACATGCAATTATATCTTTGAATTACTCCACTGTCAACTATTACCTTTGTTTTGAGTAATTCTTCTTACCACAATGTCATTAGTTAGTAATGAAGGCACCTGAAAGTTCTTTCAAATTATGCAAGTCTTACGAAATTATAGGGTTTCTGAAGTTCGTTTTTTCTTCTGTTAAATCCTCTAAAAAGTTCGTTATTGTTTTAGCTATTTTCTTAAAGCATCAGAAGTTAGCCCAAGGAATAATGTACATCGATGTGTATGCACCCAAAAATATCATCTCATCTGTTTTTTGTGTGTCCTTTGTTTACAGTTTACCCGGCAACGCGAGTCCTGGAGCGAAGAGCGCCTTACCGTAGCTCTGAAAGTGACGGGTGAAGTCCAGGAAGTGACAGGGCTGATCCGGAACACAAGGCAGTCGGGTAGTCGGGAAAAAGAAGAAGACGCGATGTCTGGAAGGAGCGCAGGTAAGGGATTCAGGGGCATATTACCAAGCAATAGCGATAATTATCTCTATTGCTTGGTTAGAACAAAAATTTACCGCTGCGCTGCGGCGATTTTTACCGCAAATAAACCTTGGTATTACCAAGGTTTATCGCAAATGCGATAAAAATCGCTGCAATGCATGAATATTGCTGAAAAGTCCGCAATATTCATGCATTACCGAGCTAATGCTCTTAGCCATGGTATCCACCTCCCATTGGATAACATGGCTAAGAACTGCTCAGGGCAGGTGTTAGCTTTTGGAGATTTTCGCGCTTAGCGCGAATATCTCCAAAAGTTGGTAATAGGAGATAGCGATGTTAGCGACTGTTTTCAGTTGCTAACATCTTGGCACGCCCACTTTGCATATCATTAGTGATAAATATCACTGACATGCAAAGTGGGGCCCAAGATGGTCGCTATCTCCTACCAGCTGTCGCTAACTGGTGTTAGCGACAGCTAGGTAATAGGGAGATCATTTTATCTCCGTATTCTTGGCTTTTAAAGCCAAAAAAGGGGAGATAAACCCCCTTGATAATATGCCCCTCAGTTCCGACGAGACTAGGCTTTAGATTTCGGGTGTGCGCCGCTTAAATAGGCTTCCTGCAGCCACGTGAGCTGCGTGTACCCGCAGCCGTTCTGAAAGGGCACGTGTTAACTGAAGTGACGTTTTTACATTTTTTACATGTGGGTAAAGTCTCGCACCACGTTGCACATTTGGGTAAAGTCTTGTACCAAGCAATATTATTATTATGAACTCAAACATGCTTTTAAAACATTACACAGTTGCTTTTCAAACATTATACAGTTTACCAAATACATGTATTACTGGCAATAAGACAACACTGGAAATGAAGTTCCGTGATCATCAATTTCAGTTTAACCAATGTGGGTTGTTGAACACTCTGCATGATTAGAAATGTGTGTAACGGTGACAAATAGTTGCTCTAACTAATAATGCATCACCCTGAAGAACCATAAAAGTCTTATTCATGAAGGTTTGTATTTCAATTTCAATTTATTTCTATTATGATTTTGGCACTCCGAAAAGGTCCACATAAAACAAAATACACGAATGCACCTACACATTTCTCTAAGTAAAATTGACAACTACAACATTTTCCATTAAACAAAAATAGTCAGCGAAACATATCTCCACATTTGATCAATAAATGGCTAAAAAACCTTTAAAAAAGTTAAAAATGTTGAAGCAAAACATTTCATTTGGAGGAGAATACAAAGCCTGTAAAAAAGAATTCACATTAAGGATACCCAATTGCAAGCATATTGATCTTAACCACTTAAACCGAAGTGGACGAATGCAGGACATACAAATAATACATGAGAGCGATCCTGAGCAGACATATTACAAAATTTGCATACGGGAGAGGATCCATACCATTTTACCAGAGGCAAGTCCTGCCTTAGGAGGAACCAAAATCTCCGAACACCATGTGGTAAATTCCAGGCGACATAGGGTTGGGCAAGCTTCATTGAGTATGTGTTAACAAGGAGATCACCTCCCCTTTTTTCTTGCATGGACTTCTTGTCCAACGTGAAGCAAAGATCCCATGAAGCCTGTTTCAAAAGGGATTTTAGCTGGGTAGGAGAGATGGTAAAAAGGGTACTCTCATCCAATTCAAGAAATGCCACAGCCTTTCTAAAGTTCTTAACAATTTGGGAGTACTCTTTTAAACTACCCAACAATTCCCCCTTAAGAAGGGATCTCAGAGACCCCCTTTCTCCTCTAGCCAGGCTAGCAACCCATCGAACAAGAGCTGACAGGCCCTGCAACCAACTACTGCGGAGACCGAATTCAAGTCTACAGGAAGACACAGAACAGGCGGGATTGAGAGAAGTTATAGACCTTAACAATTTTCCTTCTAGCGTCTGTAAAAAACCCCAGTGCTTTAAATCAACCATTTCCATTCCATACAGGAGGGTTGATGGGATTTTTGCCCTAAAGACCTCCAGTAGACAAGCAAAATGTCTTCTCCCTGTGGCGGAGTAAAGGGCGCTCAGACTTTTTCCTTGGGATAGGGCTTTACGGGAATTATTATCGATGTGAGGCTTCTCACTCAGGTTAGCAGAAATTATTTTTCCTAGAAAGGTATATGTCTTAACCACCTCCAATTTCTGACCACCGACTGACCAACCAAAATTCTCTGATTTAGACTTTTTCTTCCCTGTAATACTCATAATTTTGCTTTTTGTGGCATTTATCCTCATGTGGTGGGTTTCTGCAAAAAGATGTAAAGCCTGCAGACGATTAGCCAGACCCTTAGGAGTTAAATCTAGGATAAGGATGTCGTCTGCATATAGCAAGCAAGATTCAGAAGATCCCCCCACCACCGGGGCTATGCCAACACAAGCTGAGAGCGAAGCTGGAAGGTCGGCACTATACAGAGAAAAAAGTATTGGGGCCAGAAGGCAACCCTGTTTTAATCCATCAATGGAGGGAATAACCCGCGATAAACCCCTTTCTCCACCTTGTAACACTCAGCACCAAGTGTCCGTGTGTAAAGATCGCACTAGATCCAATAGGAGAGGAGGCATACCCAAAACAGATAGCTTTCTCCACAGCAAGGGACGGTCAACTTTATTGAATGCTGTGGAGAAATCAATAAAGGCTGCAAACACTCCTCCCCCCCGGACTCTTATGTATTTGTCCGAAATAACCTGAAGGGCTGTGAGGTTATCCAATGTACCATACCCCTTACGGAAACCAGTTTGTTCAAGGGGTAATATCTGATTCTCATCAACCCAATCAGTAATTAGCGATAGGAGACATTTAGAAACGACTTTTCCAATGGCATCAAGGAGGGCTATCTGGCGATAATTCATTGGCTTATCCCTCTCGCCCTTCTTGAATCATGGAACCAATATGCTCCCCTTCCAAGAAGAGGGCACAATTTTACTAATGAAGCAAGATCTAAATAATGGAAAGAGGATCTTGCTCCAAGAAACAGGGTCCTGCTTCAATAGGAAGTTCATCAGGGCCCATTGCTCCGGAGGAACGCATGTCCTTAATGGCCATTTCAATGGTTTTCTCCGATGGGGAATCAATAGGAAGCTCATCTTCTTTAGAAGTCCCCTTACGATCTACCCTTACACCATTCCCGGCATACAGGTCAGAGATAAACTTGACCCATGATGATTCAGCAATGGGAATGGGAAGGGGCTAACTCTTGCACCACAACCCTCACCAATGAGTGACCAAAATTGTCTAATTTTACCATGAACTGCGGCCTCCCCTAGACTTATCCAAAGTGAGTCTTCTTTTTCTTTTTTAAGTTTCATCCTGATCCTACTTCTCCTTCTTTTTAACAGGGATATTTTATTATTTATTTCAATAGATCTCTGCAAAAATTGCTCCCGCACTAATTTATTTATTTCCTTATTTAAGAGGGTAATCGAATTAGAAACATAAATCTTTTTTACTGAGGAGCTAGACCTTTTGGCAACAGAGATGACCTCCTTCATAAAATTCTCAAAGTGAATTATTTCGGAACCCTGCCAATCACTCAACTCTAGTATTGTTTTACCTAGAATACACTCCAGGCCCTTCTTGGCTTTAAAATTCCAAAAGCATCTTCCAGAGTCCTTATGAACGTTTACTACATCACTGTTAAAGGACCATGGATCGGAATTCGGAGGTTGTAATGAGAGGCTTATAGTAATCATATTGTGGTCGCTAAGTAATGTCGGAGTGACCACCAGATCCTTCACTAGGGAGAAAATACTATAGTCGGTGATTACATAGTCCAGAATGGACTCACCTTGAGAGGATCTATGAGTATATTTTGCGGGGACATCAAAAGGAAGCCTACCGTTCACTATTAACCCTTCCGCCACTGAGAGTTCTTCCAGCAACAGCTTCCCTCTCTTATTAGTTTTAATTTTATTGGGGAAGAGGGATTGAGGAATAAGAAAGGCTTCTTCTTTAGATTTGTTTCTAAATAGCTCTAAGCTAGAATTAGAAACTTTACAATTAAAATCACCTACTAACAATACATAGGGGGGAGGTTCTAACTCTTTAATCTGTTTAATGTATGAAAAGACTTGCTTCAATAAGATATTAAAACATTCATCGGGAGGAATATAAGCCTTTATTATTACCAGAGAGTTATTATTTCCCATATTGGTTAAGCAACAGATAGTCACCGCCTGAAAGAGGTTGCTTGGATCAACATAATGGGTGAAGTTCCACTTCAATCTATTGGACAGGAGGCATGCAATTCCCCCTTTTGCATGCCCTTTTTTCGAAGGAGAGGCCGCTGCCTCAAGGACAAAATAATCTCTCCCTACACACAGTCTACTAACACACCAGGTCTCTTGGATGCAAATCACATTAGCGTTCAGGGAGAATAAATATTGTAATTTCTCAGGACTATTATTTATCCCGGCGCCATTCCAAGAGAGAACTTTGATATTACTGCTAAAGATGTTGGAAAAGTTTAGGGTTATTTGTGGATTTACTAGACAGAGCACCGGGCAGCCAGTTCCACCGCTGGTTATCTTCTGTTGGGAGACAGTTCTGAGTTAACGGGGCAGGCATTACATGCGTCATCAAACGTGTGCTTTTCGAAACCCATAAAGGTTTGTACATAAGGACATATGCATTACATTGATAGTAAGCAACAAAGAATACATTATGTACAAATTGCCTACAGGGTCCACATTTGAACACACAATCCCCACATATCACACATCTTATGGCGGATCATTGACATAATATCGAATACAAAAATGTTGAATTACCAAAATATCGATGAAAAAATATAGAATGCAAAAATATCGAATTCCTATCTAGAAACAGGTAAGTACAAAAATATCGAATCAAAAAGATCATTGTAAAAAATATAGTTAGTCAAAATATAATTTTTTTTTAAATGTCTTATACGTAATTAAAAATTAATGAAATAATAAATATTATTACCTAAAACGTACTTAAAAATACTTAAATAACCTTAAAATTATTAAATAATTAATTTAAGTTATAAAATACCATACAATAAAATTTTTTAATACCTATATATATATATATATATATATATATATATATATATATATATATATATATATATATATATATATATATATATATATATATATATATATTAACGTAATATTAATAAAAAATATACAATATTTTTACCGTAGGATAGCGGGAGGGTAAAATGTACGATTACCACTCCAGTGAGTGCAACAGTAGGGAACGCGTTGGATAGCGTAGGGGTAAAAATTACTATTCCCACTCCAGTGAGTGCAACAGTAGGGAAAGGGTTGGATAGCGTAGGGGTAAAAATTACCATTCCCACTCCAGTGAGTGCAAAAGTAGGAAAAGCGTTGGATAGCGTAGGGGTAAAAATTACTATTCCCACTCCAGTGAGTGTAACAGTAGGGAAGGCGTTGGATAGTGGGAGGGTAAAAATTACAATTCCCACTCCAGTGAGTGCAACAGTGGGGAAAGCGCTGGATAGCGGGAAGGTAAAAATTTTCTATTCCCACTCCAGCGAGTGCAACAGTAGGGAACGCGTTGGATAGCGGGAGGGTAAAAATTACTATTTCCACTCCAGAGAGTGCAACAGTAGGGAAAGCATTGGATAGCGGGAGGGTCAAAATTACTATTCCTACTCCAGAGAGTGCAACAGTAGGGAAAGCGTTGGATAGCGTAGGGGTAAAAATTACTATTTCGACTCCAGAGAGTAGTGAAAGCGTTGGATAGCCTAGGGGTAAAAAATACTATTCCCACTCTAGTGAGTTTAACAGTAGGGAAAGTAATGTTTTAATATATTAATAAAAATAAATTAAATATCAATACTAATAAAACATTCATTACAATTAATTACCAATTTAATATTATGTAATAATTAATCAATTAGAAATACAAATAAATATTAGTTATTAAAATTAATTACCCATTCATAATTAATTAACAACTAATTAATGTTCAAAAACAAAAACTAATTATTAATACAAATTAATACCAAATAATAATTAATGAACAGTAAATTAATTATCAATACACAAAAAGTATTTTCAATATGTAATTAATTACAATTAAATTACTTCCCACCCTTTTCCCCTATAAACCCACAATCCGCTACAGAAAATAAATTAATACAATTATTGTAATTATCAATGAATGAATTAATACAAATTAATCACCAATTAATAAAAATTAATTACCAATTAACAATTAATTAGCAATAAATTAAAAATCAATACCAATAAATAAAAAGTATTTACTTAATTACAAATAAATCACTTCCCACCCTATTCCCTTATAAACCCACAACCCGCTACAGAAAATAAATTAATAAAATTAACATAATTATCAATTAATTAATTAATACAAATTAATTACCAATGAAAAATTAATTAACAATTAATTCAAAAATGAATACCAATAAATAAAAATATTTAATTACCTACAATTAAATTACTTCTCACCCTATTCCCCTATAAACCCACAACGCGCTACAGAATTAAAGTAACCAAAAATTAAATAACATAAAATTCATTACTTAAAATGAATTAAAAAATAATATACACTTTTCACACATATACTAACATACAAAACACTTTAAAAAAGTTGATATTATAAAACATTCAATATATTTTAATACCTATATAATGTACTTCGATATTTTGACTTCCAATATTTTGAAAATCAATATTATATTACTAACCTTCAATTCGATATTTTTCACCACTATATTCTGTCCATTCGATATTTTGCCCATTCTATATTTTGACTTCGATATAATGGCTATTATATATATCGGATTCGATATTATGTCTAGTTACCCTCATGACCTTATGTTCTTGGGGAGACCTTTCTAAAACCAATAACCCAATTTTTACACACATGTAGCTCTCTAAAAGATATGTATAAAGAGCACCCACCTCATGAAGTCAAGAGGTAGGTGAAGTAATAATACCACGAATATTCTCTACGCGGAGCACTTTAGAGGTCCACACGGTGTGCAAAAAACGTATTTCTAGGACAGAAAAGTAGATATAGTCAAATTGGTACTTTTTGCATTATTAGTGTAGAAAACATTTTTACGTTTCTATCATTGACCAATATCACCGACAGTACACATACCTAATGGGTGTTCAAGAGCTGCACCTCTAGTGTCTATGTTCCAGCAGCCCGTCCAGTCCCTCTATTGTATACTGGTTCCCTTGTTGATATAAAACAGTAATAGATGCCTGGTCAGTGCCCCTTTACCACATTTTTGTTGACACCTCAATAATGTATTAAAAACACAAACACTCAGGGCCGGACTGGCTACCGGGCAGATGTGTGCAGGGCCGGACTGGCTACCGGGCAGTTGTGTGTCCTGCCGAGCAGGGGGATGCTTTCGTTGATGGGGACCTGTGTGTGCAAAACGAAATTTGTTTTGCTTTTTTTATTTCAAAGCGCACGTACGTCCCCATCAACGAAATAAGCCCAAACAACAGAGAAATTATTCCCCAGCTCGGCAGCACACACATCTGCCCGGTAGCCAGTCCGGCCCTGGATGTGTGTGCTGCCGAGCTGGGGAATAATTTCTCTGTTGTTTGGGCTTATTTCGTTGATGGGGACGTGTGTGCGCTTTGAAATAAAAAAAGCAAAACGAATTTCGTTTTGCACACACAGGTCCCCATCAACGAAAGCATCCCCCTGCTCGGCAGGACACACAACTGCCCAGTAGCCAGTCCGGCCCTGCCAGATGTGTGTGCTGCCGAGCTGGGGAATAATTTCTCTGTTGTTTGGGCTTATTTCGTTGATGGGGACGTGCGTGCGCTTTGAAATAAAAAAAGCAAAACGAATTTCGTTTTGCACCCACAGGTTCCCATCAACGAAAGCATCCCCCTGCTCGGCAGGACACACAACTGCCCGGTAGCCAGTCCGGCCCTGAGGCCACGGCCGCGTATATTGTGCATCTCCTCCGAGACACGGAGAAAATTTTAGAACTGCACTCGCGCTTACTCAAAAACATTACTAGCAGGTTACTTAAAGATGCGGTACAAACTCCACCACGCCCTTCTTCTTTGGCACCTGTCTTTCCACCCATAGATTAGTCTGACACTATACCCCTGGCTTACCTTCCAACTCATATAGTGAGACCTCGGTCCTGGACGGTGCTCTTCCTTCACGAAAAATCGGGTAGAAAAACAGCGTGCGAGGGCAGGGGCGGCTCTAGGCTCATGGTGGACCTCGGCAGGGAGCGTAGGTAGGGGGCCCCGGAAGAGGGGTCCGGGCGGGGCGGAGCCACCCCGGAGCTCAGGAAGGTGTTTGGAAGTGGAACAGAGGCCACCAAATCCCTGCCATGGGCCACCACGCAAATATGTATCCATCCTCAGAGGATTATTATATTAAGGATATATATTGGCGTGGTGGCCCCTGGGGTTTGGTGGCCATGTGCAGATGCACAGCTTGCACATGCCTAAGGCTGCCCCCGGCGGGGGCTCTGTTTAAGTATCATAGCAAATGACGAACACCTGTGTTGGTGTACACGTCATCTCTGAACTGCCCGATTCCATTCAGAGCATTTAAATTGGCCTGGTCGTTTGAATGATTCTAAACTGGACCACCACAGAGATTAAAACGGCAATGCCTCCTCTATGGAATATTATGAAGTCCTACTGAAGGGTTACTCCTCGGGCAAAAAGTCACTTGAATGTTTTTTATAAGCAGTCTTATTCTTTATGTAGGTCTGTTTACTAGAAAACCCCCTAAGTATTGGGCCCATATATATAGTATATGGTGTCTCAGTCATAAGCTGTGTCTGGGCATAAGCTAATATATTAGCTAAAGTATTCATAAAATCACCCAGAGGCGCTTGTTTTTAAACATTATGAAAAGTTTTTTTGATAATATATTTGTAATCGGATAACTACTCCTAACATTATTTCCCTGTTACTATGTGGAAAATGAAGCACCCACCTCATATATAGATGCCTCATTCAATATCCCTATCCATATGGGTGAAAAATGGGAGGAAAAATAGGGGGAAAACTATCACTATGTGGAAAATGAAGCACCCGCCTAATGTAGAGGTGCTTCATTCAATATCCCTTTCCATATATGGTGAAGGTGGAGTGGAAATGAGGGATAACCGATTAGGGGAATAGCTGATGTCCCAGGGGGGAACATAACCAGGTATGAGCATGGCCCGTACATGCACAGACCTGGACCATGATCCACCCCTAACACAATCTTCACTGCGCCGCCCAAAGCGGAAAAAGTAGTTCATTGCGCTACATATAAAATGAGGCAAGGACACCACTTAACTATCCACTAGGCGCATCCAATCCTTTTTAGTGTTAAAGCAACTTCTCATCGTGTTCAGAATACAGATATACCAACAAAGATAATAACAATTTATGTGGAAAAACAGGAACAACTCAAGAACCACAGGGCCTTCTTGGCCAAGCACAAGTTGCACCTAATCTCCAAGGTCAAACATTTTCCCTAACGTCGGAATTACACCATATATTATACAAGGAATCATGTGCACCATCTGTGTCACACCCAGCAGTCCGAGCGATCAACACCTCTCACTTCTTTCAGATACCAACAGTGTTAAGAAACCAGTAGCACTGAAAAAACCCTTTTAGACTAAAAAATAAGATTGAGGTGCTGGCCCTATTTCACACCCTGGGCCTATGCGAATCGTCTCTGTCATGCCCAGTGGTCCAAGTGGTGAGTCGTCACCCTTGCATCACACCCAGGGGACAAGCCTAGCTTCTGTATCATGCCCCGTGGTCCTAGCGACTAACAACCTTCACCCTTCCTAGCATGCTGACTATCAAGAAAGGTGACCTCCGCTGGATCTCTTCTGAGGCCGCCTTGTGACTACTCAGTTTGGACACATAATATAGAAAATATGTCAGATTTCTGTCAGTGGCAGGGCATTCAGGTTAACAATGTTGTGCTTCTTCCTAGTTTTTCCAAATGCCAAATGCTGGGACTGAGGATCAGATGTAGTCTTTTACTCACTGACTGCAGCTTCAAGACGGATCTCTGCCTCAAGGAATCAGCTGAACTATCAAACAAATATGGCATCTGCTCACCTTCCTTGCTGCGCAGATGTGCAGCCGTCCTGGCGGGGTCCTTTCCTTTGGCACCAGTTGGGTTCAAAGCACCAATCTCTCCTATCGGGCTCGTCAAAATGTTGCTTAAATGTGAATTTACCTTGAAAGAACAAAATACAAGATGCATTTGGCAAAACAGGAACAGTTGGTTTAATCAAACATTTCGGCTGAGAGAACAGTTACAGAAACAGGATCTGAGGACTGTTTCAAAGTGAAATCGATGTGAGTGTCATTCTTTACATTTCTTCGAGCATTGTAAAACGATTCATAGATCCTTTTTTAAGAAAAGGAATGTGGGCTTAGTCATGGAGTCATAATTTACTCCCACATGATAACAAATGGGGAGTGCATGATCACTGCATGTGTTGTGTCCTTATTGGCTAAATGTTCCTAACTTCATGCAGCATCTAACTTTATCGTGTTTTGGTAACGCATACCCCATGTGTTCTTTATTGTGGCCAATCGCCCCAGACCATTTTTGTGTCAATGCCTAACTGTCGAATTTATCTGGGTTTTTCTTGTTTGTGCGTTTGTTTTGCTTGTTACGTGTCCTGCCACCTGTGATCTGTAAATAAGTTGCCTAACGCCCTGTTGGCAGGGCCTGCCTGACCAGGTATTTCTTACTCGATGTTGATAGAGAGGACATATCGGGTAATTAAGACAACAGTGATTCGATTTTGTTTTTGTACATACAGGTATCATTACATATATATCGACATCAACTTTTTAGATATTAACAGAAAAATTGGAAAAAGTAGATCTGGCTTGGTTATCATCTAAAACAGGATTCCCTTTAGCAGCTGCCCTAGCAAAGAGGTTAGGTGAGCTGGGGCTTTGATGTCATCTATACCTTATTTGTCATTTTCCCAGACCAGGTGATTCTAAAATTGGATCCTAGATTCATCCTGAAATTTCATTCTGCTTTTAAATTGACCCAGGAAATCATACTACCCATTTTTAATCAGAAACCAAAGCAGGGATACCGTCTTCACTAGTTGTTAAGAGAGTATTAGTAAGCTATGTTGATCAAACAAACGTCTTCAGGTCTTCTAACTCTTTTCTTTTAGTCCTCATTTAACCAAAATATGCTCCGAAATCAAGAAGAAATTACTCTGACCCTTACAAGCTTTCAAAGGCAAATTTTTTGCTGGCCAGGTCACACTCAAAAGGGAGAGAGGGATACCACGTATCTCCAGAGCCGCACCTTCTATTGCTTGAGTTGGTCTCCAACCTTAGAGGCCCATTGCGATGTTGTGCGGATTGCCCCCGCCAGACTGACGGTAGCCACTGCCAGCCTGGCGGGGGCAATCCGCACGACATCCACACTCGTTTTCCCCCCGCCATAGTAGTATGGCGAGGGGACCTCGGCGGACGGAAAGACCGTCCGCCTCTTTTCAGCGCCGGTTGCCTTGTGGCCGGGGCGGAGAAGGAATAATATGGTGGTGGTGTCTATTAGACACCGCCAGCCATATAATGATGGATGTCTTCAGGTGCCTTTCCGCGGCGGCGAAATCATAATGATAAAAATACAAATAATACCATAACATTTTTGAGTGGAGGGGTAAAGCTTGTTTCATAAAACACTTTATATGACTTGCACCTGTCTCCATCCATTTATCCCAAATTTCCCAATATTTAGATTTTTTAGTAGATTTACCAAATTGATCCAAGGAGGAAATCCTCTGAATGGAGTGAATCCATTCTTCTTCTGTGGGCGAATATGGCAAAATCCATTTAATGCAGAGCTCCCTACGGGCTAATAAAATCAGAGTGAAAAATAGGATTTTATGGCTTTTATTTAGTGCCCGTCCATCAATTTACCTTGGGGGTAGCCCAAAAATGACCGACATTGTTGTTACATTGATATCTAACCCAATAATATTTGATATGGTCGTGAACACATTATTCCAATATGCATGCATTACCGGACAACTCCAAAACATGTGGACCGTTTGCTCTATCTTCTCCACATTTGGGGCACTTCTTGATTTCTCAGTTTCCCATTTTCGATATTCTCTGTGGGGTCCAATAGGCCTTGTGAACTGTGAAAAGGTGATTCTTCTTTAAAGAAGCAGCATTTATAGAAGACATAAATACTTGCCCAATGTTTTCAAGATCTTCATCTGGCAGATCCTTCCTCCATATCTCCATGAATGAGGCCTGCTCCTCTTCCCCACTTTGGACAAGTAACCAGTACTACTCTGCCACTTCTTTTATTTTTGTTTGCCGAGAGACTATCCTTAGTGCCACATTGGAGTTCCCTTTTAATTCATTTCCAGATGATTTTGTCCAACTCAACAGTTGATAATATTTAAACTTTGAGACCCGGTTTCCACAAATCGCCAATAAATTAGGCTAAGAGATCAGTTCCTCCTCAAATAAGGGTTGCCCCCAAGTGGCGATCCCGCAACTCCTCAAAGGGGCTGAAAGGGCATCTTATAAACACAATGGTGTCCCCGGAGAATCCCATATTGGTGTGATCTCATTGTAGTATGGGATTTTTAAAAGACGTCCCACCTGGGACCAGAGATTTATTGCGGACAACATAATCTTTGATTTTACCTTTTGAAAAAAATTTTGGTGGCCAAATTTTAGAAGGAAGCACCCTGCTTGTTTGGTAAAATCAAAAGCTAGAGCTATATAGAGGGGAGAAAACATAGAACTTTCCATCTTCAGTTGCCGGAAATGTTTTAACTGGAACACGCACAAATACAAATACAAATCAGGGGTTGCAATTCCTCCATATTCTTTTCTCTTTCTGATTTTTTTTGAGCTATTCACGGGCTCTTATTTCCCCATATAAAACTCCAGAAGAGGCCCTGCACTTTCTTAAACCAAACATTTGAAAACTCTAAGGGGATAGTATTAAATAAAAACCTATATTTAGGAGGATTGACATTTTTATCAAATTAGATGTACCCAAAAATAAAAGCGACAGCGCTCCCCATGTTTGTAATTGAGATATTATTACCTTTGTCATTTTCTCAAATTCAACCTGTCCTATTTTGTTGATATTTTGGACTATCTGGATCCCCAGGTACCTAATTTCTTTTTTTGTGTAGATACTCTCAAAATCAGTATTCCATTTCATTAATGTTGTCTTTTGTTGATTCAGAAGGTATCCTGAGACCTTTCCAAAGTTTTCTATCTCTGACCAAATTCCTGTGTATGATGTTTCTGGATCGCCAGAAAAAATGACAAGATCATCGGCATATAGCCCGATTTTTTTCCCCATCCGTTGCACTTAAAGGGAGTAATATTCCGGCAAGCTCTTAATTTGCATTCCAATGGTTCGATATAGATATTAAAAAGTAATGGGGAAAGGGGGCAGCCTTGTCTAGACCCTCTTCCAATTTGTATTGGTCTAGTTAATTTCCTGTTAACCAGAATTCTTGCTGAGGGGTTGTTATAAATGGCTTTTATTGCTGTCAGACATGTTTCACCCAGATCAAAACTCTGTATAACTTTAAATAAAAACGACCAATTAACCCGGGCGAAAGTCTTGGCAGCATCGATTGTCATTACTGCCAATAAGGTCTTATACATCAGGGCCATGTCTTTAGCTCCAATAAGATCTTGTATTAATTCACTCAGTTGTCTCCCTTTCATAAACCCTTTTTGATCTGGGTGTATAAGCGGCCCCATCAGATCTTGTGGTCACGGTTTAGAAGAGAGATCGGACTGTAGGACTCGAAAAGTCCTAGATTTTTATTTGGTTTTAAATTAAATTGAAATGGTTGCCTCTTCCCATGATATGGGGGGTGTGACCTTCTACAAAAGGAAGAATTAAATAGTTGCAGAAGAACAGGTGTCAGTTCTTCTTTTAATATACTATAAATCTCATTCGGGATAGAGTCAGGGCCTGCTGCTTTTCCCTTTTTTAAAGATATAATAACCTGAGTTATTTCTTCCATGGTTATAGGGAAATGTATTTATTCTTTTTCTTTTTGTTGCAGCGAAGGAAGGACCAATTCTGATAAAAATGTATCTATGAGAATTTCGTCAATTGTCTTCTCCTCAGTATATACATTTTTAAAAAACTGGATAAAGGCTTCCTCAATTTCGGCCTCATCTGAGATTATATTGCCAGTATCTACACATCTAAGATCTTTTATCCAGTTTCTTGTTTGGTCGGTTTTTGTTTTCTAAGCGAGAAGCTTGCTACACCCCTCCCCATGTTCATGGTAAACTAATTTACTGGCATCCCATTTTTTTTTAATTATAATTTCTAAATAGTCAGCGAGTTTATGTTTTGCAGTGGTTAAACTTCCTAAAGTTTTTGAATTCCCGTATTCCCTTTCAAGGCTTTCATGTAATCTACGTATCTCATTTTCCAGCTATTTGGTCTCTTCTTGTATTTTTCTTGCCTATGAGTATGATATAGCTATTAATGAGCCCCTCAGGAAGGCCTTAAAAGTATTCCACGCCGTTTGAATTGGGGCAAAATTGATATTAATGTCGAAAAAATCTTTTATTTCTGCTTTTGATTTTTCAATTATGTTGCCTTCTAAGAAAAGTGCTCGATTAATAGTCCACCTCCGCGGTGTTTGATCATTATGCATAGCTATTTTTAAAATGACTGCAGAATGGTCTGACAAATGTTCAGGAACATGGCTAACTTGGATAGTATTTCTACTCATTGCTGTACTAACTAAAAAAATCAATTCTTGAGCGATATCCGCATTTTTTATTGTGAAACGTGAATTTTCCACCATTTATTTTAGACTTACTCTCTAAATATATATTAGCTCTATGTCTGGCTTTAGTTGTCTTGTGGCCATTCTCATTTTTTGTGTGTTACAAGCCACTCTACGTGACGTAGAATCCTGACTTGGGTCTAAGACCAAGATAAAATTGCCTCCTGGCAGTATGAAGTCATTAACTTTAGTTAGATGGAGAAGTAAAGTGTATAGGGAGGCTGGGTTGACCAGATTTGGTCAGTAATAACTTACAAACGTCTTCCAGACTCTGTTAGTTTTTGATCTAGCAATCGCCCACCTCCCCAAAGGATCAACTATACACTCACCCAACATGACAGATGCCATTTTTTTAATCAGAATGGCTACTCCCTTTCTTTGTACAGGATTGGGTTGTGCAAAGACAATATTCAATCCATTTCTGGTGTTTTAAAATCATTAACCATTCTTCTTTGAGTAAATGAGATTCTTGGATAAGGAAAATCTTACATTTGGATAGTCTTAAATATTCTAGTACCCTTTTTCTTCTACTAGGGACCATCAATCCATTTACGTTCCATAACATGATTTCCAGGTCTTTTACTCTGTCGTTTTCAGTCGTATACTGTTAAACGATTGTAACTATTATTTAAGAAAAAAGGCCGGAGATTTTTTAAGTTAACATTGTTAAATGAGAATTTTTTTTTAAATTTTCTCCCACATGCTCTCCCACCCAGTGTTGTAGTAAAAATGTTTCTTTGTTACATTTCGAGTGAAATCCCCCGCCCACCCCTTGGGGAAACCTCCCTTGCTACTATTTGAGGTGTTCCTCTAATTTTAGGCTTTATCTCTGTCCAGGCTATATCTTATCAATTTTCATTTGGATGATGAGCTCTTTGATTTACCAGGGCATTCGCTTCTTCTGGTTCTTCTGGGTCTTTAAAGTTAAACATTTTATTATCCCACATTACTTTGAGCGAGGCGGGGAAGCGTAAATTAGCTGTAGCACCTAAACTTTTTAGTTCTTGCATTGCTTTCCCCAGTTCCCATTGCTTTTCCTGAGTAATATGGGATATGTCAGATCTAATGCAAAATGCCCAACCATCCTTTTTATAGACCCCCACTTTTAATACTCCTGCCAGGATCCTTTCTTTTAGCATATATGATTTAAAATTAACCAGAATTTTTCTGGGATTTTTTCATCCCTGATTTTTTGAAAAACGGATCTCGGTGAACTTTTTGTATATCATTTTCTAGTGTCTTTTTATCAATATCTGCATGGAGTTCTGTCAGGAGATTAATAATGAATGACCTTAAATCGTCCTCCCTCTAAATCTTCAGGAAAATTCAGGAGTCTAATATTGTTCCTCCTTGCTGCATTTTCCAGGCTCTCCAATTTCTCCTTTAGGATTTTATCGCACCCCCTTAGAGCCTGAATTTCCTGGGTGTTTTTATCTACCCATTTTGGTAGATTATCAAACGCCAATTCCATTGCTCCAACTCTGTCTGATATAGTATTTATTTCAGATTCAAGAGCCTCACAGACTGTTTGTATTTTTAATTGATTGTTTTCAGAGATTGCAAACTTATCTCTTATCTCAGTGAGCAGCGTTGCTAATAATCCCTCCGTAGGAGAGGGAGCTCCCTTATCACATATTGGATTTGAAGTGCCTGGAGGGTTTGACTCTTTTGAAAGACCCCACTTTCCTGATGAGCCGATTTCTTCTGGAGATAAGAAAGAAGTGGAGGGTAACCCTCCGTACGCAATATCATTGGGCTCTTGTGTAAGCAGTTCATATCTATTTTGTAAGGGTATTGGCTCCAACAGTTACGAATCCCATCCATTAAGGCCATAGTACCAACCCCAGTCAATCGATCTCAACCTTGGCCCTTCCGAACCATCATGCGAACCCCTCCCGGTAGGACCACTACTTCACAGGGGAATCAAGGTGCATAAAGAATCTGAAAAAAGTCAGTCCAAAACAAATCAAAGTCAGTGATTTATCAAGAACTCCATCAGTGCAAAAACGGTCCCTCTTGGACGGAAAGTCCCAATGTTGTTTTCTCCATGATCATACGGTCACCAAAGAGGGAAAGGATGAAACAGAGGTCCAAGAACAATCACCAACAGGAGTTTCCAGGAAGGGAACGGCAATCAATTCTCCCAAAGTCAGCAATGATGGTAGGTGTAGTAATACGGTCGAAACACCGGGTTCCTGATTCTCCAGAGTACCAACCGAGGGCTTCGGCACCTCTTGTCGCAAGGGGTCCTCGTGCGGAATCAAAATGGTTGTCGTGTTAACCGTAGCTGGCAGCAGTTCCGGCAGTGGAGCAGGGTCCGGTTCCACACACGCCTTGTCAGGTAAGCCCGTAATCATTTTATGAATCAGGGCATCCATATGTGAGTGAAATGCCCTGATGGCTACCAATACTGTCTTCAGCGACGGCTCACGCTCCATCCGGTCCATTTCTCCTCGCTCAGTGCCGATCATGTTCACTTTCCCCAGAGAGCCCGGTTTCTCCGGGGGAACAGATAGGAGCGGAATGGATGGCGTCAGAGGGTAACTGATCGGTTTCTGCAGCAGCAAACTGCACTCCGCTGCCACAAGCAAAGACCCTGACTTACCGAACCCCGGCGGCACCAAACCGGGTCCGCGGAACAGGGACTTCCCCCCACAGCCACTATCGTGCCACGACACTTCTCCCTCGATGTTAGTCAATCAGAATGATCGCCGTCAAAATCGGGCAAAAAGACCTCCACTGCGGTGGACCGGACCCTGCTAGATTCTCACAGTCGATGTTGTTTAACCGCAACCCAGCTGAGTCAAAACTCGAGGCCCTGGCTCTCCTGCTGGACTAGGCCGCAAACTTCAACTCGATACAACTTCGTCAACCAAGCCGGTTAAGTTTTCGGGATTGCACCTTCGGAGTGTGCATCGGTTCATCTACACGGTGGTAGGGCATAAAAACAGGATTATCGACAGGATCATCTGGCAGGATACGGAGGTCGGCGGAGCCGGGAGCCTAAGCAGCCATCTTGTTTGCTAGTGTAGCTCCTCCTCGTAGTGGAGGTATTTAAAAACTCAGGGGGCTGTTTCAGACACTATTAAGTCAGGGATCTGTGCAGGTAGGTGATGTGATCCCTTTAAAGGAGACTGGGTGGCCTGCACTTTAAAATAAGACCTTAATGAAGGGGTGACTCGAATACTTCCAGATTTATTTTTTGCTGATTTTCTACGTTCTGTTTTAGATGGGGTATTTATTTTGGGGGCTTTTGGCTTTGAAGCAGTATTGATGGTTTTTATTGCTTTCAGTTTCGGCTGTATCTCTGTAGCCTCTAACTCTGACAGCTCTTTATCGGGAGATTCAAGTGAGTCAGGGGAGGGTTTATTTGCCCCCCAAATATCCCTACTTCTGAGGGTGTACCTATTTACTTTATTTTCAGTGCGGTAGTCCCCGTCCTGTTTCTCCTTGTCCTCCACTCCACGTTCGCAATTCACTTTTGGCCCCCATTCTCTTCCCCTTCTTCTTACCAGACTCAGTGAAGTTGGCCATATATTCAATTCAGACTCCTCTGTATTCTTCGAATTTCCCCCTTCCGTGCCCCCAAGAGCTTGAATTTTCTGGGAGAGAGTATCACCCGGCTTGGCTGGGGAAACATGCAAAAAAAACGGGCCGGCGCTGAGCTCTTCCGCACACCAACCCTCGCTGCACAGCCCCTTCTTCGAGCAATACCTGCAGCGGCCTCTGATCATCTGCAAGGTACCGCCCCTTCTCCGACCGCCACCTCTGCAAGCCTGAATGCCGGGCGCCGAGCGTGGAACTCGTCGAGTCTCTCCCACACCGGTAGCCCACCGGACGCTTCAAAGAATGCACCCAGGGATGAAAAAACTCCGCCGCAATCATAACCGCACAGAAAAGATGCCGGTAGGTTTAAAAATCATGCCCATATTTCGGTTTCCATCCGTGTGTCCGTTAGTATATGCCTGGAAACAGAGTGCGAGCCTGCGACTGCCACTAGCTATTAGCCGCCGTTTTCTCCTCCACCCTTGTAGGCTTCTAACTCTTTGCTCGTCTCCGCAAACGAGGGCAAAATAATGTCAAACCAGACTATAGGCAATAACCCAGGCATTTAAATCAGTTGGGAAAAAGTTCCTTCTAACATCCATGTTTCTTTAGAGCAGTGGCAGCTTCTTGGGCAGAATCTGGTAGGGTCTCCCTTCAAGAAATTTGTTGGGGCCGCAACATGGTCATCACATCAGATGTTTATAAAGCACCATAGACTCGAATTCTCAGATTTAACCGGATGTAATTTTTTGTTCCCCAGTTTATACATCAGCATTGATGTAATTGTTGATGCAATACATTATTTCAGCATCACTTGTTATCAGTGCAATTTCTCAATTTTTTTTAAGACCTTCCAAACTAAGGACTGGTACAAGGAGATCAAGATGAGTAGGTAATGATCCAATTAATTACCAGTAATCTTCATCACCCTCATCAATAGTCCTCCTCCCAGTCCACAGCTCTCCCGCCCTCTGTGTTGCACCTCTAAACAGATTGGACTTGTTAAATATAGGACGAGGGGTGGGGGAGGGGCATTTATGGGAGGATCAGTAAAGATAAAAAAAAAATACAACAGCAGAGATCTAGTATCCCAGGCACCGTTAACTCTCTTTCGGAGGCGGAGACACATCACAAAGTCAGTACTTGGACGGGCAGGACTACAGATAGGGGTACTGAACATTGCCGGTAAGTAATTGGGTCATTTCCTTGAATGCGAGGTTTCGTTCTTGCATGTTGGTATGTAAATATTCTATCCAGTAGGCAGCTTGTGATGCTATGGAAAAGCGAGTCTCCACCCCTGGTGAATCAATGGAAGAAGGAGTTGCACTAAGGGGCTGAATGAGAAACTATAGGTAGCTGAGGATGAACAGTGAGGACCGAATGGGTCTCCCCACAAACTGATCAACTGGAAGCATTTTTGCTAATTGTGGCAGAGAAAGATGATACCAGAGCCCACCTTGCAAAACTAGTAAACTTACAATATGTAGACGTTTAGCAAATAACTTATCATAAAACATTGGGGCATATTAGCAAGAACCTCAGTAAAAATGATTGCCGTTTTAGCGACAGGAAACTGCCGCTAAAAGGCGATATTGGGCTTGCTAATATGCGTTATAGAATTCCAATAGAAGCCCAGGTTAGATGTCCTGCATATCTAACCTGGGCTTCTATTGGAATTCTATAACGCATATTAGCAAGCCCATTATCGCCGTTTTAGCGGCAGTTTCCTGCCGCTAAAACGACGATGATTTAACAGAGGTTCTTGCTAATATGCCCCATTGTTTTTTACTCTGAAATGGCAACATTTGAGTTTGAAATGGTTTTAAAAGGTAAAACATACGTAGCAATAAATGTGAGTCCGCGATGTAGGAAAATCCACAGACTGGCAAAATGTGTAAAGCATGCAGAACCGGTGACTTCGGTTTCACCAAATACACCCAGTAGGCCGCCTTACAAGATAGAATGTCAAAAGAACTATGACTAATTATGTAAATTGAGCATATCTATGTTGATCTGACGGCAGTTGTGGATTCTTTTATAATACAGATTGTTGAATACAAGAAAAACATTCAAATATATTACAGGAAAGACTTTTCATATCAGGTCTGCTTGATCTTGGCGACGACAGATTGCGCAATTAGCGAGCAACTAATACTTTCTAATATCAATATTTGTGTGCATCAACTCAGGTCAAATACGTTTATAGTGCAAAATGAATGGCCTTCGGAAATGCAGCCCAGGAAGGGAGGAGTAATTCAAAAACGCCAATTCCGTAAAACAGAATGATTGATGGAGGACCGAAGAGTCTCATATCTCACCAGTAAAGCTACAGCTAGATTCATGAAAGGAAATTGCGCTCGCAAAGGGCCCGATTCTGAGAATCTGGCCCTTTTCGAGCGCAATTTTTGCATTTGGGATTCATCATCCCAAATGCAAAAATCGTTATTTGCGAAATCGCATAGAGATTCCTTAAATGCAATTCATTAACCAATTTTAAATTGCGAATTTTTGGCCGCTATTTACCACGAAGTCTGACTTCGTGGTAAATAGCGAAAAAGTAGAAAAATGCACTTTAGTGCATTTTTCTCTGTTGCATGTTACACACACACATGTCCTTTGGACATCCTTATTTGCGATTAGCAATTTGCTAATCGCAAATAAGGAATGTGTAGGAATCGCAATTTATTTAGCGATTCCTACATGAATCCCGTTTTGCAAGTCCTTAATAGCGATTCCTTAATAATCGATATTAAGTACTCGCAAAACGCCTCTTTGATGAATCTAGCTGATAGTCCTTAGACCAAATGGGGGTTCCTGAAGGGGGAGCCTTCTCCTCCGCCGCTGTACTGCAGGCGCGTGCGTTACATCCCTGAATGAGGTAAATTCTCTGGTAAGGGATTTTGACTCTTACGTACAATCAGTTAAATGTTACAACTTTTTGTAGAGAAAACCCCCCAGCCAGCGAGGGCCTTGCGAACTTGGCATGCGGGTCGTCTAACGAGAGAGAAGTTCACGGCGTGACTCGATACATTTACCTCACGCGGAGTTGTTGAATAATTCTCCCCCGTCTGACCTTCATTTTAATAAATTATGTAAACTTGGCATTACCTTTCTGATCTTGGCGTGTGTGCCATGCAAATCTTTATGCCGCCTGGGTTTTTGGGATGTTTCAGCTGAGTGAACAGCCGTTCAGTGCTGAACCTTCACTCGCCCTGAAATAGTGCTCCCGTTTAGTGTGTGTTGAGAGGAAACTGATTGCATGGCCAGCGCTACGAGGCCCTGCTGCAGGTTGAGCAGCTTTACATCACTAGCTAGTGTGGACAATAAATAATGTGTTGTTGCACTGTAGCGTTGTGGCATTGAAACGTCACGTGGTGTTGCTATGCCTTACTTTTGTGGTCATGGTCAAATGACAATGTCATGGGACTTTTCCCACAAAAACGAATTTCCCCTTAATACAGTTCTCCATAATGTCCATTGTGCATACACAGTTATGAAACACACAAAAAGTGACAGGAGGGATGCTTGCAATTTGTCTAACCACTGATAATCTCCCGGGCAGCATTCCAACCCATCATTTTTTTGTCCACCATGCCAACTCAGTGTGGGCCCAGCCATATGGAAATCCTATTGGAATCTGCTCCAATAGTGACAGTCCAGCCCGAACTGCTAAGCCAGGTCCTCCCTGACACAAACACAAGCACCTCAAGGCCGGTTTCACACTGATTGGGTCTTTTCAGTCAGGTGCAGCTTGGCTCAAGCGACACAGTGCACACGTCTGAGCATACCCTTACCATTTATAGTGCTACATCAAACTCAAAAAAGCGGTGGATGGAATACTTGCAATTAACGTAATACACTGGTAATCGCTTTGGGTAGCATTCCAACCCATTGTTCTTTTGCCCACCAGTTTGGAGCCCTCCATATGCAAACCAGTCTTGACCCTGCTCCAGCAGGAACAGTCCAGCCTGAACTGCCAGGAAGGAGTTTTTAGAAGCATATCCCTGGAGGAGTCTGGCCACAAAGAAGGGTGAAATAAGTGAGCCGATCCCACTTTGACCACACTCAAAATTGATTGAAGCTGATGCTTCTCCCGCTGCGCAGGAGGGTTTGGGAGCATTGCGAGAGTCTTTGTCCACAAAGTAAGGGCAGAGACGGTGGGCCCATCCCACTTTGAGTGTGCTCTGAAGTTTTTGGAAGTCTCAAGTGGCACCACCGGTCCCAACAGGACTCTGACCACATGGATGGGGTAAAAGAAGTGGGTCGCTCCCACTTGGACTGCACTCAAAGCGCCAACTCTTCTTCCATTGCTTAAGAGTGTTTTGAAAGCATCAAGGGGGATTGCAATACCCTAGAAGACTCTGGCCACGAGGAAAGGTTGTAGGAGATGGACCCCTCTCACTTTGACTACCCTCAAAGTTGCATTGCGTCATATGTTCACAGCAATGTTTAGAGGAATCGAGGGGGACCCCAAGTCCAGGAGGACAGTTGCCACAAGGAAGGGGTAGAGGGGGTGGGCCCTTCCCGCTTGCACTGCACTCATAGGCACCAACATTTCTCCCATTTCAGGGAGTGTTTGGAAGCATTGAGGAGGATGCAAGTCCCAAGAGGACTGTGGCCACAAGGTTGGGGCAGATGAGGCTGGCCCCTCCCACTTTGAGTGTGCCCAAAACACCAAGGCTTCTCTCGCCGTGCGGCACTGCAAGTTCAATAGGAACCTAGCCACAACAAAGGTGTGGAGGACAATGGTCCCTCTCACTTTGACCACTCTCAATGCTCCAACACTTCTCCCGCTGCACAAGAGTGTTTGGAAGCATCAAGGGGGATTGCAAGTCCCAAGAGGACTGCGGCCACAAATAAGGGATGGGGGAGATACGCCCCTCCTACTTTGAGCATGCTCAAAGCTGAAGTGTTTGGGAGACTCGAGGTACCTGCAAGTCCCAAAATGACTCTGACCACAAAGCGGGGGGTGTTTGAAGATGTTCTTCCCACCAACTTTGACTGTGTTCAAGACACAGACTCTTCTCCCGCTGCGCACAAATGTTTGGAAGCATCAAAGGGAACTGCAAATCCCTAGAGGACTCTGTCACAAAGAGGGGGTCAAAGAGATGGGTGCCTCCCACTTCAGGCATGCTCAAAGTGTCAATGCTTCTCCTGCTACACTGGGGTGTTTGGGAGACTCGAGGGGCACTGCAAGTCCCAAAACGATATGGCCACAAGGATGGGGTTCAAGAAGTGAGTACCTTCCACTTTTATTGTGGTCAATGAGCAAACTCTTCTCCGCTGAACAGAAGTGTTTGAAATCATCGAGAGGGTTCAAGGTCCAAAAAGACTCTGATCTAAATGGGGGGCAGATAAGGTATGCCTGTTGTGTGGGACATGCCAGGGCAAAACCAGGGACTAGGGTAAGCACATTTTCACCCGTAGTCGCCTAAAAGAGGCTGGGCTGGGCCACAATCAATGCTTGAATTCTTGGAGAGGGGCATAATTTGTTGGAGTGATTAATAATTCCATGTGGTGCCCTCACAGCTGGTTGAACGTTTTTCAGACTATCTTATAGGTGTGCTGCCCAATTAAAAATTAATTAAGTTATGTAGTTAGTGAACGAGTTGTGTGACTACCTGTCTGATCAAAAATGCGCAAAAGGAAGGCATTCAAAAGCCTGCAAGGGGCAGCCAAATCACAAACAAATATGCCACGCATGCAACTGAGAACTGTATTGTGAAGGAAACTGTTATTTTAATTGAAGAAGTTGGAACTGTTCCTTAGCCATATATAGGGCTACTAAGTTACCTTATCATGGTAAGACACCTAAAATAGCTAAACACTCACAAAAGTGTTGTATATGTTCTAAGCTCATACACAATATTTCAGAACCACATGAGTCAGGCTTGCCACATAGCTTGTGTACCCAATTACACTCATAGATGTATGCGTTCCTCCAGAACCCCAGGTCCGATGCCATGGATAGTGCCGTTTTGATGGCCTGCACTCCCATCACCTTACAGTTGAAGTCATGCATTATTTTGACCTGCTAGTTAATCAGTCTAAACCATTTATAATGAAGTGCGCAGGAAAACTCCCACCGGTCGTGACATAAAAATCATGGACCCCAAAATAGAATTTACAAAAAGTTTCTCATATCTAGGCGTCCTGTTTGACAAAAAAGGCACATGGAATTGCGCCACATACACCAGGGCTTTAATATTTAGAAATGCATGCATGGCCCTACAAAACTGTGCCATTCGGTTGGGCACAAATCCCCCTGCAGAAATGATAATGATTTATACTGGCCAACTATTTCAGCATAGCATTATATTGGGCGGGGATTTTGGGGCATTCTAAATGTATGGGGTTGCAACTGGTGGAGAACAAGTTCTTGAGATATTTGCTTGCCACCCCCAAAAGCACCCCACATATGTTTGTCATGCTGAGCCAGGTGTATCATTTCTTACAATGTTAATCAGGATGTAACCCATATTACTCTGGCACAAAGTCTGGACATCAGAACACACCGCCCTAAACCGAGCCATTATTGGGGATAACCTTAAATCAATATTGTTTACACGTTTGCCATGGCTGATATATATTTACTGCTTTTGTCGACTACCTTGAGAATCCTGGATCTCTAGTAAATAACAGCAGAATAACACTAAAAATGAATTAGTTATGCACCTAGAGAATCTCAGGTTGACTGCTGCATTATCAAAACCCTCTGTTTAAAAAAAAAAACTTATTTTAACTAGTTACGAAATGCAGCCATATCTGAAAAAACATATTTAATCCAAGGCACTGATTTGTCTAGACACGTTTTAAAATGGATACCTTCCATCTGCTGGTTAGTTTCCCTGAACCCAATGACTGGTCACTAAATTTAAGAAAATGCCCGTGTGACAGAATGATGCCACAGAGAACCGTGCACGTTGTAATCCGTTGTCAATGTTATAATAGTTGGAGAAAACATTACATCTTACCTTTTTAAAAGCCTTTACAGTTTACATAATGTCACCCTGCTATCTCTTCTTACAATCACTGCCCACTGTTGAGATTTGTTACAGAATCTCAAGCTTCCTGTGGCTGTTCTCTACACCAGAAAGAAAATATTACTGTCGATATTATTTTGTATAATTGCATACAAACGATTAACTGATTTACGATGTTTTATTATTTTTTTTTCAATAATTACTATGAAATATACTACAAATAGTGTAATATAAGGTTATTTTTAAAAGTTTCTATTATGAAGTAGAATACAGGATTCATTTTAAGCTACTAAACAGTTGGTTAGGAATGCATGGCGGACCCATAGTCAAGGTTTTTGCTCTCCTTCCCTTCTATCGTTCCTGTGTGCTAATTTGAATATGTAAAATCAAATTTGTGTGGAAGTTATACACGAGGGACTGTAATGATGGCACTTACTCCTGATTCATTACAATGCTCTTTATTGGCAACTCTGCTCACAGAAACATTACAGCTCATATCTCTTCAATCCCCTTCAAACTGTCCCTCCGGAATACCCCCCACATTCTAAGTTCTACAAATGATGTAGTTGCATTCCAAACAAGGAATGCTCCAACACGACACATCTTCCTCCTTCCAAACAAAACAAAAGAAACAAATACACAGGAAGGAAGAAAATAAATAAAAAACAAAAAAACAAAAAAGATGCAAAGGAATAATTTACTCTAACATGTAATCTCTAAATTTGCGAGGAGTATTAATAACTCTACCAAATCTTCCCAGTTCCCTTTTATCCGTACAAGTTTTTCCACCACACAACTGCCACACATACCGTTGGTGCATAATATCTCTCTAAGTCGTCCAACGCATTCCCATATACATCCGTTTCATCTTCACTTCTTTCCTTCTTTTGCATCCGCACATATTGCCTGATTCCTTCTGGTCCTAAGGAATGTAGCAATATCCCTTTTTTAATTTCCGGTGTCATTTCTTTATTTTTGATAGTGAACATGTCATTTTTAAAATATACTTTCCACTCTTGCCATCTTATTTTTGGTTCTCCAGGCTCTGTCAAGAATGGTATTGGTGGCGTTAATGTGAAAGTTTGCGCCGTACACATTTTCTCTTTTTGAAAGTATAAATCACGCTTCCAATAACTTTTCCTTCTTTGTTAGTGTTTGTTCTACCTTTCCTTCCTTTATTTCAACTTTTCCAACTTTCATTAACCTTTATTTTGCAATTCCATTCTTCAAAATAAATTTTTCCCACTTTACAACTCCTTTTCTGATCCTTTACACACGTTTTCTTCTTTAAAACAAATACGAGTCTTCCCAACTCGTTAAAATGGCCGCCGCCGACGTGATGACGTCATACGCTCGCCAATCAGCGTGTGCGCTTCCTTTAACTTGCGTCACAATCATGAAGACACTTCCTCTGCCGCCTCTGCCGCTGCTGCGCCTTCCTCACTCTGCTGCTGCACGCGACAACTTCCCTTCACGTGCATCTCAGCTGACACGTGCTGCTTCACACTCGTAAGACGTTATTCTTCCTTCTTTTTTTAAATAATCATTCACCGCACACTCGAATACTCCTTCGTTCCTCTCACCTCCATACATTGTCAATTTCGCTCCTCTGTTTCTCTTTTTAATTGTCCTCGTCCTCCGTCTTTATCTTCATTTTATTTCATTCCGTTTTCTTCATACAACCCCATGGGTTCACGCAGAGTTACCCGATCCTCGGTCGCCAAAATTGTAATGATGGCTCTTACTCCTGGTTCATTACAATGCTCTTTATTGGCAACTCTGCTCACAGAAACATTACAGCTCATATCACTTCAATCCCCTTCAAACTGTCCCTCTGGAATCCCCCCCACATTCTATGTTCTACAAATGATGTAGTTGCATTCCAAACAAGGAATTCTCCAACACGACAGGGACGTTAGGGCCTGATCACTATCTAAATGAATTGATTTTAAACGTTATCGTCAAACATTCTGTTGGATGTTAATTGTATTTTATGTATTGTCTAAGTGAACATTTATGGTCTAATTTAATTAAATTGAATATAGTTGTTGTTGAATGATGACTAATTCCACGTGGTGCCCTCACAGCCAGCTGGACGTTTTTCTGGCTAGCTTATAAATGTGCTGTTCAATTTAAAATAAAGTGTAAGTTATGTAATTAGTGAACAAGTTGTGTGATTACCTTGCTGGGCAAAAATGGGCAAAAGGAAGGCATTCAAAAGCCTGCAAGGGGCAGCCAAATTAAAAGAACAGCCATGCATGCACCTGGGAGCTGTATATTTGAAGGAAACTATTCCTTAGCCAGATTGGACTACTAAGTTCCCATATCATGGACACCTGTTATGTTATGTTATGTTATTTATGGGTTTTCTATAGCGCAACGGCTACTCCAAAGGAGTGTCCTGGCGCTTTGTGCTCCTGACCCAGAAAGGAGACTGAAAAACATAACAACAATAAAAGGAAAACAGAACCCAAGGATAGAGAGACTCTAACCAGAAAATAACCAAGTCTTTAAACCCTTCCTAAAGGCAAGCAGATTAGATGTGGACCGTAAGGACAGCGGTAAAGAATTCCACAACTGAAGGGCCAGGAATCTGAAGGACCGACCACCCACACGAGCCTTCTTTATACGAGGAACTACAGCAAGTGCCAGTGACTCCGATCTTAAGGATCGTGTCGGCCGGTAAAATTCGAGCCTCTTCTGTAGATATTTTGCACCTGTAGCGTGCAGGGCTTTGTGGGCTAGTGTCAAGGCCTTGAACATTACCCTCTTCTGTATGGGGAGCCAATGGAAAGATTGCAGCAAGTTCGAGGCACTAGCTCGACAATGCAGACCAAAAATAGCTCGTGCCGCAGCATTCTGGGTCACCTGCAAACGCTGTAAGAGATATTCCGGAAGACCCAGATACAGAATGTTAGCGTAATCCAGTCTGGATCCAATGAGGGCCTGTACAGTTATTCTCCGATGTTCCTCAGAAAGCAATGGAAAAAACTTTCGAAGCATCCTGAGGATGCCGAAACATGTTCCTGTGAGAGTTGACACCTGGGATTTGAGCGTAAGCCCGTTGTCAATTTTAATTCCCAGGTTCTTAGCCCATTCAGAAGACTGAGCTGGAGGGAACATGTCGGCAGGCCACCAACCATGCCAATCCGGATCCGATGGGCAGCCAAAGAAAAGTATCTCGGATTTATCCGAGTTACACTTGAGGCTGTTCAGTTGGAACCAGTTAAAAACAGCCCCAAGGCACTCACGGATACTTTCCCCATCGAATTCTTCGCTCTTACGGCAGGTGAAGAGAAGCTGGGTGTCGTCAGCATAGGAGACGATCTGGGCCCCGTAGGACTCCACCAATGTCGCCAGAGGGGTCATAAAGATGTTAAATAGAGTAGGGCTCAATACTGAGCCCTGAGTAACTCCAACTCCCAATGGCGGCATTTCGGCAGATCCAGGAGAGGCCCAGACCGTTTGTCGGCAGTTGGCTAAGAAAGAACAAAACCAGTTGAGCACCGTCCCCCCTAGACCGATGTCATGTAGTCTTGTGAGGAGATCCTCATGGGGGACGGTGTCAAAAGCCGCCGACAAGTCTAACATAACTAACATCACCCTGCCTCCGGCATCCAGCACCTCCTTCACAATCTCTGAAACTTCCAGGAGCGCAGTCTCAGTACTTAAGTTGGGTCGAAAACCCGATTGAGACGCATGGAGAAGCTCATTAGACTCCAGGAAGTTGGAGAGCACGCTGTGAACATGTTTCTCCAGGATTTTAGTGAGTGCTGGGAGGAGCGAGATCGGTCTATAATTGGGCGGGACTTCCGGGGCAAGGTTGGGCTTTTTAAGGAGAGGAATAACTATGGCCTGTTTCCAGGAATGTGGCAAGGCTCCCTGACTCAGGGAAAGATTAAGAATAGGGTTGGCTATAGGGTTAACAACATCTGCCATTCTAGCTAAGAATTTCGCCGGGCAAGGATCACGTGGTGAGCCAGATTTGAGATTCCTCATCAATGCTAAAGATGAGGCTATCGTGAGGGGCGGGAAGTCCAACAGGACAGGG
The DNA here is from genome assembly GCF_964263255.1 of Lissotriton vulgaris. Classification (NCBI taxonomy): domain Eukaryota; kingdom Metazoa; phylum Chordata; class Amphibia; order Caudata; family Salamandridae; genus Lissotriton; species Lissotriton vulgaris. Next base: position 2,125,906,170 of record NC_141685.1, read on the forward strand.
CCAAGGGTGGGCAGGTGAGCTATCTCATTCGACAAAGTCGAAAGAACGGCTATCGGTCTCGGAGGGAAGGAGTCCTGTATCTGCCTGATTTTGATAGTGAAAAAATTTGCAATGGTATCGGCCCAAGTCTCAGCCGGAACTTCCTGTGCTGAATTCGATCGCAGGGTAGTGAATTCCCTAACGATCGAAAAAATCTTCTTACAGGAGTTAGCTGCTTCCTCAATTCTTTTAGCAAAATAGCACTTCTTTCCCTGTAGGATTAATCCATGATAGGATTTCATCATGGATTTGTAAATCCGTTTTGCCTCGGCATCATATTGGGCTCTCCATGTCCGTTCGGCGACTTTACATTGTCTACGGGAGTGGGCCAGCTCCGCCGTAAACCAGGGGGCCGAGACCCGTTTAGTATCGGATCGGGGGGGCTGTAAAGGGGCAAGCTCATTCAATGTAGCTAAAATCCAGGTCTGCAGGATTTCACGGTCATTATCCAGATCACCAGTGTTGGACAGTGGATGGTTCACCAGGGCCTGGGCTAACAGATCTGGAGTCACCCGATGAAACGCCCTGTAGCTACTTCCCTGCTGTCTCATAGCGCTAGTTGCTGGTTTCTCAGTGCCAGATATTTGGAAATAGGCAAGTCGATGACCGGACCATAATACCCGCAAGAGTGCAGTAACCACAATTGGTGAAGTGGAGAAGACCTGGTCTAAAGTGTGACCTTTGTCATGGGTCGGGCCGGAAAGATAAGGGAGCAAGCCCAAGGCAGACGTAATATCAAGCAACTTAATATCATCCTGATCCTGATGATCTTCCAAATGGAAGTTAAAATCTCCCGCCAATAAACACCGCTCAGATCTCAGAACTAATACAGACAGGACCTGCTGGAGTTCCTCAAAGAAGGACCCCACAGGTCCCGGAGGCCTATATACTACAAGACCCTTCACAGCTTGTTGAGGTGATAGGGTAAAGGCAAGGGATTCGGCGCCCGTGATGGTCTCCGTGTAAATGACTGAACACGTGAGAGATTTTTTTCACCACGAGGGCAACTCCTCCCCCTCTTCCCTTAACTCTATCTTGTCTATAGATGTTGTACTCAGAGGGAATGGCTGCAGCGATGTCGGGATGAGAGGACTCATTGAGCCAAGTCTCAGTGAGCATAAGACAGGTAGGATTGATCGTAGAGAGGAGATCAAATATCTCCTGTGTATGTCTGTGCAGCGACCTGGTGTTGAGGAGTAAGCAAAGATGTTTAATGCTACAATCCTTCGCGTGGCACATGGGAGTAGGTATGCTAGTAAGATGCCAATTACAGCCTGGGCATTTATATTTACCCCTATAGCGACCAGGAAAGTCTGAGTGACAGGACGCCTCAGCCATGCACAGGGAATGGAGCTCCTGGGATGAGTACGACAACATTATAGTGCAGGGAGGATGTAAAGACCAAGAGTACCTGCCACGCCGTACGCCTCCGGGACGCTGACGGGCGCAGACGGGCAGGACTCTGGCACGACTCCGGCGCAGATCCGGCGCGTCCGCAGTACATGTCTGCAGCGCGGAGGAAGGGAGGAGCTTTTTATAGCGCTACTAGAGCGCGACGGCGGAGAGTCCTACCCCCAAGATGGCGGCCAAAATCAGATCCCAGCCCTCGGCGTCAATACTCGGCCGAGGGCGGTCTGAAAACCCAGGCAAGGGGAAGGGAGCAGGCGAAGCGCTTACAAGCGCTAGGAAGTCTCTAGCAAGGCAGCAACACGCTTATTAATCAAGCGCGATCCTAAACTGCACACAGTTTTAAAATGACTAAACACGAAAGTCAAACACACACAAATAAAAATGTGCCAAGAAAAGAAAGGAGACCTCCCGGCTTCCGCCTCAGGAGGGAAAAGGTTGGTAGCAGATGGTAATCCCAGATGAAGTGACACGATTCCCTTTTATAGCGCTACTAGAGCGCGAGGGCGGAGAGTCCTACCCCCAAGATGGCGGCCAAAATCAGATCCCAGCCCTCGGCGTCAATACTCGGCCGAGGGCGGTCTGAAAACCCAGGCAAGGGGAAGGAAGCAGGCGAATAGCTAAGCTGTTTACAAAAAAGGCAACACATTCACAAAAGTGTTGTATGTATTCTAAGCTCATAGACAATATTTTAGAACCACACAAGTCAGGTTTGGCACATAGCGGCAGTACCTGATTTTACTCATAGATTTATGCGTTCCTCCAGAACCCAAGGTTCTCTGTGGAAATAGGGTTACACCCTTAATGAGAATCAAGCCAAAATAGTGCAATAATGATAGCACCCCATAAGCAAGGAAAACATGGTGTTTTACCCCAGTTTTTAGATCAGGTTACACAGACGTTTGTCAATCAATCAATCAGAGGACTTGTATAGCGCAGTGTGCGATGGCAGACCGTGTCGAAGGTGGCCGATAGCTCCAGGTGGATGAGGGCAGATGTTTCCCCGTTGTCTCTGTGGGTGCGAGAAATCCACCTGGGGCTTCATAATTTGGATAAGAACCACACTTAATTGTAAAATTAAGAAAAAAAAATCCGCTGATACAACATATGAGGTTTTAAATTTGCCATTTGTTGTGTTTATAATATGTATAATCCTAGAATTCCAAGGAATAGGGATTCTGATACTTTGGGTCTCTTCGAGTCCCACCTGGAACACAATTCTGACAACAGTTCTCTAATAGTAGCAGGGGATTTCAGCGTAAAATATGGATCCGTGGAAACTGAGTATTCTATCACAGAGGCAGAAGATGAGAAGTGGGCCATTACTAGGTTAGAGCTTCCTCTTATTAAAAACTGAACCAATACAGCTATCCAATTCACTGCTCTAACTGTAACTTTTAGACTTAGATCATGCAAGTGTGAAACGCAATCTGACGGCCAACGTTTGCATTCTTTTTACAGCCCCCACCAAATTTACAGGATAGATTATATGATGCTAAATTTCAAAACGTGGACAGCCATGGAGGACATGGCAATAGTTAACCAGATAGAAAGTGGCCACAATTCACGAATGAGGGGAATATTGAATATAGCTGAATGCCATCAAACCCTTTAGCATACAGGCAATCTGTAATTTTTAGCAGTAAAGTGGTTAAAAAAAAAACAGCAGCCAAAGACGCTATTGCCTTTTATGGAGAAGTTGAAGAGACAATTAAATGGCTGAATCTAGGTGCCACCAACACTTCTAATTTTCCACTGAGACAAATTGCACAATAAACTATTTGCGATTATAAAAGAGTACTTTTTAGCGAAATCAAATTTCGTAGCACGCCCTGCATCGCATTTTGCAATGCAGGGCATGGAACGAAATTCGTTTTATTAATTTAATTGTTTACTTACCTGCGATCATCCATATTCCCGTGTTTATCACCCCCCACCCTGCCCCTCCCCCGCCCTGCCTGCCTGCCCCACCGAACTCCCTCCACAGGCCGCGGCTGGTTCCAGCTTTTAAATTGGGTCCTCTCGGGGATTTCCATTGCAGCGCTATTTGACGCTGTGATAGGCCCAGCACGAGGTCTGTCAGTCTATTCCTGACCTTTCGCTTTGGTGGTCTGGGGCAGAGGTCCAGCAAGCATGCCGGGGTGGTGGAGGGAGGTGCCCGTCCCAGTAACGCCATAATCCTACCAAGTACAGCCTCCCAGAAAGGCCGCAGACTCTGACAGTCCCAGGTCATTTGGCCAAAGTCCGCATCTGGATGCATGCATCTCGGACAGTGACGGGTTTCCCCTCCGCAGGTCACATTAAGATGGTGGGGCGTCATGTATGTCATGTGTGTATAGTTAAATTGTATATATTTGAGACAAGTGTTACGGGAAATCTTCTTAGGGTACTACAGGGCTCTGTGCCACTTAAACTGTGAGTATCTTGACCCAGTCCTACCCCACTTTGCCCGCAGTCCGCCCAGGGGTCCCACAGAAGCCGACTGCAAGGCCACGTAGAACAATTTCACTAAATGCCCCACCGTCCCCAACGTGAACAGGGTGTGTAATACTGGGTGTGTCTCTGGCTCCTCTCTCCCCTTATTCCAAAGCTGCGCAACGGTACGTACCAGGGCCTCGTATGGCAGGAATTGGGCCAGATGAAGATCACAATCTTCCTCTAGCTTGTCAAACAGGAGCAGGGATTTATCTAAAAAGCAATCCCCCACATTATCAAGTCCTACCTCTATCCATCGGGCTAGTTGCTCGCTTATGAATGTAGTCTGTGGGTCACCGTGTGGCAGACCCAGAAGCGGTAGCACAGGGGTATATTTAATATGCTGTCACTCGCTGCCCTGGCAACGCCTCCAGGTCTGGAACACCGAATGATGTAACAATGAGCTGTACGGAGTGGGCGTTGATGGTAGTAATAATTTCACAATTACTAGGCCGGGGGGGGGAGTCTGGGTGTGATAAGAATGTTCCATCCTCATTTATGCCCTCCATCCACTGTGCCAGCCACTGCAGTTGAGCAGCAAACATATAGTGCCCGAAGTTTGGAGCTCCCAGGCCCCCCTCGGACATCAGATGTTGCAAAGTCTGGAGAGACACCCGGGGCGCCCATCTCCCCACATCAGCTCCTGCAGTAAAGCGTTCAATGGACGGAACAAGCCACTGGGCATAAGGATGGGGAGATTGACAAAGTAATATAAAAGGCGGGGGAGCATGACCATTTTAGATAGGGATTCCCTGGCCATAATTGGGAGCTGCAATGTACACCAGAAATGCACACAGGAACGCAATGAGCGCAGTGCCCTACCCAGGTTGCCTTCTTTCAGGTCCTCTAGTGAGTGGAATACCTGTATGCCTAAGTATTTAAACGTGTTTTGAGCCCATACTATGTTAGCCATCAGAGCATCAGGCCTGTCCCCAGGGCATGTGAGCGGGAACAGATATGTTTTGGCCTTGTTGACACCGAGTCCCGAGAGGCCTGTAAAGCCGTCTGGGATGTGTAGTGCCGCCGAGGTGCTCCCGACTGCGTCTGACAAGTAAAGCAATAAATCGTATGTGTAGAGGAAGACATGGTGTGTCTGCCCTCTGACAGCCAACCCGATCCCTTCCCTTCCCTGTCGAAAACTCTCCGAAGGGGCTCAATGCCCTGGGCAAAAAGAAGAGGGGACAGAGGACACCCCTGTCAGGTCACCTGGAAAACCCTATATTCTCTGGAGATTGTTCTGCACGTTCTGACCCTCGCTGTAGGTGCAGTATTTAAAAGCGACACTCACTGCACCCACTCATCTCCCAGACCCATACGCAGCATCACCTCGTGGAGGTATTCCCATCCCACTGTGTCGAATGCTTTCTCTAGGTCAACAGAGAGCACTGACGCCTGGAGGTTAGCTGGGGCATCGGCATGTTAAAGGACAGAGTAAAGCCTGTGAAGGTTATAAGAGGTGTTGCGACAAAGGATAAACCCGTTTTGGTCGGGATGTATTAACGTCTTCATGTGCGGGGCTAACCTACCGGCTAGTGCCTTACTTAGTATATTAAAATCCATATTGAGCATGGAGAGGGGCCTGTAGTCTGTAACCCCAACTTCCGGCTTCTTAGTTTTCGGGAGGGGGATCACCAGTGCAGTCTGAGTAGAGATAGGTACCTCCCCAAAGTCATACGCATTGGTGTGTAACTTGACTAACTGCAGCACCAGACAATCCGCATATTGTTGGTAAAATTCTGCAGGGAGGCCAGCTGGACCTGGCATTTTGCCAGGCGCCAAAGCATGAATAGCAGCTTTGATTTCCTGCAACAACACCGGTTCCCCCAATTCATCTCGGTCCTCTTCTTCTAGTACCCGAAGGGACAATGGTTTCAAATATTCCCTTACTACCCGCCATGGAGCCGCTTTCGGGGCCATGTACAGTTGTTCATAATACTCCAGAAAAGAGTCATTAATCTCATCCAGGTCATATACCATCTCCCTGGTGCTCAGGCCAATTTGTGTTTTTGGGGATCCTCCTAGTTCAGGTCTAATAAGTCTTGCTAATAGACGGCCCGCCTTCCCCTCCTCCTTTTGCACTCTATCCAAGAAAGCTTTGTAATTATAGCAGCGCAGGCATCCCAATGCATCATTATATTTAGCCCGTGTGTCAGCTGCTTCGCTAGTACCCTGTACATTATCTAAGCTATGGATGTTGCCCGTGTGTCGGCTAGTGCTCCTCGGTCTGCTTCGCTAGTACCCTGTACATTATCTAAGCTATGGGTGTTGCCCTCAAAATTCCAATATCTCCCACCGGAGTTCTCTATTGGCTCCCTTTGCCTGTCCCATACAATGTCTCCACACCGCCACTTTAAACGCCTCACACTCCACTTGGGGGGAGGAGGCTGTATTGGCATTAGTGGGGAAATATGTGTCTAAGAGTGTATACAGTGATGTGTGGAAGGGAGTGCCCTCAAATAAAGCCGGGTTAAGCTTCCATGTAGGGATCGGTGTGCATCTTCCAAGAGGCTTGTATGTCAGAACAAAAGGGCTGTGATCTTACAAGGTTTGTCCTAAATATTCAGTATCTTTGACAGCATGATTGATTACTGGGGAACATAAGAACATGTTCAGTCGGGTGTGCACCTAGTGCACTGGTGAGAAGAAGGCGAACTCCCTGCTACCGTGATGTTGAGTCTCCAGGTATCCTCAGGACCCCAATGTGCGACCCAGGTGCGAAGCCCCATGGCCATGCGGCATGGATGTGAACCCATCAAGGGAGGGTGTGACCGATCAATGTTTACATCCACTACACAGTTAAAATCTCCCCAAGAATCAGGTTACCTCTCAAGTTACCTGCCAAAACAGCAGAGAAAGAGTCCAGGAAGCCTAGCTGGTCATGGTTGGGAGAATAAATGGCACCCAGGGTGACCTCCTGTCCCGTCAGTTGCCCCACGGCGAGTATGTACCAAACCCAGGCATCAACCCATGTCCGGTCTACAGCAAAAGGGACCCCTGACTTGACCCATATCAGCACCCCCTAGCAAAAGCCGAGCAGAGGGTCGCGAAGATCTGGCATCGCCATCTCCGTGTCAGTCTCCCGGCCTCCTCACTATTCCAATGGGTCTCTTAAAGAAACGCTATATGGACATCCCTATGTCTTAAATACGAGCAGATATTATGGCGCTTCGCGATAGCCAAAACATAATGTGAAACAAGTAGTATCAGATGAGGCCATACCCTAGTACGGCACTCAGCGGGGGTGGCTATCAGCGGGGGTGGCTACGCAGACCCAGGAGAGAAAGCTCTCATCCCTCAGAGCACACCAGCCCGAGATGGGGAGAAGCATCTCGGGGTCTAGAGCAGCCAGGTACAGGTCAGCGCCCCATTGCATATCATATTTCCCTAATCTCACCAAGTATATCATATGATATCGTCTGCTGTGTTGGGAGTCACGACTGGTAGCTTCACACTGTCACTGTCGGATGAGTCTGTTTCATTTTCCACTGTTTTCCCGAGGATTCCGCCTCCGCCTCCAAGGCTGAGTCCCGACCCCGCTTCAGCGCCGCCACCACCTGCAGCACGTCAGCTCCCTCTTTTTCGGTCTACATAAGGACGGTTTCTTCAAGTTCCCCTTATGAGGACGTTGTCTCGAGCATTTCCCCCGCTCCGTGGTCCTATGTCCAGCAGCTCTGGGGCCCCTGTCTCGCGCCTTCTTACCCCTGTAGGTCTCCAACAGTCCCAAGCATCTTTGGGGCAGTCAAAATAGTGAGTGTTTCCTTCCAACATTACATGCATTCGGGCTGGGAACATCAATGGGTATTGAAGGCCCTCGTCCCTCATTGCCTTCTTGACCTCCAAGTACGAGGCCCGTTCCCTCTGTACCTGCAGCGTGTAGTCGAGGACTGGATAGACTTTACTATTATCAACGAGGAAAGGACCATCCACTCTCACCCTCTGCAATAAAAGGTCTCTGTCTCGGAAATGAAGCAACCTGGCCACTACAGGTCTCGGAGATCTCCCAGGGGCCAACGGCCGGGTCAGCACCCATGCGTTCTTTCCAGCATATAAAAGGTGGACAAACCCTCCGGTGCCACCACATTCCTGAGCCAGCGCTCCAAAAATGCCACCATTTCACCACCTTCTACTCCTTCCGTCATTCCCAAGACTCTAATGTTGTTCCGTCTGTTGCGCCCCTCTGCATCTTCTGCCAGGCGTTCTAACAGGCTCACCATACCTGTAAAGGCTCCCATCTGGTGCTCTAATGCCTTCTGTGTCAGGGCTAGGCCTACAACATTAGACTTGGTCTCTTTCACCTCTCCAACAATTTCTTGTGGTCTTCCCTCAGCAGGTCGAGCCCCACCGCAACAGTACTAATGTCCAGGTGAAGGGTGGCGGGCGTTCGTATCAGCTATTGTTTTGAGTATTTTACCCAGTAGTTTTTGTACCAGGTCTCCCATGGGGGACTGTGACTGTTCATGAGCACTGCCCTCCGGGTCCTGAGGGGCCCTTATCTGCCAGCCTCTATGCTTGCCCATGGTGCCAGAATCTGACCAGTCCGGGTCTACACCCCCTCCAGATGACACACAGAGAGGTCAGAGTGGCATGTGTGTAAGTGCTGACAATGGATGCGGTTTCCACACCTCGACCCAGTGCACTCTTCCACCGCCCAGGGTAGTCCACCTTGGTCCTCGTCTTTCTTCACAGGTGTTCCTCTCTTTGTGTAATAGTCTCCAAGTGAATCGTCTCCCCAGAAAAGGGGAAGCCCTGCTCAGACCACGCTAGGATTTTTGTCGTCCACGGCCGTCGTGATTCACATGGCCCACAGGATCCCACGTACAAACGGTGCGGCAATTCCACTCCTGGGTCACTCCGGTAGGCAATTCCGATCAGTACCACTCTGGGCTCCGCACCCTGCCTCTCCGTGTTTCTGTGAGGCCCCCTAAGCTGACCTCATGTTTCTCTAGCAGGATCTCGATTCAGCCTCCATAATGCAGCCCAGTTCAACACAAGCTCTGCAGCAGTGCCCCCGGCACCTCCTCGGTTGCATCTGGCAATTAGGAGTTACATAAGTTGTCCCAACCGTAGAGACCAGCTCAATCCCAGTGTCTGATGGCCTCCCAGGTGGGTACCCACCTCGCTTCCCTGGTGCGTTAGGTAGGGTCAAGAGCATCACAAGGCCAGAGTTGCCTTCCCGCGCATGAGGCCCACCTCCGCGCCTCGCCTAGGGACCACAGAATACACTAGTAGTTGTGGAGGTCGCTGTTAGGAGGGTCATCCAGCAGCATGCACTCTCCCATTCCTCATCGGCAGTGGTCAGGTGCGCCCCAGTGCTGTAGTTCACTACTTCCTCTCGACTCCAATCCATGGGCGGCGAGATGCCAGTCATACAATTGGGCCCTCAGATCACAGGGACACCATTTGCAGTGCCAGTAACCCCTGCTGCTCAGTTCCATCCCACCGCATCCATCACTCCCACCAGTCCGCTGCCCAGGTCAATGGCAGCATCTGCATAGGGCTGGGGGACCTCCCCGGTTCACAGCAGAGATCTGCAGGGCCAGTACCCAGTCTCTTCTGGGACATCCAGGCCCAGTCACAGATCCAAGGGACAGCAGCCACCAAGCCCTGAAAGCTGTGTGTCAAGAGGCTAGTTGAGGGTCCACTGGAACATATCGAGTCTGCCCCGGCTGCAGGCTTTTCAAGGATAAAACGCAGGCTGATGCTGAGCTCTGGCTCACGCATCTGCCATGATTCTCAGCAAAGTGAAAGTGGGGCGCACAGTTTGTGCTCCGCTCCCAGTCGCACAACGTTGAAAGGATATGTCATCCAATTTCATGTTTCCACTTGAATATAATATGTGAGAATATGCAGTTTTGATTGGCTTTGTAACATTTGTATTATGTATTATATCCTTTGAAATGCTTTACTTAGAAGTAGATATTGTAAATTTCAACTCATTAGCGTCCAACACATTCCCCCAATATGGTTAGATTGTAGTGGGAATAGTAATTGTCACACCTTAAGTGTCCAACACTTTCCCTGAATTGGTTAAGATTGGAGCGGGATTATGAAATGTCACCTCTTCAGTGCCAAACATATTCCCTCAATATGGTTAGATTGGGGTGGAAATAGTAAATGTCACCCCTTCTGTGTCCAACACCTTCCCCAAATTGGTTTAGATTGGAGTGGGAATAGTAAATGTCATCGTTTTAGTGTCCATTACCTTCCCAAATTTGGTTAGATTGGAATGGGAATATTAAATGTTACCCCTTAAGTGTCCAACGCCTTCCCCCAATATGGTTAGATTGGAGTTGGAATAGAAAGTGTCCCCCCTTTAGTGTCCAACAAGTTCCCCCAATATGGTTATATCTGAGTGGAAATAATAAATGCCACCCCTTTAGTATCCAACACTTTACCCAAACTGGCTTAGATTGGAGGAAGAATAGTACCTTTCACCCCTTTAGTGTTTAACACTTTCCCCAAATTGGTTTAGATTGGAGGGGGAATAGTAAATGGCATGGTTTTAGTGTCCTACGCCTTCTACAATATGGTTAGATTGGAGTGGAAACAGAAAATGTCACCCCTGTAGTGTCCAACACATTCCCCAAATTGATTTAGATTGGGGTGGGTATAGTAAATATCACCCTTTAGTGTCAAACACTTTCCTCAAATTTGATGCAAAATAAACACGTCACATACTCTTCTGTGTTTTTCTTTTCCAAAGTTGTCATTATTCTATATCATTGGAGACTGCGTGAGGTCGGGTAGGTGCATGGACCTTCAATACCTACGAGGAACTATCTCAAGGGACCTTCAGCCGATTCTCAAGGGGATTTCTTAACTTGGAATACTACTTCCTTGCCTTCTCTGTGGCACTAGATTAATTATTACAGGCCACATATCTCTCCAATCTATCACCACACGTTATCTGGTCCTAAAGAAGCGCATATGGTCTCCTCCTGAGATCGCTAAATTGTGCGAAACATGTCGACCTAAAAAACATACCCACTAGGGGTGTGTTACAAACCTAGATACAGAGGGCCATCATATCCCTCACAGCAGCACCACCTTTTTTGGTTTTTACAAATGACAGAGTGACTCTCTTTCTTAATAAATTCCCTAGGTACCCCTCCAGTCATTTTTTAACTTCACATTAGGAAACCACCGCCACTCACCCCCATGTACCCTTACAGCTTTATCCTGAAAAGATCTCTGAAAAAGTGACCTTTCGGAGGGCCCGTAGGGCATTGCAGCGCCGGTCCGACGAGGAGCAATAGCCCAATGATGAAGCATGACATCCTTCGGGGTGTGTAAGGGCACCAAGAACAGGACACACTGTCCCCATTAATCACAGTAGTAGAGCGATAATTGTTTTCTTTCTTTGCCCTTCTCTCATAGGAACAGTGACTCTCTTGGGATGTAGTGTATTTTTTGGGAGCATGAGTCACTATACCTTTATGTAGCTCCTTGTCCCCCTTCTATGATTTTGTGTCATTATTCTATAGTTTTACATTTTGATTGAGATATACTAGACATAAAAATATAAAAATTTATGAAAGTAAGTAAATTAAAAAAAATCTGCATTTTCTAATAATAAAAACGGGTAAATTAGATTTATATACCTTTTTATGTTATATATTTTCAACTTTCAATAATGTTTGAACATTTAATAGCTTTATATATATATATATATATATATATATATATATATATATATATAGATAAGTTCAGCAATATTTTAACATATGTTTTATTAGTATATAAATAAATATTGGCATAAGTTTTATACTGTTATTTAATGTATACTTTACAGTTTTTTGATAATGGTTTATAACATTTTGTGATGTTTTATATATTAAACATTTTTTCACCATTTCTAAAAAAAATTCTATATATATATATTTTCAACATTAGTTTAACATATGTTTTAATAGTATATATTAAATAATTGCATAGATTTTATACAAGTAGGTAAATTATACTTTACAATTTTTTCCTAATTTTTGAATAACATTATACAATATGTTTTACATGTTCAATGGCCTTTTAGAATCTTCTAAATATTTAATCAACCTTTTTACAATATTTCCTTTCCAATTCTTTGGGAAAATAGTCCTTTTTTAGTTTCATTTAGCAGCCATTTGTTTTTCACAGCTAATTTCTATATTGTAATCTATTTTTGTAGTTTTTTGTCTATTTTTCCGGAACCAGGTTGTGGTAAGATGCTGTAATTCGTTCGAAAGATGAATCCTTGTCTATGGATTTTTTAAGGGTTTTGATGGTATGGGGGATCCAGAAGGGATGTTTAAAAGTTAGTAATAGTGTTCTTTGTAGGTCTTTGGTATATTTAGATGTATTGCTATTAGTGTAGTTGCTTGTGTTTGGTAAAAAAACGTTTGTCTACTGTTTACTCCAAATGTTTTTTTGTAAATGCTAAAACTTTTTGCCTATAAATTTCTTTCAGTTGTTTTTGGAGAGTGTATTTTTGGATGAGAAGGTTGACCATACTAATTTGTATGCAGGATACTATTGGAGGGACAACAGTGCCAGCCCTATGCCCCACTCCAGAGCTACCCATTGTACTCCGAAAAATTTAGAAGTTGTTGGTTTTAAAAATTTGGGATGGGCTTGATAAGGAAGGCGTTACTGTCTTCATATAGGTTGACTAGTCCCTTCATGACAACAGCTATATTTCCTGCAGCCATCAGTTGCTGTGATCGATATTTGCATTGTTTTTGAATGCTGCTTTTTGTTGTTGATTATAAGTGGGGTATTGTTTTTATTGGAAGATTGATGGGGACAGTGGATAGGAGGCCAGCGTGGTGATCCAACACAGAAATGTGAAGAAAATTGGATTATCTTTTAGCTATATCCAAGATTTACAGGGGACTCTGGGTATCAAAACTTCCGGGGAGCCATGCAAACCACACCCCTGGGATCCCCTTAGTGTCTAGTTTTAAGAAATGTTAGGGTTTGGTAGGTTTCCCTAAATTGCTACTGAGCCCGGGACCAAAAATGCACCTTGCATAAACAATAGGGGTGGGCGGGTTTTGCCTAGTCGTGTTACGCAAAGTTCTGCAAAACTGTACAAAATCTCCGCGAGCTAAGCAGAATCCCGCAAGCTTGCGGAATTGTTTGTTCTGCCCGTATGCAATGTGTTTTTCCTGTTCGGGACGCTGTTTGCGAGATCGGGGGGAATATCTTGCGATCTTGCCCATGCGGTCACCAATTGGCACTGCCATCTTGTTTCACTTCTCCCACCCATCGCGAGGCGTGTTTCCTGTTCGGGGCAGTGGATGTCTGATGCCGTGTCCGAATGACGTGTTCGCGATCACACACTCTCGCAGGATTGCGCAGCTGGCTACCAAAATCTTGTGGTGCTCGCAAACGGACAGGAAAACTCATTGGCGAATGCAGATATCCTGGTAAGTTGCTACCGCGCCCGCAAACATGCATTTTGAAAAGCGCGCCAAATGAGCACATTCCACTAAGCCGCGGATCGCGGAATTTTTGCCAATCCCGCGTTCTCCGTGGAATGTGGGTTTGCCAAAATTCCACAAATTCAGCGATTGGAGCGGAATTTACCACCAGACCTAATAAACATTTAGTTTTGATGTATCCACATTACATTGTGGGCCCTTCAGATAAAAATGTTATCTGGAGACCTGGGGGAACACTGGGTAGTAGTAATTTTTGCCGGCCCAGTGGTCCCATAACTTTCCTACACAGAAATGTGAGGAAAATGTGATTTTTTTGTAGGTAAATTTTAGCTTTGCATGGGATTCTGGATATGAAAGCATTGGGGGGTCCATGCAAGCCACACCTCCCTGAACTTCAACAGGTGTCAGAAATGTCTGGTTTTGGTAGATTTCACTAGATTAGCACCAAACTTGGAAACAAAAACACAGTTTGGTAGGATTCCCTAGATGGCTGCTGAGCCCAGGACAAAACCCAGGTGCCCCCCTTGAAAATCCAGGTCATTATGTAATAGATATTATTAATGTGTCTTGGACCCTTGCCTGTCATAGACAATTGGCCCACCCACACAATTAAGATAGTAGTTTTATTGGGAGAGCTGCGGGAGCACCAGGTGGCAGGAAATTTATAGCTGACTGTAGTTTCCAACACTTGTGCTCTCAGAAATTCAAAGGAAATTGTGTTTTTAGGCAAAATTTTGGTTAAAAAAACCTAGTCAGACCTACATAATTCACCCCACCCTGGACTCCCCTGGGTTTCTAGTTTTCAAGAATGTGGGTTTAGTAGGTTTCCACAGCTACCCACATTGCAAAAACCACATCTTTTTTTGGTGGGAAAATGTGATGCGTCTATGTTGCATTTTGGGCAGTTTCTTGTCGCGGACACTAGGCCTACCCACACAAGTGAGGTACCATTTTAATTTGAGAGACCTAGGGAAATGCGCGTTGGATGGAAGTTTGTTGCTCCCCACAGATCCCAGTACTTCCCTTTACAGAAATGTGAGGAAAATGTGTTGCATTAGTCAAAGTTTGAGGTTTGCATGGGATTCTGGATATAAAAACATGATGAAAGCTACGCAAGTCAGCCCACCATGGATACCTCTAGGTGTCTAGTTTTAAAAAATGTACATGTTGGCTAGGTTACCTTAGGTGCCGGCTGAGGTGGGGTCTAACATCTAGAGCTACCCATATTGGAAACAAAGGTTCAGATTTCGGTGTAAAATGCTTTGTGTTCATATTGTGTTTTGGGCCATTTCCTGTTGCAGGCACTAGGTCTACCCACACAAGTGAGCTGCCATTTTTATCGGGAGTCTTGGAGGAATGCCAGGTGGATGTAAGTTTGTATTTCCCTGCAAATTCCAGAACTTTTCATCCCAGAAATGTGAGGAAAATTTGATTTTTTTACACATTTTAAGGTCTGCAAGGGTTTTTCTGTAATCTGGGTAACAGAACCTGGTGAGAGCCCCACAAGTGACACCATCCTGAATTCCCCTAGGTGTCTGGTTTTAAAAAATGTATAGGTTAGCTAGGTTTCCTTGGAAGCCGGCCGAGCTAGGGCCCAACATACAGAGCTAAACACATTACAAAAAATTGGTCCGTTTTCAGTGGAAAAATGTGATGTGTCCACCTTGCGCTTGGGGCTATTTCTACTCGAGGGCACTAGGCCTACCCACACAAGTGAGGTAACATGTTTATCATGACACTTTGGGAAATGCCGGGTGGGTGGAAGTTTGTGGCTTCCTGGTGATTTCAGAACTTTGCATCACTCAAAGTTTGAGGTTTGCAAGGGATTCTGGGTAACAGAATCTGGTGAGGCCCACACAAGTCACTCCATCCAAGATTTCCCTAAGTTTCTACTTTTAAAAATTGTACAGACTTGCTAGGTTTCTCTAGATTCCAGGTGAGCTAGCGCCCACAATCCACATCTAGGCACAAAACATAGCACAGGCGTAAGGAGTACCAATAATAGACGATAATTATTGGTGCTCCTTACCCATGTCAAGCCATTTTAATTTTCAAGTTAAAAAGGACATCTGCTTGTACAGACATCTGTTTCCTTGGCACACCTTAATAAGTCATTAATGTCAACTTGTGTAACGTTGTATGTGTTTATTCTGTTTCATTCCAAATTTTTGTTCATTTCTGCATTTTACCTTTCAGCAATGTATATGTTTCGTAACAGTCCTGTGTGGTTCTGTGACATGATATTATTTGTATCTCTTCACGATATATGATTGATAATACACTGTGTCTTAAAAATCCTCTCTTTGGTGTCTTAAAGTATTATTTTGTTCGTATTAAGGTGCAATTGATTTGCCAACTCTAGAAGAATTTTTGGGACTAAGCAATGTTTTGTAAATAAGTATCATCTCCCCAACAGAACAAATTGCTGTTGCATACCACTAAAATTCCCAGGTTTTGAGGGATACTGGGTCACCCCCTTAATCTTAATAGTTAAAAGATACACATGAAAACATGGACGCAAATGGAAGTTTTTTCAATTCAATTTCAATATTTCTTTTATTTCAACTGTAAACCTTGAAGGATCTGCACAAATGATGCCTTGCTGAAATCAGTATTGTGTCTACTTTTCAGAAATGTATAGCTTTTTAGGATCCGACATTGGTTTCAGACCCATTTTTACCAGTAACTTTTTGACAAAAATCTACCTGTACTAAAATCTAGGAAGATGGCGCCACAAACCATTCATTGATGAATTTGCAGGGGAAAAAACAGACTCTTTCTTCTGCAGCACTTTTTCACAATTTTCCCCCAAAAAACATAAAAGTAGCATTTTTGTGGCTAATTTCTCAGTCCCCACCAGGGAATCTATACACCTTCTGAAGTAATAAAATCCCCACAATGTTGGAAAAAAAAGATGCAAATTTGGCGTGGATACTTTATGTAGATAAAATGTTATGAGGCCTAAGTCGAAACTACCCCAAATAGCCCAAAACAGGCATATCACCAGGGGGGTGCAGACCTAGCAGCGAAGGGGTTAAAATAGCTCCCTTCCAGTAGTCTGCAATGGATTCATTGATTGTTACCCACCAAAGTAAGTCACAAAGTACAGAAGTATGCCACAAAAAGTCATTTTAAAATTAAACTGCAGGGAGCTTCTATGTTCCCCCTGTGCAATATGGGTTTAAATACGCAATCACTTTGGCAAATAATGTAATTGTATTAGACCATGGGCAGGTCTATACATTTCCTCTTGTCTCATGAGGACAAACACTAGCCTTTTTTTTATACAGCAGTAAAATAGGACTACATTAGTTCTTGGGGGATGGAACCATCAAGGTTTAATGGTGAGACCTTGGGCTCCTTGTTTAGTCAAGGTCAACCTACATTAATTGGTAAATGCATTTCAAACCAAAAGGAATTGTGATATTTAACTTTCCAAAGTAATAGGAGATCATGGTAGCACTTTTTCAACATTTCCCAATTTTGATCCAGTTGAGAATTCTTATCATTTAAGATTATGCCCTGAATAAAAATCACCTTATTGCTAATTTTCCACCATTCCAAATCGAACCAATCTAATGTTTCATTTTTTACTCTTTGGGTGACAGAGTTGTGGTAGCTGCTTTGACTTCAAGATAAGAGAAACCTAATCAATTATAGATTGATACCAAATGTTATCATGAGCCCCTATGAAATGGGTCAAGGTAGACTAATTCACGAGAATATTGTTAGTAACGTAGACCCTTTTCCTAGTTTATGGAATTAAAAATTATGCTTAGAGATCTAGAAAGTTTTGAGTAGGGAGCTACCCTTTCTGACAGGAAAAGGATTGGGTCAACAACCATACAAAATACAGAACTCCTTCTCCTGGATTTAGTCAATCTTGAGTAAAGTACATCGCTGGGGGGACGTTTTCATTGGGCAACAAGGGATTTGCAGTATTGTACTGTCGTAATTTGGCGATGGCCGAGTTAGCGCTTAGCTGTGCTACACGTTTCCTCGTTTAACTTGGCCATACTCGGAAACGCCATTTTGTGTGTTACGGCGGCCATCTTAGATCATGAGCGGCCTCTGGGCCAGCATGGCCTTTAGTCCGTTGTCCGTGCCATTGACCACTTGAGTTTGCCCAGCAACAGGCTATTTTTAGTACTGGTCAAGCCCGTACATGCGCAGTCCCCACTGACCAGTCACCCCTCTGGTATGTGCCGCCTAAACTGACCAGCAGAGTTGTAACCCCTCCAATGAGCTGGCTGTGTTCCAAAGTTGACCATATATGTACATAACGCTTTGTAACTTTGTACTGCCCATTGTTTTATTACCTGCAAATTGTATAAAAGAGCAAGTCACCCCGATGTTCGGTGTGATACTTCTTGCATTACCGAAGGGTGCTGTAGGAATGTACCACCACCCCATGGGGTCTTAATAAACTTGTTCTTTGAATTTTTCAGTTTCCGTGCCAACAGTTCTTTCGATGTAAGTGGGTTATCTTCGGCGCATGTAGGCCTTGGGAACCCAATACCACAAATTGGCGACTCTGGTGGGACTCATCGGCGACTCGGATGCCCGAAGGAGAGGTCGTGACGAAGGTCTGGACACTCGCCATGGACGCGCGCTGCCACTGAGTGACCCGAGTCTTGGCACCCACAGTGTTTTTTCCTTTCCTTCTGATCTGACCTTCCAGGTGGCGCCGGTCTCCGACTGAGTCCTCGATCGTCTGTGTTGCTGGATAAAGTGCCGTTTGGCTGATTCGATCACAAGACCTTGGCAGTTGGAAACTGGACCTTTGAGGCTTTTGGGTAAGATTTGTGATCGGTAAGGTAGTCTGCGGACGTTTACTGAAGTTCTATGATTTGTGATCGGTAAGGTAGTCCTCGGACGCTTGCCGAAGTCCTATGACCTATGACTTTGATTTGAGTTAGCTAACATTTGTGAATTTGTGAATTTTTAATATATATATGTGTAGTGCACTTCACATAGGCAGGCATGTAGAGATGTTTCTCTAATTTTGTTTTTTTCCTTTGAGCAGCACGTTTGTGTGAAGTACTGTAAGTGCCATTTTTACGGTATCGCGCTTTCGTGATACCTTTTGAACATGCCTGTTTTAAGCACACTCCGAGGGATGTGCTGTCTTGGAAATGGTACCACAATTAGGTTAGCGGAAGCACAGCCTGCTCCCCCAGAGGGAACACCAAATAGGGAAATGTATATAAAATTTGGCCTTCCACCTATAATGTATAGTAAATTATGGAATAAGTATACCAAATCGGATCCTGAATTGCAATGGCCTCTACATGGGTCGTTCGATTTACGTAAAGTACAGTTTGTGGAGCAATGTTTGTTTCAACGAAGGTCTAGACAGAACATGTTTGATTGTGTACGAATGTGGGAGAAAGCGGTGCGTGAGCGAATGAAGCGTGAAGTTGCCTTGGCGGATAAAGAGCAGCGCAAGGCTGCTCGAGATAAGGCTTTACAGCTTGAGGAAAAAGAGGCTCAGGAAAAGAAAGAGAGGGAGGAACGGGAACGTAAATTGCAAACAACTGGTCAATTCCCTATTCGTCGACCGCTTTATCCTGTCCTTAATAATGAAATTGGTGATTTCTCATTGCTAGATCGATCACCGCCTCCGTACGTTTCGCCTACGGCTCCAACTGCAGAATCGGACGAGGATGGACAGGATAAGCCGGGAAAGAAGGGTGTATCCGGTCTCAGGTTTTCTGCGGAGAGATCCGCACATTTGCGTAGTTGGGCTCGTAAAGTGAATACGAAGTATGTTTCTCAGTCTGAAGTTGTCGCTGAAAGGGGTACTTGGACAGACCAAGAATTACTGTATTTTTTGGTTACTTTGGCAGATGAAGTTGTTACCGCATATCGTCAATTTTCAGATATGTTAGAACCTAAGGCTGTGTCAGTTCATCGTGAGAATTTGGATAAAGGTATATTTGCTCTTGCAGATGTCGATGCCCTTTACAATCAACTGATCCAGCTGCGAGATGAGACTGCCAGATTGTGGGACGAGCGGAAAAGGAATAAGGAGTCCGGGCCGGAATCTAATGGGCAATCTAAGGAGTGTTCTCTCCGGGGTTCAGATAAGAGTTCTGCAATGCATGTTATGCCTATGCGTGAAGCCGCACCATTGTATGTTCCACCAAAGGGGGAAGGTACAGATGATGATAAAATGTCAAAGGATGCGAAGGGGTACTTTATATATAATTGGGTGTATACGCCTTGGAATAGAGCGGATGTTATGGCGTTGAAAAATTCTTTACCTGACCTTCGTAAAAATCCGGCAGCATTCTATGAAGGGGTGGAAGGGGCTATTTCGTCTTGTGTGATGACTCTTGTTGACATAGATCTGTTTTTTGGGTTAATCCTTCCGCCTGACATGTGGAGACAAATTCGTAAAAATAATGATGAAACAATACTTGGGGGTACATGGAAAGAGATAAATGAAGCTGATTTAGACAGGAAACCGGCATGTAAGCCTTGCCAGTTGATTCTAGACCTCCCAGCGGCTATTTTGATTAAATTAAAAACGCTCGTGCCTTCTAAAAAAATAGATTGGACCATGTTAGCTTCGTGTAAACAAAAGCCAGATGAAACGGTTTCAGATTTCTTTACACGCTTCGAAGAGGCGTTTCACGATTACAGTGGTCAATCTTTAACAGACGATACAGGTCGGCATTTGTTTGTAGATAAGTACGTGGCTAATCTCCTGCCGGAGATTGCAAAACGATTGAAATTGAGTGAAAGTTCCTGGGCCACGGCGACCCCTGCATCTTTGTTGACTATGGCTCAGTATTATGAGCGGCAGGAGTTGGAGGCTAAAGAAAGTGTTGATAAAAAAGCGAAAGAATTGAAAATGAAGGTGATGTTGGCACAGGTTCGTGGAACACAGGGTAGAGGGAATGAAAGAGGTAGACGAGTTGGAGGAAATACGTCGTATGGTCGTACGGATATAGCGGAGGATCAATGTGCTTATTGTAAAGAGTTTGGGCATTGGGCTGAGGATTGTCCGGTACTTCGTGAACAACGTAGCCAGCGTGGTCGAGGAGGTGGTAGGTCGCGGGGCGGTTATACGGGGGCGAGAGGTGGCGGAGGTGATCGTGGAAGGGCTGAGCAGAGGGGCCGTGGCCAGGATGAACGAAATACTTTTGATAGACGAAACCAATATCAGATATCAGAGGGTGAGAATGTGGAGCATCAGGATTATGTGCATGCATAGGATTGCGTAGGATGGGTGCCGGTAGATCAGGAAGGTCCATATGTAACGGCGGGCATTTTGGGTTCTACTGATCAATTCCTAGTCGACACTGGAGCTACTCGTAGCGCTTTGTCAAAGAAATTGGTTCCGAGGGCTCCCCTGTCTGGCGAAATGATAACATGTGTAGGGTTCGATGGCACACCCTCCCCTAGCCCATTGTCCAAACCCCTTGCACTCTGTCTTGACAAAGTTTTTAGTTTTGGTCAATTTTTGTTATCGCCCTATACACCAGATAATATCCTGGGCATTGATTTGCTTAAATATTTTCGAGCAACGATACGGTGCGCTCCTGAAGGAGTGCGGGTTATCTTGAATGACAATTACCCTGACCCGAATAGGTTTTATACCATACTAGACATTCCAGCTTTGGCCTCTCTCCCGCACACGTTATGGGCGACCTCAGACACGGATGTGGGGGAGATGCGTATTCCACCTATTCATATAACTGTTAAGGAGGGAGCCTCTCTGCCACGGGTGCCACAGTATAAGATTTCGAGGGAAGGCGAAATTGCCCTGACTCACATTGTTCAAGATTTGATAACTGCAGGAGTGGTGGAGGAGGTTCCTTATAATGTCTGTAACAGCCCTATTATTCCGATCCTTAAGAGAGATACTGACGACAAAGTCTATCGGTTTATTATTGACTTGAGAGAGATCAACAAAATTGTCATTCCCCAATACCCGGTGGTGTCCGACATTACGACCTTGCTCACACTGGTACCACCAACGGCAACGACCTTTAGTGTAATTGATTTGAAAAACGCTTTCTTTTCCATCCCTGTCCATCCCGATAGCAGATATCTGTTTGGCTTCACGGTAAATAATAAATCGTATAGATTTTGTCGTGTTCCTCAAGGTTACACTGAGAGCCCGAGTATCTACAGCCAGGCTTTGAAAAGACAGCTTGATTCCTTTGAGTTGCAATCGGGGGTTGTTCTAATCCAATATGTGGATGACCTTCTGCTTGCTGCGGATTCTTACACGCAGTGTGAGGAGAGTACGATTGCGCTGCTTTCTTTTCTGGCACAGAATAATCACAAGGTTTCTAAGAAAAAGCTACAATACTGTAGACCCAAGGTGACCTACCTCGGTCATCTTTTGTCTAAGGAGGGGCGTGCATTAACATCAGATCGAATTCAAGCAATTTTAGATACACCAGTCCCCCGCACACAGAGAGATGTACGCGCCTTCATAGGGTTAACATCCTTTTGTAGGCAGTGGATCATGGGGTTTTCGCACATTATAAAGCCTTTGTTAGCGTTACTGTCCAAAACTACACCAATGCCCCTTGAATGGACAGATGAATGCCAAAATGCTTTTGATCAACTGAGACAAGCCCTTTGTTCTGCACCCGTATTAGGTACACCAGATTATACGAAGATTTTCACATTGTACGTACACGAGAAAGATGGGTGTGCGTTATCAGTGCTAGTGCAGACACACGGGGACAAGCAGAGGCCATGTGCATATTTTTCTGCTATTCTTGATCCTGTAGCGCGAGGGTTACCTGGGTGTTTCCGAGCAGTTGCAGCAACAGCGGTAGCGATACGGCAGAGTGAGGGAATAGTGTTATCGCACAAATTGTTGGTGTTAGTTCCCCAAGCAGTAGATGCCCTGCTAAATCAAACAAAGACCCAATATCTTACGAGTGCACGATTAACAGGATATGAGCTTACACTGTTGGCGCCACATATCACACTAAAAAGATGTGCTACTCTGAACCCTGCCACTTTATTGCCCTATCCGGTCGAGGAGGGTCAGGAAGAAAAACATCATGATTGTGTTTTCCTGACCGAGGAACAGACAAAGGGTCGGGTTGACTTACAGGATATGCCACTTCCAGATGCGGATGGGGAACTGTGGGTTGACGGATCATGTTTGAGGCTGCCAGATGGCACGACTTCCGCAGCCTATGCAATCACGACACTTAAGACAGTGGTGGAAACAGCTAGAATACCACAGAAATCGGCTCAAGCAGCGGAGCTAATAGCTTTGACAAGAGCCTGTGAACTGAGTGCTGGCCTATGTGTGAACATATATACAGACAGCCGGTACGCCTTCGGAGTAGCACATGACTTCGGTCTACTCTGGAGAGAGCGTGGCTTTTTAACTTCTCATGGAGTACACATTATGCACGGAGAATTGGTGCGTGATCTCCTAAATGCGTTGCTTTGTCCAAAGAAAGTAGCGATAATAAAATGTAGCGCCCATAAAAAGATCACCGATGAAGTGGGTCAGGGAAATGCCTTTGCGGACAGCATAGCGAGGCAAACGGCTATGTCCCGAACTGACTCCCCCATGTACGTGACAAAATCCCAAGCAGAGCGATGGCATGATGCTAGAGCGGAAATATTAGACATTCAGAAATCAGCTACTGAATCAGAACTTGCGGCATGGGCAACTGATGGGGTGCTAGACGATGAAGGGTGTTGGAGAAGCAAGGACATGGAGAAATGGAAATTGCCTGCAGCTTACTTGCAAGCGATGGTCCAGATGACACATGGGTTGGCGCACGTGGGGGTTCTTGCAATCACTCGATTGTTAACACGAGTTTGGGAGCATCCCGAGATTGCTAATACTGCCAAGAGAGTAGTGCAGACCTGCCTGATATGTTTGCAGCACAATCCTGCTAAGGGGACCCATACTCCGAAAGGAGGGTTCGTTCCACCTTCTGCACCATTCGAGGTACTTCAAATGGATTACATCCAGCTTGAACGCTGCAATAACCTTAAGTATGTCTTAGTGGTGGTGTGCGCTTTTAGCAAATGGGTTGAGGCCTTCCCCACGAAAGATAATACAGCTTTAACAACAGCTAAGGTGTTGCTCAAGGAGTATTTTCCTCGCTTTGGAGTCTGCAAATTTTTATGGAGCGATAATGGGCCTCATTTTGTCGGGAAAATTGTGGAGTATGTGCTGAAGGGGTTGGGGATCCAGCAGAAGTTTCATGCTGTGTTCCACCCTCAGTCGGCAGGTCTTGTCGAGCGGTATAACGCCACGTTGAAACTAAAGCTGGCTAAGATCGTGGCGTCCACGTCATTGGGTATGCACCTGTTACAACGCATTCGTTACTCCGCACTACCATTACAACGTGACTTTTATAACGCATACCATTACAACGCATTGCGCTGGGGGGCGCTATAGGATAGGGAATAAGTATAATTTACTATCTAACACCTTCCCTAGGGTCCACGGGGACTGGAGTTAGAATAGTAAATTATACTTACCACTATCCAGCACCCCAAAGCGCTATGCGTTGTAATGGTATGCGTTGTAATGGTCGCGTTGTAATGGTAGGTAGTTGTAACGGTATGCGGAGTAACGTCATACATCCAATGACGAAATGGCCGGATGCCTTACCGCTAGCATTGCTCTCTCTCAGATCAGTGCCCCACTCTCGGACAGGCCTCACACCATATGAAGTGGTGTTTGGAAGGCCTATGAATATCTGGGGGGTGCCTAAGCCGCGATTGATACATGATGTGCCTTGTATAATGATGAACGATTATTTGGCACGATTAACAAATGATTTGCTTTCTATTCATCAACAGGTTCGAGAAGCGCTCCCTGACAACTCTACTGGAGAAGGCCATGATCTTCGCCCTGGTGACCACGTTATGATCCGGTCGTTTGAGAGGGCGAACAGCTTGGAACCGAGGTGGAGAGGCCCTGAGCAGGTCCTCCTTGCAACTCGAACAGCTGTACGAGTGACCAATAGGAAGCGGTGGATACATTCAACACACTGTCGTCGTGTCTCTCCTGATCTGGTGAATCCTGCTGTGTTGACCGACTTCCAAGAGATTTTGGAGAAAGAAAAGAGCCCAGCTGTGACGTCGGCCGAAGCTGAGGGAGCCTTCCCGGACCACGCTGTTTCTGGACGAGAGCGCTACAATCTGCGGCCACGATAGGAAGATTTTTTGGTTTTCGAGACTGGTTGGTTACCGCTCTGGGGTTTGTGAAACGGAAACCGGGAATCTCAAGGGAGGGGGGTCAGTTCTGCCAAGAGTAGCGACACCCGTCTTGACCCCGGAGAAGGAAACAACGGCTACCTCGGAGCTCAGCACCATATTTTTCCTTTTTAGGTGTAATACACACATATGTACATTTGGGAACTTGTGAACTTTCTGAACTTTTAAGACTTTGAACAATAATTGAACTATGGCGTCTTCTGCATCACGGGATAAAAGAATACTTGGTGCCATCCTCTTTGTCCTAACGATTGTGGTGATAGCAGTGATAGCCTGGGTAGTTGAACTTGTGGTGCCTGCACGTAAACATTTGCTGCCGACTACCCCGGCTCCATCTGAACATTTTCATTTCACCTTGCCTTACCATGAAGAACGGCACCGACAGACTTATTTGAACAATAGCTTTATTCAAATCCTGCATCATACACATAACATGACAAATACATCTAATTGCTGGGTGTGTGGGATGTTGCCCGGGCACCAGAAGAAAGGGGGCACTCCACTCATTCCACTCCTGTTCTCACATAATGGATCCTGCAATGCCTGGTACACTCTTCTCTTCACTTTGAGATGGCCAACAAAAGGGGGGTGCTTTTCCGTTTGAATAAAAGTATGTTATCATGACCGGGATGGGTATCCACGAGCTGAGGGTACTCGATTTGAATGGGAGGAATATCGCCCCGATAATGTATCTGCCCCACGTGTTTACAGCAACCAACGTAACATTAATGTTTCCAGCTCACATGTTATAAATGTTATTGCCACCAAAGCTGATTTGCGTATACGCAATAAAGGTACGATCTCGGTTGGGAAAAGCGAATGCAATACTACAATCACATTTGACAGCCCGAATGGCATATCGTTTGTAGCATCTCGAAATACGTATTTTATTTGCGGAACGAAGGGTTATCATCAGCTCCCGTTGGGATGGTTAGGTACTTGCTATGTATCTTTTGTACTGCCTCCTGTATTTATTGCCCCACCAATGTATCATAATGATTATATTTTGTATCATGATTTCGTGCTGAATCGTGTTAAATGTGCTGTTGTTCTGACATTCCTTTTTAAGGAATAAAACCCCTAAGAAACTCTAACACCACGGACTCTGTCTTTTTTCTTCCGATCTGAGTTATTATTGATTAAGTACTTACCTGCATAGAAATTAAGAGAGTAAATTAATTATTTACATCATTTTGGCGCCCGAATAGGGACCCCTCCCCCACCTCACGCGCCGGTTGGCGCATTGCAAGCTCTGTCCCCTGCCATCAGTTAGATGGAACCTACGCGTACCGGCAGGATTTCCTGCATCTCCCTCTGACCCACGGAGGTGACGAAGACTGCGATCAGTGCCCAGACGAGGCGGTGAGGAGTGCGGAGGATCCCGACCAGAGCCTAGCCGAAAGAAGCAAGGTCCGAGGTGTCAAGAGGCCCACCAGGTTTCCGAGGTTTTCCGAAGTTTTCCGAAGTTTTCCGAAGTGTCGAGTCGAGTCCAGTCGAGTTTTCCGAGGCCTTCTGTTCCGTGCTTCCCGGTGAGTACCATTGCTGGGACGTATCTAGACGGGTTTGGGTACACAAGTCCGGTCTGCACTGTTTTTAGGCAGTGTATCTGTACTGTTTAGCAGTATATCTAGTATTCTGAACTTCTGAATTTCTGCACTGTTACACCAGTGTATCTGTACTGTTGAGCAGTACATCCAGTACATCCAGTATAGGGGGTAGTCATCTATGTTTCAAATGTCTTTTCATGTGATTAATGTCGTGGTATGAATGTGAATGTGACCGTTTTTTGTGAATTATTGTGTCTCTTGTAAAATTAGCCATACCCAGTATTAAGTAAACTAAGGATTGAGCATTCAGTAATAAGTAAAGCAAAATGCCGTTTTTCAACAAATTAAAGCAGATAGGAACTAGGAAAGGGATACTGGAGGAAGAAATTCCTATCCCCCCTAGGGACACTCCAGGTAACTTTATGTACCATAAACATGGCATAGACGCCATATTGTATCTAGACTTATGGACTGACTACACTAAACACCTAGACGAAAGACACCGATGAGGAAATATAAATCTTATGGTCAAGATGTGTTCCCTAGCGCGCACCCCACCGTCTCCATGTACGAATTAAGGTGCATGTAACTTCCATCCTGTACCAGCTATGAAGACGCAAATACATTTGCGTCCAACGTTAACATGTCCTCTTTCAGACCCACCCTGAATGGGTTGAATGGTCCGTTCCTAAGTATGCTATGCCAACGTCTTTTTGTAGTGTACTTCTACGTTTTTCAGCTCTAGCTGAGTAGGCCCTGAATTTCTGTCACCGAGCCTCTTTCCTGGCTTCTGACTCCAAGGGGCCTCTGCCCAGGCTGCCTCTGTACCCGTGAACTCTGACTTACTTTCAGCGCGGCCCCTCGCGCTCAGCTCAGCCTGCTGCCTGCCAAGATTGACTATAACCTTCGAATTATCTGTTCCGCTCCTCGAAAATACATTCCTGCCTACTGGCTTCAGTAAACATCCTCCCAGCTGCAGAGCCAGAGGGCCGACCTGTCTCAGTACAAGTAATTCATAGCTCCTGTTACCATGCTTCCATGGAAGGCCCCGTGCCCCACGCTTTCTCATGCAGACACTTAGGCGCTTATACACGCATCCACAGTTAGCACAAGAATAGCTTCTGCCCTAGAGACCTTTCCGCTCAGATAATATGGTTCCTAAACATCAGATATCAGATATGATAGACGTACAAGTTGATCTGACATGCCAGACTTCTGTCTCTTTCCGTCAGTGTAAATGTCAAGTCCCCTGCACCCCTCCAATCACACGTCATGCAGCTGCGCGCGCATCCAAGCTTCCGATTTCTGCTGACATTGCCACATTTCTGCTTAGTGCCACCCACCCGTGACACCTATCAGTGACGTTTCTAGCACACACCTCTAGTTCACGCCTCTTGATTACGTACTAGTACCACGTGTACACTGTTATCTTGTCTTCTCTCAGCTGTTACGCCTCCTGCACTGTTGCTTATGGCATGAATTAAGTATAAAAGCTATGTACTGTTAATAAAATGTAGCGCTCTATCCCTTCTGACACCCCTGTGGTGGTCAGAACCCGATATCCTGGTCATGACCATTCCTTTTTAAGGAATAAAACCCCTAAGAAACTCTAACACCACGGACTCTGTCTTTTTTCTTCCGATCTGAGTTATTATTGATTAAGTACTTACCTGCATAGAAATTAAGAGAGTAAATTAATTATTTACATCATTTTGGCGCCCGAATAGGGACCCCTCCCCCACCTCACGCGCCGGTTGGCGCATTGCAAGCTCTGTCCCCTGCCATCAGTTAGATGGAACCTACGCGTACCGGCAGGATTTCCTGCATCTCCCTCTGACCCACAGAGGTGACGAAGACTGCGATCAGTGCCCAGACGAGGCGGTGAGGAGTGCGGAGGATCCCGACCAGAGCCTAGCCGAAAGAAGCAAGGTCCGAGGTGTCAAGAGGCCCACCAGGTTTCCGAGGTTTTCCGAAGTTTTCCGAAGTTTTCCGAAGTGTCGAGTCGAGTCCAGTCGAGTTTTCCGAGGCCTTCTGTTCCGTGCTTCCCGGTGAGTACCATTGCTGGGACGTATCTAGACGGGTTTGGGTACACAAGTCCGGTCTGCACTGTTTTTAGGCAGTGTATCTGTACTGTTTAGCAGTATATCTAGTATTCTGAACTTCTGAATTTCTGCACTGTTACACCAGTGTATCTGTACTGTTGAGCAGTACATCCAGTACATCCAGTATAGGGGGTAGTCATCTATGTTTCAAATGTCTTTTCATGTGATTAATGTCGTGGTATGAATGTGAATGTGACCGTTTTTTGTGAATTATTGTGTCTCTTGTAAAATTAGCCATACCCAGTATTAAGTAAACTAAGGATTGAGCATTCAGTAATAAGTAAAGCAAAATGCCGTTTTTCAACAAATTAAAGCAGATAGGAACTAGGAAAGGGATACTGGAGGAAGAAATTCCTATCCCCCCTAGGGACACTCCAGGTAACTTTATGTACCATAAACATGGCATAGACGCCATATTGTATCTAGACTTATGGACTGACTACACTAAACACCTAGACGAAAGACACCGATGGCCCGTTAACGGAACATGGGATGCCGAGTGCATCATGAAGGTAGAGGAAGCACTATGGAAAAAGAAAGCCAGACAATCTCAGAAAGACGCCATAGAATTTTGGCGTAAGGAATCACATAAACGTGCTGAAAGAGCACTCCGTAGAGAAGACAGACTTAAAGAATCAGAGAAAGCACAGGAAAATGAACTAGTTACCGAGGGGATTCGAGTAAAAAGTGAACAGATAGACCGCGCGCGACATAATCTTATGAATAGTATGTATCTTGTGGCCGAGGGTACACCTGAGGCCCTATCAGAAATACCGAAAAACTTACCGTCACCATTAGTTCCAACTAAAGTAATGCATAAGACTACTAAAGACATATTCCTAAATTCATATTTAGAGGATGTAGTACCAGCTTACACCAATCTGCCTGTTCGTGCCCTGCCTACTGACAGGGACGGGGATGGCACCCCGCCCCCAGATCATGTTCCGCCAGTACCACGACAGACCTCCCCCGTTCCGCCAGCCCCGCCACTTCCTGCACTCAAAACAGACCTACCGAAACCACGTTTGCCTGATCTAACAAAACGACAAATTCAAGTACAAAAACAGACTCCACAGGGAGATAATGCCCAAGCCTCCGCTTCAGGGGGTGTGACCGCGGGTCCTCGGACCCCGCCATTGACACACAGATTAAATCTCAGGGATATACAGAGTCCTCTCACGTTCAGGTCACCCCGCTTGGACGCATTCAAGGAAAACATTTCAGTTTGTAGATACGATCCAGTACCCGGTAAAGACGATCTAATGATATTGGCATCACTACGGTTAAGATCTGCTACTGATATCTTGCTATGCTATGTAGGAATGAAGGACCGTCTAGATAGAATATACGAGTTTGTTCAGACAGGGAAAGACCCTGACAGTATCAAGAATGCCATGGAAAACCAGAAAGTTGACATTCAAGCACAGATACTACGATTTTTTATAAATTGTCTAATTAGAGAACGAGATAGACCTGGAACAGATCAGAGTGAATTAGATGCACTGAACAAGTGGGGTCAAAATATAGCCGATGGAAAACATGACAAGGGGACTTGCATAGCCAGTATGTATAGGAAAATTAGAAAAGCAGTGATAGCAGTACACGAAAAGGGCAAAGAACAAGCTTCCTCCGAGGAGGAAGAAGAACTTGTAGAACCAGAAAGGACTACGGATACTATAGCGTATGTAGGTAAGGGAACTTACCTTAGGAAGGGCATCCGTCCGGAAAACAAGAGAGTCTTTCTCTCTGCTTTAACAAATCCGAATTCGTCTGAACATCAGTTCCAGGAAACTGATAAAAGGCTTCGAGACCGAATGGGGTACCATGTACTCAATTCTATGGATGAACAAGAACTAGCCCGGTCGGCCGTATTATGGGCCGAAAATCCAGACATGTATAATGATGATACATTAGCGCAGACATTCCTGAACCTCTCCCCAGACGAACAGAAATTAGCAGGTGTATACATGATTCAGCACCTCCTCATCAAGTACAGAAACCATCATTCCGACCCAGGTCCCTTACACGAAACACTAGAAGCACTACTTATGGACAGATGGAGAGGTTTCAGTACCAAGTTAATACAAATAATTCTAGAACAACGCCATAAATATAACACCTTCATAAGCTCTGAATATGTTCCCGCCCCGCCTCCAGAAAGGAAAACGTACCACATGCAATGCGGGGGTGGCATTGAAAGTCAGAACCCCTTACGAGAAGTACACCCAGTTATGGGTACAGATAATGTCTTGAAACGTGTATATGTACACACGCCATTGACCAAGCTAGAACTGTTAGAAATGAAGAAACTAGTCCCGTGTCATGATAAAGACCCTGCAGGTTTTCACAGAGAGCTTAAAGACATGTTACTAATGGGGGATTACACGTATGATGATATCATGAAAATGTTGAAAGTATTATTGCCCACGGGTATCTTCGAGAAACTGAAGGAAAAGGAATGGGAGGTGGGGGACACAAAGATTGCATGGGCAGAAATAGAAGACGAAGAAAGAAAACGGGTCCCAGGGGTAGGCCTTGGGGATAAGACTAAAGCATTACCCGGTTTGATAGTACAGGTCTTGCCAAGATTATTGACAACTAGAAAGGAAGATTGGGACGCGATCTCGTCCTGTAAACAGAAACATGATGAAGATACTAGTGACTTCTATTCAAGATTCGAGAAATGTTTTATTATTAACAGTGGCCTCAAACCAAGTAGCGAGTCATATCCGCATCTTTTTGTATCTAAATTAGTCGAGAACTCTCTACCATTAGTTAAAAACCGAGTGTACAAAGTTGAAAGTACTTGGCAGGCAAATACGCCATCCCAGATGTTACAAATGTTACAATATCACCAGAACAGAATTAGAGAAGAACAAGATCAGGAACAGAAACGTATGAAAGACACGAAGATGAAAATGTTAGTAGCACAGACGGTCCCAGCCGACGGTCAGAGAAAAGGTGGGGCCCAGACAAGTCACCCTACAGTTCCCGTTAAAGGGACATGTAATTACTGCAAGCAGCCAGGTCACTATGTACATGAATGTCCAGTCCTGAAACATAACATAGCAACAGGTAAAACAAAAGAAAGACCGCATCCGCCTAGACAAGACCATAACCAGCATCAGTCTCCACCGAATACACAAAATACACAGCCTATGCAAGCTTCTTCGCCTCCAGCCCAGACAGTAGCGGTACCACAGCCACAGCCCATTGCCGCGACTCAGCAAGTTTCACAACAGATGTACCAGTATGCCCAGTCTGCGTACCCAGATTACCCCCGATATACATGAAACAGCCTAGAGAGGGAAGGCGGCCTGCCTCTTATTGAAATTCCTGTAGATCAAGAAGGCCCTTATGTGCACAGTCAGGTATTGGGAAAAGATAGAAAGTTTTTAATTGACACAGGGGCAAGTCGCACCACAATCAGCCATGATGAAGTCCCAGGGGCACCCCTCTCAGGCTCACAGAATGTTTCCCTTGGTTTTTCAGGACAGCCTATTGTAAATGAGGTATCGGAACCTGTACCCTTGGCTGTGGGTCCATTATCACGTATTACAGACCTGTTACTCACGAAATCATGCCCAGAAAATCTGTTAGGAATCAAAACTCTGAAAGCTCTAGGAGCTATAATATGCTGTTCCCCGGAGGGAGTTAGACTCTTTCTACGGGATTTCAAGGGTCACTATGTTTTAAGAGAGTTTGATGTCAGATTGAAAAAGGTGCCAGATTACTTGTGGGCAAAGGGCCCAACTGATGTAGGTTGCATGCATATCACTCCATACCGTGTTACACTCAAGACAGGTGTTGTTTTACCCAGAATCAGACAATACAAGTTACCACCCGATGCTGTAGTGGCTTTACTGAAAATCATTGAAGAACTCATTGCCCAAGGAGTGGTCGTAGAGACCGACTCCAATGTCTGTAATTCACCCATCATTCCGATTCTTAAACGTACCGACCCCAATGCACCGCCAGTATATCGGCTGGTGATTGATTTAAGAGAATTGAATAAATGTATTGTACCACAATACCCTGTGGTCCCCGACATCTCTTCCTTATTGACTGCTATTGATTCTGAAGCAACGTTCTTTACTGTAATTGATCTCAAGAACGCCTTCTTTAGTGTACCTATTGACCCCGACAGCCAATATCTATTCGGATTCAGTTTAAATGGACGAAGCTTCAAATTTTCACGCGCACCTCAAGGAGTCACAGAAAGCCCCAGCATCTATAGTCAAGCACTGAAAAGACAACTAGATTGTATTCAAATGCCAGTTAACACCGCTTTACTGCAATACGTCGATGATCTGCTGATCACCGCACGAAGTGAGCCCGAATGCGAACAAGCATCGCTGACAGTTTTACATTTCCTGGCAGACAAGGGACACAAGGTGTCCCCTTCAAAGCTACAATTCTGTGTTCAGCAAGTTGTGTACCTGGGTCACTTGCTGTCCAAAGTGGGGAGACAGCTCACTCCCGATCGCATCCAGTTAATAGTAAATATGCCGAAACCCCAGACACAAAAGGAAGTGCGGGCCTTCATAGGCCTCACCTCGTACTGCAGACAATGGATTCCTCAATATGCATTTCTGGCTAAACCACTCATCCAGTTAACAACACAGGAGGCAGCGACTTCGAATATCCTCCCTTGGACTCAGGAACACACACAAGCTTTTGAAGAATTAAAGAAAGCCTTATGCCAAGCGCCAGTTTTAGCGACACCATGTTACAACAAACCTTTTACACTTTTTGTTACAGAACGTGATGGTACAGCATTGTCTGTCCTCACTCAAGATCAAGCAGGTTCACATAAGCCTTGCGCTTATTTTTCAAGTACATTGGATTCAGTAGCTCAGGCACTCCCTGCATGCTTAAAGTCAGTAGCAGCAACAGCGTTAGCAATAAGACAAAGTGATTCAATTGTTTTAGGTCATCAGTTAACAGTTCAAGTACCACACTCTGTAGAGGTTTTGTTAAACAGAACCCAGACTCAGCACCTGACTATAGCACGACTGACAGGTTACGAATTAACGCTATTCCAGCCACACATAGAAATCAGACGCTGCAGCATCCTGAACCCAGCAACACTGTTACCTACCGTTATGACAGATCCAGCCCCGCATGATTGCATAGAGATCATTAATGCAGTAACAAAGCCCCGACGAGACTTAACAGATGTACCATTGACAAATCCAGACCTGACACTTTACGTGGATGGTTCATGCCTGAGAACAAATACAGGAGAATTAGTGGCCGCATATGCAGTGACCACTGAAACCGAAGTTAAAGAAACACATCGTATTGACACACTGTCTGCTCAAGCAGCAGAGCTTATTGCTCTGACCCGAGCTTGTATTCTAGCCAAGAACAGAAATGTCAACATATACACTGATTCCCGCTATGCTTTCGGAGTCGTACACGACTTCGGCATGTTATGGCAAGAAAGAGGTTTCCTGACCTCTCATGGTGCCAAGATCCAACACGGTCCCCTCATTCAAGCGCTGTTAGAAGCAATACATCTACCTTCAGGCATATCGGTCATGAAGTGTAAAGCACATACTAAAGCCACAGATTCTGTTTCCCAGGGTAACGACCTGGCAGACCAGACAGCAAAACATACAGCACTGACTCACACTCAGACAACCGATATGACAAAGACGATAGTACCGACTAGGTGTATGGCAGTCAGGGATCCCACACTAGATGTTATCGATATTCAGGCACATGCTACCCCAGATGAAATAAAGAAATGGATTGAACTAGGAGGGATCCAGACAGATCAAGGTTGGATGACAAAGGGAAAATCTACATGGTTTCTCCCTGACTCTATGGTTCAAGTCATGATAAATACAGCACATAGCCCAGCACATCTAGGAGAGAAAGCGATGTTAGACAGTTTACAAAATCTCTGGAGCAATAAACACTTACGAGCAGCAGCAAAACAGAAAGTGCGTACTTGCATGATCTGTTGTCAGTTCAATCCAGGAAAAAGCGTCCCTGTAGAGCAAGGTGGATTTCACCCTCTCGATCACCCTTTTGAAGTCCTCCAGATGGATTATATCCAGATGGACCGATGTCGAGGATTCAAGTATGTCCTTGTAGTTGTCTGTGCTCTGTCCCGCTGGACCGAAGCATACCCAGTCCCAGATTACACTGCTCCGACCACTGCTAAGCAACTGGTTCGTGAATTCTTCCCACGATACGGTTTGCCTCGTGTCGTGTACTCAGATAACGGTCAGCCATTCTCATCTGCATTAATGAAGGAAGTTTCTCTACTGCTAGGATACCAGTGGAAATTCCATTGTGTCCGACATCCCGAAGCCGCAGGCCTGGTAGAAAGGCATAATCAGACACTGAAAATACGCCTTGCAAAGATATGTCAGGAGAAAGGGGTCGACTGGATAGTCGCCCTGCCAGTGGCACTATTCTACATGAGGATGGTCGCCCACTCGAGATCAGGGCTATCCCCGTACGAAGTGGTTTTTGGCAGACCACCGAATATGTGGGGGACGCCCATTCCGAAAAAAATCACTGATGTTGATTGTAATATGTTGACAGATTACCTTGCCTCCTTGATGTCTGCACTCCAATCATGTCGTTCACAGGTTGCCGCAGCCTTCCCTGACAACACTGATGTAAAGCCACACGAGGTCCGTCCGGGGGACCTGGTACTGGTCCGAAATTTCGACAGGAAGAGTCCGCTGGAGCCCCGCTGGAAATCTCCGAAGACCGTCCTTCTCACCACGAGGACCGCCGTGAAGATTGAGGGGAGAAAGGGGTGGGTCCACACGAGTCATGTGAAAATTTTTTTCGAACTGAAACCTGATCGAGACTCGTCCACCCCCACCAAAGACAGTGTTGAACCAAAGGACTTTACAGTATCCGAACGAGAAAAAACTCCCCAAGAAGAATACAGGTCGAAACTCCGATCTAGCAAGTCAGACAGTTTAATTGTTTAAGTCCTCCCCTAGGTGAATCGGTTAAATAGTTTCTGACATGTATCCCCTAGATCGAGATAGAGAGAGACAAGCTAAAAAAGGTGCATATTGTAAATCACTCCGTAGTCACTGTATAGTGACCCTATTAATCATGTTTATTCTAAGTATTTTAGTTATTGTTGCTAGCTTTCTGCTACCTATCTACTGGCCTATTTTCAAGCGTGAACAATCTGTTTATAATGTCTCTGCTGAACACACTTTTAGTGAATTACCTGCACACGAACTCTCTTACAGACTTGCGCTGCGCAACAATACATTCATTAGTATGTTACACCACTCCCATCAGACGAACAATGCTACAGACTGCTGGATATGTGGCCGACTCCCTCCCTACCAGAACTACAAGGGAGCTCTGCCCCTCTTTCCGTACCCGTTCACTCACAATGGCTCCTGTGGGGCATGGTTTAAAATAATTAATTCCATAGATCCTGATATTGCTGTTTTCGATGGGGGCTGGGTTTGGGGAAACTTGAACTTAGTCCTGCTCGATGTCTGTTACCCTGATAAGGAGGGACTCCCCACTCGAAGAGGAACTGATCTAGAAAATGAAGTATATGGATTAGGTAACTACACAATTAGCCTTATGATCCTTACTGTTGAATCCGAAGCTGCACCAGTTCTGCCCCATATGCTAGTATTACCAGTCACTGGTGAGTTATGTGTCCGAAAGAAAGGGTCAGTACACTTAGGTCATAGTAAATGCACTACGGTGGTCGAATTCAGTGATCATGGTAAATCATCCTTTAAAGCTATCAATCACTCATATTTTGTTTGTGGTCATACCGCATACATACGTTTGCCTCCAGATTGGGATGGTACCTGTTATATTGCATTCCTTCTACCACCTGTTTTTCTAGCTCCCCCTGATTACCATAGAAATTCAAATCTAGTAAAGAATAGACCCAGAAGAGATATCCCACTTGTCGACTACACAGAAACGGCATGGGAACAGTACACTGATTTTAATAAAGGATTCTTTTTCTTTTTAGGACCTGTCCAAAACAGTAAATTAATACGTAGATTAACTAGAACACTTGAAGTTGTAGTACATGAAACTGCCTCCGCTTTAGGTAACTTAACAGAGGAGCAATCTGCTATGCGGGTTGTTGTTCTTCAAAATCGTCTTGTTATTGACGTCATCTTGGCAGATAGAGGTGGAGCCTGTAAGGTCATCGGGTCAAGTTGCTGCGTTTTCATCCCACAAAATGCGCCATCTGTTTATCAAGCTATTACCCGTCTGCATAAAATTGCAAATCAGATACATCAGAATCCAGGCACCTGGACTTGGTCCGGTTGGTTCTGGACAACGTTAACTGCTTGGGGATGGAAGATCCTATCCTTCCTAGGTTTTGGCCTTGTCATAGTATTCAGCTGCTGCCTGTGCCTACAGTGTGGGCCGGCGATATGTGGACTGTGTGCCACATCGTGCATTGAACATTCCAGTTTCCTCTCAAACCGTCAAAGAAAGAAAGATGAGCAAATGATGTTGCAAGAACAAACTGATCAAATTATGATGATTAATATATCATGAAGGGTCCGTAGGGAACAAGGAGGGAATGAGGAAATATAAATCTTATGGTCAAGATGTGTTCCCTAGCGCGCACCCCACCGTCTCCATGTACGAATTAAGGTGCATGTAACTTCCATCCTGTACCAGCTATGAAGACGCAAATACATTTGCGTCCAACGTTAACATGTCCTCTTTCAGACCCACCCTGAATGGGTTGAATGGTCCGTTCCTAAGTATGCTATGCCAACGTCTTTTTGTAGTGTACTTCTACGTTTTTCAGCTCTAGCTGAGTAGGCCCTGAATTTCTGTCACCGAGCCTCTTTCCTGGCTTCTGACTCCAAGGGGCCTCTGCCCAGGCTGCCTCTGTACCCGTGAACTCTGACTTACTTTCAGCGCGGCCCCTCGCGCTCAGCTCAGCCTGCTGCCTGCCAAGATTGACTATAACCTTCGAATTATCTGTTCCGCTCCTCGAAAATACATTCCTGCCTACTGGCTTCAGTAAACATCCTCCCAGCTGCAGAGCCAGAGGGCCGACCTGTCTCAGTACAAGTAATTCATAGCTCCTGTTACCATGCTTCCATGGAAGGCCCCGTGCCCCACGCTTTCTCATGCAGACACTTAGGCGCTTATACACGCATCCACAGTTAGCGCAAGAATAGCTTCTGCCCTAGAGACCTTTCCGCTCAGATAATATGGTTCCTAAACATCAGATATCAGATATGATAGACGTACAAGTTGATCTGACATGCCAGACTTCTGTCTCTTTCCGTCAGTGTAAATGTCAAGTCCCCTGCACCCCTCCAATCACACGTCATGCAGCTGCGCGCGCATCCAAGCTTCCGATTTCTGCTGACATTGCCACATTTCTGCTTAGTGCCACCCACCCGTGACACCTATCAGTGACGTTTCTAGCACACACCTCTAGTTCACGCCTCTTGATTACGTACTAGTACCACGTGTACACTGTTATCTTGTCTTCTCTCAGCTGTTACGCCTCCTGCACTGTTGCTTATGGCATGAATTAAGTATAAAAGCTATGTACTGTTAATAAAATGTAGCGCTCTATCCCTTCTGACACCCCTGTGGTGGTCAGAACCCGATATCCTGGTCATGACCATTCCTTTTTAAGGAATAAAACCCCTAAGAAACTCTAACACCACGGACTCTGTCTTTTTTCTTCCGATCTGAGTTATTATTGATTAAGTACTTACCTGCATAGAAATTAAGAGAGTAAATTAATTATTTACATCAGTTTGAGAGGGCGAACAGCTTGGAACCGAGGTGGAGAGGCCCTGAGCAGGTCCTCCTTGCAACTCGAACAGCTGTACGAGTGACCAATAGGAAGCGGTGGATACATTCAACACACTGTCGTCGTGTCTCTCCTGATCTGGTGAATCCTGCTGTGTTGACCGACTTCCAAGAGATTTTGGAGAAAGAAAAGAGCCCAGCTGTGACGTCGGCCGAAGCTGAGGGAGCCTTCCCGGACCACGCTGTTTCTGGACGAGAGCGCTACAATCTGCGGCCACGATAGGAAGATTTTTTGGTTTTCGAGACTGGTTGGTTACCGCTCTGGGGTTTGTGAAACGGAAACCGGGAATCTCAAGGGAGGGGGGTCAGTTCTGCCAAGAGTAGCGACACCCGTCTTGACCCCGGAGAAGGAAACAACGGCTACCTCGGAGCTCAGCACCATATTTTTCCTTTTTAGGTGTAATACACACATATGTACATTTGGGAACTTGTGAACTTTCTGAACTTTTAAGACTTTGAACAATAATTGAACTATGGCGTCTTCTGCATCACGGGATAAAAGAATACTTGGTGCCATCCTCTTTGTCCTAACGATTGTGGTGATAGCAGTGATAGCCTGGGTAGTTGAACTTGTGGTGCCTGCACGTAAACATTTGCTGCCGACTACCCCGGCTCCATCTGAACATTTTCATTTCACCTTGCCTTACCATGAAGAACGGCACCGACAGACTTATTTGAACAATAGCTTTATTCAAATCCTGCATCATACACATAACATGACAAATACATCTAATTGCTGGGTGTGTGGGATGTTGCCCGGGCACCAGAAGAAAGGGGGCACTCCACTCATTCCACTCCTGTTCTCACATAATGGATCCTGCAATGCCTGGTACACTCTTCTCTTCACTTTGAGATGGCCAACAAAAGGGGGGGTGCTTTTCCGTTTGAATAAAAGTATGTTATCATGACCGGGATGGGTATCCACGAGCTGAGGGTACTCGATTTGAATGGGAGGAATATCGCCCCGATAATGTATCTGCCCCACGTGTTTACAGCAACCAACGTAACATTAATGTTTCCAGCTCACATGTTATAAATGTTATTGCCACCAAAGCTGATTTGTGTATACGCAATAAAGGTACGATCTCGGTTGGGAAAAGCGAATGCAATACTACAATCACATTTGACAGCCCGAATGGCATATCGTTTGTAGCATCTCGAAATACGTATTTTATTTGCGGAACGAAGGGTTATCATCAGCTCCCGTTGGGATGGTTAGGTACTTGCTATGTATCTTTTGTACTGCCTCCTGTATTTATTGCCCCACCAATGTATCATAATGATTATATTTTGTATCATGATTTCGTGCTGAATCGTGTTAAATGTGCTGTTGTTCTGGATGACATTGACCAGACGGACACTGCTTTGCAACAGTATGTGGATTTTAATTTGGGACTATTTTCCTTTGTTGGGGCTGCTTTGAATAGTCGAAAGATACGACGACTGTCCCGTGTAGTTGAGGCTGTAGCAAATGATACCGCTATCGCACTGGGGAATATTACTGAGGAACTTCAGATTTCTAGGATCGTCACACTCCAGAACCGAATGGTTCTAGATGTAGTTCTAGCTGACCGTGGGGGGGCATGTAGAATCATTGGAAGCAGCTGTTGTGTCTATGTACCTGACAATTCACCATCTGTTTATGATGCCATTTCGAAACTGCATAAGATAGCTGCTGAAATACACCCAGATAATGGAACTTGGACTCTTTCAGGGTGGTTCTGGTCAATGCTTACCACTTGGGGTTGGAAATTGCTAACGATTCTATGTATCATTGTGGGGATACTGTTTAGTATATGCTTGTGCATTCAATGTGGGCCAGCTTTGTGTTCTATGTGCCTATCGGCTTGTATACCATCAAGACGAGCTCTTGCTCACGATAAAATGATGCTTCATAAAGAAGTAACCCAAATAATGTTGATTGATATTGAAGATGAACACCCTGATTATGTTCACTATGAGGTAGCTTCAGCTAAACGCTAAAAGGGTCGTCTGTCGTAATTTGGCGATGGCCGAGTTAGCGCTTAGCTGTGCTACACGTTTCCTCGTTTAACTTGGCCATACTCGGAAACGCCATTTTGTGTGTTACGGCGGCCATCTTAGATCATGAGCGGCCTCGTGGCCAGCATGGCCTTTAGTCCGTTGTCCGTGCCATTGACCACTTGAGTTTGCCCAGCAACAGGCTATTTTTAGTACTGGTCAAGCCCGTACATGCGCAGTCCCCACTGACCAGTCACCCCTCTGGTATGTGCCGCCTAAACTGACCAGCGGAGTTGTAACCCCTCCAATGAGCTGGCTGTGTTCCAAACATGACCATATATGTACATAACGCTTTGTAACTTTGTACTGCCCATTGTTTTATTACCTGCAAATTGTATAAAAGAGCAAGTCACCCCGATGTTCGGTGTGATACTTCTTGCATTACCGAAGGGTGCTGTAGGAATGTACCACCACCCCATGGGGTCTTAATAAACTTGTTCTTTGAATTTTTCAGTTTCCGTGCCAACAGTTCTTTCGATGTAAGTGGGTTATCTTCGGAGCATGTAGGCCTTGGGAACCCAATACCACAGTACGGGTTACCAAATTTACAACTAAAACAATCTGTTGGACCCACAAGTACTATAGAAACCTCATGTACACAGACAAAAGTTTATGTAAAATATCCTTCATTTATTTTATAAAAGTTAAAAATTCATAGTAACATTGAACATGTTATATGAAACAACAAGAAATACACTTTCAATTTTTGCAAAAAAAATATACACTCAAATGTTAAAAAGAGTTATAAGGTTAAAAAATGCTATTATAGCACTGTCTACATCAACATGTTAAAACATCACATTTATTGGTCAAACAATGATAAAGGATCAAACTGTCGACGCGGCGTTTCGGTGCCCTTTGTTTTATTCTTGCACCTTCTTCAGGGGACTGCAGAGATAATAAGGCAAATAGTCCTTGATGTTAATTAAATAAACATCTAACATGTATCTGGAGTGTAAAACTATGATATATGTCCTCGATATAAATTCTTAAGAGAATATGCAGTAAACTAGAGATGCATTAGAACAATATAAATGAACTTTGGATTGTAATGTGTGAGGGTTACCAAATATTAGGGCAAAATTGAATAGATGTAGCAAACTAAGTGCATTTGATGTTATAATGGAATGGGACCTAATGAAATGTACTGTGATCTTCCCAAACCAAAATGGCGCGGTATAGATATAAACACAATGAGCGCTGCCCACTAAGGGAAAACTGGGGTTCAGTATTGATACAAAACAATACTGATGAACAATGAACATCAATTACATAACACCTAAAATATTTAGATGTTTAAATAGAGTTGAACAATTGCCGCGAGTAAAGAAAGGCCGATCGCCCGATCCAAAATGGCGGCCATAATCAACTAGCGCTATATCTCGAGTTAATACTAGAACCATCAAATTGACATTTGGGAAATAACAATTCTATAATTATTAAAAGGTCCCAATAAAGAACTATAATTGAAAATTATCTTGTGTTGACACCAGAAACAATGATAATATACAAGAGAGAACCATCGCTTCATCTTTCCCAAACCAAAATGGCGCGACATACATGTAAATATAACGAGCGCTGCCCACTGTGGGACACTGGGCTGTACCATTGATTTGTACTAATACAGATTAAACAACGAGATTCTAGCATATAACAACTAAAAAATATCTAGATCTACATATAGTAAATAATCGCCACGATAAAAGAAAGATCGGTTACCCGATCCAAAATGGCGGCCGCGAGTGAAGTCCGTTTCGATAAACCGGGCTCACGAAAATGCCCCATGTAACAAGGTGATAGTAAACCTTAAGGTTAAATGCGCAAATTAGGAAATAAACACAACAACAAAAGGAGATTACAATTTAGATAAAGCCCATTCAAAATAAGAATGACGTTCACGAGATGATCAACGACCAGAAATCTAGCCCATATAAACAGGATCGGATGATTAAAAATCATTGAAAATAGTAAATTTTTGGGCAGAAGGTAAGCAATATAGACTTAATAGTAGGGCTGGAACCACAAATGTAAATAAATGGACACATTACAAGATGGCAGCCCTAGAATCCAAATCAAACTAATTAGCTAATAACAAAGAGACTCCAGGTGGAAAGAATGAACCAATTAACAAAGATATATAAACTGGAGACAGGATGTGTGGAAACTAGATGCAAAATATCCTGAGGAGAGGAAGGCGCCACGCAGTTCAGCTACCACTGTCAAGTAAGTAGGACAAAAAGAGGGGGCTCTACTTAGAAAGGGAATAGGCACAATATACTTTTCCCTATTCTTTTATCTATTTGTATTCCTAGAGTTCTCAGCTAAATTTAAAAAAGCTCCAACTTAGACACTGCAGAATCTAAGGAATTGGACAAATACAGAGAGTGAACTAAACAGAAAGTAACTCCTTGTCTAACCAGAGAGGTAAGATTATCACTGTAAACACAAGATATAGTACCAGGTGTACAAGAATGACCTAGATTAAAACATGAATTGTCTCTTAGATAAAGCAGCTATAAAGACAGAAGGATAAGAAAAGGTAGCTCCCAGATGCGTTCTTCCCACCACGCAAAGGGATATGAAAAGAGGACCGGTAAGAACTGAGAATAGCAATATGTCTGACTGATGCAAGGAAAAGTGTAGTATTACATAAGTACGTCTTTTCCCAATTAGGATTGAAGTGGGTCCCTTCCATATAAACAGAGTGAAAACCCGAAATAACCAACATATAAGGTAAAAACCAGAACCATAGGTTTTCTTATGAATAACCACATAAGTTATAACCATAATCAAATGGAAAAGTTTTTTTGTTCCAGCACAAAACAAAGATACAGTGTAAAGAGCGGATAGAAACAGGCTCATAGACATCAGATCCAAGACATTAAATCACCTGGGTAAGTCAACATGTGGGGGGACTGCAGAGATAATAAGGCAAATAGTCCTTGATGTTAATTAAATAAACATCCAACATGTATCTCGAGTGTAAAACTATGATATATGTCCTCGATATAAATTCTTAAGAGAATATGCAGTAAACTAGAGATGCATTAGAACAATATAAATGAACTTTGGATTGTAATGTGTGAGGGTTACCAAATATTAGGGCCAAATTGAATAGATGTAGCAAACTAAGTGCATTTGATGTTATAATGGAATGGGACCTAATGAAATGTACTGTGATCTTTGTAGATGTGACAATACAGGGATCGAGTCCTGAAGAAGGTGCAAGAATAAAACAAAGGGCACCGAAACGCCGCGTCAACAGTTTGTTCCTTTATCATTGTTTGACCAATAAATGTGATGTTTTAACATGTTGATGTAGACAGTGCTATAATAGCATTTTTTAACCTTATAACTCTTTTTAACATTTGAATGTATATTTTTTTTGCAAAAATTGAAAGTG
This sequence comes from Lissotriton vulgaris, assembly GCF_964263255.1. Classification (NCBI taxonomy): domain Eukaryota; kingdom Metazoa; phylum Chordata; class Amphibia; order Caudata; family Salamandridae; genus Lissotriton; species Lissotriton vulgaris. The sequence goes on from NC_141685.1 coordinate 2,125,949,647, forward strand.
TATTTCTTGTTGTTTCATATAACATGTTCAATATTACTATGAATTTTTAACTTTTATAAAATAAATGAAGGATATTTTACATAAACTTTTGTCCGTGTACATGAGGTTTCTATAGTACTTGTGGGTCCAACAGATTGTTTTAGTTGTAAATTTTGTAACCCGTACAATACTGCAAATCCCTTGTTGTCCAATGAAGACGTCCCCCCAGGGATGTACTTTACTCAAGATTTACTAAATCCAGGAGAAGGAGTTCTGTATTTTGTATGGGATTAAAAATTAGTCACTAATCCCAAACTTCACCACACCAAGTGGCCTAAATATATTAAAGTGTTCGACAGATAGAAAATCAAATTCATTCAACCCCTTTTGATGCCCATACCCAAACAATGAATGAGAGGGACCATTTTTAGACTACTGAATTATGTTGCTCTAAGTATTTGTTGAGCTTACATGAGAGAGTACGTGCTAATACTATCGTCTAAGGTATCTCAAAAGAAATGCATGTTTCAGTAAACACACAGTCTAGGTGGGTTAGCAGGAGTTTAAGATTAAATCCCCTGAGATGAGAAATATTGCCATTGGATGCTAAGCCCTGGAATTGGAGAAGTCTCTACTCAGGTTTGTTAGCTCATCTTCAAATTTAGTGGAAATTAGAAAAATATAAGAATTCACACAAATCAATAGATTGTCTAATTCCCAAGACTGAATGCGCTCAATGTACATTGTATTAGAAATCAGGACCTGTTTGCATTGTCTCCCCCACTTTTTGCCCCATTTGAGACCCCTGGATGCTGTTGTTTTCTGACTCTGAGAGCGCCCTGGGCTCTGCTGGGTAGGTCCAGGGCCAGTAATATGTTGAAAACACACAGTGAAAACACACACATACATCAGGGTACACTATGTGTTAGTGTACACCTATGATTGGCATGACCTACCCTATAAATCCCTAGTACATTATAGTGCAGGGGAATTAAATGTTGTGGGGATAGAGAAATTGCATATTTCACTCCCTCATTGTGATAAAGTGGTTTCCTAAATAGACATTTGTGCTTGGAGCATTGTGGTATGAATATCTACGCTACATTTACATACTCAGAACCCCTAAACTCTTCCCTGGGTGTCCCAAGGATGTGGGGGCCATGTAGCTATAAAATATGTTTTACAGGACCTGGTGTTGGAGAAATTGTACATTTCATTTTCTCCAATGTAGATACCCTGCCACAGAGGTTAGTATACTAATACTTTATTTATGCATAACTATTGGTAAGAATCAAAGAAAAATGCCATTCAAGGACTTAGGAGAATGGTAATGACAAATCCAACATAATGTATTGTCAAATTTAAAGTATACAGAAAAGAAGTTTTAAGACTTTCTTGTCTGTAAGCCAAACTTCAGTCTTCCTGTGGTCTCCCCTGATTGGTCAGAGTTAAGAGGATTAGCCAGGCTGTTTTGATGAAGTATTAAGTGGCTCACCCATGCAGAAACTCTTAGAGAGAGCTCTGCTAAGCAGGAATTCCAGGGCAGGAGGGAACAGTTGTTAACCTTGGAGTTTCAAAGGGGGATAGGACAAGCACAGAATACCAGGTCCATCTACCTCCAAGTTCTCTGACCCAGCCAGATGGCAGGCTTAAGGCAAGAATTTTCTGGAATGGAGCTATGGAAATGAGCCATATCAGAGGTTGGTTTAACTAGTTCTTGCTCCTTTAATGCATGTTCAGCCATATTGAATTTTGGAGAAATAGAGCTTTCTCAGAGAAGACTCTGCTACACTTTGGAGGAAGTGGGCCTGCTCTGGGTTGTTGGCCTGCGCCTCATTGGACAGGAGTGCTCTCCTGCTTGAATATGTGGGAGGTGCAGAGCGTCTTAGATCTGCTGCTTGAAACCAGCAGAAGAAGAAGGCTTACCAAGCTGTAAAGTTGATTTTTTACCATCAGGCCCTGAATTCTGACTGAATGCTCCTGCTACATTATCTGGAACTACAGCCCCATGAATGTACCTTACTTCAAGAGGAATGAGAAGTTGATTTCCTACAAGCTGCAGATTAACAGAGCTCACCTGTACCATCACCACCAAGAATCTCCAGCTTGGAGAGTGTCCAGTGGATTTGTAAGGGTTTTGTCAAAGTGGATTATGGGAACTAAAGTTCCAAACACTCAAGGACCATCAGTGATTCCAGACCCTTGGATTGTGTTTTGGACATTTGGAACCCACAGAGGAACTTCATGAAGAAGGTTTAGAAATGTGGATAAGTTTTGAGAAACTTTGGAAAAAAGCTCTAGAGGGGGACCTACTCAATCGCGAGAGCCAAGCCAGCAACCTTCAACTACGAGCCGGCCTGCCTTGCTGGTTTGTCCTGCTGAAAAGCTCCTGAGTTTGACCAGGAACTCCTTGGAAAGCAAGCCGGCAAACCCTCCTTGAAGCTGGTCTGGTAAAGAGTATCAAGGGACCCAGCAGTAAAAGCTCCAGGAAAATTTCTAAGTCTGAAGGTAAAATCTCAACCGAGGCCTACCGCAAGGGTTCTCCGAGAAGGGCTCCATCGCGGTCGGCCTGAAACTTTGACTGTATCCTGGCCAAGAAAGATCAAATGTCCTAATGTGGTGCTATAGGTTTCTAAGTTCTACATATGCTAAATCTTTATAAAATCATATCTCTGGTTCCCTACATTGGATATTTGTCATTTGGGTGTAATTGTAAAGAGAAAAATATTTCAGATTTTTATAAAGCCATGTGGTGTTTTTATTGTGTGCTGTGTCTTAATTCTTCACTGAATTGGTGTTTTTGAATGCTTTACATACCTCTCTCTGACGTTAAGCCTGCCTGCTTGCAGCCAAGCTACCAAGGGTTGAGCCTTATTGCCAGTGGTAGATGCAAATGTGTCACTGATAATAACCCACTTTCCAACACATTTGTAGGACCTAATTGCATCTAGCTATTACCGAAATGCCATTTATTAGAGATGTAATGTTCATCAAGGTATCTAACCCTCCAGAAGGGCGCCTGGCCCTTTCAATACAGCGTTCTTAACAAACAATATATAGCCATTGGCAGAAAGGCTAGCCCAGAGTCAGTCCATGGAAAAGTCAGAATTAATTATCGTATTAAAACAGTGGACATTACAAATCAGCTAACAATTTATTTGGACACTCCAACAAGACCATGTCAGGGTTGTGCTGCTATGAAAGATGTTATCATGCATATGGCACATATCCGTAATAACAGGTGTAAAGATCTTTTCATCAGACTAGTTCTCTTAATATTCTTCCTTCTACGATCAGAAAAAAGCAAAGGAGACTCAATTAATTCCAATTGGACTTTAGAGGGTGCAATGCTTCCATGAGTCTTCTGTGAGTTACTCTGCTAATATGCACTGGCCCCTTATGTAACTCAATGTTTAATTCCTGTAACTCACCGTCAGCTTTTATTTTAACTAAAGAGGCCACCTTTGTTAAATAATATTGAACTTGAGTTGGTTTATAAGCATTACCCATTGAAAAACTACAAGGATCAGATAGTTGTAGCTGATTTATTTGAGAGGTACGCATATTTCGGTCTAACATGAAAACTTTTATTTATACTTAACTTTTATGTTTTGTACATTAAAAAAATTGTTATCAGTTAAGGGAGAGGTATCTGGGCTCTCTGCTTGCATAGCCTTACATTGACCCCTCTCCCCCCTCACCTCCACCCTCCAGAGACAGTCAATAGATTATTTTCGTTTTTTACAATTTAAACATTACTGATCGAGGAAACTGTTTTGAAGTCAACATCACAAACTAAATATGGCTTGTGTGATTCTCTAAGCAAAATTTCCCAAAACTTGACAGATGACCGTTTGAAACTATTAGATTTTCTTAAAGTAAAATTGACAGGATCTGCACTGGGGTTATTCCCAAACTTTTTTTAGATCGAGTAATTTTAATTACTCGAAACCTATTACATCTGAACCAAAGTCTCTTGAACCAGCCGGATTTCCTACAATGCATGTTAACTTTTCAACCGTGACGCTTCTCCAGCGCGCGCTTTGCCTGTTCCCTCCCACTCGCTCGCATCCCACCCCCCACCAGCTTCTCCAGCGCGGGATTGGCCCGTTCCCTCCCACTCGCTCGCATCCTACCCCTCACCAGGCTTCGACTCTGTGATGCATGCAACCGTGACATTTCTCCAGCGTGCGCTTGGCCCGTTCCCTCCCACTCGCTCGCATCCCGCCCCCCCCACCAGATATCGACTCTGTGATGGACGCTATATAAATGACAGCACTCACCCCCTTACTCAAAGTTTCTTTATTTACATTTGCTCTGTCTCTTCTTAACTCTCATTGCGCACTCACTACCTTCTTCTCGTTCGCAGTGGCTCTTTTTCCCTCTGCCATTTCTCACTTACACTCTTTCTTCTCACCACATCAAAGGCTACTGCTGCTCCCCTGCCCACCCCCCCCCCCACCCACCAGCAATGCCGAAATCTCTTTCTCCCTCTTGCTATGTCTGTTCTCGGACATATTTCATCTTCAACTGTTGATTTGTTTGCATATTTTGGGTCAAAAGAGCTTCGACTCTGTGATGGACGTTATATAAATGACAGCGCTCATTTCGGAGAGAGTATATTCTGTATGACATTTAATGTAGTTTGAAGTAGTATCAGTCCTACCCGACAGAACCACTTTTTCTTTAAACGTCTAAACTACCCAGGTTCTGAGGGACACAGGGTTGCCCCATTGTTTGAACTAGGTCATTTATTGGGTAGATAGAAACTGCTCGATTGGATGAATTGTTCTACATATGTTGAGAGGCTTATGCTGCAGTTTGGAATGACTCGTTACAAAGTCATGTATAGAAATCACTATAAAAGAATGTGTCTACTCTCCACAATCGCCAACATTAGTGATGGTGTTCTGGTCAGCAGACTCTTATTGAGGTGGAAGATCGACTATTAGTTTTTGAGAGCCCTCCCTCCTTATGAGACATTGGAACATAGCATAGCAGAGGTAGGATTGGACATTTCTCAAAACTGCAGAGCGGCAGAGCAGCACAAATAGCACAGCAAAATAATGGTTTTCAAGGTTTTTAGGCATTCTACCACCTGCTATGTGGTCAATATGCATGCACATACCTCCTCCATGGCGTGCAGAATCCAAAATACTCTGTACTCAGCAGCTCCGGTGAGCTTCGCGGGCACAATCCACCATCAAACTTCATAGTGCACCATTAAACGGCAGAGCACCAAAACCCAATGCAGAGCTAAATCAAGGTGACCCTGGATGGGGGTTCACATGGCTGGCACTCCACAGTCCACTCCTCTCCAATCTGACTGCCTACCAGGCCTGGAATCAGAAAATCCTGATCCTACTAGCCAGACCTGCTCATTACTAAAACAAGTCACTTTTCCGAAACAACTCTTTCCTCTGGAGTAGCACATATGTCCATATTGAAGATGCCCAGCTCAGTTCATATGCTCCACTGAACTCTGTTCGCTCACTCTGCTCCACATCTATGCTCTCAGCTCCACTGCTCTGCTCTTTCTCTTGGCAAAGACTAACTTTTTGATTTTTCTTTTTCTGCAAAATATTCCTGACCTCCACTGAGAACTGAGGTCTGTATAACTGCTTCAGTAATGCTCGTTATGAGGACCATCATTTCCATATTAACACAAAACACTAACATAACAGGAACTATCTCCAATCAAATGCCAATACGATGAAGATCATGCTGTCTGGGAAAGCTGCCTCTCTATGAATGGATGAGTGGCGGCCTCACCAACAGGGTTCCATTCTGGTACCCAAACAAGTAGTAAAAAATCTTGGCATGAAAATATACCAAGCCCTAACCGTGAAAGAACCTAACCATGAGAGAACATATCTTGGCCACCTCCGTAGAATGCTATCATAATAGGCGCCTTCTGCTCAAACATTTCCCCTACTTTCCAACCTCTGCCCACAAGACTCTCGTCCAAGCCTAAGTAATGAGCAGGTTGGACTATGGCAACGCCCTCCTAGCAGATGTAAATGAGACCCCAGACAGTTCAATAGACTGCAGCCAGACTTGTTCTAAACAGTCCATCAGGTTCGGCTTTTGTGTCCCTGCTGAGGGAACTGCACTAGCTACCGGTGAAGAAAAGATCGTGTTTCAAGATCTGCTACCTTACCTATAATGCCCTAAAAGGGAAAGGCCCACTATATCTGCAACAATGTTACCTAAGATCCCTGGATACAGCCCTACTGAATGTTCTTACTGGAACAAGCTTCCACTATATATTCGCACATGTTCAAACTACTGCAGATTTAGGAAACTCCTCAAATCCCACCTGTTCTGATCTTTATCTTTCTACTGATCCCTGCTTCCACAGCAGCGCTGAGATGCCCCTGGTGAGTTGTGCGCTATTATAAATATAATTAACATAACATAACAAAGTCCACAGATGCACCACACAATCCAAGCCCAAAATAGGCAGACTAAACTTTACACACCCAACTTACCTTTGATATGCCTTTATTGGCTGTCATTGGACACTTAGCAGCATTTAACTCCCCAGAATCAAACTGTGTATCACCTACCTAATTAAACCTATAGTTTGCATTGCCCATCTAAAACACACTAGAAAGAAACATGATCACCTCAGGTATTAAAGCCATATACTCAACAAAGCGTTGTGATCTTAACTTCTATTTTCTCTCTGCATATACACACAGATTGTTAAAACATTAAGATTAAGTTGGCCAAATAATATCACCTTTTATGTGCAGAATTCTGAATCAGAAAACAATACATCAAATACATTAATTTCATATTACTTGTTGGATTATGCATCCTAGCCAGTGGAAGGCAACCAAAGCAGGTAATATATTATTCTATTTCCGCAGATACATGAACAGTTTTTCTTTCCCATTCTGCAATCTCTGTAGCAAGCCCAAAAGGATTTCTGGCATTCTAAAGTAAGCAGAATTAGCATAATCCATATACAGACAATAAATATGCCACATCCAACTGAAACTCAATCAATCAATCAATCAATCAATCAAAGCATTTGTATAGCGCGCTACTCACCCGGAGGGTCTCAAGGCGCTTGGGGTAGGGGGGTCCACTACTGCTCGAACAGCCAGGTCTTGAGTTGCTTCCTGAAGGCGAGGTGGTCATGGGTCAGGCGGAGGTGGGTGGGGAGGGAGTTCCACGTCTTGGCGGCCAGGTAGGAGAAGGATCTTCCTCCCGTTGTGGCTCTTCGGAGGCGGGGGACGGTGGCGAGTGCGTGGCTGGTTGATCGAAGCTGGCGGGTAGGAGTGTAGAAGTTCAGGCGGTCGTTGAAGTATCTTGGGCCTTGGTTGTGGAGAGCTTTGTGTGCGTGGGTGAGGAGTCGGAACGTGATTCTCTTGTTGACGGGGAGCCAGTGCAGGTTTCTCAGGTGTGCGGAGATGTGGCTGTGTCGGGGGATGTCCAGGATGAGTCGTGCTGAGGCGTTCTGAATGTGCTGGAGTCTTTTCTGGAGTTTTGCGGTGGTTCCGGCGTAGAGGGAGTTGCCGTAGTCCAGTCGGCTGGTGACGAGGGCCTGGTGACCGTCTTCCTGGTTTCGGTGGGGATCCACCGGAAGATCTTACGTAGCATGCGTAGGATGTTGAAGCATGATGAGGAAACTGCGTTCACTTGTCTGGTCATGGAGAGGGAGGAGTCCAGGATGAAGCCCAGGTTGCATGCGTGGTCTGTTGGTTTGGGTGCACTGCCCAGCGCAGGGGGTCATCAGGAGTCGTCCCAGGTGGAGGGCGACGATCCCAGGATGAGGACCTCCATCTTATCTGAGTTCAGTTTCAGGCGGCTGTTCATCATCCACTCGGCTACGTCTTTCATCCCTTCGTGTAGGTTGGTTCTGGCGGTGGCGGGGTCGTTGGTGAGGGAGAGGATCAGCTGGGTGTCGTTGGCGTAGGAGATGATGTTGAGGTTGTGTTGGCGTGCGATGGCCGCGAGGGGGCTCATGTAGATGTTGAACAGCGTGGGGCTGAGTGAAGATCCTTGTGGTACGCTGCAGATGACTTCGGTGGCTTCTGATCTGAACGGGGGGAGGCGGACTCTCTGTGTCCTTCCGGCTAAGAAGGAGATGATCCATTCCAGTGCCGTCTCCTGGATTCCGATGTTGTTGAGGCCCTGCACTAGGGTGCGGTGGTAGACCGCGTCGAATGCCGCAGAGAGGTCCAAGAGGATGAGGGCCGCTGTTTCCCTGTTGTCGAGCAGGGTTCGGATGTCGTCGGTGGCTGCTATGAGGGCGGTCTCGGTACTGTGGTTGGCCCAGAAGCCGGACTGCGAGTGGTCGAGAGATCCATTCGTCTCGAGGAAGGCGGCCAGCTGTCTGTTGACGGTATGAATTCTGTTTTCGATAAACTAGCCACTCATTGTCACGTCAAAAAAACTCCCACAAACCTCACGCTCCCTGGCATTCACTTGATTTAAAGACAGAGTAAGAAACACCTCTTAGTTAACATAACGCTAAAAAGAACTAGAATTAAATCACTGAGAGACAACTTACGCTAGTCCTATTTTGCATAGTGCTAAATGCGAGATGTCTCTTACTATGCATGTTTGAGAGACAACTAACGCTAGTTCTTTTTAGCGTAGTGTTAACTAAGAGGTGTTTCTTACTCTGCATGTCACAAGTGAGTTGTGTAGACATGCATGATTACTTAATTACTGAGACACAATCTAAGCTAGGCGCCTGGTTCAGTCCTTTGACTCCATCAGGTTTTCCTGCATTGCATGCTCCCAGCATCTTTTGACTTCTACAGTCCAGTCATACTGTCAAATGTTTCAGAGTAGCATATTGTATAATCCTTTGATAGTTGCACCACTTTCTCCCTTATAGAGCGGTGCCTCCTTCCTGAGTCGTCACCAGGTCGAGGTGAAGATCTTTGCCCAGCAATAGCGGGTAGGAGTTTTTTTCACCCTTTTTTCACTTATAGTAAATTTAATCCCACAGTTGTATCACCTCCGCATAGGTGGCACAGATCTGAAGGAATTATTTTGTTTCCAATAGGTAGATTCACCTTCCGGAGTAGTCGTACCATGAACATATCTGGTTTCTATATCCTTTTATGTTTATTCACTGGAGCACTGTAGCAGCAGCATCTGTATAGGTCCTGAAAAAAACCTCGCCCGACTCAGGGAAATTTTTAGGCTGAAACTTGTTGACCACTATTCTCCACCATACCACTGTGACTTAAATCCATGTCACTAGTGCACTGTTTTTAATCCTGGCACAGGGTGCTCTCGAATAAAACATATTTTTTGCAGCCCCCAGCTAGTTTTACTCGCACTTTTTGCACATTTTGTATTTTCTTTACGCTGCGCCCTTGCACACACTAATTTGCTCATCACATGTGGATTTAGAATATCCTAAAGAAATAAAAATTCAAAACATCACCGAGCTCCTCCCTCTCAGAGAGGGGGTTGTAGCCCTCAAGAGAACTAGGTTTTTCTTTGGAGAGGAGAATCCCATATGATGAAGCATGTCACCTCTGGTGAGTTAGGGATTTCGTTCTAAAAAGGGAATTTCCCACAATTAGGCCTGTGTGTTATAGTCTGTGGCTTAATTAAAAACAATTGTGTTCTTTAACATTCTATCCATAGTAGACCCAAGGATTCTGTGTGTGTTTTTCAGTTCAAGATAAACCTCTTCCCAGGCCTAAACCATTCTTTTTAATACATAAAAGTCACCCCTAGAGTAAATATTGAACAGGCCAGAGGGCAGGGTGTAGAATATTTAAAAGTTTTACATGTCCTGGTAGTAAAGGACTCCTGGATTCGTTTTTCACTACTGTAAGGTCTACCTCTCACAAGGTATAACATTGATGTTACCTTATTACATATGTAAATGAAAAACTTCCAATTGAGTGCAGGTAGACAGGTCGAGTTTGGTGTCAGCAGAATTGCAGTTAAAAGCCCTCTGTAATGGTAAAGTGGGAATTTTCATCACAGTTTGGAAAATGCCACTTTTAGAAGGCTGGCATTTTCTTGTCCTAGCCATTTGGTGCCTGCAGCCTCATCCTGGGACATAATACTAGGTATAGCTGACAGTTGGTCTGTGTGTATTTCTCCCAGACAGTGAGACAAAGGGAACTAAAGTGTGGCAAGATGAGCCACTCTTTGTTAACAAGAAAGAGAAGCTGTCACCTACCACACTTGTACATCAAAAAGGCTCTTCCTGAGCACACTAACAAAGAGTTTGACACTAGTGTTTTGTGACTACAGAAAAGTGGTGGTCAGGCAGGGAGGAATGAAATGCCTGACACCTCAGTGAATGTGAAACCTGTAGAAGATTCCTCTACTTCAAGGGGGCACCAGGTATAAATAGCGAATCCTTAAATCCGATTCTTCAGAACATTTCTGGACCTGTAGATGACTCTGCCAGGAAGAAGGACTGCTCTACTGTTGAAAGAACTGCCACCCTGCTCGACTGCTGCCCCAAAGGACTGCTGCCCTTCTGCTCTCTTTTGTGGGTGAGAAGCACTGGAACCTGTATCAAGAAACCACCAGAGTGAATCCAAGGTCTAGTCTCTTATAATGAGCACCAGCACTTTACAACTGTCAGTCGGGTGTCAACCCAGTCCTGACCCCTTGGAAATGGGCCTGAAGATGCTCTGTCAGCGCATCTTTGGACCCAGCAAAACTGATGCATCTCCTCTGCTGAACAGCGCAATCCCTAGCAGAACTGACGTATCCCCTCTCCTGCATGGACTTTCACGGTCCAAGGACTTTGCATTGCCTTTGCAGCCTGCAACCTCATCGTAACCGGCACGGCGCATCCCTAATGCAGACCCTCACATCGCAAGGCTCTTGCTGATGGCAGCCTCAATGATAATGCAGGACCTGCATTGCCTTCAAAAACCTAGCTGCTGTTGTGCAATGCAACTGTAACGGTTAGCAACCCACAGATATCCCACGCAGAGAAACCTTAAGCCACCAACCTTCAGGTACTGGCCGGCGGGGACCACAGCGCGAAGAATAGTATCCCAGTTCCCAAATAATGCCCACTCTCCCTGCACTATACTCATGCAAAGGACAGAAGGCACTCCAGGAAAAAGGGATAAAACAACGAAGGAGGATGTTGTTGCGAAGTACCCCTCTTGGTCTGGTCACTAGGGAAGGAGGTCTTCAGGTCACAACAAATACTGAGAAAACAAAAGGGAACAGACCATTAGTTCCCTGCCTACAGTTCGTAGAGTATAAAAGACTTCAAAGGGAAACCCGTACTTACAAAGAACATAAAGGGAGATGCCCAAAGAAAAGGATTCTGGATGATGTAGTACCGGTTCGGTAATACTGAGTCTCAAGTGTTCCTTTACCTCCAGGTCCCCTGAAAGGGAGGATAGGGGTGGTTTCGAATGGCGCCTACTAGTTATTGTCACTAGAGGTATTAAACGAAGGATGACAACAAAAGGACTGTAGCTCCACCTCTGGACTACGGAAAACAAACATAAACAGTATCTCTAGCACGGCCGTGCTCTACAGGTTCCTACCTCTAAAGTTCGAGAAGGAAAAAGATTCGGCGTCCTCCGAGCGGGAAGGCAAGCGTCCGCGCACCACTTGATCCGGCGTCCTCCTAGCGGGAAGGCAAGCGTCCGCGCACCACTCTATCCGGCGTCCTCCGTGCGGGAAGGCAAGCGTCCGCGCACCACTCTCTCCGACGTCCTCCTAGCGGGAAGGCAAGCGTCCGCGCACCTCTCTCCGACGTCCTCCTAGCGGGAAGGCAAGCGTCCGCGCTCAAGCTCTCTCTCTCTTGACAGGAAGGCAAGATTGACAAGCAAGGAGCTACGCTGGGGGATTGCATATATCTCCGTTCCCACAACCACTTCCGGTTTGCCAGCACCCAAGTCTTTCTGGGAGTTGTAGTGTCCCGGCGGTTTCCGCCTATTGCGTACCTTTTTCGTCCTTTCGTGGACAACAGCGCTACAGAGCCCCCTCTCAAGGACTGCCGACTCGGCGGTCGACCCGGCTTCCCCGGATGCTCCTCGTGGAAGCGAACCACCAACTCGGGACAATGGAGGTTTTGTTCGGGTTCCCAAGTGCGTTCCTCGACCCCAAACCCTTTCCAATGTACTAGATACTGAACCCTACCCCGGTACAACCTTGAGTCTAACAGTTCCTGCACCTCATATTCCTCCAACCCATCCACTAGCACAGGAGGGGGTTGAACGGGTAGTCTAGTCTCTACGGGGCAGGGCTGGAGAAGGGACACATGAAACACGGGGTGGATATGCCAGGTGCGAGGAATGGACAATCTCATGGCCACAGGGTTTATCACTTCCTCGATACTGTAAGGCCCTATGTACTTGGGTTTTAGTTTGTTGATACCCCGGAGATGGAGATATCTCGTGGAAAGCCATACCTTGTCCCCCACCTCGTACCCTGGCTCAGGACTGCGTTTCGTGTCCGCATGTCTTTTCTGCTTTGCTTGGGCAGCTGCCAGATGATGAATGGCGTCGATTTGGACCGCATGCAGATGAGCATGGTGTTCTTGGATGCTCGGCAGCTGTGATGCTACAGGCCATTCAAAAGGAAGAATGTTCGGGTGATAACCCAAAAGACAAAAGAAAGGGGAGCAGCCCAGAGTGGAGTGTTCGGTGTTATTGTAGGTGAACTCTGCCATCCACAGGAGGGTGACCCAGTCGACTGTGTTTTGGAGGGAAAAAACATCGCAAATACTGCTCTATGGTCTGGTTGAGGCGTTCCGTTTTTCCGTCTGTTTGAGGGTGGTAACTCGTTGAGAGCCGGGCATCGATGGTTAGTGTTTTGCAAAGGGCCTTCCAGAAACGAGATGTAAACTGCGACCCCCTATCTGTAATGAAAACGGATGGGACACCATGGGCTCGCACGAGATGTTGCAGGATCACAAGTGCCAGTTCTGCGGAGGTGGGTATTCTCTCCAAAGGTACAAAATGGCCCATTTTGGTCAGATGGTCAACAAGGACCAGGATTGTAGTCTTTCCTTGACACAACGGCATTTCAACTATGAAGTCCATTGATACAGTGTGCCAAGGTTTGGGAGGAATGGGAATCGGGCGGAGCAACCCAGCGGGTCGGTTATGTATCGCCTTGCTTTGTGCGCACACCGAACAATTCCGGACGTATTTCTTTACGTCGTTCCTGAGGTTGGGCCACCAGAAAGACCGCTCTATGGTGGCAATAGTCTTATAGACACCCCAATGTCCTCCCAGCACAGAGTCGTGAGCCCACGTAAGTACCTGCATCTGTAGGCCAGGGTCCGGGACATACAAGGCATGGTGATGATACAAAAGGTCGTTGTTTTGTGTGCGCCCTAGAGGTTCTTCTTGGAGCCAGGTTGGGATATCGATGTCCGTCAACGACACCCTAATGTCCTCGAGGAAATCAGTGGAGGTGAGCAAGGCAATGGTGCTTTCGGGAAAGGCACCCTCAGACAGAATAGAAGGAGGTTCACTGGGTTCCATGGTGTCGGAGTCTGTGATATCCTGGTTCCTGGAAAGGGCATCGGCCTTCCCATTTTGTGGACCGGGACGATACTTGATCACGAAGTCGTAATCCGCGAAAAAGAGTGTCCATCGGAGTTGTCTTGGTGTGAGGGCTTTCGCCGTTTTCAAGAACAGAAGGTTCCTGTGATCCGTGTATATCTCAAAGGTATGCCGGGCCCCCCACAAGTAGTGTCTCCATTCTTCGCAGCCTCTTTTGATGGCGAGCAATTCTTTATCCGTGATGGAATAATTGATCTCGCTTGGGCTCAGTTTCTTTGAGTAATAGGCGACGGGATGTATTTGTCCAGTTGTCGGGTGTCTTTGGGACAAGACCCCTCCCAGAGCGAACTGGGATGCATCTGTTTCCAATATGAATGGCAGTTGGGCATCAGGATGGCGCAAAATGGGGGCTTGCGTGAAGCGCTCCTTGAGGGTGCGAAAGGAGAGATCTGCTTCTTCCCCCCACACAAATGGCACATTTTTTCGCAACAGACAGGAGATGGGATGAATAATCCTGGAAAAATCTTTTATAAATCTCCTGTAATAATTTGCAAAGCCCAGGAAACTCTGCACTGATTTAACGCTCCGTGGCGTAGCCCAGTTCTCGATGGCCTCTACTTTTCCAGTTTCCATCTGGAATCCGTTAGCGTTGATCACGTAGCCCAGAAAGGACACCTCGGGGACATGAAAGAGACACTTTTCAAGTTTGGCGTACAATTCGTTTTGTTGCAGGCGTTCTAGTACTTCAGTGACATGTTGTACGTGGTCTTGCATGGTCTTCGAATAGATGAGTATATCATCGATGTATACCATGCATATGGTATCTAACAATCCCCTTAGCACCTCATCCATGAAATATTGGAAGGCGGCAGGGGCGTTGCATAGACCAAATGGCATTACCCTATACTCAAAGAGCCCAAACTTGGTGCGGAATGCGGTCTTCCACTCGTCGCCTTGTTTTACGCGCACCAGATGGTAGGCCCCACGAAGGTCCAGCTTGGTGAAATAGCGGGCTCCTTTGATTTGATCCATCAGAACGGATATCAACGGAAGGGGGTATCTGTTTTTGACGGTGATACTATTCAGTGCTCTGTAGTCAATACAGGGTCTCAACTCATCACAATCCTTTTTCGGGATAAAAAATAAAGGGGAGGAAGCAGGGGAAGTGGAATGGCGAATGAATCCGGAGGCCATGTTTTCATCAATGTATTTTCTCAAATACTGGTTCTCTTTCTCTGCTAGAGCATAGACTCTACTGCATGGAATCGCTGCCCCGGGTAGAAGATCAATACAGCAATCGTACTCACGATGCGGGGGTAATCTAGTTGCCTGCTTCTTGTCAAATAGTGCATGAAACCTTTCATATTCTCTGGGTAAAGAGCTGGTCTTTTTCGGGGTTTCCGCACAGGATACCGCCAAATGATGCGCCCACGGGGTCTCTACGTCTTCGGCTATCTCCTGGAAACTTTTGCAGCAATGTTCCTTGCAGTAGGCCGAGTTCATCGTCACCGTTCGTGCTGACCAGCTTACATCAGGATCGTGGAGTGTCAGCCAGGGCATGCCGAGGATGAGGCGGAACTGTGGCGCCGCTATCATGTCAAATTGTATGAATTCATGGTGTTCTTCATGCTGCATGCGCAGAGGCACCGTATGTTTGGTTACTGGCCCAGAGGTCAAGGAAGAGCCGTCAACTGCTTTTACATTTTCTGGCTCCTTCTTTCTCTCCCACTCAATTCCCAGGGATGCAGCATACTCGAGGTCAATGTAGTTCCCTGTGGCCCCCGAATCCAGCAGGGCTTCCACATGAGTGACGTTGTTTCCTGCTATGAATAATGTCACCGGCATGTTTATATGGGCCACAGCTGGCATCATCGTGTTGGCAAGGAGAGAGGAGATCGATGTCTGTCTCACGTCCAACCCAGCGACCTCAGTCTGGGCCGGACTCTTTAGTTTTCCGACGTCTCCTTGGTTCCCATTATAACGGATTTTCTTGACCCCGGGTTTCTCTCCGGTTGCTGGGCCCTCGCTCTGCATTCACGTATGAAGTGCCCCCCTTTTCCGCAATACAAACAAAGCTTCATCCTTCGTCTGCGATCCCGTTCTTCCGTTGTCAGAGGACCTCGGATCCCACCGATCTGCATCGGCTCGACCCCCTCCGGATTCTTAGGACCTTCCTCCGACGATGGTTTTGGTTTGGGATACCATCCCTTCATGTCGCTCCGGTTTCGGTCTCCCCGCCTTTCCAGAAGGCGATGGTCGAGTTGGACTGTAAGATCTATCAAATCCTCGCAGTTGGCAGGCATTTGAACTACTTGTGATAGGACGTCCTTTAGCTCACTGCGAAGTCCTTGATAGAACAACGAGGTGCGTTTCTCCTGGGGCCAGTCTGTTTCAACCACCAGTCTATTGAAAGCGGTGATATAAGTCAAGAGGTCCTGTGACCCTTGGCGTAACGTGATAAGTTCCTTGTCCAAGGACAACATATGAGTCTTGCGGTCAAACAACCTCCGGAGAGCCGAACAGAAATCAGGGAAGTGATGCAACACCGGATCATTCTTCTCCATTAACGGGATTGTCCAACTAGCCGCGTTTCCACTCATATAGGACATCATAAAGGATGTTTTGGACGCGTCGTTCTGAAACACCGCAGGCTTGCACAAAAAGTGGAGCCGGCATTGATTTAGGAAGGTCTCAAATTTCTTTGGATCCCCATGAAAGCGTTCTGGTGGGGCAAGAGGAATGCCCGTGTTCTGTATGACATGCACCGTGGGTGTAGAGTCGGTGGAGGACTGAGGTATGGCATTGGGGACCGAGAACCCACCCCCTGATGCTCCCTGAGGAAGGGGTTGAGTCACTGGATGACCAGGGGGAGGCAGAGTTGCTTCTCTGATGTAAGAACCTGATCCCTGCCCTTTACGTACCATGCCCGCTACCTCTCTCCTCATGGTATTCATTTCTTTCTTCATCTCTTGGTTTTCTACACGCGATGCGTGTACCTCGTGTTGAAGCACAGTAAGGCTTTCTACCAGCGAGGCTAACATAGTATTTGGTTCCATGGTCCAGGCTCGGCTTGTCTACTTGGGCTTGTCAATCTGTAACGGTTAGCAACCCACAGATATCCCACGCAGAGAAACCTTAAGCCACCAACCTTCAGGTACTGGCCGGCGGGGACCACAGCGCGAAGAATAGTATCCCAGTTCCCAAATAATGCCCACTCTCCCTGCACTATACTCATGCAAAGGACAGAAGGCACTCCAGGAAAAAGGGATAAAACAACGAAGGAGGATGTTGTTGCAAAGTACCCCTCTTGGTCTGGTCACTAGGGAAGGAGGTCTTCAGGTCACAACAAATACTGAGAAAACAAAAGGGAACAGACCATTAGTTCCCTGCCTACAGTTCGTAGAGTATAAAAGACTTCAAAGGGAAACCCGTACTTACAAAGAACATAAAGGGAGATGCCCAAAGAAAAGGATTCTGGATGATGTAGTACCGGTTCGGTAATACTGAGTCTCAAGTGTTCCTTTACCTCCAGGTCCCCTGAAAGGGAGGATAGGGGTGGTTTCGAATGGCACCTACTAGTTATTGTCACTAGAGGTATTAAACGAAGGATGACAACAAAAGGACTGTAGCTCCACCTCTGGACTACGGAAAACAAACATAAACAGTATCTCTAGCACGGCCGTGCTCTACAGGTTCCTACCTCTAAAGTTCGAGAAGGAAAAAGATTCGGCGTCCTCCGAGCGGGAAGGCAAGCGTCCGCGCACCACTTGATCCGGCGTCCTCCTAGCGGGAAGGCAAGCGTCCGCGCACCACTCTATCCGGCGTCCTCCGTGCGGGAAGGCAAGCGTCCGCGCACCACTCTCTCCGACGTCCTCCTAGCGGGAAGGCAAGCGTCCGCGCACCTCTCTCCGACGTCCTCCTAGCGGGAAGGCAAGCGTCCGCGCTCAAGCTCTCTCTCTCTTGACAGGAAGGCAAGATTGACAAGCAAGGAGCTACGCTGGGGGATTGCATATATCTCCGTTCCCACAACCACTTCCGGTTTGCCAGCACCCAAGTCTTTCTGGGAGTTGTAGTGTCCCGGCGGTTTCCGCCTATTGCGTACCTTTTTCGTCCTTTCGTGGACAACAGCGCTACAGCAACCCCAACGCAGGCACTCGCATTGAAAACCTCTTGTTGATAGCAGCCTTGACGAGGATGCAGGACTTCACATCCCAAGCAGCACTTTTCTCCGGAACCAGCCAGGGTGCAATGCATCTTCCACACAGGACTTTGCATTTTAAGCCCACCTCATCTACGACATCCTTGGTTTGCAGAAAAATATTGATTTAGAAATTTCGAACTACAGAAATATTGAGTCCTAAATATCCTCAGTGAGAAATATCGACAGCAAGAATATATATATATTTTTTTACCACTGTGGGCTGCACCACCCAACCAAATGTCCAAAAACAATGATTAAATGTCCATCCGATGTTGTAAATATTTGAGATTTCTTTATTCTTCCTTTTTTTTATTCGAAATAAAGCACCAAGCAGCCCACAGTTATAAAAAGTATATGTTGGTCATTCTTACTGCTCATTGGAAATGGCAGGGGTAGTGGTGCTGCACACCGTGGGAGCATAGTGCTCAAATCTCTGTTAAAAGTTTTGAGGGTATGAAAATAGAGAATACTATCATCTAAATTGAGGGAAGTATGTCACATACACTCTTTAGTGTTAGTAAGGTTTTGCTGTTTCCCTTTTTTTTTAGAAAGAATATTGTGGTCAAGAATATCGATTTGAAGGTAAGAAATATTGTTTAAAAAAAATATAGACGTCAATAATATTGTTTTACAAAAATATAGTTGTTTAAAATATAGATTTTTTATTTAGTGTTATGTATTTCAGTATATATTTTAAATATATGTGATGTATCCAACATGTTCCCTACTGTTACACTCACTGGAGTGGGAATAGTAATTTTTACCCCATCACTAGCCAACACTTTCCCTACTGTTGTACTCTTTGAAGTGAGAATAGTAATGTTTGCCCCTCCATTAGCCAACATTTTCCCTACTGTTGCATGCATTGGAGTGGGAATAGTAATTTTTACCCCATTGCTATGCAAAACATTTCCTACAGTATCCTTACAGTTGCACTGACTTGAGCGGGAATGGGCTTTTTTACCCATCCGCTATCCAACACTTTCTGTACTGTTGCACTCATTGGAATGGGAATAGTAATTGTTACCCCTCTGCTAACCAACACCATCCCTACTGTTACACTCACTGGAATGGTAATAGTAATGTTTACCTCTCTGCTATCCAAAACTTTCCCTACTGTTGCACTGACTGCAGTGGGAATAGTAATTTTTACCCCATCGCTATGCAAAACGTTCCGTACTGTTGCACTTATTGGAGTGGGAATAGTAATTTTGATACCTCCACTATCCAACACTTTTCCTACTGTTACACTCACTGGAGTGTGAATAGTAATTGTTACCTCTCTGCTATCCAACACTTTCCCTACTGTTGCACTGACTAGTGAGGGAATAGTAATTTGTACCCCTCCGCTTTCCAACACATTTCCTACTGTTGTTTTCATTCATTAAACTGTTTAAAATATTTGAACTTAAATTTCCCATTCTAAACAGTTTAATGTTTTAATTAATAATAGAATGTTTTAACATAAATGTTGTTATTTGTATATGTATATATATATTTATTTGTTAAAAGATTATATATTTTCAAAATTATAAAATACATTTAAATGAATAGTTTACTAATTGTTTTACAGTAAATATATAAACCAATTATTAGATATGTGTGTTTAACTTTTTTAAGTTATGTTCATTTGTTATTTTTGTTAAATGTATATTAAATCACTTTTTTAAATTAAGTTTATTATTTAATAAATTAAGTTTATTATTTAATATATTTCATATTTCATGTTAATTTATATGTATAAAAAAACGATATTTTTCCATCTATATTTATTTAATTGATATTTTTTCGATATTTTTGTTCTTACCTTAGGATGCTGATATTTTTGACATCTATATTTATGACACGATATTGTAGTATGGGGATGTTTTGGGTGTCGATGTTTTGTCAGTGAACCGCCAGCCTCGACGACAACGCAGGACCTCACATCACCTCGACTGCAGGATGCATCCTCAACACAAGACCATGCAAAGCTCTGTGACCAGGGTTTAAGGTATTCTTGTTCAGCAGGTCTAACAGGGTCCCTGTAGCTGGTGCAAACTCCATCGTGGTCAGCCTGAGCTTGTAACTTTGTCCCACTCCGGCATGACCAGATAACTGCAGTTGGTGCTTTGTTTTTTTTTTGCACTATATGTACTGAAATATTTAAAGTTTCATATCTCCAATTTCATAATTGGAATTGTTGTTGTTTTATTTATTAAAATTCACTCTATTTTCAAAATTGATGTTTTATTCATGTTTCTTGTGTTGCGTTTTCATTTTATTACTGTTTGAAATGCTGCATAAAAACAAATAGTTGCACAAACGAAATGGCATTTCCCAATGCATGTTTGAGCTTGGTTTAAATGTTGTGTATGGGACAATGCCTCAATATAAGTTCTCTTTACAAGTCTTTTTGAATTTTGAGAAAATGTAACTCTCCACCACGTGTATGTGGATTTACTCAATATCAAACCCGGTGTTAAAGGCGAGGAGTGGGAGGATCAAGGAGTGGTTTGCCTTGTCAACTTGTGAATGCCCACCCACTCATGAGTTTGTGGTTATGGAAAAAAATATTTTCCCCGTGGAAGAAAAAAGAAACAAAAATATGTCTTTGCACATCAGGCTGCCTTTCCACATTCTGCAGTTATACAACATGCACACATACACATTGGGGGCTTCGAAGCCTTTGGAAACAAATCACGGTTCACTCAGTAGTACATATTGTTGATACAGCTTTCCAATGATATAACTGCAGAGCTTTGTGAAGAGCAGAAAATCATAAATGGTCATTGTTGCTCTCATATATATGTTTGGTGATTACGGAGTGGGATGTGATCGCTGATTCTCCGTCCGGCATAGGTCATCAGAATTTCTTTTTTTTTTTTTACTCAAATACTACTCACTTATAAAGTGTATTTGCATTATTCATTGTTTTGAAGAACGTGTGTACGTACATATTTTAGGAGCTAGGAAATTGTTTTTCGTTGAGCATTAATTTATCATGCTTTTTGTTTAAGAGTGAATTATATATACATCCATCCCTCAAACACGTGTTGCTAGTCGTGTCATTTATCAGATCGATTTGCTTGTCCGGTGACAGAATACTGTTGTCTACCTGGTGTATGAACCAACCTATTCACACTGTGGAAATAAAAATGAGAGTGGTGCTGGAGCTGCATGGCGAGTTTTTGTAAGTCCTGAGGGACCACTGGGCCATTACAAAAGGGATGAACAACTAATTGTGCACATAAAAGATAATACAAATCCTATTTTCACGATCAATAATTTTCTGGCTGTGTGGACGCATCGACCTTTGCAATGGTTACAAGCTGGTCAATTGTTACCTGGCATTTCGCCTCATATTTAACACCTTCACATAAAACACAGTTTCCGAGGGACTACTTCTGTGCGATGAAGGTGTCACCTATTTTACTGAATCCTCTTAAATCTCAATTTTACAGGAAGTCACACACTTGTTAAACTGCTCTATGTCGGTAGAAGCTGCTCTAATATTTAACTGTTAACTATACAAACAAGGCTACACTTTGGAGAATGTTTTACGAAGCTGCTGAGTCTGCTCAGAACAGAGAAGTGTAGGCTGAAGTTGCACTGATGTCCCACTTAGGGACACCCCACGAAACATTGGGATAAGTGGCCACTTACAGGAAAATATTACTAGTGACAAGTAAATAACATTCTCCCACGGTGTCAGCAATATGGCGGCGTACGGCTGAGAATGCTGACACAGCTCTCGGCCCCGGGCACGTGCAATTTTGAACAAAGCTAGTTTCTGCCCGTCTGAAAGTCAGAAGACCTTCACACAGACTCAAGGCTCGACCCGCGCTCAGGAAGCATCTGCTCCCACATTTCTATATGCGGTACCAGGTAAACAGTGGCTGTGCTTGTGTTTACCTACCTGACTGCTTGTTTCGGCTATCTGAGTGTCCAGGCCCAGTGGCGGTGGTGATGGTGGTGTCCCGGGGAAGATGGCCCCCGCGCTGCTCCTGACAGGCTTTGTGCTTGCGGTCGCTGTTGTGGGGGGATTGTTGGCTCGAGCGGCAGCCCAGACAAGAAAGAAGGAGACCTCTTAGGCTGTTATACGGTTCATACTATATCAGTAAGACTGTATGTTTGGACAACATAAATGTCAAACCTCTACAAGACTGAGGGCCCGAATCCCCGATGTAGGTAATCCCAGATTACCGATTCTTAAATACCGAATCATACCGATTCGGTATTTAAGAACTGGCAATCGGGATGTAGGTAATTTTACCGATTTAATTACCGAATCGGTATGATTCGGTAATTACCGAATCGGTATTTACCGATTTGGTAATTGCCATTCATTCCTATGGGCCTGAAGGCCCATAGGAATGAATGTCAATTACCGAATCGGTATGCCCATAGGAATGAATGTCAATTACCGAATCGGTAAATACCGATTCGGTAATTGGGGAAAAATAGAAGGGTGGCAGGATGTCACTTTGACACCCTGTTGCACCCCTCAATTGTGCATGGGTGCACATGTTGCAGACATACATGCCCTTAGGGCATGTATGTCTGCAACATGGCACTGTTTTAAAAGCAAAAAAAATGCTTTTTAAAGGGTTTTCATTATTTACCACCAACTTGTAGTTGGTGGTAAATAACGAATTCTTAAACCCCTATAGCGCTGATTACAGTGCTACCTACATGTCAAGATACAGATTCAGTAATTTTGCAGAATCAGTAAAATTACTGATTCGGTAAAATGACCGAATATGTACCTTGACATGCCCCTACATCCCGGTATTTGCCTTCCTACATCTGGCCCTGAGTCCTTGCACACCATGTAGATATGGCAGCTTCAGTCCTAGCCAGCTCACAGCGCTCTACCTTGACCGCTAGACCTAACGAGGTAAAAGACAGTATGTGCAAACTCAAACATGGCAACTCTGAATTCCCAAGGAAATCGTGGAAATAGATCAGTTCTTTTAGTTAGTTACTTGTTGCCTAAGTTAGAAATCCTTAGGAAAAACAGAAGACAAGAGTGGTTTGGCAAAACAGGAACAGTTTGTGTAATTAAACTGTATGGCAGGGAGAACAGTTACAAGCATGAAGTCTGAGGACTGTCTCAATTTACAATAGATAAATATCCTTCTTTCATACAAAATATGACAGGTTATAAAAGTTTGCAGAATACCATATATGGTTAGGAATGTTAGTTCCTGCCTTTGGAGTCATAAATTAATGGTCTAATGGTTACGACAAGTCTTTGTCAACCTCAAGTGGGCGTAATGTGGCCAGTGGATATCATGTCCAGTTGTCCAGCAGGGGAACGCGTGATCACTATGTGTGCTTGGTCCTGATTGGCAATGTGTCCCTAACACGTGACATTTGAATTAATTTTGATGGTGTTTTTAGGAGCAAGCATACGTCCTCCAGCCATGTGCTTTATTGGGGCAATCTCCCCTGACCATTGTTATATCATTGCAGCCATCAGTGGGATTGATCAAGATTTTCCTGCCTGCTACACACCCTCCCACCTGTGACCTATCAATCAGTAATCACTGACCTAGGTCTCAGGGCCTGCTTGATTACATATGTGTGAATAATAAATTGCTATTAATAAAGACAAGATTTCATTTTTATCGATGACCGCATCGATTTCCATATTAACAAACTCATGCATGCCCAAAGTGAGACACAAGAAATACTCAAATTAGCATTTCAAACCTTTATGGAAGCAATAAGATTTTTGTGTAAAATATGTGCGCTGAAATGAATAATAGAAAGGAACAGAACAGAGGAATCAACATTACAAGAATGGTATAGAACATAAACAGTTTAACCGTTGTGCTGTTACATTGACTATATGCATACATATATATAATAATTTCTATACTCCTACCTAGTGCTTCTTAAGCTAAAGAGTTTAGGGGGTGTAAATCTGCCTGAATAACCTAGGGTGTCCTAACTCCCTAGTTCTCTGTGTATATGTTTCATCTGGGAGCCCATTCTTGTGCAGAGCAGGCCATCATCCTTCTCAGGAAGGTAAACAGGATTCAGCTGTGCTGGAATTCTAGCATGGGGTGACCTCGACAGTGACAATGAAATGCTCCACTGTATAAACAAAGGATTGGTGATGTTTATATAATAAACTTCACCTATGTTGCCATTCCAAAGCTCTAGTCAAGCCGTCATTATTGATTCTACCCTTGCAAACACCAACATTTTGTGCAGTAAACTTAAGACTGGTACAGAATGTTCAAGGCCATGATAATATGCCTACAGAGAAGTGTAAATGTAAGCAAATCCCTTTCAGAGAATACTATCCTATGCATGCAAGCAAATGTGTTTCAAATCACCATTTAAGAAAGAAGTCAACTTTAAGCATACAAAATAGTGGTGTCCCTCGTCCGAGGCCTATATAACTACATAACAATGCATGGTTGTAGATGCCAGACCCTCGAGGCATACATTATTGAGGCACCTGCCCACGATGCATTGGGGATCACTGGGCTGCAGGATCATCTGGTGAGAGGGCGAGTGGGGACCCCACCGGAACAGCAACAATGGCACACAAAAAGAAACCCAAGGAGCCCATGGTGCGCAATAGTGTTACTGCACTGTCTGGGAAGCTTGAATTACCAGCAACTACAGGCTCCAGGGTTAAATGTCGAAACTCGGTGGCTCGCATAGAAAATCAGATGCTACTCTTGGCATGGCTCCTTGTGCTGGAGGAGCCGGGTAAGCTCTGGGATCAATAACACAGGCACCCCAGGCACCCAAGTAAGCAGCCCTGTGGGCCCCTTTTGTGATATACTTGCTAATGCTCCACCACTGACCACTGTGAGAAAAACATTTGTGGATTTCTTTAGTCCTAAGGGTTTGGGACTGCATGCATCTACCGCTTCTGCGACAGTCAAAACTCGGCTTGCTCGCTTAGCAAATCAGATGCTACTCTTGGCATGGCTCCTTGTACTGGTGGTGCCGGGTAAACTCTGGGATCAATAACACAGGCACCCAAGTAAGCAGCCCAGTGGGCCCCTTTTGTGACATACTTGATAATGCTCCATCATTAATCACTGAGAAAAACAATGGTGGATTTATTTAGTCCTAAGGGCTGGGGACTGCATCTACCACTTCTGTCACCTGTCCCCCTGGGTTTAGTGAGGCAACTTGGGGGTCTGGGAATGCCGCCTCTAATACAAGCAAGACTGATTCACTGCCTCTAGGGCCTGTGGGGGATCTCACAATTGAGTGGGGGTCTACTAGTGATAATGCATCTCAGATTACTACCTTGATGGAGAGTGGGACAGGTCCCCCCACAGGCATGCATAATAATAGAGAGAATGTTTCCCACAAGAACAAAGAAGCCCTTGAATCCTTTTTTTCTTTAGCTGATCTCTCAGAGACAGGTAACATGGCCATGTCTGGTTCAGTGTGATTTTACTCAATAGGGGAGAAGCACCTAGGCCCAAGGCAGCAGGTGAGGTCAAAGAACCTACGCCAGGGGTTCTTTTAGAGCCAATGGATGACCCTGAAAGTCATTCTAATGCTGCAGTGATCACTGAGATTAGCGACAATCATTTGTTATGGCACCCTGAGGGAGTGGAATTAACCCCCACAAACAAGACTATGTTAGAAGCATTTTCTATGGATCAAGTGGAAACCGGAGATGCTTTCCCTGGGACACGGGCACTATTCACCCCCCTGCCGACTGTTATTTCTGGGTATCTGTGCCACAACAAGGGGTACAGATGTTCTCTGCTTTGCCTCAATCTATTATCTGCTCCAACTGCACAGGGAGGAATATAAAATGGACTTTATAGGCCACATGTATGATAGTTAGTGTTTGCAATTTCCGGATAGCGATTTTGTAGAACTTGCTATTTGGAAATTGCAAAATGAGATGTACGTAGGAGAGTATTCCACTGTTTCCAAATAAGAAAGGCTATTAGGAAAAGTTGCATTCCGGATGCAGAATGATGACGTAAGAACAAGAAAGTTTAGAAATACAGGGTGTTGGCACAACTCAGAAGCCTAGGAAGGAGCTGGGAGGAAGGAATACTCCTGTTTGATGTCCAGCATTGGAAATCTAATTCCCGAAGAGCACCGTGTCCAAGGAAGATGGAGACAAGAACCTTGGCAGCAGGAAGCACAAAGCAACATTTTCTGAAGAGGAGCTGGTGCTGTTAAAAGAAGATTGTGTGGCACACAAGGACCAGCTATTTTGGAAAAGCATAATTTTCTGTTCCTGAGGCCCATAAAAAAAATATGAAACTACATCCTGGAGAAAGTCAACTCACTTTGTGTCACCCAGTGAACAATACCAGAGATTAGGTAACCCTGGTATAACCTAAGTTCCCACAGCATACAGAAGGTAGGTAGGAGGACGTCGAAGCCTCATGGCACAGGTGGCGGACCCTCCAAACATCTTCCTCCCACTCCAATGGTATCACTGGTTGAGGAGACATTTGAACCTGAAAGTGTGGCGGGAGTATCGAACATTGGCACTACCAATCCTGCAGGCTTCAGCCAAGGTAGGTCATTTCCTGTTCATTTCTTACAATGGCATAGTGTTTGTAAGTTGCCAAGTACAACATCTTAGCTAACAAAATTCCATGGAGATGTTTGCTATAATTTGGCAATGTATTATTGGAGCTGTAGTGCATCTTTAGTTATATGGTGTATTGTGTGCTAATAATTAACCTACACATATCTATACATAATATTCATGTCACAAACACATAAATCACATTTTCAACAATACAACGCAAACTTTTTAACAATTTATTTACAATAAGTATATACATACATTTCTACAGATCCAACCCAGGATGTGTCTGAAACCATTGAGAGTGATGAAGCAATTGAAATACATATGGAAATGGAGGACAGTACAATTGCTACTCCTACGGCCATTTCTCCAATCCAACTACCATGAGAGTAAACGTGTCCCCACTACCAGATTTTGAGAAAGGCGATGAGGTGCTATCACAAAGTGCAGGACACTCAGACCAACATTCCACAATGATAATGTTTCAAATGATATGGCAAACACATTTCAATTTTTTGGTGTCCTGGAGAAACCCATCATCACAGGACAGTGCCTGAAAGCCAAACAGATTACATCTGTTAAAGACATCTGCAAAGCATGTCAAGGTCATTGCTGCAATTGCAGAAAGGACATGACAGTTGGATTGCTGCCATGGAGAAAGAGCAATGTCTGCAAAGAGGCAGGCACAAGCAGCACATGGCACGCTATGATGCTTTTACTAAATCTATCAATTGATTTACTGTAGCCACAACCACTTTTGCACGGAGAACTGTCAATATCCTTAATGTCATGGGGCACTGCTGTCAAGATGTTGCAGGCTGGATGGTCCAAGTGATCACAGCTCTGGAAAAAATACAGACACATAACCTGTCTGTACCCAACATTTTGCCACCACCTGAAAGTGAAGACGGCTTTAGCCTCAGTGCCAGATGGCTACTGTACCAGGCAAACATCCTGACACACATCTGAAAAAGAAATATCCCCATCTCTACAGCAACTGCAGCCTGTGCAGGTAAGAGCGGTGGGGCAGGGTAGGAGCGGGGTATTTCAACAGACGACTACTAGGGAAAATTAATTATTTCTTTAATTTACCCTCTTGGTCATCTGTCGGATCCCCTCTAACCCTGCCCCACTGCTTTTACCTGCACGGAACGTGGCTGCTCCACAGCCAAGTCCTGCTGAGAAGGCGAATAACACCAGAGCCCGTAAAAAGTGACTTTTGTAGACACTCAGATGTATGAGACTGCTTTGTTAGGTTTGCGTACTCAAACTTCTTTTTTTTTTAAACAACCTATAACCTATAAGGATGCAGTTGATGATGAAAAATTATATTGTTACAACCTGAAAAAAAGGTTAACTTTCAGTCATGGACAAAACATTACCATCATGGGTGTTGTCTATTTCTTAGATGGGGTCTTCGTTCTTACCGTAAAAATAGTTGTTGGTGATCTCTGTGCATCAAGCTCGACCCACTCGCGCAAGAAATCACTGTCCACACCTCTTTAGGAGCAAGAAAGGCCACTTTATTTTAAGACAGGTGCATCATAAATTTCGTGAACACATTCATTATTTATTTATTTACCATAATTCAACTCTACAGTGAGCCTACAAAACCAAAATCCCAAAAGCACGAACTAACTCTTGCCTACTACCCCTAGTACTACCCAACGAGCTACCCTTCAGGATGGCCAACCCGCTCCAGGCTGCCCACCCCACTAGCAAAACCCGCCTCCTAAAAGAACAAAGACACCTGTCCTAACAGTGGCATACCTAAAAAACAAAGCAGCACCTAGAGCACCGCAAAATAAAAACCCAAAAATAAAATAAAAAAGAGGGAGGGTGGGTGGGGCAAAACAAAACCTCCCTTCCCTAGCTTCCCGCCACGCAGTTCCCAACCGCCAGCCTGACTCCCTTATATCTCCTCCCCTAATCAGTCCCCACCTGTTGCCCTGACTCTCGCGCGAACACGCCCAGGAAAAGACTGGCTCGCGCCTAGCTCTCCCTGGGTCCCCCCTCGCGCAAGAAATCACTGTCCACACCTCTTTAGGAGCAAGAAAGGCCACTTTATTTTAAGACAGGTGCATCATAAATTTCGTGAACACATTCATTATTTATTTGTTTACCATAATTCAACTCTACAGTGAGCCTACAAAACCTAAATCCCAAAAGCCCGAACTAACTCTTGCCTACTACCCCTAGTACTACCCAACGAGCTACCCTTCAGGATGGCCAACCCGCTCCAGGCTGCCCACCCCACTAGCAAACCCCGCCACCCAGGAAAACCTTTAGCGTTTTCCTGCCCCACCTAAAAATGGAAAGGAAGGAGCACACCACAACTGCACCTGAAGAACTTTGCTAATCAAATCCCTGAGCTCCAGAAGGTAAAAAGAAATGCCCAATGAAGACAGATGTACACCGTCTTCACAGAATAAATGCTGTTCAGATACTTTTAAATGGTAATGATCCAAACTGTAGATACCTAAATGGTGACAAAAAAGTCGCATTGTTCTATTAACTTTCCGTCGAGCCTTTTCCAGGGCAGAATGACTCCTCGCCCCACGCCATTGCAATCGAGGCACAAACTCAGTCCATATCAGCATGGTGCTCACCCATGTGGTCTTGATGATTTCCAGGTCTTGTTTCATTAATTTCAACAAAGTCAAACCGGAGAGCGAAACTAAGTCATTCTCGCCCAGATGCAGCACCAGGAGATCCGGAGGGCCCCCCAAACACTGTGAAACCAAAGCAGCCAAGGCGGGAAAAAGACCACCCCAGCGCATGCCCTCCGTTCCATGCCAGGAGACTTCATGCGTCATGCTGTTTAAACCAAGTGATCTCCCACAAAGCTGACTGGCAGCGGCTAAAGCTGCCCGTTTAACAAAAGAGTGCCCCAGGATCCACACCCTCTTTTTGGATCCGGCGACTGAGGGCCAAGGACCTAGGAGAAAAAGAAATGTTAGACAAGCAAAAAATGTACTATTTTCTCACATATTTTTCACAACACTTGGAGCGCCAACGTCCAATGCGACAAATTTGTGACCAATCCCACCCCAACCTAGCGGCCTCCGTCGCCGCCCCAATCCTGAATAAATGGGTACCAAATTGAACAGGATCCCTCCCCAGGCGCAACAAAACCTTGCGTAATACAGCCAACAATTGAGGTGCAACTATAGGGCTACCATCAGCATGACAAAAAATGGGCCCCTGGAAAAAATGTTGGGAGGACACAAAAACTTCCCATTCTCCCACCGGGCAACATGCAGATACACCACTCCTGCCCAGGAACACCCACTTACCCCTCCCCATCTGATCGGTTTTGGACGTCCGCAGCCACAGCCGCACTCTGTCATGTTCCAACACCACCTCATTGCTGGTCATACCCACCCTACCCCGCAACCCCAACAACTCTGAGGCCCGAAATGCCCCAAAGAATAACCAGACAAAACACAAACGAAATTTGGCACATTCAAAAGCATCATGGCAACACACCTCTAATTCCGGTAAAAGCAACTGGAGCAAATCAAAAGTCACCGGCTGCCGGAGCTGCTGACCACCAGCCCGAAGCCTGGTCAAACCCTTCAACACTTTACGAACCAACACCCCCCCAACAGGATCCCTCCCCCACCAAAGCTGCCCATAAAAAGAAACCCCAGCCAACTTGCCAGAAATGGTTGTGGGCGAGAGGCCCTTATCCGCTAAATGTAAAACAAACTGCAAGAGGAATTGTTCATCGGATAACCCGGCCCTGATTGGCCCCGCCAAATCCTTACCAAACTGCAGAAACTCATGCCAGGCCTTCACATAACCCCGCCTTGTGGAGTCGGCCACTGATTTTTCGACCAAATGGTGTACCCTCAATCCCCCAGATCCCATACGTACTGTGGGATCGCCGTTGGTTCCAGGTCCGCCCCAGGAGCCAATTTGCAGAATTCGGACCACTGAAAGCGAGACAAAGAGTCAGCGATGCAATTAGAAGTTCCAGGAACATGCCGTGCTTTAAAGACAATATTTAATTGCAGACACCGCAGCATGAATGCGCGCAGGAGCCGCAAAACACGCAAGTCACGAGCCTTTTGGTGATTGACCAGGTGGACTACTGCCAGATTGTCCACATGGAACAAGACGGAGCGATTCTGAAACTCCTCCCCCCAGAGATACAAAGCAACCAGCAGCGGGAAGAGCTCAAGAAACGCTATGCTGCGACCCTGTTCCTTCCAGTGCACCGGCCAGCCGGCCGCGCACCAACGACCTTCCCAAAATACACCGAATCCGTGAGCTCCCGCAGCATCCGTGAACAACTGCACTTGCCACACCATGTCCACATCCGCAAAAAACAAGGACACGCCATTGAAATCCTGCAGGAAACGGAGCCAGACAGTCAAATCGGCACGTGCAGCGGTGGTAATGCGCACTCGATGATGGGGAAGGCTAGCGCCGGACATTGAAAGACCCAGACGTCTACAGAACGTCCTGCCCGCCCGAACAACCCGGCAAGCAAAATTGAGGTACCCCAAAAGCTTCTGGACGGTCCTCAAAACCACTTTCCGCTCCCCCAACACCAGGTGGATGAATGCAGACATTTCCCGCACTTTAGCCGCAGGCAATCTCGCCATCATAGACATGGTATCAATTTCAATCCCTAAGAAAGTCAGGGATGTACAGGGACCTTCGGTCTTATCCGGCGCCAAAGGAACGCCCAATTCCTCCGCCAGAGCCTGAAAGATTGTCAAAGCCGACTGACACTGCCCAGAGTGACCCTCACCAATGAAAAGAAAATCATCAAGGTAATGGCAGACCAGGACGTGGCCACTGACAAAAGTGAAGCGCCACTGCAGAAATGTACTGAATGTCTCAAAGAGGGAGCATGATACTGAACAGCCCATGGGCAACACCTTATCAACGTAGAAACTACCATCAAAATGCATGCCCAGAAGACTGAAATCCCAAGGATGGATGGGCAAGAGCCTGAAAGCCGACTGAATGTCACTTTTCGCCAGCAAGGCCCCAACGCCAGCCGTGCGAACGAGCCGCAAGGCATCGTCCACGGAAGCATAATTGACAGTTGAGTCAGCTGGATCAATAAAATCGTTAATGGATGCACCCTCGGGCCATGACAGGTGATGGATAAGGCGAAACTCCCCCTCCGCCTTTTTAGGTACCACACCCAGAGGCGAGACGATCAAATCAGGGAGAGGGCAATTCAGGAAAGGACCAGCAATCCGACCCGCTGCAAGCTCGGCATCTAGCTTCTTCCGCACAACATGAGGACTCTCTTTCGCAGACTTCAGATTGTCAGACCACCTACCCACCCTGGGTCCCTGATACCCAATCCGGAACCCAATTCTGAAACCCCAAGACAAAATCTTAGCAGCCTCAAAATCAGGACAATCCACCAACCAGAGATCCAGAACATCCTGCTTAATAGGAGTAGGAGCCCTTGTAAACAGCGTGCTGAGGCTGTCCCCTGCCCCCTGAACCCCGTCCTTGATCACCAAAGCGCTGTCCGGGAAAACACTGGGTGAGCGCATGCCGTCCCCCACACTGCGAACACTCATGCTTATACCTGCAAGCTGGTCGGTTACAGGAACCCCTGTTAAAATGCCAGCACGTGCCAAAGGAGGATGATTGACCTCTGCCCCACACCCCCGCCCCAGACAGAGCGGGGCGAGCTGGAAAGGGCCGATAATACACTGGTTGCCCGCTAGCCGTGTGGGTCGTAGCGGGCGGGTGAGCCGATGCCATCCACTGTAGCCACAATTCGGAATCAACCTCACCCCATGAACGCTCAGGAAAAACACTCATACGTGCCCTGAATTCTTCATCATACGACAACCATGCAAAGCCTCCAAAATAGCTGTGAGCTTTGCGGATGACATCGGCATATTTAAACATGTCTATCGCCTTGCCCGGATGACGTTGGCAATAAACGCTGGCATAAATAAGAAAGGCCGAAGTCCAATTCTCTATCGACTTCGGAACACGAGGCCTCCGAGCCAATTCTAATTCCTCCTCCTTCGACCCTTCTTTAGCTTGGACATCTCTATGTAGAAGCCGAAAAACATCCACAAATGCACCAGACCATATGTGATTCTTTGTTTTTTCAGACAAATGGGACCCCAAAGGCATCCCCACCCCAGAATACGGTAGTTTTTTAGGTAGGATACTATCCTCCGTAACAGGTGTGGCAGCAGCCCCCCCAGTCCCTGCTGTAGAAACTTCCCCTGAAAATTGCACACTAGAAACATTCGAAATCACCGGCCGCTCAAGCCTCGGTGCCAGAGCGACTCGCTCACCAACAACCCCATCACCCGTACCAATTGATCTTGTACTCTTAGCAGGGAGACTCTCCCTGGGTTGCCACACGGACCACCACCCATCCTTACCTCTTGGCAACTGCTCCGACTGTGGTTGAACAGCCACACGATCCCCTTGAGAAAGTCCAGACCTCACTGCCCCTCGTACTGCTGCATGGTCCGCACGAGACTCCTGCAAAACACGAGAAACAGTGGGTTGCCCCAACCCGCCCCTCTGGGCCCGTGCTGCCAAAAGCCCAACATCTTTGTCTCTCAATTCCCCTTCTTCCAAATCATCATCATGAAAATTCCCATAGAAAGCTTCGTCAGAAAATGCAACTTGCGTACTGCCACTTGGCATAGCCCCATCACCAATACCCCCATCATAAAACTGCCAGTCAATGTTCTGAAAGCTGTGTGCACTCAAAGCTGCAGAAGAGATATCCGCTCCAGATAACTCCCCTGTAAGCCCACCACTGGAAACAGCCGTGGGGACAGTTCCCGGGCCCGTAGAAACAGCCAACAGCCGCCCAGCCGGAGGCGCAGCTTGAAAACTGCGGCCGCTCAAGCCAGACAAGGAAGAATTCGCAAAACCACCCTCCCTTAGAGCGGAATCGCAATCACCCCCCGATGGCCGAACCACCGACGCCAGACCATTGACACCACCCGACCCAGTCGCAGGTCCGCCCTGGAGGACACCTGGCCGTCCCCGTGGGACCGGGAACAGAGCTTGCCCAGAAACCGGGGGCGCCCCCCTGTGAACCAAACCCAACCCTCAGGGGCCAAGGGCGTGGGAGGGGCAGTGTGGGGGCCAGTCGCACCGAGGGCAGCAGACTTGGTGGCCGGCGGGGGCAGCATGCAGGGTACAGCACCCTCTGGATTCAAAACAGAAGCCTGAGTGGGAGCCCCAGTGGGGGAATAGGCAGGCGGCGCGGCAGTAGGTGGCCCAACATCTGCACATCCCAGTAGTGTGGGGCCAAAAGTGTGAAGGGGGGGAGGGCCAGGCACCGGCGTGGCAGGGGAGAGCAGGAAACATTGCCCATTGATCCATAAGTACGGGGAAACCCCCTCCGACAAGGCAGACACTGAAGCTGGTGTGTCCACCTGCTCTGCAGCAGGGAAAGAGGGGCGTGCATGCCCTGTCAATTCCAGACTCCGCCCCCGCTTTGTTTTGGGACCCGCCTGTGGCTTCCCAGACTTCCCCGGGGCAAGACCGCCTGAGCGCTGAGCCTGCCGGCCCACAGAACGCCCCCGCCTCCCCCCGGGCGCCCCACGTATACCAGCACTGAATATTGGTAAAGCACATACCTGCTGGAGGGCGCCCGGGACACCCGGCGGGGGCTCCACAGCTGCGGGGGGCGGAACCGGCATAGACCCGTCCGCCGGCATGGCCGCCTCGCCGTCTTCCTCCTCCGCCGGGCCTGGGGACAAACACGCCGTCACCGCCCTGGACACACCCTCCGCAGCCTTGCGAGGGGGGCGGGCCATTCCGACCCACGCCTCCGCCGGCACACCAGGCCGCAGCAGGTCCTCTCGCCCAGCCGCGCAGAGAGTCTGCACGGCCCTCCGCACCTCCGCTGCTTCCTCCATGGAGCCAGAGAAAGGTAAACACACGCGCGCCGCAAAACAAAACCTCCCTTCCCTAGCTTCCCGCCACGCAGTTCCCAACCGCCAGCCTGACTCCCTTATATCTCCTCCCCTAATCAGTCCCCACCTGTTGCCCTGACTCTCGCGCGAACACGCCCAGGAAGAGACCGGCTCGCGCCTAGCTCTCCCTGGGTCCCCCCTGCTGCATGTGTCCCGTCCTGCTGAATCTGTAGTGGTGGTAGGTTGTCATCTGAGACTGATTCTGGCAGTATGTTGAGTTTGAGTAGACCCTTCCTCGTGGTTATGTTGTGGAGAATGCCAGATGAGGCAACGATTTTGCAACAGGCCTCAGGTCTGTTGAATAGTGCTCTACCAGTTTTGAGGAGACATCTGAATCGAGACTGGAGTATTCCAAAGGTACTTTCAGTTATTAAACGTGTTGTATTATGTGCCCTGTTCCACTGCCTTGCACTTCTGGTTCTTGGATGCAAGTATGGTGTCAGTATCCATGGGCGCAGGCATATGCACTGTATCCTTAAACATTATAAGAAGGGTAGACTATAAGGTCATTTTCCAAATACACTATTGGACCCTGTGTGAATTGGGTTTGCAATTCCCTTACCGAGTAAAAAGCCATTGCACAAATTACCCAGTGACAGATGGTTATTACTTCCACTGTGGTGGAACATAAAGGAGTCATGGCTACAAGGTTATTGATGATGCGTGAAGCATCATGCACTACCTGTACATTGCCTGAATGTATGCTTTTTCTGTTTCTATAAACAAATTCATTTGCAGAAGGGCATATGGCAATATGTCTGCCATTAACACAACATATTACATTGGGAAACTGTGATACCCAATAAACATTAGTTTGGTCTGTTGTAAATATTGGGGAGTATTTGGCAAATAAATATATTGTTTCATGTTTCTACCCATGAAATCCAAAAACCTGTTGAAAAAACCTAGAAAAAAGCACTTTGTGACACTCTCCCTGCCACTTCTGCCACTGCATTGGGGATTTCTGAAGGGAATGAGGGATTTGACCATAGAAGGTACATTGTCCACTTTTTCCTGTAGTCATTTTCCCAACATAGAGGCCTATTAGGATGGCGGACGGGCCTGCGTCCGTCCGCCAACCCCGAGGTGGAGGGACCGTCCGCAGGGACAGGGGCGGTCCTTCCATACCAATTAGGATGTGACCGCCATCCTCGCGGTCACATCCCGTATCTTTAACCTTGCGGCGGGTGCTGCTAGAAGCAGCACCCGCCGCAAGGTAAAAATGCATGCTTTGCATTTACATGCACATGTGCATGTAAATGCAGGGGGGTACCATATGTACCCCCCATGTGCACCCCGCACCCCCGACATTCTGGGGGCCTGCAGCGGGCCCCCAAACACAAAACACCACATGGTTTTCCACGGCGGAAAAGCCGCTGTGAAAAAGCATGTTTACGTCTGCAACCTAATATGATATCAGAGTTTGTAAGGAACATTTTCCCTTTAGGGAAAAACTAAAAACTTTCCTGTTTAATTACTAGTTCTGGTTGGGCAATTGATAACATTAGACAGGGCCTTTTTGTTCTCAGATGCTGCCAAAGGCGCGGAGATACTCCTCAGGGAGTCGATTCCCAGCGCGGTACAAGTCTGTAAATAAATAAATAAATAAATAAATAAATATGGCTGGCGGTGTCTTGCAGACACCGCCACCATATTTGCGTGCATTCAACATGGATCAGCGGCAGACGGACTTGCCGTCCACCGCTGATACCACCGCCATCCTAATGTGGCGTTGGGTGTTTCCAATTTCCACGGCAGTGAATCTTCATCCTCCAGGCCGGCGGTGGCTTCCGGCGACCCAGAGGATGCGGATTCACCGCCAGCCCTTTAGTGACTGGGACATTGATTGCCTGATACAACGGGCACATAGATTTCCTATCAACAAGTCAAACAAGGGCTGAACAGCTCCGTTTCTTCGCGCTATTCTGATCTTCATGGGGGGAGCTTTGTGTTTAGGCAGCAAATATTTAAGTTGGCTCATCCTAGTAAACCTGTCAAGGCCTGTGGAGTTGAATTCTTTGTTAGGTCCTATTTCTGCTGGGAGACATTATGACGCAGATGCTGTCTATGGCAGACAATCTCTTCTTTTCAGAAGCTTGGCACTGCTGTCTCCTTACTTGAACTTGCATATCTTATCTGAAGATAAGATTCAAAGGACAAACAACCTGCTGTCAGGAACCTAGGAAAGACCAAGACCTGCTGAGATAATGGGACGAGGTGAATATAGAGTAAATTGTTACTTTGCATGGTTTATACTCTATGCCTAGTTTTTTTCTGTCTGAGTCAGGAGTAATCTTGGGTGGTATTTATTTTCTCTGTCTTTCTCTGGTCTGTCTTCAGTTATGTCTAGCCCCATAAATGTACTAGTCGGGTATATAAGTCTTTCATGTCTGGGCCCTTACTTGTTGCACTTGCTCTCACCCTCTCTCCTCTCCGTGACTTACAGTTTTCTCTTGGGCTTCAGACACAGCATATTTCTACTACTATTATCGTTGAGTGGTGGTACTTCTGGGCGAGGGGCTTTGTGGTGAGATGGCCTTCTATCCAATATAATGGGGGCTTTTGGTGCATGCTCACACCATAGGGCCCAAGCTCCTGCTTGGAAATGTAGGACGGAGATTGCAATGGGATCTCCGAGGTGGGTAAGGGATGGTAAGTGTTTTCTGGGAGGAACGGTTGGCATGGGTTATGAGCTGAGGTTTTTTTGGGGGGGCAAAAGAAAAGGTAAAGATATTGCTCTCATTAAGCCATACAAATTCATTATCATGCTATGCATATGAATAGAAATATGGTCGTAACCAGGATGTGCATGTACTTTGATGGAACATTAATGGCATGCGTTCCACTGTTAAGATCAGATACATTAGAGATGAATTACATACATTTAATCCCCATCTTCTATGTAGCCAGAAGCCTAATTTTACTATCAGGGAGCTACACAAATTGAGCAGTTTAGGTTACTATTCCCTTACCACAACTGGGATCAATGTTCCCAAGAGGGAGTGGCATTACTCTCTAGGAGGAAGGAATAAGTTGCTCATCAGGACAAATCGGATAAGACAGGGAGATGACTGATTGCCTGAATAGGGAAAGGAAGGTTACAGCTAGGAGTATGTGTTGTATATGCCACAAATGTGGATGATACAGTAATGTTTAGCCTCCTCTTAGGTGGGCTTAGTATGTGACAGAATCCCATTCTTTTGTGTGGTGATTTTAGCTTGTCTATCCATCCGGTGATACATTTGACTACCTTGAGTGTGCCAAATCAGTGTCACCCGAAAAAAAGTAGGGCAGCCTTGACGCAAAATCTTGTAACATATGCTGTCTGTGAAGTATGTCAGGCTTGCCAGGATAGTAAACCTGGTTTTACCTTCCATTCTATTCACATCATGTATTTTCTCGTACGGAGATGTTTATATTAGTTGTGGTATCTTATATCTTATCAAATTAAATACTAAGATTGTCGCGGATCATAACTCATTGCCTTTGTTTCTTAAGTCTAGCAAACTGGTCAATGCCAGACCCCCACAAAGATGGAGCTTCGATCAAAAGCCACTTTACGGAATTCCACAGTGCGTATCTCCGTACTTAAAATCTTTTGTCCTGGGATCAGACCTCTAGTTAAGCTATCCGTAAGGGTACACCTGAGAGGGCTGCAGAGACTAAGATACAGGAGTAGCACCTCCAACTGGAGTTGTAATACTCACTCTCAGTCAAGTCCCATAATTATCTCAATAATGTTTCAGACATATTTGGACAATTGACCACACTACGAATGCAATTGAAGAAAACGATCTGGGACAGGGGATGTTTAAAATATTGGGGAAAATGTCTATCGTGTTCTGAGAATAGCAAGGAGAAGGGTAATTTAATGACATTTCAAATAAAAGATAAGAATAAACACTTAGTAACAAGCAAAACGGCCAGACCTGACTCTGATCACAAAAGTCATTGCACTATTAGCAACAAGTAAAACGGCCAGACCTGACTCTATCCCAACAGAATTCTACAAACAGTTTCAGATCATTATAACTCAATTCTTTTTAACATGTTAATTTCCTAACTCTTTTAGAGTCTACTACACCATCATGGGTGGAAATGTGAATAGCTGTCTTTGTTAAAAAAAATAATGATCCATTAAACTGTGTTTCATATTGCCCATATCACTGATTAACTTTGACTCTAATATGTACATGCATATATTGTCCAATTGATTGGCCGCAGTCATAGGATCATTTTCACCGGATCCGGATAGCACCTCTCATTTAATTTAGCCAAATCCACACTTAATGTGGATGGAGAGTTGGAAAAGCCCACCGAAATGTTCCTGTTAGACGATGAAAAAGCATTTGACAGGTTCTCCTGGAGATACCTGTGGGCAGTCATGTCTGTAATGTGGTTTGGTTTGGGAGTTGGTTGTTGTACTCCTCTCTAAACTCTAGGGTCATTTATATGGGATCATTGTCAGATGGTATTCAAATTAGACATACTTTAAATCATAGTAGAGAGTGAGGGACTAGTGTAGCTAGTTCGCTTCCCCAAGGGATATGTATTAATCAACAAGAGCTACCTACTTGGAAAAAGGTGTATGTGTCTAATAGGTAAAAAAAAAATGTTTTTTGGGGAGAAAACTGTTTGTTTTTTAAGAAAGCCTTCACCCACCAACCTAGTTGGTGGCATGCTTGATCATTGGGCCCCACCCGAGGCACCAAGCGTGCCTCAGGTGTGCTACGATGCCTGATTACAGCGTAGCAGGATGTGTCAAGTGAGTGTGCAGTGAGGTGTTTTGTGTTGGGGGTAAAAAAGCTGTACTAGAGGTCCCAGTCGATAAATTTATTTATGGGCCCTAGGCAGAATTAAAAACAAGGCTTTTGGACGTTGTAGGAGAGACTTATGGTCTCCCACGTCCCATGTAGTCAATTAGTTTCAGCTAGGCCTTGGGTTAAAAACTGGCTTTCTTCAGGAGCTATGTGTGAAAGGGTGAAACAAGGGGCTGACATGTAGTGAGCACATTATGTAAAGCACTCGCTAAGGTGCTGTATTTGTAAGAGGATGTTTTCCTCTCAGTTTGTACCTGTGGGAAAAAGAGATGGGACAAACATATAGACACATAGTGGGCAAGTCACATATCTTAGGCACACAATTGATGGTAGTGATACCTGGTTCCTAAATAGTAAGCGGATCAAACTGACAGTGTATTTATGATAAGTGTCGGTTGGTGAGATAAAATGCCGAGTAGTAATACTATGCGTAATGGTGCTAGTACCTGAGGGCGGAATTGTGAGATGCATTAGTGATCAAGGCTAAAAGGTTTACAAAGTGAGAGCTTACTTCCTTAATACAGGGGACAAATATCATGAGTCTCAGGCGGGGATCCGCGATACTTATACACTTTAAGGGAGTACAGAGAGGTAGGGTTTAAGTTGCTGGTATGGAGAAAAAAGGGGCTCTCAGCAGGCGGTAAAAGATGCACACTCGGGAAAAGCCAAAGGCTGTATCTCTGTTGCAGTACCACGTTGCGAGGCACTCCCAGTCTCCCACTTACTTGGCGTGATCACTGGATCCGCTGCTTCACCTGTTGTCTAATAACAACAGGGGGGACCCAATCAACCATTAGGCATCTGGGTTTGAATATAAACTAGCAAAATACAGATGATGCCTATGGTATCAATTTGAAAACAATAATTTCAGGAGGAAGATACCATCAATTATCTATCTCCACCATACACATTTCTAACTGACTAAATCAACTGACCTATTCTTATGTTCATCTTATGGCTACCTATCTAAAGAAAATACACAAAACACATAAGTGATATCTAATATTCTT
The DNA here is from genome assembly GCF_964263255.1 of Lissotriton vulgaris. Classification (NCBI taxonomy): domain Eukaryota; kingdom Metazoa; phylum Chordata; class Amphibia; order Caudata; family Salamandridae; genus Lissotriton; species Lissotriton vulgaris. Next base: position 2,125,989,602 of record NC_141685.1, read on the forward strand.
TTAGTAATCTTTTCAAATTCTTTTAGAGATCTACAGTATTATTGTCATACACATCAAGAAATCACACAATATCTGTTCTCTTGTGTAGAGCAATTTTCAACAAAACATACAAGTGGAAAAACAGATAACACATAAAGTTATACAAACGTTGACCCTTAATCCATGGGTTATGTCTGAAGCCTAATAGCTTTCAAATAAGGAAAAAATGGTAATGTCTCTTATAGCCTTAATTCCTTTTTCGAACACCACATTTGTATATAGGAGTAGGTGAAGCACAACTCAATGTTTTCATGGCTTATCCAGTCAGTCCAACTCCTAGGGAATGTATCCCATGTTGCATCCAAATCAAACAAAGTGTGTCGAAATCAATAATAAACTGTCAACGCGTTTCGGCCTGTCAAACAGTTTCAGGCCTCAACAGGACAATGGGCAACCAAAACAAGCAGTACTTTACCTAAAACAAAAATCAAATAAATATATACAATAAATATTCATCTAAAATACCGTATTTTCCGGCATATAAGACGACTTTTTAACCCCTTAAAATGTTCTGGAAAGTCGGGGGTCGTCTTATACGCCGGGTACCAAAATTGACGGTTTGTTTCACATAGCGCAGACTTCACCCGAAGGTGTCAGACCGCTTCTCAATTGAAAATGGTGCCGCTTAGGGAACTCCAGCACAAGAACGAAGAACGTAGGCGATGGTGGCACTGTGCAATAACACGATATCAGCCCGTCGCCAGGCACTGAAAGCGGTCTTGAAAATAAATTACAGTTACGATATCAGCCCGTCGCCAGGCACTGAAAGCGGTCTTGAAAATAAATTACAGTTACGATATCAGCCCGTCGCCAGGCACTGAAAGCGGTCTTGAAAATAAATTACAGTTACGATATCAGCCCCTCGCCAGCCAGAGGCAACTCAAACACTGCGCAAGTATCAAAAGCAAACAAATGGCGCCGTGAGCCCTACCTAGACTGCAGCTGCACATCCCCAGGCAGACGAGGCGCTCCTCCACATGTGCTGATCTCTCTCTCCTTCCATAATTCTTACGCTCATCGGAAGGAGAGGAGCGTCAGTACCACATGATCTCCTCAGTCCATGGAGATAGAAAGGGGACTGTAGGACGTTAGGAAGTGGGGGTAGTCTTATACGGCGAGTATAGCACGAAACCTACATTTTGTCAAGAAAAGTAGGGGGTCGTCTTATACGCCGGGTCGTCTTATACGCCGGAAAATACGGTAGTCACATTGTCATGACATTTAAACTCACGGACACAGGTACCCAAAGGTGCCACTACCATTCTAGAGGGAGAAATAATTCCCTGAGGTTTAGGTCTCTTATTCAGTGTCACACTGAAATGAAATGTGATTATAGTAAACAAACACCACCACCAAGTGAGTACAATCGTGAGTACAAAAGACAAAATCTCCAATTTCACTATTCATTAAAGCCTAAGAACACCATTTTGCCATGCATGCAACCACTGTTCCAAAAATAAGAACAACACACCCTCGGTGAAACTCATTATGTTACCTACCGCGTTCAAAACCGGTATATAGTCCGAGTCTGTTTTCAAAAAATTGTATTCGCTATTTGTATGTCACACCAGGCATCTCAATTGGCAATTATCCATAACAGCGAAACGCCCTGTAATGTCAATATGCACAGAATGCAACTCAATCTAACTAGATCAGAATAACAATAACAGGATGAAAACAATCCACCTTCGTTCCCCTAGGGCCAATTTGTAAAGTATCGAGACAAAACGTGTTTATATTATGTCGCCTTCCCCAAAGATCCGACACATCCCAACTACCAGGATCAATCATTCAATAAAAATGTAAATGTCACGAAGACCATGACTCATATCGGTACATCTCCCTCCCCCTTGATCTGAAAAAGTTATAATGAAAGAAGGAAAGAAAAGTGGTTTCTACATCAATCTCTAACATCTAACCATGTATAAAACACATAGCCATCGTCACAATTATTGGAGTTATGTATTATCGTCCTGTCCATTCATACGGAACTTATTTACAAGGTGAACTCGACAAAAAACGTTGTGCTGAACTTAGGAGTAAACTATACCTTGCAACCAGAAAGCGTAACTCTTCAGGTATTCGGGTCCGACCGACGTCCAACTTCAACAAGTGACTCCAATTCGCACCAAATGTAATCTATACACTCGCTCGTATTGCAAGGATAGACGTACCGCAGGGGCAGCCTAGCGCGTCTGACCGCGCCAATTTCAAAGTAACGAAAGCGACGGGGGACTGCCGGGCTAAACCACAAGCCCAAACCAAGATGGCCACCATACACCACAACAATCTCATCAATATTGTTGAAAACATCGGACGAACGAATCATATTATACAAAACCTACTTAGCGATCAGTTTGTCAACGAGGCTTCATCCAGATTGAATCTCAATAACAACATGTGAAAGTTAAGTAAAGGAAATAAAAATGATTACCTCAATTATAATATCCATGAAATAGACAATGTATACAAATTGTGCCACACAACCTTATCCCAGAAAATCTATACATTATCACCCGTGTGAGACCGTGCCCCTCTTACATTCTGTCGCCTCAATTGTAGTAACAGTGAATATTCAATATAGCATTTCGTTAAAAATACACATCACATACTATATGTCCAAGTAATTAGCATGATAGTTAGTCAATCCATTATCTCATCCAAAAATGTACATAATAGCACCTCACGGTACTTATCCACTTCTATAGCTGCATTTCAATGTACCATCCCTATGTAGACCATCAACATATTAGGGACCACATTTCATCTCTATCGTTCAGTCCAGTTTTGGAAGTTTGATACTTCTCAATAAGTCTTGCCTCCAGTTGGTTCAATTTAGTCTCAGTCTCTGTTTTGTTTCTATTTGTAACCACATATAATACTGACCAGTATATGTCATTGAATGAGTGGTTCAATGTCTGATAATGGTTGACCAATGGAGCCACTAAGGTCAAACATTTAATTCTGGATTTATGCTGTAAGACTCTCGCCTTAACAGCTTGGGTCGTCTGTCCAATGTAAAAGTGATTACATGGGCACCTGATACAATAGATCAGGTTTTTTGTATTGCAGTTAGAAATTTTTTTTTGAATGTGTGAGTGTCCATTAATCTTAACCTCTTTCGAATCTTTCGTCATCTCACATGCCACGCAATTGTGGCATCTGAAATGGCCAACTATTGGAGGTAGTTTAAGTAAATCCCTAATTGTAGTAGATGCCAATTTTGTGGGATTACTTTTGGCTCTTACCAACTGATTGCGCACATTAGAGCCCTTCTTAAAGGCGAAGAGTGGTTTAGATATTTCAATGTCCCCTAGCAATTTCCAGTTGTTTTGAATTATCTTTTTTACTTTGTTAGCTCTCGGATCATAGGTCAGCACACAAGTTAAGGGGGTTTCGTTCTGCTCTTTAATTTTTGGTATCAATAAGGTCTCACGGGGCGTATACCATGCTCTTTTGAGTGCCACTTTGGTTAATCTCTTTGGGTATCCGCGGGAAATCAATTTCTCTTTCAGATTGTTTGCATGTAGAAAATATTGATCTTTATTACTACAATTTCTTCGAATACGAAGAAATTGCCCGTAAGGCAAATTTTCTTTTAGTGACCTTGGGTGTCCACTACTAAATTGAAGTAAAGTATTTCGATCAGTCGGTTTAGTGTATAAACCGACAATCAATTTCCCTTCTTCATGTTCGATGTAGACACCTAAAAAGTTTATTTTCAAGGGATCACTGGGCACCGTAAATTTGAACTCTTGGGTTCTGTTGTTCAACCAGGTATGAAAATCAGACAACTGACCTGAATCCCCATTCCAAATCATGAAGATATCATCTATATAGCGACACCAGAGCCCACATAGATGTTTGAATGGGTTGGTGTCGCTATATATCCATCTTTTCTCAAACTGATCCATGACTAAATTGGCAATTTCTGGAGAAAAGCTGCACCCCATCGCCACTCCTGAGATCTGAAGATATAACCTTTCTTTAAAGTTAAAGAAATTATTTTTTAAACAGATCCTAGCCAGTTGAACAATAAATTTAGTCGGCACTTGATAGGGACGTTGCCTTGAATCCAAGGCATACTCACACACACTCAGGGCATCTTCCTGCGGTATATTTGTGTATAACGATTCAATGTCAAAGGTGGAGAGTAGCTGTTTAGTAGGATCAAAATCCAACCCCTCCACCTTTGATATCAAATCCATAGTATCTCTTATGTATGACAGTATTTCCTTCACCAATGGAAATAAAAATACATCAACATATTGTGCCAATGGTTCCAACAAGGAGCCACACGCTGCCACAATGGGTCCCCTGGAGGAACCGAAAGGGATTTATGAATTTTTGGCAAAACATATATGTTGGGAATTTTGTTATGGTCACTGTTCAAAAACTCAAACTCATTCCTACACAACCAACCGGAGTCTAAGCCTTCCTGAGTAATCATTCTAATTTGTTCTTTGAGTCGTAAGGTAGGATTAACATCTAATTCTCTGTAGAACAACAGATTAGAGAGTTGGTTATTAATCTCTTGTTCATATTTCACAGTGTCCCACAGCACTATCCCACCCCCCTTGTCTGCGGGTTTCACAGTTATATCCATGTTTTAGGCAAGGTTTTTAAGCACAAGCATTTCTAGTTTACTACAATTGGTTTTATAGAAGCATTTTTTATTTTGTAGTAAGTCCAAGTCTCTGAGTACATGATTTTCAAATACTAAAATTTCTGGTGGTAACAAGATACTTTCTGGTATGAATTTCGATTTATTTTTAAGTCCACTGATGTTAAGTGTTTGTAGGCTCTCCTGTTCTAAAAAGAAGGCTTTCAATCTTATTTTTCTTAGGAAGGCCAAAACTTCAATCTTAGTATCAATAGGATTTTGTAGTCGTATAGGGACAAAAGTCAAACCTTTGGATAAAATTGAAATCTCATGCTCTGACAAAATATGTTTGGACAGATTGTAAATTGGAATCATATCTTTTGCTGTCTCATCCTGAGTATGTAATGCTATCGCCTGTAGGTCTTCTTTCTGGTTCGAAAGGGTTCTGTTTCTTGAGTTTGATATTGGTCTCCCGATTGAAAGACCATCTGTGATGGATATACATCCCCTTGATAATTGTACCCCCGCCATCTCTGTCTCCCTATCCAGGGTCTGAACCTTCCTCTGTTGAGAAAAGGAGGTCTGGATCTAGGATATTGTTGGTAGGGATAATAGGCCCTGTTTGATCCTTGGCTGGAGTCCGATGAAGTGTCTGACCAAGTTATGAATTTGTTTCTAGACCTACCCTAATATGGCAAATTTAATGAGTTGGGATGCTTGGTGGTAAAAAAATTGTCCTTTAAATACGGATATATTTCATCTATCTTGAAGTTTTTTATGTCTCTTGCTACCTTTGAAATTTTCAAGTTGGTATTATGAATTGCAAAATCTGCAATAGTTTTTTCAGCTGCTTCTAATAGTTTTTTAGCATCTTTAATAATATTGTCTCCTAGAATCTCTTTCTCGAATTCCTCAATGGCCTTCAGTTCTTCTTCATTCAGTCTAAGTGCCGTCTCTACTGAGAGGGCCATCCAATCAATGGAACATTTAGTGCCTACTCCGCCAAAGCCTTTCAAATATGTCTTATCTGTTATAAAAATCACTGGAATGTTTTTCACCTGTAACCCTACAGGGATGGTGTTATTTTTAAGGTGTTCAGAAAGTACCTGCGCATGCAGTTGTGTACGTATGTTTTTCTTCTTAAGTTGTTTAAGTTTTTCTATTTTGTCTACATTAGCAATTACGGCTTCTCCCTTATCTCCGCTAAGTAGCGAAGGTGTTTTAGATACTAGAGCATTTATCTGGTCTGTACTGTAAGTCACCGTAATAGGTTCTGACATGTCTTATATCAAAAATGCAATAAATTCTCTCTCAAAAATGGCAGCTGCATCAACGTGAAAAAATGTCCTATTTCACAATTAATTATAAACGTAAACATACAAATTACATACATTACATAAATAGCCCCAGATGAACACCACACAACAAAAGGAAAAACTTTTTTGTGGCCCAGTATTTCTGGACCCAGGATATAATCCTTAGTTAACCCTCACACTTGAAAGTGCAAATAATTCTCTAATAACAACAGGGGGGACCCAATCAACCATTAGGCATCTGGGTTTAAATATAAACTAGCAAAATACAGATGATGCCTATGGTATCAATTTGAAAACAATTATTTCAGGAGGAAGATACCATCAATTATCTATCTCCACCATACACATTTCTAACTGACTAAATCAACTGACCTATTCTTATGTTCATCTTATGGCTACCTATCTAAAGAAAATACACAAAACACATAAGTGATATCTAATATTCTTTTAGTAATCTTTTCAAATTCTTTTAGAGATCTACAGTATTATTGTCATACACATCAAGAAATCACACAATATCTGTTCTCTTGTGTAGAGCAATTTTCAACAAAACATACAAGTGGAAAAACAGATAACACATAAAGTTATACAAACGTTGACCCTCAATCCATGGGTTATGTCTGAAGCCCAATAGCTTTCAAATAAGGAAAAAATGGTAATGTCTCTTATAGCCTTAATTCCTTTTTCGAACACCACATTTGTATATAGGAGTAGGTGAAGCACAACTCAATGTTTTCGTGGCTTATCCAGTCAGTCCAACTCCTAGGGAATGTATCCCATGTTGCTTCCAAATCAAACAAAGTGTGTCGAAATCAATAATAAACTGGCGACGCGTTTCGGCCTCTGTGTGGAGTTTGGACAAGGGCCCCCCCAGTTGGGAATACTATTGTTTCCGATACAGTGGTACATGATATGGCAATGTACGGAGCCTGATGCATGTGTTGGCCTGGTTAGATTGTGCTGGGCGCATTCTGTCTGTGGTATCTGTCTGCACTTTATTATCGAGTACAGACAGGTACCACAGACAGTATGAGCCCAGCGCAATCTAACCAGGCTAACACATGCAGCAGGCTCCGTACATTGCCATATCATGTACTGCTGTAACGGAAACCATAGTATTCCTAATTGGGGGGCCCCTTGCCCAAACTCCACCCAGAGGATTTGCTAGCAATAGAGCTGACACTCATATCAGAGCCGGCCCCCCTATGTCACTGCCCTGAGCCCTCCATATCACTGCACACGCTCCTTCGCAGCAAGACTTAAGCGTGCTGCTATTTAGACGATTTGGGCCACATTAACTTATATGTACCTGCGTAGCGCTAATAATCATTATAACACACTTTAATATTGAGTGCAGACAGGTACCACAGACAGTATTAGTATGTCTTCTGTATCTGTCTTCTGTTTTGCTTCTACAGACGCTACTCACACTGGAAGACACACCCAACCTCAACGGGATTCAGCTGTGACCCGATTAGACTATTTAAGCAACACCGGCGCTAGGTTCCCTCCTCGATGAAGCTCATGGCCGGACAAAACAGGTGAAGCAGTGGATCCAGTGATCACGCCAAGTAATTGGGAGACTGGGAGTACCTCGCAACGCGGTACCACCACCGAGATACAGCCTTTGGCTTATCCCGAGAGTGCATCTTTTACCGCCTGCTGAGAGCCCCTTTTTCTCCATACCAGCACCTTAAACCCTACCTCTGTGCGCCCTCTTAGAGTGTATAAGTATCGCGGATCCCCGCCTGAGACTCATGATGTTTGTCCCCTGTATTTAGGAAGTAAGCTGTCACTTTTTAAATCTTTTAGCCTTGATCACTAATGCATCTCGCAGTTCCGCTCTCAGGTACTAGCACCATTACGCATAGTATTAGTACTCGGCATTTTATCTCACCAACCAACACTTATCATTTATTTATACACTGTCAGTTGGATCCGCTCACTATTTAGGCACCAAGTATCACTACCATCAATTGTGTGCCTACGATATGTCACTTATGAACTATGTGTCTATATGTTTGTCCCATCTCTTTTTTTCCACAGGCACAAACTGAGAGGAAAACATCCTCTTACAAATACAGCACCTTAGCGAGTGCTTCACATAAGGTGCTCCCTACATGTCAGTTCCTTGTTTTACCCGTTCACACATATGTCCAGAAGAAAGCCAGTTTTTAACCCAAGGCTTGGCTGAAACTAGTTGACCACACGGGATGTGGGAGACCATATGTCTCTCCTACCACGTCCAAAAGCCTGTTTTGAATTCTGCCTAGGGCCCATTAATAAATTGATCGTCTGCGACCTCTAGGACAGATTTTTTAACCCCACACAAAACACCTCACTGCACACTCACTTGACACAACCTGCTCCGCTGTGATCAGGCGTCGTAGCACACTTGAGGCACTCTTGGTGCCTCGGGTGGGGCCCGATGATGAGGCATGCCACCAACTAGTGCGGTGGGTGAGGGCTTTCTTAAAAAAAAAAAAAAGTTTTCTTCCCAGACAAAATAATAGTTTGCGGCGTGGCCAAGATGGTGACCTGAGCGGCAGCACTCTCCTGAGGCTCCCCACTCCACATCCCCTTCACCGACCTTCACTTTGCTAATACACCCCAAAGTTGCGAGGTTTTGGGCTGCGAGCAAGGGAGAACCAGAGTGCAAGTCGGGGGAGCGGTCGGAGGTCCCTTACAACGCTGTGCAGCCAGAGGCGAGCTCATGACTGGAGTACGCTTGATGGCGGCTAAGTAACGCAGGGACGGTGAGGTGCTCTTCCTGCACCGCCGGAGCCCCCTGTCTGGTAGTAATCTGCTGTGGCCGACAAGCACCTGTGTGAGGGAAAATCGGGCCCGGAGCGCAGTAGAGAGAAGCAGCGGGCACCCGGAGCGGCCAGCGGCTGTGGCGGGACACTCCGGGACATCGTGAAAATCGAGACCCGGCGCTTGGGCCTATCTCACAGTGCGGGCCTCCGGCCCTCGAGCCGGCACCCAGGCGGCACCCGGCGCCGGCTGTAGCTGCCTGAAGCGGAGAGTGGAGGTGAGAAGCAACCCTCCAGACGGTGGACGGGGGAGACGGCGTGCAGCGGGCGGCGCTGGGGGCAGAATCCAAGGACCTCGGCAGCTGTGAATCTCGAGGCCGTGGTCTCGGTGCCTACCCACGGGGTGCGGTAGCGGCCCAGCTTGGCACTGGTAAAGAGTGGTGGGATACACACCTCTTCAGCGCACAAGGGAGCGGATGATCGATGGGAGTGGTGCTCCTCGGATGCTTGGCAGCGTGGAGGTGCACCATTTTGCCGGATGCCCAGAGTGTGCCGTGCCGCTGGGGAGTGGAAGGGTGAGACCGGCGCGGCTTGCAGGGTGGCACAAGAAGTTGGGGGTGTGAGGTAGAAGATACAGGACCCCGAGGGGGGCTACGAACCCCGACTTGGACTACACCCTGCACCGGCGGCCATAAAACCGTCTCGGTGCACATAGGGGAAGACCGGGCACACACGGCAGGGTCCGGGAAGGCGGCTGACGGTGGACGATGCTGGGGCGGCAGGGACACACACGAGGCAGGGTGCACCAGTGGGCTGGCACGAACATCGACACCGGGGAGCCTGGTCCTGTGGGCCTGGTACGGAGACTGCTTGCGCTGAGGAGATGTGTGGCAGTGGTGAATTTTGACCCTTGAGGTGCACACATGTTTGCAGCGGAGAGGAGTGGTCAGGGCAGTCCAGGAACTCCCAAGTGGTCGAATTGAAGGGCTAGGGCGAGGACCGAGCCCCCTGGCGTGGAACCAGACGGAGACGACAGCCCAGGAACCTCTGCGGATTTGCTGTCATCCTTAGGGTGCTTGGACTGGGACTCTGGGACCCTCTACAGTGCAGAGATTGACGTGGGAGGCCCACGGGCCCCATCACAGGCATAGAGAGTCTGGCAGCATATTAGACTGAGATAAGAGTGTGATACCTGGCGAGCAGCCCTTGCAGCAACACAAATTGGTTTTCCTTCTGCTTACTGCGACGTGGGTCAGCCATGGCTATGCACGGAAGAAGGGGGAGAGATCACCTAAAGATATGCTCTGCAAATCACCCTCTGCAGGCGATGCTGGTGGGGCGTCACAGACAAATGCTCGGTCCCAGCAGGCCCTGTCGCCCACGCAGACCCCGGTTACGAGGGAGTTCTTAGAGACTTTGATTAATACCCTCCATGATGACTTTCGGTCTTTAAAGCAAGAAGTGGCGGGAGAAGTAAAGGAAATCTGCTGCGATGTTGACGGTCTGGGTGAACAGGTCGCAGCAGTGGAAGAGAGTGCGCACTCTACCTGTGAGGAAATCGAGTCCCTGCAACAGGAGATTATTCGCCTAAAGGACCAACAACTGGACCTTCAAGCACACACCGGGGAAGTGTAAAACAGGTCTGGGCGCAATAACATTCGCATCAGAGGAGTCCCATCACGGGAAGAATGGTCGGACATGGTTGGCTACTTACAAGGCCTCTTTAGAGACATTCTGGGTGAAGAAGCAGACTTCGACCTACGCATTGATCGGCCGCATCGGGTGGGCCTGGGAAGGTGAACGCCGACTCCACCCCCAGACATTCTGGCTTTCCTACCTGACTTTGTGTTGAAAGAACGCATTCTGAGGGAGGCCAGGAAGAAAGAGCCTCTTCAGTATCGGGGTTACTCTATAGCTCTCTCTCACGATCTTGCCTCTATAACACTAAAAAAACGGAAGGCTTTTAAAGATGTGACATCCTATTTACCGAACAAAGGGGTGCCTTATTCATGGGGACACCTCTTTCGTATAATCTTCAAGTGGAATGGCAAGCTACAGCAGCTGAGATCTCTTCAAGAAACCTGCGATCTGCTCCGCATCGAGAGGCGGAGCCGCGAGTCCTCTCCCGCCCCCACGCAGCGACCATCGAGGGAGGGCTGGCAAATGGTGGAGCACCAGCGTTCTCCCAAGACTGCGATGAAGCCGGACACTCTCACATCGACCCAACAAAGAGAAGCGGCCCTAGAGGCAGTGAAGTGTGACACCTCCCATGTGGAATGACGGTGTGGCAGCGACTGGGGTGTACACAGCACTACGTTATAGCTGGTCGGGGGTGGAAGCGGGGATGCCTGGACTCCACACGGACCCCTCATTTTTGTCTATGTTCCGCTTGCTGGCAACTCTGGATGACAGGCTCTGGACTATGATGCTGAGTTGGGGTATCTCTGTTGGGGTTAGGGGGGGAGGGAGTTGTCCAGTTGCGGTTGGGGGGGCTGGGATGGGGTTGGTGAGGGGAAGGGGTGGTGGGGAGGGTGGAACCGGTGTGCAGTCTGGGGGGAGGGTGGGGGTTGGAGATTGAGTGCCATGGAGCTTCTTCATCGTAGAGGCCCACACGGGCACAGCTTGCAATTTTTTTTCATACCAGTGAGACGCTGTACATCAGAGCCAGACCCAGATCCCTTCTCATGACTCAAGTTCTATCACTTAACGTAAAGGGGTTGAACAACCCAATTAAGAGGCGTGCGATCCTGAGTTACCTAGAGAATTCGGGGGCGCTATATGCCTATTACGTGAGACACATTTACTACCTAAGGCCTGGCATAGAATGAGGTCCCGAGCCTTTCCCCAGCAGCTTTATTCCTCCATGCCAGATATGCGTGGGGGGGTAGCCATACTCCTAGCACGACACTTTCAGGGGAAGGTTGAAGATAAGTTGGCAGAAGTGAAAGGAAGGCTTTTGGTGTATAGATTTTGGGTTGGGGATACTTCTGTAGTTATAGGTCCCATCTATGCCACTAACTATGGACAGGAGCCATTTCTCGTTGATTCAATCTCATATACCGTCCGTCAGCATGATAGGCAGGTCTCATGGGGGTGACCTTAACATAGTCATGGACCCAGAGAATGACAGATCAGGGCATAGGCAGGGGGCTACCGGGGCTATTTATAAGGTGGGGGCTGACTGGCTCTATAATAGGGAGTTGGTGGATATCTGGAGGGTAGCCCATCCGCATAGTATGCGCTACTTCTTTTATTCCCATGTCCACCATACCTATGCTCGCCTTGACCACTTTATAGGGTCATCCGAACTTAATGCCCTGGTCAGGTCGGTTGACATCATCCCTGCAGCATTGTCAGATCATGACGCGATAAAGCTGACTATCGACTGGCGCTCAGCGAGTCAAAGAAAAGGGAAGTGGCGTCTACGGGAGTCTTTGCTGCAGCGGTCGGACGCCTGTCGGCAAGTGCGGAAATGCCTGACGGATTACTTAGCGTGTAATGACATCGAGGGCACTCCATTGACGGCACTATGGGGGCCCTTAAAGCAGTGGTGAGAGGCGAGCTCATCGTGCTCTCCGCAGCTGACAACCGCGCGTAGGGAAATGAGGGAGGAGCTGACAACCGAGGTGCTGGAACTTGAGCGTGTTCATAGCAGGACTGGGGCTCGCGTATGTGGCGACAACTCAACGCAGCCAGAGCTCAGTTGGCAAGTTTGGATCTTGACCGGGCGGAGTATGCCGCCCTCCGGCTTAAACACTCATAGTATATAGGTGGTGATAGGAGAGGGAAGCTCCTTGCCAGTAAACTAAGGGCGCAAGCAGAGTGCTGTAGGGTCGCAACCGTCCATACCTCAGATGGGGTTAGGGTTGAAGGGGATGAGCAGATTGGGGAAGCCTTCTGGGCATTCTATGCCTCCTTGTACAGCAGAGACCACACCGTTGACGGAGCAGGGAAGGAATATCTTGGCCGCGCTGCAACCACAGCTCTCAATGCCTCGGGGGCTGCGGCACTGGACGCTCCCATTAGGGTGGAGGAGGTGATCAGCACGATAGCGTGCCTCAAACCGTTGAAGTCTCTAGGCCCAGACGGGTTCTATGCGGGCTTTTATAAAACCTTTTGCCAAACCTTGGCGCCTGTGTTGACACGCTTGTTCAATTCTTTTATGGGGTCGGGTTCGATTCCGGCACAAATGTTGAAAGCTGATGTCACTGTTCTTCCCAAGCCCGGGAAGTATCCCACCCAATGCGAGGCATATAGGCCGATCTCCCTTCTGAATCTCGATTTGAAATTATTCACAGGTCTTTTTGCAGCTAGATTGGGCCTACGCCTTTCAGGTATAATCAAGCTGGACCAGGCGGGCTTTATTCCCAACAGGCAAAGCAGCGACAACACCAAGAGAATCGTGCATCTCATAGATAAAGCCCATTATGTGGGCCTGGACGCCTTATTGCTCTCGTCAATGCTGAGAAAGCATTCGATTGGGTGGATTCGGGTTCCTGGATAAAACATTGGCTCATTTTGGTGTGGGAGAGCGCTTCTGGGCTTGGGTGGCGAGTTGTTACGACAGACCCAGGGCGACGATCCGGGTCAACGGATTGTGCGCCAAACCTTTCGAGATTCGGCGGGGCACAAGACAGTGGCGTCCCCTTTCCCCTCTGCTCTTTGCGTTGTCTGTCGAACTCTTAGCACAGCGTATCAGAGACAACCCTCTAATATCCAGCATCCCTTTCGGGGGGGAACTGCACACAGTCAGCTTATACGCCGATGACATCTTGACGACACTCACCTCTCCCCGGCGGTCTGTTCCTGCTTTTCTGGGAGAGCTTGAAGAATTTGGCAGGGTATCGGGATTTAAGGTCAATGTGGAGAAATCTATGCTTTTGCCCGTGGGCCTCCATCAGGGTGCCCCAGCAGATGCCTTTCAGGAGATGGGGGATTGAGGATCCAGGGCAAAATCCCTTACCTTGGGATCACATTAACCCCGTCTACTAGCTCCATGCTCACCCGCAATTACACTAAGCTCACCCTTCAGGTGACTGCCGCTCTGCAGCGCTGGAGAACATACCATCTGTCGCTGTTGGGTAGGGTGGCTGCGGTAAAAATATCCATATTGCCTAAAATACTGTATGTTTTTCAAACGATACCGGTAACACCTCCCCTACACTACATACGAGTGCTACAGTCTGAGATCCAACATTTCATATGGGGCGGGAAACGACCGAGGCTTCACCGTGACTTGGCCTCTCGTCCCCCGGATGAGGGTGCTCTCGGGATCCCTCATCTTGTGACATACTACAAAGCTGCCCAGCTCCGCTACCTAGTAGAATGGAGCAGACCAGAATCTGAAAAACGGTGGCTCTTTCAGGATAGGGCTGTGGCTCGCCTCCCCATGTGGAAGGTTCCTTTCTTGAAACCAACCAACCGCCCCTCGTATATGCAGAAATCTCCGATTACCCAATCAGCGCTGAAGGTGTGGGACTCGGTCGCTTGCAAAGGAATCTCACATCCTTCCCCACACCTCTTACTCCTCTTTTTGATAACCCTGACTTTCCTCAGGGTGCTGACGAGCGAGCTTTCCCTCAGTGGTGTGTATCGCCCTGCAGATCGGCGGGTCAACTTTTTGATCTTCAGGGCTTCATTTCCTATTCGGATTTGCCTGATTGGTATGAAATTAAAGACACCAAACGATTTCAATATTTTCAGCTACGTCACTGGCTGCTCCATCTTGATGTGAGCCCTTGGGTTAGCCGTAAACTTACGACCTTAAAAAAATGGCTCCTCTACAAGCACTCCGATCGTAAAATGAACTCTGAACTGTACCCTATGCTGCTCCCCCCGGCGGTGCAGGAGAAGTTGGCGGGTGAGCGCCGCTGGGAAGCAGAACTAGGCCGTAGTCTTTCGTTAAGGGAATGGCAACAGATCTATTACAGGGCTCACCACATGGCATGGAACATTGGGAGTAGGGAAGCGGCGGTCAAGGTGGTCACTGATTGGCATCTGACGCCGGCTCGAGTGTTGGAGTGGATGTGGGGAAACAGGTACCTTGACTCACCTACTTTGGGAGTGCATGGAGGTGCAGGAGTTTTGGGAAGAAGTTCTTCCAGATGTAGACACCTATTTTGAAACATAGATTCCTGGCTTCGGTGCCTACACCCTCCTAGGATTACCTAACGCACTCACCTTTCCACTTAAGTCTGTACGGGGGTAACAAATGGGGATAGCTCTAGGTGCAGCTGTACATCAAATCTCTCTGGGGTTCCAAGACTCGGCCCTCGTATATGGGGTGGTTGCATAAGTTATGGTACGTTATTGGCATGGAGCATCTGAAGCCACCCTCATGGCCTCGACAGCCTCCTTCTGGGAGGTGTGGTGACCGATCATCTCGCTGCTGGCGCAAGAATTTAACTTGCCCTAAGTATCTGCGACTGCTAAGACTCACAGAGGCTCCGACTCCTGCAGATGGGTCTCAGAATGGCTAATCCATTGTATTTCCATGGCGCATGGCACACAGGTACCGGGTTCTGGGGTGGGGGTGGGAGGGAGTTGGGCTGGGTTGGGTGGGTTGGGAGGGATGTTTGGATAGGCGCGGCTTGGGTAAAGACATGTTTATTGTTGGCAACAGCACCACTGGCATACATACACCGGGGGCAGGTATTCTACTTCTGTCCTGGGCGTTTCCTGGTGGGATATCGAATACACATGCTGGGGCTACATGTTTTGGTTCTTGAATAGGACTCTTGGACTGTGGTGGGGGGCAGTGGGTGTCTTTCCCTGATGTAATGTACCATTGTCTGCTTACATTATTAAAATCAATAAAATAAAGTTATAAAAAAAACAATCATTTTTTGACCTATTAGACACATAAACCTTTTTCCAAGTAGCTAGCTCTTGTTGATTTTTACATTCAAATTAGACATGGCACGAGGCTGGGATGTTCTTTATTCATGCTTTTATTCACCCTCTATCTGGGTCCATGCATTTGGGTACTTAAATGCTCTACTTCGGTTCCATCCTTAAGGTTGCATGATTGGGAAGTCAAGCTCTTGGTACATGCAGATAATATTGTGATCTTAACATCATCTCCTCTGAAGGCTCTCCCTGCCACTGAGGATGCAGCTGCAACATTTGGGGAAGTCTTAGGATATAAATTGAACGTGGACAAGACAGAAATTGTTTCTAATGTTCTTCCAAAAATGAAGGATGCTCGATTTGTCACATCGGCCAGATACTTGGACGTCCACATTTCCTTTTGCATTGAAGCAATTTAATTATGTAGCACTGTACATGGACTCCACGTCCATATTCAGGAAATGGGATAGATTACGTCTCAGCCTAAATGGTAGATGTAACATCATTAAAATGATCATCCTGCCACAATATCTCTATCTGTTTAGATCCATTCCCTTGTATCTATATAAGAGTTACTTTAAAAAGGTTGAAAGCAGTTAGCAGAATTTTGTGTGACAATTTAAAAATCCTTGTTTGGATCCCTGGTTGGCTGAGGTAGGTACCTTAGACCGATTAGGGACCCGCATTCCAACGTCAGGGAAAGGAAGGTCACCTTCTTAGATATCCCTGCTCGCCCCCTCAGTAACTTGGCACGAGCTGCCAGGCTTATCTTCAAGGTAAATGTGTAAGATATTTGCAACCACGCTCACAATAACCCAATGATGACACCACAAATAGACTCCACACGAGTATAAACTTTATATAGAAAGATATACGATAAGACCACATGATATAAATCCAACATATGAGGTTGTGTACTATTTCTTCTGGCTGGTTGTAAATTCTGGCGGTATTAACGAGCACTTCTAAACATTCTCTTGTACTCCTAATATCTTGCCATACAGTTCGTAATGCTAGAATCAGGTACTTTTGCAATGTAAAAATACTGTAAGACATAAAGCAGCAATCAGACACTCTGCAATGAAAAGAATGCAATGCGTAACACAACAATCAGGCACTTTGCAAGGAAAAATAATGCAAAGCGTAATACAACCACCAGGTATATCGTTGTGCTGAAATAAGGCAATGCGTAATACAATAATCAGGTAATTTGTTATGCAGGAACAATGCAATGCGTAATATGCTAATCAGGTAGTTCGTTATGCAGAAACAATGCAATGCGTCATTCTACAATCAGGTAGTTCGCTATGCAGATCAAATGCCATGTGTCATGCACTAATCAGGAAAGTTTGTTACGTAGGAATAATGCAATGTGTAATACTCTAATCAGGTACTCCGTTATGCAGAAATTATGCAATGTGTAATTCGACCGTCAGGTACTCCGTTCTGCAGAAATGGAATAATGCGTAATACACTCAGGCCCTGGACACCGGGCCTTAGGCGATCTCTCCGCCTCTCCTTCTGACTTACAGTCAGCCTCTCAACAGTTGCCCCAACACGGTTACGATGGAATCAAAAGTGCAGCTCCGCACTCCTTCCCCCTTGCACTGCCACTCCCTCAGCAATACGGGCCGCGATACAAGCTGAAGCAGAGACTTGCACTGCCAACACGAGAGAGAGGCTGAGAGAGTCTCCCTCCGAGCCCGCGCCCCGCCGCATGAGTCAACACATGTTACCTGGGGGCGCGAACCCACTCTCCTCTCCTCGTCAAGCGACTGTGTCTCCAATGCAGCTTTGTGAATTGGCAACGGCGGCGCAGGATGGCAACTTAGCCCCACCGGGATGTCCGGTCCGCCTCAGTTACGAAGATCTCAGGCTGCCACAAAACACACGCACACAGTGTTGTTGAGTCTTCCTTAAGCTTCGGTTGCACAATCACTTGGCACTCCACATACAGGTCTCAGGCTGCACAAAGATCAAGCGCACAGTGTCGCTGAGAATCACTTTAACTCTGGTGCACACATTAACAAGGCAAATCCTCATGAAGGTCTCCTGGTGCACAATGCACCCGCACACAGTGGATATGAGACTCACTTGGACTCCGGTGCACATGATCACTGGACAATCCTCACAAAGAGGTTTGGGCTGCACAAAGCACATGCGCACAGCTTCGCTGATCCTTGCTTGGACTCCAGGTGGGATTGGGGAGTGATTCCAAAAGTAGTGGCTCTGGTGTCTTCCGGTCCTGTGTGGTGGAAGAGGTTCAGTCTAGCCCAGCTAGGTCCCAGTGTAGTGGGAGGGGTGTAGGGGTTCACGTCCTGTCTCATTGGAGAAAGAGTGAGTGTGGAACTGTGTGTCCCAAGGTGCCCTAAACCCAGTCTCAGGGCCTAGAGGGTTGCTTAAGGGAGCACCAGGTTGGGGCCCTAGGCTGTACTTGCAGACCATTTGAGGAGGATCTCCTCGTGTCAAGAGAACCTGGAGTATCTGTAATTGGAGCTCAAGTGGTTCTGGTGTCTGGTGGTACCTCTCCAGTTGGGAGGGTGCAGAAGTCCAGATTGGGGGGTGAGAAGGGGATGTGTTCCCAAGTGGAGAACCAGTGGGTCAGGGACCAACCAGAAGAGCAGAATCTCCAAGAAGTAACCATGGTGACAACACTTCTGTCCTGGGGGATCTTCACGCACTGTCAAATGGACAGGAGGTCGGGAGAGCTGCGCCAGGCAGACTGTCACACAACACATGAGTCATGTGTTACCATCAGGGGGGATACTGTGTGAGTCCTCAGAATTCGTGGTATGCCAGGCAATGGATCAACTGCGGTGTTCAGACCCCATGTTGGGAAGCCAGGTTCAGGTTTGGCCTGACCTGGAGGGAAGGACATCTGTAATCAGTGTCCTGACCGGTTTGGCTTCCAGGGGTACTGCTCCAGGTGGGAGGGTGCAGAACTCTGGAAGTGGGTGTGGAGGGAGCCCTCGCCTCTGACCCTGGTGCAACCTGAGAGTTTAGACCCTAGGTTGGGAGAATTGGAAACTTTGTGATCGAGAGGAATCCCTGCCAAAGAGAACAGCTGAAGACTGGGGAAAAGTGTGGCCATTGCTGTGTGTCTGGGGGCTGACCTGTAGTTGCTGTTTCTACTGAGGAGAGATCTAAAGGACTGTGGTGTGTGCTTTGTCCTCTGCTTGAAGAGGAACTGTGCTGTGTGCTTTGTTCTTCTGAAGACTAGCGTCTCCAAGGGCCTGAGTGAGCTGGCCTCCTGCTAGGAAGTTTCAGCTGGAGGGAGGGTTGTGTACGGAACCCCAGAAGAAGAGGTAGTGGGAGGAGAGCCTCGCCCGTGACTTCTGTTCAGCCTGAGGGTGCGGACCCAAGGTTGGAGGATCAGTAGCAGTGTGGAACTGCACTGATGAGAGGAAGAGTGGAGAATGGTTACTATGTGCCAGGGGTTACTGCCCCCCATTGGATTGGCAAGGACCAGTGACATCTGGGTGGCCTATGGCCTGGTCCTGTCCATGGACAGGTAGGGAGTACCAGTGGGGTAGCCTAGTTGGTCCAGAGAGCTTTGACAGAGGGAACCACGTGGGTTCAGAGTGGTGTAGAACTGGAGGGTGTCCCTGCAGTTGCATGCCTACGTCCATGTTCTATCGCCCAAGGCAGGGAAGCCTATCAATGTGGTGATTGTTCTACCCTGCGTTTTGGCTGGAAGGGGGTTGGGTTGGACTTGGCCCTTTTTGCAGGGTCGTTTCTAAACTTTTTGCTTTCTCCTAGCCTTTTTTCTGGCAAGGTGTTGGTGGTTTTAGGAGTTGGGCACTTTAGCACTGCTGTTCAGTGTAAAGTATAAATGTATAGGCATTTACATAGCGCACTACTTACCCGGAGGGTCCCAAGGCGCTTCGACCGCTGCGAAACCCTTCCTGGCTTCCCTGAGAGATGGTCCCTTAATGGGTATCTCCAGGGTGAGACCAGGCATCCCCGGCGGTCTGGTGGGGCCGTTAGTGAAGATGAGGAAAGCTAATGTCCAGAGTTGCCGAGTGTGATCGCTGATCAGAGTGGGCACCGAGGCAAGAGAATTATCGAGTCCGCTGACCCTGGTCCAGAAACCTGCCGCGCCGGGAATTGAACCCTGGTCCTGGGCCGTCCTCTGCTCTCGGGTCTGCCGCCTCTAACTAGTGAGCCACACTACCTCACTGCATGTTCTCTCTGTAATAAAAATGGTAGGATTGTTACACACCTGTTTGGCCGATTTAGTTTACCTGTCAGTCCCTTGTAAAATGGTATCTCAGATACCCAGGGCTGGTAAATTAAATGCAACTGGTGGGTTTGTAGCACGGATTGTGTCACCCACCAAAGTAGCCTTGCAAACCTATCCCAGACCTCTGCAGTTGCAGGGCCTGTACATACAGTGTTACTGCCGCTGTGACGTGGCACCTCAAGTGTGAGCCATGTCCGTGACTCTCCATTTACTACATGTCAGTCACCCTTAAGGTAGGCCCTAGCTAGCCCTATGGGCAGTGTGAGACATGTCCTGGTAGTGACAAACAGCCATTTTGGTTTCTCACTACTGTGGGGCTGCCCTCCCATAGGAATGCATTGGGGATTCCCTGATAAATGTTTCAGTGGTAATTCCTGATATGAGAAGAGCAGCGTGGTCAAGTTTAGTATATTTGGAATGGTAATATTAAATGCTGCGCAATGGTGTGCGCAGATTTATTATAACTATATTAGAAATGCCACTTTTAGAAGTTGATTTACAAAAGGGGGTGGTGATGAACAGAGTGTCTGAATTGAGCAGACCACTCTTACCCAGTCCAAAGATCAGGGCTTGATCCATCACCGTTATTTATCGCACTGCCCCATCCCAGCTCAGAACCTGGCTATATGCAAATCAGTCTGTCCCTGGCCCAGTGCATCATGGGAACAGGGCAGACTAAACTACCAAGCCAATTCTTTACCAGAAAGGAGACAAGCTACCGGGGACCGGTTTCTGGCATTTCAGCCTCTTCGGCCCGGCTTGCTTGAATCCTGATGGAGCAGTGAGAAAGGGACTCATGTCTGAGTATACCCTGCCACACCTATAGTGGCCAAAATCGATTTACAAAAGGGGGTGGTGATGAACAGAGTGTCTGAATTGAGCAGACCACTCTTACCCAGTCCAAAGATCAGGGCTTGTGTATTTTTGTCCACCCTAAGCGTGGAAGGGTATTCTCAGATGTGAGACCCTTGCTCATTGCACCATCAGGATTCAAGCAAACCGGGCCGAAGACGGCTGTAATGCCAGAAACCGGTCCCCGGGAGCTTGTTTCCTTCCCAGTCTAAGAATTGGCTTTTGTAGTTTGGTTTGCCCTGTTCCCATCATGCACTGGGACAGGAACAGACTAATTTGCATACAGCCAGGTTCTGAAACTGGGATGGTGCAGTGAGCTAAAAAACGGTGTTGGATCTAGCCCTGATCTCTTGACTGGGTGAGAGCTTTCTGTTTAATTCAGAGACTCTGTTCCTCACCACCCCTTGTTGTAAATATTTTTGTCCACCCTAAGCGTGGAAGGGTATTCTCAGATGTGAGACCCTTGCTCATTGCACCATCAGGATTCAAGCAAACCGGGCCGAAGACGGCTGTAATGCCAGAAACCGGTCCCCGGGAGCTTGTTTCCTTCCCAGTCTAAGAATTGGCTTTTGTAGTTTGGTTTGCCCTGTTCCCATCATGCACTGGGACAGGAACAGACTAATTTGCATACAGCCAGGTTCTGAAACTGGGATGGTGCAGTGAGCTAAAAAACGGTGTTGGATCTAGCCCTGATCTCTTGACTGGGTGAGAGCTTTCTGTTTAATTCAGAGACTCTGTTCCTCACCACCCCTTGTTGTAAATATTTTTGTCCACCCTAAGCGTGGAAGGGTATTCTCAGATGTGAGACCCTTGCTCATTGCACCATCAGGATTCAAGCAAACCGGGCCGAAGACGGCTGTAATGCCAGAAACCGGTCCCCGGGAGCTTGTTTCCTTCCCAGTCTAAGAATTGGCTTTTGTAGTTTGGTTTGCCCTGTTCCCATCATGCACTGGGACAGGAACAGACTAATTTGCATACAGCCAGGTTCTGAAACTGGGATGGTGCAGTGAGCTAAAAAACGGTGTTGGATCTAGCCCTGATCTCTTGACTGGGTGAGAGCTTTCTGTTTAATTCAGAGACTCTGTTCCTCACCACCCCTTGTTGTAAATATTTTTGTCCACCCTAAGCGTGGAAGGGTATTCTCAGATGTGAGACCCTTGCTCATTGCACCATCAGGATTCAAGCAAACCGGGCCGAAGACGGCTGTAATGCCAGAAACCGGTCCCCGGGAGCTTGTTTCCTTCCCAGTCTAAGAATTGGCTTTTGTAGTTTGGTTTGCCCTGTTCCCATCATGCACTGGGACAGGAACAGACTAATTTGCATACAGCCAGGTTCTGAAACTGGGATGGTGCAGTGAGCTAAAAAACGGTGTTGGATCTAGCCCTGATCTCTTGACTGGGTGAGAGCTTTCTGTTTAATTCAGAGACTCTGTTCCTCACCACCCCTTGTTGTAAATATTTTTGTCCACCCTAAGCGTGGAAGGGTATTCTCAGATGTGAGACCCTTGCTCATTGCACCATCAGGATTCAAGCAAACCGGGCCGAAGACGGCTGTAATGCCAGAAACCGGTCCCCGGGAGCTTGTTTCCTTCCCAGTCTAAGAATTGGCTTTTGTAGTTTGGTTTGCCCTGTTCCCATCATGCACTGGGACAGGAACAGACTAATTTGCATACAGCCAGGTTCTGAAACTGGGATGGTGCAGTGAGCTAAAAAACGGTGTTGGATCTAGCCCTGATCTCTTGACTGGGTGAGAGCTTTCTGTTTAATTCAGAGACTCTGTTCCTCACCACCCCTTGTTGTAAATACTTTTAGAAGTTGGCATTTCTGTGTGCTATGTGTCTACATTTGGAGTAGTGGGAGGAGTAGTCCCTGGAAAGGTCTGGATCTGCTGGTTTTGCCCCCTGTGGTGAGTTTGATATGAGCCCCCTCCTGACAAAGGGGAAGAAGAGCCTTGTAAACAAAGTGCTCCAATTCCCCCGAACCAGTTTTGGCTGGTTACCTCAAGCCCCTCCAGCGCAGACAAAGGAGGAATGCAATATAAATATAGGGCTGTGACCCCATGAGCTTGTGCTGTTCCTGGACTTGCTGGGGGCTTGCTGCTGCTGGGGGCCCAGGAGGAACCGCCACAAGGGCTTGCCTCCCTGCTGGAGGGCCCGGTGTGCTGGCCTCCCTGAGCCCAGCTATGCCCCTTGAACCCTGATGGACTTAGCACCGTGTGAGCGCTTTATTTTTTACCCTGAAGAGGAGCGCTGCATCTTTATCTTTAAGGCTCCAGGATTAGGGGAGCATTTCAGTTTACAGCCCTGGGCTGTGACCATTTTGGTGGGGATTTCCCCGCAGTTTGGACACTTTGTAGCAGAGCGGGGGCCCACCCCACACTGCCGCTGCTGATAATGGCGTGAGCCCACCCCGCGTTTTTACATTGTGGAGGAGCGGGTGCCCACCCCGCTTGTTTTGCTTCTTTCACGGGTGCCCACCCCGGTTTGCACATCTGGGAATAGCGGGTGCCTCCCCGCTGGTTATGCTTCTTTTGCGGGTGCTCACCCCGCTTTGTGCACAAGTGAATAGAGGGTGCCCATCCCGCTTGTGTGGCGAGGAAATCTCCACCGTGACCCGGTTCGGCCCAGCCCGGAAGCCAGACGGCCTTGCCTGACTGTGGGCGGGGCCTTGGAGGCAGAGCAGAATAGTGCCGGTAGGAGGACGGGAGCCCACTCCGCCTCCGCGAGAAGTTGCCAAGCTGTCCCTGTGATGGAGAAACCCCGGTTCTAGGAATGGGGACCAGGCGAAGAGAAGTAAGGAAGAAGAGTGCTGCGGGTCAACGGGCTGCCATGAGCAAGCCCCGCGTGCAGCAGCAGTATGGTGATTGTGGCGGAGAGGGCCCGAGGCACATTGTCAGTGCCTGACCCTGCCACTTTGAAGGAGGACTGCCCAGAACAGCCCGGTAAGTGGGGGGCTGCAGAGGGCACATGGTGGGACCGAGTAATTGTTCCAGGAGGAGCCGGTGAACAGGGCTCTTCAGGCACTATTAGTGTCACTACGAAGTTCGTTTGAGGCCAAATTTGTTCTTAGGGCCCCAGTGGCGGTTCCGAGGTACCCGTGCCTTCCCTCCAAGTTATTGGTCACAGCTGCCCCCCCCTAATAGAGGGCAGATGCAATGTTTGGGCCGCCTTTAATTAGAGTCCCCGTGGGGACTCCAGAGCGTGCTCATTCCTTTGGGGGCATTGTTGTTTGTGGGCAGTCCAATGGCACGGTGGTGCCGATTGGGGCACATTGTTGGTGCTCATTTGGCCACAGTTGTTTTAGAGAGTCCCAGTGGCTCCAGAGGGCACAGTTAGTGCCTACAGCTTTCTGCACAGCTGCAATGCAATGAGCAGCAGCTGCCATGTTTAGGCCTGTGCAATTGCGCCCTTTTGGGATTCTGCCAGCCCTGACATTTTGGGACAGAGGGCATGTTGAGCCCCATTGGAAGGCCAGTTGGCCCAGGGGTCATTGTGGATACCTGTTTGTTGGTAGGGCGCGAGGCCCTAAGGTAATGCCCGCAGAGGTGACATCATGTGGCTAGGCTTATATGGGTGTTTCATAATGTGTTTACGCCTGATATAATGATTGTATAATATGCTTTATGCTTAATGTGATTGCGTAATGTGATCTATGCTTGTGATGCCTATGACATAATGTGTTTATGTTTAGGAGGTTTATGCATAATGTGTTTATGCTGGTGAGGGCTAATGCGTAATGTGCACCGAAACGGCAGGCTACGGCGTATTTAACATTCCGGCAAAGCTGGGACTACTTTACGTCCCTCCGCGCTGCTCAAAAGCCGATCATAGTGTTGGCAACAGTAAGATATTAGAGCAATATTAAAACATCCATGAGGACTGAATCCCCTCATATAAACTAATTCAAGCAACCCATAACTTGTCTTCCTTCTTGAATGAGCTAACGGGATGTTGTTTATTCCTACTTCCTGAGACAGTTCCCAGTCCCGATGCTAGAACTACAAAGTGACATCAGAGCGTCATCAAATGTAGTTTGTATGTGTTTTTTAGTACCTCTTTCATTTCAACACTTCCCCAAGGCAATCCCTCGTTAATGTACAAACATCTGAGGTGTGTATATTTTATTTTATTTATTTTATTTTATTAAGAGTTTTGTATAGCGCGAACAAGACCCTTGGGTATCAGAGAGCGTCACATTACATGAGGTAGTTATAGTCCTGCATTGTTATCGTGATTTTCACTATATTATGAGGTAGGTACCTATATAATACAAAAAGCGACAATATCAGTAAAATTTCTACAATATTATGAGGTAGGTACATATATGATACAAAAAGCGACAATATCAGTAAAATTTCTACAAAGAGTAATAGCATATAGTATGACACAGATTCTAGTATATAGTAACATATAATGTGTAATAGAGTCAATCGTTCCTAACGGTCCATTTCTTGTGTATGTTTCAGCTCCAGTCCTTAAACATGAATTCTGACTTCGCGTGCCTCGTCTATGGAAGGAATTTATTAATTAGGAAGATCTTAGTTTCCCTCTTAAAGGATGCTGTATCTTCAATCTTTCTAATGTTTGAAGGAAGTAAATTCCAGATTCTAGGGGCTGCTCCTGAAAAGGCCCTCTCATAAGTTTTCTTCTTCCGGAAGATGGCAGGTCTCAGCATTAGCTCATTTGTGCTCCTGGCTGGTCTGTTACCTCCAGATAGCTTAATTTTCCGAGCAAGGTATTTGGGTGTATTGTGGTGTAGCGCCTTGTGTGTTATGCATGCCATTTTTAGCTGGATTCTGGCTTTGTACGGTAGCCAGTTTAATGCCTTCAAATGTGGCGATATATGGTCAAATTTCCTTGATCCAGTGATCAGTCGTGCGGCTGCATTGAGACATGCTTTCAGAGGAGCTGTTGAAAGTTTTGGTAGACCTGCAAGCGTTGTGCAACCATATTCAATCCTCGCGATAACTAGGGACTGAACTGCCAGTTTGAGGTTATATGGTTTCACTTTTCTGATGTAGTTCAGATGGTATCGGGCGCTTTTAGCCATTGCATTGATATGGGCTTTCATGTTTAGTTTCTCATCTAGAGTGATTCCTAGAGATTTTGCTGAGCCAACTAGGGTAGGGGTGCAATTTAATGCTGTTATCATATTGGACCATTCCTTCACTTCTGTGTGTTTCTTTGGTGGAGATATTAGTAAGAATTCAGTTTTTTGTGCGTTTAGTTTCAGATGGTTGACCGATAGCCATTGTAATGTTTTAAGGTCTCATTCATTCTCATGATGTCTTCCCTGGATGTGATCTTGATATAAATCTGGGTATCATCCGCGTACATGTGGTAGGAAAAATTAGATTTTCGAAGGATTTCAGTGAGAGGTTTGATGTAAAGGTTGAACAGTGATGGTGATAATGTAGAGCCTTGAGGGACTCCAATTGAGTTAGGGCATGCTGGTGAGAGTGTTTGATTGACCAGGAATCTTTGCGTTCTATTCTGCAGGAAGGATTCAAACCATTTTAGTACATTTCCAGTTATTCCCATCCTATCATGAAGCCTGTTCAGTAATTTTTCATGATTTACCGTGTCGAATGCTGATGATAGGTCCAGGAGGATAAGTAGACATGTTTGATTACGGTCTAGTGCCTGTAGTGCATCATCGACAATATGTAGGATCGCTGTTTCTGTGCTATGTCCTGTCCTGAATCCTGATTGGCAGTCGTCTAGTAGTGCGAACTTCACAATGTGTTGGCTTAGTTGATTTTGTACGCATTTCTCTATTAGTTTGGCAAGTATAGGGATGTTGGTCACTGGGCGAAAGTTATTTGGATCTACTGGGTCCGCCGTTGGTTTTTTGATGATAGGGACGACTTGACCTGTTTTTAGGCAGTCTGGAAGGATCCCTTGTGATAGAGAGGCGTTTATTATTTTCGTCCAAATGGGAATCATAATATGGTTTATGTCTCTGACGCATTTAGCGGGTCGAGGATAACTGTAGTGGTTGTTAGGTTTGATGTCTGATAGTGTTTTGGCTATGGTACTTTGATCCAGTAGTTTGAAGTTAACCCATTGAGCCTTGTTTTTCGTCCCATTGTGGGTGTTTTCTACGGTGCTATTAGGGGTTTGTCTGTCCATATTGTCAATGTTATCAGCCTCTTTCCCAAGCTCTCTTTCCAATTTGTTGGCCTTGTCTGTGAAGAATGTTGCGAATTCTTCACAGCTTATTTGCGTTGATGTGGTTTCTTGGCTGGTTTTAGCTAATTTATTGGATTGAAGTTTCAGAATCTCGAATAATTTCCGAGGTCTATTTTTGGCGTTATCTAGCTCAGATCTGATAAATTATTTTTTGGAGTGTAGTATTTTTTTGTTATATTCGCTTCTGATTCTTCCAAGTGATTTCAGTTCGGGCGATGTTGGGTGCTGTCTCAATCTTCTTTCCGCTAGTCTTAGTTTCCTCCTTTCTTCATTCAGAGTCTCACTGAACCATGGGTTTTTTATCTTCTCTGTGACTCTTTTCAGTTTTAGAGGCATTGTATTGTTGACTATATTCGTTACTGTTTTAGTGTAGTGATCTGTAAGTTCCTCCACACTTTGCAAGTTGTTAGGTGGAATCAGTTTCTTCTCACAGCTTTCCACTAATAATGTTATATTTGGATCTCTAGTATCTCGCAACCATTTCTTGTGTCTGGTAGGTTGCATCGTCTTGTTCTTTTTCATATTGTTTATCCGGAAAGTTATGGCATGGTGATCTGACCAGTCGCATGGCTCAATTGCTATAATTGAGGTATTGTTAGCTTTTGATATTATCCAATCCAGCGTGGCTCCTTTTTCATGTGTTGGCTCCGTGCATACTTGGTTAAGATTTAACTCCGTTAGAAGGTCTTTCAGAGCGTTGACTTGTTTGTCTTGGTTGTCATTCCAGTGTAAGTTAAAGTCCCCCAGGACAATGTTGTTAGTTTCAGAATTGGAGTCGGTGGTGATGATTTCCATTAATTTGTCTATGAAGGTTGGATTATTGCCTGGCGGGTGGTAAAGTGCATGTAGATTGCATATATGATTATCTGCTGATCTTATCTTGAGATTTAGGTGTTCACAGAATCCGAGAGGTTCTGATGGCACATGTTTGACTTCTATTTCCGATCGGTAAATGCAGGCCACCCCACCCCCTGTCTTTTTTAGTCTATCACAATATTATACTGTGGGGGTACTAGTAGGTCCATACTAGGAGACGATGATTCCGATAGCCATGTTTCCGTCCGGATTGTCACATCGATTTCTTTGTTCAATAAGAGATCAGCTATGTCTGATGCATGTTTTGCTGCCGACCGACAGTTAAGGAGTAGGCATTTTAAAGGGTTCCCTACTATCCTTGTGTTCATGTCATGTGATTCCGTGATTAGTTGTACTTGTTGTAGGTTGTTATGATTGGTTTTCCTTTCATTATGTTTTTCAGTATGGTGATTCTTCATATCTATTGCGATCCAATAGCCCCAAGGCAATTTGTACTCTTAGGCTACCTCCATATTGCCGCTGTTGCCACAATCCATTCCGCACTTGCCCAGGGCAAACTCTCATTTTAGTGCTAAAGTCTTAAGTATGTATATCTTTTGTATTTTCTTTACCTTCTCTTATTTATATATCTACTCTCATCCAATGACACCATGGCGCTTTTAGGCTACTTTTAGGTTACCTCCATTTTGTCGTTGTCACTTCAGTCAAAGTAAGTAGTATCAATGATATGGATTATATAAATTATCATATGAGCCAGAAACACTGGCTCATGCTATTATGGCTCTCCAAGACTCAGTACCATAATTACCCAATGCATTCACATGCATGTTAATTACATGAATGCGTCGTTGGTTGAGAGATTCATAAATGTATCATTAAATATGCATCAAAGTAAACACATCCCCATAAGTTTGATTAACAATAATTCGTGGTAATGATAGGTGTTATTGTGGTGTGTGTCTATGACGCTGTGCTGACCGGGTTTTTGGCTCTATTTCTGAGTGATGGTGACTTTAAGCTTGCTACCATCCTGAATCTCTATTCTTGCCTTGTGTTGGTCCTTTTAAGGCCTTTTTCCAGACCTAGAAGCATAAACTAGAGGATAGCTGCTTAATATGATGATAGATCCCTTATTCTTGACTCTAATCCATCTATTGCCTATTGGCTTTGACATAATTATGTGTCCTTTCATCATCCTACCTATAGTAGAGGGTGGATCCTGTAGTCCTGACTTTATATTACATATTGGTATGGTTTGTGTATGTACTCTGACAGAGCTAAGAGTTATTTCATCCTTCTCAGGCCGACAAGGCCCAGAACTAGAGAGACTCCATTTTGCTTTCTATCCCTGCAGACTGAGATGCTTGCAGGGTAAAGGTGATGTTTTAGTTATGAGGTGTTGTTCACTTGGAGAGAACCGGTCTGGGCCAGCCCTTATCGGTAGGCTGTATTATTCTTTGTGTCGAAGACACCACAAAAGGCCGGCCGGCTGGGTGTGTGTCCTTGACGCGGAGTGGTGCAGAGATCTGATGGGCGGCAGGCTGATGGCTGGAACTTTCCATGAGGAGAGAGCTTTCCATATTAGTGAAGTGCAGAGGCGGAGTCAGTTAGTGGAGTTGGAGCCAGGGAGAGAAAAAGAGACAGTCGATGATTGGAACAGAGAGAAGACAGTGAGAAAGAGTTGAGTGCAGAATCAGAAGGAGTGGAGTTGCAGAAGGAGTGGAGTTGGAGAAGCAGAAGGAGTTGAGCAGAGGAGAAGAGACAGTCGATGCTTGGAACAGAGAGAAGTCAGTTAGTCAGTTTGTCAGTGAGACAGTTGGAGCCAGAGAAGAAGAAGATGCTTGGAACAGAGAGAAGACAGATAGACAGTCAGTGAGCTGGAACCAGAGAGAGAAGTCAGAAGCAGTTGTGAGCAGATGGTGTTTTGGGCAGAGAGAAGTGAGATGATGTTTGGAACTGAAGGAAGCAGTCAGAAGCAGTTACTTGTCAGAAGGAGTTGTGATCAGCTGGAGTCTGAAGTGATGCCTTTTGGAAGAGACTGAAGTTATATCGTGGATTAGTCTGTGGGAGCAGCTGGAGTGAATTGGACATTGGAACTGAAATAATCAGACAGAGTGAAGAAGCTAGTGGAGCGAACGGTTATCAGAGCGGCAGAAACTATTAGGCTGAAGTTGGAAAGTGGAGAGAGTTCGTGGGGGAGAGGAATCCAGTGCAGAGTGGTCAGCGCAGATGCGTGTATCTGAGACGAGCTAAGGCACAGACGAGAGAGGAACCCAGATGACCGCTAGAGCAAGACTTCATACTAATCAGGTGATATTTGTCCTGTACATTTAAACATTAACCTTGTCCCAATTGTGTTGCTAATCCTTTTCCTTTCAGCGGTGTGCAGTCTATTTACAGTCCCTGTTAGTTACATGTGGATGTGGTATAGTAATAAAGCTTTACAGAGACCCTGCAGATCTGTGTATGTGTCTATTTCCATTTTACTTTTCAGGCTATGTGTTATGGTATAGTGTTAAATTGTTATTGTTATTGTAATAAAGATACCCCAGTTCTTAGTGAACCAGCGTATGCCTTGTTCTTATATGGTGCAGGTAACCTTTTCTTCTAGTCAGGTGTCAATGCACGAACAGAAGCGACCCCCGATCAGGTAAGTGACCACTGAATAATTAGGGAGAGAGGAGCCCTTGAGCTAAGAATAAGTTATACACTATGTAATTCGGCCTTTATTCATAATATTGTAGTAGTGATCCCCTAGTGAATAGTGAGAGAAACTTCCCAACAGAGAGAGAGAGAGAGCTAAAGGTATTCATAGGAAAGTGATCGTCGTGGTGATGCGGCGATAAAGAGAGCACCAGGGGGGATACTGGTGTTTATACCCACAGGATTGTGGCTTGTAATGTAAGTAAGAGAGCACCAGGGGGGATACCGGTGTTTATACCCACAAGATTGTGGCTTGGAAATTATAGAGAGGGCATCCGGGGGGATACTGATGCCTGTACCCACAGGATCGTGGCTTGAGTGAGCACTGGTTGCAGTCAGTGTGTAATGGTATATAATCAGAACTGCCCCAGGGTAGATTAGTCTGGGCCCATGTGGTCGCGAGACTATGAGGTATGAGTGTGGTGTAGGGCATAGACGTCCTTAGTAATCAGTGAGTATTCCTAGTAATCCCTATAGATTTAGTGGTGTTTCTGATGATATGAGCTTGTATATTGCTAATTCCCCATCCTCTGGTAGGTACCCAGGTGCCTGGATAGATGGGTCCTGAGGAGGGAGGTGGTTGTATTTCGGCTGGGTTGGTGGTGCTCTGATGAGCTGATTCTATCTGGTCTGAAAATCCGGTCGTTACATCTGGCGTCACAAAATGTTTACGAAGCCTGTGTGCGCTGTATTGTTTTTATCTTGTTGGTTTGCACTCGGCACGAAATTGACCTATGGGCTTGAACGGTTGCACTGTAAGGAGATTGCAGTACATCATGGCATTTGACTTATGCAGGGTGGAAGAAATGCTTTTCATCTTGGTGTTTGAACTGTCAGGCTTGAAGGGTAACTGTATGTGAGGGAGCCAATTACATCTTGGTGTTGATGCAGTTGTACATATGTGTGTGAAAAATGCTTGTAAATTGCCCATTAAATGGCTTGCTGCATTTGCTTATGCTGTGCAATGTGAAATGTATTCAGTGTAATATGACTTGTGGAGTTCCTTGTAAATAGCTCCTTGTAAATATGGCTTGTGAGGAGCATGTTCTCATTTTGACTTGCTGAGCTTCTTGTGAATTGTGCCTTGTAAATATGGCTTGTGAAGAGCATGTCATTATTATGACTTGTTGAGTTCTTGTAAATATGGCTTGTGAATAGCGCCATGTGAATATGGCTTGTACAGAGCATGTTATCATTACGTTAGGCAGGAGAGAGCTGGATCTCTTTCAAGTGCTTGGAGAAAACGTTTTGAAGATGTGCGCACGTGTTATATGAAAACGTGGAGAGATGAGTTCATGACTTTCCCATGTATCTGCAGACATTGGGGAATGATTGTGTTTGAGCTGCCAAAGAGTTAATATCTTGAATTGAGACGGCAGTATTTATTTTAACATGCTGTTTAACATGCATGGTTACAAAAGCTGACGCTAAAAGTCAGTGACTGTTTGGATTAATGATGGTTTGCTTTGATTTTTTAATTAGTTGCAGGGTTCGCCTATGTGCTTTGTCAGCTAGCTGACAGAATGGTAACATCTTGCATGGCGAAACAAAAAGGCAGTGTTCATTTAACATTCTGTTTGAAATGTGTCCACGAGTTTGTGTGGGTTTGTCTTTGAACACATGATTTAATGTGTCTGACTCGGAGGTCGGAAAGTTGTAAATCAACCAGTCGGAATGAGATAAGGGTTTTCAGCTGTGGATGGTACAGACAGATGCACGAACCAGCATTTTAGAATTAGTGTTTATCGGAAAAAAAATAAAACAGACCCATCATAGAATGTGCTTTAATTAGTGAAATGCAACCGTGTGCTTTTAAAAAAAAAATTTGTAGTGTATTTTGCACATCTAGAAAATATAAGTGAATATTTTCCCTACAAAGCAAGCTGCCCTTTTGTTTTAAAGTTCAAATGCACATGTTTCTGTATTTTGCGCTGATGTGTAGCAGACCATCATGTGAGTAAACCCACTCAGTTAGAAAAAATGGCTATCTGCAAAAAATAAATCTGGCCCTTTTAATAATTAGAATAGAAAGGCTTGCGCACTAAATTATGAATTCTTGGTTATGCAGTGCAAAATTCCCCTTGTTTACTTTGATGGTGTTTCAAATGTTATTTTCGTGCTTTCCTATGTTGTTGCATGAAATGTTTTTCTAATATTTTTCCTTTTCAGCAAGTAGCAGTACATTATGACAGAATTCTTACTTGGCAATGCTAGCATGTGTCTAGTTTATATAAAAAGTGTCTTTATTAATTCCTGTTTTTAGGATGCTTTTTACCATGTCTAAATGTGCTTAAATTAGTTAGAAGTAATGGTGCAGTGTTTCTAGCCTGGGAACAGGGTATGTTTTAAGTTAGAAAGAATTTGCTTTGACCTTGGCTGATATGAGCCAGGCAGCTGTTCTCAACTCAGAGTTTTGAAGGGTGGAGGCCCCGTGGGTGACTTATGAGAGCAGAGAAACCCAGTTTGTTATTCTTGGCTATGATTCAGTTCTTTCCGCGGAGAAATGTTTATATAAGGGGGGGTCAAGTTGCTCTTCCTTACAGTCGGCCCAGAAAGCTCCATTGACTTCAGATAAAGGATGTTTGCAAATGCAGAATAATTGGCAGACGCTTGGCCCTTGAAGTAAGATAAATACAGTAGGCACAGAAAGCTTCTCTGACTAGAGATATGAGATGCTTGAACAGAATAATTGGCAGGAGCTTTGCTCCTGCAATGAGATCAGCATTTGGCAGTGATTCAATATTACATCGCAGTGTAGCCCGGCTCCTGCTTATTATGGTTGGAGCTGATTCAAAACTCTGAGCGCTGACATCTTTCTGGAGGGAGGGGCTGTTTCTCAGAGGAGTGAGGAGTAGCTAGGCCCCAGCCCTTCTGGCTGTGTATGACAAAATTAGATTTTGCCCAAACAAATTTAAAGAATATGGTATAGGTAGAATGTTTAAATCATTCCTTGGATTTAGAAGAGTTCTTTTCAGGAATTAGGAGGTTTCTTGCGAAAATAAAAAGCACTTGGGGTGCTTTTTGAATGGAAAATGTGTTTTTGCAAGATTGATGATGCGTGTTTCTCGTTTCAGATGGCTATCATCGTGTGGGGGCCCTGTATGAGTGTGACTTTTTATTTTGGAGTGATGAGTTTTTTATTTTCGGAGTGAGTGCCCCCACCCCCAAAAACCCCCGAGCCTGGACCCAGACCAGAAGCAGACGTACCAGGAGGACCAGACTGGAGGATGTGCTTCCTTGGCACAGGATACAGATGAAGATGGAGGATCATGGCCTATAAGAATGAACTGTTTTCCTAAGAAGAAACCAACTACAGAAGAGAACTTTTTATAGTGACTGAACTTTTAAGTCTGGTATTACAATCTGCAGTTGGCTGCCTCAGCAGTCAGGTTAAAATTCTTGAGTCCCTAAAGAAAAAAAAAATTCTTGCTAAAGCCAATAGTTTTATTTTTGAACAAAAAATTCATTGACCTGAAATGTAATTCCTTGGCCTGCATTCTTGAGTCTTGCATTTTTCCCATGTTTCTATTTCAGATGGACATTATGCCACTTTTGCAGTTACCATACACAGGCCCCACTTAAAAAAAAAAAATTCTCAGTCCTGTTTATGGTTTTGATTTTCCAGTTTAAAAGATGCAGTGCCACATTAATGCAATGATGCAAATGATATTATTTGAATGTCATAGGGTGTAGCATGATGAGTGAGCTACTTTAATAATCTGATGCCCTGTGATAAATGATATTTTGATTTTTAGTATGCTACGCTATTTCATTATTGATACAGATTGACTTTACACTTGTTTATCTTTCACCTATTTCATAGTTTTCCTGTTTTCTCTAAAACAGTTTTTGCTAATGTAATGAAAGCAATGTTTTAAATGATGGTGCACACATGTGTTCCACAGATTGATACAGAGGGATTAGGTGCAAACTGTTTCCTGAGTTAGATGATTTATGACCTTTACCTATTGCCTTTGGCATGGTCTACTATTACTCAGTCAGTCAGTCAAAGTACTTTATTGCGATAACTTAATATCATACAAAGGCAATGGCAAAAAACAATTTACATTATATTATAAACAATGCAAAAAAAATCATAGATTAAAAAACAATTAAAAAATACAACAGGATAAAAATCATCATATACCATATTACAATTCATAACACATAAAAAGTGTATAAAGTGCAAGGTGCTAGTGTGCAAACGAGTATTAAAAGACTGTTTAAAAAGAACTAGGAATTCCCCGTCGAGTTAAACATTACTAGTACCAAATGTCCCTGCTAAAAAACATTTTAAATATCCAGTCCAGATATGATAACAAAAGCCTAATTAAAGTGCACAATCAGTGCTACAGAGGGAGGTAGACATATTTTTTAATCTAATGTTCCTGCTCCTAATAGCTCTCACCAGAAAACTAGCCACATGAAACATAATCCTGGGAGTCTGTAACAGTTGTAAATAAATAAGAGCAGGTTTGACCAAAATAAATCCAGCTTCCCTAAGTATGGGCACAAGGAACTTTCTCCGCGCATCAGTATAGTAGCTACAAAACATTACAAAATGCATAGTGTCTTGTACAGAGAACTGATCACAGGGACATGGTGGAGCCCTATCTGGGGTACTCCAAACAGGATAAAATCCAAGGTTAAAATGAATCAAATTAAAACGAAAACGAGTTAAAATAAACCTGTGGTAAGGATGGGTCACTATATTTAAGTAACTCTCTAGGTCATTAGGTATTGACAACATTAGACTGCCCTAACACAAGGTTTTTTCAATTCAAGTTCTTCCCTCTCCAGGGATAGGAGCTCCTTCATTGCATATTTTGTAGAAGCAATATCTTTAGATGTTATGGAATCTATTACAGTATAAAGCTCAGGCCTTCCCAACCTAAAAAGGTTTCCTTAATATAGGTCAACCATCTAATACTATTAACTTTATCCAGAGACAGACAGTCTCTCATTATAATATGATTTAGAGGAATTTCTTTATTGAGCCACATTCTCAGCCAAGCAACTAAAGGTGCTGTTTTAATCAGGTCTGTCATGTAGCCTTCCCCTAATTCCATATGGACAGTGTAAGACGGTGTTGACTGTGGTACGCCAAGAACAGATCTAAAAAATTTGTTTTCCATTGTCTGTAAAGATTCCACTCCCCTATAACCCCATAACGAGCCACCATATGAGGCCACTGAGATGCATTTGGCCTTATAGATTTTGATAACAGCTGCAATGGGCCTACCCCCAAGTTTTTTAGAAAACCCCTGGAGGGCTGCAGATGTCCTGGCCAGCATAATTGCTCTATTATTAACGTGGGGACCCCAGTTACCCTTCTCGTCAAAGGTGATCCCTAGATAGGGAAAGGAAGTTACGCGGACAAGCTTTTCCTGTCAGCAAAGAAAAAGTTTGTGAAAAGGTCTCCTAGCTGCCTTGCCCATAAGCATGACCTGAGATTTTTTAGCATTTATTTTCAAATCAAGTGAAGCCATAAAAGATTCAAAGGTATCCAGGAGACGTTGCAGCCCCACCCCAGTACGCGCAAGAAGGACCGCGTCATCCGCGTAAAGGAGAACAGGAATCTCCTGATCCCCTGCACGCGGAATGTCGCGGGTCACTCCCATAAGCGCCGGCTCCAGGGCATTCACATATAACGTAAAAAGCAGTGGTGCCAATATACATCCCTGCCTTACTCCTTTTTTAGAAGCAAACGCTTCGGTACACCTTCCACTCGAGGAAACTCTAATTTTTGCTGTGAGACCAGAGTGCAGGTCAGCCAATAAATTAACTATTGTCCTATCCAGGCCCATTTCAAGTAATTTTGACCATAGCTTTGATCTATTGACTAAATCAAAAGCAGAGGAGAGGTCCATGAAACCTAGGTACATGGACCCCTCCTTGGCCCTAGTGTATTTCTCTATCAGCAAATGGAGATTGAGACATTGGTCCAGGGTACTTCTCTTTGGTCTGAAACCATATTGCACGTTTGTTAAAATGCTATTCTCTGTAACCCAATCATTTAATTTGGCTAAAATAACTCTCCCTAAGATCTTGACTGAAGAATCAATCAAAGAAATGGGTCGATAACATGCAGGATCCTGCCTATTTCCCTTTTTAAATACGGGTATGATTATAGATGTTTTCCATGATTCAGGAATGTTATCATGGTTTAAGGCATTAAAGACCCTGCAGAGTAATCTTGACCAAAAATTAGGGAAGCATTTAAAGGCATCTTCAGGAACACCATCGGGTCCTGGTGCCTTTTTCTTCAGGGTACAGTCTATAGCCAGTAGTACTTCCTTTACTTCAAAGCGCAATTGATTCCCAGTGATGTTAACATCAGTCTCCTGCACCCTAGGTTCTTCATTAATGTGACCTGAATAGATATTACTGAAATGTTTAATCCACCCTTCATCAGAAATGTTAGTTTCAAGGGGGGAATTTTCCTCCCCTGTAAATAGGGGTTGGTTGACTATCTTCCAGAAATCTCCACTGTTTTTTTAATATTGCTGGATCTGAGAGTTGTATCCATGCTTCATCTTTAATCTGTTTTTTCCTATCTGCTATGGCCTTTTTATATAGGGCTCTGCTTCTAGTGATAAGTTCACGATTTTTCGGAACAGCTTTTAAAGCATTAAGTAACGCGGAATGTGTTTTTGAACATCTGTGATCAAACCATCTTTTAAAAGGCATCAACTTAGGTTTAGAAATCACAGAAAGCCTACAGTTTATTTTACTGCATATACTACCAAATGCTGATATCACCTCCCTATCATTGGACACACTGGAAAGGCACACGCCGACCTCTTCCTCGGCCTCAGAAAGTACTTCCTGTATGAAAGGTTCCGGGATTATGCTGTCCCATTTCAGTCTACGACCCTGGTCCTTAACTTTGAGTACTTGTTTGCTATTATTACGGGGACCCTGTTTTTGCCCTATAAGATCAGAAGTTACCAAGTCCAGGGAAACAGGATTGTGATCGCTGAAAGCAGAAACCACAGTTTTATACATTAAAACCTTAGCTAAAAAACATGCAGAGATAAAAATATAATCAATAATGAAGCCATTGTCAATTCCTTTGAAAGTGGGGACCCTATCCCCCCCACGAACAGAAATACCAAATGTGTATTTGATAGTTACTATTACTCAATTTCTCAAGTTTAAGTCTATGATATTTTAGAAGAATATATACACCACACTTAGATAACTTTCTTTGATTTATTGCTTGATATGCATAGTGCTACACAAGCTATTTTGTAGGAATGGGGTTGTCCTTGTTTTCCTGTTATTACACTATCACTTTGATCCATCAACTCTTATTTAGAACAGTGGGATTAGTTCCAAGGGTGGTCACCCTAGACTCTAAATTGTCCTGGGAAGTGTGTCTTTTAGTCAGGTTATGTCCTACATTTATTAGTAATAGTTGCCCAGACTTTGAGGACACTTTGTCATGTTTATTTGTCAGATTTTACCAAATCCTTTCTTAAGTTGACTGAAGTAGGTAGGCCTCATTTAGGCCTTTGTTGTTTTCATTTCACAAACATGTCCCTACATCAATAGATTTCATGAGTTATCACTAGAAGTTGAGGCACATTTAGTTCTTAAGTTGACCGAAGTAGGTAGGCCTCATTTAGGCCCTTTGTTGTTTTCATTCCACAAACATGTCCCTACATCAATAGATTTCATCAGTTATCACTAGAAGTTGAGGCACTTTTAGTTCTAGGGTGCTTTAGTTAGTTTCTGTTGTTATCAGATCAATCTTAGTTACATTTCAACATTCAGGTCAAGGGTGCTTTGATTTGTTTTCAGTTGGTTGTTAGATTTACATTCCCTACATCAAGTTTTAGGTGGTATTTCCTTAAGTTGTCATTTATTTTAGGGAGTCTTTTGGTTTTTGGTTTTGTTGATAGATTATGTTGATGTTTGTTTATTTGTTTGTTGTTGTTTACGGATGTTAGCAAGTTAAAGTCAAGGGTGCAATGTGCTGACCGGGTTTTTGGCTCTATTTCTGAGTGATGGTGACTTTAAGCTTGCTACCATCCTGAATCTCTATTCTTGCCTTGTGTTGGTCCTTTTAAGGCCTTTTTCCAGACCTAGAAGCATAAACTAGAGGATAGCTGCTTAATATGATGATAGATCCCTTATTCTTGACTCTAATCCATCTATTGCCTATTGGCTTTGACATAATTATGTGTCCTTTCATCATCCTATCTATAGTAGAGGGTGGATCCTGTAGTCCTGACTTTATATTACATATTGGTATGGTTTGTGTATGTACTCTGACAGAGCTAAGTGTTATTTCATCCTTCTCAGGCCGACAAGGCCCAGAACTAGAGAGACTCCATTTTGCTTTCTGTCCCTGCAGACTGAGATGCTTGCAGGGTAAAGGTGATGTTTTAGTTATGAGGTGTTGTTCACTTGGAGAGAACCGGTCTGGGCCAGCCCTTATCGGTAGGCTGTATTATTCTTTGTGTCGAAGACACCACAAAAGGCCGGCCGACTGGGTGTGTGTCCTTGACGCGGAGTGGTGCAGAGATCTGATGGGCGGCGGGCTGATGGCTGGAACTTTCCATGAGGAGAGAGCATTCCATATTAGTGAAGTGCAGAGGCGGAGTCAGTTAGTGGAGTTGGAGCCAGGGAGAGAAGAAGAGACAGTCGATGATTGGAACAGAGAGAAGACAGTGAGAAAGAGTTGAGTGCAGAATCAGAAGGAGTGGAGTTGGAGAAGCAGAAGGAGTTGGAGCAGAGGAGAAGAGACAGTCAATGCTTGGAACAGAGGGAAGTCAGTTAGTCAGTTTGTCAGTGAGACAGTTGGAGCCAGAGAAGAAGAAGATGCTTGGAACAGAGAGAAGACAGACAGACAGTCAGTGAGCTGGAACCAGAGAGAGAAGTCAGAAGCAGTTGTGAGCAGATGGTTTTTTGAGCAGAGAGAAGTGAGATGATGTTTGGAACTGAAGGAAGCAGTCAGAAGCAGGTACTTGTCAGAAGGAGTTGTGATCAGCTGGAGTCTGAAGTGATGCCTTTTGGAAGAAACTGAAGTTATATCGTGGATTAGTCTGTGGGAGCAGCTGGAGTGAATTGGACATTGGAACTGAGATAATCAGACAGAGTGAAGAAGCTAGTGGAGCGAACGGTTATCAGAGCGGCAGAAACTATTAGGCTGAAGTTGGAAAGTGGAGAGAGTTCGTGGGGGAGAGGAATCCAGTGCAGAGTGATCAGCGCAGATGCGTGTATCTGAGACGAGCTAAGGCACAGACGAGAGAGGAACCCAGATGACAGCTAGGGCAAGACTTCATACTAATCAGGTGATATTTGTCCTGTACATTTAAACATTAACCTTGTCCCTATTGTGTTGCTAATCCTTTTTCTTTCAGCGGTGTGCAGTCTATTTACAGTCCCTGTTAGTTACATGTGGATGTGGTATAGTAATAAAGCTTTACAGAGACCCCGCAGATCTCTGTATGTGTCTATTCCCATTTTACTTTTCAGGCTATGTGTTATGGTATAGTGTTATATTGTTATTGTTATTGTAATAAAGATACCCCAGTTCTTAGTGAACCAGCGTATGCCTTGTTCTTATATAGTGCAGGTAACCTTTTCTTCTAGTCAGGTGTCAGTGCACGAACGGAAGCGACCCCCGATCAGGTAAGTGACCACTGAATAATTAGGGAGAGAGGAGCCCTTGAGCTAAGAGAATAAGTTATACACTATGTAATTCGGCCTTTATTCATAATATTGTAGTAGTGATCCCCTAGTGAATAGTGAGAGAAACTTCCCAACAGAGAGAGAGAGAGCTAAAGGTATTAATAGGAAAGTGATCGTCGTGGTGATGCGGCGTTAAAGAGAGCACCAGGGGGATACTGGTGTTTATACCCACAGGATTGTGGCTTGTAATGTAAGTAAGAGAGCACCATGGGGGATACTGGTGTTTATACCCACAAGATTGTGGCTTGGAGATTATAGAGAGGGCATCAGGGGGGATACTGATGCCTGTACCCACAGGATCGTGGCTTGAGTGAGCACTGGTTGCAGTCAGTGTGTAATGGTATACAATCAGAACTGCCCCAGTGTAGATTAGTCTGGGCCCATGTGGTCGCGAGACTATGAGGTATGAGTGTGGTGTAGGGCATGGACGTCCTTAGTAATCAGTGCCCGTGGTACTAAGGGGGGAAGAGAATCCCCAGTTATAGCTTGCTTGGAAGCGCAGCTCCGCTCATCTCCATACAGGTCTTGTACACTGTTGGCAGGTGATCTGAACTGCACTTTCGAGCCTCTGGATCTGGACATCCTAGCAGATCAGGAGGAACTTGATAATGGGTGGGGGATTCCTCCCCTCGAGCTTGGCCCTGTTAAAAAATGGACAGAAGTGGCCCTCCAGATTAACTCCCTAGTTATGGAGTTTGGGCTAAGAGCTGCCAATGGCAGAACCAGGTCCGACAAAGTAGGGGCGCACACCTACAATAGGCCAGGACACACGTCACGGATTGATTATTTCCTCCTTGACATACACCTGTGGGGCATGGTGGAGGACATGGTAGTTTTACCTTCTGTGGAGAGCGACCACAATCTCTTGTCCCTCACCCTGTCCCACAGGTGCGTCAACAGCACCGTGAGTGGTTCTCCTTGTAACCCCGCGCCAGACCTGTCAGTGGTCACGAACTGTGGGCGAAGGCTAAAATGGGCGAAGCTGGCTCTTTCGGAGGAGAAAACCTCTGCGATTAGGCAGCTTCTGGTTTCAGCCCTGGCCAATCTTGATTGCCAAGAGGAAGGGCTGATGGAGGTGGCACCTAGGTTTTGTGACATAATTCAGACCATTGGCGACCTTTTTGTAGTCCCAGCCCACCCGAGCGGAAGGAAACCTGGCCTACGACCGGGTCAGGGCTGGTACAACCAAAAGTGTAGGGAGGCGAAATCACTTCTTATTGAGGCAGTCAAGTCCAAATTGCCGCTTAGGACTAGGGAGGCCAGGAGACACTACACACTCTGCCAGAAAAACGCAAGGATGGAATGGGAGGATAACTTCTGGCAGGACCTTCTGGCTGCCAGCCGAGGGAAAGATGCTAAAGGTTTTTGGGACATGGTGGGTAAAAGGAATCGTCCCGCCGATTCCCGGAGGACTTGTGCGATTAATGCCCAGACCTGGTTTTCCCATTTCCAAAATTTGTACTCTGCTGTTGAAGGCCCCCTTAATGATCCCTTTAACATCCCAGCCTTTACTCTAGACCGTTACCTGGATCTGTTTTCCCCCCTTGATGTAACAAAGCAGATCAAAACCTTGGTCCCCTTGAAAGCAGCTGGCCCGGATGGCCTACCAGGGGACATCCTCCGTGCTTACCCGGAAGAATGGGGGGCTCTAATCTCTGCACTCCTCAATGCAATCATGGGGGGAGGGCTTGTGCCTGACTCCTGGAGAGGTGCAGAGGTGGTCCCCATTTTTAAAAAGGGCAGTCGGGATTTACCCGGGAACTATAGGCCTATAAGCCTAATAGACTCCAGCCAGAAATTGGCCGGGAAAACCATCTTGGGGAGAATTACTCAATGGGTGGACGACAATCACATTCTGTCCGACATGCAGGCTGGGTTCCGTTCGGGTACAGGAACTATTGAACAGGCCTTTAGGCTTTTGTTGTTACACTGGAAGGTGGTGGTGCTGGGCAAAGGCAGTC
The DNA here is from genome assembly GCF_964263255.1 of Lissotriton vulgaris. Taxonomy (NCBI): domain Eukaryota; kingdom Metazoa; phylum Chordata; class Amphibia; order Caudata; family Salamandridae; genus Lissotriton; species Lissotriton vulgaris. Next base: position 2,126,031,629 of record NC_141685.1, read on the forward strand.
TTTATCTGGCCTTTATTGACCTTAAGACTGCCTTTGACCTAGTACCAAGGGAGGAACTTTGGAGGGTGCTTCATGGTTTAGGGATGCCCCCATACCTATTGAACCTCCTCATTAACCTGCACACCAACACCTATGCCCAGGTTAGATGGGGGTTGAATGGGGAAAAGACCGATAAGATCAGGGTCGAGAGGGGAGTAAGACAGGGCTGTGTTTTGGCCCCCACCTTATTCTCCCTCTATATTAACGGGGTGGTAGATCATCTATTGGGCGAACCATCAGATGCCCCCAGCCTGGGTGGAGTAAAAATTCCAACTCTGTTGTTCGCCGATGACACCCTTCTCATCTCCAAAACCCCCCAAGGTCTACAGTTTTTGCTGAACCGCTTCCAGGATTTCTGTACCACTAAAGGCCTTGTCATTAACATAGACAAGACTAAGTACCTAGTCATGCACCCACCCCGCAAACTTGGTCGCCCTCCAATCCTGAACTCCATACCCTTAGAAAGAGTGGCGGAATTTGATTATCTGGGGATCCGCCTGAATGATGCAATGAGCTGGACTGCCCACATTGATAAAATGACTCTGGCCCACAAAAGGGTGGGGGGCGCCCTTCTTAAGGAATACAATAACTCCTCCAAACATTGTGTTGCACCCACACTGGAGATCTATAAAGCTCGTGCAGTCCCTGCTTCTCTCTATGGATCGGAACTGTGGGGTTTGGGCAAAGTCGATTCATTGAGTAAGGCCGAAAATAAATTTATCAAGGATCTTCTTGCTATTCCATCAAGCAGCCCGACCATCCCAATGCTCTTGGACACTGGCTGTAAAGCCATAAGGGACCAGGCTCGGCTTCGCCCCCTTCTGCTCTGGGCACGTTTGTGGAGGGTCCCGGAGCTACAATCGTATGCCAATGGTCTAGCAGAAGTGATGCATGCTGACGGTTGGAGCAGCATCAAATGGCTGAAGGACATAAAACATCTTTTAGGGGAACTGGGTTTGGCTTCTTGCTGGCATAGTCACTCCGCTCCACCTAAGAAGATTCTAAAAAAACTTTACTGGGAGTGGGTTGACGTGAAGCGTTCTAGTAGCCAGCAGCATTGCAAAACCACCGCAGCTTTCCTGTTGTTCAAAGACGTTGTCTTGTATGAGCCATATATGGATATTATAACAGTGGCTATGGATAGGTCCTTGTACATTAAATTTCGGCTAGGAACCTTGCCTTTGGCGGATCTCTTTTCAAGGTGGAATAAAGCCCAGCCCACATCACGCTTTTGTGCCTCTTGTCCGGACAAACCAGAGACGGTGCCACACTTCCTTTTCGAATGCCAGGACTATGGTCACCCCAGATCGCGTTGGCTTGCCCCCATTTGCAGAGAACTGGGGACTCGTCAGCACTCTGTTGCCCTACGGATTCTTTTAACTAATACAGCCCCTCCTATTGTTTGTGCTGTAGCAAAATTTTTAAAATGGGCTTGGTTGTTAAGACTTAGAAGACTGTCCATAACAATTTAATTCTTTTTTATCTAATTTATGCTGACACACCGTGTTTTAATTATCATCCCACTTGTACAGTCTTATTTATTTCGACATGCTGTTTTTATCTTTTTGTACTGCTTTTATGATATGTGCATATCGAAATAAAGCATCAATCAATCAGTAATCAGTGAGTATTCCTCATAATCCCTATAGATTTAGTGGTGTTTCTGAAGATATGAGCTTGTATATTGCTAATTCCCCATCCTCAGGTAGGTACCCAGGTGCCTGGATAGATGGGTCCTGAGGAGGGAGGTGGTTGTGTTTCGGCTGGGTTGGTGGTGCTCTGATGAGCTGATTCTATCTGGTCTGAAAATACGGTCGTTACAGATGCCAAATCTCAATTGTATGTGTCTGAGGGGTAGGAATAGTGCCCTGAAGTATATACTATTGTAAGCCCCATGGCACATCCAGGTGACATATTCTCTCCAGTATAAAGATTATAAGATGTAAACTTAAGACCTCCTGTTTGGAATTCTACAGACTATGAACAAGCCAAAGACTTTAGAGAGAGGCCCATGGTATATCATCATTAAGTCCCACCACATTGGTACGAAGCTTATGGATCCATTTTTGTTCCTTAATAAATAAATATCTTGAGATGTTGCTAGTGTGTGATGGTATAAATGGCTTTTCTAAGACTGTCCATTGGAAGTATTCTTCTCTGTGCTGTTTCTCTAGATAGTGTTTATAGTGTTTAGTCAGACTAGTCATTGATTTTTTGCAGCGAAATGAGCTCTTATGTTCCAACATACGCACTCATACTTTTCGCGTAGTCATACCCACATTCTAATTGAACACGGGCATGCCAGCAAGTAAAGTAAGTTCTCGCTATTGCAGTTTGTAAAGTGGGTCTGTTCCCCAGGTCGATCTGTGCCTATGTCAGTTTGAGCGGAGTGTTTTGTTTGGGGGCAGACAGAACACGTTCCGCAGGGATGGAGTCTTGTCACCGGTGGCAAATCCCATAGGGTGCTTACCGCTCTTCTAGGTATTTCTTTTGGACAAGTGTGCACTAGGCGGTCTCGAATACTGCTTGATTTTTAAAAGGAAAAAGGGGGTTGAGCAATTTTGTCGCTACCGTGTTTCAAAATCCACGGTATGCAACTGTTACCACAGATTTTTTACAACGCATACCATTACAACGGATACTATTACAACGCAGGTCATTTTACAACGGATACCTTTACATCGCATTACACTACAACGCACATACTATTACAACGCATACCAATACATCGTAAGTATAATAATAGGTAAGTTTATCTTTTTTTATAAACATTGGGTTTTGGGGTACAGGGGTATTTTTAGGTTTTAGGGCTGGGTTTGGGTTTTGGGGTACAGGGGTATTTTTAGGTTTTAGGGCTGGGTTTGGGTTTTGGGGTACAGGGGTATTTTTAGGTTTTAGGGTTGGGTTTGGGTTTTGGGGTACAGGGGTATTTTTAGGTTTTAGGGCTGGGTTTGGGTTTTGGGGTATAGGGGTATTTTTAGGTTTTAGGGTTGGGTTTGGGTTTTGGGGTACAGGGGTATTTTTAGGTTTTAGGGCATGGTTTGGGTTTTGGGGTACAGGGGTATTTTTAGGTTTTAGGGCTGGGTTTGGGTTTTGGGGTACAGGGGTATTTTTAGGTTTTAGGGCTGGGTTTGGGTTTTGGGGTACAGGGGTATTTTTAGGTTTTAGGGCTGGGTTTGGGTTTTGGGGTACAGGGGTATTTTTAGGTTTTAGGGTTGGGTTTGGGTTTTGGGGTACAGGGGCATTTTTAGGTTTTAGGGTTGGGTTTGGGTTTTGGGGTACAGGGGTATTTTTAGGTTTCAGGGCTGGGTTTGGGTTTTGGGGTACAGGGGTATTTTCAGGTTTTAGGGTTGGGTTTGGGTTTTGGGGTACAGGGGTATTTTTAGGTTTTAGGGCTGGGTTTGGGTTTTGCGGCACAGGGGTATTTTTAGGTTTTAGGGTTGGGTTTGGGTTTTGGGGTACAGGGGTATTTTTAGGTCTTAGAGCTGGGTTTGGGTTTTGGGGTACAGGGGTATTTTTAGGTTTTAGGGCTGGGTTTGGGTTTTGGGGTACAGGGGTATTTTTAGGTTTTAGGGTTGGGTTTGGGTTTTGGGGTACAGGGGTATTTTTAGGTTTTAGGGTTGGGTTTGGGTTTTGGGGTACAGGGGTATTTTTAGGCTTTAGGGTTGGGTTTGGGTTTTGGGGTACAGGGGTATTTTTAACCTATTTTTACAAATTAAAAAATGTAAATAAATTTAATTAATAATTTTATTAAAATAATATATAACAAATAATTTAATTAAATAATACATTAATAAATATTTACAACATATTTTTAAATTATATATTATTATCATATACTTACCTATACTTACGTTGTAATGGTATGCGTTGTAATAGTATGTGCGTTGTAGTGTTTTGCGTTGTAATGGTATACGTTGTAAAATGACCTGCGTTGTAAAAAATCTGTTGTAATGGTATGCGTGCTAAAAGTACGCGTTGTAACATCATACATCCAAAATCCACCAGTGCTGCCGGACTATCTTTTGGATGTGGTTACTTCTGGTGTTAAACGTGCTCACTAACGTCAATCTGTCTGAAGGAGCTTTGCAAACCGGTGGTTCCAGAAGTGCTTCTCGATTACTGTTATTGGCTCGTTTCCATGAGCGTTTCACAAGCGATTGTGGATAATGTCTCTCAAGTAGTTGTTTGGTTAGATTCTTGGCATGAGTCTCGAAATCCCCCATTGTTTCAACAATTCCTCCTCACTCTGAGGAATTGCCCATAAGGCAAATTGTCCCTAAGTGCTTTTGGATGATGGCTTTTGTACAGGAGTAGGGAATTCCTTGCCGTTGGATTTCTATAAAGTTCACTTTGCAATCCTGCAGGTGTAACATATATAGAGAGATCCAGAAAAGCCAGTCTTTCTTTGTGAAATGCAACAGTGAAATTAAGATATTGATTCCTGCTGTTTAGCCACTGATGAAATGCTCTAATTGAATCTTGGTTCCCTCTCCACACCACTAATACATCGTTGATGTATCGTTTCCACCATCTAATCGATGAGTGGAATGGGTTGGTGTTCGTAAGCACGTGTTGCTGTTCAAATTGGTGGACGTAAACATTAGCTAGGCTAGACACAAAAACGCTGCCCATGCTCGTCCCAGACGTTTGCAAGTAGATGGTCTCTTCATAGCGAAATAAATTCTCTTTCATGGCTAATCTAGCCAAAGCCATAATGAAAGGTACAGGTGTTATCGTATCCAATTTGCTTTCTTCCAGAATGGAAGTGACCACTTCCAGAGTCTCATCCTGGGGGGTGGAGGTATATAGGGACTCTACGTCGAAAGAGACCAAGAGGTCCCTTTCCGGATCGAATTCAATTTCAGGCAAGACTCGCAATACATCCTTCGTATCCTGAAGATATGTGGGCATCTTCTAAACAATTGGCCTTAGAAAAAAATCAACAAAAGTGTATAACGGTTCTAAGACCGAGCCTATCCCTGAGGTTATTGGTCTCCCAGAGGGAGGCCTCTGTGGTTTGTGAACTTTAGGAAGGATGTAAAAGTATGGCATGACCGGATTTTCAGTTGTCAAAAATTGTGCTTCCTTCACTGTTATCCATCCTTCTGCTTGAGCCTCCTCCACTAAGCTGTTAATCTGTCTCATGAGATCTTCAGTAGGATCCTGCTGTAATGGTCTATATGCATGTCTGTCATCCAATTGGCGCAGACACTCAGATCTGTAGTCACAGGTGTTCAAGATGACTGTTGAACCACCCTTATCTGCTGGCTTTATTGTTATGGACTGATCTTCAGAAAGAGCATTCAATGCCGTGTTTTCCTCTCTTGAAAGGTTCTTAAAGGATCTTTTTTCTGTTTCCCATATCTTGGAGACATCCTCCTCCACAGCTTTCTCAAAAGCTAGAACCTGGGGAGGGACTGTGTGAGCAGGTGGTTGAAACTTAGATTTCCGTTTCAATCCACTGTTTTCTCCCATGGTGTCTACCAACTCTGTATCTTTTTTCTTAGAAAAGTAATGGAGCCTCAATTTGCGAAAGAATTGACTCATTTCGCATTCAAACAGGAAAGGATCTCCGTTGCTGGTCATAACGAAACCCAGACCTTTGTTAAGGACCCTCTCTTCAGTCTCACTTAATACTTTCGTTGAGGGATTTACTATGAGGGTTGATTCCCTGATGGTCCCGCCTTCTGCAGGTTCATGCTGGTCTGGCTCCGAGTCCCTGCATATGGGCCTGATTGATCTTCCCAGTGAACACCTGGTTGTTTCATTCATTCGGAAAGCCATGAAACAGCCCTGTTGGTGGTGGGTTAGCATGTTGTTTTTGTGGGTACCGCCATGGGGTAGGTGTCCACCATTGTTGAAACTGACCTGGCGGGTAGTGTCTGCGAAAAAATGGTCTGTTTGATTGTCCTCTGCCCCTTCTTTGAAAGGATGGTGTGCCTGTGTTTTCTGTGTCACTACTGTCTGAGCTAGAGCCCGAATAGTTTGACCCATAACGTTTCCCACTGTTCCTGAATTCTGGTGGGGTGTAGGTGTCGCTAGTGTAAGGATGCACTCGTTCATGTTTAAATTTAGACAGATTTAGACAGATCCTAGACAGATCCTTCTTGAATTTGTCACTTGTAAGATCGAATCAATGAATTCTTTCGAATTCTTATTGGACTCATCTTGCTGTTTTTTTAAAAGAGGTCCGGTGATAGTGGTTTTAATTGAGGCTTCTAACACTTGGATTTCAATTAGTATGGTGTCGGCTATCCTTTTTGCTGTACTAATGATCAGGATTAGCCAATCCCTGGTACACCTCCAAGCTATAAGGGACCAATCTTTAAGAAATGATTTGTCCTGTAAAAAGAGGCGTGGAGCATTGGTGACAACCAGGCCAGGAGGTGCACAGCTGGCCCTAGGGTATTCAGCCATTGCTATGCCATGTACCAATGTACGTGAATATGATTTCTTGAAGGTTAAAACCTTGGCCCACTCATCTTGAGAGCCGATAGTTATAGTAGGAAGAGCTTCTAGCATGCTAGGCATACCTAGACCTACCATAGGGGTGTCCAATGTGCAGGGAAGGGTAAGGTCTGGCAAGTGAGTGCACTTGACAGAACAACATGACAGTTTATCAAACTGCGCACAGGCCCTGCAATGGCAAACCTGAGTTCCCTTTTGTAAGGCTATGGTTTGGGTGTCACAAATAGTGCTGCATGCTCACTAGTAGCAGTTGCATTACCAGTCCTGGCACACATAGTGCACTTCACTAGGGACTTTACTAGTAAGGCAAACATACCAATCATGGACAGCCAATTACCATGTCAGAAAAAAGGTCTAGGGGGAAAGCAAAACGTTTAGGGACTTTAGCCAAAAAGGGCCAAGTCCTACAACCTTGATGTGCTAGAGCATATTTCCAACTTCCACAAAGTAAGGTTGGGCTTGCACTCCCACCTGCCTGGCACTATATTTTAACTACATTTATGTCAAGGCTCTCAGCAGTAGTGGGGGCAGGGCTAGGGGATTTGGCTGGCTTATTCCCTGAATATAGTATTTTTTCCCCAGATTATTTTACCCAGTAAAGATCTGATTGAGATGGCCTATTTCAAACATACATGGTTTAAGACATGATGGATGTATCATATGGTTTGGCAGAATGTTCGCTGTATCTGGCATTTACTGATGTTCCATCAATGTACATCTCTCGAGAACAATCCTAGTTCACCATCTTTCTTTCAGGATAGTTATTTGAGGTGCCAGCATGGCTCTCCAATTCTGACCCTGGGTCAGCTGTAGAGAAGCAGAACACTTTTAAAAAATCTTTTTCAGAGAGAAGCAGTAACTATCAACTCCCTAAAAAGCTTCCTTCTGCTACTTACAATTCAGATCATTTTTAGTGTGTCTCTCTTCTGATAAATTTAGTATCGAGTAATACTGAGTTTCTTGGAAGATTCATTAAGGTGCCCAGACCCTTCTATATCTGCATTTTCTATTTAGTATTGATGAGTCAGAAGAATATGATCAATAAGGTTGATGTTTTGCCTGCTTCTTGGTCCCACAGCTTGCATTCCATTAGGCGTACCAATCTGCTGTTTCAAAATATAATAAACGTCTTTTGGCGGATATTTTTTTTTTAACGACTGCATGATTTTTAATACACAGCCAATAAGTTGCATAAATGGGGATTAAGGGACACCTCGTAATGTTTCTGTTGCAGTCAGACTGGTGCTGATGCTATGCATATTTTCCCAACATGCGATCTTATTGTTCAGTACTGCCATAAAAGGTTTGAACTGACTAATCAACTCCTAAAGACAAATGGAAGATTTGATCCCAAAACTGTTCTTGGGCCATGGACCTCTAGTCCCACTTGGCGTTGGGTGGTTTTCTTCTTTGCCTTCTGGCAATTGGCAAGATGTGGCTCTAGAAGGTGGCTCCAGATTATTTATCCTGGTGGCAGGGGTTTGTGTTCCTTTGTGACTTGGAATTGGCGGCTATTGGAAATCACCCTAGGCACAATAAGTTAAAAAAGATTTGCAAGCCGGTTAGACGGGGCCTTTCAGACTGCACACCTGGTTATGCATTAGATTGATGAAGGTATATGAACGATTGGTATTGCCAATACATCTTTGTATCCTCGGTCCTTAATGAATTAATTTTTATGTTGTAACCCATGCACATTATTACAACGTGTAGGGCTAAAATTTCCTAAGGATTCATTATTTGCAACCAGCATACATACATGATGCTTCAAGGGCTGTAGGCGCAACGTGATGTGGGGATCAATAATATGTGGTACACCAGGAGTTATGTTGTGTAATGTTATGTTATTTTATGTTAATGCGATTTGTTAATTGCTTTTATACACGGAGGTGTTTTGGCTCTAGCTTTGCTCGAACACAACTGGAATGCGACCCTTAGTTATTAAAAAGCTATATTTGCAACTTCTTTTTAAAGGAAAGGAGGAAGGGCAAGGTCCTGATGTGTTCTGAAAGAAGGTTCCAAATCTTGGCTGCGCCTGTCACGAAGTTTCTAACTCCCCTGTGCGTCCTCTTGAATCTAGGAGTCATGGTTTTCTTGGCCCCAGAAGATCAAAACTTTCTGCTGTGTTCGTCCCAAACAAACACTCAGAAACTCAGGGCCCGTGTCATGCAAATACTTATAGGCTATACAGAGAGCCTTAATTTAATGTAATTCCTGACCAGCAACATGTGTAGTTTATGGATTACCAGGGAGACTGATTAGAATTGGGAATACCCAATAGCAACCCGGCTTCTGCATTTCACAAGGTTGATTCAGGTATTGTTCTTTCATATTTAAATCTAAACTATTGCAACTGTCGAGTTTTGATAAGAGTAGAGCTGTGATTACAGTTTTCTGTAGGGGGAAGAATGTGAATGAAACAACTGAATTGACCTGAACTCCAAAGTTCAATTTATCATCAATAACAACTACAAAGTTCTTAGGCTTTCTCACAGGAAACGGAAGTAATCCCAGTTCCTCGGGTCACCTGGATGATGACCTAACTGAGGTATAATTTCCAGATAAGATAAACTGCTTTAGATTTAGACCATGTTTGAACATCCATTTATTAACTGATCGCATGCAATCGTGAAACTTAATGCCAATGATGTTCCCGTTGTTAAATGCTGACACCACAATTTGTGTGTCATCATCCTAGAGGTAAGGATTTAATCAATGTTGCCAGTGCTGTTACATATAAGTTGAACAATGTGGGACTGAGCAAGTGTCCTTGTGGTACCCTGAATGGCAGGGAAAAAGGTTTGAAGACAAACTGACCCAAACCGACAGAGCGGAACACATTGCTTGATTATTCTAGTAATCATCCGAGAGCTCTACGTGACTCACTACCTTTTTCCCAGTTCTTAAGAATTAGGAGAAATTGTTCCTGCAGACAGGACTACTTCAAAGAAAGTGCTATTCTAGCAGACAAACTCAAAAATAGGGGCTACCCAAGGAAAATTGTGAAAAACGCACTCAAGAGAGCATGGTATAGACCTAGGGAAACCTTGCTTACGCCTACCCTAAAGACACCACAAGATAGACTGGCATGTGTCACGACTTTTTCCCCAGTGTCTAATAAAATGAGGAAAATGGTACTTCACCACTGGCCTATTATTAATGCAGGTGCACTGGAAATTGACCGTCCTCTTTTTGCTTTTAAAAAAAGTAGAAATTTGAAGGACCATTTAGTCCGAGCAGCACTACCAAGTTCCAACCAATCCCCTACACTTGAAGCCAGATGGGGTCTGCCCCCTGTGGTCGGACATGTGAAATGTGGCAATTGCAGTGTGTGTGACATAACCATTGAGGGAAAGACAAGAGTATTTAACAACATTACCTTTACCAGCTCTTCCCTCACTAACTGTAATACCTGTAACGTCATATATTTGGTTCTATGTCCCTGTAACAAGATGTATGTAGGCCAAACATCACAGAAGATAAGAACAAGGATCTGCCAGCACAAGAGTCGAATTCGCTGCCAAACTCCGAATGCCCCACTGGTGGAACATTTTACCAATGCTAACCACAAGGAGGATGAGTTACGCTGGACTATCTTAAAGACATTAAAGCTTCCACCGAGAGGAGGAAACATGAGCCAGCTTCTTAATAAAGAAGAATTGAAATGTATCATACTTCTGGAGACGATACAGAATGGGCTTAATCGAACTGAAGATTGGGCTGGACTTCTTTAATGCACGTGAGGGCATTTCCAAGACTTTTTTAATACAGACCAAAATGCCCACTTACAGTATTCTCCAAAAAATTGAGCACTGTATGTATATATGCTGGTCATAACTGTTGTAAAGATGTTCTTTGGAAAATGTGTAAATGTTGGCCAAGGGTTGCTTTAAATATTCCATATTCTCTATAGCTTTATTGGTCTCCTTACTATGAAAAGTAACTGATGCAGGCACAGAGTCTAGCATTTAAGGCTAGCATTCACGCAAATAACACCGTTCCAATATGGCCGCCACTATGTCACATATCCTCACTCCCCTTCCCTGCGCATATATGAGCACAAAGACGGTCGGCAACCACTTCCGCACTTCCGCATTCTCGGGAGCATGCCACTGAGCACGCCGAGTGAATTCTGCTCTGATCTCGAGCAAGACAGCATTGACTGCATTTTAAGGTAAGCGCTCGAAGGGTAGCTATTACGGCCACCGTTCACAAGCAGTCGCGCATATGTTAATATTAGGACTTCGTTGTCCTTTCAGGTCTCCACTCGAGCACCAATTCTTTAAAGCGGACCCGATGTAATTTTCATCTTAAGGATCACCTTGAACAGATGACATTAACGCGTCCACCCTTTTACAATAGAAGGTAATGGATTAAACTGTTGCGGACTGCTTGTTTTGTCCACCCTCCTAGCGGCACCATAATTGCCCGTTTGCCTTTTCAGATGCGCTCCCATATCAACTGATTATTACCCTCTGCCGTCTGATTTGGATTAAATACTCCAGCAGGTTAGTTCTACGTCTCACCAGGCACTAAGTGAGTCATGACCTGTATGCACGCCCAAACCTTGGGTCGGATCGTTTTTAACTCATTAGCCGCAGTCACGTTGACAATCACTTCGAATCAATCGACCATTTAGGCACGCACTCGTGTGTTTTTATGAGGAACCACGAATGTAGAAAAAACACACACAATTGTCCGCCGAGCACACTGGCATGCCACAATTAGATTGCGTATTACCACGGATAGTCATCTCACCTTAGGCTATCACTCGCTTTGGCTCTATAACCTGCGTGCACTTGATCAAAAGGAATTGAAACACCACAATTGATAGCTATGAGAATGTGTGCACAGTCCACCACCCAGCACCCTGGCATGCTATGGATGGTTCAAAAAGTAATTTCTGGTATATAATTCCCTGACATAGTGTTGTTTTTAAACAAGAATCTTCTTTTTCTTCTCATTTTTCCCGCTTTGAACAGGCTTTGATTAAAGTACAAACAGGCATTCTATTATTAAGTCCTGATGATGATCCCAGTTCACTAGGAGCAAGGGATCGAAACGTCGTCGACATTTTAACAATTCTGTAATCGTTTTCAATTTTGTCAATAATGTTACAGTAATTGTATGTCTGAACTTGCTTTACCAATTGTATTTAAGTTGCAAGGGACAGGTGGCTCCTTGTTCTTGCCTGATACTCTTTTCACGTTTTCTTGCTTTCCTATTTTCTTTCACTCCTGAACCCTGTTCAAGTGTGCTCTGGATAGGTACAGGCTTGTACCCTATCAGCTTTTGAATTAGACCCTCTGGTGGTCTCTACCTATTTTGTTGTGCATATTTTGATTAAAAAGATTCAGGCCCGGCTGGGTACTGAATAAACCTTCTGATATAGTACTGATTTGAGTCTATATTCCATTGTACTGTTTAGATTTGCTAATCCTAAGGACCTTTGTTCTCCTTAATGACAAACTGATCCAGGGCCACAGTTCGCTCTCTGCCTTCTAGAAATGAACTCAGCATGGCGAGTGCCTTCTCTCTGATGCCGATCTCCCCTAAATGGTCGATCCAAATCTTTTGGTTGACCGTATCAAGGTGCCGCCGACAAATTGAGGAGAAAAGGGGCAGAGGAATCTCCCTTATCCAGTGCTGCCCTTATCTTCTCTGTGGCCTTGATAAAGGCAGACTTGGTGCTGTGTCCAGGTCTGAACACAAACTGTGCTGGGTCCAGAAGATGGTTATCTTGGATGAATTGTGCCAGCTTTTTGTTCATTACTTTCTCTGTAATTGTTTCAGGTAGCGTTTGGCGAGAAATAGGACCATAATTGTTACGGTCTGCAGGGTCCAGGCTGGTTGTTTTTCATAAGGGGAAGAATAGAGGTCTTTTTCCACTGTGAGGGAAAGTGTCCAACCTTCAACATGGATTTAAAGATATTGTTAAGTTTGGAATGTCCCAGCTCTGGAACTAGCTTCAGAACCAAAGGAGGACAGGTGTCAGATGGAGAGCCAGATTTCCTGGCATGAATCAGCTTGACAATCTGATCTGGAATGACTGGAGAATATTCTGTAAGGGTCATCTGTTCTAGGTCATCCTGGGTATTAATTTTTCCAATGGAAACAGGGTTTTTGTTTGCATCAAACTTCAGATAGATTTGATCAAATTTTTCAAGAAAACAATGGTCAAGCGAGTCACAGAAGGATTAACTGCTGCTTACTGCTTTGCTACCTGGAAGAGTAGTTTGTTTTGTACCTACCTGGAATAGATCCTTAGATGAGTTTTTTGTTGACTCAATTTGCTGCGCATGATAGGTACTTTTTTCAGTAATTGTTTGTACTTGGTCAAGGTGCATTTATATAATTATTTCTCCAGTGTGCAATAGTGTGTGCGCCATTTTCCTTCCTGTTGTCTATTGTTTTGTTTTTCCATTTTAAGCGCCTACGTAAACGAAGGCGCAGAGGGTTGTTTCCTATAGGCATCAGTAGTCTTCCTCAAGTGTGCAGAAGTGTGTCTGCCATTTTCCTTGCTGTCATCTAAAGTTTTCTTTTTCCTTTTTAAGCGCCTACGTAAACCAAAACACACAAGATGAGGGACGGAATGTTGCACAATGGCAAAACATTCACCCCCAGTCACAGATCTGGGTTTAATCCATTGTTATTTTGCTCACCAAGCCACTCCAGTTCAGACATGGCCATATGCAAATCAGTCTTGACCCTATGCCTCATGGGAACAGTCCAGACTGAACTGCCAAGCCATGTCTTCCCTGGACCGGAATCAAGCATCCTTGGACCGGTTTCTGGCTATCAGCCTTCATCAGCCAGGATAGCTTGACTCCAGTGGCTTAGTGAGGACGGGACCCAAATCTGGGCATACCCTTCCCACATAGGGTGAACAGCAAACCACATTGGTCAGGTTTTCATTTATTGGAATCAATCAAACAGCGATTTTCTGTCATAATCTTGAAGAAAACAGACCTGTGGATTCTAAAAGTTTGACCACATCATGTTTTGTATGTAGCTCAACTAACCTAGAACAAAAGTGTAGATCCTGAACATAAGAAAACTGATGGAGAGTGTGGAGACTATTTCCAAAAGTTGATATTGGGCCCTACTCTAAGAAAATGTGTCTCATACTGCATGCCACCTTCAATATATTCTTTTCTGCAGTGGCAACCAGTGACGTTGGTGCAGAGTTCCTGACACATGGTCAGGTATTCTCTATACCAACTTGGGAGCCAATTACGATATTGTTTGGAAACTCCTCTGACCGAATCGGTTTCAGAATCGTTTCTGACCAAATCGAGTTCTGTGAGTCTGACCGACCGAATATGATGCTTCCCAACATCGTTCGGTCAGACTGGCATTGACTGAAAAAGGGGTGGTTGGTGAAAAGCTTGAACACTGTAGCAGGCACCCCGAGGTGCCTCCCACAATGTTCATGGTTTAACAGGAAGTCCCTTGTGTAGCCACACGGGGCACATCTGGACACCTCAGGACACCTCAGGGAGAAGGGGGGCTTGCTACGGGCCACAAAAGTCAGATTTCGACAGCTGTTTCATGTCGGGCAGACTGAATTGGAACGGCTGTCCGCATCTGTCATCATAACCACTTGCTCGGAAACCATGTCCAGAGAGCTGTTCAAATCAGCTCCGAAAGACTCAGGCTGTCAAAATGTCTTTCAGACTGAAGTCTAACCAAATCTATTAACTACCACAGTTATGTCCAGAAAAGACGAATAGCGAATGCTCTTCTAAGAATTCTAAAATGCAAAAAAAGATTTTGGAGTTAGCAGTAACCGTTTGAGCATACAGTAGGGGCATATTTGCGAAGAAGTGACGGAGCATGGCATTAGCTTTCTTGGCTTAAGGCTGTACTCCGACACTTCTGTAAATGCAGGCCTTGCACTGTATTTACACCAATAAGGTGCAGCCCTGAGTTTCCCCTTGCCTGGGGCTAATTTCAGCTGCTTATTGCAAAGGCAGGCACACTTGTACCATAGTGCAAGCATGCCGGAAATGTGGGGAATTATTGTTTATGTTCAGGAATGGGCACCTTCCTGCACATAAACAATAATACATGGCATTTTGCTATTTCTATGTGTGCTGCACAATGCTGCACACATAGAAATAGCAAAAACAAGGAGAAATAAAGCATTTCTCCTCATTGTGCCTTGTTAAGACTAGATTTTCCCTGGTCTTAATTTTGGTGCTGCCCATATTTACCCCACTCTAGTAAATATGGGGCAGCGTCAAAAACAATGGGGTTGCAAAAGAACGCCCACCACAACACCCATTGCCCACTCCTTTCACGCTAAGTAAAGTGTGAAAGGGTGCCCTATTTACAAGCCAGCATTAAGCCACATTAATTGGCTTAACACTGCAATGTAAATAAGGCGAAGCTGGTATCGCCTAACACAACTTTAAAAAAAGTGAAGTTCTGGTGGCGATAGGGGCTTGTGAATATGCCCCAGTAGAGTCCTGGGATGATTAGAGTGCTAAGGTTCCTCACCACAAAAGATGGATATGGTCGAGAGCCAGGTATTGCAGCCCCACACCTTTGTGATACTTACTGGGCTTGTTGGCTGTCAGTGTTACCTTTGTCCTACATTAGTTAAGTGTAGGAGAGTAGGGTCTGCTATCCTATGGTCACCCCAAATTTTTGCTTTTTGCTTCACTGGTTTCTGACTTAATGTGGCTGTGGGCCTGCTAATCAGACCCACAGCCTGCTGTTCTCTCTCTAAATTACTGCCAATGCACTCTAGGTGCATTACGAATTGGAACTGGTTCACCTTATGAGCCCCTGTATAAGTGCACCCTAGGTGCCCAGGGCATAGGTGTATCCAAGGCCTCCCAGGGGCTGCAGCATGTATTATGCCACCCCTGGCCTGGCCTCCATATTTGACACAACTGGCTGATCACTCAGCTGGGGTAAGTCGGTGTAACCACCTCTTACTTAGGTACAGTATGTCTGTGCCTAACCCTAAACTGGACACATATGTTCCTATCAGCCACTCCTATGGAAGGCCTCATCAATCCTGGAGGCAGAGTGCTTGGAAATATGTGAGATGGTGCTCTAGCATGAGCTGAGCCTGTCTGCAGCTGTCGGGAACAACTCCCTAAGCTGTTCCGGGATATTGCCATACCATATACTCTTAAGTGCATTATAATCCTCGCGGTTAAATGCTATCTTTGGTTTGGCTTTATCAAAACATGTCGAGTAAGGTGTCATACGAATTGGAATACTATCCCCTCACCAATTCTGGCGACGGGGATAGCATTCCACCCTTCTAGAGGGACACGACATGTGTGTAGCCTTAACCCCGGTTAAAGTTAAACAGAGCCTCAGCTTCACAAAATGGACGCTGCCACCACAGACACAAGTCTGGCCTCCTGCTGCTGACCGAAACTCGGCAGATGGTGGCCTGGACAAAGGGTTTCCTGCCTTGGGAGGTGCGAGCACCACCCCAGACAGGATTTTGTGTATTGGGTAGGACAGGGCTGAATAGAATCAGACATGCCCGGGGCACACAAGGTGTCCCCGTGCATAGGCCAGCCCAAACCGGTTCTGGGGCCTTCCAGCCCCAGTCCTGGCGCAGAGCTGGACAAAGGAAAGGGGGTGTACCCGCCCCCCTTCCTGGTTCCTCCCAGAGGAGGGACCTAGTAGGTGATCCACCCCCTAGATTGGGAATAAGAGGGGGAGCAGTGCCATCGCACAGGAGATCATCCTGAAATCAACTTTAAACAAAGAAGAAGACTGGACTTCGACATTCTGCTGCACAGAAGACTGAAGAGAATCTCCCTTGTGGCCTAGGAGTGGCCACCCTGTGAACACAGGTACCAACCAGCGACCCGACGTCTGCTTTGCCGCCGCCTCCCGCCGGAGACCGAGCCCAGAGCCCGACAAGAACCAGACTCCCAGACCTCTCAGAGCCCGATCCACAGTCCCTGCAAAGAAGGGACCCGTGGAGGCACCGAGTGACGTGGGACCGGACCTCTTGGAAGACACTCGAACAGCTGACTGCGCAGCTTCTGAGGCATCCTCGACGTTGTGCTTTGGGGATTGAGAACCCCCACCACCGAGCAGCCCTTGCACCGAAGACCAGCCCTCCAGCATCTCCACGATCTGCGTGGGGCCCTTTTGCATTGTGCCACTCAACGCGCCATCCCGGCCACTAGCCACGTGGTCAGCGGCCATCTTGGCGACGAACCCGAAGATTTACACAGCAGGTCTGGTTGCTCCAGACCTACCCAAGCTCCTGTAAAAAGGAGCACCCGCTCTGACCTTGCTGGTCCGAGTGTTAAGCATCTTTCACTTTCTGCCTGGCTTGCCTTTGCCAAGGCCTGTTTGCTCCGATCGAGGTGCCGACACCGCCAACAGCGAGAAGCCTGCGTGGGACAGCTCGTGACCGACTCCTGGACGTCCTCGACCCCGGGTATCCACGTGGCTGCAGAAAGAAGCTACCCGACAACGCCTGTTTGCACCCGACATCGCCTGGTTCCGATCTGGTTCCACGGTAGTCACTGGCTAGTGACTTTGAACATTGTCCCCTCTGCTTTCAGGTCTTCACATCTTCAGATCCACCCTTGGATCCACCGGAACTCTTCTCATCGAGCCGCCTGCAGCATCTTCAGCTCCAAGCACCATCGACCAGCGTGACGAAACCCGACACTACTTCGACCCTGTGCACCCGCTTCCTGTGGGTGAGGTAACTCAGCTCCGCCGGTGCTCCTGCACTGGTACACATCCCAAGGGCCTGTGTTTTAAGTTTCAGCTCCGTAGGTCACTCGGAAGGTTCCTAACTTTCTAACTTTGTGCTTTTTACGCACCATAGACTTTGTATTGAGAAGTGCGTGCACTTTGAACACTGCACCCGAGTCCCGTGGGCCTTTCCCGACTTAGTTAACTCCAGTCTCGAATAGCTCCAGCGATTCCCGAGGCCTTCACTTTCCTATTGGTATCTCTTATACCACTTTCTTAGTATATGGTTTAAGTGGCCCCTAGGGCTCATCCATATGGTGCAACTTTTGTGTATTTTAAACTGTCTTGTGATTTAACGCTTGTGCTTCTGTGCTCATAAAGAGTCCAGGGGATTTTAATAGTTAATAAATCAATATATATTTTCAATATATATCTGTGTGGTGTCCCTTTCATTTGGTATTCAAGGGGGTTGTGTATGGTATAACAGCTGGCTTCACATGCCTTTCAGAGTTTAGCCTAAGACTGCTTTGTCCACGTTACCACTAGGATAACTGGTCTACAAGGTTGAATTACAACCATCATCATAAGGGTTGCTTGGCATGGTACAAAGTGATCACTAGAACTAGTGAGCATTATATACCAGGCCAACTTCTCACATTGGTGAGCAGCGGATTGGGATCTGAGCTTGCTGTTGTTTTACCATTACAATCTTTGAGATTATCATTTGAAAGATCATACAGGTACCTGCTAGGTACATATAAAACAAGACTAGTATACTTAAGTTCTACTGAACTTAGTTGTTGTAGAGCAAAGGGAGTAGCACACCCTAGCTACAACTACTAGATAGGTTTAGTAGGTAAACACCAGTGTAGGTAGATTGCAACACATCCACCCACACTAGAGCAATGTCTGGAGCAGAGGGGTCCAGTGGACTTACTCCTGTTGAGAGTGACCCTCCAAGGGCACCATCCAAATTTGCT
Organism: Lissotriton vulgaris; assembly: GCF_964263255.1. Lineage (NCBI taxonomy): Eukaryota > Metazoa > Chordata > Amphibia > Caudata > Salamandridae > Lissotriton > Lissotriton vulgaris. The sequence goes on from NC_141685.1 coordinate 2,126,049,811, forward strand.
ATTTTTTCCTTTAAGGAATTAAGACAGCTTTGTGTCTTAAGGGGTCTGAAGACAGGGCCTTCCCCTACTACAGACCACCTAAGAGAGCTCTTAGACCAGTCTGAGACTCTAAAGCCCTCTAAGGCAAACCCCACAGGGGATGCTGAAGGAGGCCATCCTTCAGAGGATGACACTGTAGACACCCCTGCCCCTATCATCCTGGTAGATGAGGAAGCCTCCACCACTGGAGCTCCTCAGGTAGATGTAGAGGAAGAGGAAGAGGAAGAGGAGGAGGTGGAAAGCAGTGAGTCAGATGATGACAGAAATAGTCAGGTGCTGGTCAGTAGACTGAACCAGGCTAACTTAAGCTTGCTTGGGAATGAATCAGGTAACAACCCATTCAGACCCCCAAGTGGACTTAACCAGGAGCTTAGGAGGAGAAGGACTCACTCAGGTGACTCTGACAACTCCCATGCTTCTAGAGGTTCTCATGGTCACTCCAGAAGAAGGATGACTAGCCCTCAGAGAAGGGAACATGAGACCAAATTGAGAGAATCTCAAATTAGAGAGGCAGAATTGAGAGTCCAGAGACAAGAGTTAGAGATTGCCCTGGCCCAAGAGAAACTTGCTAGAGCAAGACAGCCTAGAGAGAGTGGGGTAATAGAACCCACTGGTGGCAGCAATATCCACAAGGATAAAGACAGGTCTTTTGATAATAGAAACCTGAGTAAGATTGTGCCCCCCTACAAAGCTGGGGATGATATCCATAAATGGATTACTGCAATGGAGAGAGCCTGCAGAGTACAGCAGATCCCTCAGGAGCAGTGGGCAGCAATCTTGTGGCTCTCCTTTGAAGGTAGAGGCCGAGACAGACTCCTCACAGTTAGTGATGGGGATTCTAGAAACTACCTGGTCCTGAAGAGTGCTCTGATTGATGGGTTAGGCTTAACCACTGAACAGTACAGGTTAATGTTCAGAGATACCCAGAAGACACAGACTCAGGACTGGTCTGAATTTGTTGAGTGTGCCACTAAGGCTCTGGAGGGATGGTTGCTGGGAAGCAAGGTTACAGGCTATGAAGGATTGTATAATTTGCTGATGAGAGAACAAATTTTAAATAATTGTCAGAACCAGCAGTTGCATCAACATTTGGTTGACTCAGATTTGACCTCTCCCCAAGAATTGGGAAAGAGGGCAGATAAATGGGTAAGAACCAGAGTTAAGCAAAAGAACCAGAACCAGAACCAGGGTGGTGACCAGAAGAAAACAGACCAGAAGGGTGGGGAGCAGAAAGCTAAAGACCAGAAGTCTTCAACAGGGCCCCAAACTGAGACAGAGGGTGGGTCCCAAACTTCCAAGAAGAAAAAGATAGAAGGTCAGAAGAAACCCTGGTGTAAAACTTGTAAAAACACCTCTCACTGGACAAGTGAGTGTAAAAAGGGTAGAGCCCCCAGCACTGCAGCCCCTAAGGCACCTGCACCCACTAGTACAGTTAGCAGTGCTGGTCCTCAAGCCAAGGGTTTAGTGGGTATCACTTTGGGAACTGAAGGAGATTCTGACCTAGTCAGAACCCTTACACAGGCTGTTCTGATTTGTGAAGGGGACATAGATTTGACCCCTGACATAAGTCCCAGTAACCTGGGCAAATACAGGCAGACACCTTTGATTAACAACAAAGTGGCTCAAGCTTACAGGGACACATGTGCCAGTGTCACTATGGTGACACCTAACTTTGTGGACCCTGGACAATACATGCCAGGCGATGATTACCTGGTGACCAATGCCAGCAATGTCACTACTACACATAGTGTGGCACTTGTTAACTTTTCCTGGGGAGGGGTAACTGGCCTAAAGAAAGTTGTGGTTAGTGCTGATCTCCCAGTAGAATGTTTGTTGGGCAATGACCTGGAGAACTCTCTATGGTCAGAAGTTGAGTACAGGACTCATGCAGAGATGTTAGGGATATCATCACATGTCCTTGCTGTGACCAGGTCACAGGCCAAAAAGTGCCTCTCTGAACCTCAGGTCTTGGATCCTGGAACAATGGACCAAGTACCTCCCAAGAAGAAGAACAGGAGGGTTAAGGCTGCGCCTTCCCAACTGCCTACAAGTGAGGATCAGGCTTCACAGGAAACTGATCTTGAGACCCCTGAAGGAACTGTCCCTGAAGAACTTGAACCTGATCAGGTTGAGTTTCTGGGGACAGGGGGACCTTCTAGGGCAGACTTGGGGCAGGCTCAGTTAACCTGTCCTTCTCTTGAACCCCTCAGACAGCAGGCTGCTGCTGAGGCTGCTGGGAATGCTCAAGGTGCCCATAAAGTATATTGGGACGATGGACTCCTTTATTCAGAGGCTAGAGACCCCAAGCCTGGTGCTACCAGGAGGTTGGTTATACCTCTGCAATTTAGGGGCTTCCTACTCACCTTGGCCCATGATATTCCTTTAGCAGGACACGTAGGCCAGAACAAGACTTGGGACAGGCTTGTCCCTCACTTTCACTGGCCTCACATGTCTGAAGACACCAAGGAGTTTTGTCGCTCCTGTGAAACCTGCCAAGCCAGTGGTAAAGCAGGTGGAACAACAAAGGCCCCCCTGATACCACTACCTGTGGTGGGGGTTCCCTTTGAAAGAGTGGGGATTGATATTGTTGGCCCAATGGATCCCCCTACAGCATCTGGGCACAGATTCATACTGGTGGTAGTGGATCATGCCACCAGGTACCCAGAGGCAATTCCCCTTAGGACCACAACAGCTCCTGTTGTGGCCAGGGCCTTACTTGGAGTTTTCTCCAGAGTGGGGTTTCCTAAGGAGGTAATATCAGATAGAGGTACCAACTTCATGTCTGGATATTTGACAGCTATGTGGAAGGAATGTGGTGTCAACTACAAGTTCACCACTCCTTATCACCCACAATGCAATGGGCTTGTTGAGAGATTCAACAAGACCCTAAAGGGCATGATTAAAGGATTACCTGAAAAGCTCAGGCGAAGATGGGACATCCTTCTGCCCTGCCTTTTGTTCGCTTACAGAGAGGTCCCTCAAAAGGGGGTTGGCTTCAGCCCCTTTGAATTGTTGTTTGGGCACCCTGTAAGAGGACCCCTGTGTCTAGTGAAGGAAGGATGGGAGTTACCTCTCAAAAAGCCTAAACAGGACATAGTGGACTATGTACTTGGTCTCCGCTCCAGGATGGCAGAGTACATGGAAAAGGCATCTAAAAACCTTGAGGCTAGCCAAGAATTACAAAAAGCTTGGCATGACCAAAAGGCTGTCCTTGTTGAATTTCAGCCTGGACAGAAGGTATGGGTGTTGGAGCCAGTGGCCCCAGCAGCACTCCAAGACAAATGGTCTGGACCCCATACAATTCTGGAAAAGAAGGGAGAGGTTACCTACTTGGTGGACCTAGGAACTCCCAGGAGCCCCCACAGGGTGCTCCATGTGAACAGATTGAAGGCATATGTCAGCAGGGCAGACATGGGCTTGCTCATGGCTACAGATGAGGGACAGGAGGAAGAGAGTGACCCTCTCCCAGACCTGCTCACTCAGAACCCTGAGGATGGCTCAGTTGATGGTGTGGCCTTAGGTGGCAGCCTCACTGAACATCAGCAACATGACTGCAGACAAGTTCTACAGGCATACAGGCATATGTTCTCATTGACACCCAGTCAGACTAACTGGTGTACACATGTGGTGGACACTGGTGACAGTCTTCCTGTAAAGAGCAAGATTTACAGGCAACCTGACCACGTCAGGGACTGTATAAAGACTGAGGTGCAAAAGATGCTGGAATTAGGTGTCCTTGAGCCTTCAGAGAGCCCCTGGGCTAGCCCCGTGGTTCTGGTCCCCAAACCTCACACCAAAGATGGCAAGAGAGAGATGAGGTTCTGTGTGGATTACAGAGGACTCAATGCTGTCACCAGGACAGATGCACACCCTATTCCAAGGGCAGATGAGCTCATTGACAAGTTGGCTTCTGCCAAATATTTGAGCACATTTGACTTGACAGCGGGCTACTGGCAAATCAGGTTAGCTGAGGAGTCTAAAGCCAAGACAGCATTTTCTACCCCTAGTGGGCATTATCAGTTTGTGGTGATGCCCTTTGGTTTGAAAAATGCACCTGCCACCTTCCAAAGGTTGGTGAATCAAGTCCTCACTGGGTTGGATGACTTTTGTGCAGCTTATCTGGACGATATTGCTGTCTTTAGCTCCACCTGGGAGGATCACCTGGTCCACCTGAAGGAAGTGCTTGAGGCTCTGCAGAAGGCAGGCCTCACTATCAAGGCAACAAAGTGCCAGATAGGGCAGAGCAAGGTTGTATACCTGGGCCTCCTTGTAGGTGGAGGCCAAGTTCAACCACTGGAGAGTAAGATCCAGACCATCAAGGACTGGTCCCCTCCAACTACCCAGACTCAGGTCAGAGCTTTCTTGGGCCTGACTGGGTACTACAGGAAGTTTGTTAAGAACTATGGGTCCATTGTGACTCCTCTTAATGATCTGACATCCAAGAAGATGCCCAAAAAGGTTCAGTGGACAGAAATCTGTCAAAAGGCATTTGATGACCTGAAGAAGGCCATGTGCTCTGCACCTATCCTGAAGAGTCCTGACTACTCAAGAGAGTTCATTGTCCAAACAGATGCTTCTGAGTTGGGAGTGGGAGCAGTGCTTTCACAGCTTAATGTAGATGGCCAGGACCAGCCCATTGCTTTCATTAGCAGAAGGCTGACCCCCAGAGAGAAATGTTGGTCAGCTATAGAGAGGGAGGCCTTTGCTGTGGTGTGGGCCCTGAAGAAGTTGAGGCCATACTTATTTGGTACTCACTTCAAGATTCAGACCGACCATAAGCCCCTCCTATGGCTTAATCAGATGAAGGGTGAAAACCCCAAACTACTCAGGTGGTCCATTTCCCTACAGGGGATGGACTTTACAGTGGAGCACCGCCCAGGGACTGACCATGGCAACGCAGATGGTCTCTCCAGGTACTTCCACTTAGAACATGAAGACACAACTGGTCAAGGTTAGTCTAATGTCCCTGCGTTTGGGGGGGGGGTTATGTAGGAGAGTAGGGTCTGCTATCCTATGGTCACCCCAAATTTTTGCTTTTTGCTTCACTGGTTTCTGACTTAATGTGGCTGTGGGCCTGCTAATCAGACCCACAGCCTGCTGTTCTCTCTCTAAATTACTGCCAATGCACTCTAGGTGCATTACGAATTGGAACTGGTTCACCTTATGAGCCCCTGTATAAGTGCACCCTAGGTGCCCAGGGCATAGGTGTATCCAAGGCCTACCAGGGGCTGCAGCATGTATTATGCCACCCCTGGCCTGGCCTCCATATTTGACACAACTGGCTGATCACTCAGCTGGGGTAAGTCGGTGTAACCACCTCTTACTTAGGTACAGTATGTCTGTGCCTAACCCTAAACTGGACACATATGTTCCTATCAGCCACTCCTATGGAAGGCCTCATCAATCCTGGAGGCAGAGTGCTTGGAAATATGTGAGATGGTGCTCTAGCATGAGCTGAGCCTGTCTGCAGCTGTCGGGAACAACTCCCTAAGCTGTTCCGGGATATTGCCATACCATATACTCTTAAATGCATTATAATCCTCGCGGTTAAATGCTATCTTTGGTTTGGCTTTATCAAAACATGTCGAGTAAGGTGTCATACGAATTGGAATACTATCCCCTCGCCAATTCTGGCGACGGGGATAGCATTCCACCCTTCTAGAGGGACACGACATGTGTGTAGCCTTAACCCCGGTTAAAGTTAAACAGAGCCTCAGCTTCACAAAATGGACGCTGCCACCACAGACACAAGTCTGGCCTCCTGCTGCTGACCGAAACTCGGCAGATGGTGGCCTGGACAAAGGGTTTCCTGCCTTGGGAGGTGCGAGCACCACCCCAGACAGGATTTTGTGTATTGGGTAGGACAGGGCTGAATAGAATCAGACATGCCCGGGGCACACAAGGTGTCCCCGTGCATAGGCCAGCCCAAACCGGTTCTGGGGCCTTCCAGCCCCAGTCCTGGCACGGAGCTGGACAAAGGAAAGGGGGTGTACCCGCCCCCCTTCCTGGTTCCTCCCAGAGGAGGGACCTAGTAGGTGATCCACCCCCTAGATTGGGAATAAGAGGGGGAGCAGTGCCATTGCACAGGAGATCATCCTGAAATCAACTTTAAACAAAGAAGAAGACTGGACTTCGACATTCTGCTGCACAGAAGACTGAAGAGAATCTCCCTTGTGGCCTAGGAGTGGCCACCCTGTGAACACAGGTACCAACCAGCGACCCGACGTCTGCTTTGCCGCCGCCTCCCGCCGGAGACCGAGCCCAGAGCCCGACAAGAACCAGACTCCCAGACCTCTCAGAGCCCGATCCACAGTCCCTGCAAAGAAGGGACCCGTGGAGGCACCGAGTGACGTGGGACCGGACCTCTTGGAAGACACTCGAACAGCTGACTGCGCAGCTTCTGAGGCATCCTCGACGTTGTGCTTTGGGGATTGAGAACCCCCACCACCGAGCAGCCCTTGCACCGAAGACCAGCCCTCCAGCATCTCCACGATCTGCGTGGGGCCCTTTTGCATTGTGCCACTCGACGCGCCATCCCGGCCACTAGCCACGTGGTCAGCGGCCATCTTGGCGACGAACCCGAAGATTTACACAGCAGGTCTGGTTGCTCCAGACCTACCCAAGCTCCTGTAAAAAGGAGCACCCGCTCTGACCTTGCTGGTCCGAGTGTTAAGCATCTTTCACTTTCTGCCTGGCTTGCCTTTGCCAAGGCCTGTTTGCTCCGATCGAGGTGCCGACACCGCCAACAGCGAGAAGTCTGCGTGGGACAGCTCGTGACCGACTCCTGGACGTCCTCGACCCCGGGTATCCACGTGGCTGCAGAAAGAAGCTACCCGACAACGCCTGTTTGCACCCGACATCGCCTGGTTCCGATCTGGTTCCACGGTAGTCACTGGCTAGTGACTTTGAACATTGTCCCCTCTGCTTTCAGGTCTTCACATCTTCAGATCCACCCTTGGATCCACCGGAACTCTTCTCATCGAGCCGCCTGCAGCATCTTCAGCTCCAAGCACCATCGACCAGCGTGACGAAACCCGACACTACTTCGACCCTGTGCACCCGCTTCCTGTGGGTGAGGTAACTCAGCTCCGCCGGTGCTCCTGCACTGGTACACATCCCAAGGGCCTGTGTTTTAAGTTTCAGCTCCGTAGGTCACTCGGAAGGTTCCTAACTTTCTAACTTTGTGCTTTTTACGCACCATAGACTTTGTATTGAGAAGTGCGTGCACTTTGAACACTGCACCCGAGTCCCGTGGGCCTTTCCCGACTTAGTTAACTCCAGTCTCGAATAGCTCCAGCGATTCCCAAGGCCCTAGGCCTCTTCACTTTCCTATTGGTATCTCTTATACCACTTTCTTAGTATATGGTTTAAGTGGCCCCTAGGGCTCATCCATATGGTGCAACTTTTGTGTATTTTAAACTGTCTTGTGATTTAACGCTTGTGCTTCTGTGCTCATAAAGAGTCCAGGGGATTTTAATAGTTAATAAATCAATATATATTTTCAATATATATCTGTGTGGTGTCCCTTTCATTTGGTATTCAAGGGGGTTCTGTATGGTATAACAGCTGGCTTCACATGCCTTTCAGAGTTTAGCCTAAGACTGCTTTGTCCACGTTACCACTAGGATAACTGGTCTACAAGGTTGAATTACAACCATCATCATAAGGGTTGCTTGGCATGGTACAAAGTGATCACTAGAACTAGTGAGCATTATATACCAGGCCAACTTCTCACATTAAGCTTCTGCTCCTGTTATCCATTCTTCATATTTACAAGTACCTGTAAGATGGAAGAGGATACTTCAGAAAACACATTCTTGTAAGTTAGAAAAAATAGCTCAGTGTGAGCCTGTGGCCAAGCCCTATGCTCAACCACCCAGAGGACAGCCAACCCCTGCTGCAAACTTTTTTCAGCCCAACCTGCTATGAGATAAGCAGCTACCCGTTGCTGCACATGGCTTTAGGCCATCAACAGCATGGGGTTGAACGCAGGGCCTAGCCTGCTGCCAGGCCCTGTTCACAATCCGCCACCCAGGGCAGTCAGCTCCTTTGGCCATGCACAGCATCAGGTTGGCCACGGGGCTTGGACTTCGGCCAGACGTTGAGCCCAACACATTGCAGGGGCCCACCCTGGGCACCCACATAAGGACTCAGGGGATTTGTCCCTGCGGCCCTAGAGGCCCAGGAAGGGGAGCTGTGTGCCTCCTCCTCTTAATGTAAAAGAAAATGCCTTGGTGGATTCCCTAAGCCATAAAGCATTGGTTTGGGGGCTCATGCACACATCTCCCCTTAAAAAAATCAAGACCCAGCAGATGGGGTTCCAGGAGTCATAACTGCTAGGGAGAGGGGGCTTCATGCTCCCCTAACCTTAATAAAAAATATATGGCAACGAGGGATGGGACCATGGGGTTACTGGTTGCTTATGGAGGGACTCAGCCCCTCCTTACGCTTATTTGTAAAAACGAAAACTACGGATGGGGTGTCCAGGGTCTTTCAAGGCGCTTGGGAGAGGGGCATTTAATAAAAAAATACTGCCCTGGGGATGGGGTTTCCTGGGCCTGCAAACACTCAGGGAGGGGGCCCTGTTCCCCCATTTCTTTGCAAATCAGCCCTAGGGGATGGGTTCTGCCTGTGCGTGGCCAGGACCTATAAGAACAACTGCCGACTGCGCATGGCAGACATCCATGTCTGCTTTAATACTCACAATGGGTTGGATCCAGAGCCTGGCCACAGACCAGGCCCTGTGGCCAGCTGTGTGAGGTGGGGGTGTTGGCTGCCGACGGTAGGTTGACTACAGGGCTGCAGCCAGCCCCACGGTGCGTATGGCTGAAGGCTATAGCCGGCAGGTGGGTTGGCTGCGGACGGGGGTGGGCTCAGGCCAAGTCCTGTTGCAAACCCCCTCTACACCTGTGCACATCCAAGGGTCGTGCAGAGTTAGGGGTTGGCTTTACATACGGTAATTACATATTACTTTACATTAAAAAAAACTAGATGTTCACTGGATAAAAACAAAGGTTAAAGTAACATTTTTAGTTATGGGAAAACTTCATACCATTTTAAACAGAAAAAAAGCAGAAATTCCCAAATTACAGATATATTTAGTGACTATTGCTAAAGTCACCATAGCTCAACTATAAATATAATTCAGGTTCACTCGAAAGAGAAATCTGATGATCAGCCTAGCCTGCACATTCCTTTTAAAGGGAGCAATGTAATGGGTCTCATCTATAGACAACTGTGTGCTTCTATCCCTGATGAATGCGAATGGTGTGAATTGTCACTCTCTATTGGGCAATCCTCTATATAGATCATAAGTTACTGTACAAAGATCCATGAGGAAGAGTTGAGGAAGAGCTGAGGAAAAGTTGAGGAAGAGTTATTGAAGAGCCAATGAATTAAAATGCATCAGGAAGGGCTAATTACAAACGTGAATTATTTCTAATACATGAAGATTAGACATTGAAATATTGCTATGCATTTATAACTGTATAACATTAATCACGATATGAAATGGATTTCCGGCTTTGATTTTACTTTTTGAATAGAAAAGTATATTCACAATCCTACACTGAACTGTAAGGAAGTAATTAAATATAATCTATGCCGCCTCTTTTAGGATTATCTGCTAGCGTATGAATCACACTTTACACTTTGCTGGAGTACCCTGACCAAGGGAACCAGAAAGATGATACATGACAAAATTAACAATTGACAAAGTATCTCTCCATAAATGTACCAATAAAGGTAAAAGTTAAAAATAGTGTGCGCTATAGTGTGTGCTATGTACAGGTTGAATTTGTTTTTAGATTACAATTTAACAACTAGCAATTAGAGATAAGATATATCTACATATAAATACGATGCTTGGGTTCTTCATTTTGTATAAATTTGTCATGTTTCCTTTTGACAATATACTTTCCACTGACATTTCTTATATTGTCAATTGTAGCTTCTATTGGTCCCAAACCTGGAAGTTGATTTGTCCCTGAATATTACATCAGGTCCTGGTTACACCAGAAAGCTGACTGGATGATAACCCATGACCACTAGATAATATGATTAATGTGGCTAGGATTCTTTCACGACAGAAATAGTGGCAGGAGGTAGAGTCCATAATCCATTTTGAGGAAGGATGATCAGCTTTGTAATCCCCAAAACAATGTACCGCTTGATAAAGCAATAAATAAGACCAGGAAGGCCACAGATACCTGCACAAGTCCCTTCACCATTGATGGTCCAGGTGTGTATGACAATGTCGGGCTGACGGATACATTTATGAAAGAAATTAACTTTAGGATTGTTGGCCATCTTTTCTCTAGGTGCACCTTCCTAATAATATAGGAACGATATAGCTGTATGTCTCATTTGGGAGTGTTGAATGCAAGGAGGTGGTTTCAGGAGAACTCATGAACTAACCTCTCAGGTTTCTGGAATGACTCATTGTCAGTTGCAAAAGGCCTCTTCTGTCGGTATCGTGTAAGGGAGGGGCTCAAGGGACAACTGTCTGCTTTTCCTGCTCCAAATGATTGATGATCAAAACTTCTTGGTTTGGCGACCAAGATAAATCTATTACAAACCTCTTGGCATGCATGGGGGCTTTTTATGTGTCATCACTATTGTGGTATGTTTGTATTAAGGTCTGCATATTGAACCCCTGCTCAGCCCACGCTTTGCAGTTCATTCCAATTCACAGAGCCAGGATACTAGGAAGGGATGATTGCAATTTAATTCTTCCATCAAAGTGTGGATTATCACGGCCACCACCAATAAACATTTCACAAAAAGGACCAATGGGAAGCAATCACTTTACCAGAGAGATATAGCCAAGCGATTAGCCAGATGAACTAAATACTGGTAGCCAAAAAATGCCCCAAATTTGTGATTAGCATTTATGGTAACCAGTAGTTAATTTTACGAACCTTCATACCTACTAATAGATTTGTTCATAAAGTTCTGAATCGCTATGGGTCGCAATCTGACTACCTCGTTAATATTCAGACGGTCGATTGGAAATTGTCACTCACTGTCACTGGAGGCCATCATATGTATGTATGGCAGTAAACCACCATGTCTGTGATCGCCTTTATATAAAGTATTATTTTTTTTTTAATGCAGTCAGTTGTCCTCAAAACAGGGCTGCTTTTATTTAGGTTTGTTTGAGAGTTGACTTTGAACTCTGGACATCTACCTGCACTCCAATAATCTTTATGTTAACATTTCCAAATTGGTAGGGCATCCCAAGGGATTTCAGTTACAAAGCATTGATACATTACATACCTATTCGGTATTTGGAAGGAGCACCGAAGAAGCATCTCTTCCAAATACTGAATCGATATACATTCATAGTCTCATTTTAGGTGTCTCTATAACTTGATCAACACTTAAAATTGACGTTGTACATTTAAAAATATATTTTTGGGGTCGCAAACCTAGATTGTAAAAGTTTGCGACCGCAAAAAATGGATAGTACATCTGATACTTGCCCCCAGATTCATCAAAGTAACGTTTTGTGAGTCCTTATTAGCGAATTTTAAGGAATCGCTATTAAAAACTGGCAAACCGGGATGCATGTAAAAATCGCAATATTTTATGCGATTTCTACTGCTTCCTTATTTGCGATTCGCTAATTGCGCATCGCAAATAAGGAATGGCTTTCTCATTCATTCCTATGGGCCTAAAGGCCCATAGGAATGAATGGGGAGTTATTCCCTATTTGCGATTAGCAATTAGCGAATCGCAAATAAGGAAGCAATTTCAAGGGTGCCAGGGTGTCCAAAGGACACCCTGTAGCACCCCTGAAATGGTAATGTACACTGGTGTTGCGCACACACATGTCTAAAGGACATGTGTGTGTGTAAAATACAACTTAGAAAAATGCACTAAAGCGCATTTTTCTAGGTTTTTGCTATTTACCATGTAGTTTGACTTCGCGGTAAATAGCGACCCCAGATTGCGAAATCGCAATTTTAAAATGGTTCATGAATTGCATTTAAGGAATCTCAAATTGAGATTCCTTAAATGCAATTCATCGCAATTTTGTGATTTCTAGAATTGCGATTTTTGCATTTGGGATGATGAATCCCAAATGCAAAAATAGCGCTGGCAAAGGGCCAGATTCTCAGAATCGGGCACTTTGCGAGTCGATTTCAGCTTGATGAATCTACCTGTTGGTCAATGTTTACTTTCAAACAATTTCACATAGGAGAAAAATACGTTTTTCTGCGATGTGGGCGCAGCTCCTCTCAACCGAGAATCTGAAGAGCTGAAAAATGGTTTTGACTAAAGCATCAATGGGAGGGACCTTTGCATATTTCACGTGGCAGCGTCATTGTATATCAAAGTACATTCCAGGTTTCATTATTGTTTGCATGTTATTCTTGCTTTTAAATTGCAGAATTTTAAATCATAGCTATCAGAGCAGACCCTTTCGCATAACTTAAATAATTAGACCGCACAAGATGCTCCGTGTCCTGGAAATATAAATACACTCCCGTTTACGTTAATTGTGTGGGCAATTATCCAGTGCTGAGGGGACATATTTGTTAGTATTCGGTGATGCATACTGAAGTGCATTAGCCATCGCTTGCTGCAGGGATGTTGAGTTTGTTTTTTATTTCAATTAATTTCCCTTTAGAATAAGATGTTTGAAAGGTATTCATCATATACTGCAATGAACAAACAGAAAAAATTGAGCTGCATCTCGCGGATTTGGCAGCTCCTCCACTAAGGCGGGAGGAGCCTCGCCCCACTGCTAGGAGCAGCAAAGAAAGGAAAAAATAAAATGATAATAACAGAATGTTATTATTGTTTTATTTTTTCCCCCTGATGCAGCAGTGCGTGAGGGGGCTGGCGGAGCGGAGTTGCAGGGGAGGAGTGGTAGACACTCCTGTGCCCTCTCGGGCCTCCCAAAACAGTCATGCGCACTCCCCTGTTATCCAAGCAGGCTGCATTACAGCCTGCTTGGAGAACATGCCACTCCTACAGCCGCTGGCTGAGCGTCATGTCATGGCGCACAGACCACTCAGAACGCTGCATTGCGGTGTTGTGATTGGCTTAGGAGTGGAAGCCTGGCTGCCTGCTTCCTGTTCCTACTTGGAGTCGGACACAGGCGGGCAGGAGAGAAGCCACGGGACCCAGCGGTGGCACCAAGGTAAGTTAATTTTTTTAAATTTAATTTTTTTTAAAAGCAACCCGCTCCCCCCCGCGACTGCCCCCCACCCGTGAGCCTTACCTGCTGCCCTTGTTTAAGAACATATGACTTTGCCAGCAAAAAGTGTTATTGCCACTGTGACATTCAGCATGCATTAAAGTACAAATAAGAAGGAAGACACTGAAAAGTGTTTTGTGAAGGTACCCGTGAAAGAAATAATGTTCCTGCTACAACAAGTCATAAGTGCAATGTGCTTTCATTCAGAAACTGATATGGGACCAAAATAAATATATAATAAAATTGCTCTGGAAAATAAGTGTATGTTGTTTTAAAAATAAATTATTGGTTAACTAATACTATATTTATTAAATGACTTCAAGTCCTTCTATTAAGTGGGCCTCTGAGCCTTCAGACACGTTGCTGCCTTTTTGTGGTGGTGAGCCTAGAACCAAAGTACTTTTTCATCATTCAGGGCATCTAGATGCATTGTCCATTGGGTTCACCAGTCTGATGCTGACGACGGGGGGGGGGGGAGAGGAGGGGGAAATAGGGTTCTGAAACATTTTCTAAGCTGGTCACCACCCAATGCCCACTATCACCACTAGGGGCCCACTTCCACAGTGGCAGTGCTTAAACCTCTTTGTCTGCACAACCTAGAAGCGTTGAAGTGTGATTCAGTTCACGCAGGTGTGCTTGGAAGAACACAAGCCCCATGGTGGAAAATTGCCTCAGACCTAGGCTTGGCAGTTGGTGGAAATTCCGAAATACGTCTCAGGGCATGCATGGTCAGCAAAGCACTGGCTACAGCATTCTGTGGGAAGCAAAACATCAGCACACATGTCCCAACTCCCAAATATGATACATGACATGCAGAGGGACCTGGCCCATCCTACCCAGATTCCAACATCAAACGAATGACATGCAAGGCCACACCAATACTGTAAGCCTTCAAACTGCAGAGAGATGTACCCAAAGCTTCTCAAAAACATGTTGCTGGATATCACTGCAACATCATGATAAATCATGGCCTCAACAGCAGTCACTTTCAGGGACATCATTACTGCCCCCTGTGGAGGGGCAGAAAAAGTGCACAGAAATAGGTGCTGGTCTGGCCCACCAGCACAAATTAACCACTGACCCCATGGACAAACTCTCAATAGAGAGCTTGTTCTAGAAATGGTCCTAGGTTGCTTGTATTCTGGTATAAGGATTACCTGGGTTGGCAGATCAGACTGGACTGTTCCCACAAGAAGCAGGTTCAAGGCCCATTTGCATATGGCAGGCTCCAAACTGAGGTGGTACAGTGGTCAAAATCGATGGAGTGGGATGAGGCCAAAGCAATTGCCAGGCTGTGATTAATTCAAGCATTCAATCCTTCATCGTGTTGTTGTACCAGTTTGAATTCATTTTTGTTGGCATTACAACTTTGCACACGTTGCCATTGCTTTTAACTCCAAACATAATAACATTGGCTTATACCCCATTGGCACATTTAATTTGCTTATAAATCCCTAGTAAGGTTGTACCACAAGTACCCGGGCCTGTAAATTAAAGGCTACTAGTGGATCAGCAGCACTTATTGTTCCATCCAATTAAGTAGCCTTTTAAACATTCCCATAAGCTAACCCTAGCCTATGCCCTAAACAGCCAATAGGCCAGGGTTCATAAATTTAAAAAGTCAGACACGCACTTTTAATTTTTACATGTCCTAGTAGTGAAATACTCTTAAATTTGTTTTCACCTCTGCTAGGTCTTCCTCTCCCATGGGATAACTGACCTCTTGTTCAGAGCTACAGGGGCCTCCCTGCAACTGCCACTCCTACTTGCTGCACTGGACTCGCCTGGGCCTGCATCTGGACCTGCCTGAGATATGCTGAGTTCTGCTGGAGTGATCTCCTGATCCCTAAGAGGTGCATCTATGAGCTCCTCCTGGAAGAAAAGCAGACATTCTGAGGTTTTGGTTACTTTGTGACTATGAAAGGGTCTGTTAGCGCCTGGATCTTGCTGTAGACCACCAACACGAGGCACCAGTGAAAAGACTATTCACGTAAAGAGACCGCCAGAGATGACCTTCAACCTGAGATCTGCACTTCATTGTACAGAATCGACAGCCTGCGGTGATGCTTCCGTGAAGCCCCAGCAACAACCATCCAGGAAGTCTGAAAATATCTTCATGCTACAGTGACGACTGTCCGCGACGCTCGTCCTTCTCTTCGCTCTACAGCGACAACCACAGACAACGCTTTGCCTGCTCCTCTCTGCCTCCTCCAATATGGACTAGACAGTTTGTGACTGACTTTGAGAAGGTAACTTTTTCAGCAAAACAAGCCTGGTGCCTGTGTCTGGCCTGCACTCCATCGCAGTCAGCCTATACTTGTGACTTTCCTCGATCTAGCAAGATCAGGTGACCATTCTGATGCTTTGTGGCACTATACTTACCTAAATCTTTGAAACTGCATATCACAAGTTCTAGAGATTGGATTTTTGCAGTTTTTGGTGTCAATTTATTAAATTGTGCTGTATTTTTCAAAAGTGGTGTGGGATTTTTCTTGGTATTGTTTTCACTTTATTACTGTTTAAGTGCTGCATAAATACTTTACACATTGCCTCTAAGTAAGGCCTGACTGTTTTTGTGCCAAGCTACCAGAGGATTAAGCACTGGTTAGTTTAGTGACTTTTGTTGTTTACCCTAACAAGTATTATGGCTGGTGCTTGAGAAGGGCTCACACTCACCTCAAGTCCATAGCTCTGACTTCAGCAACACAACTGCTACTCTGTCCAACATTCACCTTTTACCTCAGCACTCAAACATGACACACCAGTCATGCTCTAGATGTTCCGACAACTCTTAGCATGGTTACAATTTATTGTGCATGTGTTGCATTAATTTTGACTTACAGAAGCCCAACAAACAATCTAAAAACTTAAAAAGTCCAAAAAACACTTTAGCCCCCAACGTTAACTTACATTGCCCTAAAGCACAGTGACATTTAAAGCCATGATTAAAGTATTCAAAGCTAGGAATAAAAAATCTTTGGACTTCATAGCTTGCACACAGAAAGCTGTTATGCCGGATTTTGGGGCCAGATCATGAAACAGTTTTTATTGGTGCTATTTCATGTCTGTGCCATTAAGCTAAGGCAGTGCCTGGTGCTAAAACTTTGACCATTTCCCTTTAATTTATTTTTAATGTGGGTGATGTGTGAGATACTAATGCAGATATTTTGCAGAGAAATAGTTGTTTTTATGTTTCATGCAACATTCGTAGAAAAGGTTTAGTCTAGAGCCACACAGGAACTCACACAAGGGTTTCAGCTACGTGGACACTTTTACCTCCTTTCTCAAACACAATGATCTTCAACAACACTGCTGTAAAGGCCCGACCACACACCATAGAGGCTCCATTCTGGACCTAATACACTCCAATTCAAGGAACCTACAGTCAAATGACCTCATTCCATTCGACAGGTCGAACCACATGCAGACCCCTTCCTTCCTCTTCTGTTCTTATACCAAAACATCCGGGCTACTCA
The DNA here is from genome assembly GCF_964263255.1 of Lissotriton vulgaris. Lineage (NCBI taxonomy): Eukaryota > Metazoa > Chordata > Amphibia > Caudata > Salamandridae > Lissotriton > Lissotriton vulgaris. The sequence continues at coordinate 2,126,066,533 of NC_141685.1, forward strand.
AAAGAGAGGTAAATATGGTTCGGGTACACATACAACCTAAACACAGAAGCCATGGCCATCATGGCCCTTCCTACCTTAATTTCAATTACACACATCATGGAATCCCTTATCAACATATGTGCATCCCTGAAGTGCAAAATATCCAGACCAAAACCTTCTAGTTCTTGGTTCTCAAAATAACTTAATGAAGAAAGAAAACTTATCAGAAAATGTGAGAAAGAATGGATACTAGGGCCCTCTCAACTGAGTCTAATTAAGCTTCACAAATCGAGAAAACAATACAAAGACCGAATCCTCGGAGCCAAATCCTCCCATATCAGAACTCTTGTGGGTTCTGCAAAGTACAGCACCTGTTCGATATTATCATGCAGACTACAAAATCCTCCACCACTTCAGTTCCTATGTCCTCAGTGAGACACTGCAATAACTTTGTGGATTTCTTTGATAAAAAACTTCAAGACATGCATATCGCGCTACCCACCAGAGACTCCCTAAAAACTGTTGTGATTCTACCATGCAAGCCCGAGCATTCATGGTCATCTTTCTCCCCAATTTCCGAATGGCACTTACAGAGAAAAATCTCCACAGTAAAGCCCTCAAACTACCCTCAGGACACCATTCCAGGTTCTATTAGAAAATCTCTTGCCACACACCTTCTCCTCACATTGACCAACATGGTCAATGGCTTTCTCAAACAGCGTATATTTCCAGAATGACTAAAGGTGGGTCAAGTCTTTCCTCTCTGGAAAAAAACAACACCCCAATCCAGAGAACATGAACAACTACCGCCAAAGCTCCACACTCCCATTTTTAGGCAAAGTCTTTGAACGTTGTATAGCGTTCCAACTCGCTTCCCACATTTGAACATACAACCTCCTACACACTAGGAAACCAATGTGGGATCACACTGCTTGACCTCCCAGTGGGTTCGCCCCTGAGCATTGTGGTCAATGCAGTTCACCAAGCGTGTGTGCTTGCAGGATTGTCTCGAGTAATTATGAAGTTGTACTGGCCATCTCTATACACGTGTTTCTGGTTCATTATCCGTCGTCAGTAGCGATTAGGCATGAAATATTTGGGGTTGCTGAGCAGGCTGCCAAAGTATTCTCAGGTCACAGTGCCTCTCAAGGCGCACAGGTGCCTCTCCACGAGCTCGTCAGCTCAACCAGCTCGAGGGAGCCTTTTAAACAGGAAACCAATGTGGGATCACACTGCTTCACCTCGCAGCGGGTTCACCCCTGAGCATTGTGGTCAATGCATTTCACCAAGCGTGTGCACTTGCAGGGTTGTATTGAATAATTACAAAGTTGTACTGGCCTGCTCTATAAACATGTTTCTGGATCATTATCCGTCATCAGTAGAGATTAGGCATCACATATTTGGGGTTGCTGAGCAGGCTGCCAAAGTATTCCCAGGTCACAGGGCCTCTCAAGACGCGCAGGTGCCTCTCCACGAGCTCGTCAGCTCAACCGGCTCGAGGGAGCCTTTTAAACAGGAAACCAATGTGGGATTACACTGCTTCACCTACCCGCGAGTTCGCTGCGAGCATTGTGGTCAATGCAGTTCACCAACCGTGTGTGCTTGCAGGATTGACTCGAGTAATTACAAAGTTGTACTGGCCATCTCTATACACGTGTTTCTGGATCATTATCCGTCGTCAGTAGAGAGTAGGCATCAAATAATTGGGGTTGCTGAGCAGGTTGCCCAAGTATTCTCAGGTCACAGTGCCTCTCAACGCGCACAGGTGGCTCTCCACGAGCTCGTCAGCTCAACTGGCTCGAGGGAGCCTTTCAAACAAGATGAAGCACCTGCATGCCTGTGAGAGGTACCTGACCTGAGAAAGATGTCGGCAGCCTACTCAGCAAACCCCAAAATTTGAAAGACTGTAATCTCTACTGATGATGGTTAAAGAACCAGAAACACATGTCTTAAGAGAAGCACTATCTGCGCCAATCGTGGCGAAACACTCGAACACTTTTGAAGCAAACAAGTAACTGAACTGCATTTGCCATAATGCGAGGGGCGACCCTTGCTGGGAGGTGAAGCGGTGTGCTCCCACCCCTGTTCCTGTTCAATAGTACTCCAGTGAGTCATTGAGCTAATGAGCTCGTGGATGAAGCACCCACATGCCTGTGAGAGGTACGTGACCTGAGAAAGATGTTGGCAGCCTACTCAGCAAACCCCAGAACTTGAAAGACTGTAAACTCTACTGATGACGGTTAAAGACCCAGAAACACATGTCTAGAGATCAGCACTATCTGCACCAACTGTGGCAAAACACTCAAACACTCTTGAAGTAAACAAGTAACTGAAACTACATTTACCATAATGCGAGGGACGACCCTTGCCGGGAGGTGAAGCAGTGTGCTCCCACCCCTGTTCCTGTCTAATAGTACTCCAGTGAGTCATTGAGCTGATGAGCTCGTGGATGAAGCACCTGCATGCCTGTGAAAGATACCCAGGCTGAGAAAGACGTTGGCAGCCTACTCAGTGAAATGACTTGAAACACAGTGGTTAGGAGTAATAAAGATGTTTATTCAATATAACAACCCCAGGGGCATCCAAGGACCAACTCCTTCAGCAACAGTACATCTCTGGTCTTCTCCCTGGATTCCACACTCTAGAATACAGTGAGCACAGTATAGCAACATGGAACATTACAGGATCAACAAGAAGATACCAAGATACAACATATCTTCCTTCCTATAAAAAATAACAAAAATAAAATAACATAAAAGAAACGATACGAAGAAGTTCTTATTAAGTTCTTAAGTTCATATTTAGCGCGATAAGGCAGGTTTTTTCTTTTTTTTAAAGTTCAGAATTCTTTAAAAAAAATAGAGGTTGGAAACGAAGCAAAAATTTTAGCAGAGTCTAAATTGTAAAAAGGTAAAAAAAATATATTCATCAGGTACCTCATAAGTTCAAATTATGTTCAGCCTTAGGGGTTGTAGAAAATCTTCATTAGTAGATCTTCATCAAGTCAAATCTTCATAAGGTTTCTTCAAATCGATCCCATCCTCGTGGCCACTGAAATGACTTGAAATACAGTGGTTATGAGTAATAAAGATGTTTATTCAATATAACAACCCCAGAGGCATCCAAGGGCCAACTCCTTCAGCAACAGTACATCTCTGGTCTGCTCCCTGGATTCCACACTCTAGAATCCAGTGAGCACGGTATAGCAACATAGAACGATACAGGCTGAACAAGAAGATACCAAGATACAACACTCAGCAAACCCCAAAATTTCAAAGACTGTAATCTCTACTGATGACGGTTAAGGAACCAGAAACACGTGTCTAGATATCAGCACTGTCTGCGCCAACTGTGGCAAAACACTCAAACACTCTTGAAGCAAACAAATAACTGAAACTGCATTTACCATAATGCCAGGGGCGACCCTTGCTGGGAAGTGAAGCGGTGTGCTCCCACCCCTGTGCTTGTTTAATAGTACTCCTGTGAGTCATTGAGCTGACGAGCTCGTGGATGAAGCACCCGCATGCCTGTGAGAGGTACCTGACCTGAGAAAGATGTTGGCAGCCTACTCAGCAAACCCCAAAATGTGAAATACTGTAATGTCTACTGATGACAGTTAAAGAACCAGAAACACATGTCTAGAGATCAGCACTATCTGCGCCAACTGTGGGGAAACACGGAAACACTCTTGAAGCAAACAAATAACTGAAACAGCATTTACCATAATGCCAAGGGCGAACCTTGCTGGGAGGTGAAGCGGTGTGCTCCCACCCCTGTTCCTGTGTAATAGTACTCCCGTGAGTCATTTAGCTGACAAGCTTGTGGATGAAGCACCTGCATGCCTGTGAGAGGTACCTGACCTGAGAAAGATGTTGGCAGCATACTCAGCAAACCCCAAAATTTGAAAGACTGTAATCTCTACTGATGAGGGTTAAAGAACCAGGAGCACGTGTTTAGAGATCAGCACTATCTGCGTCAACTGTGGCGAAACACTCGAACACTTGAAGCAAACAAGTAACTGAAACTGCATTTACCATAATGCCAGGGGCGACACTTGCTTGGAGGCGAAGCGGTGTGCTCCCACCCCTGTGCTTGTTTAATAGTACTCCTGTGAGTCATTGAGCTGAGGAGCTCGTGGATGAAGCACCCGCATGCCTGTGAGAGATACCTGACCTGAGAAAGATGTTAGCAGCCTACTCAGCAGACCCCAAAATTTGAAAGACTGTAATCTTTACTGATGACGGTTAAAGAACCAGAAACACGTGTCTAGAGATCAGCACTATCTGTGCCAACTGCGGCGAAACACTCGAACACTCTTGAAGCAAACAAGTAACTGAAACTGCATTTACCAAAATGCCAGGGGCGACCCTTGCTGGGAGGTGAAGCGGTGTGCTCCCACCCCTGTTCCTGTTTACTAGTACTCCTTTGAGTCATTGAGCTGACGAGCTCCTTGATGAAGCGTTGTGCTCCCACCCCTGTTCCAACCTCCTAGACACTCTCCAATCAGGCTTCTGCCAGGGCCACAGTACAGAAGATGTGATCTTCCAAATAGTTGATGACACCCTTAGAGTCCTTGACTCCGGTAACTCCTGCCTCCTGGTTCTCTTAGATTTATCTGCTGTATTCAAAACTGTCAACCATCTGTACGGTGTACTACGCACTCTAGTACACCGTATGTGATGTGGAGGCGCAGTCTTCAACTGGTTCTCCTCATACCTAACTGGTTGATCTCAAATTGTGAAAATTAGTAACTCGTTCTTAAGACCAGTGAGCGAACATCAAAGGATCCCTCAAGGTTTGTTCCTCTACCCAACCCTTTTTAACCTCTACCCAGAAGAATTCTGGGATTCTCTTCTACCTCTATGCCAATGACACGCAAATATACATGAAAAACTCATCCCCAGACAATGTTGCCCCGCTTTTAATCATGCCCCTCAAAATTTAAAGCGGCATGTCCAAACACCATTTAAAATTCAGCCCAACTAAAACAAACTTTCATTTGATTTTGCCTCTGAGAGCAAAAACTCCAGTACAGGAATAGATGGCTAACCTTACTGCTCTGGATGGCTGCCCTGCCATATTCTAGAGTGTCTGATCACTTGGTGTCCATTGCAAAGTTATCTTGTGCCCTGGGCAAACCCAGATTGTTTGCTTACTGATGCTGCTGGTAACTGACTGCTCCTGGGCTCTTCCTAACTAGGCCCAGGGCCATTGCTTTGCTGGAAATGCACTTAGAATACAGTAAAAACACCTATGTACATACCTGATACACTAGGGGTTAGGGTATCCCTATGATTGGCTCGACCTCCCCTTTATGGCCCCAGTACATATTGGGGCAGGGGGGTCAAAACTACCTTTATGTCCCTAGGATATAATAGGGCATGGCCGTTTAGTGGCTAGCAGCCCTTTCTGCCCTTGCATGTATGCACTGCTGAGCCTGAGATCAGTTTAAAAGCATCCCTGTGTTGCAGGACTGCTTTTCAAAAGTAAATTGTGCCCAAACTTGACTTTGGTGTTTTGGGCACTTACAAATTAATAAACTAAAATATTGTGGCACATTCAGTACCTCCAGTGTCTCCCCTAGATGTTCCAGTGGTGGGGGTCAGGTATTTATAAGGAGGACCCCTATACAGTAGGTTTTATATAACGGTTGTTCAGTGAAATTGCACATTTCACTGCCCACATTGTAGTAAAGTGCTTCCCAAAATCGACTTATATGCTATGAGCTCTGTCGAGTGAGGATCTGCAACACTTTTACATATTCACAAACACTAAAGTCTCCCCTCAGTATTCCAGGGGTAAGGGAGTCCTGTAGATATATACAGGGTCCCTTTAAAATATGTTTTATAAGCCCTGGTGTTGGAAAAATTGCCCAAGTCTTTTCCCCATTGCAAATCCCAGTTACATGGGTTAACATGGCAAGAAGTTAATCATTAATAATTTCTGGCAGGAGAATCAGAAAAATATCATTCAAGGAATAACCAGAATGCCACTGATCAATCCAAAAATATAATATTATTGAAATTATCCAAAGATATATAGATAAGAAGTTATAAGACTTTCTGTCTGTAAGCCAATATTCAGCCTTCCAGTGATCTGTCCTGATTGGTCAGAATTAAATGGTTTAAACATGCTGCTTTGATGAGTTGATAGGTTGAAGGGGTGAAGAAGCCATTTTGGGAGGAGAGGGTTCTGTTACACAGGAATTCCAGAACAAGGGGGAGGGGTCGTAAACAATAATCTTCAATGGAAGGAGGAGGCAGGCAGGAGAAACCACTTTCATTTACACCCCCACTCTTTGAACCCAGCCAGGTGTTAGACTTCAGGAAGGAATGTGCAGATGCCTGGGGTGGGAGAGAATAAAGAGGTTGGTTTAGTCAGCTATTGCTTCTCTGTTGAGGCTATACCATATTGAATTTTGGAGAAATAGTGCTTTCTGAGAAGCTACTGTGCCAATCTTTGGAGGAAATAGTCATGCTCAGGAGTGTTGTCAGGCACCTCGTTGGGCTGGAGGGCCCTCCTGTATGACCCCAGAGAACACAGAATACATATCTGATAGGGCTAACTCATCTGGACCAACACCACCAAGAATCCCCAGCCTGGAGTGGGTTTGTAAGAGTTGTGTCTAAGTAGATTGTGAAAATTGAAGTTTCAAACTGTCAAAGACCATCTTGGAGCTTCTATGCCCACCAGTATTGATTGCGGCAACTGGGTACAGCAAGTAGGCATCTGACAGAGGGGTAGTGCACGTTAAGTCATCTAAGTGTGGGGTCTCGTGTGCGAACATAGGCTAAAAAGAGTTCCCAGATGTTGTTGGGTCTGGAGGGTAAGGGCATTTGCTCACAGTGGAAAATCAGCTGTTCCTGACAGTATATCGCATTGCGGATCCACAAGTCAATCTTAGGTGCTGGCTTTCGTCCCCAGTACATGGCCACTCTACACTTTGCCAGGAATAATAGTAGGACGGCTAATCAGTGAGTTTCAGGTGGGAGGTCCCTTACGTAGCGCAGGAGGCACAGCAGTGGTGCGCTGGGTATTGGGTGGCTTAGGGTTTGAGTGAGAGCATGGGTGATGGCTTGCCAGTATTTTGCAGTCTGAGGACAGGTCCATGAAAGGTGTAGGAACGTGGCCTGTGGGGTCGCACATCTCTTGCAACTTGCATCCTGTGCGATCCCCATATGATGTAATTAAACTGCGTGCAGTATAGTTAGTGTAGACATTTAAAATGAATTAGACTCAGCCTGTAGTTAAGAGAGAGGGCGGTCATTTGTCCTCTGTAATTGCAATGCTTATAGCATCAATCAAATATGTTGTGCGTTAGAGGTGCAAATCGGGGCAGAGTTCTGAATAATGTTATAAAGTCTGGTGATCAGTTTGCGAGAGGAGGGAGTGTTGAGCATGTGCTCGAGTGCAGTGAGTTGTGGCGGCAGCTCAGGGAAGGTAGCGTGCAGTGTTTGACATCTGGCTCGCAGTTGCTGATAGAGCATGGTGTCTAGTACTGTAATGTTGAGTTCAACCGTGGGGACAAAGGGGAGGATGAAATGACCTCCTGGGTATAGGCCGGAGAAAGTAAACAGGTGCCTCTGTCGTGCCCGCACTCTAGTGCCTGTGTCTTGTAGTGCAGGGAGCAACGGGTTCCGTGCTAACCACGGGGCATAGAGAGTATTGTGTTTGGCGCATCTGTGCATGTCATCCCACGCCCAGTGCATGCAATCCACTGTGTCGATGCCCACCGGCACTCTCGACCATAGTAAAGTACTCTCTCCACTGTACTCTCAGCTAGGTTCATTATATGACCCCACCATCTAAATCGATGCTTTAACTATGTATGACCTTTGTCCAACTGTTGTAATTGCCTCATGTGGTAACTACGGCACAAATCTTCTGATGTAAACCTCCAAGTTTGATCACTGTAACTCGAACTCGCTGTATCCCACATATCCTGCTACTGTTGTAAAGCGCTCTGATGCCTTCAGGCCATGCCTGGCCTAAATAAAATTGCAAAAATAAATAAAAACCTGGGAGGATTGTGAGGGAGTCACAAAGATTATTAGCAATAATATCAGTGAGCTGCTGCTCTGTTATATTATTGAAAACACAAGTCACTCTATCCCTAAATATTAGAGGTAAACACATATAGAATTTGGACAAGTCTGCCTGTACACTGTCTGTGACCTGACCAAAGACGGCATGAAAGAGAAAGGAGCTGAAACTGGTTCATAAAAGCAAAGCTGTGCCGACCAGGGCCCCCCAAAATATGTTTGACCCAGGGCCCCCAAAATATTTAAGATGTCCAACAAAAAACACAATCGCTGAGAGAAAATTAGATGCGAAAGAATTTAAAACTGTCTTCGAAGAAGCCATTGCATTTATTTATTTATTAATCATGTTTATTTAATGCGGACCAGTTAATTCCACACGCCGGAGTGCTCTCAAACAGCAGAGCGTCAATACAATTGTTAGCAATATTTCGGCACACGAATGCTAAGGAAATATACATTTCCTAAGAAGCAACAAATGCCAGTGGTAAAACAAGTACACTTCGTTAACGTAACACGGAATATATATATATATATATATATATATATATATATATATATATATATATATATATATATATATATATATATATATATATATATATATATATATATATATATATGTATATATATGTATATATATATATATATATATATATATATATATATATATATATATATATATAAATATATATATATATATATATATATATATATATATAAGTATGTATATATATCAGGAACACTCCAATCTTCACAATATAAGAAAGGCACTGACTCCGTGAAATTTCGAATTCCAAATAAGTTTTATTCCACTTTTAGGCTGCTTTGACGCGTTTCGGCGGTTAGCTCCCGCCTTGTTCACTATATATATATACTATGCTCATATGGTCAGTGAAGCGATGGGGCACGTATATCAAAATGGATCAATGGCGGAAGTGACGAGATAGTCCCGTGGGGTCTATTATATATGAACGCACATTTCAGCAGAATTAACGGAGATGTTACCTTTGAAAGTGCCCGGCATTATTGATAATGAAAGAAGCTTGTCTTCCGGTACAATTCTAAGGCTCTTCCCATCTCCTACCTACATTAAGACGGATATCTTGTACACACAGGGAGAACCTACAACACACACACACACACACAGAAGGTAAGCAATTCCGCAGCGTCCGAGACGTGTGATTGTAAATACACACTAATAAAGTGTTTAATCACAGTTCAGCATCGTCCACAATTAAAACGCTGAGGTGGCCTTTTAAAGAAAGCATCATATACAGACTGCTACACAAAGACAGAACATCTACAAACTACTACACAAAGTTTGAGCATCCCAACACCACTACTAAAACACTGCACCCAGAAGCTACAATGTGCAAATTCCCATACATACAATTCTATTAATAGGGTCGTACGAAGACTAGGTTGTAGAAATAAACAATGTACATGTACAGGTGTAGAGAAAAGCAGTGCCAACGTACCACTACACAAAAAATAATGTTCACATTTAACGATGGAAATAAAAAACAGGTGCCACCTAGTACAGTTTAGAAAAGCGATGTCTTCTATTTCTAAAATGTCTGCCTATATGTATAGTCAAGCGCAACAAGTAAGAACTCTCTTTATTTAAAATGTCTAAAGTACACTGTCCATCGCATAGAGGCAACTGGTCTAGGGATTTCTTAGAGCGACAGCAGCACGTCAGACGGCGCCAAAGTCCTGTATTACAACACAGAGTTAATTGATGGTGATGGTCATCAGATGCGTCACGCATTCCAGGTGTGTCAGGTGGGTCATAGGGACTCACCTCTCCACACTGAAGAGGTTACTACCTGCACTGGTCCTGCCCATTCATCCTTCAATAGAGGTGATAGAATCACTCCTCCCCCCTCCATGCATCACATTAAAGAACTCCTGCACCATTCATGACATAATCAGCATCGACCCTTCAACATACCTTGGAACTGCCAACTTATTTAGTAATAGCAACACCAGACTGCAAATGAGGAAATGCAAGAAGGAAAAGACAAAACACCACGCCGTCTCTGTGTATACAACGTAGAAGTTATAAGAAGAAGAGACATGTGGGAGACTTCTAAACATGGCATGTGGGCTCTCAAACAGCCCAAGGCATCTCCAGGCCAGGCTGTAGCCTCATCTCTGAGGAAACTGCTCTGAAATGATAAAAGTCTATTTCCGAATGTCAGTCAACTGTAAATATGCCTGGAAGCCTACAAGGCCTACGTGCATACTGTTTAGAAGGGAAACCCATCGGATATGTTGGAAACAGGATTTTGCTTTGACATAAAGGAGCTGAATATATGATGATACTTCGCAAACTAAAACAATGCATACTTTTATAACGTTGTTTTTAATTCCCAAGTACACTTACAAGCATTTTTCTCTAACGCATACCATTACTTTGCATTTGCTAAAAAGGCGTATGAAATGTCTTCACTTCGTATCCCAATTCCCCGCATAGATTTACAACGCATTTAAAAGAAAATAACCCCACAACTCTACGCTAATTTCTACATCCATATATTCTACCCTACGTAACACATACTCCACAACACTACCCTAAAACACTACCCTACACTATACAACACTACACTACCCTAATCCCTAAAACACTACCCCCTACACGACCCTCCCCTTTCCCCCATTCCAGTCCCTACACTCAAAGACTACCCTGCAGGACCCCCAGACACTACCCTTAACCCTAAAATACTACCCTACACTACACTAACACCACAACACTACCACAAACCATAAAACACTACCCCCAGCAAGATCCTACCCCTACCCCCAGTCCATCACCTGCCCTGAAACACTACCCTACTCGACCCCTCAACACTACCCTAAACCCTAAAACACTACCCCAGCACGACCCTACCCCTACCCCCAGCTCGTCCCCTAAACAGAAACACTACCCTACACGACCACCGACACTAACCTAAACCCTAAAACACTACCCTACACTACACAATTACTACAACACTACCCCAAGCACGACCCTGCCCCTACCCTCAGTCCTCTCCCCACACAGAAACACTACCCTACAAGACCCCGGACACTACCCTACACTACAAAAAACGCAACAACACTTCCCTAATCCCTTAAGACCGAACCCCTGCATGACCCTCCCCCATCCCCCACTCCTGTCCCTACTCAAAAACACTATACTGCACAACCCACAACACTACCCTAAACCCAAAAACACTACTCTTCAAACACAAACCCTTTAAAAAACCACAGCCCCTCTTACCTCTCTCTCCTCGGTGCAAAGCCCTTGTGCTCGGCTGCAAGCACCGGTCATCGCTGCAATCATCCAATCCAGACCTCGAAGAATTCTCCACTTCCCACTGCCTTCATCGCTGCCTCCTCGCCTGTCATTGCTGCAATCAGTCAGTCAGAATATCTTTATTAGACTTTTTACAAGTCATACAAAGAGCAAACGAATAAAAACAATTACATTACATACAATGCATACAATACTTCTATCTACGTTATACAAAAGAAGAACCAACTAAACATTTAAAAAGGTTATATATGTGGTTAAAAAAGCTTTACATTTCATACCAAAAAATGCTTAATGAAAGAGCCACTAATTTTAAGATAAGATTTGGCCAACAGATTTCGCCCTGGGGGCAGCTACCAAAAAGTTTGCCATACAAAAAGTAATGCGTGGGTTAGGTAAAAGTTGTAAAAAGAGCAAAGCTGGTCGCACTTGTACGAAGCCTGCTTCTTTCAGAATGGGAAGCAAATATTTCTTTCTCTGCTCATGATACAGACTGCAAAACATGACAAAGTGCAAAGTGTCCTGCACCGAGAAATTATCGCAGCTGCACGGTGGGGCCAACTCAGGTTTCTGCCAGCTCTTAAAAGAACCCAAATAAAAATGTAGCAAATTAAATCTGAACTTTGTTAATAAAAACCTGTGATAGGGAGATGTGACAAAACTCAAATAAGGGGCGAGTGAGGGTGAGCGAACCAGAAGGCTATGGGCCCTTACCGCTGGTTTCAGCAATTCGTGTTCCTCCCGCCGTGCTTCCTGCCTATCCCTGAATAACTTTTTAATAATATCTATGTCCTGTCCACTAATTTTTTCCGGGGATGAAAAAAGTTCCGGGCGACCTAGATCTGCAAGCATTTTGGCTATATAGGCCAACCATGGGATGCTGTTATGTTTGTCCAGGGATAAGACGTCGCGCAGAATTGTGTGGTTCAAAGGGAGATCTTCATTCCTCCACATTTTCATCCACAAAATCAGCGGTGCAAGGCTCAGGGTATCAGACAGATAGGGCAAGCCCACCTCTTTGTGAATAGAATACGTTGGGGTTGATTGTGGGACTGAGAGCAGAGATCTGATAAATCTGTTCTCTGCTCTCTGAATTGGGTCAAGGTTTACATACCCCCACAAAGGGGAACCATAAGACGCAATGGCCACCGGTTTACTCGTGTAAATTTTCAAAAGGGCTTCCATGGGCCTGGCCCCTAACTTACCAGCAAAACCCAATACTGCTGAAGACGACCTTATTACTGCCAGCCTTTTTGCTCTTATCTGAGGGCCCCAAGTTCCTTTCTGATCAAACGTTACCCCCAAATAGGGAAATGTGGTTACATAGGTGACAGGAACTCCCCTACAAAAAAATGTTTTATGTCTTTTTTTGTTACACTCACGTCCCATTACCATTGTGTGTGATTTAGAGGCGTTAACCTTAAGGTCCAAACTCTCCATAAAAGAACCAAAGGCGCCCAGGAGATGCTGTAGGCCTACACCAGTATGGGCTATCAACACTGCGTCGTCCGCATACAGGAGTGCCGGTATTTTAACACCTCCTGCATGCGGAACGTCGGCTACCTGACCCCGCAGATGACCGCCCAGCCCATTGATATAAATGGTAAATAGTAAGGGGGCTAAGATGCAGCCTTGCCGTACCCCCTTTAAGGATTTAAACAAAGGGGTGCGTCTGCCGTCATTTGTAACTCGGACGGCTGCGAAAAGTTCCTGATGCAAGGTGGCCATAAACACAACCAGCGACTCATCGATGCCCATCTCTAACAAAATCAGCCACAGTTTCGTCCTATTCACCAGGTAGAATTGCTGCAATCATCCAATCCAGTCCTCGAAGAATTCTCCACTCCCCACTGCCATCATCACTGCCTCCTCGTCAGCAATACACACATTACAATGCATGCGATGTAACAGCGTGTGCGAAGTAATAACACGCGCAGTAAAGGCTATGCTTTGTTACAGCACATGTGTTTTTACGCTTGCATTGTAATGGTACACAAACTAAAAGTCGCGTACTAACGTGTTTTCACCAAAGGAGCTATTTGCTGAATTTGCTCAAAACAGCCCTTTTCTACTGCTAAAGATAGCTTGATGTTTAAAACATTAAGGACCAGATTTACAAAGCCTTTCCACAGTTCCAAACCGTGCAATTCACTTTGCGACTCCAGAAGAGGATTCTTCTTTATACTAAACACATTTTGATTTCAAATCACTATGAGGAGGGGTAATAAAAGGGGTGGACCCTCCTAAATGTGAGTTGCAATAATATGCATCAATGGTTTGCGACTGCAGTTACGACCACATACCATTGATCAACAATCAACACCTCAAAGAAGGTGATAACTGACCTACAAAAGGGACTCCTTCTCAATTGTGAATTGTTTCAGCTGCCAAGAAGGGAGCAAGCTGTGTTCCAGAGTACCACTGCCTGCTCCCCCGATGTTTTCCCAAATGGGATTTGTTTTTGCTGAAAAACCGCACTGGTTCCTTCATAGAACCCATGCTGCTTCAAAGATTTTCTCTATTTGGGAATGCAAACTCAGGGCGGGTGGTCTGCTTTTCCTTGCGGGCTATCATCCCTGTGTTTTTAGCCAATCACATGGGGTCTCAAATAGCAACCTGCCTAATTATTATTCATTAGAAAGTTCCTTTTTTGATCTCCTAAGCATGGACAATTTGAGATGTGACCTAACAGTGTATAGGACACATGGACGATTACATTCATGTAAAACCATTTTTGTGGACTGATGCTGCTGGTTTTTTACTCTGCACGCTGGGATTCTGCTGTCTATTCCCCATTACAGTTCAAAGAACACTACCAACATAGTCAATTTTTAGAATTAGGTCAATTGAAAAGTGAGGTGGATACACTCCTCATGAGGGGTAGACAGGAAGGTTGGATCTGTGAAAATGAATTTAAATACATGCTTAAATCCCATCCCATGATTCCGGCTATCTACGGGCTACCTAAAATTCATAAAAATATAGAAGACCCACCAATGAGGCCCATCATCAGCGGCATTGGCTCAGTACTTGAACCTCTGAGCAGATACGTTGATTTTTTCCTTAAACCGCTGGTGAGGAAACAAAGATCATATCTTAAAGATACGGCACATGCCATTTCCATATTTGAGGGGCAGGGCTTCAACAGGCTGACCCAGCTTCTGGTCACCCTTCTTGATATTGAAGCCCTGTACACCAACATTCCCCAAGACGGTACAATCAGGGTGATAGATTAGATCTTGGCAGAAGAAGATTTAGGCGGAGGAAACAAGGACTTCATCATGTCCTGTATACAACTGATCCTCAAGAGGATTTTTTTTCTCTTTAAGGATGAATTATACCTACAGATTAAGGGGACCAGTATGGGGGACATGTGCACCCAGCCTGGCGTGCCTTTATGTCGGTGATTTTGAATAACACCACATATTTAACGAGAAGGCACCTTTTTACGAAAACATCACATGCTGGCACTGTTACATTGATGATATCATCTTTATATGGAACAGTGCCAGCAGTGACTTGAACTCTTTTTTGGAGTGGTTGAATTTGGGAGATCCAAATTTAAAATTCACAGTACACTATAGCAACGACAAAGTAGAATTCTTAGATATTTTAATTAAATGCGAAGATGACATTTTGAAGGTGGAACTACACACGAAACCCACTGACAAAAATTCACTGTTACTTTATTCAAGTAACCATCCCTATTCACAAAAAGAAAACATACCCTTCGGGGAATTTCTCAGGTTGCGGAGAAATTGCGCCACCCTTAAGGATTTTTATTTTCATGCAGAGAACACCAAAAAAAAGTTAAAAGCAAGAGGATATCCAAATAAACTCATAAAAAAACTCTCTAAAAAGAGCTAGGTTCTATGATAGGGATAGTCTTTTAGATCAAAACAAAGAGAAAAAGAAAGCTTCCCTTGATAGAGTACTCTTTGTCACACAATGTACGCACATCAGTAATCAAATAAAGAATTTTGTTAATAGAAATTGGAAGATCCTTAATTGTAACACTGAAAACCAAATGCAAAAGCCTTTATTTTCCTTCAGAAGGAACAAAACAATAAGGAATTCTCTTGTGACAACATACAGGACTTCCAAAAACATCCAAAGTACATTGACAGGGGATCAAGCTGTTGGCAATTACAAATGCGGCACGTGCTCCATATGTCCCCGTTGTATAGAGGGTAAAGAAATAACATTTGCTGGTAAAAATTTAAAGTCTAAGGGCTAGATGTAGGTAAATTCATTTTACCACTTCTTAAATACCGAATCATACGGATTCGGTATTTAAGAAGTGGTAAAATGGAGGGGGGGGGATTTAGGTATTTCAGATTCGGTAAATACCGAATCGTTGAGATTCGGTATATACCGATTCTGTAAATACCGAATCGGTTATGCCCATTCATTCCTATGGGCTTTGCAGCCCATAGGAATCAATGGGCATTACCGAATCGGTATTTACCGATTCGGTAAATACCGATTACAGCAAGGGTGCAGGGGGTGTCACTTTGACACCCTCTAGCACCTCAAATACTGGCATGTGTGCCATGTGGCACACAGACATGCCCTAAGGGCATGTCTGTCTGTCACATGGCATAGGTGTGCATGCACACATGCGCATGCACACCTGGATTCAGTATTTTACCACCCAATTGGATTGGGTGGTAAAATACCGAATCTGACAAGCCTTTGGGACTCAGAAGAGTCCCACCTACATACAGAAGTTACCGAATCGGTAAAAATACCGATTCGGTATTTTACCGATTCAGTAAATTTACCGAATCAGTAAAATAGGCCACCTACATCAAGAAAACCCATTTACCGGTCGGTAACGGCCGAATCGGCCGTTACTGGCCGGTAAATGGCGACCTACATCGGGCCCTAAATCTCTTAACAATTGTCGTAGCAAGAATATCATTTATTTACTAATATGCCCTTGCGGCTTAGGTTATGTTGGAGAGACAAGTTTAGAGTTACGAACGAGATTAATTGAACACAAAACAGCTATTAGAAAAAAATAAATAAACGCCTCTCCCACAGATCACTACGAAAAAAAGAAAAACAATTACGTTGAAATAAATTGGTTTATGCTGGAAAAGATTTGTATTAACAGAAGAGGTGGCGATATTGAAGGAAAGCGGAAAACTAGGGAACAATGGTTCATGTGTTACCTTAATACCATTGAAACAGGATTAAACACCAGAGAAGATTGGGCTAGAATAACATGAACCGCGAAATTTATAGTACCCAGTTTTCACTAATATATTGATATAACAATAAAGAATTAGAAAATACAATTGCTTTTTGCCTTAAATTTATTTCTCTCTTTGTAATTGAGCTAAACAGCTATTTCAAGTAGATGCAGCAGTTTACTCGTTAGTCAGAGCAACGAACACACGCGAGATGCGGGTTATCAATAACAACAAAGCCGATCCGGCAACCCGACATCACGTGACCCCTGGTGGCCTATAGTTTACTAATTTGCTAGTGTTTCCAGCTTAAACTAATAAAATACAGAGTTACAGTCTACGACTGACAACTCAGATAAGTAATGTGGGCTGCAGAATATTGTTCCGGTATAAGAACCAATAGCATTTCCGCTTAGTTTTCCACCAATTGCAAACCAGGTCAAAAAAAGGAGATTGACGTCACACTGATTCGTTGTGTGATCCAATCGGCGGCCTCAATTCAAGTTTAACATAAATTGGCTAGGTAGCATCCAATAGGATTGCAGACACAAATTGTTTAAATGATGAATACGTTGTGAACTCAGAGTCACGGCTATACGCACAGGATGGCAACGAAAGACGCTCCACACAAAAGGTGAGCAAGGAGATAGAATAGAGTATACCCAGAGTTCTGCTCCAAAATGAAGTAGATTATTTAAAAAGGCAACATGCCTAAAGCAATTTCTATTTCATTTTTGCACTACAGTGACAGCCTCATCGGCGAATTGACCCAAAGGGGTTTTCTTCGGAGGGCGAAATCTCTTTATAAGCTGAATTTCTAAAAGGGACCTCCACGTTGCGTGGCTGAATTAAAACAGTTACAAGGTATTTATGACCACTAATGAGCACAATACATTGTGCCAGCAGTTTTTACACACTGTCGCGCTCTATTTTTGTTACATAACAGCACAACCGGCCGATAGAAAACTCCCAATACGTCCAAGTACTAATTAGGCACTGTTACAAACCAATTGTGAGGATTCCTACTAAACATAAAAGGTGGGCTCCCTGCTATAATGGTTATCCAATAATATATCCCATAAGATAGGAAATTTGATACAATCCTTTTTACCCATTCACCCTCTAGATCCTTTGTGGCCATTATTGAGAACGACTGCCATCAGGGAATTCTATGACAACATATCCTCTATTATTAAGGAACTTGAACTTCTCAAGGTATGATTCAATGTTCATTGTAATAGTGATAAGAAAGCTGAGTGAAATTTCAAATAATGTGAATTAGAAGTGATATAAGGAAATTCTGATGGGTATTAATCATGTCTTATATAAATGAAGATATTTTCTTATATGATTGGCTGGTAATGTGCACTATGTGAGGTAAAACAGTTCAACTGTAAGACAAAGATCAATTGATACCTGAAAATCAAGGTTTAATAGGAATTGCATAATAGAATTATGTTTTAATCAAGTTCACCAGGTATCATGGATCTGTGACCCTCTAGAATCTCCATCCTTCCAGGTATATATATCCCTTTAGAACCAGGTTGTCTTTGACAAAGATGGAGTGGTCAGAAATTCTCTCCATAGACAGAATGCCAGATTGTCTTTAATAACTATAGTGAGATCAGTAATTCTGTAACGTTTAGATGCATTCTTATTATATAAAAAAATATTTGCAATGCAACTTATTATGTATCATGAATTTGTTGATTCTTACACTCTATATCTTCTTAGGGAAAGAGAAAATCTCTACAGTGACAGAACTGTAAGATTGTCTTGAAAAAGATGGTGTGACAAGCAATAACCATCGAAATGTGTTGACACAAACAATAGTACAATCTAATGAAGCACACTTTTGTCTTAACACAAATTATTTGAATGTGTATGATATTGTGTTGCCTAATAGACCATCAGATGTACAAATAGTAATTGATAATTTTCATATCATACAACCTTCTCTGTCGTAGAATTATGCTGGTCATAATTGTGATTCTTTGTTAAATGTTTAATTTTGGGATATAATTCAACTGTACTGTCCTTTTATTCTGATTTGGAATTGTGTGTGATTAATTCACGCTTTTAATCATTTGATGTATTTTTAATAAATATTTGTTTTTAAACATAACTCAACTGTCATAGTTACCATTGTTGATCATTGTAGTACTGTGTTCTTACAATTGAAGGTCCAGGGAGACATAATTCTTATTCCCCATTACATGCACTCCGACCCCCTAAAACATCACAAAATTGGCTAATCGCCAATTAGCACAGTTATCTTTTATGTAAGCCCCTAGTATTCGGTGCAGAACATACACCAAAGGCATGAAAGTAAAATGCCACTTGTGGACTGCAGAATGTTTTGAGCCATCCACTAGGCTGGCAAGTAAACATGGCTTCAAGCCTTCATGCGTAGCCTGACTGCTACAGCTTTTAAATTAGTTAGTAGACCTGCCAAAATAACCCTTTTTTGACAGGAGGAAATCCTACTTTCAACAAATTAAGTCAAATCTAATTAGGCCTTGCAACAAACAATGGAGGGTCTCTAGTGTTTAAAAATGAAATATGTAAGAAATTAGGTTTTGCATAGTCCTACTGTGACTATCCCTCAAACACAATATTCAGTGAACAGAGATGTGACTTTTTCATAAGGAAAGTTAAAGTACAAATAAATTACTATTTTTGTATCTTTGACTTAGAACCTACAACAAAGCTTATTTAACCACTATTTTTAATGTTCATGAACAATCAAATTCAATTGTGAAGTCATATGTTTGATAAACATGCAGGAAAAGTAACTTTTAGAAAGCTATCCTTTGTCTGGCTGATTTTCCTGTAGGATAGTTAACATTAGCCAGCCTACAGCTGGCCTCATCAGTGTACCCATTTGAGAAGGTATGAAAAACCTTTCCCAGAGCAGAGACAGCGACTTGGACCAGGCAGGACAGCATGGGAAAGCCATGTAACCCAGCTACAACAAGAATGGGAGCTATGAAGGGTCCAGTACATTCACTAACTTGAAAGTGATTAAGGAGAAACCTGAACCTTTACAGTTTAGTGATGAGAAAAGCTTGGAGACGAGGCATCTTTTGATGCCAGGATGCACTTTAACCATCCTGGTTCCAGTCACTGTAGAGGAGGGAGCCTGCCCCAGAACCAGTTTGGAGTGGATGAGTGGAAGGGGACTACTCATCGGCTTAAACACACCTTTTGGTGTCCCACCAGCCTCCGCTAGGGGCAGAAAGGTTATACTATGTTGGATTTTACGGAGGATGGTGGAGTAAGGGAAACAGGATGCACTGGAAAAAAGGTGGAGATTACCCTTGGGACCTTTTTTTTATCATTGGTTGGGGAATGTTCAGAATTCACCCCTACCCACCAGCTAGTCAATGAAACAAAACTAGCATCTCCAGCCAGCTCCTCAGAATACATCTGAGCCTGCACCTGCTGTCCATGACTTAGAGGGAGACCAAAGGGCTGGACTTGAAAGGCTTGTACTTAGGACTGAGAAGTTGAATCCTAGGGTCAGTTAGCTGACCTCCCCTGTGGCAATGGGGGCCCAAAAAGCTGCAACAAGTGTTTCCTTGAATTGATCAGCTGACCGGTGGGAAGTGGACACTTAATGGACTGTGCTGGTGGCCTCTACTGGAGTGGGTCCTGGATTATCAGTGCTATCCCCGAGGTTCTGGAAGCCTTACAATTGACCAAGAGGAGATGATGCCAAAAAGTTGTCAAAGCTAGATTTCGAAAATATGTGACAGGGGGATCAGGACCAACTGTCAGGACTCAGCAGGGTTTCCAAAGATCTAGAACAATTACAAGAACAACAGTGGTTTATGGCAGCTGGGACACCATGAATAGCTACGGCGTGACATCTGGGTCGGCAGTAATTAATCTTCAGGAAAGCAATATGAAGCTGACTGGCAACTTTACAATGTAGGTGCCCTTTGCTGCCCCTCACTTTTATTGTTTTCTCCCTTCATAAGGTACCATTTCCCTTGACTTACTTCCCTGTCCTGACCTTGCTTTTCAGATTGTGTTTTGACTGGTGTTTTACTACAGGTTTGTCTGTGTGACTCTCTGACCATTTTTCTGTGACCTTGCTCTTTGGACTCTGCATTGGCTTTGTTTTCTGCTGCATGTCTCTCACTGTCTCTCCCTACTCAGACATATCCAGAAGTTGTATAAAGTGGAAACCACACAAAAGTACGATTTTCAGTGAATTAATGAAAAGATTAGTACAGCATACAAAGTACGTCTGTCCAGCTTCAGATCAGGTTTCAAAGTACCGTTATCCATTCTCGAATCCGCTTCCCCGCACCAGCTACTTTTAAACTAATAACAAATATGTGGCACGCGCCATGGCACGTGACTATATTATTAATTAAAACACATCCTCTATCCTAAAAAAAACAAAATAAATAATACAATAAGAATGAAATCCAATTACATGATATGTGTTAGCATTTTAAGAATACATAAAATAATCATTTAACTTAACAGGTTTAATTACAATGCGTCCAGACAATCTTATTGCAGATGGACTAATTGGTATAGATTATTTAGATGGAATTTCTAGAAGACACAACAACATTGGGATCTAGTTGGACAGATCTTGCAACATTGGTACCATTTCCAGAGACACTTGCCCTATTGTTACTATTTAACCAAAGCCTTTGTTCTAAATCATTACACAAAGTTAGTTTGTTAAAATGCCATTTGCGACCATCATCTAACAATACACAATTACCAAATACTTTTAATATTTTCTTTGGTTGGGACCATTTGGAATAACTGTCCTTATGTAATCCCATATGAGAAGTTCTAACCCAATCACCTTCTTTAAATTTGCAAGCATTTTTTGATATTTTACTGTTATGCCTCCACTTATATTTTTCTTGATAGATACCCATCCTTCTTTTCAAGCTTTGTTTTGAAACTGGTTTAGAACTAGTTTTGCGCATCCATGAAGGAGTTACTTTGCTACATGCAGAACGTCCCTTTAGAAGGGAAAATGGTGTTTCCAACGTGGCTGAATGTGGAGTATTGCGATAACTCCAAATCATTTTCTTAACAGCAACTTTGCAATCAATATTGTCCAAAACAGCTAATTGAATGCATTCCTTTAACACACGGTTGAATCTTTCCACCATTCCCTTCTCCCTGGGACAATAAACAGCAGTGGTGATATGTTTTATACCAAATGCTTTTAAATAATTTTAAAACTCACCTGACACAAATTGAGGACCATTATCTGTTGTAATAGACTCAGGGTAACCCTCTCTGTGAAAAATTTCTTTGCAAAAAGAGATCATATTGGTGGTCTTAATTTCCCTAACAAAAGCTACTTCAGGCCATTTGCTATGATAATCCATCAAAACAATGGCAAACTTACCCAAAATGTTGCCCAGATTAAATGGAACACAAACATCTATAGCTAGATTTTTCCAAGGTTGTTCAGGAAATGGTACAGGACTTATAACAGATTCTTGTGATGAATGAGATTTGTCACTGCAATTGCATGCCACACAATTTCTTTCACCTCTATCAACATCTTTGTCCATGCCTGGCCACCAAAAGTCGCTTCTGTCTCTAAATGTCATACCTGACATGCCAGAATGCCCCTCGTGTATGAGTTCTAATAATCTGGAACGCAAAGAAAGTGGAACTACCAATTTTTCTGCCCTTCTTACTAATCCAAGACTAGAATCATAAGACAATTCTGACCATACAGTTTTGTACTCAGAAATTTCTTTGTCATTCCAAGTACCATGACTGTTGTTGTGGGTTAAACGTAAAATAACTTGTTGTAAAACTACATCGTCAGAAATGGCTTGTTTCCAATCTTCTAAACTGATGGCACCATTGCAAGCATCATCTACTGTGGCCATTGACCAATCCTCATCCATTTCACCTGTATCACAACAATCATCAATTGGGAGGCGAGATAAGCAATCTGCATTCACATTTTTAATACCAGGTACATATGTAATTTGAAAATCATATTCCTGTAACTTGTAAATCCATTTGGCGATTCTAGGAGTCGCTTTGCCAGCACCCATATTTGAAAATATGTCTACAAGGAGTTTGTGATCAGTTCTTAATTCAAAATTGGTGCCCCATACATATGTTCTAAAATAATTAACACCTCCTTCTCTATGACAGAATATGAAGGCTCAGCACCTTTCAATGTATGGGAGGCAAATGCAATCGGCCATTCAAACTTGCCAGTTCTCTGCATTAACACTACACCTAACCCATACGCACTGGCATCTACCAGTATGATTGACTTTTTGATGGGATCAAACGGCCTCGAAGTCACAGCATTGACAATGTCGTTCTTAATATTGTCAAAAACCAATTGACAATTAGAGTCCCATGCAAAAGCTACACCTTTTTTCATTAATGCCCTCAAACAAAATACCTTAGATGCAAAATGAGATACAAACTTTGAGTAGTATTCAGCTAACCCAAGAAAGGAACGAAGTTGTTCCTTATCAGTAGGCGATGGAGCATTTTTGATTGCATTTAGTAAGTTTTGTTTTGGTTTGACACCATCAGCAGACAAGGTATGTCCCAGATACTCAATTCCAGACACTGCAAACTTGCACTTTTCAGAAGCAACAGTTAACCCAGCTATTTGTAACTTAGATAACACATTATTCAACACCATGTCATGATCTGCTTCACATTTTCCCCAAACCAAAATATCATCTTGGAATACTAACATGTTAGATACACCTTCCAAAATCTTGCACATCGATCTTTGAAATACGGCTGACGCTGAAGCCAGCCCAAAAGGCATTCTCAAAAATTGATATGCACCCTCTGGAGTTATAAACAATGTTAAGTGGCGAGATTCAGGGTGCAATCTTATTTGATGGTAAGCATTTGATAAATCTATAGAAGAAAAATACCGGGCATCCTTAACAGACGCTATCATTTCATTAATGCGGGGTAAGGGATGGCGATCAATCCATATGTTTTTATTTAAATCTCTTAGATCTATACACATGCGCAATTTTCCATTGGGTTTTCTTCCCAAAACCACTGGACTAAGCCAATCGGATGCTTCGATTGGTTCAATGCTGTTTTGCTGGCATAATCTATCTAACTCCGCTTTCAATTGTGGTCTTAATACAATTGGTACATTGCGTACTTTGTGCACAATGGGAACACAATCCGATTTAAGTAAAATACGATGCTCAAATTTCTTTAAACATCCTAAATTGGAATTAAATAAATCAGGAAATCTTTCCTGCCATTTAGAAATAGGATTGTTGATTTGGGTTAATAGGACTTGGTCTGGATAATTGGGGTCTAAAATAATTCCCAAATGTTTTTGTTCTTACCAACCCAATAAGGCTTTACCGTTTTCAACAATATATACTTTGCCTTGTGTACATCTACCTTTGAAATTGATATTACCTTCAAAGCATCCAATCACAGGTAATTTCTTATTACAGTAGGCTATAGGTGATACATCTGAATGAGAAAGATTACATTTGTTAAGAGATTCCCACATATTTTTATCAATAATGGTAAACGGTGAACATGAATCAGCATATAAAACCATGTCACAATTATTGATTGAAACTTCACATTTAGGTGATTGGCTTTCACAGGAGATTTCATCACCCTCATTAGACCAAATAGCCATGACTTCAACTTCACTGTCACTGCTATGTTCAGTAATTTCACCAATAGCATTAACAGAACTTTTCCATGCACTAGTGTTAACTGATCTGCACATTTTCAAAAAATGTCCACTCTTATTGCATTTAAAACAAGTGACATTTAGGGCAGGACACCATTGAGTTTCATTAGAATGTTTAAGGTTTCCACATCTAAAACAAATACGCTTGTTGGGGTTTTGTTGAATTCTATTAGTAAAAGTTTTTGTTTGAGTTATGTTGTTTTTGTTACCTTCTGAAATTTTATTTCTGGATTTGCTAAAATCATGACGTGGTGTGTATTTGTTAATGTAAGATTTTGGTTTTGAGTTTGTTAATACACTTACCTCACTCTGATCTTTGTTACACAATTCATTACGATCTTTACTATGTTCTTTACCAAGTTCTTTTACATAACGAGAATTATATTCTACTCTTCTAGCTATGCTAATAGTTTTTTGAAGAGAAGGATCCTTCAAGTCTAACAATTTTTCTTGAATTTTTAAATTACATGTTCTGTTAATGAACTGATCCCTAATAATTTCATCATGTAAATCCTTAAATTTGCATGTAGCAGCTAATCTTCTTAACACAGCTATATATTGTTCTACAGTTTCATCCGATAATTGTGCTCTAGAGAAAATTTTGAGTCTTTCTACAACAATACTTGTTTTTTTTCCGTAATTTTCCTCAAGTGCCTTTAGCGCTTCCATATACTTATCAATCATGCACTGTTCGGTCTTGGTACTGTCAAAAACAACATCTTCATCACTAGAATCACAATTACCACCATCATTCACTATTATTGTGGAGTTATTTGAGATAGATGGTTTAGGTAATGTCTTAAATACCTTACTACCTTCTACCCCGAGGTTGTGTTTCAATAAGGCTAATTTGCGTGAAGGTAAAAATATTTCAACACCTATAGCTTCTAAATAAGTTTCAAATGATTCTCGGCAATCCTCCCATACCATTGGAGGAAGACCAGGATCTTGTAAGAATTTGGGTGGAGCTAAAACTGTATTTGATTCCATATTTAAATTAAAAATATGAATACATTTTGTATATGATTAAAGTAAACAAATAAAATAATTAGGATATAATTAAAAAAAATAAACTAACACCGATGTCACAATGTTGAGAAGAAACGGAATAAATATCCTGCTAGTTCAATTCAGTAGGAGTTCCTAAAAGTGCTTGAACATATTCTTCTTTTCTTTATATGAACATAATCGTCTGGTAAAATGCCGTCAATCTAGTAAATAATGAAGATTTCACTTCAAATCAAGTTCCCAACGATTTCTTGATAATGGGTTGCTAAGCGACGCGCCCCATAATGCATTGCATCATCCCAAAATGCATTGCGTCATCCCAGAATGCATTGCTTTAGGCAAGTCCACAACGGTAATGGCTTGCGTGCTGGAATCGGATGAAAGCTTGAAAGATGCAGGTGAGCCGATACGTATTTCTCTACTGCTTTGCAAACTGCAGGCTACCAAACGCAAAGGTATTTTAAACGCTGCTTAAAATACACCGATCCGTCGATTGATAAATGTTAAATTGGGAGAAAAAATATTGTAAAAATTAAATAACAGTCAGTCAAATGAAATACTCACAAATAATTCCCATTTTTTTGCATGATCACCACCAATATTTTCATACTGATGCTGCTGCTTTTTGAATGTGTGCACTGGTGCTCTGCTAAACATACCCCAATGACAGTGCTCTGACACCTAAAATATGTCGAAATTGGCTATACTCCTGATTGGCATATTTAACTATAAGACCCTGGCATATGGAACAAAGTGTATCCGGGGCCTTTAAGTCAAATGTCACTAGTGGACTGCAGGATATATTATACCACTACTACAGTGGAAATGCAAAACATGACTGAGGGTGTGGTAGCTTTTTCTAAATATGCAATTTAGGGTGACAAATTATTTTTGATTACTAATGATTTGTATGATGATTCTAGTCATAAGTGACAATTTAATAATGTTGAACATAAAACAATATTGAATGTTTAGATGTGTGTTTAATAACATAGGTGAGTTATGCCACATTTTTTCAGAGACAATTTTACTAATATGGAAGCTGTTTTGGTGTTCCGTTCATCTTGCTCCTGCTCATTACCCCTCCTAATCGAAATCCCCCTCTGTGTCTTTTCTCCTCACAGCCTTCGCAGAGCACAGGACACTGTGATGCAATTGGTTATTTTCCATTGAGAGCATGTATTGTGGTTGAAACGTTCTTCTTGTACTGACTGTATCATTTTCAAGGACACTTCTGCTGGACATTCTGCAATACACCTTTTAGTATACACTAGTGTATGGGTCTTTGTTTGAAAAAATGTTTCATAGTGTTTTGTGCCACTCCAGACTACAATGTTGCTGCCGAAGCTCCTAGAGGTTTTCTTTCTTAAGAAAAGGATTTGTGTTATATGATGATATGTGAAGATCTTCATTCTGATTTGTTCAATATGAGTTATAACTAGTCATGCCATCTTAAATTTGCAGTTTATGTTCATGGTGCACTCATAAAATGGGCATAAAAAACACTTGGTTTTGGGGTGAGCTATTAATTTTTTATTTTCCTCTAGAGATGCTGTCCAGTCCATTTATTATTTAGCGGCGTATTGGGACTTAAAATAATTCTGATATCTGACTATGTATCTGAGCATTCGTGTCATATTTTGCATTTCTCTATAATGCTTAATTAAAGGTTTTTGTAATAAAACTCTTTTAATTTTCACTGATCTAGGACTAAGTTATTGAGTGGTCCCAGCTACTTATTACTCTGCTGTATTTTTGGGGCTGAATGTTGAGGAGGGTGATGGCTCTTATAACAAGATCAAGGGTGTTAGAACAGAACCTCTGAGGTACATTTTGGGGTGATCTAAAATATTGGAGTGCATTAGGATACTCACACACAGGCCTTCCGCCAGTAACTTGGCCTTGCAGGTTTAAACTGGTTTAAACTGCACATTAGACCTGTCAACATGATCTCTTTTGACAGGCCTAGACTATCCCTTTAAATATGAATATGACACCCCTAAGTAGGCCTTAAAAGGGTAGAAGGCAGGGGAAGTAGGCCTTAAATTCATATAAAAGCAGGGTGCCTTATATTTAAAAGTAGGACATGTACAA
Source organism: Lissotriton vulgaris (assembly GCF_964263255.1). NCBI lineage: Eukaryota > Metazoa > Chordata > Amphibia > Caudata > Salamandridae > Lissotriton > Lissotriton vulgaris. The sequence continues at coordinate 2,126,093,863 of NC_141685.1, forward strand.
TTGTAATGTTAAATATGTCTCAACAGTGACAATGCCCTAAAAGCTATTTTCACTGAAGCAGGGTTAGCTGTTCAATAGGAAAGCATTGGGGTACATTATTATAGTTAATAAAATAATCTCCACCTAGGAACCAGATAAAAAGTAAATTCTTGGAGTTTTATAAATATTTATTACAAATCAAATTAATTGGTAAAGTTGGATTTGTCTCAAATATTTAAAAAAAGGAACTTTTAAAAAGTAATTTTTTGCCGGCCCAAAGCCTCCAGAAGCCCATGTACATGAGCTTCCAACTGTCACTCAGGAACTAAATGTTCATTGATGGGGTGTGAATTGACTCAGAGAGCTAAGACATGGGGGGAAGGGAAGTTTATTGTTCGTCTGACAGAATGACCATATGGGAAGTGCCCAGGAACCTAATTATCTTTAAATGGAGGCTGTACTGTCACAGGTAGATGTAGTTCACATCTGTGCCTTGCCCTTCTATTGTCCTCCTAGACAGCCAGGCACCAATCCCAGTGGGAGAGGAGCAGCCCTCAGTTTTGAGTGACCTTAGGGGAGGGTTTTTTCATTTCCCTGAACTCACATCTAGGGTCAGTGCAGGATCTCTGGAGAAGTGAGGGAAGGGTCTGCCATGTGGATTTAGGAAGGGAGGGCCACATTGCAATTGTTTGCAGTAGGGCACACAGGGAACCTCCAAAAACAAAAGTGGAGAGTGTTATCCCTGAGAACGTTTACCTAATGGTTAGTGTTGTGCCAGAGGTTGCCCTCACCCACAGACTAGTTTCATGCATGAATGTGGCACACCTGGGTTTCTTCTTCAGAACACTGCTGGACCTGTGGAAGACAAAAGAAGGACACCTCCCGATGTTGAGATTGTGTGAGGAACCTTAAGGGATTGACCCATTTACATCTAGGACGAAGAAGTCTACTCCAAGGGTCAGCTGGCTGACTTAATTGCAAGCCAAAGGGGCACAAAAGCTGTAAGAAACCCTTTTCCCTGAAAGAGCCCAGCTAAAAAGTTTCAATTGACCTGCCCTGTACCCTGCTGGAGGCTTCTGTATGAATGAGCCTTGATCCCCTCAATGCTGTCCTTAAGGTCCTGGAACAGCTGTTGTCAGTGTGTACTTCACCCGCCTAAACCTAAAAGCTAAGATTTAGAAACATTTTCAAGACTTTTTGCCTGGAGACCGATTATGGGACCAGGACCAACCTGTCAGTTGAGCTGCTGAGGGCACATCACTGGTGGATTTGACTATCTTCTTCTTCACAGCAGCAATTCTGATTCTGTGGGCCTGATCTCCAGTCCAACTGGCAACCGATTATTGAGCCCTCCAGGGCGACAGCCTGTAGCCTTCTCCCACTAAAGAAATCTGACTTCCAAAAAAATGTCTAGGTCCAAAGGTAAAAATCTTGACTGGACCTGATAACAAGCATCTGATCAACATCAACAGCTTCCTGGGTGCGAACTCTGGACTTTTCCCACTCTGAGCTTATCCAACTTGAATCAATGGCTTCAAGGCACCATCAAAGAGCCCATTTTTGTATCCAACCTGCAGCCTTCACCCACTGATGACACTACTTTTTCTGATATTTTCCAAGTCCGAAAGTAACTCTTTGATAGGGTTCAACCTGGCACTGTTATTCGACCTGTGCTCCATCGCAATTGGACTTAGACCTTACCCTTGACCCGGTCTAGTGCAACCAGATGCTCGCTGTTGACGCTTTGCACTTTTTCATGCTAGTTTTATTGTTTTTTAAATGTAAAATCCATATTTCCGTTTCCCCCTATTGGGTTTTTGTTGTTTTTGTTTCATTTTGTTCATTTAAATATTCTCTATTTTGTAAATTGGAGTGGGATTTTTATTGTGTTGTGTTTATGACCTTTTGAACTGTGTTGGTACTTCTAAGTGCTTTACACATTTTCCTAAGTTAAGACTGTCTGCTCTCTGCCAAAGCTATCAGGGGTTGAGCTCAGGTTTCAATTACTATAACTGTTACTGGACCTAACAGGAATAGTGCCATTATTACTTGTGGTGAACTAAGATGCACCTCAACTAATAACAAATGTTCTCACATTGATGTTCAACGGTGGAACTGTATGTATGTATGTATAGGCATTTTACATAGCGCACTACTTACCCAGAGGGTCCCAAGGCGCTTCGACCGCTGCGAAACCCTTCCTGGCTTCCCTGAGAGATGGTCCCTTAATGGGTATCTCCAGGGTGAGACCAGGCATCCCCGGCGGTCTGGTGGGGCCGTTAGTGAAGATGAGGCAAGCTAATGCCCAGATTTGCCGAGTGTGATCGCTGATCAGAGTGGGCACCGAGGCGAGAGAATTATCGAGTCCGCTGACCCTGGTCCAGAAAACCTGCCGTGCCGGGAATCGAACCCTGGTCCCGGGCCGTCCTCTGCTCTCGGGTCTGCCGCCTCTAACCAGTGAGCCACACTACTTCACTACTCAGAACTTGTCTTTAGCAGTACCCTTCCGCTGTTGCATTGGAAACTAAAAATCCCTAAATTGAACTGAAAGCAACTTTTGATTTTTTATTTTTAATTGGCATCAGGTCTTTGATTAGATGATTTCTGGTTTTCAAAACATTTTTTATTCCAATGTTTGCACCTTTTAAAAGTCTAATGGGACATGGAGTTGGAGCTGGCTACCTTGACTACTCTCACAGTGGTGGAGATGAAGGCCGTATGAAGGGAAAGAAAACTGAAGCTGAGCCACAATGCCAACATGGCATGTTTTGAGCAGGCTCTAAGGGGCTGTGATGAAATCCACCTAGCACTGATCCCCCCTGAGGAAATGGCAACTCCAGATGATGAAGAAGAAGGGGACAAATTGTTCGAACTTTTTTTTAAGTGCACCATCCAGTGTTGAATGTGAAGCAATCTCTGCCAGCACACACCATTCTTAACTGGCCAGCGGACAATTGGGGCTCAGTGACAAGTAATCAGCAAGGGAGCTGCAGGACAAACTGACAACCAGGGCCCCAGGGGAGAAAAAGCTAGCACTAGAAGAACATAAATTGCCCTTGAAGGAAAAGAAGGCTAGACTGGGCATGATGTCCAGTGAAGATGGTTGCAAAAATGAAGAAGTATCTGCAGGGGTGGGGGAGGGGGGGCACACGCCCCTTGTTTGCCCAAGTGTTTTGTGTCTATCTTTTGGTGGGGGACAACATTGACAAATGGTTTGCCTCCTATGAAAGAGCATTAAGAATGTGCAGGGTGGGTCAACAGCACTAGGGAACCTCACTGAGCCAGTTAGTACCAACACTTGGGAGGCATGCACACTTGACTTCAAAAGAGGGAGCAGCTCACTCCTACACTCATATGAAGGATCCTTTAGCACAGAAAGTTGGCTTCACACCGGAAGAGTACTGGAAGAAGTTCCAGAACACATAGAAAGACACACACACTCCTAGGTTGACCTGGTCTCACTAAAAAGCACTAAAGGGCTGGGTAAACAGCAATGTACTCACTAGTTATGAGGGACCGTATAATCTGATCATGAAGAAGGACATCTTGACTAATTGTCATTCAGATTTACACCAGCTTCCAGTGGATTCTAAGTTGTTTGACTCTAGGCAGCTTGGTAGGGTAGCTGATGTGTGGGTGGATAGGATATACATTTATAAAGCGCACAAATGTAACAGTGTCTTGGCGCTAGTGTAAGAGGGGTAATATTACACGGATGTCAGAATATACTTGTGAAAACAGCAGAGTTTTTAAATTCTTCCTAAAAGTTCGATGATTGGGCTGCAGTCGCATGGCAGGTGGCAGTTTATTCCACAGCTTAGCTGCACGATGGGAAAATGTTTTTCCACCCCATCTCACTCTCCTGATTTTATCTACTTGCATGAAGCAGGCATTGCTGTACCTTAATGTCCTGGCTGGAATATAGGGCCTAAATAGTCTCTGCATGTTTTTGGCCCCTCCCCCATAGTGCGCTTCATGGACAATACATAAGGCCTTGAACTCCACCCTTTGCTGTATGGGGAGCCAGTGTAGGGCTCTAATTCCCTTCAACGTTTGGCTGCCTTTGTGGACATTTAACAGCAGCCTCGCAGCTGCATTTTGCAAGGACTGTAATTTGTTATTCTGGGCTTTATCAATTCCCAGAAGCAGTGCACTCAATAGTCTAGTTTAGACAGCAGAAGGCCCACTAACACTGTCTTTTGCAGAGCCTGGCCAATGAAAAGAAAACATTTTCTCAATATTTTTATAAGGAAAAAGCAGGAAGAGGTAAGGCTGTTTACATGAACTGCAAAATTGAGCTGACTGTCAAAAATCATCCTCAGATTTCAGGCTTAGGGCATTCCCCTGCACTTGTTGGCCACCACGCAGAGTTCCACAGGGATTGTCCTGGCTCAAATTCCATGACCTCCGTCTGATCTGTATTGATTTTTAGGTAGCCCTGGTTCATCCAGGTCAGGATCTCCAAAAGGCAGCCATGGAACCTGGCAGCAGTATCCTCAGGTTGTTTACCAACAACATGATTAACTGGGAATCATCCGCGTAGGATACCATTGCAAAGCTGTGTTTCCTGGCAAATCTAGCCAGGGGGGTAGATATAAAAAAGGGTGGCGAAAGCGCTGATCCCTGCAGGACGTCACAAGGGAGACTGAAACCCTCTGATTGCAGTCCTCCCAGTACAGTTTTTGTTCTCTTCCTTCAAAGAATGATGCAAGGAGAACCAAGGCTGAACCCCCAATACCAATATCCTGCAGCCGTTGGACTAGCACCGAATGATGTCGAAAGCTACCAACAGATCTAACAAGATGAGAATCGCCTTACCCCCTCTGTCGACAGTCATCCGAATCTCCTCAGTTGCTACCGTGAGGGCAGTTTCTGGGGAATGATGGGATCTAAAACCGTGTTGGGTCGAGTCCAGCAGATTATTAGTATCCAGGTATTCTGTTAGAGTGTTGTTCAGTGATTTCTCCATCACTTTGGCTGCCATGGGAAGGCCCGCTATTGGGCGATAGTTCTTAAGTTCTGAAGGATCCAAAGTGGATTTCTTCAGAATGGGTCTAATTATCGCTATCTTCCAGGCAATGGGATACTTCCCTGACTCAAGGACCTGATTAATTAGAGGTGTTCGTTGACCTACGATTTTACTAGCCCCATAATCCATAATTATTTGAGGGCAAGGGTCAGTAGGAGAACCTGATTTTATCGAACGTAATATGTTCAGGATCTCCTCGTTGGTGGCTGCAGGGAAACTGACTGGGCTAGAGTGGACTGGTTCTGCCTCAGTGTGTAGTTCCTCATCCATATCCATACGACTCTTCTGAAGGTCGTCATAGAAAAGGTGAACTTTAGTTTGAAAATGTGTAGCGAAGTTGTTACACATATCTTGGTCCGGCTGAAACCTCTCATCTTGCTGGGGTTTAGATCAAAAAGTGATTGTCTTAAACAACTCTTTAGCGGAATTACTAGCCTTCTCAATCTTCTGTGTGCAAAACAGCTTTTTTGCCCTGATAATGGCCTCTTTACACTGTGTAAGGGCCTGATTATATATTAATTTACCATCCTTATTGTAATTTTGCCTCCAGAGTTGTTCAGCTCTCCTGCAGCTGAATTTCAGACCTATCAGCTCTGAGTTATACCATGGTGCTGAGGGCTTAAGCCTCTTAGCTGTCACCAATTTCTCTGGGGCCACAATGTCTGCTCTTGCCAGAAGCCATTTAATAAAAGCTGTTACTGCCCTGTCATTGGTCTGACCTGCCCAACTCAGTGGCTGACCCAGTGCAGATTCTAAATAATTTAGTTGGACCTTATTTCAACATCTGATTTTTGCTTTCGCTGCAACATTCTGCGTATGACGCCCGGACAGAGAGGTTTTGAGCTTGTGATATACTGCTCTAAGTTATCAACCAAGAGCAGTATATTTCAAGCTCAAAACCTCTCTTTCCGGGCATCATACGCAGAATGTTGCAGAGAAAGCAAAAATCAGATGTTGGAATAAGGTCCAACTAAATGATTTAGAATCTGCACTGGGTCAGCCACCGAATCTTGATAACTTGGTCAATGTCAATTTAAAACCAACTACTGCTGCAATACGGAAATAACTTAAACGCTTGGATAATCTACACCTCTCCATTATAGAGAGAGTAAACGCGATCAAGATGGTTTTCTTCCCAAAAATTCTGAACCTGCTGAGAGCCATCTGTTTAGAATTTTCTGCATCCTGGTTGAAAGCCATTGATTAGATGATTTCCAGTTTTGTTTGGGCATATTCACAACCACGGTGTGCCCAGAAGCTCCTTACCCTTCAGAAAGATCGTGGCGGGCTTGGTCTCCCGAACTTACAGGCTTACAACTGGGCAACCGTTCTCCTATACAGTAAAGAATTACTGGGAAACAATGGGGAAAATGGGGAAGCGGAGACCCACACACCATCTATTTTCCAATTATTGTTAGGGAGGGAGTGCGGAGGATACTTGTGGAGACATACATATGATAGCTATCACAAAAAAGCTAAATTTAAAACATTACTTAGTGGACTCAAAGTTTGGAAATCCATGAGGAAACTGCTGGGGATAGGAACCTTCTCATTCTACACACCTATAAAAAACAACCCTGATCTGCCTACAGTTTTTAATGACAATTATATGCTTAAATGGCACGAAGCAGGGATTAGTCAAATAGGCTGCCTCTTCTACCCCGCGGAATATACTCCTTTGAAGAACTGAAAAATAAATTTGGTGTAGATTGGTGCGACTTTTTAAAATACCTTCAAATCAGAGATTTCCTATCATGAGAGACGGGTGAGAGGGGGGGCATGAGTAAGATAAATTTAATAGACACACTAGTATCCGATGCAGAGAATAAGATTGGGGGCATTTATCTATATATCATGGCAATGTTTCCTGATGATATGGAAAAAGTATAGCTGAAATGGCCAAAGAAAGGGGACATTTCAAATAATGAGTTTAACTATGCCTATGAAATGTCCCAAACAGTCTTGATGTCCTCTAAACTCCAGGCACAATTTTTTAAAACATGCTTTTTTTTGTATTATACGCCGGATAGAATAGCAAAATTGGGTACCGGCCCGAGTACTTGCTGCCCTAGGTGTAAACTGTATAGTGCTGATTGCATACATATTTTCTCTTCTTGTGAGGAATTAAAAGCGGTTAAACAAGAAATAGAGAAATTCCTTCCTACAATTTTAAACAATACAATTGCACTATCTAACGGAAACATATTACTGGGGGCCGCAGATCCAGATTGCCTCAATAGTGGCCACAAACTTATTTTTATTGCAATGGCAGTTTTCAGGCTTTGCATTGCCTCTGCATGGCGAGACAACAATGCTCCATTTCAACAATGGTTAGCTAGATTTCTTGCTATTGCCAATGTAGAAATTGCCATTTATAAATGCATGGGCAAGTTGCGACGGAGAAAAGGTCAAAAAATTTGGACTCCCCTGATAACTTGGTGCCAAAATCTTGGTTTCTCAGAGTGAGCCACACCCATAAGAGTATTCAAATAATTAGATTTGTGTATCCCAAGGCAGGATTACGTGACCCTTGTTATCCTTATTTGTATTTGTATTTTTATTTTTAGCTCTTATGTTATGTCGAAACTACACAATGCAGATCCCATGCTTTCCATTTCTGTAAACATTTCTGTTGTGTGTTATATATATATTCCGTTTTTGTATAGTAATCCCTGTTTGATAATGGTACATGGATCTGTATCTGTCTGTCCTGGCCGGTGGGGGGTGGGGGCAGCTGTGGGTTAAAATGCAGTGGCGGTAAAACTGAATAAAGATAGGTAAAAAAAAATGAAATATACTGCTCTATGATCTGACCAGGGAAGGGCACTCACCTTGGTCACATTTGTATCAACAATATTATACAAAAAGCCATCCAATGTATGGCCCGCCTGATGGGTAGGTTCCATAACCAGTTGGTTAAAACCAAAGGCTGCCATGTTATCTAATAGTCTACCGGTATCAGTATTATTACCTAATTCAAGATGATAATTAAAATCACCGAGAATTAGCATAGAGTCAGAATCAATACAGGATTCCATATGTGTCATCAGGGCTTGTGAGAAAGCAGCTCTGGGCCTTGGTGGGCAATAAATAAGAAGTCCCTGGAGCTTCCAAAAGTTGTGTACCTTTATAGAGAAATAAAATGCTTCTGCTGGTAGGTCATTCACAGCTTCAATATACAGTTTTAAGGGGTCACGATAAATAATTGCTAACTCCCCCCTTTATTAGCGTCTCTGTCCTGGAACATCACAGCATATGCCTGTGGTAGTGCAATGTTCCAGTCCCGGCCCGAGGCAAGGTCTGTCCAGGTCTCGGTTAAAAAGAGGATATCAGGCGTGGTATTTTGAATCAGGTCTTCAATTTGATATTTGTGTTTCCCCAATGACCGTATATTTATTAACACGCACTGAATTTGCTGAGTTGTGGCTTGCATATGTTTCCCGTGTGTGTCAGGAGTTGAAGTGTTACATGGTGTAACTTCACTATCACAACTTTTACGAGCGGTGTACAGTCCTCCTGCCCCAAAGTCCCCCTGGTTACGGGCTTGAACAGGTCTATTAGCTCTGTCTACGGATCCAAGGTTGAACCCAAATGTACAGCTGCTACAGACTGACTTTTTCCAGTCTTTTTCTAAGGGCCAGAAACCAAATGGCTTGCACTCACAATTATCAAGATCCAATAGCTGCTTTTTACTGTGAGAAATTACCTGAAAACGACCAGGGGTCTTGGCGCTGGGTGCGTTTTGAGCGCGGACGGGCGCAGACGGGCTTGCCTTTGGCGTGCCCGCCGTGCGGCCGCCACATAGTGCCATGTATACTTCCTGTCAAAAGAAACTAGCGCGCCGACACAAGTGCATTGCGGTCCCGTTTAACATCCGGGTACCCCCAGGGTTGAGCAGGCTAGCCTCTCAGCACACACAGAAGCGACAGAAGATAATGGCGGTGAGTAACAAGAACAATGTGCAAAATGAAGGGAAATATTAAAATTGTGAAATGCCCCACAGTTTTAAAAATGTGTAATTCCAGCCCCACAAATAAGAATGAAACGCTGTAAATGCAAGTATTGACGCACATATTATGCACAATAGAGTGTGCATAATATCTCAAGGAGTTGATCCCAAGAAATAGAGTTCAATCCCCCCTCAGGGGAAAGAGGGGAGCAACAAGCATAAATAGAAAGAGTTCTCCCAAGTGCGCCGAAAGTCTACTCAAGAAGGGGTTTCCCATGCTTTTTCCAAACCCAAGTGGGAAGGGTATAAGGGTAAGAAACCTTTTGATCCCTTGAAGGCTGGAGTACACCTGGACTGTCACTAACCAGGACATAAAAAGGGAGACTCAGTCTGTTCCACGAAGCCCCCCAGAGGTGGCCAGTCCCAAGGGATTGCAAGTGTAGGAATTAGAGTGAAAGTTTGCCTTGTGGAAACTAGGTATTGGACTGAAGCCACCTTAGTTTCTGTAGGTGGGGTGGATGATAATGCTCTGGCTACCTTAGCTCCCAGCATGGTGAGGTACAGGCAATGACAAATCATCAATTGGACCAAGGTAGAGTCTCTGAGGAATACAAGAGCCAGCATGACCACATAGGGGGCTGGCCACTTCCCACAAAGCAGATTATCTCAGATACTCTCCATAGGGTAGTCAATACTGACAATTAAATAATTCCTTCCGGGCTGGCGACAACCCAGAGTGTAGGTACCGGGCGGGGAGTCGCGTGTGTTCAAAACTGATACCGCGTGAAGGTTTCCCGTGTCGTCAGAACCCAAGGAGAAAGTTTTTCCCTCTCGTTATGTTTTTTTGCTCCTGTGAAACTCAGTGAGCTGCCACGGGCAACAACCGTGAGTTATATTCTATTTTTCACATTAAGAGCCTCACGGATGGGTGCGCCTTAGCGCGCGCACACCACCGGAGGACCATCTTTCTTATCATATCTAGGTCCTGACGAATGCTGAGCGAAATTGCATATCTAGCAGCAGAAACATGTTGACCATCTATTTTTATTAAGGACACAGGTTTCCTAATATAGAACCTAGATTGTCCGCTCACACTGTTTTTAATCCAATACGGGTTGACCTTTATTAAAAGTTTTTGTATAGGTCTCAACCTAGTATTTTTAACTTGGCACTCACAGTTTTCTTCACAATTTAGTTAGAGCACTGTTGCACTCAACACCATCCTGCTCCACAGTAATTCAGGCATTGTAGCACGCTGGGGAGGCACTCGGCCACCCCAGCGGGGACCCAATGATGAAGCATGTCACCAATTAGTGGTGAGTGAGGGTCCTTATATAAAGAGAAAGGCTTGTCCTTTCCTTTTTTATAAACACATAGGGGCAAAGTTTGCCTCAAGTGGATGTTTCCTTCATTGGATTCACCTTTGTTTTTTGGGGGGTACCATTAACTAAATAAAACTAAAATAATTTTGTTTCTTTTTTCTTTTTCACGGAGTCACTCCTTAGTTGTTTATGATATGTGAAGCGCATGTTCACCCAGAAGGATATCTTGGCACTGAATTACAGAGGTTTATTGAGGTGAAATGTAATCCACAGTAAAAGCCACCTTTGAGTTTGGAGGGGTTACTGAGAAGGTAGCTGAGAGTCCTGCTATTCCAGGGGGGTGTCTGTTGACAAATGGCCTAAAAACCTCTGGTTGAGCTAAGGAGGGAAGGAAGACTCATGCAGAAATGTTGGGTCTGCTGTCGTAAATATTTAATTTACTATCTTAATTTCTATGCGGTAAAGTCAATAAGAATAACTCATAATAAATAAGAGGCAAAATCCGTGATATTTGAGGTTTCTCAAAAAGGGTTTTATTCCTATAAAGGAATTGGGTGATTAGCATATTGGCTCGAGCCAAGGTGGCATACCGTTCCGTCACCACGCAGGTTCGGGAAGGGACAGACTGACAGAGTCAATGGTAATATGCGGGTATGCAAGTATGCGACAATACATTATTGACAGGCATTCATATATATAGTCAATGCATTACGGTAAAAGCATATGCAGGAGGCGTAACAGCTGAGAAGAGAGATAAGAATGCATGTACGTAATACAAAAAGGCGTTACAATAGGCGTGCATGAAGGCGTGAACAAGAACGTCATTTATCATGATGTCACAAGTAGGCGGATCCAGGAGTGAATCCGGCAGTGTCAGCAGAAATACATGGCAGAGATGCGCGCGCAGCAGTATGACGTGTAATGCACGTGTAACTTGAGGGGTGAAGGGGGACTTGACATTTAGCCCTACATGAGGAGACAGAAGTCTGGAGTGTCAGATCAACCTAATCCCAAATCGTATCTAATATCTCATGTTTAAGGAACAGTATTATCTGGAAGGAAAAGGTCTCTCGGACAAGAGGCTATTCTATACTGACTATGAGTGCGTGTATGAGCGTCTACGTGTCTGCATGAGATGCGAGGGGTGCGAGGGAGGGCATGGGCCTACCATGGAAACAGAGCCATGAATTACTTGCACAGAGACAGTAAGGCCGAGCCCTTTGCTCTGCAGCTGGAAGGATGTTGACGTGAACTACTAGACAGGAATGTATTTTCGAGGAGTGAAACAGATAATTCGAAGGTTGAATACAGTCTTGGCAGGCAACAGGCTGAGCCAGGCACCGTTAGCCGCGCAGAGAGTAAGGCAGAGGTCACCGGTATAGATGCAGGCTCAGGTTTGAGATTCAGAGTCAGAAGGCAGGAAAAGGCTCGATGACAGAGTCCAGGGCCTACTTCGCCAGAACTGAAAAATGTGTAAAGTACACTACATAAAGACGTTGGCATGGCATATTTAGGAACGGACTATTTGACCCATTCATGGTGGGTCTGAAAGAGGACATGTTAACGTTGGACGCAAATGTATTTGCGTCTTTATAGCTTGAAGGGGAGGGAACATACATGTACTTGTAGCGTGTACACGGAGTCGGTGGGGTCTAAGATAGGGGACACAATCGATCATAAAATTTATATTACCTCATTCCCTCCTTGTCCCCTACGGACACTTCATGATATATCGATCTGCATGAATCGATCAATCTGTTCATGTAACATCATTTGCTCTTCTTTCTTCTTTTGACGTTTTGAATTTGGATGCGGAATACATGATGTGGCGCACAAGCCGCAAATCGCCGGTCCACATTGTAAACACAGGCAACAACTGAATACTATGAGAAGGCCAATGCCTAGGAAGGATAGAATCTTCCATCCCCAAGCGGTCAACGTTGTCCAGAACCAACCGGACCAAGTCCAGGTGCCTGGATTCTGATGTATCAGACTTGCAATTTTATGAAGACGTGTTATAGCTTTATATACCGTTGGCGCGTTTTCTGGAATGAAAACACAGCAACTTGACCCGATGACCTTACAGGCTCCACCCCTATCAGCTAGGATGACGTCAATGACGAGACGATTTTGAAGAACAACAACCCGCATCGCGGACTGTTCCTCTGTTAAGTTACCTAGAGCGGAAGTAGTTTCATTCACTACTGCTTCGAGGGTTCTAGTTAATCTACGTATCAGTTTACTATTAGTAACAGTACCTAAGTAGGGGAAGAAACCTTTATTGAAGTCGGTGTATTGTTCCCATGCCGTTTCAGTGTAGTCGACAATCGGGAGATCTCTTCTAAGTCTGCTGTTTACTAGATTGGTATTTCTGTGATAATCAGGAGGAGCTAGGAAAACAGGTGGCAGAAGGAATGCAATGTAACAGGTACCATCCCAATCTGGAGGCAAACGTATGTATGCGGTATGGCCACAGACAAAGTAGGAATGACGGGTAGCTCTAAACGTGGATTTGCCTTGATCACTGAATTCGATCACAGTAGTACATTCACTATGACCTAAGTGTATGGAACCATTCTTTCTGATACATAATTCACCTTTGACTGGTAACACTGACATGGCAGGTAAGACTGGTGCAGCTTCGGATTCAACAGTAAGAATCATGAGGTTAATTGTGTAATTACCTAATCCATATACTTCATTTTCTAGATCAGTTCCTGTTCTAGTGGGAAGTCCCTTCTTGTCAGGGTAGCAGACTTTAAGTAAAACTAAGTTCAGGTTTCCCCAAACCCAATTCCCATCGTAAACAGCAATGTCAGAATCTAGGGAATTAATCAATCTAAACCATGCCCCACAGGAGCCATTGTGAGTGAACGGATATGGAAAGAGGGGCAGAACTCCCTTGTATCTCTGGTAGGGAGGGAGTCGGCCACATATCCAGCAGTTTGTAGCATTGTTAGTCTGATGGGAGTGATGTAACATACTAATGAATGTGTTGTTGCGCAGCGCAAGTCTATAGGACAATTCATGGGGAGGTAATCCGCTAAAAGAATGTTCGGCAGTGACATTGTAAGCAGATTGTGCATGCTTGAAAATAGGGTAGTACATGTGTAATAATATACTTGCAGCAATAACAATAGGCTTAGGAAAAACATAATTAATAATGTCACTATACAGTGACTACGGAGTGATTTACAATATGCACGTTTCTTGAGTTGTCTCTGTCTATCTCTCTCTCTATCTCGGTCTAGGGGATACATGTCAGAAACTAATTTAACCGATTCACCTAGGGGAGGACTTAAACAATTAAACTGTCTGACTTGCTAGACCGTAGCTTTAGTCTATACTCTTCGGAGGCGGTTTTCTCAACCAGGGGGAGTTTTGAGTCAGTTTGTGGAGGAGGGCAGGGCTTAGAGTCCAAGTCCGAAGGAAGTCCGTGGAATTTCTTGATGTGGCTCGAGTGCAGCCACCCTTTTCTGCCCTCCAATTTAACAGCCGTCCTTGTTGTCAGAAGAACCAACTTCGGGGTCTGCCAGCGGGGCTCCAGTGGACTTCTCCGGTCAAAATTCCTCACGAACACGAAGTCACCAGGGACCACTTCATGGGGCTTCACCTCGGTGTTGTCGGGAAAGGCTGCAGCTACCTGTGAACGACAAGATTGTAGTGCAGACATCAAGGAGGCAAGGTAATCTGTCAGCATAATACAGTCAACATCTGTTATTTTACGGGGTATAGGCGTCCCCCACATATTCGGTGGCCTACCAAAGACCACTTCATACGGGGATAGCCCGGTTCGAGAGTGCGCAACCATCCTCATATAGAAGAGGGCAACTGGCAAGGCTACTATCCAGTCAACGCCTTTCTCTCTACATATTTTGGAAAGTCGGATCTTTAGAGTCTGATTATGGCGCTCCACGAGACCTGCTGCCTCGGGATGCCGGACACAGTGGAACTTCCACTGATAACCTAACAGAAGTGTAATGTGTTTTACAAGCTCGGATGAGAATGGTTGACCGTTATCTGAGTACACGATACGGGGCAAACCATACCGTGGGAAGAATTCACGAACCAGCTGCTTGGCAGTGGTCGGAGCAGTGTAATCCGGGACTGGGTATGCTTCTGTCCATCGGGAAAGTGCACATACGACTACGAGGACATACTTGAATCCTCGACAACGTTCCATCTGGATATAATCCATCTGGAGGACTTCAAAAGGGTGATCGGGAGGCTGAAATCCACCTTTCTCTACAGGGATGCTTTTTCCTGGATTGAACTGACAACAAATCATGCAAGCACGCACTTTTTGTTTTGCTGCTGCTCGTAAGTTCTTATTGTACCATATGTGTTGAATGCTATCTAGCATTGCCTTTTCTCCTAGGTGTGCTGGACTATGTACTGTGTTTATGATTACTTGAACCATAGAGTCGGGGAGAAACCATATAGATTTTCCCTTCGTCATCCATCCCTGATCTGTTTGGATCCCTCCTAGTTCAGTCCACTTCTTTATTTCATCTGGTGTGGCATGTGTCTGTATGTCAATTACATCATGTGCGGGATCCTTGACTGTCATGCAGTGTGATTGCGTCGGAACTATCGTCTTTGTCAAGTCAGTTGCATGCATTCGATTCTGAGCAGTTTGCTTAGCTGTTCGGTCTGCCAGGTCGTTACCCTGGGAGATCGTGTCGGTAACCTTTGTATGTGCCTTACACTTCATAATAGATATCGCAGTAGGTAGATGTATTGCATCTAACAAGGCTTGAATGAGGGGACCGTGTTGAATGTTGGCACCGTGAGAAGTCAAGTAACCTCTCTCTCGCCAGAGGACTCCGAAATCGTGAACGACTCCGAATGCATAACGTGAATCAGTGTATATGTTAACTCTCTTATTTTTGGCTTGAATACAGGCTTGAGCTGACAGGGTGTCGATACAATTTGTTTCTATAACTTCGGTGTCTGTTGTGACTGCGTAGGCTGCCACTAATTCACCTGTACCTGTTCTCATACATGAACCATCCACATAAAGTGTCTGGTCTGGGTCTGGTAATGGGACATCTGTCAAGTCTTGTCTGGGTTTCGTCGTAATAGTAATGACTTCAATACAATCATGCTTCAGTGGGTCTACACCGCTTAATGGCAAAAGTGTGGCAGGATTCAATGTGCTGCAGCGTCTGATTTCTATATGTGGTTGAAACAATGTCAATTCATAACCTGTCAGTCTTGCTATGGTCAAGTGTTGGGTTTGTGTACGATTTAAAAGAACTTCCACGGAATGTGGAACTTGTACTGTCATTTGATGTCCTAATACTATGGAATCACTCTGTCTGATTGCTAAAGCTGTCGCTGCAACTGATTTCAAACATGCAGGTAAAGCTTGGGCTACTGGATCTAATGTGCTAGAAAAGTAAGCACACGGTTTGTGTGAACCTGCTTGTTCCTGAGTGAGGACTGATAATGCAGTACCTTCACGTTCTGTGACAAAAAGTGTAAAAGGCTTACTGTAACATGGTGTTGCTAAAACAGGTGCTTGGCATAGGGCTTTCTTTAAGTCTTCAAAAGCTTGTGTATGTTCCTGAGTCCAAGGGAGGACAGTCGATGTCGCTGCCTCCTGAGTTGTCAACTGGATGAGTGGCTTTGCTAGAAATGCATATTGGGGAATCCATTGTCTGCAGTACGAGGTGAGGCCTATGAAAGCCCTCACCTCCTTTTGTGTTTTTGGTGGTGACATGTTTACAATTAACTGAATGCGATCTGGAGTGAGCTGTCTCCCCACTTTGGACAGCAAGTGACCCAGGTACACAACTTGCTGAACACAGAATTGTAGCTTTGAAGGGGAAACCTTGTGCCCCTTGTCAGCCAGGAAATTTAAAACCGTCAGTGATGCTTTTTCACATTCGGGTTCGCTTCGTGCGGTGATCAGCAGATCATCGACATACTGAAGTAGGGCGGTGTTAACAGGCATATAGATACTGTCA
Source organism: Lissotriton vulgaris (assembly GCF_964263255.1). NCBI lineage: Eukaryota > Metazoa > Chordata > Amphibia > Caudata > Salamandridae > Lissotriton > Lissotriton vulgaris. Next base: position 2,126,110,114 of record NC_141685.1, read on the forward strand.
AGTTGTCTTTTCAGTGCTTGGCTATAGATGCTGGGGCTTTCTGTGAATCCTTGAGGTGCGCGTGAAAATTTGAAACTTCGTCCATTTAAACTGAATCCGAACAAGTATTGGCTTTCTGGATCAATTGGGACGCTAAAGAAGGCGTTCTTGAGGTCAATTACAGTAAAGAACGTTGCTTCTGAATCAATAGCTGTCAGTAAGGAAGAGATATCTGGAACCACAGGGTACTGTGGTACAATGCATTTATTCAATTCGCGCAGATCAATAACTAATCGATAAACAGGTGGTGCATTTGGATCAGTACGTTTAAGAACTGGAATAATAGGAGAATTACATACATTGGAGTCGGTTTCTACGACCACTCCTTGTGCAATGAGCTCGTCAACGATTCTCAGTAAAGCCACTACAGCATCTGGAGGTAACTTGTATTGTCAAATTCGTGGTAATACCACTCCTGCTGTGAGTGTGACTCGATATGGTGTAATGTGCATACAACCTACATCAGTGGGGCCTTTCGCCCACAAGTGTGCAGGTACACTCTGTAACCGGGGATCCATGTCTCTTAATACATAATGGCCTTTAAAATCTCGCAAGAATAATCGTACTCCTTCCGGAGAACAGCATATTATAGCTCCTAGAGCTTTCAGTGTCTTTATTCCTAATAAGTTTTCTGGACATGCTTTTGTAAGCAATAAATCTGTAGTCCGTGTCAAAGGACCGACTGCAAGGGGGAGTGGCTGTGATACTTCATTAATAATAGGCTTTCCTGAAAATCCAAGGGAAACATTCTGTGAGCCTGAGAGGGGTGCCCCTGGAACCTCATTGTGACTGATTGTGGTCCTGCTTGCCCCTGTGTCAATTAAAAACTTTCTGTCTTTTCCTAACACTTGACTGTGTACATAAGGACCCTCTTGATCTACGGGAACTTCAATAAGGGGCAAGCCAAACTCCCTCTCTAGGCTGTTTCATGTGTACCGCTGATAATCAGGGTAGTCATTCTGTGCGTACTGGTACATCTGTTGTGTTGTGTTCTGTGTTGCAGTAATAGGCTGTTGCTGTGGCACTGCTACAGTTTGTGATGAAGCTGGCATAGGCGGAATATGTTGTATATTCTGTGGTACTTGTTGCTGGGCCTGATCTTGTCTAGGTACGCGCGGTCTCTCCTTGGTCTTACCCGTGGAGATATTGTGTTTCAGAACTGCACAATCGTTTACATAATGACCTGGCTGTTTACAATAGTTACATGTCCCTTTAACAGGAGCCGTCGAATTACTAGGCTGGGTCGCACCCTTCTTGTAACCATCAGCAGGAACTGACTGGGCAACTAACATTTTCATTTTCGTGTCTTTCATACGTTTTTGTTCATGTTCTTGTTCTTCTCTAATTCTATTCTGGTGGTACTGTAACATTTGTAACATTTGTGAAGGGGTGTTAGCTTGCCAAGTGCTTTCGACTTTCAGTACTCTGTTCTTAACCTGGGGCAGTGAATTCTCAACTAATTTTGTTACAAAAAGGTGTGGATATGACTCGCTACTTGGTTTCAGGCCGCTATTAATACCAAAACATTTCTCAAATCGAGTATAAAAATCACTAGTGTCTTCATCGGGTTTCTGTTTACAGGCTGAAATTGCACCCCAATCTTCCTTTTTAGTACTTAATAAACGTGGCAACACTTGTACTAACAATCCTGGTAATGCTTTAACCTTATCCCCGAGCCCTTGGCCTGGAATTCTAGTATTTTCTTCGTTTTCTAATGCAGTCCAATCAATCTTTGCATTTCCCACTTCCCATTCTTTCTCTTTAAGTTTCTCATAAATACCAGGAGGCAGCAGTACTTTCAATATCTTCATTATGTCGGGATAAGTATAGTCACCCATGAGTAACATGTCTTTTAATTCACGGTGGAAACCTGCGGGATCTTTATCATGGCTAGGTACTAGTTTTTTAATTTCCAATAGTTCTATTTTAGTTATGGGTGTGAACACAAACACTCGTCTAAGTGTATTGTCGGCATTCTGAACTGGGTGCACTTCTCGCAACGGATTCTGTCTATCCAGGTAATACATTTTTCTTTCCATGGAGTGTGCTGAATCAGATTGTGGACATAGGAAGGCACTATATCTGTGCCTCTGTTCCAGAATTACTTTAATTAAATCGGTACCTAGACCTCTCCATTTATTCATGAGTAGTTCTGCTAATATATCAGGCAGGGGGCCTGGGTCGGAATGTTGGCTCCTATATAATAGAAGTAGGTGTTGTATCATGTATGTACCAGCTAAACGCTGCTCACTTGGTGTCATATTTAAAAATGTGTGTGCTAACGCATCATCACTATATTTCTCGGGACTGTCAGCCCATTGTACTGCTGACCTCGCTAATTCTTGTTCATCCATAGAATCTAGTACATGGTACCCCATTCGTTCTCGAAGTCGGTTATCAGTAGCTTGAAATAAGTGTTCAGGAGTTCTTGGATTACACATGGCTTCTTGAAAAATTCTTTTACTTTCTGGACGCACTGGGCGCATTGAATTATTAAAGGGTCTTCCTTTACTTACATATGCTATCGTTTCTCTAACTGGTAATTGTGTTTGTCCTGTAGCTTCTTCTGATGGCTCCTCTTCTGAGGACTCAAACTTGTCTGATTAATTTTCTGGTTCTATCGGTCTTGTTTCATGTATTTTTATTACTACGCTTCTGATTCTTTGATACATGTTTTTTATACAATTCTGTTTATCATGGTTCCCGTCTGCTATATTCTGACCCCATCTATGAAGTGCTTTCATTTCCTCCGGGTCCATCCCCGGCCTATCTTGTTCTCTTATTAAGCAGTTTATAAAAAACCGTAATATCTTGGCTTGAATGTCAACTTTCTGGTGAGCCATGGCTTCCTTAATACTTTCAGGTCCCTGCCCCGTTTGAACAAAACGGTATATTCTGTCTAGATGTTCAACCATTCCGGGTAGGGTCAACAAAAAGTTGGTGACCCGTCTTAGTCGTACTGATGCTAGTATTAATCTTTCATCATTTCTACCGGGTACTGGATCATATCTACAATCCCCGAGACGGTCTTTTATTATATCGAAATCGGCTGATCGAGGTGTACGCTGTTGTGCTAGATCCCTGTAAGTCAATCTATGTACCTGTGGAGGTGTCTGGAAACCTATCGCTCCTCCGGACGCGCCCCCTGAGGCACTGCCTCCGAAGGGGTTGTTCGGGTGTAAAGTGGGAGGAATGGGTGCGGGAAGAGCTGGAAGAACAGGAGGAAGACCAGGAGGGACATTCGGGACGGGAAGAAGAGGTGGAGGAGTAGCTTGTCGCGGGGGTAGGAGCTGATTGTCTCGGGGTCGAGCGCCGCCAAGAGGGGGTGTACGCGGCGGTGCGGCATTAACATATGCGGGTGCCACATCATCTAGATAGGAAGAAAGGAAAATGTCCTTCGCTGTTTTGGGATGCATTTTGGTCGGGAGTATGGGAGGTGGTAGATCTTTTGGTACTTCCGGAGTGGCCTTAGGTAAACCTTCGGTCAGGAGAGGATACATACCATTCCTAAGGGTGTTCAGTTGTCTGTCGACCTGTTCTATTTTTACTCTGATACCTTCCTCAACTAATACGTTTTCTTGGGCCTTGTCTGGATCCTCTTTCCTTTTCTCTTCTTTTCTAAGTGCTTTTTCTGTACGCCTATGTGATTCTTTTACGCCATAATTCGATGGCATCTTTCTGTGACTGTCTGGCTTTCTTTTTTCGTAATGCTTCTTCTACTCTTATGATACACTCTGAATCCCATGTCCCTGCAGCGGGCCATCTCTGATTCTCTGCTAGATCTTTAGTGTAGTCCACCCATAAACCGAGAAATAAAACGGCATCTAGGCCGTGCTTGTGGTACATAAAGTACCCTGGAGTGTCCCTAGGTGGGATGGGAACAGCTTCCTCGAGTACCCCTTTTCTAGTCTTTATCTGTCTTAATTTGGAGAACAACGGCATCTTAAAATCTGGCTACTTAATGCTTACTCAGATATGAACACAATGAACACAAAATCACAATAATGACGATCGAACAATCACTCATACCACGACATTTTGAGACACATTAAAACATTTTGACATAAATGATAACAATTAGAATGTAACTAGCTAACTGCATAATACTAGACACACTGCTCAACAGTGCAGACTGGATATACTGCTAAACAGTACAGATACACTGTCTAAAACAGTGCAGACCAGGTCTGTGTACCCAAACCTGTCTTGACCGGCACAAACTAATGCGCACGTCTAGATGCGTCCCCAGCAACGGTACTCACCGGGAAGCACGGAAACAGAAGGCCTCGGAAACCCTGGACTGGACTCGACTGGATTCGGACTGGATTCGGACTCGACTCGTGACGCAGATACTTTGGAACTTCGGAACCTGGTGGGCCTCCGTATACCTCGGATCTTGCTCTCTCAGCTAGGCTCTGGTCGGGATCCTCCGCACTTCTCACCGCCTCGTCTGGGTGTCGATCGCGGCCTCAGTCACCTCCGTTGGCCTGAGGGAGATACAGGAAATCCTGCGGGTACGCGTAGTTTCCATCCGGCTGTGGCAGGGGACTAAGCCTGCAAAGCACCTCCGGCGGGTGAGAGGGGGGAGGGGTCCCTATTCGGGCGCCAAAATGTCATAAATATTGAATTTACTATCTTAATTTCTATGCGGTAAAGTCAATAAGAATAACTCATAATAAATAAGAGGCAAAATCCGTGATATTTGAGGTTTCTCAAAAAGGGTTTTATTCCTATAAAGGAATTGGGTGATTAGCATATTGGCTCGAGCCAAGGTGGCATACCGTTCCGTCACCACGCAGGTTCGGGAAGGGACAGACTGACAGAGTCAATGGTAATATGCGGGTATGCAAGTATGCGACAATACATTATTGACAGGCATTCATATATATAGTCAATGCATTACAGTAAAAGCATATGCAGGAGGCGTAACAGCTGAGAAGAGAGATAAGAATGCATGTACGTAATACAAAAAGGCGTTACAATAGGCGTGCATGAAGGCGTGAACAAGAACGTCATTTATCATGATGTCACAAGTAGGCGGATCCAGGAGTGAATCCGGCAGTGTCAGCAGAAATACATGGCAGAGATGCGCGCGCAGCAGTATGACGTGTAATGCATGTGTAACTTGAGGGGTGAAGGAGGACTTGACATTTAGCCCTACATGAGGAGACAGAAGTCTGGAGTGTCAGATCAACCTAATCCCAAATCGTATCTAATATCTCATGTTTAAGGAACAGTATTATCTGGAAGGAAAAGGTCTCTCGGACAAGAGGCTATTCTATACTGACTATGAGTGCGTGTATGAGCGTCTACGTGTCTGCATGAGATGCGAGGGGTGCGAGGGAGGGCATGGGCCTACCATGGAAACAGAGCCATGAATTACTTGCACAGAGACAGTAAGGCCGAGCCCTTTGCTCTGCAGCTGGAAGGATGTTGACGTGAACTACTAGACAGGAATGTATTTTCGAGGAGTGAAACAGATAATTCGAAGGTTGAATACAGTCTTGGCAGGCAACAGGCTGAGCCAGGCACCGTTAGCCGCGCAGAGAGTAAGGCAGAGGTCACCGGTATAGATGCAGGCTCAGGTTTGAGATTCAGAGTCAGAAGGCAGGAAAAGGCTCGATGACAGAGTCCAGGGCCTACTTCGCCAGAACTGAAAAATGTGTAAAGTACACTACATAAAGACGTTGGCATGGCATATTTAGGAACGGACTATTTGACCCATTCATGGTGGGTCTGAAAGAGGACATGTTAACGTTGGACGCAAATGTATTTGCGTCTTTATAGCTTGAAGGGGAGGGAACATACATGTACTTGTAGCGTGTACACGGAGTCGGTGGGGTCTAAGATAGGGGACACAATCGATCATAAAATTTATATTACCTCACTGCCTGACTGGGCGTGTGTGTTTCTAAGGGCCCAGAAAGCCCGTCAGAGAAATCAAGGGAGACTGGAGTCTGGAACAATGGCCCAGATTCCCACAACCAAGAGGAATGGAAGGAGGCCTCAAAACCTCCTATGGTCTAGAAGGAATCTTACCACAGGAGGAGGATCTACAGCCTAACAGGGAAGGTCCTACCCTGAGAGACCTGCCAGAACTTAGGATCCAAATGAAAGCCTATGTAAGATTATAGCACTTAAAGCCGAAATTTATAAGACTGAGGCCCAGAAAACTACGGAAAATTTTCAGCTACACAGGGGGAGAATGTACGAGACAGGGGAACAGGCTGGTAAGATGCTCCCTTTGAGGATTAGGCAAGGGGTTAGCATCAATCAGGTAGATAAAATCCAGGCGAATAATCAGGAGTTTACAGAACCAGCTGATATCAGAATGGTGTTTAAGGAGTTCTATCAGAAACTATATCAAGAAGAGGCACGGGTAGATTACAGTAACCCCGCAGCTGAAGACTGTGGTCAAACTCTGACCTCCCAGGAAAGGCTTGTTCGCGATAGGGACATTGAATTAAATGAAATAATCGCTGCTCTTCAGAACTCACCAGCTGGCAAGGCCGCTGGGCCTGATGACATCCTAGCTGAAGTATATAAATGTCTGTCTGGGATTCTGGCCCCAATATTACTAGATTTTTTTAATGGGGTAATAGGGTCAGGTATGACACCTGTCTCTTGGAAGGAGACGAATATCATCGTTTTCCATAAAAAGGGCAAACTTAAGGAAGATCCCTGGTCGTACCGCCCAATATCCCTCATAAATGCAGATACAAAAATGTATGCGAAGGTCCTGGTTAATAGGCTCGGGAGGGTCATAGGCGGTCTGGTCTCCCCTTGGCAGCATGGGTTTATCCCGGGTCGCGGAACCACGGACCACGTAAGATGTGTTATCACGCTCCTCGTCGCGCATGCTGCATCGGGGGAGCGGATCGCCATGATCCTCCTCGATGTCGAAAAGGCCTTCGACCGCGTCATATGGCTATATTTATGGGGGATATTGGAGCGTAAGGGCCTAGGCCCTAAAATTATTTGGGCCATAAAGGCGATGTATGTTGACCCGCATGCCAAGATTCAGCTGATGGGTGGACCTTCGGATAGTATATTTATTTCACGTGGGACCCGCCAAGGGTGCCCCTGTTCCCCAATTCTATTTGCCTTCTCTATCGACCCGCTTATAAGGAGGATCTTGGGGTGTGATGACCTCAGCCCAGTGGCCTTTAATGGATTTGAAACCAAACTGCTCGCTTATGCGGACGATTAGGCTGTTTTAACACCTGACCCAACGTCTGCTATGGATTCCATGAAGGTAACTACAGCGGAATTTGGTCGTAGTTCTGGGTACCTACTTAATGAAAATAAAACTCAAATAGTATGTTCAAATAATATTGTGAAGCAGGACAGGAGTTACACAGACTCGGCAACATATCTTGGGGTTAAAATTAGTGTCTCTATGGATGTTATAATCAAAGAAAATTATGAACCACTGGTTGAGTCAATTATATCAGAGCTAAAGAGGATTGATGTTGTCCATTTATCCCTGATAGGGAGAATTAATGTGTTAAAAATGCCCACGATACCGAAATTGATGTATCTGTTTCGCTCAATTCCACTTGTAATGGGTGAGAAGGTGTTAAAATCCATTGAAGCGGCATTTAGCAATTTTATCTGGGAGTATGGCAAGACAAGAAGATCTTTAAAATATCTGGCCTTGCCTCAAGATAGAGGAGGTTTAGGAGCCCCAAATATTAGATTCTTTTTTGCAGCGTCTCTATTTAGCCAAATGGCTAATTTGTTGGCCAATAGCCCTAGCCCACCTAACAGTCACCCAGGTAGCACCCACCCTCCTTCTATTTATGAATTACTGTTAGGGAATGAAGGAGTTGGGCTTCTTTTGTGCAATACAGATCGCCGGTTTTATAATAAAAAAAGATATAAGGTTGTGGACAGTGCCTGGGGGGTCTGGAAAATTGTTAAAAAAGCATTAGGAATCTCGAAATTTTATTGGCATACACCTCTATGGAACTCAAGACTTTTCCCCCAGCTGAGTTGTGATGGAGGTTGGTTAGATTGGGATTGCATGGTATTAGCAGGATTGGGGATTTATGGTTAGATTCGGCCCCTCTGGGGTTTGCTGAGCTCCAGCAGAAATTTGGATTAGAGGCACAGCATGGATTTAAATATATCCACATTTTTCAAACCCTAATGTCGATCCGACCCAGGATTAGCCCAGGAGGTAGAGTGGAAATATTTGACTATCTATTGGCAGGGGGGACTAGGATTGGTAGTGTATATGGTGCTCTCGCTGACACAATGCAAGATGATATGGAAAAGGTGGAAGCCTCCTGGGCAGCCTGCCTGGGGGATCCTGACGTGGATGTGGATAGAGCGCTGCTGATGGCAAATAATCGATTCCGATCCACAAATCTTAGGGCACAGCATTATAAAACACTATTCAAGCTATATTTTACTCCTGCTAAGTTATTTGCGTGGTGGAAGAGAGAGGATGACAAATGCCCGAGATGTTCTTGTGGTCTGGCAAATATAGTTCATATGTTTGCAGAATGTAGTGCATTGAACAATTTGGGTTCGGAGATTGAAAAGTTTTGGGAGGGGCTGCTAGGGATTAATATCACCCTATCCCCGGCCCTGATCATATTTAGGATTGATTCTAAAATAAGTTTGAAGAATGAGGAAGAGGCATTCATATTTATTGGTATATCAGTTTTTAAAATTCTCCTAGCGGCACGTTGGAAGGACCCCTTGCCTCCCACATTCCAGATGTGGCTATCAAGATTGTTTGGTATTCTCAATATTGAAGCCTCACTCTATTCCCGCTGGGGTAGAAGGATGAGGGAATTGGGGCAGAATATTTGGGCCCCTCTGAAAAACTGGAAGGCGGCTAATAGGCAGGGTCTGTAATATGAATTATGCTGCTATTTTTCTGATATAGCTATGTAGTAATGGTATTTATGATGAATTCTGACAATCTCTGCTTTCTATCTTATATTGAATTGTATGTGCTTTATTGGTATATCGAATTTTTTTTGTGTTAATGTTTTAACTGGAAATATATTTTTGTATACTCCTGATTTCTAATAAAAAAATACATTAAAAAAAGAGAGACCTGCCAGAACTCTTTGAGTTGCATAAGGCAGGAAGACATTGCTGATAGGAATTCTCCCAAACATTGCCAACCATTAATCAACTTTGCACCAGGGTAGAACAAATAGACTGGGCCCTACACAGTACTTATATTAATAAAGTCTTAAGTGCAAAAGTAAAAAGTCTGACTAGGCAAAGGTGTGAAAAGTAACCGGCTGATGATCTGTTTTAAGTGGGCAAGATATTTGTATTTTCTCTCCCGGAGCTTTGATGGTGAATCCAATGGCATCAGCGGTACCTCGCCCAACAACTATCTGACTTTGAGCAGATGTTGTTGGATGCAGTTTTCAACCTTACCCTGCTAGAGGATTTTGTCCTCCATAAATGAGACTTAGGGTCCGTCACATTTGTTATGGGTTACACCATCACAAATGGTAATGGGTCCGGATCCCTAAATCGAGCCTTGCAGAGATGTCACCCTGCCCCTCGAAGCTTTTACAGCATTTCCTCTTACTAATAAATACATCTATTACAGAAGGCACTGCTGTCTAAGATTTCCAGAGGTAGAGGATCAGTGTGAGTAGATTGTCCACTGGTTGTCAGAGGGTGGTACCTCACTTTACCAGGGAAGCCTGTAGGCTGGCTTGCGGAGTGCACTTGCCATTGGTTGGCCTTCAGGTGTCTTTATCATGTATCATTCCCATTCACAAACCAGGGATGTGCAATATTCACACAACATTTTTGTGAAAGGGGATTGTAAGAAAATGGATGGGAATTGTAAGAAAATGGGTTATTAGTTGCAGAGGAAGTGAGTCTGTCCCAAGTATTAAGTCCAAAATCCTATCAGGTTAAACACACAATTTCAGTAATTTAAAACTGAGTGCATCCTCTGGTAGGTATTGCACAGAGTATATAGGTTTAACTTAAGAAAATGTACAAAGCATTTATTAGTACCAAGACAGCAAAAAAGTCAAAAAAACAACACAATGAAAATTCCACTGCCAATTCCTAAAAATAAAGAAAACATTACCGTTGTGTTTATTTTATCATTTGGTGTTCCTCCTATTTGAAAGACAGAGCGCTATTTTGAACTAAAAAGAGAAGTAGAAACATAGATTAGTGTGAGGGAAAATTCTGAGAGGCTTGTGGACTGGTCCGTCGTTCCTTCTTTCCCCTGTTTTGTGAACTCTTAAAGGCTCTACTGAGGGCTTAAAGAGCAAACCCTTGAATCCAGTAAGGCCAAATAGGGCATCAAGGACTGATCAAAGAGAGTGACTGATGTGCCCTAAGGCGGTGAGAAGGAAAAGAGTCCCAGAAATAGAAAAACAGTAGGTTGATTTATGACTAGACTTTCAACTGTAGTACTGAAAACATTTTTTGAACAGCCTGTCTCTGATTGAATATGTGCCCATGTAACTGGAGATGTGAGATATTACAATTTTTTTCACAAAATTCATAAAGGTTATGCTAAATTATTCTCTCTTACATGATAAATGCGTATTGCATTATTGAAGGTGAGGGCATACCTTTTGCTCAAAAGTCATGAGGTTCCAGCAAGAGGACTGGCTTGAATAAAAATTGTTACAAAACATTTTCTACATGAACTAGTCTTCTTCGAGACGTATTCAATGCAAGCAAATATGTGAAATTTTGCACCTGCAAAATGTATTGAATTTTGCAAATTTCACATGATACAACATTTTGAAACATTGCAGCTCCCCCAGTGTAACACAAATTTCCCACAGATTTACATATTCCCAAAGAAGAGTCCTTGAAATTGGGGGCATTTGGAGCTCAAGGACTCAAGTTTGCTTCAGATTTTGGATGTTAGGACACTTTTTTTCCCTGTTGATGTTCAAAACATATAGACTTCCTGCTGTCAGCGCCTAATTTTAGCTGGTGGTTGCCGGTGGAAGTAGAGAAGAGGAAATCCAAAGACGGAAAACTTGTCACAATGGGCGAAAACAGGAACTTGCAGGAATGAGACAAATTGGCAGGGAGTGTCTGGCAGTAGAGTAAGAAGCATGAGGTGGATAAATAGAGATTGGGCACAGGCACTTATTATTTTACAAATTAAGCACTGCCTGCTGCAACTGAGTAAGACCCTATTTTTGGAAAGATGGAATTTCCCCTAGAATATAAATATTTTAAGACGTTTCTGAGATATTTTTGATGGTTTCAGTGTTAAAAACCAATGAACTTCTGCCCTCTGACTGTTTTCAAAACGTAGCACTTTCATAGGATAAACCCTTTAGAGAACCCCCATTGTGATCTATGAGCCTTAGCTAATATTTAGTATTTTGGTGTTGCTTAAATCATGAAATTGTTTTGTTGATAAATTGGTTTTTAGAATTACATCTATTTTATCTTTCAACTTTAAATGTAGTTTTGATGCTCATAAAACACTTGACTTGTTTTGTCACTAAGGGAACACTGTCCTTTTTGAGCCACAGCTACCAAGGGAAAGATCAGGATTCCTCACTGAAAGCTAGTTTTACTTTTCACTCACTATATTACTCAGCAAGATCCCAGTTTATCCACTATACTCGTCTGAATGGTAAACCAGTTCATGAACCTTGTTGGTGGTGTTCTCTCCTCTGAGGTGAAGCCCACTCCAAGCCCCTACCTCTAGTATCCTGTTCCTGGTGGCCACTTCTGCCAAATCCCTGGTCTATCTCTTTTGCTACCACTTCTGCCCCACCTATATTTTACATGTCTCTTTTTCTGTAAAGTAGTGGGCTCTAGGCCCACATACTTGTGAATAAAGCACACAGGCACCGTAGTATGATGCTGGAACTGGCCCAGGGCATGTGCGTCCGGCCCCTTGTATTTGCAGGGTCACCTGCCTGGTGATGCCTTGGATGGGTGGGTGTAAAGTGTATTTACAGCAGACTCCTGGTACACTGGAACGTGTCCAGAAGGACACTACACTTTCTACCAGTATTGGGCAATATCTACTGTACAGTGCTTTTGCTTTGGTGCAAGACAGGTTCACACTATCTAAGCTTAACAAATACATTGTCATTTCAGTGAAATCACTGTGAAAATTAAATTATTATAATAAAAAGCTAAAACAAAATCAGGCGTGGCCATTGCAATGGCAATCATGCATGTGGTACAGTGCCACAGCTCACTCAGACACTTGATTTCAGCAGAATATCAAGATGACCTGAAGAACAACGTTATCCTTTGCAGAAGAATATTTTCAACTAAAGAAACCCTTAAGTACAGTGCTCACAGCAATCATTCAAACAAAAATTCAGCACACAAAGGTTAGGTAATGTTGACGCTATCTTTGATTATCTGGTAAGATATAAGATAAAGCACCTTCGCTGGGTCAGTCGGTATTAACCTCAAAAATAGATGAGGCACCACAGATTGCCCCTGCCATGCTAAGAATGATAGTAACAACACGACTACTAGCCATCACTGTTGGATTTTACCCTTCTTCCAGGGTCATCCCAGAACCTTTTGCCTTCCTCCTGTATTGTTTCTGACCTGTTGTTGGTGGTTTTAGGACTCTGGGCACTTTATCACTGCTGATCAGTGCTAAACTGCATGTGCTCTCCATGGTATACTTGGTAAGATTGGTCTACACCTCTTTGGCATATTTAATTTACCTATCATTCCCTTGTACAGTAGTATACCATATACCAAGGGTCAGTAATTTAAATGCTACTGGAGGGCTTGCAGCGCTGCTTGCACCCCCACCAAAGTAGCCTTTCAAAACTGTCTCAGGCTTTTGCCACTGCAGGGCCTGTGCGCCCAGTTTACTGCCGCTGTGACTTGACACAGAAAGTGGTTGGTATGTCTGTGACTCCCCTTTTACAACATATTAGTCACCCCTAAGGTAGGCCCTAGCTAGCCCTATGGGCAGGGTGCGATGTAGGTAAAGGGTAGGACATGTCCCTTAACTGTGTGACATGTCCTGGTAGTGACAAACAGCCTATTTGGTTTCTCACTGCTGTGAGGGTGCCCTCTCATAGGGTTGCAATGGGGAATCCCTGATGTGTGCTTCAGTGGTGAGAGGGGTAGCATGATAAAGTTTGGTATGTTTGGAACAGTAGTGATAAATCCTGCTTATTGGTGAAAGCAGATTTATTATTACTATTTTAGAAATGCCACTTTTAGAAGTGGTACAAAAGGGGGTGGTGATGGACGGAGCATCTGAATCAATCAAACACTCACACCCAGTCAAAAGATCTGGATTTAATCCATCACCGTTCTTTAGCCCACTCTGCCACCCCAGTTCAGACATGGCTATATGCAAATCAGTCTGACCCTGTGCCTCATGGGAACAGTCCAGCCCGAACTGCCAAGCCATGTCTTCCCTGGACCGGAAACAAGCTTCCGAGGACCGGTTTCTGGCATTCCAGCCGTCTTCAGCCCGTCTTGTTTGAATCCAGTGGCAAAGTGAGCAAGGAACTTATGTCTGAGCATACCCTGCCACACCTATGGCGGCCAAAAGCGGTGCAAAAGGGGGTGGTGATGGATGGAGCATCTGAATCAATCAAACACTCACACCCAGTCAAATGATCTGGGTTTAATCCATCACCGTTCTTTATCCCGCTCTACCACCCCAGTTCAGACGTGGCTATATGCAAATCAGTTCGACCCTGTGCCTCATGGGATCAGTCCAGCCCGAACTGCCAAGCCATGTCTTCCCTGGACCGGAAACAAGCTTCCGAGGACCGGTTTCTGGCATTCCAGCCATCTTCAGCCCGGCTTGCTTGAATCCAGTGGCAAAGTGAGCAAGGGACTCACGTCTGAGCATACCCTGCCACACCTATGGCGGCCAAAAGCGGTACAAAAGGGGGTGGTGATGGACGGAGCATCTGAATCAATCAAACACTCACACCCAGTCAAAGATCTGGGTTTATTCCATCACCGTTCTTTAGCCCACTCTGCCACCCCAGTTCAGACATGGCTATATGCAAATCAGTCTGATCCTGTGCCTCATGGGAACAGTCCAGCCCGAACTGCCAAGCCATGTCTTCCCTGGACTGGAAACAAGCTTCCGAGGACCGGTTTCTGGCATTCCAGCCATCTTCAGCCCGGCTTGCTTGAATCCAGTGGCAAAGTGAGCAAGGGACTCACGTCTGAGCATACCCTGCCACACCTATGGCGGCCAAAAGCGGTACAAAAGGGGGTGGTGATGGACGGAGCATCTGAATCAATCAAACACTCACACCCAGTCAAAGATCTGGGTTTATTCCATCACCGTTCTTTAGCCCACTCTGCCACCCCAGTTCAGACATGGCTATATGCAAATCAGTCTGATCCTGTGCCTCATGGGAACAGTCCAGCCCGAACTGCCAAGCCATGTCTTCCCTGGACTGGAAACAAGCTTCAGAGGACCGGTTTCTGGCATTCCAGCCGTCTTCAGCCCGGCTTGCTTGAACCCAGTGGCAAAGTGAGCAAGGGACTCACGTCTGAGCATACCCTGCCACACCTATGGCGGCCAAAAGCGGTACAAATGGGGGTGGTGATGGACGGAGCATCTGAATCAGAGTAGGCTAGAGAACGGTGATGGATTAAACCCAGATCTTTTGACTGAGTGTGAGTGTTTGATTGATTCAGATGCTCCGTCCATCACCACCCCCTTTTGTACCGCTTTTGGCCGCCATAAGTGTGGCAGGGTATGCTTGAACGTGAGTCCCTTGCTCACTTTGCCACTGGATTCAAGCAAGCCAGGCTGAAGACGGCTGCAATGTCAGAAACCGGTCCTCGGATGCTTGTTTCCGGTCCAGGGAAGACATGGCTTGGCAGTTCGGGCTCGACTGTTCCCATGAGGCACAGGGTCAGACTGATTTGCATATAGCCACTTCTGAACTGGGGTGGCAGAGTGGGCTAAAGAACGGTGATGTATTAAACCCAGATCTTTTGACTGGGTGTGAGTGTTTGATTGATTCAGATGCTCCGTCCATCACCACCCCCTTTTGTACCGCTTTTGGCCGCCATAAGTGTGGCAGGGTATGCTCGGACGTGAGTCCCTTGCTCACTTTGCCACTGGATTCAAGCAAGCCGGGCTGAAGACGGCTGGAATGCCAGAAACCTGTCCTCGGAAGCTTGTTTCCGGTCCAGGGAAGACATGGCTTGGCAGTTCGGGCTGGACTGTTCCCATGAGGCACAGGGTCAGACTGAGTTGCATATAGCCACTTCTGAACTGGGGTGGCAGAGTGGGCTAAAGAACGATGATGGATTAAACCCAGATCTTTTGACTGGGTGTGAGTGTTTGATTGGTTCAGATGCTCCATCCATCACCACCCCCTTTTGTACCGCTTTTGGCCGCCATAAGTGTGGCAGGGTATGCTCGGACGTGAGTCCCTTGCTCACTTTGCCATTGGATTCAAGCAAGCCGGGCTGAAGACGGCTGGAATGCCAGAAACCGGTCCTCGGAGGCTTGTTTCCTGTCCAGGCAAGACATGGCTTGGCAGTTCGGGCTGGACTGTTCCCATGAGGCACAGGGTCAGACTGATTTGCATATAGCCATGTCTGAACTGGGTTGGCAGAGTGGGCTAAAGAACGGTGATGGATTAAACCCAGATCCTTTGACTGGGTGTGAGTGTTTGATTGATTCAGATGCTCCGTCCATTACCACCCCCTTTTGTACCACTTTTAGAAGTGGAAATTCCTGTGTGATATGTGTCTTTGTGCCTGCCTGTTGTGTATTGACCGTCTGGTTCTGTCTGACTGGAGGGAGGGAGGGGATGTGCAATCACTCCAGCCAGTCCCTGGGAGGGTGGGAGGTTGAGGTGTGTCCTGACCTGCCTGGGTGACTCTGCGCCAGGTTGAATAGACCTTGGCTGAATTTAGAGTACCAAGAGGGGTTCCTCCTGGCAACTGACTAGGCCTGGTCTGCATTTGCCGTGGTGGGAGGAATAGCACCTGTACCTGAATAGCTTGCTGGTGGCTGCATCTTACTGGATATTAAAGACATTTTTTGGGCATTCTAGGCAGAGCCCAGTTGTGGCTCCAGATTTGAAAGTTGGCGCCGATAAAGGAGCTGCACCGGACCTTAGTGTCCTGGAGGAGGAAGGAACCTCTACGACATTCCCGCATTTCTCTAATGGGGGTCCCAGAGGCCTCTGTGCTCCATGCTATGTGCGGAGAATTACTGTATCACGGGGCATATGGGTGGGTAGTGCTCTGGTGTGAGACCGCCCATAGAGTATCACTAAATGATGTGCAGCTCACAATATTGTACTATGGTGCACAGCTGATGTGGCTGCTTATTCCTAATATGTGCACTGTGACAAGTGTTTACTGTGGTTCACCGTGACTGATGTTTTGCAAAATGTTCTGTGCTCAATGCACCCTTACCAGTAGTTACTGGTCAGCCTAAATGTAAGGTTTATGACAATGGCCCGATTGGCCAAGTGATTTATGTAATCTCTATGAAGTCATGACAAGTGCCCAGTGGCACAGTATTATATGTGATTGTGTTCTAATGTGTTTTATGGTTAATACAAAGCCTATTTTTATATAACCTTGAGTGGAGTTTCTTTTGTGGTGTGCCTAGTGTGTCGCTGCTGTGTGAGTGTGTTGTGCAAACGCTTTACACATTGCCTCTGGGATAAGCCTGATTGTTCTGCCAAGCTACCAAGGGGTGAGTAGGGGTTATATTCAGTGCATAACTCCCTTGCACTGACTAGAGTGGGAGGTTCTGCCTGGCTTAGGTGCCTACCATAGCCAACCAGAAACCCCATTTCTAACAATCACACTCCTACAAGTGTAACAATTTGGACTATTTCAGGCCCCCAAAGCTATATGAATGGCTTGGGTGGCAGGTAATAGTCATTTTAATGCCTACTGAATTATTAGTTAACTGTTGTTGTGGTCATCTTTAAATTAGCCAGACTGTGCCACCCTGTGGCAGACTGTCACAAGGGCCGGTGTTGGCAGTTAAGTGCCAGTGATGAGCACCAGAAACCACTGGTTCAAATTAAGAGCCGATTGCATTATCAGTTGAATAGGTCTTCTCGAGACAATTAGAAAGTAGAAACCATGAAGGTTTTTTAAAGATTCAAACTGCATTGCAGAAGAAAAAATATGGATGGCTCACCTCTAGAATTGGCTCTTTTTATAATAAAATGCACAATTTAAACTACGTATCCGGCCTACATTTGTTGAAATGTTTTGTAGCACAACCAATCACAGTACCGTAACATTCAACAATATCAAACTAAAATAAATAATTATTAATCCCTTTTTGACCTGATGCCAATAGATGTGAGAGTACAAATCTAGTTACACACAAAACAATGACAAACTCATACAATGGATAGGCCTACTGAGGCACTGAGGAAAGGCCTTGAATAGTTACATTTGGACAGAAAGCTTCCTCAGGAGGTCTTCGAGAACAATGTGCCAATATATAATCTCATTAGTGCACATTTTGCTTCATGCAATGAGAGGAGAAATTAAAACCTAATAATTCAGAAGCTAAATAAGACATTTTAAAAGGGGGGTGGGAAATGTTTTGCTGCTGAGGGGATAGTTAATATTTGTTAGAGTGCTGTGCAGCAATAAGCAGATGGTTGGCTTTATGTACACTGAGCTCAAACGGCCGTATGACAACAGCAACAAGGTGTCCATGGTAATTCTGTCCCAAGGTAGGGTTAGGAGACTAATCGACTGCTAAATCCACATTCAACATATTTGAAAAACAAGGCAGAGAACCACCACAGAAGTGAATTGTGTAGCAAAATAAACAACAACTTACATAGAACTAGGTTCACTTAAAAACATAAGTGTGCAACAAGAACGCATTTGTCTTCCTATGCGGCACAATAAAGCAGAATTATCGAAAATACCATAATTCTGTCCTTCAGAATAGAACACCTATAACTACTAGTTTACAGTACTGAAGAATTGGATTTGCAATACTATGCAGCAGATGATGGATTATGTGCAAATGCAGTACTATAAGTCTCCTTTTTCCCTTTTTTTCTTTAAAAAAGGGACATTTATTAGTGATGCAGGTACTGCTGCCAGGTATGTAAGTGGGCACTGCTGGTTATCATTAAGTAAGCAGATACAGTACGACTGGGGCCCAGGGGTTTGAAGGGCCCACTGCATTCCAGTTGTGGCTGTCTACATTTAAAAATGGGAAATGGGAGCGTATTGTCATTTCTAGCAGTAGGACCGAGGGCACCTTTGCAGAAAAAAATGAGACATCATGTGGGAGCTCTTTTTTTCTGAAAGGGACAGAGAGCCTGATTTAAAATCAGATTATGGTCAGGCATGGTGGGGAAGAGGTGAACGACGCTGAGGAGATGACTTGCTACTTAGGACTGCGATTATCATTAATGCAACAGGTTTAGTTGCACTGAGGTCCAAGAGTGTGAGGGGCTCAGAACACCCCAATTATGGAGAGCAGTATTTTTGGGACAAAAAGTGTTTTTGTTTGATGCATTTGCTGTTTTATAAGTCTCACATTTAGTGTAGTTTATTAGCTTTAGAAAAATGACTACCGAAATAATCTCATAAACTTGCCCCCTGCACACAGCCGTGTCCCTCTCGCTCCCCCAATCCTTGCAATAAAGTTTTGGAGGGGTCTTGCCTTTGGGACCTTATAAGTGTTTAGCCATGCAGCACTGCATGACCCAGTGTGTAGTAAATGTGTACAATTACTACACACTGGGTCATGCAGTGTGATTCAGGAATACATGCTTGCCTCAGGAAACATTTATGGACACATTCCAAGGCTTTTTACCGCACAGACAGAAAGACAAGTGCCTCGATGCAAGTCAACAGCACTATACCATTCTGGGTCTGACTGCATCACTAGAGTATTGAACAGCCTATTAAAAAAAGCAATGAAATGCTTTCCAAAGGTGGAGATGTCACATCCCTCATTCCCCAGGCCTTCATTCACCAGGCATTCTTCTCCGGGGTTTTCCATTGAAAACACTGCTTGCACCATTTGCTTACCAGCAAGCTCCCGGCACAGCCCTCTATCCCAGCCCCCTGGGTAAAGGACCACTGGACATAGCCACAACAACAAAATGCTCCCATTGGCCAGGTAGTGGGCAAACAATTAATAAACAGGGACATCACCAGCATCACTTAATCTTCGAGCACCTAAAAACAAAAGAAATAGCCTGACCTTGTGTAATGTAACTGGTGCTTTTGTAAAACGATTTAATACCTTTCGGTCAATCGAGTTCGCACTCTATAAAAATACCCCCCAAAATTAAGCCGACATAGTGTAATATAACTAGTGCTCATGCAAAACGTGTCAACACCTTCTGGTCACATGAATTCATATTATATAAACAAGCGTCAGAGAAAATGGGATGTATGTCGTTACAACGCATGCTTTTTCCACGCATGCCTTTACAACGCAGGTTTTACAACGAAAGTCATTACAACGACTTGCGTTAGGGGGCGCTGGATAGTGAATAGTTTAATTTACTATTCCAACTCCAGTCCCCGTGGATAGTAGGGAAGGTTTTGGATAGTAAATTAAACTATTCCCTATCCTACAGCGCCCTCCAGCGCAAGTCGTTGTAACGACTTGCGTTGTAAATCCTGCATTGTAAAGGTACTGGGTGGAAAAAGTTTCGTTGTAAGGATGTTTCCCGAGAAAATGCGATGGGGGTTGCCCAAGCCCTGCCCGTAACTGATCTGCAGGGTTTGGGAAAAATCCTCGCACTTTGAAGTCAGAGAAAATTAAAGAGGCGATTTTGAAAACAGCATCTGAAGCATCTGACATTTAATCTCGGGATTTGAACAGGATGGGGAGATTTTTGGATGGGTGCCAAAGCTGAACTACTGAAGACGGGCAAACAGTGACACATGCAGGTATCGAAGAAAAAATAGTCCCCCAAATCAACACAAGCATGGAAGCATAATGTTAACAGTAACTGGGTGGTACTATGTGTAAGGAAACCAAATACAACAAACATTTGCAATGCAATCAGCCTCGCCTTTGGGACCTTATATGTATTTAGCTATACAGCACCTTAGCCTGGGTGCTGAAACATCTACTGTTCTTTAACATGGAGGGAAAGTAAGCACCAAACTGCATGACATGCCAGGTATGGGAACACATGGAGAGAAATATTGTCTTTTAGTGGGAAATGGTGTAGCCCAAAGCTCTATTTTTAATATAAAATCAGGGCCTTTGGTGGTCATATCACTGAAAATACAAAATTTGAAAAAAATATTATTGTCTATGGGTGCTCGTGGAGGAAGATTTCTATGGGCTGGAATCTAGAGAATGCTAAAGTGATTCTGGTATTATACTGAACTCTGCTGGTCGTTTTCTTTCAAGAAATTTTAATAGAGGCAGTTGCCAGTAAAATTAAAAAAATAAAGTCCCTCAGCAGAAAGCAATTCTGGTATTTTACTGATCTCCACTGGTCGTTTTCTATCAAGACCGTTAAATAAAGGCAGATCAAAAAAAAGTCCCTAAGAGGAAGCAGACAAGTCTTAGGGCTGATCTCCAGAGCCCACAAAGTAAATACACATACAAGTATACACTAAAGTATATACAAGAGGTCTTGAATGCTCAACCTTAAAAGGAGGGACAAAAAGGAAGGATTAACCACTACCAGGCAAGCATTTTAGAATGACAATCGAAGGAACGAATGAAAAGGCAATGGGCGGGCTGTAAGCCCACAGAGTGAATTCAGTATGTCTTGAAGAGAAAGTGCATGCGCTGCCTAGCCTCGACCTAAAATTATATATCTCTGGAGAGACAAGCAAAAAATCAGCAAATGACAAAGTCAGTTATATATATGCAGGCATAAATGTACCTATTAGTTTTACATATATATATAATTGTAGATTTAAGGATTCTGGGAAATCCGTGACAATTACTGCTTTTTAGGAGTACTTTTGGTATTCTTTAAAAAAAAAAGCAAAACATGGGACATTTACTCTAAGCATAGGCATCGGTTTGAGGAAGTAATATTTTTCTTTTCTTTTTGTGAAACAGGATTTTTGATTCTCTTTAATAAAACAAATGCAATGTCAAAATGAGGTCTAGGTTGAAAGCTCTAAGGGCCAGATGTACGACCATTTCATTGTGCACGTCGCTAATTGCGATTTCTGGGGGACTCGCAATTAGAGACTAGCAAAATGAAATAAACTAATAATTCTCCGACACATTAGCGATTCTCAATGGGGTTGCAAATGACCTGCCTCATCAATATTCATGAGGCAGGTCACAATTTGCAACCCATTGGGAATGGGCCGTAACAGAGGCATGGTGGTCTGCTGGTCACAGAACAGCAGACAACCATGTCTGTGTTTGCTTTTAAACAATGCAACTTTTTTTTTATGCCAGCCTGGGATACGTATCAAAAAAGTTCTGTTTCATTTTTTTTAAGAGCAGGCAGTAGTTTGTGGGACCATTGGCTGCTCTTAAAAAATGTATGCAATGCCAGTCAATTTGCCTTTGTGAATGGCTTACCACTTACTTGAAGAAGGTGTTAAACTGTTATTGTTTTGTGAGCACATTGAAATTGAAAACAATTTGAACTGCCCTTGCAACTCGGGAAGCGACGCACTTGAGAGGCTCCTGTCTTATAGCGATTCGCAAACCCTGTTTTGTGAGTTGATAATAGGTTACTGACTCGCAGAATAGGGTTGGCACATTGCACTTGCCAGGTATGTCACTCCCCTCTCGCTGCAGTTCCATGAGTGCCCCTGTGCCCAGTCTGCCTCTGTTCTTGTGTACACATTTTCTTCTTGAGTGCCCATTTTCCTTTTTTCCTTCAGTCCCTTCGAGCCCCCGATTCCTTCGTGCCCAAAGTTCTGGCTGCTGCTGACCCTGTGGCCCCGCTCCCCAGCACCCAATCGTCCACCCCTGCCATCAGCCTCCCGCCTCCCAGCTGCTCCTCCCTCCCACCTTCCCCTAAAATGGCGACTGCTGCACGGCTGCAGAGTGGCCGCGCGCAGATGCCGGGCCGCTGGCGCGCCTAAGGCAAGCCCGTCTGTGCCCGTCCGCGCCCCGGACCGCACCCAGTGCCAGAACCCCTGCCCCCTCACCAACCACAAAGACCGCCTCCGATACGATGCCAGCACCCTCATCGCAATTTTGCAGGTGACACTTTGTGTCCCTCATCTGCCAAACGATTTAACAGGGTAATGGTATCAGTAACACAATTTTCTCGTGTTTTAGCTGCCACAAGCAAATCGTCAATGTACTGTACCAATGTGGAATTACCAGGCAATATCAGATCTTCCAGGGATTTATTTAACAACTGATTAAAGATAGATGGACTCTCAGTATACCCTTGAGGAATACAACACCAAGCTAGGATCCTATTTTGGAACCTGAAAGCGAAAATTTGCTGGCTTTCTGGATGTAATGGAACTGTAAAGAAGGCGTTACACAGATCTATGACCGTGTACCATTCTGCATCATGTGGAATCTGGTAAAGAATTACTGTAGGGTTTGGAACAATTGGACAACATGGAACAACAATCTGGTTAATTTTTCTTAGGTCCTGAACAATTCTGTATGTTCCGTTTGGCTTTTTAATTCCCATAACCGGTGAATTACATGGGCTGCTCTCAATTTCTTTTAACACACCTTGACTTATGAATTTTTCAATCACTGGAATGACACCCTCAATTGTTTCAGCTTTCATTTTGTATTGAGGAACATTTGGAAAATCTATTCCCTGCTTAACAGTGATTTTTACTGGATCAATATTTTTCATGAGACCCATATCATTTCCTGTAGGTCCCAAATAGCTGGATTAACTGGCTTTTTGAACTCTTCTGGCAAGTCATTTTTATCAAACACAGTAAACAGTAACATTTTCTCCTCATCAACCATTAACATAGTTAATTTATAAAGCCCATCTTCTTCTGCAGTTTGCATTTCAATGCCATCTGGTGAGCAATATATCTTGCAATTCATTTTGCACAATATATCACGACCCAACAGATTAACAGGACTGCTGTCACAAACTAGAAATCTGTGCTTATCTTTGTAGTTGCCTATATCCACTTTTACTGGTTCTGTTAAACTTGTTTTAATTTGCTGATTAGCTACACCTACAACTTGGATGGACTCCCCAGAGAGAGGAAGATTTTCTATTTCTGCTGATCTAACAGTAGAACGGGTAGCACCTGTATCCACAAGGAAGGTAACATCAACATCATTTACTTTACCATTCACAAATGGACCAGACTGATCTACCTCAAGAGTGGGTCCAAGCACACACTCTTCTTCCTCTCTCAGGCACCGTCATGAGTAATCTTCTGAAGAATCACTCTCTTCTTTGTCTTTTAACCAAAATTGAGAAGCATTTGACATGTTAGTCTTTGACACATTATTTACCAAATTACCTCCACAGAAACCTGTTTCAGGAGAAAATCTCTGTGTGTTAGCACTACCAGGGAATGGTGCTTGAGGTACCTGGCTCTGCTGAATTTGACTCTGCTGTACCTGGTTCTGCTGAAACTGGCTTTGCTGTATCTGGCTCTGCTGATTCGCTACCTGTCCCTCTAGCTGTCGCTGCTGACTTAACTCATTTAACTGCTGCTGTAGCTGTTGTTGTTGCTGCGGATTTAACTCACACTGCACCTGTGGATTCAATGAATTATTTTTTAAAATTTTTGGGCGGGTTTTTACACTCGCGTTTCCAGTGTCCAATCTCGCCGCAATTAAAACATGGAAGCTTTTGTTTCAGCTCTTCAACATTCACATTAAATTTTGGCTTATTATTATTAAAATTATTCTTAAACTTTCCCTGATTCTGCTGCTGCATAGAAGCTAACTGTTGTTGTTGCTGCTCTGCTACCTTCACTTGTGCCCACATCGCTTTTTTCTTGAGATTCTTTTGCTTTGCGTCTATCTCATCACTGCAATATTTTGCCTTTCTCAAAATTTCATCCACTGAATGTGCTTGCCAGCAGACAATTCCATTTCTAATTATGTCACCAATTTCAGGTCTCAGGCCATATACAAATCTGTATATAAAGTGGCTCATATCCTTCTCACTTAATTTTTCATAGCCGCTGTACTGTTTGAAAACTAACAGTAACCTTTCATAAAATGAGTGAACTGATTCTTTTGGTTCCTGGTTTGTTCTGTATATTTTAACCCAGTCCACTTCTTTCGGGGGAATTTTTGCTTTCAACCAGCAAATCACTTTATTATAAATGTCCATGACATCTTTTGCTGGGGCACCTGTAACTGGGTCTCGGGGAGGTTCTTCTTTTGGCCAATCCACAGAAATTTTGCATTCTGTCCAAAGATCTGACGGGACAACAATGTCAAAGAAACCATCTAGATCAATCCACAGAACTTTTGACACTTTTATGAATCTGTCTACCTGTCGATACCATTCAACTGGCTTTTCTCTCAAGCGTGGAAAATCATTAGTAAACAGGAGAATATCCTGTCTGGACCAAGGGACATGTACATACCCTCCTCCAGCTATTTCCCTCATTGGAAATTCTGAAACTACTTCGTTTCTTAATCTTTTATCCTGTTCTTTCTTTGACCATTTTATTCTCCATTTACCTAATTCACCTAATTTTCTCAGAAAACCTATTAATTCTCTTATATGTGTCATTCTTCCAGCAGCATTCAGATTATCAATGTCTCTTTCAGAGAAATCCACTCTGTAATGTTTCTGAAAATGTTTCTGTTACTCAAATCAATTTCTAACTCAGCAGCCATTTCTTCCAGTTGTTCATACCTGTTCTTCGTTTTCCATTGAATACTTTTACAGATAAATAGCAATTCATCATCCTGATACAATTTCAAATTGTCAGTACCAATTGTGCCAATGATTAATTCTTCCAAATCAGCCTTTAATTTAGCAACATCAAGCTTTTTATAATCAGGAGCTTCAGGGGACAATCCATTTTGAGATAATTCTATTCTATTTAAAGTTTTCTCCGACAGACCTGAATCTGATTCTGCCACTGATGGAGTTGGTGTTTGCGAACCAGACAGACTTCCATTTAATGTTAAATTTGGCATCATAGATTTTTCTCTACGAATCTCTGAAAGTTCCGAATAAAATCTCTCAGCAACTTTTTGAATTTCTGCATTTAATGGAACAGTCAAAGCTGAATGTCTATTGTCTCCTTGATCAACAACTGGTACAACAGGACCAATAGTTACTGGTACTGTCACTGCTTCCATGCCTTTTGTCAATTGTTGAATTAAATCTTCTTTTGCTTTATTGTACCTAGAAATTTCTGGGATGACAGCAGGTATTCTCTCTTGATTTCTCACAAAATTATTTTCCTGTTGCGGGAATCTGTTTTCTCTGGGTGTACTACAATTATTTACTGACCCTACTCTTTCAGGTAATTTTAAAAATCTGGGAGAACCTTCTTCAGCTTCCCTAGGAGGTGCACTTGGAGAAGTTTCTGTAGAAACTCTCGGGGTAGATTGAGAACCTGCTCGATAAGGTGGTGGTTTGCGTTTAGTAGCATAAATGTCTTCTAAAACCGCATCGTCTAATTCCTCATCAATTCTCCTTCCTGCTGTCTTTTGTTCTAGATCTTCAGTAATCATTATTCTCACTGGATACAGACCATCATACATATCAGCCTTTCTCCAGCGCCTCACTTTGTCTTTATGTGTTTCCCTATTTAAAATATATTTTGAATTTCTAGGTGCTAGGCATTTGCTCTCACGCTCAAGTTCCATCATCTCAACCTCCCATTCAACCAATGCCTCAAATTATGTAGGTCTTGGCTTCGGCACAAGATCCATCATTTTTCCTCTCAAGTTTCTCAAAACTTTCATATTAAATGACCCATCTTTTGGCCAGGCTAATACGCCATCATTTCTGGTATAATGCATCCAATTATCAAACCAAATTACAGTATGATAGCCTTATTCGCCTTCCATATAGGCTGCGGGTGTTTTGTACTTATGAAGTAATTTACCACCATGCGTTTCAATCTTCTTGTCAGGTTTAAAATAATTTTTTACTTTCTGAAACCATGAAGGCTTCTTTTTCTCACTATCATTCCAATAACTCATGATTTTAGGTCAAAATCGTTGTTCCGTAAGCTTCGAAAATGTTTTCTGGTGTTCCGTTATTCCAAACAATCCGTGCGCGAAAGACACCAACAAACCAATTAGGTTAAGCCACGTCACCACCTTGCTCTTCCAATAGAAATACAGTATTCAGAACTAACCAATCTGGTACCAGCTCGTCACAATCACGTGAGCCAATCAGTGCGCTTTCTGTGACGTATGTTAGCCAATCACAGCGCGAACCGAAATGACGTATGCTACCGCTGCAGCTTCTCTGTGTGTTACTTCGTAAACTCACCCCTCCTTCACAAATCTTTTTCACAGCGCCATTTTTAACAAAACTTTCCAATGAATTTTAATTTAGTAACTACAAATAAACAAACCACTTGTCTGTTTCGCTAACGAAGTGATAGCTTTACAGTCATACAGAATTCATTCTACGCATAAAATAGACGACGCTATTTCTATACGATCATTTATTCACACTTACATACGAAAACCCTGATCATTCACGCACGAGATCTTGGCAGGACTTGAACCAACCACAGAAAATGTCAAACGTTGATAAGAATAGACGACGTTATCTCACCCTTCTCTCAAGCTTAGATAAATCCTACTACTCTTTTCACAGAAAGTTTTAAAACGGGCAACAAGTCCCTATACTTAATGCTACAATTTCATAGGCAATCCTCACTATAACATTTAACCAGACAATCTAATATCCCTAAACTTGTGTTGCACGTCCACAACACGTGATATATTCTATACCACAATTTGAAACAGAACAAATAGACTGTGTAACTCTTCTAGTCACACTACCCTTTGCCGGCAAATAACCAGGAATATTTCACACTGCTGGAAAAAATCCTTACGACTACATATAACAATCTGACAAAATCAAAAACTTAACATTTGTTAAACATTCATCCTATGACTATACCAACATATATATAACATGTATGTCAAAAACAACATATAACCGTACGAATGCTACCAAAAACTGATCCAGGGCTCCTACTAAAATTCTGCATAAATGATGTCACCATCTACTACAAGACTTACCAATCAATACCAGGCCATAGAAATAACAAAGCAGCTGAATCATGAGGCGAATGAATCTAATATGTTGTTTTTAAATTTTCTACAATAAACAAGACCAGCTTGTCATTTTAAAAGTTTATTTTATAATTCTTTGCATAAACTTTATTAGCTCTTTATTAATATCAAAGCTTTAATTTTATTAATTCAGTTTAATTCATTAGTCATTGGCTCAAAAATCCGACAGTTCAACATTGCATAAAATGATAAATTTAAGAAAACATTAACCCTAATCCCTAAGTTAGCTTTCTGACCTGAAAAGGAAAAATAAATTCAATAAACAGTTGAATGCTTACAATCCATGGGAAATCGGACAGCACTTCGCCCTCGGGAAACAGTCAGCCCCATTCCCCTCAAGAGGCCCAATTTTTTATACCATTTTTGCTCGCTAATCTAACTAAATGTAATATTTCCACAAACTTCAGCACCCTGATTGGTTGCTGACTGTCAGACCACCAAAACCACCTCTTCCAGGGAAAGAACGTCACCATATTATTGTTCATTGACATAGAGTGACATCGGCTTCCGAGCGTTTTGCAAAAATTTTAAAAGTTGCTTCTCTGGTTTCCTCCCTGTCACTTCCTCTGCCTTGTAAAAAGAACATTCAGAGCAGTTCGTGTACAAGTCTCTATTGTCAGAGCCACAGTCCTTTCAAAAGTAAAGCAAAGCTCTCCATGGAACAGTTCCAATATGACTGCACTTGGCTCCAACTCTGCTCACGTACAGGCCGATCAACATTCTTCAGAACCAGAACTAGGCCTCTAACCACTCTCGGGCTAGTATTTAAACAAACACAAAAGAGTGATTAATTCAGGTAAAACAAACCCTTCTGTTACCCACCCGACCATTGCTAATAATTAACCCATTAATAAATGACATCTAGCAAAGCAAACGAATAAAGCAGCACATAAAATATCTACCATTCTTCATATAGTCCAGCTTTAAGTTTCTGAAAGAGTAAAAAGATGATTAAATGATACACAGACAGACAATTACAACATAAGACAAACATGTAAGCACATATATTAAAGCACATGCCATAAATGATCAGCCGCATATTAATAGTGACAAAGACAAAAGGACAAACATGACAAACAAAACAATATTAATCATGTGTTACAAAACAGACTCGCAAATGCAACAAAAGCACATGTTATTAGTTCCCACGTGTTCAAGAGTGTGGTGCAATCTTATTCTAGGTTATGTTATGTTATGTTATAGGGGGTTTTGTATAGCGCTCAGCTACTCCAAAGGAGTGTCCCGGCGCTTTCAGACCAACAGGTCAGCAGCTAACACATAACACAACAGGAAAAAGGACCGGCAAAAAAAGAAAACAGAAAACTAAAGACAGAACAACCAGGTTTTACGTCCCTTTCTAAAAGCAAGCAAATTGGCAGTGCTGCGGAGTGATAATAGAAGAGTATTCCAGAGCTGAGGAGCAAGCCGTTTGAAGGAACGTCCACCAGTCCGGGCTTTCTTCACCGCTGGCACCACCGCAAGAGAGAGAGATTCTGATCTCAGGGCCCTAGTAGGTTTGTAAAAGGCTAGCCTTTTCCGAATGTAGGTTGCTCCCGTAGAATAGAGCGCCTTGTGGGCCAAAGTAAGGGTCTTAAAGGCAATGCGCTTTCTGACAGGGAGCCAGTGCAAGGTGGATAAAAGGTCAGAGGCACTGGCACGGCGGGGAAGACCATAAATGGCGCGGGCCGCCGAGTTCTGGACTACCTGAAGACGCTGCAGCAGGTAGTCGGGCAAACCCAGGTAGAGAACATTGGAGTAGTCCAGCCTCGAGCCAATGAGGGCATGGACGGTAATTTTGCGATGGTCAATTGAGAGCAGAGGGAGAAACCTCCGAAGCATCCTAAGCAGGCCAAAGCAAACGCCCACAAGGCCAAGAACTTGGGCTTTCATCGTCAGGCCGTTATCAATTTTGACCCCCAGATTTTTCGCCACGGTGGAGGAGGATACCGGTGGAAACATGTCATGCGGCCACCATTCCTGCCAACTCAGGTCAGATTGGCACCCAAAAAAGAGCACCTCAGATTTTCCAGGGTTACACTTAAGACTATTGCCCTGAAACCATTCAAATACCGCTCCCAGGCAAACACGAATAGTCTCTCCATCGAACTCAGCCCCCTTTGCACATGTGAAAAGGAGCTGGGTGTCGTCGGGGTATGACATTATCTGGGCCCCAAAGGACTCAGCCAGCACCGCCAAAGGGGTCAGAAAGATATTAAAAAGTGTGGGGCTCAACACGGAGCCCTGCGGTACTCCAACCTCCAGCGGCGGCACTTCGGCTGAGTAAGGGCGGGCCCAGACCACCTGCCGGCGACCAGACAGGTAAGATTGAAACCAGCTCAACACCGTCCCACGCAGACCAATCTCATACAGTCTGCGGAGGAGACCTTCATGAGGGACGGTGTCGAAGGCCGCCGACAGATCAAGCATGACCAACACGGCCCTACCCCCTGAATCCAGCACATCCTTAATAGCCTCACTGACTTCGAGAAGCGCAGTTTCAGTGCTAAAGTTGGTCCGGAAGCCAGACTGGGTAGCATGCAGCAGGCTATGTGACTCAAGAAAGGCAGAGAGGACCTTATGGACATGCTTCTCAACAATTTTGGCAAAAGCAGGTAGGAGAGAGATCGGGCGATAGTTAGCATGAAGGTCAGGATCAAGGCCCGGTTTTTTGAGAAGCGGAACCACCCTCGCCTCTTTCCAAACACCAGGAACAACGCCACTGGTCAAGGAGCAATTCAGCACAGGATTCACAAGAGGATTGAGGTTGGATTAATAAAACAAATCATGCAACAGCTCATTAATAGATTAGTTCATGTTACAGGGAAATGAATCCACGAGTCAGAATAAAATAATTTCTGAAGCTCGCTTCATCACTCTCAACCCAGGACGGACCCCCACCTGCTACAGGGCCACCCCGAAGCACACCCACGGTCCCTTCACATGCCAGAACTGCAGCTTCTCCTGCATCAAAGACCCAGAGACACCCGCCACGACAGAACACAACCAGCTCCGATGCATCCTGATCAACACCCGCTCTGCACACAAACATGCCATCGAGCTCTGTGGCCTACTCAACACCACATCACCAGATGTTGCCTTCCTGACCGAGACATGGAAGAACAAAGCCTCCTCTCCAGACATTGCCATAGCCATCCTAGACGGATACAAGATCACCCGCAGAGACCGCACCAATGGAATCGGAGGAAGAATCGCCATTGTCCACAAGAAGACCATCAGGGTCTTCACAAACACCGACGACACTCTCAGCACCGTGAACACATGCACTTCCAGAGCCACACGGACCCCAAGACTACCCTAAGAGGCACCCTCGTCTACAGACCACCCGGACCCCGACCACAGTTCTGCGATACCACCGCCGACTTCATCAGCACGCACGCACTGACCTCCACCGACTACATCCTCCTCGGAGACCTGCATTTCCACCTGGAGAACAACAACGAAAGCAACTCCTCTACCCTAATAGACAACCTCGCCTACCTCGGACTGGAACAGCTCATAACGCCGACCCACATCGCCGGACACCCACTAGACGCCATCTTCTCCTCAAACCCCCATGTCTCCTTCAGCCACGTCTCGGAACCCACCTGGACCGACCACCACTGCATCCACTTCACTTTTCGGAAACCCGTCACACATCACCGCACCCTACAGATCCCCCGTCGCCACTGGGGCAAAATCACTGAAGCACAACTACAGACAAACCTCGCACTGAATCCTCCGACCAACCCCGCCAACCCTGATGATGGTGCGCGCACACTCAGACGATAGATGGACGACTGCACCAACACCCTAGGCCCGCTGAAAAAACAAAACCTCAAAGACACCAGCAAGTGAGCCAACTGGTTCACCCCGGAACTCCTAGTGTCCAAGCGCACCTGCCGGAAGATGGAGAACATATAGCACAGCGAGAAGTCACCAGGCAGCCGCACTGCCCACAAAGACGCCATCTGCAACCACCACCACCTCATCAGGACCGCCAAGAGAACATCCTTCAAAAACAGCCTCGACAACAATGCACACAACAGCAAGGAGCTCTTCAATGTCGTTAAAGAACTCTCCAACCCCAGCTCCAACGCCAACGACATCCCGGTGTCGAAAGCCCTGTGCAACTCCCTTGCCACCTTCTTCTACTGCAAGATCATCGACATCCACGACAGCTTTAACCCCCGGACGTCCTCAACAGGCTCCAACGCACTGGACCCACCTCACCCCACCAACCACGACCCCCTGACAACCTGGCCCAACGTGAGTATTGAAGACACAATCAAGACCATGGGCACAATCCACTACGGCTTGCCGTCTGACCCTTTTCCACACCATATCTTCAACAAAGCCGGCAGCTCCATCGCACCCCACCTACGCAACACCATCAACCTCTCCTTCGAGACCGCGACCTTCCCTGAGAGCTGGAAGCACGCTGAGATCAAAGCCTGACTGACGAAACCCAAGGAGGACCCGAGCAAACTCAAAAACGTCCGGCCCATCTCCCTGCTTCCGTTCCCAGCTAAGGTCATCGAGAAGATAGTCAACATCCAGCTCACCCGCTACCTCGAAGACAACAGCATCCTAGACCCCTCCCAGTCAGGATTCTGCAACAACCACAGCACCGAGACCGCCCTCATCGCCGCCACAGATGACATCAGGATCCTACTGGACAGCGGCGAGACGGCGGCCCTTATCCTTCTGGACCTTGCCGCCTACTTCCACACCGTCTGCCACCGCACACTACGCACTCGTCTCCACGACGCAGGGAACCGAGACAAGGCCCTGGACTGGACCCCCTCCCTCCTCTCCAGCAGAACCCAGAGAGTCCGCCTCCCCCCGTTCTGATCCGAAGCCTCCAAGATCATCTGCAGCGTCCCTCAGGGCTCCTCCCTCATCTCAACGCTGTTCAAAGTCTACATGGCGCCCCTT
The DNA here is from genome assembly GCF_964263255.1 of Lissotriton vulgaris. Classification (NCBI taxonomy): domain Eukaryota; kingdom Metazoa; phylum Chordata; class Amphibia; order Caudata; family Salamandridae; genus Lissotriton; species Lissotriton vulgaris. The sequence continues at coordinate 2,126,142,227 of NC_141685.1, forward strand.
GCACATGGCCCGGCATCATGATCTCAACATAATCTCCTCCGCCAACGACATGCAACTGATCCTCTCCCTCACCAAGGACCCTCTCACCGCCAAATCCAACCTCCATCAGGGAATGAAGGCCATCGCAGAATGAATGGAGGACAGCCACCTTAAGCTGAACACATCCTCATCCTTGGGCCCAACCCTTCAGCATGGGAGGACTCCTGGTGGCCCAAATCACTGGGGACATCCCCCGCACCCACCAACCACGCACGCAACCTGGGAGTCATCCTCGACTCGAAACTCACCATGACGAAACAAGTCGACGCTGTCTCCTCCACCTGCTTCAACACCATCCGTATGCTCCGCAAGATCTACAGATGGATCCCAACTGACACAAGGAAAATAGTCACCCAGGTCCTAGTCAGCAGCAGACTCGACTACGGAAACGCCCTCTACGCCGGCGCCCCGACCAAGCTCATCAACAGACTGTAAAGAATCCAGAATGTGTCTGCACGTCTGATCCTCGATGTTCCGCGACCACGTCACCCCCCACCTCAGGAACCTGCACTGGTTCCCTGTCGACAAAAGAATCTCTTTCAAGGTCCTGATCCACGCACACAAGGCACTCCACAAGACCGGCCAAGCTTACCTCAACAGTCGACTCTCCTTCTACGCACCCAACAGAAAACTCGGCTCCGCAGACCTCTCCCTGGCCACCATCCCACGCATCCGTAGAGCCACAGCCGGCGGCAGATCCTTATCCCACCTCGCCGCCACAACTTGAAACACCCTCCCCCTCTTCCTACGACAAACCGTAGACCTTCTAACCTTCAGGAGACAACTCAACACCTGGCTGTTTGACCAGTAGCAACAGCACCCCTCCTCCCTCCCACTCAGCTCCTTGGAAACCTTGCGTGTATGTAGTGTGCTCTACAAATTGTATTGTATTGCACAAGCCGTTTTAGCGGTTACAAGCAGAGTGACTCTCCATTTACGACCACTAAAAATGGTCAAACATCTGATTCTCAAATACAGATGTTCATACCCCTCATAAATGCTACTTGAAATGTATTAGGCATCATTTGAGTTTCATTTACTTATTGGTGCATTCAATTATTTCATAGAACCATGACACATTTTATTTGCTTTGAAAGCTTGCATTCACAATCAAGTCCACAACTGCACAGATAAAACAGCCATCTTCCAATAAACTAGGTATTTTCCTAGACTATCTGAAATATTAATATACTGACATTCACTTGGAGCTGTAAGATCTGTTTAAACAGTTCAATAGCTATGATGTTAGAAGCATCTAAAATCTCTGTATCTCGATAGACAGTGTGTAATATTTATGCATGCATAAATGCACACCTATATCTTTTACGTATAAATAAATACTTACAAATTTAAGGACTCTGGAAAATATGTGCTCTCATGGACCGGGTCTGTCAGAGCTCAGAAATCTAATGAGGAGAGCTCCATGTCAGATGCCTAATCTTGAAAATTAAGTGTAACCTAAGGGATATCTTTGCAGTATTAAGGCTCTGCCTGTAGGATCTTTATCAGCTGATGGATAGGTCTTCCATATGAGACAACAGCCTTGAAATGCTCTGTACACCGAGGGACAGGTTTGCTGTCCAAATCCTTGGTTTGTTAAATCTGTGTAGCCTAAGTGGCAGATTCAATAGGCCTGAGATTTCAAGAGTAATGTTACCAGAGGAACTGCACTGCTGCAAAAGTATGAACGAGTAGGAACTATTTAACCAGAGAGATACGTTGTTGTCAGATATTTAACCCTGTAGCGACTATGTAGTTTGCCGGATTGCAATTCTATTTTAGGATAGATCAGAGCCTGTAAAGTCTGTGCCACCAAAGTAATAGCTTTGCGGTTAGATGTCTGATCCTGTAATATCTCTGTAATCAGAGATGTTTATAGTGTCATGAGAATGAGCATGTAACATTGAAATATCCTAAAAACAGCTGCACTTTTAGATACCTGAGCTCAAAAGACCACCAATAAGCATGTAGAGCATGTCTAAACTAGAAAATATGTAGCTGTCAGAAGCTGGATCAACTGAGATCTCAGTCACTTATTTGATATTTCTTTTGATAAATACTATTGCATGTAAAATCATTTTAACTTTTAATATCTAAGGTACCTTCCACAATGGTCAGTAGGCAGGCTATCAGTCTACACACAAAAAGGTCTAATTCATGGATATTACCACAAAATATGTGAAGATAAGCTTTGTAGTCAGCACCTCCCAAGATATTTCTCATCTGCTATCCCCTCAAATCTGGAGCTGCACTTGTGTGTAGTAAATACAATGTTGGATTTTAAGTTTCACTAATCTAAACACAACTTCCTTAACGTACATATGTGCCTCATCCCAATAGCCTCCCTCTTGGCAATACACACAATTTTTCCTTCCTTTCAGTTTTTTCAATGTGTTGCTCGGTTGTCCATCAAGGGTTTTATATACTGTAATGGAATGTCTCTCTAGTAGAGCAACCAGTACTTCATATCCCACTGGTGACTCATCTTGAACCTTGCTCAATAACACTTTATTTTTCAAGTGGGGACCCTAGTCTTGAAAAGCAGAATCAATGAGATTCAAACAGGAAAACCTCTCCTCTCTAAGTCTCAGGAAGCTTAATTTGTTCATCAATCATCAATCAGCCAGTCAGGGGTTTTTAAAGCACACTACTCACCTCTGTGAAGACTCCAATCATACCCTATGTTTAGAATCCTTTCAGAGTCTTTAAACCATTCTGCAAAGCCAACTTTCATAGTGGTGTCTCTATCGTAAGCACCTCTGTCCAGCATTAACTGTCTGTAAATTGTCTAGTCCTGTTATACCACCTTCCTATGGTCTGGCAGCTTGGATAGCATTCTCTCACCTACTTAGCCCTAGGAAACCTCTTCCACGCAATGCACTCCTTTTTTCCATCAAAGGAGATTCTAGCTAGAATTCAAAAACCCAACTATTCAGTACTACAAATTAGGATGCAGAGCAAAACGTAAATATATCTGGAAGAGCAATCCTACAAACATGTTCCTTTGGTCAGTGTTCATGGGAAAGTCTGGGTTTACAACCATCCCAGAGGAGCATATGCACCACCCCATCCATTCAAGATAATTATTTTTCATGTACCTAGTAAGTTAAATTCTGCAAAGAATAGAGAACATTTGAGTGCGTATTTTTTATATATTGAGTCTCTACCCAACATTCAGAGGAAGTGGTCGCCAATTAGTACACATCTCCTTCAAATGTGCCAGTGTCACTAAGAGGCTCTTATCAATGAAAGTGTCCCTATCTCTAGTAATATAAATCGCCAGATATTGGTAGCCCTTCATACTCTTAGGGTAACCCAGTAGGAAGAGTATCAATCTATTCTAATTGATCAGGAATCTGAAGTATCTATCAAATATTTAGACTAGGTCCAGAGACTGCCTAATGAAGAGGCTGGGTCTGCTAGACATAAAGGAAGATCATTTTTATATAATGATATCCAATTTCCAACTGCTTTATTCCCTGTTCTGAGGGAAAGACAGACAAAGAGGCGTCATTTACCTTCACCCTGACAAAAGGGTTGGAATGCAGTAAACGACTACCTGCATTGAAAATGAGGGTCTAAAGCCCATCCTCTGCAGGATTAGCGGCATGAAAGTCCTTTTGCCAGAAGGCTTTTGAGGCACCCACATTAGAAACACATGCTGCTGCATACGGAGCCGAATTCTTGCCATATGTTAATTTAAAAGACCCGGAAGTGGCTGAGAATGCATTTTTAAGAGCTGCCCTTAAATTCTCCCAAAGTAAGCCACTTATTTTTAACATGATTTAGGCCTCTGGTCTATTGTACCCTGAGTGCATCTGAAATCTATTTTCTTTTGGGTACAGATTTATTCTACATCTGAGCTGCAGAATATAGGGTGGGATTAATAGATGTTCTTGATAAATTACAGAGAGGTGTTCTATTACCCTGGCTGGACTATGTAAAACTGTCCCTATACTCCAAATCTATGTGAGTATTGTTTGCCCCCAAAAGTATTCCATCTTCCACAAATTTGAGAGTGAAGACCATCTACTGGGAGCTCGAGGAGGATACATTCGTCAAACAGGAGGGTTTGGGCAAAATGACTGATTGTTTCATTGATTCAAGCCATGAAATGATATTGACCCCCTCATTCACTAAAGTTCTTTATATAAGGTTCAGTTTAGGTTAATTACAGCTTGCTTCCTTTACAGCCAAATGAAATAGTCAACAAGGTAAAAAACAAAATGTGTTTTGTCTGCATTGGTGAAGAAACTGATGATCACCTTCTCTTTTTCTGCCCTAAGTATTATAAGCAGGTTTGGTGTTGGATTTCTCCTTTGTGCCGCCTTTTAGGTGTCGTTCAATACAGGATAGAAATAAGGATACGTGGAGCAGACACGTTCCTGGGCATACTTTTCCCCATTGCTAGATGTTTGGGGAGCATATGGCCAATTTGAAAAAAAATAAGGCTCTTTTACCCTTCTTTGCTTTCTGTCTAATGTATAATTCCCCCCCTCTTGGGCAACAAGGTTTTAATAATTTTAGAACTTGTTTTACATAACAATGTAAGCTGAAGCACTTGTACTTCATTCAGCTATGTTGTCTGTGTGGCAGGGAGGGGTACATAACCTAACTGTAGTCCTGCATTCATACCATCTTGTTACACCATGGATAAAGCCCTATGCTCTATGTGTTAAATGGAGTATGCAGGCACCTAACAATGTATTGGGGTACCCACCTTTTAAAATGTATTATTCTGGTATGAAGATTTCCACCGCGCTTACTGCAGCACAGCATGTATAAAACCTACTTGTAGGCATGACGAACCATAATAGGTTTTTGTCTATGGCGAAGTGTTTATACTTATGGTTTGTGTTCTTAGGTCAATAGTGGATACTTCTATAAATATTTTATGTGAGGTATTTGTATATTTTCTAGTTATCTTGTATTGCACTTTTCGTTTCATTATTTTAATTGTATTGATTATATGACCATTGGTCAAAATAAAGTAATTAAAGTAAGACATGCATCTGTGCAGTCTCCTCCAATTGTGCTTAATGAATCTACCAGGCATAAATCCTGATTAATTGGGCGCATAATCAACATTATCACCACATAGAAGCAGTTGCTCAGAATGTGGCCAATAATTTAGTCTTGATGTTCCAGAGGGATATGGGCCCCAATTGGGGGAGAGGGTTGGGTGGGGGTTACTGGGTCAATTTTCGAGTTCTAGAGTAGCAGTCCATAGTTCCATCAGTAAGTCACCCCGCTCTCTCACTCTATAGAACATATCCAGGTTTCAACCACCTATCTGGTGAGAAAATCATTTAAAGATCTGTGAAAGAGACCACTTAGAACCTGGCCTTACCCCCTTTTAACTGGGATATCACGTGCAACAACTCCTCCACCGTAAGGTCATTTTGGTATCTAAGGAAGGAGTCGGATGATTCTTCAAAAATCTCTTCATATCTTGCATGTTCTCTTCCCACCTTAAAGTATAAACCCTGCTAAGAATATAGTACAGAATTGGAACATCTCTGTATCAGAATAAAGTATATTACCATTCAGATTCTTTATGAGCCAGAGTACAACTTCTTTCCTATCCAACCACACCAGTAATTTACCAGGTTAATTGCCTACCCCATACAGTGAGTGCTGTTTATTACAGAAGCATGCCCTGTCAAGCACCTCCATTAACATCCTATATTCATTTTTATGTCAAAATTGTTATATGACTCCCTGACTCCAGCTGAGGGTCTCTACAAATGGTCAGTTTTTCGTGTGATCTGCAGAATAGCATCCCTGCAGCAGGTGAGCTATTATCTCTGTGGGCTGTGCTCCCGGTTTAGGCTGGGAGTCTTGGTGTCCAGTGGTCTCCTACCACAATGGGCTCTTTCCACAGAGAAAACGTTTGAGCAAATCTGTTATGAGAGATTTAACATATTCAAAATATTGCCCTTCTACCCGCTTGGGCATTCCTACAAAGCAGAAATTATTTCTGCTGGAGTGTCCCTCAAAGTCCTTGGCTCTTGCCATCAGATTCTGATTGTCCACCTTCAATATTTCAATTTCTTTCTTCATGGCCGTAATAACTGTTGAGTGCTTCGACTGTATCTTTTCCCTACACCTGCGCCATCTGAGACATTTCTAATACCCATGCTAAAGAGACTAACATGCCACAGTGCCAAATTTAGATTGTAACACTAACCTCAATTTCCTCACCACTGCCAAGACCTTCTTTAGGATTTGCTCAGGCACACCTTTCAGATTCTGCTCTGTGGAATCAGCAGAAGGAGGCAGCTGAACCGGTCTTCCATGAAGTGACTCCTTAAGGGATCTATACTGGTCAATCTGATTAGTTAAATTGACCTTGGGTCATATTATACATAGTGCCCCTGGGCACATCGGGCATTTGCTTCTACTTTGGGTGCCCCCCGGGAACAGTGGTATTACGGATTAGGCCGGAGATGCTTGTGCGTTCCCTTCAATAACATTAATACCACTGGCGAACATGTAGTGACAGCGCTATCATGAGAGGGTGTGCCCTCATTTGCATTGGGACGTGATCCTGTACAAATGAGGGGATCACTTTGTCTCTGCGCCCACGCCATATTACAGTCGTCGGCACAGAAGTAAACATGCCTTTAAGAGGTGCACTGAAAGTGGGCCACAAAAATGTGGCACACTCTTAGAGCGCCTTCTAAAGGCAGACCTCTGTAGAGGGGAAATGGGTCCCATGGTCAGCCCAATCATGCCCCTGCAGGCGGGTGCAGTCACTCACTACACCCAACTGAAAGGAGATCGCTCTCTCCTCTTGAATCACAGAGCGGCTTTGAAGCAGCCTCTCTGTATTCCACTTGAATGTGCTGCCCCCAGTGCAGCGCGTGCTTGCAGCTGGCTTGGGGGTAGTGCATTCTGTAGAATACAGTGCCCTTTTCCTGTTTGAAAGATGTGCTGTGGCGCAGACAGGGAAAGTGCATCAGTATATATAATACTGCCACAGGTGCACTATTGTGGCCCATAATTGGCAAAGATAAACACAATCATCAAAAGGAGGGAGAAGGTTTTTCACACTCCAAGGAGTCTTGCAGCAATAAGAGGAAACAACATCCGTCCTCCTTGTTCTATTTTCAGGCACCCAGCGCACAATAGAAGAAAGAAGTTGTGGTAAATGCTTACTGATAGGATGCCATAGCACATTTGAGGCTGTCCTGTAATTAGTCCAAACATAATGTGCCTCTTAGTGGTAAATGTTTTGGCCACTGAAATTACCAACCACCAGGATTTAACTCTAACCCTCCTATGCTGACTTTCACAGCTCTAGGGAACACTACTGAATGAGGGTTGTAACCATATCGTGTCCTCTGAGAGAAAGGAGCATTAGCGCAGTATTTGCAAAATACTTTTCATAAATTTATAGTGACAAAAATGATGTAGCCCAGAAAGTATCACCCCACGTTCCTTGCACACCACACAGGTTCTCAGGTCATGGGAAATGTCCTGGGCAACATGCTACCATCCGTGAGCCAGCTAAAAGGGCTTCATGGCAGGAGGCTACCACATCAATCTTGAACCACTTATATATCCCAGCAGGTGGGCAGTACTCTCAGGTGTGGCCTATTTTCCTCCTATTTCCTTCTTAATGGTAGCGTATTAAGCATAAGAACTTTTAGGTTTTTGGTACCTTTGGAGTAAGCAATATCAACCACCATACAAAAACAATGCAATTTCCTATAACTGGATCCAACACCCCTCAACCCTGAGAGTGTGGTAACACAACCCACATTAGGATACATTTGAGGGGCCTCATCTACCTCCAGCCATAAACAGCAAAAATATTGAGTGAGAGCCCGAGTAAAGCAGCTCTGCATTCTCACAAACATCTCACCTTTAGAAATTTTTTTGATCACTGTGGCCACTGCAGGATGCATCATCTAGGGAGACGAGCTCCTAGATCAAGTGAAAGTCTACAGTCTTGCAGCCAGAGTATCCTTCAATATCCAATTCTTTTGGAGAAGACCTTAGCCTGTGCAATGTCTGTAACCTGATAGAAAGTTTTACTGAATAAAGCCTGAGAAAAGTGTGCGTAACTTGTGGGAAAGCTCTCCTGTCCTGAGTCTATGCAATTTCTATAGCCATCTCTAATTCCTGAACATATAGAATCCTTGCATCATAGAGAATAGCTGCCTACAGAGAGGGGAGAGAGGATCTCCTCAGAGAGGCAAGATGGCCGCTGACAGGTTGTGGTGAGGAGTCGCTCTGGGCTACCTCCTGGCTATACCCCCTGTAGGCTAATACCTAGGATGAATCCCTGTTCCCCAGATGGCGCTTGAGATCTGGCTTCGTATAAGACTGCTGGAGTCGTCGTTTGTCAGGAAGGTGCTTAACAGAAGATTCGGTTTTTGTTGGCTGCGACTGAAAGCAAGCCGTTTCAGTGGAAAGTGTGCTGACAACCAGGTGCACAAGATGCTGTTACCGCCGCGACCTTCGAGGCCAGAAAAGGAGAAAGAAAAGAATAAACCGCAGCCGGATCTCACTATAGGCAAGCAGAAGCAAAATGCGGACCCTGGGAAGATTGAGGCAGTATCTGGATTACAGAGGGCACCGGGGGCCATACGGAAATCAACTGCCCCAGCCTCAACGCCTAAAGGAAAAAAAGCAGAGCTACGCGGCAAGGCGCTGATCCCGGTACAAGAACGGTCCAAAAGCGGCCCCGCGGTAACAATGAAAGAAAGTGTAAGCAACGCGGACAATCAGGCAGTGGGTCCCCCGGGCAAGAATAAAGATATGGGTATGAGGCAGCCTACCGTGATTGAGGCGTTTACCCCAAAAAACTCTCTGCAGCCCGATGGCGGATCAGCAGGCACCGGAGGCGTCCTCGAGGACGCTGCAGAGGACGCTCCCGCAGACGCTGGTCTGGCTGCTAGGCAACAGCTACTCACTGAGTCAGACGGCGAGGACGGCGGCGATGGTGGTGACGGCAGAAGCAGAAGCAAAGCTAGAATTGACAGAGCGAGTAGGGAAATGGACGGTGAGATTGCTGTGGATCTCGAGTTGGACATGAATGCTGGTAAGGATTACAGCGATGAGCAGGCTGGAATGTTGATAAGCCAACCTCATGATAATGTAGGATATACGGCTAAAGCTGCAGGGAATGCCGATATGCTTGAAGCCCTCATGCAGGTTGAGGCTGAAATGAAAGCTGGAAAGTCATGGGGCAGCACGGTCAGTCTGGCAAAAAAGGGTAAATCATCAAAGATAGCTGAGGTTTCTGAAGGGGCAGAAGGCTCAGTTGAAGGAGACTGTTTTTTTTTCAGTTAATGAAGATACGGATGAGTCGCTAATGAGTGATTCTGACACTGAGGAGGACGGAGAGACTACTTCAGGCTTGAGCTCATCAGGGAAGGAAAGTACTCAGAAAAAGAGAAGGGTAAAGGGAAGAAAGTATGGGCAAGGACAGGGATCCCCAGTGGGGGGAGGAAAGAAGCTTCTCTGGGATTACTCAGCAACGTCGCAGACGTATGTGGAAGAAAGGGACGCAGGTGGAGTCGCTTCTGATGTAATACCCTTGGACATGATCACTAGTACTCTAAAGCAAATGCAGGGGGAGGCTAGAGCTGAAAGTCGAAGGGCAAGGCACGCAACGAAAAAAATCCATAATACCTTAAAGATAGTCAACAAACTCTATGATGGTATTGTAAGCTGAGTTACGGAGGTGGAGGAGAGGACAGGGAGACTAGAGGATGAGGTGGAAGCCTGGCAGGACTTTAAAGGAACCCAAGAAAAGATAGCGGAAGACTTGCTTTGGAAGATAGAGGAATGTGAAAACTGCCAGCGGAGGAACAACGTTCGCCTTTTGGGAGTGGAAGAAGGGACAGAGGGGCAGAATGTTTTAAAGTTTGTGGTAAATCTCTTAAAGGGAGCGTTCCCGGAATCCGATTGGCAGTGGGAAAAGGAGATTCAACGAGACCACAGATTCCCATTCACAGTTAAGAAAGCCAGGGGTGGGGGGGCAACCACCTCTCCCCAGAGCTATCCTGATTTATGTAGGCAACTATCTCCTCAGAGAAGAACTTTTGGAAAAGGCAAGGCCAGATAATAGGCGAACATTTGAGGGGACCACCTTCTTCACTAGACCAGATTTCTGCCACGTGACGGTAGAGAGGAGATGGAGGCTGAGGCAGCTTATTAAACCGTTTCAGGCAGTAGGTTCTGAGGCGTATCTGTTATTTCCAGCAAGACTGAAGGTGGTCGTAAGAGAGAAGGTGCTAATGTTTTGGTCGGAGGTTAAGGCTCAGCAGTTTTTGGAAGAGCTTAAACAGCAGAAGAATGGTTGAAGCTCCCAAACGTATCTTATTGGCTTATACACTAAAAGGAGCACCGAGCACTGTAACTAAGAAGTAAAATGGGAAAGGGGAGGATAGGTACATGGGGGAAAACAGGGGAGCATAGGTTTTTGTGGGGGGGTCAGGGGGTGGCTAGCGACAGCCACGATCTGCAGCGATCACACATAGGTCCTATGGACCTATTTGCCTGTAAAGGGGGGGAGGGGGGCGGGTCAGGAAGGGAGGGGAAGGTGGGACAGGGAGGGTTAAGGGGGTCAAGAGGGAACAAAAAATGTAGAGGAAAAGGGTTACAATGTTTAGTACGACACAGGGTTGGACAGTGTAACACACACTTTATTCGGTTAATTCAGCACATTAGTAAGAATTTGAAGCAGCGGCTTATGTATGGTCTCATAGTCCCGGGGAAAAAGTATTATATCCCTTAAATGAGCTGTAGAATTGCCACTATAAACGTTTGTGGTCTGAACGACTCTGCTAAAAGGCCCAGGTTGGCTGCACTTTTGAGATTGCTGAGATTAGATTTAGTATGTTTGCAAGAAACACACGTGGAGGCATCTAAGAATTACCTTTTGGGGCAGTTAGGGTTCGTGGTCCGGGCCAATTCTAAACAAGGGTCTAGAAACAGGGGGGGTAGCAATTTTAGGCAGAAGCAGGGATGTGGTGGTAATAAGGAAGAAGGAAGATCAGTGGGGTCGATGGGTGATTGTGGAACTAAGTTTTAAAGGTGATAAATTCACCCTCGCAACAGTCTATGGGTCAACGGAAGATGATCCTGAGGTTTTTCATTACTTGGACGCGAAGTTAGCACACTGGTCAGAACCAATTGTACTTTGTGGGGATTTTAATATACATGATCCCTCGAGTTCATTCTTACAGGCAGGTGGTCATTACGTAGGTAGGAAAAAGAAAACCTATAGGGCTATAGTAGGGCTAGTTGCACATAACTCGCTAACTGATCCATGGATTAAGATTCTTCCAAATAAAGATCCCAGCACATTATATTCAGCTCCCCATAGAGTGCTTGTTAGGCTAGACTATTTTCTGATCTCGGGATCCTTGATGGGGGGGCACAGATTGAAAAACAACCGCGAGTGGTGTCGGATCATAGCCCGGTTATCTTAACTATCAAGATAGGCCAAGGGGTGAGGAAGGAAGCACAATGGACATTTGAAAGAGCACTTTTGAGAGATGAGGGTTGGATCAAAGGGATTCTGGGACATTAACAGAGGTACGGCACCATCAGGAGTGGTCTGGGATGCCTTTAAGGCAGGGGTTAGGGGAGAGACCCTAAGTTTTGTACTCTCATCTCAGAAAAAGGAAAAAGACAGAATTAAGGAGATAAATAGAGAATTGCTGAAAGCAGAAGAGGAATTGGGAGTAGCTATAGAAGATCAGCTCTCATTGGAACAACATTTACTTAAAATTGTTTCATTAAAAGCCACAGCAACAGAACATATAGCTAAAAAAGCAGCAGACAACTATTTAATTAAGAAAGAAGGAGCATATGAGTTCAGTGAGAAAGTGGGACATTTGCTAGCTGTCCGCACTAGGCAGAGATTGGCAGCTGCGGATATTATGGAAATCAGGGATGAGCAGGGAGTTAATATCCAAGATACAGAAGGGGTGAGGGAGGTGTTCAGGCGGTTCTATGTGCAGTTATACCAGGAGGGCAGCTTAAGAGAGGTAGAAAAGATTGAAAGTTATCTAAGTGGCATTACCCCGCCTTGTATGGTGGAGGAAGATAAGGAGGAGCTGGAACTACCCTTTCAGATGGAGGAGTTATCAATGGCATTGAGTACTCTCTCTCCTGGAAAGGCTGCGGGCACGGACCAGATCCCGGTTGAATTTTATAAAACTTTCTTTAGTGCCCTGGGGCCTGATATGTTTGGGGTTATGAAGCTAGCTCAAACTGGGGAGGCAGTACCTGACTCATGGGGCGGAGCTGATATCATTGTAATTTAAAAAAACGGGAAACCCCCAATTCAACCAGGGTCTTATAGACCGATTACGCTGATGAACGCGGATACTAAAGTCTATTCAAAAATGCTGGCTAAGAGATTAGCAGGGGTTGTCGAGAATTTGGTAGTTTGCTCACAGCATGGGTTTATACCAGGCAAAGGTACTACAGTCCATACAAGGCAGGTGATTACAATGCTCGACGCTGCTGGTATCCTGGGAGACCCTATGGCGGCACTGTTTTTGGATGCTGAGAAAGAATTTGATAGGGTCTCCTGGGAATATCTATGGCAAACTTTAAGATGGGGTGGCATAGGGGAGCAGTTTATTAAAGCTCTGCAAACATTATATAAGAACCTTAGTGCCAGAATTAGGGTCAACAGAGGACACTCAGCGGCAGTGAAGATAGAAAGAGGAACCAGACAAGGCTGCCCTTCATCTCCTCTTCTTTTCGCATTATATTTAGATCCTTTCTTGCGTAGGTTGGAAGGTAATCAGGCGATCCCCCCAATGAGATTGAAGGGCTGCGTGGCTAAAACCTTGGCTTACGCAGACGATGTGGCTGTTTTGACATCTAACCCAGAGGGAGCTATTAGAGAGGTTGAAGCTGAGGCTCTTAATTTTGGACAGGTTTCGGGCTATAGTCTAAATAGGTCTAAAACCCAAATAGTCTGTAATCAACATGTTGTGGGGTGTACGGATCAAAGGGTTACGGGGTCGGCTGTATATTTGGGGGTAATAATCTCAGCGGATATCGGTACTGTGGTGCAGAGGAATATGACCCCCTTGATGAGTAGGGTAAAATTGGATTTGGAAGACTGAACAATTTGCATCTCTCTTTAGTGGGGTGTACGAATGTTATTAAAATGTTAATACTGCCCAAATTTTTATATTTGTTTAGGGCAATACCCCTTTATTTCGAGGTACAATGGTTTAATACTCTGGAAGCTATCCTTAATAGATTTATATGGGCGCAGGGTAAAACCCGTAGAGCATATAGGTTCATGACCCTTCCTAGAGAGAGAGGTGGGTGGGGAGCACCTGACTTCAGGCTATATTATTTGGCAGCCGCGATTCAATACCTTCAAGGGCTGATTGGAGGGGCAGGTCTTGATCAGAGAACGACGGACAGCTCTGATAGGGTTTATGCAGCAGTCTTGGGGGAGGAGGTGGAAAATTGTTTTTTAACCTGTACAGAGTTTGGATATTATAAAAGAACTAGATTCAAGACATTGGAAGCTGGAATTAAGATTTGGACTGGGGGACACCAGTCACTGCCAGTACCGAACTGCCATCGGGCACAGAAGAGCCGTGAGGGAAACGGCAGAGAGATCACCGAGAGGCTCCGGGAGCGCCGGCGGACCACAATCCCCAGCAGCCCCTGGGGCACCAGCGCGACTGTGACGCGCTTGAAGCGCCCGGAGGCGCTGGATAAACGCTGACCCCCACGAGACCAGGGGGGACACCAGTCACTGCCAGTACCGAACTGCCATCGGGCACAGAAGAGCCGTGAGGGAAACGGCAGAGAGATCACCGAGAGGCTCCGGGAGCGCCGGCGGACCACAATCCCCAGCAGCCCCTGGGGCACCAGCGCGACTGTGACGCGCTTGAAGCGCCCGGAGGCGCTGGATAAACGCTGACCCCCACGAGTCCAGGGGGGACACCAGTCACTGCCAGTACCGAACTGCCATCGGGCACAGAAGAGCCGTGAGGGAAACGGCAGAGAGATCACCGAGAGGCTCCGGGAGCGCCGGCGGACCACAATCCCCAGCAGCCCCTGGGGCACCAGCGCGACTGTGACGCGCTTGAAGCGCCCGGAGGCGCTGGATAAACGCTGACCCCCACGAGACCAGGGGGGACACCAGTCACTGCCAGTACCGAACTGCCATCGGGCACAGAAGAGCCGTGAGGGAAACGGCAGAGAGATCACCGAGAGGCTCCGGGAGCGCCGGCGGACCACAATCCCCAGCAGCCCCTGGGGCACCAGCGCGACTGTGACGCGCTTGAAGCGCCCGGAGGCGCTGGATAAACGCTGACCCCCACGAGACCAGGGGGGACACCAGTCACTGCCAGTACCGAACTGCCATCGGGCACAGAAGAGCCGTGAGGGAAACGGCAGAGAGATCACCGAGAGGCTCCGGGAGCGCCGGCGGACCACAATCCCCAGCAGCCCCTGGGGCACCAGCGCGACTGTGACGCGCTTGAAGCGCCCGGAGGCGCTGGATAAACGCTGACCCCCACGAGACCAGGGGGGACACCAGTCACTGCCAGTACCGAACTGCCATCGGGCACAGAAGAGCCGTGAGGGAAACGGCAGAGAGATCACCGAGAGGCTCCGGGAGCGCCGGCGGACCACAATCCCCAGCAGCCCCTGGGGCACCAGCGCGACTGTGACGCGCTTGAAGCGCCCGGAGGCGCTGGATAAACGCTGACCCCCACGAGTCCAGGGGGGACACCAGTCACTGCCAGTACCGAACTGCCATCGGGCACAGAAGAGCCGTGAGGGAAACGGCAGAGAGATCACCGAGAGGCTCCGGGAGCGCCGGCGGACCACAATCCCCAGCAGCCCCTGGGGCACCAGCGCGACTGTGACGCGCTTGAAGCGCCCGGAGGCGCTGGATAAACGCTGACCCCCACGAGACCAGGGGGGACACCAGTCACTGCCAGTACCGAACTGCCATCGGGCACAGAAGAGCCGTGAGGGAAACGGCAGAGAGATCACCGAGAGGCTCCGGGAGCGCCGGCGGACCACAATCCCCAGCAGCCCCTGGGGCACCAGCGCGACTGTGACGCGCTTGAAGCGCCCGGAGGCGCTGGATAAACGCTGACCCCCACGAGTCCAGGGGGGACACCAGTCACTGCCAGTACCGAACTGCCATCGGGCACAGAAGAGCCGTGAGGGAAACGGCAGAGAGATCACCGAGAGGCTCCGGGAGCGCCGGCGGACCACAATCCCCAGCAGCCCCTGGGGCACCAGCGCGACTGTGACGCGCTTGAAGCGCCCGGAGGCGCTGGATAAACGCTGACCCCCACGAGACCAGGGGGGACACCAGTCACTGCCAGTACCGAACTGCCATCGGGCACAGAAGAGCCGTGAGGGAAACGGCAGAGAGATCACCGAGAGGCTCCGGGAGCGCCGGCGGACCACAATCCCCAGCAGCCCCTGGGGCACCAGCGCGACTGTGACGCGCTTGAAGCGCCCGGAGGCGCTGGATAAACGCTGACCCACACGAGACCAGGGGGGACACCAGTCACTGCCAGTACCGAACTGCCATCGGGCACAGAAGAGCCGTGAGGGAAACGGCAGAGAGATCACCGAGAGGCTCCGGGAGCGCCGGCGGACCACAATCCCCAGCAGCCCCTGGGGCACCAGCGCGACTGTGACGCGCTTGAAGCGCCCGGAGGCGCTGGATAAACGCTGACCCCCACGAGACCAGGGGGGACACCAGTCACTGCCAGTACCGAACTGCCATCGGGCACAGAAGAGCCGTGAGGGAAACGGCAGAGAGATCACCGAGAGGCTCCGGGAGCGCCGGCGGACCACAATCCCCAGCAGCCCCTGGGGCACCAGCGCGACTGTGACGCGCTTGAAGCGCCCGGAGGCGCTGGATAAACGCTGACCCCCACGAGACCAGGGGGGACACCAGTCACTGCCAGTACCGAACTGCCATCGGGCACAGAAGAGCCGTGAGGGAAACGGCAGAGAGATCACCGAGAGGCTCCGGGAGCGCCGGCGGACCACAATCCCCAGCAGCCCCTGGGGCACCAGCGCGACTGTGACGCGCTTGAAGCGCCCGGAGGCGCTGGATAAACGCTGACACCCCCCTCGCCCCCGCGAGTCGCGCGCGGGAGCGCCCGGGGCTAAGCCCGGGCAAAGGGCGGGCCCTCTGTGGCCCTCCGGGGACCGAGGAGCCGGGCCGGGGCCATACTCTTTTCGCCCTTCAATCCACCATTTGTGCAGTTTCTATTTATGTGAGTGAGAATCATTCATTACTTTTATGTTACTTCTCGTTTTAAGCTAGCTTTCTATTTTTAGCCATTATGACTACTAAAGTGGTGACTATGGACAATTTTCTTATTAAGAAGGTAGCGCAAATTAACAGTAATAGGAGGGCTTCATTGGGCCTGGAACATTCACCTGCTATCACTATTGTACCAGAACCACCAGTTATTGTTTCTGATAATTCTGTGGCTAAGGAACACTCGGTCCCTGTAGGCAAAGTAACTATTGTAACAGCTATGGTCCACGCTGGCCAGTATGATGACATCCCTTGTGCTCCATGTCCTACAGTGTTGGCCATTTCATCTACAGGTCTAAATGATCCTGCAAATAAAGAATCCCCTAGAAAATTTAAGAAATCCCGAGTGAGACGGAGGGGGAAGCAAAGTAAGACAGGTTATAAAATTACACAAGGGGGGGGGAGTGTGCCTGAAACAACACCTTTATTGCATGAGTTGAGATCCTCAAATCTGGGAGAAGGGGGGGAGGTTATTTCTCAGTGCCGACCCCTAGATTCTGTGTTGCTTATAGATTTCTCACAATCAGGGGTCGCAGATAATACTGATAATTTTCCCCTTGATCCCACTTCAATGAGTAAGCATCTTCTGTCTAGTACGCCAACTAGTTTATCACTACTAGATTCATCTACAGGGAATGATAACGAAAGGTTATCAGGATCACCAAAAATGCCCATTGAGGCATCTACCAGGTCTTCTATCTCACCCCTCACTACTAGAACAAGTAAAAAAAGGGGGGGCGAGCCATTGTCTAATCGGCCCCATAAGATAAGGAAAGGGGTGGTTCAGACCCCACAGCCACAAACTGGTCAAATCTTAGTAGGTGAAGAGGCCATGCTGGCTAAAATCCTCGATTTAATCAAGGGGGCGATGCAACCAATTCTAGAAAAGACTGATTTGATGTCCACACATTTGGACATCATAGAGAAAAAGGTTGAACAGAACTCCCTCCTTCTACATGACCTAATAAAAGGCCCGGTAAAAGTTAAGGCAAATCCCGTAGTTAAGACTAACCCTCCCATAAAACCTAAAGCTGCAGAACCCCTTATAACGCCAGCTCCTATAACCCCAGTAATTAAGACATCAGCACCTGTCTTAAAAAAGAAATTAGTGCAAGAAAAGGGAAGAGTGGATAGCCCAATGATTCTGCCATCAACTCCCACACTGCAACCGCCTGCTACCCAGCTGGCGGCCCCAGTAACTAAAGAACAAAATCAAAAACCTCGGGGATCTCAGAATCAGGGAGGTAGGAAAGACCCCTTAACAACTAACCCGAGAAATATGAATCCACCAGCTACTCCCGTAGAAAAACCAAGCCACACTATAGACTTACCTCCAGATTCTGCCCCTTTTGTCATTGTAATGGCAGGGGTCCCTGAACTACCTGCAGGTAAATGGGAAGATCATGTTGCCTTACGGAACAAGGTTACATTCTGGCTCCGAGACAACAGACCGCTTCCCGCATCTATCAATGGAGAAATTCTAAGTGTAAGGCGTGCCCACTGGGTGGGAGTTAGACCTAAGGATAGAAGGGGGGATGTAATAGTCATCAATTTCAAGGATTATAGGGCCGTGAGGCACATTGGAGATTGGTTCGATGCCAGTAGCAGCGATGCCATCTCCACACACCTTTTATCCTACTTCTATCCCTACGCTCCATCTAAAGACTATAATAAACAGGGTCGGAACAGGCAGCTATTTCAAAAAACATCATACCGACCGCGGGGTTTTAGAAACATGGGACCATGGGATATGCCCGGTTTAATGGGGCCACCACCTTCGATGGGTTATCCTGCTTATGCAAATGCTCAGGACCCCCATAATCATATACAAAGGGTGGGGGAGCTCTTGATACCTGATACCAGGTAACAGATTACCAATACCCCCCTATGAATACCCAATACCCATCATATCCCGAGCCCAACCATTTGCAAGGGAGACCGTGGATTAACAGAGAGTTCCACCCACCCATGTACAATCTACCTATCCAAAATCGCTTCCAGATTTTTAGTGGTCTGGACGGGGTAGATTGACATCAAGCTCAGACATCTCAAGAAATTCTGGTTGGGATAAAGGTTCTTCCTCTAGTTAATCACTCCTTTATTAAGGAGTTGGTTCCCCCTGAAAGTACTGAGATTTTGTGTGGCCATTCCCAAGATCAGCCAACCTTACAAAAGGCCCCTAGCACTGACAGTTCGTCACCATGCAACAGTAACATCCTGGAACAGATGCAATCCCCCATAGTTGATATCAACAACAGGGGAGGGGAACAGCTAGGGGAAGGCTTGATCCAGAAAGATAATGATTCTTGTGCTCTGTTGTACTGGAATATAGCAGGGTTTAGGCAAAAAATCACAAATCCAGCATGGGAGTTAGTAATAGACGGTCAGGATATAGTGGCCCTGCAAGAAACTTGGATACAGGAATCAATCCATGTAAATGGCTATAGAACCTTTTTTACACCAGCAGTTGGAGGTCATTTTGGAAGAGCTAAGGGTGGGTTGACAACGCTTGTTTCAAATCAACTTAAAATTAAACAAGCTCACTGTCATTTAAATTCCTGTTACTTCCAAATCATTACTTTACGGAATTATAAAGGAGCTGTGGTATTAATTATTAATTTTTATAATAATGTCCCGAGAGACGATATTCTGATCGTAATGAAGCAGCTTAAAGATGAAATTCAGTTAGAGGTAGATAGAAATGAAAGGGAGTTGATAATTATATGGGGGGGGATTTTAATTGTTCATTATGTACTAAAAGGAATCAGGGCCTATGTGGCCTAGTGACAGAAAGAGACATGCACTTAACACACTTTGAACATACCCTGATGGGGGATTTACTTAATGAATTATTATTCATGTTTGATCTGGGGTTTGCTAATGAATTTGTTCCAGAACCCACACCGTTTGCTCCTACTTTTGTTGGGAGAGGCTCATCGACAACTATTGATTTTATTATTACCTCCAGTAACCTCAATCACAGACTTCTGGGGGTTACGAATATCCAACTACCCATAAGTGACCACCTTCCACAATCTATTAAGGTAGCATATTTGTTCCCAGACCCATCGACGGCCGCATCTCGAGTAGAGACAGCGGTTGATGTTGTCCTTGGGAGACAAAATGGGTACACATTAAAATGGAGTAAAGTAATCCCCACAACCTTCTTTGAGAAACTTTGGGAGGCATGCTCAAATAATTTTAGGATTTGCCTAAGTGACAGCTCCACTAACGATCAAATTATTGAGCACTTTGGAACAATAGCTGCAAACATAAAAAGTAGCCTAAGGGTGGAGGCAAAACGCAGAGCCAAGGGGCCCAAAAGCTGGTTCAATACTGCATGTACAAGGGCTTTGAAAAACCTAAAACATGCAGTACACAGATCCCCTAGGGATAAAAATGAAATAAGAGAGTGCAGGAACACATATACTCAGGCCCTGAGAGCAAGGAAAACCGCGCTGAACAAGGATGCATTAGATTCCCTATGTGAGGCCGCGCAATCTAAAGATTCTGCTGCATTTTGGAAAGCAATAAACACCCCTTTCCCTTATGAAACTCACACGGCGCGAATCGAGATTGCAATAGACGAGGACAAGTGGGTAGACCATTTTTCAAACCTTTATAAAGCACAGGAAGACATCCATGGTGGGGGTCTTAACTCTAGCCTGGATGTACAACAGAGTTACAACCTGGTTATAACAATTGATGAAGTGCTTTTAGCCTTGGGATCTACAAAATGCGGTAAGGCTGCCGGACCCGATGGGATTCCGGCAGACCTATTTAAAGCTAATACTGAAATCTGGGGGCCAATGTTAGTACAACTTTTTAACGCAGCTCTCTCACTGGGTCTGAAAGAATCTTGGTTCACCTCAGTCATTGTTCCCATCTACAAGAAGGGGGATAGGAATAGCTGTGCTTGTTACAGACCAATCTCCCTTCTTGATTCTTCAGTAAAAATCTTAGGACGTGTTGTGTTGGCAAGACTCCAAAGCTGGGCAGAGGAAAATGACATTATTAGTGATTTGCAATTTGGTTTTCAAAAAGGGATTGGTACAATTGAGCAAGGGTTAAACCTAATGCTTTTGCAGCATAAATATATAAGGATCAAATCTGAACGCTTGTATTTTACTTTTGTCGACCTTTCTTCAGCGTTCGACTGTGTATCACACTCAAAACTGTGGGACATAATGAAAGGTTTGGGGGTGGACAATAACATTATTTGTTTTTTGAGGGAACTCTACAGTGGAGCCACAGCCTCTGTTCGCTATGGCAGGGGAGGTGAATGCTCCAGACAATTTAGTGTAGGCCGTGGAGTGCGGCAAGGTTGCGTATTGGCACCTTTTCTGTTCCTCTTATATATCAATGGGCTCGAGCGTCATCTGCTGCAGGAGTGTAGGGATATGCCCAGGGTGGGGAGGAGGGAAATCCCTGCGCTCATGTATGCGGATGACGCAGTACTCATGGCACGCACTCCACGTGCCCTGCAGAAACTAGTGGTCAGCTTCGAGAAATTTATGTTGAACCTGGACCTACTAGTAAACTGTAGCAAGACCTTCACAATGAATTGTGGCCTAAAACCAGGTAAACTAAGGAAGCGTATCTTCTTAAATAATGTGCCGCTGGATAACACCCCAACCTTCTCTTATTTGGGCATTTTATTCCATGAGTCAGGTTCTTGGACAAGCGCTATTAAGGCTAGAACTCTTTTATTTATGAAAACGATCATGGCTTTACAGAATTTTGTTAGAAAATTGGGCAGGAAACCGATAAAGGAAATGTTAACCATCTATAAAGCTACATGCTTGTCCGTGGCTATTTATGGCTCAGGCCTGTGGGGACACGCAAATGTTGACCAAATCCAGCTGGTTGAGAACAAATTTCTGAGGGGAGTTCTAGCAGTTCCACAGTGTGCTGCCACATTTAATTGTCACGCTGAACTTGGCCAACCCCACATAACGGATATTATCAGAATTCAACCTATCCTACTGTGGCACAGGGTATGGACTACTAACGAATGCGTTATGAATCGGGCCCTGCTACGTGACACCCTCAGTTTGGACCATGCGGACAGAATGGAATGGCTGGGATATGTTAAGCACTTTTTGATCGAGATTGGTTTACATTCATATTTCTCGGATCCATCCACAATGGACAATATTCCCAGGAAGACATTAAAAACCATCTGCCTGAACCACTTGCTGGATAAGAGGAAGAGAGTCGAAATCTTGAAACCCACAGTACACTCTCACCTTTCTGCCCTTTGTGAGACTAATACTGTACAGCCATATTTATCCCTGTCCATGACTAATTATGATCGTTTTCTTTTAACCCGTTTTAGATTTTGTATATATTTTAGATTAGTGTCTTTTCCATCCATGAACTCTTGGAATCACATTTTGCCCGCTTGTTTGTGTGACGGCACGTCACAACAATCTGATATGCATATCCTCTTTTTCTGCAAATTTTATACTGCTATACGTAGGAAAACCATAGTCCCTTTTTTAAAAAACATGAATTTAACCAGATGCCGCCCAGCTTTTTTAGAAGTACAGAAAATGGACACGATTTTAACTGTTACTGTGATTTTAAATTATTTAAAAACTGTTTTTAAATTTAGGAAACAAATTCAAATTGAAACATCCTAGACTCCCTATTGACCTACCTCACTGCACTACTATTTATGAGAAGTAATTATTGTATCTCCTGCAATCATTGTATTTTGTTTATATGTTTGTTACTTTTATGGTTACTTGATTTTTAACCGAATAAAGTTTATTGAACTGAACTGAAAGATTTGGACTGCTCTTATGAAGAAAGTGGGTATAGGGAGGTTTAACTGGTATACAAGGTTGCTGAAAAATAGGTCTTTTCCACCTGAAATATTTGGGGACAGGACGATGGAGGGTTGGGCAGCGAAGGGGATTGTTCAGATAGGGGATGTGATGAATTCAGTGGGCTTTGTGCAGTTTACAGAGTTAATGGAGAGGTTCGGATTAGATAGAAGGGATTTTTTTAAATTCCTGCAGATAAGGAGTTTTCTGGGGACGAAGCTAGGTGGGCGGACCGGGTTTAATAGAGTGGATATTATGGAGAAGATTAGGCTAGGGGGAGATCGCTCAATACGTAGCTTTTATGCAAGCCTCGCAGAATTAAAGCAGGATGATAGGGACAAGTATGGTCGTAAGTGGGCAGAGAAATTGGATGGAGAAGTTGGATGGTTTCAGGAGTCACTGGACTTAGGAAGAACGATACTTTGCTCTGCGCCATTGCAGTCACAACAATACAAAACTCTGTACTTACTCTATCACACTCCAGCCAGAATAGCTAAGTGGGGCGGCACTGCAGGGATTTTGTGCCCACGCTGTAACTCACTAGACACTGACATAGTACACATGTTTGCCCTATGTCCTCAGCTTCATTCCTTAATCAATGATATAGAGAGATTTTTGGACTCATCCCTAGATATGAAAATCACCCTTAAACCTGCCCAGATACTATTGGGAATAGTTGCTGAGGATACCTTTCTGGAGAGAGACTTTATATTTGTCGCCATGGCTGTATATAGGCTCTGTATAGCAAGGGCATGGTTGGATAAGAACCCACCAGGTATGCAAGTATGGCTTGCTAACCTATTGGCAGTGTATAATCTGGAAAAAGCTATATACACAAGGAAAGGCAGGAGAGGAAGGCAATTGGGGTTAAGAATATGGGAATCCATTAGTAGGTGGCGGGCTGGATTTGGGATATCATGAGAAGATACTGTTCTGGGTAACATCTGTAGGAATGTGCATGTATTGGGATATTTGCTCTGTTTGGCTGGATTAAGTTTTGAAGCACTGTAATGCGTATTAATTATAGTAGTATTTTTATTTTGTTATTTAGGTTTGTTTATGTATGTATTGGGTGATTTATTATGTTGTATCGGATCAAGATGAAGTGCTGTAATGTCTTTTTCCAATGTTATGTTTAATGCTCAGTTATTTTTAATGTCTGCTAATGATATAGTAAACTGTGTTGCACTGTCTATACATTGTGTTTGATTGGAAAATCAAAAATATATTTAAAAAAAAAGAGAATAGCTGCCTACACTTGTAAATATGCGTAGTTTAAGGGGACAGCTTTGGTGTACGAAGCTTGAGCATTTGCGATGTCTGTAATGGGATGACAAAACTTGCTAGAGGCGAATGCCTGCAAGTTCTCTTTCTTGTCCAAAGCCTGCGTGATCTGCCTTACACTGAAAAGCTTTGAGTCTGATTACGACTTTGGTGGTGCTGCACTGGCTTTGCATTGCCACAGCAATGCCAAAGCTGTGCAAAGACCACCCTTCTGATTACGGGTTGAACTTGTGCAAGTGGCCAGTCCTTTTGCCATTCCTGAAGAAGGGCACCGTATGAGGAACAGCAAAAATATTCAAGCACAGTATGTACTGGGGTGCAAGCATACAGGGGGGCACATTTTGTCCCCCGTTAATGCATCCCCATGGTGGAGGGCATGAGGGCCTCGATGGCCCCCTGTTTTCCCCACCGCAAGCCGTTTCGTGGCGAACTCACCACCACGAAAAGGCTGGCGGTGGAGGAACTGGAAATATGCTAGGTGGGACTGCGCCAGTCCCGTTCAGCATATTTTATTGACCCTCTACTGTGCCACCGCCAGGGAACGGCAGTTGTCTGGTGCAGCTGGTGGTCCACTGCTGGAATGACGCAGACAGTCATAATCTGGCAGTCGGAGCACCGCGGGTCAGACTCGAAATCAGCCCCTTTGCTATTTGAAGTGTGAGCAACAGCTCTGAACCCTGAGTTTATAAAATCTTTGAAATCTGAAGGATAAGTGCATAAAACCATAAAATAAATGCAATTCCTTGGTTCTATAAATATATATGATTTGCACACCTTGTTTTATAACTGTATTTGGTAGAGTAACAGCCTACAATAACTTTGTTGACCCAACTAACATTTCAAATCTCATACCCCACAGCCCTCTTCACACCTAGGGATCGATTCCGATGCTGTTCGGAAGGGCTCCGAATTGGATTTGCCGAATCCAATCGGGATACTTTGTTTCTGACCGAATCGTACACACTTTACATCTACCGATTCTGATATCTGGAAACCGTTAGGGCTATCAGAATCAGTTCCGAAAGGCAGAGCTGAATCATACAGCTCTATGGACTCGGTTTCCACGCGAGCGAGTACGATGACCGATTCAGACAGCCGTTCCAATTCAGTTTCTCCAGTAATAATCGGCTGCCAGAACCTGTATGTCCATCCTATAATCATGTTATAAATGAATTGCAATGCTGTTCCATCACTTGTTGATAGGCTGAAATACTAAGACTGAGTTCATGGGAATATATAAAAAGTATATTTTAATAAATGTAGCTTCGGAATAAATTTAGCATCATGTTGCATGCCTATAGGCGATAGGTAATGGTATGCGAGGTTAGCTACCAGCCTTTTTAATTCAACAGTTCACACCTATAATTTAGGAATTAAAGGTTGCGAATAGGTGTGCCTGTTGATTTTAATCACACTATATTGTCACTAGCAGTTCCAACGGGTCTGCTTTAGCGCACTTACACTTTTTTGTTTGGGTTCTGTTTGGACACAATTTCTTTTTTTTTTAATTGAATGACGACCAATGATGAGAAAAGGGGCCTAATCTGGTGAGGATTTGCCAGTTGCCCCGTGGGGGGTGTTCCCGTGAGGTGTCATTCTTTTCGCCACACATTTTTTTTGACAGATGATTTCTTTCTCTGCAGAATTTGCTTTGACACATCTTTAGTTAATTTTTTGGTGCACGCACTGTGTAGACGGAACTGTTCTGTCTCCTTGTGGTGTTCCGTGCGATTGTCAGGAGATGGTTATCAATATACCAACTTTTCTTCCCCGTGTTTTATATATAAAAATAAAAAAAACATTCAAAAAATGTGCAGGATGCATTGCAGTAGATATCCACTAAAGTATGAAAGTTAGGAGGATATTGCCAAGGCAAACACTGATAGAAGAGTGATCTGTTGCTAGGCACACTGACATGATTTGCATCCATAAGACAGGGTTTGATTGGTATTGATGTTCTTTGAGTGGAGGTCAACCCTGTTCTTTCTTTTTCCCTCTGAGCTCCTTTTTGTGATAGCATGCCTATAACCACCTGAATAAGCCTGCAAGAAATGTTTCTAAAGTTAAAGTCTAAAATTAAGTTGAATAAATTGAGTGGTGCATTTAAACAGTAGTTTTATTCCGAGTCTAATACTTGAATAAGCGCTTTTACAGCTTTCTGTGCAACCTAACGAAGTAGATTTATTATAAATGTAGACTTCCTAGCTGCCAAAGGTAATGAAAAACACTATGAGTACTCTTCAAATTCAAAAATTTCACTCTTGAACTATCACCTTAAATTGTAGAACATGTTTTAAGCCCACTTTGATAGAGCGCATTGGGCCACTTTTGTTATTAAATGATAATCCGAGACAAGCTGATCCACTGTTATGCCCTACGCTGAATATTAGAACATCCAAAGTCCTCATAAGAAAATAACCTTTCTAGGACCCTACAGTACAGGCAGTCACTGAAACAGCATTGAGAAATCACTTATGTCCTATTTTGCAAGAGATGCCATTGTTCCCACTGCAAGAATGGATACATTTAAAGTCAATAACTTTGGTTCACAGATCATCGTATGGACACCAGGCAAGGTTGTCCTTCGTTATTACGCAACAGCACATAGCTTTAGTCCGTGTTCACCATAAGGGGCAAGATGTTTAGGGCCTGCAACTTTCTCTTCTGCTGTTTAGAGAGAAAAGTAGTGCTTTTGGGAAAAAGAAATAAAAACTCTGCTTTACTTAATATTGGGTGAATCCAGAACATCTTCCGAAAGTGGCTAAGTGGAAACAACTGTTCACAAAGAAAAGTTTTATTGTATTCTGTATTTCTATAATAACCATCTTGTTTTCCTGCTCAACCTAATTACATGGAACACAACTTAAATATCTGCCATTCTGGTATTTATTCTTTATGTGCGGATGGACCATCCAGTGTTTCTCCTATGTCTGTATAATTCTATAAAGTACATTAATAAAATGCCTAGTAAACATCATCAAATTCAGGGCCTCACTAGGGGTCGCAGCTGCGACTTCTGGCTAGCACCTTCCAGGCCCTGGCACTGCCTTTACGAACTCTAGCCTCATGCGAACAAGCACAAATCTCCGGCCGAATCGTCTCCGGGTCTGAACCGCTCCATACAACTCTACCGTAAGCTAACCGTGGTGTGCAATGGAGGCTAATTCCGACCGAGCCAGTACGATGCACGATTCGGAAAGCCGGATCGAGTCGGAGCTTCCGGCTCACAATAGCTCCTGGAGCTGGTCTTTGGGTGTTCGCATCGGCCTTATGGCTCAGACACAGGGGGAGACCCATGGGTCTCCCCAACACAGGCATGTACGGTGCCGAAGGCACTGATGCGTACACACTGTAGGGGGCACACTTGTCCGGAACATACCCATTCAGTCAATGGGAGCCCATGTATGCATTGTACGACGGGCTCCCATTGATTTCAATGGGAGTCCGACCGAAACGAGTCCGACAGCATAAAGCCACATCGTACTCTATCGGTCGGACTTTGGGAGTCCGGACCGGTCGGAAAACACTCCGAATACGGCTTGGTCAGAGTGATTTCCGACCCAGATCTTAATCGGCCCCTCTATGAGTGAAATTACGAGCGAATGTGGTGTCATGCTTGTGAGACTGTCATTTATCCTGGCATACAGAGGGTAATTTGTGTCTTACATAAACACCCATGGCAAAATACTGGTGCTGGCATACTTGAGGCAATTCTTAACATGACGGACATGTGTGACAAAATACTGTCATTGGCAGTAATTCTTGGCATAATGGGAACCTATGATAATATACTTCTACCGACATACCAGAGGTGAATATTGCATACTGGGCATCTATGGAAAAACGCTAACATACTTGATAAAATTCTTGGCATGGTAGCCTCCACTGCAAAATATATCTAATACAGGTGTTATCTTAAATTGACATTTATCAAGGTGTTTTGTCATATATTTTTTTTTATGGAGTGCAAACTAGACCCTAAGGTATCAGAGCGCTTTACATGAGCACCAGTTACATTACAGACGGATACATTCATTTTTGTTAGACACAAATGAAGCTTAAGCGCTAACAAGGAATTTCTTCCAATATGAAGATACGCCGTGCCTCAAGAAGCATGGGACCAGCATGGGCAGCACATTCGCCCCAGTGTAGCCGGCCTTTATGTCTCTCATCAAGAAACACAGAAGATCGTGCACACAACCAACCTTTTCCAACAACACATCAGGATATGGAAACAATATATTGATGATGTGCTGGTCATCTGGCATGGAGACTTTGAAACTGCTAACAGATTCATAACCTGGTTGAACTGCCAGAACGAATACCTGAAATTCACCTGCACCATCTTCAACACAGAACTGGTGTTTCTGGACCTAAACATTTAACCGAAAGATGGCACTCTGAGAACCACGACACACTTTAAAACTACAGCAAAAAACTGTCTCCTCCCATATGATAGTTTTCATCCACGGCACCTACGGGACAATCTCCAATATGGACAATTCCTGCATTTAAGAAAGAAATGCTCTGAAGAAAAAGACTTAAATGAACAGGCGGCAGACCTACTCAAGAGATTGGAGAAAAGGAACTACCCATCAAAAATAGTGCTCAAAGCCTTTAAATGGGCAAGGAATAACACCAGGGACACCCTTTTGGAGCCTGCACCAGGAAAACCTAAAGAAGAGAGACCAATATGTGTCACCACATTAAATACTGGCTCTAATCAAGTCTCCAAAATCATCAACAAACACTGGCGCTTACTCAAATGCAGCCAACTTAACCTACCTAAACCCATGTTTTCTCACAAGAGAGGGAAAAGTCTGAGAGACATGGTGATCCACACGAGACCATGCACAACCACACAAACTGAGATGACAACTACCTTGCATCTGTCAATAAGGGGTCACCACCCATGCGGCTACTGTAGCATGCGTCACCTGACTAGAAAGAGCAGAGAGACATTACGTTCAACAACAGTACAGAGTGGAAACAATTCCACTTCACGAAATGCAACAATAGGAATGTATGTAATATATATGCTTACCTGCTCATGTGACATGCACTACAACGGGATGATGACACATCCAGTAAAAACTTGCATTTGTGAACACAAGAGTAATATCAAATGCAAAACAAAACACCCAGCAAAATGACATCACATTACTTGGAGGTAAAACACACCATACATCACATACATTGAACAGTCATAGAATAGGTGAACAACGAGATGACACTATTTGAGAAAGAACAATGCTGGGTGTTCCATCTGGGGACACATGTCACAGGACTTAATGACGACATCCCATGGGGACAACTCAAATAACAAAATTCCCCTCTCAGAATGAGCGACCATCCAAGACAGATGACAGTGCAATGACCTCATGACAGATTTTGTCTAAATTAATATAGGTATGCCTAAGTCACCACCTAAGGCATATAATGTCTAGTTCTTGACAACCAAATGAGAGTGTAATAATTGTACAATAAGTTTTTATAAGGCAATACGAGTATACTAAAGTAACCACCTAGGACACATAAGTTACCAATGGTCGAGGTCCTGCAAACCACATGAGCAGGTAGACGCATGGCCCAGCAACCCAATGGGCACAACAATATAATGCCACGTGCAAGAGGGTCTAAAACAAGTGATCGGCACTCTGCCAAAAGGAATAAATGTTTAGCCGGTCTCACCGGGTACATGTAATAACATGGGCATTGAACGCAGGGCACTCGTCGCTAGCACCTTGGTGCTATCAGATTGCCCCAGGGAAGAGAAAAACATCTGTGTACCCGACAATTGGGTTCCATGAGTAACATCAGGTAGGGGTAGGCACAGAAAAACATGTTATGCTAATCCACTACTGTTGGTACACTCGCGTAAAACGGAAGTGTCCACATTCCAGGAATGAGATGTTCCCTTACTAGCGGCCATTTGCATTACGTTAGTGCTTCAGCTTCACGGAGACCACAAACCATAGGGGTCCCACCCTCACAATTACCAGGCCTACGTAGAGAAGGTTCCACTAAGGGTGGCCATTTTAGGGTGAGTTAGAGTTGCAGCTCTCTCACAACAAATGTACATGAAACGCGAAAGGAAAGTACTTTTCAATACCGGCCCATGACACCCATTCCTTTGTCATCGGAGCCACGGAGAGGTATTTACCAGGGTGAGGGAGCAGCTATGACAAAGTAAGTGCGGCACAGCTGATCCCGCAGGACAACGAGCATTTCCAATGATTTGCTATCGCTTCAACAACAATCCTGATTTCGGATGCACTTTATCTCCCACAGTGTGTGACTATGATAATAGCTCATGGGGCTATAGTGTGGTAATAATAGTGTAAGTCAACATTGTCTTTCCATATACTTTTTCTGACACTTTTATCTTGTAGAGGCTTTGCGATGTATTTTCACCCATATTTATTTAGAAATAACGATGACTTCACAGGATTCCAAGACAAGGATCTGCATACCAGCCTAACAATTGGGTGTGCTGTTCGAATCTAATCTACAGCGTGACGCGTTTGTCAATAAAACCGTGGCAACGTGTATGTTGCTGCTTCGAACACTGAGAAAGATTCTTTCTTTCCTCCCGATTCATGCCCGCCCAGAGGTAGTGCGTAGTATCATCTTAAGCAGGCTTGAGTACTGCAACGCGGTACTTCTGGGTGCGCCCGCTATCCTAGTGAGTAAATTGCAGCGAGTGCAGAATATAGCTGCTAAGCTGGCTCTGTCTAGACGGCGTCTTGATTCTTCTTCCTTGGCGCACATGGACCTTCACTGGTTACCAATTGCACAGCGCATTGATTTTAAAGCATTATGTCTTGTTTCTAGGGTCCTCCATGGCCAGGGGCGTCCTCGCTGCAGGCGATGTTCTCCTGGTATACCCCTACCAGATCTCTTCGATCTTCATCAGCCTGTCTGGTAGTCATCCCTAAAATTGCGAGGGTTCGGATGGGCAGACGCTCTTTCAGATTTGCCGCGGCTAAGCTGTGGAATACCTTACCCTTGCTCCTGAGAAGTAAGGAGGATCTCTCCTCCTTCAAAAAAGGACTGGAAACACATCTCTTCCCCAGGACAGCATAAAGATTGAGGCAGCATAACACCGCATATGGCTGGTCAAGTCAAGCGCCAGGATACCCTTTGGGTGACAGTTTTGCGCTATACAAATATGCCATACATACAATTGAATATAAAGTGTGTATTTTATGTTTTATGTTGTTATGTCTAGTATTATACTATGTCCCTTTCAAAGGCAGCACGGCACCCACTTAATTTGTAAGCGGTCGTACACCGTGTGAAAAATATATCACTAATGAGACCTTCCACAAGTTGGGTGATGTTGTCCTGCAATTATTTTATTGCTGCATTTAACAATGTTGTTTCTTTATCCTTCCAGATTATTTTAAGAGACTATACCATTTGGGTACAGTATATGGTGCATGGAAATTCTGCTAAATTAATTAGGCAGACCACATTGTTTTTTCTGCTTAGAGTGGACTAGGGATCATTCTTTTTGTTCCTGTTGAGATGCCAAAGGGATGGCTTTGAAACATGTAGACTAAGGATGTAGTAGCCCATCATACCAAGCCCCCACTCCCCTTTTTTAACAATACCAGTTAGAAGGAGTATTAAATTCTAGTTTCCACATAGCCAGGTATTTTTAAATCACACTTTATTCACTCTGACCCTTCCACTCTGACATTACACATAGTGTAATTTCACTTCTGAGTGCCACCACGTCTCCGTCGGTAGTAGCACGCCCCGTCCTGCAGTGGGACGGGAAGAACCTGATGATGAAGCATGCCAACAAGGAACTTTTTGGTGGGTGAGGGTTATTTTAACAAAACATTGTGCTTCCTTATACACAGATCTTATAAATGTTGAACTAACCTTGGAAGAATACTTTTATTCTGTTTATTAGGGTGCATTCTTTTTGATTTTTTATGACACACAGAGGAGGGTGAGTCCACCTCTTTTCCAAACTCTTTACTCCCTCTCTTGCTTATAAATATGGTTAAGGTCATGTGAAATGATTTTGTGTAAAAAATCAGGCACCATGGTCATTTGATGTCATTTCCTATGAGGTCATTAATGTATCAGCGTAAGTAATGTCACCTTCGCTATCACCAGAATTTTGGTGAATTGAGATTAATGGTGAATATCTACTACTCCTGGTGGAGTGCCAGTTTCTCTGTATTTTCTAGAATAAATAAAACATTTAGAATGAAGAAAGATAATTTTAGAAAAATATAAAAACAACCATTAATAATATCACAAATTCAGCATGAGGCATCTTTTTTAAAACACATTATTTGAATTCCAGGATACTAAACACACAAACTACTTTTGTCTTTCCTTGTCCAGGGAATGGTTAGGATCAAGCTGGTACCACTAGGTGTTTCTTTAACTAGTGGTTATAGACAATTTCTCTTTAAGATAGGCAGGTTGAGCCAAATGTAGGGATTTATAAGGGATCTAGTAGATCATCAGGATGAAGTATGTTTCATCCATCACAAGTCTCCCCACCCCTCTCCCCTTCTACTAAACTGGACTCTGTAAAGCTCCATATGCACAAGGCTCTACCTTTTATAGATAGAATTCCCTTATGCAAATGTTACTTGTATGTTGGCAGACTTACTAGATCCCTAAGTGAATGACCACCAGTTGTCCTTAAATAAGGATTTAAAATAGGAGCATATACTCCAAATTGCAGCGTTTCTAAGTGTTAGAACTCGGGGTCTCTAATTGGCAGAGGTATGCACCTTTGTCCAAGTATGGACCCTTGCTTCTAGTCAGGGTAAGGGGGATACATACTTTAGATAACCCCTGCTCACCCTCTCGGTCGCTTGGCATGAACAGACAGACTTATCCCAAAGGCAATGTGTAAAGAATGTGTACTCAAAACACACAGTAATACAGAGATAACACCACAAATGGACACCACACCTGTTTAGAAATAGAAAGTTTCTTTATCTAAACTCAACATGACCAAAATGACAAAAATTCAACTCACATCTAGTAAAATAGCACTTAAAAACAGTCTTTCTCAAATAAAGCTTGTAGAAACAAATAGCTCCATCTGAGGCTATTAAGACATCGTGACAGCAATAAATCCAAACTAAGGCACCAACTGCAAGGTGCGTGGCATTGGGCATGGAGTCACATGGACCCCCGAACAAACAGTGCTTTGGAAATCAAGTCTATGATGATGCACGGTGTTGTGAAGGTGAGGCGTCGTTGCCAAGGTCAAGGCCAGCTTCCTCAGTTGTGGTGAGGGACTGCAACGTTAACAAGTTTGTGGAGTCACCCTTGGCGGCTATCAGCGCTGCGATAACACGAGGAAGGCGCTGTGACAACATAGGCGATATGAGAACTGGTGTGGGAAAGGCCTATAAGTGCAGGTGTCGAGGAGCATCTGAGCTGTGGTGCAGGCTGCGCGGTGTGTCGTGCACTTCACAAGCAGTGCGCCTGGCCTCGGTGCAGGTCATGGCATCATCGCTGACAGTGTTGGAGATTGCTTTTCTTGCGTCTCTTAGGTTTCGTCTAGCCCCTAACAGCAGGAACAACCTCCAGAGGCCCGAAACAGGAAAATGCAAATCCTGGCACGTTAGAACTTACAGCAATAGAGTTCAGGGGAGCTGGGGTGAAGTATTTTTGTCCCTGAGACTTAAGAACAGGAGGCCAGCACACACAGGCCCTTGGGGATTCCTATTTAAGTAGGTTCCTCAGCAAAGTTCCAGACTTTGTCCTTTCCTTGGCAGAAGCAGCTATTGCAGGCCAGCCCCACACAGCACATGTGGTACATAGATAAGGGTCCCGGACTATGTAGAATTTGTATGTACAGAGAGATTCACAAACTTTTGATACATATTACTCGTACCCTCATTTTAAGAGAGATGTTGTTTATTCACATCCTCTTAATCATACATTTTATGTATAATGCATACTCAATATTTACATTTGTGCCCATAAGGAAGGAAAGTGGGGGGGTAGAAGGATTTGTGAGGATCAAGGTAGTGAGTGGACAGTTATAATAGTTGCATGTGATAGAACAAGATGTAATGGGTTGAAATCACATGGGTGCTGCAATTAGTCCCCCCATACATTGATGAACATCCGTTCGGTCCTATCCCATATATTTTAACACAGTATTAATACATTGTTGAAAATGGGTAGGACACATAAAAGACAGTTGACGTTTCAACTCCTGTTGCGTGTAGGTTGATTGCACCTTACAGTGGGGTCTTCATCAGGACGTGCTGTGAGAAACAAGGGCCACCTAAAGTTAAAATGGGGAAAATAGGTAAGCTGACCGTCAATTTAACTAAATTGCAAAAAAACTCATGTATGTGATATTTACCAAAAAGGTTGGAAGGTAAAGATATTTGTAGAAAGGGCCGACAGGCTCTTCTTGGGGGTGAGCGTGGGGTAGTACCTATGAATGGGAAAGGTTGGCATACTAATTAACAAAGGTCCCACTAAGGGTTGGTTACAAAAATGAACCATGTGCATCATGGATCCCAACTGGGAAACAGTTCTCAAAATCACACACACTGAGGCATAACATTAAAACCAATGTGCTGATATTTACATGTGAAGGCTTAATCAAGTCAGGAAAACAAAACTTATGCATTGCGTATATCCAACTTGGTTTTGACCAATAAAGTCATGGTGGACATCATTCTCTGCAAATTCAGAAGTACATTCATCACAATTTAACATGGCTGTTTTGTAGATGTTAAAACGGCCTACCCATATAGACAGTCCGCCTCTGGTCAAAGCTTGCTATTTAGATCTGCGTTGTCTCCTTACTGAGAACTAATATGTCCCCCGGTAATACGCCAGTGTTGGACCCGGCCCTTTTGGCAGGTTCACCCGAGACTTTTTGCTTTTTCCTAGCCTGTTTCTGTGACCTGGTGTTGGTGATTTTAGGCCTCTGCGCACCTTTTCACTGTGGTACACTGTAAAGTGCGTGAGCTCTAGGTGTATGTGTGGTGAGTGACCTGCCCTCCCATAGGAATGCATGGGGAATATGTATGACCATGGTAGTTCCTGATGTGTGGGGAGTGCAGGGTCGAGTTTGGTATGTGCAAACTCGTGAGATTGAATGCTGCGCAATGGTATATGCGGCATGATTGTGTCTAGTGTAGAAGTGCCACTTTTCGAAGTTGGCATATTCGTGTAATTTGTGTCTGGCGTGTGATTGGCTGAGGCTGGCCGGTGAGCCTGGCTCTAAGAGTCTGGGAGGGTCTGCCCCGGTAGTGAATGGAGTGTTTAGCATGCTGATGTGAGGAGAGGAGTGAGCCTGGGCCTGCTTGTGGATTGACCGTCTGGTTTGAGGGTCCTGAATGAGGCTGGGTTTTCCCCACACAATGCTGGCTCTACCCCTTGGGGTGCGTCTGATGTCCCTAGCCTGGCCAGTGAAAGGAATTCCCTATAACCAGTTCTAGCTGGTTCTCACACTGCCTGCACCCTTTAGACAAAGGATTTTGGGTATAAAAAGGGTGCTGTGACACTAAAAATGTTCTTGTTTTCCACTTGAATTCTGCCAGGGGCGTGCTGCTGCTTGGGCTCAGAGGAAGGCTTGTCCCCCCTGGGCCCTGCCCAACCCCTGGATAACAGATGGACTTGGAGGCTGGAGGACTTCCCTTATTTTTCTTGGGAGCTGTTTGTTCCATCTTTGGCCCCCAGGACCTTTGCCCTGGAATCCTGTGTTTCTGGGGCCCTGCTGAGGATGGGGATTGTGCCTGTGGGCTTGCCTATGCCTCTAGCGCCTTGGGAAGGGCTTCACTTTTGCCTTCTGGAGCTTCCAGCGCCTGGGAGCGCTGATCTGGCCCTTAGCGGTGAGAGCGCTTTATTTTCCCTTTTCGTGCTGCCCACACCGCGTATTGCCGTGGGCTTGCCCCTTTGTTTGACCCCTGACGGGTGCCCACCCTGCCAGGGGCATTGACAGAGTAATTATTAATTTAATTGCAACGGGAGCCCACCCCGTGCTTTAGCGGAGAGACGGCAGCGCTGGCCTCGGCAGCGCGACCGGAGCCAGGGGGCTCGCCAGTAGGGCCACGCTGCCATTGGCTGTACCAAAGAAGAGTTTCCGCGGCCGCCATTGGTTCCCTGCCGGAGCCTCGACAGGAGGGCCGCACTGGGATTGGCCCAGGCGCCCCTGAGCCTCCTGAAGGCCGCGCCGCGATTGGTTGCTGCCCGCCACGAATGAAAGGAGGAAGCCGGCCGATTAATGGCCGCCCGGGGCTCCCGTGAGCTGTAGAGAGAGCCCCGAGGCCGCCAATGAAGGAAAGCGCGAGCCAATGAAGGCCCGGTCCCAAGATGGGGGACCGGGTGAACAGTGAAGCGGGCGCATGAGGAAAGTGGGGCTCTCATGAGGAGAGAGAACCCCGACGAGCGCTACCGCCACCCAGGAGAGAGAGCCGCCACAGAGCGCCGCCAGTCCCGTTCAGTGTGACGTGAGATGAGAAGGGAGGGGCACCGGGACACATTGATGGTGTCCGCCCCCCCCCCCCCAGTAGCGCGATCTCGTGCTCATTGTTGCTGGAAAGCAACAAGAACAATTAAACAAATGTCCCTGAAGGAATTATTTCAATTCTATTCAGTAGATTAACAATATTGCCACAAGAGTGGTCAACAATTTAAACTAGAGCAAGGAAAAAAGAAAACAGATTTAAACTGTTTTTTATTACTCAAAATTATTTCTTTTTGGATCTTTTTTTCTTTCTTTTTCATACACAAATCTAAAATATGGCAACAGAAATACTACTATATAAGCAACAAAAATTCTCAGTAGTATCAGGCAACTTTTGCTACATACATGAAAAAATAAATATCATGTCGAAAACAGTACTTTATAGTAATACAGTTATTTGATACTCAAAATAATGTAACAGCAGTGAGCAAAACGTTGCCAGGCGTCGACGTTTCGGTCCTTAATTGGTTAAAACAATCCATAGGACCATCTTCAGGACCATACGCTGCACATATTAATCTAAAAACCAAATGTACATATCAATATCAAAACCTGCAGTAAAAGCATCATCCACCCAGTCCAAAAAATTTGTGACTGAACCTGTGACACATGCCTTAGGTGTGTGACATAAAATAACCACCAACACCAAAGAAAACCATTATCAACGTGCCATCACCATAAGCATAAACAAACTAATTAGCGCACATTGCACACATAAAATCTGGAAAGCAAAAAAAGGAGGGCTTACCCAGGACCTCCAGCCGGAAGTCATAAGGTTATGCTCTGCATAAACCTACTGTCTGAACAAAGAAATCACCATAAGTATCACAAGATAATCTCACTATCAATGATCAACAGACGCCACATGACAGTACACCTACCTAAAAAAGTAGATGTTATCTCCCAATATTCGAATTCTAACTCCAGTGATTTATGTATTATGTGAAAATCAATGTAGACCAAGGGCGAGATTTAGGCATTAGTCCAAGTCACTCGCAACACCTACAAATCATAATGAAATCACACATTAGAATCCACACTACGAACCGAATCGCGTAGATGTGAGCAGAAATATAAGAAGGCTGTAAAATCTACTCTCCAGCACCAGCGATGAACTTACTTAATGGCGTGAGTGAGCAAGACGTCGTCAACAACTCCGTATCGCCAACTCAACAGAAGCACCGGCTACTTCCGCGTTTATGCGTTCAGCGCGTGATGACGTCACACGCAGGGGGCAGAAACGCGTCTAAGGCACAATAGCGTCCCACGTCACGGGGACCATATTTGTAAAGGATGAAGCAGCATGAGTAAGTGTGACCGGCGTAAGACCATATCTAGAAGGATAAACACTGTGCATATTGCCCTGGCCATGAATTAAAGGCACACCAGCTCTAATGAGGGGGTCAATTCGTAGGAGGTAATTAAATAGCAGCACTTCACTGATGGTGTCAACATGGAAACCATCTTCTGTCAATGTCTCATTTAATTTCTGTGAATGGGAACTCGAGGCGGTGCCCCATTAACCGATCTTAAACCGAATGACCTACAGTTACAACAGAGCCAGACACAAATTAAGTACGGAGTAGGCTCAACATACTCCACTTTGAAAGCACTATTTAGTATTGCCGTTCTCCAGGGGTCATCTATTAGATGGAGCAACATATACACCCAAACTCTTCCAGGATAAACAAACCATAATCAGAGATTTCAAGGAAACAAGACACAAAATGAGGTCAACAAAAGCCTTCAATGACTTACATCATGGCCACAGTATGCCATTCAATAAGAGAATTTAAACCCCTGTCTACAGTGTCACAGGTCCAGATCCACTTATTCTCCCTCAGAGTGAGTAGGCGATCAACATTCTGGCAACGTTTAGTGCATTTAATGACATCAATTACAAACCACTGCATTTCATGGGGCATATGTAATTTTTTCTGATAGTGTTCTACCAGAGGGGCAGTTGAAACATTACATCTTATTCTAGATTGATGCTGTAACACTCGTTTCTTTACTTGCTGTGTGGTTTTACCGATGTATGATAACATGCACGGGCATTGTATGCAATAAATGACGTTCTTAGTGTTACAATTTGAATGGTGATACAGTGTAATGTTTTTGCCATTCACAGTACAGTTTTTTAGTGTTTTAGTAGTCCCACACGCTGCACATGAGCCACATGGGAAATGCCCAATCACAGGTGGTAACCCCCATTGAGACTGAATAGTGTTAGGCGAGGGTTCATTGTAAGCCCTCACCAGATAATCTCTCAAGTTCCTTCCTCTTTTGAAGGCGAAACGAGTAACTCCAATTGAGGTTCAACCTTACAGATAAGGTGCCAGTTCTTCTTTATAATGGTTTTGATTTGATGGGATTCAGAACCAAACGTTGTAACACAGGTCAAGGCCTTGTGTTAATCTCAGATAAGCTAGTCTTTTCTTCTTTTTTTATCAGCAGAGCCTCTCTATCATAATGCCAGGCTCGCTTCATAGCCCGTTTCACTAGTCTGCGTGGATAAGACCCGATTATCAATTTCAGTTGTAGTACTCTTGCCTCGCGAAAATAATCTGTCTTCTTGGTGCAGTTGCGTCGAAGACGCAAAAACTGCCCAAAAGGCAGATTATCGCGTAAGCTACGCGGATGATGACTCTCATATCTTAGGAGGGTATTTCTCGCTGTAGGTTTTGTATACAGCCTCATAGCTAAGATGTTGTTATCGTTGTAAATGGATAGGTCAAGAAAATTGATGGTAGAGCTATCACTCTCTAATGTGAATTGTAAATTGCTGTCTTGTCTATTTAGCCATTGATGGAATTCTTTCAGTGTAGTCTCTGTACCATTCCAGATTAAGCAAACGTCATCAATATAGAGTAAATAATGACGTAGATTATTGGAATAGGGATTGTTGTTATATACTACCCTTTCCTCAAAGGTTGACACGTAGAGATTTGCTATATCAGGCGCAAAAATCGCGCCCATTGCCACGCCCTTAACTTGGCAATAGAAATCAGAGTCAAAGATGAAATAATTCTCATTTAGAGCAAATCTCGCACATTGAACTATAAAATCAGTGGGAACCTGGTGTGGTCGTATACGTGTCTCCAGAGTGTCACTAATTATAGAAAGTGCATCTGCTTGAGGAATGTTTGTATACAAACTATTAATATCCATAGTTACTAGGATGTCGCTGGTTGGATCAAATGGTTGGCCTTTGAGTTTAGTGATCACGTCTCTGCTGTCTTGTGTATATGACTTAGTCAAAGGAACAAAAAGTTTCAAGAAATAGTCAACATATTCTGCTAAGGGTTGGAGTATGGACTGGCATCCCGCCACAATAGGCCTACCGGGGGGGTTTTGACTGTCTTTGTGGATTTTAGGGAGCGTATAGAACGCTGGTATCATAAAATCCTTTTTGTTCATATAATCAAATTCTTTAGTACTTAACCAAAGCCCATCCAGGCCTATGATCTCTTTACGTATTCTCATCGTAGGATCTCCTCTGAGTTTTTTGTAGTGTGTGGGGTTATTAAGCTGGCGTAAAACCTCCTTATCATAATCCGTTTTATTCTGCAGAATGATCCCACCCCCTTTATCCGCTGGCTTCACTATAAGATCATCCAGGTCTGACAGGGACTGTAACACTATTTTGGCCTCCTTAGAAAAATTATGTTTAGCATATTTTCTATTCTGAAACATTTGTTATATTTCATTAAGTACCACATTCTCAAACGTGATAAGGTATTTTGGCATCATATTAGTGGGTGGAAAAAAGGTTGAGGGACACTTTAGACCACTGATGTTGGATTCAAATGTTGTTTGGGGATTTTGAGAGAAGTAGAACTTCAGACGTATAGTACGGAAAAACTTATAAAGCTCAACAAATGTCAGAAAAGCATCATTTCTATTAGTAGGGACGAAGGACAGCCCATGGCTCAATATCTCCACTTCCTGTGAACTTAACTCATGTGAAGATAAATTGAAAATCGGAATAATGGCTAAACTCTGATTATTTAACATTTCTGTATCAAGTTCTGGAGTTACCATTCGTAATAACTGTTCCGTGTTTGGCGGAACCCCGGGGTATACTGGTTCCTGTACCAACCCCTCCTGGTGTTCCGGGAACGACCTCTCTGATGTTGTGTGCCCCTCCCTAAAAAAGAAGGGGTGTTAGATCCTCTTCCTCCTCCATAGTTTGAACCACCACCTCGATTTAGATTCTCGTCAGAACTTGAGGACCCAGTCTCGGAAAAGGTGATATGTCTGGGGACCTGGTTTGTCTGGTTATTAGTAGACTGAAAGAAATCTTTTTTCAAGTAGGGATACGTCCGTTCTTTACTATAATTTTTTTTATCTTTTTGTAGTTTTTCAGTTTTTTTAAAGATATTGTTCTTTTGAAAATCAGTGATGATAGTATCAAGCTTTTTTAGAAACTCCTCAGTATCCGTGGCCACAGAATCTTCACGGACCTGTTTCTCTAGTTCTGCAATTTCCAACCTTAGTTTGTCAATATGTTTAAGTGCCGTCTCTATGCTCAAGACCATCCAGCTTCTAGAACATTTGTTTCCCACAAAACTGAAGCCCACCTTATAGTCTTCGTCCTCTATGAAGATTGCTGGTATATTCCGGACTTGTAGTCCGATGGGTATAATATTATTGCTCAAGCAGTCTGTTAAAAATTTGGCATGTAACTCAGTTCTTATGAGTTTTTTATGCAGTCGCTCTAAGGTATTACGGGCTGCGGACTGTTGGATATTTAGGGCATTACCTCTATTTTGTGGGCCTAACAGTGAGGGACCACCAGCTATTTTAGTTATATAGTCATCGGTGTAAGTGAGGGTTTCTTGTTCAGACATAGGGAAAAATTCCTTAATCACAAATTATATTTAGATTTACATGCAAACAATCAAAAAAAAAAACAAACATATAAATATATACACATACAGATAGGTTCAATAACACAACTACGTACACGTGGTGGACAAATACCTATATACAGAAAAACCACTTTCGTTCAAAAAGGGCCCTTGCAGACAGAAGTCTGCGCTAACAATGTTTGATACAGTAGAGCCACCCAATATTCCCAAAGGGACTGGGTATTATCAATAACAATTAAACAAATGTCCCTGAAGGAATTATTTCAATTCTATTCAGTAGATTAACAATATTGCCACAAGAGTGGTCAACAATTTAAACTAGAGCAAGGAAAAAAGAAAACAGATTTAAACTGTTTTTTATTACTCAAAATTATTTCTTTTTGGATCTTTTTTTCTTTCTTTTTAATACACAAATCTAAAATATGGCAACAGAAATACTACTATATAAGCAACAAAAATTCTCAGTAGTATCAGGCAACTTTTGCTATATACATGAAAAAATAAATATCATGTCAAAAACAGTACTTTATAGTAATACAGTTATTTGATACTCAAAATAATGTAACAGCAGTGAGCAAAACGTTGCCAGGCGTCGACGTTTTGGTCCTTAATTGGTTAAAACAATCCATAGGACCATCTTCAGGACCATACGCTGCACATATTAATCTAAAAACCAAATGTACATATCAATATCAAAACCGTGCCCTAAAAGCATCATCCACCCAGTCCAAAAAATTTGTGACTGAACCTGTGACACATGCCTTAGGTGTGTGACATAAAATAACCACCAACACCAAAGAAAACCATTATCAACGTGCCATCACCATAAGCATAAACAAACTAATTAGCGCACATTGCACACATAAAATCTGGAAAGCAAAAAAAGGAGGGCTTACCCAGGACCTCCAGCCGGAAGTCATAAGGTTATGCTCTGCATAAACCTACTGTCTGAACAAATAAATCACCATAAGTATCACAAGATAATCTCACTATCAATGATCAACAGACGCCACATGACAGTACACCTACCTAAAAAAGTAGATGTTATCTCCCAATATTCGAATTCTAACTCCAGTGATTTATGTATTATGTGAAAATCAATGTAGACCAAGGGCGAGATTTAGGCATTAGTCCAAGTCACTCGCAACACCCACAAATCATAATGAAATCACACATTAGAATCCACACTACGAACCGAATCGCGTAGATGTGAGCAACAAGGGCTTCAGGGGCATATCTTGTGTTCGAGCCCTGAGCGGCTCTATGGCCCCACAGGTGTTTAGAGCCACGAGGGCTCTAGGGGGCATTTTGCAGATTTAGAGCCTCAAGGGCTCCATGGGGCATATTTGTTTTAGAGCCTGTCTGGCTCCAACGTTCTGCGCAAAGTTATTTACAGAGCCTGTGTGGCTCCAGCTTGGCGCAGCTTTTGTTCTAGGGCCAGTGAGGGCCCTGGCGCAGATTGTTATTCCAGCTGCCCAGCAATTAGTGGGCAGCTGCACCGTTTAGGCCCCTGACTTTTGGACACAGGGCGTCCTAGCCCCAACAAGGTCAGTTGGCCTAGGGACTGCCACAGGTAGTGGCTTATGTAAGTTTTGCGCAATGTGATGTGGTGCTAGGAAATGTAATGCATTTAATGTGATTTCACACCTTGATCTTACACCTCTGAATGTTTTTGGGCATCATGTGACTTCCTTGATTTTACACCTCTGAATGTGTTGGTTTATGCATCATGTGTTTTTCCTTCCCTGCACCTCTGAATGTGTTTTGATGCATCATGTGACTTGCTATTACACCGCTGAATATATGTTTTATGCATCATGTGTTTTCCTTCCCTACACCTATGAATGTTGTGATGTATCATGTGTAATGTATTCTTGCTTATTCCCCTAATTGTATTGTGATACTTAGGTGGTTGTTCTTTCTAGTACAGGTGGTCCTATTGAGGTCCTGGTTCCCTCCATGAGTTCTTCGGCAAATCATTATTCAAGCAAGGGGAAGTCCCTAACTGCTGAAGCCGAGTTTTCCAAGAAATCGTTGTGGATTTTCGGAACTGGTGGAAGTATCCATGGCGTATTTGGACTGCCTGGGCTATGTCTATATATGGTTTATAATCCACATTTTGTAAAGCGCACAATCACCCGTAAGGGTCTCTAGGCGCTGGGGGCCGTCAGGAAGATTAAGCAAGCTATTGCTCAGAGTCACATGGTGCTGGGCTAATCTGCCAACGGTGCCAGGGATCGAACCGTGATCCCCAGATTCCGGAGTCAGTCACCCTAGTCGCGCCGCCAACCTCTTCCTATGGTTATGATTTCTATGCCAATATAAGGACAAGGTGATTTATACCTATATAACGGCATGAATCGGGAAAATTACACTAGGGTCCTAAAATGCTATACAACACCCACTCCACTTTATTATGTTCGACAATACTAAATTTAAGCACTTGAAACATATCTAAACCATGTGTTTACAATCCCACCCCAAAATACATAAAATGCATTTGAAATGGTTGCACACGAAAATGAGCATTTGAAAGTAATGATTTAATTTTAAGCATATATTATGATATTGGCAATGCTAACTGAATGAATCATGAACATTACATTTATGAAATGGCTCTTAAATACAGAAGAAAAAAAGGTTGAGACCATCCCATAGCAGAATATATACACTGTTTTGGTTTCTGGATAAGGTCAATATTGTTTCTAGGAAGTATTCAAAGAATTCTGGGGCTTCATTTATGAAAAGTGACGCATCGCTGCGTGGAAACAGCGATGCGTCACTCTTCACTGCGCACTCCTTGCGACACCAATGATGCGTCATATTTAATGTATGACGCATCATGTCGCAAGGACTTACAGAT
The DNA here is from genome assembly GCF_964263255.1 of Lissotriton vulgaris. Lineage (NCBI taxonomy): Eukaryota > Metazoa > Chordata > Amphibia > Caudata > Salamandridae > Lissotriton > Lissotriton vulgaris. The sequence continues at coordinate 2,126,185,902 of NC_141685.1, forward strand.
ACGTCAGTATTTCTGACGCATCTGTAAGCACAAAAGTGACGCATTGCTGGAGTGTGTCACAAAAGTGACGCAACTCCAGCAATGCGTCCTTTCACATGGGGAAAGCCCCATGGGAAAGGGCTTGCGTCAGTCTTACGCCTGCTGTGAGGCAGGCGCAAGATTTTGACGCAACAGCATCCTAAAAGTGACGCAGTGAAATCTCATAGATTTCACTGCGTCACTATTCCGAGGCTTTTTGCGGGGGAACGCCCCCTCTGCATACATTATACCTGACGCAGGTATAATGTGGCGCAGGGGTTTAAAAAGTGACGCATCTACCTAGATGCGTCACTTTTTAAATATGGCGCAACAAGGCGCATTTTGTATGCCGCTGGTGCGTCACAAAAAGTGACGCACCGGCGGCGCAAAACTGACGCAAGGCCTCATAAATAAGGGCCCTGGTTCTCTAAGAATAGTTCTACTTTAAGCAGATTAACTTGTGCCAAAGTTCAATTTTGGAAAAAGCCAAATCAAATCGTAGAAAAGTAGAATTCCAAAGTTAGAAGTTTTTGTTTTGAAAAACGAAGGTCGAATTCAAAGTTGATAAAACGCTGTGTGCTAATTTCAAAAATTATTCTCGGTGTTGGGAGAAAACATTAAATCTTCTAAGCTGGCAAAGAAATCGGCTACCACAGCAGGTGAAAGTTCAACCACTTCATTAAGAAGATCAATCGTACATAGATGGGAAGCATCGCCGTCACCGTCAGTCACATTAGCAATGTTTGCAATAGATGGTACCTGTGTGCCTTTTGGTCCACGTATCTCACCTTCTGCTTGAATTGCTGGTGAGACCTCAATGAATGCCGTCATCAGGATAGGTAGCTGCTGGGGACAACACAATGCATGAGCCGTTACTGAACCAAGCAAAGTGTCAACAACCGTTGGCAGTGCGGATGGAAGTGTTAGATGTGATGTGATGGGACATTTTTATAGCGTGCTACCACTCCAAGGAGCATCTTGGTGCTGCGACTCCTGATTGCCAGCAGATAACCACAGCTGGACTGCCCATGTTGGAAGGGGGGATCATAGCAGGGCTTTGCAGCCTGTGTCTGACAGTGTGTAAATCCATGTTTTCAGCATTTTTCTGAACCTTTGCTAAGTGGTGGCTTCCAGGCGGAAGTGGGGTAGTTTATTCCATGCTTTAGCTCCGATAACTGCTAGGGATTTGCCTCCTTTGGTCGTCAGCCTAAATCTGGGAACGAGGAGCAGATTTGTTGTAGAAGATCTAAGTTCCCGCGTCGGGTGATATTGTATAAAGTGCCTGCGCAGGTACAGTGGGCCCTGATGATGGAAAGCCCTAGGTGATAGTAAGGACCTTGAACAGGATGCACTTTTGTACCGGGAGCCAGTGTAGGGCTTCTAATGCGGCAGAGGCCGAAGATTTTCTGGGCCGTCTGAGGACCATTCTGGCGGCTGCATGTTGGACCATCTGGAGTCTGTGCAGGGCAGATTTATTTAACCCTGCATACAGACTATTGCAGTAATCTAGTCTAGATGTTATCAGCGCCACTGCAACCATCCGTCTGGCACTCAGGGGGAGAAGGTCAAAGAATTTTCTAAGACCCCTAATGATGTTAAAACAGACACCTGCCACTTCTTGGCTTGTTGTTTAAAGGACAGGGTGTTGTCAAATTTGATACCCAAATTTTGTACTGCATTGATAGTCTTTGGTGGATCCTCTGTCTCCTTGGGCCACCAGTCGTGAGGAATGAAACAGTTATTGGGCCCAAAAGGCACAATTTCTGTTTTTGCAGAGTTACACTTTAAGTGGTTGTTCGTCATCCACGTAAAGGTTGCCGATAGGCATTCCCTCAGGGTCATTTCTGCATTGGTTTGGTTCTTGTCAAGAACTAATGCCAACTGGGTATCATCGGCATATGCAATCGTACTGATACCGAAGGAAGAGATCAGTTTGATCAGGGGAACCATATACAGGTTGAACAATGTGGGGCTCAAACTTGAGCCCTGCAGGACCCCTGTTTTCAGCACTTTCTCCTCAGAGCAAAAATTTCCCAACATAATGATCTGGCGCCTGTGTGTCAGATAATTTTTGAACCATTCGTAAACGGTTCCTGCTATGCCCGCCTTTGCTAGGCGATGTAAAAGGATAGCATGGGACACCGTGTCGAACGCTGCAGAGAGATCTAATAGGATCAGATAGAATTAATTCCTGGGTTGACCTCTTCTATTATTGCTTTAAGCAACGTAGGGGGACAGGGATCGAAGGGAGATCCTGACTAAATAGCAGATATCCCCTGGTATGTATCTTCCAGACTAATTTGATTGAAGGTTTCCCAGCGGGGTTTGTATATATCTATGTTAGTTTTATCCTCTGACTCCTCTTTCTCAAACTGAGGAAAGTCTTTCATGAGGGTATCTATTTTCTGTACAAAATAGTTAGCTATCTCGACACAGAGGGTCTGGGAGGGTGAGATCTCTTGTGTTAAAACTTTGGGCTTTCTAAAGCTGTTGAAAATTTTAAATATTTCTTTCTGTTTGTTGCTAGAGGCTTCAATTTGGGACGTAAAGTACTTGGCTTTCGCGCCTTTTATAGAGGCATGATAGAGCCTCCTTGCCCTCTTGTATACCTCCTTTTCTTCATTCCCATAGTTTCGTCGCCACCTTCGCTCTAGAACTCTAACTTTATCCAACATTTCTTTTAGTTCACATGAGAACCAGGGTGCAGATATCCTCCTTTTCCTTGATGTAAAACTTCTTCCTGGGTTTTTAATCTGGTTTCCAATCGCAGTCATCCATCCCTCAAATCTCTGATTGTCTATCGTGGTGCTCACTGAGAGAGCGGGTTTGCTCTCCTTCACCCATTCATCAAGGTCATGGTGCTCTATAATTTTTCCCCAACAAGGTGAGGATATGCCCTTTTTTAATGTCTCCTTTATCTTTATCTCATTTCTCTCTATCTTAAGGCTAAATTCAATGAAATAATGATCTGTCCAAGATTGCCGTACAGGGGGTTCTACCGTCATTGCGTCCATATTGGAACTAATGCAGACGAGAGTGTGTCCAGCCTCGTGAGTCGCTTCTGATATCCTCATCGTCATTTTCAAGACATGCAGCGTTTCTTTAAGACTGGAGGCATGGTGATCGTTCAAGTTATCCAAATGAAGATTAAAGTCTCCTAATAGTGTGAAATTAGCGAACCTAAGAGTCAAATCACCAAGGACTTCCCCTACGCTATCCAGGAACTGCGTTGATCGGCCTGGAGGGTGGTACAGCAGTGCCCCTGCAAAGGTGAATATGTCACACACTTGGATGCAGAAACTAAGGCTTTCAGCTCCTCTGATGTCTGTAAGCTCCATTGTTGAGCATTTTAGAGTGTCTCTATAAATAATAGCCAGCCCGCCACCTCACTGTTCTAATCGATCCTGTCTACGGATAGAGAAACCAGGAGGTAAGGCATGTACGATATCAGGGTTTGACCACTCTCGTAGCCAAGTTTCAGTGATGAATAAACAGTCTTGCTCTTTTTCAGTAATAAGGTCGTATACGTGGAGAGAATTTTTGCACATTGACCGTGCATTTATCAGTCCCCCCTTTATGTGCTTGGGTTTCACTTCCCCTTTAGGAGTGTGGTAGGGTTCTAATATTTGCCTACAACCATAGCAACTGATTAGGCCCACCCAGCTATCCATGTTAAGTGCATGTTGGCAATTGTTAGTATATTTGTTTAGGGCTATTAACTCCTCTCTAGGTAGGGTATTTACCTGAGCAGAATGTCTGGCCCTTTGCCCGTCCTCCGGGCGGACGAGCGCAGACGGGCAGGACTTAGGCTTGACTTCAGCGCGACTCCGGCATGCCCGCTGACCGCGCCTGCTTACCGCGTCCGCTGCGCGGAGGCATCACAGTATGTTTTTGTACTGTAGCCTCAAGCGCTAGAGCGCTGGGGCTGGGTCTTCGCCTAATATGGCTGTTGAATACCACCTCCCACTCAGCACCTAGTTCGGCTGTATCCGGGGCTTCAGAATAACGAATTCAGTGCAGGTTGCTACAGACAAGTGTACAATTTTAAAAAGTAAAAGCTTTGCGGCGCAAATAAAATTCGAACACACAGATTAAACAAAGTAAGGTAAAACGCTGTCAGTGCAACAGACGGTCTCCCGGCTTTCCGCCTCAGGAGGACAGTGGACAGTGGAGTTAGACAAATATCCAACACGCATTCCTCTCCGCAAAGCAGGCATCGTAGAACAGGTAAGATGCCATCTTGCCAGATTGGTCTGAACTATAGGAACCACGTGATATTCAGATCTCTCACACAAGCCAAGCCAAGAATCTGTGTTATGCGGTCACGATACTGCATTGCCAGAAGAGTGTTCACCATAATAATCTGGGTATCGCTGGTGACTGGACTTGCCATATCGGAGCAGAATGAACATAAATAGTATCCCTGCTACAAGTCCCAAAACGAGAGGCAGGCCGCCGAACACAGAGTGCACGAAGTTTGGACAAATGACTAGGACTGCTTCAAAGGCTGCTAACAGTCCCGAAAAAATCGTCTTAAATACATGTACAATACCACTGGTATCAAGACATGTTTAAGATACGACCTAACATTTCTGCGAAATGTATGGGGCAGATTGTTGATAATAAGGCACATATCTCCACAGAGGACCTTTCAACTTACATATCATACGTCTCTCTGGACGAGGTCAGGGGCACAGTTTTTTGTAACAGAATGGCTTTCATTCTGCTTAAAGTATCAATTCGTATGGAAGAGATGTTCAGTGAAGGCCATAGTGGCGACTCCCCGTCTGTCTTAGTTTTAGGAAATAATACTTGCATACACGTGACCCTGGCTGACACACTAACGAAATAGGCTATTCCTGGCATCATTCAAACAGCTATGATCATTCAACATTATGTAGATCCATTGGAAAGCTGACTAAAAATTGGATCTATCACTGCTGCCGGGGAACCCTGCAGGTGGCAGGATAAGTTGGTCAAAGAACCATTGCAGGCTCCATGTAAATTAATACCCTGACACAGAAGTGTACCGCTCAGTGTGCTTTTGCAATTTTTACCACTAAGAAATACCTCCTTTTCCCCAGTCCAACATTTTTGTGTGTTTGGTAAATCCCAGGTCGAATTTATGTATTCTTTACCCAACCTTTCATACAGGCCTGCTGGTATGTATTTTAAGCAATACTGAAACTGGAAAATCATCAATGGCATCGGGATGGTGTAATGTATTATCCATTCCACTGTTGGTTTCTCAGAAACGGTTCATTTTTACCACTAAGAAAAACCTCCTTTTGCCCACTCCAACATTTTTGTGTGTTTGGTAAATCCCAGGTCGGCTTTATGTATTCTTTACCCAACCTTTCTTACAGACCTGCTGGCATCGTGATGGTGCAATGTATTATCCATTCCACTGCTGGTTTCTCAGAAACGGTTAATGGTAATCTTTCCAATTTTTCTATGCTCAACACCATATGGTCTGCTCCCCTCTGTGCCAAAGAGATTTGTTTATCTCTAAGGTTAAATCCAGTAAACAACAACGTACTGTTGATTAGACGCCAAGGCACATAGCCTGAACAAAGGTTTTGTAACGTCCAGCCTAACAGCATTATAGAACGCAGTTGAGACTGTCCATGTTGTAACATAGCAAGTCCTGTTCCATTATGTCTACAATGCTGTCCAAAGAATAAATTCTGGATGACAGAGTTGTTAACCCATTGTCAACTACAGAGAGAGCTTTCTCTGAATTAATACGATTCATTTCTCGTATTCGTTCTGCAGTTTCCATTTGCGCGACTTTCCATGATTCATTATAAGCAGCATAAATACCTGCGTATATGAAACGTTTATGACGTGGTTTACGAGGTCCTTGTAAGAAATCTCTCAAATCAAAGCCATCTTTAAGTAAAGTTGAGTGTTGTTTTATATCTGGGAGTGCAGATTTTCTTACCCACTCAAGGCACAATTTTCCTACACTGTAAGTTGTTACTATCCCTGGATGTTGTCTCTGGACAAATCTTGGATCTGGCCTAGTTACTGTAAACCCTTGTGTCTTGTTCAGGAATCTATCTTGACAGTTGTTCGTGTCTGTGGGCCAGATTAACCATTTTTTCAAATCAGGATTAGTTCTGTTCTGTTGTAAAATATATTTTACGTCTACCTCCTAATAAGAAGGTGAGTTTCTGTTGCAGTACCCCCCACTTTTTGCCTGATACCTGATGCACTTTTTCCTTGGTGTGCCCTGGGTCCCTACCAATCAGGTACCCAGGGCCTGGGTTCCTTCCCTAAAACTGTGTTAAAACTAAAACCCAATTGGCATCTCTGGCCACCTGTCACCTAGTAAATGGTACCCTAGGTACCAAGGGCATGGCGACCAGAGAAGACCCCTACGGACTGCAGTACTTATTGTGCCACCCTTAGGGGCCCTGTACCCTGGCACCCACACCCTGCCTTTGCAGGCTGAGTGCCTAAGTACAGAACTAAACAAAGAGTCGACATGGCACACATCCCAGTGTACATTTCTATTTTGATTTAACAGCTCCCCCTGACGAAGGGCACTAAGAAGCCTGAAATTAATTGGGATATTTTTTAAATAAGAAATGTTGCTGCTTATCATGGATTTTGTATCCTCACATGATGCAGTACAAGGCCTGGATGGGCATAATGGCATCATTTGAAAAAAATGGGGACCACTGTCAGTCTTATCATGAAAAATTAAGGAACGTCTGTTTAAATAAGGAGAACATGAAATAAAACAAAGATTTTGTCGAACAAGAAGAGTTTGGAGCATTTTCTGACGGGCTGTGCGATTGGAAATGGAGCGCCTTCCCGTTTCAAGTGTTTATGACACATCCCAGTGTGCCATGCCCACAAACCCACTGCCCTGGACATCAGTCACCCCTCTATCTGGGTGCCCTTTGCCAGTGGTGGGTGCACAGGTGCATGAGCCCTGTGCCCCTACATTACCCAGAGCCATTCCTGGGCACTGTAAGTGTAGTTTTGCCATTAAGAGTATATGGTGCTGTGGGGTCGACATTATGAACTCCACAACACCATCAAACTTCTCAGCACATTAAATCCACACTGATGGCAGTGTGGGATTTAATGAAAAATGCACCACCGAGGGCATATTAGAGATCCCCCTGAAACCTAACCACAATCCACGTCTGTACTGAGAGGCTGCCTAGGCTGCCACACAGCAGACATGTTGCTGTACCCCTGGGAGGAGAGCCCCACACTCCTGGGGCTGCAACAATGCACATCCTGGACGAGGTGCTAGGTCTCCTCCCCCAACTTACCCCCCGAAGTGTTGGTCACTCCAGAAGATCCACCGTCCCGAGCCTGCAGCCTTTGTTCCCTTTTCAATATCCTCATTGAATAGCATTAAGTGCCCAACGGCTCAAAAGCACTCTGCACCCAGCCGCCCGAGTGCCCCTGGGAGTGCAACCTTTGCCCTATTCTACTTCCCCATTTGCCTTGAGCAAGTGACCAGGAGCCCAGCTCCCACAGCCGCGTGGCCTGCTAGCCAGCAGCCACCAACCGAATGCCCCCTGCCTCTCATTGGATAACATTGGACCTAACTACCTCTGCACCCAGCTGCCCCTGTGCCGCTGAGGGTGTACCAACTGTACCTACCAACATGACCCTGGGGGACCCCTGAGTCTATGTCCGGAACCTTAACTTCACCAGTCGAGTACTCACCTGAAAAACGATGATTCACTTTCCTGCCATAGGATAACATTGACTGGTTTGACTCGAAATTTCTTCTAAGTGTGAAGTTTTAAAACTTTAAAATATTCATCTAATATCAGCCGAATACCGAATTCCGAATTACTCACTTGTGATCAGGAGAGAAGTGAGTACTGTACCTTGTAGCCCAGTACTAAACCGCAAAAGTAATCCCAACTGTGGTTACTAGTAATCTAAATTTCATCCATAGGAAACCATTGACTGTTTTTCTGTGTAATTTCTTCTGAATGTCTACTTTTGAAAACTACAAATATTCCTTAAAAATCGTACCAACTACTAAAACCTAATTACTTACCTGTCTTAGGTAGAGACCCCTGTGCTGAACCTATAAGTACAGTAATGTATTACAAAAGTAACAAGAATCTACTTTACCTATGCATTGAATTTCCTTCCATTGGATAACATTGCTGGTTTTTCACTGAAAAGTTTCGAAGTGTCAACTTTTAAAATACCTTTATATTCTTTAAAAATCATTGCAATAACTAAAACGTTTTTACTAAACTGTTTTCAGCTTAGACCCCAGGACTTAATCTAGGATCCAGTCCTGAAGTTACAAAAGTAATCTATGAAGTAATCAGCTGCATTTATGTAGAAAAACCCATTGAGCTCAATGTTAAATTGTGTTTAGAATTGTGTTGCCTACTGCAACCATTGTACCTATTGTGTTTACAAAGTTTATTGCCTCTTTGCAAAGTAATTACATGAGAGTAGTCATATCGAGAAAAGTATATTTTGACATCTGTTGGTTCTAAAAATAAAACAACTATATCTTTGGATATCAGTACTGATGATGAGCGCCAGGGACTATACCCTGATTTTTATCAATTCTATTTGCACAACTGTTTTTATCTGTATTGCTCTGAGATTATCGGGCATCTAAAACTATTTACAAGGTTTCAATGAACCTCAATAAAAACTCTACTACTAATACTATTAGTCCTACTACTTTAATAATAATAATTATGATTATAAAAGGTCCATAGATACAATGCACGAAAACTAAAAACTAAAGTCCCATCGTGTTTAGTAAGTTCTAATTCAGTATGCTATTTAAGTGCAGCATTTACCACCAGGATAGCAAAACCTTCCACATCAGGCACATGCCCATCCGGTGAGTTTTCTGCATAACCCTGAACTTCTTTCTGTTCTATACTTCGATATTGTACTTTACTTACCACTAATAAGCATACAATTCTTAACAGAAGTATTCTCTGCAATATTTCGCCTTAAGTCATGTGTTGCCTCTTGCTGCATCTGAAGGAGGCATGTCAACAATGCCTCTCTTCTATTTCTATTTGCCCAGATTTGTATATTTGTATATACAATGAGAAAACAGTATTATTTTCCCTGCTATTCAGCTGGGGCATGTTATAATTTCTTTAATTTGTACATGTTTCTCCTTTTCTAATATGTACATACGTTTAATTCACAGGTTGATGATTTTTGTTGTCCAGCACTTCATAATGTCCTCCGGTCTCTATGATAATGTACCTCATTTCCTGTTTGATCTCTATATAAATTCTACAATAAAATCCTCGATGTGTAGTAGTTTTAAATAAAAAAACTGTCCAAAAAGAGACCTGAAAAATTCATTACAAACTGTATGCGAATAATAAAATGTCCTAATCTCCCGTTATTCAATTGCCCCCATAAGTGTAAAGTGACACTCAGGTCAGCATGTGAGCCATAACTAGTTGCCGCAAAAGGTTCATCAAGCACTGCTAATGACGCAGGCAAATATGTAGCTGATGTCTTTAAAAGAAAACACGTAACCCTACTACCTTGTAAGAGTTAGGAAAAAGTTCACTTTAGAAAAGTACTATGAGAGACTGTACGATTCGAGTAATTAAAATCCTGAGCAGAGAAGTTTACTTTACTTTATCTAAATAAGAATACTAGTCAAATAAAGTATAGAGCAGCAGAAACAGCCAAGAGACATATGAACTTTCAGATGTAATCAGATGAAATTATTTGCTTTTGAAGCTTAACTATTAGAAGCTAATTTAGAAAGCAAGAAGTGGTGTGCAGAGTCGATTCTATGGAGCATATTACCAACCTAATAAACCGATATTTATTGCTAAGTAGGCTCAGCGGTGAAAATATTATCGCCGCGGTTCACCTGTTTTTATCGCAGAGATAACTTGCTATTAGCAAGGTATATCTCTAAAACAATAAGAAGCAGGCGAAATGCGTGAATATCGCTGTAAAATATTCACACATTATCGTGAAAATGCTCTTAGCCATGTTATCCACCTTCCATTTGATAACATGGCTAAGAACTGCTCTGGGCAGGCGTTAGCTTTTAGAGATATTCGCGCTTAGCGCGAATATTTCCCAAACTAAGCCATTGATGGTAATAGGGAATACCGACATTAGCGACTGTTTCCAGTCGCTAACATCTTGGCATGCCCACTTTGCATGTCATTAGCGATAATTATCGCTGACATTGTAGTGTAGTTCCTATATTCCCAATAGGCTCTGCGCATTGGAATAATATACTCAGCAGTGTAGATGTAGGACTGAGGTCGACTAGGTCTCTACTGACTATATTAGACTTAAGGTTTGCCAGCTAGCTCAGAGGTCACTAGAAACTTTCACGAACAAACGAGGAGGAGTTTAACCTCCCTGGATAGACAAGAAGGGATTAGCTTCCGACAACCATATAACATGACAACTTTGCTCCCTCAGAATAAGAGTGTATCTCTAGAGTCGTTTGAAAACAATAGACAGCTATTTCACTCAGTCAAATGTGCGTACTTAGTTTCACCAGAGAAAAGAGAAAAGAGAGACGGGCATTTTCATTAAAAGGTGTAATTTATTGAGCAGTCTTCTTTCTCATGCAAGAGAAATGAATTGCCATAATTGCAATATTTAATGTAAAGTAAAGTGCGTACAGTAAAAAGAGTATTATGAAATAATACTGTAAAAGCATTGATATGGTTTCTTAGCCATAAGATACTTTAAAATGGATAAAATATATATATATATACATATATACATTGACTAACGTACTCAACTGGTGCTTCTAACTACGCCTACCCCGGTGTACCTGACCTAAGCCTAATACGTGGGAAGGAGTCAGTAAGTAGCAGTTTAAGTTAAGTTGGTTTTGCCAAGAATCTGACTCAAGAATTCTCTTTAAGGGTTTAGTCAGCTCCGTACCTGGGTAATAGAATGCAGGAGGTCTGGTATCTCTCTTTCAGGACTTGATATCCCAGCAGCCCGCGAAGGCGGCTGAGAACAGCCGAGCTGGATTTCTCGGCTGGAGAAAAGACAGCGTCTCTCTCAGTGCGTCAAAAAGGAGGGGCAGCATCCGTGGGCTCTCGCATCAGCTGGGCTCTCGGGCAAGTAGATAGCTGCTCGGCTCCAAAACCACCACCGTGTGTTTGCTTAAGGCAACGTTGGTATATTTATACCTGAAAGGTGCCAAGTTTGACGTAAGGTTTGGACATAAGACGTCACTAAAGATGTCACTAAGAACTGACTGTTCCTTTAGTGTTCGCAGGAGTTCAAAGACAAATCAAAACAAAAGCAAATGGGGATTTCCCAGGTTGCTGGAGGCTTGGTGTGTCGAAAGAACTCGTTGTGTTCTCCAGGAATCTAAGGAAGTAGCTTTGCCGTGCTTTGGACTGCAGGGGCTATTTACTAAATATGGATCTGATTCCTATGCCATTATGGGGATATTATTGATTATAGCCGTACAAGGGCATAAAATAGCAATATTGATTTTGGTTCCTAGATAAAAACACAATACCCACTCCACGATCTAATGTCCTTCATTATTAAAACTAAGCAATAGTAAACATTTAAAGGTGCATGTGTATTCCAACCCACCCCAAAATAAATTTTTGCATTTGAAATGGTGTATGCGAAATACACGAAAAATTATTATTGATACTGTACGCTTTTCAAGCAGTGTAATCATTCAGTTAAACATGCTTATATATATTAGCTGAACGATTTGCGAAAATGACACATGAAATGGCTCTTAATACAGAAAAGAAGGTCGAGACCATTCCTTCACATATAAATACAGTTGCTGTAAATGTGCTAGAGGCTGAGGTAATATATTGTCTCTAGAGTTGCCGTCATCAGAATGGGTAGCCGCTGGGGACAACACGATGCATGAGCCGTTACAGGACTTAGCAAAGTATCTGTATCCAATGGTACTGCTGATGGTAGTGTAAGACAGACGTCCAACACGCATTCTTCTCCGCATAGCATACATCGAAGCACAGGTAGGATGCAATTTTGCCAGATAGGTCTGAGTGAAAGAAACCAGGTCATATTCAGATCTCGTAGCCGGGCTAATCCAAGGACTTTAGTTATGTGGTCCCGAAAGCGTATAGCTAGGATCGTTTCTTCCATCGTTGCTGGAGTCTTGTCTGCGACTTGGCTTGCCATATCGGAGCAGAAGGGTCAAAAATAAAATTCCTGCTACGAGTCCCAAAAGTAAAAATGCCCAGAACTGCTTCGAAGGGTGTTAACATTCCCGAAAAAATTGTCTTAAATATATGTGGGATACCACTGGCATCAGACATATTTAGGATTTGGCTTAGCATTTCTACGAAATGCACTCTGCAATTTGTTGATATAAGGGTATGTATCTCTGCCGCTGTCCTTGCAACCAGAAGATCATATGTTTCTTTTGATGACGTTAAAGGCACGGTTGTCTGTAAAAGAACAGACTTCATTCTGCTTAAAGTATCAATTCGAATAGAAGAGATATTCAAAGAAGGCCAAATCATCGCCTCCGTATCTGGAGTGCTGTTTGGATACAATACTTGCATACAGCAAGTGACCATGGAACTAATGCTTACGAGATAGGCTTTCCCTGGCACCATGCCACAACAGCTGTGGTCCATTATTAGAATATAGCACCCGTTAGAAAGCTGTCTAAAGAATGGCTCTATTTGTGTTGCAGGTGTGCCGTGCTGGTGACATGAAAGGTTATTTGAAGTCCCCTCACAGGCCCTATGCAAATTAATACCTTGGCACAGTATACTGCTTAGTTATTGTTTACAATTGTTACCACTAAGAAATACATTCTGTTTCTTTTCACTACAACATGTGTGTGTGTGTAGGGCAATTTCCATGATGACTTAATGAACCCTTTACCCAACCTTTCATACTGGCCCGCTGGTATATACTCTTGGCAGTATTTAAATTGGAAAGTTGTTATCGGATTTGTAATTATTCCGTGTATTATCCATTCAATGACAGGTCTTTCTGACATTGTCAATGGTAATCTCTCAAGTTTCAATGCTCAGAATCGTATAGTCTGCTCCTTTTTGTGCCAAACTGATTTGTTTATTAGTAAGGTTAAAGATAGAGAATAATGACGTTGTGTTTATCAAACGCCATTGCACGTAGCCTGAACGCAGATTTTGCAACGTCCAGCCGAGCTGTACAATAGAACGTAATTGGGACTGACCGTGTTGTAACATTAGTAAGTCCTGATCTATTATATCAATAGCAGATGATACAATACTGTCCAGTGAATATATTCTGGAGGACAGAGTCATTAACCCATTGTCCACAACAGAAAGTGATTTTTCCAAATTAATACGATCAAATTCTCGTATTTTCTCTGCTGTCTCAATTTGAGTTACTTTCCAAGCTTCGTTGTATGCAGCGTATATACCGGCCGCTATGAAACGTTTTTGACTCTGTTTGCGAGGTCCCATTATGAAATCACGCAAGTCAGCACCGTCTTTAAGTAAAGTCAAGTGTTGCTTAATTTCAGCCAGTGTGGATGTTTGTAGCCATTCAAGGCATAGTTTCCCTACACTGTATGTTGTTACTATCCCTGGATGTTGTCTCTGGGAGTATCTAGGGTCTAATCTAGGTCATTTTGAACCCCTGTATTTTGTTCAGGACTCTATCTTGACAGTTATATGTGTCTGATGGCTAGATCAACCACTTTTTCCAAATCAGGATGTGTTCTGTTTTGTTGTAAAATATTGGATACGTCTTTCTCAACATCTGTAGTTGTATTACTATCAGGTATTGGCTTTGGAATAACGGTTTGTTTAAGTCTTTAATCTTAGCTAGGCCAAAACAAGTGGTCTGTTGAATGGTGTCATTCAAGAATATTATTTGTTCTGGGATCATGCAGGCTTTAAATAATGCTTCTAAACCTTGGATCTGCCAATTTTTTGTACCCCAGATGGTTTTCGTTTCAATGTTGTATTTCCAGAATTCAAAATCAAATGTAATAATTTTTTCATAAAATGTTTCAGAATAAATCAATTTAGTATTTGTCAACATTGTTTTTATCCCTGTCTTATTTAACAGTTTAAAATAACACGTTTCTGCATCACTTGTGTTAAACCATGAGAAGTATGGGAATTTCTCATTCGAACTGCTTTTAGGTGGAGTTGCACAATGTTCCCATTGATTATATTTAAAAAAAATTCTAGGTTGAGCAGATTTATGTAAATAGTGACGTGCAAAGTGATTGTAACAGTACATTTGTTCATAATTCGACGAACCCTGTAAGTAATCATGTTCTGTAAATTTTGCTGACATTACTAAATCTGACATCATATTATTTATGCTTTCAAAGTCCCAATCATCAGGGAATGTACTTGGTTTTACAAAGTCACTTAATGAAACCTTGAACTGATGTGGATATTTCAAGAGTTCAACTGGGCCATAGATTTCGTAATCCGTTTTGTCCCAAGCTACCCCACCGGGTATTGGAATGGCTGTGACATTCACTGATGATAGTTCTCTTTTCTCGATGTGAGATGACTTGTGTGGCTTTAGGACCAAGTCGATTTTCTGACTTGCTGTGTCCATTGTACTGTATTTTCCCTCAATGAATTTTCCCAAACAAAGTACCATGATGAGCCAAAGCAGGAGGAAAAGTACACCTAACACAATCCAAAGTTCAATCCATAGAGAAATCAGATAGGTTTCTTTGAGTTGATGAAAGAGTTCAGTTAATTTGTCTTTGAAAGTTTTTGTTGCTGCCGTTTCTTCAGGTTCGCTTGGATCTTCAGAAAAGTTATCGAAATTGATGAAGTAGCCAGATGCAGTTCTGTCAATTGTTGCAATTACTTCCGAATTTCCCTTTGCTTTTTCATTTTTTATTTCATTAGCATAGTCTGAGGCTACATCGTTGTCGACAGGTGTTTCTTGACGAACTGTTTCAATTTGGGTTTTAAGAGGCACAAGTTCCATGGCATTGTTGCATAGTCCTTTTTTATTCACTGCAGGTTCATCAAATGTGATTAGTCTTTCAGTTTGAACCTCTTGAATTGTAGCAAATTTTGGTATTCTGCTATTTCTTGGGAGTCCACTGGGCCTACTACTTATTATTATTGCCCACATGATTGATGGATACAACTCGGTTCTCATTTTTACCAGCAAGGGGCAGTAGTACAACTGATCTTGTTCCGCTGACAGCTAAGACAGGTACTGTTTTTCTGTAAGAAGGCTCAAATTCCTTCTTCACCGCGATCTTCTCTCTGACCAGATCCTCAATCTTTGGATTCCAGACAGGCCTTGCTAGGACAGGTTGTTTATCTTCAGTGGCTGTTGGCTGCTGTTTTAACTTTATGTTGCTCAGGACTTTTCTTGTTTCATTTAAGTCCTGTAAAACAGCCAAACGATCTTTGATATCAAAGCATTTTCTTTCTACCACTGAAGTCTGACTATCTAATCCCTGAATATGCATTTTAGTACCGAACAATAGTTCGTACGGACTGAAACCTTTTAGAGAATTTCTTGGCAGATTATTAAGACTATGTTGGACACTTGTTAAATGTTGGACCCACCCATCACCCGAACCTAATACCCTCGCCGTTATAGATTGCTTTATGTCCCGGTTTTTTCTTTCCACAATCCCATTTCCCTCAGGATGGAAGGGACAAGAGTACTGCAATGCAATGCCCATGCTGGTCATGGCCTCCTTATAAGCTCGAGAGCTAAAAGCAGGACCTTGGTCAGAATGTAGCATGCCAATTGCGTATGTGCCGATAAAGACTCGCAAATCTTTTATAACAGTTCTGGCGTCAGCCGAGCGCTGGTGTCTGTATTTTTAAGTGAATCTAGTCTTAAAAAGAAATTAATGGGACGCTGGATTTTACTTATAGATAGACTTATGCTAACTACAAGAATGGCCATGGCAATACTCCGGTTGGTTCGCTACTGCGATCTCTGTTGCAGTTTGGACAGCTCTTTGCAAATTTGTAATGTTGCAGGCTCATCCCCGGCCACCAGTATTCTGATTGTAATTCTTTCAGAGATTCCTTGATCTCTCGGTGCCTTAGACCCAATCCCATGTGTGCGTCCGCTATTAAGAAGATTCTCCTGTTCGTGTTTGGAATTACTCTATCCCCCACTCCAGGGATTCGAGCAAAAGGAACGGAGTTTGCATCAATAATGTATGTATAATTGAGTGGATAGTTCACGGGAAGTGCTGCACAGTCGCCTTTTGAAGACGTTTTTACCGCCAGCATGGTTTCCCCGTCTATGTATTTTTCTGAGCGCTTTTTTGTGGCTATGGAAGCCGGTTGAGCTGCTTCCGCTGTGGCTGTATTAGCCAATGAATTCCCTGCAACGTGAACGCCATCACGTTGATGACTCAGTGTATGTATCACGTTAGTCTTTCGTAGTTCTTTCTGCAAAAGAACTGCCTGTTCCCAAAGCTTTTTATGCTTTATTGTGGCACCTGTGTCATCTTTGTAATCGTTTTGAACCCAGTTCTGCATGTCATTATTGTAAGATTTGACGCAGAAATGTGAATCGCACACTATTAGTGTCGGGAATTCAGGACCGGCATTTTCAAGCGCCATCTTTAAAGATCTGATTTCAGCTCGCTGAGCCGAACTGTTTCTCAGTGATTCAGTTATTGTTATTTTTGGTCTGAATTTACCACAGTGCCAGCGACCTTTAACAATCACGCACGCTGCATTGTAGGATTTATTACCCACATCGTAATGTTGTGCAAATCTGTTCATATAGATTACACAAGCGTACTGTTGGAGAGGCAGAATTTTGATTGGCAGAGGATATTCTTCTTCATATTTTAGATCTTTCAATTTTTTCATGTTCGGGTCAAAATATTATTTCACGTCTTCTGCAGTAAGAGAATTTTCCCACTGTATCCATTTTGGATCTAATGCTACCGTTTTTAAATTAACTGGGCTTAATAACGCCTCAAGGGCTGATTCTGCTGTAAAAACAGTTATTCTTTTGCCTTGGGCTTGGGCTCTTTCTTTTAATACAATAGTTTGAACCACATTTACAATATTTTCTGTAAGACTGAATGTTTTTTCAGCTTTTGTGTACAAATGTGATTTGAAAGCTATTGGTACCGTTTCTCCCTCATTAGAGGTCAGGTACGTGAATCCGTATCTTCCTTGGATGACTCGGATTACAAGGTTGCGTGTGTTGTCACAAGTTTGTAATTTTGTTTTAACTAACATGTCTGTATGCAATGATCTTAAAATTTCTGTATGTTTATGAGTCCAATTGATTGGTTTAAAATTAAGTTTTATTAATTCATAGAGAGGTTTAACCCTCTCTGCATAATTTAGAATGTAAGTTCTTCCGAAATTCAGGAAACCTAGTATTGATTGTAAGTTCTTCAGCGTTTTTGGTGCTTGGAGTACAGCGCACTTCTCTAAGAAGCTGTCTGCTAGGCTTTTGCCTTCACTTGATATTTCATATCCTAAAAACAGGACAGTTAGGTGGGCAATTTGTGACTTTTTAAAGTTGAATTTGTAACCCTCTGCTGCGAACCCAAGTATTATGGTGTTCACTCTTTTCAAGTGAGTATCCAGGTCATCGACATAAGATAATGCCTCATCATCATACATTTGTAGTAACTCTGTTACTAATGCTGAGAATAATCCTGGGCTATTTTTGAATCCCTGTGGGAGTCAACAGAAATTTTTCTGTGACCCCATTATTGAGAAAACGGTTAAATACCTGCTTTCAGGTGCAATGTTTTGACAGAAGAATCCATTAGAGATGTCTAATGTTGTTTTGTATTTTTTGCGAACGATGTTATTCATTAGTGCTGCACTGTGTGAGTTTTGTACTGCAAATGTTTTGCAACATGAGTTAAGGTGTCTGTAGTCCAAGACTAGACAATATGAATCATCTGGTTTGGAGACAGGAAACAAAGGATTGTTCATTTGAGAGGTGCATGTTTCGATCACCCCTTGGTATTCAAGCTGATCTAAGATCTCCCTTACTTGTTTTTTAGCTTCTTGCTTAATTGGGTACTGCCTTTGTGCAGTGGGTTGACATTTTAACTGGATTTTGTGAGGAGGGGAGTCCTCATCCCATCCTACATGATTTTTATATAATGCAGGAGCTTGGGCTACTGCCCATTTTCTTGCATATATGTATTTTCGATGAATTGGAATATGATTTGAGAAGGCAGGCATAATCATTTCTTCGCCATGAGGGCACTCCCTGACAAACTCTGGTGGCCAGTCTTTCTCAGCTAATAGGATGTCATAGCCTTTTGAAAGGTTATCCCAAAACAGACTCCTTACTTTCCTAGTCTTATCTCCCTCTATACGCAATGTTATTTCGTATATTTTATGAGGTTCGCTAACTCTGGTATCTGCAGTTTCCACCTGAATGTATTCATTCGTGTCCACTGTCTCCAGATGATTCATCAGGATCTTGCGAGCTATTGTCACTTCTGCTGCACTGTCTAGCATTGTCTGGGCCCACTCTCCGTTTTTCAGCTGTGTCCTCAGTATCCTCGGCATGTTTGATTATTTTAATACTGGCTACCTTCTTTCTTGGAAATTGTTATTTTTTACTTTGAGCAGGTTCCTTGTCTTTGGACTTGACGTGCTATTCCCTGTGTTCTGACCGTCCTCTTCTTTCCGATTTCTGAGAGGAAGTCTGAAATGATCGAGAGGGACGTGTATCAATATCTTGATATCTATCAGGCTTTTTCAAATTATCCCTATTTCTAAAGTTGTATCTTTTCTCAGAGGGCTCCCTCTGGGGAGACTTATGTCCTTGGTCCGGAGATCTTTCTCTCCGCCGAGGAGACCTTCCTCTGGACTGGAATCTTTTTTCTTTGGGAGTGGATTGTTTATTTTCATCCCAACTCTTTTTGGAGTGTTTAGATTATTTTGAATAAATATCTTTTCAGGATTTTCAGTTAGTTGGGGTTTTACCGGTTTCCCAGCCAAACTATCTCTACCTAGTTCTTCATAGGATTTTTCTATGATTCTGGCAAGTTCAATTGTTTGGTCTGCTATATCTGTTTCTTTCAATTTCTGGAGGTAAGTTATATCCTCCATTGCCAATTGAACTAACTCTTTATATGCCTTTGTTAATTATTTTATTTTAACTAAGAGTTCTTCGCTTGACATTTTATCAATGTCTGGATGTGGTGTGTAGCTGGCTAGAACCGGCCACGTTGCTCCTGGTCTACCAAGTGGACCGAACCTGGTGATGTGATCATTATGTTTAAGGGCGCCTTTAAACCAGAGCAGGTGCTCTTCGTAATTTAGTGGGATTTCAACGTCCTCGAAAGGAGTGTATTCATCCGGAGGTTCCTCCATTTTGTAATAGTGGAATTCGAGTGTTACAGCGTTTGCTGCTGGAAAGTTTATCCATGAATAGAATACCTCTGTCTGCCGATATTCATGGGCCTCTACCAGGAATATGACTGTACCACCTCGTGATGTCAGTCCGTTTTCTATAAGTTTAATAGTTATAGTTTTTCTTATGTTGACCGGAATGAAAATTACACCCGGTTCATTTTCATTAAACCCTGTAACATCGAAACCCCGTTGATTCGCATCTACTGCTGCTTCACCGGTTTCGTTGCTGTCGCCGTTAGTTGACATTGTTTTTAATGAAAATTTGCAGAGCAGGTTTCCAAGGAAACAAAGATTAGGTGCACAATATTTTGGAACACTGTATCCTTCAACGTTGACTAAACCAAAAACTATACATAGGAATCTCTTCCTACTAAGTTCCGGCGGATTTTAACCTTTTACCCACTCCAGACGTCTTTTGGAGTATTTACGGGAAAAAAGGGTCTGTGTGAAAAAGCACGACTGAGTTACTCTAACGTCTTGCGTTAGTTTTATCGCCTTACCAAATGTTGGGCGCCATTTAGTATAGTTCCTATATTCCCAATAGGTTCTGCACATTGGAATAATAAATTCAGCAGTGTAGACGTAGGACTGAGGTCAACTAGGTCTCTACTGACTATATTAGACTTAAGGTTTGCCAGCTAGCTCAGAGGTCACTAGAAACTTTTTCGAATAAACGAGGAGGAGTTTAACCTCCCTGGATAGACAAGAAGGGATTAGCTTCCGACAACCATATAACATGACAACTTTGCTTCCTCAGAATAAGAGTGTATCTCTAGAGTTGTGTGAAATCAATAGACAGCTATTTCACTCAGTCAAATGTGCGTACTTAGTTTCACCAGAGTGCAGAGAAAAGAGAGACAGGCGTTTTCAATAAAAGGTGTAATTTATTGAGCAGTCTTCTTTCTCATGCAAGAGAAATGAATTGCCATAATTGCAATACTTAATGTAAAGTAAAGTGCGTACAGTAAAAAGAGTATTATGAAATAATACTGTAAAAGCATTGATATGGTTTCTAAGCCATAAGATACTTTAAAATGGATAAAATATATACATACATATATACATTGACTAACGTACTCAACTGGTGCTTCTAACTACGCCTACCCCGGTGTACCTGACCTAAGCCTAATACGTGGCAAGGAGTAAGTAAGTAGCAGTTTAAGTTAAGTTGGTTTTGCCAAGAATCTGACTCAAGAATTCTCTTTAAGGGTTTAGTCAGCTCCGTACCTTGGTAATAGAATGCAGGAGGTCTGGTATCTCTCTTTCAGGACTCGATATCCCAACAGCCCGCGAAGGCAGCTTAGAACACCGGAGCTGGATTTCTCGGCTGGAGAAAAGACAGCGTCTCTCTCAGTGCGCCAAGAAGGAGGGGCAGCGTCCGTGGGCTCTCGCATCAACTGGGCTCTCGGGCAAGTAGATAGCTGCTCGGCTCCAAAACCACCACCGTGTGTTTGCTTAAGGCAACGTTGGTATATTTATACCTGAAAGGTGCCAAGTTTGACGTAAGGTTTGGACATAAGACGTCAATAAAGATGCCACTAAGAACTGACTGTTCCTTTAGTGTTCGCAGGAGTTCAATGACAAATCAAAACAAAAGCAAATGGGGATTACCCAGGTAGCTGGAGGTTTGGTGTGTCGAAAGAACTCGTTGTGTTCTCTAGGAATCAAACGAAGTAGCTTTGCTGTGCTTTGGACTGCAGGGGCTATTTACTAAATATGGATCTGATTCCTATGCCATGATAGGGATATTATTGATTATAGCCGTACAAGGGCATAAAATAGCAATATTGATTTAGGTTCCTAGATAAAAACACAATAACATGCAAAGTGGGCCCCAAGATGATCGCTATCGCCTACTAGCTCTCGCTAACTGGTGTTAGCGACAGCTTGGTAATTGGGCAATCAAATTATCGCCGCTTTAGCGGGAAAAAGTTCAGATAAAGCGGCAATAATGGCCCTTGGTAATATACCCCTATGCTCTTGCTGTGAACAGAGCAACAGCAAATGCTCTCTGGACAGGGCAGTGCCTATTTTTAGCTGGTGGTTGCAGATGAGGCTGATTATCACTCATATTTGGTGACTGGCCTTTATTTATCCTCACTGGACTTTGAAACAGCAAGAGAGAAAAAAACACAAAAGTGGGAAAGAAGAAGGAGGAGAAAGATAGTGAACCTATGGAAAAGAGAGAAAGCATGGATGAAAAAGAACCTGCAAGAGTAAGATAAAGGGAAAGGAGTATTTGGTGGTGAAAGAAAGAGGCATAAGGTAGAATATAGACAAAGCTGTCTTGGGTGCATAGCCTTCGTAATTTAAAAGATGACCGCCTCAGAGGTGAGATTCTTGATCTCATTAAGAGGTAATTTCGTACAGGAACCGCCAACCACCAGCACCTCCTGCAACTTCTTTTTCCGTTAGCCCCCACATCGAAGCCCAGATCGTTCCCTCGCTTTTACATTCCAAAGAACATAGTGTAAGGCACAACACCTACCCAGCCCCGGTGGTGCTCGTTTTTTGTTAGAGCTCCGCACATAGTCTCCGTAATCCTCAATATCCTTTAGATAAGCAGGCGCTCCCAAGTCACCTATCTTACTGACATGCTTGGATCAGAGTGGCTTCAAGCCCCTTCGGACTACCTAACATAACATCAGACAAGTCCTCAATCCACTGGTGATGCAATCCAGACTACCTGACCCCTTAGCTCTCTTACTAATAGACTTTGGGAAAGTCTGCGATAGAGCATAGTATTGTATTGTTTTGTATTGTATTTAATATTTATACCGCACATCTGTCACCCTACGGGTATCCTGGCGCCAGAAAGGAAAATTCAGATGGAAAAAACAATACAGAAATGTTTATGTCAGATGGAAACGACAGTCAATGCTGTTTGATGAGCCTGAAAGTAGGTCTTTAGGTTTTAGCAAAGAGCCATGTCTTTAGACTCTTTCTAAATTCTAGCAGGGTATCGGTCAGTCTAATATTTTGAGGCAGTTTGTTCCACAGCCTTGATGCCGAGGTACAGAAAGCTCTACCACCTAGCCTTGACTTCCTAATCCTGGTGGTTACTGCCAGCCCCAAGCTGGCGGAGTGCAGAGACCTGGCTGGTTTGTACCAGGTGAGCCTTTCCTGTACAATCCTGGTGGTTACTGCCAGCCCCAAGCTGGCGGAGCGCAGAGACCTGGCTGGTTTGTACCAGGTGAGCCTTTCCTGTAATGGATAATTTTTTTAAAGTCCACGAATATTTGGGCTTCGGGATTGACTTTCTGGCAACACATGTTTACTATGTTATGGGCAGGGAGCCAGGGTACTGGTCGTAACAACACTGTCTAATTTGTTCCGACTGGAAATGGGAGTGAGGCAGGTTGCCCACTCTTGCTACTATTATTGGCCATAGCAATTAATCCCTTGGCAAGGGACATTAGACAAAATGTGCAACTCTCAAAATTTAGATGGAGAGACTGACAATGACAAATGGACATTCGCACTCAAGGCTGCTTGTAAATCTGTGGCCCCCAGTCATCTCAAACAGTTACCAAATGGTGCAATTTAAAAACCTACACAGAGTGTATTTGACTCTGGAGAGGCTCTGGAGTATCAATGTGACCTGGGACTGGAATACCTCCATTGGTGTGCTGATACTGGAGACTTTCTGCATACTGTCTTTACTTGCGCAAGAGTCTGCCCCTTCTGGGAAGTAATGTTCCAGACCTTTCTGTTAGACCTGTCACCCTCTGGCGTGTATCACCTGGCTTCTTTTGCCTTCTGACCTCCTGTTTTGCTGACTTCACTTTTTGCTGGCTTTAGGATTCTGTGCACTTTACCACTGCTAACAATTGCTAAAGTTATTGTGCTGACTTCTTAAAACATGGTCAAGTTGACCTACACCTATTGGCATATTTAATGTACTTATATGTTCCTGACAAAGAGGTACAACCTGTACTCTGGGCCTGTAAATTAAAAATTACTAGTGGGATTGCAGTACTTATTGCGTCACACACTTCGGTAGCCTTTTAAAATGTCTCAGGCCTGCCATTGCAGCCAGTGTGCCATTTTAAACTGCCAATTCGATCTGGCAAAATCATCCTTGTGCTAGGCCTAAAGAGCACCTTCTAATACATATACGTCACCCCCGAAGATAGGCCTAAACAGTTTAAAGGGCAGGGTGCATTGCATTTAATAGGTAGGACAAGGGTCTTTATGTTTTACATGTCCTGGTAAGGAATAACTCCTAAAATCACCACTGTGAGACATACCTCTCTCATAGGATAACTATGGGCCACCTTATTACATTTAATATGTGCTAATATTGATTGAGACCAGGCAGAAAAGTCAAGTTTTTTCTCAAAAGAAATGTAATTTAAAATCCCCTTTAATAGTACAATCGGAATTTAAGTCACAAACTTTCATTTTCTTGTTTTAACCACCAGATGCCTCAGCCAGTGTCCTGGGTCACATGACTGGATGTAGTTGGCAGCTGGCCTTTGTGTATTCCTCCCAGACCATCACACAAAGGGGACTATCTATTGGCAGGATGTGCCATCCTGCTAGGATGGGAGGTGTGGATCTGTTCCCTGCCCCAACTACATATCAACAGGACTACTCCAGCACAGTCACAAATAACCTGACATTAGCTTACTGTCACCCCATGGATCTTCAGGAGGGGAAGGAGTTCTAGAGCCAGATGTGTGGGAAAGTCTGGAAGTTTCCCCCACTTCAAAGCTGGCCCTAGATATAAATATTGGACACTCAGACAAACTCTTCAGTACTCTTCTGGACCTGTGGATACAGAAGAAGGACTGCCTTGCCACCAGAGGACTGTCTTTCTGCCAGAGGACAGCTCTGCTCTCAGAGAAGGAGGACAGCACCTGCTTCCTTCATGCAAAGCAGAGTGATGCTTAGGTTCAGGTGGCTGACCTCCTGTTCTGAGCAACAAGGACACAACAAGCTCCAGAGGCGTCCCTGCTACTGCTACTGCCCTGCTGACCTGACCTGCTGCAACTGGTCCTGACTTGACCTGTCACTTGACCAGTGTGAGCCCTGTTGGCCTCTGCCTGAGTAAGTTCCAAATCCCCAAGAGGTTCCTGCCTAGGACCTGGATCCTTGGCTGGCATCAGTTAAGCTCTTCCTGTAAAGAATTGTAGAAATCTTGAAGTTTTAGGCTCCATATCGAACCAGTTCGTGCCAAGATCTTGCTGCACATTATGGCTGCCTACACGAAGCTCTGGTGGAACCAGCAATGACCAGCAGTGCAAGGGCTACACACAAGATCTTGGTGCTTTTGTAGTTCACTATTAGGTAATTGCAAACACTTTGACACATTAAGCAAATCCTAATGAGGTCACAATTGACCTAGCTCATTAATATTCATGAAGTAGGTTGAAATTTGTAGCTCATTGGGAATTGTTAAAAACACAGGGATGGTGGCCTGCTGGGAACAGCAAGCCACCATGTCTGTGTTTTCTTTTGTAAAAAAAAAAAAAATTTTTTTAGATGCAACCTTAAAGGAGAACGGGATGCGTTTCAAAAACAAAAATAAAAAGTTTTCTTTTAATTTTTTAACAGTTGGCAGTGGTCTTCGTTTTCACATACATTCACAAAATGGAAGGTGTCCCATTGGGACCTCTTCCCATTTGCGAATTCATTTCGGTCGCAAAACATTTTTACATACCACTGTGAGTGTTGCTGTTAGGAAGGTGCCCTGGTAACACGCCCCTTCATAATAATACATCGCTAACCCATTTTACGATTCAGTAATAGATTATCGAATCGCAAAATGTGCCTTTGTACATAAAAAAATGCTTTTTTTGGGTCGAAATGAAAAAAGCTACGTACATGTGTCCCCTAGCCTCTTCTTATTACTGAATTCAACATCGGTCTTGCCAATGCATTCAATTACAGTTTGGCTGTGAAGTTCTCTAGCTGATCCAGACTCATTGGACCTAATGCTGATGAAGCATGTTGTGCAACTACTGAAACCCCTGGGTGAGTTTTCACTAGGAGAATTGCAATAACATATAGAATTTGGTGCTTACTGCATTATATTCTGCAGATGTCAGTGTTCACTGAACATTTTGCCATAGTAAATACTTGCAGGCTTGACCTATTGAAATGTATCTAGTAAAATGCCGGGAATACAAGCATACCTGTAATAAAGACATTATCACTCACACTCTTTCTGAGTTGCCTGGTTTGGTGTCCCCACAAGGGTAAATGCTCTGGGCAACTACAAGTTTTCCAGTGTCCCTGGTGAGGTCCATTTTGGGTCCTCAAACTTCAGGCCCGATAATATCGAGCACAGAGAAACAGTACTCAGATACTTCAGATGAGCTGTGGCCCTGTTGGATGCTGCTATGCCCATCCCCTTGCCCTCATATTTCAGATAGGGAGTTCAAGAAAAATGTCCACACTGGCTGAATTGAAAGGATATCTGTCCTTCCACTGTACCTCACTACCAAATACCGCAGGTGTAAGGAAACACTCCCATACCCATCCCCACCTGTTCCAAGCAGGTGGCAAATATTTACAGATTTTGGTATAATATTTATCACGGAAGTGTGGAATAATGGCGGAATTGTACCGGGCTTTACTGTGTCTGCGTGTTATTCCCCATTCAAGATGGAGACACTTCAAGTTCCAGTTATTTTACCGGAGACACTATCCGGGATCATTGCATTTAGCCACAGTGAACTCATAGTGGGCGCCATATTGGTATTTTACTAAACTCTCATGATTAAAACCTCAGTCGCACACTGAATTCTGGTTACATTTTGAATTTGGAGACAGGCGTTAATGTGAAATTGGACAACTGCGAGCAGATGAAAAAACATCACTCAACATTTTAACCACCGCATCTTCACATTTTCACTTGCTGGATACAGGGATAATGTACCACCATAGTGTCTAAAACCATTAATGACTCATTGCCAAATTCCTTTTTCCCAACTGGTATTGGGTCATACTTCTTCTCAACCTTTACGCTTGTCCTTTTACACTTCCTTGGTGTACAAAGTCCCCCATGAACTTCTTCCAGAGCCCGCCTATCCCACTGTTCCATCTTCTCCTATTAATTCCATCCCCCAGTTTAGATCTCCCCCTTTCTAGAGTTTAAACAAAGCCTCCTCATTTCTGAAAAATCCTACCCATCCCACCGCTAGCTACAACATTGGAATATGAACATACAAATAATGAAGCTCCCAGCAAATCCACCGGCCATTTGATGAACATAAAATGTGCTACAGATGTTAGCATTATAAAGTCTGTCTCTTCATTACACCTTCCGTACTTGACCTTCAACAGGTTATATATCCATCAGACTCCCTTCTCTAGCTGCACCTATACATTGTTTGTTTGAAACCATGTACAACACTTCCGGTGGAATGGATGTCGATTGTCGAGCAATAGAATAAAGCGAGAAAAGAAGAAGCAACCAACAGGCACATGTTCGGGAGAAAGTAGAAAGACAATAACCTGGAACTAATATTATAAGCAATGATAAAACGTATGTTAGGATGATGGATGGATTTGATCACGGGAATTAACCTCATTGTTTCATCAGGACATCAAGACATTATTGTAATTAGCAAGCAGCAGATCAGTAGCGCTTGCCATATCATCTGTCCAAGTTACACCTTTGGGCCCTGATGTACTCATGTTTATGGTAAAAACCCTAGAACCAACATCGTTGAAGTACATTTTACCAGATGTTTGTGATAGTGCCACAGACTTTATTCACCAAAATACTGGGATACCAGAAGTGCTATCAGGCACTCTTTAGACCCTCATGAAACTACACGGAGGAGTCCTTGCCCCACCCATAGCCATTTAGTCAATCAACAGCCTTCTTTTTTTTAGTGATGTGGTAGGACAGGGGCAAGGAGTGGAAACTTCTGAAAGTACAACTACCCTTGCCTTTACCTACGTAAGACAGCTCACCCTATTGCTCTACTAAATGCTCTCAACCTGTCCTAACCTATCCTAAATACCAGAGTACTTATAACTTGTATTTTAAACCAACGAAGGTTTAACTAAAACTGTCAAACTTGAATTTGAATAGACGCGTGTTTAGCCTACCTGCACCCAGTGTAATTGGGAGGGCGGGAAGGCTCGAGATCTCGACCGAGGAGCTGCTGAACTAGGAGTCACTGGAAGCAGCATTGTTGGGGGTCAACAGTCTAATCACCTAATGCCAATTACAGGAAGCCATAAAAGTGGGGCCACGCCCAAACGGGACCAGGGGCCAGGACTTCTGCACCTTCTACATCAGATCTCGGCGGTCATCGCTGCTTCTAGAATTAGCCAAGCACCTGCCATGCAACAAGAGGTCGTGTGCTAAACCCTCTCCAGGGGCATGGAGGGTCCTTTCTCATGCCTCAGTTGCAAATGGTGCAGCCAGGCACTGCCAGAATGGTCCCACAGAATAACTGATGGTCAGACTGGTCTCCAACTGAACTGCATTTGATTTAACTCAAGGTTAGTGCCCAAACACTCCCTCGAGATTTGGGACACTCTAGATTAGTTGAAGCCTAATCTCGCCTTCATCACTAGAAAACAACAATTCTCCTGATGTCGCTGCCGCACTACCTGTTGTCTATAAAGTACTATAACGGGATAGGCCGGGACGGAGGGAGGAGGAATAGTCATTCTTTTTAAAGACTGTTTTACCTGTCTCCCCGATCAGTGGCGTCACTAGGGGAACGTGACTGATATCTCAGCATTTAAAGTATCCAGTGGTGACCATAAATCACTTGGGGGAACAGTAATCTATAATCGCCCTGGATATAAACTGGACTTCGGTGCTGAACTGCTTTCTTAACTATTCCCCTCAATTTTAAAACGTAAGCACTTTATAGTAATAGGCGACTTCAATGTCCATTTTTAAAATGCTAATAACCTGTGGTCAAACATTTGGAAAATGATATACAGATCCTGCAGCTAAAACAGTGGATTAAAGGACTCACACACAACGCCGGGCACACACTGGATCTTCTATTTTCTAAAATAGAATCCACTAATGTCTCGGAGGTCAGGCCCCTTTCTTGGACTGACCACTCTTTCATTTCCTTTACCCTCAGCCTACCGGCAAAACTAACTGGCCCAATTTCATCTTCAGCTTTGGTAAATAGAGCCTGGGGGCTTATCACTCCTGATTCATTTCAGCACCACTTTTCCTTAAGTGAGCCAAGTGCCCTAAGGACACTCTCTGTTCAAACAGAAGCTGAAAGCCCTTCAATCTGAGATCTCCAACTCACTGGACCAATGTGCCCCCAGATTAGGAAAAAAACCTAATAGGAAAACACCATCTGAGAAATGGCATTCGCCTGAATTTAGGATATTAAAAAGAAAGTGTAAAGCCCTAGAACATAAGTGGACATTGTCTAAACAGGACAAGGATAGACTGTCATACAAAGTAGAGATGAGAATTTACTCCAATGCCATTAAAAGCACTAAAAAAAACTATATTGCAAAGTGAATAAACGATAACAGTAATTCACCTAAAGGACTCTTCAAAATAGTAAAGAAACTATGCAAACCAGCAAAAATGTCCCAAACCCTGCCCCCCTTAGCTTCTTTGCTGATACAATTTCAGAGGTTTACTCTTCATTTAGAAACCAATCCCCCTCAGTTGAGACAAAATGGAAACCCCGGCTCCTCACCCTGAGACACAATCACACTTGTATCCCCTTCTCAGAAGGAGCAGGTCGCTAAAGCAATGGCTCAAGTTAAATCGGGTCCCCACTTGACACATGCCCTCACTTTTTTTCCCAGCTCATAAGGACCTTACGCCCCCACGTAACTCGCATATTCAACAAATCCCTGGACTCTGCTCTGTTCCCAGAGATCTGAAAAAAAGCCATTGCAGTTCCATTACTAAAAAAAGAAGGCATGGACGTCCAGAATCCGGCATACTACAGGCCAAACTCTCAGCTCCCATATCTATCTAAAGTATTGGAGAAGCTGGTTAACAAACAACTGTCAGACTTTCTTGAAACCAATGAGCTCCTGGACCCTTCTCAAACTGGCTTCAGAGCCACCAACAGCACAGAAGCCACCCTTTTGGCAGTCTCAGGAAATATTAGGTCCCTAATTGACATGGGCGAATCCGCCGCCCTGATCCTTTTGAACTTGTTGGTGGCCTTCAATACGGTCTCTCATGGCCTCCTACTGAGCACCTTACATGAAAAGGGTATACATTATAAATCCCTTCAATGGTTCAGCTCCTTTTTAAGCAACAGAACACAAACAGTGCAAATATGCCCTTTCACCTCCAATCCAAAAATCATCAATAATGGTGTCCTGCAGGGAGCCTCCTTGAGGCCCACCCTCTTCAATGCCTATGTATCTTCTTTGGCCAAAATCAGCAAGAAATTGGGTTTCAGTATCTGCTCTTTTACAGACAACAAGCAAATGCTGATAGCCCTTGAAGAAAGGCATGAGGACACCAGGAATAAACTGATTAACTGTCTTTCATAAATGACAACTTGAATATCAGACCACTGTCTGAAACTGAACGCTGATAAGTCAGAGATCTTACTCTTTGGAGGAGCCCACCTAATCTGGGATGCAAATTGGTGGCCGCAACCATTAGGATCTGCACCTGAGCCCAAACAGGCTGTTAAAAACCTGGGCATACGAATCAACAATGCACTAACCATGCAGGACCAAGCCTGTGCACTGTGTAGGAAAAGCTTTGCTACATTAAAACTGTTAAAAAGACTCTTCTTATAGGTCCCTTTTGATTGTAGGAACACCATCCCTCGGGCTTTACTCACAAGCAAACTGGATTATGGGAATGTGCTCTATGTGGGCCTGGCAGACTACCCTTTCTCCTGTTTGCAGGCAGTACGGAACGCGGCTGCCAAACTGGCGTGCAACAAAAGCAAATACAGCTCGCCATCAGAATGCATGAGGGTGCTCCATTGGCTGCCTGCGCTCCAAAGGGCTAGATTCAAGCTCCTGGGCTATGAACACAAAGCCCTACACCAACTCCGCCCCAGAATGCTACAAGGTAAAATAGAAATCTATGCCCCTACATGGAATCTGAGATCATGCTGCCAGGCACAGGCAACAACCAAACGCATTAAGAAAGCCAGGCCAGAGGGCTGCTCTTTCTCTCATCTGACGGCAACTCACTGGAATGAATTACCTCTAGAACTTCGTCTTACCGATGACTATATGTCATTTAGAAGAAAGATGAAACCCCATCTGTTCCCCAGAGTGTAACTGCTGACACAGAGGCCCCTAACATCATAACTCCCTCACTCAGGTCCTCGCTTTTCTAGCACCATGATATCCACTCGGATGAATGTTGTGCTTATAAATATAAGTATATAAATACATATACCCAGATATTCCAGACAATGGAAAGGCAAAGAATGGAACCCCTTGTTAGAGAAATAGGTATACAGCCCTGTGGTACCAGGGGTGCCACAGGGAAATCCATGGGCGGATACCTCTCAGTGGCACCCATGGCAGCGTCTTGCTAAGAAAGTGGGAGCTCTTAAATAAATGGTCCTGCCAAGTTAATGCACTCACCTCAGAACAGAGTGGAGACATTATTCTTCTCGCCTCTATGCCCGGGCTCTTTACTCTAGTCCCTAATGATTGGTTGCAAGCAAGCACATTTCCCATGCACAGGAGAATGAAGAAAGCCAATTACAGGAATTGGCATTTAAATGAATGCAGAAAGTAGGCTTCTTGTATTGAAGAGATGACTAATGTGGATGATGGAGATCCGCGAAGACTGTAAAGTGGCCAGAAATACCTGCTTAGACTGCAATCTCTGCGAAATGCACCGCCAATGTGATGTCTTTGTCCAATTCACACTTGAACAGCATTTTAATAGGTTACATCTCTCAAATGCAAATTAATAAATGCGGGGATGGTTCAAAGCAAAATACATTAAAATGGATGAAGAAGCGCACACTTGTAATGGACGTGCTGTCCTCAAAGCTCGCTTCAGCTCTTCTATACTCGAGTGTTTAATGTATAACAAATCACCTCAAACAGAATGATTCATGCTCAGGGCTCCCCATCAAACATGTTCATGGACATATAATAGACTGTGTGCAGAATTGACATTTTGCTAACTTAAGATAATGGAAAATGTAGATCATATGGAAGACACGTAGGTGAATGTTATAACGTGCACAAACCCTTTACTCTCCTGTTCTGACACATTAGCACTTACAGCAGGAAGACTTAGCGAAAAAATAAACTTTAAACAAACAGGTCCAATAGTCTGGAATTCCCATCCACCCCCTTACTATCTCCGACAATGCTCATAGTATTGCAGTAAGACTCAATAAATCTTTTTCACGATTAGAATGAACTGCAAGCAACGTCAGGCTGGGCAGCGGTGGAGCATGTATATGTACCCGCCTGAGACCACTGAGGCTGGGAATGCTACCTCAACCTGGAGAACTGGAGTGACGAGCCATCCCACCGGATTTGATATCCATTATACAAAAAAACTATTGATCTAAATAGAACTAAAACAGGAAACACTACTGAGGAACATGTCATGTTAGGAGGCGCAAATATTCATTTTTACCATTTAACTCTGAACAATTAAACATTTGCATGTATTAATAAACAGCATTCTCCCTTGAATAAAGCTGTAGAAATTGTCTCATTAAAAAGGCCATGCCAGACAAAGTAACAATACTGACAAATATGGAAGGCGTGTCTTTAAAAAAATCCATATTTTCTTTCCTTTTCAAGATCATCCTTCACAATTATATGGAGAGGCCGACTACTATATGATAATATTTATGCCCAGAAACATCATTTCGCATGATGTGATATACGATCGACAGGCTGATATTAAAAATCGATCTGAAAGGTACGAACATCTGACCGGTAAGAAAAAATTCAAAATACCTTCACCCTCCGAACAAATTTGAAGCCACTTTACGTTTTGCAAATTTGCCTATAAAATATGTCAGTTATAGAAGGGGATAGCATGACCTCACAAACTCGTTTCAACGTTGTGGCGGGCCTAGTTATAGTGAAGGGAGCACTTTCTAGTAGGAACAATATACTCGAATTACTTAAACCCTAACCACCTAACATAGCCCACTCAAAAACATTGCCTGCCGGACCCTATACAATGCAAAAAACAGTGGACCCTGTTAATATGATATAACATGAAAGACTTTCACTCCATAGGACTCTTCAATCAAATTCACTTCAGCAGCCTACATAGCAAATAATATTAAGCACTTGAAATAACAATTGTTAACCTGAATTCATTTATAAAATATTGAGCATGCTTTTTCAAGTCATGTTAAGGCTCTAGAAACAATGTATACAATCTCTAAATATCGGCAACCACATCTCAAAACAACAGACACTGCAACCTAGCAGACCACCAGCAAGTAAACAAAAGCAGATATATCTTGTTCCTACTAAGTCTCCATCAACACCTTCACTGCTGTGGCAATAGGCAGGGATGCATAAATGATATCCGTGTCTGAACCTGCAGGAAGGTATTCATAGCCTCTGTATCCTGCCTCTATGGCGCTCGCTGTGAGGCGACCGGAAAATGGTCGGTGTTACCAACATCCGGAGTTACCGACACCAGGGGTGCAGGGAACTGAGGGGGCGGGGAAATACACCCCGTTATTAATTGAACCCTGAAGGTCCAATAAGAAATGAGAAATTACTGGTTTAATTGGTAATTTGGGGTCAGAGTCTCTGGTGAGTCCTCATTTTCTCTTGATCTTTCACACAGAGATTTCAGTTCTTTTCAGCAGCCAAAACGTCTGTGTGATTGTAGGGAGATAGGTGGTATTCCTGTACATCTCAAAACTCCTTGGGGTCGCTAACTTAGAAAATATGGCACTTGTAATGAGGATTTATCTATAAAATTTGGTGAGCTGTATTGTCGACCAGAATTCAAACAGCCACGTCTGTAATGTTGCTCGAATACTCTGTAGGAGCTGATCAACTTTTCAGCCTAATTTCCAATTACTAGTGTATTTTCCATTTCTCAAATGACAAACAAGGACAGTGTTCTACAGACCCAGTACATATTCCATTGAACTATCATGCTCGAAAAAGAAATGCCAGAAATCCGTGGTTAGCTGTGCCAAATGCGTGGAATACTTTCTTCCTAATCAATAGATGTTTTTTACCTGAAATGACAACCTTGATACATTTCTGCCTAGACTATTTACAGACGCCTTTTGTCCATTTGCCTCCTCTTCTCCATCAATTCCCTCGTGATCTTTACAGTCCATCCCATTTAGCCAGCCTAGAGGGTTAATATGCATCTCCACTGCATGATCTACAGTCTCTCCAAAAATCGTCCTATTATTCCTAATTTTCCTATTTTCGAACCACTGCAGACACTCTTCCTTTGCCTCCACATTCAAAACTAAAAATTGCAGTAGCAATGTTACTACCAGGGGTGATAGTTTTCATATGCTTTAAAGTCTGATAAAACAAGGGTCTGAGAAAGGTGTAGAACGCAAAGCTGACAGCAAACCTTTTACTTGTGTTAACTCCTACCATACATTCATTATTTCCTGCATACGAACCTTAACTCTTACTAGCTCTGCTGCATCTTCTCTGAAGAGAAAAACAAAAATGTAATAGAGGGGATGCGTGCTTAATTTCAGCCACTGATATTTACTCTAAATCAAATTCCAGGCCATCATTTTTATTTCTCACTGTGTCACTACAGTCAGGGGCCAAACTTATGCAAATCACCTGTAGCCCTGCTCCAGTAGGAACAGCTCTACTCAAACATCTCGGCCAGCTCTCCAATGAACAGAAACAAAAGCATCCCAGACTGGTTTCAGTATTCTTATGCCTCCCCGTTGAGGTGCACATGGAGCACTAGGGAGCAGTAGGCACGAGGACTGTATGTGGAGCTGCCCAACACATTTAAGCTATTTCACTGAGTCAAAAAAGGGATGGGCTGAATAGTTTAAATAAACTCTGCCACTGGTACTTTTTCTGGTATGCATTCCAGTTCACTGGCATTTGCTCACAGTCGGAATCACTGATCAAGTTACTGTGATGCGAATAAGTTTTGGTCCTGATACTGACCTAATCTAACCAGCTCGAACTTCCAGGTCACAACCCATCTGAACTGGAGCATAAACAATCCCAGACTCGTTTTGGTCTTGTTGGGCACATTATTGACTCCAATGGCAGGTGGAGAATTGATTTCTCTGAATTCACTGTGAAGAAGTGTGGCTCAATGGTTAGAGCATATTTACAACAAGGGGTGGTGAGGGACAGAGTCTCTGAATTAAACAGAATACTCTCACCCAGTCAAGAGATCAGGGCTAGATCCAACACCGTTTTTTAGCTCACTGCACCATCCCAGTTTCAGAACCTGGCTGTATGCAAATTAGTCTGTTCCTGTCCCAGTGCATGATGGGAACAGGGCAAACCAAACTACAAAAGCCAATTCTTACACTGGGAAGGAAACAAGCTACCGGGGACCGGTTTCTGGCATTTCAGCCTCTTCGGCCCGGCTTGCTTGAATCCTGATGGTGCAATGAGCAAGGGACTCACATCTGAGTATACCCTTCCACGCTTAGGGTGGACAAAAATATTTACAACAAGGGGTGGTGAGGGACAGAGTCTCTGAATTAAACAGAATACTCTCACCCAGTCAAGAGATCAGGGCTAGATCCAACACCGTTTTTTAGCTCACTGCACCATCCCAGTTTCAGAACCTGGCTGTATGCAAATTAGTCTGTTCCTGTCCCAGTGCATGATGGGAACAGGGCAAACCAAACTACAAAAGCCAATTCTTACACTGGGAAGGAAACAAGCTACCGGGGACCGGTTTCTGGCATTTCAGCCTCTTCGGCCCGGCTTGCTTGAATCCTGATGGTGCAATGAGCAAGGGACTCACATCTGAGTATACCCTTCCACGCTTAGGGTGGACAAAAATATTTACAACAAGGGGTGGTGAGGGACAGAGTCTCTGAATTAAACAGAATACTCTCACCCAGTCAAGAGATCAGGGCTAGATCCAACACCGTTTTTTAGCTCACTGCACCATCCCAGTTTCAGAACCTGGCTGTATGCAAATTAGTCTGTTCCTGTCCCAGTGCATGATGGGAACAGGGCAAACCAAACTACAAAAGCCAATTCTTACACTGGGAAGGAAACAAGCTACCGGGGACCGGTTTCTGGCATTTCAGCCTCTTCGGCCCGGCTTGCTTGAATCCTGATGGTGCAATGAGCAAGGGACTCACATCTGAGTATACCCTTCCACGCTTAGGGTGGACAAAAATATTTACAACAAGGGGTGGTGAGGGACAGAGTCTCTGAATTAAACAGAATACTCTCACCCAGTCAAGAGATCAGGGCTAGATCCAACACCGTTTTTTAGCTCACTGCACCATCCCAGTTTCAGAACCTGGCTGTATGCAAATTAGTCTGTTCCTGTCCCAGTGCATGATGGGAACAGGGCAAACCAAACTACAAAAGCCAATTCTTACACTGGGAAGGAAACAAGCTACCGGGGACCGGTTTCTGGCATTTCAGCCTCTTCGGCCCGGCTTGCTTGAATCCTGATGGTGCAATGAGCAAGGGACTCACATCTGAGTATACCCTTCCACGCTTAGGGTGGACAAAAATATTTACAACAAGGGGTGGTGAGGGACAGAGTCTCTGAATTAAACAGAATACTCTCACCCAGTCAAGAGATCAGGGCTAGATCCAACACCGTTTTTTAGCTCACTGCACCATCCCAGTTTCAGAACCTGGCTGTATGCAAATTAGTCTGTTCCTGTCCCAGTGCATGATGGGAACAGGGCAAACCAAACTACAAAAGCCAATTCTTACACTGGGAAGGAAACAAGCTACCGGGGACCGGTTTCTGGCATTTCAGCCTCTTCGGCCCGGCTTGCTTGAATCCTGATGGTGCAATGAGCAAGGGACTCACATCTGAGTATACCCTTCCACGCTTAGGGTGGACAAAAATATTTACAACAAGGGGTGGTGAGGGACAGAGTCTCTGAATTAAAAAGAATACTCTCACCCAGTCAAGAGATCAGGGCTAGATCCAACACCGTTTTTTAGCTCACTGCACCATCCCAGTTTCAGAACCTGGCTGTATGCAAATTAGTCTGTTCCTGTCCCAGTGCATGATGGGAACAGGGCAAACCAAACTACAAAAGCCAATTCTTACACTGGGAAGGAAACAAGCTACCGGGGACCGGTTTCTGGCATTTCAGCCTCTTCGGCCCGGCTTGCTTGAATCCTGATGGTGCAATGAGCAAGGGACTCACATCTGAGTATACCCTTCCACGCTTAGGGTGGACAAAAATATTTACAACACCCCCTTTTGTAAATCGATTTTGGCCACTATAGGTGTGGCAGGGTATGCTCAGACATGAGTCCCTTTCTCACTGCTCCATCAGGATTCAAGCAAGCCGGGCCGAAGAGGCTGAAATGCCAGAAACCGGTCCCCGGTAGCTTGTCTCCTTTCTGGTAAAGAATTGGCTTGGTAGTTTAGTCTGCCCTGTTCCCATGATGCACTGGGCCAGGGACAGACTGATTTGCATATAGCCAGGTTCTGAGCTGGGATGGGGCAGTGAGATAAATAACGGTGATGGATCAAGCCCTGATCTTTGGACTGGGTAAGAGTGGTCTGCTCAATTCAGACACTCTGTTCATCACCACCCCCTTTTGTAAATCGATTTTGGCCACTATAGGTGTGGCAGGGTATGCTCAGACATGAGTCCCTTTCTCACTGCTCCATCAGGATTCAAGCAAGCCGGGCCGAAGAGGCTGAAATGCCAGAAACCGGTCCCCGGTAGCTTGTCTCCTTTCTGGTAAAGAATTGGCTTGGTAGTTTAGTCTGCCCTGTTCCCATGATGCACTGGGCCAGGGACAGACTGATTTGCATATAGCCAGGTTCTGAGCTGGGATGGGGCAGTGAGATAAATAACGGTGATGGATCAAGCCCTGATCTTTGGACTGGGTAAGAGTGGTCTGCTCAATTCAGACACTCTGTTCATCACCACCCCCTTTTGTAAATCGATTTTGGCCACTATAGGTGTGGCAGGGTATGCTCAGACATGAGTCCCTTTCTCACTGCTCCATCAGGATTCAAGCAAGCCGGGCCGAAGAGGCTGAAATGCCAGAAACCGGTCCCCGGTAGCTTGTCTCCTTTCTGGTAAAGAATTGGCTTGGTAGTTTAGTCTGCCCTGTTCCCATGATGCACTGGGCCAGGGACAGACTGATTTGCATATAGCCAGGTTCTGAGCTGGGATGGGGCAGTGAGATAAATAACGGTGATGGATCAAGCCCTGATCTTTGGACTGGGTAAGAGTGGTCTGCTCAATTCAGACACTCTGTTCATCACCACCCCCTTTTGTAAATCGATTTTGGCCACTATAGGTGTGGCAGGGTATGCTCAGACATGAGTCCCTTTCTCACTGCTCCATCAGGATTCAAGCAAGCCGGGCCGAAGAGGCTGAAATGCCAGAAACCGGTCCCCGGTAGCTTGTCTCCTTTCTGGTAAAGAATTGGCTTGGTAGTTTAGTCTGCCCTGTTCCCATGATGCACTGGGCCAGGGACAGACTGATTTGCATATAGCCAGGTTCTGAGCTGGGATGGGGCAGTGAGATAAATAACGGTGATGGATCAAGCCCTGATCTTTGGACTGGGTAAGAGTGGTCTGCTCAATTCAGACACTCTGTTCATCACCACCCCCTTTTGTAAATCGATTTTGGCCACTATAGGTGTGGCAGGGTATGCTCAGACATGAGTCCCTTTCTCACTGCTCCATCAGGATTCAAGCAAGCCGGGCCGAAGAGGCTGAAATGCCAGAAACCGGTCCCCGGTAGCTTGTCTCCTTTCTGGTAAAGAATTGGCTTGGTAGTTTAGTCTGCCCTGTTCCCATGATGCACTGGGCCAGGGACAGACTGATTTGCATATAGCCAGGTTCTGAGCTGGGATGGGGCAGTGAGATAAATAACGGTGATGGATCAAGCCCTGATCTTTGGACTGGGTAAGAGTGGTCTGCTCAATTCAGACACTCTGTTCATCACCACCCCCTTTTGTAAATCGATTTTGGCCACTATAGGTGTGGCAGGGTATGCTCAGACATGAGTCCCTTTCTCACTGCTCCATCAGGATTCAAGCAAGCCGGGCCGAAGAGGCTGAAATGCCAGAAACCGGTCCCCGGTAGCTTGTCTCCTTTCTGGTAAAGAATTGGCTTGGTAGTTTAGTCTGCCCTGTTCCCATGATGCACTGGGCCAGGGACAGACTGATTTGCATATAGCCAGGTTCTGAGCTGGGATGGGGCAGTGAGATAAATAACGGTGATGGATCAAGCCCTGATCTTTGGACTGGGTAAGAGTGGTCTGCTCAATTCAGACACTCTGTTCATCACCACCCCCTTTTGTAAATCGATTTTGGCCACTATAGGTGTGGCAGGGTATGCTCAGACATGAGTCCCTTTCTCACTGCTCCATCAGGATTCAAGCAAGCCGGGCCGAAGAGGCTGAAATGCCAGAAACCGGTCCCCGGTAGCTTGTCTCCTTTCTGGTAAAGAATTGGCTTGGTAGTTTAGTCTGCCCTGTTCCCATGATGCACTGGGCCAGGGACAGACTGATTTGCATATAGCCAGGTTCTGAGCTGGGATGGGGCAGTGAGATAAATAACGGTGATGGATCAAGCCCTGATCTTTGGACTGGGTAAGAGTGGTCTGCTCAATTCAGACACTCTGTTCATCACCACCCCCTTTTGTAAATCGATTTTGGCCACTATAGGTGTGGCAGGGTATGCTCAGACATGAGTCCCTTTCTCACTGCTCCATCAGGATTCAAGCAAGCCGGGCCGAAGAGGCTGAAATGCCAGAAACCGGTCCCCGGTAGCTTGTCTCCTTTCTGGTAAAGAATTGGCTTGGTAGTTTAGTCTGCCCTGTTCCCATGATGCACTGGGCCAGGGACAGACTGATTTGCATATAGCCAGGTTCTGAGCTGGGATGGGGCAGTGAGATAAATAACGGTGATGGATCAAGCCCTGATCTTTGGACTGGGTAAGAGTGGTCTGCTCAATTCAGACACTCTGTTCATCACCACCCCCTTTTGTAAATCAATGGTTAGAGCAGCAGACCCTGATGCAGAGGTCTGGCCTGGGATCAGGGTTCAAATCCCGATGCGGTATCATTGTCTGCGGACTCGATAATTCTCGCCTCGGTGCCTACTCTAATCATGGGGTCCCACGCTGCAACTCTGGGCAATAGCTTGCTTAATCTCCACAATGGCCCCTACAACACTGGGATGCTTGGCTTCACCTTGGGGGTGCCCAGGAGGGGCATCTCACAGGGTGAGCCAGGAAGGGTTCCACAGTGTTATACAGCGTAGGGATGCCCCGTTGCTGGGGCAGCTGTGCGCTTTACAAGTATATTACATTTACTTCATAACATTGGAATTTTAGACTTTAAGACGGAACCCTACCAATGTCTCCTTTCTGTAAACTCTGCTAAGCTTACTATCAATTCTAATACATCTGCTAATTTCTGAGAAAAGTATGACATTACAAAACTATCTTCTAAGTAAACCAGAGGAAGTGTTTCTGTAGTCTGCAAACAAGCAAGCAGGGACTTGCCATAACTGCTCCACAAAGCACAAATATTAGCATATCAAGCTGAATGGTATCACCTAGGGTACCTCTGTACAAACAAATGCAGATAATTGATTCAAGATCAATAACAAGCATCCTTCCACTCCAGTTCCCCAGTAGATGAATCTCAGAGTAAATTATTTCCCTCAATCTGGAAATAGATGAAACTTTCATTTATCAAAAACAGATTGCTCTTTTTCCCTTTACAGTGCATGATATTGCTCTGGAAACCTCGTTTTTCTGAGGGGACCTCTAATGTTCCTTCTGTTTACATTTCTATTACCACCACACAAACTCAATGTAACTTCTTCCTGGGAACGGTACCTACATATAGTGGGTGAACTAAATGGTCTGACTGGAATTCAGAATTGGAACAGCAGAGACTGGGAGAGTCTACCGAAGAACTGTCCTCACGCGCAGGCAGAAAGAGTGGACTTTATCTGGACAGCACACATCCAGATCCTGCTAACCTTTGCTTGTTCGTCCCCTGCGAGAGCCACCTCTTCACAACTTTTCCAACATCCTCCATCACTGCACTGAATTCAAGCTCATCTGCATGCTCAGTGGCATGGGTGCAAGGAGAAGTATTCCAGATCCAAGCTGTCGAGGCTATTGACCCTACCTTGCTGTGCCAAGATCCAGCACCCAGATGGCGTACTCACAAGATGGATCCTGAGTTTGCAGAAGGTTTTGTAAGGTCCTTGTATGAGCTGATTGTCTCTGCAGATACAAACCACAGTGTATCCAGAGGTGCAGCCATGTGTTTGTCCACCTTTAATAACTTAATTTCAGCTGCATCTCTCTTCACTGGTAGGATGGAGCTGCAGATAGTGCTATGCTATATGAACCATATCCCACAGGCACTCTAAGTGTGATGGACAGTAAAGCTTCAGCACACTCTATTGATTTAGGGAGTGTAGATGTGTGCCTTTTAACAAGTGAAAGGTGACAGCTACGTTTGACCACTTAACTGATTATTTTTTAGTTATCTCCCAGAATAAAGACCTAAAATCACAAACTGAAACTAGATTTTTTTTTACTTCGTACATAGTTGCATGTGGCTCATTGTCATTTTTACAAAATCAAATACAAATAATACCTCCCTATTTATCTTTTTCAACGAAATATTTTTAAGAACATAGGCATTATTTAGAAAATGTGCACAAGGTAGAGTAACCATAGATTGAAAATGCCAATCATTTAATGTCACAAATGCCCATCATAAAATTCATTGCCATTTGCAGCACCATCATATGCCTGTCATGGCTTTTCAGGTACCTCACAGAACCGGCTGGGGGACCAAAGAAGCGCTGGAAAAATGGTAGCGGAAGTGACATCACACACCCTTTGACCTCCACTTTCAGCCACACACACACACACACTTACACATACATACAAATTCACAAATACATAAACCCACTCTCACCCGCAAGCACGCACACAACGTACATTTAAAAGCATGTTTTACTTACTTCAGCTGCTACGGAAGGGCATATTCCAGCTTATTGTACATAATTTTTATTACGCTGTTAGTGACTAATATATTGTATTTATTCACTATTAGTGTAACATAAAATTGACAGAAAATAAAGAGAGTGGAGCCCCAGCTGCCCCTGTGTTCCTGGCACTGAATTTGCCACCTCTGCGGCCAGGGGTCGCAAAGGCAGTGCTAGGGGTAGCAGAGGTCAAGCCCAGGGTCACAGCTGCGACCCCTGGCAACCCCTAAATGACGTCCATGACTACAATCCTACATTCCGTTTTTTAAAAAAACATTGATAATAAGGGCTCAATAGTGTTTCTAAAAAGTGTTGAAGGCTAAACAGCCAGGACTGCCAAAAAACAGATACATGACATAAGATCGCTTGGGCTCTATGTGTGCTTTTAATTGAACAGACTGGATTTGTCAATTTTCAGTATTGTTACTAATTGATGAAGTTATTAACCCAAATATAATACCTGTTAATCTATTTTATGGAAGTGCACACTTTCATTCGCACCATGCATGAAAATATATATTGACAATGCAATTTGGTTTGTATTTAGCGTAGAGAAAATAATTGTACAAAGCTTCACCAATAGGCAAGGTAGGTCTCGCAGTAGTAGCAGCACTGCAAGCATTTCTAACACAACACAGCGAATAGGTACAGGTTGCGACGCTTGGGTGATCTTTTTATTGGAGGTAAATGGAAGCGGAACATAGCGTAAACCAATGACATTCCATTCAATTCCATCCGTGCAGTTCTTGTTGTTTCCTCGGCACATGTTTTGCTGCCAGGGACCACCACACAAACAGATCGAACTGCACAAAATACCTGAAATCGCCCAATTTCTTCAGTTCATCTGCAAAAAATATTTATACATTTTGTGGCCCAATTTGGTTTGGAAGATATGGGTGGCGTGCACCAGTCTCACACTTGGGTTAAATAATTTGATTAACTTAAAAAAGGTCTTTGCAGTGGCATAACACAAAATGATAGAGCTACCCCCCTGCAGATTGCAAAATGTGCCCCCCAGTCTTCCATATCTCACTGATATTAATCAGTCTTGGGATGAATGGGTCCAAAATTTTGCTGAAAAACCCTTTCTACAGTTGGTATTAGATAGGTTTGTGGATCAAAAATCACTGGTGCTAGCACGTAAATGCCCATGTACCACTCATGGAACGCCCCCTTGACACAGAGAAATGCAAAGCAGCGCTTTGCACCAATTAGCGCAACTTTTTCATACAAACCAAAGCAAACACCAATTTGTGTTTGCTTGCATATTCCCAAAAAGATTTTGCGTCTGGTCTGTGTTAAAAGAATACGGACCGCCGTAGTCGTGGTAGTGGTCAGACCACCGCCACATTGCAGAACCGCCCACAGTATTATAAGTGTGCACCCCAACTGAACCGCTGCTATTAGCACAAATCGAGGATCCTATGGTGGTCTGGCAGCAGTTCTTGGCCAAAATATGCTGGCAGTGCCACAGCGGCACAGCACAGAATATTTTGAGTTGCCTCTCCACCACCCTTTTCATGGCTGTCGCACAGCCATGAAAAGCGTGGTGGTGAGGCAACAAAGGGGGCCTTACTGGGTCTCCTCTTGCCCTTGCACACATGGGTGCATGCAGGGGGGCCCATATTGTATACCCCATGTAGTTTTGCACCTCCAGTTCCTGTACAGTAAGGAATGCACAACATGGTGCATTCCTTCTCATGCAGGAACAGGCAGTGACGGTCATTTGGCAGTTCTGTTTGAGGCTCACAACGAGCCTTTAACCAGAACATCTGCAGATCGCCATGCTGCCCTCCTGCCAGACCACATAATTACTTTTAATCTGGTGGGCGGCGGTGAATTTTGGTGGTCCTGGAGCAGAGCGGTGGTCTGCTGCCTGGTCCAGGACCGTCGAAACTCGAAAGCAGTCCCTAAATCTGTCCTTTTGTGTTTCCAACTGAAAAATACTTTTTTGTACATCTTAAGGCTACTTATGTGTGAACATAGTTTTGACAGACTTGCTTGGAGGAAAGAAAGCAAAGAAATCAGTGTGTAAACAGAAGAAGCAGGCAGTAGAGATGGTAGTGAGTGCTTAGAGGAGACAAGGGGGGAGAGAGTCCATGTATGAGCAGAGGTTGAAAAAGCAGAGAGGACAGTGATTGCGCAGAGGAGGCAAGAAGTTGGTTGAAGTTTAGGTTGCTATGTGAGCTGAAAGAGTAGGAAGCAGAGAGGGCTATGAGTGTTCAGAGAGGGGACAGAACATAGTTCTGGCAGTAAGGTTTGAGGGTGAAGATGATCAGTGTGTGAGCAGAAAGATAAAGGAGCAAGGGCATTGGAAAACAGGTGGGGCAGGGATCAAAGAGAACAATGAGGGAGCAGGGAGAAGATGGGCAAGCAGCCTAGAGGTTACTGGGTGTTCTGAGGGATAAGTGAGGAGTGTGGGTGCATTGGGAATGTAGGGAACCGAGAGTGAGCAGAAGGGGCAGAAGGGGC
Source organism: Lissotriton vulgaris (assembly GCF_964263255.1). Lineage (NCBI taxonomy): Eukaryota > Metazoa > Chordata > Amphibia > Caudata > Salamandridae > Lissotriton > Lissotriton vulgaris. The sequence continues at coordinate 2,126,229,823 of NC_141685.1, forward strand.
ATGGAGAACAGAGTGTACATTCAGAAGAGCCTTAGAGTAGAGGGCCAGTGTTTGAGGGCAGTTGGCTGGAAGCCTGTCAGCCTTAGGGGTGGTATTACCTCAAACTGCCTTTGGTTGGTTTTACCTCAAACCTTTTGCCTTACTCACCCAATTTTACTGATCTTGTTTTTGTTGGCATTAGGACTGTGTGCCCTTCATCACTGCTAAGCAGTGGTAATTGCTTGTGCTCTTTAAACATGGTGTAATTAGCTTACACCCAACTGGCACATTTAATTTACTCATAAGTCCTTAGTAAAGTGGTACTACATGTACCCAAAGCCTGTAAACTAAATGCTACTAGTGGGCCTGCTGCACTGATTGTGCCACCCACCTAGGTAGCCCTGTTAAACATGTCGCAGGTTTGCCATTGCAGCCCGTGTGTACAGATTTAAACTGCTAGTGCGACCTGGCAAAATGAACGTTATGCCAGGCCTAAGCATTCCCTTCTAATACATATAAGTCACTCCCGGGGTAGGCCATAAACAGATCATAGGGCATTGTGCAGTGTATTTAAAATGTTGGACATGTACTTTTAACTTTTACATTTCCTGGTAGTAAAATACTCCTAAATTTAGTTTTTTCAATACTGCAAGGCCTACGTATCTGATAGGATAACATTTAATAAGTGATAACTTTCAATTGGGAGCAGGGAGGACTATCATGTATGGTGTCTAATAAATGGTAATTTAGCAACTATTTAATGGTAAAGTGCGCTTTTAAGTTAGAATTCTAAAAATGCTACCTTTAGAATGTTGTCAATTTCTTGTCCTATCCATTTGGTGCCTGCAGCATGTTCCTTGGTCACATGACTGGGTGTATCTGGCAGGTGAACTTTGTTTAGTCCTCCCTGACAGCAACACATTAAAGGGATTAGGTGTGCCTGGATGGGCCATCGCTAGCAAGATGGGGCCAGTGATGGGCACAGCTCCACTTGCAACTGAATAGGCTGTGCCTTGCTTCCACACAAAGGACTTGTCACCACTGCATTGTTCTTGCAGCCAGCTTGGATTCAGGGCAGGGAGGTAGGACTTTAAAGAAAGGGAATTCTCTGGACACTTCCCCTACCTCAGGGTGGGCACCAGGTATAAATATTGGATCTTCCAACCCAACTCTTCAGTACAGTTCTGGACCTGTAGATACTACAGAAGAAGAGTTGCTCAGCTGCTTTGCTGCAAGGTCTGCCGCTCTTCTGCCTTGTTACTCTTGTGACTCCTAGGATCAGCTAACTGACCTCCTCTTCTGAGTTAGGGGGACATCACAAGCTCCAGATGCTCTCTGCAACTGCCCAGCTGGCATGCTGCCTGAACATAAAAATAGACCTGCCTGATCCCTGCTGCCCTCTACTGAAGTGAGTTCCTGACCCCCAAGAGGTGCCCATCAGGCTCGGTATATTTGGTGTGGCATTTGTCGAGGTCCTCTCCAAAGAGAAGGAGAATTCCTGAAGTTTTGACCTCTTTGCCACCATGAACAGCTCTGCTAATGCCAAGATCTTGCCGCCGGTCAGCGCAGAGTTCCTGTGAACCCCAAATTTTCTCACCACTGCGACCGCCAGTGACGCCCAGCAATTAGAGATCTGCACTTTGCACTATGGAATCAACAGCTCGTAATGATTGCCAACGCGAAGCTCCTGCAATGTACATCTTCAACACCTGACATGATCTTCATGCTACAGCGATGACCATTCACGATCCCTGGCCTGCTATTCACACTACATCGACGACCATCCACAATGCTCTCCGTGGTTCTTGCGGCCCCCTAAAACACAAACAGAACTCTTCGCGCTGGACTTTGGAAGATAACTCTTTCAGTGGGACTAACCTGATCCCTGTATCCGACCAACGCTCCCTCCCAATCATCCTGAACTTGTGACTTTCACCCAGACTTGCATGACAAGAAAAAAGTGAGTGGGAATATGTGCTTTTAGGTGCTTTATTTTGCTGAAATCTTTAAAATTGAATATCTGTTTCTATTGATTGTGTCTTTGTCATTTTAGTCTCAAATAATGTATTACATTTGCTCTATTTTGCTTGTGTTGTGTTTTCTCTTTATTACTGTCTGAAGTGCTGCCATTACGACTTTACACATTGTCTCTAAGTTAAGCCTGACCACTTGTGTGCCAAACTACCATAAGGTTAAGCACAGGTTAATTTGGGGGTTGCTTGTGTTTAACTCTGACAGTGATTAAGATTGCTGCTTGAGAAGGGTTTCACACCCCTCAACCAGTAATTCAAATTCTAAAAACAACATCAAAGGTCTGCCATTCAGAAACACTTGAAGACAGATTAACAAAAACATAGCCCAATGTATTGCAGTTACCAAAGTTTCGGAAAAGGGCTGCAAACTGTTGAGCTAGGGAGAGAGGGCATTCTAGATACATATTTAGTATCATCTGCTGCTGCTGTCTTCTCCTGTGCTGGCGCGGTTTACAGCTACCTATCGATATGCACACTCTACAGCGCAAAGGTGTGCGCGCACAGTCTAACATAGGTTTTATATAACAAGGGTTTTTGCAGGGATTCTGTTTGAGTACATAGAACCTTAGTAGGTAGGGACTGAGTCATTCTACCGCCTTAGTACCCGTGAGCCCAGGACCGTCTAACTATAGTGTCTCACTTTCTCTCCTACTCACTCACAGTAGAACAAGTGATTATTTATTTTTTTATTTTATGTAGTTTATAGAGCGCACAGCTACCCCCGAAGGGGTGTCCCGGCGCTAAAACCTGAACCTCCAGAGGAGAGGAGAAGGAGCATGAAGGGGAGGTAGGGGAGTAAATCAGGGTCTAGAGAAAAGCCAAGTTTTAAGTCTGGCCCGGAAGAAGGATTCAGAGGGACAGAATCTGAGGTCGACTGGCATCGCGTTCCATAATTTTGCCGCGATGACACCGAACCCTCTGCCACCCATTCTGGAAAGTCTAAAACGGGGAGAAATCAGAAGGCGAAGGTCATTGGATCTCAACGATCTGACGGAGCGGGAGATTGAGACGCGCTTTTTCAGATAGTTAGGTCCGCGATCGTTGATGGCACGGTAAGTCAGAATGAGGATCTTGAACTGGATGCGGCTGGCCACAGGTAGCCAGTGCAGTTCCTTACAATATGCGGTTACTGATTGACGATAGGGAATATTGCCAATCAGTCTGGCCGCCGCATTCTGGATAATCTGAAGTCGGTCAATCAAGTATTGGGGGGCACCAGCATAGAGGCTATTAGCATAGTCCAGGTGGGACGTGATAAGGGCATGGGTAACTGTGCGGCGGGAGTCCAGAGGGAGATAGGGAAGTATTTTTCTTATCATGCGTAACTTCAGAAAGCAAGCAGAGGTCACTTTATTGATCTGAGTCTTGCATGAGAGGGAATCATCAAACTGGAAACCCAGGTTGCGGGCAGAGTGAACGGCAGAGGGAGCGGGATCAAGTGCCGCGTGCCACCACCAGGAGGAAGGGATGGAGTTTTTCTGATTAAAAAACAGCACCTCTGTTTTGTCTGCATTGAGTCTTAGATGGTTTTCAGACATCCAACCACTGATGTTGTTAAGGCACAGGCGAAAGTTGGAGAACGCGGAGTCAGAGTGGTCTCTGAATGAAAACACTAGCTGAGTATCATCAGCATAGGAGACCCCAGAATACAACACTCCTGACCATCTCAGGAATCGGGGTGAAGGGACACACCCTTTCGCTCTCACACTAGTACTTGTCCACAATAAGATCTAACAGAGACGTAAGAAACGTTTAAAATATTTATCTTAACTATCATGCTCTAGTATGAAGTATACATGCCACATGATGCCTTACATAAATATGGTCAGCAAAGTAAGTAATCCATAAATCATAAAAGGAGTTGTCATGATATTAGGCAGGGTAAACTAAACTCCCTCCCCTTCTACAGAAGCAAAGTGACTATATATCAGAAGATCTATGGGTGTTTGCAGCACACATGTACCTTAGCATGCACAGATGAAAGTTCTACATTACAGGTGTAGCCGCTATCTCTTTCCATGTAAAATCTCTCTCTACAAGTGTGTATGTTTATGTCTGTGCATACCTATATGACATAGAGCACATTTTCCCAAACAACAGCTACATTTGTGTGTTTTGTCTAGTTGCTAGAGCCTGACCAAAACAGAATAACAAGAGGTATTGTTAGTTGACTTTGTCTACAGTTCTCAGACTAAATCGCAGGAAGAAACACAATGTAAAAACAACAGCAGGTTCTGTATGAAAGTACAACGTGGCGCAAAGCAAAATATGTTTGCATAGTAACGTGTGCAAAGCAGAGAATAGCCCACAACATGCTCGTACTAACATTTTGAAAACGATAATGGGCCGGCACAGGACATATGACATGGTATGCTTCCAGTACACAATCCTGTGCCTAGACATTTTATCAAGACTTTGCATCACTTGGTGGCAACTCAAAGTATAGTAAACCTTCCTTTCTCAGTACACATGCATCGCTGTTGCTTTCCCTTTCACTCGTCCTAGAAATGGGGTTATTAATTACTAATAAGGATGACCCCTGTAAGTTAAATTTGGGGAATGAGACTTTACCCATTCACTCTTAAAATGCTTCACATAAACCTAAAGTAATACAGCAATTTTATTTGTATAGCAACCTTTTACAACACATTTCAACACTTTGATTGACATGTTAAAGTTTGAAACCAAGCTGTGAGTACATTAGCTCTTTCTAAAACGCTACGTGAATAAGCTACAGTGTAAGACATGCACACATGCATTTTAGTCCACTGCCATTTGTAAGATAAAGCAATTGCTTGAATTAAGTGTCTCTATTAAGCCAGTCTGTCACAGCCTGTATTAGGAGGCAATGTTGATGCCATTTACGGTTGGAAAATGAGAAAAGATTGAAGGCTCTTTTGAATATTTCTACAATCATGCATGCATTTGAGGATCTAGATGACTGTGATAACATGGGTATAGCCTGGATCAGAACATAATATAAACCTGCAAACAGTTTTAAAATCATTTTGCATGTCTATGCGAAGAGAATTGCACTATACTATCCAATTTGAAAAGAGAACAAGAAACTTGACCTCATCCTCCTTTAAAGTGAGCAGTAATGCAGATATTGTTTAAGCTGTTTTTAGGCTCTCTAAGACGTGGTAATGCCCTGGTTACTTACTAGTAATCTTCATTACTCTGAGTCCTAGTCTTTTTTTTAAAGTTTGAGTTTAGTTAGCAATAAACAGTAACATTCATGTAATAACATCAAATGCAACAGAAAACATTTCATTAGGAATACAAATGTATATCAATAAAATATTCTTATGAAAAAAATTGAAAAAAGATAAGAGAGGGGGAGGAGGGGGAAGGAAGGATATTATCATCTTGAACACTATTATAGTCGTAAAAGAAAAAATATCACATGGAGTTCAAATCTGTATGCATAAAAGGCAACCTAAAAAGCAAAACTACAAGATGTAATAAGAACAAGGAAAAAAAAACATCAAAGGGTATATCAATGAGAATTTTTAAATGGACAGAAAACAACGGGTAAGTCAATGAGGTTTCTGAACTTCATCAGAAGTGATAACTCGTAGATCACTATTTGAGGCAATAGAAGTTAAGTAAGTGGAAATAGGGAGCCATAAAAGATCTCTTTTGATCTATACAGAGATAGGTGTAACGTAAAACAAACAGCATTCCACCACTCTCCTGAAGTGACTTCGTCAGGTTGTTTCCATTTTGAGGTTATTAAGTGGAGAGCTATCCCCAATAACAAGTCTACTAGCTTAAAGTTGGATGGAGATTGGTGCCATACAGGAGACAGAGAACCTAGAAAAATACTAGTGAGGCAGAAGGGAACTTTTGTGTTGAAAATGTTGTTAATCTGAGACCGAACCAGTTTCCAAAAGTAGTGTATGAGAGGACAGTCAAAGAGCATATGTTTTAGGTCAGCCTTTGAGCAGGGGCAAGACCAGCAAGTAGATGTAGAGTTCGTGGAGAAGGAGGCTAATTTTTCAGAGGTGAATAGAAGGTGTTGGTAAATAAAATATAGAGTTTGAGAAGTGTTAGAAGCTCTGGAAGTTTTATGTATTTTTAACCACAGTTTATCCCAAAAAGGGGTCGACCAATATTCCATGAGGTCCTGTTCCCAAGCCAATCCAGCCTTTGTTTCATTTTTTTATTTGTTTTATTTGTCTTGCAGTTGGTGTACTCAGCTCATTGGTATGGGGACTGAGAAAGATAACATTTTATTTATAATTCTACATTTGAATGAAATCATATCATTATCGTCAGAAACCACTGACTAAATATAGTTTCCTGCTCAGACAACACTGAAGCTGATTCTCCCTCACCGACCAACCTAGAGGGCAACAGGATGAAGACAGTCATCACCTGGATGAAGGAGGTCTGCCTCAAACTCAACTCCCAAAAAAACGAAGTCCTCATCATGGGAACTACCCCCTCTGCCTGAGAAAACTCCTTGTGGCCAGCAGAGCCCCCTCCATACTCACCGACCATACACATAACCTCAGCATCATCCTTGACTCCTCACTGTCAATGAACCGGCAAATCAACGCCATCTCATCCTCCTGCTTCCACACGCTCCGACTGCTTTGAAATATCTTTAAGTAGATCCCCACTAGTACACAAGAACCTGGTTCTTCGACTGCAATGGGTCTTCGACTAAACTGCAGAAGAACCTGCGCCTTGAGACCCTAACAGGTGACTAGCAGCGGTCAAAAAGAACCCTGATTGATAACTCAGTGCTAAACTACTGTCTATACAAAAGGCTATGTAGAAAACACGCATGCATACTAGAACCAGATAAATAAAAAACACATTTGTCTCAGAACAGACAAGACAGGACAGATTCTTCTATCTGCATTTATTTTCAATTATCTCTGACTCACTTACTTGGTAATGATGGAAGCAAGCTGAAAATAGGCAGGACTATGAGAAACTGCAACATGCATCTTTAGGCTTAGATGCCTAAAGTAAAACATGTTCATGTTGCAATGAAAGCATACAGCAGAGACTCACACAAGAGATCCCATCTATATATTTCAGAAAACTGTTTTAATTAACTGTACTAAATTAAAGGCATTTTTATTGTGAGCATTTTATTATGCAAACAAAAGCTCACATTGTAAGTTCACTTGATCAGCACAATAACGCTAATATGCATTAGTTATATAATGAATCCCAGGTGCTAACTCTCTGTATGTGGCTCTGTTTTAATGGCATAAAATGTTATTAATGTAACTGAAAATGGGGCTCTCTCCACAGACAGAAATTCAGACAGCTATTACAGATTGTTTTATAGATGGAGACAGGGGCGCAGCTGCATGGGGTGTTTGGGGTGTTACACCCCCTAATAATTGTGTTATTCAATTAATAGGTGTGTACAGGAGTTTTCAGTCGCGCATGATAAGGTGTCTTTTGGATTCCACCTTGGATTTTTAAATACCCACTCACACAAAAGTACACCCCCACTCTCGTATCTGTTTTGAAGCTCTTAAAACATGGCTATGTTACAAAATACTGTGCTTTAAGTACCCCTCACAATCCACACTCCTTTCCCTTTCGACTGACCCTTAAGTCCCCCTCACAAGCTGCTTCTCATATATATGTCAGTGTGATTGTCGGATACGACAATCTTTGTTGGGGCTCTTCAATGATTTTATCACTATGATCCTTCAACAGTGCCTCTCATCTCTCCACAGCCCCTCGCTCGCATATATTTTATTTGTTTTATAGCACCTCTCACATCAGTGTAGGGTGTCGGAGCACTTTACATCACACACATGCAGAGACAATGAATCATACATGTGTAAATCAGTGTATAGAAAATGTTACGTAAGATAATGCAGCTACAAGGTGTAGGAGTCACATGCTATTCACAGTGGTAGGCAATTTTTAAGAATGCTTGGTGTGGAGAGGTTTAAAGCCAGGATTTAGAACATAACATAGTGGTTAGGGTTCAATTTAATATTCAGAATTTATTTCTACTAAAACAATCTTTTTCTAGCAATATCAAGATAATAAATGTCTGGGAAAAAAACATAACTTTCTAACCTGTACCATGGAGCTTGCATGTAGCTTTTGATGACAGTTCACAGTTTACTGAGCTAGATTACGATTGTAATTTATGAACCGCACTAAAACAAAAGAACCTCTGTGACAAAAGCACTAACTAGCTGAGCTATGCACATAAAATATTGTTTTTTGATTTACATAGTACACTTTATTTTACAGCAGGCATATTTACCCTCCGTGCTACCTTAGATGAGTCAAAACTGCCACTAGACAAAACTCCCATCTCTCTCTGGCAGGTACATTAATCACCAGAGCTATCTTGACACTTTTATTGTTGCCTGAAAACTGCTGGAGATAGAAGGAACTTTGCAGTGCTTTTAAAACTGCTGCACTGCCAAAAAGCTGGTCCACACTACAAAACCGGCCACCCACCCTTCCAGCCTCCAGAGGAAACGCATGATGCCCGCCTGGTATGGCCTTGGTTGTGGAATCTTAGAGTACGCATTAGAATGTATTGTGAGCCCCTTTGATCAAGTGAATCTGGACCAACAAATGGAAACTTCTATCCATGCAACAAGCCTTCCTTTTCTGGGTCTCTTGAAAGATAAACAAAGGCACATTTATTTAGACAAAATTCATAGATAGCTAACAAGGAAAGAATGGAGAGAAACTGTTAAAGATACTGTAGTGGTGATATGGCAGTCGATGTAAGCTGGAGATAAGTACTCAATAGGATGCACCTTTATAGGTAGGGGAAGACAACATTTTTATATTTGCTTTTAATAGAAATCTTTACGTTTTGGAAGCCTGGCCTATAAGAAATGGAGGCCCTTATTGAAATTCTAAACCAGGCACAACAAATAATATTGATACTATTTTACTGAAATATATGGTGCCCTTTACTATACCTGTGAGAGCAGATACCACCGCGGTAACAATAAATCCTCAGCCACAAGCCAGCAATTTGCTTTCAAGCTGGGAGCTTAATTGTTAAAACTACTGAGAGATGTTGCACTTGATATCTGGGAAAATTCAAGTGCAAGTGCTGGTTGACTGCAAAACTGTAGGAGAACCCTAAGTCCTGGAGTACCAAAACAAACATGTGCAGCAGCTCTGAAATCTTTGCACCTATTAATATATAAATAAGTCAATTGTTTGATATCTCAGATTGGACCCATTCACCCTTCTTATTGGATTTCTTGCTAAACATGGCAAAAAATAAACACTGACGCCATTAGACTGTGCATTCAAGTAATTCGTAGAAATCAATATTCTTTCCTGCATCAAGATGAGACATGTCACTCATATACATTTAATTTGCAAATACTATAGCATCGAGCATACATACATTCAGGAAGAAGTTTTACAAATTCATAAATATACACAATGTTATTATAAAAATAATGTTACTCTTGTTTTTAACCCAGTTCTACATTAAGAGAAAAACCTAGAAGTATTAATCGGGAATCTTCAGGGAGAATAAAACCTAAATTAGTCTGGCAATATTACAATACCACAAACATGAAAAGATGATACGTGTCCAATTGCCTTCTGTTTCCAAAAAGCATCTAAAGAAAGAGAGTGGGATTTGCAGCATAATTATATGTATGAATTGTGGCGTTCTATATAAAAGCCACTTAGGGACCCATTAGTAAGTCGGGTGGATCGCCACCACCTGCATGGCGGTGGCGATCCGCCCGACATTTTCACCCGCCCGCCTGCCAATTCCCCCGGCCATATTACTATGGCGGAGGGGGCCCGGTGGACGTAAAGACCTTCCGCCGGTTTTCCACCCGGTCGATGAGTCGACCGGGCAGAAACGCTTCCAATATGGTGGCGGTGTCCGTTAGACACCGCCATCCATATCAGGATGCATGCAGGGATTTCCATCTTTCCTTCTTTACAGTTTATGTGGTATGTGACACTACCGAATTTCGGAGCCAAGCCTGTTTACACCATTACTTTCAGGGAATAGGTTTAGAGGTAAGCCATGCTTCCGATAACTAGTGAATATGTCTTCAAACTTTAGAAGTGTACTTATTGACTGGACTTAACTCTGTCTTCACATAGGAGTATTTTGTGGTCTTCCATGTGAAGCCGTGATTGACTAAGAATTGAAGTGGATTAGACCAGTGCAGTGAGTATTCTATGCCCAGATGGGCGTGATATGGTGTAGATAGTTGGATATTTAATTATGTATAGTTTTCCATTTGGTCACACTGGGTGTGGTGACGGTAGTTTAATATAAGCAGACAATCAAGTATATTGGACATAAGTAAATGGATCCTATGTACTTAATTTGTATATATTGTATATATTTTTATAGATATCTTGTGCAACACATAGTCCTGAGGATGGTCTTGGTGCAAATTATACGTTAAAGACCGAAACGTCGACGCCTGTATACCGTTTGGTTTATATTCATCAAAGAGAGGATTTGTATGAAAAGTTGATGGATTAGCTAACTGATGTCATAGGAGCACTCTAAGTATATATTTACTTAATACATACTGTATCAACTGTATATTACGCCACTGTGAGAATATACTGAATATTGTGGTGTTGTTTTGTTGCCTAGCATTTGTATCTTTCTCTAATTTTGAATTTTTTTTCACTGATTCAACAAATAATACATAAAATTGTCTTGAGATATCACGTTTATTATGTGCCTTTCTCTAATTAATGTACTTATATAAGACATAACAGAAATTAATTGATGATTGTGAAATAATTCCTCATGTTAGAAATGTGGGCGCATCCTAATGGGATGTGCGGGACCGCCGCATGCATTGCGGGCAGTCCCATTTTCCAGGGGTATGTCCCGCCATGCTAATGACACCCTTAGTATTTTGCATTCAATTAAAATGTGCAGCATTTAAATTAGAACAATTAAAGCTGTTTAGTTTATTCCACGATTCCTGGGAAATATTCAATGTCTCATATAGATGTCACTTTTGGGCCATTTTCCAAAAAGTGTCATCTAGTTTGCTGCATCTCGTCTGTTTTTTCATTAACTAACCAATCTAACTGGTATTTTCAATAAGATCTTCAACCAGCTCGGAGCTCTCCTTTAGTACTTTAGCATGACGTTTCCACTAAAACAACTTCAGAACTCGACTGTATGATCAGATGATGGAGGGCTTTGAGTAATTAATCTGCGGTTTAATATTATCCCAAGTTACCTTAGTATCTTGGTTCATAAAATCTGCCAGCATATTATAACCCTTTAGTCTCCTTCTTCCGGTCAAAATTACCTCCAAAAGTGGCTGATCTCACAAACTGACAACTTCCAACCAGGTGGAAATATTCAAACATGAAATAGAGAATGCCCTGGTCAGACGCATACAATCTAAATTATTTATTACACGATGAGTTCAGATTATAGAACCAGAAGAAGAAGTGTTCAAAATTAGCAAAATAATACTGCTTTAAATCCGGGAGTCCTAGTCCTCCACCCTTTGTCGATTTATATAGTTTATGGAGAGCCAGATGTAGTGAATAATTAGTCGAAATGAAAGCTGATATTAGACTCTCGGTTTGCTTAAATAATTTGATATGTAGGAAACAGGGAAGTGAAGAAAATAAAAGAGTTGAATAGCTACTCTGCCCATAATTGAAAGTGGAAAGGGATTCATTTTGGGCAATAAAGGTTTTATCCTATCAATCTAAGGTTTACAGTTCAAATTATATAAATCCTCATCATTAGCTGTTGTAAATATCCCTAAATACCGTTTTGGGTTTCAAATGCCTAGTGATTACAAATCTAAGGTTAAAGTGTATAAAGTGCAGTTGCATAATAAGATCTCAGTCTTCGCTCTATCGATCATATAGCCATCTAGCTCCTGAAACTTTAAAAAAGTTTCAAAAACTCTACGCTGGACATCCAACCCTGGGCTTAGAATCAACATGATGTCATCAGCAAAGAGCTTGATTTTAGACATTTCATTAATTGGCATCTTAATTTGATTGTTCTTTCTAAGTGCAATCGCTAATGGTTCCATAAAAAAGCAAATAAAATAGGAGACAATGAACAGCCCTGTCTTGTCCCATGATTAGCTTTACAGAGTCCTGCTTCAGTTGAATTTACAATCAGTCTTGCATATTCTTCTGAGTAGAGGTGTACAGGGAATCTAAAAGCTATTAAAATTACAAAAAGGCTTTCCCAATTAATCAAATCAAAAGCCTTTTCAGCATCTAAAAAAAAAAGGCGAGCCAGGATCTGCTCCGTACTAACTAAATCCAGGGCTACCACTAAATATTGTCTTTTAGTACACAACTTCCTTTCGGTAATAAAGCCTTTTTGATCTTTATTTAACAACAGACTCGCTATCTGATTTAATCTATTTTCCCACAGTTTTGCAATGATTGTGTAATCAGAGTTAAGCAAACGGATTGGTCGGAATGAATTGAAATTTTACAGATCCTTATTCTTTTTAAGAAATCTTACAGGAATCGCTGTATTTGAAGATTGAGGAACACTTCCTCTCTGTATGATTTGATTTGCAAGCTGTACAATGTTATGTTTAATATTTTTGCAAAATAAAAAAAGGGAGGCTGCCTTCTCCACATGCTTTTGTGTTTATTAAGGATTTGATTACATTACCCACTTGCTCCAGTGTGACCGTATGCAATATGGCTGTCCGAGCATGTTGACCTAAAGCTGGAATTGAAAGTTTTTTAAAAATAAATCTTGCATTTTTGTATGATACAAGATTGGCTGATGATCCTCACATATTGTTCGAATTTTAAAACACTCTATCTTGGATACTGTTAATGTCAGTGACCAACAAGTGATTTAATTGCATTTTTAGATCCTTTTTGCAGGCTTGCCATGTAAAAACATTCCTGAATATTCTTTCTCTTTGTAAACCTGCTGCACATAAGCTCTATTACTTTGGTTAACCACCATATAGTAATAGTCACACATTTTTTTGTCTCCTCAAATTGTTGATGCTTAGAGCTCATTTTATGATGCAGACATTTCTCCTGGGCCTGATATAATTGATCAGCCAGAATTTCCCTCTCTAGTTTGAAATTTCTCCTTCTTGAAATGTCTTTAGAAGTGACAAACACCCTTTTGGTGGCATTAAATGTACCCCACACGATTTCTAAACTCTGGAATGCATATTTAAAAGAAGAAAGTGGGAAATTACATTTCTATAACACAAAGCTCTTCCTCCAAAACTGATCTATTGAAGACCCACTTGTAAGAGGCGGGTGGTTGTCACATATCAGTTATATGCAATTCTCACATTGAATTATCCAAAAAGCCATTTGGGTGCCGTATATATTCATGGGCAAGCATGGTCAGCAAGATTGGGGGGGTGAGCTTCAGATTTTCCAACAATATAATGTTAAAATATATTATACCACCAGTAGTAGACATGAGAGGGAAAATTAAAAAGAAATCCATCCTGTCCAAAAAGCATGGATATTCACGTTTTATAGGGACTTTTGCTGTCCAGGAGTCGAGCAATTTTAAACTCTTCTGATATTGTACCAATATCTTGTCTGTTCTGTTTTAATTTTGCCTGTGATTCGATGCAGATGAATCTAAGCCGGATTCTAGAGAACATTGAAATCCGCTCCTAAAATTCTGGCTCAGTCAAGACCATGAGTGAAGAGTCCAGCATTGGTTCAGGATGGTCTTCTACTGGGGCATAAACTGTAGCAAATGTAAACTGAGAGCCAGCTATTGAGCTATTAATCCAGGCCCATCTACCATCCTTAGCCACCTGGGAGGCTTCGATCTCCATCTCCAAACACTTTTTAATATGAATACCCACCCCTCTATAGGCTGCAGATGAGAAAGAAACACATTCAAATCCTGAACATGTCGAAAACATGCTAAAATCTACAGAGTTCAAATTGTAAATATGAGTCTCTTGTATTAAAATTATTCTTCAAAAAATGTTCTAATATGCATTTTTATACAGCTTGCTTCTTTTGCTTTTTGTTTAATCCATTAGTATTTAACAAAAAGATCTTCAAATCATCCTTTCTTAGTTTTATCCTAATACAGGAATATCTATTTCATTCAGAAAGCCTAGGAGCCACTAGATCTCAAACAGGTCGACATTTAAATGTTCAATGGCTGTGTCTCATTTGTCCGAGCCCAACTGAGATGGTCTAAGTTGTGCAAGAGATGCTAAAAAATGCCTTAACTGTATTGTTCCAAAAGAGCTAAATGAGCTGATCTCCAGGAAACACAGAAACATTTTTTTAAAAACAATTTGTAACCCTTTTTCAACAAGAAAGTTTCAGAGTGCAAAAATACCCATAAGTAAAGTCATACAAGCAAAGTGTGTGAAGTGCAAAAAGAGCCAAAGCGCAAAAATGCATCATACCTGAAGTACCAATCGGATATCTTTCCCCCAATACACGACGGAGAACCAAAGTGCATGAATATGCCAAAATCTGCAAACTCTGTCCACTTTTATCAGCTGCAGTTACCCCACCACCCTGCCCACCTTGCCCTCGGTGACCGTCCCATCCCTTGTCCAACTTCCCTGTTCCTAATGCCCCTTGAGGGTTGATGCCTGCCTCCAACGCCGGGAGCCATGGAACTACACCCTGGGCATTCTGTGAGGGTAGGGGCAGCTCTAACACTTCTTCGCCCCCCCCAAAAAATCACAAACATGTATACAATCTATTGAAATTACTTCTTTCCCTTCCAACTACATAACCATAATCTTCTCATGACTTGAGCCAAGCAGAACATGGCATATCTGCTTCTCTAGATCCCTTAACCTACAAAAGAGTTGTTTAATGACAATTGTGCTTCCTCAACAGAAGAGAAAAACAGAAAACAACCCTTATAAATAACTTTTAGTTTGGACTGCTGCATAAGTAAGACCAGAGCATCTACAGTTTTAAAAGGGTCTGCCCCGTTCCGAAAGCCTTTAAGCCTCTTAGCTGCTGCTGATAAGTTCATGTTTGAGATGACTTGAAAAGAAGACTGCTCTGGTGAACCAAAAGACTTCTTTTCTATTGCCTTGATCAATTTCTGCTCTTTTATCTAGTTGACAGAAAAGTTCACCAGAACTGTCAGTAGGTATTTCGATTGAGACTTATGAATTTGCCCTGAGGCTCTGTGGGCTCTCATAATTGTAAGATATGCAGTACAGCTGGGCAAAATGTATTTTTGTATCAGTCTCTCAATTAACAGAATCATCCCTCGCCCAACTTTCTGCATTTTCTGGAATCCCAGTGAATCTCAAATTAGACCGGCATGAGTGACTCTCTAACTCTTCTTGCTTTTCCTGTAAGGCATTAACTTCTTTTTCCAAATTTTCAGAACTTTTCTGAGCCTGTCCTTGCTGATCTTTAAGGTCTAAGTTTCCCTGTTCTCTCTTACAAAGCATTTCAGTAATAAGGGAGAGTTTATGCTCATGCCTAACAGATAATTTGACAATTTCTGATCCTGTTGGGTCTTAAATTCTCCAGTCACCTGCAAAATGTTCTCAGAGAGCTGCAAAAGAGGCTGGGAAGTGGTGGAGGAGTGTTTAAGAAGTTCCATAGGAACTGTATTTCAAAAAGAGGGTATGCCTTTTCTCTAGTGTTTCCACATGTGCATCTTGACTCCTCTGGACGGGTTTTTGACTTGGGGCCTGACCAGTTCCCTCAGTATTCCTTATGGTTGACTCTGAGTTATCCAGATTTGTAGGTGTTACACTACTATTATGGTCTGAAATAAGATGCATAGAAAGACTAGCTCCAGGAAAATGTTCCTGTCTGGGTGTAAATTAATTTAATTTCCATGTATTATTATTTAATGTTAATTATTTAATTGATCATTAATTATGTTAATCCTGAAAGTTAATTAAACAAAAGAAATTATGAGTGGGCTGTGGGATTCATGGGTGTACAGGGCTGGAAGTTATTTAAATGTAATTCATTGTTTGTTAATGCATTTGAATTATTTAATTGATAATTATTTAATTTAATTTAATTAGTATTTGTTTTAATTGTAGGTGTGGGTTGTGTGGTTTATAGGGGTATATGATGGGAGAAAATCATAACTAAACTTATTTTATGAATTAAATGTATTAATAAATAGTTATTAAGAGACATTTTTTATATGTAAAATAATGGTGCATTTAATTTTTAATATTGTTTGTAAAATTTGTATATGTTTTTATTTGTGTGAAATATTTCAATTTTCATTATCTGTTAAAATATAACATATATTACAGATTAAATAATTTTTTTCATTTTTATTTTACTCTTGAAATTAGTTTTTGTATTTGTCGAAATGTTTGTAATGTAGTATCGACTGTAGTGGGAATAAAATATTTTTCTTTTAAAATCCAACACTTTTTCTACTGTTGCTCTGACTGGAGTGGGAATAGTAAATTTTACCCTTCAGCAATCCAACACTTTCCCTACTGTTGCACTGACTGGAGTAGGAATATTTAAAAAAAATATACATTTTTTATTGTAGTGGGAACAGTAAATTGTAGTATTTTGAAATGTTATATTTATTGTAGTTACATTTCATCTTTGTGTGATGTTAATAAAGTGTTCTCTTGTGTTGTGTTAGGTGGGAGTACTTATTTTTGTAGTGGGAAATTTATATGTATTTATTT
The DNA here is from genome assembly GCF_964263255.1 of Lissotriton vulgaris. NCBI lineage: Eukaryota > Metazoa > Chordata > Amphibia > Caudata > Salamandridae > Lissotriton > Lissotriton vulgaris. Next base: position 2,126,246,447 of record NC_141685.1, read on the forward strand.
TAATTTTTAATGATGTATTTTATGTTGATTTATTTACATACTTATGTGTTTGATTTATAAAAATATTATTTATAATTTTCAATATTTTTTGTTTATAAATAGTTTTTTATTAAATTGTAACAAATATGTGTTGTTTAATTTTTATGTTAAATTAATTTATTTTCCTTTCTTAATATTATTATTATTAATATTATTAAGCTTGTAGAGCGCCTGGTTACTCCAACGAGTGTCCCTGCGCTTGAAACATTAAACTACAGCAGCTGGCCCGGACCCACCCCCCTCCCCTTAGTCTATGGCTCTAAGATGTAGGAAGCCTACTTTTGGCCCCCCAGAGGGTGCTGGAAGAGCCAGGTTTATATTTGTTTCCGTAACAATGTCTCCGATGGGCGAGTCCTCAATTCCACAGGTAGGTCATTCCAGGCCTTAGCTGCGAGAAAGCCACAGGAACTGCCTCCTGCCCGTACCTTCCACACCTTAGGCACGAACATCTTCGCCATGCCCAATGACCTCAGGTTCCGAGCAGATCTGTATGCAGTGAGAAGCGGACAAAGAAATCTTGCCCCTTTCTCATTGAGGATCCTGTGGTCAAAACACAAGGCCTTAAAGGTGACCCTAGCCTGTATAGGGAGCCAGTGTAATTCCCTCAAGGCCGCCCCCACTGAGGCCCACGTAGGGATATTCAGCATTAGCCGAGCGGCAGTATTCTGAACTTTCTGCAAGATGTTCAGATTTCTTTTAGTCACCCCTAGGTAAAGAATGTTACAGTATTCCAGACAGGACGTAACAAGGGTCTGTACAATGGTTCTTTTGACGTCTAGTGGGAGCAGGTCCAGGATTTTTCCCAACATTTTAAGCAGCTTTTCAGGTTTTTGGTATATTTAAATATGTATACATATATTTTTGATAATACTATATTATTTACAATTTTTGAAAATTATATTGTTTTTCAAAATATTATTTTATTTCTTGAGACTGGCATTCCTTGCCATAAACTCAGTGCCTGTCAGCAGAGACATTTTAAGACAAGGTAATGTGGGCTTTGGCCGGCGACCCCTTGTTAAACTTTATGGATAGTCCCAGACTGTCTAGAGTTTTAAAACAACTAGTTTGTTTACTTAATTTCTTTTTGTTTAAGCTAGCCCCGTCCCTACCTGAGAAACAGTGATGTATAAATACAAAATACCTAGTAAACTCTGGTTGGATTCAGCAAGCGCTTTAACCACACTTTAACCTTTTAAAATTCAAAGGCCCAGCCCAACAGCCCAGGCCTTTGCCTTTATGCAGCATGTGATACTTCTGTGCAGTAAAAATCGAAATTGTGTGCTCCCTCCGTGACTGCATCACCCTTGCGAAGCTGCTACCAGAAATGCAATCACAGCCTTCTACCTCCTGATCATAAAAATACCAGGTCGTGCAGCACAGGCAGTGGGGTAAACAAGATTACCCAACAACACCGTATGCCCAAATGATGCTGACATATTAGCTACACCAGACATTGTGACTAGAAGACTCTTCTGGTGCTTTTCTGGTGCTGTTCAGATTTAGACCAATTGTGCCAAGGTACAGCCCAAGGGTATGTCACTTGTCTCTGAGCAGTGCAGAGCAGCATTATATGTTCCCTCCATTACTGAAGCACCCCTATGGAGACACTGCTGGGCCAGGGAGATTACAAGCTAGAGCCACTTATCTGTCTGAGTCCCTGTTCCTCACAGGGCAAGGGTTGGAGTTCAGAAAATATGAAAAAAAACATTCTCCATTCGCAGAGACCCCAAAGATGAGGCACCAGTCCACTGAACCACACGCAGCAGGCTTGCTCGGGATGCTTGTCCTTCTGCTTTTCAGGTGACCAGCAAGTAATAAATAGATTGTTCAAGTGTTGGGCCCAGATGTAGGTTGGTCAAGTAAGAGGGTTATTAATGATCCCATAGACCCCTGAGGATATGAATGAGCACAAAATAGATAAAAAAAAGTCGGAGTTGTTCTGATCAGGGGCCCCAAATAATGCTTGACTCAGGGCCCCTGAAACCCTTAAGATGTCCCTGCCTGTCGGGCTGTCGCCAATGTAAAAGCAATGAACGAAACTCCCACCTTGTTGCCTGCTCTGTTAAAAGCTCACTCACTTGGTGTTATTAGGGGCAGATCTTCTGTATTGGTGTTGTCAGTCAGTGGGAAAAAATGATAATATTGTTTTATTATCATTTGGCTCAGTCAGTCAACAGAAAAAATGGATAATATTTCTATATTATCATTTTATTTTCGCTGACTGACTGAGCCAGTGAGTTATGGGAGGGGTGGGGCAGGGCCGGGTATGGCAGGGAGGAGGAGTGATAGTTTGCACTGTAATGTGTGCATGACGGTTTGGCCGGCCGACTTAGGCCGGTTAAACATCATGCGCACTTAGGTTTCACCAACCCAGCTGTGTTCATCAGCCAGGTTGAAGTGACAGCACAGACTCCCAGGCACTGTCTGAGTGGCAAACCAAGCCACTCAGACCAATCCTGATGCTCGACGGGATTGGTCAGAGCCTGTGCTAGTGTCCCAGGGAGAGCTGGGATACTGGGACACCATCAGGGGAGAGAAGGAGCATCGACACGTCGGTGGCAGAACAGGTACTTTCATAAAAATAATATCTCCCTTCCCTCCCCCGCCCCCCACTGGAATTTTGCTGCGGCCGCCACATGGTGTTATGGCCTTTACTGGACTGTTTTGCTGCTGCATTTCTCCCTCCGCATTCTGAGAACCAGCGACAGAGAGAAGACCCACCCACTTGGTTCAGCAGCCGCTGTCTGACACAAGCACCACCCCCTTCTTGCCTCCGGGACATGGCAGTCTTGTTTTCAAACTTAAGACAATCAGTACAAATCTGTAAACTGACATAATTAAAGTCCTTGTGTGCTGGCATTGTTAGACAACAAATTCGTCTTTCATCACAGTTACAGATAGAAGGCAACTTAATGTGCCTGAAAGCTAAGTGCAGAGTTTTATCCGTATGTGTCTCTGGTTAATCAATCAATCAATCAATCAATCAATCAATCAGGGGAATTGTAAGTGCGCTAGTCACCCATGAGGGTCTCAAGGCGCTGGTTGGCATTGTTTATGTCATTTCAAACTACATTTTTCACAAGAAGTTATGTTAAATTAATTTGATTTCGAAAAAGCAATATATTTCAAAGCATTATTCATTGCAAGCCTTTTACTTTGAAGGAGTGATCTGAAAGGAACTAAGGTGCATTGTATTTTAAATCCGAAAAGTAACTGGACCTGTGAAGTGTAACAACCTTCTCCTGCGATTGCAAGAACCTTATCGAGCACATTTATTTTTCATAGATAAAGAAGTGCGCTTTGGATGAACTCTTTAGCTCCTGCTTCTCTGAGATACAAAGCCCAGACTTGTTATGAGGAATGGCTGATGCAAAGTGGAAATAGTGCCACCATTTAAATAAGTCAAGATGTATGAAACCATTTTAAAAAGAATGTTTTATGTGATTAATGCCAAGTAGATTTTAAATGAGGCACGAGCAGTCTTGCCAATTAAATTGAATCTGAGCATAATTTTGAATAAATTAGCACCAACCTCAAACTGGCCTATATTAATGACTATTATCTCTGACCTGCCATTGTTTTCAGCTGATTATACTCTTCTGCTGGTGAATTTATCTGGAGGACATAACTTGGGCAGAGTCAACAATCACTGTTAAGTTTGCTTTTCCTAGGGCCATCCAGCGAGAACAGACTAAAACAAGCATTGGTAAAGCCACTAGGTATCTCCTATGCAAGAGCTATTGGCTTCTTTGTCAATGTCATCTAGCCATGTTGTACAGCAGCGTGGCTGCTGAGCATCGTTGCTGAAATGTAGGAAAACATCAACAAAGAAATGCCATTCGAGTTAGAAAGTAGGGCTAGCATTCCTAAAACCATTATTTCCGCATCGTGACCTCCTGATGTCAACATGCAGTATATTGTATTAATTTAAATTCCATTATATGGCGCGTGCCAACACTGATGATGCATAACTGTATTAAACCTACCAAGACCCAAACTGGCTTTAGAAAGAGAAGAAAATGACTCGACCACGGGTTAATTGGACTTTTGCAAAGACTGCACTGGGACACTACTGTAAGGGTTAGGAATGGAGGAGAAGGGGCACTTACTCACAGCATGCAGTTTCATTTAGGAGTAAGGCAGGGTGCGGGATGGCCCTGCTCTTGTTTCTCGTTTCTATTAATTATTTCGAAGCACATCTAACCAAAATGGGAAAAGAATTGCCTACGATAAAGTCAGGAGCTCTCCCAGTCCTTTAAATGCTAAGGTTGTAGTCTTAATGGCAAGAACCGCTAACGGCTTTTAGACCAATTTTTTGGGGAACCTGGATCTTATACCTAATCTCAAAAAATAGTTTTTAAAAAACCTACAAAATCCCTTACAATTAGCATTGGCTCAAAGAAATGTACAAATCAAGACATTTTATTTGTGTGTGTGTGGGGGGGGGGGGGAGAGTAAAGTCATTCACGTATCTAGGCTTTCCTTTGACCAAAATTTATTCTGGCATAATTTGTACATTTGTAGGGCTGCACAGACAGAGTTTTTTCTCTTTTGCCAGAAGGTTAGACTAAAAAACAATCAGAGAAATGATCGATATATATATAAGAGTAAATGTATTTATGTGGCGAGTAATTGATCAGGAGTGTGGGGCTATAAAGGACCATGGATACTGCAGCAGATTGAAAACACATTTCTGCATGAAATGTTGGCGGTCCCACAATCCACCTATGCTTGTATGTGTCTTTTTCTAAATTAGGGCTAGCCCTCGGGGATAAAACTAAACTGGACAGCACTCTTACTAAGGCTTAGGGTATTGGGAAATCCAGAAGCGCAATTGTCAAGAGAGGTTTTGGAGGATTGTCTTTTTCTTGATCTCATGTGCTGGACATCCCATTGCTTAGATATATTAGGAAGGAACTTATAGTCCTGGGACTTCCGGACCTGCTTAGTAACCCGGTGAGTATTGACCCAAAGGCCAAACTCACTGCAAAGGAGGCTTTTAGGGGCAGGTAGTCTTCACCAGGTAAAATTCGACAAGCTCTGGTCTAGTTTTATTTACAACTTAATTAATCGGATGTTTGGGTGTGAGCCCCACCTATCTGGTATCACAAAGAAAATGTGAGATTGTATTTAACTAGATTACATTTTCTAGTTGCCTTCCTTCGAAATGTGGCCTGGGGATCTTTATTTCCGAGGGGCCCATGTAATAATATTGGACAACAAAGCACGATGCATTTTACTGTATTTTAGACCTCGTACACCCACCCAGGAAACGTTGTTTGGCCCCATCTTCCATTCCAATAATACCAGCTCTCACATGGAGGCTTTTGCACGTGTGCACAAACTGGAGAATATGGAGATATGTCTGACTGTAGAAATTGTTGTCAATCTTGCCTTGTGAGTAAGAAACAGATACTTCTCAGTATAACCCCCCTTTCAGTTAAAATGGGATTTTAGGTTTGTTGATCTTTGTGTAGAATCGCATCTGTGTTTTAGATGGGGGTTTAACCAGGTCTGATGATGTATAACAGAACAGTTTGTCTTAATCATTAAATGTCTTCATTTTATTGTATTTTATTATATATTTTATGGCTATTTATTACTTTATGTTGCACATTTAATATTTGCTGCTGTAGAGGATGAAATACTTTTTCTTGTGTGTCCTTCTATGGCCTGAGGGCTGAATAAAGTTTATTGACTGACTCAACGTTTCCACCCAACAGGTAACCAAATATGTGAAGTATACGTATAGTTTCCGATAAACACCTTATTTTACAACAAAAGAATGCACTTTCTTTTCTTCACGACAAAAGCCTGTAACAAGGTTTATGCATAGGTTTCAATGCGAGGTGTGACATAGGGGGGTGACACAGCATTATGCACCCACACCAGAAAAACCCTACACAAACCAAAGAATATTAATTTAAATTGGTCACATTTAGTACTTTAAATACAAGTATGGAGTACACCACAAAATTAACTGCAGGAACTAAATCCAGCCTAAATGAGTCTGCGACCTCTTAAACAAACATATTGTATCCAACAGAAACACGCATTATAATCTGAGCACATTAACTCAGGAAGTCAAAATACCCAAAGTTCATTATGGATGCGACTTGTACCATACATTGCCCTTGCCATTGTGCCAATGATAGGAGGAACATAAATACTAACCTCCACACATCTTTAAGTGTGAAGTAGTAATTATTAATGCATATTGAATTAATAATTGACTGCTGTTGTGATAATCTCTAAACTAGCCAGAGAGCGCCTCCTTGCGGCAGACTATCACAAGCACCTGTGTTGAAAATTAAGCGCTGTGCCAAGTACCAGAAACCACCGACTAAAAGTACGCCTGGATGCGACCAGTTAAATGCAACCTCTCAAACACCTTATGCAAAAGGAGGGGAATACTTTAGATGTCCACATAGAAGACTCCTAGAAGGGAAAAGGGGATAGCCATTATGCACACCAATGCAGCAGCTGTTCAGCACGGCTAAATGTTAGTGGAATGATGTGAGGTGGGGTCAGGCGGGGTAGAGTAGAAATAGGTAGATTGAGGTAGAGTGAAGTGGGGTAGATTGAATTGGGGTATATTTGGGTGGAGTGAGGTAGATTCGAGTGGCGTAGAGAGGAATACAATGGAATGGGGTAGATTGGAGTGGGGTAGCTGGGGTAGATTGAGATAGAGTGGAGGGGGTTATTTTGGGGTAGAGTGGAGTGAAGTGGGGTAGTAAGAGGAAAAGTGGAGTGGGGTATATTGTAGTGGATAGATTGGAGTGGGGTAGACTTGAGTGGAGGTGGGTGGACAGGAGTGTAGAGGAGCAGATTGGAGTGAGATATATTGGGTGGATTATGGTAGGGTAGATTAGAGTTAAGCGGGGTAGATTGGATCAGAGGGAGGTAGATTGGAGTGGAGTTAAATTTAGTGGAGTTGAATAGCATGGTATAGGGTAGATTGACATGGGGAGGGGCAAATTGGAGCGGGGTAGATTGGGATGTAGTAGATTGGAGTCAAATAGATTGGGGTTGATTGGAGTGGGGCAGATTGGGTGGGGTAGATTGGAGTATGGTTTTCTGGGGTGAAGTGGAGTAGGGTAGTGTAGATTGGGTTGGGATAGATTGGACTGGAGTGGGGTTGATTTGGGTGGAATGTGGTGATTGAAGTCAAGTGGAGTGGGGTAAATTGGGTAGAGTGGAATGGACTGTGGTAGATTGGGGTGGAGTGGGGCGGATTGTGATATAGTTGAGTTGGATAGATAAATATTATAGTGAGATATATTTGAGGAAGAGTGCAGTGGAGTGGGGTAGATTGCAATGTACTGTAGTGGGGTAGATTAGGTTGGAGTGGAGTTGGGTAGATTGGGTGGATTAGAGTATGGTAGATTAGGATGGAGTGGGGTACACTGAAGAGAGATGGTTGGAGTGAGGCTGATTGGAGTGGAGTGAGTAGACTGAATTCAAATGGGTTGGGTTCGAGTGGGAGTAGAGTGGGGTGGGGTAAATGGCAGTGGGGCAGTGTGAAATGGGTTAGATTTGAGTGAAGTAGAAAGGGGTCGATTAGAGGGGGTAGATTGAGGTGGAGTCTATTGTGGAGGGGTAGATTGAAATAGGATACATTGGGGTAGAGTGGGGTGGAGTGGTATGGATGTGGATGGAGTAGGATAGATTGGAGTGGAGTGGAGTAGATTTGAGTGTAGTGTGATAGAATTGAGTGAAGTGGAATGGAGTAGATTGGAGTGAAGTGGAAAGGAGTGGATTTAGGTAGAGTGGAGTGTGGTAGAGCGGAGTGCAGTAGATTGTGGTAGATTGGAGTGGGTTAGATTGCAGTGGCGGCTGGTGAAAATTGAGAGTGGTGAGGCTGGAGTTGTGCGGCGGTTCACGTTAGGGGGCATGCATTTTTCGGACCCCAGTCACGATTCGCCCTGCAAATCTTTTTTTAATTTTTATTTTATCAAATAGGTGTTTTTTTATCTTAGTTGTTCCCAACTTAATGAAAGCCATTCATTTGTCATATTTTTGCTCTGCAGAGTAAAAACATCATAGGAAATCAGCTAAGAATTGAGCACAATCATAGTGGTGATGAACAGAAGTAAACAAACTGTGTTGAAGTAAAAGGCTTTTGAGAGACAAGGTTTAATTAGGTGGCATGCTGCTGAGAATGCATGGCTGTGGAAAAGAAAATTATCACTGACGCTTGGCACTTTATGCAGCAAAAGCTTCAACAGAGGATGTGTAAATTATTTTCATGGTTAATCAAAGTACATCATGGAGAAATCAAACAAAACAGATATTTGTTCAAAGCTAATTCATTAAGAGTTAGCCTTCTTGAGTATACATCTAGTTGTATAACCCAAAATCAGTTGTTAAGTACTAGCTGGATGTGTCCCATGAAAAATGAACAGTAAATGCACTTTGAATAAAGTTACCTGCCACCAGCCGGACCTAGACCCTCAAACAATGGGCCGATTGTGTCTTATAACTGCATTATAGGAGCTGTTGTGGAGTTGGCAAACACATAAAATATTTTAATCTGAAGGACACAGTACTGCAAAAAGAAAGCAATTCATATCCAATGCACAGCTTTGATATCAAAATAAGTGCAAGCTTAGCAAGACTCACGCAGCCTATACTAGCCAAGTGTGCAGCTATGGGACAGCTTTATAGAGAGCTACTACCACAACTTACTGACAGCTCCATGCACAGCCTATACGGATAACTCATCAACACCAGGTAGGTTAATAGCAATGAGCACATGCAGGGAAGGCTGTTTATATTATTAGCAATCATACAAAAACAGAAATCTAAAATCTGTTCTCTCTGAGTGTCCATTTATTTCATTTGTTGAAATGGGTGTACTGTGCTCTAACCAGTGTGTCAACAGTCTTTGAATTAAAGTTTCAACAAGCACGTTACCCACCAGCTCGGGATGCTTTTCTCAGGATTAATTACAGCTATCAGATTTTAAAAGACTACAACAATGACAGAAATCTTCCTTCTGCAGAAACGTGTTGCACTCTAAAAGTAGCAACAGTTACGTTATCATGCCCATCCACTCACAAGTTGTTGGCATTTGGTTTATGAATGATGTTCTGCTGTAAACACTGTGACTGTATGCAGTCACGATATCTGTGATATCTGCACCAATCTACCTCAGTCTACCCCACTCCAATCTACCCCACTCCAATGTACCCCAATCCAATCCACTCTACTCAAATTTACCCAACTCCACTCCAGTCTACCCCACTCCACATTACTCCACTCTAGTCTACCTCAATCAAATTTACCCCACTCATTCCCATTTACCCCACTCCACTTCAAACTCCACTGCAACCTATCCAACTTCTCTCCAATACAACCTACTCCAGTCTACCCCACTCCACCACTATCCACTCCACTCCCATCTACCACAATCTAGCAGTGGCGGTTTCTGCTTGAGGGCGAAGGGGCTCCGGCCCCTTTAATTTCACCCCCAGCCAAGCTACAAAAGAAGTAATTTCTTCACGCTAAATTTGTTTTATTTATTCTACATAAAACACTTACATACGATTCTTCTTGCTGGGTGAGAGTCTGTTGCCCTGGCGACGCAGGTGTATCTTCTTGCTTTCCTGCTTTAAACATGCTGCCCCTAGTGGGCAGATCAGAACTCAAGAGCATTTGCCTGGCTGACGATCTCACATCCCTGAGGCCTGTGAGGTCATCAGCTTGGCAAATACAGCAGACCAGTCTCCACCCCCTGAAGACGTGAGTGTAATATTTTCCCTGGGTGGCTTAGACAGAAGCCCTATAATGCAGGGGCTTCACGTCAAACATGGAGTGGAGACAACGGTTACCCCACCCTTTCTCAAAACGTCACAAGCAGGTGGATTCCTCCCTGTGACGATTTGGAAAAGGGTGGGGTATAGGCTTCTGGCAGACAGGAAGCAGAGAAATTGAGTCTGCGAAGTCTGTCCTCAGCACTTTTGAAGACATACTGAGCAGACTTGAGGTGTCTGCTTCGTGTTTCCCACGCTGCAGTTATGCAGGACGCCATTTCCAGCTCCAGACTCGTGATTTCGGGAGAGGCTGTGCACTGCAGATGGCGTGTGAAGATTAGAGGACTCACTTGAAGGCTTAAAGCTTTCAGACAACTCTGACGATGGTCAGCAGCATCAAAGACCAGGTATGTAAAAAAAAGCTTAGCAGCCCCATAGGAATGCAAGTAAGCAACTCGCTCGGGCCTGGCCTGTTTAACGTTTTTCGCAATAACTTCTCTTTACTGTTGCTTCAATTCTCATGTACCAATATAATTGGGGAAACCTCACAGACTTGTTATTTCAGGGTTAACTAATACTTTAGTATTCCAGATTTCTGGTCCTCCTCAGACATGACTATTTACTGGGGCAATTAAGATTTCTGGTAGTGAGTTTGATAGAAGTGTAAATTTATTCTATTACGAAACATCACATTTTCTATGCGTCGTCACACCATGGTGGTGAAAACATGAAGATGTATGTTGTGTCTACAGTCACCTTTACTATTTCTATTACACTCACTGTCAATGAAAGCTGTTTACTCCTCATTTTTAAAGGCCTTCAGGTTAAAAAGGCAAGTGGCTGGGTTAGAGCTTCAATACTCTGTAAAATCTGATATTCTGGCACCCCTCTCTTTTTGCAGAGCTGCTCTGTCCGTGTTGGAATCATAAGGTGGGGAATAAAACAAACACTTTATTTTACAGATATCGTGACTGCATACAGTCAAAGTGTTTACAGCAGAACCTCATTCATAAACCAAATCCCAACAACTTGTGAGTGGATGGGCATGATAACGTAACTGTTGCTACTTTTAGAGTGCGATTTCGAAAAGGGGAGTGGTGATGAACAGAGTGTCTGAGTTAAACAGACCACTCTTACCCAGTCCAAAGATCAGGGCTTGATCCATCACCGTTATTTATCTCACTGCCCCATCCCAGCTCAGAACCTGGCTATATGCAAATCAGTCTGTCCCTGGCCCAGTGCATCATGGGAACAGGGCAGACTAAACTACCAAGCCAATTCTTCACCAGAAAGGAGACAAGCTACCGGGGACCGGTTTCTGGCATTTCAGCCTTCTTCGGCCCGGCTTGCTTGAATCCTGATGGAGCAGTGAGAAAGGGACTCATGTCTGAGTATACCCTGCCACACCTAATGTGGCCAAAAACGATTTCGAAAAGGGGAGTGGTGATGAACAGAGTGTCTGAGTTAAACAGACCACTCTTACCCAGTCCAAAGATCAGGGCTTGATCCATCACCGTTATTTATCTCACTGCCCCATCCCAGCTCAGAACCTGGCTATATGCAAATCAGTCTGTCCCTGGCCCAGTGCATCATGGGAACAGGGCAGACTAAACTACCAAGCCAATTCTTCACCAGAAAGGAGACAAGCTACCGGGGACCGGTTTCTGGCATTTCAGCCTTCTTCGGCCCGGCTTGCTTGAATCCTGATGGAGCAGTGAGAAAGGGACTCATGTCTGAGTATACCCTGCCACACCTATAGTGGCCAAAAACGATTTCGAAAAGGGGAGTGGTGATGAACAGAGTGTCTGAGTTAAACAGACGACTCTTACCCAGTCCAAAGATCAGGGCTTGATCCATCACCGTTATTTATCTCAGTGCCCCATCCCAGCTCAGAACCTGGCTATATGCAAATCAGTCTGTCCCTGGCCCAGTGCATCATGGGAACAGGGCAGACTAAACTACCAAGCCAATTCTTCACCAGAAAGGAGACAAGCTACCGGGGACCGGTTTCTGGCATTTCAGCCTTCTTCGGCCCGGCTTGCTTGAATCCTGATGGAGCAGTGAGAAAGGGACTCATGTCTGAGTATACCCTGCCACACCTATAGTGGCCAAAAACGATTTCGAAAAGGGGAGTGGTGATGAACAGAGTGTCTGAGTTAAACAGACCACTCTTACCCAGTCCAAAGATCAGGGCTTGATCCATCACCGTTATTTATCTCACTGCCCCATCCCAGCTCAGAACCTGGCTATATGCAAATCAGTCTGTCCCTGGCCCAGTGCATCATGGGAACAGGGCAGACTAAACTACCAAGCCAATTCTTCACCAGAAAGGAGACAAGCTACCGGGGACCGGTTTCTGGCATTTCAGCCTTCTTCGGCCCGGCTTGCTTGAATCCTGATGGAGCAGTGAGAAAGGGACTCATGTCTGAGTATACCCTGCCACACCTATAGTGGCCAAAAACGATTTCGAAAAGGGGAGTGGTGATGAACAGAGTGTCTGAGTTAAACAGACCACTCTTACCCAGTCCAAAGATCAAGGCTTGATCCATCACCGTTATTTATCTCACTGCCCCATCCCCGCTCAGAACCTGGCTATATGCAAATCAGTCTGTCCCTGGCCCAGTGCATCATGGGAACAGGGCAGACTAAACTACCAAGCCAATTCTTCACCAGAAAGGAGACAAGCTACCGGGGACCGGTTTCTGGCATTTCAGCCTTCTTCGGCCCGGCTTGCTTGAATCCTGATGGAGCAGTGAGAAAGGGACTCATGTCTGAGTATACCCGCCACACCTATAGTGGCCAAAAACGATTTCGAAAAGGGGAGTGATCTGGGATGGTGCAGTGAGCTAAAAAACGGTGATGGATCAAGCCCTGATCTTTGGAATGGGTAAGAGTGGTCTGCTTAATTCAGACACTCTGTTCATCACCACCCCCTTTTCTGAATCATTTTGTCCACCATAAGCGTGGAAGGGTATACTCAGATGTGAGTCCTTTGCTAATTGCACCATCAGGATTAAAGCAAGCCGGGTCAACGACGGCTGAAATGCCAGAAACCGGTCCCCGGAAGCTTGTTTCCTTCCCAGTATAAGAATTGGCTTGGTAGTTTGGTTTGCCCTGTTCCCATCATGCACTGGGACAGGAACAGACTAATTTGCATGTAGCCAGGTTCTGAGCTGGGATGGTGCAGTGAGCTAAAAAACGGTGATGGATCAAGCCCTGAACTTTGGACTGGGTAAGAGTGGTCTGCTTAATTCAGATACTCTGTTCATCACCACCCCCTTTTCTGAATCATTTTGTCCACCCTAAGCGTGGAAGGGTATACTCAGATGTGAGTCCCTTGCTCATTGCACCATCAGGATTCAAGCAAGCCGGGCCGAAAACGGCTGAAATGCCAGAAACCGGTCCCCGGTAGCTTGTTTCCTTCCCAGTGTAAGAATTGGCTTTTGTAGTTTGGTTTGCCCTGTTCCCATCATGCACTGGGACAGGAACAGACTAATTTGCATACAGCCAGGTTCTGAAACTGGGATGGTGCAGTGAGCTAAAAAACGGTGTTGGATCTAGCCCTGATCTCTTGACTGGGTGAGAGTATTCTGTTTAATTCAGAGACTCTGTCCCTCACCACCCCTTGTTGTATATATTTTTGACCACCCTAAGCGTGGAAGGGTATACTCAGATGTGAGTCCCTTGCTCATTGCACCATCAGGATTCAAGCAAGCCGGGCCGAAGACGGCTGAAATGCCAGAAACCGGTCCCCGGTAGCTTGTTTCCTTCCCAGTGTAAGAATTGGCTTTTGTAGTTTGGTTTGCCCTGTTCCCATCATGCACTGGGACAGGAACAGACTAATTTGCATACAGCCAGGTTCTGAAACTGGGATGGTGCAGTGAGCTAAAAAACGGTGTTGGATCTAGCCCTGATATCTTGACTGGGTGAGAGTATTCTGTTTAATTCAGAGACTCTGTCCCTCACCACCCCTTGTTGTATATATTTTTGACCACCCTAAGCGTGGAAGGGTATACTCAGATGTGAGTCCCTTGCTCATTGCACCATCAGGATTCAAGCAAGCCGGGCCGAAGACGGCTGAAATGCCAGAAACCGGTCCCCGGTAGCTTGTTTCCTTCCCAGTGTAAGAATTGGCTTTTGTAGTTTGGTTTGCCCTGTTCCCATCATGCACTGGGACAGGAACAGACTAATTTGCATACAGCCAGGTTCTGAAACTGGGATGGTGCAGTGAGCTAAAAAACGGTGTTGGATCTAGCCCTGATCTCTTGACTGGGTGAGAGTATTCTGTTTAATTCAGAGACAGGGCAGACTAAACTACCAAGCCAATTCTTCACCAGAAAGGAGACAAGCTACAGGGGACCGGTTTCTGGCATTTCAGCCTTCTTCGGCCCGGCTTGCTTGAATCCTGATGGAGCAGTGAGAAAGGGACTCATGTCTGAGTATACCCTGCCACACCTATAGTGGCCAAAAACGATTTCGAAAAGGGGAGTGGTGATGAACAGAGTGTCTGAGTTAAACAGACCACTCTTACCCAGTCCAAAGATCAGGGCTTGATCCATCACCGTTATTTATCTCACTGCCCCATCCCAGCTCAGAACCTGGCTATATGCAAATCAGTCTGTCCCTGGCCCAGTGCATCATGGGAACAGGGCAGACTAAACTACCAAGCCAATTCTTCACCAGAAAGGAGACAAGCTACCGGGGACCGGTTTCTGGCATTTCAGCCTTCTTCGGCCCGGCTTGCTTGAATCCTGATGGAGCAGTGAGAAAGGGACTCATGTCTGAGTATACCCTGCCACACCTATAGTGGCCAAAACGATTTTGAAAAGGGGAGTGGTGATGAACAGAGTGTCTGAGTTAAACAGACCACTCTTACCCAGTCCAAAGATCAGGGCTTGATCCATCACCGTTATTTATCTCACTGCCCCATCCCAGCTCAGAACCTGGCTATATGCAAATCAGTCTGTCCCTGGCCCAGTGCATCATGGGAACAGGGCAGACTAAACTACCAAGCCAATTCTTCACCAGAAAGGAGACAAGCTACCGGGGACCGGTTTCTGGCATTTCAGCCTTCTTCGGCCCGGCTTGCTTGAATCCTGATGGAGCAGTGAGAAAGGGACTCATGTCTGAGTATACCCTGCCACACCTATAGTGGCCAAAAACGATTTCGAAAAGGGGAGTGGTGATGAACAGAGTGTCTGAGTTAAACAGACCACTCTTACCCAGTCCAAAGATCAGGGCTTGATCCATCACCGTTATTTATCTCACTGCCCCATCCCAGCTCAGAACCTGGCTATATGCAAATCAGTCTGTCCCTGGCCCAGTGCATCATGGGAACAGGGCAGACTAAACTACCAAGCCAATTCTTCACCGGAAAGGAGACAAGCTACCGGGGACCGGTTTCTGGCATTTCAGCCTTCTTCGGCCCGGCTTGCTTGAATCCTGATGGAGCAGTGAGAAAGGGACTCATGTCTGAGTATACCCTGCCACACCTATAGTGGCCAAAAACGATTTCGAAAAGGGGAGTGGTGATGAACAGAGTGTCTGAGTTAAACAGACCACTCTTACCCAGTCCAAAGATCAGGGCTTGATCCATCACCGTTATTTATCTCACTGCCCCATCCCAGCTCAGAACCTGGCTATATGCAAATCAGTCTGTCCCTGGCCCAGTGCATCATGGGAACAGGGCAGACTAAACTACCAAGCCAATTCTTCACCAGAAAGGAGACAAGCTACCGGGGACCGGTTTCTGGCATTTCAGCCTTCTTCGGCCCGGCTTGCTTGAATCCTGATGGAGCAGTGAGAAAGGGACTCATGTCTGAGTATACCCTGCCACACCTATAGTGGCCAAAAACGATTTCGAAAAGGGGAGTGGTGATGAACAGAGTGTCTGAGTTAAACAGACCACTCTTACCCAGTCCAAAGATCAGGGCTTGATCCATCACCGTTATTTATCTCACTGCCCCATCCCAGCTCAGAACCTGGCTATATGCAAATCAGTCTGTCCCTGGCCCAGTGCATCATGGGAACAGGGCAGACTAAACTACCAAGCCAATTCTTCACCAGAAAGGAGACAAGCTACCGGGGACCGGTTTCTGGCATTTCAGCCTTCTTCGGCCCGGCTTGCTTGAATCCTGATGGAGCAGTGAGAAAGGGACTCATGTCTGAGTATACCCTGCCACACCTATAGTGGCCAAAAACGATTTCGAAAAAGGGGAGTGGTGATGAACAGAGTGTCTGAGTTAAACAGACCACTCTTACCCAGTCCAAAGATCAAGGCTTGATCCATCACCGTTATTTATCTCACTGCCCCATCCCAGCTCAGAACCTGGCTATATGCAAATCAGTCTGTCCCTGGCCCAGTGCATCATGGGAACAGGGCAGACTAAACTACCAAGCCAATTCTTCACCAGAAAGGAGACAAGCTACCGGGGACCGGTTTCTGGCATTTCAGCCTTCTTCGGCCCGGCTTGCTTGAATCCTGATGGAGCAGTGAGAAAGGGACTCATGTCTGAGTATACCCTGCCACACCTATAGTGGCCAAAAACGATTTCGAAAAAGGGGAGTGGTGATGAACAGAGTGTCTGAGTTAAACAGACCACTCTTACCCAGTCCAAAGATCAAGGCTTGATCCATCACCGTTATTTATCTCACTGCCCCATCCCAGCTCAGAACCTGGCTATATGCAAATCAGTCTGTCCCTGGCCCAGTGCATCATGGGAACAGGGCAGACTAAACTACCAAGCCAATTCTTCACCAGAAAGGAGACAAGCTACCGGGGACCGGTTTCTGGCATTTCAGCCTTCTTCGGCCCGGCTTGCTTGAATCCTGATGGAGCAGTGAGAAAGGGACTCATGTCTGAGTATACCCTG
Organism: Lissotriton vulgaris; assembly: GCF_964263255.1. NCBI lineage: Eukaryota > Metazoa > Chordata > Amphibia > Caudata > Salamandridae > Lissotriton > Lissotriton vulgaris. Next base: position 2,126,263,116 of record NC_141685.1, read on the forward strand.
CCACACCTATAGTGGCCAAAAACGATTTCGAAAAGGGGAGTGATCTGGGATGGTGCAGTGAGCTAAAAAACGGTGATGGATCAAGCCCTGATCTTTGGACTGGGTAAGAGTGGTCTGCTTAATTCAGACACTCTGTTCATCACCACCCCCTTTTCTGAATCATTTTGTCCACCATAAGCGTGGAAGGGTATACTCAGATGTGAGTCCCTTGCTAATTGCACCATCAGGATTAAAGCAAGCCGGGTCAACGACGGCTGAAATGCCAGAAACCGGTCCCCGGAAGCTTGTTTCCTTCCCAGTATAAGAATTGGCTTGGTAGTTTGGTTTGCCCTGTTCCCATCATGCACTGGGACAGGAACAGACTAATTTGCATGTAGCCAGGTTCTGAGCTGGGATGGTGCAGTGAGCTAAAAAACGGTGATGGATCAAGCCCTGAACTTTGGACTGGGTAAGAGTGGTCTGCTTAATTCAGATACTCTGTTCATCACCACCCCCTTTTCTGAATCATTTTGTCCACCCTAAGCGTGGAAGGGTATACTCAGATGTGAGTCCCTTGCTCATTGCACCATCAGGATTCAAGCAAGCCGGGCCGAAAACGGCTGAAATGCCAGAAACCGGTCCCCGGTAGCTTGTTTCCTTCCCAGTGTAAGAATTGGCTTTTGTAGTTTGGTTTGCCCTGTTCCCATCATGCACTGGGACAGGAACAGACTAATTTGCATACAGCCAGGTTCTGAAACTGGGATGGTGCAGTGAGCTAAAAAACGGTGTTGGATCTAGCCCTGATCTCTTGACTGGGTGAGAGTATTCTGTTTAATTCAGAGACTCTGTCCCTCACCACCCCTTGTTGTATATATTTTTGACCACCCTAAGCGTGGAAGGGTATACTCAGATGTGAGTCCCTTGCTCATTGCACCATCAGGATTCAAGCAAGCCGGGCCGAAGACGGCTGAAATGCCAGAAACCGGTCCCCGGTAGCTTGTTTCCTTCCCAGTGTAAGAATTGGCTTTTGTAGTTTGGTTTGCCCTGTTCCCATCATGCACTGGGACAGGAACAGACTAATTTGCATACAGCCAGGTTCTGAAACTGGGATGGTGCAGTGAGCTAAAAAACGGTGTTGGATCTAGCCCTGATATCTTGACTGGGTGAGAGTATTCTGTTTAATTCAGAGACTCTGTCCCTCACCACCCCTTGTTGTATATATTTTTGACCACCCTAAGCGTGGAAGGGTATACTCAGATGTGAGTCCCTTGCTCATTGCACCATCAGGATTCAAGCAAGCCGGGCCGAAGACGGCTGAAATGCCAGAAACCGGTCCCCGGTAGCTTGTTTCCTTCCCAGTGTAAGAATTGGCTTTTGTAGTTTGGTTTGCCCTGTTCCCATCATGCACTGGGACAGGAACAGACTAATTTGCATACAGCCAGGTTCTGAAACTGGGATGGTGCAGTGAGCTAAAAAACGGTGTTGGATCTAGCCCTGATCTCTTGACTGGGTGAGAGTATTCTGTTTAATTCAGAGACTCTGTCCCTCACCACCCCTTGTTGTATATATTTTTGACCACCCTAAGCGTGGAAGGGTATACTCAGATGTGAGTCCCTTGCTCATTGCACCATCAGGATTCAAGCAAGCCGGGCCGAAGACGGCTGAAATGCCAGAAACCGGTCCCCGGTAGCTTGTTTCCTTCCCAGTGTAAGAATTGGCTTTTGTAGTTTGGTTTGCCCTGTTCCCATCATGCACTGGGACAGGAACAGACTAATTTGCAAACAGCCAGGTTCTGAAACTGGGATGGTGCAGTGAGCTAAAAAACGGTGTTGGATCTAGCCCTGATCTCTTGACTGGGTGAGAGTATTCTGTTTAATTCAGAGACTCTGTCCCTCACCACCCCTTGTTGTATATATTTTTGACCACCCTAAGCGTGGAAGGGTATACTCAGATGTGAGTCCCTTGCTCATTGCACCATCAGGATTCAAGCAAGCCGGGCCGAAGACGGCTGAAATGCCAGAAACCGGTCCCCGGTAGCTTGTTTCCTTCCCAGTGTAAGAATTGGCTTTTGTAGTTTGGTTTGCCCTGTTCCCATCATGCACTGGGACAGGAACAGACTAATTTGCATACAGCCAGGTTCTGAAACTGGGATGGTGCAGTGAGCTAAAAAACGGTGTTGGATCTAGCCCTGATCTCTTGACTGGGTGAGAGTATTCTGTTTAATTCAGAGACTCTGTCCCTCACCACCCCTTGTTGTATATATTTTTGACCACCCTAAGCGTGGAAGGGTATACTCAGATGTGAGTCCCTTGCTCATTGCACCATCAGGATTCAAGCAAGCCGGGCCGAAGACGGCTGAAATGCCAGAAACCGGTCCCCGGTAGCTTGTTTCCTTCCCAGTGTAAGAATTGGCTTTTGTAGTTTGGTTTGCCCTGTTCCCATCATGCACTGGGACAGGAACAGACTAATTTGCATACAGCCAGGTTCTGAAACTGGGATGGTGCAGTGAGCTAAAAAACGGTGTTGGATCTAGCCCTGATCTCTTGACTGGGTGAGAGTATTCTGTTTAATTCAGAGACTCTGTCCCTCACCACCCCTTGTTGTATATACTTTTAGAGTGCAACACGTTTCTGCAGAAGGAAGATTTCTGTCATTGCTGAAGTCTTTTGAAATCTGATAGCTGTAATTAATCCTGAGAAAAGCATCCCGAGCTGGTGGGTAACGTGCTTTCTGGCACTTCAATTGAAAAGACTGTTGACACACTGGTTAGAGCATAGTGCACCCATTTCAACAAATGGAATAAATGGACACTCAGAGAGAACGGATTTTAGATTTCTGTTTTTGTATGATTGCTAATAATATAAACAGCCTTCCCTGCACGTGCTCATTGCTATTAACCTACCTGGTGTTGATGAGTTATCCGTATAGGCTGTGCATGGAGCTGTCAGTAAGTTGTGGTAGTAGCTCTCTATAAAGCTGCCCCATAGCTGCACACTTGGCTAGTATAGGCTGCGTGAGTCTTGCTAAGCTTGCACTTATTTTGATATCAAATCTGTATGTTGGATATGAATTGCTTTGTTTTTGCAGTACTGTGTCCTTCAGATTAAAATATTTTATGTGTTTGCCAACTCCACAACAGCTCCTATAATGCAGTTATAAGACACAATCAGCCCATTGTTTGAGGGACTAGGTCTGGCTGGTGGCAGGTAACTTGTTCAATTTTCATAAGACACATCCAGCTAGTACTTAACAACTGATTTCGGGTTATACGACTAGATGTATACTCAAGAAGGCTAACTCTTAATTAATTAGCTTTGACCAAATAACAGTTTTGTTTGATTTCTCCATGAAGTACTTTGATTAACCATGAAAATAATTTACACATCATCTGTTTAAGCTTTTGCTGCATAAAGTGCCAAGCGTGAGTGATAATTTTCTTTTGCACAGCCATGCTCTCAGCAGCATGCCACCTAATTAAACCTTGTATCTCAAAAGCCTTTTACTTCAACACAGTTTGTTTGCTTCTGTTCATCACCACTATTATTGTGCTCAATTCTTAGCTGATTTCCTATATTTTCACTCTGCGGAGCACAAATATGACAAATGAATGGCTTTCATTAAGTTGGAAACAACTAAGATACCAAAAAACACCTATTTGATAAAAAAAAATAGAAAAAAAGATTTGCATGGGGAATCGTGACTGGGGTCCCAAAAATGCGTGCCCCCCCTAACGTGAACCCCTGCCCAACTCCAGCCTCACCACTCTCAAATTTCACCAGCCGCCACTGGTGAGGGGGGAGAGAGGTCAACCGTTGGCTTTCGCTTTATCATTTTGAGCGTCCAACCTGAGGAGACAACAGTTACTTTTCTGACAAAAGAGATGCTTGTGCTACCCTCATGATGCTCAGCCTGTAAGGCAGGAAAACAATATTTGAAAAATATTATTATAATAGTTACCAAACTTTTAACTTCAGAGAAGAGAACAATGGCAGCATTCACAGGGATCAGAATCTTTTAGACCTCTCAGAACCCTGAGACTGGCATGGCTGAATGTATAGAGGAGTGTGTGGGTGGATGAATGGGTGAGCCTGTGGATGCAAAAGGGAATGAATGAGTGCATGTATAAATGAATGGGTAAGATAATAAATGAGTGCATGGATGTCAGAGGGTAGGACTTTGGCCGTGACCCCATTGGTGACAAGAGGCTACTCTCCACTTTTGCAGCTACGTACTCATTCATTTATGCATTCACTCATTCACCCAGTATTCACCCATTTACATCTTCTGCCATCCACCTATCACCTACTCGTTAAATTACACACACAAGCTTGTCAAATAACAAAAAAGCTCAATCACATATAAAAAAGGTCAGTACTATAGGCTGTGTCAATATTGATGACATGGGCTGTATTCTAGTCAGACCAAAAAAGCAGGTATCATCTGACACTTCCTGTTACGAAAAATAGCTTGTCATTTACATAGCATTTCTACTGTTTCTCATTACGGTTAACAAAAGTTGACATAGGTGATACAATTAATCAATTCTGTTACATTTATGGGCATGCGCTTCAGTGTTATATTAATGCACATGACGTAGATTGGGCAGGCTCTTCCGTGTTATATTAATTAGTATGACTTACTGTTTCTTTTAACTCTTTGCTTTTCACTAATCCATAAACAATTGATGTGCATTGCTATGTATAGTAATCCACTGGGTGAGTGGAGATTGTTGAAAAACCGTCATGGGTAAATGCTGTTGACATATTGTAACATGCATATGAAGAATTCTGCTATGTGATACGACGCAATGTCATTAATAAAGACAAGCTTTAAAAAAAATAACATAACGTATCTTGGGCATGCCCTTCAGTGTTATATTAATGCACATGAAGTAGCCTGGGCATGCAGAGAGGTGATATATTAATTCACATGAAGTAGCATTGGCTTGCCCTTTGGTGTTATATTAATGCACATGCTGTAGCTTGGACATGTCCTTCAGCGATATATTAATGCACATGACATAGCTTTGGCATGCGCATCGGTGTTTTCTTAATGAACATGACGTCACTTCGGCATGCGCTTCGTTGTTATATTAATGAACAGGACGCAGCTACAGCATGCGCATCAGTGTTATATTAATGAACATGACGTAGCTTGAGCATGCCCTTCGGTGTTATATTAATGAACATGAAGTAGCCACTTTCCCTTTTAATATCAATATTTTGGAAGCGTTATAGTCTGGAGTAGTTAACAAATAGTTAAAATGGAATTCCAATCTACCTCTCCCAAACCTAACATGGTGTGAATTCCTATCTATTTGTGGCACACTCGAATCTTTATTTTTATGCCATTATACTAACCCAGCGGCAACAGCTTTATTGCCAGGTTATGATGGCTACATGTCTGGGGACATTGTGGCTTTAGTTTCCTAGCTGCAACGTTGTATCTAGATATATTTGATGGTTTAAACGTATTAGAGATAGTCTATCTAAACAAATTTGAAAGATATGATTTGTTCAAGTTTGCACAAATACCGTATAGCCATAAAGAATTTGTCAAAGACCCCATGTTATGTTAATTTGATACCACCTATTACTTTCCACAAAATCACAGTACATGTGTTCAGTATAAATGTATCTTATGTTTTTAGTATAGACATTTCACCCTAATGCTAAAGTAATGGCTAATAATGTGTATGAAAAACATACCTAACAGTGACTTGATTGAGAAATGCCTTTAGATATGAATATGAAACTATTCTATTCTATTCTATCGTTTTGGTAGAGCGCGACAGCTGCCCCAGCAATGAGGCGTCCCGGCGCTAAGAACCCAAGATCCTAGCCTGAGCAGGGAGAAGCCAGGCTAGAGAGAGGATTTACATGCAAGGGAATAGGAACGTTTTTACTGCTTTCCGGAATGCCGGTAGGCTGTCAATGGAGCGAATGTGTTGTGGCAGGTCGTTCCACAGCTTGGCTCCGAGCCAAGCTGCATCACAGTTTCTAGTCTCTTGGCCAGATTTAGTTGTTGGTGGATGGGATACTTCATCAGAAACGGGACGGATATCCTGTCGGCCTTACTACAAGTGCTAAAGGATATTATGCATGTGTAATAAAGCAGATCAGTTAGCCGTCAGATTTGTGATGGGGTATCCCATCCACTAAACTCTAAATCAGGCCCTTTGTTGGTTGGAACATATTTGAACCATAACTGGGCCCTTTGGAATTGATATTTCCATAGAGAGGAGGATGAAGTTCAGAACATGATGCCTTACATATGGAGTGATTGGTTTATTTGCCTATAAAGCGTAGTATTCACCACCTCAGTGGTTTCTTGAAACTAAAACTAAAACAGAGCTCACTATAAAAGTGAGCAATGGAAAAATTCGAAGAAGACCAATCTCCCTTAATTAATCAAGAATTATTTAATTTCTTTCCTGAAGGACTAACAGAGACCTGACTCAGGGCCGTAGGAAGGTCGTTCCACAGTGTGGCAGCTGGGTAGTGGAATTTGATTTGATTTGATTGTGTGATTTATAGAGCGCGCGAATGCCCGAGGGCATCTTGGCGCTACCAAAGATTATGCTGCACGAAAGGTAGAGATGGTGCACCCAACTGGGTGCACCTAGAAGGTTCGTAGGGTTGTAAGTTTCTTTTTAGGAAGCGAGAGCCTGAACCGTGCAGTGTTTTGTAAGCTAGACAAGCTGACTTGAAATGAATTCTTTTTTCTACAGTGAGCCAGTGCAGGCCTCTCATTTTTTGGGCTACTGGTTCGAACCTTGGAATATTCAGAACCAGCCTGGCTGCAGCGTTCTGGAGCCGCTGAAGTTTTAGTAATAACTGTTTTTGCAGCCCTACATATAATGCGTTACCATAATCTAATTTTGAAAGGACCAACAAAGTAACCAGGGTTTTGGATGTGTCTCGTGGAATGTATGGCAACAGTTTCCTAATTAGTTTCAGCGTATACCAAACAGAGGAGGAAAGATTGTTTATTTGCGCTTTAAAAGTGAGTTTGGAGTCAAATATGACACCCAGGTTCCTTACGTTGTCCACTGGCGATGGACATCTGCCGAGGCTATCTGGCCACCATAGGTTTCACCAGATGTTAGGTTCAGGCCCCCAGTAGCATAACCTCTGATTTATCGCCGTTAAGTTTTAAGCAGTTGTCCTGCATCCAGTGACTGACCTGGTCCATGCAGAGTCTGAATCTATCCACGGTCTCAGTGGTATAGTTTGTGATTGTCACCACTATTTGGGTGTCATCAGCGTAGGATAGTGGGACGAACCTGCAGTTCCTGATCATGTTGGCCAAGGGGGCAGCGTATATATTAAAAAGGTACGGGCTCAGAGACGAGCCCTGGGGGACCCCCCCATAGCAGCCTGAAATACCTTGATACTAATTCCCCAAGCTGCACCGAGAAGGATCTGTTTGCCAGCAAGGCAGTATCTGATGTATGCAGACCTATATCTTTCAGCCTTTTTAGGAGGATATCGTGGTTGACAGTGTCAAAGGCCGCCGACAAATCTAACAAAATGAGGGCGGCCTCCCCCCCTGCGTCCGGTATGCTCTTGATTTCCTCAGCTGCCATCACCAAGTCCCGTGTTCCTCACAGAACCCATATTGGGAGTCATCTAGGACGTGAGTGTCGCTGACAAACCCTGCAAGTTGAGAATCCAACAGTTTTTCAAGGATTTTAGCCTGGGAAGGGATTCTTGAAATTGGCCTAAAGTTAGCTGGAATGGAAGGGTCAAGGCTAGGCTTCTTAAGGAGAGGAAGAACCGAGGCCGCCTTCCATGCTTGAGGGAAACAGCTGGACTGTATTATATTGGCGAGGAGAGGCTGAAGTTGGGAGCTGAGCAGCTCTGGGAACAGGTGTAAGACCTTGGGTGGGCATGGGTCTATAGGGCCCCAGACTTAGTAGACATAACCAGATGTCTGATCTCTTCAACCGAAGGAGCTGAAAATTTAAATTTGGATATTCGGGGGGGCTAGGGTCTAAGGGCTTGCCCTGACTAGGCTGGTCAGGTTGACTAGATCCCCTTGCATGTGGGTCGAGGTGCTTCGGAGTGAAGGAATCATAGATTAGTCTCACCTCAGGATAATCCTCCACTGCAACTTTGTTTATTTTTTAGATGTGTGCATTAAGGCCAATCCACAATGAATTTAATAATCTCTGGGGGAATAGTCCTTTAACTATTCAGCTCCAGGGGCGTGGCTTGAGGCGTCAAGATGGCGGTCGCACTCTAAGAGTGCTCTGGGACCCCTCTGTCATCCGCCTCACATCCTGCAATCTCTGGCACCCATCTGTCCTCCTCATGTACCTGCTGTAGCCCCCGGTGTGTGTGGGGCATCCTCTGAGGCCATTTGTGGACCGGGTCGGCCTCTGGGGCGTCCGGCCAGCTGCTGCACCTCCGAGGCCCCTTGATTGCGAAATGGTGGCCCTCGTCAGGCTAACCCGATGGTCCAGAAGCTCTTGTCCTTGGGGTGCCGCTTGAGAACATGGCTGGAGCTGTGCTGCCCCCTAGACTTTGTCACCATTGCCCAGGCCTGTGAGGCCTACCCTTGAGGTACCCAGCTTCTCCTTCTATCGGCCGCCAGTTCAGGTGTGGCTGTGTGGCTCCGCCCCCCCTTGGGTGTCCCCACTTCCTCCCTGACGACTGACCGGGGGCCTTCGTCTTCCACCTTGCTAATCATACTGCCAAACTGCGCGCTCAAGTGCCATCTGGGGGGGCCTGGGGCTGCCTTTGTTAATCTCTTTATATGGGATTACCCAGTTAAGTCAAAGGACCTGGGTGTCGATCGGTACAGAAACACAGTGGTCCTAGACTCTTTCTGACTTTAAATCAAAACCATACCAATAAATGAGTATAAAGATATTTTTACGCACATGAAGATATAGGCAAAACAAAACAAAAGTTTAAGGCCACTAACAAATCACTGATCTTGATCAATTTATTCAGTCATGATGGTTTTTTTTTCAAAATCAAATTACATCAGAAATGATATACAATTTGTTATGTCCACACGGTTATCATCAAGAAGAAGGGAGTGTGTGAAAGTTAGTGCTCATGTGAAGAATAGAAAAGAAAAGAAAAATTGGGTTACATCACAAGGGTAATTCAAAAATTACAGCATAAGGGATCCAGCATAAATTGAATTGTCTCCCTTTAGAAATTCAGGCCTACCCCTGTATACACAATCAAGTACAGTACATTTCCTTAATCGGCTTCTTCACAGTGTAACGTCATCTGTGATTCAGGTGTAGGGGGTCAATGTAGGATGTTCGCCTATTCAGGGGTATGTACATTTCGTCCCTAAAGCAAAAGGGTGAGTAGGGTCCTCTGCTGCGGGTCTTCCTCAGGACAGGGGCAGGGAGTACCTTAAAATAACCGTAATATTTCAGAAAAAGTGGCTGTGTAGGACTAAGATAAGGTGCAGTTCAGTAATAATGTGCCTCAACATATAAAGTTCAGTAACAATGTGCCTCAGCATATACAATTAAGGTGGGGCTCACCAATGCCCATAGTCTGGTGAGTAACCAAAGGTTGGCTTCATGGTTCAGCAAGTGTCAATCCTGTAGATTCATCAAGTTATGGGAACGCTTTCCCAGCACTACAAATAATAAACTGTTAATCTCTTGACCCGTGGAGCTCCTCCTCCTGTCCCAGTGGCGGTGCTGTGAAGATTCCCGCGCCAACAGCCAGGCTCTTGAGCAGGGGTCTGCGTACCTTCTTTCCGACCCCTGCGATCCCTGTGGCCCTGCCCAGCCGACGATCATGGGCAAGGACAGGACATCCAAAGCAGCGGTCGCCCCCACACAAACTAAAATGGACCGCTTCACCACCCTTGGGCACAAGCGGCCAGGGCAGGCTAAGGGCACATCCCCTGTACCGGGCACTGATCTAGCAACCATCTTGCAGACCATAAGTAACTCACAAGCATCGGTGGAAGAAAAGATAGGAGAGGTCAAGGTGGATGTGTCACTCCTCTGGCAGTATCTCCGCAATGCTACGGCCCGAATATCTGAAGCTGAATACCGAATCTTGATGGCAGAAGATGACATCCGTCAGATCAAAAATCAGGTGGCCAACCGAAGGTCTCACACCAAGGAACTTCACCGGTGCGCAGAGGACGCTGAAAATCGTGCGTGCCGCAACAACCTACGACTGGTGGGATTTCAGGAGGGGCAGAGAAGAATCAGGCAGCTGCCTTTGTGGAGGCTTGGTTCACATCCTGGATGCCGAAGGACTCCCTCTCAGCCTGATTTGTGATAGAGAGGGCACACCGGTCTCATGCCCCCAAACCACTGGTCGGGCCACACCTTGTCCTATCATCCTGAAGATTCTCAACTTAAAGGACCGGGATGCCATCTGGGTCCCCTAAAAGTCCCAAACCACGTCATCATGGTGTTTTCGGACTACACCAGAGAAGTGCAGGACCAGCGTCGATCATACACCGAGGTCAAGAGGAAATTACGCTCCCTGGGCCTCCAATACCAACTGCAGTTTCCGGCACGTCTGTGGGTTGTTTTCAAGAACAGGACACACTTCTTCGAGTCTCCTTAAGCAGCCTGGACTTGGTTAATGGAAGAACAGCCCCTCAAGCTGCTGCGTAGTCGGACCCCCGGCCCGCCAAGCGCCCTGCCCTCGCAGCCCCGGTCTCCGGGGCGCCAGTCCCGGCGGCACATGCACTCCCGCAGGAGGCTCAGGTCTCAAGAGGCGTCCCAGAGATCCTCAAGTCTCACAGCACAGAGAATCTGTGACTCTTCAAGCTCCTCCACCTCCCCTTCCCGTCTCAAGCAGCAATCTTCCAGAAGCCCGCCTGTGGAATTCCCACTATCGACCCGCCAGTTGTGCCCAGAGGCGACTACTGATCTCTCCCGCAGTCTGACCGTCTGATGGACTGGTGGGTCCTGATGCTTCTGTAGGCTCTTGGGGGCATGTCCCGACCTGCTGGGGTCTGGTGCTATGGCAGACTGTGTGCCCTGAATCTTCGTCTTTCTGCCGAGACACTACACATCCACTCATATGGAGGGGTTCATTCACGCATTTCAACCCGAGCATTTTAGTTTGGTTTCTACTTCTTTAGGGGGCGGACAGATGCTTCTGTTCTCGAAGTATAGTGTGGGGGGGTGGGGCGGAGGAGAGGATTGGGACTATTTTTTCCCCGCAGTTTGTTCTTGTTTTTGTTTTTTGTTGTTTTGTCACACCAGCATTCACACAGCACCCTGCCACAATTCCCTATGGGTCACTTCAAGTCTCATCCTGACACCTGGTCTGATGCACTAGCGACCGCTCCCGTGGCCATAACTCTTGATGAATCTTCCTTCCATCATTACGACCACTTACCGCCATGACTGATACACCGGTACTTAGGGCCTCCCTTCACCTATTGTCCTGGAACGTGAATGACCATCTGGACCCCTTCAAACATATGGCTGTACTGCGGTATGCACAGCGCCTTGGGGTAGAGGTTCTCCTACTTCAGGAACGCACTTGTTGGGGAATCACTGTCCCTTTCTGGCATGTTACGGATTTGATCGGGTTTGGCACTCTGGGTTTACCATTGGATTTCTTGCTTACCTGCCCTGTCCTGACGCCTGCACCCCGGTCCACCACGGGTTATCCCGATTGTTGTGGAGGGTGCAGGCTGACACAGGCAGGAGTATCTCTTCAGTGGCTGTTGGGGGTGGAGCTCCGTGACTAGCACCGGGCTTGCAGCCTTCATATGCTGTAAACTTCAACCATGCAGTGGACGCGTGATTGCAGACAGCAGCGGACAGAACTAGGAGCGTAAGTCTGGGTGATTAAATACTCAGCCATATTCGCCTAACACCGCCTGCCCTCTGTAAATATTTTAATCCTCGTTTTTAAAAAAGATCACCACTTGCCACTTGCTATTTTGCACATCCATTGGGGTTCTTGCTTACCTGTCCTGTCCTGCCGCCTGCACCCCGGTCCACCACGGGTTATCCCGATTGTTGTGGAGGGTGCAGGCTGACACAGGCAGGAGTATCTCTTCAGTGGCTGTTGGGGGCGGAGCTCCGCGACTAGTGCTGGGCTTGCAGCCTTCATATGCTGTAAACTTCTACCATGCAGTGGACGCGTGATTGCAGACAGCAGCGGACAGAACTAGGAGCGTAAGTCTGGGTGATTAAATACTCAGCCATATTCGCCTAACACCGCCTGCCCTCTGTAAATATTTTAATCCTCGTTTTTAAAAAAGATCACCACTTGCCACTTGCTATTTTGCACATCCATTGGGGTTCTTGCTTCTCTGCCCTGTCCTGCCGCCTGCACCCCGGTCCACCACGGGTTATCCCGATTGTTGTGGAGGGTGCAGGCTGACACAGGCAGAAGTATCTCTTCAGTGGCTGTTGGGGGCGAAGCTCCGCGACTAGCGCCGGGCTTGCGGCCTTCATATGCTGTAAACTTCTACCACGCAGTGGACGCGGGATTGCAGACAGCAGCGGACAGAACTAGGAGCGTAAGTCTGGGTGATTAAATACTCAGCCATATTCGCCTAACACCGCCTGCCCTCTGTAAATATTTTATTCTTCGTTTTAAAAAAAAGATCGCCACTTGCTATTTTGCACATCTATTGGGGTTCTTGCTTACCTGCCCTGTCCTGCCGCCTGCACCCCGGTCCACCACGGGTTATCCCGATTGTTGTGGAGGGTGCAGGCTGACACAGGCAGGAGTATCTCTTCAGTGGCTGTTGGGGGCGGAGCTCCGCGACTAGTGCTGGGCTTGCAGCCTTCATATGCTGTAAACTTCTACCACGCAGTGGATGCATGATTGCAGACAGCAGCGGACAGAACTAGGAGCGTAAGTCTGGGTGATTAAATACTCAGCCATATTCGCCTAACACCGCTTGCCCTCTGTAAATATTTTAATCCTCGTTTTTAAAAAAGATCACCACTTGCTATTTTGCACATCCATTGGGGTTCTTGGTTACCTGCAGGCTGACACAGGCAGGAGTATATCTTCAGTGGCTGTTGGGGGCGGAGCTCTGCGACTATCGCCTTGCTTGCAGCCTTCATATCCCTATGTGCTACCCGTCGCACAGCGGACGTGCGTCCGCGGCCGGCCGGGGCCAGGGGCCACGCACCCTGCCCATTTCTCCCTACACTACTCTCGCGCTGAACTACTCTCCCTCTGGTCATTACAGGCTATCCCCCTGGAAATCAGCAGAACATTAGAGAAACTCGGGCTGTTATCCCTCAGGGACACAGCCGAAAACACCAACCCCCTTTCTTTCCACTCCCCACCACCCGCAAAGGCCCAAATAACTATCCCCCATACTCTCTCCCCCCCTTCCTCGGAACAAAGATCCACAACAGCTTGTCCATCTGGTACATTAACAGCCGCTCAATGGTCAAACACCAATTAGAGATCTTCTATCTCCTTGACACCCATAAGCCCGACATTTTACTTCTAGCTGAAACTTGGCTGACAGCAGAATCTACACCTGATATGCTAGCAGCATTCCGGGCAACTACTACGCCCTACAGGCCAATAGATCTGAGCCTAAGGCTGGTGGTGGAGTGGCCGCCATAATATCACAAACCCATAAATTCACCTCGCTATCTATCTCTCAAATCCCCGTGGTAGACTGTCTTTTTTTCAGACTTGAGTCTATCTCTTCCCCTTTGGTCTGTGCGTTAGTCTATAGACCCCCCAGCCAAATGCCCATTTTCCCACAAACCTTTGCAAATATCATTGCAGAACTTGCCATAAATCACGCTAGGCTGCTAATAATTGGGGACTCCACCTCCACCTCCCCTTCCCGTCTCAAGCAGCAATCTTCCAGAAGCCCGCTAGTGGAATTCCCACTATCGACCCGCCAGTTGTGCCCAGAGGCGACTACTGATCTCTCCCGCAGTCTGACCGTCTGATGGACTGGTGGGTCCTGATGCTTCTGTAGGCTCTTGGGGGCATGTCCCGACCTGCTGGGGTCTGGTGCTATGGCAGACTGTGTGCCCTGAATCTTCGCCTTTCTGCCGAGACACCACACATCCGCTCATATGGAGGGGTTCATTCACGCATCTCAACCCGAGCATTTTAGTTTGGTTTCTACTTCTTTAGGGGGCAGACAGATGCTTCTGTTCTCGAAGTATAGGGTGGGGGGGTGGGGCGGAGGAGAGGATTGGGACTATTTTTTCCCCGCAGTTTGTTCTTGTTTTTGTTTTTTGTTGTTTTGTCACACCAGCATTCACACAGCACCCTGCCACAATTCCCTATGGGTCACTTCAAGTCTCATCCTGACACCTGGTCTGATGCACTAGCGACCGCTCCCGTGGCCATAACTCTTGATGAATCTTCCTTCCATCATTACGACCACTTACCGCCATGACTGATACACCGGTACTTAGGGCCTCCCTTCACCTATTGTCCTGGAACGTGAATGACCATCTGGACCGCTTCAAACATATGGCTGTACTGCGGTATGCACAGCGCCTTGGGGTAGAGGTTCTCCTACTTCAGGAACGCACTTGTTGGGGAATCACTGTCCCTTTCTGGCATGTTACGGATTTGATCGGGTTTGGCACTCTGGGTTTACCATTGGGGTTCTTGCTTACCTGCCCTGTCCTGCCGCCTGCACCCCGGTCCACCACGGGTTATCCAGATTGTTGTGGAGGGTGCAGGCTGACACAGGCAGGAGTATCTCTTCAGTGGCTGTTGGGGGTGGAGCTCCGTGACTAGCACCGGGCTTGCAGCCTTCATATGCTGTAAACTTCAACCACGCAGTGGACGCGTGATTGCAGACAGCAGCGGACAGAACTAGGAGCGTAAGTCTGGGTGATTAAATGCTCAGCCATATTCGCCTAACACTGCCTGCCCTCTGTAAATATTTTAATCCTCGTTTTAAAAAAAAGATCACCACTTGCCACATGCTATTTTGCACATCCATTGGGGTTCTTGCTTACCTGTCCTGTCCTGCCGCCTGCACCCCGGTCCACCACGGGTTATCCCGATTGTTGTGGAGGGTGCAGGCTGACACAGGCAGGAGTATCTCTTCAGTGGCTGTTGGGGGCGGAGCTCCGCGACTAGTGCTGGGCTTGCAGCCTTCATATGCTGTAAACTTCTACCACGCAGTGGATGCGTGATTGCAGACAGCAGCGGACAGAACTAGGAGCGTAAGTCTGGGTGATTAAATACTCAGCCATATTCGCCTAACACCACCTGCCCTCTGTAAATATTTTAATCCTCGTTTTTAAAAAAGATCACCACTTTCTATTTTGCACATCCATTGGGGTTCTTGGTTACCTGCAGGCTGACACAGGCAGGAGCATATCTTCAGTGGCTGTTGGGGGCGGAGCTCCGCGACTAGCGCCTGGCTTGCAGCCTTCATATCCCTATGTGCTACCCGTCGCACAGCGGACGTGCGTCCGCGGCCGGCCGGGGCCAGGGGCCACGCACCCTGCCCATTTCTCCCCACACTACTCTCGCTCTGAACTACTCTCCCTCTGGTCATTACAGGCTATCCCCCTGGAAATCCATTAGAGAAACTCGGGCTGTTATCCCTCAGGGACACAGCCGAAAACACCAACCCCCTTTTTTTCCACTCTCCACCACCCGCAAAGGCCCAAATAACTATCCCCCATACTCTCTCCCCCCCTTCCTCGGAACAAAGATCCACAACAGCTTGTCCATCTGGTACATTAACAGCCGCTCAATGGTCAAACACCAATTAGAGATCTTCTATCTCCTTGACACCCATAAGCCCGACATTTTACTTCTAGCTGAAACTTGGCTGACAGCAGAATCTACACCTGATATGCTAGCAGCATTCCGGGCAACTACTACGCCCTACAGGCCAATAGATCTGAGCCTAAGGCTGGTGGTGGAGTGGCCGCCATAATATCACAAACCCATAAATTCACCTCGCTATCTATCTCTCAAATCCCCGTGGTAGACTGTCTTTTTTTCAGACTTGAGTCTATCTCTTCCCCTTTGGTCTGTGCGTTAGTCTATAGACCCCCCAGCCAAATGCCCATTTTCCCACAAACCTTTGCAAATATCATCGCAGAACTTGCCATAAATCACGCTAGGCTGCTAATAATTGGGGACTTCAATTATTAGCCATATGACGAACATGAAACCACCCCCTCAGTAGCATTTACGGAATCACTGTCTGGGATGAATCTCACCCAGCACATTAAAGTAGCCACTCACGTCAAGGGGCACATTTTGGACCAGGTCTGGACATCCAACCTGGAGAGTTTAAATGTACAAGTCACCCTCTGTACCTGGTCGGACCACTAATTTATTTCTTTTTCTATCCTAACCTCACCCATCCCTAAATCCCCTCCCCCAGGGACCGGCCATGCAAGGAACTGGACCCGGTTTAGCATCCTTGAGCTCTGCTCCATCCTATCCTCCTCTATACCCCCGGAACCCCCTCTCTTGGGTCCTCAGGCCTCCCCCCATGCCCAGGCAGAAAACATCCATACATGGCTAGCTACTGCCAGAGATAGACTGGCACCCCTTAGGAAGGTCAAACACAGAAGGCCACAAGACACCCAGCGCTGGTTCACCACTAATCTTAAGGAAATGAAACTGACCTTGCGTCAAGCTGAGCGCAAGTGGAGACAAAACTACTGCCCCGTAAAAAAAATCCATCTTCGTGGTAGCACTCAAGGAATACAAAGGCGCCATCCTAAAAGCCAAATCAGATTACTTCTCACTAAAGGTCCTCAACTCTACTAATAAAGCCAAAGACATATTTCACATTGTAACTCGTCAAACCCGATCGCATCACCACTAAACCAGTTACCTCACAACAGCTCTGTGACTCCCTCAATCACTATTTTATTGATAAGATATCTAAAATCAAAGCCAGTATCCCCAGGAGCTCCCCCCCTCTGGAACCCGATCCGACTCATCACAACCCGCTTTCCTTTGATCAGTTTCCATCTATCACTGAGGAGATTTTGTTTTCCCTACTCAAAAGAGTCCGCTCGGGCTCACCCATTGACAGCTGTCCCCCCCCACATCGCCCGGGAGATCTTCCTCCAGCTTCCAGAACTCCCACTATCCCTCCTTAATAACTCTCTAGCCACCGGCATCGTCCCTAACTGTTTTAAAACCGCAGTCAGACCTATCCTGAAAAAAAGTAGGAACCGACCCTCTCGTTCCCAGCAGCTTTCGACCCATCTCGCTCCTACCATTTTGAGCAAAATTCTGGA
Organism: Lissotriton vulgaris; assembly: GCF_964263255.1. Lineage (NCBI taxonomy): Eukaryota > Metazoa > Chordata > Amphibia > Caudata > Salamandridae > Lissotriton > Lissotriton vulgaris. The sequence continues at coordinate 2,126,280,286 of NC_141685.1, forward strand.
GGCCCATGTTGCCAACTGTCTTAGCACATTTGTGGAACACTCACACTACCTGGACCCACACCAAGCAAGTTTTAGACCGAAACACTCCACTGAATCCATCATGTTAGCAGTCCATGATGAACTAAGAAAAGGAGCAGACCAAAACATCTCACAGGCCCTAGTGCTCCTGGATCTGTCGGCGGCGTTCAACACCATCGACCACAATCTACTGGCTGAACGGGTCGAGAGCGCCGGCATCCTGGGCACCCCCCAAAAATGGATCCACTCCTTCCTCAGCAATCATCACCAAGCCGTTCGCCTCTCTGACTTCTCCTCTGAGAAAAAGAGACTCACTTGTGGGGTTCCTCAGGGTCTTCTCTCTCTCCGCTCCTATTCAATCTGTACATCCGTCCGCTTATCTCCAATTTACGGGAGCGAGACGTAGCCATCTTTAACTACGCCGACGACATCCAGCTGGTCTTTACTATTGATTCATCACCCCACGCAATGGAAACTTTCCAATCCATCATGACGCTTATTAGTAATTGGATGAATCAAAACCAATTAAAATTAAACCCAGATAAGACTGAGCTGGTTCTCACCAGGGCCGAAGTTAAACCGTGGAACCTCAACTTTTGGCCAACCGCCCTGGGCCCCCCCAGTCCCCTGTCAGCACGGTCAAAAGCCTGGGGGTCACAATCAGCAGTGATCTCACACTAAAACCCAGATCAATACAGTAGTTTCCTCCTGCTTCTTCCATCTACGCAGGATCCGGAAAATGAGTAGATTTCTCTCCTTTGAGGCCCTTGTCCAAGTTACTCTGACCTTAGTCATGTCTCGCATTGATTATGCAAATTCACTAAATGCCGGAAATCCCGCCTACCAACTACAAAGGCTTCAACTGATGCAGAATCAAGCAGCCAGACTGATACATGGACAGCCTAGGTCGCACCATGTGAAACCCCTGCTTAAAAGCCTTCACTGGCTCCCAGTTGCCCAACGCTGCTTCTTCAAACTGGGCTGTCTGACTCACAGAGCCATCTCGTCTCATGGTCCTGTCTTCAAAGCCAACAGAATTCAGCGGTATGTCCCCCGTCGCGCCCTTCGCTCTGCTAGCTCCAATCTGTTGACCCCTCATTCCTTTAAACTGAAAAATCTGGGTGGACATTGATTCACGTTCTTGGTACCTCAGTTCTGAAATACACTCCCCCCTGAACTACGTCAAATCGACTCATATCCCATGTTCAGAAAGTCCCTGAAAACTTGGCTTTTCTCTCATTAGCTCACCCTAGGCACCTGTTCACGCAGTCCCAAAATCAGCGCCAAGAAACCGTTGGTGAACGAGCGCTTTAGAAATCCCAGTTATCATATCATATCATTCCCATGGGGTCGCAATCCTGTTGAAGCGTTCCCTCCCCTTTGTGACTTCAAAGGTCATTCACGACCCCCAGGGCACGTCTGTGACTCTTTGAACGGTAACACCCTGAACTTAGTATCCATATACTCACCCCCTTAATTGCTTGCAGCAACCCTGGCCAACTCTATCGACCTCGTGACTGCCCTCTGGCCCCACTTTCATTGGAGGGGACTTTAATGCGGTTTCCTTCCCGGATCTGGGCACATCCGCCCCCGTCCCACAGTACAACCGCACAGGCGAAACAATCACTGAACTGGACCGAATCACTGGGGCTTTCCAATGCTTGGCGCATCTGGCATCCACAGGCCAAACAGTTCACTCATACCCCGGCAGCCCACCACACACACGCAAAAGCGCTTAGACACAATATTTGTCCCCTCGACGGACTGTGCTGTCATTCAAGATGTACGTATCCCCCCTAGGGGTATATCTGACCACTCTCCGGTCTTGCTCAGTTCGTGTCTCCCTCCTCCCTCGCTGTGTCCGACGTGGAGGTTGAGCCCATGGTCCCTCCGGGACAAGGAGTTCGGGAATGTAGTGGGGCAAGAACTCAAGCAGTACTCTTTGGCTAACGACGGGTCTGTATCCTCTCCGGGTACCCTAATGGAGGCAAGCAATACCACAATCCGTGGTGTCGCTAAGGGCCAGCTTAAGAGTCAGCGGCAGGAGCAATGGCAACAGATTTCCTCCCGCAAGGCACAGGCGCTGCGCCTCGAACAAAACTTGCCCGTAGCTGCGGATGCGCCCGCGGAGAGACTTATTTCTCAACTCCGCGCTGAGATCAGCCAAATTTCCATGGATGCAGCTAAACTTCTCTGGCGTTCGTCAGTCGCCAGGGTATATGGATGGGATGAGAAGAACAGCTCCCTCCTTCAGTACCTACCCCAGGGTGAACCGCATTATTCCGGAAATAGTTGACCCGAATGGCTCGGTGTACCGCTCCCACGCAGAGATCCCCTGCACCTTCTCCTCCTACTACCGCCAACTATACACGGCTAAGTCCCTGATACTTTCACTCATGGGCTTGCTAGAAGCTGGGAGCGCTCGCCTTCGGCGATTAGACCCCGTGGTCCAGGCAGATCTCGACCATCCTATCACTCGTGAGGAGACCGGCGAGGCAATAACCCTTACAGTCTCCGGCAAGAAGCCGGGTTCAGACGGATTCCCACAAGAATTTTATGCTCTATATCACGAGAACCTCATTCCATTCCTTGCTGTTGTTTGAGGAGGCGGTTGACAAAAGTTCCTTCCCACCCGAGACAGACCTGGCCACCATTGTGGTTCTTCCCAAATCCCAGCCATCCCCTTCTAGATGTGTGGACTACCGCCCCATCTCCCTTATCAATACTGATCTAAAAAATGTTGTCACAATCCTGGCTCAACATCTCCAGCCACACCTGACCGTCTTGGTTCACCAGGTCCAGTGCGGGTTTATGTCCTCCCGCAGCACGCAACATTGTCTCCGATGACTGCACTTGGCCCACCGTAACTTGCTCACCTCATATTTGACGGTCCTCCTGGTGGATTTTCAGAAAGACTTCGTCTCAGTAGTTTGGGGGTTTCTGGACGCCGTTCTCACCACGATGGGCTTCGGTCCACACTTCCGGAGCCTGGTCCGTGTCTTTTACGACCACCCAAGAGCTCGTGTTTTAGTCAACGGTGTCCTGTCGGAGCCCTTTCCTGCCTGCTGAGGTTTGCGTGTCAACCTTTGGCCCCCATACTAACCAACTCCAAAAAATCAAAAAAAGTTGGCATTCGGTCGAAGAAATTCTCCCAGACATTGGTGCTCCACTCTTTGCCCTTAAAAAAAACAGAAGTATTGGCCAGATGATCACATCTACACCGGCCCCCTGCCAAAACGGACTCCCAAAGTACGATCTTTGGAGCCAATCCAGTCAAGGGCCACCGCAAGTGTGGGACATGTTCCGTCTGTGACCTCACAATAGAGGGCTCGCTCTTCACGGATGGTATTAAATTCTGGCGCCATGATGAACACACTAATTGCAAGACCAAATACACTGTATATGCCATCCAATGTCCATGCAAGAAGCTGTATATCGGTAAGACTACGCAGGAGGTCCGTCAAAGAATCATCCAACATCGCTCAAGAATAAACAATAAAAATCTTACTGCACCTCTGGTTTCCCATTTTCTGCAACAAAAACACTCCTCCCTTGACATAAGATGGACTGTCTTGGCAGTTATAAGAGGGGGCAGTGGAGACCCCGACCTTCGCCTTTCTCAAAAAGAGGCGTACCTTATACTGAAATTCGACACATCCAATTCTGGTCTCAATAAGATGTCCGAAATTGCCAGTCTATGAACCTTTTCTGTACTATGAAGTCCATTCTGCCTAGTTCGGTTGAGCTGTGCCCCCACTGTGCTGTGCTATTCTCTTGTTTTATTTCGATCTACTATTTCCAATCACTGTTTGGTCTTTTTACCCTACATCTTGTGTCACACACGGTCATAACATCAACCACGAGAATATATATTTGTGTTGTATTTTCATATGGTTGACATGCAGTGGACAATTGCTTGAAATATGTCTGTTAATCTTTGGGTTATTGTCACACCCATGCCTGTGTAATGTTAGAATTTGACCCTCTTTGTGCGTTGTAAAGCAAACGGTTTAGTGCAATTATGTTACTCCTTTAACTCTGAATCGTTGTTTTGAACACCATGCCATATGTGCTGAATTTGAGAGAATTTATGCTATTGGTGCATGCAAGACCATTTGGCAATGTAAATGAGCGTGGGGTTTTGAATTGTTACATCTGTGCCACACTGACTTGTAAAGCACAACACATCCAGCTACGTGCCAGCCTGACACCTGTGTCATAGGTCTTACTTTAAAGAAAAGGATACCTGTGAGGTTTTTACTGAGTCCTTAATACGCGGGGCCCCTGTCAGCGACGCCCACATCTATGATTCCCATTCTGCCTGCCTCGGCAACCGTGTACACCGCTCACTTTGCAACAGTGCTATCCGTCCCCGGGCTGCAACTAGTTCCAGTGGCCGTACCGCCCTTGATGTTGCTCTCTATTAAGCATATTTCATACCTATCGAGTTGTGTTATGATGCTAGTTATTCTAAGACGACATCTACCAGCATCCTCTAGACAGGAATGGTGTCCTACTTTGATCACGATGCCCTTCGCAACTCCGATCTGTTTCCTTTTTAAATACACCGCGGCGGTGTCCACGGCTGCTTAACTGATTGATTTCCCTTGGAGCGGCAAATTAACTTCGCCCATACGAGTAAGTGCCCCGGCGGTGCTGATACAAACCGCCTCCTCTGTAGCGCGGTTTTGCAGCCAGACGCCATAGCTTATATGCATCTTTTTTGTGTGTCATTTTCAGCGGGTCCCGGTTGAATTGTTCCCGCTCGCTGGCTTGTATTGGTTACTGTGACCAGCCGCCCCTCGTATTCGTATTCGTATTCCTGTCCAAATACAGGTAGGAGCTTGTTGTGAGCCCTGTGTCAGGGGACTGTTTGTCCATTTTATGACTTGGTTGTTTCAATTGTTTACGGGCGTTCTTTCGTCATTACCCACTACAGCCTACTACACTGGCGCCTAAACATGTGAGCTGCCCTCCCACCCGGGTGTGCACCGCGTTGCGGGCATCGCGCCTCCAGTTTCTCACTTTGTGACGTACAGGTAGGATCTGCACTTACACAGGCCCTATGTCACTACATGCTGCACGTTGTCTGCTCGACACTACGGTGTTTGACTGTTCTGTGCACTGTCTCACTTTTCTTTTAGACTTCCATTTTTCAACTGCGGTACACCTACACTACGGCAACTACCGTGCCCGGTGTGTAGGTAATAATTGTCTTCCCATTGTTTTGAGTCAGAGTAGGTCCATGGAATATTATGTAGTAAATATCTGACACCATTCCCTAATTCCCTTACAGATTAAACCGTTCCCAATCCCTGTCCTGAGGAGAACCTTTTACATCTAAGGTTCGAAACGCGTCGACATCCCCAACCTGTGGCAAGATCAAAGGGTGCAGCTAGGGTGCAAATCATACTACTCCATTGGGCCCTAGCAGTGTAATCCTAAAAAACATTCGACCACAGGCCTTGTAAGACAGGCAGGCACCTTTTTTCCATCTCAGTTCCGCCTGTCCAGTGGTTGTTAGTTCTAAGGACTGGTTTCCTTTTGCCTTTCCTTCCATGCACGAACAATGCACTGTTTCTAATAGCACTTGTACTTTGCAATTAACTTGGAATAGTATGCGTTTTACTGTTTTTGGTGTGATAATATGTTTTTTTGTCCGATTTTTCACCTCAAGTGTTTGTACATTTGTAAAATTGTATATTTGTAGATATTGTATACACGATTGCATGTCGTTGAACTAACTGTACTGACAGTCTTCCGTTTATGTCTGTTGTTTTTGGAAATTTATGAAATCTAAGTTTAAATGTAAATAAATGTTCTTGGAATATATTTCCATTGGTCACGTAGTATATATTGACTGCGTGTGCCTAGAGTTGTTTGCTAATGATCCTGACCAGCCAACCTGTTCTGTTTTTCCAATTGTTGAGATCCGGGCTGGCCAGATGTAGGATCCATTACCTCCACTGTTCCACATGCTGAGGAACACAACAGGGGTGCCATCTCTCTACACTAATCTTTGCCCTAGTGATGGAGCCCTTAGATGCTTTATTAAGGTCCGAGAGGAGTGTGTAGGGTTGGGCCTGGCCCAATGCAGAGGCTTGAGAGATCGCCCTCTACGCGGACGATGTTCTTATATATCTCGCGGACCCGGCCCGGACCGGGCCTCACGGCCTCCGGATTCTTCGGTCCTTTGAACGGGCTTCCGGCCTCCGGCTGAACCCTGGCAAGTCAGTCCTGGTACCTCTACACCTATCCAGGGATTGCTATGACTGGCAGTCCAACATACTAATCCGGCGCCATTCGTTTAAATACCTAGGGATATGGGTGACCCTGCTCCCAGACTTGGACTGGGCTCTTAACGTCACTCCTTTGTTTAAGAAAGCCAAATCGGACCTTCAGAAATGGCAGACGCTACCACTGAACCCATGGGGAGATTCGCCTTGTTTAAAATGATGATTCTTCCCAGGTTCCTCTACGTCCTTCAAAATACCCCTCTTTGCTTCCCTAGGAACTGGTTCCAAGAGCTAGACATTATGGTCTCTAAATTCCTATGGGGGAAGGCTCGCCTGGCCCTAAACACCTGGAAGGTACCCTCATTTCACGGGGGTCTGGGGATGACTCACTTATATCTTTATTACCTGGCAACACGCTTACATGATTGGTTTAACGGGGTGGTCTGACCCGTCCTACAGGCTTGAGCTGCACACGCTGCCACTGACTGACATTCAATCCATGCTTTATGAGGACCCCATTCCATCCCGACTGCCAGACGTGATCCGCTCCGTGCTCCTTGCCTGGTGGGCGGCGCTGTGGCACACTCAGTAGACACACAAGTTGAACCGGTGCACCCCCCTCTGGCATGGCACCTGGCTTAAGGAGGTGAGTGGCCTCCAGGGATCTTATAGGGATCTCTTAGCTGGGTGATGTGTGGGCGAGTGACCATATGCATTCCTTTGCGGACCTACAGATCCGGTATACTCTGCACCAGGCCCTATTCTACAAATATTTGCAGCTACGTCACGTCCTCCATGTACACCTCCCTGGGAGCACACGGATCCCTGAGCACAACCCGCCTGAGGCACAGATCATGCTTGGGGACCTGGGGAACGGGGGTAGTCTCCCGCATCTACTGCACACTAATTAATAATACCCCGACCATGCAAGACCGACTCCGACATCAATGGGAGCAATGGGTGGGAACTCTGGACAAGGTGGATTGGCGTGATGCCCTGATGGCCCCCAGGGATATCACTGCTTACGCCAGATTTTGCTTGGTCCAGCTATACTACTTGCACGTCGCCTACCTGACCCCAGCCCGTCTTCAACGGGCTGGACTCCACCCGTCCCCTGCATGCATCAGGTGCGCACATGATCTCGCTGGCTTCTTCCACATGGTGTGGGCTTGTCCCAAGTTGATGCGGTTCTGGGGTGACATTGAAGAAGAGCTTACGGAGGTGCGGGGTTTGGAGGTCCCCCATGATCCTAGACACGCATTTCTGGGGATTTCGGATGGGCTGTAAGGGTCCAGGAATGAAAAGCTGTTTGTCACAACTGCAATGGCTGCAGCTAAAAGGGACATAGCTGCCTCCTGGATATGTCCGGATTCCCCAAGCGTTGGACCATGGCGGAGCGGGGTTGACTGGTGCGCCGCGCAGGAGAAAACATTGTATGAATCACGTGGTTGTCCCAAGAAATATCTCTGTGTGTGGGGAAGTGGCTGGGGGGACTGGTTTAGATTTGTGGAAATGTCTACTTCTACTATTTTGTAATTGGCCAGATTCGTACATCGGGAAAGTCTTACCTTTTGTATATACCTATGCTTTTAAGCATTGCAATATGTGTCTGAATTTGTGTGTGAAAACAATAAAAAGTGGTTTATAAAAAAAACTATTCAGCTCCATTAGAGGTGCCTCTTTAGAGATGCTGCTTTATGCACAGGGCACAGTGTTGGAACATTATTGTTTGGTCAATGGATAACGAATGCAGAGTTCTTCCTGCCACTGATAAAGTGTCAAATTTCTTAAAGTTACAGATCATCCTCACTCCGTAATAATGAATATGTAGCCTGGCTGCTTGAGCATGAAGTAGGCTGAAATAAAGAGCATTGCAATAGATCAGTCTGGGCATAATGCAGGATGATACCACCAGTGCTCTCTGATACTTAGATGAGAAAGGACAAATCTTCCTGATGGTTTTAAGTATTCGAAGCAGGAGCTCACTGTTGAGAAGATATGGTGGGTAAGAGCCAAGTTGTCAATGAGGATAATCCCCATGGTTTTCACCTTAATCTGAGGCTTGGCAACTAACTCAGGAAGCTGGGTCATAAACAGTCATATATGGTACATATATCATATCAGAGAAGGCCAGCATGTCAATCCAACTTGACAATTATCTGAGTGTGCAAAGGTAATCAGTAGCATAAACTCTTTCCAGTGGAAACAGCAAGATTGAAAACTTGACAAGTGTGAAATTAATCATTCACAGGTGCAGCATCAAACTTATGGGCCTCTCTTCCAGATGGGGAAATGGCCTGAACAATGCAGTCAGAGCCTCGCGTTCCATTCCAACACAAGTGCAACCAGCAATGCACAGTCTAGATGCTGAGATGGTCGCGCTCATGAACAGGAAGGATCGGGAGAGGACGTGATGAGGTAAATGGCGCTGGGGAAAGGTTTTGGGTGGGGTGGGGTTAGTTTTTAAGGGTTGGGGTAGTTTTTAGGGCGCAAGGTTAGGGATTCAGTTTGTTTTCACGGCTGTGGGTGGGTTGCTTTAGGACTGGGAGGGTCGGGCTGCTTTTAGGGCTTGGGGCAGTTTGTAGGGCTCAAGGTTGTCTGGCATTTTAAAGGGCTCAGGTGGGGTACTTTTTAGGGATTAGAGGCAGGTCAGGGTAGTTTTTAGGGCTCATGAGAGATAACTGTTTTTTGGGGTCAGGCTAGTTTTTAGGGCTCATGGTCTGGTCGGGGTACTTTGAAGAGCTCGAGAGTCGGACTAAGGGCAGGTGGCATAGAGTGGGAACTTTATCACACAACCTTACCAGGAAATAGCCTGGTAAAGGCATGCTTGGTAAAGGCATGTGTGGTAAAGGAATGTGTTGTTCAGATGCAGCGTAGTAGGGGCACAAGTGGTTTAGCTATGCGTGCCTGTCATACAACCTTCTAAATAACATAAGATTTGTATCACACCTTCATTCTTTCAGAAAGTCATCAAAGCATGAATCTATTGAAGAGTCAGTGTGTTATCAGGATGTTTTTCACCAAGGGTTTGTGACTGGCATTAATTAGTCAATGAGAGTGAGTTTCTTGTTATGGTATTCAGAATGCTGAGGTGAAAAACAGACTTTATTCACATATACCTGGCCTCCTACCAACCACCCATACCACTCTGTGCCTTCCCTCCATTTCTAGAGACCCCGGGCAATATGAGGGAACTCAGGAGAGGCGAGCGCCTTCTCTTAGGACATAGCACCAGTGGAAAAACAACTTTAGTTTTTCCTATTTTTCTATGCCATAGCAATGAATAATTAGATTCAGAGTCGGTACTCAGGCAACTGGCTATCTATGAGAGCCCATCAAAATACATGTTTAGTTATGATAGTCTGATAAAATTCATGTATTTATGTACCATCTAATTGTATTATTTCATGTTCCTCCCTATCACTTCTGCTTTTACATCGCCTTCATCCCACTGCTTAACACTCTGGGGCATATTACCAAGAAGTAGCAATATGTATCGCTAAATAGGCTTAGCAACGATTTTTTTTATCGCTGAGCATCGCCGGATTTTATCGCTGAGATAACATGCTATTAGCAACGTTTATCTCCAAAGCGATAAATTTTCCAGCGAATGCGCCGAAATGCGTGAAAATCGCTGAGAATACAGCGATATTCACGCATTAGCGACAAAATGCTCTTAGCCATGTTATCCACCTCCCATTGGATAACATGGCTAAGAACTGGTCTGGGCAAGTGTTAGTATTTGGAGATATTCGCGCTTAGCGTGAATATTTCCATTGCTACGCCTGCCTTGCTAATAGGCGATAGCGATGTTAGCGACTGTTTTCAGTCACTAACAGTTTGGGTACGCCCACTTTGCATGTCATTAGCGATAAATATAGCTAACATGCAAAGCGGGCCCCAAACCGCTCGTTATCACCTAAAAGCTGTCGCTAACTGCTGTTAGCGATATCTTGCTAATAGGGCAATAGAATTATTGCCGCTTAGCGGCCGAAAACGGCCGCTAAAGCGGCGAAAATTCCCTATCGCCACCCTTGATAATATGCCCCTCCGTTCTGTACTTCTGTAGCAGGCTGGATTTTATCACCTATTAAATAAATAAACATCTAATTAATTGATTTTTGTTTTTTTGTCCTTTAAGTCGAGCATGCTAATTCCAAATAGCTGTTGCAAACAGGAGAACTCTAACCTCCACACAGCGAATTTGCCCAATGTCCAGAACACCCACAGCAGTTTGTCTGTGCTAAATTTTGGCAGACGTAGCCCTTATGTACTGTAGATATTTTATTCGTGTTTTTGTATGAACTGAATTTCTACTCACTATCTGCTGCTTAATAATAGATGAATGAAAAGCATAAACTATAAGTCAGGCTAATGGTAAAAAATCAATCATCCTGCCGCCCTTGCAGTGACAATGATGCACGGTTTATTCACTAGTTGGAACAACACAGAAAAAATCGATGAAAATAAGGGGACAAATCAAAGCCGCTAAACTAAGGATTTGATTTTCCCATTAGAGGGAAACATTGGAGAAAAAATATACTCTGCTGTGTATTGCATAATTTTATCTGTATTTCATGTTTGTCCCAGAGTCCTTTAGATTATGCTTTTATATGTGGAATAGTTGTACAAACGGCTCAACAATGTACGATGTTTTCGCTCGCAAAATCACACAATAAAAAGCCAATTACATTCTGAAGTTATTGTGTACCGGGCTTGACCTAGGTTCTATGTGTAATCCATACCCCGTTGCATTGTGCAAATTGTGTGAGAATATTCTACTTTGAATGCAGAAATGAAAGAACAAATGTTGACCTGAAACTAATTTGGTCAAAATAAACATATGCTTTAGGCTATTAGTTTAAATAACAAGCAATGGCAAAGCAAATAGGTCAGTGGCGGCTCCCTCGGAATGGGGTGGGGAGCAAGAGAGGGGGTGGGGAGCAAGAGAGGGGGCTGGGGGTATTAAGCAAAACTAATAAACGTACCTTCTTCGCCTCACGCCTCTCCTGCCACAGCACGCCTCTCCTCCTCTGCTGGAGCACTCAGGCTTCTGGGCTTTCCCAGCCAACTATGACGCTGCAGGAGCTGTGTCCTGATTGACCAGAGCGTCCTGTTTATATGCTCAGGCAGTGCCTGGGGAGGCTGGGTATGTTCTCCATCGGTCTGTGAAAAACAGCTCAATGGAAAACATGCCAAGTGCGCATGATGGTTTGGCCGGCCCTAAAGGGCCAGCAACACTGTCATATACACTTAAAGGAGTACAAACCACTCTTCCTCTACCCCACCGACTCCCAAAAGAAAAAGAAAATGATAATGTCTTGTTATTATCATTTTCATTTTCTTTTTTTCACTGTTGCAATAGCAGTGGGGCGACGCTCCTCCTTCTTAGCAGAGGGGCCGCCACTGCAATAAGTCTCGTCTTTGGAGACCTATTGGCTTCAGCAATGTGTTTTAGATATGTTGTTTAGTAATGTGACTGTTGTTCAGTATGGATGCAAGTCAGTGTGGTGGTTTGGGGTGGAGTGAGGTGGAATGGTGTAGATTGGGGCACATTTGAATGGGTTAGAGTGTGGTAGATTGGTACAGGATTTTTTTGATTGGTGTAGAATGGGGTAGATTGTGGAAGTTTGTATTGGAGTGAGGTAGTTTTAGTTGGGTAGATTCCCAATGCCCTACGCTGGAGGGGGAAGGCCGGAGTGGGATAGATTGGGGTAGAGTGGAGTGTGGTAAATTGGAGTAGAGTGTCGTAGATTGGGGTAGAGTGGAGTGGGGTAGATTGTAGTGTTGTATATTGTTGCAGATTGTGGTGGAATGAAGTGGAGTCAGAGTTTTTAATCTTTGTGCAAACAGATAAATGCAGTGCCCATAATCAGCATACTTTATTACATTAGTTATAATAATGTATTTTCGAAGTACATGAGATTAACAGATTTTCTCAAAACCCGAGAATGATGAAGCCACACTGGACTTCAAGTCAGTTGTCTATCAGTCAAGTTGTCATCAGCTTTAGAAAAACACAGACTACCGGCGGGGGCCCCGCTGCTTCCACCTTCCACTCTCTGTTCGTGGTCTGCCTTGTTCCTACCTAGCCCTAGAACCACTCCTCCACATGATCAGGACCAACCCACTAATAACTGGAGTTCGCGTTGGAGAGCAGGCTTTCAAGCTAGCAGCATACGCGGACGACATCCTTATTACTACCCACAACCCTAAACCGTCAATAGAAGCCTTAATGTCCACCATTGAGGAGTATGCCCACGTTTCGGGCTACAAACTGAACCGCGACAAATCGGAATGTAAACCGATGAACTGCCACAACACCAGGGAGGTGTTGGGCGAGTCAGGCCTGGCATGGCAGATAAAACCTCTGAAATACATAGGCCTCCTCTTCGGCAGAGACCTAAGGACAATGCTAGACAACAATGAGGAAGCAATGCTAAAAAAACTGAAAGGCAAACTGGAGGAGTGGAGTCCGAGATACATAAGCTGGTGGGGTCGCGTCGAGACGATAAAAATGATGATCACGCCTATGTTAAACTACCTGCTGAGCATGCTACCGCTTACACTAACTGCGGATTTCCACTGCAAATTAGACAAAGCACTCAACATATTCCTATGGGGGGGAAAAAGAGCCAGAATCAGCCTCTCAAAACTAAGACTGAAGAAAGAACTGGGAGGGCTCAACCTAACTAATTATAAGGCATTCCAAATGGCTTGCCTTGCGAAACAAGGCATACACTGGATCTCCCCCACACCAGACTATTCGCCAGTATGGATGGATGTGGAGAGGAACATCCTAGGGGGGGCAAACCCACTGATGGCGCTAACAGCCAGCAAACACCCAGAAGCAAAAAACGCCATAATCAGGAACACCAAGACAGCCCTTCTCAGGGTAGACAAAGAACTGGAGGTCAGCATCAAAAACTCCAAGTGGGAGTCCTTGTGGCCCAACCCCAGAATAACATACAAAGGGGCCGTACTAACGAATGAGGGGTGGTGTAGCAAAGGGATCACAACAACGGCACAACTAGAACTTAACAACAACCCACTCACCTTTGAGACGCTGCAGGAGACACACAAACTGCACAACAGAGACTTCTACACCTTTCTTAGCACCCAAGCAGCAATCACCAGAGCCAACCTATCGAAACAAAAACCCTCAATATTACAGTACACACAGAACCTAAACAAAGTGGGACACCAGACAGCGCACATCTAAAAACTCATCACCCCACGCACAACAAGACGCTAGCATTTTGGGAGGGGCCATACAGTAATCCACTTACCGAAGCAGCAAAAGCCAGGCTATGGTCATCGGCCTCAAAAAACAAAGTAACACCCCAGCTTGCCCAAACGAAATACTGTCTGCTGCACAGGCTACATTGGACACCAGCCAAACTAGAGACAGTGGGAGCTAGGGACAATGACACCTGCTGGAACTGCCAGAAAGCAAGAGGAGACCTAGCACACATTCTATACGACTGCCCCAAGGTCAAGGCATTCTGGGGCAAGGTCCATGACTTTATAGGCGCACTCACCGGCAGCCAATCCACATGCGGCCTACCAGGCATCACCATGGCCTTCCTGGATACAACACTTGACTCGAAAGAAAACACTGACCTAGTAGATGTTCTGCTCACTGCCGCTGCCAAAACAGTCCTAGGCAACTGGAAGGACACGGGGAAAGCCTCCTTCAAACGCTGGTTCAACTGGGTAACCTTCCTGAGAGGGGCGGACAATATAGCAGCAAACTATCAATCAGCCAACCACACAGCAAGAAGGGGGATGTGGTCAGCCCTAGATGCTCACCTGGAACAATACCCCCCCACTCTTCTTCTTTCTTTCTTTTTTTGTCTCCACTGTCACTAAAGCCAAGTAAATGGGTCAAACTGCATTTAATTGTATATGCTAATTATATTTTCAATAAAAATACTTTGAAGTCAGAAAAACGCAGACTATAAACAGATGTAATTAAATGAAGTGCTTTAATAGTGGCAACCTGGCCTGAAGCATGTAACTGGAGCGCTTGTGTAGAGGAAAACAATGATCTATGGATCTAAGGCCCACATGCATCAAGGTATTTAGGGGTCGCAAACTGTGCGAATCAGAAAATTCAGCCATTTGTGATTCCTAAATATCTTTTTTGGATGCATCAAATATTTTTGGGAAAATCGCTATTTTTAGCGAATTCCAAAAATGCGATTGCTTTTAAGGAATCGCAAATTTGCGATTCCTTAAAAGCAATGCATGATTGCGAATTCGCAATTAGGGGGTGCAAATTACCACGAGGTTGAACCTCGTGGTAATTTGCGAAAAAGTTAAAAAATGCTCGAAATTGCATTTTAAACACTGTAATGTTACAGACACACATGTCCTTAGGACATGTGTGTGTGAAACATGCACTCAAAAATGCATTTCAGGGGTGCAGGGGGGGGTCATTTGGACCCCCCCTGCACCCATGTAATGCATTAACATTTTGCGAATCGCAAATAGAAATTCGCAAAATGTCAATGCCTTCCCATTGAAACCTTTTGGCCCATAGGAATCAATGGGAATTGCGAAATCGCAATTTAGAATTCGCAAAATCCTTGCGATTCGGTAAAAATTGCGATTTTCACCGAATCGAAAAAATTTTGCAAATAAATTAATGCATCCCATTCCTTATTTGCGATTCCCTATTTTTCGCAAATATGGAATCGCAAAATGTCCCGATGATGCAAGTGGCCGCATGTCCTAGACACACTGGACCCTGGCTGGCTATTGAAGTAAATTTTCATTTTTTGTTGTTTGTTACATGTGTGTGAATGTTTTAGAATATTGCTTGCACATCGAAACAAAGGTTCTAAAGGTACTTGGTCTCGCTTGCTAAAAGTGTATTAATGGGTGAAGAGTGTGAAAATATGTTAATGTAATGCAGCATACAGACTGCATCATTAATGGCAAACATGACTACAAATGTAATTGATTTTTATTTTGTGCACAAGTATGATTAGATTTTTATACCTATGAGGCAACTGGCTTGATATGCCTGCTTGTCTACTAGTATTTTGTTTTATTTTTTCGGAATTACGTTTATAACTCATATGTAAGGATGTAGTAGGAGTGTTACAAAGAATTATGTTTTAAAACTTCGTGTAGTTTTAAATGTACTATGTTGTAATAAAGACATAATTAAAGTACATTTTTTGTTTTATTATTAAAGTGCACAGTACAGGGGGATTCGTTTTTATTAAAGTGCACCATGCACATGGTAGCCATTTGAAAGGATCTTACAGCTAGATTCATGAAAGGAAATTGCGCTCGCAAAGGGACAGATTCTGAGAATCTGGCCCTTTGCCAGCGCAATTTTTGCATTTGGGATTCATCATCCCAAATGCAAAAATCGCTATTTGCGAAATCGCATATTTGCGAGGTATTGCATTTAAGGAATCTCCATTAGAGATTCCTTAAATGCAATTCATTAACCAATTTCAAATTGCGAATTCGCAATATTTGGCCGCTATTTACCACGAAGTCTGACTTCGTGGTAAATAGCGAAATAATAGAAAAATGCTCTTTAGTGCATTTTTCTCTGTTGCATGTTACACACACACATGTCCTTTGGACATGTGTGTGCGCAACACCTGTGTAAATTTGCATTTGCATCGCTATCTTATTTGCGATTAGCAAATTGCTAATCGCAAATAAGGAATACTTCCCATTCATTCCTATGGGCCTAAAAGGGGAGTTAGCAATTTGCTAATCGCAAATAAGGATTGTGTAGGAATCGCAATTTATTTAGCAATTCCTACATGAATCCCGTTTTGCAAGTCCTTAATAGCGATTCCTTAATGATCGCTATTAAGGACTCGCAAAACGGCTCTTTGATGAATCTGGCTGATAGTTAGTAAAACATATATATTGCATACGCAGTAGTGATGCTGTCATCTGGATCCTGCTTTAAAGACTTTGCATGGATTACATTGATGCAGAGTCAGAGTACATCTCAAAGCAGTTTTCAATGAACTGCGAGCGTTTTCTTCACTACAGAAAAATGTGTATCCAAACGGCGTTGAACAGCATGTTGTCGATCCAAAAAGAGTGTCAGCTGGCTGCTGCTTTAAAGTGTTTTGCATGGATTATTTTGCAACCTCTTGATTAGTCCATGTAAAAAAATCACATAGAGCAAAATGGAAATCCAACTAAAAATGCTGAGATGAAGAAAGCTAAAAAGCAAACGCTTACCCAATCCATGCAACTGAAAGAAAGTGAGGTACAACAAAGGGAAATATATAAACATATGAAATGGAAAAGCAATGCCGATGCAAAATAAAAAGACTGATCACATACGAATTTACAACTAAGTGAAACTTATGTGTAAGCATTAATATAAAGTAAATGCAATGCAGAAGCAAAAAGCAATTCCTTTTTTTTTGTTGATATAGTTTTATTTTATACATTTTTTAACCCCCCCAAGCACATTGGAAACTGTACATACAATTCAGAGTGAATATGATACACTTTAACATGAAAGAAAAAAAAAATGTAAGACGGAGGAGAAAACGCACAGCAAAAAAGTACAAACAGATATCACAAGCAAATGATACACAATTAATTACTGTAGAAAAACAGACAAAACTATAACAAACTCCGTTTGATTTTAAATATAGCCATTTAAACCCTTATGCTATATTTAATTTACTTGGCGCTATTCGATCCACCGGGCCCCCCAACATCCAATCTAGAATGGGCGCCCAAATTTTAGCACCCGATCTTCTCTTCCTACTCCCTTTGCTTCTTTAAATTGATGCCTCAAAGCTATACATAGCCAGCAATCTTGCTCTCCAATTCAAGAAAGTTGGAGGTTCAGAACTTATCCACTCACTAGTAATACATACTCTAACAACTGCCATCATCATAAACAAAAGTGCAACTTCAACATTATTCATTATAATCGGAGATGACTCCTGACCCACCCCCAAAACCACAAGTTCACACGTAAGGGTTATCTGCTTTTGAAACAAAATATTAAAAAAAACCTCCAAATCCTGATAGAACCCCACTAATTTTGGACAGGAAAAAAACATATGGATGGAATCGGCCGCTAACAGCCCACAACGGTTGCACTTATCCCGCGTTTTTTTTCCAAGCGAGACACTTTTCTAGGCGAGTAACATAAATCCCACAGGGCCATGTAATGCTGGCTATGATGACTACCTGTCATTAATACACTATTGGGGAGTTCCACCTATCTATTAATATTAAGGCCCACCACATCAAATTTTTTCTCCCATTTCAATTGACAAATTTCCAAATCATCTGGAAGGGCTGCGACCAATTGTTGATAATATTGCCCAATCGGAGTCTTCTTCCTCATTTTCTCAATTAACTCAATTTTACCAAATTGAATTCCCAAATTAGAACCAAATTTAGCCATGAAGCTCCGAATTTGTAAGTCTTTAAAAAAGTCTCCCTTGTCCAGGGCGAACTTTTCTCTAAGCTCTGAAAATACCATCAGATCCCCTTGATCCAACAGTTCCCCTCAACAAGAAATTCCTTTTCTGTCCCATTTGAAAATAACATGATCCCTGAAAATTGAGGGGAGCAGCCCAGAGGCCTTAAACAGAGTGTAAAAATTCAATTTTGGAATTTTGCATACCCGTTTAATTTGTCCCATGCTCTGTGAGCTGCTCGCAAGGTCTTGAATCTTGTTTTTTTGTAGTACGATGGCTCTACAATTGTCACTAGGCAACCATTGGCTTTCTCACCCATAATCAGCTCAAAGATTGACGGTCGCTGTGATAAAGGAATAGGAGTTTTACTCCCCAAAATCAATGGCCCCATGATCTGCAGCATGGCTGCCCAATAGTACATTATAAAGTGCTGGACATCCCAGCAACCGCGATTTCTTGGAAGAATCATTTTCTTATGGGCCCTTCGTGTTCTCCGATACCCCCACAAAAATCTTGAACAAACTCTATCTAATTTTAAAAACAGTGAGTTAGAAAGATCCAAAGGGAGTGTTCTAAATATATACAAAAATTTGGGAAGATCAAACATTTTGAAGACATTACATCTACCATGCAGGGAGAGATTAAGGTGATTCAGACGTTCCAGAGTAGTATTAACCTTCTTCATGACAGGAAGAATGTTCAGGACTGGGATCTCATCGACATTAGGGATGATTTTGATTCCCAAATAAGTTGCCTCTGACGTAACTACCACGCCAACCTGGGGATCTTGCCCCAAATAAAGAACTTGGGTTTTTCCGATGTTGAGCTTATACCCCGAAAAAGAGCCAAACTGCGCCGCTAAAGTTTTGATTACTGGAAGAGCAGTTGCCAATTCACCAGATACTATAAGTATATCATCGGCATTAGCCAATGCTCTATATTCAACTCCACTAAAACTAGTAGGTTTATTATCCTCATGGCAGTTTAATTTGCACAAAAATAAATCAATGTATAAAGCAAATAAAAGGGGAGAGCAGGGGCACCCTTGTCGTGTGCCACGACTGATATTCAATTCATCAGACTCCAGCCCTGAAATCCGTATTGTCCGTAAAAAGCAATTCCGATGCAAAAAAAAATAATGAACGCCAATCTGAAACACTAATAAAAAAGTGTTGCCAAAAGTTATTGGCCCCCAAAAGTTCTCAGAAGCACAAGTACAGCACCAGTATAAGAGGAACACAAGTTAAACAAATGTTGCCAATCCGAAAATAGAGTCAGCTGGCTGCTGATTTGAAGCACTTTGCATGAATTACATTGTAAAAGCTGGAATAGCCTGTGCCATAAAAGAAAGTGACATCAAACAAAATGACCAACCGAAAAACAAGCTGAGATTTCTATTTCTATTTCTATGCGGAATTTGTTAAGCGCGCGGACACCCAGGGGTTTCATGGCGCTGAAGAAAACAGATGAGAGATGGTTAGTGAGGGGTCAGAAGGTGTAGTGTTCTAGCCGTACGCTTGTTTGAATAGCCAGGTCTTCAATGCTCGCCTGAACTCTGTCAGCTTGGTGCAGCTCCGGATAGACAAGGGCAGAGAGTTCCAGGTTTTTGGGGCGAGGTATGCGAAGCTGGATCCGCCGAGTCGTTTCTTTTTAAATGTCGGCTCAGTGAGAAGGGACAGATGGGCAGAGCGAAGCTCGCGGGTAGGTTCGTGTTTGTTAATGAGTTGGTTGATGAACCTGGGGCTTTTTCCGTGAAGAGCCTTGAAAATTATGCAGCCTGTCTTAAAGGTGATCCGATGGGTGATGGGGAGCCAATGGAGGGAGGCCAGCAGAGGTTTGACTGACTTCCTGCGATTGCTCTTGAAAATTAATCTGGCTGCTTGGTTTTGAACAATCTGCAGGCGTTTAGAGACGGTGAGGGGAAGGCCGAGGTAGGTAGAGTTGGAGAAATCTAATCGCGAGAGAACCAGTGCGAGTACTGCCTGGATGAGAGCAGAATGGGTCAGCAAATGAGCAATTTTTTTAATCTTTCTTAGCTGAAAGAAGCAGGAGGAGATCACTGTTCCGACCTGGGTTTTCAGAGAGAGATCGGCGCTAAGAGTGACCCCGAGGCTTATAGCTGACTGGGAGGGGGATGGGGGTGTGCCCATTGAGGGTGGCCAGAAGTGGGGCCCCCAGCTGAGTGCGCTGTTGCTAGGGAGTACTAACTCAGTCTTTCCTGGGTTTAGCTATAGGTGGTTCCGATCCATCCAGCTCTGAATGTGCAGCATGGTCTTTTGGAATTCCTCGACGGAGTCCGGGGAGTTGAGGGGGAATACCAGCTGCAAATCGTCTGCGTAGTTAAATAAAATGACTTTTCTGTTTTTCAGGGAGTGCAGTATGGGTTTGAGATAAAGATTAAAAAGTAGGGGAGACAGTGAGGAGCCCTGTGGGACACCGCAAGTGGTTGGGAGTGTGGGGGCTGTGAAGTTTTCCAGCTTTACAGCCTGGGATCTGTCCGTCAGAAAGGACTTAATCCAAGAGAGAGCCGCGCCACTGAGGCCGGCTTGTTCGACACGGTGTAATAGTATGGTATGGTCCACCGTGTCGAACGCGGCCGATAGGTCAAGTAGTACGAGGGCCTGATGAATTCCATTGTCGGCGTTGGTCCTTAGGGTGTTCTGCGCGGCGAGGATCACCGCCTCGGTGGAGTGTGCCTGGCGGAATCCCGCTTGGTTGGGTTCCAGATAATCTGACGTTTCGATGAAGTTGGATAAGCAGCTGGTTACATAGGCTTCCAGCAGCTTTGCGCAGTAAGGGAGAAGGGAGATGGGGCGGTAGTTAGAGAGGTTGGAGGGATCGGCACCTGGTTTCTTGATAAAAGGGACCAGGGTGGCATTTTTTAAGGAATCAGGTACTATTCCTCGTGATAGGGAGGTGTTCAGAATGGGGAGTATGCCCTGAGGGAGTGTGGCATAGACGTCTTTCAGAATATGCGGGGGGCAGGGGTCGTTGGGTGAGCCCGATTTTACTCGGTTCATTAGTTCCAATAATTTGGGTGGGTCAATGGGGGGGATGTCCTGAAGGGTATTAGGATTTCTGCAGATGTCCGAATCGTCTGCTACAGCATGGTTGGTTTGAATGCTGTTTTTTATGATGTCAATCTTCTCCTTGAAGAAGTCGTTGAGTCGGTTGCACATCATTTGTGATGCAGGTTGGGAGGGAGAGGTTCTGGCATCATTGCATAGGTCGTTGACGACTCTGAAGATTTCCCGTGATTCGTTTTTGGCGTTGGAGATTTTATCTGAAAAGAAAGTAGCTTTGGCATATAAGATAGAGTCCTTGTAATTTTTGCGGGCTGTCTTATAAAGTGATCTGTCTGTGGCGTGGTAGCCATGTCTCCACTTCCTTTCTAGTTGGCGGAGTTCTAGTTTCCGCTTTTTTAGGTCAGCGGAAAACCATTTGTGGGCGTCCATGCGACGGGCGCGGGAGAACTTGGTAAGGGGAGCATGTTCGTTGCATGCGGAGAAGAGCCACTCGGTGTGCGCTTTGTCCATCAGATTGATGTCTGATCCCTGAGTAGGGATGGAGTTGGTCAGGGTGGAGAGGAAATCTTGGAGGTTTAGAGATCTCCATTTCCTGACTGACCCTCCCGGGGGCGCTTGGTTTTTTAGGTGACCCTGAGTGGTAATAGAGAATTGCAATAAGTGGTGGTCAGACCATATGCATGGTGAGGCCGTGGGACAGGAGGTAGAGATGTTGTGAGACCAGATGTGGTCTAGGATATGTCCCTTTTCATGGGTGGGGATCGAGACATGTTGGTGGAGGTTTAAGTTGGAGAGGAGTTCGAAAAGTTCTGTGGCGTGAGGTCCAGCTTCCGCGTTGTTGTACCAGTAATTGAAATCTCCTATGACCATGACCTTGTTGTAGTCGACGACTAGATCTGCTATTTGCTCAGACAAGGAGGCAGGGAAGGAAGGCATAGATGTAGGTGGACGGTATATCAATGCTAGCACTATGGTGCCTGTCTCGGTATCAGATTTGATAAGTAGGTTATCCGTATCTGGTAAGTCTAGGGGAGGTAAGGTGGTAAACGTGTGGTCTTTATGAATAATGGCGGCGACACCTCCCCCAGCTTTTCCTGATTTTCTATTTGCAGACAGGATGTAATAATCTGATGGTAAAGCCAAGAGTATATCTGGCAAGGAGTCTGTAGTGAGCCATGTCTCAGTGACAAAAAGTATGTCAGGAGTATCCGTTTTCAGGAGCAGGAATATATCAAGTTGGTGTTTGACCAGGGATCTGGTGTTGAGATAGAGACATCGGAGGGTCCGGAGATTAGGTTTAGGGGGGGCTTATTGTTTTTAGAGTTTAGAGAGAGGATAGGGGTCGGTTCTTGTAAGTGATGGTGGGAAAGGATATTGCTTGCTTTTAGGCGGGCGTGAGTGGTCGGGTCGAGGGGTTGAGGAGCGGGATTGTGCAGAGAATGCAACTCTAGGGAGGAGTACCTGATGAATTCTTCATTCTGCCTGGTCCCTGGGCCCATCCAGGCGCGTACGGGCGCAGACGGGCTTGCCTTAGGCGCGCCTTCGGCGCGCAAACGGCGCTCGTCCGCTGCGCTTCCTGCCCAGGCACATGATAAAGAAAAAGGAAGGGGCGTGGCCTCAAGGGGGCGTGGCTAGCGAGCACGCCTGCGATGGCGGCCGCTGGATGACACCAAACAATTACCGCAGCAGCGCTCAATCGGCTGCCTGGTAAGAAGGCGGGATACAGAGATCGGTAAGCTTTTTAGAGGTTTTCAATTCAATACAATTAAAAAGCAAATTGCACAGTTTTAAAATAAATAGCGTACCTCCAGAACCCGGCTTCCGCCTCAGGTCTGGGAATCTGATTTCTGAAAATGTTTTTGAAGCGGCGAGATGAAGAAAGTTAGGAAAACAAAGGCATGCAGTCACACAGGCTGCTTTACTAATCTGTGCAATTGAAAAAGTGAGGTGCAACAAATGAGATATGTAAACATTAAAAACGCAGAAGCAATGCTGATGTGAAAAAAATACTGATCTGATACGAACTTACAACTAAGTGAAATGTATGTGTAAATATTAATTTAAATGGTGCTACAATGCCGATACGAAAAGCAATATCTATGCAAATTAAATGCTGATCTGAAACTGGTGCACACTGCCCTTCATAGGGGATTTCCCTAAAACCTTTTGCTTTTTCTCCTCCTGGTTTTTGCGGATTCTCTTTTCTTGGCCTAAGGACTTTAAGCGCTTTGCCACTGCAATGCAATGTGAAAGCGCTCATGCCCTTTCTATCCATGTTAAGAGGTGGTGCTTACTTGATTGGTTTAGGTAATGTAGCTGTGGTGCCCCATAAAAAGGTACACCACATACCTAGGGCAGGTAATGCACTAGCGTAATGCACTGGCAGGTAGGACGCAGCACTGATAGTGCTACCCACCAGAATAACCTTTCAAACATGTATGAAGTCTGCCATTGCAGGCCTGTGGATGTGCAGTTGCGCTCATGCTCAGTTTGGAATTTCTAACTCATTAGCCAACCCCGAGTGGGTCTTCTACTAACACTAGAGCACTCCTACGTTAAGATCTGAGGGGAGGAACAAGTGGCAGGGGAAGGGCAGGGCAGGTACACATAGGTGTTTCCTGCTGAGGCAGTGAAGAACCCCCATGTGGATTTTTCCTACCTAGGAGGTTGGCTTTTCCCATGAAGGGACAACACAGGGGTTTTGCTGATCCTCTTTGAGTGGCCTTAGGGCTCCGGGCACTTTCCCACTGTAAATGCAGTGTGAAAATGTGCACACCCTTCCTACACATGTAAGGAAGTGGGGCTTTCCTGATGTTTTTAAACAGGTCTAAAACCTTCCATTGCAGGTCTGTGGGTGCATACTTGCACCTATGAGTTTTTTTAAACAAGTGTCAAGCCTGCCATTGTAGGCCTGTGTGTGCACCATTGAGCTTAGGCTCAGGTTGGCCTTTCTAAACCAGTGGCTAATCCTGAGGGGGCCTTTCACTACCACTAGGGCATCCCTGTGGAGAGTCTTAAGGGGTGAAGCTAGTGGAAAATGAAAGGCAGGGCAGGTAAATGTGTGTTCCCTGGCTAGGTAGTGAAGAATACGCCTGTGTGTTTTCACTACCTATGAGATTTGCTTTTCCCATAGGTTAACATGCGGGAATGGTTGAAATTACTTAAAGCTGCAATAGTGGCATATTGTGGAGCAGCCTCCCTCTACTGTGGTAAAGAGGGATTTGTTGGAAATGCCACTTCTAGAAAGTGGGCATTTCTCTGATTTAAAACTCTTTGTGTGCCTTTTAGTTTTGCTCCAGTCCAGACTGGAGGCCAACGGAGCACATCTGTGCATTCCCCAGAGACAGCTATAAACATTGAGCATGCAACTGGAATGACAGACCTTTGCCATTTGAGGACCTGGCTGGATAGATGAGAGGGAGAGGTTCTGACACTTGGCCTCTGGGGAGCCAGATCATGGCTCCGCTAAAGATTAAGATCTGCATTCCATGTCCCCATGGCAGACACAATTGAAATTTAGGGGAAATATCTGTGGTTCAATGGAAAACACTCTGAACCACCCTTAACCCCTTCGATGCTCATGACGAGCTCAGCTCGTCATGAGGCACGGTTGAGCTGTGCTGATGACGAGCTGGGCTCGTCATGAAACGATGGGAATAAAGGATCTGCAGCACAGGAGGGGAATTGCTGCAGCAGCGATGTAGTTAAATTCAAAGGTGAACCACAGTATAACTACTGGTGCCATACTTCAGCAGAGTAGAGATGCACTTGTGGGGAAGTTGGACTGCAGATCCTTGCACTGCGTGGTGCACACTGCCAGTAAAATCTGTTGGGCACAAGAAAGATTATTGCCATTGGAAGAGACCGTGCACCCTTCCTGAATAGTGGATGCCCTCCGTTGACAGCCTGCTGCTGTGTGGCACTATGAAGTGTGCTCTCCAAATGCTTGTTGGCTTGCCCTCTGTTCTCTTGTGGAGATCTCGGGGACATTAAAGCCCTTCTGCGAGGGACCCATACTATCTACCTGTGACACATAGAGAGTAGTGCCCTCTTATGTCCTCTCATCATCTGCTGGATCCCAACTGGTAGTGCGGCATGAGCATGAAACTAACTATTGTGCCTGGAGACCGGATTGCCTTGTACAGAGCCCCAAAAGTACTGCCCACATTTAAGGAGTGTGGCCACTGCATCGTGGGGCCTCAACACACATGAGTGTCCTGTTGATGGTGTGCAGATTCACTGTTTGCGGGACCTCACAAGGTCCTCTTCATTGATTTGCCCCATCTCTTTTGTGTGATACTCTGACTGCATGCTCATTTCATGCGAAGTCCGATTCACAGGTTGCGATGCTCAGGGCTGAGGGCGTACCCATAGTAGTGCCTAATTCTACCGGCACTGCTGAACTTGCACTAGTGTGTGTGACCAGAATTGTCTGGAGGGACCAGTATCAACACGCACCAGATGTTGTGCCTCATTTCCAGGTAGGTATTGAGTTTGTGACACTTCATTGTGTGTGACCGAAATTATTTGGTGTAACTCGTATTAACGCACACCAGACATTGTGCTTCACTTTCAGGGTGGTGCGGAGGAGCTGATTCGTGTTAAATGGTGCCTGGATTGCCTGGGTGCTACTTTGATCGATGTGTTTTTGAAGGGCTGCTTCCTTCTTCCAAAAGGCTCCTCTGCTTCATCCCCCATTCATCATTTGTTGTAATTTATTGTGTGTTGACATTCCTGATATTGTTGTGATCTGGGATGCGCCCTATAACTGTATGATATTGAATTATAATAATTGCCAGGGTGGGTCTCGTTCTGATAACTTTTCGCAATACATAATGGTTCCGGAGGAGGGAAAATAGGATCTTTCCAAAGTGTGCATATTACTGGTCATTTTAACACAGTTGGGCCTAATACTATATTTCCAAATATGATTTATGCCCAGAAATACATGATGTTCAAGTTGTGTTAGTTAGTGTGTTTGTTAAATACAAACTTTATTGACATACACCACATGTGAAGCGTGTTTTGTGACGCTCAGTGTATTGATTGTGTGAGAGTGCTGTGCCAATGCTTTACACATTGCCCCTGTGATAAGCCTGAGTCTCAGTGCCAAGCTACCCAAGCGTGAGTGCAGGTTATATAGTGAGTGTAATCACCCAACCCTGATAGAGTGGTAGGTTCTGCCTGGCCAGGTCCTCACCTCAGCCAACCAGATTGTGGCAGTTCCAACAGAAACACTAAAAACTAAGTTTTGCCCAAAAAAGTTACTGCCTGAAAAAAGTTCTCAGCAGCACAAGTACAGTGCCTGTAGCGGAGGGACACAAATTAAACTAAATTAATTAGTACTTTGTCCGTGCGCCAGAAAATTAAAAGGAAGGGATGTCAGACATATGGTGGCCAATTAGGATGCAGCTACTGTGAATGACAAGCAAGCCTGCAAATGGTAATTGATGATGGGACTCCAAGCCCTTTACTGCGTATAATACTCCTCGCAGCAACAGGGCATGCTCGCTGTGAGGCAAGACCTAAAAAAGCCCACATTGCATGGAACATGTCACTTTGTGCTAAGCAAATACAAAGTGCAACTACTTTGGTTGCCTCAGAGTCACTCTTATTTCACAGAATAGTTATAGTTGCCATGCTCATAGTTGGACTGCATTCTTTTAGCACTGATTCCAGGATCCTTTAAACAATTGCTATGGCATTAAATGCAGTTTTTTTCTTGGTAGAGCATATGGGCCCGATTCACAAAAAAGTAGTAAATCTCCATTCATAATAATACTCCTACAAACAGGTGGAGATTCAAAACCTTTGGGTACTGACAAGCAAGTGGCAGCAGTATACCAGCACACATATAAATAGTGTGCACTGCTGTGTTTGGAATTAGTAGATTTATATAGCGCAGCTTATCACCCGTTAGGGGATCCTGGCACTGTCCATGGGAACGAGGAGATTGAGGGCCCGATGTAGGTAATTTTATTTTTACCACTTCTTAAATACCGAATGATACCGAATCGGTATTTAAGAAGTGGTAAAATAGAGGGGGGGGGGGATGTAGGTAATACAGAATCGGTAAATACCGAATCGTTAAGATTCGGTATTTACCGATTCGGTAATGCCCATTGATTCCAATGGGCATTGAAGCCCATAGGAATCAATGGGCATTACCGAATCGGTATTTACCAATTCGGTAAATACCGATTCCAGCAAGGGTGCAGGGGGTGTCACTTTGACACCCTCTAGCACCCCAAATACAGGCATGTGTGCCATGTGGCACACAGACATGCCCTAAGGGCATGTCTGTCTGTCACATGGCGTAGGTGTGCATGCACACATGTGCATGCACACCTGGATTCGGTATTTTACCACCCAATTGGATTGGGTGGTAAAATACCGAATCTGAAAGGCCTGTAGCACTGAAAACAGTGCTACCTACATCAGGAATTTTCCGAATCGGTAAAATTACCGATTCGGTATTTTACAGAATCGGTAAATTTACCTAATCAGTAAGGGCCCGATGTAGGTAAATCCCATTTACCGAATTTGAAATACTGAATTTTACCGATTCGGTATTTCAAAATCGGTAAATGGGATGTAGGTCCCAACATCTGGAATCGTTACCGATTCCTTACAAATTCGGTATTTACCGATTCGGTAAATACCGAATCGGTATTTGCTATTGAATCCTATGGGCCTTTGAAGCCCATAGGATTAAAGTCAAATACCGAATCGGTATTTACCGAATCGGTAAATACCGAATTTGGCAAGGGTGCAGGGGGTGTCACTTTGACACCCTCTAGCACCCCCAAAACAGGCATGTGTGCAATGTGGCACACAGACATGCCCTAAGGGCACGTCTGTCTGTCACATGGCACATGTGTACATGCACAGATGTGCATGTACACAGGAATCAGTATTTTACCATGGATTTGTATTCCATGGTAAAATACCGATTCTGTAAGCCATGTGCTGATGGAACATTGGCTACCTACATTATATTTTCGGTAATTTTACCGAATCGTTATCATTACCGATTCGGTAAATATTACCGATTCGGTAAATTTACCGATTCGGTAATGATAACGATTCGGTAAAATTACCGAAAATGTGCCCCTACATCTCGATAGCCCTTTACCGATCGGAAACGGCCGAAAATCGGTATTTTCGGCCGATTCTGATCGGTAAAGGGCTACCTACATCGGGCCCTAAATTTCCTGATTCTGTAAAATATAGCTCCCTACATCTCAATCACCAAATACCGGTCGGTAACGGCTGAATTCGGCCGTTACCGACCCGTATTTGGTGACCTACATCAGGCCCTAAGTGAATTTCCCAGAATCACAGGATGTTGAGGCAATGCCGAGACTCAAAACCAGATGCCCAGTTCCAGAGTCTGCAGCTCCGACCTCTGCACCACATCCTCTCCCTGTGCTGCAGTGTACCTACAACTGGGCACGTCGCCTACAGATAGGACAGTGTGGCCTCACAGGACAGTGTGGCCTATTACACTGAATTGATTATTCGCAGTGCAGGTGACAACTTGATTATAAACTGGGAATAGTACTTAATGAAAGGTGGACTAGCTGTTTGAAGCCGCCTGACTTTCACTGTTCCAGGAGCAACCCCGCCTGAAACTCGAAGGGGGACAGGTCCCTTTCAAGACGAGGACGCAGGAGCAGACGGGCTGGGAAGCACACAGACTGTGAGCCTCCAAAGGTCTCTTTGCCTCTGCAACCACATCTGTAATACAGTGCAGGAGCAGAGGCAAATAGTTTTCCTTGATTTCATGGGGTCTAGCCTTCATGCAAATAAGGAAGCATCCACTTCTAATCGTGGCATTGCAGAAAAGAGAAAAGCAATGTTTTCATTGCTTTAAACAGCTGGTTAAAATAAGCTCCATGACCTGGCCTGCCTTTAACCTCAGCTGTTGTCTCTGGCAGCAGGCACTGTGACTCTGAACTCGACTACAATAACTTATAATAGCCGAGTTCTGACGTCTTTTCATTATAATCGGCAACTTGGTGCATCACAAGTCACCAATTACAAAGAGGTTAAAGACTGCTGTTTATACAGGGATTGTAGAATCACGTGTATTATATGTCTATTTAGCATTAGTGACCACTGCACAATTAATAGTTGTTTAAATAGATGCTGGTTTGAATCTTCCCAAATTTCCTTAAAGCTGTGACATCACTCCTACATTATGTCTCATTGCTCAAGAATGCAATCTAAAAGAATCTCAGTACTTTAGACAGCATTAATGTGATAGATACCTCTTGTCTGTGCTCGCTGTGCTTCCAGGAGGCATAGAGGTCAGTGTTGAGCATAAAGTGAACAGGTGGAGCGGAGGAGTGGTGTGGCAGGGTGGGAGAATCACAGCCACAAGCAGGTGATTTACAGATAGAGAAGGCTGCTTTTGATGTGGCTTACAGATGTGGCTCCAAATCGAAGAGAGAAGACACCTAGAGTTATGGAGCTGTGTAAGAACAGTGTAGATCTACTGCCTAGGCCAGCAGCTGCTAGAGGGAGGGGTCAGAACTGTGTCAGGAAGAGAAGATGTGCAACAAAAATTTGAAAATGCAAGACTGACATGAAAATCAAAGATAAACAATGCAAACCGCTCACAGCCTTGTAAACATCATAAAAGAATTGTAAAAGCTGACAGTTAGAGATTCAGAGTACCTCACAAACTACAGAGGGAATGTGGTACAATCCTTACCTTTTATATGTACTGCAGATTGGTCCAAAACTCTTGGGCCACATGTACGACTATTTCCTTTTGCGACTCACAATCTGTGAATTTTAGCGAGTCAAAATTTGTGAGTCGCAAAAGCAAATGCACTAATGTGCCTCAGACACATTTTGCGATTTCCAATGGGGTCGCAAATGACCTGCCTTATCAATTTCATGAGGCAGGTCGCAATTCGCTACCCACTGGAAATGGGCAATAACACAAGGATGGTGGCCTGGTGAGGACTGCAGACCCCCATTTCTGTGTTTGCTTTTTAAATAAAGCAACTTTTTTATTTAAATGCAGCCTGTTTTCCTTAAAGGAAAATGGATGCATTTCAAAAATGAAATGTTTCAATTTCATTATTTAAGAGTAGACAGTGGTCAGTGGGATCACTTCCTGCTCATAAAAAAAGTTTTCACTACCAATCACAAAGGAGAAGGGAGCCTACTTCAAGTAGGTGGTTACTGGCATTTTTATGCGACCGCATTCTGGTTGCAAAATAATTGTACATCCCCCTGTGACTTGTTATTAGGAAAGGACGCCTGGTATGCCCCTTTCTAATAGTGACTCACATACCCTATTGCGAGACCACAATAGGTTACCACATCGCAAAATAGGGTTGATACATGCTACAACCATTTTTTAGCTGTCGCAAACAGCTAACTCTCTGTTTGCAAACTCTAAAAACAGTCCTAGATTTGGCCCTTTGTAACTTGTTGTTACTTGCTGTTATAGTTTGCTTTTTTTCTGTGCTGAAATGGTTGCCACTAACCGTCACATGTTGATATTCTATTTATAGATTTGAAAAGCACTTTATACTTCATGTACACTATCTATTTTATATTTTTCCACATTTGTGGATGTGATTTTTTTGCAAAACACACAGAGCACTATCAAAAGCATGTTTCAAAACTGGGCTGTATTAATACGCTGTGACTGGATTGATTGCCTGTGACTAGTTGGTTTACTTGCATGTAAATTGATAGCCTGAATTGTGACAGACCGATTTTGGGGACAAACATGGCTGCCTGCAAGCCACCCAAATAAGTCAGTGCTAGTGGACAATTTCTTTAGCAGATTACCCACTGCCCTCTACTAATCTAACAAGCCTCAAATTTAGAAAAAGCAAGGGAGAGAGTGGTAATAATAAATTAATTATTGGCTTCTTCAGAGAAAACTAGCAAAAGATGTTGCATAAACCAGACAGGATTTTGCCACACAAAATTCCCCTAATTCATATGATCTCACACAACTGGATGTGTGGAATTTTAGTTTACGAGCTGAACATCATCTGCGCCAGCTTGTCACCCAGGTACAACGTGCACGACAACCATTTTAGGTATCATGGTCTCCCTGCCCACGACCGACCGCCAGCGCGCCCCTCTGACCCAGCAGGCATCCTCCGCGCACCCTGGCTCCCCCTCCCTCCCTCTCATGAGCATAACCCTTCTGCATGACCCTGTCCTTGGGAGTCACGCCTGCGCCTGACCAGCATCTCCTCTCCTCCCATGAATGCCCCTCTGTTGATAAACCTTCCCTCCGCGCTCGATTGTCCACGCGGCATGAATACCACTCCTTTGATGACCCCTTCCCCCGTGTCCAGCTGTCCACACAGGTCTGAGGCCATCGCCTAAGCTGGGAGATATCGTTTACTGCCCCTTATTGTATGAAGTCACTCTTCTTCAAAGGACCTTCTATTGATCAAGACCTCCCCACCCCCCGGGATATGATCAGGCGCACACATCCTAAGAATCGGCAGAACACTCAGCTGCGCGATGACCCCCTCCTCTTATCAGCAGGTTGAGGATCTCTATTGTAGAGGCATGTGGGGTGGGATTGACACGAGGATTACGGGGATGTCTTTTTCCTTACTTCACAATGTTCTGATTGTAATAAAGAAAGGTCACATGCCATAAACCAGTGTATAAGAGGCCAGGCCTCAGAGAGGCTGTTAGAGCACCTCGAGACGATACCTTGTTGTCCGATCTGATGTGTTCTGCTCCGTCGGAATAAAACTTCTGTTTCCTGCCTTCTGGTCTCCGGCGCCTGCCTCATTGCTTGGTAATTTGAATGGTAAAAAGGCGGTTAGCGCCGGGCAAATCTTGGAAAAAGGTCTTAGCCCTACCTTTTATTCAACAATTGGCGTCCCAAAGCGTGGGGCCCATCAGCGACACGTGGATCCAGTGGGAGAGGTCCCGACGACAGAGTGAACGACTGCAACGATCGGGAGAGCTCGTGTCCGATAGACCCTCGTCTGACAGCCGATCATCCGACCTTCACTAGTTCCGAATAGACCTCTCTCGAGTGATCTACGGTCCTGACTGGGAACCATCAGGAGTGTCACGAACATCACGAAGAAGACAGGACGATCGGGCGCTGGATTCGGAAGACAGGAAACCGTCCATGCGGTCCGGGTAAGGTCGTGTAAACACGACAAATCGAGAAATTATTGTTTGGTTTGGATAATACTAGTATTACGCTTTGTTGAACCCTCTGGAGATTCACCGTCTGCAAACGGAGAAACAACAGGCTCTCTCTTTGCAAACAGTGAAGGATAGGTAACGCAGACTTTTGTCCCCATTGTAATCCGTCGTGCCTATCTTCCTCCCCCACTGTTTTCCCGAACTACCGTTCGTGGATTGTTGTCTGGAGATTCTCTGTCTGCAAACAGGGAAGAACAAGGTCTCTCTCTGCAGGTAGAGAAAGAGTGGGTAACGCTAACTTTTCGTGCCCACTTATTCTCCCCACTGATTGTTTGATTGACCGAACACTGATTGTTCGGTATTGGTTCTTTTGAGGTATTCACCGCCGGCAAACAACGGAGAATAGAAATATTCTGTCTAGTCTTTGCCCGCCGTGATAAGATAGGTAGTGCAGACCTTTGTCCCCGTTGTAACCCGTCATGCCTATCTTCTCCCCACTGATTGGTAGCCTGTACAGCCCGGACCGCTTATTAGAGATGAACCATCCAGCTCCACTGGAAGGCACCCCTAATAAGGACATGTTCACTAAGCATGGACTAATCGCTATAGCTTATACTAAACTATGGCATAAATATACAAAGAAGAACCCTGAAAGTCAGTGGCCACTGATAGGTTCCTTTGATGAAAATAAAATAAAAACATTAGAAATAGCGCTCCAGAAAAATAAGACCACGCCCACTATGCTCGATAGTATTGGCATGTGGCGCAAAGAAACGGAACAACGACAGAAAAGAGAAGAAGCAAAAATAGGGAAAGAATTACGAAAGGCAGCCCACCTAGCCGCCAAGCAACTAGAAGAAGAAATAAAAGAAAGAAAAGAAGCTGCACAAAACCAAGAATCAGGGTCGACAGGTCAATGTCCTGTTAGGACCCCCTCTGCGCTCTACCCTGAATTGCCCTCCAAACAGCGGGCGAACGATGAGTTACTGCTAGGTCCCCCAATCATCTACATGCCCCCTCCATATGCTCCCTGCCAACAACACCTGCAGGCCCTGAGCACGAGCGAGAACGGCCTTAGCGCTAGTGCACCAGCCCTCACGGCCTCCGCACCAGCCACATTAGCAGCACCAACAGATGCCCCCGAGGCTAGCGAGCACCAAACCAGCCAGATCAAATAGGTTGAGCAAAGATGAACGGGATGGGATTGACAAAATAGCAAAGACACTAGTGGAACGAAGTGAGAGCGAAGAGTACACAATGAACATGTATAACTCGCATGCCGATAGCCACAGACGGCATTTCATTTTGCGATTCAGCTACCACACCCTGAACGCATATGAAGATAGGTATCAAAGTAAGGGCCCCGCTAAACTGACCACACTGTATAGGAAGATTGATGTCGGAGATGGGACTGAATGTGAGGCGACGGAGCTCTTCATGCAGACGCTTGAGGTCTTCCGCCACCTCACGGAGCAAAAACCAGAAACCAAGGTTACAGTCCCTGAAACGACCTCAGTAGAAGTAGCCAACACTATGATGCCCATCAGAGAAGCGGCTCCATATTGGATTCCACCACGCGGTCTGGGAACAAGCGATGATATTAATCACGCAGATGCAAAAGGGAGAGTTGTGTACAATTGGGTTTACCAACCATGGGACCGGCAAGATATCCTAACCTTTAAACAAACTCTACCCGATTTAAGAAAGAACCCGACAGCATTCTATACCGAATTAGGCACAGCCTTGGGTTCGACAATAATGACTTTAGCGGACATTGACTTGTTTTTCGGGTTGTGCCTGCCAGCTGACGTGTGGAAGCAAATCCGGAAGGCTGACCACACGGATCTGTTTGGACATACCTGGGACCAACTCAGTAAACTAGATAGACAGCGAGAGCCTGGAAGGAAACCAGTAAAGGACATATTAGAACTCCCAGACAAATTAGTTCAGAAGTTAAAGACACTGATCCCAGAGAAAAAGGTAGATTGGTCGATAGTCACGGCCTCTCGACAGAAACCCCAGGAAGATGTGTCCGAATATTTCTCCCGATTCGAGACAGTGTTCTCCGACTACAGTGGCCAAGACATGACCACCGCAACCGGACAGTACCTGTTTGTACAAAATTATGTAAAGGGCCTATTACAAGAGGTCTCCCAAAAACTGCAGACGAGTGAGAGTAGTTGGGGGGCCTCCAAACCCGCAGCTATCCTTCAGATGGCTCAGTATTACGAGCACCAAAAGAATGAGAATGATAGGGCGTCCGAGAAAAAGAAGAAAGATTTAAAAGAAAGGGTAATGATAGCCCAGATACAAGGTATAGCGATAGGACGGGAACACCAAAGGGGGAACTACCAATCGACCACCCCCAGAAATCTACCTCCTAAAGATCACTTCCCAACACCACACACTGGACGTAGAGACATTAGCAATGACCAATGCGCCTTCTGCAAAGGATTCGGCCACTGGAAATCCGAGTGTCCGGTTCTGCTAGAGATGAATAGAAATAGGGACCCCAGGGATGTGGCAGGTGGTCAGAGAAACAGAGGACAAGGACGAGGGCACACAAACGACACCAACAATGACAGATCAGGGAGATCGAACACATTTGACCGCCCCCGACAGAACCAATATCAACTATCCGATGGTGAGAATGCCCCTGATTTTGCATAGGACTGCCAGGGGCAAGGGAGGGATCCAGTCGAGCTCTGTGTTGACCAGCAGGGTCCTTATGTCACTGCTAAGGTCCTGGGTACAGAGTCTCCATTCTTGGTAGACACTGGGGCGACACGTAGTGTGTTATCAAAACGACTGATTCCAAGGGCACCCTTGTCTGGCTCACACATTACGTCGATAGGTTTCGATGGAACGCCCTCCACTAATCCCCTGTCCGTGCCTATCACCTTTGACCTAGAAAACAACACCACTGACACGACATTTCTGCTCTCCTCCAACTCCCCTGACGCCATTATGGGCATTGACTTACTGAAACATTTTCGAGCTACCATTAGGTGTTCCCCAGATGGAATCCGAGTCATCCTGTACGACAACCCAGGCATGCCCAGATCCTGCCCCTCACGACACATGTGCTCCATAACTGACGCTGACCTGTCCTTGCTTGACACCCTGCCTCTGTACCTGTGGGCCAAAAATGACTCTGATGTGGGACGAATGATGATTGACCCTATTCATATAACTGTAAGACAGGACGCTATGCTCCCGAAACTCCCACAATATCGGATATCCCCAGAGGGCGAGAAGGCACTGGTAGCGATCATTCAGTCTCTGGTAGATGCAGGAGTGGTCGAAGAGGTGGTTAGCAACGTCTGCAACAGCCCAATCCTACCTATTGTTAAGAAGCAAGGCGAAGGAGATGAGAAAGCATACCGCTTCATCATCGACCTGCGAGAAATTAACAAAGTGGTTGTACCCCAATACCCTGTAGTCTCCGATATCACCACCATTCTGACCCTCATCCCGTCCACTGCCACCACCTTCACTGTTATCGACCTTAAGAATGCATTTTTCTCTATCCCCATCCATCCAGACAGCCGTTATCTCTTCGGCTTCACTTTAAAATCCCGCTCGTACCGATTTTGTAGAGCTCCCCAGGGGTACACTGAAAGCCCCAGCATTTACAGCCAGGCCCTCAAAAGACAGCTGGATGCTTTCCAGCTACCAGATGGAGTGGTATTGATTCAATATGTCGATGATATCCTTTTGGCGGCTGACACCACCCCACTTGCAGTCACAGCTACTGTCCAACTCCTACACTTTCTTGCAGAGAATGGCCATAAAGTTTCCAAAAAGAAATTACAGTTCTGCCAGCCACAAGTGACATACCTAGGCCATCTCCTGTCCAAAGAAGGGAGGAAACTCACACCTGACCGAATCCAAACCATCCTAGACACCCCCGTCCCAAAAACACAAAAGCAAGTCCGCTCTTTGGTTGGCCTAACCTCTTTTTGTAGACAGTGGTTACCTAATTTCAGCCTCATTGTAAAACCCCTACTTGCCCTATTAACCAAACATGCCTCCTTCCCGCTCCCTTGGACCCCTGAGTGTCAAGCATCCTTTAAGGAATTACGAGATGCACTCTGTTCAGCACCCGTCCTGGGAACCCCGGATTACTCCAAACCCTTCTCCCTCTTCACCCACGAAAGGGAGGGGTGTGCATTGTCTGTCCTGACTCAATCAATTGGTCCTAAGCAGCGCCCTTGCGCCTACTTCTCCGCCACTCTTGATCCTGTAGCCAGAGCTTTGCCTGCCTGCCTTCGAGCGGTAGCTGCCGCTGCCGTCTCTATCCGTCAGAGCGAAGGAATCGTACTTTCAAACTCTCTGACCGTGTTAGTACCCCATGCTGTCGACACCCTTCTGAACCAAACCAAGACTCAACATCTGACTAGCGCACGACTGACAGGGTACGAATTGACGCTACTTGCACCCCACGTCACACTAAAGAGATGCACAACTTTGAATCCGGCCACATTGTTGCCCCTACCTGAAAATGACCCCGACGTCCCTCCCATACACGACTGTGTGACCTTCACGGACGAACAAACTAGGAGTAGAGTTGACCTCCGAGATACTGCTTTCACTGACCCCGATGGAGAGCTATGGGTAGACGGCTCATGCATCAAACTCCCAGATGGCACCACTTCAGCTGCCTATGCAGTTACGACAGCCCGAACAGTAGTTGAGACAGCCTGCATCACACAACGATCTGCCCAGGCAGCAGAACTGATAGCCCTCACGCGAGCATGCATCATAGCCACGGGGACCACTGCGAACGTATATACAGACAGCCAGTATGCCTTCGGGGTGGTTCACCATTTTGGGCTCCTGTGGAGGGAGAGGGGATTCCTGACGTCCCACGGCACCCCTATCCTCCACGGGGATCTAGTCTCCGCCCTGATTGAAGCAGTTCTCCTCCCCAAACGATTAGCGGTGATCAAATGCCAGGCACACAAAAGAGTGACAGACTTACTCGGACAAGGGAATGCACTGGCCGACATCACTGCACGAACCACAGCTGAGAATAGGGCGATGACATGCATGTATGTGACCAGGTCACAAGCAGAGAAATGGACTGACGCAAGAGAAATGATCAGAGACATCCAGTCGGCCAGCACCCCTCACGAACTGACTAGGTGGGCCGAGGTGGGTTTGAAGGATGATGAGGGCTGCTGGCGAACAAAAGATGCAAACAAATGGTTGCTACCTGACTCATACCTGATCCCCATACTGACAATGGCTCATTCCCCCGCACACATAGGATCTGCACCCATGATCGAACTCATTTCCAAAGTCTGGCACAACGACAAAATCCCCGACTCAGCCAGACGCCTAGTCCAGCAGTGCCTTATCTGTCTACAGCACAACCCCGGGAAAGGAACTGTGGTACCCCGGGGAGGGTTTGGGATCCCCAATCACCCCTTTGAGGTCCTTCAAATGGACTAC
Source organism: Lissotriton vulgaris (assembly GCF_964263255.1). Lineage (NCBI taxonomy): Eukaryota > Metazoa > Chordata > Amphibia > Caudata > Salamandridae > Lissotriton > Lissotriton vulgaris. The sequence continues at coordinate 2,126,317,615 of NC_141685.1, forward strand.
ATCCAGCTAGAGAGATGCCAAGGCTTGAAGTATGTACTAGTCATCGTATGTGCCTTCAGCAAATGGGTAGAGGCCTATCCAACCCGTGACAACACTGCCATGACTACTGCCAAAGTACTACTGAAAGAATTCTTTCCTCGCTATGGCCTTTGTCGAATTTTATGGAGCGACAATGGCCCCCAATTCATAGCTGAGGTTATCCAGTTAATCTTAAAGGGGTTGGGGGTGAAGCAAAGGTTTCATGCGGTCTTCCACCCCCAATCCGCCGGTCTGGTGGAACGCCATAATGCCACACTGAAGTTGAAATTGTCAAAAATAGTGGCAACCACCGGACTTAAATGGCCAGACGCCCTCCCTTTGGCCCTGCTATCGATGCGCTCTACTCCCACCAAACACCATTTGACCCCCTACGAGGTTGTATTCGGGCGACCGATGAACCTCTGGACTGCTCCCAAGCCAACCTCCATTCATGACGTCCCGGACGTCCTACTATCTGATTATTTGTGCAAGTTAACTAAAACGTTGTCTGTCATTCATCAACAGGTGCAGCAGGCCATCCCCGATGCTTCCAGGGGCCCCGACATCCAACCGGGAGATTTCGTGCTAATACGAAATTTCCAACGGACCAAGAGTCTGGAACCCCGGTGGACGGGCCCCTGGCAAGTGCTGATTACCACACGGACGGCGCTTCGAGTGGAGGGGAAGAGGCACTGGCTGCACGCGCATCACTGCCGGAAGGTCTCTGCAAACCTGGCCACGACAGAAAACGTCAACACCCAAGAAGAGCTCCTGAACAAAGACCGACCGACATTGAACTGTTATCCCGATACTGAGGCACTCGAACTTGCAAAATTCTCTGATCCCACTGTGCCATCCAGAGAAGGGTATTTCCTGCGTCGAAAGGAGGGAGCTTCGGCTAAGTAGGCCACGGACTAAGTTGAATCTCAGAACGGTGACCTAAGCACAACCAAGGGTTGCCAGGAGAGACGCTAAACGAAGTCTGTGGTTCTGCCCGCTACCGAGCCCCTTGAAGGTGATGGAAGCGCCAGATAAGAAGATGATGGAAGCGCCAGATAAGAAGATGATGGAAGCGCCAGATAAGAAGATGATGGAAGCAACAGGAAATACCCACTATAGAAACCCAAAGACTGACAATTTGCACAAATCAAAGACAATAGCCCTCTTTATGGTCTTCCTCTTCTGCCTCCTCCTCATGACCTCCTTCTGGATTCTGGAGGAAAGCACACCGGCTCATGAGGCATTGCTGCCTACTGCACAACCGACCCCCATGAAGGAGCATCACCTAATCTCCCTGTCGCCTCAGCTCCGAGAGAGGCGCAGGGAATTCTGGAACAATTTCTTCGTGCAACTGTTGCACCAACACAACCTTGCCGCAAATGCTACGAACTGCTGGATCTGCGGGTTGCTCCCGCATGCCACTGGACACTCCATCCCCTTCATCCCTTCTCCTTTCTCAGTTCACGGCTCCTGCCTCGCCTGGCTGATCCTCATGCAAGAGAGCCACAAGGACAACGCCACTTCCAGCCAGACGGTGTCGCACTTCTACTCTGGGTTCTGGCTGAACAAAACCGGAAAGACCTCTGCTCCCCTGTGTCCTGCGCTCACAGGCGCCACCTTCCTTAAAGACATTCCAGCCAAAGAACGTGTCGAAGTACAGGTGCTCCACAACCCAGCTAGATCCACCTTCTCTCATCTGCAAAAACAAACTACTGCCACTCTGACTGTGGCTCTGTCTGTTAACAATGTCACAGGTCTTGTGTGTCTCGAAGGCCAGGGAACACAGCCGGTGGGTCGCAGTTCCTGCCGAATCATTAGAACATTGGACTCAGCCGACCCTCCTTCCTTTGTTGCTTCTCCAAACATGTACTTTGTGTGTGGCACCAAAGCTTACACCTGGCTCCCGAAAGGTTGGAAGGGTATCTGTTACATTGCCTTCGTTCTTCCCCCCACGTATGTAGCCCCTGCCAACCATCACCGGCAGAGGCGTGCAAATGACATTGAACAAGCCGACTCCACTGGAGCACAGTTCCTGGATGCTGCTAAAGGACTTGTTCCTCTGTGGGGGCCAATGGCAAACAGCCGCGCTATCCGACACCTGACCCAGGCAGTAGAAACAACGATCAACATCACGCTTGCATCCTCGCCAACAACACGGCGGAGCTTCAGGCGGTCCGCCTTGTGACCCTCCAAAACCGCCTTGTCCTAGACGTGGTCCTAGCCGACCGAGGAGGAGCATGCCGCATCATCGGATCTAGCTGCTGCACCTACGTGCCAGACAATTCGCCTTCAGTCTACAAGGCAATTGAGCACCTCCACAGACTTTCCTCGGAGGTTCATCAAGAACAAGAAGGATGGTCGCTTGGGAGCTGGTTTTGGGACACTTTGAGGGGCTGGGGATGGAAGTTGTTTTCCTTCATACTGATACCTGTTGTGATATTATGTGGGTGTTGCTTGGGTATTCAATGTCTACCCTCCTTGTGCGGCTTCGTTTCTAACTGTATGTGCCCAAAGACTTTGGACTTCCGAACTGAGCACATGAGCATATGAAGTAGAAATACGTGGCCTTATGGGGATAAATCCGAACTGACAAGTTGGCGAGACATGTTAAAAGGGAGGACTGTGGAATTTTAGTTTACGAGCTGAACATCATCTGCGCCAGCTTGTCACCCAGGTACAACGTGCACAACAACCATTTTAGGTATCATGGTCTCCCTGCCCACGACCGACCGCCAGCGCGCCCCTCTGACCCAGCAGGCATCCTCCGCGCACCCTGGCTCCCCCTCCCTCCCTCTCATGAGCATAACCCTTCTGCATGACCCTGTCCTTGGGAGTCACGCCTGCGCCTGACCAGCATCTCCTCTCCTCCCATGAATGCCCCTCTGTTGATAAACCTTCCCTCCGCGCTCGATTGTCCACGCGGCATGAATACCACTCCTTTGATGACCCCTTCCCCCGTGTCCAGCTGTCCACACAGGTCCGAGGCCATCGCCTAAGCTGGGAGATATCGTTTACTGCCCCTTATTGTATGAAGTCACTCTTCTTCAAAGGACCTTCTATTGATCAAGACCTCCCCACCCCCCGGGATATGATCAGGCGCACACATCCTAAGAATCGGCAGAACACTCAGCTGCGCGATGACCCCCTCCTCTTATCAGCAGGTTGAGGATCTCTATTGTAGAGGCATGTGGGGTGGGATTGACACGAGGATTACGGGGATGTCTTTTTCCTTACTTCACAATGTTCTGATTGTAATAAAGAAAGGTCACATGCCATAAACCAGTGTATAAGAGGCCAGGCCTCAGAGAGGCTGTTAGAGCACCTCGAGACGATACCTTGTTGTCCGATCTGATGTGTTCTGCTCCGTCGGAATAAAACTTCTGTTTCCTGCCTTCTGGTCTCCGGCGCCTGCCTCACTGCTTGGTAATTTGAATGGTAAAAAGGCGGTTAGCGCCGGGCAAATCTTGGAAAAAGGTCTTAGCCCTACCTTTTATTCAACAGATGTCTCTCTGCACAGCCGTCAACAAAAGAGTAAAACCATGACTGTCAGCCAAGTGTTTTTACTATAAATATGTCAACCATGTGACACTTCCATTTAGATGCTCCCTTTAGGACAGCGCATGTGGTGTCTCGTAGAGACATGTTGCATTTTATCTGTGGGCTTCAACCCGCCCACAGGCTTCCCATTTGCTCACTCCATTGTCTGTCCCATATTCATTGTCACCATTTGTCCCTGGCATGCATGGTCACACCTCTTCTTGTGTTTAGCCCCTACCCCCAGAGTATGCACCAAGTACTTGTAATCATCCACTGCTCCAGTTTTACAAGTAATTTAGGACCTACCATTTTCTTTATTTTTATCTCTCTACACAGTGCTTGTGCTTTTACCAGCTCCATCTCCTCCCACCCGCCTTCATGCCCCATCCATATATCACTCCATCCCCCGTCACTGCCATATCCTTCTGCTAGAAATGGGGCCCTGTAGTTGGCAGTGGTGTACACCATTTCCAAGTAGGAACTATTCCTTCTAGTCAGAATATGGGAGTTACACACCCGAGAAAAGTCCTGCTCACCCCCAGTAACTTGGCACGAGCAATCAGGCCTATCTCAGAGGCAATGTGTAAAGTATTTGTACATAACACACACAGTAACACAGTTAAAACACTACAAATGGACACCACATCAGTTAAAAACAATTCTCTTTATCTAAACCAAACAAGACCAAAATTTCCAAAATCCAACATTCAGAACTCAAAATATACAGTTTTAAAGGTTTCAAGCAATTCTGTCCATAGAACTCTATTGTGATTTTACACAAAGGGCCAGATGTAGGAGCCCTAATTCCGGTCGTTAACGGCCGAATTCGGCCGTTACCGACCAGTATTAGGGTTTTCTGATGTAGGGGGCCTATATTTTACCGATTCTGTAAATTTACAGAATCGGTAAATTTACAGAATCGGTAAAATACCGAATCAGTATATTTACCGATTCGGTAAATCCATATGTAGGTGACTCTCCTAAGAGTGCCACAGGCCCTTAAGAGTCGGTATTTTACCACCCAATCCTATTGGGTGGTAAAATACCGAATTCAGGTGTGCATGCACATCTGTGCATGCACACCTGTGCAATGTGATACACAGACATGCCCTTAGGGCATGTATGTGTGCCACATGTAACACAAGCCTGTACTTGGGGTGCTAGAGGGTGTCAAAGTGGCACCCCCTGCACCCTTGCAGGATTCGGTATTTACCGATTCGGTAAATACCGAATCGGTATTGCCCATTGATTCCTATGGGCTTCAAGGCCCATAGGAATCAACGGGCAATACCGATTCGGTATTTACCGAATCGGTAAATACCGAATGTTAACGATTCGGTAATTAAAAATTAAAAATTAGCTACATCTCCCTCCTTCTAATTTACCGATTCATAAATACCGAATCGGTAAAATTCGGTATTTATGAGTCGGTAAATTAGAGTTACCTACATCTAGCCCAAAGTACCTTAGAACCATCAAAATTCACACAAAAAAAAGCCACAGAGGAGGGAATCGTCGGAAAGCGCAGTGATGCACTGATTAGTGGGTCCCTGGAGAGGCGATGCATTAGTTCTGCTGCACGTAGGAGAAGTGTTGCGTTGAACCCGGAATATAAGGGGAAGTGATTGGTCGAAATTCAAGACAGTTCTGCTCTGGGGGTGATGAGGTTGAAGTATTTGGTGCACAAGTGTGATGTGTGGAAATCGGGACATCCTGGAGGTCAATGTGGCAGCTGCAAACAAGCACTGCATCGATTTCTTCAGCCACAGTCCCACAATGCATCTATTCTTTCAGCCGCAATGCAGGGCATCATTGGAGTTGCTGCGGGGTTCTCAGACTTCGAAGACACAGTGTGTTGAACTCGGTCTGCAGCAGTTTCTTCGGGAACAGGCAGGCGCTGCGTCAATTTCTTCGGTCCGCATGGTGCATTGCATGAAAACGTTTCCCGCACTGTTGCGGCGGAAAAACAGGCGCTGGAAGCACCATTTTTTAAAGACTTTTGTAGCTTTTTGCAGCAGGAATAACCTCCAAGGGCTCAGAACTGGAATTGATTCCCCTTGTCAGGTCAGAACTCCCAGCAATGGAGTTCAGGGATACTGCAGGTGAAGTCTTTGTGGCCATGAGACTTCTTAACAGGAGGCAAGCACACACAAGCCCTTTGAGAAACTCCACAAGCAGGATAGACAGCAAAGTCTAGTCCTTTTCTTCTCCAAAGCAGATGCAGCAACTGCAAGCCAACCCAGCAAAGCAACACACAGACAAGGGGCAGTACTTCTCCTTACAGCCTTTTTAGGTATTCTCCTTGGCAGAGTCCCATCTTGATCTAGAAGTGTTTTCAAAGTATGTGCTTTTAGGTCCAATACATATACCCCTTTTGACCTTGCAGTAGGCATTCTTCAAAGGATTGTCTTTGTAGTGCACAAGTTTTGTCCTGCCTGGTCTTGGCTTCAGACACACTCCAGTGGGTGGAGACAGCATTGTGAGAGGCAAGGCACAGCCCTATTGAGGTGTATCTGACTACTCCTCCCACCACTCTAGCTCAGGAAGTCCCATTAGTCTAGTGTTGAGCCATGCAGGGCACACATTAAACTCCCTTTATGTAACTGTCTAGAGCAAATGCATATATAGGTCCCTGTCAAAATCAAAGTCTTTTTTATTTCAATTAATAAAAACCATAATACTTTATACAGCGGGATCATTAAATTTACAAGTTCATTGAATGTGTAAAACACTAATTTCTAACATTAAATAGCATTTTGGACAATTTCATTTTTAACAGAACTAAATTGCATTTATCTAATCTTATATAAACGAATCACTTCATTTAATCAAATCTTCCTGCCTTAAACATACTAAAGTGCGGTCATATTCGTGCAAAGTCACCTCTAATCTTGGGGTGAATAAAGATGAAACAGTGCACATCCTGTTACTTCATTTTAAATTTAATCACGTAGTGACTCTATAAAGTGCATAATGATTTAGATTGTCACTCCATAGTAATAAAAACTTGTCAAGTTAACAATTTCTACAGCCAATTGCAAGCTATGATGATCAAACTGGGTTATAGTGGAGTATTTCATAAGGTACCAACGTTACCTAGTGGTCATCAATCCATTTTCAGTCAACAGACAATCCGCTTTAAGGTAAAACTTTATAATGGCTGCTGTTATTTGAGGCGTTTCCCCTTTCATGCAAAAAAGTAAGGCATGCCAACATGATCTAATGCCATGCGAGTTAAAAATTCTCTTCAGCAAATGTTTTCACTCGGTTAGTAAAAGACAAAACGATAAAATGTGCATCAGACTTTCTTCATGTAATTGGCATAGTCTGCACTTTGTATTCTGTGATTTTGGTTGCCATTTGGGAATATATTCTAGTGTTTGACCTAAAGCAAATTGTAGATGGAGTAACTTGTTTTTATAAAATGATCTAAGTAGTGCTGTAAAATATTTCTGAGGGCGTAATTTCCAATAAGTATCAATCGTTGTCTAGGCGTGTCTTCTTTGGCTAAATTCATCTTTGTCTTGGATCCATGACAACCTCCTGATTTGTTTACTGAATACTTTTTTAAACACGTTGTGAGGAAGTGCCAAGGCTCATAGCTAACTGGCTTTAAGATCTTGTAAGGCTTTGTCGAAAGCTCGAGCCCAAATGTTCAAATTTTGATGTGAATTGTTTTGAATTTCTTCCTGTATCAAAGCATGCAGTGGTATTTCGCAAGAAGATCTTATTAACAAAATATATCTAGTCAATGAGCCTATTTGTGTTAATTTTTAATTTGTCCAACAAAGTTCCATTCAGATCTGAGAAGGAGATGTACTCTGAGGAAGCTGAAACAGAAGTGTAAAAACCTTATTTTGTGCTGAATTGAAAAACGGCCCAAATTTGTTAGGAATGCTTCAGCACCATAACAGAGAGTTGGATTGAATTTGGCTTGTATTGCAGGGTGTAATGGCTGAAAGGTTGGGCTTTGCAATTTCCGATGTATTTTCTGGAATGCTGAAATTAGGGAGGCAATTCTTGGTCCCTCTCAGTATCACCCAGCTGTTGATTCAACAGGCAGGTAGCAGCACAGAATTGCTAAACAAGAAAAGGTCCACGTTCTAAAAAGTGGCATTTTCATAAACACAATTAAAAAAACACCTTCACTAAAAAGTGTGTTTTTAAATTCCAGGCTCAGTGAGCCCAAACTTCAAATCTCTAGCTGTTTCCAATTGAAAGTTACACTTGTAAGATGTTACTAGGCAGCTCCGATGATAACCTATGGGAGAGTTAGTCCTTAAAATAGTGAAAAACTAATTTGGCATTATTTCACTATCAGGACATGTAAAACACACCAGTACATGTCCTACCTTTCACACAATAGTAATCAAAGGTTGGAGTAGTTCCTCATCAGCCAGATGGTCACCAAAGTGAGACCACGTAGCTAGTGCTTCTGTTGCTGGAAGATCTGAAACTCAGATCTTAATGCCCTCACACAATTGTTAGGGTGTCATGCTTCATCGTTGGGCACTCCTCGTCTTGCCAGTGCTGTAATGCCTGACAGGCCTGGGGGCACATTATCGGATATCTTTTGATCTGGTTACGACGTGAATGTGAATGCATGAGGGGGGCTATATAAGAAGAGTTTTAGGTGTAGAGTGAAGGGTATCTAAAATAGCCTCTATTAATCCTAGAACAAGTTTAACAGTGGGAGGGTAATAGGGCTAAGTAAAAACAGTGAAGCTATTGTGAGGTCACGATGTACCAGGATAGCAGTTAGCAGGGTGAAGTCAACATGTTTCGTGCCTAACAAACCCAGGGATCGGGCAGCACTTAACCAGGACAAAAAAAATATTGACTGCACGCCCCCTTAGGGGCAAGGGTTCTCCCTTCTAATAAGAGATAGTCACTATTGTTAAATGAGGCTGCACCAGAATGGTTGCAGCACGATAAAGCTACCCCAAGGTGTGTGGAACAGTGCTGCTTAGGCACAATGGTGGGTCCCTTGAAGTTGAAGAGACACATGAAGTGTACAGGGGACACTACCAGCAACCTACTTGCCTCCATGGACTCTGCACACACACTGATCCCTGCTCATGGGGGTATCTTAGGCCTACCTTTGGGGTGCCTTACATGTAGAAAAAAGGGATGGTGGGTGGCTGGCAAGTGGTTGCACTTGCTAGGTTGGCATGGCGGTTTAAAATTTAATTCACAGACACTACAATGGCAGACCTGAGGACACGTTTACAAGGCTACTCATGTGGGTGGCACAACTAGTGCACCAGGCCCACTGGTAGCATTGGATTTACAAGCCCTGGGCACAGGTAGTGCACTTTACTAGGGACCTACCAGTAAATCAAATATGCCAATCATGGATAACCAATCAGAATTGCAATTCACACAGGGACCACTTTCACTTAGCACTGATCAGCAGTGGTAAAGTGCCCAGAGTACATAAGCCAGCAAATACAAAGTCCAACATCACATCAAAAATACAGGTAGTAGAGGCAAAAAAAGACTGGGGAAACCACACCAAGGAGCCCAGGTGAAAAAACCTTTGTTGTGGCTTTTTGTTTCCCCCATCTCCTCCTTTTCATCACTGCTTACTCCCTTGAACCTCCCAGTGAATGCCCATCCACAGATCACCCCTTCCCAATCTCTTTCTTTTCCTTTGTTATGGCTTTCCATTCCCCCACCGCCTTCCTCCCGTCTCCACTTGCTCTCTCGCACCTCCAGGTGCTTGCTCCATTCACAAATTCCCCCTCAACTATCACTGTTTTAAACCTCCATTTTAGTCTGTTTTGTTCTAGTGAATGGTAGTGTTTGCTTTTAATGTCCTGTCAGTGTACAGCTTACATGCTGATTGGAGCATGTCTGCATGGCTGCTATTACTTGGCACACGTGTAATCTCTGTTTATTTTCCACGTGTGTGGGTAGTAGGTGCGTGTGTGTTCACACTGTAGGTGGTCGTTTGGCAATGGTAATTACAGCAGGAATATCAGTCCTCATGTGATTCAGATATGATACATCACAGGGCATGTCAAAGCTTCTAAAGTACCTGTGTTTTCTGCGGATCACTGAAATAATATCGAGGGACAAAATATCGACTTGCAAAAATATCGTTGACAAAATATCGACAGACAGAATATTGAGTTTGTATCTACAAACAGGTAAGTACAAAAATATCGAGTACAAAATATCGTTTATAAAAATATAGTTTTAAAAAAAATCGACTTTATTAAAAACAGTGTTAAATTAAATTAATATTAAAATGTAATTACTAAAATATACTTAAAAATACTTAAATTAACTTATAATAATTAAATAATAAATGAAATTAATAAAAATACATTTTTACAATCATATTTGTTAAAACATATATATATAGTAACATACTATAATTAAATAAGATACTATTATATTACCGTACGATATCAGAAGTGTAAAAAAATACTATTCCCACTCCAAAGAGTGCAAGCGTAGGTAAAGCATTGGATAGCGTAGGGGTTAAAATTACTATTCCCACTCCAGTGGGTGCAACAGTAGGGAAAGCGTTGGATAGCGTAGGGGTTAAAATTACTATTCCCACTCCAGTGGGTGCAACAGTAGGGAAAGCGTTGGATAGCGTAGGGGTTAAAATTACTATTCCCACTCCAAAGAGTGCAACAGTAGGGAAAGCGTTGGAAAGCGTAGGGGTAAAAATTACTATTCCCACTCCAGTGGGTGCAACAGTAGGGAAAGCGTTGGATAGCGTAGGGGTTAAAATTACTATTACCACTCCAAAGAGTGCAACAGGAGGGAAAGCATTGGATAGCGTAGGGGTTAAAATTACTATTCCCACTCCAGTGGGTGCAACAGTAGGGAAAGTGTTGGATAGCGTAGGGGTTAAAATTACTATTCCCAATATTTAATTAATTATAATTAAACTACTTCCCACCCTATTCCCCTATAAACCCACAACCCGCTACAGAATTAAATTACGCATTAATTATAAAAACAAAAATCATTAATAAAAATTAATTGTAACATAAATACACACTTTTCACACATATTATACCATAAAAATACACTATAAAAAATTAGATATTATTAAAAAATCGATATTTTTTACTATCTATATTATATACTTCGATATTTTAACTTTCTATATTTTTAATAGTCGATATTATATCACTTACCTTAAAAACGATATTTTGGTCATCTATATTCTGTCCTGTCGATATTTTGTCCAGTCTATATTTAAAACTCAATTTTATGTCCAGTCGATATTTTGGAGTCGATATTATGTCTGTGCACCGTTTTCTGCTGTAATTGAATAGCCAAGTTTCTCCTGTGCAAAATGATTGAGCTGTTCGTGTCCCACTTTGTTGCCTTTCATTTCATAGGATGGGACTTTATTTTTTCAAATTTCTCCAGTCCGGATACTTTCTTACTTTTTCTGCATTCACCAGTGAAGTATTTCCGTGCACCATTGTTACTTAACTTGAATTCTCTTCAAAGGAGTAAGTCTGAATCTTGATGTCATCAAGGTCTCCCTGCGCTTCAGTATCCATGGCAAAAGTAGTCCTTTTAATGTGGTTGACGAGGCAATGTATTTCCTCTTGTTCACTACTGTAAAACAGCCTAACACTATGATTCTTTCTTTTTTTTGTGCAGCTTTACATTATTGCCATTTACTTCACACATGGACACATTCATTTTTGTAGGCACTGCAAGATTAAGTGATTTGCCCAAAATCAAGGATCTTAAGCTGACGCCGAAACTCAAATCCGGTTTACTAGCTCCATACTCGGCTGTTGTAGCCTTTATGCTACATCCTCTGCCAAAAGGATGTCTTATCAACTCCCTAGCCACAGCCTCAGTTGCATATTTTATGATATGGATTAATTCTTTAAGATCCTCATTTCTGAACACAATAAGCATTAGCAATGTGTGAAAAATCAGGACCTGTTTGCAGTATCCCCCACTGTTTGCCCCAATTTTGACTACTAGATGATTTTCTTAACCAGACCCAGGGCTTGTGCTCCTATTAAAAGAATTTGACAATTCAGTATAATTTCAATTGGTACTGACTACCTACCCGTAAGACCCAAATAGATGGTAGGGCAAGTAGGTTTAGAGGCCAGGCAGATTTAATGTACTAAAGTGTGCACTGCTATGTTGCCTTCTGTCATATTGATAGTCAGCCCTGCTTTGTAAGCTGTTGTTAATTAGAAATGATATGCAAATTCGACTTTGGTCGAACCAAAGTACGAAACTACCTTATTTTTAGATATAAATCACCCATAAGATATACCCTAGTTGCCCCCAGGGTAGGGTGCCATGTAAAAAATAAGCAGGGGCCTTTAAAAAGATGTTTTAGATGCCCCGATGAGGATAAAACTGCCAATTTGTTTTTTCTCCATAGTAGCCTTTTTGCTCCATACGCAAACATGGCAATACTTTAATAAAGTATAACTGTTGATAGGAATGAGATAAATAATATTTCAAACATGTGAATGATTGGTAATGATAACTTCAACAACTTGCCACTGTTGAATTTATCATAACTAGCAAAGGAAATTAAGTTAAAGATCTTTCTTTCTTGTGAGCCAAAATCCAGCCTTCTACCAGCCTCTCCTGATTTGCCAGGCTTGATAGGCTGAGCCAAACTGCTTTGATGAGGTAATAAGTGACCTGTGTAGAGACAGAGGTTATATGGTGGAGGAGATCTGCAGCTGCAGAGAACAGGCTAGGAAGGCCTACTCCCCCAGCCAGATAGGACGTCCAGGAATGGAATTTGCAGGAGGTCTGGAAGGAGTGTGTTAAGGTAAATATACCAGACTAGTAGGTTGGCTTAGCCAGTTGCTAAACCCAAGGAAATGTTTTTCCATCTTGAATTTGAAGGTGCAATGCTTTGTAAGACAAGAATGTGCCACACTTTACAGGAAGCTGTCATAGTACCGCACTGGTCAGGGTTGGACCTCTGCTTGTCAACCCAGAACACTGGATAATTATGGGACAGCTGCACAGCAACTCGGATCCCCTGCCTGAAACTACAAGGAATAAGTGACACAACACGTCGGTCTTTCCGTTAACTCTATAAGGATTCAGTGGCTGGAGGGAAAAGAGGCGGGTTGAATCATAAATTACAGGATGACCTAACCCCTTCTGTAACTACATTGGCCCACCCATATTCTATTTGACTAGACATTGTTTGCCATAGATGCCCACCGACGACATATATCTAATGAGGCACATGAGGTGTACACCTCTTCCCGGATACTGCCCAGTATGTAAAAGTCACTAGAGGGAAAGAGAGTCCCCATTGCACCTCCCATTCCTCTTCATCATCGGATCTGCACCACTCAAGGGACTCAGCTCTGCTGGAGATCCCTCCTGAAAGCCACTCAATATTGCTTCCTAATGAGTCACAATGGGGAATTTCCAGAGGCAGAGGGTCTCTTCTTTGTGCAGAACGATGCTCCCCGCCTTGGCTCATACTAATAGCAAATGTTGCCAGGCTAGCAGAGGAGGAGGGTCAGGAGATTTCCACCATCTCATGATCAGGCATTTAGCCACCAGCAGCCCTAAGTCCAGGAAGCGTGAAGTCACCCACTGTTGTTTACTGCTAGAAAAGAGGTGCAATATGCACTCCTCCCATGTGTGTGCAATCATGAGTTCAGTGCAAGATGCCAGAAAAGCAATCGTCAATATGATTCAAGTCGTGGAAAAAGGACCACATCATGTGGGGCAGGTCCGCACCCGCAGCATGGCATCTGGGGCAAGCCGCATCAGTGCGAATCTTATCTGGGGTCAAGTGTGCTCTTTGCATAATGTAATATTGGATTATGTGAAAACGGGCTTTTCAGACATTCCTGTTAGGGCTTTCTAAGATTGCAGCCCATTCTTTGTCTGGACAAGGGCGGGCCAGATGTGTTTCCCAGGGCTGTCTCAGGTGGAGGACTGCAAGCAGGGAACCATTTGGTAAGATGCCTACCCATTCTCATCACATGCAAGTATTGAACAGTACAGTGGGTCTAATGTCCGCTCGACATGTCTCCCCTTTGGCATCCCAAAGCAGCGAGTGTGAAGGTATACAATAAATATTGCCACAGTGGTAGCCCGTTCTCTTCTATCGATGTATTATAGGTAGGGCTCCCGGTTTTATTTATCAATATTTATTTTTCGCTAATTTTATCTGTATTTATCCATATTTATTTTGGGTTTTGTGGAAAAATGTTGCTAAAATTAGTATATTTTTACATTTATATAACTGGTAAATATGCACACATGCTTGAATGTCTACTAGGTTTCAATGCTGTAACTAACTGCAGAAGATACATTAATGCACTTTTAAGAAATTATGCAAATTTCAGTATCAACCTTGTGCATATCTACTGCTGTTAAAGCCTCTTTACTAAAATCCCTTTCTTTTAAAGCCCACTTACCTATCAATCCACCCAGCTATTGGCTTGGCAGTCATGGCAGACAGGATTAAGGATTACTCAAAAAATAACCCAATTTCCTTTTTTATCCACATTTAAAAATAAATACAGACAAGAAAAGAAATGTTTTCTGTCTGTATTTATCTGTAAAAATCAGTAAAAACTGAAAACAGGAAGCCTTAATTATGGGGTATCAGAACTCTGTCTAAGTTGAGATCGCCTAATGTGTGGAGGCCAGCTTTCCACCACATGGGCAACTCAGCAGACGAGGTGACAGCTAGACCATGGGGGCACCTAGTAAGAGAAGCGCTGGTGCGTAAGGAACCGTTGGTCATCTAAGATACAAACTTCTACGATAGGTGCGCTAAGCAACTCCAAGCAGTAGGGAGGTCGGCAGACGACCATGAGCGCAGAGATTAAACAACCTGAGCAGCGCCTGGAGTGACCAAGGAGGTTAGAGCGTGGCTGTATCAGTGAGATGCAATCGCCACCCACTGTAGTTGGGAAGCAAGATAGTATTTTTCCATGTTAGGGACTGCCAGATCTCCCTGGTCCGTTGACAAATATAACTTGGAAAGCGCCACTCGACAATGGGAGCCATTCCAAATAAACTCCCTCATGGTGCGCTCAAAGGTGTGAAAAAAAAGGGGGTGCAACATAATGAGGTGCAAGTTAGAGAAATATATAACAGCCAATACAGAACCACCATTTTCAATAGTGCTATCTGACCCATGACGGACAGGAGAAGTGTGTGCCAAAAAGCATCTGGGATCGAATAGCCGACATAGACCTGATTAGGTTACCATCAAGAAAATCGGCAGGTTTATGATAGATTCAAAACTCTCTTTAGCAGAAGGAGTTAGGTTGCCATGCAATAGGAATGCCAGAGAGCGTCAGGACGGGATCAGGACATGTGGATATGACCCCAAATAAACAGTCCTTCACCCAGTTAACTTTCAAGCCAGAGATGGTAGCGAAGTCGGTGAGCATGTGGGCCAGTACAGTGAGAGTCGACCCCAGATCCCGGAGGTCGAGAAGAAGATCGTCTGCAAAAAGAGATATTATGTGTGTATCGTCTCCAAGGGGAATGTCCCAATCAATACCTTGTGCATGAAGAATTGCCATTATAGGTTCTATGGCCAGGGAAAAAAGCAGAGGGGATAGCGGGCATTCTTGGTGGTGCCATTACATACCAGGATAGGGTCTGATATGTAGGAGCCCGTCTTCACCCTAGCCGTTGGCGCAGTATAAAGCTGGAGCACCAGACACATGAACCAGGGCCCAAGTCTGTAGCAAGGCAGGGTGGCAAAAAGGAAATCCCATTCCAGAGATTCGAAAGCCTTCTCCAGGTCAAGCACAAGACAGCCTGAGGTCAGAGAAGTGTGGAGTAGGCGGAAATGTGGAAGAAGGGTCCCAGAGTAAGGGAGGTATTAAGAGCTGGAACAAACCCATTTTGATACGAGTGTACCAGTGATGGAACTAGAGGCACTAGCATATCAGCGAGCATTTTAGCCGTCATTTTGTGTTCCGTATTGAGTAAAGTTATAAGATGAAAAGAACCTAGGGCAATGGGGTCCCTATCTGGTTCAGGAAGGGAAATATGGAGCGCCTCCCGCCTCGATGTCGGAAGGATAGACGCCGCTAGAGCATCTGCAAATAGAGCGTGAAGGCATGGACTCAGGACTGAGACATACGCTTTATAATATTCAGCGGGCAGGCCGTCAGGTGCAGGGGCCTTGCCTGATGCTAGGGACTTAATGGCCTCACGAATCTTGGTAAGCGAAATGGGTTCCTCCGGCTCCTGTCATTGAATGGGAGCGATAGCAGACAGATTTATGGTGGTGAAAAAATCAGCAAGGCACTCTGGGCTAGGTGAAAATGTGGATTTATATAGTGAAGAGGAAGAGTAGTAAGGTGTCAATTCATCATGCTTTTCATGCTGTGTGTGGAGTGTTAGACCTGGCACCTTGGCGTGAGTCTCCCTTCCACTTTTTGCTGATGTGCCTCAGATGTTTTGCTGGTGTTAGCTGCTCAGGGCACTGCGCCACGGCCAATCCGTGCCGCAGTGCAAGTGCTCCCAATATAAAGTGTACCTGTAATTGATTTCCATGATTGGCTCATTTGACTTACTGTTAGTCCCCAGTAAATTGCACCAGGAGTGCCAGGGCTTGTAAGGGCAAATACTGCTAGTGGGCCTGCAGCACTGGTTGCGCCACCCACAGAAGCAGCCTTTTAAAATATGTCTATGGTCTGCCACTGCAGAACCTGCATGCAGTCTGGTACTGTAATGCTGGCTGGGCAAGTGCACACACTTGCCAGCCCCTAAACCTTCCCTTTACTTCATGTAAGTCACTCCTATGGTAGGCCCTAGGGCAGGGTGCATTGTAAGCATAAGGTAGGACTAGCCCTGATGAGTGTGGCATGTCCTAATAGTGAATTCCTGCCAATTTCGTTTTTCACTATTGTAAGGCTACCTAATCTCCATAGGCCAAAATGGGCTGCTGGAATTATTACACTATATAATCCCAACAGACTCAGGGAGCATGGTGGAAAGTCAAGTTTAGTATGCCTGAACTCAGAATAATAAAATACTTCTTTTAGTAAAGTTTATTTTAATATCCTGTGTTTGTAAATGCTACTTTTAGCCCCTTCGATGCTCATGACGAGCTCAGCTCGTCATGAGGCACGGTTGAGCTGTGCTGATGATGAGCTGAGCTCGTCATCAACAATGGGAATAGACATCATGCAGCACAGGAGGGGAATTGCTGCAGCAGCGATGGTGTTAGAAAGTTGTACAAACCCAGTCAAAAGATCTGGGTTTAATCCATCACCGTTCTTTAGCCCACTCCGCCACCCCAGTTCAGACATGGCTATATGCAAATCAGTCTGACCCTGTGCCTCATGGGAACAGTCCAGACCGAACTGCCAATCCATGTCTTCCCTGGACCGGAAACAAGCTTCCGAGGACCGGTTTCTGGCATTCCAGCTGTCTTCAGCCCGGCTTGCTTGAATCCAGTGGCAAAGTGAGCAAGGAACTCACGTCTGAGCATACCCTGTATCACTTATGGCGGCCAAAGTTAGCATTTGCTTGCCTAACCATTTCAGCCCGCCTCTGCCAGGATGTGTATCTGCTGTCTGGGTTATGTGAGTGACAGGGCTAGGGATGACAAGTGGTGAATAGGGGGATTACACCAGGATGGGTGGAGGGAGTGCCCCTTGACTCTGAACAGGGCTGTGCTCTGCCACCACAATGCTGGCTCCACCTCCTGGGGACCGACTGATGACTCTGCCCGACACCTGGCCCAGGAAGAGGGAGGACTGTCAACAAGGTACTCCTGGACTGTATTTGTCATCTCAATGCTGGCTCCACCTCCTGCAGAGCGTCTGCTGCCCCTGTCCTTCACACTGAAAGAAGAAGGCAGAGTCTGCAAAACAAGGTGCTCCAGGACTGAATAGGAATATGCAAAGCCCCCCCTGGCTTGGAAAGACAAAAGAAACTGACTATAAATGTAGGAGCCCTGCTCCTAAGAAATCAGATCCTACCTGTGAACCAAGACGACCTCTCTGCCTGAGGAGAAAGAACCAAAAGAAGCTGAAGGAGAGAGACTGTCCCTTACCTAGGGAACAGGCCAACAGTGGGAACCTTGCTGCCAAAGGAGAGGAAGGCATCCTGAGGGACTTTGCTTTTATTATACTACAAAAACATGTGCTTCACAGCTCATCTCCAAGGGCCTGGAAGAGAGCTGGCCCCCTGACCTGAGTCCCAGGAACATTGGACTCTAAAGCTGTGAAGAGATTGCTTGGCTCTCCCCCTGCCGCTGGAGCCGCTACAAGTACTTCCTGGACCTGCGTGAAGCCGTCTTGTGCCTGCCCGCCCCGTGTGACCCGCTCTGCCTTGAGCCGTCCTCGCACCGGGTCGCTGGGCTGCCCACACCCGCTTTGCCCTCCTGTTACGGACCCCCGCACTCCCTGCCGCATCCCCACTGGAAGGAGAGATCGTGAGTAATCTCGCCGCAGCACCGGAGACGATTTGTGCATCGAAGCGCACCCTCTCCTGTCCGCCGCGCCTCACTACAGAGAAGGATTTCCCCACTTTCATCGGGCGCCCCCGGAGTATCCATGGCATACGCCAGAAGCGTACCACAATCACACCAGCCTTTGTTTATTGTGACCTCCTACGAGACGTACCGCCTTGCCTTGGGGCCGTACGACTCGCATCTACCTGCTATTTCAATTGTGACCCCTATGAGATGTACCACCTTGCCTTGGAGCCGTACGCCACACATCTGCCTACAATCCTTAAGGAACAAGCTGCCTTTTCCCCCTTGATCTTGCGAGCCGTACCGGCGTGTGCACATCAGCCGAGTACGACTCGCACTGCCCGGGAGTGTGCTGAGGTTCGCGCTGTACGCGTGAAGCGTACCATCTGGCCCCCGTACACGTGAAGCATACCACTTGACACGCACCTGGTCCCCGAGGCCGCGCCGCACCCCAGGGCCGCACTGTGCTCGAGTACAGGCCGCCCCGTGCCGCTGCTGCCTCTAGCGGAGCTGCCTGTCTGCCACCAAAAGGACATCTGCCACCAAACGGACCGGCTCTGCCTGACCAGCATCCCGAGTCCGTCCCGCACCCCATGGGGCCCGCGCATCAGCAGGTACTGTGCCCGCATTGGACTGCAAAGTCCCCCCTGTCATTTCCTCAAAGGTCCTGCATTGGGGGAAAGTTAAAACACTTCGAGGCAGCAAATCACAAGAGAGGCTCATTTGTGTATCACAGAAACATTTCACCAGAAAGCCTCATTTGTATATCCATGAAGCCTTTTTATCAGAAAGCTTCATTTTTGGTGCATTTATAGAAACGTTATAAACCAGCCATATTTTTCATCATTTAACCTCCAAAGAAAGACTGGTTTGACCTTTTTTTTTAAACATTCTGCCTGATTTAAAAGACACTTACAAAAGCCTATATCCTCAAATCTATAAAGTATTGTGTGCATCCCAAAGTGAATGTTATTCATGGTCTTGTGATAATCCTTCTCTCTACTATTTTTATATAAAGTACCAGTATCTTTATACAAAATACAGCCTGGTGTCCATTTGTGGTGGGTCAGTGTTTTTACTGTGGATAATCATAAATGCTTAACTGACTTTGCGCCCTGAGGATTAGCCTTGACTGCTCGCGCCACGCAACCTAGAGGGTGAGCAGGGGTTATTCTTAAGGAGGAGTTCCCTTGTCCTGACTAGAGGAGAGGGTCCCTGCTTGTCACAAGTGGCTACCTGTGCCAACCAGAGACCCCCAAATCTAACATGGAGAAGATGACCTTCTTTGGTAGTCTGGAGGACGGAATTAAAGTCTCCACCTAGAAGCCAGGGAATCCCACTCCAGTGAGATAGTATACCAGACAGCATGTGCAAGTATGATGCCTGACCTGTGTTAGGAGCATAAATTGTACTACCATCCAGGTGACCCTGTATGAACACATACCTGCCTTCAATGTCCGTGACCTCATCTTCTGCTATGAATGGAATTCCTGATCTCACCCACACAAACACACCCTGGCGTATGAGGATTAATTTGTGGTGAACGTCTGGCCCCTCCACCAGCGACGAAGGCAATCAACCTCTGTAGTCGTCAGGTGTGTCTTCTGCAGTAATGCTATGTTGGGGGATCTGTGCTTAAGGTATTAATAGACTGTATAACTTCGTGGGGCCATGTGCATACCTTACACATTCCGGAGTACTATATTAGTGTGGGTCATAAAGAAGTGCAGCAGGGCCACATTCCCATCCCCTCAGCGCCTATCCAAGGGCTTTGAGACCTGCATGCGGCCCAGTATGAGTGGTGGAGTCGAATGTGTATGGGCAACAGGGCAGAATCTAATGAAAATAATAATAGAGGGGGGAACATCCCAATACATGAAACATTATTAGAACAGTAGTGTGGAAAGCAACCACTAAAACCACCAAACTCATTATGGTAACTACCAAGTGTGTCAGTGAAATCGAGGGGGGCATGGGTATGAGCTAAAGCAGCCGGGGACCACGCCAACGTGCAGGTTATAATTAAGGCTCCCGGTTTTATGGTATTTTTTTTAACATTGCTGTCTGCATTTATCCATATTTATGTTTTGAGCATTTTTTCTGTATTTATCCATATTTACTTTGTATTTTGCGCATAAATGAAGTTGTAGAACTGTACATTTCCATATTTATTTAACTGATAGACGAGCATTCATACTTTGATCTCTATTGTGTTTTAGCCATTTAGGCTGGCAAAGATCACATAACCACACATCCACTGGTAAATACTAGCATTATACCACTAATATACATTGAAACATGCCGTTATTTAAAGAATTTTCACATTTTGTAATTTCCCACGTTGTCCATCTGCTCAGCTGTTGAGCTATAATTCATGAAAGACAGTGGGATAGTCACTTAAAAGCAGTACACTTTTCTGTTTTTATCAACTTTAAAAAATAAATGCAGACAGAACACAAATTGTTTTCTGTCTGTATTTATCTGTAAAAATCCGTAAAAACAGAAAACAGGGAGCCTTAGTTATAATATACCAGCAATTAACTTACATAAGGAAAAAAAATGGCTGCATCAAAGCAAAAGCCCAAATAACCCCCGTCCTATAAATAATGCATTAAGACACATGTGCCAACCAGATCCCTACCCTTCAGAATTCAACTATAAATAACAAACTGTGCACCACATCATCAGGAAACATATATTTCATTTAGGGCAATTCCACCCAATGATTGTGCTCAACATCTAAGATTCAAATTATGTCATCCGCTGTCTGGGGCATAATATTGGGAGGAGTTGAATGCATCCGTTAGTCATGGCCAGGTGTTAGCGGAGCCATCATTGTGAGGGATTTCGCTGAGTCAGCATCCAGATCAGCACTGCAGGCGCAGTCGCACATCGTGGATGCCATGTGCAGAGCTTGCCAGTGCTCCATCAGCATCTGTTCTAAATCCGGGACCGCTACCGGACGGGGGGTGGGGGAGGGCTGACCTGCACAATTACCCCTGCTCTGTCGGCGCAGCTTTCACAGGGGCCGTTTCTCACCAGCTCCAGCAGGAGGTGGATCGCGAAGCAACCAAGTCATTCACCTCCACCAAGTCCCATGTCTCCTCAGGAAAAATCAAAGAAGGAACAGCAAGGAGTAGTACAGGTCCAGTTCACGTAATCGCTTCTTGACTGCTTGTAAGGAGTTCCTTTGTTTTATGACTGCTACTGGGTAGTCTGGGAAGAACATTATCGAGGTGATGTTCACTTTGATTTCTGGCATCTTGCATGATTCACTCAGGTTGGTATTGCACCCCCGGTAATTTTGTAGACGGGATAAGAAGGGCCTAGGTGCCGGCCCCGACGGGGCCCGCCGGGCCCGCTCAATTGAAAGGACGTGTGTGAACTCAGAGGCAGGCAAGAGAGTGTGGATCCATTTAGCAGCGAAAACAACAGCATCTAGGCCTGCCTCCCCGTCCACCACCCGGACACTGTTCCTGCGGGAGCGGCCTTCGGCCTCCTCCACCTTATGTTCCGGGGTGTGGACTTGATCAACTAAAGACTGGAGCAAAGCAGTGTGGACCCGAGTGAAAGGTTACAGTTCAGACAGCATGAGTTTGGGGTCCCGCACCTTATCAGTAAGCTTACAGTGGACTGCATGGAGGAGATTAAAGTCTGCCATAAACTTGTCAATCCTGCCTTCCAATGATGTGCGTGTCAGCTCAAGTGTGGCACCTATCTTCTCCACAGTCTATAGGACCATGTTTATTTTAGTGCCCAGCGATACATCAGGGAGGGGGGCCTCAGACGCTGAGCGTGTTTTAGACAACGAGTGCATAGGGGCAGGGACCAGTGGCCCAGCTGAGAGTAGGTGACCCATGGCTAGTTGCTGTGCTGTGGGCTTCAGGGGAGGCCGTTTCAGGCAGGTCCACAACAAAAGGAAGAAGGCGTCTGCACGAATGAGCAAAGTGACTCTGTACCAGTGCTGTAGTTCCCTTAGTTGTGTGTGGTAGGAATAGCAGCCCCCTCCAAACCTGACGTGTAGGCAAGAATGGGGGTTATGCTTAACGCTGGTGGCTCTACAAGAGGGAGAAGGAAGGGAAAGAGGACTCTCACGTCCCAGGCAATCACAAGGTGAGGGTGGGCCACCACTACACTGTAGCCAGATAGGGTCAATGAAACCCATGGAGAAAGGATGAGACCTTTGTGTGCATGATGTGCGGGAGTTTGTTCAATGGATGGCTTTATTGGGGTGTGCTTACCACATCAGCAAACGAGACAGTCACCTGGGGGCTGGAAGACTCTGCGGGAGATGCCTGGTGACCCCTTTGGGGAAGGGGGGGGGGGGTGTGGGTTAGGGGGCGTTCCAAGTTATGCAGCCTTCTCGACTGCCATCAACTGCCAGGCCAGGCAGGGCTTCACAACTGTACTGCATGCTTCAACCTCCACAGACTGCAGTGCTTATGCCTGCAAGCAGGGGGCCTTGGCTCAACACCACCCTCGTGCCCACGCTCACATACCAGCTAGAAGTGGAAGGCACTGCGCTGCAGGAGAGACAATGCGGCCCAGCATGGGGAAGTTCTAAGCTATGTGGGTTGTCTGACTGCCGTAAGCTACCAGGGCCCAGTCAGAGCAGGGCTCCACAATCGCACTGCAATTTGCAACCTTCACCTATCACAGTGCATGCAGTCGCAAGCAGGAAGCCTGGGCCCCAGCCCACCTCCATGCCCCTGCTCACTCATCAGCTGGTAGTACGCTGGAGTCGTGCCATGACACAGCTCCGCAGCTACTGATCTCAGTCATCACCGGGGGGAGCCGTCCAAATTGCGCGAGGCAGCACCCACTGTCACCCTCACCTCCTGGATCTCAGTTCTTTATTGACTTTCCCTCCAGCTTCGTGGTACTCTGTGCACTTTGCTTATCTAAGCACAAGTGGCAGTAACTTATGATGTCGTTCGTTTCCATGCAGATGGTGTGGATTTTGAAGCATGTGCATTTTACATTGATATAACCCAGGCAAGAAGTGTCTTCACACTCTAATCGTACAGCTATGGGTGTCATTTTATTTTGGTAGTGAATGCATCTATAGTGCTGAATGCAGCATAATGACTTGTGGTTATCATTTTGATTACATTTCAGTGGCCCCCGAAGAAGGCACGATGGGTCCCGAAATGCATTGGGCTGCGCATCACTGATCTTCATTTTCAGATTATTGTAGCTGTTTTGATGAACATGAATTATGTACATAAAACCTATACTTTTGCATAATGTAATATCATTGTAAATCACGGATGTGTTTTTCACTATATTAATTTGATATCATACAACAATAGATCATATTCTTTCAAATTAACCTGAGTCTGAATGTTCATTGGAATACACGAGATCGAGAATTTTTTAATGTAAAAGTGTTAAACCATTCATGAACATCACTTTGTAGTGCACGCAGTGTTTCAGCAATTCTAGTGCTTGATTTCTTCACATTCACTTTCTATGTGGGACGTGCAGCCCACAGATCCTGCGTAGCACACTATATCTCACAAGTTTTGATTATTCATTGGGCTAGTACGTAGAAATTGTCTATCTACTATCACGTTGTGCACCGTCAATTCTCATTTGCAAAATAAACTTTTTGTCAGGCCCAAACCTTACTTTTCAATATGTATGAGTCACCCCTAGGATAGACCCTAGACAACCCAGATGGCAGGGTGCAATGTATTTTAAAAGTAGGACACATACTTTTAAGTTTTAAATGTCCTAGTCTTTCACTACTGCAAGGCCTACCTCTCCCATTGGATACCATTGGATTTACCTTATTATATTTCATAAGTATAATTTTCAAATGTTGCCAGGTACCCAGTTTGTTTTGGTGTCTCTGGAATTGTAATTTACAACCTTAATTAATGGGGAAGTCAGATTTTAAATTGCAATTATGAAAATGCCACTTTTAGAAACTTGGCATTTTCTTTCCTTAGCCCCTTGGTACCTGCAGCCGGTCTCTGGGTCATGTGACTGGGTGTAGTTGATAGTTAGGCTGAGTGTATTCCTCCAAGACAGCCACACACAAAATGGGGAACTTAGGAGTTACTGGATATGCCATTACTGGCAGGATGGGAGGGAGGAGCTGGGCCCTGCACCACATACACACGACTAGTCTGTGTCCTGTCTCGACACAAATGGCTGCATACCCCATGTAGTTAATCTGGGGCCAGCAACCCAGGACACCTGTGCACTTCAAAGGCATCCCTCTAGAAGCTTCTCCCCTCTTCGAAGGCACAACTGGCTATAAATACTGGACCTCAGACACTGACTCTGTAGTACACTTCTGGACCTGTGGATGCTCTGCGAGGAGGAAGGACTGCTGTGCTGACCTCTGCCTGCTGCCTGCTGCCCTCTTGCCTGTATGAGAGGGACTGGGCCTTCATCTCTTGAACCACAAACCCAGAGTGACTCCAAGGGCTAGTTGATTGGCCTCCTGATCTGTAGCCTCAGGGACACAACAGGAATCCAATATCCGTGCACCTGTACCTGGACTCTGCCATCTGTGAGTTTACCTTGCCAAGTGGTGCCATCCCAGTCCTGTGCCACTGAAAGTGGGCCTAATGTGCTTGCCAGCATCTGTAGGTCCAGTAGAACTGCCTCTGCAGTGCGGCGCAACCTCGAACAGAACCAACTCATCTCCGCTGCTACATGGATTGCACCAATCGCAAAGAACTGCATTCCCTCCCCAGCCTGGAATGCTTTTGGAACCTCCACCTTGTGACGCATCCTCAGCTCAGGCCCTTGCAAACAGCAGCATAGACGACAACAGACTCTGCAACACAGCCTATCATTTCCTCGGAATTGATGCATCACCCCAAATGTTCGCAGCATCCTCGATGTTGGACTTCACATCACAAGCCCTCGACGATGATGCAGGTCATCTCATTGTAGCCATGACGCATTGCAAAACCAACCTACCCTTCAGCTGCTTGACGCACCTTCGACCTTGATTCTTGTAAAGCTCCACATATCAGGATTTAAGGTATTATGTTCAGTGGGCCTAACCTGGTCCCTGTAGCTGGCCCATTCTCCATCACGGTTGGCCTAAACTTGTGACTTCATCCCAGTCGGGTGTGACCAGATAGACAAAGATGGCTCTTTGTGCTTTTTGGTGCTATTTGCAGTAAAATCTTTAAAATGGAATATCTCCTGTTCTACTAATTGGAATTTTGTTGTTTTGGTCTTCTTAATTTATTAAAAATAAATCTGTTTCTCCAAACTTGGTGGGGGGTTGCTAATGTGTGGTATTTTGTCACTTTATTACTGTTTATTGTGCTGCACAAATTTTTACATTTTGCCTCTCAGTTAAGCCTGACTGCTCTGTTCCAAGCTCCCAGAGGGTTGAGCACACGTTCATTTAGAGTTTTCTTGTGCCTTACCATGACAAGGAGTGGTTACCTCTTGACCAGCGCACACACCCCAGTCAACCCCAATCAAGCAACAACCCCATTTCTCACAATGACAATGTATGGAATTTAGGGCTGTGGAGTCCAATACAGTGTATCAACAAAATCAAGACTCAGAACACAATTTGAGTTTGAGTTTGAGTTTGAGTTGGAGTTTAAATCATTTATAAAGCGCGCGTACAGCTGGTGGTTTCATGGCACTGTGGTTTACTGAACCTGAGAGAACAGGAAGGTCAGGGGGGAAAAGGGAGGATTTATAGTGGGAAAGCTTGTAGAAAGAGAAAGGTTTTTAACGCCTTTCGGAAGTGAGAGTATTGAGTGGAGGATCTGAGGTGGGCCAGTAGAGAGTTCCAGAAGGTAGGAGGACAGCCAGACCAGGGCCGAACCTCCGACCCCGGCCGCCCTGACACGGGAGAGTAAGCCCGTTCAGCGTGGCGGAGTGTAAGTTTTAAGGCCATCAGTTCCTCGTTGAACCAGCGGTTAGCGTCGTTCACCCGTCTGGAGGACACTCGCCTAAGAGGGGCGACCGAGTCGCAGCCTGACAGAAGCCAAGAGTTGATGGAGTCGGCTTGTGCTGAAATAGACAGATCGAGTAGGCCTGGGCTGGAGGAAGAGAGTGTGGCGGACAGGGAGGCCGTATCCACCCGGCTCCAAGAGCGTGCCCAGATGTTTTTGGGAACAGAAGGCTTGGTGGCTGGGCTAAGGTGTAGGGAAAAAGAAATCAAGGAGTGGTCGGACCAGGAACAGGGGGAGATGGATAAGGAGACTATAGGACAGTTGAGGGACCAGATCTGGTCGAGGATGTGGCCCTGAATGTGAGTAGGGGAGTGGACGTGAGAGTCGAAGTTCTGAGAACGAAGGGTGTCCGAAAATTCTTTGGAGGTAGAGCAGTCTGCGGGGTCAGAGGGCCAAAAGTTGAAATCGCCTAATACCATAATGGAGGAGTTGTTGACCACTAAGGTGGCCACAAGGTCTTGAAACCCAACAAGAAAGACTTGGGAGGGTTGGGGGGGGACGATACATGAGCAAGCAGGTAAGTGGAACTTTAAGGGATAGGGAGCGGACGACTAAGAAATCTGATGAGCCAATGGAGGGGAAAGTTAGAGGCTAAAAGGGAAGTTCTCTGCGGGCGATTAAGGCGACACCACTGCCCAATTTGCCGGAGGGTCGGTCGGTCGGTGCATAGCGCGTAATAAGTGGCGGGAAGAGCGGCTAACAGGGAAGAGAGGGAGCTGTCACAGAACCACGTCTCTGTAAGAAATAAGAGGTCTAGTTTATGCAGGTCTAGTAGAACAGAAAGTTCGTGGCAGTGCTTGACTGCTGACCGAGTGTTGAGATAGTAGATGGAGAGGGTAGTGGGCTCGGGGGCAACAGGGGGATCGGGAGAAGGACTAAGGGGGGAGGGGGTGAGCAGGGCAAGAACGGGAGAGAAGGAGAAGGGCTCGAGGCAGTCAGTCCCAATCTGTCGATGTGCTCGGTCACAGAGTCATCCACAGGCCACGGGCCTTGGAGACTATATAGCTGCGCAAAGGAGTATTGTATCATTAGGGCATGGTGGGGGGGCCCTAGGCCTGGCCGGTCGCGGACTGGCGCAGACGGGCTTGCCTTAGGCGCGCCTTCGGCGCTCAATCATCGCGCCCGCTGCGCGTCCGAAAGAGGCACATGATTTATGGGGGGTAGGGCATCGGAGGGGGGCATGGCCTCTGAGAAGAGGCGTGGCCTCGGCGCTCGCCAGAATGGTGCCAAGAGGTGGTTTTTCTGAATTCGCGCCGCGGCAGCGTTAAGTCGGCTGCGCGGGGAATTCGAGGAAAGTGGTGAGTAGTTAAAATTGCAAGTTAAACAGGTGATAAACAATATTTTTAAAAATCAAGTCGCGCTACC
The DNA here is from genome assembly GCF_964263255.1 of Lissotriton vulgaris. Lineage (NCBI taxonomy): Eukaryota > Metazoa > Chordata > Amphibia > Caudata > Salamandridae > Lissotriton > Lissotriton vulgaris. The sequence continues at coordinate 2,126,344,927 of NC_141685.1, forward strand.
GGCTCCCGCCTCAGGACGTTCGAGTAATCTGGACAGGCGCTTGTAATCAGCGTCCTTTTATGTGCGGCGGCGGGGGGCGTGGCCTCTGAGAAGGGGCGTGGCCTCGGCGCTCGCCGGAATGGCGTCAAGAGGTGGTTTTTGTGAATTCGCGCCGCGGCAGCGTTAAGTCGGCTGCGCGGGGAACTCGAGGCAAGTGGTGAGTAGTTAATATTGCAAGTTAAACAGGTGATAAACAATATTTTTTAAAAATCAAGTCGCGCTCCCGGCTTCCGCCTCAGAAGGTTCGAGTAATCTGGACAGGTGCTTGTAATCAGCGTCCTTTTATTTGCGGCGGCGGGGGGCGTGGCCTCTGAGAAGGGGCGTGGCCTCGGCGCTCGCCGGAATGACGTCAAGAGGTGGTTTTTGTGAATTCGCGCCGCGGCAGCGTTAAGTCGGCTGCGCGGGGAACTCAAGGCAAGTGGTGAGTAGTTAAAATTGCAAGTTAAACAGGTGATAAACAATATTTTTTAAAATCAAGTCCCGCTCCCGGCTTCCGCCTCAGGAGGTTCGAGTAATCTGGACAGGCGCCTGTAATCAGCGTCCTATTATGTGCGGCGGCGGGGGGCGTGGCCTATGAGAAGGGACGTGGCCTCGGCGCTCGCCGGAATGGCGTCAAGAGGTGTTTTTTGTGAATTCGCGCCGCAGCAGCGTTAAGTCGGCTGCGCGGGGAACTCGAGGCAAGTGGTGAGTAGTTAAAATTGCAAGTTAAACAAGTGATAAACAATATTTTTAAAAATCAAGTCGCGCTCCCTGCTTCCGCCTCAGGAGGTTCGAGTAATCTGGAAAGGCACATTATCACAATTTCTACATGATAATGTGCCTTTAACAAATGTTCCCACACCCTAGCCTTTTTAAAAAAATTCAAGCTAGGCTCTTTCCTTTGCCAAAGTACTAGAAGCAGGCGGCTAATACTTTGGAACTCAGAATTCTGCTGCCAGACAGTTTCTTTATATGCTAGGATTCATTGGCATATATTGGCTTCCAGAGACTACACAGGTGACCTGCAAAGCAAACGTCACTCATCGAGCAATCCATGGAATTGGGCGATTTTTTCATCCAACAGAAACTCTACACCTTTTGGCATTGTGTTCCACCCATCAAAAAGCCTGTAACTGGTAGAAGTTTCCTGTTAAATTACTGCATGATTAGGAGGATTTAACAGCTATCTAGAAATCTAGAGAGTACTAAAAACTAAGCTATACACATCCATATAATCACAATATGCAGATGATAAACTATATAAGCTGAAAAGCAGGTATGAGCAACTACATCTAGTCTCATCCTCTCAACTACACATCATGCGTATGCACAGCAATTGACGAAGAACCAGATGCCATACAAGGCTTAATATGTTCATCATTCTTCCAACCATACACTCCAAAAATGCAAATTAGATACAATTTTCAGCCTCATTAAGCGTTATATCAATAATTCAATACAATACAATACATTTAACACAACACCTGTGCTTTGACCTTTGAATATGTTGATGCCCTGAGACCAACTGGTGCAGATGTCCAGGTATTTCCAATAGACGGCACTACTTCCTGCCTTAAAACGAGTTTGCATCTTGAGAAGGAAGCCAGTCACCCTCACCTATTATTCTATAATCAAAACTGCATCTTTTTTATTGCATAATAAATACATTCATTGAAATACAATAGCAAAAACCTTGGCACTATTGACATCTACAGGATATGCAATTAACAATTATTCACTTTGAGCAGATTACACAGGTTACATAAAAAAAGTATCAAATGATTTGCACGCATTCTGCAAGTAAACACAATAAAATACAACTACATAAATTTGGATTTTAAAAGTAAATGAGAAATTGGCAGACAATCAATTAAAGGACACATCAGAGAAAAGCTACTTAGTAATACTCTATGAAGTTGCTGATCCATGGTCAGCCCCCATTGGCATTCTGGCAAGAACTGCAAAGCTGTTACTACTTTAGACAAAAAACTGATATACAATTTAGACACAGAGGGTGTTGCTTCTAGGCAGGTCTGAGTACCCACGAAAGATGGCCAGCCTTTAATACTCAAGCTGTTTATAAAATATGCATTAATGACTTGAGTGAGACCGGACATAACTTGCATTGTCCATATTTTTCATCAGGACATGTCTAATATCTCAGGTCGAGGACAGCAGTCCACGATTGGCCCTAGCATTTATTTCTTGTTCGTAATTGGCCAATATTTGTTTAAAAGTATTCAGCGCTGAAGACAGCCTTAATTGGTGTTGGATCGAGGACCCGGAAGTCTGCACACCTAGCAGATAGAGATAAAGCAGCTTGTCAGAAAGTTTAGCATTTTCCCTACAGGCGGTGTTTGTTGGCCTGTGGCATGGTCAGTCACATGTCCTGGATTCCTGTCATTTAATTGAGTCTATCCCAGTTCTGCGCCCCAGTGTTTCTTGTGCCCCACCTGGCACACATCATGTAGGAGGAAGGTGATGACGTTAACATTTTGCCCCCTGGAAAAAAGTCTGGGGACCCCCATGCTTCGTTCCACTCTCAAAGGAACTAAGGACTGCAAATATAGATTTCAGGATCTCAAACATCATGTGAGGGGGATGTACGGCATTACGACGCGTACTGTTTCAACGCGTGCCGTTACAACGCGGTTTTTTCAACGCAAGTCGTTACCACGACTTGCGTTGGAGGGGGTGCGGACTTCGGAATTTTTTTAATTTACTATTCCAACACCAGCCTACGTACAGTAGGGAAGGTGTTGGATAGTAAATTAAAAAGTTCCATGTCCTGCAGCGCCCTCCAGCGCAAGTCGTGGTAACGACTTACGTTGAAAAGACCGCGTTGTAACGGCACAGCGGTGTAACAGCCGCGTTGTAAAGGCTGTTCACCTGTGAGGGACCTCCTACCTAAACACTGGCAAGAGAGGGACAGAAGGTGGACTAGAAGCAGGAGGTGTGATGGAGCCAGATGAGTGATTATAAGATATTCAATAAACAAGCAGTTACATCCCCACAACACTCACTCTCAGGAATAATGCAATCTGCATTCATTGAGACGAGCAATCTCTTTCAGTCTGCGGATGCTTGAGTCTAGCAAGTTAGGTAAGTGCCCATAGAAAGCAATACACTAGAAAGGAATACCAGGTGATGCTCAGTTTGGCCACTTGTTCAAATTAAGACAGTGCAACACGTGCTATAAAGGAAGGCCTGGGAATCATCATCCAAAAGCTAGCCTTGAGGCAGGTACCACATGTCATGATGTAGTGACAGGATGAATATCACCCATTTTAAATAGAGAAGGGAGGTCAATTGGGTGACTGTTCAATAGAAAATTGGTTGTTTCATGGGAAGGTGCTAGCAGATACCACATAGCTTGACTGATCAGGCTGTGAGACAACACTTTAACCAACAGGTCTTTATTTAGGCCCTATTTTGCCAGCATTTTGGCAGTGATGCCGCTCAAATTAATTTCATATTTCACTATACTAATTCACCACTAATCCTTTAAGGGTTCTGGAGTTGCGTGCTACTCGCCAAACAAGCGATTTGACGCCTCGACTGGGGTAGGAGGCGCTATATAAACCTCCCAACAGTGATGTAAAGTGATAGTGGGTACACAATAGGCTGCCAATTATTACGGTCGCTCACATATCACCTACCGGTTCTGATGGCGTGATAATAAACCAAGAGTGGGGAGGGCAGCTTCTTTGTGGATTTCACGAGAATCTGAGCTGGAAGCATTGGCGTAAAATCTATTGTACAGAAGAGCAAATACAAGTTACAGATTCCACTGGAGTGTGTGCTTGCAGATGAACCTTTTGTACAAGTAATGGCACCCTTTGTTTGAGGGACTATTAAAATCCTGACGCAGGGCTTATCTCCATCACCCCCTCGCCCTTACATTTCCCTTATCTTTCCTGAGAGCTGTAAAAATATGATAAATGCCTTGATTCATAATGGCACATCCTTCAGCCTGGCAGAGCGTCGGCAGCTGCTGAAGGTGCAGGGTTGGTAACTGGCCCCATTAAGAGGCTAAACGAGCGGCAGACGAGGAGCCCTGTCGCCCCGGGCCAACAATGCTGCTCTAATGTGATTACAGAGCAAGACTAATGTGCTGCACAAATCAATGGCGTGAGGAATTGACGGCAAAACTCTGTCAGATAAATCATCGGCCAATCAAAAGGTGAGGAGTTTTCATTTTCTGTAATCATCCACTTCATGAAAGTTTAAGGTCTCGAATAAGAAAATAGATTGATTTCTTTAATGAGTTCATTAATGATTTATTTTATTGATAAAAGGATTGCAGAACCGGATTTAAGAAAGGATAATGTTCTTGTGTGTTTGACGAGAATTACCAAGGCGATTTAAAAAAGTGACAACTTCTGAGCTGAGCATTTTCATCCCATTTAACAGCATTTGGTCAAACGCTTCGGTAAAGTAACTGACCTGCGAGCAGCAACAACTTTCTATGATTCGCATTTTGAAAGGCAGATGATTTCCTATAAATCAGGTAGTGTGATGCAATAGATATCCTACACTATTTCCCGACTCTTGGGGGGATATTATCAACACTTTGCGTTAAACATCGCAAATCACGCATAGCGCGATTTTCAATATCGCAGCCTATCGCTGGTTTACATCGCCGTGTTAGCAGCGTATGTGCAATGCCTTGCTCACAGGTGATGTATAATCCTGCGATAGACGGAGATATTCATCATTAGCGTGTGAAATCAAGCGATGATTTCTCACGCAAAGTGAAAAATTTGATAATATGGAAGTGTGAACGTAACCATACAATCCACCGCCCATTCAAAACATGCCTAAGTCAAGTTTTGAACAGGCGTAAGGATCCGGCGTAAACCGCGGTTAGCGCAGTTTTCATCATCGCTTCGTGGTTCCGGGGCCGTGTTGTAAATAACGCAGGGCCATATTATCAAGCCCCAGCGATAACTATCGCTAAGTGCACTTAGCGCTAGGATAATTATCGCCGGGTAGCGTAGATTTTTATCACTGAGTTGGCGTGCTATTATCAACGCTTATCTCGGAAGTGATAAAAATCCTTGCGCTAACTGCCAAATGAGAGATTATCGCTGGAAAACCAACGATAATCTCTCGAAGTTTGGCGTTAGCTTGATGATAGGGGCTCACAAACTTAGCCATGATATCAACCTTCCATAGGATATCATGGCTAAGTCAGGAAATGCTGTATTTCAATCCCCCTCTTCCACCACTCACTCCTCCTTCAGTTTGCTAAGGCAGTATGTTCTGCGCTGCCTCACAGAGAGCAGGGCCGGCTTTAGGGCGCTGCGACCTGGGCCACCGAGCTCAAGAGGCGCTGTGCTTTTAAAAGCACCCACTGCAAGTTTCTTCTATTCCAGTAATTTTCAAGAAGCAATAAAAATGTCAAGATAACTCTGGTGATTATTTGGCCAGCTGGAGACATGTGAGCTTTGTCTAATACGGTTTTGATTCCTCACAAAGTAGTGTAGAGGGTTAAAGTGTTTGCTGCAAAGGACGTGCAACATGATCACAGATTTGTTTTAGTGTTAGCTTAGTGGGTTACTTCTTTGGCTGCTAGCAGTTTATAAGTTGCAATCCTAATACAGTCCACTGAGCTATATACTAGCACCAAAGTGCAAACTCCAAGGTATAGGCTACAGCATTATGTTTCACTCATCAGCCTTTCATTATCCTAATGTTGCGAAAAATGTGGGTAGAAATACATTCTTATTAGTCAAGTCAACCCCAACCGCTGTATTATGTTTTAAATCCTGTGTGCTTCTCTAGACCAAGCAATCCAACTATACTGCCAACCAGTACGGATGACATGCTATTTTTAGCACACTATGGTGCTGGTCCAAAAGTATTGTAAATAGGTAGTAGCCAGAATAATCTTTGGGTGAAGATATATCTACAAAGTAAGGTGGAATGAAGCCACAATAAGTGGGCCTGATGAATGAAGGGCCCGTTCGTTTTTTGGTGGAAATTACATGGGATTCCTACACCTTGTAGTCATCATTGTCTGATGTAATATGCCCTATTCGTTGATTGACACATGTAATATTCATTGTCTCTGTACAATGTGTGTGTGATGTAAAATTGCTCTGTCATAGTATTATAGAGACATGAGGGGCACTGTTGGAGGGTAGTAATTATGTTATGTTACAGTGTCTTGTAGAGCACATGGCTTCCCATATTGGGCTTCCCAGCTCTTTGACACAGATCGTGAGATTCATAATGCGCTGATTACCCAATGAGGTGGGTCTTGAATTGCTTTCTGAAACTGAATACATTGCTGTTGGCTCCCAATTGAATATGCAGGGAGTTCTACAGCTTGTAAACTAAATATGGAAATGAACACCCTCCACTTCTCGCCCTCTTAATTCTGGGCATTGCCAAGATGAAGCGGTTATTTGATCTTAGCTCTCTTGCCTTGTTGTATGGGTTGATGAGATGACGAAGAACGTGAGGGCAATGGGCGTGCTTTACCTTGTGTGCAATGAAGACAGCTTTAAATGATATTGTTTTTTTCACTCTCATCCAATAAAGGCTACCCAGAGCCATGTGTGCCGAATGTGACTTTCAAAGGCTCAACAGTACTCACGCTGCATAGCTTTGAGTCAACTGCAGCTTCCTGATGATGTAGGAAGGGCTGCCTAGATTTGGCGAGTTGACATAATCTAAGCGTGAACGTATAAGGCCTTGCACCAGTATTCTCTGAGTTCCGTTTGGAGACATTTGAGGGTCTTGCTAAGGGTTCTTAGAATACAGAAGCACGTGCCTGACACTTTATTTTGGCCTGAGAGGCCATGCTAAGGTCTTTATTCAGAAAAGCATCAAAGCTCTTTACTTCCGATTCAAGAGAAGGGTGGTCGCCCATGCATGATGGCCATAGGAGATGGTACCAGAGAGATAGATTGTTCCCGTCCACCATGACCTCTCTTTTTATCACATTTTAATTTAAGGCAACTAGTAGCCATCCAATTATTCACTCGTTCCATACAGGTAAACAGTTTTTCTGCTGTAAGACTGATGTTAGGTGCCAGGGAACTGGATGACACTTTTGTAAAGCTTGATGGACAGATGCCGGCTAAGGGGCTCAAATACACCTTAAAAAGGGTGGGGCTGAGAGATGAGCCCTGGCGCACTCCACAGTTGGCCTGATGGTCCTCCAACAAAGTGTCCTTACTTGACCTGAAAGTTTCTATTATCAAGGAATGAGGTCAGCTATTTAAATGCCTTTCCAGTGATACCTAGAGCCATCAGCCTATGTCTGAGGATGGAATGGGCGATAATATTGAAAGCTGCGCTTAAGTCGAGGACATTGAGCGCAGCTGATGCTCCTTGAACTAAAGTTTTCTTCAGGTACTCTGTGGCCATTAAGAGTGTCAGCTCTGTACTAGAGCCGGTGCTAAAACCAGTCTGCATCTGATGCAAGAGGTTATGGGTTTCCAGAAAGTGGGACTTATAGTAATTGACCATTTCTCTAGGATTTTACTGACACCCAGAAGCAGAGATATAGATCTATAGTTCTCTTCCTTATCAGGGCCTAGGAAGGGCTTTTTCAACAGCAGGTTAATGATTGCATGTTTCCAGTGGTCAGGGACCTGTCTGCTTTCAAGAGATAAATTATACATGGTTGTCTGGGCTGATATTATATCTCCACCTTTCAGCAAGATATCAATAGGGGTCGGTCCAAAGGGAAACTAGACTTAACTGTATTTCCTACTTCCCATACAGAAATTTTTCTTAATTGTGGAAAACTGAGAGAGCTGGGGAGGTTTTACTCTCTGGTATTTCCTCATTAGTAGCTGATTAAAAGTCTGGATTCCATGCCCAGGAGCCATAATTAGGCTGGGTTTTCTGAGAATGAAATTGGCAAGCTCCTTGCAGCAGTACTTGGAAGGAGGGATGGCTGCTCATGTGACTTAAGGTTTTATGGAGGAATTTACAATTGCATAGATGTCTTTGGATGATTTGGTGGACTGAGAGATCCTATCACCAAAGGCTGCTAATCTATCTTTCCTAATGGTATGTTGATATTTGTCAGTGCTGTTTTTTTTTATAAATGGCCTTCCTCTCTACATCATATTTTCTTTCCTCTCTCATATTCCCTCTTTAGCTCCCTGATCTCCAATGTGAATTATGAAGCACTAGTACTGGTTCGAGACGCCTTCTGGTTTCTTTTGGAATGAGCGCCTCTAGTGTCGACACAATCTATTCTTCAAAGGCCTGATAGACGTTGGCAGCATCTCCGGCTTGGTTTTGACCTGAGTCCTGTCCAAAGAGCAATGTTGAGTTTTGACAACTGTCTTGTCAGTTTAGTGTAGGGGATGCTGGATTTAGGTAATCCTGTCTTCATTATGGGGAACTTAAACAGTTACTGATCTGACCAGGGTACCGTTTGGGTAGTGAGGGAATCCTTATAGAAGGTGGTTATTTGGGAAGCCAAAAGTGAGGGCGTGACCAGTACTAAAGCCGGCCTTGACAATGATCACCTCTCCCATGATTTATCCTTTTCTTTCTTTGGATTCCTCATATGCCCCTTCCCCTTTAATATGCAAAGGAAATGAGATGCCCAATGGATTCCTATTTGTTCTCTTTTGCCCCAATTCTTACCCTTCCTAACACCACTCCACAGACCTTGTAAGGAGAGTTAGCATTGCGATGTCATACAGATAAGCACTGTGATATCATAGGGGTCAAAACATTTGTGGTAGTCCTTCCGGTAACCATGACATTTTGATGAATAAACATCCATCATGGCTCTTCTTTATATACGGCTGATAAACACTCTGGTCATTTTAATAGAGTGGTTTTGTTTTGTAATTCTTTTCATTAAAAGTTGTTCAGTGATACAGCAGTTAGGCAAGGGTAACTTTGCTTCATATACAGAGTACAGTTTACAATGGAATACATTCGACGTGCATCAAGGCCGATGATGAGTCTCACATATCTTCATCATCAAATTCCGTAATAAACACTTCCCTCAGACCCTTAGCGAGTTCTCTCACTGGGGAGATACATATATCACTGTATGTGTATTCCACTTTCCCCATTTTTTGTCCCGTTTTCGGGGTACCCTCAGGTCTTATACACATCTTTTTCAGAGATCATACATCTATCCATAGCTCTTGCCCATCCATCCAGCGTAGGTATCTCTCTTGTCCCCCACTTTAGAGCTATGTTTCACTTGACAAAGTCATTCCTAGTGTAGACCAAGATTGCTCTGCAGCAGTTACATCAGTGGCTTCCCATATGTTGAGCAAGCATAGTTCGAGTGTAGGCTGGATCTCCTTTTCATACATGATTTGCATCTGGTAAGTTATAGCCTCCAAGAATGGTTTTCTAACTGGGCATTCCCAGAGGGTATGAGAAGATGTGCCCTCCCTTGTTTAAAGTCTAAGACACACCGAGGCCTCCCTCCTCCACATTTCAGTCAGTGTACCACCAGAGAGATAGGTTCTGTGTAGGATTTTGAGCTGGATCAGTCTGTAATTCAGCGGAATGGCTACTTCCGCGGGGATGTCAGTGCTTCCTTCCAGTCTTCATCTTCTAAATTTCCTTAGTGTCTTTGCCAACACTCTCAAAGTCGCAGGAGTGGGTCTTGTAGATTATTACTTAGCTTTTGATATGTCATTGAAATTGCCTTTTGATTCATACGTTCTGATAGGAGTCAATCTTCCAGTGGAGATGCTTACGGCAAGACCTCACCCCGTGGAATGACAGTTGTCAGGGCACGGCATATTTGTAAGTATCTGAATACTTCCTGATTTGCCATTTCCTACTCAGACTGTAAAACTGAAAATAGGATTCCCTTTCCTCTCTGATAAAGTGCTTTCTAATGCAGGTAGTTGGATCTTGTCTGTGTAATTAATGAATATTTTTGGGTTGGATACATTCTTAATGTCTGTTAGTACGCTTGCCACCTTGGCACCATTTGTCGAGCTGCTAAATGCATGTGTGTGTTCACTCCAATTGATTAATTTTTTTGTGTTTGAAAAGCTTTATTAAATATAATAACAATGACATAAGCGGAAAAATAGAAGGCAAACAAGTCAAGAGAAGAGCTATAACAATGCTAATGTCGAATAAAGAATAAAAGCATTTTTTGATTTTAAAGGAAGAAGGGAGGGAAGGGGGAGAGGGGAAAGGAAAAATATGAGGTATGTTATATCAAGGCAACTTTTTAAAAAGAAAAGTAGTGGCAGAAGAAGAATAATATAATCAACAGTAAGAGAGTATCCAAAAGCATGCAAAACACAGCAAAAAGCAAATCCGTAATACAATAATAAAATACACGAGTATGAGAAAGTACATTCCTCAAGGCGGTTTGAAATTTTCGGAATTGATGGGAGTAGGAGGCTTTTGAGCCAAACAGTCTAAATATGAGGTAATAGGTAACCAATACAATTCTACATTACGAGGAGGTTTGCAAGAGGTGGCAAAGGAGACATCTAATCTATGAAAATGGCACAAAGAGTTCCACCAATGACGTATGGAAACATTTGCAAGGGATTTCCAGTTGGAAGCAATATGTTGAAATGCAAGTGCAATCATCAAATCAAATAGACCTATAGAGTATGAGGAAAGATTTAAAGAATCCGAGAGAGTTCCAAGAAAGAGAATAGGAGGTGAGTGTGGGATGGTAAGTGAGAAAATCTTGAAGATATAAGACCAAACATGCACCCAAAAAATGAAAACTGAGGGACAGAAAAAGAACATGTGGAGAAGGTTGGCATCAGGTGCATTACAGGTCCAGCAGTTAGAGGAAGAGGTGGAAGAAAAATGAGCTAGAGAAAGAGTGGAGAGATAGAGTCTATGATAGAAGAAAAACAGTGATTGAGTAAGTGAAGCTGAACGTGATATTTTCAAAATTTTGGACCAAAGCTTTTCCCAAAGGGAGATAGGCCAAGTACATCCCAGGTCCCTCTCCCAGGACAATTCAAATTTAAACCTAATTCTATCAGGATTAGAGGAAGAGAAAAAATTATAAATAAGAGATGCTTTAGGGATAGTAGCAAGAAGAGGAAGAAGAGGAGAAGAAGGGGTAGTAAGGGATGAGGAAGAAGGAAGGGAATAATAATGATCAAGTATAATCTCCATAAGAAGAGTATACTTCTGTAAGAAAGAGCGGGGACAGCTAAATTGAAGTTGAAATTGGGGAAAGGGACAAGGAGAAACACCATCAAAAAGTTGGTGAATCCAAATGATACCTTTAAGCCTCCAGGAGGACCAAAAAATAGGTTTATTGTGTAAGAGAATAAGTCAGTTATACCAGATGGGTAAAAGAAGGAAGGCTTCCAGTGAAATAAGCTGTGAGGAAACCAAGGGTTTAAGAAGAGAGGAGGAAAATTTAAACAAGGGAAGCAAGTCGTAAGGGGATTTAGAAGAGAAGCGTATAACCTCCTGGAAAGAAAAAGGAGATAAGGATGAACGCTCAATGTCAAGCCAAAGGGGAGAGAGAGGGAGGGACCCAGAAGATAGCCAGCGCGAAGCCTGACGGAGGGAGAAGGATTTGTGATAAAGGCGAAAATCTGGGAAGTTAACACCCCCATTAGATTTAGGACGATGAAGGGAAAGTAGAGAGACTCTAGAGGTTTTCTTCTTCCAAAGAAAAGCGGAAATAGAGGAATCAATGTGTTTAAAATATAAGGCGGGAATGTGAACTGGCAACATAGAAAGGGCATAAATAAGAATAGGGGCAATCATCATCTTAATGGAGTCAAGCCGACCCCACAAGGAAAGTAAAAGAGGATTCCAGGAGGAAAATAACTGATCAATTTGAGAAAGAACCGCAGACATATTTAGTTTAACAGAGGAAGATATAGATTTGGAAAACCAGACGCCAAGATATTTAATTTTGGAGTTATTTCAAGCAAAACCGGTAGAAGAAAAAAAGTGAAGAAGACAAAATTTAGTAAGTGGAAGGATTTCTGTTTTATCCGAATTATTCTTATACCCAGAGACATTAGAGAACGCCTCAAATTCAGCAAGCAAAGGAGAGATGGACGCTTCAGGGTCAGAAATAAATAAAAGAATGTCATCAGAATAAGCAGAGAGTTTTAACTGCTGATCTCCACAAGGAAACCCAAAAATAGAAGCATTTTGTCGAATAGAGGATAAGAAAGGTTCAAGGGCTAAGACAAAAAGAAGAAGAGATAGCGGACAACCTTGACGTACTCCTCGACGAAGGTTAAAAGATGAAGAGAGACTGCCATTTACAAGCACAGAAGCTTTGGGTGAGGAATATAATAAAGTGACCAATTAAATAAACTTGGAGCCAAAACCATGCCATTTAAGTGAGGCAAATAAAAAGGACCAATCCACCCTGTCGAAAGCTTTTTCGGCGTCTACAGAGATAGCAGCCAAGGGAATAGAGAGAGAGGGAGCCTTATTCAAAACATTTAAAAAGAGACAAGAATTATCAGAAGTGAGCCTACCCTTGATGAAACCACATTGTTCCTTACCGATCAGATGGGGCATGAAAGAGTCCAAACGTAGGGCAAGTAACTTGGCAAAAAGTTTGTAATCAACATTTACCAGTGATATAGGTCGATACAGAATTTGGGATCACGACCCTCCTTCGGAATAAGAAATATACTGGCATCCTGAAACATACCAGCAGCCTCACCTGAGGAAACGAAGGATTGTAAGAGCAACAAAAGTTTAGGAAGCAAGAGATCAGAAAAGTGCAAATAAAACTCCACCGGGAAGCCATCCGGACCAGGAGTTTTACCTTTAGTAAAAGAAGATAAGGCGGAAGAAAGTTCATGAAGGGTAAGGTCCAGATCAAGAGTCGAAAAATTAAGATGGGGTTTAAGAGGCAAGGGTAATTTCTCAAAATAGGATTGAAGCATAGCAGAAGAAGGGGGGACTCCGGGGTATACAGCTGTTGATAGAAAGACTGAAATTGGTTAAAAATATCTTTATCTGGGTAAAGAAGAACATTGTCGGGAGAAAAGATAGATTCGATGAAAGTACGTTCCTTACGAGATTTAGGAAATTTAGCTAAAAGCTTCCCAGATGTATTACGGCCACCATAATAACGAGCAGAGCTACGTAGAAGAATAGAAGATGCATTGTCCGTAATAAGTTTGTTAAAGGAGATCTTAGCATGTAAAAGTACAGGAGACATACAAGTGTCCGACGAAGTATAGAATTGGTGTTCTAGGCATTTAATATATGCAAGGGAGGACTTTCGTTTTTGAAGAAACTGCTTCTTCTTCTTGGATACAAAATCAATATTGAATCCTCTAGCGGTGGCTTTAAAGGAGTCCCAAAGAACAGAAGGAAGAATATTGGGAGTAGAGTTAGTTTGAGAGAAATCATTAGTAAAGAACGGAATGAGGAAGAAAAAGTAGGGTCAGTAAGGAGTGCAGAATTAAAGCGCCAGCGGAAGGCTTAGGCAGAGGAGGAAGTAAATCAATATCTGTTATGACGGGAGAGTGATCAGAAAGAACAATAGATTCAAAAGAAGAAGATATTAAATTTTGAGTGAGAGATGAAGACAGGAAGATATAATCCAGTCTAGAACTAGAGGCGTGAGGGTGTGAGAAAAATGAATAGTCTAATGTATCAGGGTGCATGAGTCTCCAAGAATCTGAAAAATGGGATTGAAGTAACGTATTTAGAAATTGCTTCTTTGATTTGTGGAGGAGAAAACGGACAGTAGATTTGCGATCTAAGAACGGGTCAACAACTTGATTACTATCACCTCCTAAAAGGAAAAAGTCATCTTTGTATTGAATACATTTACTAGTAATTAAAGGCCAAAAAGTATTATCGGGTTGAGTAGGACCATAAATATTAAGAATAGGGAGAGATATTGAGTTAATCAGTAACTTAACTAAAAGCCATCTTCCCTCTGAGTCCTTTTCTTCTAATAACACAGTACATTTCAACTTTTTATGAACTAAAATAGCAACACCATTTTTCTTATTAGAGGTAGGAGAAAATAAAACTGTACCAACCCAATTCTTTTTAAGTTTAGGAGATTCAACATCATTAAGATGAGTTTCCTGCAAAAGTACAATATCAGGAGTATAAGAATATAAGTGAGAAAGTACTCTCTGCTGTTTAATAGGGTTATTAAAACCTTTTACATTCCCCGAGATAACTCTAAATTTGCAACCCGCGTAAACAATATAACATTAGCAAGGAGAGTGAAAACATCTGAAAGCCGGAAAAAAGAGAGAAACTAAAAGTGAAAAAGAATAAAGAACGAGAATCAGATGAGAGGGAGATGGAAAGGAAAAGAAGAAAGGGAGGAAAAGAGGAAAGTAAAGAAGAGACAGTACAGATCCTAAGGATGACTGAAAGAACGTACCTGAAAAAGCAAAACATGAGGAAACGGGGAAGTGGCCACACTCTGCAAGGGAGCGAGTCGAACTACCAACCGCACCGGGGCAAAACATATCGGGAAGTTGACAATTTCACTCACGCAGACTGAGGGTCTATGTTGCAGGGGAAGGATCAGAGGAGACAACAGGAAGGAATCCACAAATCTACAAAGGAAATAAAACACTGAGTGACAATAAGAAAAATGACAAAAGGACTTAAATTATATATACAAAAAACAAATACTAATTCAAAGATGAGATAATATGCAATAAACACATTACAAATAATTAAACAAATGAATAATGAGACAGTTAGCCAGAACTAAGTACAGACGACAATCCGATCAGCCACATGAAGAGGTGGACGTGTCCATGGCACCATTAAAGTGGAGGTGAACAAAATCCTTCAGCTCACCAGGATCCTGAAAAGACAAAGTTTTATTTTGATGGGTGACTTTAAAGATACAGGGAGGAAAGAGGTCATATCTAGCACCCATTGAACGTAGAGGTGTACGAAACGCGTAGATTATTCCATCTGTTCCTGTTTTCCAAATCCTCAGTATGCTGGCGTAGGTCACAAACTGATTTCTCTAAAGAAGAGATGCGTTGGGAGTGAGATTGGACCTCTGACACCTGCTGCTCCACAGAAGAGATCCTAGCATCCATAGCTGACTACTTATCCTTTAAAAGTTGCATGTCCTTGCAGGTCTCCTCAATAAAAGGACGTAAGGCGCGAATCTCCTCCAAGAGCAATTCCATAGAAACTGAAGAAGATGACTTGTCTGGGGATGGAGGATCTTGCTTCAATCGTTTGGAAGACGCATTGGGAGGCGAAGACTTTTGCAATGACAAAGGTACTGAAGAGGAACGAGGCGGAACCTGCCCCGCCATTTGATCCGCAACTGTGGTGAGGTTGTAGCCTCCTGAGGAAGATAATACTTGAGAAGAGGTAGAAGGAACAAAGACAAACTTTGGCTTACGCAACCTGCCCATGCAAGGGCAGGCTGCGTAAGGGTAAGGTCCAGATCAAGAGTCGAAAAATTAAGATGGGGTTTAAGAGGCAAGGGTAATTTCTCAAAATAGGATTGAAGCATAGCAGAAGAAGAGGGGGACTCCGGGGTATATAGCTGGTGATAGAAAGACTGAAATTGGTTAAGAATATCTTTATCTGTGTTAAGAAGAACATTGTCGGGAGAAAAGATAGATTCGATGAAAGTACGTTCCTTACGAGATTTAAGAAAGTTAGCTAAAAGCTTACCAGATTTATTACGGCCACCATAATAACGAGCAGAACTACGTAGAAGAATAGAAGATGCATTGTCGGTAGTAAGTTTGTGAAAGGAGATCTTTGCATGTAGAAGTACAGGAGACATACAAGTGTCCGACGAAGTATAGAATTGGTGTTCTAGGCATTTAATATATGCAAGGGAGGACTTTCGTTTTTGAAGAAACTGCTTCTTCTTCTTGGATACAAAATCAATAATGAATCCTCTAGTGGTGGTTTTAAAGAAGTCCCAAAGAACAGAAGGAAGAATATTGGGACTAGAGTTAGTTTTTTAGAAATCATTAGTAAAAGAACAGAATGAGGAAGTAAAAGTAGGGTCAGTAAGGAGGGCAGAATTAAAGCGCCAGTGGGAAGGCTTAGGCAGAGGAGGAAGTAAATCAATATCTGTTATGACGGGAGCAAGATCAGAAATAACAATAGATTCAATAGAACAGGATATTAAATTTTGAGTGAGAGATGAAGACAGGAAGATATAATCCAGTCTAGAAGAAGAGGCGAGAGGGTGTGAGAAAAAGGAATAGTCTAATGTATCTAGGTGCATGAGTCTCCAAGAATCTGAAAAATGGGATTGAAGTATAGTATTTAGAAATTGCTTCTTTGATTTTTGGGGGAGAAAACGGACAGTAGATTTGCGATCTAAGAACGGGCCAACAACTTGATTACAATCACCTCCTAAAAGGAAAAAGTCATCTTTGTATTGAATACATTTACTAGTAATTAAAGGCCAAAAAGTATTATCAGGTTGAGTAGGACCATAAATATTAAGAATAGTGAGAGATATTGAGTTAATCAGTAACTTAACTAAAAGCCATCTTCCCTCTGAGTCCTTTTCTTCTAATAACACAGTACATTTCAACTTTTTATGAACTAAAATAGCAACACCATTTTTCTTATTAGAGGTAGGAGAAAATAAAACTGTACCAACCCAATTCTTTTTAAGTTTAAGAGATTCAACATCATTAAGATGAGTTTCCTGCAAAAGTACAATATCAGGGGTATAAGAATATAAGTGAGAAAGTACTCTCTGCTGTTTAAAAGGGTTATAAAAACTTTTACATTTCCCGAGATAACTCTAAATTTGTAACTGGCGTAAACAATATAACATTAGCAAGGAGAGTGAAAACATCTGAAAGCAGGAAAAAAGAGAGAAACTAAAAGTGAAAAAGAATAAAGAACGAGAATCAGATGAGAGGGAGAGGGAAAGGAAAAGAAGAAAGTGAGGAAAAGAGGAAAGTAAAGAAGAGACAGTACAGATCCTAAGGATGACTGAAAGAACGTACCTGAAAAAGGAAAACATGAGGAAACGGGGAAGTGGCCACTTTTTGCAAGGGAGGGAGTCGAACCACCAACCACACCGGGGCAAAACATATCGGGAAGTTGACAATTTCACTCACGCAGACTGAGGGTCTATGTTGCAGGGGAAGGATCAGAGGAGACAACAGGAAGGAATCCACGAATCTACAAAGGAAATAAAACACTGAGTGACAATAAGAAAAATGACAAAAGGACTTACAAAAAACAAATACTAATTCAAAGATGAGATAATATGAATAAACACATTACAAATAATTAAACAAACGAATAATGAGACACATGAAGAGGTGGGCGTGTCCATGGCACCATTAGAGGTGAGGTGAACAAAATTCTTCAGCTCACCAGGATCCTGAAAAGACAAAGTTTTATTTTGATGGGTGACTTTAAAGATACAGGGAGGAAAGAGGTCATATCTAGCACCCATTGAACGTAGAGGTGCACGAAACGCGTAGATTATTCCATCTGTTCCTGTTTTCCAAATCCTCAGTATGCTGGCATAGGTCACAAACTGATTTCTCTCAAGAAGAGGTGCGTTGGGAGTGAGATTGGACCTCTGACACTTGCTGCTCCACAGAAGAGATCCTAGCATCCATAGCTGACCACTTATCCTTTAAAAGTTGCATGTCCTTGCTGGTCTCCTCAATAAAAGGACGTAAGGCGCAGATCTCCTCCAAGAGCAATTCCATAGAAACTGAAGAAGATGACTTGTCTGGGGATGGAGGATCTTGCTTCAATCGTTTGGAAGACGCATTGAGAGGCGAAGACTTTTGCGATGACAAAGGTACTGAGGCGGAACCTGCCCCGACATTGGATCCGCAGCTGTGGTGAGGTTGTAGCCTCCTGAGGAAAAAAGACAAACTTTGGCTTACGCAACCTGCCCATGCAAGGGCAGGTTGCGTAAGGGTAAGGTCGAGATCAAGAGTCGAAAAATTAAGATGGGGTTTAAGAGGCAAGGGTAAGTTCTCAAAATAGGATTGAAGCATAGCAGAAGAAGAGGGGGACTTCGGGGTATATAGCTGTTGATAGAAAGACTGAAATTTGTTAAGAATATCTTTATCTGTGTAAAGAAGAACATTGTCGGGAGAAAAGATAGATTCGATGAAAGTATGTTCCTTACGAGATTTAAGAAAGTTAGCTAAAAGCTTCCCAGATTTATTACGGCCACCATAATAACGAGCAGAGCTACGTAGAAGAATAGAAGATGCATTGTCCGTAGTAAGTTTGTTAAAGGAGATCTTAGCACGTAAAAGTACAGGAGACATACAAGTGTCCGACGAAGTATAGAATTGGTGTTCTAGGCATTTAATATATGCAAGGGAGGACTTTCATTTTTGAAGAAACTGCTTCTTCTTCTTGGATACAAAATCAATAATGAATCCTCTAGCGGTGGCTTTAAAGGAGTCCCAAAGAACAGAAGGAAGAATATTGGGAGTAGAGTTAGTTTGAGAGAAATCATTAGTAAAAGAACGGAATGAGGAAGAAAAAGTAGGGTCAGTAAGGAGTGCAGAATTAAAACGCCAGCGGGAAGGCTTAGGCAGAGGAGGAAGTAAATCAATATCTGTTATGATGGGAGTGTGATCAGAAATAACAATAGATTCAATAGAAGAGGATATTAAATTTTGAGTGAGAGATGAAGACAGGAAGATATAATCCAGTCTAGAAGAAGAGGCGTGAGGGTGTGAGAAAAAGGAATAGTCTAATGTATCAGGGTGCATGAGTCTCCAAGAATCTGAAAAATGGGATTGAAGAATAGTATTTAGAAATTGCTTCTTTATAGGATACAAGACCAAGAACAAATATTCCAGCAGGTGTGGACCCCCTTTCTTTGCGATTCCTGAAATTCGAATTCTCTTTTCTTTCCCTCCCTATATATAGCTTTTCCCTTCTCCTTTTTCCCCTTTTCCTCCTTTTTTCCTCTTCCTTAATATATTACAGGTGTATATAATTTGTCACATACTGATTTATATTTATTATATTGTTTTGTAACCTATGAAATTGCCTATCTTTGAACTCCAATAAAAAATTATGACACAAAAAAAAGATTAACTTTTTCTCTCTGTTGGTGAGCACTTCGAATGATATATATGAATAAGGAAAATCAGGGGGGAGGGGGTGGGACATCCCGTTGGCACGCGTCGGTCAGATATAGGTCTTATGGACCTATTTGCCCGTAGGGGGGGGCTCCTGAGGGAGGGCTTACTGGGGGGGGGAGGGAGAGCACAAGGGCAAGGCACAATGGTACTGAAATACACTGGGATCACGAAGGGCACATTCTGAAACAGGTGTATGAGCAGTATGGCCGTAAGGAAGGAAATATGGAAACTAAAAACTGTGTTTTGTGTGTAGCAGATGTAATAGAGAGCAAATTCGTTAAAGAAAGAAATACAAGTGAACAGGTAGCCAACGGTCCTGGAAAATCTAGACATGACTCTTAGTTTCGTAACATGGAATGTGTGCGGCCTAAATGATGTCCAAAAGAGACAAAAGATAGGTATTCGATTACGTCAGATGAATGTAGACTTTATATTCTTGCAAGAGACACACATAATGAGTACGCAGGAGTATTGCCTCAATCAGTTGGGTTTTCATCTAATAGCAAGTTCTAAACAAGGTGCAAAAAATAGAGGGGTCGCTATCCTGTCAAAGAGTAAAAATCTGACAATAGGGAAGAAACTAGAGGATAAATGGGGAAGGTGGGCTATGACGGAGATTTTGATAGAAGGTGTATGGACAACGCTAGTGGCAGTTCACGGATCAACGCAGGATGACCCGGAAGTACTACAGTTTCTAGACTCTGAGTTAGCCGCCTGGCCCCCGCAGGTCATCATAGGAGGAGACTTGAACATTAATGGGGCAGAAGGATTGGGAACAGGACAGATTAGGAGTTATAAAGGACGGAAGAAAAGAGTTCACAAGGCCCTTGTGGATCTTCTGGTGAATAATAACTTGAATGATGTCTGGGGTACAATTAGATCAGAACAAAAAGGATATACATATTATTCTACGCCACATCAAATTTGTGTTAGATTAGATTATTTTATGATTTCTAACAATTTAATGACAAGGGTTAAGATTGATAGGCTCCCAAGAATTCTCAGCGATCACAATCCATTAGTACTGACGATGAAATCAGAAGGAGGAATAAGAATCAATCGGGTATGGACATTCGAAAGAAGGCTTCTCTTAGATGATGATTATATATCACATATGTCAAAATGGATCACTGAGTTTTTTTAAGACAACAGAGGAAGTGCTTCGGTGGGAGTCATATGGGATGCTTTTAAGGCGGGTGTTCGGGGTGAAACATGTAGCTATAGTACTCATAAACGAAAAATAGAAGGGCTCCGACAAAGGGAGTTAGAGAGAGCTGTGTCAGAGGCAGAAGAACAACTTAATAACTGTGTTATCAGAGGGGAACCAGCTGAACAATATACTATAGATCTAATAAAAGTAAAAAGTGAAGCTGAAGATGAACTGGCAAAAAAGGCGGCAGTATACTACACAATCAGAAGGGAGAAGTGTTATGAATATAATGAAAAAGTTGGGCATGTTCTCGCTATGCGCACCAGACAGATAGCGGCAGATGGGACTGTTAGGAAATTAGGGATGAAAATGGTAATTTGCATACAGATTCGGAAGAAATTAGGGAAGTATTCAGGAAATTCTACCAGACTTTATACGATCATCAACATTCTTGTGGTAACGAAGAGATTAGGGAATATCTTGAGAATATCCCAACCAAGAGGGTTCTGGACGAAGACGCAGAAAGATTAGAAAATCAGTTAGATGTTGATGAGATTAAAGAAGCTATGTGTTCTCTTCCTTCAGGAAAGGCTGCTGGTCCGGATCAGAAACCCTTAGAGTTTTATAAAAATTTCTGGGGAATGCTGGCTCAAGAGTTAAGTAAAACGATTCAAGCTGCTCAGCTGGGTGAGTCTATTCCAGAGTCTTGGGGGGGTGCAGATATCGTGTTAATTTTAAAAAAAGGAAAGCCGCCTAATGAGCCTGGGTCATATCGTCCTATTACCTTAAGGAATAATGACACTAAAATATATTCAAAAGCCTGGCAATGAGATTTGCTGGGTTGATAAGTGCTTTAGTCAGCTGCAATCAACACGGTTTTATTCCCGGAAGAGGAACAACCCACCACACCCGGAAAGTCATAACATTGTTTGATGCCGCCGAGGTCACAGGAGATCCGATGGCAGTAATGTTGCTGGATGCTGAAAAAGCATTCGATCGGGTCTCCTGGGACTATCTGTGGCATACATTAGTAAGAGCTGGATTTAGGGGTGGTTTTATAAAAGCTTTACAGACCCTGTATAAAGAACTGGTCGCGGCTTTAAGAGTCAATGGGGGCGTCACGGGACAATTTATGATTAAAAGAGGAACTCGGCAGGGGTGCCCATGTTCCCCTTTATTGTTTGCCATGTATATGGACCCATTGATTCGTAAGTTAGATCTATGTCCAGAGATAACTCCGTTACCTACCTTGTTGGGACCCTGTAAAATACTTGCTTACGCTGATGATGTGGCAGTGATAACACCAAACCCCACTGAGGCAACTGAATTTATAGAAGAAGAGGCCCGTAGATTTGGACAGATATCGGGGTATGCCCTAAATGCTTCAAAGACCCAGATTATTAAAAACTCAGCGACCATATGTGACGATAACCGAGTGGTCCAGGCAGGGACTTATTTAGTAATAAGCATCTCAGCTGATATAAACAATTTGGTGGAAAAAAATATTGCTCCAATAATAAATAAAACAAAGAAAGACCTGGATCGGTACGAAAATTTACATCTATCGTTAGTAGGTCGAGTCAACATCATCAAAATGATGGTGTTGCCAAAATTTCTGTATATTTTTAGGGCAGTACCACTCCTATTTGATAATAAATGGTTCAAAATATGTGAGCAAATGATTAACCGGTTTATATGGGCTAGAGGAAAGACACGCAGGGCATTGAGATACATGTCACTCCCGCGGGAGCGAGGGGGTTGGTCTCTACCAGATCTAAAATTGTATTATTGGGCTGCTGCATTCCAAAACATGTTGGGATTGGTTGGGGGGGCTGAGGTGGATGGATGGGATAACATTGGTTCACTTGCCATTTATGGTTTGGTCTTGGGTAAAAATGCGGAAAATATTTTTTTGAGATTTACTGAGGAAAGTTACTACAAAAGAACACGGTTTAAGACTATGATGGCTGCATATAACATATGGAAGGGAATATCGAAAAAGATAGGAATTGGGAAATACAATGCTTATACCTGGTTTAAAAATAACCCTTCCCTGCCTAGTATGGTTTTTACAGGAGTTGTATTCCAAGATTGAGAGAGGCAGGGGATAAGAAAGATCAGAGATATTCAGGGATCCCATGGTATATTACAATTTGCAGAATTACAGAATAGATATACTTTAAATACAAAACATTTTTTTAAATATCTCCAAATAAGAAGTTGTATATTAAATAAAAAAGGTGGGTCTTTGGGTTTTGACAGAAATGTATTGATGGACCTTATAGAAGCAGGCTCTGATTGTTCCATAAAGAGATTTTATCTGGAAATGACACTAAAGAAGGATGATTTGGAGAAATGGATTAATAAGTGGTCTGTAGATCTGGATATAACCAGTGATATCTTTTCAGAGTCACTAGAGATGGGAAGAAAATTGCTGTGCTCATCATCTCTACAGGCTCAACATTACAAGATCTTATATCATCTGTATTATACGCCTGGGAAAATTGCTCAATGGGGGGGTCTATCGGGAACTACCTGTTTTAGGTGTGGTAGCGCGGAGGCGGATTTGATGCATATTTTTCACTTTGCCCGCAATTAGATAGAGTAAAACAGGACATTGGAAATTTTCTTCAGAATGTATTATCAACCACAATAGAATTAAATTCAGCTGTAATGTTACTAGGAGTTAGCCCTGAGGGCCATGTGAATAATGGAAACTTTGTATTTGTTGTAATGGCAATTTTTAGATTGCTAGTGGCCTCGGCATGGCTTGATCCTAATCCTCCCACATATCATCAATGGTTGGGCAAGGTATTATCAATACAAAAATTAGAATCCGCTATATATGCTAGGAAGGGGAAAAAAGGTAAGAAACTTGGTATGCAAATATGGGAGCCTCTCATTCGGTGGAAACTAGGTTCTGATCATTGATCATTGGGGGGGGGGAGAAACTGAGAGTGTATTGTATGAAATTCCCTGTATCTATTGCTTATATGGTTTATCTTGGAACAACTATGTATGATTTGGTATTGTATACCTTTATATTCCTATTGTATATATGAATGTGTGCTCTACTACTTTGTATTCTACTGTGCCCTGCTCATGTTTTAAGGGGAAAAAAGGGGGGGAAATTCTTCAATAAAAATATTTAAAAAAAAAAAGAAATTCCTTCCTGCTGAACGCCGTAGCATTGGAGACGTCTTGTGAGAGAAACACTCTTTGACCCATCCAGGAAATTTGGCACTTAGATCTTGCTGCGGAGAGGACTGATAATAGATCTGTGAACTTTAAAAAAAAAATAATGACACCTCTTGGTTTAGGAGAGTCTGATGAATGCGGGCCACGTCTATGGGCTCTTTGAATGCTGAGAGCAGTGGTAGGAGGCATATCCAGCAATTTGGGAATAAAAGAGTTGAAAAATGTTACAGGATCGTCCCCTTCCAAAGATTCTGGCAGAACATAAACGCGTAGATTATTCCATCTGTTCCTGTTTTCCAACTCCTCAGTCTGCTGGCGTACGTCACAAACTGATTTCTCTAAAGAAGAGATGCGTTGGGAGTGAGATTGGACCTCAACACCTGCTGCTCCACAGAAGAGATCCTAGCATCTCCTCAAGAAAAGGACGTAAGGCGTGAATCTCCTCCAAGAGCAATTCCATAGAAACTGAAGAAGATGACTTGTCTGGGGATGGAGGATCTTGCTTCAATCGTTTGGAAGACGCATTGGGAGGCGAAGACTTTTGCGATGACAAAGGTACTGAAGAGGAACGAGGCGGAACCTGCCCCGCCATTGGATCCGCAGCTGTGGTAAGGTTGTAGCCTCCTGAGGAAGATAATACTTGAGAAGAGGTAGAAGGAACAAAGACAAACTTGGCTTAACCAACCTGCCCATGCAAGAACTATAGGGCTCCAAAATGAAGATGGGCGGCAACCACCAATGAGTAATTGCAGATGCAGGGGTTAATTGCTCTTAGGAAAAACAGAAAGCTGAAAATACATTAAAAAATATCGTAGAATCATCAATATAGTCCTGAGTCAATGACACATAAAAACATGGACTGTGTCAAATATATTCCTCAGGCAGAAAGGGAGTCGCTAGGTGGCACTGAAAAATATTTGAGGAAGGGAGGAACAGTCAAACACGAGTTTTCATGTAGTTACTTATTCAGGGCGCATAGCAGACATAGCAGGAACAAGGCAAGCCAAAGAGAAAAGGACCAGCAAAGTAGAGTCAATAGGGAAGGCTAAATCATGCAGCCACTGCATCAGAACTGGAGAGAACATGGGCACATCTCAGAGCAGTATAAGTAAGCACACTGCAAAAATGATCCACAAAACATTTTTATGCTGAGTTAGGCAGAGGGAGAGGTGAAGCCCAGTCCATAAATGCAGCGCATACCAAGTCTGTTTGAGGAGACATCTAGGGAAAGGCAGTGGTGGCACTGCTGACTGAAAAAACAGCAGCTTTAACATGAGGAGAAAACAGACATTGCGAGCAAAGTACAAAGTGGCTGAAAGTACCTAAAATAGCTGTGTCTGATATCCGAAGGCAATATTGCTGGAGCCTGCACAATGGAGTGCGAGGTCCGCATCTCGCTAGTCAGCCGTGGGACCCTCGCAAAATGGCGGCGCTGCCGACAGGAAGAACGTTATTGCAGAATTGCGCTCCATACATGCCAGTTCCTCAAAAAAGGGCATTCATTGTGGTCCCCCTGAGTTCCAGTACAGGAAACCGATCTCAAGCAGCATCAAAGAGTGATAAATCTGCTCCAAAAGCCGCAGCAGAGTCCCGGTGCGGCGGAGCTCCCTCACGGTGCGGCCATCTTGGTCGGCGCCGAAACCACGCCCCCTAATTGATTCATTTTTAAAATGTTGATAATAAAAAATGGCATCAAGTTCATGCTGCTGGTGGTAATAATACAAAATTGCAAATACCACGAGCGGTAATCCCAGCAAACTGCTTTTTTGGGAGGAGCTGTAATTTACAGCTGAGTAGATGCAATGTAATCCTGGTTCAAGTAAGTAAATGTCTACATTCATGAAACATATAAAAACTCAATGATTAGGCACAAAATGAATTTTAACTTTCGGAATAATTGGCACACAGACTCTGAAGGAAGCCCTGAGGTGGGGCCCTCAATGAAGACTAGCACCAGATACATATACTAATTCCTGTGATATGTTCAGGCTGTGGCCAGCAAATACACCCATAATTGTTCCTGATGCTGCAATATTCAGTGCAAAGCATTGAAAGTCCAGATAGATACAATTTCAAATGTAAGACATGTACTGCTAGAACCTACTACTATTTCTAGAATCAAGCAATATAGTGTTTGAATAACATTGTTTCTAGGCAGTCATTCAAGTGAATATAATAATATTTTGCTACATTACTTGCTGAGGGGCATGAGAGTCTAGCATTGGCACGGGTGGTGAAGAACTTTCAATCATAAAATGCAGAAACTGCCTATTAGTTGTCCGATAGAGAGCATTTCCTCCCTTTATTTAAAGACCCATGCGAGAACTAAGGATCATCATTAAAAAATTAATGTAAGATGTTTTTGAATCATAATAATGACACGTTTTGCGGATCAATAATCCAGAACATGGCCTGGAATTAGGCTTTCTAGACCCCCTGACACTAAAGACGTTGTCAATGTGCCAAACAGAGATAGAAAGCCAGTTGGATATCAACCACCCTGCAACCCACTGAGCAATAGCTGAAATGGATGTATTTCTGTTAACAATCAATCCTATGAGATATCATAGGGATAATTTGTGAAATTCTAACCATTTTTTATTAAGGAAAGACACTCTCATGAATACTAGGAAAACAGTAGTACATTTTAGGATTTATTTTTAAAAATTAAAACCATGTCCTAGTGCACACAATATGAATAATAACCATTATGAATGCAAACAATACTATACCAAATAATTCCCTTAAAGGTTCAAAAGTAAATAGTATTGTGACACAGAGGTTAAATCAAAACGCTTCTATTTATGTCAATATTTATAACCAGGCCCTCTCTCTTTGGCTAGCTAAACTAATTTTAGCTCAAAAGAAGGGACCTAATTTGAGTTTCAAAGGTGGTTCGTATATGCTACCTGCTCAGAGCAAAGAAGTAGTGTTCAGTATAAATAGCAGTGTCACCTGGTATCGTCTCTGTTGACAGGCAGACAAATAAGCCTGCTGAACAAAGGCTAAATGTTCCTCCCGCTTGCCTTCAACAAAATGAAGGTGATACAGCTTGGGATGGCCTTAGTCCCTGGGTCTCTGGTAAGAAGTTCCTCTCCATCACTCACACTTTTTTCTTAACTTCTATAATGTATCTGATCATTGTTGAATCTTTCTACAATAAACAATTAGCAGTAAAAGGTCTTTGCAACCTCTCATTCACTTATAATCTGGTAATCCATGTACATTGTTTAATAACCTGGTTAATAATTTCAAAACAATTGTTGGAACAGAGAACTACATTCAGATACTTCATTATCATGTTGCAGTGAAGAGTGATATGAATAAAAATGTATTTCATATTCATCATTTATATTCAAATTGCTAACATATGTAATTCAAAAAAGGGGAAACCTGAAAGGAAAAAACATGATTATTCTAACATTCCTTGAATGATAAAAAGGTGTATGCAGTGAAAATATGTGTGTGTATATGTATGCTGTTAGAAATGGGGGTCTCTAGTTGGCAGAGGTAGGTACCTTTTTCCAAATAGGGACCCTTGCTTCTAGTCAGGGTAAGGGTGATACACACTTTAGATGACCCCTGCTCACCCCCTGGGTAGCTTAGCACGAGCAGACAGACTTATGCAAAAGGCAATGTGTAAAGTATTTGCACTCAAAACAGACAGGGATCAGTGATAACACCACAAATGGACACCACACCAGTTTAGAAAAATAAAGTATTTTTATCTAGACTCAGCAAATACAAATCGACAAAAATCCAACATACAAGTTTTAATAAAATGACTTTAAAAAGGTTTTAGGCAACGGGGTCCATAGAAAACTATGGATGCGTAACTTGTCTCAAAGTACCTGTAGTTATGACAAAATTCACAAGGACAAACAGCCTCAGCGATGGGAGGCATAAAAAAACAAAGAGATGCATTGTTTCCTGAGACCTTGGGGATGCGATGCAACAGTTCTGCTGCACGCAGGACAGAGGTACGTCGGGTCCAGTCTGTGGTAGGAAAGCGAAACGTCGAATCTGAGGTGTCTCTGATCCACAGGTGATGCGTCAGGAAAACTTCCCGCACAGGTAAGATGTGTGACAATCTGGGATATGTCGGCGCTCCATGCAGTGGAGTCAAGCGGTGCTGCTTTGGTTTCCTCAGGAGCGACCCCTCGATGCGTTGGTTCTTGCAGCGGTGAAAGGCGCTGCATCAGCTTCAACAGCGGCGTGGCGATGTGTGGAGATTCTTCTCGCACGGCAGTGCTGCACCAGAAAAACTGCTGCAAGAAGAGCGATGCGTCGAGTTTCTTGTAGTTGCGTTGCTTTTCTAGCTGTGAAGAGCAGAAACAACCTCCAGAGGTCCAAGACGGTCACAGGCACCTCCGGGCAGGTCAGAACTCCCAGCAAGGAAGTTCAGGGTTCACCCCCTACATCACACCCAGGACCCTTATGTCCTTGTCAGCTAACCTCCTCAAACCCCCCAGTTTTAGATGTAAAACAAAGGGAGGAAAAACAGTGGCTGGCTTGGGAATCAAAGCCTGGAACCTAATGCCAATTCATCTGAGATTGTCAAAAACAGAAACACAATTTAACAGGGCACTGAAAACGTGGATATTCGAATCCTCAGATGAATTCTGTCTCTCACTCATTTAGGATTTCCTGGGCTTCCTCTTACCTCCAAACCAGCGCCAGGTTGCTCCTTTCGGTGTGGCAGTTTAGCGCTTTATAAATACCCCATTCAATTCAATTCAATTCAAGTGGAGCTGGAGGTGAAGTCTGTGCCCCTGAGACATCAAAACAGGAGGCAAGCTCTACCCAAGCCCTTGGAGATCTTTTTCAAGCAGAAGACACAGCACACAGCAAAGTCCTTCTCCTTTCCTTGGCAGAAACAGCTACTACGAACCAACCCCAGATACACAGCAAAGGGGAAGTACTTCTCAGTTTCTCCAGCTCTTCTCCTTGGCAAAGGTCCCTCTTGATTCCAGAAGTAGTATACAGTTCAGGGGGTTTAGGTCTAATATGTATAACCCTATATCTTTGTTCTCTTTGTGAAAGGATCTCTGAGCCCAGTCAAAACCTGTTCTGTCCTCAATGGTAAAGTATGACCACAGGGTAGGAGACAGCATTGTGCAAGGGAGACAGGCCCTATTCAGGTGCACAGAAATCTCCTCCCACTACTCTAAGTTCAGCCAGGGTCTATTCAGCCCAGCTCTGGATTATCCGGTAAGGGCCAGGCACACGCCACCCCCTCATTGGCTGTCTACAGTGAATGCACATCCCCAAACCCTGTGAGTACAAAACTAGACAGTCAATACACAAACAGGCAGAGGCACACAGAATGGTTAAACGAGAGAAAATGCCTACTTTCTAAAAGTGCCGGACAGTATAAATTAATAGAAACAAATGCAAACCTAGTATAATTAATTGCTAGGCTGACAAACCATTTGTGATTGATCACTTGTATTTTATGAAAAAGGATCTTGAACAAATATTTTGGCATCAAGGGGTACACACCACATTTACAGAAGTTCACAAGTGCATTGAAAAAACCATATACAATACATTGAATCAAAACATACACATATAACAATTGTGATAACAATAGATATAAACAACTGTGCAATGCCTCAAAAAGTTACGTTTGTTGAGGCACCAATCATGGATGAAAATGAACAAGTGGACAAGCAAGATGACAAACCAGCCTACTTGTTTCCACCACCACTAGATACGCATTTATAATTTATCATATGGTGCAAAAAATAGGAAGACACAAAACTATGCAGCAGTGTAGAATTTGTGTGAGTTATATTCCTATTATGCCCTGGTGGTTCAGTATCTGGGTGGAGCAGGACGCCGACGCGTTTCAAACCCGTTTAATAGGTTAAGGGTTCTCCTCAGGACAAGGATTGGGGGGTCATTGTCGCTGTGAATTTAATAAAATGGTATCAATGAAAGGCTGACTAACACCTCACTGAAACTCAAACACTGTAAGGAAACAAGCAAATACCTGGCTGCCTTTGGTTGAACATCTGTTGCATAGCACTGCCATCTTGGAGTAAACTATTTGTCCTAGCGGGCGCTCCTGACCTTTGTTTAAGTTATGCTAGCACCAATGGAGTATATTATTGAACTACATGTCCCACCATGCCGTTTTTCACTCATCGCGCGTTAAATAGACTCGGACACGCCCCCTATTCACTTGCGTTGCCAGTTTCTTGCCGCTTGGGTGCCTGATGCATAGCTCGATTGACTCGTCTAAAACGTAAGTCCCTTTTAAACAAAATTGTAAAGATCGAGCGAGCGCGATCCCGGTTCCTCACTAATTACCGCTCCCCTTTGGTTTCACAGTTGCCGAACTGCCGCGGCGGCAGCCGCTCGGGTTCGTGCATAGACCCAAATATCTGCTAACTAAGGTAGGATGCATTTTCAACTTCTGCTACAAACAGCTACGTGTGAAGACGTTAACCAGGGTCTTATAAGTTGGGATCGTAACGCGATGTGTTGTTTACTTTCCCTAGGCACATCATAACAGCAATTGATTTTATGCGCATCAGCACTCTATACACTCTTTAGTGTTTTAAACATCAAGGTACGTGCCCATAGTCAATTTCTTTTGGTACACGGAGGCTCAGAGTGTCTTATAAATAACAGAGACTAACTAGGGTTTATATCCTCTTATTCACAGGGAGTATCCTGATATTCCAAGCATAAGGTATTTGCTTGTTTCCTTACAGTGTTTGAGTTTCAGTGAGGTGTTAGTCAGCCTTTCATTGATACCATTTTTTAAAATTCACAGCGACAACGACCCCCCAATCCTTGTCCTGAGGAGAACCCGTAACCTATTAAACGGGTTCGAAACGCGTCGGCGTCCTGCTCCACCCAGATACTGAACCACCAGGGCATAATAGGAATATAACTCACACAAATTCTACACTGCTGTATAGTTTTGTGTCTTCCTATTTTTTGCACCATATGATAAAGTATAAATGCGTATCTAGTGGTGGTGGAAACAAGTAGGCTAGTTTGTCATCTTGCTTGTCCACTTGTTCATTTTCATCCAGGATTGGTGACTCAACAAACGTAACTTTTTGAGGCATTGCACAGTTGTTTATATCTATTGTTATCACAATTGTTATATGTGTATGTTTTGATTCAATGTATTGTATATGGTTTTTTCAATGCACTTGTGAACTTCTGTAAATGTGGTGTGTACCCCTTGATGCCAAAATATTTGTTCAAGATCCTTTTTCATAAAATACAAGTGATCAATCACAAATGGTTTGTCAGCCTAGCAATTAATTATACTAGGTGTGCATTTGTTTCTATTAATTTATACTGTCCGGCACTGTGGTTTGTTTGTTTCATAAGAGTGGTCCAAGCCGGTCAGAGACAGAGTCAGAGACAGGACCCAGCCTTCCCCTCTTTTTTCTACTTTCTAAAAGTGGCATTTTTAAACACACAATTTAAAAATCATTTTACTAAAAGATGCTTTATTAAATTCTGATGTTGAGAGAGCCTAAACTTTATTTCTCCATCTTGTTCCAATATGAAGTTATATTTATAAGATGTTATAAATAAACTCTCATTCTGTCCTATAGGGCAAGATAGCCTTTCAATAGTTAAAAACTAAATTGGCAGTATTTCACTATCAGGACATGTCATGGGTTGCCTTATATGTAAGAAAAAGGAAGGTTAGGGCCTGGCAAGTGAGTGCCCTTGCAAAGTCAACATGGCAGTTAACAACTGTGCACAGGCACTGCACTGGCAGGCCTGAGTTACCTTTTCAGAGCTACTCATGTGGGTGGCACAATCAGTGCTGCAGTCCCACTAGTAGCATTTGATTTACAGGCGCTGTCACAGCCAGCAAAAACGAAATCCAACATAACATCAAAAATATAGGAGGGAGAGGAAAAAAGTCATGGAAAACCAAGGAAAAGATGCCAAGTCTAACATATGCGCAATGAAAAATGAAAGAAGCCATACTATTATTTTTCATCTTGAAGTATTGTGGTAGGTAAAAAAAATCCAAAAGTTCCACATTGTCCTCTTTTAAATTAATTGCCACTGCAGCCTGTGTGTAGTTTCAAACTGCCATTTCGACCTGGTAAAATAACCATTTTGCCAGGCCTCAACTTTCCTTTTGAAATCATGCAAGTCACCCTTAAGGTAAGCCCAAAACACCCTCTAGGGCATGGTGCAGTGTATTTAAATGGTTGAACAAACAGCGTGGACGGACCCGCTTGTAGGAAAAGGGGGGGAAGCCGACTTACTTGTAATCAGATTTACAAAGATGCCAGGAACCCATTTGGTTTGTTAAAAGACCCCACCTACCTAGTTAGTGGCATGCTTCATCATTGGGATCCCAACCGGGTAGCCGAGTGCCACTCGGACATATACTTTTAGGTTTTACATGTCCTGTGGTGAAAAACTCTGAAATTTATTTTTCACTACTGCAAGACTTACCTCCCGGTGGGGATAACATTGGGTTTCCTTATAACATTTAATAAGTGATAACTTTTGAATGGAAGCAGGTGGGAATGCCAAGTTTGGTCTCAAATTAATTGTAATTTAAAACCCTATTTATGGTAAAGTTGGATTTTAAGTCAAAAGACTGAAAATGGCACTTTTAGAAAATGTGCATTTCCTTGTCCTTACTATTTGGTGCCTGCAGCCTGTATCCTGAGTCACATAACTAGATGAGGCTGGCAGTTGGCCTTTGTGTATTCCTCACAGACAGTAATACAAAGGGGGACTAGGTGATGTCAGGATGGGCCATCTTGTCATGATTCGGGGGCAGAGCTGGCACCTACCATACTTTTATTTCAAAGGGGCTGCCTCAGCACACTCTAAAAGGACTTCACATTAGTCTGTTTCACCCCAGACTCCTCGTAGCCAGGACGATGCAGCGAAACACATCTCGACTCAGGACCTCGCATCACAGCATGTCACAGCTCCTGATCAGCAGCATCATCGGAGCTGACACAGCGCTATGCAACTTGACATAGCATCTTGCCACTCTCTATCGGCAGCCCCATTAGCCACAACTAGACGCAGTGCAATGCAGGACCTCACATCTCATTCTTAATGCAACCAGGCACATTGCCAGGTGGGCTGAACTCCTGTACATAGCCCATTTTCCATCCTGATCAGCGTGAACTTGTGACTTTGTTGGGCATGACCACATAACCCCATTTGGCGCTTTGCACTTGTTGGTGCAATTTTTACCTACAACATTAAAATTGCACAGCTCAAGTTCTACTATTGGATCTTGTTATTTTTGGCATCATTTTATTCATTATTCTAAAGTCTAGATTGATGAAGGATTTTTCCTATATTGTGTTTTCACTTTATTACTGTTTGAAGAGCTGCATACTTACTTTACACATTGCTTCTAAGTAAAGCCTAACTGATTTTGTGCCTAGCTACCAGAAGCACAGGTTAACTTTATTGACTTTTATAGTTCACCCTGACAGGGATTGTGGTTGTTGCTTTAGAAGGGTTAACACTCCCCTTAACCAATAACACAATTTCTCACACAACCTAAACACGTCACATACAGCATAACAATACATCTCACATACCTGAACTTTAATAACACATCGCAAATGTCACACAAGACTCACAACTCACAGAAACCTACTACCCTATTTATGCGTACACTCCAAATCATTTATGAACAGCACTGCCAATGATCTGCTCTGGAAAATCTCAGCACCGGTAATTGCACTGGAGAAATCCACTGTCTTTCAGGAAAGGCTAAAGAGTAAAGACCCCCAAAAAACTAAAGGTGGTCTCTTGGCATATCGAGGTGCTCTTTAATCTGAAACCATCCTCTTATACCAAAATTTGTGGGAGCAAAACTGTCCTAAAAATATGTACACCCCAACATTTTAAATCAGCGGTCCTCCCACAGATTGAATTGTGCATGAAAGCACCCCCTAAACCTCAATTAGCAGAGTAATCATTCAAAATAAGTAAGGGACCCACTCAATAACAGAGTTCTACATCAATTAAAAGTTAAAGGGTTTTATTACAAAAATGCCAAAAGGAGTATGCTAAATCAGAATTAAGGGCCCCATTACGATATCGGGCGGATTACCTCCGCGCCACCCAGGCGGAGGCAATCCGCCCGACAACCACTCTCGTGTTCCCCTCCGCCTGATTAGGATGGCGGAGGGGACAGCGGCGGACGGAAAGACCGTCCGCCACTTTACCGCCGCGGTCGGCTTGCGACCGCGGCGGTAATAGATTAATGTGGTGGCGGTGTCCAATGACCACCGCCGGCCATATTACAATTGCAAAAAGCAGAGGCCTTTCCTTGGCGTCAATGCCGCCACGGAAAGGCATGCGGTGATTGCTGCGGGGGCCCCCTGCAAGGCCCCCAGGTTGGCGCCACTGTCTGGGGGGGCACATGGGGGTACACTATGGTACCCCCCACATTTGCATATGCAAAGCTGCAGGCATCGCGCAGTGCCTGCCGCTTTGCATATGCAAATGCAAAAGAGCATTTTTTACATTGTGGCGGGCGGTGCAGAGTGCACCGCCCGCCACAATGCAAACACTACAGGATGTGCCCGCCACTGTGGCGGGCACATCCTAATTCCCCCCACGGGACCCCCGCCCTTATGGCGGGCGGTCCCGTTCTACGATAGGGTGGCGGGCGGACAATGTCCGCCCGTCATCCTAATGGGGCCCAAAGTCTCAAATGAGCAGCAAAATCAAAAGCAAGTTGGGCAGCATCCCCTGTAGTCCAGGAAAGCCTTCCGGCACAACTCTAAAATCAAGGGGTTCTTATACACATTTCTCGTATAATAAATTAGGAAAACTGAAAAATTGTTTTGGTTTGAGCAAAAGTATAATTTCATTAGTAAATACAGAGATGGTCTAACAAATGGTGCACAGACATAATATCGAGTCCAAAATATCGTCTGGACTTAATATCGTGTATTTTATATCGAGTGGACAAAATATCGACAGGACAGAATATCGACTACAAAAATATAGTTTTTAAGGTAAGTGAAGTAATATCGACTGTAAAAAATATAGATAGTTAAAATATCGAAGTATATAATATAGATAGTAAAATATGTCGAATTTTTAATAATATATAATTTTTTATAGTGTATTTTTATGTAATAATATGTGTGAAAATTGTGTATTTATGTTATAAATAATTATATTTAACTAATTTAGTTTTAATAATTTTTGCGTAATTTTAATCTGTAGCGGGTTGTGGGTTTATAGGGGAATAGGGTGGGAAGTAATTTAATTATAATTAATTAAATATGTAAATTTATTTATTGATAGTAATTAGTAATTAATTGCTAATTATTTATATTTGTTAAATAATTTTAATAAAATAGTTAATTAATTAAGAGTAATAGATTAATTGTTAATTATGTAAAATAAACTAATTTAAATCTGTAGCGGGTTGTGGATTTATAGGGGAATAGGGTGGGAAGTAATTTATTTATAATTAATTAAATATGTACATTTATTTATTGATAGTAAATAGTAATTAATTGTTAATTAATTTATATTTGTTAATTAATTAATTTAAAACAGTTAATTAATTTATATTAATTGATTAATTGGTAATTATGTAGATGTAACTAATTTAATTTATGTAGCGGGTAGTGGGTTTATATGGGAATAGGGTGGAAAGTAAATTATTAATTATTAATTAAATAATACAACTAATTACAATTTATTTATTTGAAAATAATTGTAATATTTGTGTAAATTATAAAATATTTATTTGTTAATGTTTAATTAATTAGTATTAATAGGTGAATAATTTAATTAATTATTCTTAATTATTTTTTGTTAAATTAATTATTAATAGATATTTATTTGTAGATTTTTGAATAATATATGAATTATTTACTTTCCCTAATGTTGTATTCTCTGGAGTGGGAATAGTAATTGTAACCCCTACACTATCCAATGCTTTCCCTACTGTTGCACCTACTGGAGTGGGAATAGTAATTTTAATCCCTACGCTATCCAATGCTCTCCCTACTGTTGCACTCTTTGGAGTGGGAATAGTAATTTTAACCCCTACGCTATCCAACGCTTTCCCTACTGTTGCACCCACTGGAGTGGGAATAGTAATTTTAACCCCTACGCTATCCAACACTTTCCCTACTGTTGCACCCACTGGAGTGGGAATAGTAATTTTAACCCCTACGCTATCCAACGCTTTCCCTACTGTTGCACCCACTGGAGTGGGAATAGTAATTTTAACCACTACGCTATCCAACGCTTTCCCTACTGTTGCACCCACTTGAGTGGGAATAGTAATTTTAACCCCTACACTATCCAACGCTTTCCCTACTGTTGCACCCACTGGTGTGAGAATAGTAATTTTAACCCCTACGCTATCCAACGCTTTCCCTACTGTTGCACCCACTGGAGTGGGAATAGTAATTTTAACCCCTACGCTATCTAACGCTTTCCCTACTGTTGCACCCACTGGAGTGGGAATAGTAATTTAAACCCCTATGCTATCCAACGCTTTCCCTACTGTTGCACCCACTGGAGTGGGAATAGTAATTTTAACCCCTACGCTATCCAACGCTTTCCCTACTGTTGCACCCACTGGAGTGGGAATAGTAATTTTTACTCTTTTGTTATTGTACGTTAATAATATTGGCTATTTTTTAATTATATTTTGTTACTATATATATATGTTTTAAGAAATATGATTAAATATTTTTTATTTTTTACTTTCATTAAAAATTTAATTATCATTAGTTAATTTAAGTATTCTTAAGTATATTTTAGTACTTAGTTTTTAATATTAATTTAATTTAATAGTGTTTTTAGTAAAGTCGATATTTTTTAAAACTATATTTTTGTAAACGATATTTTAAACCCGATATTTTTGTACTTACCTCTTTGTAGATAGAAACTCGATATTTTGTCAGTCTATATTTTTTACACGATATTCTTGCAGGTCGATATTTTGTCATTCGATAATATTTCAGTGATCCCTAACAAATATGAAACATTGAAACAATAGAACTTTCAGTGAATAAATGAACTAGTATTCACAACCTAAGGCAGCAGAAGGGACCTAAATAACATTTTAAGTCATAGGGAACAGGAGGCAATTCATCAAAGCAATGTAATCATATTACTGGAAATAAACCATTACACATCAACATGCAGATGGGGAGACAGTACACACAGTTGGGGGAAACAGGAGTGAATGACATAGATGTCATCCGTCTTGTCTAAAATTGTGTATAACAGGAAAATGTGCCAGAACTATATCACATTATTATACACACTTCTATGCATTATATAAATTTCATAATCATGCTAATTAAGTCTATGTATGAAAAATCAAATGTGAAAAGTTATATTAATTCTCATTATTGTTGCTCAAAATATAAACCCTAAAAAACAATCTAACACTGCAAAGGATAGGAAGTGCTTTGCGGATCAGGACTTCCATTCTTAAGAGTGTGTACCGCAACAAAATCAATGGTTATATTTCAATTATAATTGGGAATCATGCTATGTGCACTGGTGTCATAAAAATGATATTTCTTTATTTGTTGCATACAGAAGAGCATTTAAATGTATTGTGGTAGCATAAGATTGTATGCAGCATCAAGAGAAACCATGAGAAAATAGGGTGAGTGAGTTAAGTACCAAAGTTCTACAGCATATTAACTTCAACAGGCCTATGGTCCACACCACTCTTCAGGCCGGTGAAGTGTTTTGCCTTGAAATGAGCAGCATGTGATCACATCAACATCTTTGTTCTCAGGGTACAGTACCTGCCCTGTGTGCCTGTGCAGAGACAGCCAGGTCTGTGAGTAATCTATGATTGCATGCTTTTGCAGCACTGGGGAGCATTCAAACTGCAGGGAAGCAAGTTGGTGTAGGGTGACCCAAACTGGATGGTACAGGTGCCAGCAATGGTCACAGAGGCTCTGGTTACGTCTTCCACAATTGAAGTCCGGCGGACTTTGAGAGACCTGTATCCGCCACTTTATTTGCTCCAGATACGATATTTAGATCGTTTGTATTTGGACGCACCCGTCCTTAGGCTTCCCCTACGGCACAACCGCTACCCGGATTCGCATTTCCATGAACTTTGATCCGTGTCTACCACACTTCGCAACCGGTTCTGTATTTCCGCCGGCTCTGCGTACCTTCATCTCGAAATACAGAACTTAAGCCCTGAAGAGTCACATCCTTCACACGATGTGACTTAACACGTGTCGGCTTGTTTTATTTTCACATGTACTGATCAAGACTGAACTATAAATCACCCTTCATATATTGCTGGATCTCGACTTTTTATTTACGCTCTTCCAATGAACTGTACCTAACTTTTTGGTTCTGTCATAAGAACCTACCACTCTGAAACGTGTGCACAGGACCTATATTCATATTGTTGGGGTATGGGACTTGTTCCCTTGCCTATACAGGGGCTGTTTTGTCTGGGTTTGTTCCCCTGACGTGTTTGCTCCGCCATTACTGTGTAAATACGAATCTAACCTATAATCGCACATGCTAGAGCGCCAATTCTTCCTGTCCTCTTCTCACTGCATATCAGAGTGTTCGTGGCAGGACAACGCCAAGCCCCTATTTTAGAGGGTGTGGTGGGCAGGGCATGGCCGCCGCAGGACAGTGGCTTTAGCAATAGTCCTTAGAGATGCTGCCGGGGCAGGCCAAGACTAGAAACTAGTTTTTAAAATGGCAGTAAAAACCTGGGAGGTGTCAGTTAGTTAGCGTGCATAGTTATCAAAAGTACATTGCTTGGAAGCAAGATAACATTCTCAATAGAGTGGTCTACAATAACGGAGTAGGGTGTGGAGTCCCTATGGTCTATTACCAGGAGTATCGGTAGTCTGCTAAGAAGCAGGTCAAAACCCAGGAGTAAGTGAGGGGTGTGTCAGGCTCTCACATAGAGTACAACCTGGCCTGCCGTAAGCAAGGGCCGTTCTACAAGCATTGGGAATACCTACAACTAACAGTACTTCATGATGCCGGTGTTTGGGAATTTTGGGGATTACACCTTTGTAAAAGTGTAAGGGCAGGTGCCCGAATTTCTGCTACCGAGAAGCCCACTGTGAAAAATAAGTGCAGGTCCCCATAAATAAGTTGGGTGGCCAGCACTGGCATTCCCTGACTCAAATTAAGCACTGCTGGTGGGCCATTGCGGTAAGCGGTGCCCCCCCTCATGGATATTTGGTGAAGTTGTCACAATGATTTTCCTGTAAATTCCCTTTAGGAAGGGGCAGGGATACATTGGGCGGAACCTGGGGAAGGCTGCTGCTACGCGGGGCCTGCTGGCACAATGCGCACAGCCGATGTCACAATAGTGTGTGCTGGATGTTTTTGTAATGGGAAATGTGATAGTTCACATGGGTATTCAGCTTCTACCTTGCGGGTTTATACCGCAAGGTATCGGCTGGGGGGAGAGGGGTCCGGTGAAGGCAATGAACGAATCCATAAAGAAGCTAAACAATTCAATCAAAACATTTTTAGGGGGTTCCACAATGAGCACAGTTTGACACAATTTGCTCCAGCCGGGACCCAGGGAGTTGTTCTGTCAGAATAGGGTACATCTGTAGGCAAAAGGGCAGGAGATCTTTATCCAGGTGATGCTTGGGGCTATTGTGGACCACAGTCAGCGCTAGGGGGGGAGGGGTGAGTGCGCCAGGGACCTTCCCACCCTGTGGTGGCGCACTGACAGTTAATAACAAAGGGGGATGGACCCAAGGAGGGGGGAGGTTCGAGGTGTGCAGAGGGTAGGTGGGGAGGAGGGACTGACCTGCTGGTGTCCTGGACTCTACTGCCCTAACCCACAATGTATGGACTGAGTAAAATCGGGGGAGGCTGCCAGTGTTCAGGTACCTCGGTGGGTCGATGTGGTATGCGGGGCCCTGGATTTCAATTTGTGCAACTGTTTGCTGTAGCGCGTTGGGGCCTGCTGGCACAATGTGCGCAGCAGAGTGGGTGCTTGGTGGGCAGAGATGGCCAAGTTCAAGTGTACGGCCAAGTTAAAGTTCAAGTGTGATGTTGTGCCTAATTTCCTTACTTCATTAGACATGTTGATGCCGATAAAGTACGATGCTTTGAATAATTTTTATATATCCAAGTAGGATAGTTTTACTCTCGTAATAGTCTGTGGTGAATTACCTGGATTGATGTAAATAAAGAGGCTACACCTTGGACATCATACCCTGATTCTAAGAGTTCTTGGTCAAAGCGGTCAGTAAGGTGACGGAAGCTGGGAAGGAGTGAATGTCACGCTGTGCGCGTACTATGAACAGGTGACCCCCGCCTAGGGGAGGGGCCCACTTAGTAGCACCATGGGGTTGAGCCTCCTCCGAGGCCAAGAAAAGGGGCTGGAGAAGGAAGGGGTGAGGTGACATCATTGGGCTGCGCCGGGAAACCTGACAGGTTATTTAAGGCTGGGCCCCAGCGGTTTTGATCTCTTTGTCCCCTTGGACCTTAGCCATGCTGCAGGAGCGTCGTTGACCACCCACCCACCCGGCAGAAGAGCAAGGCTTCGCGGAGGCAGAGCACTGACAGTTAACAACAAAGGGGGATGCACAAAAATGGAGGTTAAGCCACTGGATGGACCCCAGGAGTGGGTAGGGTCCATGTGTGCAGAGGGTAGGCGAGGAGGGACTGACCTGCTGGTGTCTTGGACTTTACTGCCCTAACCCACAACTTATGGACTGAGTAGAATCTTGGGGAGGCTGCCGGTGTTCAGATACCCCGTTGGGCAGGTGTGGTATGCGGTGCCCTGGATTTCAAGTTGTGCAACTGTTTGCTGTAGCGCGTTAGGGCCTGCTGGCACAATGTGCGCCGAAGAGTGTGTGCTTGGTGGGCCGAGACGGCCAAGTTCAAGGGTAAGGCCAAGTTAAAGTTCAAGTGTAATGTTGTGCCTAATTTCCTTACTACCTTTGACATGTTGATGCCGATAAAGTGAGATGCTACGAATAATTTTTATCTATCCAAGTAGGATACTTTTACTCTCGTAATGGTCTGTGGTGAATGACCTGGATTAATGAGAATAAAGAGGCTACGCGTTGGACAACATACCCTGATTCTGAGAGTTCTTGGGCACAGCGGGCGGTAAGGTGACAGAAGTTGGGGAGGAGTGAAGGTCACGCTTTGCGTGTACTAAGATTGTTCCCAGAGTCCATGAGTGTGAAACCGCAACTGAAAACAAGTTTAGGAATGTAACTGGAATGTATCCACAAAATGAGGCACACATTTTATTGAAAGACCTATGTACCATTAGGCTTGTTTTCTGCTATGTACATTATTTATATGCTACAAAATCTGTTTGACTCTTGGACATGAAAAGAACACAATACATTGACATTCCTATGAAAAATGATTACATGAGATATATTGAATCTGTTTTGTTTTTTTCTTAAGTAATCTATAAGTTACGAATAGCACTAGTGCACTAAAATGTAAAAAGGGCTCTTCAATAATGCCGCAGATTAATTTCATGGTAAATA
Organism: Lissotriton vulgaris; assembly: GCF_964263255.1. NCBI lineage: Eukaryota > Metazoa > Chordata > Amphibia > Caudata > Salamandridae > Lissotriton > Lissotriton vulgaris. The sequence goes on from NC_141685.1 coordinate 2,126,385,819, forward strand.
TGCTACCTAACTTGCCACTTAATTCTCCCTTCCTTTCCAGAACTATGGGGCATATTACCAAGGGCCTTATCGCCACTTTAGCGGGAATTTTTCCCGCTAAATCGGCGATAATTTTATCACCCTATTACCTAGCTGTCGCTAACACCAGTTAGCGACAGCAAGTAGGAGATAGTGATCATCTTGGGGCCCCTTTGCATGTCAGCGATAATTATTGCTAATGGCATGCAAAGTGGGCGTGCCAAGATGTTAGCGACTGGAAACAGTCGCTAACATCGCTATCTCTTATTACCTACTTTTGGAAATATTCGCGCTAAGCGCGAATATCTCCAAAAGCTAACGCCTGCCCGGAGCAGTTCCTAGCCATGTTATCCAATGGTAGGTGGATAACATGGCTAAGAGCATTAGCTCGGTAATGCATGAATATTGCTGACTTTTCAGCGATATTCATGACTTTCGGACGATTTTTATCGCTTAGGAGATAAACCTTGATAATAGCAAGGTTTCTAAGCGATAAAAATAGGCGAAGCACGGCGATAAAATTATAGCCGCTAACCAAGCTTAGCGATAATTATCGCTTATTCTTGGTAATATGCCCCTCAGTATCTTATCATGTTAGCTTTGGTTCCTCCACTGCCTGGTTATTCCTGGGGCCTGGCTACATTGCTAAGCCTAATTACAGTTGTTTCGGGTCTACTCGGAGAAGAGGTAGTGGATTGACTAACTGGCTTCTGGTGGGAAATATGCCATTGTTCTATATTGCTAGGTTGTTTATAGTGCTTCAGTAAGCTATGAAATCATTGAATTGTAGTGGTGACCTAGGCTGCCTGACATGATCTCGGCTGATGGTTTTGCTGAAATGGTGGGATAGGGCTTTGAATAGTAAGCCAGATGTTTTTTTTGGAATTGGTGCATACTTACCACCCAGAATAAAGGAGCCCACGCAAGAGCTGCATCCAGAAAGGAAGGAGCTGAAAAGGAAGGTGCCCACCAGCAGACAGTATACAAATTACATGCCCCCTGTCAGCAGAATGTACAGCAGGAAAGCATCCAGAAGCTTTAGTCGTTGTGGGGTGGTGCTAAGATACTGCTCCAGAAGCAGAACACTACTGACATCTGATAGTAACTTCACAGGGTCACTCACAGGTACACAAGCACAGCTCACCAGCAGCAGGGGCAGGTGACGATTTGGCGCTTTGACGCTCAAACAAGTTGCTTGACTGGAGAGGATGGCAAAGTACAACAGGGAGGTCGCCATATTTAAAGTTTTCAAGACTTGTGTGTATTCTTGTTTTTTTTATATGTAATGTTTCAGACAAGAAAAATAATTAAGTAGTACTGGAAATTTGAAAAAGCATAAATGTAAAGAAATTGAATATAAAAATATTGTTTATACTAAAGAACACTAAACCATATATAATAATGAAATGATGTTTTAAGTTAACAGTGTTCCTATTTATTATTAACGTGCATTGGAAGCATGCATGTTTTGCGTGGCCAAATTGGTTTATGCATACCAAAATATTAGGTAATTATACGCGGTATGCAGTCTAAATATCACGTTTTCTTAATCGAGTGGACATAATATCGAGTCAGGAATATTGAGTCTGCAATAATATCGAGGTAAGTAATATCGAGGTAAGTAATATCGATTTTTATAGTAAAAAAAAAGATATTGAAGGTAGTAATATCGAGTTCTTAATATCGAGTGTGTAAAATATCGTTTATGTTTGTAAGTAATTAATATCAAAAGTAAAAATATAGGGGCCCATTAGGATGGCGGGCGGATTGCCTTCGCCAGGGTGGCGGTGGCCACTGCCACCCTGGCGGAGGCAATCCGCCCGCCATCCTTCCCTGCATTCCCCCCCGCCATATTACGATGGCGGAGGGGACCGCAGCGGTGAGAAAGACCGCCCGCCTGTTTTCCGCCCGGTCGCATAGCGGTCGGGCGGAAAAGGGAGAACATGGTGTCGGTGTCTATCAGACACCGCCAGCCATATTAGAATAGGCATTTGTCAATGCCTTTCCGTGGCGGCAATGCCGCCACGGAAAGGCATGCGGTGTTCACTCTGGGGGCCCCCAGAGTGAAGGCCAAAGGGGGGTGGCACACGGGGGGTACCTGTGGTACCCCCCTGCCTTTGCATACTCGAAGAGGCAGGCACCGCGCGGTGCCTGCCGCTTCGAATATGCAAATGCGTGCTTCTGTTTTTAACATTGTGGCGTGCGGAGCAGTGAGCACCGCCCGCCACAATGTTAAATTGAGGAATGCGCCCGCCACTGTGGCGGGCGCATCCTAATGGCAATGTCGGGACCCCCGCCCTTCAGGCGGGCGGTCCCGAGTTCCGCTAGGTTGGCGGGCGGGCAAAGCCCGCCCGCCATCCTAATGTGCCCCATAGAGTGTCAGAATATGGAATGTAAAAATATAGAGTGTCAGAATATGGAATGTAAAAATATAGAGTGTTAGAATATCGAAATTATAAATATAGAGTGTACGAATATTTCTATTAGGATTTTAGATTGGTAAATATGTTATTTAAGAAATAAAAATATATTTTTTTTATATAATTTATAATAAATAATTTTAAAAAATCATTTATTTTAAAAAGATGTATAATAAAATTTAGGAGCGGGATGTGGATTTTTAGGGGAATAGGGTGGGGAGTGTTTTAAAGAAGGGAATTTGGATTTTTGTAAAAAAAAAATTTTTATAGAAAAAATGTTTTCATAAAAATTTAAATGAATGTATAATAAAATTTAGGAGCGTGATGTGGGTTTTTAGGGGAATAGGGTGGGGAGTGTTTTAAAAAGTTGAATTTTTAATTATTTTTATATAATTTTTTAAAAAAAATATTTAAATAAATGTATAATATAATTTAGGAGCGGGATGTGGGTTTTTAAGGGAATAGGGTGGGGAGTGTTTAAAAAAGGTGAATTTCGAATTTTTTTTTTATATATACATTTAAAAAAAAATATTTAAATAAATGTATAATAAAGTTTAGGAGCGGGATGTGGGTTTTTAGGGTAATAGGGTGGGGAGTGTTTTAAATAAGTGAATTTTTGAATTTAATATTTTTTTTTTATAAAAAACTAAATTTATAAAAATATTTAAATAAATGTATAATAAAATTAAGGAGCGGGATGTGGGTTTATTGGGAAATGGGTTGCGAGTGTTTTCCAAATTTGTTTATTAAAAAAAATCTAATTTTTTTAATATTTAATTTCTAGAATTTTTTTTTAAACATTTTAAAAAGATGTATAATAAAATATAGGAGCGGGATGTGGATTTTTAGGGGAATAGGGTGGGGAAAGTTTTAAAAAGTTGAATTTTCTATTTTTTTTATAAATTTTTTTTTGAAAATATTTAAATCAATGTATAATAAAATGTAGGCGCGGGATGTGGGTGTTTAAGGGAATAGGGTGGGGAGTGTATTGAAAAGGTGAATTTAGAATTTTTAAAAAAAAATTATATATATAATTTTTTTTAAAAATATTTAAATAAATGTATAATAAAATTTAGGAGCGGGATGTGGGTTTTATGGGGAATAGGGTGGAGAGTGTTTTAAATAGGTGAATTTTCGAATTTAATATTTTTTTTTATAAAAAAAATGTATCAAAATATTTAAATAAATGTATAATAAAATTTAGGAGCGGGATGTGGGTTTTTAGGGCAATAGGGTGGGAAGTGTTTTGAAAATGTGAATTTTTAATTAAAAAACATAAAAATAAAAAATAAAAAATAAAAATCTATAATAAAATTAAGGAGCGGGATGTGGATTTATAGGGAAATGGGTGGCAAGTGTTTTACAAATGCATTTATAAATTTCTTTAAATTTTTTTAATATTTAATTTCTAGAAATTTAAAAAAAAAATGTTAATAAAATTTTGGAGTGAGATGTAGGTTTTTAGGGGAATAGGGTGGGTATTGTTTTGAAATTTTCAATTTGTAATAATTTAATTAAAAAAAATTAAATTATTTAACATTTTTAAAAATGTATACAATAATTTAGGAATGGGATGTGTGTTTTTATGGGAATAGGGTGGGTAGTTTCGTTCAAATTTGTATTTATACATTTAAAATTTTAAAACATTTAATAAATTTAATTTGTTTAAATAAATATTTAAAAATGTATAATAGGATTTATGAGTTGAATGTGGGTTTTTATGGGTATAGGGTGGGTATTGTTTCAAAAAATTTGATTTAGAATAATTAATTTTGTTTTAATTATAAAATATTAAATTTGTTTTAAAAAAATTATAACATTTCTTATAAAAACCAGGAGTGGGATGTGTGTTTTTATGGGTATAGGGTGCGGAGTGTTTAAACAAACTGCATTAGTAAATTTTATTACAAAAATGTTACAATAAAAAAAAAATTATATATAGTAAATTATATTGGTTTTGTGTATAGTACATTCCCTGAATTTGTAGTTGGTGGAGTGGGATTCCTTAATTATATTGTTTGATTGTCTACCACCTTCTCTGAGTTTATACTTGGTAGGGTGGGAATCGTAAATTATATAGGTTGATTGTCCTGCACTTTCCCTGAGTTTGGACTTCATGGAGTGGGAATAGTACATTATATGGTTTTGGTATCAGCACCTTCCCTGACTTTCTACTTGGTGGAGTGGGAATAGTAAATTATATGGGTTTTGTGTCCAGCACATTCCCTGAGTTTGTACATGGTGGAGTGGGAATAGTAAATTATATTTTTTGAGTGTCCTGCACCTCCCCTGAGTTTATACATGATGGAGTTGAAATAGTAAATTATATGGGTTTTGTGTCCAGCACCTTCCCTGACTTTGTACTTGGTGGAGTGGGAATAGTTAATTATATGGGTTTTGTGTCCAGCACCTTCCCTGAGTTTGTACTTGGTGGAGTCGGAATAGTGAATTATATGGGTTTGGTGTCCAACACATTCCCTGAATTAGTACTTGGTGGAGTGGGAATAGTAAATTATATTTTTTGAGTTTCCTGCACCTCCCCTGAGTTTAAACATGGTGGAGTAGAAATAGTAAATTATATGGGTTTTGTGTCCAGCACCTTCCCTGACTTTGTGCTTGGTGGAGTGGGAATAGTTAATTATATTGTTTGAGTGTCCAGCACCTTCCCTGAGTTTATATATGGTGGATTTGTAATAGTAAATTATATGGGTTTTGTGTCCAGCATCTTCCCTGAGTTTGTGCTTGGTGGAGTGGGAATAGAAAATTGTATGGGTTTGGTATCCAGCAACTTCTCTAACTTAGTAATTGGTGGTGTGGGAATAGTAAATTATAATGTTTCAGTGTCCAGCACCTTCTCTGAGATTATAAATGGTGGAGTTGGCATAGTAAATTATATGGGTTTTGTGTCCAGCACCTTCCCTGACTTTGTATTTGGTGGAGTGGGAATATTAAATGATATGGGTTTTGTGTCGAGCACCTTCCCTGAGTTAGTACTTGGTGGACTGTGAATAGTAAATTATATTGTTTGAGTGTCCTGCACCTTCCCTGACTTTATACATGATGGAGTTGGAATAGTAAGTTATATGGGTTTTGTGTCCAGCACCTTCCCTGACTTTGTACTTGGTGGAGTGGGAATAGTTATTGATATGGGTTTTGTGTCCAACACCTTCCCTGAGTTTGTACTTGGTGGAGTGTGAATAGTAAATTATATGGGTTTGGTGTCCAACACCGTCCCTGAGTTAGTACTTGGTGGAGTGGGAATAGTAAATTATATTGTTTGAGTGTCCAGCACCTTCCCTGAGTTTATATATGGGGGAGTTGTAATAGTAAATTATATGGGTTTGGTGTTCAGCATCTTCCCTGACTTTGTACTTGGTGGAGTGGGAATAGTAAATTATATGGATTTGGTATCCAGCACCTTCTCTGAGTTAGTACTTGGTGGTGTGGGAATAGTAAATTATATTGTTTCAGTGTCCAGCACCTTCTCTGAGTTTATACATGGTGGAGTTGGATAGTAAATTATATGGGTTTTGTGTCCAGCACCTTCCCTGATTTAGTACTTGGTGGAGTGGGAATAGTAAATTATATGGGTTTTGTGTCCAGCACCTTCCCTGATTTAGTACTTGGTGGAGTGGGAATAGCAAATTATATGGGTTTTGTGTCCAGCACCTTCCCTGATTTTGTACTTGGTGGAGTGGGAATAGTAAATTATATGGGTTTTGTGTTCAGCACCTTCCCTGACTTTGTAGTTGATGGAGTGGGAATAATAAATTATATGGGTTTGGTGTCCAACATCTTCCCTGAGTTAGTACTTGATGGAGTGGGAATAGTAAATTATATTGTTTGAGTGTCCAGCATCTTCCCTGAGTTTATAGTTGGTGGAGTTGGAATATTAAATCTTATGCGTTTTGTGTCCAGCACCTACCTGACTTTGTACTTGGTGAAGTGGGAATAGTAAATTTTATGTGTTTTGTGTTCAGAACCTTCCCTGAGTTTGTAGTTGGTGGAGTGGGAATAGTAAATTATATGGGTTTGGTGTCCAACACCTTCCCTGAGTTAGTAGTTGGTGGAGTGGGAATAGTAAATTATATTGTTTGAGTGTCCAGCACCTTCTCTGACTTTATACATGGTGGAGTTGGAATAGTAAATTATATGGGTTTTGTGTCCAGCACCTTCCCTGACTTAGGGGCCTATTATGATTGCGGTTTTCCCGCATCCTCCGGGCCGCCGGAAGCCACCGCCGGCCCGGTGGATACGGGAAAACCGCTGCGGAGCCTCGAAAGACCCATCGCCATATTAGGATGGCTGGTGGGTCTGGCATTCTGTCCGCAGCTTTTCCGCCGCAGTCGCCTTCCGACCGCGGCGGAAAAGCACTAACATGGCTGGCGGTGTCTATCAGACACCGCCAGCCACATTAGAATGTCTGGAGTACTATGCCTTTACACGGCAGCATTTTCGCTGTGCAAAGGCATATGGATATTTGTTTGGAGGCCCCTTGCGGGCCCCCACGGGTGAAGGGGGGTGGGGGGTGCACATGGGGGGTACCTAAGGTACCCCCCTGCATTTGTGTGCACAAAGCGGCAGGCACCGCGCAGTGCCTGCCGCTTTGTGCATGCAAATGCACAGCTTACATTTTTAACATTGCGGCGGGTGCTGCTTCAAGCAGCACCCGCCGCAATGTTAAAAATACAGGATGGGACCGCCAGGGTGGTGGTCACATCCTAATTTGCACGGAGGGACCGCCGCTGCCCCTGCGGACAGTCCGTCCGCCATCATAATCGGCCCCTTAGTACTTTGTGGAGTGGGAATAGTAAATTATATGGGTTTTGTGTCCAGCACCTTCCCTGAGTTTGTACTTAGTGGAGTGGGAATAGTAAATTATATGGGTTTTGTGTCCAGCACCTTCCTTGAGTTTACACTTGGTGGAGTGGGAATAAAAATTTATTAGGGTTAAGGGTTTAGCACCTTCTCTGAGTTTATACTTGGTGGAGTGGGAATGATACATTATTTGGGTTGACTGTTGAGCATTTTGGTAGAATATATAGTTGATGGAGTGGGATTAGTAAATTATAATATATGAATGTTTAGTATTTTGTGAGAGTATATATAATGATATTAACTATGTTTAAATTATGTTGTATGGTAACATTATTATAACAATATTAATTAATTATTGTGATTGTTAGTAATTAAAAATAAATTAATCAGAGTCACTGCATGTTTTAAATATTTTATTATTTTCAAAAGGTAGGTAATAAAATAAGAAATCAGAAAATAATTTTATTGACATTTTTAAATGTTATCTGTACATTTTTATTTTTATGAAATAAATAAAAAAATATTTACATTTTCATCACAGTTGTACAATTTTCTCAAAAAATTATAATTGCAAACATAATTTATTACATTTTTTTTAAGTAAATTAATATTTATTAAGTGTACATTTTTTTTGTTTATTTCACAGTTTTTAATGTAAAAATAAAGATTAATTTGACAAGTAATATACAACAACTATTTTCATTATTTTTTAACACTGTGGTAGTATTTTTAAACATTGTTTATAGTACACATATTTATAAACATTAATACAAAGAGTAGGTTTTGTTAACATTAACATAATATTTACATTTGTGTTTTTGGAAATAAATTATTATTATTAATATATAAAATATTAATAATAATAATTTTTACAGATACATTGCTAATGTTTTTAGGTAAAATATTGCTGTATACAAACAGTAAATAATAGTAACATTAATAACAGTATTTTATATTCATACAGTAATGCACAGTCATTGAAAATAACATATAGTACATTTGAATAATTTTTATAACAATGTTACATTGTTATATAATGTATATTGTAACGTGTAAAATAATTTTAGAATGTTATTTAATGTTAATATAAATGGAACTATTTGTTTGTTTGGGACTATTTTGTAACCGCGCCATGTTATTTTGCGTCATTTCGACTTGGAAGAGCTCGCGGTTGGAGGCTGCTTCGCATGTGGAAGGGTAAGTTTAATTTTAAGTACTTTATTTAAGTTATATGTTTAGTTTGAGTGTTTGTGGAGTGTGTGTAGGTTTTCTATTGTTTGGTAGTTGCAGGATGTGTGTGCTTTAGGCGGTAGTTACGGTTATCGTTTTGGTTCCGGTTTACTCGTTTTGGGTTAGTATATTGATGAGATCAGAATAGGGTTAGAAATGTAACTTAATGTTTTGTATTATGTATAATAATGTTTTTAATTGTATGTTGGGGTGCATTGTGTGCGGGTGGGTATGTTTTTTTTCTATTTTACAGGTTCTTCATGTGGATGTCGCTTTTGGGAGAAAATAGCGTTTTTTTTCATAAGAAGGGTCTCTGTAATTTTTTAATATATAAGTTTCTAACATTTTCGGTATTTTCCAGGAGCGTTTTTTATCTTTTACACAAGTTTTGGGTTTTTAATCGGTTATCCCTGGATCTATTATGGAATAGAATCGTTCTGGATGTTTTTAAATTTTTTTATTTATATTACATTTCCATGGAGCTTTTTTCTGTTTTTGTGAACTATTTTCGGGTTTTTAACACCTTGGCTGCTAGCAGTTTTCCCTTCCTATGCTGGAAATTGCTAAAGTCCATAAATCATGACGAGCTCAGCTCGTCATCAGCGCAGCTCAACCGTGCATCATGACGAGCTGAGCTCGTCATGAGCATGGAAAGGGTTAAGGGTTTTCCAGTGGATTGTGTTGGAAAAGAACTTTTTGGGATTTCGTGTTATTTTTGGATGATCTCGTTTGGATTGTTTGTGGATTACTTGTAAGGAATGACTTATTTTGTTACAAAGGTTTCTCTTCAGCAAGAAAGTGAGTAAGTATTTTTCATTTTTTTTTGGGGTGGAATTATCATGTAATTTTTATGTAATTTTATGGTATATGTTAGAAATTGTAAGGGAATTATTTAGATATATTTAAATAAATATATTAAATATATTTGAATAATTTTGATACAGTTTCTAACATGTATTTAATACGTATATTTTATGTTTACTATTTGAATGGTAGGTATCTGAGTTATGTTTAAAGAATTGTTTTAGCTATGGTAGATAGGTATGGTAGATCTCTGGTAGTTGGGTATAGGGTTACTTGGCTTTGTAAGGTGTTGCAAATTTTTTTCCGTTTCTTTAGTTAGTTTAGGGCCTATTTGTGTTATAGATTGCTCCATTCGGAGTTCTTGGTAGCTTCGCTCCTTTTGTAATGCTTGAAGGAGTTTATTTAGGGTTAGGGAACCTCTGCCTGTACCTTCTTGAAAAGCATTGTGCCATCCTTCAACAGCGTTGATGCTTTTAGCTTGTTTATTTAGTGTACTTAGGTAGACGTTCCACCAGGGGATTTGGAATTTTGGTTGCCTTCTGTGTCCTGATCTGTGTAGTCTCCCTACCCATGTATCTTCAAAATAATCTAAGAGAGGGCTTAGTTTTGTTTCTTTTTTTTATAATAGGGGCTGTCTATAAATAGGTTGTAATGTTCCGCTACGTCTGTAACTGGAACGTAGGCCAGTGCTATTCATTTTTTTACCTGGTAGGCAAAAGTACTGTCAGTGCAGTATTGGGTGCTTAGGGCAGATTTTCGTATATGTTTCCATATACATTTGTTAAAGTGGTAGTAGCAACCTTGGATTGCTGTGTGAGGGTAGGTCTTTAGAATTGTATTTATCATTGCTTTCTCAAAGTCAATGATAATTTTTTGGGGGACGTAATTATTTTTTAGGTCTTTTATTTTATTTAGTACCTCAGTATAGGTTGTTTGCTGTTTGTTGGATTGTAGGGCATATATGAAGGGGATATTGCAGTTTTGATAGTGTTCATGGATGGTGTACAATTGGTAGAATGGTTTTGGGCACACTGAGAATGTGCCGTACATCATCCATGTTTCGCATTGGTGTAATTTCACCATATTGTCTGCTGTAGCAAACATTATAATTCTTTTTTCTTTAGATGCATTGTCATATATTATGAAAGGTTCGTTATTATGGGTTATTGTTAGTTCAGGGGGAATTTAGACTTGCTCAACTGTTTTTGGGGCAGGTGGTGTAGCTGTAGTTGTTCTTTTTTGCCTAGCTATTCTCGTTTTCAGAGAATCTATAGAAGGGAGTTGGCTTGCTGCATGTTGGGGGAGAGTTCTTAGATGGTCTTTAAGAATACTTGTAGATGGGCGGTCTGTGTTAGTGCTTGCTTCTTTTAGTGAGTCAAGCATTTGTCTAATTTCTATTTCTGTCACGTTGGGAGGGTGGTTATGTTCAGTTGTGTTAGTTACTGTTGTTTCCTGAGTTATAGCACGACCATAACATTTATTACTGTAATATTTGCTGCATTTCCAAAACACTTTCAATTCATGTTGTTTTTCTTGGGTATATGTATAACCCATATAACAAAGAAGCATTTTGCCTTTCTGTGAAGTTACACATTTAGCTTCTTCTGTCATTGTTCTGGTTTCTTTCTATAGTAAATAAAAGTTACATAGAGAAATGTAGATTTGTTTTACGTTTATCATTGCATTTATCTCATTTTCACAGTATATTTACCAGTTTTTCAGTTGTTTGGAGGGCTGTGCTCTGTTTTTTGATGCTTTTCTTCTCAGTTTCTTTTGTTGATGGCTCTGTTGGTAAAAGCAAAATCATTTATTGTATATGTTTTGTTTACAATTATTGGATTCCTTTTTATTTGGACGTTTTCTTTCTAAGTTTCGTTTTATAAGTTGTCTCTGTTATTTCAGTTTGTATACTTACTTTGTTTTTAGAGTTGATAGGTTTGTAAATGCTGGCCTCTATTTCTTTTATTGTGGTATATCTGCAATAAATGGTAAAAATGAAAGAAAATGATTAGTTTATTGTTTAATTTATTATTTGTAGCTTGTAGTGGTAAGCCTAGTAGTTAATCTTAGGTACTTACTTTTTTGTTATCCTTTGTTTGATGGTAGCAGCTTTCTGTTCAGGTGAAAATTTGCCAGAGTTTCCCCTTCTTCACGTTTTGTAGCACCAAGTGGTATCTAATTGTGTGTTGTCTTTCTTTATATAGTGTTTCAATTATGTGTTGGTTGATTTGATTGGTCTATTTCATTGTTTGGGGTTTTTTATTGGTTGTTTGAGATATTTTTAATTTTTTTGTTAGTTATGTGATTCGTTTTGCAGGTAATAGGTAATGGTTTTATATTGTGGTGCGTTTTTTTTCATTCTTTTTACTTAATATTGTTTTTTAATGTGAGCTGTATAATGTTTTATATGATTATATTATGTGAACTTATTGTATTATAAAATGTTTTGTATGTTATAAATGTTGCTTTTTCTTTATTGTTTGATTGTAGTATGTTATATGTTATACAAGTATGCTGATGTATGTTACAATTTGCTGTGTTTTTTACTGATATATTCGTATATTTATTATGTATAGTGAAGTCGATAATTTTATTTAGCGATATTTTAATAGTCTATATTTTTGTTTTCGATATTTTGATTTATGTCTTTATGTGTGTTGAAAGTCGATATTTTTTATTTGTGATATTTTTTAGGGTTGATAATGTATTCAATGTTTTTTTGTTGCTATATTGTTGAGTCGATATTTGTGTAGTTTTATGTTTAAGTATTGGGAGTGGATATTTTTGTACTCGATATAATTAAATCGATAATTTTGGTACTCGATATTCGGTCTGTCGATATTGTTTCAGTGATCCATTATACGCATAGTCCTTCTTTCCTTTTCAGGGCAGGCCTGAGTCAGCGCACATGCACTGATCTGTGAGACTTGCTGTAGTGTAATATGGAAGAGAAGCCCTGCCCACTCTCCGCCCATATTTTACATTGGCTTGTGCCTTTGTCCTTCATAAATGCTGGCTTCTGATTCAGTAATTGGCTTGTTAGTCCCTCGGTAGTAAGGCCTTGTCTTCATTTGTAACTTTCCATGGCTACTGGCCCCTGTACTTCGGTTGTTACACTGTATGTCTTTTTAAGTCAGTAAGCACTACTTTCTTAAATGTGTTTTTACTACTGCAGAGACAACATGCTTTCCTCCTCCCATCTCCTGTATGGACATTGCAGCCTATAACCGCTCGGGATCCCTCCCATGTTGCTGCTTCCAGCTGCACGGTTTGTTTGTATTTCTCACTGTTTGTTTTTGTTGGCTTGCCTTGCAGGGAGAATCCATTGTGTTTTATTTATTTATATACTGTAGTGGTTACTATTTCCTCACGATTGGCCATCGCAATGCTTCCTCCTCGCACAGGGTGATGCACCTCCTTCCCTCTGGTCTAAAGAGCGTTGGCGGGGACTGCTCTCACAGGTGAGTTCGGTGCTAGGTCTGTGGCAGCTGAGAGGTGAAAGCAGAAGGTTCAGGAAACCGAGGAATCGGGGATATCATACCCCCCACCCCACACACGACCAGGGCTAGCACAGGCAGATGCTGTGATCTATGCACACACCCAAAGACCCCGGCCAGGCACGGCAGCTGTCAGCAGGCAACGGAGGCACAAGCTGAACTGGGAAGTGCTGCTGTAAGGGTAGCCAAAGTGTGAAAAGGGCATCACTGCAACCCAGTTTTTTCTTCTTTTTTTTCACCATAAGGCAATATTTCTCTCCTATTGATCAGAGGCTAACCAGCTCCAGACACTCCCACATACGGCTGCTTTTTTTGCTCAATTATAGATGACAGCACTAAAGCAGCCTACGCTGCTTGGAGCTGGAATCCAAGGTCCCCCTTCCTGTACCTTGACAATGCTAAAACACTAAACCAGAGACATTGCCTAGGCAGGAGAGGGGTAACACCACCAACTCGCACAGCAGACAGAGCAGGAGCAAGCTTGTTGCATTATTTGCAGCCTGTGTACTTCTTTTTAACGTCACCTTTTGAAGAGTATGAAAGTGATGTCAAACGAATCAGGAACCGACAGGGCAGCTTGGATATAATTATATCTTTGCCAACAGGGCTTTAAGTGGGATGAAAAAACTGTTTGGGGGTCTCTCGTAGGGGGTGGCTGATATAAATAAGGGCGTGGCTTAAAACACCTAAGCTGAAAATCTATGCATAGCATAGGCCCCTCACACAGGTATTTTGCTGTGTCTGCCCGGTCATCCAGATATATAACACATCAAGTAATATTACACCTACAATAAGGCAGGGCTACTGGCTTTGTCAGTGGTTGTAAATTGCATAAGATAAATAAGCAACAACTATGAATTCATTGTATATAATAGTGGAAATGCTTCCGTTCTTGTGAGTGAGGTTGTGCCGTATGGCTAGAGCAGCCGACGTTCGAACTGAGAAAACAGGTGCGAGCCTGACATGACGTGATTCAAAAAGTGAATATGTCTTTGTGCAATGTAACTGGTGCACATGAAAAACAATCCGGGCCCGATTCACAGAACTAACTTAAGACAAAATCCTAAACTTACTACTTTTGGTATTCACAGAAGTTAGGATTTTGTCTTAAGACAGACTTAAGTTAGGATTCTGTCTTAAGTCTGTCTTAAGACAAAATCCTAACTTCTGTGAATACCAAAAGTTGTAAATTTGTGATTTTGTCTTAAGTTAGTGCTGTGAATCGGGCCCTCCAAGTTTGCGCTATATAAAACTGAAAAATGAGTTTCTTTGAAGTTACATCAAAAGCAGTGGTGGGTTTTACAATTGCAGAGTTAAGCTTTTTTTTCCCTCCACCCATAAGGTAAAAATGTAGATCCCGATACGGACCCGACTCGGCACCTGATCACTAGCAGGACCCGGCCAGGACACGGCCCACTTAACCCCTCCCATGCCCATGACAAGATCAGCTCGTCATGAGCCACGGTTCTCGTGTGCTCGCTCATGACGAGCTGAGCTCGTCATGACCGTTAGAACGCTTGCACACTGGGCAAATTCCCCTGCTGTCCGATCGTTCTAATGAAACGGGTGTGGTCATGACGAGCTCAGCTCATCATGAGCACCGGGGCGCTGTGCGCCCCCCCCCCAATACGGCAGGGGAATGACCCCAGCAGCCCAGGGGTTAAAGCCCGGTTTGGCAATCATATTCCATGTCTAATATCCTGCGATGCGTGCAACACTTGTTTCATGTTGTTTTAATATTGTTCTCTGATGCACGTCAAATGCAGTGGACCAGCAAGGCTTCTTGCTTGTTTTAAAAGAAAAAAAAATTCTGCATATTATATTTGGAAAAAGGTATGGGGGATTCAGACACGACTCCATCTATTAAACGTAGCGGGCAATGAAAAAACCCTCAGTTCTTTAGCAACGAGGCAGGCAGCATGAATTGTTTTGCAAATTTATTTCTTTTAATATGTTCGCATGGGTGATTGAGGCATATTTTTTTATTTTCAGAGAATCTGTCATCTTTGTGATTCCATGATGGTCATGTGTATGCAATGGGCATATTAGTGTACAATAAATACTTGGGGCTTCATTACGATGTCGGGCGGATCGCCACCGCCATGGTGGCGGGGGCGATCCGCCTGACAGAAATGCCCATCCACCACCCTTTTCCCCCCGCCACATTACAATGGCGGGGGGACCGCAACAGAGGGAAACACCGCCCGCCACTTTTCCGCCCCGGTCGCTTTTCGGCCGGAGCGGAAAATGATTAATATGGTGGCGGTGTCTATGAGACACCGCCAGCCATATTACAATAGCAAGAGTGCAATGCCTTTTCGCGGCGGCAATGCCGCCACGGAAAGGCAGGCGATGTTCACTCTGGGGGCCCCCTGTGGGCCCCCGGAGTGAAGGCCAAAGGGGGGTGGCACACGGGGGGTACCTGTGGTACCCCCCTGCATTTGCATAATCAAAGCGGCAGGAACCGCGCGGTGCCTGCCCGCCACTGTGGTGGGCACTTCCTTATGGTGCGTGCAGGACCCCCGACCTTAGGGCGGGCAGTCCCGATTTCCGATAGGCCCACCCGCCATCCTAATGGGGCCCCTGGTGTCCTGTTCGCTGCTGACCGCCATACGCCTCTAGAGGTGAACCTATAACACCTCTTATCTTTTGGAACTTTGTGCTATTGTCAACTAATTGAGAGATTTTGGATTGCGAGGATGCCGGTACTTCAACTGTAATCACACTATGCCTTCAAAAACACCTAAATCAGAGAGCAGGTAGAAATAGTGTTTTAGTCCTAAGCAGGGAATTTGAACAATTCACCTAATCAACTATTTCTGTTGTCACGTGTTTAAATACCAGTGTGATGTCTTAAGTTTCTTTTACTACAAAGAACTCTAATCTTGCATCATTCTGATTCATATTCTGAACGGGGAGGGAGGTACAATGTTATTAAAGTCACTTGCTTCAAATAAAAGAGTTGCACCTTTTATTTTGCTCCGGACAGGCACACATGTATGTTGATAAAACTGGATCGCAGAAAGAAAATTCTGTCAAAAAGTGATAGGGCTAAAGCAATAAACAGGCATTTTGTGAATATATAGTATGTCTGTCTTTTGCAAATTGACAACAGTCTTACAACCTCATTTCCCGAGGCCTTGAGAAATGAAAACAATATTTCCCAAAGAACAAGATGATTCCAGCGACCAGCCTCCTTTTCAACCAGGAGGCTG
The DNA here is from genome assembly GCF_964263255.1 of Lissotriton vulgaris. Classification (NCBI taxonomy): domain Eukaryota; kingdom Metazoa; phylum Chordata; class Amphibia; order Caudata; family Salamandridae; genus Lissotriton; species Lissotriton vulgaris. Next base: position 2,126,401,821 of record NC_141685.1, read on the forward strand.
TTGTGTTAACTTCCGCCACAGAAGGACAGCAGGATTTCACTGAGATATCCTCTTGTGAGGCCATGGCAACGCTTCTTCTTGACACAGTGCGAAATACCCCTCCCCCGTTTGGTACAGTATTGCCTTTGAGGCATGTACCCCATGTACAGGAAACGAGCTTGGAAGTGAACGGACTGCATCCTTCAAAACATCTGCAAACAAACTTTCCCGATTTTACTCTCTATTGTGTAAGGCTGCCGTTTTCACAACATGAAACCATTCATCTCGTTCTCGTTGTATGCTAAAATATATTCTGTATTTAAAATGTTTTATTACAGGCCAGACAGAACTCATATAAAAATTTTGTTTTCAAGTCTTGTTGATGGTCTGACAGCTTTTAAAAGGCCATTAGTGTAAATAATATTTAATCACAGAGTTCCGGGAGCTCCAAACAGATAGCTTTAAATGGCGTAGGCTTACTTTTCCTTCTTCTTTTTGATAGTTTTTTTTTAAAACTGCTGTGGTTTTTTACATTTAATGTGCTCGCATCCAAGCGATTGTTCTGATATTTTAGTTTTTATCTGTGCCTCTTTCAAACATAGACTATGAAGTCAAAGTGCAGCTCCTCCTAATTGACCTTTGTTAGTCAACTGGTCCTTTGGATTAATGCAAGTACTGGCTAGAATTACCGTCTGAGTCATAAAATGTGCAGTGGAGGTAGCAGAGTACACACGAGTATTTGGCAATAGATAAATGTGTTGTACACAATCAAATTAAGAATCAGACAAACGTTGGCAGTTCCTATTTTCTCTACAAGGTGCTAAATTGTATCTAAAGAAATCGAATGTATATTTTTTGTTAAATGTTATCAAGAGCCACATATAAAAATCTGCTACACCAGGTTATTTTTGCCCTGTAAGGTGGTGATCACAAGTTGTGCAGAGTAGGGTGGAATATTTACCACACCTAGTAAATAGTATTGCCCAAGGGTGAGTGTTAGAAATGAGATCTCTGGTTGGCTAAGGCTTGCGTCAAAGCCAGGCAGAGACCACCACTCTAGTCAGGGCAAGGGAGTTACACGCCAAAGATAACCCTGCTCACCCCCTTGGTAGCTTGACACGAGCAGTCAGGCTTATCACAAAGGCAATGTGTAAAGCGTTAGCGCAACAAACACACAGCAGCAACACACTAGGTACACCACAAAAAGGAACTCCACACAAGGTTATATATAAAAATAGCCTCTGTATTACCATAAACACATTAAATCATAATCACACATATGGATGTATGACGTTAATCACGCAACTTTTACAACGCAAGTCGTTACAACGACTTGCGTTGGGTGGCGCTGGATAGTGAATAGTTTAATTTACTATTCCAACTCCAGTCCCCGTGGATAGCAGGGAAGGTTTTAAACCATTCCATATCCTACAGCGCCCCCCACGCAAGTCGTTGTAACGACTTGCATTGTAAAAGTTGCGTGGTAAAGGTAGTGCGTGGTAAAAGTTGCGTTGTAAACGCTGTTCCCCCACACATATACACTGTGCCAACTGGCACTGGGCAGTATCTACAGGGGATTATATACATGTGACAGGGCCACATAGACCACTGTCAGAAGCAGCACTTAGTAGAAAAAGTAGATGTAGAACATAGAATAACTGAAGCACAAAATACTAATTTTAGGGCAAAACCAGTAACTACTGGTAAAAGTTAGGAACACATTATGCAACACTAATCACCTTAGGCATAAAGCATGCAGGAAACCATAAATTCACTAGCATAAACCATACTAGGCAAAACAACCTCCTAATCATAAAACACTGGTAGAGGTATAAAGCAGGATGCATAAATACATTACGCATAAATCACGTTAGGCATTGGGTAATTACCATCATAAACACAGTATACAATCACCTTGCACAAGAATCACAGTAGGTACTGACCCCAGGCCAACTGGCCTTCCTTGGGGCTCAAGAGCCCTTTGTCCAACAGTGTCAGGGCTGGCCGCCTAGGCAGCGAAAGCAAAGGTGTGGAAGAGTTTGGGCCTAAACGTGGCAGCTGCCCACTAATTGCTGGGCAGCTGGGGATGGATGTGGCGAAGGATTGCATCTCACTCCTACCTTCAATCCTGCCCCTCCCCCCCAAATAACTGTGCTCCTACACGATGCAGCTGCTGGGCAGCTGGAAATGCTGAAAGGAGGCCCGGGCTCCCAGTGGCCCTCAAAACAAACGTGCCAAACGAGGGAGCGACCCGGAGCTCGGGAAGTAAATCAGCAAGTGTTGGAGCCCCACGGGGCTCTGCAGATAACTAAGACGAAAAGCACTGTGGGGCACAACACGGGTCGAGGACACAGGCCCCTCTGGCCCTCTAAACAATTATGGGCTAGTATGAGCGGCCCACTGCCAGATGGGGCCGCTCTGACTCAGGGTCCCACACTAGGGTTTCTCACTCCAATAGTTCCCCACACGTTGGAGCGACCTGCAATGGCAAGCCCGCTCAGGACATAGGCAGGGTCACTCCGCCCTGCTCCACGACAATTCTGCACCCATGGAGCCCCCCGCCCGTTTCAATTTACGGGGCGGCTCTCGGGGGACTCCGCTCTTTTCCTCGCCGGTATGCGGATCCAGCAGCTTCTTTCCTTTGCTGCATGGATCTCCGGGAGCAAGCTTGATGGAATACGGGAGGAGCACTGAGGCTGAGACGCCCAGATTCTCCTCCGCTCTGAGTGGCTTCCACCGGTCGAGCCCCTCCATTGCGAGGCAATGCCCGCGGTTGGGACCAATACCAGCGCAGTGGGCTCCTGACGTCAGGGGCACTGCGAGGCAGCAAGAGGGGAGACTCCCGGGCCAGCGGCGGTGATGCGGGGTAGGCACCTGCTAAAGTACAAAGTCCCTGGTGGGGTGGGCACTCGCTAGGGGTCGAGAAAACGGCAGATATGCGGGGTGGGCTCCTGTCCCGAAAAACAAGTCGGACTGCGGGGGAATATCTACGCCGGGGACTCCCCCACACAGGTGATCACAGCTTTGTGCTGCTGCTGGAACCAGAAGCACTGCTCCTCGGGACAGGAAAATGCTCCTGAGTAAAACAAAGCACCTCTTCAGCAATGGAAACCAAGCGCTCTTCAGGATGAGAAATAAAGCGCTCCCAGGCGATGCAGCCCCAGAATCCAGGGAAAGTCTTTCAGAATGCAGGGGGGGGCAAAGGCAGGGTCCAGGGGCCAGTTCACAGGACCCTCCAGCAGGCAGGCAGTCCCTAGTGGCTGTTCCTCCTGGTGCCCAGCAGCAGGTACCGCTCAAGTTAGGAACACAGACAGAACATTTTTCATGGGGTCACAGCCCCTTCTTATACACAGATTTCCTTTGTCTACAACTGTAGGGCCAGGGGAGAACCAGATTCAACTGATTCAGGAGCACTTTCTTTTCCTCAGCTCCCCTCTCTATTCACAGGACAGGCCAGGGACATCAGACGCACCACAGGAGGTGGAGCAAGCATTGTGGAGGGAAGGCACAGCCCTATTCAGGTCCCAGGTGCAACTCCTCCGTCCCATCTACTTGCAGATCTCCCTACTCACCACCGAGCAGACACATCCTGGCTCCTAGAGCCATGCACACCATCCAGCCCCTGTCAATTATAAGCCAGACATGCACTCCACGTCAGGCAGGTAGACACACAGCACACAGAAGTGCCAACTTCTAAAAGTGGCACTTCTCCACCAGTCACAATGAATCTGCGCACACCATTGCATAGCATTTATTCTTACAAGTTCGCACATACCAAACTCGCCCCTCCACTCCTCTCCCACCAGGAATTACCAGGGAAACACATATCCCCATGCATTGCTATGGGAGAGCAGGCCAATCTCACCACACGCACTCAGATTGCACACGCACTCTACACTGGGACACATTGCACAGAAGCCAAAAACTACTAGTATCAGGTCATATTTAAAGGCAAAAAGTTTAGAGGTGAACCTACCAAAAGTGTCAAGTCAAACAGTGAGTTACCAGGTATGGTAACTGCCTCCTGTTTTGAGATTTAAATCTGGAAATGGGGCACAGCATAAAGGGTCAGTTTTTGACATACCAGATTTAGAACGTTTTGCCTTATGTTTGTTTCCACACCTCCCAATAAATATTGCTTAAGAGAGCTGCTCAGTGTGCATAATGTTTTATTGGTTATGTATAAGGTACCAGAAATTCTCATCAAACGTTTCAATTATAACTTCTTAACATATTGCACAGCAGCTGCACTGTTCTACAACATAGCTTAAATACATTGGCAAAGCCAAAACCGTTTGCTAAACACTTATAAGGTCCCAAAGGTGAGACCTATTGTCTATGCCAATGCTTGTTAATAATGTATGTACATTGAACTTAGAAAGTGACGTGGCGTATATAGACAGAAAGAGGGTGTGGCAGAGTGTCCAGAGCTGCATATTTCAGACCTGAGGATCCCAGTTCGAGTCTCGCCGGCACAACATCCTGTGATTCTGGGCAAATCACCTAGGGACAGATTTACAATTACTGGTGCATCCCTGCAAATTAGCAGGGATGCACCAGTAATTGTGCGCCGCAGCTCCGCCACCCATGATGCGGCACATCATGTGGCAAAACGGCACAGATGCGTCATGCATTCGTCCCGTAAAAGCAGCGCATTGCTGGAGTTGCATCGCAAGCGCGACACAGCTCCAGCAATGCTTTGGGGGGCCCTATCTGGACAATGCCGCGTCGAACCTTACTCCTGCTTCAAGTAAGCGCAGGGTTTTGATGCAGCATTGGCCTAAAAGTGACTGAGTGAAATCTTATAGATTTCACTCAGCCACGTTTAGGAGGCGTTCCTGCGCAGGTACCCCCCTACCCCCCTGCGCCGGAAACCCTCCTTATGGAGCAGGGCTTCACAACGTGACGCATCTCCCAGATGCGTCACGTTGTTCATACCCTGCACTATGGCGCATCTTTTGCGCCGCCGCTGCCTCACAAAAGTGACGCAACAGCAGCACAAAAGAAGCGCAAGGGGCTTGTAAATCTGCGCCTTAATGTCTCCATTTGCACTATATAAATCTGCTGCAAGACGACAAAACAGAACGAGGCAAAACTTTAAGAAAAATAGTTCCACCAAAGCGGATCATAACAGTATTTTGGCTACAAGCAACTGATAAGAGGAGCAGACGAGAAACAAGTGTTGGTAAATGCAGAAAAATATGCTACAGCTAATAAAAATGCAGGAAAAGTAATTGGCAAGCACAGGAACCAATGAAAAGCAAAAAAAGCAAGTGAGCAGGATGTAAGCCCCTTCTAATATTTATATTAAAAGCAATAGATTTCACAAGCACAGGCGCAAAAGATATTTCAAGTCCAATGAAATGAGAGGTTCAAATGGGGTACAAAGGGCTTTATTTGTGAAAACATAAGTGCCAGGTTACTGCTGCTTGCATTACCAATTTGCCCTGCCAGCGCTGCCAGTGTCAGTACAAATACAATTAGTAGCCATTACACTTCTACAAGTGTGACAATCCGGACTATTCCAGGCCCCCAAAGCTATAAGAATAGCTTGTGTTCGGCTGGTAGTAGTTATTTTTTTAAATGTATATTGAATTAGTTAACAACTGTTGCTGTGCTTATCTCTAAATCAAACAGCTCCACCATGTGGTAGACTGTCACAAGTGCTGGTGTTGACAATTATTTGCCAGTTCCAAACGCCAGAAACCACTGGCTCAAATTAAGCACTGACTGTAAACTATTTAGGGTTCAGCAATGGCATTCATGGAATTATTTGTTTTTCACTGACAAAATTGCTGTTCTTTTAAGGCTGGCGGGTGGTACTGGCAGACACGATGGAGAAAGATAAGCACTAGCCACTATCATGTGCTGGGAATTGTATAAAGGGCTGAGAATTAACTTGATGTCTCAGAGTAATACTCTACCTGAGGTGGAATGTTGCACTCTGATGCAAAGGTTAATTCTCGGTAGGAGAAATGACAGAGTCTCGCAGTGAGTCTGCTGGAGAGTCGGCATCCTTCAGCACTTTCTGCTACAGGGCGTCGGGCAAGTAGATAGTCGATCTGCTCCAAACCACTGTGTGTTTGTTTGACGCATGTTTGGACTTAATAACGTCACCCAAAGGCTAATTTCTTGGAAAACGCCAGGAGTTCTAGGAGAACTTAATATTCAAGCAGGGGGAAGTCCCGAGCTGCTGAAGGCGGGTTTTTACAAGAAAACGTTGTTAATTCTTGGAGCTTAGTGGAAGTATCCATGCCGTATTTGGGCTGTATGGTTTAGTCCAAATATGGTAATGATTTCTATGCCTATATGAGGAAATGATAAGGTATACCTATATAAGGGCATGAATCGGGAAATTTATACCAGGGTCCGAGATTCATTTACAACATGATAATATGAAGGGTTTAGGTGGGAAGTGTAATTTTTTGTTACATTTTATGTGAGGAAGAATAGACAGTTTTAAATTGTTTTGTTTCTGTTTTTGCCATTCCAGGCCTGAAGAAGCGGCATGCAAATGCAGTGAAACACTTGTAGGCTGAAAATATCCTATACTCAAGAAATTTATGTTTTATTTGAAGTTTCGCAAATGTATACTTTCATGGTGCTGGAAACCTGTTGAAAAAAAATGCACTGATGTAATAATAATGGTTTCTGCTGTGACAATATACCTGGAATAAATATAACTGTAGATCATACACTTGTTATTAGTGGTCAATTATTAGTTAGAAATAACTCCCTACAAAAGTTTTGTTTACTTGACCGTATCTACTTGGTTCTGCATCATTCAAGTAGGTTAGCCTGTGCAGGGCCGTTAATATCCTTGCCTGATATTAGTTTTAACTTAGAGAACATTACAGTGGCGGCTCCTCCATAGGGGTGTTTGGCCCCCCCTCCCGCTGCTTTCTCGCAGTGCGAGAAGCAGAAACATAAAATGGTTAAAACTACCCTTTTATGTTTCTGCTTCTCGCACTGCGAGAAAGCAGAAGTGCCTGGTTGTACTCCTGGACGTGGGCAGGGGTTGAGGGCTTACCCACTGTTGTGAGTAGTGACAGTTTGGTCGGCCCCTGGAGCTGACCAGATAATCAGTTCCCACAATGGTGAGTAAGCCACTCCCCCCTGCCCTCGAGCAGGACCACCCACTCTCAGTTTTCTCTATGTAGGAGAAAATGGCACGGCTGTGGTGCTCTCCCCTGCACCTCACCAATCACAACGCTGCCATTGCAGTCTTGTGATTTGCTCCCATGTTAAGTTGCGGCTGGCGGCATCATGACTCGCAGGCCGCGTGTCCACCGGCCGCGACTGGAGAAGAGCACTCCCCTGAGAATGTTGGAAAAATGTTTTAGTTGAAAAAGAGGAGCATCCCTTCATATACTAAAAGTGCATGTTTACTTGTTTATCTGCACACTACAATAACAGCCTAGGTTGCAGGGTAGTTTACCTGAGACTACATTGTTAACTGTGCACAAAGGAAGGGAAAATGTGTTTCCTTGCTCTTAGGCAACTCAGAATCGATGAGGTAAAATTTCAATTAAGATTGACTGTGTTAGGACCTTTGATAAGAAACATTTTAAAAGTTTAACCATGTGACCCCCGTCCTGAAAGTTCTGTGTGAGGTAATGTCAAACCAGCCAGAATGGTGTAAATGACCTGCAGTGTAATAACATACATTTAGGCTGCCTTTTTTGAGCCTTTTTATTTATTTAAGGCGATTTTATATAGCACTAACTTTACCCGAAGGTGTCAGAGCGCTTTACATAAGAACCAGTTTCAATACATAAGGACTTAGGATTACGTGCGTTACATCAAAGATACAAGCAAAAAAAAATTGCTGTGATGTATCGGTGGGGGGAGGCAGAGCTCATAAAGGTCGCTACCGCTCCGCTGCCGCCGCAACGCCGTGTGCTGCCCGTGGCGGGCAGAGCAGCTGATCCTAAGCGACCTGGGGATTGGGGGACGTGCTACTAGTCTGGGAGAGATATATTTACTGGTACTTCCATTGACCGGTAGCTAGAGCAGAGAGACACCAACATTTGAGCAGTCTTGTCTTGCTACCTGCATCAGTATAAGTCGCAACAATCGTAGCATTTAATCACATGTGGGATAAGACATAGAAAATGGCCTTTACCTTTCACAGTGATCAGTGATGCAGAGGGAACACTGGGAGGCAAGAAAAGAGGGTGTCACCCTTAACTCCCTTTACCTCTGTGCACCGATAAACCCTACTGTCACACTTACCTCCCTTTAGATCTACTCAACCCTAAACTTTAAATTCATCCATACCTACCTTTACCTCTACAGCCTCTCAATACTATTATCACTCTTAACTCCCCTTACCACTACACACCACTAAACCCTAAAATCACCCTTAGCTCCCTTTAACTCTACCCACTCTAAACCCAAAAATTGCATTTACATCCCTTTACCTCTACTCACTCCTAAACCCTAAAACCAACCTTATCACCCATTACCTCTACCCGCCACTTAACCCTAAAATCTCACTTACCTCTACCCACCTCTGAACCCTTAAATCACCCTTACCTACTGTGGCATATAATATCAAGGAGTACGCCAGCAGCCAAATGTGGCTAAGCTGGTTAGTTCATTCCACAGAAGAAGATCACACCCAACCATCTTCACTGGCTCCCAGCCATCTTTGCCTTCCTTGATCCCCACAATTCTAAATGACTTCATAACATTCTGACAATCTGTAACACATACAGAGTGAAAGAGGTGTCCTTGTAAAAGTCACCATTACAATATGTATTGTAACTACACCCCTCTTTTTTATAACAAAACAGCATAAGTATTGAAATAATCAAAGATATAAAGAATAAATAATATAAAAAGAAGTTTAAGAAGAATCAAAATTAACATGTTCATGTATATGGAAAGTACTTACAATTCACACAAGTTTACCCTTTACACAAATCATGTAATTATGTAATTTAAAATGAACATGACTACTCGGCGTAATCTTTTAAATATTCTGGAGCTCGCACCACTCTGTTTGACCTTCTTATCACAGCACCCTTACCAGTTTCTTTTTTTGTTCCAACCATTTCACAAAACCTGTCACTTGGATTAACTGTCTTCCCTTTATATATAACTGCTCGTTGAGGTTACAAATGTGGGGATCCTGTGTTCTGACTGCATTATTGAATGTTTTAATAACCTGTATGGGATTGGAAAATCCACCACTTACTCCCGCTCCTGTTGGATTTTTTGTCAACACCCAATCAGCCACTGATATACATCTTTTTTTGCTGCATTTCTTTGCTAAAATATTCCTTTCTGTTTCTAACTCTCTTATCCTTTCTCACTCTCCAATCATTCTCAGTGGAACCTTTTCCCAAACTGAACTCATATACACTTGCCAATGAAGGTTCTACAGTTGTGTTGGAGTCTACCCCAGAACAATTCAAATGGGGTTTTACCAGTGGTGGTATGTGGTGTGAGTCTGTAAACATTCACCCTCCTTTTCACTTCATATTTTCGGTTCATGAAATTGGCTTTGGCCATAGTTATGGTTTCCTTGAAAAGCTTATTGAATCTATTCACCACCCCATTGGTTTTGAGATGATAGAGAGCACATCTCTTGTACTGTATACCTCGTTCTTCATGAAATTCCTTCAACTCTTTCGAGAAAAGTTACACAACATTATCAGTGAATAAAGTCTCTGGAAAACCTTCGGTTCTTATAAGTTCAATCAAGATTTTTGTCACTGATTTAATTTCTATTCCCCTTGTAAAGCACACTTCTGGAAATCTTGTAAATATATCTATTACATGCATCTCTTGTGCATCTCCATGAACGTGTCCCAAAATATCAAGAGGAATCTCATGCCACAGACCAGTTGGCAATCTCTGATCACTGTGGGTTTACTCTAGGTTTCATGACTTTCTCACTAACAGCACACTGTGCACAATCTCTCACTATTCTTTCAATTTGCAGATTCATCCCTGGCCACCAATAAGGGGAGTGTATCCTTTCTTTTGTTTTCAATACCCCTGATGTCATTCATGAGACAGATTTATCAACTCTTCTCCTAATTCGAGGAACCAATCTTGTTCCTCTGAATATTAGACTATTACTTGTCAACAATTCTTGTCTTACCCACCAAAAATCTTTGGTGCTATCTCTATCTTTTATCCTTCCATCCTGTACAAATCAACTGCATCATTTCATTCAGTACATGATCACACTTCAAATCCTCATGCCATCTCTCTTCAGAAATAATATCACTCCCTACAACACATACAAATTACCTCATAACATCGTGTCATTCGATACACATACTGTGTGAAAAAGATGTCCTTGTTTAAAAGTCAACATTACAATATGTATAGTTACTACACTTACCTTTTCTCAAACCCACCCCTATACCCAAATTTACCTTTACCTACTTTTACCTCTACCCTCTCCTAAAACCTAAAATTACTAATAGCTCTACCCGCACATAAATCATTTTCTTAATAACATACAAATTGTGTTATTAATAAAAACCTTACTTGCTTAGTAAAGTACTGCATCATAAAGGTGGAAATACATACCTGAGCAGTAACTGGCTATGTGGTGAGGGATGCATGGTAAAGGGTATTTGCCATTGGTGTCTGCACAATGGAATGGAAAAGAAAGGAGTCATGTTTATTCATCCTCTTCTCATGAGGAGGGACCAGTTCCTGCTAGGAGAAGCAGGTCTGTGGAATCCCTTTCTCCGACTAGGGACATGCTAGCACTTATGTCTGCAGCAGAAGTGCAGGAATTTTATTGATGCAGCAGTGGCAAAAGCAATGGCAGAGAAATCCAAACACTGTTCGAGGTTGGCTAAGGGGTTTACTACTGGTAAATCATCTGTTGCTGATTTCCTGACCTCGGATACTAACAGTCCGGATGACTTCATCAGGAAAATACATTAGGCGAGAACAAGTTTCAGAAATGCTTGGGCATATCATAGACAATCTGGGTTTTTGGCTATTTTCATCCCAGAAAGAGAAGGAAGTCCTCTTCCCTCAATATGCCAAGCAGTTATATATGCCATGCCGCCTCGTAATAAAATCAAATTCTTTGAAGAATTGAAGGCAGTGGATCGTGCTAACATGCTAAGATATCTGAAAAAATGATATCCTGTTGAAGAATTAGAAGAACAGAGACAGTACTCGCTGTGATGCAGAAACACAATCTCTTAATAAATTGGGAATAATCTCACCTAGCCCCATCAGCGTTTTATTGGAGCATGTTTCCGCACCTGCTACTTGTTAGTAACGCTTCCAAAGGAGAGAGTAACAGAGACATCCACAATCTTCTGCCCCAATGGCTTCCTCTTGGTTACAACGACAAGGTGGTTAGGAGGCAGTTACATTCCTAGCTCCGGGTCAGGTTCCATCTACACAGGTTAATGAAACATATCCTCTAAAACTGAATTCCACTGTCGCAAGATTTATAGACAAGGTGAATCAAGATCTGTCCTGGAGGTTGTCAAAGAGCAAAGTGCTGAGAGGTGTTTCTCTGTATCTACTGTCTCTAGTGTTTGTCATTATGGTTGCCTGTGTAGTAGAGTGGGGTGCATGGCAGGTTGGTGCAAGGCTCTGGGGTTTTGGTCCCTCTCTCAAAGCCAGAGATCTTCCAACAGGAGGGAACTGGAGCTAGGCCACGGTGTAAACATCCATGTTTTACCAGCTCAAAATCCATCTTGCAAATGTAGTTTAACACCTTGCGTGCGGTGCAGATTTACCACTGGTGCTGGGCCCTAATGTAACTGGGTGTGGTCATGACGAGCTCAGCTCGTCATGAGCACACGAGCACCATGCCTCATGACGAACTCAGCTCGTCATGAGCATCGAAGGGGTTATGACAGAGAGGTAATTTGGAAAATTTAAAGGCCAATCAGAGAATTTAAATTTTAATTGGTCTTAGATATGGGATGATAGTTTACACCAAACCACTGTATAGCAATGCACAAGCAAAGGTCCTTATCCAAACTGCTAATCACCAATGTTAGAAATTGAGTTACTGGTTGACTGGGGTGTGAGCCCTAGGCAACTCTGGGGAAGGTACAGGAAAACCCTGAATGAACCTGTGCTCACCCTGTGGTAACTTGGCAGTCGGGCTTAACTTAGAGGAAATTAGTAAAGTATGTGTGCAACACTTCAAACAGTAACACAGTGAAAACACCACACAAAAAGAAGGTTGGAAAATAGTGCTTAATTTATTAGATAAACCAAGACTGAAATGTCAAAAATCCAATTATTATAACGAGTTATTCAATTTTAAAGTTTATAATGAGAAAGTGCTACTGGCGATATCTGGTCACGCCGGACCATGAAAAAGTCCCAAATTCAGGACAAAGGAGTGTGGGCCGGATGCAGGGGCCCAGCTAGGCCAGCTGAATGAAGTAACTTAAATCCAGGGGTGTCGAGGCCTTACGAATCATTTGCACTTCCACCCATATGCCTGTAGTCCTAGCAACAGCCAAGTACCTGGGGTGGGCATGGTCTATCAGACGGAGGGCTCTTCTCTAGAGTACATCGATTGGGGTATCCCCTCTGGCATCTGTGTAATCATGTACCAAAGTTTTATATTGTTTTTTATTTGTTCTGATTAATTGTCTATGTCTGCACAATTTCTCTTAAAATTACGGTATTAATGAGGAAACAATTTTTAACGATGTATTTTAAATGTATGTTTGTGCTTTTATGAGTATAATCCTCGAATAAAGCTTTTTGATGATGTAACTTAAATCCCTGTTGTGGAACATTGAGTGGATCCGAGTCGAAGATATGTAGCACAGCAGAGGAAATGCCTTGGTTCCGAGATGCAGGGAAGCTACGGAATGAGGGCCTGGTTCATCAAGCATCCCGTTGCAAAGGTGGGTGTTAAGGATGCTATGTGCAGCTGGGGCGATGTGTCAATTCTGATGAGTAGTGAAGCTGCAATGCCGACTTTCGTCTGCGTCATCTAGGCTGCCACCGAAGAGAGATGCAAGGACCTGCACCAGGGAAAGCGTTACAGAGTGCTGTTTCTGAGAGTCGGTTCCCAAGATGCGGGTTGGGGCAGTGATGTAAGTCTTTAGTGACGGGTCCAATCCATGCAGCAGCGGCAATGCATCAGTTCTGCTTGGGGTTACTCCATTCAGCCCTCGGAGATGCGTTGCTCAGCACAGAAGATGCATCTGTGCTGCTGGCATGCACCTTAATCCCACTTTTAAGGGTCCAGGACTGCATGGCACCACCTGGCAGGGTAGACTCACAGGTGGCAGAGTCCAAGTGCAGAAGTCAGAAGCCTGTTATGTCCCTGAGGCTTCGGATCAGGTGAGCTAACTAGCCCTTGGAATCTCTTTCTGGGTTCTGGGTCAAAGAGATACATGTCCAGCCGTTCCCACCCAAGCCAGAGGGCAGCAGGTAGCAGGTCAGCACCGCAAAGCAAGATTCCAGCATTATAAATGTGTTTTTACCACACATGGTAAATATCATTACCCCAGGGTCAGGCATTTACCACAGGAGGAACATCATTTCTACCCCAAGTTCTCAACAGGAAAATGAGGCATTGAATGTAAACACGCTGAGTTCTGCATGTTTTATATTTTTCCAAGCTTTTTTTCTCCCTGTTAAATTTCCTGGGGTTTGACCCAGCAAATTATAATGTTTTTTTAATTGGTTTTTTATTGGTTTGCTCGCCACTTTATAATAATGCTGAGCACATGACTAATTCTTCTTTGAGTTAAACAGGGCTGTGTCCAGTGTTTTATTTTTTCATAACTTTTTTTTTTTGTCAGAATTTTTTGTTGGAGATCAAAGATAGGCAATTTCATAGGATACAAAACAATATAGTAAATATAGATCAGTATGTGACTAATAATATACATTTGTAATATATTAAGGAAGATGAAAAAAGGAGGGAAAAGGAAAAAGGAGAAGGGAAAAAGCTATATATAGGGAGGGAAAGAAAAGAGAATTAGAACTTCAGGAATCGCGAAGAAAGGGGGTCCACATCTGCAGGAATATTTGTTCTTGGTCTTGTATCCTATAAATTACCTGTTCATAGGATGCTGTCTGTATCATCACAACCATCCAGTCCTCTTTGGAGTGAGGGCTAGGTGATTACCACAGTCTTAAACACATAGTTTAGCAGTAGTAAGTACAGTGTGTAAGAGTGGACTTTGAGGTCATGAAATAGTAGGACAACTTCTAAAGTCATGTTGCAAAATAGTGGCAGGTGTGAAAGGGAGTGAAAGAGGAATAGTTTCTAGTAGTGTAGCTCCTAATTGCTGCCAAAATTGTTTTATAAAAAGGACATTCAAAAATTATATTCAGGAGGTTACAATTAGGTGCAGAGCATCTCCAACACCTAGAATGCGATGATAAATCCAGCTTGTTACAACTTTAAGGGAGTCCAATGTGAATCATGTAAAGTTTTAAAAACACAGAACTTCATTCGTGCTTCACGAGTGCCCTTATCCAGGGCTTCCAGTATGTCTGGCCAGGTATCTTTGTCTATGGTGATATGAAGCCGTTCTGCCATTTATCACGGAGAGTAGCAAGAAGTGGCTGCGAACATAAATGGTTAATCAGAGATCTATATAAACCTGACATGACACCTTTATGTCGGCCCCAAGTGCAAAGAAAAGTCAAAATTGGCGAAGTTGGCAGTGTCCAAGGGGGAAGGCCAAGACATCTCTTCAGAAAATGTTGAAGTTGTAAATTCATAACGTTTTTTAAGTTACCAACAAAAAAGATGTCATCTTTACTTACCACATCTGAGCAAGTTTTTCTGTATATTTACAAATAATTAAAGATTTAATAATTGGGTGATTTTGTCACAAATTTTGAAAGAATATTTTTTTAAGATGAAACATACAAACGGTTTGGGGGAACTTATATTTGGTAAGGTGCTTCCTTGATTTGATTTAATAAACCTAATGATCACTACCTGCTGCAGTGGTGCAAGATGCTGCTATGTGATAAGAAAGTGGGTTTAATTCTCGCACCCAAGTGAAAATAAGCTATGAGAGATATTGTGTAACACTCACGGGAGGTGTAATATGTAATAGACTGCTGTAAAGGAAGTGTTGAAGAACTAAGTACCATGAGACATATGTTTTAATGTACACACTGTGTTACATTCCCAATTCTATGTCCGGACCGGAGGCTCTAATTATGCTTTTCTTCCTTTGCTTTATTCCAATACCAAAAAACACAGCAGCCAGAAAAGCAATAAAATAATTTTTTCTTACAACAGGTAGAAAAAACATCATTTGCTCTCATAAGTAATGAAACAACCCAGTCAATAAACATCAAATCCCATCATTCCAAGGGATAGCATCCTAACTGAGTCCTTCTACACTGTCCATAACTCCTAGAAAGCTCCACCATCTTGTGAAGACCTCCTCTTTCTTCGCTGCTGCGCAGCTAGATAAGTGCCTTTTTTCTCTCTCATGTGTTATGTTCATTGTAGAGTGCTTATTTGATGTTTTCCTAGGTTGGGGGGACCATCATTGAAGGGGTCACGGTGTTTTGTGTGCTGTGTTGTCTTCCCTTCACAGGTTCCCCTTTTGCTGTAGCCGCAGGAGCGTTTTTCATCCCTTAGGCGGCAGGCCAACTTTGCGGTGCTTATCGGGACCGCCTTGGGGCGCTTGCGCGTCTTGTTGCTCAAAGCGGAGCCGCGCTGAGAGAGAAATGAGTCTGCCCGAGCTTGTCCCCAGAGCCGCCAAACCAGAATGCCCTGCTGGGTACGTATTTACACAATTACCGCATTGTTTACGCACCGCTGTGGTCAGTATCAGAGGTTTGCCTTGTTTTCTTTGCTGATGGTGAGATTGTGCACTTTCACTGAGGCGCGCTTGGTGGCGGCTAGGCCGTGTCAGTTTCGTCTGATGGCCCGCGCGCCTAGGGCATAGTGTGCAGCCCTTTGTTGAGTTTTGCCTCAGCACAAAAGCATTTTCAGGTCTCCGATCTGCCCATAGACCCCAGGATAGTGGCGGGATCCTCTTTTCTGCCTATTTGCCCACCACTCCTCCAGATTTGGTAGTTGGGGAGGTTAGGCCTGCACTGGGGGGTTTCTCTTGTGTGTTCGGGGGCCGGGTGATTTTACTGCTAGCCCGTTTCTGCCAGAAGTTTCATGGGTGGGTGACCCCTAATTTTGGTGCCTAAATACCTGGTCAGTGGTGTCTAAGGTGCCATGGAGCAGGATAGTTATTATGAAGAGGAGGAGGCGACGCAGTACCTACCTCTGGATGATGATTTCTTTGAGGCGGCAGATACCTCCATTCTCAGGTGTGTGACGGAGGTGGTGACTCCGCTGGAGGAGCGCCTGACTAACTGCATTATTGGGGAATTGGGGAGTGCACTAGGTTGGCCCAGACTCACGGGCCCTCCAGCTCCCAGGCCACTACTCGCCTCAGGTGAGGATTCCCCATCACCCAAGAAGGTTTGTGGGGAAGGTGGCATGGAAGGGGAGCAGGGGGTGGATAAAGATGCCTTGAAAAGAGTGTTCCTGGTCAAGTTTGTGCCACCCTCTTCTGTGCCTCACCCGCCACCTGAGCCCACAGTGTCCACAGCACCCCCTACCCCATCCCAGGACGGACATTCCCCAACTGACTCTGATGACAACGAGGGGTCTTCCAGGTCCTGGCGTCCGGCTAGTTTTTTGGGCAACTTGCCCCAGGACGCTTCTGGCATGCTAGATCCAGATGAAATTATTCATCCACGGTCAGCAGCCTGGGCACCTGGGGACAAGGTGGCCAAGTTCGTAGCGGGACGCCTCCGCAAGCCTCTGGAGAAGGAAGCGCGGGGGTGCCTTAGAGCGGAGTGTCCGCGCCCCATGTTGGAGGGGAAAGTAGCACTTGCTCCCGAGTTAGATTCCAAAATGGCAACCTTCCTTGTAAAATACATAAAGGACCCTCGTAAAGAGAT
This sequence comes from Lissotriton vulgaris, assembly GCF_964263255.1. NCBI lineage: Eukaryota > Metazoa > Chordata > Amphibia > Caudata > Salamandridae > Lissotriton > Lissotriton vulgaris. The sequence continues at coordinate 2,126,418,708 of NC_141685.1, forward strand.
AGATAATTCCTGGCAATCGTGCCAGGATAAGCTCCTGGACGCCATTGGTCCAATGACCAAGATCTTGGACATGGAAGAGGAGGCTAAGGTGACGGGGACAGTCATCTCCCCCAACATTCTGTCCAACTGGGCGCAGAGGGTAATAACCTTTATGGGTAATGCCAACTGTGTCCTGTCAACAGAACGCCAGCGCTCCTTACTCATCAAGTTGGACCCAAAGCTAGGTGATTTGGCGTCCTCCGAGGCAGGAGCCGTGGCACAGGGGGGCCTGTTTAGGGACCCTTTTGTAAAAGAGTTGGGGAAGTTCGTTGCCACATTCACCTCACTGGAAAAGGCCCAATCGAATATCAAGAGGGTCTTTCAGACCCGTTTTTCCCAAGGGGCTGGTCGCGGGAGGGGTCCCGCGACCGGCTGCGTTGGTCAGCATACCAATATTGGGGACAGGGCTCCGGCACAGGACAGTACCAGACCTCAGCAAACTTTAACAACTTCTACCCCACCAAGGGGCAACATTTCCGAGGCCGCGGCAGCTTCAAGAGAAACTACGGCGGTGGTCAATCAGGAGGTGAGTGTCATCCCGGCAAAGCAATTGCGCATTGGGGGGTGCTTAGCGGATTTTCAGCATGCTTGGCAGATGCCTGGGTTCTGCAGACTGTGAGAGGTTTTCATATAGAGTTTTACGACCAACCGTGGCAGGACGTGCGTCGACATTCCATCTCTTTCTCCGTTCCCGATGCGCAGCTGATCAACAAGGAGGTTTCTGCTTTGCTCAAGAAGGGAGCCATCTGTCGATCAGCGCTGCACCTCAACGGTTTTACTCAGCAATGTCTTTCTGGTGGAAAAGACAGATTCGGGAAGGCGGCCGGTGATCAACCTCAAAGGGGTTCAATGGGTGTTTGGTTTACCGACACTTCAAGATGGAGGGTATCCATCTTCTACGGGATGTCCTCCGGCTCAGGATTGGATGGTCAGGTTGGACCTAAAGGATGCGTATCTGGTGGTCCCGATCCATCCTCCTCATTGCCGTTTCCTCCAGTTCTTATGGCGGGGTCAGGTGTACGAATTCACCGCCCTTCCATTCGGACTTTCCTCAGCACCTCTGTGTTTTACAAAGGTGCTACATCCAGTGGTGGAATCCCTGGGGAGTCGCGGAGTAAGAATGATCGTGTATGTGGACGACATTGTTCTCATGGCGCAGTGTCCGAGGACGTTGCTATCCCAATTGCTGCAGACGATCTCCCTTTTGGAAAGCTTGGGGTTCGTCATCAACAAGGACAAGTCTGTCCTCTCTCTGATCCAGAGTCCAGTTTTCCTAGGATTTTTCATGGACTTCATGAATTCTTCATTGAGTCTGCAAGATGGCCAATATCCTTCCCACCTTGAGGCAGACTATCTCCAAACCTAAGACGTCGCTCTGCCAGCTAGCGCTGGTGGAAGGTCTTCTTTCCTCTACCATTCAGGTGAATTTCTGGGGCCCGCTTCACTACCGGGCTTTGCAGCACCTAAAGGCTCACCATCTCACATCTCAGGAAGGGGCTGTTGTACGATCAGTCAGTCCCCTTGTCGGAAGACGCCAGAGAAGAGATGGCATGGTGGTTGAAACACATGGAGGCCTGAAATGACTGGGCAATCTTTGGGTCGTCCCCAGATCTGTTAATAGATTCGGACGCCAGCAGGTCCGGTTGGGGTGCCCGTTGCGGAGAGTTCTCTACCGGCGGCGTGTGGCCATTAGAGGAACAGAAGTTGCACATCAATTGCTTGGAGCTTCTTGCGGGTTCTTTCGCCGTCTGCTGTTGGACAAGGCATCTGGCGACCTCGTGCATGTTACTGAAGACCGATATGTCAACCGCTTGGGGGGGCCCTGTTCCCGTGCCTTGGCGGTCCTGGCAAAGGAGTTTTGGGAATATTGTCTGGCACACCAAGTCTCGGTGATGGCGGAGTACCTACCTGGTCAGGCCGTTCAGGTGGCAGATTGGCATTAAAGACAACTGAGGGACTCCAGCCTGTGGAAGCTGGATGTTCGGGTCTTCGAATGGTTGGACAACCTCTGGGGACCATTTTAGGTTGACCTCTTTGCTTCCCGCCTGGACCACCAGCTCCCACGCTTCTTCAGCAGGAGACCAGACCCTCTTGCGGAGGCCACGGATGCTTTTCTCCAAGACTGGAGTCTGGAGAAGGGTTATGCCTTTCCCCGTTTGCGATGGTGGTTTAAACGGCGGCCCAAATCTGCCTCTTGAGGGTGGAGACGGTGATGGTGAAGCCTTTTTGGAAGTCCCAAGTCTGGTTTCCAGTTCTTCTGGAACTTTCCCGGGATTTTCCAATCCTACTCTCCCCGCTTCCTAATCGCCTTCTGAATCCAGACGGGGAGAATCACCACCTCATCCTCCAGGGATCTCTCCGCCTCATGGCATGGAGGCTTTCAGGAGACGCTGGTCGCTCCTGGGCCTTTCGGGACAAGCTCAAGGCCTCTTGGCAACGGCCTGGGCAGACATCACTTCTAAGCACTACAGGTCCGCATGGACCAAGTGGATGCATTGGTGTATTCGATGGGATTTGGAGCCCGTGGTCACGGACATAGTTCCAATGTGGAATTTCCTGGCCGAACTAGCTACGGATGGCCTGGCTTACAGTTCTATCAACACAATAAGATCGGCAATATCAGCAGCTCACTGCCCGGTGGACGGTGCGCCGATTGGTGAGCACCCGTTTGTAGGCTCCTGCGAGGTATTTGTTTGTCTTTGCCCCAGGAGCCACGTTACTCAGTGCTTTGGGATTTCAATTTGGTCCTCAACCTCTTTTTGTTCTGGCAACCTAATAAATACCTTTCTTTGAAATAACTTTTGGCAAAATTAGCTATGCTTTTGTGATTGGTGTCCTGTCGTAGCGTCTCGGATGTTCGGGCTTTGGACATTACGCAAGAGTCTTCTCCCCGGAAGGGGTTACATTTACACTTGGTCGCCACACCAAGTCAGATTCCAGGACGATCTCTTACCTGGCCTTTGCGGATGTGCCCAAGCTCTGTGTGGTAAACTGTCTGAAATCCTATGAGGAAATGACAATTGAATTCCGCCCTCCGGGCAAACGGCAACTCCTTATTGCCTTGCAGAAACCCCACCACGCTGTCTCTTCCCCCACGATAGCCAGGTGGGTGAGATGGGTCATGCAAGAGGCGGATATTGATACAAAGCAGTTTGGTGCACATTCAGCAAGAGGTGCAATGGCCTCGAAGGCTTTCTCTTTAGGAGCTCGGTTAGAAGACCTTATGCACGCAGCAGATTGGTCTTCCAACTCCAGCTTCAAGAGGTTTTATTTCAAACCAGTGGTGGAAGTTGCTCAGTTGGTGGTAAGTAAGCTTTGAACTAGTATAATCGGAGCCTCCGGTCCTGACAAAGAATCAAAATTTGCCTAGCTTAGTAATGCTAAGTTTCAATTCTATTAAGGACACGGAGGTGAGGATTATCCCTCCCGTTGCACACTTGGTGCGAACCCACCCGTACTTACATAAGTAAACTGGTTTAATTTTTCCGGTGAAATACTTGTTGACTGCATACTACTGTTCTTGAAAGATGTGGTGTTGACTTTGGAAAGGTGACCTGAAATACACTCACGGGCTGTCCTTATACATTGCAGGACATGATGAAGCCAAGCAGGACCAATGAAGTGAAGGCGTGACTTGCGGGAAGAAAGAGGAGGTCTTCACAAGATGGTGGAGCTTTCTAGGAGTTATGGACAGAGTAGAAGGACTCCGTTAGGATGCTATCCCTTGGACTGATGGGATTTGATGTTTATTGACTGGGTTTTTTCATTACATATGAGAGCAAATGACATTTTTTTGTAAGAAAAAGTCATTTTATTGCTTTTCTGGCTGCTGTGTTTTTTGGTATTGGAATAAAGCGAAGGAAGAAAAGAATAATCCTCGCCTCCGTGTCCTTAATAGAATTGAAACTTAACGTTACTAAGCTAGACAAATTTCGATTCTTAACTATAATTGGGTGGCCTGGTTGACGTAAAGCTTAAAGATAATGAGAAAGTTTAACTGAAACATGTATAGCAAACAGAGATTTGGAATACTGTATCAGTTTTACGTTTTCAAAAATAGAAGCTTTACTTTTTTGTATTGATACATATAAATTAAGAGGTAATTTTAGCTCAGAGACTCAATATGAACCCACAAGGTTCAAAATACACCTATGAGCTCTGCGAATCCCAGTGTTCAAACAATAACTTCTATAAATAACGTAGCAAATCTGCTCATTTCTGCATGGTCACCCCAAATTTGTCACCTATTTCTGGACCACATTATTGCTTTCTTTAGTCCTCTGTGTACTCTAGCGCTTCTAAGCAAGAGTAAATTGCCTGTGCTTCCCCTTTATACTTGGTAAAATTGGCTTATTCTTATTGACATATTTGATCTGCCTACACGTTCCTAGAATATGGGGAAGAAAATACACCCAGGGCCTGGAAGTTATGTGCCACCCGTGGACAGCAGCACCTATTGTGCCACCCACAGAGTGGGCCTGTAAAACATGGCTTCAAGCATACCATGTGTAGTCTGACTGCAGCAGTCTAAAAAGCTGCCATAAAACCTGCTAAAACAACACTTTCTGATAGGTGGGAAACTCTTCTTTTAAATATTAATACGTCACCCATACGGACCCCTTGTTACCGACAAAGTAGGGTGTTGGATAAAAATAAAAGTGGAACATGTGTGAAAGTAAACTTGGCATGTCCTGTAGTGTAGTTCCTATTTTCCCAATAGGCCCTGCGCATTGGAATAACATAAACAGTAGTATCGACGTAGAAGTGCGGATCTTCCAGGCCTCCACTGACTATGCTAAACTTAATTGGGGTTGTTACCAACTAGCTCAGAGGTCACTGGAAACTTTCTTGACTGAATAGGAAGTGATCAGCTTCCCTGGCACAGCCAAGAAGGGATTCAGTTTTCCAACAACCGTGCAACATGACAACTTTGCTCCTCAGATCAAGAGTCAATCTCTAGGGTTGTGTGAAACAATAGACAGTTATTTTACTCAGTCAGTAGTTGTGCAGTTTACTTTCACAATATGTAGAGAATAGAGAGACAGGTGTTTTCAATAAAGGGTAACATTTATTGAACAGTCTTTCTTCTCGTACAAGAGAAATGAATTGCCACAATTGCAAGACTTGTTATTATAAAAAGTACGTACAGTAAGATAAGTATTGCGAAATAATACTGTAAAAGCATTGGTATGGTTTCTTAGCCATACAATGGTTTAAAATGAATAAAACATATATACATTCATATATACATTAGGCTAAAATACTCAACTGGTGCTTCTAACTACGCCTACCCCAGTGTACCTGACCTAAGCCTAATACTTGGGAGGGGAGTAAGTAAGTAGCTTTAGTTTAAGTTGGTTTTGCCAAGGTTTGCTTCAAGAATTCTCTCTAAGGGTTTAGTCAACACCATACCTCTGGAATAGAATGATGGAGGTCTGGTATCTCCTTCAGGGACTCGATATCCCAGTCACCCGCAAGGGTAGACTAGAAACGCCAGACCTGGATTTCTCTGCAGGAGAAAGACAGCGTCTCTTCTCAGCGCGTCGAGGAGGAGGAGGAGGGGCATCGTCCACGGGCAGCTTGCATCTGCTGGGCTCTTGCAGGGGACGGCTGTTCAGCTCCTAAGTTCACCACACCATCGTTTGCTAGTTAGCAGCGATAGCAGTAGCGATAGCAGCTATGGTATCATCAGCATGACAGCTTCTTCAGCAGCAGCGAGATAGCTGGCAGCATCAGCTTCAGCGAAACAGCAACGAGACAGCAGCGTTTGCTTAAGGCAACGTTGGTAATATTTATACCTGAAAGGTGCCTTGTTTGACGTAAGTTTTTGGACATAAGACGTCAATAAAGATGTCACTAGGAAGTGATCGTCTATCAGTGCTCATTAGAGTTCTATTACTAATCAAAACACAGCAAGATTTCCAGGTTTGCTGAGTTTTTATCTTGTTGAAGAACTCGGAGTGTTAATCTAGGAATCTCAGATAGTAACTTCTGCTATGTCATTGCACTAATTGGTTGCAAAGGAAGTGGCAGAGAAAGCTATTCTGAAATGTGGCTCTGTTCGTGTGAGGCCAGAGACGAGTTTCTGAATATTGTACTTGAACGGTTATGCCAATATAGGGAATAAATGGATTTATAGCCGAATAGGGGCATAAGGTCACAGTATCGATCAGGGTCCTAGATTAGAACGCTACACCCACTCCACGAATTCATGTCCATCAAATTACTAAAACTAGAGCAATAAGATGCATGTGTAACATTGCCCACCCCAAAATACATATATGCATTTGAAATAGGCGTATTTGTAATACGTGAAAATTTAGGTACTGTACGTTTTTGAAGCATAGAAATCATTCAAAAATTATAGCATATGAAATCAATGAACGATTATGCAAAAAGAATTACACATGAAATATCTCTGAAACAGAAGAAGGGCGAGATAATTTCATCACATATAAATGCATTGCAATAAAATGTGCTAGAGGCTGGTGTAAAGTTATTATGTCTCTAGATGTGTTTAGAAATAGAAGTTGAAGCTTCTGTTCTCTATGAATAGTTTTACTTTAAGCAAAGAACTTTTCGTGCCAGAAAAAGGGTGAATATTAAAAAGTGTTCAATTCAAAAGAATTATTGCTTGAACAGGGAAAAATAGAGTTTCAACGCTTTTAGCAGTTTTTGTTGTTCAAAACTGAAGGCCGAATTCAGAGTTCATGGGAACGCTGTGTGTCGGAATGCTTCTCTAAAGTTATTGTTTCTGTTCGGGTGAGAACATCATATCAGACAGGCTCTCAAAGAATTGGTCTACAAAATCAGGTGACAGTTCGACCAAATTCGATAGTGCTGTAACTTGGCAGGTGTGAGAATGATTGCTGTCATCAAAGTCGGGATCAGCAATGCTCACAGAAGGTCGTACCTGGGTGATGTTGCTTTTGTCACTCGCTCCACTGTTACCACCTAGTCGTAGCACAGGAGTCTCAACGAATGCCGTCATCAGGATTGGTAGCCGCTGGGGACAACACAATGCGTGAGCCGTTATCGGACTTAGCAAAGTATCGATATCCATTGGTACAGCTGATGGAAGTGAAAGACAGACGTCCAACACGCACTCATCTCCGCATAGCATACATCGTAGTACAGGTAAGATGCAATTTTGCCATATCGGTCTGAATGAAAGGAACCAGGTCATGTTTAGATCTCCCAACCTGGCCAATCCAAGGACTCTAGTTATTCTGTCCCGGTTGCGGATTGCTAGGATTGTCTCTTTCATTCCCATAGGAGTCATGTCGGAGCTGTGGCTTGCGATAACGAAGCAGGAGGGTCAAAAATAAAATCCCTGCTACAAGTCCCAAAAATAGGGGTATGCCGCCAAAAACAGAGTGGACAAAATTTGGAACGATTCCCAGAATTGCTTGAAATGGTGTAAGCAGTCCCGTAAAAATCGTCTTAAATATGCCTGGGATGCCTGTGGCACTAGACATGTTAAGGAGTTGGCTCAACATTTCTATGAAATGCACGGGGCAATTTGTTGATAAAAGGTCATGAACCTCCGTAGCTGTCCTTGCAACTAGGAGATCATACGTCTCTTTTGATGACGTGATGGGCACTGTTGTCTGTAAAAGCACAGACTTCATTTTGCTTAAAGTATCAATTCGTATAGAAGATAAATGCAGACGAGGCCAGATGGGAGTCTCTATGTCTCCAGGCCCGCTTGGGAAAAATGCTTGCATACAGCATTTGACCATGGAAGTTACGCTTACGAGATAACTTTTCCCTGGCACAGGGCCACAATATCTGTGATCCGTTCTTAGAATGTAACTCCCATTCGCGAGTTGCATAAAGAAGGGCTCTATCTGCGTTGCAGGTGTGACAAGCTGGTGGCATGAAAGGTTGTTAGAATTACCTTCACAGGCTCCGTGTAAATTAATACCCTGACACAAAAGTATACCGCTTAGTGAACGTTTACAGTTTTCACCACTAAGAAATAAATTTTTGTCGCTGTCACTATAGCATGAATGTGTGTATGGTAATTTCCATGCTGATTTAACATAACCTTTACCTAATCGTTCATACTGGCCAGTAGGTATGTATACAAGGCACTTTTTTAATCGGAAAGTTGTTATCGGAATAGTGATAATTCCGTGTATTATCCATTCAATGACAGGACTTTCTGACATTGTCAATGGTAATCTCTCAAGTTTTTCGATGCTCAGGATTGTATAGTCTGCTCCTTTCTGTGCCAAACTGATTTGTTTATCAGTAAGGTTAAAAATGGAAAACAATGACGTTGTGTTGATTAAACGCCAAGGCACATAGCCTGAACGAAGATTTTGCAGCGTCCAGCCTAATTGTACAATAGAACGTAATTGTGACTGGCCATGCTGTAACATTAGCAAGTCTCTGTCTATTATATCAAAGGCAGAGGATACAATATTGTCCAACGAATATATTCTGGAGGACAGAGTCATTAACCCATTGTCCACTACAGAAAGTGATTTTTCCAAATGAATACGATCAATTTCTCGTATTTTTTTTTCTGTTGTTTCAATTTGTGTGACTTTCCAAGCCTCGTTGTACGCAGCATAGATGCTGGCCGCTATGAAACGTTTTGACGCTGTTTGCGTGGTCCAAGAATGAAATCGCGCAAATCAGCACCATCTTTTAGTAAAGACAAGTGTTGCTTAATTTCAGCCAGTGTGGATGATCCTAGCCATTCTAGGCAGAGTTTCCCTACACTGTATGTTGTTACTATCCCTGGATGTTGTCTCTGGGAGTATATAGGGTCTTGTCTGGTCATTTTTAACCCCTGTGTTTTGTTCAGGAATCTATCTTGACAGTTGTTTGTGTCAGTAGGCCAGATTAACCACTTTTTCCAATCAGGATGTGTTCTGTTAAAATGTAAAATTTTAGTTACGTCTATCTCAATATCTGTTGTTGCATTATCAGGTATTGGCTTCGGAATAGACGGTTTGTTAAGGTCTTTGATCTTAGCTAGGCCAAGACAGGATGTTTGGTGAATTGTGTCATTTAAAAACATCATTTGTTCTGGTATCATGCAGGTTCTGAATAGTGCTTCAAGGCCTTGTACCTGCCAATCTTTCGTACCCCAAATGGTTTTTGTTTCAATGTTATTTTTCCAATAATCAAAACCAAATGTCATCATTTTTTCATAAAATGTTTCTGAATATATTAATTTAGTGTTTGTCAGCATTGTTTTCATTTCTGTTTTATCTAACAATTTGTAATAAAACGTTTCTGCATCACTGGTGTTAAACCCTGAGAAGTACTTGAATTTGTCAAAGAATGTTTTAGAACTGCTTTTAGGTGATGTAGCACAATGTTCCCATTGATTATACTTAAAAACATTTCTAGGCTGTGCAGATTTATGCAAATAATGATCGCCATAATGTGTAAAACAGAATAACTGTTCATAACTAAACGAACCTTGTAAATAATCATGTTCTGTGAATCTAGCCGACATTACTAAATCAGACATCATGTCATTAATACTGTTAAAGTCCCAATCATCAGAGAATGTACTAGGTTTTACAAAGTCACTTAAGGAAACTTTCAGTTGATGAGGATACTTCAAGATCTCGACCGGACCATAGATCTCATAGTCAGTTTTCTCCCATACTACCCCACCGGGTATTGGAATGGCTGTGACATTTACTGTTGACAGTTCTCTTTTCTTCACGTGGGATGATCTGTGTGGTTTGAGGACTAGGTTGATGTTCTGACTTGCTGTGTCCATTGTACTATATTTTCCCTCAATGAATTTTCCCAAACAAAGTACCATGATGAACCAAAGCAGGAGGAAAAATACACCTAGACCGAACCAGAACTCTAACCAAGGGGAAATAAGGTAGATTTCCTTCAGTTGATGAAAGAGTTCCGTTGCTTTTTCTTTAAAAGTCATTTTTGTTTCTGGCATCACTTCGGGGTTGCTTTGATCCTCGGAAAAGTTGTCGAAGTCGATGAAATAACCAGAGGCAGTTCTGTCAATTGTTGGGATTGTTCTTTCAATCTGTCTCTCGGTAGCATTTTCTGATGCCACATTATTGTAGACTGGTGTTTCTTGACGAACTGTTTCAATCTGTGTCTCAAGAGGCACGAGTTCCATGGCATTATTGCATGGTCCTTCTCTGTGCACTGCAGGCTGATCGAATGTGATTAGTCTTTCAGTTTGAACCTCTTGGATTGTTGCAAGTTTGGGTATTCTGTTGTTTCTTGGGAGTCCACTGGGCCTACTGTTGATTATAGGCCACATGCTTGTGGTTTTACCAGGTCGATTGATACAACTCTGTTCTCCTTTTTACCAGCAAGGGGCGGTAGTACTACTGATCTTGTTCCGGTGACTGCCAAGACAGGTACTGCTTTTCTGTAAGAAGGCCCAAATTCCTTCTTCACCGCGATTTTTACTCTGACTAGATCCCCAATCTTTGGAATCCAGACAGGCCTTGCTGGGGCTGTTGCTTGTGGTGCCTCGTCAGTGGTATCTGGCTGTTGCTTTAACTTTATGTTGCTTAAGGATTTTCTTGTTTCATTCAGTTCCTGTAAAACAGCCAAACGATCTTTGATGTCAAAGTCTGTTTTATTATCTTGTACCACTGATACCTGACTATCTAAGTCCTGAATTCTCATTCTAATTCCGAACAATAGTTCGTATGGGCTTAAACGTTTTAGAGAATTTCTTGGCAAATTGTTAAGACTGGTCTGGACACTTATTAAATGTTTGACCCACCCAGCACCTGAACCTAATACCTTCGCTGTTATAGATCGCTTTATGTCTCAGTTTTTTCTTTCTACCACACTATTCCCTTCGGGGTGCGACGGACAAGAATACCGCAACCCAATTCCCATGATGGCCATGGCCTCCCTATAAGCTCGAGAGCTAAAAGCAGGACCCAAGTCAGAATGGAACGTGGCAATTGCGTATAAGCCGATAAAGACTCGCAGATCTTTTATAACCGTTCTAGCGTCAGCCGAGCACTGGAGGCCACATTTTTTAAGTGTGTTTAGCCTTAATGATTAATAGGACGCAGGATGGGGTGTAGACAGCGTTACGCTGTTTCTGATTGGTAGCCGGTAGCATGGTTCACTACTGCGATCCCTGTTGCAGTTTTCACAGTTGTTTGCATATATTTGGTGTTGTACACTCATTCCCGGCCACCAGAATACTGATTGTAATTCAGTCAGGGATTCCTTGATCTTTCTGTGCCTAGGACCCAAACCCATGTGTGCGTCTGCTATTAAAAATATTCTCCTGTTCGTGTTTGGAATTACCCTATCCCCCACTCCAGGGATTCGAGCAAAAGGAACGGAGTTTGCATTGATTATGTATGCATAATTGAGTGGATAGTTCACGGGTAGTGCTGCACAGTCGCCTTTTACGGTCGTTTTTACTGCCAGCATGGTTTCCCCGTCTATGTATTTTTCTGCACCCTTTTTTGTGGCTACGGAAGCCGGTTTAGTTGCTTCTGCTGTGGCTGTGTTAGCCAATGAATTCCCTGCAACGTGAACGCCATCACGTTGAAGACTCTGTGCGTGTATCACGTGAGTCTTTTGTAGTTCTTTCTGTAAAAGAGCTACCTGTTTCCAGAGCAATTTATGCTTTATTGTGGCACCTGTGTCATCTTTGTAATCGTTTTCAATCCAGCTCTGCAGTTTATTATTGTAAGAGTTGACGCATAAATGAGAATCGCACACGATTAGTGTCGGGAATTCACGTTCTGCATTTTCAAGCGCCATCTTTAAAGATCTGATTTCAGCTCTCTGAGCCGAACAGTTTCTCACTGATTCAGTTTTTGTTATTTTCGGTCTGAATTTACCGCACAGCCAACGACCTTTAACAATCGCACAGGCTGCATCGTAGGATTTTCTCTCTACGTTGAAATTCTGTACAAATCTATCTGTATAGATTATACAGGCGTACTGTGGGAGAGGCAGAAGTTCGATTGGCAGAGGATATTCTTCTTCATATTCTAAATCATTCAGTTCTTCGAATTGCGGGGCGAAATAGTATTTCACATCTTCCGCTCCTAGAGAATCTACACACTGTATCCATTTCGGATCCAGTGACACTGTAGGCAGGTTTACTGGGCTGAATAGCGCCTCGAAGGCGGATTCCGCTGTGAGGATATTAATCCATTTGCCGTGTGCTAGTTCTCGTTCATTTGCTATTGCAATTTGCACTGCTTTCACAGTTCTTTCTGTGGACTGAATGTTTTTTCTGCTTGTGTGTACAAGTGAGATTTGATTGAAATTGGTACCTTTTCTCCCTCATTAGAGGTCAGGTATGTGAATCCGCATCTTCCTGGGATGACTCGGATTACAAGATCGCGTGTGTTGTCACGTGTATCTAATTTTGTTTTATCTAACATGTCTGTTTGCAGTGATCTCAAAATTTCTGTGTGTTTTTGAGTCCAATTGATTTGTTTAAAATCAGGTTTAATTAGTTCGTAAAGAGGTTTAACCCTCTCTGCGTAATTTATAATGTAAGTTCTTCCGAAATTCAGAAAACCTAGTATGGATTGTAAATTCTTCTGTGTTTTTGGAGCTTGGAGTACAGCGCACTTCTCTAAGAAGTTGTCCGCTAGGCTTTTTCCTTCACTTGATAATTCGTACCCTAAGAATAGTACTGTCAGATGGGCAATTCGAGACTTTTTAAAGTTGAATTTGTAACCCTCTGCTGCGAACCCAAGTATAATGGTGTTCACTCTTTTCAAGTGAGTATCCAAGTCGTCGTCTGTGAGATAGATATCATCTACGTAAGATAATGCCTCATCATCATATATTTGTAGTAACTCTGTTACCCTAGCTGAGAATAGTCCTGGGCTGTTCTTGAACCCCTGTGGGAGACGACAGAAATTGTTCTGCGACCCAAATGCTGAGAAAGCGGTCAAGTATCTGCTTTCTGGTGCAATGTTTTGACAAAATAAACCATTAGATATGTCTAATGTTGTTTTATATTTTTTCCTAACTATGATATTCATTAGGGCTGCACTATGCGAATTTTGTACTGCAAATGTTTTGCAACATGCATTAAGGTGTCTGTAGTCCAAAACTAGACGATATGAATTGTCTGGCTTGGAGACAGGAAACAAAGGATTGTTCATTTGAGAGGTGCATGTTTCAATCACCCCCTGGTATTCAAGTTGATCTAAGATCTCCCTGACATGTTTTTTAGCTTCTTGCTTAATGGGATACTGCAGTTGGGCAGTTGGTTCACTTTTTAACTGGATTTTGTGAGGAGGTGAGTCCTCATCCCATCCTACATGATTTTTATATAATGCCGGTACCTGGGCTACCGCCCATTTCCTTGCATAAGTATATTTTTTGTGAATCGAAATGTGATTCGAGAAGGCAGGCATAATCATTTCTTCGCCACGAGGGCACTCCCTGACAGACTCTGGGCGCCAATCTTTTTCAGCTAACAGAATATCATAGCCTTTTGAGAGTTTATCCAAAAATAGACCCTTTATTTGCCTAGTCTTATCACCCTCTATACGCAATGTTATTTCGTATATTTTATGGGGCTCGCTAAGTCTGGTGTCAGCAGTTTCGACCTGAATGTATTCATTCGTGTCCACTGTCTCCAGATGACTCATCAAGATCTTGCGAGCTATACTGATTTCTGCTGCACTGTCTAACATTGTCTGTGCCCACTCCCCGTTTTTCAACTGTGTCCTCAGTATTCTCGGCATGGTTGATTACTCTAATACTGGCTACCTTCTTTTTTGGAAATTGAGATTTTTTACTCTGAGCAGGTTCCTTGTCTTTGGACTTGGTGTGCTCTCCTGGGTCTGACCGTCCTCTTCTTTCCGATTTCTGCGAAAAAGATCGAGAGGGACGTGTATCAATACTTTGATATCTATCAGGTTTTTTCAAATTATACCTATTTCTAAGGTTGTATCTTTTCTCAGAGGGCTCCCTCTGGGGAGACTGGTGTTCTCGAGTCGGAGTTCTTTCCCTCCGTCGAGGAGACCTTCCTCTGGACTGGAAAACTTTTTCCTTGGGAGTGGATTGTTTATTTCCATCCCAGCTCTTTTTAGGAGTGATTAAATTATTTTTAATAAATAATTTTACTAACTCTCTATATGCTTTTGTTAGTTCTCTTATGTTAACTAAGAGTTCTTCCCTTGACATTTTTTCAATGTCCGGATGTGGTGTGTAGCTGGCTAGAACCGGCCACGTTGCTCCTGGTCTACCTAGTGGACCGAGCCTGGTAATATGATCATTATGTTTTAGGGCGCCATTAAACCAGAGCAGGTGCTCTTGGAATTTTAGTGGGATTTCAGTCTCCTCGAAAGGAGCGTACTCATCCGGTCTTTTCTCTATTTTGTAATAGTGAAACTCTTTTGTTCTAGCGTTTGCCGCTGGAAAGTTTATCCATGAATAGAATACCTCTGTCTGCCGATATTCGTGTGCCTCTATCACGAAAATTACTGTAACACCTTGTGGTGTCAGTCCGTTTTCAATAAGTTTTAACGTTATAGATTTTCTTAAATGTGCCAGGATGATTATTGCACCCGGTTCAGTAGTAGTGTCGGGACCCTGCTGAGTCGCATATACTGCGGCCCCAGTGGTTCAGTTTTCTAAGTCTGACATTTTATAAATGCAGGCTTTGCATAGTAGGTCTCCAAGGAGACAAAGATTAGGTGCACAATATTATGAAACACTGTATCCTTCAACGTTGAATAAACCAGAGCTTTACATAGGAATCTCTTCCTACTGAGTTTGGGCGGATTTTAACCTTTCACCTACTCCAGACGTCTATTGGAGTATTTACGGGAGAAAGGGGTCTGTGTGAAATATGCACGACTGAGTTACTCTAACGTCTTGCGTTAGTTTATCGCCTTACCAAACATTTGGGCGCCATGTAGTGTAGTTCCTATTTTCCCAATAGGCCCTGCGCATTGGAATAACATAAACAGTAGTATCGACGTAGAAGTGCAGATCTTCCAGGCCTCCACTGACTATGCTAAACTTAATTGGGGTTGTTACCAACTAGCTCAGAGGTCACTGGAAACTTTCTTGACTGAATAGGAAGTGATCAGCTTCCCTGGCACAGCCAAGAAGGGATTCAGTTTTCCAACAACCGTGCAACATGACAACTTTGCTCCTCAGATCAAGAGTCAATCTCTAGGGTCGTGTGAAACAATAGACAGTTATTTTACTCAGTCAGTGGTTGTGCAGTTTACTTTCACAATATGTAGAGAATAGAGAGACGGGCGTTTTCAATAAAGGGTAACAGTTATTGAACAGTCTTTCTTCTCGTACAAGAGAAATGAATTGCCACAATTGCAAGACTTGTTATTATAAAAAGTACGTACAGTAAGATAAGTATTGCGAAATAATACTGTAAAAGCATTGGTATGGTTTCTTAGCCATACAATGGTTTAAAATGAATAAAACATATATACATTCATATATACATTAGGCTAAAATACTCAACTGGTGCTTCTAACTACGCCTACCCCAGTGTACCTGACCTAAGCCTAATACTTGGGAGGGGAGTAAGTAAGTAGCTTTAGTTTAAGTTAGTTTTGCCAAGGTTTGCTTCAAGAATTCTCTCTAAGGGTTTAGTCAACACCATACCTCTGGAATAGAATGATGGAGGTCTGGTATCTCCTTCAGGGACTCGATATCCAAGTCACCCGCAAGGGTAGACTAGAAACGCCGGAGCTGGATTTCTCTGCAGGAGAAAGACAGCGTCTCTTCTCAGCGCGTCGAGGAGGTGGAGGAGGGGCAGCGTCCATGGGCAGCTTGCATCTGCTGGGCTCTTGCAGGGGACGGCTGTTCAGCTCCTAAGTTCACCACACCATTGTTCGCTAGTTAGAAGCGATAGCAGTAGCGATAGCAGCTATGGTATCATCAGCATGACAGCTTCTTCAGCAGCAGCGAGATAGCTGGCAGCATCAGCTTCAGCGAAACAGCAACGAGACAGCAGCGTTTGCTTAAGGCAACGTTGGTAATATTTATACCTGAAAGGTGCCTTGTTTGACGTAAGTTTTTGGACATAAGACGTCAATAAAGATGTCACTAGGAAGTGATCATCTATCAGTGCTCATTAGAGTTCTATTACTAATCAAAACACAGCAAGCGGGGATTTCCAGGTTTGCTGAGTTTTTATCTTGTTGAAGAACTCGGAGTGTTAATCTAGGAATCTCAGATAGTAACTTCTGCTATGTCATTGCACTAATTGGTTGCAAAGGAAGTGGCAGAGAAAGCTATTCTGAAATGTGGCTCTGTTCGTGTGAGGCCAGAGACGAGTTTCTGAATATTGTACTTGAACGGTTATGCCAATATAGGGAATAAATGGATTTATAGCCGAATAGGGGCATAAGGTCACAGTATCGATCAGGGTCCTAGATTAGAACGCTACAGTCCTTTCAGTGACTAGTCCCCAAAAGCTATTTTACTGGTAGGGTAAAACTCGTTCCTAGAAAATGTCAAAGTACAGATTACAAACTTTAATTTTTTGACAGGAAAGGGCTACAATAGTAATTCAAGGTCTAGTTTCCATATTTATTAAAAATACAATTTGTTGGTGAAGCTAGATTTTTAATAAATATTTTGGATATGTAACTTTCTGCAAGGTACATTTTCCCTGCCTGAAATTTGCATTAGCCTGTCAGTAGTTGTCCAGCCAGTGCATGATATTAATGAGGTGTGATAACCATTCCCAGAGCAGAACAATGGCTTAAGTCTGGAGACTGGATGGCCTAGGTATGGGTCATGGGATCCCTTCCAGCTCAGGAAGGACAAGTGGGCCCAGGAGCTTCATCAAATTGAAATGGACAGAGGTAAAGCCTGCCCGTTCATGGATTAGTGTAAGGAGAGACCTGAGGAAGAGAAAGCCTTTGTTCCCCATTCCCACATTGGCCAGGCTGGCTCTGAGCCCAGTGGAGGGAAGCTACTCCCAAAACCAGCTTGGAGTACACACAGGGGAGGACATTGATAATTTCCCTGGCCATAACTCTGAATGGAACCAAGGGTTTTGCACAAGGGAGGAATGGGGCCCTCATTTGGAATTTAAGAAGTAAGATGCATTGTGAATTTGTTTGTGTTAGAGCAAAGAAGAACTACTGAAAAGGTGTGTCATCTTACTCTTAAGAACTTTCCCCCATTGGCTAGGGAGGGACTAAGAGTCTAGACTAGCTAGTGCAAACAATACGTATGACTCCACAAGCAACCCTCCTCATAACACTTGCTGGGCCTTGCTGGACCGACAGTAATCTCAAAGGAGCTTGCAAGTACTGGACTTATAGCCAGGGCAAAGATGTGAACTCTAAAGGTCAGTTGGCTGACCTCCTTTGTGACTGCATGCATTTTTACTGAAGAGACCATTACCAAACTGGACCTAGAATGGGCCCTGCTGGTACAGCTGCTGGAGTGCTTAATTGTTGGAGCTATTTTTAGTTAAAACTTAAAAAAATCATATTTCTGGTACCACTTACTGGATTTTTTAAGTTTTGGAGTAAGTTTTATTAACTAATATGTGCTCTATTTGCTTAATTTACTTCATTATTGACTTAATTGTTGCCTTGGTACTCCATAAATACTGTCTACATTGCCTAAAGTTAAGCCTGTCTGCTCTGTACTATAGCTACATGTAACTGAGTTCAGAATAACTTAGTGGCTTTTGTGGATCACCCCGACAAGCTAGTGTTATTACTCATAAAGCTGGGTACCGGCCACCCCAAATAATAAATCCACTTTCTTACAGAAAGGTAGCAGGATAAGAGAGTAAAGCTTAATTGATTAGATTGCTTCTGTCATTAACTTGCTGATGTTCTTTGGGAGTTCCTAGCTGTTAGCTTCCCTAAATGTTGTGACACGCCCTTGTTCTCTTGCTTTGTTTTCTACTGGAAGAGTAAGACGAGTTAAGCTTTTGAGAGGGATAGCCCTTTTTCTTTGGAAAACCCATCATGTTAAATTCTTCTTTTGCAAAGGGTTTATTTATTTATTTATCTATGTTATTGAGTTGTAAGATGCAGGCCTGCAACATGTCATCATTTTGTATCACTACAGCTTTCTTCATCATTGCATTGGAATGATCAGCACGCACAATTCCTCATATATAGATAGTACAAATCAATTAAGTCATGGGATGCACAAACCTTATTTGTGTATTTCCTTTTTAAATGATTTTTATATTCACATCTTCTAAACATTTGCTTTTCCCAATGTAGTCAATGCTTTTTTTGTCTCTTTACAAGAGACTTCTTCTTGCATAATATATTGTTGGCCCCCAAAAACAGCATAAGCCTGGTTTGTTCTTTTCCAAGAAACCAATATCCCATTAGTAGGTTTGGGCTTCAGTCATAACAGATGCATATACGTGGCTTGCATCATATACTCGTTAGGATACATGTCACACAACTTGTTGCTCTCTACGCACTTGATTCTCATGCCAAGATGGGCTTGGAATGCACATACAGTTAAAGCAACTTGTGTCCTGATCTGAGGGGTTATGAAACAACGATCAGAGAGATTATAAATTGTGCCCTACTGAGTATATAGTGCAAGCCAAGTATATGCATCTGTTCTGACTGACGGCAAAACCTGCTAACGAGATATTGGTTTCTTGGAGATTGACAAACCAGTTTTATTCGATTTTCAGGTGCCAACAATATATTAAGCCCTGAAGAAGTCTCTTGTAAAGAAAATAAACGCGTTAGCTACATTGGGAAAAGCTCATTTTTAGAAGATGCGAATAAAGAAATCCTTTTCAAAGAAAATACGTGAATTAAGTCTGTGCATCCAATGACTTAAATAATTTGTACTGTCTATATATGAGGTGTTGTGTGTGCTGATCATTGAAGTGCAATAATAGTATGGAGTAGGAATCCTGTGGCGAAGACCAGGAGGCTGATCTTCCTGATGTAGGCACCACATAAATTTCACTAATTCACCAAATGTGAGAAATGTGATTCCCTTTGTCTCAGTCTCATCATTTGCAAATCAGCTTTCTTCATCAGGTTGGCTTCTCCGGCGGTGCCAGCTCGAAAACTGCAACTGAAAGTTTCAGAGTTTCTAAGGAGACCTTGCAGTGTAAGATGACAAGGAGAAATACTGTAAAATGGGCCAATATTCTATAGCTGGGTAGTCTAAAAAGGTTGGCTGTTGAGTTAGGCCTCGTTGTAGAGGCTAATTTTTAGGTTTCCCTAGAAGGACATCAGTTTGGTTGATGTCTTAAGCCTGGGATTATTGAGTTTCATAGATGTGCTCCTAGAGTTAAAATTGGGCATCCTCTTTCACATTTTAAAGCTTTATATAGCAATTAATTTTGACTTTCTTGATCTGAGGGCTTGCTGTGTAGGGTGAAGTTAGATGTAGAAGATAATTTGGGCCTATTACCTCCTGAGATTTAAAAAACATGCACATGAGTTTAAATATGATTGATTGTGCCGCCGGAAGGCAGTGGAGATTTTTTAGGGCTTGTGTGATGTGCTTTAATTTCTGTGGACTTCGGCAGATTCCTGACGCTTGAGTTTTATCCTCTGAAGTATTTGTAGTCCCTTTCTATGAGTTCCTGTGTAAACTATGTTGAAGTAGTCAAGCTGAAATATAATCAGTGACTGAATAAGTTCAATTTGATGTCTGTTTTTGAAACGAGGGATGATTCTTCTGCTCTTCATGGGGTGTTGGTTTGTACTTTTGACAACTATTGCGGTTGCAGCATTGCTTGGTTCCCATGGACATTTGAATGGGACGTTGCTTGTGATCTTGCCGGTTATCAGGAATTTCAACTTTTGCACCACTGAGATGGAGGCAGCAATTATTCAGCTAGTGGAAAATATGTTTCAGGAATGTTGTCATGTTCATACTTTTGTTTCAGAGGTCACCCAGTTTTAGACAGACTTGAATGCTCTCTGGGCAAATTTTGGAAAAGATGTGTGTATAGGGAGATTATCTGTGTTAAGAGCCTCACATAAATGTTAAACAGAAATGGAGATAAGGAATAACCTTGGGGAATGCATATTTAAGGGGTTGTATGGTCGAGGAGGATCAACTCATTTTTCTGATCCATTGAGAAGAAACCTGTGGTCTACTATGTCCTAGGGTAGTGATAGTTTAATTTGTATGGGGATCTCAGGGTGACTTGCATCAAGGGAGGACAAGAGATCTTCCCCGATGTCCAAGATATACTGTCCATGAAACCGGATTGCCTGCTGTGTAACAGGTTATTGGATTTAATTAAATCTTGATGCTGCCTTTTAAATTCACTTTTTAGGATTTTGCTAAAGAAGTGGAAGTTTGAGAATGGTTTGCAGTTTGAAGGCTCTAGTGGGTCAACCATTTGTTTCTTCAGTAGAGGGGCTATTGTTTTGTGTTCAAGTTTGGTGAATACTCTAACATGCTTGTAGGACATATTTATGATTTGCAGGATGTAGGGACCTGTTTTGGTCAAATGTCTTTGATCATTCCCTCTTATTTCACTGGGAGGCTTGAGGCCTTTGCTTTGTTTGCTGTTCTGGTTAAGAAATGATATTGAAAACTACAGATGCGTTGTGCTTCGCATGTGGGGGGTAAGGGAGAAGTGGGGGAGGGCCATGTATGTCTGTATAGTTTTGTGTTCATTGTCCGTCCAGTATGTCCAGTCCGCGTCCATGTCTCTGTTCGCACTAAACCTGCAGATAGGCCATCTGGTTCTTTGACAACATCACACCCAATTGTTTCTAACCACGCAGTTAGGGCGCACAGATCACCCAAGAGTAGCGCAGACAAAGCCAACCGCACCATGAACAATGACACTGAATAACAATAAGTTATCAACTGATCTAAAGATTATCTCCCTTAACGTTAGAGGTCTAAATCACCCCATCAAGAGAAAAAAGATACTAGACTATCTAGCCAAGACTAAAAGTGACATCTTCATGATACAAGAGACCAAACTCTCCGCAGCCGAGGCGAGCAAAATCAGAGCTAGGTGGATAGGTCAGACTGTATGCTCTCCGGCAGTAGGGAAAAAAAGAGGTGTCATTACAATAATGAGGAACAATGCGAACATAACCATTGAGAATGAGCGGTGTGATAAAGAAGGCAGAATATTGATCACGCACCTGAAAAGAGGAGATGAATCAATACTAGCGACAAACATATAAGCACCTAACAACGACATGACTGCATGTGATAGAAAAAGATTTAGAGGCCAGTAATCCACACAACCTGACGGTCCTTGCAGGCGATTTCAACATGGCGCTTGACCAGATCCTAGATAGACAATCAAAAACCCAATCACGAACCCCAACATCTCACAAGAAGTTAACGAACATATGTAACAGATTCAACCTAATAGACCCGTGGCGACTGCAGCACCCCAACACCAGAGACTACACCTTCTACTCCAACCCACACAACTCCTACAGCAGAATAGACTACATCCTCATATCAAGCTCACACACACACCTAATAGAACACACAGACATTGCAGCCAGAACAATCTCAGACCATTTCTGCATAAGCCCACACCTCACAGGGAGACACAACGAAACGCTCACCCCCAGGTGGCGATTCAACAACTTCGTCATGGCAAAACAGGAAGATAAAGGCAGAATCTGGAAAGCCATAGTAGATTACATCATGGAGAACAACAATCCAGACGTAGACTTAAAAACCGTGTGGGACGCCCTTAAAGTAGCCATCAGGGGTACGCTAATAGAAATGAAGGCGAGAAGGGAAAGAGAAGCCAAGGCACAGCTGAACCAGCTAGAAAAAGATATCAAACTGCTAGAGATGAGACACATAGGAGACACATCAGACTCCACAACACTGATAGAACTCACAAAGAGAAAGTATGAATACAACAGAATCCTAAGCGAGCGTGTTGAACTATGGATAAGAAAGTACAAACAAATCAACCTCTGCGAAGCAAACAAGGCAGGAAAAATCCTAGCATCATATCTCAAACATAAGCAGAGACAACACTATATCTCCTCAATCACGGACACTAACAAAAAAACGCACACCAGGCACAAAGACATCCTACACACTTTCATGAAATTCTACAAGGACCTCTACAAAAAAGACGTAAACCTCGATCAGGAGGGAACCAAGGCATATCTAGAGAGTTTAAATCTACCCAAGATATTGACAGAAGAAGCAACAGAGCTAGGCAAAGAAATCAAAGCACTGGAAGTCTCGGTTGCTATCAAGGCCCTAAAAGACAATAAAGCTCCGGGCCCAGATGGGTACACAGCGCCGTTTTACAAATCATTCCAAGTCGAGCTACTACCGGTCTTGACTAAAGAATTTAACCACTGCGGGAAGGAGAGGAAGGTAACAGACACGATGGCACAAGCTAGCATAATCGTAATACCCAAAGAGGGAAAAGACCCATTGAAAAAAAAACTAGGTGGCCCTAACGTAGCAGACCTGAGAACCTTCCAAACAGCCTTTATAGCCAGACAGGGAATGCACTGGATACTCAAGCAAAAGCAATACACACCGAGCTGGTTAACACTAGAGAAAGCCATACTGAACAACATAGAACCCCTAGCCCTCCTCACGTCCAACAAACAGACACTAAAAGGGAACCCGATCTTCAAAATAACGAAGCACGCTCTGCTCAAGGTAGACCAGAAACTCGAAGTTAGCATCAAAAACTCGAAGTGGGTATCACTTTGGCAAAACCCCAATTTAACTTACAAAGGGAGGCTACTTGACATAACGACATGGAAACAACTGGGCCTCACTCACCCAGCGCAACTGGAAGAGGGAGGTGAACCTCTCAATTTCAACAAACTAAAAGAAAAACACGCCCTCCCAAAAAAAGAGCTGTACAATTTCCTAGCCATTAAAACAGCCATCACTAAAGCAAAACTAACCAAGCAAACACCATCAATATTTCGTCTCATGGAAAATTTAAACATGATGGGACACCATGTTTCACACCTTTACAAACTCCTTCGCCCGGCATCCTCCAATCTCAACAGCAAGAACAACAACTACTGGGAACCGCAGTTAGGCTCCAAACTCACTGAAATGCAAACTCACACTATGTGGGCGTCCCCAACTAAAAATATGATATCGCGGTGCTTGCAAAAAACAAAAAACAAAAAAAAAAGATTTAAAAAAAAAAAAACTACAGATTTCAATGGGAGGGAAAGGAAAAGACTGCCGATTCTCCTGGATGTTGGATGGAATTTCTTAGACCTGGCACCCTTGGTATGGTTCACCTGAATTTTTGGTCTCATACATCCATTTTTAGGTCCCGAATGGGCAGTGTATGCTTCTTCTCCGGGGCATTAAGTAATCTGTATGTTACGTGAAACTCTGCCTATTGCCGGGTAATTTCTCCTGATGCTTGCCATTTGTTTAATGTTGGCATAGCTCCTGTTAGCTAGCTTTTTACTGGCTGTTGATCGGTTACTGACTTCTGTTTAGTCCGGAAGCAGCTGCACCAAACTACTGTTTTTTTCTGCTTTTGTGTTGTATGTTTCTTTGAGTGGTCCTTTCTTTTACATACTTAGTTCCATGCAAAATGAGCACGGAGCTCATCACGAGCACTGCCCTGTTTATTATACATATTCAGCATGGTGCTCGCCATGAGCGCCGTGCTGTTAATTGTTTCTTTGCTTTCTCCACCCCCTACACCGGGCTGAATGAGCTCCTTGTTTGTTAATGTTATCTCCCGCGCCATGCCGCGCTTTCACTTTGATAAATGCGGATGGTGCCTCTTATGCACACTGCATTTTTCACCCCGAGCTATGCTGTGCTTTCAGTTCACTTTCACTTTATTTTACTTTGATAAATGCAGCACGCGCCTCTTATGCACACCGCATTTTTCACCCGCTTTCAGTTTGGTAAAACACACCATTGGGAGGGAGGGCGAGGGGGGAGGGGAGATAACGCAGACCAAGAGAAATTTGAATGTGGAAAAAGCCGCTTTATTAGGAACAGGTGCACATCACAAATTAAATAAACCTTGGCAAAAGCCTTCCAAAACTAATCCTCACTAAATAATTAATTAAACCTGACCCCACCCCCCACGTCCTCCCCTAAAATTTCATAGCCCCTCCCCCACCCATACAATACAACATTTCAAACAGTACAACAACATTATAAAACATTACATCATCAATATATAAAAAACATCCCCTGCACCCCTGCTCCAAACAAAAACAGCCAGATGTAAAAAAATGGGGGGGGGAATAGAAAAAGAGAGAAAAAATTGGGAACCCACACCAATACAGAATGAAAAAACCAAGCTAAACTAAAAGAAAAATTTGTTTGGGAGGGAGGGTGGGAAAAAATTGCTAGCTAACCTCCCAGCCACCAGGTCACCAAACCTAAAATGGTGGCTGGAAGGCGTGGACAAGGAACTTTATATGTTGGGCTGCGAAAACCTACCAAAATGCAGCCCAACAACACTTCTGGAATGTTCTGGCTGACGAAAAACCCCAACCCCCCCCCGCGGCCCTTCCAAATCGCCTGGGGGGGACCTCCCTGCGGTCGGCGGCCCCCCCCAAGCTCCTCTTGGGTGGGAGGGTGAGGGGGGGAGGGGAGATAACGCAGAACAAGAGAAATTTGAATGTGGAAAAGGCTACGTTATTAGAAACAGGTGCACATCACAAATTAAATAAACCTTGGCAAAAGCCATCCAAAACTAATCCTCACTAAATAATTATTTAAACCTGACACCGCCCCCCACCCCCTCCCCTAAAATTTCATAGCCCCTTCCCCACTCATAAAATACAACATTTCAAACATTACAACAACATTATAAAACATTACATCATCAATATATAAACATTACGTCATCATATCAACCCCAATAACTTATAAATACCAGGCCCTCCATTAACCAATCACATGCCTGCCCCTTCACCTGTGTCAAACCCCCAAAACGTATTAACGGTCAACCAATGACCAAGTTATCCTTTCCCTGCCGATAACACAAACCTGACCATTAATCACCAAAATCTGACACAAGCTGCCCCGAAACAACTAGACCCCACACTGCACCTGCTCCAAGCGACAAAATACAACTAAAATCCCCTGCACCCCTGCTCCAGACAAAAACAGCCAGATGTAAAAAATGGGGGGGGGAATAGAAAAAGAAAGAAAAAAGTGGGAAACCACACCAATACAGAATGAAAAAACCAAGCTAAACTAAAAGAAAAATTTGTTTGGGAGGGAGGGTGGGACAAAAATTGCTAGCTAACCTCCCAGCCACCAGGTCACCAAACCTAAAATGGTGGCTGGGAGGCGAGGACAAGGAACTTTATATGTTGGGCTGCGAAAACCTACCAAAATGCAGCCCAACAACACTTCTGGAATGTTCTGGCTGACGAAAAACCCCAACCCCCCCCCCAGCCCTCCCAAATCGCCCGGGGGGGGACCTCCCTGCCGTCAGAGGCCCCCCGCTAGTCCCCCCTTTTTGCGCTATGCTGGGCACGCTTTCTCAATTACCATCTCCCCAAAGCATACATTCTGCCAGTCACCTTTTGATGGTTTTCATTGTGCTCACTTTGGTGCCGAGATGACTTCTTCTAATGCCAGCGAAACACTTAAGCGCTTTTGACACTTACATCTTCAAAATATAGCACCATGACACCTTACTGTTTGCTCCCCTTCTAATTTATGTTTTAATAATCACACCTATTAATTATTCAATTTTTCCACTGGTGGTTATACCATATCTGTGCAAACTAACAGTGGCATGAGCAGCAATATACCTAATGAGGTGGGCCGCCTCCACACACACTTCCCTGTCATAAGCATGGCATGACAAGAATTCCCATTGTTACACTCCTTGAACCAAGTGTCCTCTGGGACTTCAATTCCCAGAATTCCTGGTGATGGAGTCACACAGCACGCAACTTGCGCCCTTCGGTGGAAGCCCAGTCAGACATCGAGAGGCAGCTTTCCCATAAACTTAAAATGAGCTGCCCGCTCATTGTACCAGCGGCGGAGAATGGCTTGACTGTAGCTGCTGAGGCACAATTTTTCTTTTGACAAAATAAGGGGGCACTGTATGCCATGGGGGTGTATGTGGATATGTGAGTAATATCGATGACCCCAACTTCTTGACATGGTGACTATGTTTGTTGTGAGTGTGTTCTATGCGAACCATACCTGGGGCATTACTTACATCACTGATAAACAAACAACGGAAGCACTGCAACTTTTTTATGTGGGCGTGTGTTGAGTATGGTGTGTGACGTGGGGCCTCTGATGCTATGATCAGCACCTGGAGGAACGGCATCTGCATATCTGTTCCCATCAGAATGAAGAGTGTGAGTTTACCATATACCAACTATCTGGAGAAGTGTTCTCCTTACGCTCATGCAATGTGCCATGCCAAGCGCTGTAGAATTGCTGCATTGGGTGCATTTTATTATAATTGTTTTGTCTCAGCCCCCTCAAAATTGAAATTATTAATGTACAGTGTTAACAGTGCCACCCCATTGGACCCTGACCCCGAGTCTTATCATTCTAGGGGACCACACAGCAGGGACCTGTAGCGGCTTCAGTGTCTCTTTGTAACCATTAGGAGACATGGAAGCCTTATGTAGTTGGTGGATGCTGCTTTCTCCAAAAACGGAAGTCTCTCCGGCCATAACTCTTTTCTTTCTTTTCTCCTTTTCCTCAGCCTCATAATTGCACACCAAATAATACTACCCCACACCATATCACACAACACCACTACAAACCAAGCCACATAAGGCCACTCAACACCACACAAATCAATGCTACACAATTCTGCACCACACAACATATTACATGACACATAATACCACTAAGCACCACATAATTACACTACAAATAAATACACTCTACTCAATACAACATAAATACACCCCACAACAAATTCACCCTACTCCACAGACCAGTAATATGCATAAATGCACTACACATCATGTCACATAATTCAAATAAGCATAATTTCACTAAACGCCACGCAATTCCACACCATTCAATTCAATTCCACACATTTCAAATACCCACCACATACTTCCACACCAAACCACATATTTCAAATACACAACGCAGATCCACAACACACCACACACCTCCAGTACACACCACATATTTAAATATAATGCCACAAAATGTTACACACCATATAAATCACCTACACAACAGGCCACTACACAACACAAAATACCATTCCACATAATTTCAAATAATTAACTCCATAACACACATTCTCACTACATAATTCCAATATACTTAAAACTATTTAATTATTGTCCACACAAATCCACGCCACAAAATTCCACATCTCTCCCTTGCACTTCTACCAACACTGTCATCTTTCCCTCACACACCCACTGCCCCACTAATCTCTCTCTCACACTCACAATCCCACTACCCACTCTTATTTCACAATACCACTGCCCACTCTCATCCCTCCCTTACACTACCTGTCTCTTCTCTATACTGCTTACTCACACATGCTACCTTCCTGTACCACCTCATGCTGTGCACTAGTCCATCTCTTACCTCCCCCTTCTAGGCGCTCCTTCCACTTGTCCCTCTATCTCTCTTTAGTACTCCCTCTCGCCCATCTCTCTCACTCTCTCATACACTATTCCTGCCTCTCTCTTGTGGTTAACTTCAGGACTTCAAGCACAGTTTCTATCCTGTCACATTTCAAAGTTTCCGTCCCTCAAACCCATGCTTTCCTCCTCTTCTTAGGGTGTCTTCTGCATGCACAGAACCTTCCCCTTCTTGTGTTAGTGGCCTGCTCACCCCTTCTTTCTCTTTCTCACACACTATTTCTGCTCCTCTGTCTCAAATTCAACAACCACTCCCTACACAAACTACATATCCCTTTCATTCTTCCTTTCTATATATTCTCTGTAGCTTTCACCGCAATCTATTCCCCATGCCACATAAGTCCACTACACAAATAAACTACACAACATACAACTCCACACCACATAATTCCACATCTAACAATTCAAATGCAACCCACATATTTCCACTTCACACCACCGCACTCCAAAACAAAACACATAGGTAAAAAACATTATCATTTACAATGTCAATAGCTCTAACTCTCACAAATGCGAGACCGATTGCATTGCAAATGCTTGTTTACAGTTGCTGTCAGCTTCATTTTTGTTGCCTTTAGGAATCTGGGCTCCCTATTACTGCTAACCAGTGCAAAAGTGCATGTGCTGTATACTTAAAACATGATAACATTGACTTATCCACAAATGGCATATTTTATTTACCTATAAGTCCCTAATAGAGTGCACTGTTTCTGCCCAGGGTGTGCAAATGAAATGCTGCTAGTGGACAGGTACCACTGATTGTGCCACCCACTTAAGTAGCCCTTTAATTATGCCTCAGGCTTTGGCAGAGCCTGTGTGTCGAATTTTAAACTGCCATGTGGGCCTGTCAAGTTAACCTACTTGCCAAGCCAAAACCTTCCTTTTTATTACATGTAGGTCACCCATGAGATTGACCATGGGCAGCCCATGGGCAGGGTGCAGTGTCTTTAAGAAGTAGGACATATACTTTTAAGTTTTACATGTCCTGGTACTGAAACACTCTTAAATTAAATGTATTTTTCAGTACTGTAAGGCCTATCTCTCTGATAGGATAACATAGGCCTTATTACATTTTAAAAGTGGAATTTTGAATTGGGAAAAGATGGGACGTGCAAGTTTTGTGTCTCTGGCTTCACAATTTAAAAACACAATGTATGGTGAAGTTGGAGTTTAAATTGCAATTCTGAAAAATCCCACTTTTAGAAAGTTGTCATTTTCTTACTGTAACCATGTGGTGCCTGGCTTTATGCATTCCCACTAGACAGTCACACACAAGGGATGGATAGGTGTGACTGAGTGGCCCTCTGCATCCTTATTGGTCATCCTGTGCATGAGGGTGGGAGAAGCTGACACTACACCTCAAAGCCCTCTGTCCTGGACACACAGAAGGGGTTGCAAACTCTCCTGTAGTGAGTCTAGAGCCATGGCAGAAGAGAAAGGGACTGTGAAGGCATCTCTTCGAAGTCTCCCCACTTTAAAGGCCCAACTGGAGATAAGTACTGGACCTCTGACACCACCAACTCAGTGCATTCTACTAGCAAGAAGTTGCTGTGCTACTGGAGGGACTACCACTTTGCTGAACTGCTTTGTTGTATTGGCTTGCTGCCTGTTGCCCTCCTGCCTGGGAGTGAGAAGGATAGGACCTGCAGATCTATATGCTACCAATCTAGTCCTGGGCCCTTGTAAGTGAATTTAAAGTGCTGTAACTGTGTAAATCCACACACTCCAACGCATCCAAAACGCCTCAGCCAGACTCATACTGGACATCCCCCGTCAAGCTCACATTTCCGGTCACCTGAAGGAACTCCACTGGCTACCCGTCAACAAGAGAATAACGTTATGTCTCCTCACCCACGCACACAAGGCCCTCTACGACCTAGGACCCGAATGCCTCAACACACGACTGTCCTTCTACAAACCCTCCCATCAATTACGATCTTCCAGCCTAGCCCTCGCTGCAATTCCGCACATCCACAGATCCACCATGGGAGGAAGATCCTTCTCCTATTTAGCAGCCAAAGCCTGGAATTCTCTCCCCACTCATCTTCGACTTACTCAGAACCACCCATCCTTCAGAAAGCAGCTAAAACCTGGTTATTCGATAAATAACTCACCTACCATCCCTCAAGCGCCTTGAGACCCTCTGGGTGAGTAGTGCGCTATACAAATTCTAGAACTTGAACTTGAACATCGATGATGTTGCACTGATCGGAACCAGGGCATCTCCTTTGACGAGGACACGTCGTCGCTGCTGTGTGAGCCGCAGACCCCGATTCCCTGACTGCGCAACACATCAGATCCAGTTTCCCACGCATCTCGACACCAATGCAACGCTTGATGCTGCTCGCATCACCTTCAGCCCAGTGGTTCATAACAACGCATGGCGGCGGTGTTCTTCACATCTTGAATCAAGTCTTATCCTTCAAAGTACACAGTTAAGAACCTACACATCGCCTAGATCTGCCTGACTGACAATGATCGATCCCTTCCCTTACTCCCCTCATCACCCTCAATTCAACGCATCCAAGGTACTATTCAGTAGGCCAAGGCTGGTCACTGTATGTGACCTGCGTGCCATCATAGTCGGCCTGAACCTTTGGATTCGATATGGTCAAGCGCAACCAGATAGCCCCGGTTGGCACATTTATTTCTAAGCACTACAAAACATGTTATTCTTTAAACATTTCTATTTTGACTTCTACTTATTGTATGTTTGTTGTTTTGGTATTGTTTTACTCATAGAAATATAAGCTATTTTTCTAAACTGGTATGGAGTCTTTTCACTGTGTTACTGTTTGAAGTGCTACAAAAGGGGGTGGTGATGGACGGCGCATCTGAATCAATCAAACACTCACACCCAGTCAAAAGATCTGGGTTTAATCCATCACCGTTCTTTAGCCCACTCTGCCACCCCAGTTCAGACATGGCTATATGCAAATCAGTCTGACCCTGTGCCTCATGGGAACAGTCCAGCCCGAACCGCCAAGTCATGTCTTCCCTGGACTGGAAACAAGCTTCCGAGGACCGGTTTCTGGCATTCCAGCCGTCTTCAGCCCGGCTTGCTTGAATCCAGTGGCAAAGTGAGCTAGGGACTCACGTCTGAGCATACCCTGCCACACTTATGGCGGCCAAAAGTGGTACAAAAGGAGGTGGTGATGGACGGAGCATCTGAATCAATCAAACACTCACACCCAGTCAAAAGATCTGGGTTTAATCCATCACCGTTCTTTAGCCCGCTCTGCAACCCCAGTTCAGACATGGCTATATGCAAATCAGTCTGACCCTGTGCCTCATGGAACAGTCCAGCCCGAACCGCCAAGCCATGTCTTCCCTGGACCGGAAACAAGCTTCCGAGGACCGGTTTCTGGCATTCCAGCCGTCTTCAGCCCGGCTTGCTTGAATCCAGTGGCAAAGTGAGCAAGGGACTCACTTCTGAGCATATCGTGCCACACTTATGGCAGTCAAAAGCGGTACAAAAGGGGGTGGTGATGGACGGAGCATCTGAATCAATCAAACACTCACACCCAGTCAAAAGATCTGGGTTTAATCCATCACCGTTCTTTAGCCCACTCTGCCACCCCAGTTCAGACATGGCTATATGCAAATCAGTCTGACCCTGTGCCTCATGGGAACAGTCCAGCCCGAACCGCCAAGCCATGTCTTTCCTAGACCGGAAACAAGCTTCCGAGGACCGGTTTCTGGCATTCCGGCCGTCTTCAGCCCAGCTTGCTTGAATCCAGTGGCAAAGTGAGCAAGGGACTCATGTCTGAGCATACCCTGCCACACTTATGGCGGCCAAAAGCTGAACAAGAGGGGGTGGTGATGGACGGAGCATCTGAATCAATCAAACACTCACACCTAGTCAAAAGATCTGGGTTTAATCCATCACCGTTCTTTATCCCACTCTGCCACCCGAACCGCCAAGCCGTTCTACTCCTAAACTCTACCCATCTCTTCACCTAAAGCCCATGCGCTACCACTAAACTCTACCTATTCCTCAACCCTAAAAAACACTTTCTATACCTAATCCCCACCAATCCCAGATCGCTTAAAATCCTGAGCCACCCTTAAACTCCGATCATCCATAGACCTTAAAAATGCCTCACTACCCCTGAAAACCACAGATTCATGAGCCCTAAGACCTTCACCAACCCGAAACTCCCATATTCCAGAACCCTAACAACCCTTTCGATATATAAACTTCACTTATCCCTGAATCCTTAAAACCTCACACCACCCTAAATTCCACCCATTTTCGAACAATAAAAATCCTCCACCACCCCACAACTCTATCCATCCCTAGCCCTAAACTGTACTAATTCATTAAACCTAAAAAGCATCAGCACCACTACATGCCACTCATCCCTTAAACCTAAAAACCACTCACCACCCCTAAACTCCACCTATCGGTGAACCCTAAAAAAAACTCACTGTCCTTAACTCCACCCATGCCCGATATGTAAAAAACTATCACCACACCTAAACTCCACCCAACCATGAACCCTAAAAATCGTAAAACCCCCTAAACATCACCCGTCTCTGAACCCAAAAAACACTCACTGACCCTAATATTAACCCGAGGGTTTGGTTTCGTTTTTATTCCTTAAAATATTCATTCCTTGAGAAGGTTTACATTTATTTGCATTTCTTTAAAATTGTCTTGCCTTAAAATTGGTTTTGCATGATATGGTTTTCCCCACTTTTGTTTCTCAGTTTTAGTTTTTTTCATTCATTCATCTACATTGGGTCAGCACATCAGTAGTGAACCATGATTCTCAAATGACTAGAATGGTTCAGGTCTCCTCCTCAATTTGATTTTGTATTTCTAGTTCGTGTTTCACTGTAGAATACGCTTTTTGTGATTCCAGTTTGAAATGGTATGCATCTCAAATAGAAGTGCCTGGGTT
Organism: Lissotriton vulgaris; assembly: GCF_964263255.1. Lineage (NCBI taxonomy): Eukaryota > Metazoa > Chordata > Amphibia > Caudata > Salamandridae > Lissotriton > Lissotriton vulgaris. The sequence goes on from NC_141685.1 coordinate 2,126,451,166, forward strand.
CTACAGTGTCATGGAGAAGAAGAAAGAGTGCTTGGTGGGATTACCGTGTTTGGTGTGGTGGGTTCTCCTCTAATTGGTTGAATCATGACTGTGCCTATATCTTATTGGGGAAGTCCCCATGAGGGCATTAGTTCCTTGGGATTTTAATCTTGCGCCTCTCAATATACTCTATTTCAATGATTTTTAAGAGGTTTTTAATGCCTCTCTCCAGGTATGGATGACCATTGTATAGACTAGATGCTATGTTTTTCTAATTCTGTGATGTTAAGAATGATCGATCACCAGTAGATCTAAATGAGATGTCAGACAGTTGAAAATAATGTTTTGTATTCTGTCTTTCATGAAAATTTGAAAATAAAAATTAAGTTTGAAGGATTCAATCCACTTCAGGACTGCAAATTGATATTTTGACTCTTTGACAAAGTTGTCTAGCACATTGGGTCTCAGTATTGGCGTTTGTTTTGGTTGTTGAACACTGGGAGAAAGGCACATATGACTTAGGCAGAAAAATGAAAACTTTCTAAAAGTATAATTTTCAAAACAGTGATATAAAATCTGACTTAACTATTACGTTGGATTTTAAATCCCTATTAAAATGAGTTCTTGAACCTGTCTGTATATATATGCCTTCAATTTTAAATTTTATCTCAATTTCTGTACTTAAGGTATTATTATATTTGTAGAGGTCCACAGTATTGTATGATTACTTAATAATTTTAATGTATAGCTCCCAGGAAAGGCCTATTGAGTAACTCCTACTGATCCCCAGTTTGTTTATGTAAGAATGTTTTGTATTTTATAACAAAAAGCTGACTTAAAGAGACATGATCACTTACTATTTGCTGCACTTTAGCCCTTTTTCGTCTCTCTAGGAGAGTTCATATGGTGATTTTAATATTTTAATTATGTACTTTTGCTTGTTTGATTTGTATGTACAAATCGAATAAAAGCTTTTGAACTTGAACTTGAGTTCTTGAACCATTTTTTTTAGCTATTCTTAAACAGACGGGAAGTATTATAAGGTGTCATACTGTAACCAAGTTTTTTCCTATGGGAGAGCCAGCCTTGAGACAGTGAAAAACGACTTTATGGATTTTTCACCGTCAAAATATGTAAAACATATGTATACAAGTCCTACTTTTTAAATACCATGTACCTTGTGCTATGGGCATTTAGGCCTACTTAAGGAGTGACTTATAAGTATTAAACATGGAGGTTTAGGCCAGGTGAAGGGCTTATTTTGCCAGATCGGAATGGCAGTTTAAAAGAACATACCCAAGCTGCAGGGGCCTGCCTGGAGACATGTTTTCTAGTGCTACTTTAGTAGGGAGAACTATGAGTGCTGCAGCCCACTAGTAGCATTTAAGTTACCGGCCCTGGTTACATGTAAAAGTAATTTCAATGTGCCAATTAGGGATTTGTCAAAAAATACCATGTTTAAAGAGAGAGCAAAAGCACTTTACCATTGAATAGTAGGAGTAAAGTGTGCAGAGCCCTATGGCCAAAAAAATAGGTTCTGTAAAAAAAGGCTAAAATCTGGGTGAATGCCAAGCCAAAGATGGTAATTTCAAACAGCAAACATAAGAAAGGGACTGAAAAAATGGCTTTGTGACAAAGAGATAAGGCTTTGAAGAGATTTCTTTGCTGATAGGAAGCCAATATAATGGTTTCAAGTGGGAGGAGATATGCAGTTTTTAGATAGAAGAATAGTGCCATATAAAAAGAATTATAGTAGTCCGGGCCCACAATCAATAACACCTGGACTACAGATTTCCTATGGGATACTAGGAGAAAAGAAAAGATTGAGGAATGAAAATTTTTTTTTTGAAAGCTCATAAATATGATTTTTAATGATAGCTGTAGAGTATAAGCCCTAGATTTCTGTTGGAGTTAGTAGGAACAGGTAAAGATCCCGATTTTCTACCCACCCATTGGTGAACCAGCATGACGGACTCCCAAAAAATGATTATCTTTGTCTTATCACTATGAAATCATAGGAAGTTCTCATCCATCCACGAAACAACATTGAACTTTAAGCTTTAAGTCTGTTGCTTTTTTGGTCAGTGGTGCAATCCAGGGGGTGTAGTAGCTGTGTCATAGTAATGTGAATCGAAATTTGCTCCAATTGAGCATATTACTTCAGCTGATGGTGCTACATAGATATCGAAAAGGGTCAGGCTCTTTGCCCAACCCTGCGGAACGCCGCAACTTGTCTTTTTGAAATCTGTAGTAAACAGCATTGTGCTTTATAGCGCTTTGGTGTAAAAGAGATTAACTAATTTAGAGCCTGATCCTCGTCATCACTGTGTCTAAGGCGTTGTATATAAGCACAGCATGGGACATGGTGTCAAAAGGGGCTGATGAATCTACTAGCAGCTGCATTTTCATCCACGATCTAACAAATGGCATTAGCTACTGTCACCAACACTGTTTCAGTGCTGCATGAGGAGTGAAAGCCTTCTCGATGGGGTGTAAGATGTTATCCATTTCAATGAATTGTATAAAGTGAGAAAAAAAGTCAACAATTGGACTGAAATAGGTCGCTAGTTGGATAGTGTATTTGGATAAGCATTAGTGTTTTTTTAACAAGGCTGTGGCTTTTGCTTGCTTCTTGAGCTAGATATTGTACTCAAATCAAGTGACAGATTAGAAAGAATGGTCCATGTCTAAATAATAGAGTCTAAGGGCCAGATGTATCAAACAGTTTTACCCATTCTGTCAGTGGCGGTGCATCCACTAGGGCGCTAGGGCATTGCCCCACAAGCTGCCCGCACCCGCACCTCCCTCAGCGTCTCTAAACTTAAGTAAACTAACTCAGTTTACTTCAGTTCAGAGACACGGAGGGAGAGCTGGCATGTCAGTCATCATGACTTCTGACCGCTCATCCCCTTCAGAGTCTGAAGGGGGTGGGCGGTCCGGCGTCATGCTGACTGACATGTCAGACCAGGGGCAGGCAGCAGCACAAGTGCGCTTGACTGGTGAAGGTCGGAGAATTTTTCCGACCAGCCCAGTCATGTCTCTAGTGTCTGGCTGACGGGGCGGCTGCACAGTAGAAGAGCCAGGTTTGATCAATGTTGAAACCGCCGGTCTCCTAATTGGCAGGCGGGCAGCAAGTACCTTGCTAAGCCTATCCTGGCACTGCTGGAGCAGCGTCAGGATTGGCTGAGAGGGGCTGCTGTTCTTGTTCAGAAGTTGAAAGTTGGTGAGGGTAACCGGCTCAGGAGCAGAGGCGGCGTGGTCCAGACCCGGTCAGGTAAGTTTAGTTTTTTTTTTAAATTTTAAACTCCCCCTCGCGACACCCCCCCCCATGAGTATTACTAGTCGCGGCTGTATCCCCTATCTGTTGTTGCGGTCTCCTGCCTGTTGGCCTACCAACAGGCAGGAGACCGCAACAACAGATAGGGGATACAGCCGCGACTAGTAATACTCATGGGGGGGGGTGTCGCGAGGGGGTACGCGAAGGCTGGAGCAACACATTTCTTTACAACGTGAACCCAGAATCTTCACCTGTTTTCCCTTCTAAGCCTTCAGTCGCCTAGAACTCGTAGTGGCAGATTGCGCCACGTTTGCGTCACGCAACTGCGGCGTAAACGTGGCGCATCCCTATGACCCATTTACAACGTGACGCATCTAGGCAGATGCGTCACGTTGTAAAGCCCTGCGCCACTTGTGGGCGTTCTGGCGCAGGGTGGGCGTTCCGGGGCTGGTGCGCCTCGCGAAAGTGGCTGAGTGAAATCTATAAGATTTCACTCAGTCACTTTCAGGCCAATGCTGCGTCAAAACCCTGCGCCTGCTTGAAGCAGGCGTAGGTCTTGACGCAGCATTGTAAAGATGGGGCACTCCCTAGCCTTGCTGGAGCTGCCTCGCGCTTGAGATGCAACTCCAAACAAAACAGGTGATGGACAGAATGTGGATCAATGTCACACATTCACCCCAGTCCAAAGATCTGGGCCCAAATCCATCGTTTTTTTGCACTTCACACCACCCTGGGTTAGACAATGGCGATATGCAAATCAGCTCTGACCCTGTGCCCCATGGGACCAGTCCAGTCCGAACTACAAAAGCCATGTCCTTCCCAGAACGGAATCAAGCATCCGAGGACCGGACCGGTTTCGAGGTAACACCTCTCATCAGCCCGGCTAGCTTGACTCCAGTGGTGTGGAGTGCTTGGGACCCACGTCTGAGCATCCCCAGCGCACTTATGGCGGCAATTACAAACAAAACAGGTGATGGACAGAATGTGGATCAATGTCACACATTCACCCCAGTCCAAAGATCTGGGCCCAAATCCATCGTTTTTTTGCACTCCACACCACCCTGGGTTAGACAATGGCGATATGCAAATCAGCTCCCACCCTGTGCCCCATGGGAACAGTCCAGTCCGAACTACAAAAGCCATGTCCTTCCCAGAACGGAATCAAGCATCCGAGGACCGGACCGGTTTCGAGGTAACACCTCTCATCAGCCCGGCTAGCTTGACTCCAGTGGTGTGGAGTGCCTGGGACCCACGTCTGAGCATCCCCAGCGCACTTATGGCGGCAATTGCAAACAAAACAGGTGATGGACAGAATGTGGATCAATGTCACACATTCACTCCAGTCCAAAGATCTGGGCCCAAATCCATAGTTTTTTTGCACTCCACACCACCCTGGGTTAGACAATGGCGATATGCAAATCAGCTCTGACCCTGTGCCCCGTGGGAACAGTCCAGTCCGAACTACAAAAGCCATGTCCTTCCCAGAACGGAATCAAGCATCCGAGGACCGGACCGGTTTCGAGGTAACACCTCTCATCAGCCCGGCTAGCTTGACTCCAGTGGTGTGGAGTGCCTGGGACCCACGTCTGAGCATCCCCAGCGCAGTTATGGCGGAAATTGCAAACAAAACAGGTGATGGACAGAATGTGGATCAATGTCACACATTCACCCCAGTCCAAAGATCTGGGCCCAAATCCATCGTTTATTTGCACTCCACACCACCCTGGGTTAGACAATGGCGATATGCAAATCAGCTCTGACCCTGTGCCCCATGGGAACAGTCCAGTCCGAACTACAAAAGCCATGTCCTTCCCAGAACGGAATCAAGCATCCGAGGACCGGACCGGTTTCGAGGTAACACCTCTCATCAGCCCGGCTAGCTTGACTCCAGTGGTGTGGAGTGCCTGGGACCCACGTCTGAGCATCCCCAGCGCACTTATGGCGGCAATTGCAAACAAAACAGGTGATGGACAGAATGTGGATCAATGTCACACATTCACCCCAGTCCAAAGATCTGGGCCCAAATCCATCGTTTTTTTGCACTCCACACCACCCTGAGTTAGACAATGGCGATATGCAAATCAGCTCTGACCCTGTGCCCCATGGGAACAGTCCAGTCCGAACTACAAAAGCCATGTCCTTCCCAGAACGGAATCAAGCATCCGAGGACCGGACCGGTTTCGAGGTAACACCTCTCATCAGCCCGGCTAGCTTGACTCCAGTGGTGTGGAGTGCCTGGGACCCACGTCTGAGCATCCCCAGCGCACTTATGGCGGCAATTGCAAACAAAACAGGTGATGGACAGAATGTGGATCAATGTCACACATTCACCCCAGTCCAAAGATCTGGGCCCAAATCCATCGTTTTTTTGCACTCCACACCACCCTGGGTTAGACAATGGCGATATGCAAATCAGCTCTGACCCTGTGCCCCATGGGAACAGTCCAGTCCAAACTACAAAAGCCATGTCCTTCCCAGAACGGAATCAAGCATCCGAGGACCGGACCGGTTTCGAGGTAACACCTCTCATCAGCCCGGCTAGCTTGACTCCAGTGGTGTGGAGTGCCTGGGACCCACGTCTGAGCATCCCCAGCGCACTTATGGCGGCAATTGCAAACAAAACAGGTGATGGACAGAATGTGGATCAATGTCACACATTCACCCCAGTCCAAAGATCTGGGCCCAAATCCATCGTTTTTTTGCACTCCACACCACCCTGGGTTAGACAATGGCGATATGCAAATCAGCTCTGACCCTATGCCCCATGGGAACAGTCCAGTCCGAACTACAAAAGCCATGTCCTTCCCAGAACGGAATCAAGCATCCGAGGACCGGACCGGTTTCGAGGTAACACCTCTCATCAGCCCGGCTAGCTTGACTCCAGTGGTGTGGAGTGCCTGGGACCCACGTCTGAGCATCCCCAGCGCACTTATGGCGGCAATTGCAAACAAAACAGGTGATGGACAGAATGTGGATCAATGTCACACATTCACCCCAGTCCAAAGATCTGGGCCCAAATCCAACCCAACTCCAGCAATGCGGCACCTTTACGGCACAGATGCGTCACGCATCTGTGCCGTTTTTGCCCCATGGTGCGCCGCATTGCAAATGCGGCGCACCATGGGTGGCTGAGCAGCGGCGCAAAATAACTGGTGCATCCCTGGGGATGCGCCAGTTATCATAAATCTGCCCCAATGTGTTTTTCATCCTTGCGCTGTGCCGCTGAAACGGGGCTTGGACGACCTAGGGAAAAAAGTGTCATTTACAAGTAATGGGGGAGTTTGTTGAGTGCTTCAAAATGCTATATTTGTATCCCCGTTTTTTCAAAAATTTGCAGTAAATATGTGATGTAAAACCCACCATTTGAATCCATTTTATTCAAAATGTTCTGCAGGGGAAACCCCCCGCACCCTCCTTTTGCAGTTCGAGCTCGCTTGCTTATTACATTAGGGTACAACATTTTTTTGCCTCACCACTTTCAAAATCCACCAGCCGCTTCTGCATTCTGTGTCTATAGGAAAAAGTGTTCATACATCTGGCCCTAACCGTGGTCTAAAACCGTTGATGAGGCACGGATCTATAGGATATCCAGATTAAATTGAATGTATTTTTGATGTTATTTGCTTAGCCGTAACAAATTAAAAGGAAGAAAAGACATTAAACATTCAGTAGTCTGGCAGTCTCTGTAGGATGCTAACTTTGCTGACTTGGGTGTTTTCTGGAAAAGTATGAATTTGCTTTCCTTGCTTTGTATCTAGAAAAAAAGAAGAATAAAACAATTTAATGAACGAAATCAGAAAGGCTATTAACCAATGTTTGTTGTGGGTACAATGGACGAGGCGTCCCTCTCTGGAGTGGCTAAACTCAATAATGCAAAAAGCATATTTGGTCGGATTAGATGATTAAGTAATTTTATTCGAGCAGTGGGTGCTCTGTGCCTGTTTAATTAGTCTCTTATATATTAATAGCCTCTTTATGTTTCAATAACACTGCATCAGAGTATATTTCTCTACAAGCATGCTCTAGGTTTTTCTTTACAGTTTCGTTGAAGCTGGTTTTCTAGAGGGAATTCACAATCTCTAAGCTGCACTATTGCTCATTTTAGCTAGCGCCCTCATTAATCCATGGCTTTGCTGACCTAGACTGCCCATTTCTTGTTTAAGTGTCCTCAAGCACGTGGTCAGCTGATACGTGGGTTAGGAGTTATAATTATGTTGCGATATGTACTTCTTTGAGTAGAAGGATGTTGCTAAACATTCTGTTCTTTGTTTATATTTATCACATTTTGATTTAAACATTATATTTTGTTCTTTTTTATAGAATTTTGCTTTTTATTTACTCCCTGTGTGTGGCCAGTAAGTAAGTAATACTTTGTTGTACAGTTAATAAAAACCATTACAAAAACCCTCAGCAGTAAAAAAGGAAAGTATTAAAAATATTTGTAGCAGCATGGATGATGGAGGTATTCGATTTAAGCTATGTTACAAAGTGCAGTTTTAAAAAAAAAGTTAAAAAGAGCGGAGTGTCCGTCTGCCGTTAGTTGCTCTTGTCCTTCTACGGAGAGGGTTTCTTTTGTCAGTCCTGGCCCTCATTCCTACACAAAGTTAGGTATTGCAGTGCCTATTCCTTTTTGGAAGACTGGCTGGCATTTACCCTGAATGTTTGTAACTTTTAGTTATAGTATGCCAGTGTTTTAATTCAGTTTAAGTCTCTGAGCTGTCTTGACGTTTTGGCACTCACAGTATTGAGGGTGTGCTGTTCTTGTCCGTTTGTTCTTTCTTTGTGTTGATTCTGCTTTCTACAGCTTCGAGGTATTTTACCAGTCGGCAAGCCATTTGCACTTCGTCGCCTCTGAAGCAAGCCAGAGTTGCTTGTCAGCACGTCCTGATTACTTTTTTTATGAATAGGGGTCTCAGTAGGTTCCTGCGATCTTGCTGCAGCTCTTTGCAGATGGTAATGAGATGTACTATGTTTTCCTCATGAGTTCCACACAGGTGACAGTTTGCCGGTTTTGGGGGCCGCAGCCAAGGGGCCATGTGGTCAGCGGAGGGTAATACTCCTAATCGTAATTTTAGGAATGTTTCTTTTGTTTTTTTAGTGAAGCTGGTCAGAAGGTATGTCTGTAGTGTGAGTTTATTGTAGGTTTGTACTGTCAGCCAGCCATGTGCTCTCTCCGTTAGTGAGGCTTTGTCTTGTAGGAGGGATTCTTTCCTAACTGTGTTGTTTACAGCTTTTTTGAAACCTGCCAGGCTCCCTAGCAGATCCCATAGTTGACTCGCCCCCAGCTGTTTCATTGCATCCTCTAGAAAGAGTCTTGCTGGGCAGTTGTCTTTGCTTTGTATATCTTTCCAGAGGAGTGCGTTGAGGGTGTTTGCTTCCCCTCTGCTAATTTTGTGCCAGGTCTTAAGGTTTGCTCCCTTGCGAGCAAGCTCTTCCTTAACCTGCCCAAATTCGAGTCGGATCTGCGCCGGAGAAGTGTATCTCGGGAGGCCAAACATCATCCGCATTGCTCTTGTAATTACTCCTTCTAAGGTTCCGGTATCTCTGCAACTCAATGCTTCGCTACCGTATGTAATGGATGGTATCAGTTTAGCTTGTATCAGTTTTAGGAGTGGGGTGAAGCTTGGGCCCATGATCTTATTTTTCAGGTTCCTTAGAGATACAGCTATCATTAAGCCTCTCTTTTTTATCTCCTCACATTGCGGTTTGAAGCTCCCCCTATGATCAATAGTCACTCCCAAGTAACAATATTTATTTGTGACTTCCAATTTATTTTTATCCAGGTTCCAACTGAATGTTGGTTTCTTCTTGCGATAGTTGAGGCGCATGACTTTTGTTTTACAATAATTAATACTGAGTTTATTTGTTTTGGAGTGTTGTGCAGTGATGTCGAGGAGCCGCTGAAAGCTGTTTGTGGCCAGGTTTCTCAATTTATTTGATACAACCCTGAGTTTTCCCCCTCTGATCCGACCTCTGTCAGTGGGTTTGGCCCACAAACCTATTTACAGTCACGGCATGTGAAAGTGATCATGTTTTCTAGAGCAGTATTAGCTGTCATTCAGATTAGTTAGGCACCTTTTACAATTTTGTCTGTAATTTCTTTTTATTTCTTTGGGCTTCGGGGTCTGTGTTTTCTATTTTGTGATCGCAGTAGCTTGAGTCCTTGGTGGCCCAGGGTTGATGCAAACGTGTAGTCCTACTTCTATGTTTTTGGACATTCCTCGATCCTTTTCAGGATCTGATCTCTCTGGTTATAGATCAAAACTATAGCTGCTGTGTGTCATAAGCAGAGGCGTAGCTAGAGCTTGTGGCGCCCGCGGCTATCCCTCAGATTGCCGCCCCTGGGGGGGGAGGGAGGGCGCATCGCCACTAATAGATACCTCGATCATTCAAGTTACATGCACGTAAACGACACAGTCCAAGGCTACACAGTTGTGAATACACCAGTGATCGACAGTACAAAGGAGAACACATAGACTGCCACTCTGCAGGATTTCAGGAAGGGCCAAAAAAATGGTTATTCGATTAACGTCCCTCATCAGCAGCACCACCCCCACCACCCCAGCGCCTAGATACCCTCACTGGTGATAGGTAGCGCTAGCTGTTTGTTTGATTGACACCAGATTTTCACACACCATTAGTGTGCTATATTAGTTTTATCTGTAAAACGGAATGTCTTTGCAAGTTAAGTGACCCCTTCAATGGAGATTGTGCTGTCTATAAATGACAGTGCACAAACACACCATGCTTTATTAATATATGTGCAACATTGTGAGTTCATTAATGAAGGGCAGCGACGCCACTCGGAATATTGTTCGAGCACCACTGGGTGTTCCCAACAACCCATCTCTTTTCTCAATACCTGTTCTTGACAGCGAGATATTGGATGCTGAAATGTAGACAGACACCATCAGTACGATTCTATACACTGCCTACAGGACTGATGGCAACTTACGTTCCTCCCCCAGATGAGTCGGTAGATGGACAAGTGTCATGAGTCGGTAGATGGACAAGTGTCAACTGTTGGGAGGGGGGCGGATGAACATTTAAATCGACCATGTAGTGATGCGGGTCTGGGTGGGGAGAGCAGCACACAACGTAAACAGCAAAAGGCTTGCACTCTGACGTGGCATGAGGTGTCGAGATACACGTCATGAAAATTTGACAGCAAATAAGCGGTGGTCCCGGAGAGTAAAATAGCATGAGAAAGGCACCGTTAGATATTAGGCAAGCAAATAAATGACAAGAAAGCCAATCATTAGGATAACCAAAATTTCCACTACAAGCGTTAGTATTTCTAAATATGTAATTAACGGCGTACAACTAAAAGCTGTCCGTAGGCAAATCCTAAAAGATCAGCCATAAAAACGTTGGGCTCCGGAAATGACCATAGTCATATCTGGGAGACAGCGAATGTCTACCTGCCTACAAAAAGCACTGAAAGTACACCTGTTCAGGATTGTTTTACTCACTTGGTTAAGTTCCTCGGCAGCTTACACAAGGGACCACATATCTAACGACTAAAACCGACATTTTCTACAGTATCAGGTCACACTACTCAAGCCCTCAGAGTATGTCAATGATGCGATAAACAAACTGTGGCCTGCAGAAATGGCCTCTTGAAAGTCTATCCGCATACATTACGTCATTGCAACGATAACACAGTTCCCATAGCATACAATTATACAGGCGAAATATGTACGGTATTAAAGAATAAAGCATTTTAAATAACCTGCCCCCCAAAATACTCGGTAACTAAAACACACGAAGGTGGATAACCTCGACAAACTGATCGATGCATTAGGTCAAAACCTTGAATACACACACCATTCAAATTAAACAAGACCCAACACTTCCTTATGTGACATGTAGATGCCTGGATGACGACGAGGCTGAAGTTAGCTTCTTATTCGGCCAGCTTCTTATTCGCAGGCTGAAGTTAGCTTCTTATTCGGCCAGCTTCTTATTCGCAGGCTGAAGTTAGTATCTTATTCAGCCAACATCTTATACAGCCACCATTTTATTTGCAGGCAACATTTTATATAAAATGCAATCATAAATGATTCAATGAACTCCATTTTATGGGACTCTACATTGCCATAAAGTGAATATGTTGTTTTTGAAATACAAAACGTATCACTATTATGTCTATTAGGATTTAGTCTGACACTAGCAACCTTTCGACAAAAATGGGACAACTTTGCCACCATCACAAGTTAAGCAAGAGAGCACTCCTTTGCAGAACCTGTTTGTAAGTTTTCTGAGCTGATGATAATTTATGGCAGCATATGGGTTGCCTTGAACTCAAAGCATCCCCAAGCAGTTATATTCTAATAAGAAATCATACATTTCCTATAATAAATTCACATTGGATCACAATCATTTTAAAAACAATCCACCCTCCTACAAGCTCCATAAGGACTTACACTGAGCCAAGCAAAGTTACCACCTGTGCCCACTGTGCCACCTTCAAGCCAATGCATTCATATGGAGTTATTGATGAATAATTAACCTACATTTCTCCCATCAAGATCAACTTGGCTCATCAATGTTCATATTCATTCTAACACAGAAAGCTCCCGTATACACCACCCATATGTAAATTGCCTGAGCCAAGCAAAATTTGTCACAACAGGTGGCACCAAACTGGTTGCCCTCACCTCAATGCATCCCTATATAGTTGCATGCAAATAGGTAATTGTGGTTCTCTTATAGGAAAAACACATTGGCTCACACATATGTATTTTGTTTTTCAAACATACCACATCCCCATTCAAGCTCCATCAGGATTTAGCCTGAGTCATGCCACGGTTCCACTTGTGCCCAGTGTGCCACTTTCAAGCCAATGCGTTCCTATGGAGTGAGAAACGAATAAGTAACCATCCTTTCTACCATGAAGATCAACTTGGTTCACTAATTTTCATATTCATCCTACTAAAGGAAGGTCTCCTCTATACTTCTGATATGTAAATTGCCTGAGCCAAGCAAAATTTCTCACAACAGGTGGCACCAAACTGGTTGCCCTCACCTCAATGACTTCCTATATAGTTGAATGCTAATAGGTAATTGTTGTTCTCTTATAGGAAAAACACATTGGCTCACACATATGTATTTTGTTTTTCAAACATACCACATCCCCCTACAAGCTCCATCAGGATTTAGCCTGAGCCAAGCAACGGTCCCACTTGTGCCCACTGTGCCACGTTCAAGCCAATGCGTTCCTATGGAGTTATAAACGAATAAGTAACCATTATTTCTCACATGAAGATCAACTTGGCTCATGAATATTCATGTTGATTCTAATAAAGAAAGGTCTCCTCTATACTTCTGATATGTAAAGTGCCTGAGCCAAGCTAAATACCTCACAACAGGTGGCACCAAACTGGTTGCCCTCACCTCAATGCATTCCTATATAGTTGCATGCAAATAGGTAATTGTGGTTCTATTATAGAAAAACACATTGGCTCACACATATGTATTTTGTTTTTCAAACATACCACATCCCTCTACAAGCTCCATCAGGATTTAGCCTGAGCCAAGCAACGGTCCCACTTGTGCCCACTGTGCCACCTTCAAGCCAATGCGTTCCTATGGAGTTATAAACGAATAAGTAACCATCATTTCTCACATGAAGATCAACTTGGCTCACTAATATTCATGTTGATTCTAATAAAGGAAGGTCTCCTCTATACTTCTGAAATGTAAATTGCCTGAGCCGAGCTAAATTTCTCTCAACAGGTAGCACCAAACTGGTTGCCCTCACCTCAATGCATTCCTATATAGTTGCATGCAAATAGGTAATTGTGGTTCTATTATAGATAAACACATTGGCTCACACATATGTATTTTGTTTTTCAAACATACCACATCCCCCTACAAGCTCCATCAGGATTTAGCCTGAGCCAAGCAACGGTCCCACTTGTGCCCACTGTGCCACATTCAAGCCAATGCGTTCCTATGGAGTTATAAACGAATAAGTAACCATTATTTCTCACATGAAGATCAACTTGGCTCATGAATATTCATGTTGATTCTAATAAAGAAAGGTCTCCTCTATACTTCTGATATGTAAATTGCCTGAGCCAAGCTAAATTTCTCACAACAGGTGGCACCAAACTGGTTGCCCTCACCTCAATGACTTCCTATAGAGTTGCATGCTAATAGGTAATTGTTGTTCTCTTATAGGAAAAACACATTGGCTCACACATATGTATTTTGTTTTCAAACATACCACATCCCCCTACAAGCTCCATCAGGATTTAGCCTGAGCCAAGCAACGGTCCCACTTGTGCCCACTGGGCCACGTTCAAGCCAATGCGTTCCTATGGAGTTATAAACGAATAAGTAACCATTATTTCTCACATGAAGATCAACTTGGCTCATGAATATTCATGTTGATTCTAATAAAGAAAGGTCTCCTCTATACTTCTGATATGTAAAGTGCCTGAGCCAAGCTAAATACCTCACAACAGGTGGCACCAAACTGGTTGCCCTCACCTCAATGCATTCCTATATAGTTGCATGCAAATAGGTAATTGTGGTTCTATTATAGAAAAACACATTGGCTCACACATATGTATTTTGTTTTTCAAACATACCACATCCCTCTACAAGCTCCATCAGGATTTAGCCTGAGCCAAGCAACGGTCCCACTTGTGCCCACTGTGCCACCTTCAAGCCAATGCGTTCCTAGGGAGTTATAAACTAATAAGTAACCATCATTTCTCACATGAAGATCAACTTGGCTCACTAATATTCATGTTGATTCTAATAAAGGAAGGTCTCCTCTATACTTCTGAAATGTAAATTGCCTGAGCCGAGCTAAATTTCTCTCAACAGGTGGCACCAAACTGGTTGCCCTCACCTCAATGCATTCCTATATAGTTGCATGCAAATAGGTAATTGTGGTTCTATTATAGATAAACACATTGGCTCACACATATGTATTTTGTTTTTCAAACATACCACATCCCCCTACAAGCTCCATCAGGATTTAGCCTGAGCCAAGCAACGGTCCCACTTGTGCCCACTGTGCCACATTCAAGCCAATGCGTTCCTATGGAGTTATAAACGAATAAGTAACCATTATTTCTCACATGAAGATCAACTTGGCTCATGAATATTCATGTTGATTCTAATAAAGAATGGTCTCCTCTATACTTCTGATATGTAAATTGCCTGAGCCAAGCTAAATTTCTCACAACAGGTGGCACCAAACTGGTTGCCCTCACCTCAATGACTTCCTATATAGTTGCATGCTAATAGGTAATTGTTGTTCTCTTATAGGAAAAACACATTGGCTCACACATATGTATTTTGTTTTTCAAACATACCACATCCCCCTACAAGCTCCATCAGGATTTAGCCTGAGCCAAGCAACGGTCCCACTTGTGCCCACTGTGCCACGTTCAAGCCAATGCGTTCCTATGGAGTTATAAACGAATAAGTAACCATTATTTCTCACATGAAGATCAACTTGGCTCATGAATATTCATGTTGATTCTAATAAAGAAAGGTCTCCTCTATACTTCTGATATGTAAAGTGCCTGAGCCAAGCTAAATACCTCACAACAGGTGGCACCAAACTGGTTGCCCTCACCTCAATGCATTCCTATATAGTTGCATGCAAATAGGTAATTGTGGTTCTATTATAGAAAAACACATTGGCTCACACATATGTATTTTGTTTTTCAAACATACCACATCCCTCTACAAGCTCCATCAGGATTTAGCCTGAGCCAAGCAACGGTCCCACTTGTGCCCACTGTGCCACCTTCAAGCCAATGCGTTCCTATGGAGTTATAAACAAATAAGTAACCATCATTTCTCACATGAAGATCAACTTGGCTCACTAATATTCATGTTGATTCTAATAAAGGAAGGTCTCCTCTATACTTCTGAAATGTAAATTGCCTGAGCCGAGCTAAATTTCTCTCAACAGGTGGCACCAAACTGGTTGCCCTCACCTCAATGCATTTCTATATAGTTGCATGCAAATAGGTAATTGTGGTTCTATTATAGATAAACACATTGGCTCACACATATGTATTTTGTTTTTCAAACATACCACATCCCCCTACAAGCTCCATCAGGATTTAGCCTGAGCCAAGCAACGGTCCCACTTGTGCCCACTGTGCCACATTCAAGCCAATGCGTTCCTAAGGAGTTATAAACGAATAAGTAACCATTATTTCTCACATGAAGATCAACTTGGCTCATGAATATTCATGTTGATTCTAATAAAGAAAGGTCTCCTCTATACTTCTGATATGTAAATTGCCTGAGCCAAGCTAAATTTCTCACAACAGGTGGCACCAAACTGGTTGCCCTCACCTCAATGACTTCCTATATAGTTGCATGCTAATAGGTAATTGTTGTTCTTTTATAGGAAAAACACATTGGCTCACACATATGTATTTTGTTTTTCAAACATACCACATCCCCCTACAAGCTCCATCAGGATTTAGCCTGAGCCAAGCAACGGTCCCACTTGTGCCCACTGTGCCACGTTCAAGCCAATGCGTTCCTATGGAGTTATAATCGAATAAGTAACCATCATTTCTCACATGAAGATCAACTTGGCTCATGAATATTCATGTTGATTCTAATAAAGGAAGGTCTACTCTATACCTCTGATATGTAAATTGCCTGAGCCAAGCTAAATTTCTCACAACAGGTGGCACCAAACTGGTTGCCCTCACCTCAATGACTTCCTATATAGTTGCATGCTAATAGGTAATTGTTGTTCTCTTATAGGAAAAACACATTGGCTCACACATATGTATTTTGTTTTTCAAACATACCACATCCCTCTACAAGCTCCATCAGGATTTAGCCTGAGCCAAGCAACGGTCCCACTTGTGCCCACTGTGCCACCTTCAAGCCAATGCGTTCCTATGGAGTTATAAACGAATAAGTAACCATCATTTCTCACATGAAGATCAACTTGGCTCACTAATATTCATGTTGATTCTAATAAAGGAAGGTCTCCTCTATACTTCTGAAATGTAAATTGCCTGAGCCGAGCTAAATTTCTCTCAACAGGTGGCACCAAACTGGTTGCCCTCACCTCAATGCATTCCTATATAGTTGCATGCAAATAGGTAATTGTGGTTCTATTATAGATAAACACATTGGCTCACACATATGTATTTTGTTTTTCAAACATACCACATCCCCCTACAAGCTCCATCAGGATTTAGCCTGAGCCAAGCAACGGTCCCACTTGTGCCCACTGTGCCACCTTCAAGCTAATGCGTTCCTATGGAGTTATAAACGAATAAGTAACCATCCTTTCTACCGTGAAGATCAACTTGGCTCACTAATTTTCATATTCATCCTACTAATGGAAGGTCTCCTCTATACTTCTGATATGTAAATTGCCTGAGCCGAGCTAAATTTGTCACAACAGGTGGCACCATACTGGTTGCCCTCACCTCAATGCATCCCTATATAGTTGCATGCAAATAGGTAATTGTGGTTCTCTTATAGGAAAAACACATTGGCTCACACATATGTAGTTTGTTTTTCAAACATACCACATCCCCCTAAAAGCTCCATCAGGATTTAGCCTGAGCCAAGCAACGATCCCACTTGTGCCCACTGTGCCACGTTCAAGCCAATGCGTTCCTATGGAGTTATAAACGAATAAGTAACCATCATTTCTGACATGAAGATCAACTTGGCTCACTAATATTCATGTTGATTCTAATAAAGGAAGGTCTCCTCTATACTTCCGATATGTAAATTGCTTGAGCCGAGCTAAATTTCTCACAACAGGTGGCACCACCTCACCCTCACCCTCACCTCAATGCATTCCTATATAGTTGCATGCAAATAGGTAATTGTGGTTCTCTTATAGGAAAAACACATAGGCTCACACATATGTATTTTGTTTTTTAAACATACCACATCCCCCTACAAGCTCCATCAGGATTTAGCCTGAGCCAAGCAACGGTCCCACTTGTGCCCACTGTGCCACCTTCAAGCCAATGCGTTCCTATGGAGTTATAAACGAATAAGTAACCATTAGTTCTCACATGAAGATCAACTTGGCTCATGAATATTCATGTTGATTCTAATAAAGGAAGGTCTCCTCTATACTTCTGATATGTAAATTGCATGAGCCAAGCTAAATTTCTCACAACAGGTGGCACCAAACTGGTTGCCCTCACCTCAATGACTTCCTATATAGTTGCATGCTAATAGGTAATTGTTGTTCTCTTATAGGAAAAACACATTGGCTCACACATATGTATTTTGTTTTTCAAACATACCACATCCCCCTACAAGCTCCATTAGGATTTAGCCTGAGCCAAGCAACGGTCCCACTTGTGCCCACTGTGCCACGTTCAAGCCAATGCGTTCCTATGGAGTTATAAACGAATAAGTAACCATTATTTCTCACATGAAGATCAACTTGTCTCACTAATATTCATGTTGATTCCAATAAAGGAAGGTCTCCTCTATACCTCTGATATGTAAATTGCCTGAGCCAAGCTAAATTTCTCACAACAGGTGGCACCAAACTGGTTGCCCTCACCTCAATGACTTCCTATATAGTTGCAAGCTAATAGGTAATTGTTGTTCTCTTATAGGAAAAACACATTGGCTCACACATATGTATTTTGTTTTTCAAACATACCACATCCCCCTACAAGCTCCATCAGGATTTAGCCTGAGCCAAGCAACGGTCCCACTTGTGCCCACTGTGCCACCTTCAAGCCAATGCGTTCCTATGGAGTTATAAACGAATAAGTAACCATCATTTCTCACATGAAGATCAACTTGGCTCACTAATATTCATGTTGATTCTAATAAAGGAAGGTCTCCTCAATACTTCTGATATGTAAATTGCCTGAGCCGAGCTAAATTTCTCTCAACAGGTGGCACCAAACTGGTTGCCCTCATCTCAATGCATTCCTATATAGTTGCATGCTAATAGGTAATTGTTGTTCTCTTATAGGAAAAACACATTGGCTCACACATATGTATTTTGTTTTTCAAACATACCACATCCCCCTACAAGCTCCATTAGGATTTAGCCTGAGCCAAGCAACGGTCCCACTTGTGCCCACTGTGCCACGTTCAAGCCAATGCGTTCCTATGGAGTTATAAACAAATAAGTAACCATTATTTCTCACATGAAGATCAACTTGGCTCACTAATATTCATGTTGATTCTAATAAAGGAAGGTCTCCTCTATACCTCTGATATGTAAATTGCCTGAGCCAAGCTAAATTTCTCACAACAGGTGGCACCAAACTGGTTGCCCTCACCTCAATGACTTCCTATATAGTTGCAAGCTAATAGGTAATTGTTGTTCTCTTATAGGAAAAACACATTGGCTCACACATATGTATTTTGTTTTTCAAACATACCACATCCCCCTACAAGCTCCATCAGGATTTAGCCTGAGCCAAGCAACGGTCCCACTTGTGCCCACTGTGCCACGTTCAAGCCAATGCGTTCCTAAGGAGTTATAAACGTATAAGTAACCATCATTTCTCACATGAAGATCACCTTGGCTCACCAATTTTCATCTTCATTCTATCAATGGGAGCATCCATCTACACTACCGGTATGTGATTTGCCTCGCTCCTCCTCACGGTCTGAGTGGTCGCTCCCTGACAGACACCTGGTATCGTAGCGCTGCTCCGTTTAAGAAGCTCTTTGAAACTTGCATTGATTTTCACCTGCTGTGTACCTTGTATAGCGCTTTGTGTTATCAGCGCTCTAGCTTTTCAATCTGCTTGTTTATTTACATTGATTGCGCATTTGCCAATAGCGCTCCGCTCTGCTCCTCCCCCGCCTCCATTTTGTTTGTTTGTTGCCGTCCTCGTGTGCCCGACCCGCCTCCCAGCTGAGCCGCCCTCGCCCCTCCCCCTCCACTATCCATATATGACAGTAGCTCCCGCGCGCAGCGTCCACGCGCAGCGATCGCGCCCAATTCGCGCCGAAGGTGCGCCAAAGGTAAGCCCGTCTATGCCTGGACCGCGCCCAGCGCCAGACCCCCTGCCCCTCGCTCCGCCCAGCCCTCCCGCATTACCTACGATGCCGCCACCCTCCTAGCCCTCAACCCCGGTCGCGCCCCCAACTGCGTCCAAGCTGCTCCTGGACACACCCATGGACCTTTCTCCTGCTACTCCTGCAAATTCAGCGGTACCGACATCATCCCCGCGACGACCACACCACAGATTCCCGACCCCAAACACCTACAATGCATCTTACTCAATACCCGCTCGGTCCACAGGCACGCCATTGACCTATGGAACCTACTAGACACCATCTCTCCAGACGTCGCCTTCCTAACGGAAACATGGATGAACGCTTCCTCCGCCCCAGACATCACCATTGCCATCCCGGAAGACTATAAGATCACACGCAAGGACCGTACCGGCCACACAGGAGGAGGCATCGCTATCGTCCATAAGAAATCAATCCGCATCTCAACCAGCTCTGACGCCAACCTCGCCAACTCCGAACACCTTCACTTCCAAATACACATCGACCCCAAGACCACACTCAGAGGCACCCTCCTCTACAGACCACCAGGACCCCACGCAAAATTCTGCGAAGACATCACGGACTTCATCACTCCACACGCGCTCCCCTCCAAAGACTACATCCTTCTAGGAGACCTCAACTTTCACCTCGAAAAGATCAACGACCGCAACACCACCACCCTCTTGGACAACCTCGCCAACCTCGGTCTTAAACAACTAGTCACTTCCCCCACCCACATCGCAGGTCACACACTCGACCCCATCTTCACCTCCAGCAATCATGTCTCCTTCAGCCACACCACGGATCTCCTCTGGACTGACCACAGCTGCGTTCACTTCACCTACAACAAGCCGAAACCCACCAACCACCCCCAACCAACTCTGCAAAGAAACTGGAACAAGATCACCACCGACCAGATCTCCGCATCGCTCCTTCTAAACACCCCAGCCCACTCTTCTAACCCAAACCAAGCCGCCGCCAACCACACCCTATGGCTATCCAACACCGCCGACACCTTAGCACCACTGAAAATACGTCAAAGCAAACCTGGCAGCAAGAAGGCCTCATGGTTCAACGATGATCTTAAGAAGTCCAAGAAACTCTGCCGCTCCCTTGAAAAGGCCTGGAAAAAAGACCCAACCACTAGCACCAAGGACGCCTTCAAAAACGCCACCCGCACTCACCACCAACTAATCCGAAAGGCCAAGAAAACAGCATTCAAGGATCGACTTGACAACAACGCCCACAACAGCAAGGAACTTTTCAACATCGTCAAGGAATTTTCCAACCCCTCAGCCACCTCCAACGACATCACCCCCTCTCAAGCCCTCTGCGACTCCCTAGCCTCATTCTTCCACAACAAGATTGCAGACATCCACAACAGCTTCGACAACCAACCCGGAGACCAACCCACCCAACCATTTGCTGAACACTCCCCCCCCCGTGAACACCCTCAACGACTGGAACCCAATCTCCACTGAGGACACAATCCGCCTGATGAATTCCATCCACTCAGGATCCCCCACAGACCCATGTCCTCATCACATCTTCAACAAAGCAGACTCCGTCATAGCACCGCACCTCCGAGACGTCATCAACTGCTCCTTCAACTCCGCCACCTTCCCGGAAAGCTGGAAACACACTGAACTCACCGCCCTTCTGAAAAAACCCACAGCGGACCCCACCGAACTCAAAAATTACCGCCCCATTTCGCTCCTTCCATTCCCGGCCAAAGTCATCGAGAAAGCCGTCAACAACCAGCTCGCCGCTTTCCTCGAAGCCAACAAATCCCTCGACTCCTCACAATCTGGCTTCCGAGCAAAACACAGCACTGAGACCGCCCTCATCGCAGCAACAGACGACATTCGAACGCTATTGGACAATGGAGACACAGTCGCCCTCATCCTCCTCGACCTCTCCGCAGCCTTCGACACAGTCTGTCATAGCACCCTATTACAGCGCCTCAGAAATATCGGGATCCAAGGAAAAGCACTTGAATGGATCACCTCGTTCCTCACCGGAAGAACCCAGAGAGTCCGCCTTCCACCATTTAAATCAGAGGCCACTGAAGTCATCTGCGGCGTACCACAAGGATCTTCACTCAGCCCCACCCTCTTCAACGTGTACATGAGCCCCCTCGCGGCCATCGCCCGCCAACACAACCTCAACATCATCTCTTACGCGGATGACACTCAACTAATCCTTTCTCTCACCAATGACCCCAGCACCGCCAAAACTAACCTACACGAAGGAATGAAAGAAGTTGCCGAATGGATGAAACAAAGCCGTCTGAAACTGAACTCAGACAAAACAGAAGTCCTCATCTTAGGCACATCCCTCTCTGCATGGGACGACTCTTGGTGGCCGGAAGCCCTTGGAAAAGCACCCATCCCGACAGACCACGCACGGAACCTAGGCGTCATCCTGGATTCTTCACTCTCAATGAACAGACAAGTCAGAGCCGTTTCCTCATCCTGCTTCAACATTCTTCGCATGCTCAGAAAAACATTTCGCTGGATCCCCACCGAAACAAGGAAAACAGTCACCCATGCTCTAGTCACGAGCCGACTGGACTACGGAAACACCCTCTACGCAGGTACTACCGCCAAACTCCAGAAGAAACTCCAACGAATCCAAAACGCCTCAGCCAGGATCATATTAGACATCCCGCGCAACGAACACATCTCTGGTCACCTGAAAGACCTCCACTGGCTACCCGTCAATAAGAGAATCACCTTCCGACTGCTAACCCACGCACACAAATCACTCTACGACATCGGACCAGAATGCCTCAACTCACGACTATCCTTCTACACCCCCTCCCGCCAACTTCGCTCTTCCAGCCAAGCCCTCGCCACTGTACCTCGCATCAACAAGACCACCATGGGAGGCAGATCCTTCTCATACCTGGCTGCTAAAACATGGAACTCACTCCCCGCTTACCTTCGCCTTACCCAGAACCACTTAGCATTCAGAAAGCAACTTAAAACGTGGATATTTGACAAGTAATCCTCCTCCCATTTCTAAGCGCCTTGAGACCCTCCGGGTAGGTAGTGCGCTATATAAATTCTCTAACTTGACTTGACTTGACTTGAGCCGATCAAAATTTGTCACAACAGATGGCAGCAAACTGGTTGCCCTCACCTTAATGCATTCCTATAGAGTTACATGCAAATAAGTAATTGTGGTTCTATTATAGGACAAAACACATTGGCTTACAAACATGTATTTTGTTTTTCAACCATACCCCTTCCCCCTACATGCTTCATAATGATTTAGCCTCAGCCAAGCAATTGTTCCACTTGTGCCCACTGTGCTTCTTTCAAGCTAATGCCAATAAAGAAGCCTTTTTGAGTTTGGTGAACTAAATGATTCCTTGATCAGAGAACAATTGGTAAGGTGTAGAAATAATAATCACATACATCAGAAACTGTTGTTTAAAAACCCTACACTTAAGGTAGCAATTGATATAGCCAAATCAATAGAGCACACAGTTAAGTATGTAAAGGAAATGAGAATTCCAAGTGAAGTTGTTGCTAGTGTACAGGAACAAAGCAATCCTCTAATGAGAAGGAGAGCAAAGTAATGAAAGTCAAAACTAAAGTACAGACTATAACCAGACAAAGCAAGCAACTGATGGGCTGAGATGCTTCAGATGTGGAAGTAACAACCATCTGGCTAACAGCCCTTTTTGTTCTGCACGTAATGTCACTTGTAAAAAGTGTGATAGAAGATTCCACTTCTCAAGCGTTTGCAAGGACGGGGACAGTAATCAAGTGAAATCTATCTACAGCGGGAGTGACCAAGTACCGAAATATGTTTTCCAGGTGAAAGATAAAGAGGGAGAGGATACTCCCATTTATCCTAAATGTACTGTGTACCTAAATAGTAAACCCATAGTTATGTTTGCGGACTCATGCTTATTGTTCACGCTGATCAACCAGGTGGATTTCAACAAGTCCTTCGACGTACCCATTCTAAGCATCTCAGAACCAGACATATCACCAGAAGGGCACACTAAGGAACCCATACCCCTGGTAGGTATGGCAAAAATGCTTATTACGTTTAAAGGCAGGTCCACCTACGGTAAAGTATATGGCGAAGGTAGGATCCAACCAACTAGGATGGCGCCATCAGAAAGATCTAGTGATCATTATGGATCCCAACAACAAGGAACAAGTTCTCCTTATTGAAAGAGAAGCATCAGAATCGTTGGCTCCCATTGTTCTGCCGACCAAGGCCAATGGCGAGGGGATCCGTTTGTGTGTACCTGCGCAGCCTTAATGACAACATATGGGTTGAGACCCATTAATGAGATGCTAAGCACCTGTAGTGTAGTTCCTATTTTCCCTATAGGCCCTGCGGATTGGAATAACATAAACAGCAGTGTAGACGTAGAAGTGCGGTCTTCCAGGTCTCTACTGACTATATTAGACTTAATTGGGTTTGTACCAACTAGCTCAGAGGTCACTGGAAACTTTCTTGACTGAATAGGAAGTGATCAGCTTCCATGGCTCAGACAAGAAGGGATTCAGTTTTCCAACAACCGCATAAACATGACAACTTTGCTCCTTAGAATAAGAGTCAATCTCTAGAGTCGTGTGAAACAATAGACAGTTATTTCACTCAGTCAGTTGTGCAAGAATTACTTTCACCAGGATGCAGAGAATAGAGAGACGGGCGTTTTCAATAAAAGGTATTATTTATTGAACAGTCTTTCTTCTCGTGCAAGAGAAATGAATTGCCACAATTGCAAGACTTGTTATTATAAAAAGTGCGTACAGTAAAATGAGTATTGCGAAATAATACTGTAAAAGCATTGATATGGTTTCTAAGCCATACGATAGTTAAAATGAGTAAAATATATACATTCATATATACATTAGGCTAACGTTCTCAACTGGTGCTTCTAACTACACCTACCCCGGTGTACCTGACCTAAGCCTAATACTTGGGAGTGAGTAAGTAGCAGTTTAAGTTAAGTTGGTTTTGCCAAGGGTTTGCTTCAAGAATTCTCTCTAAGGGTTTAGTCAACACCATACCTCTGGAATAGAATGTTGGAGGTCTGGTATCTCCTCTCAGGACTCGATATTCCAGTCACCCGCAAGGGTAGGCTGGAAACGCCGGAGCTGGATTTTCTCGGCAGGAGAAAAGACAGCGTCTTTCTTAGCGCGTCAAGGAGGAGGAGGGGCAGCGTCCGTGGGCTTCTCGCATCTGCTGGGCTCTGCAAGGGACAGCTGTTCTGCTCCTGTATTCACCACCACCATCGCGCTTGCTTGACGCAACATTGGTATTATTTGTACCTGAAAGGTGCCTTGTTTGACGTACGTTTTTGGACATAAGACGTCAATAAAGATGTCACTAAGAACTGGTCGTTCTTACAGTGCTCATTAGAGTTCTATTACTAATAAAAACAAAGCAAGCGGGGCTTTCCCAGGTTGCTGGAAGTTTTATCTGTTGAAGAACTCGGTGTGTAATCTAGGAATCTAAGATAGTGGCTTCTGCTGTGTCATGTACTAATGAGCTGCAGAGACGAGTTTCTAAAATATGGCTGAAATATGGCTCTGATCGTTTATGCCATTATTGGGGTATGAATTGATTATAGCCGTATAGGGGCATAAGGTCACAATATTGATCGGGGTCCTAGATTAGAACACGACACACCATGGGTGATGCAAAAATATTTTCTGTGAATGACGAATCCATGGCATACTACTATGTGGAGTTGCACCCACAGTCTAGACCCCTCACTGTATTCACCACTCCTTTTGGGGCTTACATGTTTAAGAGGATGCCATTTGGCCTAGCATCGGCCGCTGCAGTTTTTCAGAAGATACTGCAAACAGTGTTGAGCGGCATAGTGAAGACGTTCTGCTTCCAAGATGATATCTTAGTATACGGTACCACTGTAGAAGAGCTTGATTCTACATTACAAAAAGTGTTAAGGAAATTGATGGAAGCTGGCTTGACAGTGAAGTAGAACAAGTGTAAAATGAAAGTCAGTTCCGTAGACTACCTGGGGCACACAATATCAGAAGAGGGGTTCAAACCTAAGTGCAGCCTAGTACAATCAGTTAAGGATGCCCTCTATCCCAAAAACAAGGAAGAACTCAAATCCTTTCTAGGGATAATCGAAATCATGGCCAAGTACGTCAAAGGGTTCTCAGATAAATGCGAATGTCTACGTGATCTCTTAAGGAAAGGCAATGATTTTGTTTGGGAAACAAAACACAGCACCACAATAGACAACCTGAAAGATGAGGTAACAAAGTCACCTGCGTTGGGGTCATTAGACAAGGGATTGGGAGCCACACTATCGCAAAAAGGAGAACATTGCGAGACCATCATTGCGTATGCTTCCCGATGCCTAACCTCTGCAAAATTTAATTATTCCATAGTGGAAAGGGAAGCACTTGCTGTAGTCTGGGTGGTGTTACATTTCAGACTTTATGTTTGGGCATACAATTCACCATCCTAACGGACCACAAACCACTCACATTCATGTTTTCAACTAAGAAAACTAACTGCGGATCTCCCAGCATATCAAAATGCAGATTAGGCCTTGATGGTTATTGTTTCAGGACCGAGTATTTACCAGGAGGTGACAATGTCCTAGCAGACTAACTCTCCAGGGCACCTCTAGAAGGGGTATGGTTGAAAAACAAAATACATGTTTGTGAGCCATTGTGTTTTGTCCTATATTAGAACCGCAATTACTTATTTGCATGTAACTCTATAGGAAAGCATTAAGGTGAGGGCAACCAGTTTGCTGCCACCTGTTGTGACAAATTTTGATCGGCTCAGGCAAATCACATACCGGTAGTGTAGATGGATGGTCCCATTGATAGAATCACCTTGGCTCACCAATTTTCATCTTCATGTGAGAAATGATGGTTACTTATTCGTTTATAACTCCATAGGAACGCATTGGCTTGAACGTGGCACAGTGGGCACAAGTGGAACCGTGGCATGGCTCAGGCTAAATCCTTATGGAGCTTGTCGGGGGATGTGGTACGTTTGAAAAACGAAAAACAAAAAACATATTTGCAAGCCAAAGTGTTTTTCCTATAATAGAACCACAATTACCTATTTGCATGCAACTATATAGGAAGTCATTGAGGTGAGGGCAACCAGTTTGGTGCCACCTGTTGTGAGATATTTAGCTTGGCTCAGGCAATTTACATATCAGAAGTATAGAGGAGACCTTCCTTTATTAGAATCAACATGAATATTAGTGAGCCAAGTTGATCTTCATGGTAGAAAGGATGGTTACTCATTCGTTTCTCACTCCATAGGAACGCATTGGCTTGAAAGTGGCACAGTGGGCACAAGTGGGACCGTTGCTTGGCTCAGGCTAAATCCTGATGGAGGTTGTAGGGGGATGTGGTATGTTTGAAAAACAAAATACATATGTGTGAGCCAATGTGTTTTTCCTATAAGAGAACAACAATTACCTATTAGCATGCAACTATATAGGAAGTCTTGAGGTGAGGGCAACCAGTTTGGTGCCACCTGTTGTGAGATATTTAGCATGGCTCGGGCAATTTACATATCAGAAGTATAGAGGAGACCTTCCTTTATTAGAATCAACATGAATATTAGTGAGCCAAGTTGATCTTCATGTGAGAAATAATGGTTACTTATTCGTTTATAACTCCATAGGAACGCATTGGCTTGAACGTGGCACAGTGGGCACAAGTGGGACCGTTGCTTGGCTCAGGCTAAATCCTGATGGAGCTTGTAGGGGGATGTGGTATGTTTGAAAAACAAAATACATATGTGTGAGCCAATGTGTTTTTCTATAATAGAACCACAATTACCTATTTGCATGCAACTATATAGGAATGCATTGAGGTGAGGGCAACCAGTTTGGTGCCACCTGTTGTGAGAAATTTAGCTCGGCTCAGGCAATTTACATATCAGAAGTATAGAGGAGACCTTCCTTTATTAGAATCAACATGAATATTAGTGAGCCAAGTTGATCTTCATGTGAGAAATGATGGTTACTTATTCGTTTATAACTCCATAGGAACGCATTGGCTTGAAGGTGGCACAGTGGGCACAAGTGGGACCGTTGCTTGGCTCAGGCTAAATCCTGATGGAGCTTGTAGAGGGATGTGGTATGTTTGAAAAACAAAATACATATGTGTGAGCCAATGTGTTTTTCTATAATAGAACCACAATTACCTATTTGCATGCAACTATATAGGAATGCATTGAGGTGAGGGCAACCAGTTTGGTGCCACCTGTTGTGAGATATTTAGCTTGGCTCAGGCAATTTACATATCAGAAGTATAGAGGAGACCTTCCTTTATTAGAATCAACATGAATATTAGTGAGCCAAGTTGATCTTCATGGTAGAAAGGATGGTTACTCATTCGTTTCTCACTCCATAGGAACGCATTGGCTTGAAAGTGGCACAGTGGGCACAAGTGGGACCGTTGCTTGGCTCAGGCTAAATCCTGATGGAGGTTGTAGGGGGATGTGGTATGTTTGAAAAACAAAATACATATGTGTGAGCCAATGTGTTTTTCCTATAAGAGAACAACAATTACCTATTAGCATGCAACTATATAGGAAGTCTTGAGGTGAGGGCAACCAGTTTGGTGCCACCTGTTGTGAGATATTTAGCTTGGCTCGGGCAATTTACATATCAGAAGTATAGAGGAGACCTTCCTTTATTAGAATCAACATGAATATTAGTGAGCCAAGTTGATCTTCATGTGAGAAATAATGGTTACTTATTCGTTTATAACTCCATAGGAACGCATTGGCTTGAACGTGGCACAGTGGGCACAAGTGGGACCGTTGCTTGGCTCAGGCTAAATCCTGATGGAGCTTGTAGGGGGATGTGGTATGTTTGAAAAACAAAATACATATGTGTGAGCCAATGTGTTTTTCCTATAATAGAACCACAATTACCTATTTGCATGCAACTATATAGGAAGTCATTGAGGTGAGGGCAACCAGTTTGGTGCCACCTGTTGTGAGATATTTAGCTTGGCTCAGGCAATTTACATATCAGAAGTATAGAGGAGACCTTCCTTTATTAGAATCAACATGAATATTAGTGAGCCAAGTTGATCTTCATGTGAGAAATAATGGTTACTTATTCGTTTATAACTCCATAGGAACGCATTGGCTTAAACGTGGCACAGTGGGCACAAGTGGGACCGTTGCTTGGCTCAGGCTAAATCCTGATGGAGCTTGTAGGGGGATGTGGTATGTTTGAAAAACAAAATACATATGTGTGAGCCAATGTGTTTTTCTATAATAGAACCACAATTACCTATTTGCATGCAACTATATAGGAATGCATTGAGGTGAGGGCAACCAGTTTGGTGCCACCTGTTGAGAGAAATTTAGCTCGGCTCAGGCAATTTACATATCAGAAGTATAGAGGAGACCTTCCTTTATTAGAATCAACATGAATATTAGTGAGCCAAGTTGATCTTCATGTGAGAAATGATGGTTACTTATTCGTTTATAACTCCATAAGAACGCATTGGCTTGAAGGTGGCACAGTGGGCACAAGTGGGACCGTTGCTTGGCTCAGGCTAAATCTTGATGGAGCTTGTAGGGGGATGTGGTATGTTTGAAAAACAAAATACATATGTGTGAGCCAATGTGTTTTTCCTATAATAGAACCACAATTACCTATTTGCATGCAACTATATAGGAAGTCATTGAGGTGAGGGCAACCAGTTTGGTGCCACCTGTTGTGAGATATTTAGCTTGGCTCAGGCAATTTACATATCAGAAGTATAGAGGAGACCTTCCTTTATTAGAATCAACATGAATATTAGTGAGCCAAGTTGATCTTCATGGTAGAAAGGATGGTTACTCATTCGTTTCTCACTCCATAGGAACGCATTGGCTTGAAAGTGGCACAGTGGGCACAAGTGGGACCGTTGCTTGGCTCAGGCTAAATCCTGATGGAGGTTGTAGGGGGATGTGGTATGTTTGAAAAACAAAATACATATGTGTGAGCCAATGTGTTTTTCTTATAAGAGAACAACAATTACCTATTAGCATGCAACTATATAGGAAGTCTTGAGGTGAGGGCAACCAGTTTGGTGCCACCTGTTGTGAGATATTTAGCTTGGCTCGGGCAATTTACATATCAGAAGTATAGAGGAGACCTTCCTTTATTAGAATCAACATGAATATTAGTGAGCCAAGTTGATCTTCATGTGAGAAATAATGGTTACTTATTCGTTTATAACTCCATAGGAACGCATTGGCTTGAACGTGGCACAGTGGGCACAAGTGGGACCGTTGCTTGGCTCAGGCTAAATCCTGATGGAGCTTGTAGGGGGATGTGGTATGTTTGAAAAACAAAATACATATGTGTGAGCCAATGTGTTTTTCCTATAAGAGAACAACAATTACCTATTAGCATACAACTATATAGGGATGCATTGAGGTGAGGGCAACCAGTTTGGTGCCACCTGTTGTGAGAAATTTAGCTTGGCTCAGGCAATTTACATATCAGAAGTATAGAGGAGACCTTCCTTTATTAGAATCAACATGAATATTAGTGAGCCAAGTTGATCTTCATGTGAGAAATAATGGTTACTTATTCGTTTATAACTCCATAGGAACGCATTGGCTTGAACGTGGCACAGTGGGCACAAGTGGGACCGTTGCTTGGCTCAGGCTAAATCCTGATGGAGCTTGTAGGGGGATGTGGTATGTTTGAAAAACAAAATACATATGTGTGAGCCAATGCATTTTTCCTATAAGAGAACAACAATTACCCATTAGCATGCAACTATATAGGAAGTCATTGAGGTGAGGGCAACCAGTTTGGTGCCACCTGCTGTGAGAAATTTAGCTTGGCTCAGGCAATTTACATATCAGAAGTATAGAGGAGACCTTTCTTTATTAGAATCAACATGAATATTCATGAGCCAAGTTGATCTTCATGTGAGAAATAATGGTTACTTATTCGTTTATAACTCCATAGGAACGCATTGGCTTGAAGGTGGCACAGTGGGCACAAGTGGGACCGTTGTTTGGCTCAGGCTAAATCCTGATGGAGCTTGTAGAGGGATGTGGTATGTTTGAAAAACAAAATACATATGTGTGAGCCAATGTGTTTTTCTATAATAGAACCACAATTACCTATTTGCATGCAACTATATAGGAATGCATTGAGGTGAGGGCAACCAGTTTGGTGCCACCTGTTGTGTGATATTTAGCTTGGCTCAGGCAATTTACATATCAGAAGTATAGAGGAGACCTTCCTTTATTAGAATCAACATGAATATTCATGAGCCAAGTTGATCTTCATGTGAGAAATAATGGTTACTTATTCATTTATAACTCCTTAGGAACGCATTGGCTTGAACGTGGCACAGTGGGCACAAGTGGGACCGTTGCTTGGCTCAGGCTAAATCCTGATGGAGCTTGTAGGGGGATGTGGTATGTTTGAAAAACAAAATACATATGTGTGAGCCAATGTGTTTTTCCTATAAGAGAACAACAATTACCTATTAGCATGCAACTATATAGGAAGTCATTGAGGTGAGGGCAACCAGTTTGGTGCCACCTGTTGTGAGAAATTTAGCTTGGCTCGGGCAATTTACATATCAGAAGTATAGAGGAGACCTTCCTTTAGTAGGATGAATATGAAAATTAGTGAGCCAAGTTGATCTTCATGGTAGAAAGGATGGTTACTTATTCGTTTCTCACTCCATAGGAACGCATTGGCTTGAAAGTGGCACACTGGGCACAAGTGGAACCGTGACATGACTCAGGCTAAATCCTGATGGAACTTGAATGGGGATGTGGTATGTTTGAAAAACAAAATACATATGCGTGAGCCAATGTGTTTTTCCTATAAGAGAACCACAAATACCTATTTGCATGCAACTATATAGGGATGCATTGAGGTGAGGGCAACCAGTTTGGTGCCACCTGTTGTGACAAATTTTGCTTGGCTCAGGCAATTTACATATGGGTGGTGTATACGGGAGCTTCCTGTGTTAGAATGAATATGAACATTGATGAGCCAAGTTGATCTTGATGGGAGAAATGTAGGTTAATTATTCATCAATAACTCCATACGAATGCATTGGCTTGAAGGTGGCACAGTGGGCACAGGTGGTAACTTTGCTTGGCTCAGTGTAAGTCCTTATGGAGCTTGTAGGAGGGTGGGTTGTTTTTAAAATGATTGTGATCCAATGTGAATTTATTATAGGAAATGTATGATTACTTATTAGAATATAACTGCTTGGGGATGCTTTGAGTTCAAGGCAACCCATATGCTGCCATAAATTATCATCAGCTCAGAAAACTTACAAACAGGTTCTGCAAAGGACTGCTCTCTTGCTTAACTTGTGATGGTGGCAAAGTTATCCCATTTTTGTCGAAAGGTTGCTAGTGTCAGACTAAATCCTAATAGACATAATAGTGATATGTTTTGTATTTCAAAAACAACATATTCACTGTATGGCAATGCAGAGTCCCATAAAATGGAGTTCAATGAATCATTTATGATTGCATTTTATATAAAATGTTGCCTGCAAATAAAATGGTGGCTGAATAAGATGTTGGCTGAATAAGATGCTAACTTCAGCCTGCGAATAAGAAGCTGGCCGAATAAGAAGCTAACTTCAGCCTGCGAATAAGAAGCTGGCCGAATAAGAAGCTAACTTCAGCCTCATAATGCGTCGACTGGTGTTTAAACTTACCTATTGGAAGACTTTAAATCATCAACACTGCACTTGCAAAGCTTATTTTCTCGTGTACTACTGTGAGACCTCTGCCACTGACTGCCCCTGGCCAGAAAAAGCGCGAGAGAGCGTAGCGGTGAAGCGCAAGACGCGTCACTGCTACGTCATTCTCATCACAGGGGCAGGGCTGGCCCTGCCAAAATAAAAAATGTAATGTCACCCAGGGCCGTCATTGGTAGCGCTCGCGCACTACAAGATTGATTGACGGCCCTGAAGGCTGGGACGGACGAACAGTCAAGAGCTGCACATAAACAACAGCAGGTCAGGTGCGCACTTTCAAACTGCCAGGGTCGCACGCGCGGCACTGGTGGCCCGTTGTGGCCACGGCTGCCTTTATAATTTATTTGGGGACACTGTGTCCCCAAATAAATTATAAGGGCCAACGCGGCCGCAACGGGCCACCAGTGCTGCGCGCCCGCCCTAAAAAATTGTGCACCACCCCCCCAGCTACGCCACTGGTGATAAGGAGGATCTAGAGCAATAACGCAGTGGTGCACGGTATGATAGTTCATCTACCATCCTAGTGTGATGATGGCAGATTTTCAAAAGCAACGAAGACTTGCTGTCACAAGGCATTCTGCCAGGAGGCTAACTGAACAATGCCTTAAAAATCGCATGTGGGTAGTTTGTGGGTGTTACTAAATGATAGAGTAGAATGTCCCGTACAATGTTGTACCAGGATTTTTCTTTAAAATCTCCTGCTCAGCTTTTTTTCTAGGGTCAAAATTTGGAACTAGATGTGAAACTAAGATTTCCATAACTGTACCAGAGAAGAAACCACCTCCTTCCAAAGGAGCACTGAGGGAGTTGTGCCTACCTCTTACTTGTATCCCTGTTCGACAGAACCGTCCAATGAATAATCCTGTCCACGCCATACACCTAGACCTGGATATTTGGAATAGCCAACATAATGGCGGTTGACAAATGGCAGTCAAGAGGCTGCATAATGTTGTCATACCTCCATCCAGAGGGCCGTTACATCTCTATGCAGGATGCAGCGTAATCCTTTGGTATAGGAGGGAGCAATTCTTACAAAATGCTAAAATAGCAGCTATGGTGCACAAATTATGACCCTCTTTTCCTGAGGCCCTTTACTCTCGTCATACACTGGCGGCATTACTAGCCATGGTGATTCATCACACACATATATTGGGAGCTATGCGGTGACGGGAGGTTACTGCAGCTTCCTGTGGAGGAAGTCTGGTAGGTTGTCAGTGAAGACCCAATAACCCTTAAGGACTGGTCAAAAATTCATGCAGGATTCCATAAGGTATCGATCTGTGTCAGGCACAAGCAAATCCAGTACAATATCGTACATATGGTGTGTCTGTCTCCTAAGAGACTACACTTTACATACCGTTCACTGACAAAATATCGAAGGAAAAAATATATAAGTAAAAAATATTGATGTAAAAATGTAGAATGCTAAAATATCGACCCCGTAGACTTAAACATGGGTATGTACAAAAATATTGACTAAAAATATCAATGTAAAATATAGTTGTACAAAATATCCAATATATATGTGTGATCAAGAGTATGTAGTTACTCGAAACGCGTCGCTTTGGAAGGTGAATAAATAATTTTTTGCCTGAGCCGTGGGGTCCGCCTCTTCTTTCGCCGTGTCTGTGGAAGTTTGAAGAAATTGCCTGATATATATTCACTGAAAAAACCATAGGTTTCATGCACGTTATAGTTAGGAATTAGCATTTAAATAACCTTAGAAATTCACAAAAAAAAACCATAGGTTTCACGCATGTTATAGTTAGCTGGACATTTCACCCATACAAAACCATTGATATTCCCCCGTTATAGTTAGTTCAGCTAACTATAACTCGCGCGCGCGCAATGCACTGCTGATGACATCACATATTACATCACTCATGACATGGTCAGTGACATCACTCATGACATCACTGATGACATCTCAAATGACAGCCCCTGGGCGTGTTTGCAGAGGGGGAACTAATTCCCCTTGCATATGGCTGAGATACCCGCCACCCCCTCTCAACACAATCCCCAAGGATGGGAAGACGGAAACGGTTCTGAACTTTTGGAAGGCGGGAGGGAGTTACCCTCCCGGCCGTATTTATTAAAATATGAAACAAAATTAAAACATTAAAATAACAGTTTCATATCATGTACAATTTCATTTACACATTACGATGTTCTTGGCTGACCTTAACACATCTCTAATACAAAGGTTCTCCTAGCCGATACTAAACATCCTGCAAATGCATTTCTGAACATTGAAATTGTACATCCTAACATTACGGGCCAACGGCAAGGTCGTAACCGGTGTCAGATCCCCAATACCAGAATTCCCCCCTCACTTGTGAGGGGCGGTCGCACAGCGGACTATACCTCTGTGCCTACTTCCAATTTCCCTTGTCTTAGCGGGGGCCCCCTGTTAACTCGACGCCATCTTAGTGGTCGTCCGAGGACTCGTGTGAGGTGTCTAGAAGGTAGCGTAGACCCCCCTCCCACCCCACACAACTTACCACATCTGCCGTCGCAGATGTCCGGGCCCCGGGAAATTCCGAGGAGGGGTCCGTAGCCCCTCCTCCCCAGGGAGGGGCCCATGGCCGCCTTCCCTTTCGGCGTCCCCATCCTTAGAGGGGACCGCCTCCCCGTTTGAGGGGCCAATGGCCGCCTCCCCCCGGGCACTCCCATCCGTAATGGGTGACGCCCAAACCTCTAGGGATCTTCCAATTACTGCTCACCGATCATGACCTTACCGCCCGACCAAAAAATAAATACGACAATCTAAGCTAACGAGGAGGAAAACTATCACATTTAAGCAATTCAAAGTATAAACTCTACTGAGCATCACTGTTCAATTCAATTGCAACCATTTCTGCTGAATACACATGCTGAAAAGAAAAATTATCACTTTATTACATACCACATTACCAACTTTTATTCAAAACAACCTGTAAGAGAAACAATATCACGTCACTCAACTTTATTCAAACAAATCGCTGTCAACAGGGGCTGGTGGGTGGGTCAAAATTGGCTCTTCGTTCCGTCTCGAGCTCACGTGCCACGGGGAGGTGCAGCTTCAGAGCACAGGAACAAGAGGATGCTTCCTTGGCTTGTCGCTCCTTTTATCCTTCTTCGGGCGGGCGTAGACCCACCTCCAATCCGCCTCCCGGGCGTGGCTAGCGGTGTCGGTGTCTAGGACAACCCTCTCTTGGGCGGGAAAAGGCGCGCCCCAGCTACGCCGCTTCGGGCATACCAGCCGGGACACGCCTCCCGCCCAAAATGGCTTCCCGGGGGATCGGGGTACTCCACCATACGTTCGGGGGGACCGAGTGGTCGCCCCTTTCCATATGGCTGAGATACCCGCCACCCCCTCTCAACACAATCCCCAAGGATGGGAAGACGGAAACGGTTCTGAACTTTTGGAAGGCGGGAGGGAGTTACCCTCCCGGCCGTATTTATTAAAATATGAAACAAAATTAAAACATTAAAATAACAGTTTCATATCATGTACAATTTCATTTACACATTACGATGTTCTTGGCTGACCTTAACACATCTCTAATACAAAGGTTCTCCTAGCCGATACTAAACATCCTGCAAATGCATTTCTGAACATTGAAATTGTACATCCTAACATTACGGACCAACGGCAAGGTCGTAACCGGTGTCAGATCCCCAATACCAGAATTCCCCCCTCACTTGTGAGGGGCGGTCGCTCAGCGGACTGTACCTCTGTGCCTACTTCCAATTTCCCTTGTCTTAGCGGGGGCCCCCTGTTAACTCGACGCCATCTTAGTGGTCGTCCGAGGACTCGTGTGAGGTGTCTAGAAGGTAGCGTAGACCCCCCTCCCACCCCACACAACTTACCACATCTGCCCTCGCAGATGTCCGGGCCCCGGGAAATTCCGAGGAGGGGTCCGTAGCCCCTCCTCCCCAGGGAGGGGCCCATGGCCGCCTTCCCTTTCAGCGTCCCCATCCTTAGAGGGGACCGCCTCCCCGTTTGAGGGGCCAATGGCCGCCTCCCCCCGGGCGCTCCCATCCGTAATGGGTGACGCCCAAACCTCTAGGGATCTTCCAATTACTGCTCACCGATCATGACCTTACCGCCACAGGCCGGATAGTTGACCGGCTATCCGGACTCCCCACAAAACTCCTACTTAAAGGTCATGGCTGCAAATTCCTCAACCAAGCTACGAAGTCTCCTATGAGTAAAGCATTCCCCACCCGGGACAAATGGACCCCGTCCTCCAGATACATCTGATCCCCCCTGATACATCCATGAGGAATAGAATGCAATGTATTCGTACGAAACAATCTACCAAGTTTGTTATTCACTTTCTTCACTGAATGATTTAAAGCAGACACAGAGTTCGCCCCCCGCCACACCTTCCGTGGGATCATGTGGGACCATGCAATTGTGCACCCTTCTCGCCAACCAACTTACAGTGGATAGTATCACCTCGAGAAGTACTCGTCGACCAGTGGCCACCAAATCATTGCCCCCAAGATGCACTATGATTATAAATGGCGGTGACCTCGTCCGCCCTAACAAACCCTCCATAAAATTTTGAAACTGGTCAATACAGAGCCCGCCCCTTCCGTAGAAGGTCACCCTGTACCCGTATTCCCCAGCCATGTGAATCATGTCACCTGCTTTGAATACGTCTGCGGCACGCCTCACGTATGAGTGGCCCACGACCCACACCACTCTCTCCTCAGCCGGTGATCTTTGACCGCTGGTCCCCAGGTGTCGGGTCAACTGCACAGTCTGCCCCGCCTCGTAAGCTTGCGAAACTGTAAACCAAACAAAACAAGAAGCGTGAGTGCATGACATTAGCTTCACAACATGTGCAACCGCACATACCTTTTATAACAATTCGAGGACCAACGCCCCAACTGTTTCACTCTTTCGACACTCAGACCCCTGGCTATAGCCTCAGTAGCAGCCCCTATCCGGAAGGAATGGGTCCCAAACTCGCACGGGTTCAAGCCCGCAGCTGCAATTGCCATTGCAAGCACCCGTTGGAACTGAAACCTCGTCAGTGGGGTGGCGTCGGCGTGCCTCAGCAAGCTTCCCCCCCATGATGCCGCCCTCTGCTCCAAATATTCCTCAACGCATGCAACCGGGCACATGGGAGATCCGGGAATCCGCTGGACTACTACACTGTCCCCGATTGCTCCCTGATCGGTCTTGGACCTGGCAAACGAGACTACCATTGTCTCCCCCTTAATTTGGATGTGCTCTCGGCACAGACCCCCCCCCGTGTCCTGCTTGTTCCTTGCTACCAGCTCGCTTACCCGCATAGCCCCATGGAATGCTAATGCAAAAGCGGCCCGAAATAGTACTGTCTCTGATTGAGATGAACATGTTGCAGGGAGTACGGACAGTAACAGGGCCAACCTTTCCAGACCTATCGGGTGCCTTTCGTCCACTCTGCGACCCTCAAGGCGTTGCCACCCACGCAGCGCTTTCTGTACCACAAAAGATGCTGTGGGGTCCTGGATACCATGAGCCCGTGCCATGAAAGAAATGGCGGCCCGGTGCCTCTGGGCCGTGGCCACTGATTTGCCTGCCTGATGTAAAGATAACAGAAATTTCAGGACATACTCCTCTTGGCCCCAAAGCTCCCCCCCAGCAGAACCCAAAAAGGACCAATAGGAACGGAACGCCCCTTCATACGCCTTCCTTGTCCTGGGTGCTAGACTCTCTCCCACGAGGTCTTGTAGTCCGGGGCACCGAGAGACCAGAGAGCTTCGGGAAATGGTGCCGCCACCGGGTCCGCTGAGGGTAGGAAACCCCAGAAGGCCTGCATACGGGAACGAGAAAGCGCATCAGCTGCCTGATTTAACACGCCTGGCACATGTCTTGCCCTAAAGTGGATGTTTAGCCTCATACACAGCAGAACAATTTCCTTCAGCAATCTCAAGATCCATCTGCAGCGGGCAGCCTGACTATTGATACACTCAACAACGGTCATATTATCAGACCAGAACACCACAGAGCGGTCACGAAACCCCTCGGGCCATGTTTTCAAGGCCACCAGAATAGGGAACAGCTCAAGAAACCCTATGTTACCTGTGAGCCCATTCTCGTGCCACCATGCCGGCCAGGTTTGTGCTGACCAATGATTACCAAAAATGGCGCCACATTCAACGCTCCCTGCCGAGTCCGTCAACAACCCCAGCTCCTCAGAGGAAACCGCGGGTTTGCTCCACACGACCCGACCGTTGAAATCAGCCAGGAATGCCAACCATATGCGCATGTCCTGGCGAACCTCTGCCGAGAGCCTTGTGCGGTGGTGGCCTTCCTTGAGGCCAACCATGGCCTGAGCAATAGAGCGGGAAAATGGGCGCGCCATCGGCATTACTCTAAGGGCAAAATTTAGTTGACCCACAACCCGCTGCAACTGATGCAATCTCACTCTCGTCTCGCTAATACATGTTTCAAGCGATGCCTTACATTTCGTCACCTTTTCCTTAGGCAAACGGAAGCACCCCTTTCCGGAATGGAGCTCTATTCCAAGAAACTCGAGCGAAGTAGACGGCACCACTGTCTTACCGGGGGCCAATGGCACACCAAAGCGTCTCATGAGATCACAAAATTCATTCAAGGCTTGTGCACACTCCATGTCCCCGGCTGCCCCCAGGAATAGAAAATCATTAAGATAATGCATCACATGTGTAAACCCTGTTGTTCTTGTGAAAGCCCATTGCAAAAAACAACTGAATCTCTCAAAATACGCACAAGAGATGGAGCAACCCATTGGCATACATTTATCCATGTAATAGCGACCCTGAAACATGAAACCAAGGAGACACTGATCATCTGGGTGTACCGGGAGCAACCGGAACGCTGACTCGATATCTGATTTAGCCATCAGCGCTCCGGGCCCCAGGCGATTCAAAATGGCGACGGCCTCATCGAAAGATGCGTACCGCACCGAACAAACTCCCGGGTTAATCGCATCGTTCACCGAAAGACCCCTTGGAGCTGACAAATTATGTATCAACCTGAATTCCCCCGGATCTTTTTTGGGGACTACACCCAGGGGTGAACAAACAAAATTAGCAACTGGCGGGTTGTCATATGGTCCAGCAACCCGACCTCGGGCCACCTCCTTACCAATCTTTGCTTGTACCACCGCCGCATTCTGCTGCACCGATAGTTGATTCCTACATTGTGCTTCACCCTGAAAATCCCCCGCCGGGATGCGGAAACCATATGAGAAACCATCTCGCAACACCCCAGCGGAGATATGATCTGGGTATTCGTTTAGCCAAGGGATCAGTGCCATGATATCAACCGGGGTAGGTAGAGGCGCCCCTCGGACTATTTCAGACCTGTTTGGCGCCTCCCCTACTCCCCGTATCACTAGCCTTGGCTCTGCACATAGTCTCAGGGTGCGAGGACTGCCCACACCCCGAACATTCGTGCCTGAACTTACAAGAACCCTGTGGCCTAGTACATTTTCCTCTGTTAAAGCCCCAGCAGACCCCTTTTTTACCTGAGCTGCCACTATTCCTTGAGTTCCGGTCATTGCTTGAACCTGCCCGAAAGGGCGCCCCTGACGAATGGCGGGAATACTCAACCACATCACCCCCCAACGATGGCGACTTCCCCACGCCTGGCTTTTCCATTTTTTGCCATGAAATGGAGTCAAAACAATCCCACGTCAGGGAGGAATCGTGCTCCTTGGATTTACGAAATATATTATCATAAGAAAACCATTGATTACCCCCATAAGTTTAATAAAATTCCATGATACGTGTCTGGTACACGGCCAATTCCCCCAACAATTCGAGCCTACGTTCCCCCATAATTGCAATGAACATTCCAAACGCTCTGCCCCAATTGCCTATCGATTCATCAACTCTGAAACCGGCCATCCTGGCTCGCCATACACTAGGAGTAAGAAACTCTTTTTGATTTTTTACATGCTCAATCTCGTAATGATCGGTCAACAAGGAAAACATGTTCACATATTTGTCTGCCCATATCCTCTCTTTCACCTCGATCGGGATATGCTGAACAACTTTTTCCCTCCTCGAAGGTACCGATCCCTCCCCCACCATCGGCAATGGCTGCTTACCTGAACCTGCCGTCGTAACTGTAGACCCTGCCGAACCAACGCCCGATCCTGGTTGACCCACGGGAGCCTGCGGGGAAACAAAAGGACAAGGTGCCTTTGCAGCATCTCGGGATTGCCGCAACTGCTTCATTATTAATTTGGCCTCTTCGGCCGTGTCCCCTGGAGCAACAGAACCCTCGTTGTTCCTGCCCAACCATGCCGCCAGCTGGGCGGCCAACTCCGGTGGCATATACCCTTCGTTCACAGGGGTAATTACGACAGGGACCGGCTGCCCTGCGTCGGGAATCGGCACAGGGGCCTCTACCGGTCTGGGCGGGCTCACCGGGGGAGCCTCCGGAACTGGTACATCGTCTCCAGTTGCCCTGTTCCTGGCCCTTTTTCCTCTCCCGGAAGGGACCACCCCCGGCAATGCTGGCCCGATGATTTTCTTAGGCCGGCCCGTACCGTCCCTGGCCGCCATCTGCTTCTTCATCTCCGCCATGTCTTTCACCAGCATACGAAGCATTTGCTCGGTGCTAACCTTCTTTCCGACCCTTCTGCCCGGCATATTCTTTACGATAGGTGACTGAAAGGTCCTGGACAAGGCTTCTAGCGCTAAAAGAGAAAACAGAAAAATTACAAATTTCAAAATTGGCTCTTCGTTCCGTCTCGAGCTCACGTGCCACGGGGAGGTGCAGCTTCAGAGCACAGGAAGAAGAGGATGCTTCCTTGGCTTGTCGCTCCTTTTATCCTTCTTCGGGCGGGCGTAGACCCACCTCCAATCCGCCTCCCGGGCGTGGCTAGCGGTGTCGGTGTCTAGGACAACCCTCTCTTGGGCGGGAAAAGGCGCGCCCCAGCTACGCCGCTTCGGGCATACCAGCCGGGACACGCCTCCCGCCCAAAATGGCTTCCCGGGGGGATCGGGGTACTCCACCATACGTTCGGGGGGACCGAGTGGTCGCCCCTTTCCATACTGGGGGTCCCTGGGGGCCAACTAGCCCACCAGGAATTTCCAGTATGCGCCAGGGGGCTGCATTGCAGAGAAGTGTAATGAGGTCACACCCCTTTTTACACATCTCTGCAACACAGCCCCCGGGCGCGTTTGCAGAAGGGGGACTAATTCCCCTTGCATACTGGGGGTTCATGGGGTCCAACTAGCCCACCAGGAACCTCCAGTATGCGCCTGGCGGCTGCATTGCAGAGAGGTGTAATGAGGCCACGCCCCTTTTTACACCTCTCTGCAACACAGCCCCCTGGCACGTTTGCAGAGGGGGAACTAATTCCCCTTGCATACTGGGGGTCCATGGGGGCCAACTAGCCCACCTGGAAACTCCAGTGTGCGCCAGGGGGCTGCATTGCAGAGAGGTGTAATGAGGCCACGCCTCTTTTTACACCTCTCTGCAACGCAGCCCACGGGCACGTTTGCAGAGGGGGAACTAATTCCCCTTGCATACTGGGGATCCCTGGGGGTCAACTAGCCCACCAGGAACCTCCAGTATGCGCGAGGGGGCTGCGTTGCAGAGAGGTGTAATGAGGCCACGCCCCTTTTTACACCTATTTGCAATGCAGCCCCCTGGCGCTTTTTCAAAGGGGGAACTAATTCCCCTTGCATACTGGAGGTCCCTGGGGGCCAACTAGCCCACCAGGAGCCTCCAGTATGCGCCAGGGGCTGCGTTGCTTTGCTCCGGGGGTGGCGGTCCCCGGGGCAGTGTGAGGGGGATTGGGTGCCCCCCATACTTCTTTTTCACTATGCCCCCGGGATTTGGTCCACCCGAGGGGTAATTTGAAAAAAAGCAGACCGGGATTTTAAATAAATTTTTTAGGACCTTGGGGGTCCTTGTGGGACCACTTGAGCAGGCCTAGGGGGTCAGGGTGTTTCTACCCTGCCCCCTTTTTGCGTTCTACACATTTGTTGTTCTGCTTTCTTGTGCCTCGGTCTACCGAGCACAAGATGGCTGCCAACACTTCCTGGATGGAGTGTTCACAGCCAATGAGCATGCAGCTCGTGCTCGGAAAGGTACGCATACATACGCGTACCCCACGATTTTTGTCCCAAACTTTTTTTTAAAAATGTGGGCCTTGGGGGTCCTTGTGGGAACCCCTGTCAACCGAAAAATTTGATTTAATAGGGGGAGGAGCAATAAATTGATCCCATAGACTGTTATGTAACCAAAAAGTATTTTAGTATTGTCATGATTAGTTTCGTTTCAGAGAATCAATACAGGTGGAGAAACTACGAGCAAAGGAATGATTCGGAACTGTGGAAACATCGTCACATTATCTTTCATTTCCTCAGAGAGTACATATTGTTAATGTATATTTAAAAATACATAAAACCTATCTACTTTCCAGAGGAGTTGGATGAATTTCTACAGAGGAAGGAAAGAATATCAAAGAGAGGTAAATTATCTGAATGGAAATATAGGTTATTTAACAAATTAGTACGTGCAAAGTATTGATTAGGAGCGATGTCATAATCTTTAATTTATCTTTCATTTCCACAGAGGGATCATATTGTTAATGTATATTTTAATTTACATATAATTTTATGATCCTTCAACTGGAGTTGGATGACTTTCAATGAAGATATTTTTTTAGGATGCAAGTATTTCTTTATGATTGAAAAATGTACTAAAAACAAAACTATTTATCTTCTAGAGTGAAATTGGACTAAAAGTATTTATATTAAGTAGAGTTTTTTCTAATTTTCACTCGTGAAGAATAGGAAGATTATCTCCGCAAGTAGTTTTTTGAAAAAAGTAATATAATTGTGGTTTAAAATGTTGTGATTGTTAAATGTAATTATGACATGAAATGTACATAAAACAAGAAAGAGGAAGAAGTGAGGGAGTGTTTGTCGTCGCACTTCTATGCTACTTTATCTGAAAGTAAAAAAATCCCAAACATTTATAAAAAGATGATGGGGCAACACTTATATAATGTAAACCGAAAGGAATGAGTGCTTATGATAAAATAAAATAAATGTGGTCCAACGCGTGATACCAATGAATGTAAAATAACTTTTTCCATTTCACCTATGATGAATATAAAAGACTCAATAACAATATTTGGAAAACATAAGCATTTTTCTTTCAAGGATTGTTTGAAGAATTATACATTTTATAAAAGAACATAGTACTCCAGGCTAAAGGAGAAAAGTCAGCACAATTATGCTAGAATAGAAAATATAATAATATTTTTAAATACTTTTACAGTCAACAAACTCGTAAGCAGAGCACACAGCTTAAGTTAAAAACACTCTACCACAACTAGTTTTTGAAACGCATTGTAAAATAAAGTGCATCACGAAATGGGCTACATAGATAGTAAGTTTATCGTAAAGTCACATACAATAAAGAAAGCCAATCTAAATTAGCATAACGAAGGTAGACATAAGTACACAACAGTCAATGACATTTTTTTTTAAATCTGCGCACGGAAAGGGATTGGTTGCTAATATGTCTTTTTACAATGCTTCACAACCAATCAAAAAGAGGTATTGAAAGTTTCAGTTTTTAACATACAAGCAAAACAGATATCTTTGAAGACCCTAAAAGACTTCTTCCAGAATAAGTATGCACTTCACTGCAAAATCCCATTTAATGATTATCCAGGCTCTGAAGCTTAAACACGTCAGAAATCATCTCACATCACTTTCTCTTCTTTTTTTAGTGTATTGTGTTAGGCAGACAGCGTGACCCTATGCCCATAGCCCTCGAAGGCCCTGGAGACTGCCACGCCCCAGGATCAGCTCCTGTAGTGTCCCGGAGCCGCGCGGTCCCCCTCCCAACATTTAAAAGCCCCTGAGGGAGGTGGTAAATTAATCGAGACAGAGTACGTTAGTACAGCCTACTCCGCTTACGCTACCAGGAAAACACAACAACACTACATGGCCCAGATTTCCATTGTAGTGATTTCTTAGTTCCAGGTCTAGTTGTCAGAACGGCACGCACACTCCCTCACGGCTGGTATACACCAACACCATACCCATCAAGCACATGCGTCGCAACACACGTGACCCTACCAATAAAAAAAGACAGAGCGTACAATGCCCCCATGGTCCCGCCGACTCCTCGTGTCCTTCTGGAGCCGACATTGCTTTTACACATGGGGAGATGCTAAGTTGCATGTAGAAATGCAATCTTGTTTGGATTTTGAAAGTGAGGACATATTTCACTGCTGTGTCTTTCAAAGTTCAAACTAAGTTTGCTATCGGAGGGCGGGAGCCACAAGACTTCCGCCCT
Organism: Lissotriton vulgaris; assembly: GCF_964263255.1. Lineage (NCBI taxonomy): Eukaryota > Metazoa > Chordata > Amphibia > Caudata > Salamandridae > Lissotriton > Lissotriton vulgaris. Next base: position 2,126,495,465 of record NC_141685.1, read on the forward strand.
CTCATAGCAAATTTCAGTGTCCCGGAAGTAGGCACCCCGGGACACTTCAGGAACCGGCTCTGGGCGTGGCGGTCTCCAGGGCTCTCGAGGGCACCAGGCGGAGGTCCACCGAGCCCCTGTCACACTATACATAAATCTCTGGGGAGTGGCTGCTCCCGAGGTTTGAGGGGCGTCATTGAGGTCCACACACTTTTAATTTTGTAGGGGGGCCGTGGACGCGAAAGTGGTGCAAGGGGGTTGTAAATCTGGCACACAGTGTTTTGTTTTACTTTGCTTTCCTTTCTGTCTTGTAGAGGATCCAGGGTAAATATAACAGTTTTTGTACAGCCAGTACCTTTCAAAGCTACTCTCAAACAGCTTTTTGCCTGTTAACACTTACATGAGCACAGAGGTTAGAAGTTCACCACAATATGTTTCTAATTGAAATAGTTACTGTGCTGGAGATTTATATTTTTTTCATAGGAACCGTTAGTCGTAGAAGAAGTCAGTGGAAAAGTGTTGTTAGCGATTCCTTCCTATTCGGGGAGTATTAGGGTAACGTGCTCCAAGCGGCACTTTACGAAGCTTAATGTTCATTGGCTGTGAAGTATTAAAAGTATACATTTTCGCAGTCATTCCTTCCTCCTGTTTGGAACAACATGGACATTTTATTGGCTAAAGTGTTCAGAGCACAAGTTTGCTCCTTGTTGGGTGGGAAGGATTGACTGTTGTCAGTGATATTGTGACGCACTTCCAAAGGGGTATGGGAATTGAAAGTAGTAGAGGGCAGGTTAGGAACACTATTAACTCTGTACAGTGCCCATAAGGTGGTGGAGAGGGATTATGAGGGAAAAATTTTTTTTTACATGTTTCAAGTGCCATTTATATAATTGACGTGTGGTGTATAAATCACGGTGGAAAAATGACAGTGTCGTGCGCTGTTTTTTCCAATCAAGTTTGCGGGTGACATACTTAGGAGTATTATTTACTTATAATGTTTTGTTTACTTTTCTGATGGGGAGATGTGGTTGCACAGCAAAAAATTCAGTCTAGGTTTCAAACAGTTTTTATTAAGCAAATACAAATAAACTTTCTTCAGAAACAGTCGCTGTATATATGAAAGGGGTGACAATTAAAAATCAAATTTAATAAAATATCAGTTAAGCATGGCTATATCCTTCTTTTTTCTGCTACAGTTTGTAAAAGTGTTGACGCACATTATTGATAATGTAAGAGGGCATCGGTTGCTTTTAGAAAAAGTATAATTGAAGTACTACTACAAACACTCCAGCACTACATTATCCGAGATCAAGAGAACAAGTAAAAACTGTTAAATACAAGTGACTTCATATTACATAGAAATGTATGCATTATTATTTTTCAAATTTGTATTCTGTAGAATTCAGGAATGTTCTGTGGTAGTGCTTAGAGGTTGCACACTGTTCCGCTAACAAATCACATACTCACTACAGAATATATAGGATGGTACTCTTATAATATATTGTACTGGTCCTATATATTCTTTAGGGAGAAGGTGAATAGGAACAGCAAATTAGAAAATAACATTCAGAAATGTAGGGTTTATTAAATATTTAAAGTAACAAAGTATGCATGATAGCAATTTTTTTATTCTGCAGTTTCGTAAAATATGTTTCTTGAAAAAAATATCTGATCAAGTACGTTTTAATATTTGAAAGCTATATTACAGATGGCGAAGAAAAATATATGATTCCTCTACTGTAATAATAGGACAATCTATTACAATATAACAATTGATAACATTGTTACAGTAAGAAGAAAAGGAAAATAAAGTTATGTACTTAACAGAACATCCATAATGAAATACTTTCGAGCGGTAATTATTTACTGAACTTCTTTTCTCCGGGAGGTGAAAAAGTTTGATCTTTGTGGCGACGGGTCATAAACTCCTCCGAGATCATGACGGTGAGAATTATAATATGTATATATTTTCACAGTACATGATCACAAGGGGGAAACGGACTGAAAACTGGAAGCCGGTAACGTTGCTTACATATCGTTACTCTTTGTGACAACGGATCTGAACTCCACTGAGATCACCATAACTGTTAATGTTATAATATACATACTAACAATATATGATCTCTAGGGGAAAACACGATAACAACTGGAAGATGGTGACGTTGATTGTAAAGGCTTAGGGTATGCATCGACGGGTCACCAACACCTCTCAAGGGAAGTGCAGTGTCAATATTATAATATAAAAAGTCACAATATATAAGCTGAAAGGAGCCAGAAAAGGAGCAATGTTTGTAGTAATCTATCAGTTTCTAAAAACAAGCTGCTGACGTTACAGAGAAAAAGCGAAAAACATGCAATAACATTTTTTTCTAGATATAAATGTTAAATTATTGACAAATAGCCACAGATTATAACCAAGTACTTTGCCTATGTCATATTGAAACAACTTACAACTCCGGAATATGTTTGTTGACGCAAAAAAAGAATCCGATGCTAGAAAACGGAATCTGCATCACATATTGGCGACTCAGAAATAACTCGCGAAAACGAAACTAATTGCACAATAGGTGTGGTTTGTATAGATTTTGGTTGTTTAGTAGTCTACGGGAGGTAGATGTGGCTCCGCCTATTTAGATGTCACATTTTACAGTCTACACGCTTTAACTGTTCTACTTCTGCACGTGTTGGGAAAAGTTACAAACTGTGAAGCTGTAAAGGTTTTGACTTCCATAGTAACACATATAAGGTATTTGTTATCTACATACGTTGGAGAGTTTAAAAATTGTTACTCGGTAAACTGTGTACTTTGAATTCTCATAAAAAAATATTGATAACATTAGAAGAAAAAGAAACGGATTAATATTTGTTATTACTATGCTTCTTAATAAAAAAAATTCTTGCATTTGTAAATCATAAACCTACCCTAGGAAAGGTGTGCTGGCACTTGGGGTGTTGGGAAGATTAAGCAAGGTATTACTTACAGTGGGATAGTAGTGGGCTAAGATGCTGATGGACCATGGAATCGAACTTTGAATGGTGTTTTTGAAAGTCCCGTATTATAGGTGCTGTGTCATACTTTTACCACACTTATATGTTAATTACTGCTAATTAAGTTGAAAATATTCTTAAATTATAAGTAGGGATGCTTGATTTATGTTTTTACTGATGTAAATACAAACAGAAAAGTTTTTTTTTCTTTTTTGTATTTATTTTAAACTGTGCATGAATACGGAAATTGGGTTATTTTTTTTGTCAAAAGTATTTTTATTGATAGTTTAGTAAAAAACAGTAGAAATAAACATGCGACAATCCCGCACTTCACCCCACACAGGGGGTAGCCAGAGCAAGCGCCCGAAGGTGACACGGCAGATTGGGGAAGAGTCATCGTGGTCAAGCCTCTTACACATGGCATAGAGTCCTAGGAAGCGCCGATCACCCAGCATGTGAGTCATCATTCAGTAAGCAATGGAAGAAGAGGTCGCTGAAAAGTCACAGTTGTACAGAGACATAACAACGTGGTCAAATGGCTAGACCTCCCAGTAAGTTGGTCACAAATAGCAGGCAGTAGTGCTAAGAGGCCCTGCTGTAGGCATGTGGCTCGGCATGCAATACTGTAATGGAGCATTAAGAGGGACGTCATAACCCCCAAAGAAAACAAGCAAACCCCCCCTCCCCAGTGGTGGTAGCAATAAGCACAGGACAAGAAACCTGATGTGTCGCAGCAGAGATTCAGAGTTGAAACAGGTGGAGAGCGCGGATGCTAGGTGGACAGACTGCGGATGGCAGGATTTTAGAGAGGAATGCTACCAGCGGGCCCGAGCGAAATTCAAAATTCTTAAAATCATCTAAAAAGATATCCGCCATCCTTTCCATACTAAGCTACCTCCAAAGCCTCGAGTGCCAGAGAGAGGTGGCCGGAGCCTCCTTTTTCTTCCACGCTGCAGCCAGAGTAATTTTGGCCGTGCCAATACTGACCCACATGATCCTCTTGTCCGCCCTGGTCTGGTGTTCGAGATCAGGATCACGGAGACCCAACAGAGTGGAGGCCATCGAGGTAGGAATAGGGTATCCCAGCATATCCTTAATTTGGGCTAGAATTTCCTCCCAGAACAGCCGAATAACGGGGCAGTCCCACCAAATGTGCTGGAAGTCCCCTAAGAACCCACATCCCCAGCAACATCTATTGGAGGTGCCCAGGAAAATCAGTTTTAGCTTGGCGGGGTGTAGGTACCAGTCCATCATGGTTTTCAAATGTGCCTGCCTAAGCTCCACTGAGTGATTAAACTTGGCAATATTGGACCATAGGTAAGTCCACTTGGCATCTGAGATGTCTTGTTGGAGGATCCCTTCCCACATATTCATATACCGGGGCCTAGGGGAAACTGTAGTGGTAAGGAGGAACCCATAGATGAAAGTAATTGCCCCTTTCTTGGAAGAAGTCTTGGTCAAGAAGGCCTCGAACTTCGTGAGGGGTCGAGTTGCCTCCTCCCTCACCTGGGGGGAGAGCGCCGAGTGTAATAGTTGAGCGTGATGGTATCGCTCACTCTCCAGCACTCCGTAATCTCTCCTGCAGTTTTCAAAGGTGAGCGGGTCATAATTGTGAAATATGCATGTGAGCGCTAGGCAACCTCTGTCCTTCCAAGCCCTGAAGGGGCCCTCGAGTGACGCTGGGGGGAAGGCGGGATTGAAGTGTATGGGCGTGAAGGGGGAGGGAAAGGTGGTCCATCAGTCGTCTTTAGAGACCGAGTCCCAAACCTACAAGGTAGTGCTAGTGGGGGTGCTGAGATACGCATTCTTGGGTCTATCGCACTTGGGCCCCCACACCAAGACCCAAATCATTCTCCCAGCCACGCTCCTATCCATATGTAGCCAGGGCTTTTCTGATTCTTGTTGTGACCACTCAACTAATATGCAGAGTTGCACCGCTTTATAATACAATTGAATATCAGGCAGCCCTACGCCCCCTCCTCCCTTGGTTTGCGTAGGACGGTGAAGGAAAAGCGTGCCCGGCCTCCCTGCCAGATGAAATGCAGCATCATCGACCTCACACGCCGAAAGAATTCTCCGTCGAGAACTATAGGAAGGGCCTGAAACAGGTATAAGAGCTTAGGAAGGAGGGTCATTTTAATTGCGTGGATCCTCCCAAGCCAGGAGATGAACATGGGTTTCCATTGGGCCAAATCGGACTGGATCCTAGCAAGGAGTGGCGGGAAGTTAACGGAGTACAGTTTCCCCAGTGTGAGGGTCAGGTGGATCCCCAAGTATTGAATGGAGGAATCCGTCCACGGCAAAGGAGTGAGCGACTTAAGGTGGGGAAGTTCCGACTGGGGGATCGTAAGGTTGAGGACATAAGATTTGTCGTAGTTAACTTTGAACCCCGTCACCACTTCATAGCGCGCCAGTGCGGCCTGTACATAGGGAAGAGAGTGGGCCGGATCAGAGAGGGAGAGGAGGACATCATCTGCAAAGAGAGTGATCTTGTGGGACTCCCCAGTGTAGGGTAGTCCACGGATGTCAGGGTTGGCTCTCACCGCTATTGCCAGAGGTTCAATGCTAAGGGCAAAAAGCAGCGGCGACAGGGGACATCCCTGCCTAGTGCCCCTGAAATGCTCAAAAAAGTGAGAGAACTGACCGTTCACTGCCACTCGGGATCGGGGGGAGAGGTAGTTCGCCCGTGTCATCGTTATAAATTTGGAGGAGAAGCCGAAGGCGGCCAGGGCACGGAACAGGAACCCCCAGTCCACCCTGTCGAACACCTTCGCGGCATCTAGGCCCACCAAACCGCTGGAATTTTATACTTATTGGCTTTCTCAATTAGGTGTACCACCCGTCCTGTATTATCATGGGTCTGGCGCCCTTTGACAAACCCCTACTGATCCGGATCAATGAGGGTCGGCATAAGGTCATTGAGCCGCTGGGCGATGATGGAGTAAAGTGCATTTACTAGGGTCTTTACCGGGTTTGGGAATAATGGATATAAGTGCTTCTGCCATTGTGTGGGAGGTTTCGCCCTCTTCCGCCATGCCGTTAAATAGTTGGACTAGGTGTGGGCATAACTCAGAAGAGAAAGATTTATAGAAGATGGCCGTACACCCATCCGCCCCTGGAGCCTTGTGGGGTTTTAAAGCTTTAATGGTAACAGCACGTCTTCCCTGGAGAAGGGGGCTGAGAGTGCCTCATTCCATTCCGCTGAGACTTGGGGCATTTTTAGTCCTCGTAGGTATTCGGCTTGGGCGGTAGCCTCTAGGTGATCCCCAGTATAAAGGGTCTTGTAGAAGGCCCCAAAGAGCTCCGCCTTTTTCTCGTCTTGATGCGTCACTCCTTCCTGCGCATCTTGAATTCCCCCTATGTACTCTCGCTTCCTTTTGTCCCGTAGCTGCCTGGCAAGGTGTCTCCCCACCATATTGCCCTGGGAGTAAGAGAGGCGCCACAGTTTTAGCAAGGTATATTCGGCCCTATTATTATAGTGGGCTCGGAGTTTACCTCTGACGGCCGTTAGCTGCCTTAGTCCCAACTTGGAGGGGTTCTCCTTGTGTGCCTTTTCTAAGGAGGAGAGCTCCTCTTCTAGTTGCTCCCGCTCCCGACCGCGCTGCCGGTTAAGAGCAGCGTTCAGTGCTATGCAATGCCCACGAAGGTACGCCTTGAAGTCATCCCATGTGGTGAAGACCGAGGTGTCCCCTGGATCATTGATGGTGAAAAACTCATTGATAAGTCCTCGTAACGAGGTACATGAGGGTTTGTCCTGAACCAGGGAAGCTGGGAAATACCACCTGAAGCTATCCTTACTCTTCCCCCCCCCAACTGGAGTGCCACTGCAAGCAGGCTGTGGTCAGAAACAGATAGTGCGAAGATCTTGGCCTCCCGTAGGTCCCCACGAAGTGACTGGCTCAGGAAGAAATGGTCAATTTGGGAGCAGGAGCGGTGGACATGGGAGATGAAAGTGAAATCTCTGGACTGGGGGTACAAGAAGCGCCAAGCATCAAAAAGGCAGTCAGAAATCTGTTGCTGTGTGTCGGGGGAAAACGTGCCCATGTCTGACCTCTGTGAGTGCGTGCTATCTAGGTTTTTCTGCCACACCATATTAAAGTCCCCCATAGCAATCAGCGGCCTTTCCACAAAATCAACTATGGCCCTCACCAGGGTATGTAGGCATTTTGCCTAGTGTTAGGTGCGTATAGTACAAGAAATGTGCAGAGTCTACCCCGCAAGAGGCCCTTAACCATGATCCAGCGACCCTCCCTATCACTCTGTACTCCCACGGGTTGGAATTGTAGGGTCGAGCGAAACATAAGGGCTACCCCCCTCTGTTTCATGGCGACGGAGGATCTATAGATTAAGGGGAACATTTTGTGCCTAAGGCGTGAATCCTCCGTTTTAGCCAGGTGAGTCTCCTGGAGGCCCACTATGTCCAGATGATGATCAATGATGTACTTCCAGGTCTTTTGGCGCTTCTGGGGGGAATTCAGACCTTTAACATTCCATGTTCCTAATGTTAGAGGTGGCATTGGAAGTTCCTACGGTACAGCTTTGCAAAGGCTGTTTGCCCCAGCCCACCGTGGTGAGTGGCCAAATGGATGATTCCCCCCTCCCAGCTGCCCTCCAGAACCCGAGTGTAGCATACAACCACCCGCTCATGTCAAGACCCACCCACCTCACAGGATCTCCCCACCCCGAGGTCCTCTCCCCCGGCTGACCCATCCCGCTTGCAAATACCACTGAAGCCGATGTATAAGCCTGCCCCCGCTACCACCACTACCCACCCTAACCTGCCCCTCCCATCCCCCCAACACCCCTAGAGGAAAAACACAGTACTCAGAACAAAAAAGGAAAAGTCTTAAGGACAGGGGGACATGGCACAAGTCACTTTTCTTCCAGTTCGTGTCATCCGGCATCCTCACAAACATGGAGAGAAAGCACAAGTGTTACCTCAGAGTGGTGGCCCCCTCCGGCGCCTGCAGATGGCCCTCTCGATTTCATGAGGCCGCCTTACCGTGGTCCATTGCTGCGTCAGTGACCTGGGCCACAGAGGCGACTGCTGCACCCCGCTCTTGCATCCTCGATGACAGTTCCGGCTCCCCCACCTGCATTGGCTTGCCTACTCTCTGCCACTCTGCGGAGCGCCGTCGTCGCCTGCCAGTTGATCCGCTGTTCCGCGGGTCCTGGCGTTCCAATCCCAGAAGATCCATCGCTACCTCCAAGGAACGCACCTGAACCAACTCTTTCTGCCAACGGAAGATAAGACGAAAGGGGTGCCCCCGGGAATAGGGCACTTTTTGCTCCTGGAGGTATGTGGTTACGGGTGTAAAGTCCCTTCGCTTTTGCAGTGTAGAAGCCGCTAAATCCTGGTACAGCAGGGGGTGATGATCCCAGAATTGGAGGGGAGCCAGATCTCGTGCTTTCCTAAGGATCCTTTCCTTCAGCTGGAAATCAGGAACACACACCAGGATGTCGGGGGTGGCGCTTGGGCTCCTCGTGTGAGTCCAACCCGGTGCACTCGGTCCATTCGTATGGTCTGGATATCCTCCTCCTCAAGAATGTGCTTGAAGAGCCCCTCGACGTACTCCCTCATGTCCGCCCCCTCACCTTTCCAGGGAACTGAGCGAATGCGAATATTGTTGCGGCGTGACCTATTCTCCAGGTCCTCTGTATGGGCCTGCAAATCTGGGTTTTGCTCCGTCAGACAAATCACGTCTTGCTGAAGCTGGTGAATGTTCTCTGCTGTACCCACGTCGTGTTCTTCCAGCGTCACTACCCGTTCCCCCACTCCGTTCACATCTCTCCTCACTTCGCGCAGGTCCGAGGCCAGTTGTGAGCGCAGCTCCGATATATCTTCTTTAATGGCCGTGAACAGTTCAATCATAAAGACCTTGGTCGCGGGCTCTTCATTCTCACCCTTTTTTGGGGATTTGTCGGGGATAGGCAAGGTGAATTGAGCCGCTCCTTTCGGGATCCCATCCTTCCCAGGCTTGTCCTTTTTCGTCCTGTTGGACGCCATGATTGCCGGCACGCACCTGCCATGATTGCCGGCATGCACCCCAAAGATCTTTCTAATTGCAGGCACTCTTACCCAAGGTCAGAGGTTGAGCACAGGCACCCTGGTGTAGGCCACACGGTGTCAAAGCTGTTTTCCAACCAGCCGCAGGCCCCTATGGCCCTACGCCAGCTCTCAGAGACTCGGTCAGCGTCGTCTACCACTGCGGGTCAACAACAGGGTCCAGGGGACACCCTGTCGCGCCCAGTGGCTCCGCTGCACTTTGACGCCATTGTGCTGTTTGGGGCCCGCACATCAGTGCTGTCCGTCAGGGCACTATGGCAAAGTGGCAGGGATTCCGCAGACCAGAGTGCTCCCTCCATCAATGGCCGCTCTCGGCACATGTGGGGTACTCACTCTCTCCCAGCCGGTCCGGCCACGCAGGGGGGGGTGGGCAGCCACAGACAGTGCACCTCACCGTGCCTCACCGCCCCCACTCCGCTAGGTCTTGATGCTTGTCCGCTATAGGCCCGCTCCAGTCCAGATGCACAGGCGAGGGCGATATCACTAGGTAGGAAGCAGATGATGCACCAGCTACTCCCCCTCCGCCGGCCTCAAGGCTCACCCGCTCCTGTTGAGGCTCACCTCCTTGTGCAGTCTTCAGTGGGCCGGACCTCGTATCCTTCCGACTCGAGCAAGCCACTCTAGGCCACACTAGGCCGCAGATTACTCCCACGTGGGCCTCCGCTCTTGGTGACTGCGGCCCACTTCACCGGCGTCCCCAGCTGGCACCAGGATCCACTCGGGGTTCCCCTCTCCACCGCCGAGCTCGGGGCTCCGATCCCCCAGGCAGTCGAAATCCAAAGCTGCGTTGCGGGGGAGTCCCGAGCGCCAGAGCCGGGCGGTAGGCCCTCACAGGCCCTGAATCCCCAGGCTGGATTTCTCGCGCCGCCGCACCTCTGCTCATCAGCCCCGGCTCCCGTTACTGGCACTCACGGGAGCCGGAGATCGCCGCCTCAATGTCGCCCGGTGCCCGCTCTGGTATCAGCGAGAGGTGAGGAGGTGGAGCGCTGGCTCCGATGGCCTCAGCAGGTGGCACCCTCTCTGTCAGCTCACTTCCCAGCAAGGCCTGCACCGGCCCCTGGATCCCGCCGCACCGCAGGTGGCCCAGAACCCGCAAAGACTCCGGAGCCGACAGGCTCAGAAACTCCACCAATCTCGTCTCTGGAGCCGCAGGGCAGAAAGCGGCAAAGATAGCGGGCGTTTTGGACGGTCCAATAGGGTACTAGACAAGGCTTAGAGATTGTGGCGCCAGAGGGACTCAAAAACACATCCTACTCCGCCGCCATCTTGGCCACGCCCCCTTGGGTTATTTTTTGAGCGTTTGTAAATGCTGTCAATGATGAGTAGTAGGGCAATAGGTCTGTCGTTCTAAAAGTAAAAGGGTCAAAGCAATAAAAGACTTTTAGATAAGATCCTTAAAGAGCAATATTTATCCTCGGTCAGTCTTTCAGCCATGAGTGCATATTTATCAGTAAAATAAATGTGGAAATATACGAATTTCAGATTAATTTTTTTACAAAATCCAAAATATATATGTGTAAATAGATATAGAATTATTAAAAAAATATGGATAAATATAGATGGAAATGTCCAAAAAATAAATACCATAAAACCAGGAGGTATAATTATAAGTAAAAAAAACCACTACTGTTAAGTTTTTTTTTACTATAAAAAGTATACACGTGTTTTTAAATTTTACTTAACAAACACTATATGTTATAGGGATATTGTAGTTAGATATTGACATTTAACACACCTTTGAAATTCACTGAAAAAATTACAGGTTTCAGTAACGTTAAAGTTAGAAATTATTATTGAAAAAAACCTTTGCAATTCACTGAAAAAACCATATGTTTCACACATGTTATAGTTAGGAATTAGCATTTAAAAAACCTTAGTAATTCACTGAAAAAACCATAGGTTTCACACATGTTATAGTTAGCTGGACATTTCACTCATACAAAACCATTGAAATTCCCCTGTTATAGTTAGTTCAGCTAACTATAACTTGTTTGCCCGCAATGCACTGCTGCTGATGTCACATATTACATCACTCATGACATGGTCATTGACATCGCTGATGATATCACTGATGACATCTCAAATGACATCACTGATAACATCATCCAGTGAATGTGTGTCTTTCCGAAAAATAAATATTTTTTCATATGTATATCTAAAGGTCGATGGAAGAATAAATGGGTAAATAACTGTCTATGTGGATGTTTTTTTTGTAAAATTGATTGTATAACTGACTTATTAAGTGCATATGTTTAAATATGTAAATATCTGTATCAGTGTCTCACTTTGTGTATGTTGGACAGTAGCTACATGAGTCTGTATATGGGTTATTAGTTGTTTTTTTTAGTATCAGTATGAGTGTCTTTATGGTTTGATGGGGGTATTACTTAGCGCATGGATGCATGAATGTGTGACTCACTGTTTGTATATGTTTTGAAGACAGCATGTGTGCAGGACTGTATGGGTGGATGAGTGTGTGTATGGTTGTGTTAGTGAGTGAATGACTGTCTCAATAGTATATGTATGAGTAACTACATATGTTTTAATCTAGTATATGTGAGTATTGATGTATATAGGTGATTGTATGTGAGAGTGAGAGATTGGAAGAGTTCCTGTATAAATAAATATGTGTCTCTGTAAGTGATTGTTTAAGAGAGTAAGTATGTGTACATTTTTGTAAACGTAAGTGTAGTAGTGTGTGTATAGCTGTATATGTAAATAAATGGATGATGGATAGTTTATTTGCATGTGTGTGAGTAACTCTATGGATGAGTGTCGATGTGTAACAGGATGTATAGGTCTATGAGTACATATGATGAGCGAGTACATGTATGAGTGACTATATAGAACTGTTGGTGAATAAGTGGATATGTATGCAGATGGTGGAATTACTGAATATGTTGTTGTAACTGGTAATGGTATCTACTTTTTAAAAAAAAATGTTGTTTCTATTTTTGAATGTGTGTATCAATGTTTATATTACACTGAGAGGAGGTCTGCCACTCTTTCACAATGATGATGTCATCAGTTATGTCATCAGTGATATCATTTGAGATGTCATCAGTGATGTCATGAGTGATGTCATTGACCATGTCATGATTGATGTAATATGTGACGTCATCAGCAGTGCATTGCGGGCGCGCGAGTTGTAGTTAGCTGAACTAACTATAACGGGAGCAGTTCAATGGTTTTGTATGAGTGAAATGTCTAGCTAACTATAACATGTGTGAAACCTAAGTTTTTTTCAGTGAATTTCTAATGTTTTTAAAATTCTAATTCCTAACTATAACGTGTTTGAAACCTATGTTTTTTTCAGTGAATGTGTATATATATATATATAGGTTTCGCACCAGTTATAGTTAGGAATTAGCATTTAAAAAACCTATTAAATTCACTGAAAAAACCATAGGTTTCACACCAGTTATAGTTAGCTGGAAATTTTACTGACATAAAACCATAGAACTTCCAACGTTATAGTTAGTTGGACTCACTATAACAAGCGCGCCTATGCTGACGATACCCAGCTTCTGTTCACATGTGACAGAGGTGGGGTCTTCGACGGCACACGGATTAGAGACTGTCTTGATGCAGTCTTCGAGTGGTTCCGGTGCCATGGCCTTAAATGCAACTCCGATAAATCGGAGCTGCTTTTTTTTTGGCTGTACTCCCGATCCCAGCTGGAAGGCCTGGTGGCCTCAGGATATGTTTCCCCCGGACAGTGCCTCTGTCAAGGCGAAAAATCTTGGAATTCTGATTGACTGTGATCTATCCTTCAGGCCCTATATAATCGGGCTTTCTGGGAAATGTTTTGGCATTCTCAGGATGCTTCGAAAATTCCTTCCTTTGCTGTCACTTCACCACAAAAAACCATTGTGCAGGCGCTAATAGGGCCGCGTTTGGATCATGCGAACACCCTCTATTTGGGTCTACCCAAATATCTTTTGACCCGCCTGCAAGTGGTGCAGAATTCTGCGGCTCGAGCCATTTTCGGGCTCCCGAGACGGGCCAGTGCTGCCGAGTTACTCAAAGCTTTGCATTGGCTGCCCATCTCTAAGAGAATCTTATTTAAAAGCCTAACCTTGGTTTTTAAAGCCCTTCACGGTATTGGCCCGAAGTACATCGGGAAACGCTTCTCTCTCTACCTGCCTAGCAGGGCTCTCCGATCTGCTTCTTTGGCTAAAGTGGCTGTGCCTGCCATCAAGCGTTCCAGAACTGGAGGCCGGGCTTTCCGGTATCTGGCTTCGCGGGGCTGGAATGAGCTACCTTTGTCTTTACGAAGGGCAAATAGCCTTCTTGCTTTCAGGAAGGAATTAAAAACTTGGCTTTTTTCTGCATAGGGTTTCTCTTTGGTCTTTTTTCTTCAGTTTTTAGTTGTTGTGTTGTCACTTGTATCAAGTTCTCTTTGGCAAAGCGCCGGGATGCTCTTCGGAGTAGCCGTGCCCTATAGAAGAAAATAAATAACATAACATAACATACCATAACATAACATAACATAACAATGCACTGCTGATGACGTCACATATTACATCACTCATGACATCGTCAGTGACATCACTGATGACACCAGCCAGTGAATGAGTGTCTTTCTGAAAAATCAATATGTTTTATTTATGTATTTGTAAAGGTTGATGGAAGAATAAATGGTTAAATAAGTGTGTAAATGGATGTTTTTTTACAAAAAAAATGATTAGTTAACTGCCTTATTAAGTGTATCTTATTGAATACATATATTAGCGAGTTACTTTTAAATATTGAAATATATGTATCAGTGTTTCACTTTGTGTATAAGTGGCTGCATGGGTTGGTGACTGATTCACTGTTTGTATGTGTTTTTAAGAGAGCATATGTGCAGGACTGTACGGGTGGATGAGTGTGTATATGTGTGTGTGTTAGTGAGTGAATGACTGTCTCACTATTGTCTTTTTTAGTAATGACGTATATTTTAATCTAGTGTATGTGAGTTTTGATGTATATAAGTGAGTATATGTGAGAGTAAGAGATTGTAAGAGCTCTTGTTTAAATAAGTATGTGTTTCTATAAGTGATTGTTTAAGAGAGTAAGTATGTGTAAGTTTCCTTAGAAGTAAGGAGGTAGTGTGTGTATAGTTGTATATGCAAATAAATGGATGTTCAATAGTTTATTTGCATGTGTGAGTATGTGTGTGAGTAACATTTGGATGACTGTCGATGTATAACAGGATGTATAGATGTATCACTACATATGATGAGTGAGTATATGTATGAGTGACTATATAGAACTGTTGGTGAATGAGTGGATGTGTATATAGATGGTGGAATTACTGAATTGGGTGTTGTAACTGGTATGGGTATCTCCATTTTTTTGAAAATGTTAGTTTCTATTTTTGAATTTGTGTTTCAAGGGTTACATTACAATAAAAGGAGGTCTGTCACTCTGTCACAAGGATGGTGTCATAAGTGATGTCATGAGTGATGTCACTGACGATGTCATGAGTGATGTAATATGTGACGTCATCAGCAGTGCATTGCAGGCACGCTTGTTATAGTGAGTCCAACTAACTATAATGTGGGAATTTCTATGGTTTTATGTCAGTAAAATTTCCAGCTAACTATAACTGGTGTGAAACCTATGTTTTTTTCAGTGAATGTAATAGGTTTTTTAAATGCTAATTCCTAACTGTAACTGGTGTGAAACCTATGATTTTTTCAGTGAATTTCATAGGTTTTTTAAATGCTAATTCCTAACTATAACTGGTGTGAAACCTATGGTTTTTTCAGTGAATTTCAAAGGTTTTTTAATAGCAAATTTCTATAGGTATGAAATGTAATATTTTTTAAAATGAATCCTATATTGTATATTTATGTAATACTATTTTTTTAATGTATATTCATATTTTTTTATTTTTTATATATTTTTCCCCTGGAGCGCTCCCGGTGCGCGTACCAGGCGCTCCCCCCGTGAAAAGTTTTTTAAAAAATTATTTTTTGGGCCTATATAGGCCTCCTAAGCCCCCCTCAGAAAACCTAGGGGGTCAGGGGCTGTCTACCGTGCACCCTTCTACCCATTCCCAATGTTGTTTGTCCTCCATCTTGTGTCTCAATTGTACCGAAACACAAGATGGCGGACTTCCGCAGCGCTCCGGGTGCGCGTACCGGAGAGCGTACTGGTAAGCGCTTCCGAAAAAATGTGGGAAGTTAATTTACATAAAAACCACTGGAGACACTTTCACCAAATATAGAATAGGCCCTACTACATAGCAGTCCCTACCATTTTCCCAAATTTGGTGGTATTCCATTGAGCCATTTAGGCTGTAGCCCTGTCTAAACATCCTGAGGTAAATTACATGACAAAAACACATATGAAAGTGTTGGAATTTACAACCAATTAAAATGTTACTTACATTTTGTACTTTTATGTGCTGACATTTGATTGGTTAAGTACATGAATATATATGAAAAATGAGAGGGAAACACAGCCATTTTGACTAGTACTACCTGAGGTACATTTGAAAAGGATTTTCACTAAAAACTTCAACTGCTTTCAAGTTGTTAATTTGGAAGGGGAACTATGTTGTGCACTTTAAGTTAATTTGGGAAAACGTTTTCTGATAAATATATACTTTCCCTCTGTAATAGTTATAGATTGAGATAGGCTTCTCTGTTATAGTTATGGATTGAGTTAGGCTTCTCTGGTATAATTATGAATTTACTTAGGCTTCATCTCATGCTTCATCCTGCCTGAAACCATACACTGCTCAAAGATAACTTCACTGTTAAAAACTCAAAAGCACCTGTCTGAACTTAAACGCAACAGTGCCCTAACTCTACTGATATAGTTATTTTTTATGCAATTTACAGCAAGAAAATGGAAGGAAAACAAGACAAAATTAATATTTCTTTCGAAGTTGTTGTTGAGAACAATCCTGAGGAAGATATGGATGACTTGGACTTTATGGATCAGTCTCTGGACCAACAATTACTTGACAGTGTTGAAACAATAGAATCATTGAATCAAAATGAGGACATTCCAGATGATCTAATGTTAGAAGTTCTTTTAAATGTTGAAAAATCAGAACAATAAATGTATATTTAATAATTAAAAATTGTTTGAGACATTATTCATTATTATATGTAATTCATGAAATAGTACCAAAATGATTATAATATAAAGTGAGACATATAGTATACTGTGTAACTTTTTTGTGTTACATAATAAGTTTGCTCATAGTTACTTCCTTTCTCCCACTATATTATCTTGAATGTGTATTTGACATCTCTTTTTCATCTCCTCCCTCCTTTCTCTCACTGGCTGTCTCTAATGCACCATATCACCGCCAATTTTGTGTAGATTCAGAAGAGAGTAAAATGTAATACTTGAAAACATCATAAGGGAGCGGGGTAGACTACCCATCATTCCCTAGGCCTTCTCAGGGAGGGCTTAAAGGGCTTAAAGGATCTATTTCTTCTTTCCTAACAGACTATGGTATGGATTCCATATACCACAATAACATATGTAACAACATGCAAGATATCTACAGAGGAGTATCTACAGAGGAGACGGTGTACAACACAACAACTCTATTCAGAGCTACCCTACCTCTAAGCACTTTAAATGATTATTTTACTGTTTCACTGGGTTTTACCCATGGTACGCTCCCCGGTACGCTCCCCGGTGCGCATACCGGGTGCTCCCCCAGCGCAAATCGAAAAAAAAATGTTTTTTGTCTTGCGGGCCCTTTTATAGTCCCCACATCAAACCTAGGGGATAGGGGGGGTCTACTCTGCCCCCTTATGGTCATTTCCCCATTTGTTTTTGCCACCTCTTGTGTCTCGATCCTACCGAGACACAAGATGGTGGCCGCTCCGGACTGTTTGGAATGTTTACAGACACCCGAAAGCCAATCAGCTTTCCGCACGCGAACTCGGGTAGCGCGCTGGTTCGCGCCCCGGTGCGCTTACCGGGGCGCGCTTATAGATATATATATATTTTTTAACGTAAATTACTCAAAATCCACTGGAGCACATATCTTGAGACATAGCAAAGGCACATCGGGCTACCAGTCCCTACAATTATGCCAAGTTTCGTGGAAATCCATTCAGCCGTTTAGGCTAAAAGTGAGGTTGACCGCTCTATGGAAATTAACATGGGGAAAACACGTTTTGGGACCCCCTTTTATCTCGGCCCCCGCTTGATGAATCCCTCCCAAACTTTCAGGGAAGGACCGGAACGCCGCAAGGCAAATTTGAGGACATTTTCAGGCAGATTCCTCAACCGGCGCCAAAGTTATTCCCAATAGAATGTTGCGATTTCCCTATTGAAAATATTCCTAACTATAACTACCTACTGGCGACCACCAGTAGGTAATATATATATATATATTACCTTCTGGTGGTCGCCAGTAGGTATATATAGTTAGGACCTAGCTACCATAGGAAATTCCGAACATTCTATTGGGAATAACTTTGGCGCTGATTGAGGGATCTTCCTGTAAGTTTCCTTAAATTTGCCTCGCTGCGCTCCGCTCCTTCCCTGAAAGTTTCGGGGGCATTCGTCAAGCGGGGGCCGAGAAAAAAGGGGGGTCCCAAAACGTGTTTTCCCAATGTTAATTCCCATGGGGACATTCTGACAAGGCTACGGCTGAACGGAATTATACCAGATTGGGCAAAATGGTAGGGACTGGTATGCAGCTGTGCCTTTTGTATGTTTGATGTAAATCCCTCCAGTAGTTCTTGAGAAAATTGAATTTGAAATTTTTCAAATGGCATTTTCTATGGGACCTTTAGACACGGCTACAGCCGGAAAGGCTGAACGAATTACTCAAACTTGGCAAAATGGTAGGGACAGGTATGCAGTAGTGCCTTTTCTTTGTGTATAAGTGGCTGCATGGGTTGGTGACTGATTCACTGTTTGTATGTGTTTTTAAGAGAGCATATGTGCAGGACTGTACGGGTGGATGAGTGTGTATATGTGTGTGTGTTAGTGAGTGAATGACTGTCTCACTATTGTCTTTTTTAGTAATGACGTATATTTTAATCTAGTGTATGTGAGTTTTGATGTATATAAGTGAGTATATGTGAGAGTAAGAGATTGTAAGAGCTCTTGTTTAAATAAGTATGTGTTTCTATAAGTGATTGTTTAAGAGAGTAAGTATGTGTAAGTTTCCTTAGAAGTAAGGAGGTAGTGTATGTATAGTTGTATATGCAAATAAATGGATGTTCAATAGTTTATTTGCATGTGTGAGTATGTGTGTGAGTAACTTTTGGATGACTGTCGATGTATAACAGGATGTATAAATGTATCACTACATATGATGAGTGAGTATATGTATGAGTGACTATATAGAACTGTTGGTGAATGAGTGGATGTGTATATAGATGGTGGAATTACTGAATTGGTTGTTGTAACTGGTATGGGTATCTCCATTTTTTTGAAAATGTTAGTTTCTATTTTTGAATTTGTGTTTCAAGGGTTACATTACAATAAAAGGAGGTCTGTCACTCTGTCACAAGGATGGTGTCATAAGTGATGTCATGAGTGATGTCACTGACGATGTCATGAGTGATGTAATATGTGACGTCATCAGCAGTGCATTGCAGGCACGCTTGTTATAGTGAGTCCAACTAACTATAATGTGGGCATTTCTATGGTTTTATGTCAGTAAAATTTCCAGCTAACTATAACTGGTGTGAAACCTATGTTTTTTTCAGTGAATGTAATAGGTTTTTTAAATGCTAATTCCTAACTGTAACTGGTGTGAAACCTATGATTTTTTCAGTGAATTTCATAGGTTTTTTAAATGCTAATTCCTAACTATAACTGGTGTGAAACCTATGGTTTTTTCAGTGAATTTCAAAGGTTTTTTAATAGCAAATTTCTATAGGTATGAAAGGTAATATTTTTTAAAATGAATCCTATATTGTATATTTATGTAATACTATTTTTTTTAATGTATATTCATATTTTTTTTATTTTTTATATATTTTTCCCCTGGAGCGCTCCCGGTGCGCGTACCAGGCGCTCCCCCCATGAAAAGTTTTTAAAAAAATTATTTTTTGGGCCTATATAGGCCTCCTAAGCCCCCCTCAGAAAACCTAGGGGGTCAGGGGCTGTCTACCGTGCACCCTTCTACCCATTCCCAATGTTGTTTGTCCTCCATCTTGTGTCTCAATTGTACCGAAACACAAGATGGCGGACTTCCGCAGCGCTCCCGGTGCGCGTACCGGAGCGCGCACTGGTAAGCGCTTCCGAAAAAATGTGGGAAGTTAATTTACATAAAAACCATTGGAGACACTTTCACCAAATATAGAATAGGCCCTACTACATAGCAGTCCCTACCATTTTCCCAAATTTGATGGTATTCCATTGAGCCATTTAGGCTGTAGCCCTGTCTAAACATCCTGAGGTAAATTACATGACAAAAACACATATGAAAGTGTTGGAATTTACAACCAATTAAAATGTTACTTACATTTTGTACTTTTATGTGCTGACATTTGATTGGTTAAGTACATGAATATATATGAAAAATGAGAGGGAAACACAGCCATTTTGACTAGTACTACCTGAGGTACATTTGAAAAGGATTTTCACTAAAAACTTCAACTGCTTTCAAGTTGTTAATTTGGAAGGGGAACTATGTTGTGCACTTTAAGTTAATTTGGGAAAACGTTTTCTGATAAATATATACTTTCCCTCTGTAATAGTTATAGATTGAGATAGGCTTCTCTGTTATAGTTATGGATTGAGTTAGGCTTCTCTGGTATAATTATGAATTTACTTAGGCTTCATCTCATGCACTTTTTAATAATTTTACTTCCTGCCTGAAACCATACACTGCTCAAAGATAACTTCACTGTTAAAAACTCAAAAGCACCTGTCTGAACTTAAACGCAACAGTGCCCTAACTCTACTGATATAGTTATTTTTTATGCAATTTACAGCAAGAAAATGGAAGGAAAACAAGACAAAATTAATATTTCTTTCGAAGTTGTTGTTGAGAACAATCCTGAGGAAGATATGGATGACTTGGACTTTATGGATCAGTCTCTGGACCAACAATTACTTGACAGTGTTGAAACAATAGAATCATTGAATCAAAATGAGGACATTCCAGATGATCTAACGTTAGAAGTTCTTTTAAATTTTGAAAAATCAGAACAATAAATGTATATTTAATAATTAAAAATTGTTTGAGACATTATTCATTATTATATGTAATTCATGAAATAGTACCAAAATGATTATAATATAAAGTGAGACATATAGTATACTGTGTAACTTTTTTGTGTTACATAATAAGTTTGCTCATAGTTACTTCCTTTCTCCCACTATATTATCTCGAATGTGTATTTGACATCTCTTTTTCATCTCCTCCCTCCTTTCTCTCACTGGCTGTCTCTAATGCACCATATCACCGCCAATTTTGTGTAGATTCAGAAGAGAGTAAAATGTAATACTTGAAAACATCATAAGGGAGCGGGGTAGACTACCCATCATTCCCTAGGCCTTCTCAGGGAGGGCTTAAAGGGCTTAAAGGATCTATTTCTTCTTTCCTGACAGACTATGGTATGGATTCCATATACCACAATAACATATGTAACAACATGCAAGATATCTACAGAGGAGTATCTACAGAGGAGACGGTGTACAACACAACAACTCTATTCAGAGCTACCCTACCTCTAAGCACTTTAAATGATTATTTTACTGTTTCACTGGGTTTTACCCATGGTACGCTCCCCGGTACGCTCCCCGGTGCGCATACCGGGTGCTCCCCCAGCGCAAATCGAAAAAAAAATGTTTTTTGTCTTGCGGGCCCTTTTATAGCCCCCACATCAAACCTAGGGGGTAGGGGGGGTCTACTCTGCCCCCTTATGGTCATTTCCCCATTTGTTTTTGCCACCTCTTGTGTCTCGATCCTACCGAGACACAAGATGGTGGCCGCTCCGGACTGTTTGGAATGTTTACAGACACCCGAAAGCCAATCAGCTTTCTGCACGCGAACTCGGGTAGCGCGCTGGTTCGCGCCCCGGTGCGCGTACCGGGGCGCGCTTATAGATATATATATATTTTTTAACCTAAATTACTCAAAATCCACTGGAGCACATATCTTGAGACATAGCAAAGGCACATCGGGCTACCAGTCCCTACAATTATGCCAAGTTTCGTGGAAATCCATTCAGCCGTTTAGGCTAAAAGTGAGGTTGACCGCTCTATGGAAATTAACATGGGGAAAACACGTTTTGGGACCCCCTTTTATCTCGGCCCCCGCTTGATGAATCCCTCCCAAACTTTCAGGGAAGGACCGGAACGCCGCAAGGCACATTTGAGGAAATTTTCAGGCAGATTCCTCAACCGGCGCCAAAGTTATTCCCAATAGAATGTTGCGATTTCCCTATTGAAAATATTCCTAACTATAACTACCTACTGGCGACCACCAGTAGGTAATATATATATATATATTACCTTCTGGTGGTCGCCAGTAGGTATATATAGTTAGGACCTAGCTACCATAGGAAATTCCGAACATTCTATTGGGAATAACTTTGGCGCTGATTGAGGGATCTTCCTGTAAGTTTCCTTAAATTTGCCTCGCTGCGCTCCGCTCCTTCCCTGAAAGTTTCGGGGGCATTCGTCAAGCGGGGGCCGAGAAAAAAGGGGGGTCCCAAAACGTGTTTTCCCAATGTTAATTCCCATGGGGACATTCTGACAAGGCTACGGCTGAACGGAATTACACCAGATTGGGCAAAATGGTAGGGACTGGTATGCAGCTGTGCCTTTTGTATGTTTGGTGTAAATCCCTCCAGTAGTTCTTGAGAAAATTGAATTTGAAATTTTTCAAATGGCATTTTCTATGGGACCTTTAGACACGGCTACAGCCGGAAAGGCTGAACGAATTACTCAAACTTGGCAAAATGGTAGGGACAGGTATGCAGTAGTGCCTTTTCTATATTTGGTAAAAATCCATCCAGTAGTTGTTGAGAAAATGAATTTGAGCAAATTATATATCTATATGCGCTCAACATTCTATTGGGAATAACTTTGGCGCTGATTGAGGAATCTGTGTGTAATTTTCCAGAATTTTGTCCAGCTCCGCTCCGCTCCTTCCCTGAAAGTTTTTGGGGGATTTGTCAAGCGGGGGCCGAAAGGGGGGTCCCAAAAATTGTTTTCCCATGTTAATTTCCATAGGGACCTTTAGACATGGCTACAGCCCGAACGGCTGAATGGAATTTCACTAAACTTGGCAAAATGGTAGAGCCTGGTATGCAGATCTGCCTTTGCTATGTTTGGTGAAAATCCCTCCAGTAGTTCTTGAGAAAATTGAATTTGAAATTTCTCAAATGCCATTTTCTATGGGACCTTTAGACACGGCTACAGCCCGAACGGCTGAACGGAATTACACCAAACTTGGCAAAATGGTAGGGACAGGTATGCAGTAGTGCCTTTTCTATATTTGGTGAAAATCCCACCAGTAGTTGTTGAGAAAATTGAATTTGATCAAATTATATATCTATATGCGCTCACCGTACGCGTACAGTACGCGTACCGTACGCGTACGTGCACATACCCTTGCGAGCGAGTTTCTGATTGGCTGGCAGTCGACTGTCAACATTCCAAACTGTCCAAACCAGGAAGAGTTGGCCACCATCTTGTTTTTCAGGAGACCTGAGGCACAAGAGAGCCCAAAACAAGAGTGGAAAACACGAAAAGGAGGCAGGGTAGAGACCCCCCAATCCTCTAGCCCTTCTCAGGGGGTCCCAAAAGGACCCCAAGGGCAAAAAAAAAAATTGCGGGGTACGCGCACTGTACGCGTAGGGTACACGTACTGTGCGCGTACCCCGCGATTTTAAAAAATAAAAAAAAAATGTTGGCACTTGGTGGTCCTTCTGGGAACCCCTGAAAAGGGCTAGAGGGTCAGGGGGTCTCAACCCTGCCCCCTTTTTGCTTTTTCCACTCTTGTTTTTGCTCTCTTGTGCCTCACTTCTCTTGAGAAAGAAGATGGCTGCTCAGGTGGTCCGAGAAGGATAATAACATATATAAACGTTATCCGCTAATAGAATTAGCATTTACAAAAACTTTGAAATTTATTGAAAAAAAATATATGTTTCACGCCTGATATAGTTAGGAATTAGCATTTAAAAAACCTTGCAAGTTCACTGAAAAAACCATAGGTTTCAAGCCTTATATAGTTAGGAATTAGCATTTAAAAAACTTTGCAAATTCACTTAAAAAACCATAGGTTTCAGGACTTATATAGTTAGGAATTAGCATTTAAAAAACCTTGCAAATTCACAAAAAAAACATAGGTTTCAGGCCTTATATAGTTGGGAATTAGCATTTTAAAAACCTTGCAAATTCACTTAAAAAACCATAGGTTTCAGGCCTTATATAGTTAGGAATTAGCATTTAAAAAGCATTGAAATTGCTCCTATATAGTTAGTTGTACTAACTATATTTCGCGCACCCCCCGTAATCCACTGCTGATGATGTCCCATATTACATCATTCATGACATGGTCAGTGACATCACTGATGACATCACTGATGATATCTCAAATGACATCACTATATAAGGCTGAAACCTATGGTTTTTTAAGTGAATATATATATATATATATATATATATATATATATATATATATATATATATATATATATATATATATATATATATATATATATATATATATGGAAAACAACTCCTGAAGCAGTGAAAACACCAGGAACGGACCACCACAAAGGTTCTTCAAATTTTCAGTGCATTTATTAAGCCTCTCTCTCACAACATGACGCGTTTCAGCCGGGTCACCCCAGCCTTGATCACATGACGTGTCAGGAAAAACTCCACCCTTAAACACTATGATCAATGTAAAACCCTCCCATTCTTCGCATGAAAAGGGTAAGCAGACTTTTAAAAAGTGCATAGTGCAAACGAGCAAAAGCAATTAGAAAAGTTCAACAATTCATTGTATACATTGCTCAACATAATATAATTATTGCTACTTAATCTAAAGACAAAACACTTAAAAAGTGATATTTTGATAAGTTTGAAAAAATCCAGGGCAAGTGCCCAAGTGCTAATCTATAGGTAGTACTATTGGTCCTGCACAATTCTGATAACAATTGATCATAGTAAAACCCAATTGTGAAAATGAAAATGTGGTTAATTACAACCCTTCATAAATAATAAATTAAAATAAATGAATGTGCGGATGCCATTTTATCAAAAATCTAGTACATGGCCAAAGAGAAGAATATCATATTAAACGTACTAATACTATAAAACCTTGAAACCCTACAAAAGGAGCAATTCACAGTCAATCAGTATATATGTGTATATACAGTTAGAACATAGAATGAATAGAATTTAGGAAATTCAGTAGGATCATAATAAAGTGCTAATAATATCAACAGATCCATAATAGATTGATAACCCTCTCTCAGAAAACCTCATAATCAAACTAGAACAACCTAGAAGACCCATTAGGTAATATACAATAAAAGGTTACGTTAAAAATCTATTATTAAAAAAAGTTAATAAATTTACCCTTCAATATAAAATCTAAATTCATTTATATACACACATAAATAACATCTGTATCAGAGGAGCTTAAATTGTCATGAAATGGACATAATGTAAATATTACTTTAGAGAATATCTATTCACCTGATGTTGAGCCCAATATCAGGTATATTTCTAAAATAATATTAATTCCAAACCGATATAAAGTAATATATTCATAGAAAGTTAACCATATCCTCCCCTGTGTTCAAACCATTAGGTATCTTGGTATTTAATCTTACTATGTATTTACTCTCTAGTTGGCGGAGTTTTTTCTCCCTGTCTCCACCTCGTATTGATTTTGAAACAGAGTCAATTACATAGTATTTTAGGTCATCCAATTTGTTGTGATGTACAAGTTTAAAGTGGCGAGCAACCGGATAGGATGGATCCGAGTTCACAATTGCTCGCAAATGTTGGAGGATCCTGTTGAACACAGGAAGTTTAGTACTACCAATATATGATAGTTGACATGTACATTCCAGAACATATACCGCACAGTCGGTTTTACAGGTATAATAACCATTAATCTTATTGGGTATCCCTGAAAAGGGGTCAGTAAAGAATTGTTTATTTATACCGAACTTACAAGCACGACAAGAGAAGCATTTCACAAAACCTCTCTTGTCAGTCAACCAATTCTTTTTTTCTATCACTTCAGGACTAGTTTTCACTAGAGCGTCTCGCATAGATGGTGCTCTTCTGAAAGTGGAAAGGGGCGACCAATCGGTCCCCCCGAACGTATGGTCGAGTACCACGATCCCCCCGGGAAGCCATCTTGGGCGGGAGGCGAGTCTCGGCTGGTATGCCCGAAGCGGCGTAGCCGGGGCGCGCCTTTTTCCCGCCCTAGAGTGGGCTGGCCTAGACACCAACACGGCCGGCCACGCCCTTGGAGGCAGGCGGGGGCGGGTTCACGCCCACCCTGAAGACGGATAAAAGGAGCGGAAGCTAACAAAGCATCCTCTTGTTCCTGTGCTCTGAAGCTGCACCTCCCCGCTGCACGTGAGCTCGAGACGGAACGAAGAGCAATTTTGAGCGTTGTAATCCCTCTTTTTGTCTTACAGATATCCCGTCTAAGAATGCCCAAGAAGGTCGGAAAGCGGGTCGGTACCGATGAGATGCTCCGCATGCTCATGAAGGAGATAGCCGATCTGAAGAGAAAGGTTGAGGCTAAGGACGGGGAGGGAGGACCGAAACGGCCTTTACAGGGAACAATTCCCGGTGGGAAGAGCAAGAGGCCCAGAAGGGGAGCACTTGGGGGGGAGACCCCGGTTCCCGAAGCGCCACGAGAGGAGCCAACCCCGGCGCCAAAGGAGGGGAACCCAATCCCTGTGGTGATCACCCCTGCGAACAGGGAGGATATGCCCCCCGAGTTAGCGGCGCAATTGGCAGCGTGGTTGGGAAACGATAGCGAGGGCGCCACGGCTGACGACGCCCGGGCAGTGATGAGGCAACTGCGGGAATCTAGGGAGGCTGCGAAAACTCCATCTCCTGTTCCCCCGCAGGTCCCAGCGGTTGGAAGTACAGCAGGCCCAAGTTCGGCGACAAGCGTGGGGTCTACTTCAGGTAAGCGGCCATTGCCGATTGCGGGGGGGGACTCTGCACCTTCTCGAAAGGAGAAGATTGCCCAGCACGTCCCACTAGAAGTCAAGGAATTGATTTGGGCGGACAAATATGTAAACATGTTTTCATTGCTTACCGACCATTACGAGATCGAGCATGTAAAGAGTCAAAAGGAGCTCATGCATCCGAGTGTTTGGCGCGCTAAGATGGCCGCCTTTAAGGTTGATGAGACCATTGGTACTTGGGGCAGAGCGTGGGGAATTTTTACTTCCATCATGGGGGAGCGCAGACCTGAGTTGTTGACCGAGTTACCCATTTATCAGTCACGTATTATGGAGTATTCTGTGGCATATGGGGGCAATCAGTGGTTCTGCTATGATAATCTGTTTAGAAAAGCTAAGGAACACAACCCGTTGTTGTCCTGGGACTGTTACGACTCTGTGTCTTGGCAAAAAATGGAGAGTACAGGGATGTTGAAGGTGCCATTAGTAGGGAGTAACAGGGGGGAATCCTCCCGCCAAAACTCTGGGACGCCCTTTCGGACGGGTACAGGTAACGAGTCCCACACGAAGCCGAGTGGCAACACAGGTAAAAGGGGGATCTGTTGGAATTTTAACAGGGGCAAATGTACCAGGCCCCAGGGGTCATGCAAATTCAGACATGAGTGTGGGGGATGCGGGCAGCCATCCCATCCTGAGTCCATGTGCAGAGCCAAAACGGGTGATAACGGTGGTAAGGGAGGCGCCAAACAGGTCTAATATAGTCCGAGGGGCGCCTTTACCGACCCCGATTGATACCATGGCAATGATTCCTTGGCTCAGCGAATACCCAGATTATGCTTCCGCTGGGGTGTTGCGGAACGGGTTTTCATATGGTTTCCGCATCCCAGTGGGGGATTTTCAGGGGGTACCGGACTGTAAGAATCAAATGTCGGTCTTACAGCACACGGCGGTGGTGCAGGTAAAGATTAGGAAAGAGGTGACTCGAGGTCGTGTCGCCGGTCCATTCGATTTGCCACCAGTTGCTAATTTTGTGTGTTCTCCTCTAGGGGTGGTTCCCAAGAAGGACCCGGGTGAGTTTCGGCTGATACACAATTTGTCAGCCCCACATGGTCTTTCTGTAAATGATGCGATAGATCCGGAAGTATGTTCGGTGCGGTACGCATCTTTCGATGAGGCCGTTGCCATGTTGAATCGCCTGGGGCCCGGGACGCTGATGGCCAAATCGGACATCGAGTCAGCGTTCCGGTTGCTCCCGGTACACCCAGACGATCAGCGTCTCCTTGGTTTTCAGTTTCAGGGTCGCTATTACATGGATAAATGTATGCCAATGGGATGCTCGATTTCATGTGCCTATTTCGAGAAATTCAGTTGTTTTCTGCAGTGGGTATTCACGAGGAAGACAGGTTCTCAACATGTTATGCACTATCTCGATGACTTTCTGTTTCTGGGGGCAGCCGGGGATTCTGAGTGTGGACAGGCCTTACATGAATTTTGTGTCCTAATGAATCAATTTGGTGTGCCATTGGCGCCAGGTAAGACGGTGGGTCCCTCGACCTTAATCGAGTTTCTGGGGATCGAGCTCGACTCAGTGGAAGGTTGTTTTCGTTTACCTAAAGAAAAGGTGTTAAAATTCAGGTTATCCCTTGAGACATGTATTCGTGCAACGAAAGTGAACTTACATCAATTGCAACAGGTGGTGGGTCAGTTGAATTTTGCCCTAAGAGTAATGCCGATGGCGCGCCCCTTTTCCCGCTCAATTGCACAGTCCATGGTCGGCTTGAAGGAAGGACATCATCGTACGAGACTCTCGGCAGAGGTTTGCCAGGACATGCGCATTTGGATTGCATTCCTGGCGGATTTCAATGGTCGAATTGTCTGGAATAAACCAGCAGTGTCTTCCGAGGAGTTGGGACTATGGACAGACTCGGCGGGGAGTGTGGGTTTTGGCGCCATATTGGGTACACAATGGTCGGCTCAAAAATGGCCGTCATGGTGGCATGAGTGCGGGTTGACGAGTAACATTGCTTTTCTCGAACTATTCCCTATTCTGGTGGCCTTGAGAACATGGCCAGAAGGGTTTAGGGGTCACTCTGTGGTTTTCTGGTCTGATAACATGACCGTGGTTGAGTGTATCAATAGTCAGGCAGCACGTTGCAAATTGATTCTGAGACTACTCAAGGAAATTGTGTTGTTGTGCATGCAACTAAATGTACTGTTTAGGGCGCGGCACGTGCCGGGGGTGATGAACCAAGCGGCTGATGCGCTCTCTCGTTTCCATATGCAGGCCTTCTGGGGTTTTCTGCCCACAGCGGACCCGGTGGCGGCACCCTTTCCCGAAGCTCTCTGGTCTCTCGGTGCCCCGAACTACAAGACCTCGTGGGAGAGAGTTTAGCACCCAGGACGAGGAAGGCATATGAAGGGGCGTTCCGTTCCTATTGGGCCTTTTTGGGTACTGCCGGGAGGGAGCTTTGGGGTCTGGAAGAGTCTGTAGTAAGATTCCTGCTCTCTTTACGTCACGCAGGCAAGTCAGTAGCTACGGCCCAGAGGCATCGGGCCGCCATTTCCTTCATGGCAAGGGCTCATGGGATCCAGGACCCGACAGCGTCTTTCGTTGTGCAGAAAGCGCTACGGGGGTGGCAACGCCTTGAGGGTCGCAGAGTAGACGATAGGCACCCGATAGGTTTGGATAGGTTGGCCCTGTTATTATCCGTGCTACCGGTAACATGTTCATCCCAGTACGAAGCAGTGTTGTTCCGAGCCGCATTTGCATTAGCATTCCATGGGGCTATGCGGGTAAGCGAATTAGTGGCAAAGAACAAGCAGGATACGATGGGGGGACTGTGCCGGGAACACATTCAGGTCAGAGAGGAGACGATGACGGTCTCGTTTGTAAAGTCCAAATCCGATCAGGATGCAATCGGGGACTGTGTAATCATCCAGAGGATCCCCGGGTCTGCCATGTGCCCTGTTGGGTGCGTAGAAGCATATTTAGCGCAGAGGGTGGCAGCATGGGGGGGGACCTTGTTAAGACACGCTGACGCCACCCCACTGACGAGGTTTCAGTTTCAGCGGGTGCTTGCGATGTCGATTTCTGCCGCGGGCTTGAACCCCGGCGACTTTGGGACCCATTCCTTTCGGATAGGGGCTGCTACGGAAGCTACAGCCAGGGGTCTGAATGTTGATCAAATAAAACGTGTGGGGCGTTGGTCCTCGAACTGTTATAAGAGGTATGTACAGTTGCACATGTTGTAAAGCTGTAACGATGTACTCACGCTTCTTGTTTATTGTTTGGTTTTCAGTTGCGCAAGCCTACGAGGCGGGGCGGACTGTCCAGTCGACCCGACACCGGGGGGCCAGCGGTCAGACATTACCGGCTGTGAAAAAGGAGGTGTGGGTCGTGGGCCACTCATACGTGAGGCGTGCCGCGGACGTATTCAAAGCAGGTGACATGACTCACGTGGCTGGGGAATACGGGTACAGTGTGTCCTTCTACGGAAAGGGCGGGCTCTGTATTGACCAGTTTCAAGCATTTTTCGAGGTTTTGTTAGGGCGGACAAGGTCACCGCCGTCTGTAGTCATAGTACATCTTGGGGGCAATGATTTGGTGACCACTGGTAGACGACTTCTTCTTGAGGCGATGCTTTCCACGGTAAGTTGGTTAGCGAGAAGAGTTCCAGGGTGCACAATTGCATGGTCCCATATGATCCCACGGAAAGTGTGGCGGGGGGCTATTTCTGTTTCTGCGCTGAATCATTCAGTAAGGAAAATTAATAATAAAATGAGTAGATTGTTTCGTTCAAGTACACTGCATTCTGTTTCGCATGGTTGTATTAAAGGGGACAGTATGTATTTGGGGGACGGGGTTCATTTGTCCCGGGTGGGGAACGAATTACTCATAGGAGACTTCATAGCATGGTTAAGGAGTTTACAGCATGACCTTTAGGTAGGAGTGTTTTGTGGGGGGTCCGGATAGCCGGTCAACTATCCGGCCTGTGGCGGTAAGGTCATGATCGGTGAGCAGTAATTGGAAGATCCCTATGAGGGGGCGTCACCCATTACGGATGGGAGCGCGCGGGGGAGGTGGCCAATTGGCCCCTCAATGGGGAGGCGGTCCTGTCTAAGGAGAGGCCGTCGGAAGGAAAGGAAAGGTGGTCAAGGCCCCTTCCTGGATAGGAGGGGCTATGGCCCCTCCTGGGGAATTTCCCGGGGCCAGGACATCTGCGACGGCAGATGGGTAAGTTGTGTGGGGTGCGGGAGGGGGTTTACGCTACCTTTTAGACACCTCACACGAGTCCTCGAACGACCGTTAAATGGCGTCGAGTTTATTTGGGCCCCCGTCAAGTACAAAGGGAAATTGGTAAATGCACTTGAGGTACGCCTCTGTGCGGTCGCCCCTCTCACAAGTGAGGGGGGTATTTCTGGTTTAGGGATCTGACACCGGTTACGACCTTGCCGTTGGCCCTTAACGTTAGGATGTACAATTTCAAGTCAAATGTTTTGTAGGATGTTAGTTCGGCTAGGAGAACCTTTGTATTAGAGATCTGTTAAGGTTAGCCAACATCGTAATGTGGAAATGAAATTGTACATTATATGAAACTGTTATTTTAATGTTTTCTTTTGTTTCATATTTTAATAAATACGTCCGGGAAGGGTGACTCCCTTCCCGCCTTCCAAAAGTTCAAGAACTGTTTCCGGTTTCCCAATTCTTGGGGATTGTGTTGAGAGGGGGTGGCGGGTATCTCGGCCATATGGAAAGGGGCGACCAATCGGTCCCCCCGAACGTATGGTCGAGTACCACGATCCCCCCGGGAAGCCATCTTGGGCGGGAGGCGAGTCTCGGCTGGTATGCCCGAAGCGGCGTAGCCGGGGCGCGCCTTTTTCCCGCCCTAGAGTGGGCTGGCCTAGACACCAACACGGCCGGCCACGCCCTTGGAGGCAGGCGGGGGCAGGTTCACGCCCACCCTGAAGACGGATAAAAGGAGCGGAAGCTAACAAAGCATCCTCTTGTTCCTGTGCTCTGAAGCTGCACCTCCCCGCTGCACGTGAGCTCGAGACGGAACGAAGAGCAATTTTGACCCACCCACCAGCCCCTGAGGACAGCGATTCGTTGTAAATACAGTTGATATAGTATCTTTGATTCTCTCTGCTTTCTTACAGGTTGTGATGATTGTCGTGATAGTTCTTAACGATGCAATAAAGATTGATGATTTTCAGTATATTTTGCTAATAAAGTAATTTTGAACAAGGATTGATCAGTATTTACGCTTGATAATAAATGCTGTTTTGCTTTAGAGATCTTAGTAACTTAGGTAAAACTGTCGTATTTATTTTGGTCGGGCGGTAAGGTCATGATCGGTGAGCAGTAATTGGAAGATCCCTATGAGGGGGCGTCACCCATTACGGATGGGAGCGCGCGGGGGAGGTGGCCAATTGGCCCCTCAATGGGGAGGCGGTCCTGTCTAAGGAGAGGCCGCCGGAAGGAAAGGAAAGGTGGTCAAGGCCCCTTCCTGGATAGGAGGGGCTACGGCCCCTCCTGGGGAATTTACCGGGGCCAGGACATCTGCGACGGCAGATGGGTAAGTTGTGTGGGGTGCGGGAGGGGGTTTACGCTACCTTTTAGACACCTCACACGAGTCCTCGAACGACCGTTAAATGGCGTCGAGTTTATTTGGGCCCCCGTCAAGTACAAAGGGAAATTGGTAAATGCACTTGAGGTACGCCTCTGTGCGGTCGCCCCTCTCACAAGTGAGGGGGGTATTTCTGGTTTAGGGATCTGACACCGGTTACGACCTTGCCGTTGGCCCTTAACGTTAGGATGTACAATTTCAAGTCAAATGTTTTGTAGGATGTTAGTTCGGCTAGGAGAACCTTTGTATTAGAGATCTGTTAAGGTTAGCCAACATCGTAATGTGGAAATGAAATTGTACATTATATGAAACTGTTATTTTAATGTTTTCTTTTGTTTCATATTTTAATAAATACGGCCGGGAAGGGTGACTCCCTTCCCGCCTTCCAAAAGTTCAAGAACTGTTTCCGGTTTCCCAATTCTTGGGGATTGTGTTGAGAGGGGGTGGCGGGTATCTCGGCCATATGACAGTAGGCTGATTAAGTAGTTCTGGCGACAAAATAATGTCGGTATGAAGAATAGGCCAATGCCTACTCACAATTCTCCTGATATCATGTTCTTGACTACTGTAGGTAGTAATTAACCTTACTGGAGTAGGAGCAGTTATTATAATCTGATTCTCATCCGTTAACTCACTGACCTCTGTTACAGTGAATGTATTTAATTTACCAAGGGCCCACTGTAGATCTTTGGAACTATAACCTCTCTTCAAAAATCTTTCCTTAGCTTCATGTAAACAAATGTCTAAATCTTCCTTTCTGTTACAGATCCTTTTTATACGTAAAAACTCACCATAGGGAATACTTTTTATGAGGTGCCTAGGGTGAGCACTGCTGGCATGAAGAATAGAATTACCAGCTGTTGCTTTGCGGTGTAATTTAGTGCAAATGTTGTTTTGATCAATAAATACCTCTACATCTAAAAATTCTACCATAGAATCACTGACCTTTGCCGTAAATTCCAAATTAAGGGAATTGTTATTAATCTTCCTGACAAAATCAATAGCTGATTCTTTTGTACCTCTCCATATGACGAACACGTCATCAATGAAACGCCACCATCTGATGACATGTTCTGAATAGTCATCACCATGGGTCTGCATGAGGACGTGCTTCTCCCACCAGCCCACGTGCAAGCACGCATAGCTAGGAGAGAAGCACGCCCCCATAGCCACACCCCTTAACTGATGAAACAACTCTTTATTAAAAATAAAGAAATTGTTAGTTAGACACATTTCTGTCATCTGGACTATCATTTTGTTGTGCTCATTGTAGCAGATATTTCTATCAGACAGGAAGAATTTAATAGCATTCAAGCCATCTTGATGGTTAATACTTGTATATAAGGAACAGATGTCCATCACTAACAAGTGGTAACCATCCTCCCAAGTGACATCTTTCAGTCTATCCAAAAAATGATCATGCTCCAGTGAGCCGGGTGCAGTAATTTACGGTAAAATGTGCTAAAAATCATGGGTGTCCTTTTGCAACTCATCCTCCATTCCGCCCCAGCTGCTGATGTTTTCCCAGCGCCACGGGTCTGTCTGGCATATGGCGGAATGGAGGATGAGTTGCAAAAGGACACCCATGATTTTTAGCACATTTTACCGTAAATGACTGCACCCGGCTCACTGGAGCATGATTATGCAGGAATTCCGTTCCCACAATGCAACTTGAATGTATACTCACCTGTGTGTGATTGTAAGTTAAATAAAAGGAGGGATATTAACGTAAGCCTGATGGAAGCAGTCTTTTCGGTAGCAGAAATACCTCTGACGAAGGGCGCATGCCTGAAACACGTTAGGTCTCTGCTGACGCTGAGTGACCTGGCCTCTTCCTTGACCTGATGTAAGCCGGATGGAGAGTGAGCCCCGAGCTGTGAGCACAGTGTGATTTTGGATGTTGAACGGCCTGCTCGGCCGGGGGGCGCACCGCCGCGGACTCATGCGGTCCCAGCTGCTGATGTTTTCCCAGCGCCACGGGTCTGTCTGGCATATGGCGGAATGGAGGATGAGTTGCAAAAGGACACCCATGATTTTTAGCACATTTTACCGTAAATGACTGCACCCGGCTCACTGGAGCATGATTATGCAGGACTTCCGTTCCCACAATGCAACTTGAATGTATACTCACCTGTGTGTGATTGTAAGTTAAATAAAAGGAGGGATATTAACGTAAGCCTGATGGAAGCAGTCTTTTCGGTAGCAGAAATACCTCTGACGAAGGGCGCATGCCTGAAACGCGTTAGGTCTCTGCTGACGCTGAGTGACCTGGCCTCTTCCTTGACCTGATGTAAGCCGGATGGAGAGTGAGCCCCGAGCTGTGAGCACAGTGTGATTTTGGATGTTGAACGGCCTGCTCGGCCGGGGGGCGCACCGCCGCGGACTCATGCGATCCCAGCTGCTGATGTTTTCCCAGCGCCACGGGTCTGTCTGGCATATGGCGGAATGGAGGATGAGTTGCAAAAGGACACCCATGATTTTTAGCACATTTTACCGTAAATGACTGCACCCGGCTCACTGGAGCATGATTATGCAGGACTTCCGTTCCCACAATGCAACTTGAATGTATACTCACCTGTGTGTGATTGTAAGTTAAATAAAATGAGGGATATTAACGTAAGCCTGATGGAAGCAGTCTTTTCGGTAGCAGAAATACCTCTGACGAAGGGCGCATGCCTGAAACGCGTTAGGTCTCTGCTGACGCTGAGTGACCTGGCCTCTTCCTTGACCTGATGTAAGCCGGATGGAGAGTGAGCCCCGAGCTGTGAGCACAGTGTGATTTTGGATGTTGAACGGCCTGCTCGGCCGGGGGGCGCACCGCCGCGGACTCATGCGGTCCCAGCTGCTGATGTTTTCCCAGCGCCACGGGTCTGTCTGGCATATGGCGGAATGGAGGATGAGTTGCAAAAGGACACCCATGATTTTTAGCACATTTTACCGTAAATGACTGCACCCGGCTCACTGGAGCATGATTATGCAGGACTTCCGTTCCCACAATGCAACTTGAATGTATACTCACCTGTGTGTGATTGTAAGTTAAATAAAAGGAGGGATATTAACGTAAGCCTGATGGAAGCAGTCTTTTCGGTAGCAGAAATACCTCTGACGAAGGGCGCATGCCTGAAACGCGTTAGGTCTCTGCTGACGCTGAGTGACCTGGCCTCTTCCTTGACCTGATGTAAGCCGGATGGAGAGTGAGCCCCGAGCTGTGAGCACAGTGTGATTTTGGATGTTGAACGGCCTGCTCGGCCGGGGGGCGCACCGCCGCGGACTCATGCGGTCCCAGCTGCTGATGTTTTCCCAGCGCCACGGGTCTGTCTGGCATATGGCGGAATGGAGGATGAGTTGCAAAAGGACACCCATGATTTTTAGCACATTTTACCGTAAATGACTGCACCCGGCTCACTGGAGCATGATTATGCAGGACTTCCGTTCCCACAATGCAACTTGAATGTATACTCACCTGTGTGTGATTGTAAGTTAAATAAAAGGAGGGATATTAACGTAAGCCTGATGGAAGCAGTCTTTTCGGTAGCAGAAATACCTCTGACGAAGGGCGCATGCCTGAAACGCGTTAGGTCTCTGCTGACGCTGAGTGACCTGGCCTCTTCCTTGACCTGATGTAAGCCGGATGGAGAGTGAGCCCCGAGCTGTGAGCACAGTGTGATTTTGGATATATATATATATATATATATATATATATATATATATATATATATATATATATATATATATATATGTGCACCAATGAGATAAAATCTAATTAAAAAAACATTCTTTTATAAATTAAAAAATTGACTATTTAAGAAATTTTCAAACTTAAATTTCCCACTACAGTGAGTACAACAGTCGGGAAAGTGTGGATAGCGGAGGGGTAACTATTTCTATTCCAACTCCAGTGAATACAACTGTAGAGAAAGTGTTGGATAGTGGAGGGGTAAAAATTACAATTCCCTCTCCAGTAAGTGCAACAGTAGGGAAAGTATTGGATGGCGGAGGGGTATAAAGTACTATTCCCACTCCAGTGAGTGCAACCGTAGGGAAAGTGTTGGATAACAGAGGGATAAGAATTACTATTACCACTCCAGTGAGTGTGACAGTAGGGAAACTGTTGGATAGCGGAGGGGTACAAATTGCTATTCCCACTCCAGTGAGGGCAACAGTAGGGAAAGTTTTGGACAGCGGAGGGGTAAAAATTACTATTCCCACGCCAGTGAGTGCAACAGTAGGTTAAGTGCTGGATTTCAGAGGAGTAGCAAATATTATTATCATTCCAGTCAGTTCAAAATTAAAAACAAACTACATTTTAGCAACAATAAAAATATTTAAAAAACAAAACAAACAAAATGTATTAAAACATGTATAAATATGTTAAAAAAACAAATATATTTAATATTAAAACCATAAAATAAAAATAAATTAGTGTTAAAAACATATAATGGATACCTACAAATATTATATTAAATAACATAAAAAACTATTTCAAAACAAATAAAATATTTTAATCAAAAATTATTTAGAAAGACAAACATTAATTATTACATACATTTACTTGCTTATTTCCTACCCTATAGCACCACACAATTCACAACACACATCTAAATTAAAAATAAATGACTTCCTTAACTAACATATTTAATTACCAATTAATCGGAAATTATTAATTTTAAAAAAAAACTATTTAACTTCCCTGTAGGAGAGGCTGGGGGGTCACCCTTATCACCCCAGCCTTATGTTTCTCATTAATCAGTGCATCGGCCATCTCAAGCCCAGGAACAGATGTTTCAGAGCCACAGGAACGGAGCAACCTACCGGCCCTACCTGAAAGCAGCAAGCACAGAATTGGTCTTCCCAGCTGGGAGCGAGTATCTATATCAGGGGTCCCCAAACCGGTCCTGGAGGGCTGGATCCATTCCAGATTTTATGCATATCCCCATTGAGATACATGTAGTTATTTTAAAAATCTGGCATGGATCCGGCCCTCCAGGACCGGTTTGGAGACCCCTGATCTATATTGACTGCTGCATCAGTGTCCTCAGCTCTGCTACAAGCACCAAGACCCCCCTCGGCCTAAACTGAACCTGTTGTGATGGCTTCTGCCATTCCTGTTGTTCCTGCTGCTCTAGTAGTCGCTGAAGAATCACCAGTGTGCCCGCTTCCTGTGAGAGCAGCAGTACGCTGTGGGGCCATCACACTGGCTAGACAGCTGCATTCCTCTTCGCAAATTTTGCTGCATACCCCCAGATTGAATCGTCACATGCTGGGTGGTTGTTCACTCGTTAAGAAAGCTAGTCTGGCTTGGAATGCCTTACCCTTGGCGCTCCGAAGTATTCAGGATCACGCAATGTTAAAAAAAAACTTAAACATTCTTCTTTTAGATGAGTCTTCGAGTACCTTCTGCCTTTACCTTTGCATGCGCCGGGACACTCTTCTGAGTAGCTGAGCGCGATACGAATCTATTTAACATAACATAACATAACATAACATAACATAACATAACATAACATAACATAACATAACATAACATAACACTGCCCAATGCAAACACAGCCGGCGTTAGCTCAATACCACCAGTTTCATGTTTAAAAGTATGAGCAGGGACAAGTCATGCAAGCAGCCGAATGTGACACCACTGCGCTTCTGTGCTCACCTGGAAGAAGTTGCGAGTCGCCACCGAGCACAGCCACCAAATCAAAGCGGTTTTGTATCCACTGCTACCACCACCGTGTCTGACGGCTCTGCTTGCCTTTCCGTGTTTCACCGCATCAATAGGGTAAGTGTACAATCACAGAGCATTTCAGCACCAAAATCGGAATCTGCATTTATCTGTGTGCTCCGTGTGTTAAAGCAAAGTCGTGGGGGAGAGGGGAGGCTCCAACGGGGCCGAGGTGTCAGGGAGCTCAGCAGGAGGTGTCCTCCCGAGTGGACTCAATCCTCCATCTTCCTTTCCTTTCAGCAATTGTACAGCAGGGGAGTGGCCCCTACTTGGTAGATTGCAGTATTACTGAATAAGTGTTTTTGGATGCTGGGAGAGAGGGAGAAAGAGAAAGCGGCGGAGTACAAGTGCAGCTAGAACTAGGTGACTGCAGTTCTTCAGTATCGTCTGCCACCCAATCCGTTGTATCAAATCAAGTACAATCTCACCTCCTGCTCTCTGTTAACAATCTAAACATCGTGACCCCCAGCGACATGGACTCTCACTCTTGCTCTCAAACTAATACTATTTTGGGCCTGGAATGTCAAAAGCAAACGGTGTTGCCTAGCAATAATCCTGGTTATGGTCACACTCATGCTGCCAATGATCTTCTGGATACTCAAGGTGGTGCCCTTCTGGAATCCGTGGCTATGTCAGTGCCAGTGGGGGAGAAAGGTGCAAAGGTGAGAGGTTCCAAAAGCACCAGAGGGGCTAAAGATGGAAAAGGCTACTGCGGCACCAAACTCCCACTTACTACCACAGTTGAGTGACTTAAGGAATCCGCCCAAGTAGCACAAAAGCTGATTCTGGCTTTAGTCCTCTGTGTAAATGGGTGGCATCAAAGGGAGAGATTAAAGCCATTATTTCACGACTTTCTGATTCTGGCAACGTGGAGGCTGTGGTAACTATGGTCCCTGTGGCAGTGGCGGCAGTTGAGGGGGGTGCCTTATTAACATCTTCTCGCCCCTGTGCGAGCTCAATGGCCTTGCCAACAGACCAGGAGGCCAGTCCCAAAGGGAATTTCGGCAGGAACGTTAAGATACCTAGGTCTGTAACTGCCCCTGCAATACTAACAGCATCCAGTAACTTACTGAAAGCCCATCCTCTAGTCTCCCGCACTCTCTGGAGCATGAGGTGCATGCAGTGCCCTCTCTGTCCACAATTCTTCAGGTACTATCCATTCAGAGAGCTGAGGCACAGGAATACTACCTCCAGCCAAAGCTTATAGCCTGGTGATCAAACAAGCACTTCTGGATGTCACCTCTAAGGTCGCCTCACTGCCCCCCAATTTTGTGAGAATCAGATGAACTTTCTACATTCTAAAGTTGAGGACCTCAAAAACCGCCAATGGTGGCATAACTTATGCCCCTTTGGCATAACTGAAGGCAGAGAAGGAACTGACCCACAGGCGTACATAGTCAATCTAATTCAGGAGGCGTTTCCAGATCTGGCTGACTGGGATATGGACTCACAAGTCTAGTGGGCACATCGACTACCTCTTGCTCTTACACAAGGAAATTAAGCCAAGTCATCTCGTTCACGCCCAAATATGTTATTCTTGGGTAACTTCCTTCTGCATCAAGCAATCTATGTAAAAGCCCGTCATTCTACTCCAGTCAAATAAGTCTTGATTACCATGTTTGTGCGTTCAGATCTATGTAAGTCTACAGTAGACAAGCAGTGGAAGCTTAGCCAGTTAATTAATCCCTTCAAGACAGTCTGATCACAAGTGTTTCTTCATGAAACAGTACGTCTGAAGATTATTAGAAATGGACAATTGCAGTTCTTTTACACTGAGCATGATGCTCGACAAGAACTTTTCACATGGCAGGCTGAATCCGCTGGCTATAATATAGCAAGGGGCAGTTATGTAAAATTATATGTTACTATGAGCACGGTGTTGCTCCTTTTTTCCCTTCTTTTTCCTTTGTGCCCTATCTCTCATATTCTGGTGATTCTGCATTTTTTCTCTTTTCTTTTTCTCTTCTCTTTCATACTGGTAGTGGATGTGGAGGGGGGACAGTGGGTGGCGGGTCGTGGGGGGGGGACGTTCTCCAGTTGCTGTCATTCAACGACAGCTGAATAAGGGGATGATTCCTTTTTGTAGGCACAGGGGGGAGGGTGCAGTCGGAGTTGGGTTGGGGGTGTCTTGTCTGATAGCGGCTTTGAGCTATGCTACCTGAGTGTTGGAGTGGGAGTGGGAGGGGGTGAGGGTGGGAGGGGGTTAAAGAGCCAATCATTAGTTGGAAATGTAGGTTCAGAACATAAGGCGCTCCAAGTCAGGCTGGAGGCAGCAGAATTCAAACTATGTAATGTCTGACTTGAAATGTATGTGTTGGAATGTTGTGGGGTTGAATCAAGCTAGGAAATGACGACTAATCGGAGAAGAACTCTGTGCATTTAAGCCACATTTACTGAGACTCACCTTGCATATAAGGACAGATCACAGCCGGTACAAGTTGGGTATGTCACATTAATATGCATTTCACAAGCTGTTTCTATCCGTGGGGTTCCTATATTGAAGGCTAGGATTTTTGCAGTTACTGTTTTATGTACATTAGCTGATACTAATGGCAGGTGGTTAATAGTTCAGTTGTTTCTAGCAGGGCGTAAGTCTACGATCTGTGTAGTGTATGGTGCTAACTCAGATTGTCCTGATGTTTATGATTATTTAAGTTCTGAATTACTGGAGTGTGCCGGGGATCTGATCATTATGAGCAACTTCAATTGCATTATGGAGAGCAAAATATATACTACCAATAGTAAAGTATGGGCCAGAATGGTTAAGACTAAGGCAGCTTTGTTGGCATTATTACACATACTTCAGCTTGATGATACCCGAAGAACACTTGTCACAATGCTCCCAGGGTATACATTCTACTCTCCCCCGCACAAACAGTATTCTTGGATCAACATGATTTTTATCAAGAGGTCACTGTTGGAACATGCCCACATAGAAGTATGTCCTAAAATTACATCGGACCATAATCCAGTAATACTAACGCTACAGAAATAACTTGGTGTCAGCAAGGAACCTCAGGATGTTTCCTTTCTCAGACACTTACTTAGCAATCTTGAATATATGGCTCACATCAGAGGGTCATTGAAGGAGTACTTAAACAATAATCTGGGTACCGCTAGCATTTCAATAGTTTGGAACTGCATGAAAGCTTTTGTTAGGGGGGCGACTCTTCAGTTTGTTCTAGCACAAAATAAGCGGGCAACTACAGTGGCATACAGGATCGTCTTGACTATTTAGACCTGGAACACCAACATGCTAGGGCAGTTGGTGTAAGGGACCCAATGGCGCAGCAAATATACCTTCGGCTTCAGAAGGCTCAGTCTATAATCAATAGAGGGCTAACTGATAAAATTGCTTTGAAATACTATAAGCATAAAACTTTACAGTATGAATATGGAGAAAGGGTGGGGCAGGTGCTGCAGTTCAAATTGCTGATCAGAAGGCTAGGTCTAATATCAAATTGATTAAAGGGGATGGCAGTTTGTCCTTCACCCAGCCACAGGCTATAGCGGAGCAGTTTAGATTATTCTATGCTAACTTGTATTTTAAGTCTGCACCATTCAATAAATACACTTCTCTTGGGTATCTGCAGGAGAGTCACTTGCCCAACCCAACTCATTTGACTCGACAGAGTTCCAAAAAGATATAGAACCAGTCAAGGTTGAGGATGCTATAAAATCTCTGCCCTCAGGCAAAGCGGCTGGTGAGGATACCATACCGCTCGAATTTTAAAAGACTTTCAGGGATATACTGTTACCTGTCTTTGCGCAGTTGAGTATGGACATCGTTAGTAGGGGTGATGCTCCTACCTCATGGATTACTACTAATATTGTGGTATTCCCTAAGAAGGGGAAGCCAATTGACGACCGAGGTTCTTATCGTCCAATATCTCTAATTAATTCAGACAACAAAATCTTTTCTAAGATTCTGGCTTCAAGCCTTGCTCTTGGTATTTACAACCTAGTCTCAGAGCAGCAGTATGGCTTTGTCCCTGGTAGGAACCCGACTGCGCACAATAACACTGCTGTAGTGGCCTTCGATGTCTCAGGCAAACTTAACCAACAAACAGGGATGGTCATGCTGTATGCAGAAAAGGCGTTTGACATAGTTGCTTGGGAAGCTCTCTGGCTGACCATGCTAAAATTTGGTCTTGGCTCTTGATTTATTTCTTCTGTGCAGAAGCTTTATAAGAATCTGTTAGCAGCAATCAAACTGAATGGCATTACATCCGTCCTCTTTACAGTCCAGCGAGGGACACGGCAGGGCTGCCCATTGGCCCCCTTACTGTTTGCACTTTACATCGAGCCGTTTCTAAGGCATCTGCAATAGAATGGAGGGATACCCCCAGTGTGCCTCAACAGTGTGGAACTCAAGGTTACTGCATAAGCAGATGATATTGCAGTCTTCTCTGCTAACCCTGGAGAAGCTATAGTTAACATTACGAGAGAGGCAGAGCTATTTGGTTCATTTTCAGCTATGAGCTGAACTTAGCCAAAACTCAGACAATTGTAAATTTTCAGTTTGATAACCTGCCTCTCGCACTAGGGGTTACACAAACAGCTACCTACCTTGGTGTTCGTCTTAGCACTCTGGTCAATGTCTTTAACCCCTTCGATGCCTATGATGGAGCAGTTCCATCATGAGCATCGGTTGGGCTGTGCTTATGATGGAACCGCTCCGTCATGAGCACAGTCCCTGGAGGAAGCGCTGGTGATCCCCCCCCACCCCCCGGGCATCGATCTTGCCCCCACAGCGGGGGATGGTAGCGGAAAAGTTTCTGCTGCCACCCGACCCCCCCAATGCTTTCCCATGATGTCAGCACGCACAGCGAGCGCTGACGTCATCAGGAAGCGCTGGGACGCCTAGAAGCCATTTGCTTCTAGGTGTCCGGAAGGAGGTAGGTTCGTTTCTTCGGCTCCGATGGGGCGGGCATTTGGGGACGCATTGAGGCATCGGGGGAGAGTAAAGAGTATTTCTTCTCCCCCGATGTCTCAATGCAGGGCATTCCTGCTTCATGATCGCGCACAGCGGGAATGCCCCACTAGCCACCAGGGGTGTCCTTTTTTTGTAAAAGGAAGTGACCCCTTGGGCAAGGGTAGCTTCCTGTGGGGGTCATTTATTATACAGACTTTTCTGCCCCCCCTGGGGACGAATGAGATGTTTTTTGGGCCGTTTCTTGACCAGGGGGCAGAAAAGCCCACTAGACCCAAGGATTATGCTTAAATTTAAATGGAAGTGACCCCTTGGGCAAGGGTCGCTCCAAGGGGGCAATTTTGTTAGTTTGGTAATTCTGCCTCCCCTGGGGGCAGATTGCCCGATCTTTTTTGCCTTTCTGCCCCCCTGAAAC
Organism: Lissotriton vulgaris; assembly: GCF_964263255.1. NCBI lineage: Eukaryota > Metazoa > Chordata > Amphibia > Caudata > Salamandridae > Lissotriton > Lissotriton vulgaris. Next base: position 2,126,538,295 of record NC_141685.1, read on the forward strand.
CTCCACTAGACACCAGGGAATGAATTTAAATTATAATGGAAGTGACCCCTTGGGCAAGGGTCACTTCCAGGGGGCCTTTTTTTTGTAATGGGAATTCTGCCCCCCTGGGGGCAGATTGGCCTGGGTAGAAACCCCCACTAGACACCAGGGAATTATTTTAAATAAAAATGGAAGCGACCCCTTGGGCAAGGGTCGCTTCCAGGGGCAATTTTTTTAATGTGTATTCTGCCCCAGATGGAGGGCAGAAAACCCCACCAGACACTAGGGACTCATTTTATAAATGAAATGGAAGTGACCCCTTGGGCAAGGGTCGCTGCTAGGGGGCATATTGATTTTGTATGCGTATTATGCCCCCCGGGGGCAGATTAGCCTAGTTTTTTTGCCTTTCTGCCCCGGGAGGGGGGCAGAAAACCCCACTAGACACCAGGGACTCATTTTAAAAATGAAATGGAAGTGACCCCTTGGGCAAGGGTCGCTGCTAGGGGGCATATTGATTTTGTATGCGTATTATGCCCCCCGGGGGCAGATTAGCCTAGTTTTTTTGCCTTTCTGCCCCGGGAGGGGGGCAGAAAACCCCACTAGACACCAGGGACTTCTTTTAAATTAAAACAGAAGCAACCCCTTGGCCAAGGGTCACTTCCAGGGGGCAGATTTTTTTATATGTGTATTCTGCCCCCCTGGAGTCAGATCAGCCTATTTGTATGCCCTTTCTACCACCGGGGGGAAGAAAACCCCACAAGGCACCAGGGATTTGTTTTGTGAGTAATGGAAGTGACATGGTTGCTTCCTGGGGACAGATTTGCCCCTTTTTTTGGCCTTTCTGCCCTAGGCGGAGGGGGGAGGCAGAAAACCCTACTAGCCACTAGGGATTAATTACTTTTGAAATGGGGACACATTTCTGTCTGCTGTTTTCTGCCCCACCTGAGGGGCGGATTGGCCTGGCAGACAAGCTGACCCAATCCCTTGGGCAAGATCACCCCCTATTTTTCTCAGCCCTATTTGAAGACCCATCTGGACGATTGACCATTTGGTTAGTAACATAGCGTGTTATAATGTTAATTGTTTTATTTTTTGTGAATTGCAATTGTAATGCTGTATTTCTCCTCTTTTGTTCTAGTTGAAGGCTTTTGCTCTTTAGACTGTTCCAGGTTGTGGTTTTGTTACTGGTGGTTCTGCTGTTTGTGTAGTTGCATGTGTTTAGTAAGAGACATTTTTTGTAAAATGCAATGAGTTTAATTTCTCTGCATGAATTTGTTTTTTGCAAATGGTGTAATAATAGCAGTATATTTGGCTTCTGTTTTTTGAGTGTCAAAAACTTTTTGCAGTTGTGTTCGATGTGTATTTTGTTGTCTTGTGAATAATTGGTTTGTTTTTTTCTTTCTAGTGGAATATCGTTGGTTTTTGCTGTGTCTCTGCAGAGTACGTGCTGGTGAGTGTAGCTGTCTTTTGTAAGTGAATCGTATAGTTTTTGAGTATATAGATCTTTGTGATAAAGGCACACATTTTTTTAATTACTTGTTTTGCACAGTGTTGGTTGTTGTTGACTTGTTTGTGCAGTCTCCTTTCTTAGTAAGGATAATGGCTAGCCGCAGGATTACTGCTCAGCAGGTTGTTGGTATGCTTTTTGAGTCTTCCTCTGACCATGGTTCAGAGACTGACTCTGCATTTGAGTCAGAGGAGGCAGGGGATGATTTAGGTAGTGAGTTTTCTCTCCACATGGAATCATCAGGCGATGAAGCTACTCTTAGTGCGGATTAAGTGCCTGTGTTAGAGGAGGAGATTGATGTGCTGATAGTGCGGGAAGAGGCATCTGGGCTGCAGCCTGCGGCAGCAAGGCTTCTCATTGGTGTAGTGCGGCAAGAGGCATCTGGGCCTGCAAGGCTTCCCATTGGTATAGTGCGGCAAGAGGCATCTGAGCTGCAGCCTGGGGCTGCAAAGCTTCCCGTTGAAAGTTCTGACATCTGGGCTGCCCCTGGCATGGTGCAGCCGGCATTGCCAGACTTTACTGGTGTTCCAGGGTGTAAAGTGAATACTGAAAACATTTTGCCGATACATTTTTTTCAGTTGTTTATGGACGATGTATTTTTGGCAGAGATTGTTGAGCAGACTAATTTGTATGCCGAACACTTTTTGAGGGGCAACAGTACCGGCCTTAAGCCCCACTCTAGAGCTACCCGTTGGACTCCTACAAATCTGGAAGAGATGAAGTTCTTGGGTTTAAATTTTTTGATGAGTTTGATAAGGAAGCCATCAATGTCTTCATATTGGTCTACTAGTCCCTTGATGGCAACTGCTATATTTCCAGTAGCCATGAGTCATGATAGGTATTTGCTTCTGCTTCGGATGATGCATTTTGTCGATAATGGTTTAGAGTTGCCACAAGATCACCCTAATTGTGACTGTCTTTTTAAGATTCGGCCTGTCATTGATCACTTTCTTGATCAATTTTCTGAGATCTATGCTCCAGGGAAAGAAATTGCAGTGGATGAGTCTTTGGTGTTTAAGGGCCGCTTGGTTTTTAGGCAATACATTCCTAGTAAAAGGGCACGCTATGGAATTAAGCTGTATATGCTGTGTGACAGCAGGACTGGACATGTCTCTAATTTCAGGGTGTACACCGGTAAGGAATCCAGGGTTAACCCCCCTGGTTGTCCATCCACTTTTGGAATGACTGAGGAAATTGTGTGGGAACTTGATAGAGGATTTTTTCACAAAGGCCACCATTTATATGTAGATAACTTCTACACGAGTGTGCGATTGTTCAGGGAATTGGCCAAAGTGGAAACTGTTGCTTGTGGCACAATCCGCACTAACCATAAAAGTTTCCCAAAATAACTTGTTTGTTAAAAACTTGTGCGGGGACAGTGCAGTGCGTTGCGTTGCAATGAGCTTCTAGCTGTGAAGTTTTCGGACGTGAGAGATATCTACATGCTGACTACCATCCATGATGAAAGCACTGCACCTGTGGCTGTTTGGGGTCAGATTGCTGAAGTGTACAAGCCTGTGTGCATTTTACACTAGAATAGGCACATGGGTGGTGTTGACAGAGTAGATCAGAGGTTGGAACCTTACGCTGCTCTTCGTAAGGCTTACATTTGGTACAAGAAGTTAACTTTCCATCTTTTCCACTTGGCAATTTGGATTTTTTACAATGAACTAAGTTTGTCCTTACTTTTATGATATTTTATATCGAATAAAGTATATACAACAACAACCACTTGGCAACCTTTAATGCTTTTGTTATGGTATGTTATGTTATGTTAAATTGGTCTTTTATAGCGCGCGGCTACTCCAATAGAGTGTCCCGGCGCTTTTATTGACAGCCAGAAACAGACAAACACAACACAATGAGATAAAAACAGAGCAGTAAGAATAAAAACAGAACCAGCAATAGGAAAAGGAGCACACTAAAGGGCAAAGGGCCATGTTTTGAGGCCCTTCCTAAAAGTCAGTAAATTAGATGTGCTGCGTAATGTTTTGTTGTGTTCCAGGAGTCTTGTCCAGAGTCAAAGATGACTTTTGCTAAGTTTCAGGAGTCTGTAATAGGCAGCCTTCCTTTAGAGGAACAGGCAAGTGTTCCTAGAGTTGGAGTGGTGGAAGATGTTGCTAGATTGAAAGATCGCCTCTTTCCTGATCACATTCCTGCCACACCCTCAAAAGACTTTTCCAGTAGGAGATGTAGAGTCTGTTGGCGAAGTGGTATGCAGAAGGAGACTTGTATGTACTGTCCTGAGTGTCCTTCTAACCCTGGGCTGTGTGTGCCTGATTGTTTTAAATTGTACCACACGCAAAATAATTTTTGGGAGCATCCATGAGTGGTTAAGTGAACTGCCTGGCCTCTATTTTTTAATATTTTTTGTTCAGTTTCAAGGTTGGCATTTGTGTAGTGTATTTAGTTTCAGATTTTATGTTAGTAGATTTGTATCTATTTGCAATTTGTTTGTGTTTTCTTATTTATATAAAAAAATCCTAAATGTGATGGCGGTGTGCGTGGAGTGGTGCTTGTCTGGGGGTGTGCGTGGTCTGGAGCTTGGCTGGCGGGGTGTTGGGATTTGCGCTTGGCTGGTGGTGTGCGTGGACTGGCGCTTGGCTGGTGGTGTGTTTGTAGTGGCACTTGGCTGGCGGTGTGTTTGGACTGGCGGTTGGCTAGCGGTGTGCGTGGACTGGTGCTTGGCTGGCGGTGTGGTGTGCGTGGACTGGAGCTTGGCTGGCAGCGTGAATGGACTGGCACTTGGCTGGCAGTGTGGTGTGCATGGACTGGTGCTTGGCTGGCCATGTGCGTGGACTGGTGCTTGGCTGGTGGTGTGCATGGACTGGCGCTTGGCTGGCAGTGTGTTTGTACTGGTGCTTGGCTGGCAGTGTGCATGAACTGGCGCTTGGCTGGCGGTGTGGTGTGCATAGACTGGTGCTTGGCTGGCCTTGAGCGCGGACTGACGCTTGGCTGGTGGTGTGCGTGGACTGGCGCTTGGCTGGCAGTGTGTTTGTACTTGCGCTTGGCTGGGTTTGTGTTTGGACTGGCGCTTGGCTGGTGGTGTGCGTGGACTGGCGCTTGGCTGGTGGTGTGCGTGGACTGGCGCTTGGATGGCGGTGTGGTGTGAGTGGACTGGCGCTTGGCTGGCGGTGTGTGAGTAGTGACTAGCTGCTGGTCACTATACACACTGCTAGCCAAACACCACTCAATGCAATCTATGAGCTGGTGTGGTTGCTGTGTCAGGAATGTAGGCGTGTGATGGGGCCGCGAATGGCGCTGTCTCCTGGTGTGAGTGTTGTAATGTGCTGGCGTTGTGAATGGTTTTGTATGTGTCACACGTATGAAAGGTGTATGAATGGCCTGTAAAGAGGTTGGTGCCTTGTTGTGGCTTTACAGCACACGAGCTGTGAGTCATTGGTTCAGTTTCTTGTCCTTTCAATTAACATCATTTTTGTGAAATCTCTGGTTAATACAACTGTATATACTGAACCATCACTCGCCCTCGTGCCAAATCCAACCAGTATGTATGTGTGCTTGAGGAATAGGTGGCGTGCATAAAAATGTGTCTTTTCTGTTTTTGTCAAGCAAGGTGTTCCTTGTCCTTTTTTGTAAATGTTGTAATGTGTTGGTTTTGTGCCTGGTGGTGTGAATGGTCTTGTGTGTATCATGTATGAAAGGTTAGTGAATGGCCTGTAAAGCGGTTGGTGCCTTGAAGTGGCTTCACAGCTCACGAACTGCGAGTCACTAGTTCAGTATTTTGTCCTTTCAACTATTGACAGTGCATTTCATTTTTGTGAAATCTCTGGTTAATTCAACTGTATATACTGAACAATCACTCACCCTCATGCCAAATCCAACCAGTATGTGTGTATGCTTGAGGAATAGATGGCTGTGCAGTAATCTTTGTTTGTTTTGTTTCTCTGCCAAGCTGTACATTTCATCTAACAACCACCTAACAAACTTAGTTTTTGTCGTAAATTAAACCCCTATATGATTGCATTGTGATTTCTCTCTTGTGGATTCAAACACGTTATCTTACCCTCAATGTCCTGCAAACCTCAAAATGTGACAATGACATTTACTATGCATTATTGTGCCTACATTTTCACACTGCAGAAAGTAACAACACATTTCCAACCCCCCAGCATTTCTCCAAGTATCCCAATAGAAATGGTACCTCACTTGTATTTTTATTTATTACTTATTTATTTATTTATGCATTTTTATATAGCGCAGACTTTACCCGAAGGTGTCAGAGCGCTTCACAAAAGGAACAGAAATGAAACATAATGAGAAACATTACAAAAGAACAGATTACAAAAGCATACCTTATGTTACATAAGGTAAAGTGACAATTGTGAGCAAACAAAATACATGAGGTAGTAAAAATTGTGAGCAACCAAAAATACATGAGGTAGCAAAGGTAATAGTGACAATTGTGAGCAAACAAAATACATGAGGTAGTAAACATTGTGAGCAACCAAAAACATGAGGTAGTAAAAAGTGCACAAGAGGAAAAAGTGACAAGTGTGCAATTACAAGAGAAAACAAAGTATAATTTGAGGTATAATACTGCAATAAGTATATAATTACTCAGGCACAAGAACAAGTGTTGCGCAGGCAAAGGTGGCACTTGTGCAAGTATCAAAGGTAAAAACATGTGAGCGGTAGCAAACCGTGTGTTACAAGGGCAAAGTGGTGTGTGCATGTTACAAAAGGGCACCAAACACAAGTACATGGAAAATACTGCAAAAAGGCAGACACTCCAACCCCAGGAATACACTGGGAAGGCACTTCCATGGTCATGGAAAGTAGAATTTATCAGTAGTGGGAAGTCTTCCTCCAAATAACACGAGGACGTGAACTACTTTTGGAGGTGTCTCTGGAGGAGGAGAACTTTGAGGTCCCTTTTGAAGGCCTGGGAGGAGGCGGTGGTCCGGAGCTGAGGCGGAAAGGAGTTCCAGATTCTCACTGTGTTGCCTGAAAAGGATTGGGCCATTGTTCTCTCCTTCTTGAAAGTGGGAGGTTCAAGCAGTAGATTGTCCGCATTGCGTGAAGGTGTAGAGCCTCCAGAGAGTTTCAGTTTATTCGCCAGGTAGCGAGGAGAGGAGGAGTGCATGGCTTTGTGGGTGATACAAGCGGTCTTGTAGATAGCTCTAGCCTCGAAGGGAAGCCAGCGGAGGCTGGATAACATCGGTGTGATGTGATCGCTTCTTTTTGCCCCATAAATGAAGCGAGCTGCTGAATGGAAAACAGACTTAAGTGGGGACAGGTGAGATTTGGGGAGGCCAGTAAGAAGAGAATTGCAGTAGTCTAGTCTGGAGAGGACCAGCGATTGCACCAGGGTTATAAGGTCCTGCTCTGGGAAGAAGCGTCGGATTCCCCAAAGAAGGCGCAGTTGGTAACGAGCAGATTTTGCAATAGAATTGATGTGAGGAGTTAGATTGAGTTTTTTGTCTAGAATTACACCAAGGGATTTTGCGCTGTCGACAATGATGGGTTTATTGTTTAGTAGATTCATCTGATCCATCCATGATTGAACCGGGGGAGGAGAGAGTGAGGAGGAGAAGAGGAGAAATTCAGTTTTGGAGGGATTCAGAATCAGTTGATGAGTTGACATCCAGTTTTGGATGGAGTCCAGAGTAGAGCTTAGGATGGAGAGATCATGAGTGGAGGCAACCTTGAGGTAGAGTTGAGTGTCGTCTGCATAGAGATGATAGTGAATCCCGGATTTGTTTAGGAGGTTTCCCAGTGGTTCTAAGTAGAGATTGAACAATGTGGGTGCAAGTATAGAGCCTTGAGGAACACCCTGACCTACCGCCATAGGAGAAGAAAGACTGTTCGCTATTTTGATCATTTGGGATCTGTCAGAGAGGAAGGATGCAAACCATTTAGGAACAGTGCCCTCCATGCCCATTCTCTGTTGAAGGATATTGAGGAGGGTGTTGTGATTGACAGTGTCAAAGGCTGCAGAAAGGTCAAGGAGAATTAGAAGACAGGACCCCCCCGAATCGAGTATCCTCAGCGCGTCATCAACCACTTGCAGTATGGCTGTTTCAGTGCTGCAGTTTTGGATGAAGCCGGACTGACAATTGTCAAGAAGATCATTGTCCTTGATATGACGAGAGAGTTGTTTTGCTACACATCTTTCTGTGATCTTCGCAAGAAAGGGAAGGTTAGTGATGGGGCAGAAGTTGTTGAGGTCCTTCGCATCAGCAGTGGGCTTTTTAAGCAGAGGGGTGACCTGCCCAGTTTTGAAGGATACAGGAAGGGAGCCTTGCCAGAGGGAGAGGTTGATCAGAGTGGTCCAATAGGAAAGGGAATGGGTATAGAAGTCAAAGGCAATGGCACTGGGGATAGGGTCAAGAGAATGGTTGGAGGGCTTTGTTTCGCGTATGCACTTGAGAAGGGCATCTTCAGATATGGGGTCAAAGCTCTGCCAAATGGCTAAGGATTTGCGCTCCTCTGGAGGTGTAGGATGAGCGACCTGATCCACAAGTGATTTCACTTTTTCATTGAAGAAAATAGCGAAATCCACTGCTATCTTAGTAAAATCCTCCACCTCGGAGGATGGGGGAGAGCAGCTCGGAATGTTGATGAGATCAAATAGTTTTTTGGGTCTATTTTTGGCGTAGTCAAGGAGGGTTTTAAAGTGCGCCACTTTCTCAAGGAAGATATGCTTGTGGTACTTGGATCTTGCTGTGCGAAGCATGGCTAAATTGTCTGTGGAGGGCACTTGCCTCCATTGCTTCTCCAGGAATCTTAGCTGCTTCCTTTCCTCATAAAGGGATTTGTTGAACCAAGGTGCTGAGGGAGTGGGCCTTATCCTTATGCTTTTGAGTGGAGCGGCGTTATTAATTTCAGCTGCAAAAACTGTGAGGCATTGGGAGGTGAGATCATCAACAGCTATGTTCGGGTCTAGCCTTGGAAGTGATAGCAAAGCTGATTCACAGAGGGGACCGACATCAATATTTTTGGCATCCTGGAACCAGGAGATGGCCCTCTTGGGTTGGCCAAGAGTTATGGAGTGTGTTGAAGAGAGAATGGGATGAGGTGGTGGTCAGACCAATCTACAGGGATTGGGGTAGTGGTAGAAAGCATGCCTGCTTTAGAAATAACAAGGTCCAGGATTGCGCCCTTAGAGTGGGTTGGTTCAATGCAGTGTTGGATAAGATCGTTGGTAGAGAGGAAGGTGGCCAGAGAGTTCGCAGAGGAGTCTTGCGGTACGCCCCAGTGGAGATTGAAGTCCCCCACGAAGGTCTGATTGTCACTCTGTGTGTATTGGTCGCTGATGAAGTCAGTGAGATCTTCTATAAACAAAGGGCCACTACGAGGCGGGCGGTAAATGATATGGAATCTGAGCGGTGCACGGTGTTTCAATTGATGCTCAAGAGAAAGGCATTCAAAGGTGAGGGAGGAACTGATTGGAGAAGCCTTAAGTTGAAGGGCGTTTCTAAAGATGACTGCAACACCTCCCCCCGTGTTGTCAGTTCTGTCATTCCTAAATATGGAATAACCTGTGGGTAATAGGAGATCAAACATAGAGTGAGAGGTGTCTTTGAACCAGGTCTCTGTGAGGAAGAGCATGTCAAGTTTGTGAAGGGTGATGGTATCGGAGATTTCAAGTTTGTGTTTTACTGCAGATCTGCAGTTGTGAAGCATAGAGCGCAGCTCTGTCAAGACTGTTTTGGTGACGGGCGCACTTGGGCTCTGAAGGGTGATCAGGATATTGTACTTATGTGGGGGTGCTCGGGAAGGTTTAGGTGGATGCTTTGTTCTGACAGATGTGATGGTCGGAATAGTGTCGATAGTGGGGTTGCTAGGGTATGTCTGTTGAAGAAGGGTGGCGTTCAAGGGCTTGTGTGAGTTAACGACGTTTGCAGACGAGAGGTTGAGCTTGGCTGTATTGGGGTGAAGGGGCGAGGTGCATCTCATGGGAAGTTGGGAGGGAGTAGAGGTGCATGGATGGGTGGAGATCTTAGAGCATTAAAGTGAAATGGCAGCTGTAAGCTGGGAGATGGAGGTGATCAGAGAGCCTAGCGTATTTTCCAGTGAGAATGAGGCATAGCACGGAAGGTTGGGTGGCTCGATTGAGACAAGGGGGGGTGGAATTGGTGGTGGAAGGCAGGGAGAGGTAGAGGGACAGGAGGTAAGTTGGGGAGAGGTGGGGGGACAGGAGGTAAGTTGGGGTGTGGGGTTCACAGGTGGAGTAAGTGAATTGGGCATTAAGGGAGAGTTGTCATTGTTGGTGTTGCAAGAGAGAGAGGAGTTAACAACAAATTTAGAGGGAGAAAGGTGCGGAACACGGTGGTAGGGAGGTAGGAGGGGGGAGGCCTGAGTAGCGTCATGGGAATGTAGGAGGTTTGGGAGGAAACGAGGTGCAGTGGTTGTGGAGGTCCTGTCAGTTAGGAGAGGTGGCAGTGAGGGAACGGTCACCTGGCAGAGTGAGGGGGGTTGAGAGGAAGGGGGGTTGAGGAAGGGAAGTGGTCCTGCTGGGCCCGAGGGAGGGAGATGGAAGGGGTTACTAGGAGGGGAAAGGGGGTGGTGCAGCAGTACTGGAGGAGTAGGAGGGAGGAGAGTGATGCAGTGGGAATGTGGCAAAAACGGGATGAATGGCGAGGGGATGAAGGGGTGGAGAGGAGGGATAGAAGGGGAGCATAGGGAAAGTTAATTGGGGGAGAAGGTTGGAGGAGAGGTGGACTAAGAAGGGGGTGATAGGGAGAAGTATGGGGGAGGAGAAGAGATTGGACTATCGTGATAGTGCAGATGGGACAAGGAGCGTATTAGCTAGTGGTAAGGCTGAGGTAATGTGTGAGGGGACATACTGTGAGGGGGGAGGAATAGGAGATGAGGTAAGTTGGGGCGGGGAGGGAAGAGGGCCAACCTGTGCTTTTTGAGAGTGCAGCCAATTGGAGTGGGGTGCGGGTCGGCGGTGGAGAAAGGGAGTAATGGGTGGAGCTGGAAGGAGAGACAGGGGGAAACCCGGTTGCAGAGGAGCGGAGTAAGGAGGGGAAGAGGTGGTCAAAGAGCGAGAGGCAGGTGTCTTTGCCTTGGATCATGACAGTACCGTTGTTATAGAGTGAGATAGTGAGGTAGCCATTGAAGCACTCAGAAGGGGAAATTTTTTGTTGTTTCCCATAAGGGATAGAGGAGGAGGACGTTGAGGTATTTGTAAAAACTGTTGGACCAAGAGGGGGTGTCGCGAGTGAAGAAAATTAAATCGTTTTTGAGCCTCCCAAGGCAACCATTGTAAAATTGATCAACAAAAGGGGAGTCCGGGAAACGTTCAATAGTGTTATGCTTCAGTCGTTTTATTATAGCTTTAGACTGGTCGGGAGGATAAATGATTTTGTAGGAATTGGCTCCAGACTTAACTCGAGAGGTGGCCATGTTGGGAGGATGAGGCGAAGAAGGGTGGGGGAGGGATGAGAGGGATGTTATTGGGAAAGCGGTGGTGAGGAGAAATAAAAGGGCAAAACGGGGGCGCATAATCCAAACGTTTATGGTGAGGTAACCGAGTGAATGTGCCGTCAGGGAAATGAGGTGGGAATTTGTTGGGCCCTTCATCTAGGAGTATGAGGTGCCACCTAGCACTAGATAAAAGTTACAAGGGAACTATTTGCAAATAGTAGGGATCCATCACAGAGCAAAAACAGACAAAGTAGAACAGAATAAAAATGACCACCCAGTGACTATTGGAGAACACTGAACTTAGTACCAGCCTGCTAATAGAACCATATTCGGTACCAGCCGCCATGTATGCCCAAGTTCTCAACAGACAACTATATGACCTTAAGCTCCTATGAGACACTAACGTTAGGGCAAAGAGCATAGGGTGGATCCCAAATTGATTAGCAATGTCTAGAAAATGCACAGCAACCTCGTCATCTTCAGACCACCTCTGATGCAGCAGGAGTCATGACTCAATTTGAACTGTCCCCACAGAGAAAGTTGCTTAATAGCTGCAGCAGGCACTACTAGATGTGCACCTGTGAAAAGGTCTAATCAATGCAGCTGGCATTACTTGCTGTACATCTAATTGATGGCCTAGACGGTGCAGCTGGCACTACTTGCTGCGTAGCTGTAAAAGGCCTAGACGATGCAGCTGGCACTACATGCTGCGCAGCTGTAAAAAGGGCCTAGGCGATGCAGCTGGCACAACTTGCTGCGCAACTGTAAAATGCCTAAACGGTGCAGCTGGCACTACTTGCTGCGCAGCTGTAAAAAAGGCCTAAACAATGCAGCTGGCACTACTGGCTGCGCAGCTGTAGGAGGCCTAAACGGTGCAGCTGGCACTACTTGCTGCGCAGCTGTAAAAGAGGCCTAAACGATGCATCTGGCACTACTTGCTGCGCAGCTGTAGGAGGCCTAAACGGTGCAGCTGGCACTACTTGCTGGGCAGCTGGAAAAGGCCTAAACGGTGCAGCTGGCACTATTTGCTGCGCAGCTGTAAAAGTGTTAAAAATAAATACCACACAGTTAAAGAGTTAAGCGGATGGCGATTATGATGGAAGAATGCATTTCTCGCAGATGCCCGCAGGGCTGTCCGGTTACTGCAGGAAGCACTGGCCGTGAAGATGACCCCTCTGGAAGACAGGCTGTGTGCTCACTTAATACAGCTCAGTAATAGGGAGTAAGTAATCTGGAACACAGGCTGTGAAATCACTTAATACAGCTCAGTAATTAGGCATGCAGGTGCGTGCTGTGCGCGGCGTCGAGGCGCTCAACCTGCTCCCAGCTCTCCACCGTGTTGAAGGGCAAGCTCGTGTCCATGAAAGATCAGACAGAGACAGTGATTAAAATGTGCCAAGGGCCCCTGCAAATAACATTAGGGGTGCAATTAGCTGCTCCAAGGGCACAAGCTCGGGCGAGGAGCACTGATAATGGCAATGTAGAGAGCAGTCTCTAATTCCTCCATCTTAAGGTCAGGCATTCATGAGTGGACATGGGCTTCTTACAGGCAATAGGAATCAACGAGCGGCCAGCATAACAACTAGGGCTGAATTTTATCCCCACTACTAGTGGACTCATTGCACTGGACATTGGTATGAGAATGACAGGCTGGGGGACAGGTTAAGAGGCATCCTGCACTGAACGCTGCGCCATTTTGAAGTCAGGCGTCACCCGAGTGGGGTACACATCATATCCCTAGTGAAGCAAATTCCTCCATAAAAGCCCGGGTAGAGGTTGCCTGGCCCGGGGTCGACCAACCATCTATCTGTACCCCTTCTACGGCCCCCGGCTGACCTCTGGCACCTCCTGACCAGCCAATATCGCCGTGAACAGGTCCCGACGGCCGGAGCCCACCGGCCCAAGATGGCAGCCGCCGCTTAAGCTGAAGCCGAGTGCCACCTATGGAGCTGCTGCGGCCCGCACCCAATCTCCGGCACCTCTAAATTACTGGGTCGAGTGTTCAAGAGGCGATCCCCAGCAGATCCAGCCTAGTTTCGAGCCGCTGGCTCCCACAGGTGAGGAGCGGGACGACCCGTATCGGCCACCCCCACCTGCCCGGCACCAATGTCTGGGCGAGTCCCCGGCTTGGGCCTAGCGCCGGCAATACATACAGACTCCCGGCACCGACGGCCGCTCTTTATTCTCTCGGCAGAACGGCAAGACTCCCGGCAGCACCCAACATTCACTCCGGCCCTGGGGCAGCACTCGTCATCCTCTCCTGCGCCCGGGGCCCTCTCAGCGTGCCTCAGCAGCCCTGGCAGTCAGCCCCAGCAGCATGATTTACCCGCCCTCTCTCACCGGCTTCTCAGGCAGCCGCTATCCAGTACAGGCCTCAGGTCCATGAGGTCTGCCACCCACGGTAAGCGACAGTCCTCCGCAGGCCTGAACACATCGATTTGTGCTGCGGCAGCTAACCAATCTGTTCCCTATAGCTAGAAGGTTGAATTGGCAGTATTTAGTCGGATAATTGCTGGATAATGTACTCGGCTGGCAGAGCCACTCCACCAAGCAGCCATCTTGCTGGCATTACCGCATCTGCACCGCATCTGTACCGCATCTGATAAGTAGCGGTGGCGACGACATGAAGAGGCGGCGGTGCAGTGGTGGCGACATGAAGAGGAGGAGCGGCAGGTCAGATATGGAAAGTGCTGTGTGCAGCCGAGCAGAAGCAGAGCTCTTGTATGGGTGGGCCAAGTACCCGCGGTAGGGAAGGACCCAAAACCTATTGATGCAACATCAAAATTACCTATCACAAACCAACCTGGTTTTGCAATGGGTGTCCCAGGAGTTTTTGGCCCGGAGCTTGGCGGCAATCTAGGAAAACCTACCTAACCCACATATTTCTGGAAACTAGACACCCGGGGAAGTTCAGTGAGTTATGGCTTGCAAGGGTACCCAATCATTCTCCTCCCCAGAATCCCCTGCAACCCTCAAATATTGCTGAATAATTCACTTTTTTCTCAAATTTCTGTGTGGGAAAGTTCTGGAATCTGCGTGAATCCACAAATTTCCTCCCACCCAGCGTTCCTTAGGTCTCTGGATAAAAATGTTACCTCACTTGCATGGGTAGGTCAAGAACCCACAACAGGCAAGGTCCCAAAACCTATTGAGACAACATCAAAATTACCTATCACAAACCAACCTGGTTTTGCATGGGGGGGGGGGTCCCATGAGTTTTTGGCCCGGAGATCGTCAACCATCTAGGGAAAATCACCTAACCCACACATTTCTCAAAACTAGACACCTGAGGGAGTCAAGCGAGGTATGATTTGCGTGGGTCCTCCATCTTTCTCCTACCCAGAATCCCCTGCAAACCTCAAATTTAGCCAAATAATTCACTTTTTTCTCAAAAATTCTATGTGGGAAAGTTCTTGAATCTGCGTGGATCCACAAATTTCCTCCCACCCAGCGTGGTCAAGGACCCGCGACAGGCAAGGGCCCAAAACCTATTGAGACGACATCAAAATTACAAATACACAAATCACAACTACCCCTGGGCATAGTACTACACTACGGCATATTACATATAGCACAGTACTTAATCACAGCGTAGCAGTTAAATCAACAACATCCTCAGATGCTTTGATAAAGCAATTTTACATGCTAAAAAGCATATAACCAATTCCCAAAAGTGAACTTTTTCAATTAAAACATTAGGCAATGAGAGAGGTTATCATTTTGGGGTTTTCCCTAACCTAGGGGGAGGACAAAGCAGATGCTCTGAACACAAAGAGCATAAACAAAAAGCACATCTTGTTGAACTTCGGTGGTGGTCCCATCCTCTTAGGACCACCCCAAGCACAGTTATTGGTAAAAAAAAATCCCAATCAAAGGCCCTGCAAAGCATTATGGGACAGGATAAGCAGTGGGCAGTGAATATTATGGTATCCAATATCAAAATAATTCTGCAAAGAACTGCAGTTCAACTAGTCGTTACTAGATGTCCCTCACGAGTTAAATGCAAAGCATTGAAATTATTCTTACATCAAGCTGCAGTTCCACTAGTCGTTACTAGATGTCCCTCACGAGTCAAATGCAAAACCATTGAAAACCTTTCATCAAGCATTTGCATTTGACTCGTAAGTAACCCTGGGCGGAGTTGGCGGAGTGGGGCTTCGCGGAGCTACGCGAAGTGGGCGAGAAACTACGCCCACCTCCGCACTCCGCGTAGCCCCACTCCGCAAACACCACTGGCCGCCAGCCCCGCCACCCGCCTCCCTCCCGCCCTCCCTAAATACTTTCAAATAAAGTAATCAAATAATTAAAAAAGCACTTACCTTGTCCGCCGCTGCCCGCCGCATCCCAGGGGCTCGTTATCTTCCGTCTTCCGTCTTCTTTAGTAATGCGCATGCGCGGGCGGCCGCGCATGCGCATTTTCTCGTGAAAATGCGCATGCGCGGCCGCCCGCGCATGCGCATTACTAAAGAAGACGGAAGATAACGAGCCCCGGGGACGCGGCGGGCAGCGGCGGACAAGGTAAGTGCTTTTTAAATTATTTGATTACTTTATTTGAAAGTATTTAGGGAGGGCGGGAGGGAGGCGGGTGGCGGCCAGCTACGCTCCGTCTGCGGAGCGTGCGTAGTGCCGCCTGGCTACGCCAGCTCCGCAAAATGTGGAGTAGGCGGCACTACGCACACTCCGTGCACGGAGCGTAGCTGGCCGCCCACCGTTACTCGTAAGGGACATCTAGTAACCACCAGTTGAACCGCAGCTCTTTGTAGAATTATTTTGATATTGGATACTATATAATATTCACTGCCCACTGCTAATATCATCCCATAATGCTTTGCACGGCCTTTGGTTTGGAATGTTTTTTTGCCAATAACTGTGCTTTAGGTGGTCCTAAGAGGAAGGGATCACCACCGAATCGTTCAAAAAGATGTGCTTTTTGTTTCCAAAGCATCTGCTTGGTACACCCCCTAGGTTAAGGAGGATCCCAAAATCATCACCTCTCTCACTGCTTGCTAATTTTTCAGTTTCACTTTTGTGAAAGTTCTATATGCTCTTTAGCATATAAAGATAGAGATACTTATTTTATCATAACTGTCACTGTGCAGAATGCCATTTGCAATTATTTTCAATTATTTCACAATGCAGTCAAGTACAGAGCGCCATCAGCTACGCTACGCAGCACTACGTGTAGTTCAAAGTGTACTACGGAAGCTATGTGTAGTGCTGCTATGTAAACTACGCCCAGGGTTAATCACAACCCAACCTGGTTTTGCATGAAGGGTCCCATGAGTTTTTGGCCCAGGGCTCGGCGGCCATCTGGGGAAACCTACCTAACCCACACATTTCTGGAAAGTAGATATCCAGGGGAGTCCAGCGAAGTATGTTTTGGAGAGTCCCCCATCATTCTCCTACCCAGACTCCCCTGCAAACCTCAAACTTTGATGAAAAATTAACTTTTTAATCAAATTTCTGTGTGGGAAAGTTCTGGAATCTGCGTGGATCCACACATTTCGTGCCACCCAGCATTTGCCCAGGTCTCCCAATAAAAATGGTACCTTACTTGTGTGGGTAAGCATAGTGGCTGCAAGAGGGAAATGGCCCAAATTGTACTGTGGAGACTTCAAAATTACCTATAGCATAACTACCTGGTTTTGGGGGGGACCTGAGATTTTGGCCCCCGGGCTCGGCGTCTATCTTGGGAAAGTACAAAACCCAAACATTTCTAAAAACTAGACACACGGGGGAGTCGAATGAGGTATGACTTGCATGGATCCTCCAACGTTTTCCTACCCAGAATGCCATGCAAACCTCAAATTTTGCTGAAAAAACCACATTTTTAACATATTTTTGTGTGGAATCACCATACCGGCACAAATGTCCTACCACCCAGCGTTCCCCGTGTTCTCCCGAGTAAAATGATACCTCACTTGTTGCCGAACTTTGAGGTTTACAGGGGATTCTGGGTAGGAGAATGATGGGGGACCCATGCAATCTCTGGACTCCCCCGAGTGTCTAGTTTCCAGAAATGTGTGGGTTTGATAGGTTTCCCTAGATGGCTGCCAAGCCCTGGGCCAAAAACTCAAGGGACCCTGTTGTGAACCATTTTAGGATACTATTGTAAATTTCCCGATTCATGCTCTTATATAGGTATAAATCACTATGTCCTTATATAGGCATAAGAAGCATAACCATATTTAGTCATAGCTCATGCAGTCCAAATATGGCAGAGTTACTTCCACTAGTGCTGAAAATCTACACCGATTTCTTGGAAAACTCGGCTTCAGCAGCTAGGGACTTTCCTTTGCTCAAGAACTGACTTGGCCAAGAACTCATGGAGTTTTCAAAAAACTGAGGGGCATATTACCAAGCCTGGCGATATTAGATTATCGCCGCTAAGCGGCGATAATTATATCGCCCTATTAGCAAGCTGTAGCTAACTGATGTTAGCA
This sequence comes from Lissotriton vulgaris, assembly GCF_964263255.1. Taxonomy (NCBI): domain Eukaryota; kingdom Metazoa; phylum Chordata; class Amphibia; order Caudata; family Salamandridae; genus Lissotriton; species Lissotriton vulgaris. The sequence continues at coordinate 2,126,555,620 of NC_141685.1, forward strand.
ACAGCTTTGTGGCGATAGCGAGTGGTTTGGGGCCAACTTTGCATGTCAGCGATATTTATCACTAATGACATACAAAGTGGGCGTACCCAACCTGTTAGCGACTAAAAACAGTCACTAACATCGCTATCGCCTATTATCAACGCAGGCGTAGCGATGGAAATATTTGCGCTAAGCGCGAATATCTCCAAAAGCTAATGCCTGCTCAGACCAGTTCTTAGCCATTATATCCAATCGGAGGTGGATATTATGGCTAAGACCCTATTGGCGTTAATGCGTGAATATTGCTGTATTCTCAACGATATTCACGCTTTTCGGCGCTATCGCAGGGTATTTTATCGCTTTAGAGATAAAAGTTGCTAATTGCATGTTATCTCTGCGATAATATCCGGCGATGCTTGGCGATAAAAAAAAACCTGCTAAGCCCATTTAGCGATAAATATCGCTAGTTGTTGGTAATATGCCCCTGAGAGTCTTTAATGATGTTATTATGTCCACCTTTACGTCAAACTCTGAAACTTCAAGGTATAAATATGCCCACTCTCGCCTTAGCGAACACACAGTGATTTGGAGTAGTTCGGCTATCTACTTGCCCGACACATCTTGCTACAGCAAGTTCCGAAGGAAGCCGACCCTCCAACAGACGCAATGAGAGAGACGGTGTCTTTTCTCTTGCCGAGAAATCCAGCTCTAGTGTTTTCAAGCTACACCTGCGGGTTGCTGGGAAATCGATTCCTGAGCCTGACCTTCTTCATTTCAAACTAAGGAGCTGATTAGACCCTAAGAGAAATCTTTGACAGATTCTTGGCAAAAATAATACTACATTTATGCTACACCTCACTTACTTCTTCCCTCGTACTAAGCTTAGGTTAGGTACATCGGAGTAGGCGTATTTTAGAAGCACCAGTTGAGTACTTTTACCCTCTGTTATTTATGTATGTATTTATCTATGGTTTAGGAACCATACAAGGCTCTTACAGTATTATTTTATTTTACTCTTTATACTGTATGCATCATATTTTACAACCAGTTTTACAATTGTAGCTGTTCATTTCTTATGCTTGAGAAAGAAGACTGTTTAATGAAACCTTTTATTGAAAATGCCCGTCTACCTATTTCTCTGCACCTCTGGTGAAACAAAGCTTGCACGATTGACTGAGTCAATCTATTGTTTCCACAACTCTGGAGAACAGGTTATTCTTGGGGAAACAAAGTTGTCATGTTTATGCGGTTGTCAGAAACTAATCCCTTCTTGTGAATTCGAGAAAGTTTCTAGTGACCTCTGAACTAGCTGGCACTCACAATTAAGTCTAATATATTCGATAGAGACCTAGTAGACCTCAGTACTACGTTTAACCTATAGGATATATTATTCCAATGCGCAGAGCAAATTGGGAATATAGGAACTACACTACATGACGCCCAACATTTGGTAACACACTAATTTAACGCTAGATACTAGAGTAACTCAGTCGTGCTTTTCACAGAGAACCCTTTTATCCCTTAAAAACTCCAATAGACGTCTGGAGTGGGTTAAAGGATGAAAATATCTGCCATAAGCTGAGTAGGACGAAAAATCCTATGTATTAATTTTGGTTTTTTCAACGTTGAAGGATACAGTGTTCCAAAATATTGTGCACCTAATCTTTGTTTCCCTGAAACTTGCTCTGTAAACTTTCATTAAACAATGTCGAATAACGACAACAACGCGACCGGTGGAGCTGCAGCAGCACACCAGCCAGGTCTTGACACAACAGGCTTTAGTGAAGCCGACGATGATACTATAATCACCCCAATAAATGTAAGGAACACCGTAACTATAAAGCTCATAACAAATGGTGTATCATCGAGAGGTGGTAGAGTAATATTTGTTATAGAGGCACATGAGTATCGGCAGACAGAGGTATTCTATTCATGGATTCTGTTTCCTACAGCAAATCCAGTAACACATGAGTTCCACTACTACAAAGTAGAGGAACCTCCAGCGGAATACGTTCCTTTTGAGGGCATTGAAATTCCACTTACTTACCAAGAGCATCAGCTCTGGTTTAAAGGTGCCCTACAACATCAAAATCAAATTACCAGGCTCGGTCCACTAGGTAGACCAGGAGCAACATGGCCGGCACTAGCCAGCTATTCACCACATCCAGCCATAGAACAAATGACAGGTCCAGAACTGTTAGCTCAGCTAAAACAATTCATTAAAATACATAGACAATTGGTACAATATGTCATGCGGACATTAACGGTCCAACCTGCTATAAGAATTCCACAGCACACCCCTCATCAGGGGAATACAAACAAAATCACACCTCAGACTATACAGTCAGTCATCAGTAAGTTGCCCGCAAAAAGGACCAAATTCCATTCTGGTTAGCCCAGAAAATTACTCAAATAGAGGCAGTATTTCCCGATAGCACACCTCATGAGAAACACAGGACTCTAACAATCTGTTTATCAATGGGGATTGCACCACACCTGGAGGACTGTGACACTTAGGGTACAGTCTTTGCTTCAATTTACACAAAAACACATGGTGACCCATCTATGGCAGTGATACCTGACGTTCTGAGACAGATTCAAAATGAATACGGTCCAGAACCAGCCTTGAATCTTGGTATGAAATTATAGAAAGAATTCAAATAAGTCTCAGCTTTTTATTAGCTAACATTAAAGGTGAAACAGCATCCGTGGCAATCCGCCAAAAATTAAAAGAACTCAATATTACTGAGCAACCGTATGAACTTGCCAGAATTATTGAAAAATCCTATGAAGAACTAGGAAGAGATAGTTTGGGAGGGAAACCTGTAAAGCCCGAATTAACAGAAAATCCTGAAAATGTTTTTATCAAAAACAATCTAACTACTCCTAAAAATAATTAGGAAAATAGTAGACAGTCACTTCCTAAAGAGAAGCACTCTCAGAGGTAGATCTCCACAAAAGCAGCCTTCTGAAAAGAGGCATAACCTTAGAAATTGGGATAATATAAGAAAACCTGATAGATATCAAGATACTGATACACAATCCACTTGTACCTTTCAGACTTCCTCACAGAAATCCGAAAGAAGAGGACGATCAGAACACAAAGAAGAACGTGTGAAGTCCAAAGACGATCAACACGTTCCAAAAAATAAGAAAACTCAATTCTCCAAAAAGAAGGTAGAAAGTATTAAAATCAGACATGCTCAGGATCTTGAGGACACAACTTAAGAATGGGGAGTGAGCCCAGACAATGCTGGACAGTGCAGCAGAGGTCACCATAGCTCACAGGATCCTGAAAGATCATCTGGAGACAGTGTATCTGAATGAATGCATTCAGGTTGAAACTGCCGACACCAGGGTTAGTGTGCCCCAAATGTTATATGAAGTAACACTCCGGATAGAGGGGGACATAACTAGAAAAATAAAAACACTCTTTTGGGAAAAACTATCTAAGGGTTATGACATCCTTCTGGCTGGAAAAGACTGGCCACCTGAATTTGTCAGGGAGTGCCCAAATGGCGAAGAAATATTCATGCCAGCCTTCACAAACCATATTCCCATTCATAAAAAATACACCTATGCCAGAAAATGGGCTGTGGCCCAGGCTCCAGCATTATATAAAATTCATGTGGGATGAGATGAGAACTCTCCTCACCATAAAATACAGTTAAATAATTAACCTACTGCTCAGAGGCAGTACCCAGTAAAGCAGAAAGCTAAAAGACATGTCATGGAGATCTTAGATCAACTTGAATACCAGGGGGTGATTGAAACATGTACCTCGTCCATGAACAATCCTTTGTATCCTGTCTCCAAACCAGATGAATCGTATCGTCTAGTGTTGGGTTACAGACATTTAAACTCTTGTTGCAAAACTTTTGCAGTACAAAATGCACACAGTGCAGCACTGATAAATAACATTGTGCGCAAAAAAAACCCAGACATTTCAAGCGGTTTCTTTATCACACCAGAAAGCAGGTATTTGATTGCTTTCTCAATATTGGGGACACAGCGTCAATTTTACCGACTCCCCCAAGGATTCAAGAATAGTCCAGGGTTATTTTCAGCCAGAGTAACAGAGTTACTACAAACGTATGATGATGAGACATTATCTTATGTCGATGACATCTATCTTACAGATGATGATTTGGACAGGCATTTGAACAGGGTGAACACCATAATACTTGGATTCGGCTCGGAAGGGTATGAATTCAACTTTAAAAATTCAAGAATTGCCCACCTCAACGTCCAATTCTTGGGATACGAACTTTCAAGTGAAGGCAAAAGCTTAGCAGCCAACTTTTTAGAAAAATGTGTGCTGCTCCAACCTCCAGAAATGCTGAAAAACTTTCAGTCAATTCTAGGATTCCTAAACTTCGGAAGAACTTACATTCTGAATTACACAGAAAGGGTTAAACCTCTCTACGAACTAATCAAACCTGATTTCAAACCTAATAATTGGACTCAAAAACACACAGAAATTTTGCGTTCAGTACAAACAGACATGTTGGCAACAACACACTTACAAACACGCGACAATGTACGCAACCTTGTAATCTGAATCATCCCAGGGAGATGCGGATTCACGTACCTAACCTTTAATAAAGGTGAAAAGGTACCAATAGCTTACAAGTCACAATTGTACACACAAGCTTAAATAAATTTCACTTCCACAGAAAATATTCTGACAGCTGGTCAAACTGCTGTAGCAAAGGAGAGAGCCCTCGCACAGGGTAAATGCATTAAAGTCGTTACACCTGTACCTGCCTTAGAGGCAGTTACGAAGGCAAGCATTCCAAATGCAAAAGCTCTACATCTGAGATGGATACAATGGGTTAATTCTCTTGCTGCGACAGACGTTGAATACGTTTTTGACCCTCACTTGAAAACACAAGAACTTCTCTAATACGAACAAGAATGTCCTCTACCTACTGAAATTCTTCCTCTAGATCATTACTGCTGTATAATATGTACAGATAGATCAGCACAGCCCGCAATTGGGGGTAAACAAGCTTATAGTGCTGTGTGCGCGATTGTTAAAGGTCGCTGGCGCAATGGTAAATTCCGACCTATGGTCACAAAAACTCAATCTCTAGGAGACTGTACGGCTCAGTGAGCTGAACTACAGGCTTTCAAGATGCCGCTGGAAAATACCAATCGTGAATTCCCCACGCTCATAGTGTGCGATTCGTATTACTGCCTCCAGTCTTATAATGAATATCTGCAGAACTGGGTTCAAAATGGTTTTAAAGACACAAAAGGTGGCACAATCAAGCATAAATTACTTTGGGAACAAGTAGTTCTATTACAGAAAGAACTACAAAAGACTCACGTGATCCATACACTGAGTCATCAGCGTGATGGCGTTCACGTTAAAGGTAATTCATTGGCTGATGAAGCCGCGAAGACAGCTGTGCAAACGGCTTCCATAGCTGCAATCACTTGTTCGAAAATGAAAATAGACAGCGAAATAATGCAAGCAGTCACTGCTTCAATAAAAGACAGTGGTAAAACACTACCAAAAGGCTATCCACTCAAGTACTCATATATAACTGATGCAAATAATGTTCCGTTTGCTAGAATCCCTGGAGTGGGGTAGAGCAATCCCAAACATGGAACACAGGTTAGGACTAATCTTAGCAGCACATGAAGGGCTTGCCTCTGCACACGCAGGTGTTTCTGCCACAGTTTCATTATTAAAACAGCAATACTGGTGGCCACGCATGAGAAAATAAACCAGAAATTATGTTTTGGAATGTGAAATCTGCCAGAAAATGAATGTTTCAACAGTGAAACGCCCGACGCAGACACCCCTTCTGATTGCAGATAAACTACTAGCGTGTGTTTACCTAGACCACTGGGGTCCCCTACAAAGGGATGGCAACTATAAATATATCATGGTCGCAGTGGATTCATGCTCAAGATTCATTTGGATGTGGCCTCAGCGCTTGTCTGACACCCAAACTGTTATAAAAGATTTGCGAGTCTTTATCGGCACATACGCAATCGGCACGCTACATTCTGACCAGGGTCCTGCATTTAGGTCTAGGGATTACAAGGAGGCCATGGCCAGCTTGGGCACTGCAATGCAATTTTGGAGTCCATTCCATCCTGAGGGAAATTTGGTTGTGGGGAGAAAAAACCGTGACATAAAGCAATCTATAACAGCTAGGGTATTAGGTTCGGGTGATGGGTGGGTCAAACATCTAATAAATGTCCAACGTAGTCATAATAACCTGCCAAGAAATTCTCTGGGTGGAATCACTCCATATGAAATACTTTTTGGTACTAGAATGTTGTGAAAGTGAAAAGCCAACGACCACTGAAGAAAAACCACCTGTCCTAGCAAGACCTGTCTGGATTCCAAAGATTGGGGATCTGGGCAAGGAGAAAATAGTGGACAAGAAGGAATTTGGACCTTATTACAGAAAACCAGTGCCTGTACTAGCAAGGAATGTGGGCCTTCTTACAGAAAACCAGTACCTGTACTAGCAATCCATGGATCAAGAACAGTGCTACTGCTGCCCCTTCCTGGAAGAAAGGAGAACCAGTCTGTATCAATTGACCTGGTAAAACCACACCATGTGGCCGATAATAATTAGTAGGATCAAAGGCCTCCCAAGATGTAGCAGACAACCAAATCTTGCTACTATCCAAGACGTTCAAACTGAAAGACTCATCACCTTTGAAGATTCTAAAGCAAGAAAAAGAAGGACTATGCAACAAAGGCATGGAACTTGTGCCTCTTAAAACCCAAATAACAGTTCATCAAGAAACTCCCGTCTACAATGAAGTAGCATCTGACTATACAAACATGTCAAGGGAACAAGCAACTCCAGCGATTTCAAAGAATCCGGATGCAATACCAACTATTGACAGAACTGCCTCTGGCTATTTTATCAACTTTGATAACTTTTCTGAGGATCCTAGTGAACCTGAAACTACGCAATCAAATAAAACTTTCATGGAAATATTAACGGAACTTGGTCAAGAGCTTGCAAAAACATATCTGGTTTCACCATGGGTTGAATTTTGGATTGGATTAGGTTTATTTTATCTCCTGCTGTGGCTCATTCTTGTTTTAAGTTTGGGAAAGCTGATAGATGGAAAACACATTAAAATGGACACAGCAAATAAGAACATCAACTTACTTCTGAAGCCACACAAATCATCTCATCGTGAACAACGAGACCTGTCACCAGTGAACATCACAGCGGTTCCTCTACCTGGTGGAATAGCCTGGGATACAACTGATTATGACATTTATGGCCCTGTCAAGCTTCTAAAAATTCCACACCAATTTCATTGAGTGATTTCATTTTACCCAGCACATTCTCTGATGATTGGGACTTTGAAACTGTTAATAACATGATGGCAGACTTAGAAATGTCAGAAACATTTACAAAACATGAATACTTAGAAGGTTCGTCAAATTATGAAGAAAAGTATTGTTTTAATAATTTTGGCCATCATTACTTGCATAAATCTGCAAACCCTAGAAATTGTTAACTTATAATCAATGGGAACATTGCCCAACACCCCCAAAAGGTAGTTCTAAAACATTTATTAAGAAATGTCCATATTTTACAGGTTTTAATGTTACAAACCCAGAAAGTTTTTACTTTAAAAATATAGGGGTCCCTACCTGATTGAAAGTGCAGCTCCTGCCTTTTGCTTTTCTCCTGCCACCTCGCAGCGCCTCGCGGCTCCCGCTTCGCGGGAACCGCTCGAAGGCAAAGACTCTGTCCACTGCGGACTTGGCTTCCTGTCTCCGACGTGCATTGTGCACCAACGCGCCTTCAGGCTCCATCAGCTGACCAGCAAGGGCTGAGGCGGGACTGCGAGGACCAGCGTGCCTAGCGGCGCGGATCGGCCGCAGCTGGTCCTCTTCCCGCCCCCTCCTCCACATAAAATCTCATCGGAGTGAGTGCGCCTTGGGTCCCTACCTGATTGAAAGTGCAGCTCCTGCCTTTTGCTTTTCTCCTGCCACCTCGCAGCGCTTCGCGGGAACCGCTCGAAGGCAAAGACTCTGTCCACTGCGGACTTGGCTTCCTGTCTCCGATGTGCATTGTGCACCAACGCGCCTTCAGGCTCCATCAGCTGACCAGCAAGGGCTGAGGCGGGACTGCGAGGACCAGCGTGCCTAGCGGCGCGGATCGGCCGCAGCTGGTCCTCTTCCCGCCCCCTCCTCCACATAAAATCTCATCGGAGTGAGTGCGCCTTGGGTCCCTACCTGATTGAAAGTGCAGCTCCTGCCTTTTGCTTTTCTCCTGCCACCTCGCAGCGCCTCGCGGCTCCCGCTTCGCGGGAACCGCTCGAAGGCAAAGACTCTGTCCACTGCGGACTTGGCTTCCTGTCTCCGACGTGCATTGTGCACCAACGCGCCTTCAGGCTCCATCAGCTGACCAGCAAGGGCTGAGGCGGGACTGCGAGGACCAGCGTGCCTAGCGGCGCGGATCGGCCGCAGCTGGTCCTCTTCCCGCCCCCTCCTCCACATAAAATCTCATCGGAGTGAGTGCGCCTTGGGTCCCTACCTGATTGAAAGTGCAGCTCCTGCCTTTTGCTTTTCTCCTGCCACCTCGCAGCGCTTCGCGGGAACCGCTCGAAGGCAAAGACTCTGTCCACTGCGGACTTGGCTTCCTGTCTCCGATGTGCATTGTGCACCAACGCGCCTTCAGGCTCCATCAGCTGACCAGCAAGGGCTGAGGCGGGACTGCGAGGACCAGCGTGCCTAGCAGCGCGGATCGGCCGCAGCTGGTCCTCTTCCCGCCCCCTCCTCCACATAAAATCTCATCGGAGTGAGTGCGCCTTGGGTCCCTACCTGATTGAAAGTGCAGCTCCTGCCTTTTGCTTTTCTCCTGCCACCTCGCAGCGCCTCGCGGCTCCCGCTTCGCGGGAACCGCTCGAAGGCAAAGACTCTGTCCACTGCGGACTTGGCTTCCTGTCTCCGACGTGCATTGTGCACCAACGCGCCTTCAGGCTCCATCAGCTGACCAGCAAGGGCTGAGGCGGGACTGCGAGGACCAGCGTGCCTAGCGGCGCGGATCGGCCGCAGCTGGTCCTCTTCCCGCCCCCTCTTCCTGTTCTCCCCTTAGATAAGCTGTGGCACTAACGCGCACGCGGGACGCGCGCGGGGCGACCACCGGGGCGAAGACCGGGCAAAGAGCGGGCCGTTTAAGGCCGTTCAAGGACGGCAGAGGACGGCCCTGGCCCAGAACCCCTGCTCCCTCGCCCCTAATAACCAAAACGTCTAAGATGTCGACCATGCGCAACAGAACTAGAAGTTGCGCGAAAAAAGCTACGGCGGTAGCACAGGTGACCGGACCTATAGATCTTTTTATTTCCCGTGTACATGAGACTATTGACCAAAGTATTGTTTTATTGGAAAAGAGAGTCTCCATGGACCTTGCAAATGCTAGGCGCTCATCCTTGGGTCCTCTGGCAAATGTTAAATCACCCGCCTTGCAGACTTTGAATAATTGCTCCCTACCCATAACTATGCCTACTAATAGTGTCCCGACTGTACCAAATACTGTTGATCTATCGGTTGCCCCATCAGACTCTGACCCGTCTTTTGAAGACCTGGAGGTCACACCAGATCTAGAAACCTGTCAGTCACCTGACAAAGCGGCGCCGAGTCTGAGTGGGCTTAATGATGTGGAAATAGCTCCTGTACCTAAAGTCCATCGGGGAGGGCTCCAAATCTCCCAAAGGCTACATCTAAGGGTAAAAATAAAGTAAAAGCACCAGTTAGGAATCACAACCTGATTTCCCCTACCCCACAAATGGCATCAGGTATTCCTTGCTGGGTGCAAAACATGGTAACAGACTTAAAACTAGACCTTGAAGCCACTTTAGCAGCGCAAATCAAGCCTTTAATTTCTAAAGTGGACAGGCTTACATCTTTAATACACTCTAAATGGCCACACAAAATGCAGGGGCAAGGGCCTGATCAGTTACAAGGGGTTACAGAATTAGCCCCCAAATGTTTATCGAGCATCCAGCCCCTTAAAGGTGTATCAAACAATGTTCAAGCTACTGTAGCCCCTGGGAACCCAGTTATATCCCTTGTGTCGCAAACAGGGAATAACTCTGTCCAATCCACATCTATACCCACTTCAAAGGGGAGGGCTCCTGTTCTGACTCACCAACACTCTGTTGTTGATAATAATACCACCACTACCCAAGCAAAAGATGTTGCAGGGAAATCTAATACACCTGCAGCATCTCTTCCTACGAATAAACCTGAAGGGCCTAAGTCAAAGCAGGCACGTTTTAGGTCTATTAATCTTCCACCAGAGGTTTCCCCTTTTGTTGTTGTGTTGACAGCAGTCCCCCCGTTGAAGGAGGGAGTAAAAGAAACTTTTACTGAGCTTAGAAATAAATGTGCTCAATGGCTCCACCTACATAAACCTCTACCTAATAATATGAACGGTGAAATCCTTACCGTGCGTAGAGGGGACTGGGTGGGCAGAAGCAAGAAAACAATAGTAGGGGACGTAATCACAGTTAATTTTAGGGATGTAGGGGCAGCTAGCTATATATGTAATGCACCCAATAGTGGTCCTGCGACTCAAATTAACCCACTTCCTTTGTCTTATTTTTTACCGATGTCTTCAAGACCAAACCCTCCTTGCTCCACTTTTCAAAGTAACAGAGGACCTGTGTACCCTCCACAACATGCTGCCAAACCTTGGCAGCAACCACTATACCCGTCTCCTTTTCTTCCACATTATGTTAATTTTCAGCAGCAGCCATTAAATGCTTCATCCTTTCCCATGCATCATGTTAATTCCCACTGGCAACATCCCCTTCATTTACCACCACCCCTACCTCAGTCTGCCCATCAGTGGCAGCAACCTTTTCAGCCACCATATTCAGACAAACATCAGTGGCAACAAACATGGCAGGACTTGCCCCATTCCCAAGATCCCCTGTTTTCACAATTTGCCCATCCAAATAGATATGCCGTGCTAGATGAGGTAGACTGACTCAGCCCTCCCGAAGCTCTGGATTCAAACATCTCCATGTCCTATCTAGATATGGCGAGTTCTTCTTCTCCTGTCACGCCTCTAACCGCATTTCTCGAGCCCTTAATGGTGACATCGCTAACACCCCCCCTACATATAGAAAAAAGGGGCAGCCTTGATGCATGTACAACTACTGTTAGCCCCAGATTAAGCCCAGATACCATCTTTCGGGAAGATGGTCCCGCCTTATTACCACCAGCATTTCAGCCAGAGTCGTCTGTTGCTGGTGACTCTGGCAAACCAGCAGGACTCTCTCTTGTTTCCTGGAACATTGCCAGCCTTGCCAGCAAATTAGGTACACCCTTCTGGACCAGCTTTTTGGGGGAGGGATTCGACCTAATTTTATTGCAGGAAACTTGGTGTCTAGACCCCATTAATATCGAAGGGTATGCATCTTACTGTCTTAGAGCAACCAAATCTAGCTCGGGTAGGGCTAAGGGGGGTCTTTTGTTGCTTTTGTCCACCAAGCTGTGTGACTGTACGGTCAAATACAGTACGACCGTGGGGACTCACAGCCAAGTTATAAGGGTGGAGTGTAGGAAGAATATTGATTTAGTTGTTGTAAATTTCTACAACAATATTTTTGATGCTACTAGAGGGGATATTTTATTGCCTCTAGAAAGGGAAATTGTCAAGGCCCTGGGTATCTCAAAAAGAAAGGCCGAGGTTGTTTGGGCAGGTGATTTTAACTTGCAGCCCTGCCATTTGTCTAACGGGAACATCTGCGGCTTTGGGGCAGCAACGAGTAGCCATTGGGGGGGCCTGGGGGCGAGGGAGGATTCTCCCCACTTCCAACATTGCAGTTATGGTTCCACATTAAATAATATGTTAGTCACGCTAGACATGACCCTGTTAAACTGCAACACTAACAATCGGGCAATAACATGCCCTACATTTACAGGCAGAGATGCAGGATCATTTATAGATCACATTCTGTTGTCTAGCGGTGGAGACTTTATTGATCTGTATGTAAACGAAGAAAGTCTCAGTGACCATAACAGCCTTCGGGTTACCCTCTTGGGGCATGGTACCTCATTAGTTTCAGGTGGAAAATGTACAACCGACATAGTACCTATTAGACCAAAGGGTCTAAGGGTCAAATGGACTGGTTTAAACTCCAAAGTCAAGCAGAAGGAGGTTCTTACTCAATGCAAGAATCAAATTAGCTCCTGTCTGGATGATGATTGTGATTCTGGCTGCTTAATAGCTCATTTTGTTTCCATGAATAATATTATTGACGGCATTTTCACTAAGACCCCGTCAGCCAATAGTGTTCCGAAGCAGGGATGGTTTGATAAGACCTGTATAGCCGCCCTCCGCGAACTAAAGAATGCTTTAGGCACCAAACCACGTGTCAAGACGGATGTACAATACTTTAGGGCTAGATATAAAATAGCAATTAACAAAAGGAAAAGGGTATTACAGACCGAGGCGTGGGATAAGTTGAAGGAGGCTGCTGAGACTAAAAATAGCAAACTGTATTGGGAAACAATTAATAGCCCGTTTCTCAATAAAGAAAATGTCCCAGAATTAACCTCCTATGTGGCATGTAGCGATTGGGTTAGTCACTTTTCCAAAATATTTAATCCAGAAGGGTTATCTTCTGAGTCACCATCACCAGAGCTTACTCCATGGCTGCCCCTCTCGTTGGGAATAACATTAGAAGAATGCCAGGAAGCAATTTCCTTAAGTAAAGGAGGCAAGGCCCCTGGCCCCGATGGGGTCCCGCTGGATCTATACAAGGATGAAACGGCCTTATGGGCTCCCATCTTGGTGAGGATTTTTAATTGTGCGGCTGAAACCGAATTTCCACCCACTTGGGGCCAATCGGTCATTATTCCTTTACATAAGAAAGGTGATAGATCAGAGGCCTCTAACTACCGTCCAATTTCATTATTGGACGCCTCTGTAAAGGTGATGAGTAGGATTTTGCTCAAGAGGTTGGAAGACTGGGCAACTGATTTTAACATCTTAACTAGAGTCCAATATGGCTTTCGGAAAGGCCTGGGCACATTGGATCAATGCGTAAATCTGGACCTTTTAATTAATAAATATACTGTGGCTAAAAATGGCAACCTCTTTTTATGTTTTGCTGATTTGAGCAGCGCTTTTGATTTGGTTAACCATAACATTCTCTGGGAGGTTTTGCTTGATGCAGGGGCCCCAAGGGAAATAGTTCATTTTTTGGCTAGACTCTACGAAAAACTTTCTTGTAAAGTCCGCTATGGCACCCTTGGTGAATGTACCCCTTTTTTTAAAGTATCTCGGGGCATACGCCAGGGATGTGTTTTGGCTCCGCTTTTATTTTCCCTTTTTATTAACGATGTCGACCATTCTTTGGTTGACATCCCAGCAGATGCCCCCCTGATTGGTGGTAAACCTGTCCCGCTGTTACTTTATGCGGATGACGCTGTTCTTTTATCCCGAACACAGATGGGTCTTCAGCGCCTAATCAATAATTTTATGCAGTTTATTCAAGTTAGGCGGCTTCGTGTGAACAAAAACAAGACGTATGTAATGTCATGTGGTCAGGCAGCTAAGCAGGTAAAGCATACCTTTTTTCTGGATAAGGAAAAGTTGACTTCCGTCAAGTCCTTTTGTTATCTAGGAATTACATACAACAATAGTGGGTCCTGGAACGCGGAATTTGATTCTATTAGAATAAAAATGCTGCGGTCTACTAGTAGTATTTTTCGTTTTGCTTCTAAACTTGGCTCACGAAGTATTTTAGATATGATGAACATATACAATGTATGCTGTGTCTCCTCTGCTCTGTATGGGGCAGGGGTGTGGGGACATAGCGAGGGTATATCCCTGCAGAAGGACGAAAACAAGTTTTTACGGAGGCTGTTATGTGTTCCCCCTTCTGCCTCCATCCAGCTGATCCATGAAGAAGTCGGGATCGAGTTCATTTCTGACTTAGCAGCAGTTCGGCCACTCTTATTGTGGCGTTCTATTTGGGCTAAGCCAGAGACTCGATTCACTCAGGATATTATTCTTGATTGTATAGGCTTGGACCACTCTTCACGTATATTGTGGTTAAGATACATTCACCGCTGGTATCTCCTTCTTTTTAATATTGATGTGTTCCGTGAGCCTGAAAATGTTGTTTCTATTTCAAAAAAAGAAATTAAGACAACATTCCTAAACTTCCGAAAGGCAGAGCGAGATAAAATCTCTGGCAAACTTGTCACTGTGAAATTTTATAAAGATTTAAACCTAACTTCGGGACTCCAATCCTATCTTGTATATGTGACTCGTCCCTCTCATCAGTATGTTTTAACACGTGTCAGATTGGGCATTGTTCACCACCTGGTTGCTTTTCCAAACACAAGAACCAGTTCAGACATACCCTGTCCGTGTGACAGTATCTCCCGGCAGAGTAGTTGCCATTTCTTACTTTTTTGTAAATTTTTTCATTTTTTCAGGTTAAAATACCTTAAGCCAATTTTTATCAAATATAATATTCGTACTACACAAACAGCATTGATATTTTTATCCTCATTAGAGAATGAGGAGATTTGTTTCTTTCTGGCTACTTTTATTTTGAAATGTACAGCTGCCAGGAAAAGTATTGTACTATAATAATATTTTTATACCTACCTGTCTGTACTTATGTTATACAGCTGCCAGGAATTGTTTTATGATGCTATTACCGATAACACTCCTGTCTGTATATATATATATGCCTTCAAATTTTATATCAATTTCTGTAATTAAGGTATTATTTATATTTGTAGAGGTCCACAGTATTCTATGATTATTTAAAATTTTAATGTTCAGCCGCCCGGAAAGGCCTATTGTGTAACTCCTACTGATCCCCATTTTGTTAATCTAAGAATGTTTTGTATTTTATGGAGACATGATCACTTATTAATTGCTGCACTCTAGTCTTTTTCACTTTTCTATGAGAATTCATACGGTGATTTTAATATTTTAACTATGTACTTTTGCTTGTATGATTTGTATGCACAAATCGAATAAAAGCTTTTGAAATTGAAATAAAACAGGCATGAAAAGTATGTTGACAAATACTAAACAAATTTATTCTGTGGCCTTTTATGCTCAATTGTCCACCTTAGGCTTTGACTTTTAGAAAAACAACATTGAGACAAAAACTGTTTGGGGCACAAAAGACTGGCAGGTACAAGGTTTAGAAGCATTGTTCAGAGCCTGCATCATCCCAGAACAAATAATGTTCTTAAATGAAACTGTTCAACAGACATCTTGTCTTAGCCTGTCTAATATAAAAGATTTAAACAAACCGTCCATACACAAGCGCACACCTGTTAGTAATTTACCTTCAGGTGAGGAGGTAGACGTAAATTATATTTTTCTACAAAAAAGAACACATCCTGAATGGAAAAAATGGTTAATCTGGCCCACAGACATCAATAACTGTCAAGATAGATTCCTGAACAGGACACAAGGGTTCACAGTAACTCGGCCAGATCCAAGACAACATCCAGGGATAATACAAACTTATATTGTAGGAAAACTATGCCTTGAGTGGCTGCAGAGATCCACACTTCCAGAAATAAAACAACACTTATCTTTGCTCAAAGATGGTGTTGATTTGCAAGAATTCTTACTGGGACCTCGTAATCCATGTCATAAACGTTTCATATACGCCGGTATCTACGCTGCATACAATGAAGCATGGAAAGTCACGCAAATGGAAACAGCTGAAAGAATACAAGAAATTGATTGTATTAATTTAGAGAAACCACTCCCTGTAGTTGATAATGGGTTAACAACTCTGTCGTCCATAATATATTCTTAGGACAGCATTGTATCCTCTGCTTGAGACATAATGGAACAGGACTTGCTAATGTTACAACATGGCCAGTCAAAATTACGTTCTATAATGCTGTTAGGATGGACGTTGCAAAACCTTTGTTCTGGCTATGTGCCTTGGTGTTTAATCAACACTACGTCATTGTTTACTGTGTTTAACCTTACAGATAAACAAATCTCGTTAGCACAGAGGGGAGCAGACTATACGGTGCTGAGCATAGAAAAACTACCATTGACCGTTTCTGAGAAACTTTTGGTTGAATGGATAATACATTATACCATCACGATACCAGTGACGACTTTCCAGTTTCAGTATTGCTTAAAACACATACCAGCAGGCCTGTATGAAAGTTTGGGTAAAGAATACATTAAGTCGACCTGGGATTTACCATACACACACAAATGTTGGAGTGGGGGAAAGGAGGTATTTCTTAGCGGTAAAAATGGTAAAAAATCACTAAGCGGTACACTGTTATGTCAAGATATTAATTTACGCGGAGCCTGCGAGGGTTCTTCCAATAACCTTTCTTGCCATCTGCAAGGTGCGCCCACAAACGGTGATAGATCCAGTTTTTAGGCAGCTTTCCAATGGTAGCTACATTATGTTAAATGATCACAGCTGTTGTGGAATGATGCCAGGAATAGGCTATCTCTTTAGTGTGTCATCCAGGGTCACTTGTTGTATGCAAGTATTGTTTCCTAAAACTTAGACAGACAGGGAGTCGCCACTATGGCCTTCACTGAACATCTCTTCTATACAAATTGATACTTTAAGCAGAATGAAAGCCATTCTTTTGCTAAAAACTGTGCCACTGACCTCGTCCAGAGAGACGTATGATCTGCAAGTTGCAATGACTTCTGCGGAGATACATGCATTATTATCAACAAACTGCCCAATACATTTAGTAGAAATGTTAGGTTGCATCTTTAAAATGTCTGGTACCAGCAGTATTGCACATGTATTTAAGACAATTTTTTGGGACTGTTAGCACCCTTTGAAGCAGTCCTGGGCATTTTTCCTAACTTCGTACACTCTGTGTTCGGCAGCCTGCCTCCCATCTTGGGACTCGTAGCGGGATCCTATTTTTATTCCTCCTGCTCCGTTATGGCACATCCGGCAACCAGCGATACCCAAGTCAGCATAGAGAATGTGCTCCAGGCCATGAGGTATTGTGACAGAATAACACAGATCCTTAGCATGGCTCGTTTGAGAGATCTGAATACCACATGGTTCCTGTCATACAGACCAATCTGACAAGATTGCATCTTACCTGTTCTATGATGCCTGCTTTGTGGAGAGGAATGCGTGTTAGATATCTGTCTAACACTACCATTGGCTATGCCAACGGATGTTGACGCATTACTGGGTCCAGTAACGGCTCATGTGTTGTGTTGCCCCCAACGGCTACCAATTCTGATGACAGCATTCAATGAGATCTTACTGACAAATCCAACTGGAGGTGAGATATGTGGACCGACAGGCACCCAGGTACCATCTGCTATGAACATTGCTAATGCGGCTGACGCTGACGGCAATGCTTCACATCTGTGTACAATTGACCTTCTTAATGAAGTAGTTGAACTTTCATCTACTGTGGTAGATGATTTCTTTGCCAGCCTGGATGACTTGAGGTTTTCTCCTGACATCGAGAATAACTTCTGAAATTTTCAAAACAAAAGCTTCCAAGTTTAGAACTCTATTTCACAACAATTTAATTTGACTTTTTTCCAAAACAGACTGAACTTTGGCAAAAAGCAATCTTCTTAAAGTAAAACTATTCTTAGAGAACAAGAATTCTTTGACTACTTCCTAGAAACAGTATTGACCTAATGCACAAATCAAACTAGCTTGTATATTCTGCTATGGGATGGTCTCAACCTTTTTTTCTGTATCTAGAGCCATTTCATAAATGTAAAATGTGTGATTCATTTGGTTAGCATTGCTAATATCATATCATATGCTTACAATGAAATCATTGCCCTTAGATGCATATTGCACAAATGCTCATTTTGTGCACGGCCATTTTTTTAATACATTTCATGTATTTTTAGGGTAGGATTGTAGGATTGTAAAAACACATGCTCTAGCTTTAATGTTTAGTACTTAATCTTAGATGAACATGATAATGTGGAGTGGGTGTTGTGAACCATTTTAGGACACTATTGTAAATTTCCCGACTTATGCCCTTGTACAGGTATAAATCACTATGTCCTTATATAGGCATAAGAATCATAACCATATTTAGTCATAGCTCATGCTGTCCAAATACAGCAGGGCACTTCCGCTAGTTCCGAAAATCTACAACGATTTCTTGGAAAACTCGCCATCAGCAGCTAGGGACTTTCCCTTGCTCAAGAACTGACTTGTCCAAGAACTCATGGAGTTTTCAAAGAACTGAGAGTCTTTAATGGCGTTATTATGTCCACCTTTACGTCAAACTCAGCAACTTCAAGGTATAAATATGCCCATTCTTGCCTTAGCAAACACACAGTGGTTTGGAGCAGTTCAACTATCTACTTGCCCGACGCATCCTGCTACAGCAAGTGCCGAAGGAAGCTGACCCTCCAACAGTCGCACTGAGAGAGACGATGTCTTTTCTCTTGCCGAGAAATCCAGCTCCAGTGTTCCCAAGCTACCCTTGCGGGTTGCTGAGAAATCGATTCCTGAGCCTGACCTTCTTCAAACCAAACTAAGGTATGGAGCTGATTAGACCCTAAGAGAAATCTTGGACAGATTCTTGGCAGAAAGAATACTACATTTATGCTACACCTCACTTACTTCTTCCCTCGTACAAAGCTTAGGTAAGGTACATCAGGGTAGGCGTATTTTAGAAGCACCAGTTTCCAATACAGAAATCTGAGAAAAAGTGCATTTTTTGGCAACATTTGAGGTTTGCAGGGGATTCTGGGTAGGAGAATGATGGGGGGCCCATACAAGCCATACCTCTTTGGACTCCCCCAGGTGTCTAGTTTCCAGAAATATGTGAGTTTGGTAGGTTTCCCACGATGGCTGCCGAGCCCCGGGCCAAAAAGTCATGGAACCCCCATACAAAACCAGATTGGTTTGTGATAGGTAATTTTGATGTCATCTCAATAGTTTTTGGGCCCTTGCCTGTCGCGGTCCTTGACCCACCCATGCAAGTGAGGTACCATTTTTATCGGGAGACCTGTGGAAACTCTGTGTTAGAGGATATTTGTGGATCCACGCTGATTTAAGAACTATCCCACACAGAAATGTTAGAAAAAAGTTAACCCATGCAAGCCATACCTCGCTGTACTCTCCCAGGTGTCTAGTTTCCAGAAATGTGTGGCTTTGGTAGGTTTCCCTAGATGGCTGCCGAGCCCCGGGCCAAAAACTCATGGGATCCCCAGGCAAAACCAGGTTGGTTTTTGATGGGTAATTTTGATGTCGCCTCAAAAGGTTTTGGGCCATTGCCTGTCGCGGGTCCTTGACCCACCCACACAAGTGAGTGACCATTTTTTATCAGGAGACCTGGGGGAACACTGGGTAGGAGGACATGTGTGGATCCACACATATTCCAGAACTTTCCACCACAGAAATGTGAGGAAAATGTTGTTTTTTTGCTAACTTTTTAGGTTTGCAAGGGATTCTGAATAACAGAACCTGGTGAGAGGCCGTAAATTCACCCCATCCTGGCTTCCCCTGGGTGTCTAGTTTTCAGAAATTTATAGGTTTGCTAGGTTTCCCTAGTTGCCGGCAGAGCTATGATTCAAAAACTACAACTAGGCACTTTGCCAACAAAGGGTCTTTTTTCACTGCGAAATTAAGGTGTGTCTACGTTACGTTTTGGGCCGTTTCCTTTTGCAGGCACTAGGCCGACCCACACAAGTGAGGTACCATTTTTCATGGAAGACTTTGGGGAATGCAGGGTAGGTGGAAAATTGTGGATCCACGCAGATTCCAGAACTTTCCACCACAGAAAAATGGGGAAAATGTGTTTTGTTTTTGACATTTTGTTAAGTTTGCAAGGAATCATGGGTAACAGAACCTGGTGAGAAGCAGTCAAGTCACCCTATCCTGCATTCCCCTGGGTGTCTAGCCTACAAACATTTATAGGTTTTCTAGGTTTCCCTAGGCACCAGCAGAGCTATGGTTAAAAAACTACAGCTAGGCACGTTGCCAAAAAAGGGTCATTTTTCACAGCAAACTTGAGGTGTGTCCAAGTTGCACTTTGCACCGTTTCCTGTTGCGGGCCCTAGGCGGACCCACACAAGTGAGGTACCATTTTTCTCAAAAGACTTTGGGGAACACGGTGTAGGTGGAAATTTGTGGATCCACACAGATTCCAGACCTTTCCACCACAGAAATTTAGGGAAAATGTGTTTTTTGACAATTTTTTAGGTTTGCAAGGTTGCAAGGGATTCTGGGTAACAGAACCTGGTGGGAGGCAGTCAAGTCACCACATCCTGGATTTCCATGGGTGTCGAGTTTTAAAAAATGTATAGGTTTGATAGGTTTCCATAGGGTCATTTTTCACTGCGAAATTGAGGTGTGTCCACGTTGCGTTTTGCGCCGTTTTCTGTCGCGGACACTAAGCCGGCCCACACAAGTGAGGTACAATTTTTCTCCAAAAACATTGGGGAATGTGGGGTGGGTGGAAATTTGTGGATCCATTGAGATTCCAGAACTTTCCACCACAGAAATATGGGGAAATGTGTTTATTTTGAGAATTTTTCAGGTTTGCCAGGGGGTTCTAGGTAACAGAATCAGGTGGGAGGCAGTCAAGTCACCCCATCCTGGATTTCCCTTGGTGTCTAGTTTTCAAAAATGTATAGGTTTGCTAGGTTTCCCTAGGTGCCGGCAGAGCTATGGTTAAAAAACTACAGCTAGGCACTTTGCCAAAAAAGGTCATTTTTAACTGCAAAATTGAGGTGTGTCCATGTTGCGTTTTGCACCGTTTCCTGTCTCAAGCACTAGGCCGACCCACACAAGTGAGGTACCATTTCTTGAAAGACTTTCGGGAACGTTGGTGGGTGGAAATTTGTGGATCCACGCAGATTCCAGAACTTTCCACCACAGGAATGTGGGGAAAATGTGTTTTTTTTGACACTTTATTAGATGTGCAAGGGATTTGGGGTAGCAGAACCTACTGAGAGGCAGTCAAGTCACCCCATGCTGGATTTCCCTCGGTGTTAGTTTTCCAAAATATATAGGTCTGGAAGGTTTCTCTAGGTGCTGGCAGAGCTATGGTTCAAAAACTACTGCTAGGCACTTTGCCAAAAAATTGTCATTTTTCACTGCGAAATTGCGTTTTGCGACGTTTCCGGTCATAGACACTCGACTGACCCACACAAGTGATGTACTGTTTTTTTCAAAAGACTTTGGGGAATGTGGGGTGGGTGGAAACTTGTGGATCCACGCAGATTACAGAATTTTCCACCACAGAAATGTGGGTAAAATTTGTTTTTTGGACAATGTTTTAGGTTTGCAAGAGATTCTGGGTAACAGAACCTGGTGGGAGGCAGGCAAGTCACCCCATCCTGGATTCCCCTGGGTGTCTTGTTTTACAAAAGGTATAGGTTTGCTAGGTTTCCATAGGTGCCGGCAGAGCTATGGTTCAAAAACTACAGCTAGGCACTTTGCCAAAAAAGGGTCATTTTTTACTGCAAAATTGAGGTGTGTCCACGTTGCATTTTGCGCCGTTTCCTGCTGCGGACACTAGGCCGCCCCACACAAGTGAGGTACTATTTTTCTCCAAAGACATTGGGAAACGCGGGGTGTGTGGAAATTTGTGGATCCACGGAGATTCCAGAACTTTCCACCACAGAAATATGGGGAAATGTGTTTATTTTGACAATTGTTTAGGTTTGCCAGGGGGTTCTGGGTAACAGAATCTGGTGGGAGGCAGTCAAGTCACCCCATCCTGGATTTACCTTGGTGTCTAGTTTTAAAAAATGTATAGGTTTGCTAAGTTTCCCTAAGTGCCGGCAGAGCTAGGGTTCAAAAACTACAGGTAGGCACTTTGCAAAAAAGGTAATTTTTCATTGTGAAAATGTGGTGTGTTCACGTTGGGTTTTGAGCCATTTCTTGTTGTGGGTACTATGCCTAACCACACAACTGAGGTATCATTTTTATCGGGAGACTTGGGGGAATTCAGATTTGTAAAGTAACTGTTATTACCTATTGACTTTCGATGCATTTCTGCCTTCCAAATGAAAGACATTGTGTAAAGAAGTAGTCATGTTGGAAAATGACTGATAATTCTCATGCTAGTATGAGTATTCCCAGTTTTGGAAATGTGCAAATATCTACTGTTTAAGGTAGTTAGAGATATTACCATGGAGCAGCAGGACATCTGTAAGCAATACGCCATACCCCGGCTTCATTATTACATTCTGCTACGGGGCAACCCTGTGCTGCCCAATATATTTCAAGATACTATTGGAAAAAACTGGCAATGTAACAGCATTAATCGGATCGGACAACTGTATGATGCACCCGGGTTTCGATGTTTCGTCTCATTGAAAACCAAGTTTGAGTTATTACAGAATACTTTTTTTAAGTGTTGACATATCAGAAACATTTTTGTAAGAGGCCAAAAGTTATTAGTCATGCAAAATCCATCAGAAATACTGACGGGAATATATACGAGTTCCGGCGGAGGCGAAATTGGTGCTGCTTATCAGAAATTTCTCGCTGTAGCTAAAGATGATAGCATACAGATAGCTACCAAACTAAGTTGGACTCTTAGGGTCGATATAACGGCTGAGAAAATACAGGAGTCAATGGGTGCACTGGACAGGGTTGAAACTTCTGTCAATTTGAAATTTCAACAGCATCAGAAAATCTATATGCTGTATTATACATAGGGGTGGGCGGAAGTCGCGTAAGGGACTTATGCGGAGAGGCACGGAGATTGAACCAATTTCCGTTCCTCTCCACACATTTTTCATAACGCGACACCCACCTCCCGCCCGCCTCCCACCTGCATTATTAAATGACATTAAAAAGCCTAAAATAAGATTTAAATAAAACTTACCTTATCGCGGGCGCATCCTTGTCCATCACGCTATCTTCTTGGAACTGTGCATGCGCGGGAGCCTGGAATGCGCATGCCCAGGCTCCCACGCATGCGCAGTTCCAAGAAGAAGGCGCAATGGACATGGATGCGCCCGCAATAAGGTAAGTTTATTTGAATCCTATTTTAGGCTTTTTAATGTCATTTAATACTGCGGGCGAGCGGCCAACTTCCGTTATGCCCCCGAGTGTGCAGAGATTTACCCCGTTTCTCCATCTTCATTGCGAAAGGCGGAAGGGGCCAATCTTTGCACATTCTGTGGGCGGAACGGAGATGTCCGCCCACCCCTAATTATACACCGGCGATTTTTGCTAAATGGGCTGTATCACAACCCTCTAATAAGTCATTCTGTCCGAAATGCCAACTCTTTGCTGCAGACCTAAGGCACATGTTTATTGACTGCCCGGGGCTTAAAAGGTTTTGGAGTGGGTTCTCTAATATCCTTATTTCACTTCTCTGTCAAAACTTTCAGCTTACTGAGAAGGAAATATTCTTGGAGATCAAATGTGATGATGCAAGGTATGCAAGTCGGTTAGTTACCTTAATATAGTATGTTCCCGCTTATGTATAGCTAGAGTCTGGATAAACAATATCGCTCCAAATGGTAGCAAAGTATGGGTTATGCTCCATCAGGTGTATGAGATGGAATTAGCTTTGACTAAGCTTGAATTTAACAGGATTTGGGCTAGCCTCCAAATGTCACTTTACACATGTTTCCCTTTTTTTTACATTTCAACTCCTAATACCAACAAAAAAAACAGAAAATTGTCGTTGTTTTCTTTGTACTTTAGTATTTGATCTTTACTCTATTATCTGGTGTACTTCTAGTTCTCCAGCTAGGCATTTAAGGATTAAAAACATGTGTTATATGTATGGCTCAAATAAAAAATTTTTTTTAATTAAAATGTTTCCTTCCCAAACTTTACCCCTAGAATCCCCACAACTCACAGTTAAAACTAAACCATAAAAAAATGAATTACACAATTAAAACTTATTTTCAATTAAAAAACCAATAGTATTTAACAACTAATTATAAAGTAATAAAATTGATTTACCCCCACACTGTACCTCTATAACAATAAACCCCCCACACAAAAAATTAACAAATACCCTAATTAAATATAAATTAATTAATTAATATTAATGATCAACTAATTTGTAATTAATTAAACAAAACATACTTTCCACCCTTTACCCCTATAAACCTCACAACCAACACCTAAAATTAATTACACATTCCATATTTAATTTTCAATTAATTTGTTAATATTAATTACCAACTAATTATTTATTAATTAAGCATGCATTTCTTCCCACCCGTTACCCCATAAACCCCACAGCCCACACCTAAATAAAATCACACAATTACCATAATTAATTATCAATGAATTAGTTAATATAAATTAAAAATGAATTTTTAAATAATTAAACATATATTAGTCCCCAAATTACACCCCTATTTACCCCATAACCCAGACATAAAATAATAACACAATTTCCATAAACAATTTTCTGTCTATTAATTAAATATTAATTAATTAAAAAATAAATGACTTCCCACCCTTTACCCCATAAACCCCACAACCCACACCTAACATTAACTAAATAAATTACTTCCCACACTTTACCCCATAAACCCCACAATCCACACCTAAAATAAAATCACACAATGGCCATAATTAATTATCAAATAACTATTTAATATAAATTAATAACTCGTTATTAATTAATTAAACATATATTAGTCCCCATAGTATATCCCTATTTGCCCCACAACCCACACCTAAAATTAATAACACAATTTCCATAATTATTTTCAACCAATTATTTAATCTAAATTAACAACTAATTATTGATTATTCAAAAATAATTGACTTCCCACTCTTTACTTCTATATACCCCACAACCTGCACCTATGAAAAGTAAATAATTACCACAATTATCAATTAAATAATTAGGATGAATTAATGACCAATTAATAATTAATTACAAATAGATTACTTCCCACAATTAATGCTATAAAATCTAACTTAAATAAGTAAAATATAATCTTACATTTATTTTAATTAAATTACTTCCCACCCTATTACCCTATAAACCCACAACTCGTTCAGGAACTAAACAATGCAAAATTTAATTTAAAAAAATGCATAACTACTAAAAATGTAACACATATATTAAAAAACATAAACAATACTCATACAAATAAACATACATCACATATATTTAAAATATAAACTAAAATACATAAAACTAATTAAACAATCGATATTTTAAACATCTATATTTTTGCAAACAATATTAATGACTTCTATATTTTTAAAAACGATATTTCTTAGCTTAAATTCGATATTCGTGACCAAGACATTCTTGCTGTCGATATTTTTGATTTACGATATTTCCAACTCGACATTTGTGTAAGTCGACATTTCCAATTCGATATTCTGTCTCAGCACCCTGCACAGCTCTTACGCCCTACTTGATGGAAGTTATGTCCTGTATTAACCATATTACCAGTTGAGATGTCCCCAAACAGATTCTTGGCTGCCTGCTAGATTGCCTCCCCGATAATCCTAAAAAAACTTTGATTAGGAGATATGCAATGCTGGATCTCATTGTATCAAAGCGAATGATAGCGATCCATTGGATTAGCTCTCTGTCCCTGAAAGTTGAGTCTTAGAAATGGGGCTGGTGCTGAAGAGGCACACATGAAAAAAAAACAGCAGAAACCAGAAGATTGCTGGAGCCCTGCTGCCCTGGGAGGCTATGACTCACAAATTACTGGAACCTCATCCCCCCAGATGAGGTTAACATAATGGATGATATTGAGACGGGTGAGTGAATCACAAACCTCAAGACTCTATTTCTACACTAGAACTGATTTATTGCATTTGCTTGACTTTTGTAGAACTATTCTGTGACCTTAATAGAGCATATATCCTAGTGTGGCTTTTCTGTATGTGATTGGAAACTAGGGGAGGGGGGAGAGGGAGGAATAGGATGGGTGTTTTGTTATAATGAGTAATATTTGGTTCAGAGTGTGCATGGGGTCTGCTACGAGCGGCCAGAATGCTATTCAAGCAGACAGCAGCGAACTGAACATTGTCAGTAGTGATTGCTTGTTTGGTTATATTTCCTATTCAGTAATTCTTTCTTGTCACTGTGCTTTTATTGACTGCTGTAGTGTATGTTTACCCATCATTGACAATCTGATAATAAACAGGTTAAAAAACCCTGCATTTTCTGTTCCTAGACCGTAAGGTGGGAGCTAGTATTTTTATTTTTCCTTGACATATAGTGAGGATTGAGGCTGATGAGTTCAGTCTGCTTTGCCTGCTCTGGAAACCTAGCTGTTATGTGTTATTTGTTTATAGAAGATCATGGTAATCTATTAAAGAATTCCTCATCAACTGGAAGACTGAAAAAAGTGAGATCTGTGAAGACCCTTCAAAAGGGAAGCCAACAGCATTGGCAAGAGTGATAGATAACTTTGTTCTGGGAGAAGTCTGGAACTTGATTCCAGAAAGTGATCTCATACAACCTTACACAATACAACTCAATATAAGTAGACCTATCCTGAGATCTTCCTGAAGGTTTGTGCTTCGATACTACCACTTTTACCAATCTAAAATTGAAACCGGAAACTTCCATCTTCAAACGGGGACGTAGTTAAACATTTAATTTATTGAAAGTGCATCTAATTTACAGGGGCGGCTCCTCTGTAATGGCGGAGGTGCATCGCCCCACTGACAGTAGATGATCAATAAAACAATAATAACACATTGTTGTTATTGTTTTATTTATCACTGGCTGAGCTGCTTACGTAGGACAGGAGGGGTGGGCCATGGCAGGGAGGATTACTGTGCACTTATAAGTGCACATGTCCCTTTGGCCGGCTGTCTCAAATCAGCCAAACAGACATGCGCACTGATGCTTTTCCAACACAGCTGTGGTCTACAGCTGGGTTGGAGAAACCCCACAGGCTCCCACGTACTGTCTAAGCAGCAACCAAGGCCACTCAGACCAATCCAGATGCTGCTCTCATGTTATGAGGCAAACACAAGGAGATGACGGGCGGAGCACTGAAGCTTTTCAGACACTCAACCCTACTCACAGATCTGGGTTGAATTCCTCATTGTTCTTTAATTCACTTTGCTACCCCAGTCAGACAGCCCAGCCAGAAACGGCCAAGCCATGTCTTCCCTGGACCGGAAACAAGCATTCTGGGACCGGTTTCGGGCTAACAGCCCTCATTAGCCAGGCTAGTTTGAATCTAGTAGCAAAGTGAGCAAGGGTGCCCAAGTCTGGGCATATCCTGCCAACTTAGAGCGAACAAAACAAACACAAATAGATGATGGGCGGAACACTTAAACTTTTCAGGCACTCATCCCCAGTCACAGATCTGGAATGAATCCACCATTGTTATTTAGCTCACTTCGCCACCCCAGTTCAGACACAGCCATATGCAAATCAGTCCTGTACCTCATGGGAACAGTCCAGCCTGAACTGCTAAGCCATGTCTTCCCTAGACCGCAAACATGCATCTCAGTTCAGACACAGCCATATGCAAATCAGTCCTGTACCTCATGGAAACAGTCCAGCCTGAACTGCTAAACCATGTCTTTCCTGGACCACAAACAAGCATCTTGGGACCGGTTTCGGGATAACTACCCTCATCAGCCAGGCTAGCTTGAATCCAGTGGCAAAGTGAGCAAGGCAGCCACGTCTGTTCATATCCTGCCAACTTAGGGTGAACAAAGCCAACACAAGGAGATGATGGACGGAGCACTGAAACTTTTCAGACACTCACCCCCAGTTTCAGATCTGAGTTGAATCTATCATTGTTCTTTAGGTCACTTTGCCACCCCAGTTCAGACACAGCTATATGGAAATCAGTCTTGACCCTGTACCTCATGGAAACAGTCCAGCCCGAACTGCCAAGCTTCCCTGGACCGGAAATAGGCATCCTGGGACTGGTTTCGGGCTAACAGCCCTCATCAGCCAGGCTAGCTTGAACCCAGTGACAATGTGAGCAAGGGACCCACGTCTGGGTACCCTGCCAACTTAGGGTGAACAAAGCAAATACAAGTAGATGATGGACAGAGCACTGAAACTTTTAAGACACTCACCCCCAGTCACAGATCTGGGATGAATCCATCATCGTTCTTTATCTTACTTTGCCACCCCAGTTCAGAGACAGCTATATTAAAATTCGTCTTGACTCTGTGCCTCATGGGAACAGTCCAGCCCAAACTGCCAAGCCATGTTATGCTATGAGAGCAGTATCTGAATTGGGTGGGGAGCCTGTGCCTCAGGACATTCCACTTCCGGAGAAGGAACACGAGAAAAGAGGCGAGAGGGAGCATAGCGGTGTGGCAGGTAAGTGGTTTTAATCATTATTATTTTTATTTCCCAACCCCTCTTCTTCGTGCCCTTCCGTATCCCCCCATTTCCCCCCCGCCCCCCACCCAGCCACCACTGTTAATTTATGGAGATTGCATTGATTTGTGACCAATGGAAGTGCTTTGGCCTGCCATGAGCAATCTCAAATATGCAGAGAAGCAAGGGTTTCATCATACTCAAGTGATCTAAGGGATATTTTGTCATGGAACGGCTGTATGTTTGCCCTATTGGAGTGTTTGGATATCCTGACAAATTGCAAAGTCCTTTAGTGAAAGCTTCAGCACAGAGGAACCAGCATCTTCAAGGCTGGCAACGTGCATTCATGATTAAGTCTTGTTTGGCACCATGTTGTGTTAGGCACCTGTGTAATCAAATGTCTGTATCTGACTGAGGAACATCAGGGCATAAACAGTACACCAATACAGGGTGCACAGCCGACAATGGGCCGTGGGCCATTTAATTTGATTAGTAAACATTTTCATCTTTTCTCATACTTTCTGCAAGTTTGTCCATTTTTTATCAGCAGTAATCCAATAGAATCAGTCTTATTCCAAGTCTTCCAAAACATTCTTTATTTGATTCTTCCAATGTAAATATACATTGCACATGTCTTCATATTCATCAAAACCCAATGCATTTTGGGAGAAAGTTCCCTTCGTCAAGGGTCACTCACAACGCTGCGCACAAGGCTTGCGTTCCAATTATCCTGTCTATAGCGGTCCTACCATGCACACTCAGCGCTTTAAATGGAAAAAAATAAGTGCAGGTACTCACCAAAAGGAGCAGTGGGCGGAGGTTAGGGAGGTGCTACGGTGCAAAAAGGGGCGGGGTTAGCTTTTTGACTTTGCCATGGTTGTATGCACTAAATCTGCATGCATATGCTAGAAAGTTGGATATGTATGTCCATTATTTATCTCACTAATAACTATATATATGGCACTTAGTAATAAGTATTTATTACTACCCAAAAAAGCCTTTTTTTAAATAAGAAAAATTGAGGAAAAAACAGCAAGGTTCTAAATATGTGTCTTGTTTGCAGGCAGATCCTTGCTGCAGGTTCATAACTCACTGAGCTACATTACAAAGATGTGAACATTTGACCTGCAGGTTACACATGGCTCTATGCATCAAAAGCAGTAATAAACTAAGCTATCTACATAAAAAAGTGAATCTGTGACTTACATGTTGCATGCTGTGCTTTCCAGCAGACACATTGATCCTCTATGCACTTTTATGGTAAGTTAAACCCTTGGTTGGAATGTACACAGATCTTTCTAGCAAGTGCATTAACCTCTCCAGAGTTATCCACTTTATTGGTACCTATGATGCACCGAGCTCACTTACTTATGGGAAGGACCTCCGTTTTCTGGTTCTCACAATTGGTGAATGCACACCTGCAAAAAGGGAGGAATTCATCTGGCACTATTTTCATTCTTGCTACTAGTGGGTGTTTCTGTCAAACCTGGAAACAAGAGTTGCTTTCTTAGAAACATACTGCGTATAACTTTAGTGAGCAGCATAATCTATCTCTCTATCTCCCGGCTACTGGATGAGAAATGCTGACACAGACACTAGCGATATTGCAGTTGGTGGCTCACCCTTTCAACATTCCATTTTATGAGGTTGAAAACGAGTGGTGGAAGGAGTAAACACTCTGCAGATGGGATATCCAAAAAAATAAAGTATCTACTGGGCTGATCTGGCTGCACTGTTTGTAATAAAAATACACACCATGATCCCAGGTTTGATATTATATTCCTCATATACTTGCTATACTAAATACCAAGTTAATTCTTACATTCGCATTTGTGGATGAAATAAATATTAAAAAGAAAAGTAAAAGGCTTTTAAATCACATTATAAATGGCAAGATGGTCTTTCTGAATCAAAATATGGCCAATGATGTAAAGTCCTGGATAGGAGAAGGGGCTTATTACAATTTAAATATGTTTTCTGTTCTTGTACCTCATAACTTGTACAGACGATCACCTGGGAGCACACAACAAAATAAACAAATTAAGTTTTCCTGCTTTTGGCATTCGATCACCGTGTGCAATAAATTGCAACCATGAGTGTGATGAACACGCACATACCTAGCCATGCAACACATTTAATGGCTTGCTATCTCTTCCAGTCAAATAGTTTGTTGAAAGGACGCACTCTGCAGAAAACATGCCCATGTGAACACAGTGCTCCAAATAGCCTTCATTCTGCACCCCTCAAATATGCTTTAAACCCTCACTATATCGACTTTGAGTGCAACTCTTTCGATAAGTAACCGCCCCGCAGGACAACAGAATTAATTTCATTTTTTTCGTTTATCACACGACAATGACAAGACTAGAAAAATTATGCAACAAATTCTAGAATCCTTGAAAATACCTGCTTCTTGAAATGGCTGCTGCTGAAAACAAACTCGGGATGAATGCCTATTTCAGAATCTTCTATGCTGCTTCCATCAGTGCTCTCACCCCACCCACTCCATTCATGAGGTTGTGAAGTGTCACAT
This sequence comes from Lissotriton vulgaris, assembly GCF_964263255.1. Classification (NCBI taxonomy): domain Eukaryota; kingdom Metazoa; phylum Chordata; class Amphibia; order Caudata; family Salamandridae; genus Lissotriton; species Lissotriton vulgaris. The sequence continues at coordinate 2,126,586,378 of NC_141685.1, forward strand.
TCACAGTCCACATAGAAAGCGACAGTTACCTCTTAACCTGAGCACCAGGTCGCGAGCTTGGTGTGCGGTGCTTTAACATGTGGGTCCGTTGGAGCATAAACCCACTTTTAAAAGAAACGCTGCCTGCTGGTCAGTGATAACTAACATTTTCAACCACAGACAAACACAGAAAGTGTAGGCAATTCACATGTGTGGCAATAGTGAAAGCATTAGCAAACCTTCTTTTGTTCTGTCCACGGAATATTCTATCCTAGACAGTGCGTCCCACCGCCACCCATTTGTTTGTACAGCCCCCTCTCAGCCCCACTGTGAAAGATCAGTGGATAAGATAACCCGCTCTGAAGACTTCCAAAGCAGCTCACGCTGGGTCCTGGTGACAAGAATTCCAGTGATTCATTCCCTGCAGTGCTCGTTAAAGGGGCTGCCCTGGTATTAGTTGACGGATGGAAGAGCGCAGCCTGGGTTAAAATCTGGTCATGAGTACCGGTACTCTCCTTTGTGCTAGGAAAAGTGCTGGTTCTCAAGGGGAGAAAATGATAAATTGCCGGTACTCAGTACCGGTGAGTACTGGCCCATTTAAAGCACTGTGCACACTGCATGTCTGCCATTATGTGGCCACGCTCTCCTTTTTTCAGTGAAAACCAATCTGACTGAGGGCATCCACAATACAATTCAGACTTCCTTAGGATACAGCCTCCACGTCAACCTTACTTTGTGTCCCACTCAGAGCTTTTTTAAATGGACATTAGCACTCCACTAGGGATTCCTGTGAGGCTAGAGCCTTCAGTTTGTTCCTGTTGGGCATTAATTCTCCATAAAGGTTGAAGGCAGAATCCTTTCCTGGGACAACCCAGTGCCTTGTAACTAACTTCGCTCCTGGATCTACTACAAGGAGTATCTCACTTCTGGAAAACTCTCTGAAAGATCCTTTTTAATGTTTCAATGTTTTTACAGTTTCCATTACCTTTATTGGAACAGTTTTCTCAAACATTTTCTATGGGATTTTGGTATTTTATCTGTAACACTAGATACCCAAATCCAGACTTCTTCCCTTTCGCAAAAATGTCTTCATTTTTTTGCTTTTCTTAAACTGAGTGCCGACATATACATTCATTATTTCTTTGACTGTATTATTGTGTGGTCGAATTGTTGAACATTTATCACCAAGAGGGAGACAGGATTTATCCTTACTTAAACCGCTTTACCTTGTAGGATGTCCAGCTAGATCAGTAAGAAAGCTCAGTCTCAAATCAAGACTGTGACCTTTCCCCACATAGTCTAACAGGTAGATTTATAACTGATGATGAGATTAGCAGTAAGTCACTAGGGTGTTGCTGCGTGTTGTCCAAGGGACAAACAACAGTTTTCTCAAGTGGTCTATCAGGCATGCCCATCAATGGCATGGTTTTTAGCCACAATAGACCTTTTTGCTGTGTCCATATTTTCTTGCAGTATTTTCATCTCTGTATCATGTATTTTGGTGAACTGCAGTATTCCCTCATGAACGGCTCATCCATGGTGGATTTGATGTGAGCTTTTAACATAGCATTGAAGTAAAGGTGAGATTCAAATATATAAACACATTTATCTTTTACCAGATGCTTGCTATTAAGATGAACAGTCCTTTTTTCCTGCCGGGTTTTTAGTGGCCTACTCTCGGCACCCATGCCTTCTATTTTGAATAGGGTTTGTTATGAAGGGATTTCTGTGTGTAGTATTTTTCCAGTGTAAGGTCTGGCTTAAAAGCGGAGCACCTAAATAGAGAGTGCATTAACTCCTCGGAAGGTAGCATTTCTCTATCACTTCATGCTACTGGCTGTTTGTGGTATCATTCAACATTCTAGGAAGTACTGCCATTGGTATGCAGGAGACACAGTTTTGCATCTGAAAAGTAAACTCAATAATCACACTGTTGGCCATGTACAATTCTATCCATCACAAAATCCTTTTTTTGCTACTTTTCCCCTCCCCAGCTTCAGCCAAGCCACTAGGTCTAGCTTTAATGCACTAAACAGCATGTGCGGATACCTGTATTTTATATGTCTTATCACTCAAGAAGCCAGACCTCTTGGCTGTGCTATGCTTATTGTCATTAGGTGTTGTATTGCATTTGCAGTAAATACTAGCGAGATGGAGTGGTCCGCAGTGGACGTGTATTTCTCCAGCTTTATCTAAGGGTCTCCACTGTCACACGTCTGATAATAGCCAGATAAGCGCATCAATTGTGTGACTGGGCAAGTGGTCTTTGAAAACAGTGTGTGATACAAGAAAAAATTATTGTCTTCTGGTTAAACAACAAAGAAAGACAAAAACGCAAGTTCTTGGAAAAAGACTTCTAGACGCTGGGGATAGTTAATCATGGCAGGAAAAAAAGAATAACATGTTTTTGATTTAATAACTGAAAAAATAGTTAATCCTATTTGTTTGGTGTTGGCGGTTAGAATAAGGGTGGTGTGGGTAGACGTTGCTAATTGAAAAACAGGAGGAATTTATTTTTCGGTTTTGTGTTTCGAGAGGCTTAGCGGAGGCGTGGAAGGATACATTGCACAATCCAATGATGCTCATGGACTATACACCTCGTTTGTGACGAGGACTCTTAGCAAACAACACCCAATTATGGAAATGTAAATAGAATTTGGATTAAAAAATAATGTTTGTTATTCTGAAACCGAAGCAAATGCTAATTAGTAGCAGTTGGGGGTGATTAAATCAAGTTGGCAGAATCTGTGTTCTTGAATATAGAGAAGTTGGAATGACTTCTATTGGTAACAGATGGATGCGTCTCATACCTGTGAGTAAGCCACTGTGGGAGTCGAACTAAATGTGCTTTGCTAATTTGATTTGCATGAATGCTGATACGTCATTTTCAAAAAAGAAGATTGTAAGGAGAGATTGGTTTAAAATGTTTTTAATTAGCAGAGAAAATTAAACAACAGCTAGAATAATCAATTCCCTGCACAGTTTAAAGACCGTTTAAAGACCCACTGAGATAACCTGAGCGAACAGCTATAGTGAAGGTGTATGCCTTAATCAAATTAGAAAATATACATCAAAATTTAAAAAGAAGTGGGTCAAAATAAAGAGAGTCTCAGAGCCTGTGTACTTCATTCGCCCACTACATTGTTCAGTACGGCATAATTGAAAACATGGGATTTACAAGTAAGTGGATCGTATCGAGAGGATGTAGGTTGCCTTTGGGCAGAACGCCTCGCTGCTTCATTTTAATTATTAATTACATCTGGAAAACAAAGATTTTTTAGATTCGATAATTATCATCGGAATATAGAACAAAATGAAGCTATTAATTGTATAAGCCCAATTAGGCGCTCGCTGTTCTGTGCCAAGACCAAAATATAACGATATGTCTATTGAGAATAACTGTTACTAAGTTATTACAAATATTACCATCTGTCTCCTTCGTAATTCTGCTCTTTTTATTGATTACACAGTGTTCAGAGTCCGTAGTTCATCGCTCAAAATTTGCGCCACATACTTTAAAAGAACACCACAACAAATAACAAAATCAAGTGTTACCGCAGTGCAACTGTGCTACATATGGCAAGACACACTTTTCCATTCACGCATCAAGTTACAATTAATAGAACCTAGGAAAGAACTAGGTGGAATAAATAAAATGATTAAACTGTTTAAAAACATAGATGGATAATATTGAGAAAGATTATATGGACTCAGAAGGAAGCTGATGAAACATTAAGACCATGGACAAATTACCATATTTATGGGCTTGGAAAGGACTCATCAGCATAGGATATTCTTAGTTTGTGAGGAGGGTTCTTTTGAGAATTTAGAAACTGTTCTGGTTATCTGGTTGGCTTAAGTGGGGAAGACAGTTCAACATGAGCTTAAGGAATTAGATTTAATTTCCTATCTCAATGTGGCTCCACAAGCTGTATGGCAGACTGATTATCACTCAGCTGCAGCAGTGGAATACCATTGGCTACCATATAGCAGTTGGTAATATTCCCTCAAAGGCCTTGGGTTCAACCGGTGCCACAGCAGATAGGAGCAGTGGGGTGGTGGGGCTGGCTGAGGGGGAGGGTTGTGGGTGGGGGGTTTTGAGAGACGACTACAAGGGAAAATGTAATAAATATTTAATTTTCCTTCACGGTCGTCTTTCGAAATCTCCCCTAGCCGGCCACATCACCCCACCGCTCTTACCTGCAGCAGCCGCGGCCACTTAGGTTTAGAAGTGCAGGAGGCGGTCCTGTTATATTAGGTTGCATCCCATTGGGCCCTTATCCAATCAGCTTCCCTTTGGCTTCTACCCGCAAAGACTGGATCCTCAGTTGATCTTTCCAAAGATGGCAGAGAAGATACAAAAAACCCCTATTTCAAACACCAAGTAACATCAATTGCTTGCTTGCTTTTCCAGTTACCAAAAAATGCTGGTAATTTATATGTCGATATTCCATCATTGCTACAATTGTGTGTTCAAACAGATTCTAACCCAGCAACAGTCTATGCTCACTTCCAACAAGAAGTCCTCACAAGTATCTTGGTATACAGCGCACGGATTGATTTGCACTCTTAGTAGCCATATTTGGAAAATCTGTGAACAGTATATTGTTAACTTTACAACCACCAAAATTGTCTGGCCTGACAACTTGACCAAGTTGCTCGTCATCATGAAATGTATAATTTGCATATGCATTACTGCAAACTATTTAAAATATTTATAATGTATAAGCCACCATGAGTGTCACACAGCTTTATAAACCTAAAAAGACAAACAATTCCTATTATAGATTCATACTTTCTTTGAATCTACCTGTTAGAAATGGGATTCCTGGTTGGCTGAGGTATGCACCCAGGTCAAGCAGGAACCACAATTCTAGTCAGGCTAAGCTAGATACACACCTAAAAGATAACCTGTGCTCACCCTCTGGTAGCTTGGCACGGAGCGGTAAGGCTTATCTAAGGGGGCAATGTGTAAAGTATTTGTGCAACATGCACACAGTAACACAATGAATACATCACAAAAAGACTCCACATATATTTAGAAAAATAGAGAATATTTATCTGAGCAAAAGAATACCAAACTGACACAAATCCTGTCAGTAGAAGACAAGACATGTTTTTTTAAAGATTAAATGAAAAAATAGTGCTTAGAAGTCACTAGCAGTCAAAAGGTTTCTCAAGGTCACAAGGGATCGCTGCAAATCCAAAGTTCAGGTCGATCATGATTGATAGCAGAACGGCTACAGTACCCAGATAGGTTCTGCTGAAGAAATACTTTGGCTGGAGAAAGTGACGACGTCGATGGCCTACTACATCGTCGTCAAGTTGCTCAAATAGCGTCCCTTGTTGTCGTCGAGCTGTATTGAAGTGAATGCAATGCGTCGTCATTGAGCCTTGCAGAGCGTTGTCGTCGAGCTACACAGGCTGTGGATCGGATGGCGTCAAAGAACCTCTGCTGTGCTCGCTGACTGAGAGCAGCATGTTCTTGTCTTGCCTAATTTGCCTAATTTCCGACCCGGAGCTCCGCCGATGTTTGTCTGCTGACGGCTTTTTATCGCTGCCCATCCTCAGTCCCCCCCGTCTAACGGCCGATTCTCGGCCGATTTTCAGATGACGACGCGGGGTCTTGACGCCGGAGACGTTGGAGAGTGGAGGTGAAGGTGAAGCGCTGCCCAACTGCGGGCTGCGTCTCGAGTGCACCACTCCAACTCGAATGCCAGGATCGAGCTGGAGGGGCTATGCATGCTGGTTGCTGCCGCTTCAATTGCTCAATTGCTCAATTGCCCAATGTGAGTACCATCTGTACCTGCTTTCGCTGTCCTCGCTACCGCTGCCCTGTTTCTGCTACGCTACACCGAATCTACGCTCCTATGGCTCCTGTGTCTCCATTTTGGCGGAAAGCACTTTCAGGCTCTGCAAAAAGGGGGCAGATAATGTTAGTAGCGCAGACACGAGTATAGAGCACCCACCCTCGCCAGGAGGAAAGAGCCATTTTGAAAGCGTTATTAAAAGCGTTATTGCGTTATTGAAGCTTGATTGAGGGGTGGTGGAAGATCTCTGAGACTTTTTAGGTTTCTCTTCTTGGGGGGAAACACTAAGAACTTGGGAAGGTGCCGCTCGGAGTGGTGTGTTGTTGCTACCTGGACTCTCTGTGGAACTGCGAGGACCAGCAGCCCTGACGCTGGTACCTCTTCCCGCCCCCTGCACGCCGGACCTTTAAAACAGCGCCTTGCAGCCCCCGCTTTGCGGGAACCGCTCGGAGTGGTGTGTTGTTGCTACCTGGACTCTCCGTGGGACTGCGAGGACCAGCAACCCTGACGCTGGTGCCTCTTTCTGCCCCCTGCACGCCGGACCTTTAAAACAGCGCCTTGCGGCCCCCGCTTCGCGGGAGCCGCTCGGAGTGGTGTGTTGTTGCTACCTGGACTCTCCGTGGGACTGCGAGGACCAGCAGCCCTGATGCTAGTGCCTCTTCCCGCCCCCTGCACGCCGGACCTTTAAAACAGCGCGGCCCCCGCTTCGCAGGAGCCGCTCGGAGTGGTGTGTTGTTGCTACCTGGACTCTTCGTGGGACTGCGAGGACCAGCAGCCCTGATGCTGGTGCCTCTTCTCGCCCCCTACACGCCCTATATCTTGACCCACGCCCCCGTGTCGTGGAACGCACATGGGCGTGCGCCGGGCGAAGCCCGGGCCAAGAGCAGGCCAATTTTAGCCCGTTCTAGACCAAGAGAGACCGGACTGAGCCATCCCTCTTTCGCTGTTTAGCTGATCCCCCTCTCCCTGCGCAAGTTGTAAGTACCGTGTGGCCGATGCCCTGATTAGCAGTATACTGCATGTGAAACAAGGAATAAAACTATGGCAGCCAGAGGTCACCTAACAGGAACTCTGGACAATTTTATAACTAGAGCCAAATTAGTTATTGATCAAGGGATAACTCTAATAGAGCATAGGGTGTCGCAAGACCTTGCCTTGGCCAAATGTTCCTCAATGGGTAATTTTGCTACTGTTCCTTCACCTGAGCGCGATAGCCAGGCAAACTTAACTCTTGTACCGGTCATTGCTCATACCCCACCCTGTTCTCAGGAGCTTGAACACCATTCATTGATTGCTTGCTCGCAAACATCGGAAGCCCCGAGTTCTAATGATCCTCTTATTCTGCCTTGTTCGCCCGAGATTTCAAGTGATTGAATTCCTCGAGAGAGTCATGCGGGTGCAAAACCAAAAAGAAAGCGCACAGCCATGGGTTCTAATTGTGGCAGAAAGTCTAAACTTGCAAAAGGGTTGGGTCACAGTGACATTACATCTACTAAAAATGTGTGTAATGCGATGAGTGATTTGTCCAGCCATGGCCATGGCCCTTTACCACCAATTCTAGTGAGCCCAGGGCCAGTGGACCCGGACGTGGACCAGCTTGCAAGTGGTACCATGATGTCTGAGGACCATTTGTTTAAAAAATGCGGTGTCTTGCTGAGATCCACACTTGGGCCGCTGGAAGAGAGACTAGGGAGAATTGAGTACCAACTTACTAAGCTTGAGCTAGTCTTACGGGGCAGTGTAGACAAGACAAGGTCAATTGGCTCACAATTGAGTAGTGTCCATTTGAATTCTGCTTCAGACGGGTCTGTAACAGATAATGCCCTTCCTTCTACTGTGTTGCCAACCTCAGATTCCATTAGAGTCTCATCTAGTATTACAACAGACTCCCTGCCTGCATTATCCAAAAACCAAGAATCAATTTTCCAGCATCCACAGTAAAACCAAAGGAGAACGGGCAGATTTCAGTTGCGGCAGCACCTCAGGGAGCCTCCAGAATCGATTTACCACCTGAAACTAGCCCATATTTGGTAGTACTAACAGGGATTCCTGAAATAAGTAACCCAGCTCAGCAATCATTTTTGTCTCTAAAAAATAAGGTAACCCACTGGCTTAACATTAACAGACCACTACCCTCTCACATTACTAGTGAAATATTGATGGTACGTAGGCTTTCCTGGGTGGGTCTTAGTCCTAAAACTATTACAGGCGACTGTGCGCTGGTTAATTTTAGCGACCCTTGAACTGTGGAGTATATTTGTACCGGTTCTACTATCCAATCCCTTCCATTGTCTTCCTTTTATCCTTCTAACGAATCATCAGATTGTGGAGGCGATTGGTCCCTGGTTACGCATTGTGGCCGAGGTAGACTAGAGAGGGGCTGATACGGGCGAACACCCGCTCAGAGCTACTTACCCATCCACAATCGGTTTAGTAGCCTGGATATGGTAGACTGACTAAAGCATAGTAATCTGTACACCGTCACCTTTTCCCAACATACGGGCTCCGTAAAGTTGGATGGAGTCTCGGAGTTCCCTAGCAGTGGTTCGCCTACCATGTTAAAAGATCCCCTTACTTACATCCAGGTGCCTGATGGGTTGATGGGCCTTGAGGAACTAGGGAGCCCAGTGTAGCCTCTTATAGGGCAGTCCCCCGCTCGGGATCCCTGCAGAGGAGTAGCTATGGATAGTGCTGTAGTCGTCAGCACTGTTATTCCATTGAGGTCGATGACAGTACTATCGTGGAATGTGGCGGGCCTGACGCATAAATTAAATTGTACAGAGTGGGGGTCCCTGGTGGACCATTATGATATTTGTCTCTTTCCAGAGACTTGGGCCAGGGATGAACACTATAGAGTAGGATTTGCCACATTCCATGTTCCTGCCAGGTGGGGAGGGAAAGGACGACCTTCAGGTGGCCTCACCATCTGGATCGCTCTCCATCTCGGTTGTATGGCTGAGAATTTGGTCACTTACTCTGACGATATACAGTGTATAGTCATTAAATGGTCAAATTCCTTTAAACTAGCCAGTGTGAATGTATATTCACGTCCCGTTAGTCTGGCATCTGAGTCCTCAACCATTGATGCTTTATCCCATTTCCTGAGTACACTGCCTAGTGATTGTCACCTTCTGGTGGCTGGTGATGTGAACTGTCACTATGAGCCACTTTTGGGAATGAGTGAGGGTGCCCTTATGGGCGAGGATGATTTTTGGGCTATTCCACCTTGTCAATCTCCACACCCAAAATCTTGGTCCCCCTTGGCGGTCCAGATCATGGCCCTTACCATAAACAACTTCCTAAGGGCCTGCAACGGGCATACATCGTCCGACACTCCATCGACCTGTACTTTCAATAAGAGGGGCCAAGAATCTCGTTTGGACTTCATCATGGTTGAAACAAGGATGTGGTCCAAAGTTATTGATTTCTAGGTAATTCCCAGGGCAGACAGTGATCACAACGCTCTATCCTTGGAAATGGTTTTTCCAGGCTCGATGGAAACTCCAATTCCTGATTTGAATGAAACGGGTGAATAGACGCAGGGTAAAATGGGGTAAATTGTTGGGGTCTGCAGATGACTTAGCTAAATTATATAGTCGAGTTCTCCCTCGACTATTGGAGGTTGAGGCCTTAATCACTCAAACCTCAAATTTAGATTTCAACGGAACATTACGGTCTATCCATTCGGACTAGGTTTCAAGTCTGGAAGAGGTTCTTAATCCCCAGGTCCCGGTGAGGAGGAAAAGAACTCAAGCTTCGTCCTGGTACAACTCAGCCTGTAGAAAGGCTAAGGCGGAGCTCATTCTGGCAGTAAAGTCTGCTGGTAATACTTCTAAAATTCGTGCTCTGAGAATGCTCTACAAGGAGACAATGAGTAATGCAAACAAAGAATGGGATATGGATAGGTGGTCTAATTTGACCACTGCTCTGGAATCAAGGGATGTCCGCAGATTCTGGACACTAGTCCGCACAGGCACAGGGGAACCAAAACCAGCAATAGAACCCAATATCGAACCATCGGTTTGGGAAGCACATTTTAAAGCTCTATACTTAGATGACCATGTAACTGCATCATAGAAACGGCAGAGGGGACAGACACTGAAGCACTCGAGCACAAGCGGCGAAAGCTGCTTCACCAACAACCGACAAACCGGTTATAAACAGTGTGATACCTCGGCACGTGAACAAGTCCCCTAACAGAACCCCTTTGAGGGTCGGAAGTATCACCTCATCGAAGAATAAGAAACATTTCGGAGAATAGCCTTGAAAAAGTCGAGGGTTATATTCCCTACTGACGAAACACGTGTTGGCTGTGACGTCTCCTGAAATAAATAACACCCATCAACAACCCTGATTAACAAGGATTTCAATTATTAATGACTGCATGATTGATGTTTGGTGGAAACACATATGTACAAACTTGTAGTACGATACAGAACCGTGTGCTAAGGAGTTTCAAGTATCTTGAGGCTTTTGCCTAAATTAGAAGAGGGAGTGTGGTTCTCTTCTCCTTGTAGCACCGGCAACCTTATATAGCTGAAAATAAAGAGGTGTATATTCCCGTGGAGCGCCAATACCTAGTATAATACCACCAACCGAGCCCAATAAATGACCATGTAACAGATGGTCTCACGGCACCCGTAGTTTTAAATAACCAACACGATACATTAGAATTTACCTTGGGGGAGGTATTCCATGCGATAGGCAAACTTGCAGTGGGCAAGGCTCCGGGACTTAATAAACTCCCGGGGGACCTTTTCAGGCATCAACCAGAGATTTTGGGCCCATATCTGCTTATTATTTTTAATGCTGTCCTGAGAGGCATGGAGTTACCCTGTACTTGACTGGGAGCGGAAATAGTCCCGATTTATAAGAAGGGCTCTCCTCTGCTCCCAGCCAATTACAGGCCCATCAGCCTCATAGCTGTTCCGCAAAAAATCTTTGCGCGGCTCATTCTGGATCGCTTGCTAGGATGGATGGAGGAACAGGATGTTCTAAGTCCTCTTCAGGCGGGGTTCAGAAGGAACACGTCCACCATGGGCCAGATCTTTCGCCTGATACTATTGTATTGGAAAACGGCAAAGATCGAGGGTGGCAGCCTCTACATGGTGTTCGTGGACATCCGTTCCGCGTTTGATCTAGTCCCACAGGGCAAACTTTGGGGGGTTCTTAATGAACTTGGGGTCCCGCCACAAATCTTGCATGTGCTGATGAGGTTACATGAGGGGAATTTCACACAGGTTAGATGTGGTAGGAATGGTGCGCTGTCACCAAGGTTCCCTTTGTGAGACAGGGCTGTGTCTTGGCACCGACCCTGTTCTGCCTCTAACGGTGTTATTTCGCACCTGGAAAACATCCCCAATAATGACGCCCCTAGGTTGGCAGGAAGGAGGGTTCCGGCGATCATGTTCGCTGATGACACGCTCCTCCTTTCCATGTCCCCCATGGGAATTCAACGCGTACTGAATGGCTTTGTGGACTTTTGTCATAGTCGTGGCCTTGAGATAAATGCCAATAAAACAACATTTATGACATTTAACCACCCGGCATCCACCCGTCCGAGTCCGACCCTGGGTAGTGTGAGGTTGGAAAGGGTTGCAACCTTTCAATATCTTGGGGTCACTCTACATGAAAAACTTTCTTGGGGACCCCAACAGGTCAAATCCGAACTGAAACTGTCACAGCTGGCGGGTGGTATTCTCAAGGTCTCAAACACATCCACATATAAGCCAGTGAGCCCAGCCTTGGAGATTTACAAGACCCAAGCAAGGGCTGCTGCTCTCTGTGGTGGGGAGTTGTGGGGGCATTTATGTGGGTCTGCTATTGCCAAAACAGAAAGAAAATGTTTAAGGCAGTTGCTGACACTCCCTCAGAGTACCCCGCTCCTCCCACTAAGGTTAGATTTAGGACTTGGCCCAATAGAAGATGAGCTAGCACTAAAGCCCCTAAGGTTCTGGTGCTGGCTATGGACAACAACAGATTTGTTTCACTACAGGCAAGAGCTTAAGCAGATATTAAGTTATAATAGCTCTGCAAAAATTCCCTGGTTGGCATTTATAAAACATGAATTCTCAAAACTAGGCCTATTCGCCCCGTGGGATAATTCGGAAAGTGGCTGTCGTGAAGTTTCGCGCAAGTCACTAACTCGGATTTTTATGGAAAAAAAACTCAATTCTGTTATCTGTGCCTCTAATATTGGTACTCTGACTAAATCTTTTTTAGCTTTCAAAAATTCTTACTCATTCGAGAATTTTATGGATGTTGTTTTTCCGATTTTAGCAAGGAAACTTTTTTTACAATGGAGAAATGGCACCTTAGCTCTAAAAGCATTTACTAGTAAATGGACAGCCTCTACCGATAAATCATGCCCAGGATGCAGCTGTGACACAGAGGATGAACTTCATGTTCTTTTCTTCTGCCCAGCTTACATCAAATCCAGGAAGTTTTAACTGGCTCCACTCTGCAGAAATTTAGGTTTTAAACATTGTTTACCTGCTTTTAGAATTTTTAAGACTGACACATCCAGTTGTGTTGTATTTGCACTTTCTAAGTATTTGTTAGCCATGTGGTCCAAGCGTCGCCAATTAATTGATATCGAACTCTAAGGATCATTTACTTTGAATCAAATTTCACATGCAAAGATGTAAATATGTTTCCATGGATTTTATTATGTTAATGTAAATGGATTTTATATATAATGCCCTTATCATGTTTTTCTCTGCACTCTTTTATGGCCTGAATGGCCGAAATAAAGAATTTTTGAATTGAATTGCATCGGAGTTGAAGGGTGATACAGAAGGTTTCTCAAATAGTCGATGCATGTGTCAGTTTTTGTAGAAAACAGCTGTAGAACCCAAACTTGGAGGGGGCACTTTAGGCAAGGGTAGAACTAACAGAAGGCAGAGACCAGCTGCACCAGCAGGATTAAAGGAAGTACTTTGTGTCGCTGAGACTTCAGAAAACAGGAGGCAAGACAGTAAGCCCTTGGAGATCACATGGAGGGAAGGCACAGTCCTCCCTGCAGAGCCAGAGACTAGCAGGCAGCAGGGCAACAAGCAGAAAAACAGTACTTCCAGAAAAACAGCCCAGTTGAGTCCGTTAAGCAATACAGCAGTCCTTTCGACAGAGGTTCAGTTCAAGTTCGAGAAGTGTCGGATGTCGGGGTATTTATACCCAAAAGTGCCTTCGATGTAGGTGGGGGGGCTTCAAAGCAACCCTCTGAAGTGCATAATGAACCCATTCAATGAACCCTCTCTGGGGGGTAAATGAGTGCTTTGTGTGTGGACAGGACACTACCTATTGAAGTAAGTGTCAGCCCCTTCCAATCCTCCTGCCCAGGAAGACCCATCAGAATGCAGATGAGTCTCACCTTCATGCGTTTGTGGCTGCCTGAAGGGAATGCACAAAGTGTAGCTGTCACTCAACCCAGAACATGTATTGGAGACAGGCTGTCAGGCACAAAGAGCAGTAAATACAGGGAGATGTCCACTTTCTGAAACTGGTATTTCTAAAACAACAATGTTCAATCTCACTTCACCAGTAAGGAGGATTATCATTACCATTCCAATCATATGAAACACGAAAAAGTTACAGCCGAAAAGTGTACGAGGAATTAACAATGCCGGCCTATGA